>NC_069785.1:52144134-54644134 GCF_027406575.1 Nycticebus coucang | reverse complement strand
GAGTAACTAACTGATTATTTTTCCCTTTTGAATCTTTCTGATAATCTGTTAACCTGTTCTAGCCCTCTTAAAAGCACTACATACATTTGAGGAGTGCTCTTTCAGGCTTTATTCTACTTTAAGTACCTAACAAGTTGTGCTTTTCACAATTTAGGAATTTGTGAAATCTGTTGTAATTTATAGTTCTAGGTAGATGGAAGGTGATGCTTTATTCTGTTTGTTGTAACTTACTGTATTTCCACATTTTCAGTGGGCTTCACTTGGTAGAACCTGACGTATTTGAAATGCCAAATAATAAACTGATTTCCTCCACTGTCCTTCTCTGTCTTCAGTTTCATGTGAAATACTAACTGAAATACATCTTGGTCTTATAAATTTATCTCTGATTTAAAAGCAACAAGAGAAACATATTTTAGGGGCTCCTGCTAAAATACTTTGTCATTGTTGGTCTACTGTTCTTTCCTTTCAAGTTGCCTAAACACAGCTGAGTTCATAAGAGGAGCAAAGAAAACATAACAGTGCTGCCAAGTAGACAGGAAGCTGTAGTGGACCTAGCAAGCGGGGGAGGTTGAGCACACCCTCCATCCAATCAGCTGTGAGTGCTGTTGCTATGTGCACTCTTACTCTGCTGCCTTTGTGAAAACCTTGCACGGAGGGAAGTGCAATCAGCACCCAACGCTGAACATTTGTTTTAACCGCTGCAGACATCTGGATCCTTCAGTTACTGACAGTATAGCTATTGACAGCCAGAAGGCAACTTCTTTTATCCAAGGGTTCCAGTATGGTTTTCAGTGGAAACAAAGAGCTTCACAAAGAAGGTGTGTAATGAAGTGTTTTTTAACGGCTTTATTTTTAAGCTTCCAATTTTCTGTAGCTGTTTACCAGTTGTGGTACTTCCTTTGCATGGATTTTTAATACATAGTCCAGGAAAATGATCTCAAGTTGAAAAACATTGAACTTAAGAGAATTTTCTTTAGCTTCATATAGCTTGTTTTCTTTAAATATCATTGCTTAAAAGATTATTAAAATGCTGATCTGAACAATGAATAGGAAGAACAGAAACCAAATACAATGTGCTCAATTTAATGAGGGAAAAATGTGATAGAAATGAGACTACAGGGAAGAGAATGCAAGTTAGCCAGAAACATTAACTGCGTATGGGAGCAAGAGGTATTTTAAAAATAAAAGCTATTAAGGAGAATGTATTTAATATTACTTATTTCTAATTTAATTTATTTTTTTCTGAATTTGGTAAAGATTATAAGCATTTAGCTAAGTGAGATTTTTGGCATAGTTTAAGAAATTGGTGTGCTATCTTTTTATAGAGCATTTCTGAAGCTGCTACCTTCAATTGTGCAATCTCTTAATTATTTGATCTGTTGACCAGTTCTGTAGAGTTCGGAGAAAGGATAGTAATATCCAACAGCAAATTTGATGTAGTGTTGATTTAAACATCCATTTAGAAAATTGAAGAATAAAGGATAATGAAGATAACATACCATAAATGGTTAAGGTAGTGTTTTAAAATTAAAGTAGGCCTCTTAAATGTAATAATTCCATATCTGACTTAGTTAATGTAGCAAATGTAGTAAAATCTTATTAATTTAACTACACTAATCCAATATTTGTGATAATTGAACGGAATTCAAGTTACCATTTATTTATACAGGATCTGGAAAAACTGGTCTGTCCAACTGATTATGGTAAAATTTTAAAGTATTTTAAATTTAAAAAGTTTTTTGCATTTTTCTCCAATACGGTGAAATTAGAGTTTACATATTTGATTTAGCTAATGATTCTTTTAGTTAAAGCAGAGCAGACTAATTTGCACACGGCCCATTTTGTGAACAATCCCTGTTGAGCTAATACCTAGTTTTTCTTTTGCTTTTGCAGTTTCACATGGTTGTCTCAGTAGCTTGTTTCAATTAACTCAGTGATTTATATCTGATGAATAAAGTTAGTGTAAGTTAAAAATCAGTGTTAGAGCTTTATTTGTTATCCTTAAAAATGATATACAGTAGAACCTCCATAGTGGACCCCCTCCCTGCATTGACCACCTCTTTAAGTTGACCTAATTTTCATAGGCAGGACATACACTATATATATATGTATCAGTACATTAGGCCTAGTTCCTTATGTTGACCACCTCTATTGACCAGTTTCTGTCCCTTGGTCAACTTAAAGGTTCTACTATATTTTGGAATAGGATAGGTTTTGTTGTTCCTGTCAAAAAGCGTCTGTCATTAGAAAGTCTTAGTAATCAATGTTAGCATGTTTGATAGATGAGGAAAGATATGTAGATATTTCTTTTCCTTAAAAAGAAATAAAAATATATATTATGCCTTTGAGTCTTTTACTGATCCTTTTTAATAATACTACATAAATGATATTTGTGTTAAAAAGATTTCGAAAAAGCAGTGCCTGTGGCTCAGTAGGGCGCTGGCCCCATACACCGAGGGTGGAGTGTTCGAACCCATCCCCAGCCAAACTACAACAAAAAAATAGGCAGGCATTGTGGCAGGCGCCTGTAGTCCCAGGTACTCGGGAGGCTGAGGCAAGAGAATTGTCTAAGCCCAAGAGCTGGAGGTTGCTGTGAGCTGTGATGACATGGCACTCTACCGAGGGCCACAAAGTGAGACGCTGTCTCTTAAAAAAAAAAAAAAGATTTCAAATACTAGGTACAAATTTACAAAATAAGTTGTTCTTAAACTTAATTAAAACTGTTTTATGTGGACCTACATGTTGCTAAACTTTCAAAGACGCTGACATTTCTTAGTTTTTCCAGTTTGTTAGTTGCAGCCAAAAACTAGAACTTGGTAGAAGTTATCATAGAACATGTAACAAAATTAAGTTACATTCTTTGGACTTGGTGGCCTCCACAATATAAAGTAAACATTTCCAGGAGAAAAGCTGTGTGTGTTAGGGCTAGAGACATGAGAGCAAGGTGGGAGTGGGAGGCAAAGATCTGCAGAGAGGCCCCAGGTTTATTAAATATGACTCTTTTTTTTTTTTTTTTTTTTTTTTGGTTTTTGACCAGGGCTAGGTTTGAACCCGCCACCTCTGGCATATGGGACTGGCGCCCTACTCCTTGAGCCACAGGCGCCGCCCTATTAAATATGACTCTTAACCACATGAAGGTCAATCTAGTCATTTTCATTTTTTAAGCTATCACTCTTGTCCATTACTAATTTTAATTTCTTAATATAGAAAAATAACAACCAAAGTTTTGTTTAAGTTGGTTTGCTATCCTTTACTCTTGGTTTATTTCATAAGAATTAATAGAATATCCAAGAGAAGGCTATTTTCATTCATTTGCCGCAAAAGATGGAGGAACATGAAATTGAAGAAAGTTGAGTGTACTGCTGTGTCACACAAAGCCTTTGTATTGTATTCAAAGAGAAATATTTTTGGCAGAATCCCAGACTTTATTCCTGAGCTCAGCACCTAAACATGTTTTATCTACTGGCACTTCTGAAATTTCCAACGCAGTGTCAGAATTTTAGGGAATTGAAGTTTGTGATGTGGTCAAATATAGTAACAATGGTAGCCTATTTCAACCCTTTGAATTTATCTATTATTTGACAAAAGAATTTTTCTCATTTTTTTCTATGCCAAATCATTAGCTATACTTTTTTGGTACTTGTGGAAAATACTTCTGTTCTCAAAAATGGTAATTTCCCTTTTTGTCTTGACCTTTTGGTAAAAAATTACAAATCTAAGGGCTTATATTTATTAGAGATAGTGATTGCTACAATTAATTTTATTTTAGGTAAATTAAAATTAATTATTTTGATGTATTTTGAAATTTCTAGGCAATGATATTCATTTACAGTTCTTAAATTTTTGCAATTTAAAATCTCACAATAGGAAAGGTTAATAATAAGAGGTTTTTTTTTTTTTTTTTTTCTATACAACAGTATACCACAAATGGTTAAGGTAGTATTTTAAAATTTAAGTATGCCTTCTAAGTATAATAATTACGTATCTGTGACTTCTGTGAAACTTTTTAAAGTCATTCTTACTTCAAGTATTAACACAAATGTTTGATTTCCATATGTATGCTTTAAATGCTGTATGACAAGATGTTTCGTTGCAGAAATTCCAGTATTTGTTCATGATCCTCAGCTGGGCAAGAAAGTTTGGTCTTGATACCTTTGTTAAGCCATTTTCACATATCAACAGTGCTAATGCATAAACTATCTTGATTTTCCAAGTATGTTTTAGTAAATCTTTTTTTTTTTTATCTTCAGCTATCACAGTATCTAAAATCAAAGACCTAAGTTTCTAAGTTCTAAGTAAAATCAAAGACAGTTTTTACAGTATTACATGAATCTGATTATATAATCTTTTGTAATGAAGCTCTCAGAAAAGTGGCAGCATGGGGACTGTTAATTGAGAAAATGGAATTACCTTCACTGGTCTCCTCAATTTTATTCGTTCACAGACGTCTGAACATCAAAGGACTTGAATGAAAATGTTTGTGATAGGCACAGGGACAGTAAAATTATAAATTACAGGAAGTAGTTAAGATAGGTTATAAAACATAATCAGACCGTAAGGCTAATACATACATGGGCCTCAGATTTTAATATAAGCTTCCTGTCATATGGCAGGAAACGATGCCAATCAGTTATGTATGTCCCCGTTATTTAACATTGTATTGCTAAATACTTCCATTAAATATTTAAGTAGGTTTCTGTTAATATTTTCATGGTATTTTATTTTTTGAGGTTTACATTTTAGCTAGTCAGTACAAAAATAGTTACATAGAATAAACAAGTTCTAGTATTCAATGGTACAGTAGTGAAATTATAGTTAATTATTATATATTTCAAAATAGAATTGTAACATTCCCATCACAAAATGAAGGCAAATGTTTGAAATAATGAACATCTCAATTATCCACATTTGATCATTACACATTGTGTACATGTATCAAAATATCAAATATACCCCCCAAATACAAACAACTATGATATACTAATAAAACAGTATAAAAAAGGAAAAAATGATTTGGGGGTGACTTGTCTGAATGATTTATTATTTAGCTGTATAATATTGGGCATGTTTTCACCTTTTGGGCTTAAGTTTTCCCTCAGTATCTGGATATTTTAGGGTGATTGTGGGATTTAAATGAAAGAATGTGTAAAACTACATAGATTAATGACCCATTGTTAGCACTCAACAAAACGTAAGGTTTTATTATAATGAACTTTCCTTTTTGTTATGCTATACTAAACAATGTTAACATGTTGAGTTTTCTAAGTATTTTGAAAATTTTAAGTATAGTTTTTTTCCCAAGACTTTCCCCCTGAGCTTCACATTTACAGATATACTTCTAGATTTCTCAGTTTTCTAAGATATTTCTTGATCTGTAAAGCCATAGAAAGAGAGAAATTGAGACAGAAAAAGAAGGCAGGGCTGGTAGGGGAATTACATGCTTAAATATCTAAAGAAAGATAATAATAATAATAAGGAAATAAAGAATGAGTAAAATGGGAAGAGAAATAGCGAAGGCAAAAGAAACACTCTTTAATAAAATAAAATATATTTTTAATTAAAAATATGTTTAATATACATTTAATAAAATATATATTAATATAGTTGGATTATTATAGTGTCGTTTTGTTATTTTTGTTGTGTGTGTGTGTACACTCACTTGTGTGCCAGCCACCACCCAAACCCCCCATCCTTCCCCTGAAAATGCTGAGCTGTTTGACTCAAGTTGCTAAATCTCCTGGTGATTTGCTTATTGGGAAGAAACTTGTTTCTGACTCTTCTTCCGAATTCCTCAGTTAGTACTGCACTCTAGGTAACCCTTGTTAATGACAGTGAACAAGCCACTTCCTAGGAGCCAGAAATTAAATATCATTGTAGATATGATGAGTGTCACTATCTTGAAATATAAACACTTCAGAATAAAAATCTGGTCATGCAGTGATTAAGTTTGAAAACTCAAACGTCAAAACCAAAATGTTTGGAATTGTGCTTTACTTGTCATTTTCATAAGTACACAAAATTTCAGGTTTAATTGACCACAGTATTTTCATCATTTTGAGATGACATGATTTTATGTTATTTTGGTGGGGGGTAAATTGGGGGTTCCATCCTGGATTTCTTTCCTTTCTTTGCCTTCTCTTCCCATTCACTTTCCTATTCCCATTCTTCTTCTCCATCTTTCCTTTTCCCCTTCCCTTTTCCTCCCCTTCCCTTGTCTTTCTGCTATCTTTTCCCTTATTTTCTCCTTTCCATAAAACCTTTTCTCTTTTCTCTTCCTCTTCCCCTTTTTCTTTTCTTCTCTTTTATTTTTTTGAGACAGAGTCACATTCTGTCACCTAGGCTAGAGTGCTCTGGCCTCAGCATAGCCCACAGCAACCTCAAACTCCTGGATTCAAGCAGTCTTCCCGCCTCAGCCTCCCCAGTAGCTGGTCTCAAACTCCTTACCTCAAGCAATTATCTTGCCTTAGCCTCCCAGAATGTTAGGATTACATTTTTACAAGTACACAAAATTTCAGGTTCCTTTCAAGTGGCCACAGTATTTTCTCACTTTGAGATGACATAATTTTATGTTATTTTGACAGGAGGTTTAAGCAGGTTCCATCCTTTTCCTTTTCCCTCTCTTCCCTTTTCCTTCCTTCTCCCTCTCCTTTTTCCCACTTCTCCTTCCCCTCCATCCCTTTTTAAGTGACTAGTTCTTTCTCTTTCTCCCAGACTAGAGTTCACTGGTACCATCATAACCTCACTGCAGCTCAAACTCCTTGGCTCCCAAATGATCCTTCTGCCTTAGCCTCTCATGTTACTGGAATTACAAACATGAGCCACCATACTCAGTCGTCTTGGTTTTCATGTTTTCATCAAGGGCTAATTGTGATTTCATGTAAAGTCTTTAGCCCTCCAGTTTGCTGAAGGTACAGGTTAGCTTATAGAGAATTAGAAAACAAGCAAAACAATTTTTTGTTTTGTTTTGTTTTGTTTTTTGCAATTGACAAAAGGGGTAGGAGAACTCTTTTAGAAACAAATATCCTAAAATCATATATTTGTTTTGGGTGCTGCATACTACCTTAAATCTCTTGTGTCAAAAAATAATCCATATAGAAAAAGAACAATTTATCAGCGTCTCCTAACCCTTTTGAGAATCTACTGACTACTATTATTCTCCTTTGCTGGAAAAAAAAAGGATCTGTGTTTAGATATACATAATTTTTTTTTTTTTTTTTTTTTTTTTTTAGTTTTTGGCCAGGGCTGGAATTGAACCTGCCACCTCCAGTATATGGGGTTGGCGCCCTATTCCTTTGAGTACCGGCACCACCCACACGTAATTTTTTTTTTTTTTTAGATAGTCTCACTTTGTTCCCCTTGATAGGATGCTGTGGTGTCACAGCTCACAGCAACCTCTAACTCCTGGGCTTAAATGATTCTCTTGCTTCAGCCTCCCAAGTAGCTGGGACTACAGGTTCCCACCACAGCACCTGGCTATTTTTGTTGTTGTTGTTCAGTTGTCATTGTTTAGCGGGCCTGGGCCAGGTTCAATCCCGCCTGCCTTGGTGTATGTGGCTGGCACCCTACCAACTGAGCTACAGGCGCCGAGCCTGGTTACACATAGTTTTATAGAAAGTATCTAAGAGGAAGATTTTGTTAACCACAATTTGGTTTTATTCGGAGTATAAAAGTATTAATACTTAAAAATTAAGGCTTAAATGGGCAGTGCCTGTGTCTCAGTGAGTAGGGCACCAGCCCCATATACTGAGGGTGGCGGGTTCGAACTCGGCCCCAGCCAAACTGCAACAACAACAACAAAAAATTAAGGCTTAGAATAGATTAGGTAAAGACAGTACCCATTTTTCCTCCACGGACTCTTGTATTTTGAATGGACTTCTGTTAGAGAATTTAGCACAAAAGGACTGATATGGAATGCGATGCTCAGGTTCCCAGAACCTTTGTTTCCCCTCTGAGTTGTAGATTGAGATTAGAGAGGACCTAGAAGATACCTCTTTTGCCCTTGGGCTGCCACCTGGAATTGCTTGCAGAAATACTTCTGCACAAGTAATGACAAGATCCACTGCTTTGGATGTCACCTAGTTCCATCTTTGTCCAAGTGAATCAAGCAGAATTGATCTTACTAAGTGTGCTCAAGCTTCTTAATTCTTAATTTAAAAATGACTCCGTCTTCTACCTATTTTTTAATTTCTCCAGAGGTTTTACATTTTACACATACATACACTGAGTGAAAAACATAAATGTTGAAAGTACTTAGCAGGAAGGGGTCATTCATGTGGTAGAGGGAAGAAGGTTGAAAGGACAAAATGTATTTCTAAGGACTGGCCCATGTTGCACCCATATTCTCATGAAGTAAAAATGTAAGACTAAATTAGATTAAGTTTAAGGATAATTTTGGAAAGTATGTGCCAGTTATCTGGGATTAGTAAAGCTGAAACAAAACAAAACAGCACGGGACTAGTAGATTGTTGCCTTTTTAGCACAGAGTGGTTTTCCGAGTATATAAATAAATCTAGAATTTGTGGTTTTGAGAGACAACTTTGTTTCCTTTTGTGACAATATTTTCTCAGATCTTTGTCTTATGGTAAAACCATATAATCAAGAGTATTCCCGCAAGTGACAGTGAAAAGGACAATATTTTCCATTTGAGAGCTTTTAGGTCCTAAAACTGTGATGAGTTAGGTCTGATGGTTTACCCAGAGCATAGGGAAATGAAATTAGGTTTGTGCAGATAAGAAGGAAATGAATAAACTCTGTTTGGCTCTAAGATTGTGCCCATGAATGGGTGATGAGTGGCTGAAAGCATAATTCTGGCAGCCTGAACTTTAAGGCAGGTGCAGGGGTGGGGACCGTAATTTTCCTCAGTAACACTGACTGGTTCTAATTCTTACATTTTAAATATCGTGTCCTCTGGGAGCTTTCTCTGCTGTCCAAGATTGAGTTTCCATGTAAATATAGCACTTCAATATATCCATATTTCATTTATCTTATCACCATAATTTAGATTTTTGTCCTCTCCATAAGACTATCTTCTGCTTGAAGGCAGTAACATAACTTATTCTCTCATTTCCTCTCAAGAAGAGCTGAATTTCACTGACAGTTTCTGACATATAGATATCAGATACTTTTATTTTTCCACTCTTAGCTGCTAGCCAGTCTTTCAAATTACTTAATTTTAGTTTTCTTTTTAAACCTTGCGTGCCCCCCCAACTTCTCACTTAAGTTTTCAGTAGTAGGTTACCGTGATAAATTTGATCTATAATTACTTGCGTAACTGTTGAGGTCTAGAAATTATGATAATTGATGTGGAAATTAGAACTCTAACATAAGAACACTTCTTCTTTTCTCTTCTTTTCTCCAGTGTCTAGCTCTGTCACCCGGGTTGGTGTGCAGTAGCCCGATTATAACTCATAACTTGCTGAATCTTTGAACTCCTTGCTTGAAGCAATCCTCTTCCTTCTCCTTCCCAAATAGTATGACTACAGGTGCGCACCACCATGTCCAGCTAATTTTTTTTTTTTTAAGGGACAGTCTTATTTTGTTGCCCTAGGTAGAGTGCCGTGGCGTCATAGCTCCAACTCCTGGGCTGAGGCAATTCTCTTGCCTCAGCCCCCTGATTAGCTGGGACTACAGGCGCCCACCACAACGCCGGCAATTTTTTGTTGCAGTTTGGTCAGGGCCAGTTTCAAACCTGCTACCCTCAGTATATGGGCTGGCGCCCTACCCATTGAGCCACAGGTGCCCCCCTCCAGGTAATTTTTTTTTAAGAGTCAAGATCTTAAGGTGTTGCCCAGGCTCCAACTCGTGGCCTCAAGCCATCCTTTCATCTTGGTCTCCATAATTACTGGGTTTACAGGCATGAACCACTGTACCCAGCCTATTTTTCTTTTATTTGCGACCGAGTCTCACTCTGTCACCCTGAGAGGAGGCTGTGGCATCATTATAGCTCACCTTGAACTCTTGGACTCAGAGCAACCTTGAACTCTTGGACTCAGATCTTCTGCTTCAGTTTTTTCTTTTTAGCAGATACGGGATCTCTCCCTTGCTCAGACTGGTCTCGAACTCCTGATCTCAAGCAATCCACCCGCCTGAGGCTCCCATAATGTTAGGTTTATAGGTGTGAGCCACGAAGCCTTCCCCATTTTTTAAAATTTAAATGTTTTTGCCCTTGGGTAGGAAGTTGGTGACTAATTACCCAAATAGTTTCATTATTGTAAAACAAATGTTTTCAGATTCATATGCCATTGGTAAGAGAAAAACAGTAATTAAATTATAAAATCCAAGACAAAGATAAAGTAATAGTTATCTGGAAAAGGGTAACAGCAAGCTTTTGTGCCTTTAACCAGAAATAAGCTGAAAATAAGCAAACAAAACGTGATAAGATATTGAACATTATTTTGAGGCCCGTTGCTGCCAAGCACTGTGCTGAGCAATAGTAAGAGTTGGTCTTGTTCATGGCGTTCAAATAATGATTTAATTTTATTTGTGTTAAGATTTAGGAAGGAAAAGCATAGGTGCAATAAGCTCTTCTAATACAAAGTCATGGAAGAGGGTAATGGGATCAGAACAAACTGGATAATAATGTAAGAAAAAATTACATATATAAGTTGAAATAGAGTTCTGATTGCTTTATACTCATTCTGTAGTATTTGATCGAGTGGTATAGTTAAATTTTTTCCTGAAGAGTAGAGATTATTTTAGCAATTGTAATGAAAAAAAATTCCTTTCACAAAACAGCAAATATTAAGTCTAATTTTCAATAAACTTAACATATATTCAGGAACTCTATGAAGATATTAAAACTCTACCAAAGAATATTTTAAAGACTTGTGTAAATGGTGAGATATAAACCTTAAAAATACAGTTTTTTAAAAGTACTAGTGTTCTTTCAATCTAGCTATAATTTTTGGAAATCACTGATAAATCCATGAGAGATCTGAAGATTAGAAAATCAGTAAGAATTTTTTTTTTTTTTTTTTTTTTTTTTTGAGACAGTTTCACTATGTCACCCTCAGTAGAATCATGGTGTTACAGCTCACAGCAACCTCCATCCTGGGCTTAAGCGATTCTCTTGCCTCAGCCTCCCAAGTAGCTGGGACTACAGGCATCCAACACAATGCCCAGCTATTTTTTTGTGTAGTTGTCATTGTTGTTGGGCAGGCTCAGGCTGGGTTCGAACCCACCAGCTCTGGTGTATGTGGCTGTCGCCCTGGCCACTGAGCTACAGAACCCGAGCCATCAGTAAGACTATTTAAAGAGTTGGAGTGCTCTCCAGATGTACAGAAGAATGAAGCACCTTCTAACCACAAAGTTTTTCCATGGTGCAGCTTTATAAGGGCTGCAGAAAGGAAGTGCTGGAAACTAGAGGAATATTAGTGATTCAGTGGAATGTAGAGGGTGAGGCATCTTGAAGCAGCCTTGGGAGAAGAGTTTGGCAGTTGAGCACATAAAGAGAAGTAATCAGAGATAAAGTTTAAAAAAATAAGGTCTTTTTCATCCATCTATCATTACTTCCCTTTATGCATCCCATGTCTGGCCAATCTGGGGATAATGAAGGGTTGGATATGGGAGGTTGTTGAAATAGAGGCAGTCAGACTGATGGCTTATTGGGGTAAGAAAATGGGAAGAGGCAGGGGCTGCACCTGTGGCTCAGTCTGTAAGGCGCCGGCCCCATATACTGATGGTGGCGGGTTCAAACCCGGCCCCGGCCAAACTGCAACCAAAAAATAGCCGGGTGTTGTGGCGGGCGCCTGTAGTCCCAGCTGCTCTGGAGGCTGAGGCAGGAGAATCGCTTAAGCCCAGGAGTTGGAGGTTGCTGTGAGCTGTGTGAGGCCAGGGCACTCTACCAAGGGCCATAAAGTGAGATTCTGTCTCTACAAAAAAAAAAAGAAAATGGGAAGAGGCAAATAATTCTAAGGTTTCAAGTCACAAAAAACGTAACAGCTGTGGCTGAGGCAAGTTTTTTTCTCCGACCAACGCCCCCGTGGTTATTTTTAGTTTGTGGTAGGCTAGATGTAACAGGGTCAGTCTGTGCAATAAATGAAATGGTCTATTTTTTAACTTCAAAAATTGGTGTAAGTAGAATTGGAAGGGGCCATGCAGTTTCACATTCTCATTTTTACAAGTGAGTTTGCTGAGAGTCAAGGAGTTGAATTGACCTTTCACAAGGTCTCAGGGGTAGTTTTGTTACAAAGCTGAAATTAGAATCCAGGTCTTCTAGCCTTTGCAAGTTGCTTAACATAATATTCATTTGATTTTTATGTTATTGAGAAATCCATGAATTTTAAGATCTAATAGAACTATAACTGCTGATATTTTTTTATTTTTAACTGAGACAGTCTGTTGCCCTGAGTAGAGTGCCAGGGCATCCTAGATCACAGCAACCTCAAACTTTTGGGCTCAAGCAATCTTCTAACCTCAGGCTCCTGAGTATCTGAGACAACAGGCGCCCACCACAATGCCTGGCTATTTTTTCTGTTTTGGGGGGAGATGGGGGTGGGGAGTGTCTGACTCTTGCTCAGAATAGTCTCGAACTCCTGAGCTCAAGCAGTCCACCTGCCTCAGCCTCCCACTGCCCAGCCATAACTGCTGATCTTAAGATCTACTGGATTTAGCTGTTAAAATTTAGGGAAAAGATCTAATTTAAGCAGGTTGGCACATCTGTCCTTTGGAATATTATAACAATAAATAATTGCTTGATCATTGCTGATCTCAATTAACTACAATTCTAATTGTGTGTGAATTGGCTGAACTAAAACCATTTGATCTGGCTCTAGGAAATATTATATACTTGGCTGCCTGAAGTTGATGATAATGACCGTATTGTCATCCAATACAATTTTAATTAAAAGCATTACTTTAACATTAAATCCCATTGCTTGATTATTATCAAAGGATACTGCCTTTGGCAGAGTTATTATCATTATTATTATTTTTTTTTTTTGCAGTTTTGGCCAGGGCTGGGTTTGAACCCACCACCTCTGGCATATGGGGCCAGCGCCCTACCCCTTTGAGCCACAGGCGCCGCCCGGCAGAGTTATTATTTTAAAGGAGAAATAGAGCATTATGAATAGAAACTGCCTTTGTGAGGAAAGAAAAAGTATTGTTTCGGTTATCCTCTTATAGCAAGGTAGTGTCTTCATGACAGCCGTTTACAATTAAACTTTAATTTTCCTTCCTAAATAATTGATATCCCTACATTTGCAACAAATATTGTTACAAGGGTGGCATTGTCTGCGTTCTTCAACTGATTCCATTCAAGGAACTGGTGGGTATTCTTTCTTGGTACTATTACATTATATCATATCATTTTCTTTCTGGCAAACTGTCCTAGTCTTCTGGTCCATTGCCTTTTTTGAATTGGCAGTTTTCTGTTTTTGTGGGATATGTTCTCTTCCGTCTCAATCATTGCTCTTTGAAATGATAGATAAGCTTAAGATCAACTTGGGCTAATCCAGGTGAGACAGTAGGAAGGGATAGGAAGGATGCCATAGTGCTGCAGGTGGGCTCTTGGTTACTATTCACACAGAGACTGATGTCAAATAGCTTTTAGCTTAGTACCTTTTGGTGGTATTTTCCAAAGGCTAGTAGTACTTAAACTCGTGCTATTCTAACAGCAGGTTTTTGCTTTTCCATGGCAAAGGTGGGCAAGGGACTGTTTTTTATTCGTGATCATGCCTTCCAACTTTGTATTATTAAATGGCTTTTTATGAAGCAATGTTGAAGATGAATATAAAATGTTGATAAGTGGTACTTTCATTTTTTTTTTTTTTCTTCGGTTTTTGGCCGGGGCTGGGTTTGAACCCGCCACCTCTGGCATATGGGACTGGCGCCCTACTCCTTGAGCCACAGGTGCCGCCCGTGGTACTTTCATTTTTTAATTTTGCTTTTATTTAAGTGAAATATTAAATTTTTTCAGTAGGAGAGCTCCTTTACTTTGCAATTTTAGGAAACTTACTTTAATTTTTATATTGTCATTAATACATATCATTTTATTGCTAAAAATCATGAGAAATATAAAATTACATTTTCCCATTTAACTTAATGAACTTTATTATGCATTTTTACAAATAATACTTACGATTACTTTAATGGGTATAGGATACTCCATCCTGTTGACATTAACATAAACCATTCTCAACATTTTAAAAGGCTTTCCCTATAGTGAATATAACATGGATATTCAATATGGTTTTAATTTTTTTTGTTTTTTGAGACAGTCTCACTTTGTGATCCTTGGTAGAGTGTTGTGGCGTCATAGCTGACAGCAGCCTCAAGCTCTTGGGCTCAAAGGAGCCTCCTGCCTCAGTTTTTCATTTTTATTTTTTAGTTAAGACAGGGTCTCACTCTTGGCTAAGGCTGGTCTGGAACTCCTGAGCTCAAACAATCCACCTATCTCAGCCTCTCAGAGTGCTGGTTTTATAGGTGTGAGCCACCATACCTGGCAATGTGGTTTTAATTTTTATTCTTTTGATTGTTAGAGAGGTTAGATATTCCTCATTGTGTTTACTTATTTCATGTTATGCGATTATGAATTAATTTTTTCTCTTTTTATTTACCTTTTGAAATAGTTTAAAATAGCCCATTGGATAATATAATGGAAATAGGAACGTTTTGTTGATCATATAATAGAAATAGTACCCCTTCTATTTTTTATCTTTCAGAAATATGTATGTAGATTTTATACATTAACCTGCCAATATTTTCCTTTGTATGTATTTTTCTTTTTCTCTTTCTTTTTCTTTTTTTTTTCTTCAGACACAGTCTCACTTTGTTAGCCTTGGTAAAGTGCCATGACATCATAGCTTACAGCAACCTCAAACTCCTGGGCTCAACCAATTCTTTTGCCTCAGCCTCCTAAGTAGCTAGGACTACAGGCAACCGCCACAGTGCCCAGCTATTTTTAGAGACAGAGTCTCACTCTGGCTCAGGCTGGTCTCAAACTCATGAACACAGGCAAACCACCCTCTCAGCCTCCCAGAGTGCTAGGATTACAGGCATGAGCCACCACATCTGGCCAATGCCTTTCTTTTTTTTGTATGCAGTTTTTGCCTGGGGCTGGGTTTGAACCCGCCACCTCCGGCATATGTGCCGGCGCCCTACTGCTTTGAACCACAGGCACTGCCCTCAATGCCTTTCTTTTTTTGAGAGAGTCTCACTCTGTTGCCTTAGGTAGAGTGCCATGGCATGGTCATAGCAACCATAAGCAATCCTCCTGTCTCAGCCTCCCGAGTAGGTGGGACTACAGATACATGCCACCATACCCAGCCAGTTTTTCTTGGTTGCAGCCGTCATTGTTGTCTGGCAGGCCCGGGCTGGATTCGAACCCGCCAGCTCAGGTGTATGTGGCTGTCGCCTTAGCCGCTTGAGCCACAGGCGCCGAGCCCCCAGCCAGTTTTTCTGTTTGTAGTAGAGGCAAGGTTTCACTCTTGTTCAAACTGGTCTCAAACCCCTGCCTTTTTTTCATTTCCATCGATGATAGTATTTGGTCGTGATATTAGCAAAGGAGAATTAATGATTAGAGAATTAGCTTAAGCTTTTCCTTTGGCTTCTGCCATACTTAGTGCAATGAAATTTGTGAATCTACCCCTCAAAATTAGTTTAGGTTGAAAGGGACATACTTTTCAGCCTTTTATGGAAGACTGATGGCAGAATTGGCCATCTGATAAAATTAAGGAAATAAATTCACTTGATAGTGTTGGCTGAGGCCCAGAAACTCATAAGAATGTGAACATTTCAGTATTTTGTGTGTATATGTGTGTATCAACTCTTCATTAACAATCAGTGTGAATAAGCTAAATTCTGGGCTAGGCCTGGTGGCTACACCTATAATTGTAGCACTCTCAGAGGCCAAGGCAGGACCAATGCATGAGCTCAGTGATTTGAGACCAGCCCAACCAAACCAAGAATGAGACCTTGTCTCTACTAAAAACAGAAAAATTAGTCAGGCATTGTGTTTGGTGCCTGTAGTCCCAGCTACTTGGGAGTCTAAAGCAGGAGGATACCCTGAACCCAGGGGTGTGAGGTTGCTGTGAGCTAGGTGGATGCCACGCCACTCTAGCCTGAAACAGAGGGAGACTCTGCCTAAAAAAAAAAAAAAAAAGCTAAATTCTGTCTTTAAAAATTATAATAAAATTAAAGCTAAAAATAATTTCTTGAGTACTGACTGATCCGACCACCTTCAACTTGTCATTTTCCCCCCATAAGAGTAGGGCTAATAATCTGAGTTTGCCTGTCCTGTAATACCAGATTCTTCATAGTTGGTCATTAACATAGATCTGAAGTTGATCTACATGTGCCAATGCCTTCAGTAAGCTAAATGACTGCACTTTTTGCCTGCTTTCATTTTGCTTACATATTTATTGAACACATTCTGTGTGCAAGGCACCAGTTATAGAATAATGAATATAATATGTTAGACCTAATTCCCACACTAATGGTTCATGGTGAGTTAGATGCAACCAGGCCATTAAAATAGTGTAATGATTGCAGTGGAAAACATGAAGCTTACAAAAGGCTCTTTCTCTGCATCTGCTTTCCATCTAACTTGGAATTTCACTGAAATCAGGCAATAGAATTTGGCAGATTTTTAATTTTTCCATTTAAAAATAAAAATTGAGGCTCAGTGCCTGTAGCTCAGTGGCTTGTGCGCTGGCCACATACACCGGAGCTGGCAGGTTCGAACCCAGCCCTCGCCTGCCAAACAATAATAACAACTACAACAAAAAAATAGCCAGGTGTTGTGGCCAGTGCCTGTAGTCCCAGCTACTCAGAAGGCTGAGGCAAAAGAATCGCTTAAGCCCAAGAGTTTGAGGTTGCTGTGAGCTATGATGCCATGGCACTCTACTGAGGGAGACATAGTGAGACTCTGTCTCAAAAATAAAGATTTTTTTTTTTATTATAACAGTATACCTACTCTTTTTGTTTTAATTATTTATTTAATCATAACTTTGTACATTGATGCATTTATGTGGTTCAGAGTACTGCTTTCTTTTTTTTTGAGACAGAGTTTTACTTCGTTGCCCTCCGTAGAGTGCTGTGGCATCACAACTCACAGCAACCTCCAACTCTTGGGCTTAAGCTATTCTCTTGCCTCAGCCTCCCAAGTAGCTGGGACTATAGGTGCCCACCACAACACCCAGCTTTTTTTTTTTTTTTCCGTTGTTGTTGTTACAGTTGTCGTTGCTATTTTAGCTGGCCGGGGCCAGGTTCAAATCTGCCATCCTTGGTATATGGGGTTGGCGCCCTACCCACTGAGCCACAGGTGTCGCCCTGTACCTACTGTTTAGGTAAGCTGTCTACTCACTTCCCTTCCCTTCCTTCTTGGGTATTCTGTAAGTTTTTAACAATTAATTCTTCTTTCATAGCTTTCCAAGTGTCAGATTTATAACTTAGGTGGCCATAGCAGGTTGGAGTCTATATCAGATGCAGACATTGAGGAATCACAACTAATATTTCATGTAGGATGGATAAATGCCCTCTATCTATCTCATTGACAAAAATAGAATTAAGAGGAGTTTCATGAACAGAGAAAGAAAAGAGTATTCTGGCAGGAAAGCAGAATAGTGAACTGGAAAGCCCAGTTTAAATTCGTAAGACTGGGATATTAGACCCTTAAGTATTTCATAGGAAGGACCAAAATCATTGCTCAGGGGCTGAACAACTGAAACAGAATGAGCAATAAAAATGACCTTGATACTAAACCAACAAATACCTAAAAGCTTTATGTTCTCCACATTCTCCATCATGATTCTTCTTGAGCCAGAATTGGAATTAGGCAGGTAACATGGGTAGATTTTGGCACACTGGATGACTCTTAGAAAAAAGACCCAAATTTCTGGCACTTTACATACACAGGAGACGTAGTTTCAAGCCCTCTCTTTACCACTACTGTACTTAGTATGCCTGAGCAAGTCACTTTTATCTATTTGAAGTTCAATTTCCTTACCTATAAATTAATGAAAATATATGCTCTTGAAGGTTCCTTTAATTTCTAAATTCCACACAAAACCAAACACTTGGGCTTTCTTTCTCTATCTTAACTTTTCCTTTGTCTTTTTGCCCACAGAAGCTGCTTATTTTTCTTTGATGGTCAAAGGTCCAAGCTTGATTTTTTTTTTTTTTTTTTTTTAGGCAGAGTCTCAGGCTGTGGTAGGCAGAGCTCAGGTAGAGTGCTATGGCGTCATAGCTCACAACAACCTCCAACTCAGGCTCAAGCGATCCTCTTGCCTCAGTTTTTTTCATTTTTTAATAGAGATGGGGGTCTCACTCTGACTCAGGCTGGTCTCAAACTCCTGAACTCAGGTAAGGAGTTGCCTCGGCCACTTGCCTCGGCCTCCCAGAGTGCTAGGATTACAGTTGTGAGCCACTGTGCCTGGCCTCCAAGCTTGATTTTAATTAACGCTACGTATTTTTGAATGTACAAAAAAGAAAATAATTGTACAGTTTTGCTAAGCATTATGAGAATAATATTACTATGTAGGATATCCGCTTGTTCTTTCCAGAACCACATGATCTAAGCTTTTCTCATAATATCTAAATTGAGAAATTTAAAGAGGGGAGACATATGGTAAAAAGGAGTAAATGTCCAAGTTCTTTTAGTGCCAGGAATACTTGAAAATTTATCTATGTAGAATCTATACCCTAAAGTGGAATGGTACCCTTCGAGTCACTTATTAGCTTCTGTAACTGAGACTGTTAAGAACTATTGGGTATTGTAGCCAGGCGTCGTGATGGGCACCTATTGTCCCAGCTACTGGGGAAGCTGAGGCAAGAGAATTGCTTAAGCCCAAGAGTTTGAGGTTGCTGTGAGCTGTGATACCACAGGACTCTACCGAGGGCAACATAGTAAAACTCTATCTCAAAAAGAAAGAAAAAACTATTGGTATTGGAAAACCAGTTTCATTGTGATTCTCCAGTAAACTGATAATGTTTGTGACCTTTGGGGAAATGATTTTAAAATGTAGTGTCTTCATTTGTAAAATGGGGGAAGACCTATGTCAAAGAATTTATTTTTATTTTAAAACAAGCATTTATATAGTGCTTACTATGTGGCAGGCAGTATTTTAAAAATTTTAGAAATATTTACCTAACAATTGCAATCAGTGTAACCTGGCTTATTGTACCCTCAATGAATCCCCAACAATAAAAAAAAAAAAAGAAAAAAAAATTTTTAGAAATAGTTCAGTCCTTGTAACTGCCCTCTGAAAGTTGATACTATTATTATCCCTATATTAATTAGGTGAAAAAACAGAGGCAAAGAGATGTTGTGTAACTTGTACAAGGCCTAACAGCTAGCCAGCAGCAGAACTGGTTCCCTGCCTGCAGAGTTCAGCTTTTAAGGACTACTCTATGCTACTTCAAGAGCATTAAAATGAGGAAGCACTTGATAGAAAACTTCACAGCTCAGGTTGATGGGGATCATCTCTGTTTAATGGAATGTGTGGATTATGTGACAAAAAAATTATAGCCACTTTTCAAAAAGCTAGATTTTTGTAGTAAAAACATATAACTTAGATGGCACCTCATGATATTGCAGTGCTTTTTCAAATAATTTTGGATTTTGGTGGTTATATATTGTAGATACAGAGCATAAGTACAAATTATTCTGTATTTATTTCCTGACTCTTACAGGTGATTTGTATACCTTCAGAAGATTTCTTGTTATTCATTAATGTCCTTTTCTTTTAGATTGAACAACTCCTTTTTGCATTTCTTGTAGCACAGGTCTGGTGCTGATGAAATCCTTCAGCTTTTGTTTGTCTGGAAAAGCGTTTTTCCTTCATGTTTGAGAGATATTTTTGCAGGATATAAAGTCTGCCAGATGTATTGGAGCGCCTTTATATATTGTTGTTGTTGTTGTTGTTTTCATTTCTTAGGGCCTTTTCTTTTTTTGCAGTTTTTTGGCTGGGGCTGGGTTTGAACCCACCACCTCTGGCATATGGGGCCAGCGCCCTACTCCTTTGAGCTACAGGCGCTGCCCAGGACCTTTTCTTTTTTCTTTTTCTTTTTTTTTTTTTTTTTTGTAGAGGCAGAGTCTCACTTTATGGCCCTTGGTAGAGTGCCGTGGCATCACACAGCTCACAGCAACCTCCAGCTCCTGGGCTTAAGCAATTCTCTTGCCTCAGCCTCCCGAGTATCTGGGACTACAGGCGCCCGCCACAGCACCCGGCTATTTTTTTGTTGCAATTTAGCCGGGGCTAGGTTTGAACCTGCCACCCTCGGTATATGGGGCCGGCGCCTTACCGACTGAGCCACAGGTGCCGCCCCCCCAGGACCTTTTCTTTATCTATGACCTTTTGGAGCTTGATTATTAAATGCATTGAGGTAACCTTATATGGGTTAAATTTGGTGTTCTGTGACCTTTGTGTATCTTTTTTTTTTTTTTTTTTTTCAATGACAGTCTCACTTTATCGCCCTTGGTACAGTGCTGTGGCGTCACAGCTCACAGCAGCCCCCAACTCCTGGGCTTAGGCAATTCTCTTGCCTTAGCCTCCCAAGTTGCTGGGACTGCAGGCACCTGCCACAATGCCCGGCTAATTTTTTGTTTTGCAGTTTGGCCAGGGCCAGGTTCGAACCTGCCACTCTCGGTATATGGGGCCGGTGCCCACTGTACCACAGGCGCCACCCAGACCTTCATGGATCTTGATATCTTTCTCTAGATGTGTGGAAAGTTCTCCGTTACTTCTTTGAATAAACTTTCTATCCCAATCTGTCTCTCTCCCTCTTTATTCCTCTCTCTCTCTCTTCACTTCCTATTTGAGGGCAATTTGTTCTTGTGGCCATTTTTTAGTTATTGTAGGTATATTGTATTTTCTTTCTTTTTTTTTTTTTTTTTTGTAGAGACAGAGTTTCACTTTATTGCCCTCGGTAGAGTGTCGTGGCATCACACAGCTCACAGCAACCTCCAACTCCTGGGCTTAGGCGATTCTCCTGCCTCAGCCTCCCGAGTAGCTGGGACTACAGGTGCCCACCACAACGCCCGGCTATTTTTTTGTTGCAGTTTGGCCGGGGCTGGGTTTGAACCCGCCACCCTCGGCATATGGGGCCGGCGCCCTGCTCACTGAGCCACAGGCGCCACCCCAGGTATATTGTATTTTCAAATAGCCTGTCTCAAGCTCACTAATTCTTTCTTCAGAATTTTGGTTAATTCTGCTGTTGAGAGACAGATGGATTTCTCAGTTTGTCAATTGAATTCTAGAGTTGGGGGATAAGTGATGTGGGTATTCTCTTGTGGCCACTACCTCCATGTCACACCTGAAGGCAGCTCAGTCTTACCCAAAGCCTGTGGGTGACTATTGCCTGGCTACCTCTGACGTTTATTCAGAACCCACAGTGGACTCTTTAGTTACAAGATGGTGAATCCTGCCAAACTGGATCCTTCCCTTTGGGGCAGCATGTTTCCTTCTAGCTTGTAGGTCCAGGAATTAAGATTTGGACTCAAAGCTCTCAATCTGTTTAGTATTTTATTTTACTGTGGCTGAGCTGGTACCCAGGTTGCAAAAAAAAAAAAAAAGTCCTGAACTCTTCCTTTTCCTTTCCCCAAGTGGAAGAAGACTCTGCATGAGTCAAACTGCCTGGATGGAATTGGGGTAGTGGGAGTGACAAAGGCACTGGCTCCAAGCCAGTTCTGCCTAGGTTTGCAGTCCTTGTGGCCCAACTGTTTTATGAATTTAATTCCAGCTCCAGGCTGCTCTATGTCTGCCAATGGTGGGGCTAGCTGGAATTCAAGCTTCGGTATGGAGGATTTCCCTTTGCCCAGGCTCAACAAAATGTTCCCTCCCTCTGTGGGCACGGGCAGAAGTCTGCCCAGTAGAATGTTCCCTCCTTGGCCTGGAGTTTCATTTCAAAGTCCATAATCATTTCACTCTCCTTTTCTCTCAGGCATACAGATTCTCTTTCCACTCAAAAGACTGTAAGACTGTTTTTTCTTCCCTCTTTTAGTGCCTTTTCCCCAAATGTAATGTTAAAATTAGGTAATATATGGACGGCACCTATGGCTCAAAGGAGTAGGGCACCGGCCCCATATACAGGAGGTGGTGAGTTCAAACGCTGCCCCGGCCAAAAACTGCAAAAAAAAATTAGGTAATATGACCAGTTAACCTGATTTTTGGTTCTTATGAAGATGCTCACGTGGATTGTTGTTGAAACTTAGGTGTTCCTGCAGGACAATCACTGGGGGTTTCTAGCTGTTAATTTCTACCTTAGACACTGCTCAGCATGTTCTTTCCCCTAATTTTTGAGTGGCGAACTCATTGTCATTCAAATCTTAGCTTAAATGTTGTCTGCTCAGAAAAGCCTCTCTGACCTCCAAAATAAAGCATTCACATAGTCCTTCTTGTAGTTTACCCTTTAATATCTGATATTTCATTAAGTTTTTTTTTCTTTTTTCTTTTTTGTTTTTCCTCTGCTACCATTAGAATATAAGCTCCAAGTCCCAGTGTCCGTGATCGTACTTGGCATATGATAATTTATAATAAACATTTGTTGAATACCTGAAATCTTAGTACCTGTATAATAGTTAAATTAACCAAGAGTTCAATTCATTTTTTTCTCAGATAATACCTAGTTCATGATTGATAGTCCAATTCTTTGAGTAGTTTAACCTCTCAGGTACCTCAATTCATATCCATATGTTTCTCATATCAGTATGAGATTCTAGTTCTTACCTAATATTTTTAACTTTGTTTTCTTTCTTTGTTCTTTCCTTTTTTTTTTTTTTTTTGAATTTTGCTTTCAACTGGCTTTCAACTCATCTTAGTTTGAAGTTTTTGTTTTTTTATTTTTATTTTTATTTATTTTTTCTTTTCTTCCTTTAGCGATTCCCTTGCCCTTAGCCTCCCGAGTAGCTGGGACTACTGGCGCCTGCCACAACGTCCAGCTTTTATGGTAGAGACAGGGTCTCACTCTGTCTCACTCTGGTTCACTCCGGCTCAGGATGGTCTCAAATCTCTGAGCTCAGTCAATCCACCCGCTTTAGCCTCCCAGAGCTCTGGGACTACAGGCCTGAGCCACCACCCTCAGCCTTAACTTTGTTTTGAAAAAGAAAGAAAAAAAATGTTTTCAGTTGCTCAGTTCTAGTGTGTCAATACCAGAATCAGTGTGCTTTGATCTTTGGCTGTCTTTACAAATGCAATATTAAGTAACCAAAGTATAACTGACTTTAAGAGATAGCAGAAGTTACAAAAAGTAATACAACTAATTAATTAAAAATACATGACACTGGGTAATGCTTTTATTATACTTATTTTTCAGTTAGCAGGAGTCGTTTTCTAATGCCAATAAGACAATAATGATTTATTTACAATTTAGCATATATGTTTGTTTGCTTGCTTTATGGGACTATAGTAGTATTTTCTGTATGTATGTCTTTCTGCGCATATATATGCTCATGTGATTTCACAAACATGTGATCATAACATTTTTTCTTTTTAAACATTTTGTTTTCACTTACATTGTAGATATTTTCCCTTATCAAAACTAGATATGTCATTATTTTAGATATAACTGTACCATAGTATATTTAACTAGTCCCTTATTGCCGAACACTTGATTCTAATTTTTTTTAACTAGCATAAACATTTTTATAAATATCTTTGAACATTTGGCTCAGAGTACTTGTTCTATTGTTTCCAAAGGATAAATTCATAGAATTAATATTACCAGATTGTCCTTCATTAGGTTACAAGGACTTTTTGTTTTTTTGAGATAGAGTCTCACTCTATTGAAACCAGAGTGGTGTCGGTCCAGTTCACAACAGCCTCAAACTCTTGGGTTCAAGTGATCATCCTGCCTCAGCCTCCTGAGCTACTACTACAAGTGCCCACCTCTGCACCTGGCTAATTTTTCATTTTTTAGTAGAAACAAGGGCTCACTTTGCTCAAGCTAGTATTGAACTCCTGAGTTCAAGCAATTCTCCCACCTCAGTCTCCCAGGGTGCTAGGAAGACAGGCTTGAGCCACTGTGCCCAGCCTTTAGATAATCTTTCTTATTAGCAGTCACTCAGGTTGTTGCCAAACCTCTTTTTCCATTTTAATTCGTGGGGTGAGAGGTCTGGAATCTTTCTACTACCTTGACAGGCTTTAGAAATAAACAGCATATATAGAACAATGTGATGGGAGAGACTATTTTCTTTCTCTTTTTTTGCAGTTTGGCCGGGGCCGAATTTGAACCCATCACCCTTAATATATGGGGCTGGCGCCCTACCCACTGAGCCACAGGTGCCACCGGGAAAGACTGTTTTCTTCATTCCCTTTAGACAGAGCTCTGAATTATCCTTACTTTTTGTTTCAAATCAAAGGTCTAACAACATCAGCAATCCCAGTTGGGATCTCTCAAGAAGGAGGTAGTGGTTCAGTCTCCTTCCTGGGGTTTTTCTGAGCTTCTGAAGAACAGAAATACATAGATTCTCAGGGTTGAAAAAACTCTGAGCACAAGTCTAATTCAACTACCCATTTGATGTATAAATCTCTTCAAGCACATCTGGCAAGTGTTTATCAGCCTCTACTTGAACACCTCGTTATGAAGAATTTACTTCGCAAGTCAGTCCATTTCATGTATGGAACACACCAATTGTTCATAGTTTTCCCACTGGCTAAATTGTTTGCTTCTCTAGTTGCAAACAATTTTTTTTTCATAAAAATAATTTTTTTTTTTTTTTTTTTTTTTTTTTTTGCGGAACAGAAGGGGAATTTCAAGAAGTTGACTCTCTAGAGCCAGAAGAGGATACCTCTAAAATGCAGTTGAGTCTGATTATAGCTTCCAGTCAGACCAGTTCAAGCACAATCCTCATTGAGTTCTTAGAGGTAGAGGGACTGTAGACCTGTGTTTTGATTGACTGATCACTGGTATCCAATGACTTGTCCTGCATAGCCAGTGAAAATTTATAGTATCCTATCTATTCTTTTCAGTATTGCTTATATCTAATAATTTATTTCTTCTAAAATGTAAACTAGAAGTTAAGTCCAGCAGTCCATATTTGTCTAGACTTGAAACATTCTTTTGTCTTTATAAAACTGTACTGTTTTCAGATGTCCTAAAATCAAACCTTACTTACAGAGTTATGTCCTAAAAATACCAGGTTATGTCTACTGAATTTTCTTTAGCCTGACATGGTATTTCCTAGTCATTGACCATATTCTTTACTTCAGTAAACTCTGCTCTCTGTGGTGTTTTGGAGGATATTTTTTAACTGTGTAATTTTCTTTTTCTTTTTTTTTTTTTTTTTTTTGTTGCAGTTTGGCCGGGGCCAGGTTTGAACCAGCCACCTCCGGCATATGGGACAGGCGCCCTAGTCCTTGAGCCACAGGCGCCGCCTAACTGTGTAATTTTCTAATGACTACAATTTGACATTCTTCTTTGTTGAAATTCAGACATTTTTTCCTGATAAATCTCTAAAAGTTGTTATCATCTAGTCACTTGGATTTAGGTAGTATTCTGTGTTTCATAATACCATTGTGTAATCCATAGTATTCTTTGTAATACTTATGTAATAGTTACATAGGTGTTATAATTAATAGATAAATGTTATCTCTAATTCTTGTTTTTAATTTGCCAGTCAGGTAATTAAGACTCTGGCTAAAAGGCCGGGCCTGGTGGCTAATGCCTGTAACCCTAGCACTCTGAGAAGCTGAGGCAGGTGGATTGCTTGAGCAGAGTAGGAGTTTGAGACCAGTCTGGCAAGTCTGGTAGCAAGACCCCATCTCAAAAAAAAAAAAAAAAAAATAACAGAGAGTGAGAGACTCTGGCTAAATTCAATAAATCATCCAAGGGTTTGCTAACTCTAATCATGGTTTTGGAGTTTATTTAGTTTACACTGTCCAAAGTGATAATGACAAGGCAACCAAATTTTAGTCAAAAATTTGTTTAAAATTGATTTTTCTTATTTTTTCTTTTCTAATATTTTATTTTATTTATTTATTATTTTTTTTTTTTTTGGAGACAGATTCTCACTATGTCGCCCTTGGTAGAGTGCTATGGCATCACGACTCACAGCAACCTTAAATTCTTGGGCTTAAGCGATTTTCCTGTCTCAGCCTCCCAAGTAGCTGGGACTAACAGGGGCCTGCCACAATGCCTGGCTATTTTTTTGTTGTTGCAGTTGTCATTGTTGTTTAGCTGGCCCAGGCCAGGCTTGAACCCGTCAGTTTTGGTGCATGTGGCTGGCGCCGTAACCACTGTACTATGGGTGCCGAGCCTGATTTTTCTTTTTTAAAATAAATATTCATTTAGAGATGTGGTCTTGCTGTGTTGCCACGGCTAAAATGCAGTGGCACAATGATAGCTTGTTATAACCTCAACTTCCTGGACTCCAGCAATCCTCACTCCTCAGCCTTCCAAGTAGGTGCTCACCAAAACACCTGGCTAAATTTTTTAATTTTTGCACTTATGGGTGCCTCACTATGGTGCTCAGGCTGGAATCTTAAAGTGATCCTCCTATTGCCTCTGTCCCCCAGAGTTCTGAATAACAGTTGTAAGCTACCATGCCTAGTATAAAAGTGCTTTCCATAAAAGTTTAGGTTTTTTGTTTGTTTGAGACACAGTCTTACTCTTTTTCCCTTGTTGAGTGCCATGGCATTATAGCTCATAGCTCACAGCAACCTCAAACTCATGGGCTCAAGAGATCCTCTTGCTTCAGCCTCTCAAGGGGCTGGGACTCCAGGCATGCACTACTACATCCAGCTATTTTTTTTCCTCTGGTTTTTAGTAGATCTGGTGTCCTGTGCTTGCTCAGGCTGGTCTTGAACTCCTGAATTTAAGCAATCCACCTGCCTTATCCTCCCAGAGTGTTAGGATTACAAGTGTATGCTACCACGTCTGGCCAACAGTTTAGTTTTTATCACTTTAAACTTGATGATTTCTAGTACGTAAGCCACTAGGGGCTTTGGAGATAATATTATAGTTTCGCAGGCACAAAAGTAACAAGTCATGGAGTCCTGGTACTATCTGTCTCTTTCATAGCACAGTCCTCACCCCCAGCCCCATTTTGTATGTCCTTTTCTAATTTCACCTGGTAGTTTTCTAGGTATAATCCTCTGGTATATTTCTCTCAGCAGCAGAAATTCTCAGATCCTCTTTTAGATGTTCAGGGGTAGTGATAGCATTTTAAAAAGTAGTTTTTAGAGATGTCCTTGTTAAAGAGTGAAGAAAATTTGATGAAGGAAATGAGTTTATAGCTAGGCTTTGGTACACAGTGTTTGGGGGATCAGTGGCTCACTCCTGTAATCCTAGCACTGTGGGAGGACAGGGTAGGTTGATTGCTTGAGTTCAAAATGAGCCTGAGCAAGAATAGGATCCCATCACTACTAAAATAGAAGAAACGTTATCCAGGCATTGTGGTGGGCACCTGTAGTCCCAGTTACTGGGGAGGCTGAGGTAAGAGATCGCTTGAGTCAAAGAATTTGAGGTTGCTGTGAGCAATGATGATGCCACAGTACTCTACAAAGGACAACAAAGTGAGACTGTCTCAGAAATAAATAAATAATAAAATAATGATAAAAAATTTTCTGGGCAATGCCTATGGCTCAAAGGAGTAGGGCACTGGCCCCATATGCCAGAGGTGGTGGGCTCAAACCCAGGCCCGGGCAAAAACTGCAAAAAAAAAAAATTTTTTTCTTTTTTTTAAAGAACCCCAGTTTTGGAGTGTTTTGGGTTTTTTTTTCCATGTATTAATCTGCTTGGGCTACCATAAAATACCATGGATTTTGGTGGCTTAAACAATAGAAATTTTTTTTCTCACAGTTGAAGGCTGGAAGTCCACACATGGGTATCAGAGCCTTGGTTAGGGCTCTCTTCCTGGTTTATAAACAACTGCCTTCTCTGTGTGCTTATGTGGCTTTTCTTAGAGGAGAAGGGAAGGGGAGGGAGCGAGTGGAAGAAATATCTTCCTCTTCTTTTATTTATTAATTTTTTTGAAAATAAATTTATTTTAGGTTAATGTAAGGATATGAACAACCAGGTCAAAATGTTTGATTTAATAGGTAGACTCCCTATTATGGTTATGTCCCACACACAAAGGGTGTGCCAAACACCCCCACCGTGTGCCCATTTAGTGAGAGCACCTCTCCCTCCTTACCTCTCTCCCCAACGTGAATTAAAATGAGTTTTTCTCCTATGTGGGAATGCATCAGATCATCTACTGGCTTCGTATTAGTATTAAGTACATTGGTTAATTGTTTTTCCATTTTTGTGATACTTTACTAAGAAGAAGGTGTTTCAGCTCCATCCAGGATATTGCAAAAGACGAAGTCACCATCTTTTTTTTTTTCTTTCTTTTTTTTTTTTTTGTAGAGACAGAGTCTCACTGTATTGCCCTCGGGTAGAGTGCCGTGGCGTCACACGGCTCACAGCAACCTCTTAACTCTTGGGCTTACGCGATTCTCTTGCCTCAGTCTCCCGAGCAGCTGGGACTACAGGCACCCGCCACAACGCCCGGCTATTTTTTTGATTGCAGTTTGGCCGGGGCTGGGTTTGAACCCGCCACCCTCGGCATATGGGGCCGGCGCCCTACTCACTGAGCCACAGGCGCCGCCCGAAGTCACCATCTTTTTAATGGCTAAACAGTATTCCATGGTATGCATATACCACAATTTGTTAATCCATTCCTGAGTTGATGGGCATTTAGGTTGTTTTCATGACTTGGTGATTGTAAATTGACCTGCAATAAACAATCTACTGCAAATGTCCTTATGATAAAATGATTTTTTCTTCTTCTGTGTAGATGTCTAGTAGTGGGATTGCACAGTCAAATGGGAGATATAATTTGAAATCTTTGAGGATTCTCCATACTTCTTTCCTTTATAGAGGCAATATTAGTTTGTAGTCCCACCAACAGTGTAAAAGTGTTCCCCTCTCTCCACATCCATGCCAGCATCTACAGCTTTGGAACTTTGTGATGTGGTGAGATTATCACCCTACTGGAGTTAGGTGATAATCTCAGGGTGGTTTTGATTTGCATTTTTCTGATGATTAGGTTTTATGAGCTTTTTTTTTTTCATGTGTTTGTTAGCCATTCATCTTAAAGAATATTCTATCCATGTCACTTGCCTAGTAATCTATGGGATTGTTAGCTTTTATTGTCAATTAATTTTTTTTTCTTTTTTTTTTGTAGAGATAGGGTCTCACTTTATGGCCCTCGGTAGAGTGCCGTGGCCTCACACAGCTCACAGCAACCTCCAACTCCTGGGCTTAAGCAATTCTCTTGCCTCAGCCTCCCGAGTAGCTGGGACTACAGGTGCCCACCACAACGCCCGGCTATTTTTTGATTGCAGTTTGGCCGGGGCCGGGTTTGAACCCGTCACCCTCGGTATATGGGGCCGGCGCCTTACCGACTGAGCCACAGGCGCCGCCCGTCAATTAATTTGAGTTCTGTATAGATCCTAGTTCTTAAGGCTTTGTCTGATTCATAATCTGAAAATATCTTTTTCCATTCTGAAGATTATCTATTTGCTTTGGCTATTGTCTCCTTAGCTATACAGAAGTTTTTCAGTTTCCCATTTATTTTTATTCTTCTTCTTTTAAAGTACCAGTTAGTTAGATTAAGGTCTCACTTTTATGATCTCATTTAACCCTAATTATATCATAATTAAAAGCTTTATCTCCATATAGTCACATTGGAGGTAAGACTTAAATATGTATTATGAATTGGGGGGATAGAATGAAGCCCATAGCACACAATGATTTTTATTAATTGACTTACAAGTGTTTTTTTGTTTGTTTGTTTGTTTTTTTGACAACTGTCTTCATTTTCAAAACAATACATTTTAACTGGGTACAGTGGCTCATACCTGTAGTCCTAGCTCTCTGGGAGCCAGGGCAGGTAGATTGCTTGAGCTCAGGAGTTTGAGACCAGTCTGAGCACGGTGAGACCCCCCTCTGTATTAAAAATAGAGAAACTAGCCAAGGGTTGTGGTGAGCACCTATAGCCACAGCTACTCGGAAAGCTGAGGCAAGAGGATTATTTGAGCCCAAGAATTTGAGGTTGCTGTGAGCTATGCTGCCATGGCACTCTACCCAGGGTGACAGAGTGAGACTCTGTCTCAAATAATAAAAAAAAAAAAGTACATTTTAGCTATTAGTCCAGGTTCTTTCCACTACAAAGCAATCCACTCAAGAAACTTAAAGAAACTGACTATTACAAAGAACAGAGTTCTCATTTAATAGGCCTGATGAGGGACTGAAACTATGTTTGGAATCAGGCAGCTATTGTTCTGACTTTCTGTCTCTCTCATTCACTATCCTAGCTTGTTTCTTTCTCCCTTTTGTTCTTCCATTCTTGTGGCAGCCCTAGGCCACTGTGTAACCCCTGATTGCATATTACCTCACTTCTAGTTCTAGCGTGCAGAAACCAACTAGCACCTCTCAATCCTAATTACGGTGTCCTGAGAAATACGTTTTGACCCTTGTGGGTCAGGTATCCAGTTTGGCTTTGGCGTAGTAGGGAAATATAGTCATACAATTTAAAGAAGGCTGCCAGTATTCCCTTTTGTCATTTAAGACAGTTGAAATCTTCAACTGGCCTTTCTAAAGCTCTTTCAGGTAACTAGGCAGGTGTTACTTTCATTCTACAGGGAAAAAAATGAATTTAAGTAACTTGTCCTAAGCAACAGGTCACTACTAGGGAAGCTTTCCTCACCACCATCCTCCACTATGTATCCCACCCAGCTCAGGAGTTAAATAAAGCACAGGCTCCTGACCTGTACTCAGTAGTTATCACAGTACTTTGTAATTTGTGTTTAATTGTTTATTGGTCTGAGTTTTTTTGTTTTTCTTTTCTTTTTTTTGAGACAGAGTCTCACTCGGTAGAGTGCCATAGCATCACAGCTCACAGCAGCCTCAAACTCTTGGGCTTACGCGATTCTCTTGCCTCAGCCTCCCAAGGACTACAAGGGGCTACAGGTGCCTGCCACAACGCTTGGCTATTTTTTTTTTCAATTGTAGTTGTCATTATTGTTTAGCAGGCCCAGGCTGGACATGAACCTGCCAGCCCCGGTGTATGTGGCTGGTGCCATAACCACTGAGCTGTGGGCACTAAGCCCAGTCTGAGAATTTTTCTTTTATTTTTTTAGATATAGAGTCTCACTTTGTCGCCCTTGGTAGAGTGCCGTGGCGTCTCAGCTCATAGCAATCTCCAGCTCTTGGGCTTAGGCGATTCTCTTGCCTCAGTCTCCCAAAGTAGCTAGGACTACAGGTGCCCACCACAATGCCTGGCTATTTTTTTGTTGCAGTTTGGCCAGGGCCAGGTTGGAGCCCACCACCCTCAGTATATGAGGCCGGCACCCTACTCACTGAACCACGAGTACCGCCCTAGTCTAAGAATTTTTCAAGTGTCGGATCCATGTGTTAATTAATGTAGTTGAGGTTGTATGATGAACTGGATGAATTGACTGAGACTAGAACTAAAAACCAAATTCTGGAGCCAGACTATTCAGTTTAAAAATTCAACTTTGCTGCTTTTTAGCTAGGTGATCTTGTGTAAGTTACTTAACATCTCCATGCTTCAGTTGTCTGTAAAATAGACATAATCTAGATTTGCTCTGAGGATCAAACGAGTTGATAAAATAGAATGTACTTAGAACTGACAGTGCTTGACATTGATAAGAGACTGTGCTGGCTGTGATTTTTATGTGTGGCAATAGTCACTTTAGAGCAGTGGTTCTCAAACTGTGGGTCACAACCCATAGGAACTGTATTAAAGAGCTGTGGCATTAGGAAGGTTGAGAACCACTGCTTTAGAGAAACTTTTCCAAGCAGTCTTAATATATCAATTCAACAAAATTTACTCTCAAGGCTTTTTCCTTTTCTGCTAAGCCTTCCTGGTGCTAGAAATAGACCTCTTTATTATACCCTAAAAGGCTGTTCATAATGTAGTTCTAGTCTTTCCCTTTGTACAGTTTCTATATAAATTCTCTGTTCAAGTTGCATTTTCTTTTGATCCATTCTATGCTGCACTGTGCTGCACTTCTCTTTTTATTTGCTTTTTCTTTCTTTCTTTCTTTTTTTTTTTTTTTGGCAGTTTTTGGCCGGGGCTGGGTTTGAACCCACCACCTCTGGTATATGGGGCCAGCACCCTACTCCTTTGAGCCACAGGTGCACTGTTCTTTTTATAAAATTATCTCTAAACCATAAAGGCTTAGAAACTATGAGCTATGTACATTGCAACTCTTTCCCATGTTACCTCACAAGGGTAGGCATATGAAGTATTTATTGCTTAATTGGCAGAGCTAAGAGCAATTTTTCCGGCTCAGCGCTCATAGCACAGTGGTTATGGCACTGGCCACTTGCACCGAGGCTGGCAGGTTCGAACCTGGCCTGATTCAGCTAAAATAAACGACGACAACTGCAACAAAAAAATAGCCGGGTGTTGTGGCAGGTGCCTGTAGTCCCAGCTACGTGGGAGGCTGAGACAAGAGAATCACTTAAGCCCAAGAGTTTGAGGTTGCTGTGAGCTGTGACGCTATAGCACTCTACTGAGGGCGACATAGTATAAAAAACAAATTTTTTTCAGGGCGGTGCCTGTGGCTCAGTTGGTAGGGCGCCAGCCCCATATACCGAGGGTAGTGGGTTCAAACCCGGCCCCGGCCAAACTGCAACCAAAAAATAGCCGGGTGTTGTGGCGGGCGCCTGTAGTCCCAGCTACTCAGGAGGCTGAGGCAAGAGAATCGCTTAAGCCCAGGAGTTGGAGGTTGCTGTGAGCTGTGTGAGGCCACGGCACTCTACCGAGGGCCATAAAGTGAAACTCTGTCTCTACAAAAAAAAAACAAAAACAAATTTTTTTCAACATTGTTATACAATATTGTACAACAAAATTGAATATTGTGTGCACATCTGTACATGAATGTTCAACTTGTATAGCAAGTTAACAGTTTTTAAAATTAACTGTTAAAAAATTAAAGCTCTGAGGAGAAATTTCTAAATTACATGAAAAAAACTTACAGATTAGATTTTTTGGAACTGTGTGATAGGCAAGATATCACACTCCATCTATTGAAAGATAGCCCTCATTCTTCTTCCTCTGAAACTATCGTCACTGTATAGCAAAGGCAGAGAGAGACAACCTCTTGGCTTGATTGCTCACCAAATTAATGCTGTGAGAGTAAGAGACTAGCTAAGAGAGGGAGAAGGCAGAGAAAGAGAAGCATGCAGTTGGATCTGTATAGCAATAAAGTAGCTAAAAATGACGGATTACTTATTAACCTTTAGTTGTTAGTGTTGATTTGTGTGAAACAAATACTGTATCTGACATCCCCAAATGTAATTACCTATAACATGATAAATGTAAATTAACTGAAGTTTACATAAAACTTTTTTTTTTTTTGCAGGGCTAGGTTTGAACCTGCCACCTCCAGCATATGGGGCCAGCGCCTTACTCCTTTGAGCCACAGGCACCGCCCCCCCCTCTTTTTTTTTTTTTTTTTTATTGAGACAGAGTCTCACTTTCTCCCCCTCGGTAGAGTGCATGCATAGCTCATAGCAACCTCCAACTCTTGGGCTCACGTGATTCTCTTGCCTCAGCCTCCTGAGTAGCTGGGACTACAGGCACCCACCAGAACGCCCAGCTATTTTTTTTGTTCAGCAGGCCCGGGCCAGGTTGAAACACACTGGCCCTCTAACCACTGAGCAATGGGTGCCCAACTAATATAAAAATACAATTTTATGCCATAATTTTTATCAGTCCTGTTCAGCTAGAATTTGAAATTATCCATCATCTCATTTCTACATACTTTGTGAGTCAAGAGTTTACTATAGTTTGATTCTCATTTTTCTTCTTTTCACTCTTTATTGGTAGATATATTTGAATATGGAATGGAATGTGACATTAGTTATTTTAAGCATAACAGATGAGATCTTATTAAGAGCACATAATAGTGTGGACTTTTCTTCCCCTTTTTTTATACCAGATACTCTCGATGAATATTTTGAATATGATGCAGAGGAGTTTTTGGTCTCTTTGGCCTTGCTAATAACAGAAGGACGAACACCTGAATGTTCTATAAAAGGTCGAACCGAAAGTTTCCATTGCCCTCCAGCACAGTCTTGTTACCCAGTAACTACCAAACATGAATGTAATGATAAGCTGGCCCAGGTGAGACTCTTATGTTGAATACTTTTTATTTACCTTTTATATAAATGAGTTTAGATTCTGTCATCATCTTTATTACATTATAATCATAAGCTTCACATTGTATGTGGTTACAAATTGATAGTAACCTTAAAGGAAAAAAAAAAATCCTAATTCTGGACCATGGCTAATAACCTTGGCTCTTAAACAGACTCTTGAAGGCACAGCAAGTAACTTTGCTGATCAGCACAGAGGTAGGTAGCCAACTTCGTACCTGTCCTTTCATATACTACATTTAGGACTATCTTTGTTGTTGGGGTTTAGCTTTTTTTTATTTTTAAAGTCTCAGCCTGGGATTGTCTACTTTGTGTTCATTCATTTAATAAATTGATGTTATGATTATTTCCCCCACATTGGATTCCTCTTTTTTTTTTTTTATTGTGAGGATACTTTTGTTAGCGTTTTTATATAATGCCATTAAAATACTTCTGTAAGTAATGTATAATTTGCTTTAAGAATTTTTTTTTTTTTTTTTGTAGAGACAGAGTCTCACTTTATGGCCCTCGGTAGAGTGCCATGGCATCACACAGCTCACAGCAACCTCCAACTCCTGGGCTTAAGCGATTCTCTTGTCTCAGCCTCCCGAGTAGCTGGGACTACAGGCGCCCGCCACAACGCCCAGCTATTTTTTTTTGGTTGCAGTTTAGCCGGGGCCGGGTTTGAACCCGCCACCCTTGGTATATGGGGCTGGCACCTTTACCAACTGAGCCACAGGCACCGCCCAATGAAAGTAAATTTTTAATACTTTGATCTTCAGATGTAAGAATTTATTTTTCCTGGCAAGTGATGCCAAACTAAGCAAGGTCAGACCATCTCAGAGGCCTGTCAGGCATTGTATATGGCTGTTCTTTTTCCACAGGATGAAACAAAGATATCCTTCCCAAGAAAATTTACATCATGAATGTTCAGTACTAATCCCTGTACTGATTCTAGAGCTTACTAGTATGAAACCCATATAGCCAAGTCTGAACAAAGCTCTGTAATAAGTGACTCATTTCTCATACAGATGTCTACTTTACAAATTTTCAAATTTAAATAACAAAATCAGGTGGATTATTGAGACATTTTGTTTGTATTCATTTTCTTTAAGTGTCGCCAAGCCAGACGAACCAGGTCTGAGGTCACGTTGTTGTGGAAGAATAACCTTCCTATCATGGTGGAGGTGATGCTACTACCAGACTGCTGCTATAGTGATGATGGGCTCACCACAGATGGAATTGATCTAAATGATCCTGCAATTAATCAAGATGCATTATTATTAGAAAGATGGACCTTGGAGCCAGTTCCTCGACAGTAAGTCATTGAACTTAGTTTGAAGTTGTTCCTGAGGTAAATCAAGCTTTTCATTACTTCTCTAAATTATTTTAATGTATCCTGTCTTTGAATTCTTTTATGTAGTAGAATTGAAATATTTAGTTCTTATGTTTAGTATTTGTGAGTTCAAGTGACATTAGTGAGTGTACTCCTATCCTCTTCAAAGCACACATCCTGAGTGATAGGTTTATTTCAGTTTCTACCTTTCTAAACTGCAATTATTTTTTATTTGCTGACATTTAGATTATGCTTTGTTACTTCCCTTAGGAATGGTGATCGATTTATTGAAGAGAAGACTCTTCTGTTGGCTGTCCGCTCATTTGTGTTTTTTTCTCAGTTAAGTGCTTGGCTGAGTGTCTCTCATGGTGCTATTCCACGAAATATTCTCTACAGGTATTGAGTATTGCTTTCATTTCTAAATATAAGTAGATAAAATTTACTGAGGTTTTTCTTAGAACAAGTTAGATAAATCTAGATTGAATTAGTATGAATTTTCTTTGTTGCATTAAATTTGGCACAGAGCAGTATTTAGAGGACTTTTCAGCTTACTTATAGGAACCAGTGGACTTGATGATGCTCATAGAGTGGAAAAGTTTCCAGGGCTACTAAATTTCTGTAATAACAGCCTTAATTTTTGTCATCTTGGACAGTGGAAACATAGGGGCTGCTAAAGAAATAATTGTTCTCTTAGGCAGATGACCATGAGATAGTAGCTCCTAATTATCTTGCACAATAAAATTAGCTGAATCCATTTATTTACTAGTAAATATAAAGTCCTTCTTTTCTATTTTTGTCAATATTTTTACATTATAACATTCTTTTTTATTTTTTTCAGACAGAGTTTCATTTTGTCACCCTTGGTAGAGTATGGTGGCATCATAGTTCACGGCAACCTCCAACTCTTGGGCTCAGGCAGTTCTCTTACCTCGGCCTCCCAAGTAGCTGGGACTATAGGCGCCTGCCACAATGCCTGGCTCTTGCTCAGGCTGGTCTCACCTGTGAGCTCAGGGCAACCTACCTGCCTCAGTTTCTCAGAGTGCTAGGATTACAGACGTGAGCCACCGCACTTGGCCTATCATAACATTCTTGAGCTTTAAAACTTAAGTGGTCACATGTTCTTAAAAAGGTCATCTCTTAAAAAAAAAAAGTCATCTCTTCTAAGCACAATCTGTTGTACCACTTATTGGTTTTAATCAGACTGATATGTGTGGTAAAGTAGCTAAAAGTAAACCTCAGTGGTAATGCAGAAAAGATAAGTATCAGACTGCTTTACATTTTAAAAATAATATACAATAATAAGGACATCATTTTTATAATCTATTGATTCCATACCTTTCTGTGTGATTCTAGAATCAGTGCTGCTGATGTCGACCTACGGTGGAATTTTTCACAAACTCCAATTGAGCACGTCTTTCCTGTTCCCAATGTTTCTCACAACGTGGCCTTGAAAGTCAGCGTCCAGTCCTTGCCCAGACAATCTAATTACCCAATTTTGACCTGTAGTATTCACACTAATATTGGCCTTTATGAGAAAAAAATTCAAGAACATGAACATCAAACCCCTCAGGACCTCAATTCTAATGAAGAAGAACAATGTAGTACCAACAGTTCACAGCATCTGTGTAGCAAACAAGCTTGGACCATGACACCTGAAAGTGTATTACGTGCAAAAAATGGCACAACTACAGAATATACTACAGCCATCAAAAATGTCAAACTTTATGCGGGCACTGGCAGTAAATCTGAATATGGAACATCTCAAGCCAATATTCTGAGCTTTAATAGTGTAGGAGATACAAAGTCACACGAAACATCATCAAGAACTTTAAAATCATTTTCAATGATTGATTCCAGTGTTTCTAATCGCCAGACTTCCTGGCAGTCAGTTGGTGAGGCTAACCCTTTAATAGGTTCTTTAATTCAGGACCGACAGGAAGTTATTGCAAGAATCGCCCAACATTTGATTCATTGTGATCCAAGCACTTCACATGTTTCTGGACATCCATATAATACTCAAGAGTCTAGTTCACTTCATTCAAAACTTTTCCGGGTTTTGCCAGAAAATGAAAATGTGAGAAAATGTAAAGAAACATTCTCCATTTCTTTTGGTAGTCCAGACATCACTTCCCAGGAAGACATCAATGAGGGAAAAATTCGACTAAAAACAGAAACTCCTCGAAGTGAAACTTGTGTTTCTAATGGTCTTTATTCTTATCAGTCTGTTGGAGAGACTAATCCTTTGATAGGTTCCTTACTCCAGGAACGGCAAGATGTTATTGCAAGGATTGCTCAACACTTGGAACACATTGATCCAACAGCATCATATGTCCCCCGGCAGTCATTCAACATGTGTGATACCACTTCAGCCCCTTCTAAAGTGTTTAGGAGTTCATATGAAGACAAAAATTTGTTGAAGAAAAATAAGGGTGATTCTCCTGTTCCCATTTCTCATGCAAAATTTTCTTTGTTAGGAGACCGCACTGGGGAAAACTTAATACCTAACAAATCTTTTAGTTCATTTAAATGTAGTTGTAAAGAAAAATGTTCTTTGAGACCTCAAATAAGAAATCATTGTCAGAACAATCCTAGCGAAATCAGCCAAAGTACATATCAGGAGACACAGAACAAAGCTACTAGTTTATTGACTTCTTTAAATGTGTCTCATTGCAAAGAAAATAATGGAGATTCGACAAGCAGATTTAAGGAACAAGAAATTAGCAATGGAGTTGATAAACAGTATTCTAATTGTAATAGTATTGACAAACAGATTTGCACAAATAAGTGTAAGGAAAAAATAATAAAAAATGAGAATTGTAACCCAGAATTCTTTGACAATCTCCAATTTGATAATTCAAAAAAAATTGACTCAAAAATGAAAGTTACTTTGTCGGAGATATCTGAATATTTGAACAAATGTGAAAATAACTACTCAAATAAAGATTCAAAAAAGCCTAAGACATGTGAGCAAAATACTCAACTTAACAGCATAGAAAACTATCTCAATAAAGGTAATGAAGCTTTCAAATGCAAAAAGCCAACACAATTAAAAAGTGATGAACAGGATAAGAAAGAAGATCCAACTGGTGAAAAATCTCAAAACACTTCTCAGAGAAGAAATATAAAAGACTGTTTGTCTGCATGTGAACATCTAAAAACTACAGAGGTGTTGGTAGGTTACATCTCATATTTCAAATACAATTCTTAACACTTGTTTATGATTTAAATTTTGCTCGTAGGAGATCTCATTATAAAGGTCCAAGGTGCCCATCATCTGTAGGACCCATAGTCTGGTATAGTAGACCTTCTACAGAACTAGTATTAATAGCCTTGCAAATAACCTATTCTCTTAAGAGCAAATGCTAGGTAAGCAGAAGAAATAAAGACCATGTGGGTTTAAAAAATAGGGAGCAGTGTACCTGTTTTTCTTGCTATAATTTTTTTCATGATGTATTAGGTCTATTATTTAGGTCTTTCAGCTTTGTTCTTCTTCTCTCTCCCGCATACCCATCTAAAAAGGTGTATCTTTTATTCAGAGAGAACTAGCTTTTAAATACTTGGTTTGTGGATTCAAGAGAATGAACACTATGTAATATGTATGTAAATATTCCTTTGATTTTATATGTTATTGGTAAATTGGTTTCAAATGTATCATGATTATAGAAGATGTGGTTCTTTTTAGTACTTCACCACAGGACAGATAGGACAGTTATGAGGACACTCAGACTCAAAAGAGAATAACTGACATTGACAAGTAGTCATACAAATCTTTAGTGGCTCCATTGGCATCCCCCACTGCAGTCTCTTGTAATCTAGGGCTTTTTCTACTACCTCATAATAATTAAGAACAAATTTGTAGATTATAGAAGTCCCTGGTTCATTTGAATTCTTCCTGGTGCCTTTTTTTGTGTTTATTTCTATGCTTACAAACAGTTGGTAGAGAGTAAACAGTCAGAAATGAAACTTATATTAGCTTAAGGTGTTGTTTATTAGCAGCCCAGGCCCAGTACAAGTAGTATGCCCCTGATGTAATGCCATTGGCCAATTAATGATTTTAGAAATATCTATAGGGAAATCACTAAGCTGTTGGTCAAAGACACTCGAGTTCCAGTTTTGGCTTCAGTTTTGTTGTGGAGTGACACTGAGTAATAAGTCGTATAATCTCTAAAAACCACAGTCTCCTGAATTTTACATTAAGATTGATAAATCTTTTTTGCCTATATTAGAGTTTTGACAATCAAATGATAGATTTTAAAAAATTTTGTAAAGGTGGACGACGCCTGTGGCTCAGTGAGCAGGGCGCCGGCCCCATATACTGAGGGGAGCGGGTTCAAACTCAGCCCCGGCCAAACTGCAACAACAACAAAAAAAAATAGCCGGGCATTGTGGCGGGCGCCTGTAGTCCCAGCTACTTGGGAGGCTGAGGCAGGAGAATTGCCTAAGCCCAGGAGTTGGAGGTTGCTGTGAGCTGTGTGACACCACGGCACTCTACCGAGGGCAATAAAGTGAAACTCTGTCTCTACAAAAAAAAAAAAAATTATATAAATATATATATTTTGTAAAGCTTTAATGCACTATATAAATGAGAAATATTTAGTTAATTCCATTTTATTTGACTTCCCACCAAACCACTTTGTAACTTCCAAAAATCATCGGGTTCAAATTTATTTCCCTAAGCATTATTATAAATTTTTATCTTGATTATATGGAAAAACACTTCTTAACTACCTTGATTCACATATCCATGACCTCAGTTCATCTTCTTTATCACTCAAATTAGTTTTGCCAGGCAGTAGAGTTTTTAAATTATGCCATGTTTTCAGTTTATATTTTCCTACAGAAGATCTTCAACATAGGATTTAATCAAATGGTAGATTGTACTTCTGTAAAACTGTAAGTGTCACAAAAACCTGCTGTGGCCTTAAGAATATTAACCTTTTATGATCTTATTTTTTTTTTAATTAAAAAAATTTTTGTAGTTCTTTTTTGGTTTTTTAATTTAATTTTTTTGGCTTTTTTATTTTATTTCGTTGCTTATTTTTTATTTCTTTACTTTTTTGTTGTTGTCCTTGTTGTTGAGACAGGGTCCCACCCTATGCCCCTGAGCAGAGGGCAGTGGGCGTGGTGGCTCACTGCAACTTCAGACTCAGGCTGCGGGCACCCCGCTGCCTCAGCCTCCGGAAGTCTCTGGGATTACAGGTGCTCGCTGCAGCACCCAGCTGGGTTTTTCCATTTTATCTTTCTTTCTTTTTTTTTGTGGTTTTTGGCTGGTGCTGGGTTTGAACCTGCCACCTCTGGCATATGGGACCGGCATCCTACTCCTTGAGCCACAGGCACCACCCGATTTTTCCATTTTTTTTCATGAGTCGGGGTCTCACTGTCGCTCAGGCGAGTCTCGAACTCCTGACCTCAAGCAATTCTCCCTCCTCAGCCTCCCACAGTGCTGGGATTACAGGCGTGAGCCACCGCACCCAGCCTTTTATGATCTTTTTTGATACCTAAGGGTAGGTTGGAAGCTTACATCTGGGATGGTATTTTTTCTTTTCTTTTTTTTTTTTTTTTTGTAGAGACAGAATCTCAGTTTACCGACCTCGGGTAGAGTGCCATGATGTCTGGGATGGTATTTTTTCTTTTCTTTTTTTTTTTTTTTTTTGTAGAGAAAGAATCTCGGTTTACCGACCTCGGGTAGAGTGCCATGATGTCACAGGACTCACAGCAACCTCTAGCTCTTTGGCTTCCGCGATTTTCCTGCCTCAGCCTCCCGAGCAGCTGGGACTACAGGCACCCACCACAACACTCGGCTATTTTTTGGTTGCAGTTCAGCCGAGGCTGGGTTTGAACCCACCACCCTCAGTATATGGGGCCGGCGCCCTACTCACTGAGCCACAGGCGCCACCCGGGATGGTATTTTTTTCAAGCCACTAACTTTTCTTTTTGAATATAACCATACACTACTTACTATACTATGTGCCCAGACATTCTTTTCATTTTACACATTTCAACTTACTTAATCCTCTCACTATCCTGTGAGGTTAGAAGCTTTTATTAACTCCAGTTTATAAATGAAGACCTGGACTAGAGGAATTAAGTAACTTACCCCAGGTCACAAAGCTAGTATTACAAATGACAGAGCCAGAATCCAATGTAGTCTTTTCTAATTTTTATTCATGTGTTGATTACAAATTTCTGATCTTTGGCTATAAACTTATCCAACCCTTAATATTAGCCTATATCTTATACATGTATTACATCAAAAACATTGTGCTATGACTACATTATTTATATTTTTAAATTGGCGATGTTACTTATATTTCTGTATGGCGCTTACCAAAAATTAGTTTGTTTGTTTTTTTTTAAGAGACAGACTCTCACTATGTCACCCTCGGTAGAGTGCTGTGGCATCACAGCTCACAGCAACCTCCAGCTCTTGGGCTTAGTTGATTCTCTTGCCTCAGCCTCCCGAGTAGCTGGGACTACAGGCTCCTGCCACAATACCCGGCTATTTTTTTTGTTGCAGTTTGGTTGGGCCTGGGTTCGAATCTGCCACCCTTGGTGTATGGGGCCAGCGCCCTACCCACTGAGGCACAGCACTGCCTGAGAAAATGACTCTTAGTATTGACATAGTTTTATGTTTTAGAACATTATATTAATTTTTTTCTGCATGTGGGCACAGTAGTTCCTTCTTAGCCCCAATTTTGCATTCTGGTTTTAGTTATCTATGGTCAACTGTGAACAGAAAGTAGGTGAATACAGTTCAGTAAGATATTTAACTTTTTTTACGGTATATTGTTATAATTGTATTTTACTGTTACTTATTAATCTCTTACTATAACTAATGTATAAAATAAACTTTATCATGGGCGGCCTGTGGTTCACTGGGTAGGGCACCAGCTCCATATACCAAGGATGGTGGGTTCAAACCCAGCCCGGGCCAAACTGCAACAAAAAATAGCTGAGCATTGTTCTGGGCGCCTGTAGTCCCAGCTACTCGGGAGGCTGAGGCAAGAAGATCACCTAAGCTCAGGAGTTAGAGATTGCTTTGAGCTGTGATGCTACAGCACTCTACCGAGGGTGACAAAATAAAACTCTGTCTCAAAAAAAATAAATAGGCTCGGTGCCTGTGGTTCAAGTGGCCAAGGTGCCAGCCACATACACCTGAGCTGACAGGTTTGAATCCGGCCCACCAAACAACAATGACAGCTGCAACCAAAAAATAACTGGGTGTTGTGAGAGGCACCTGTAGTCCCAGCTACTTCAGAGGCTGAGGCCGAAGAATCGCTTGAGCCCGAAGAATTGCTTGAGCCCAGGAGTTGGAGGTTGCTGCAAGCTATGATGCCATGGTACTCTACCCAGGGCAACAGCTTGAGGCTCTGTCTCAAATAAATAAATAGAATAAACTTTATCATAAAGTGTATGTGTAGGCTCGGCGCCTATAGCTTAGTGGCTATGGCACCAGCCACATATACCAGAGCTGGCAGGTTTGAACCCAGCCTAGCCTGTCAAACAGCAATGACAACTGCAACCCCAAAATAGCCAGGCATTGTGGTGAGCGCCTGGAGTCCCAGATACTTTGGAGGCTAAGGCGATAGAATCGCTTAAGCCCAAGAGTTTGAGGTTGCTGAGAGCTGTAACACCGTGATACTCTACCAAGGGCGACATAGTGAGATGAGACTCTGTCTCAAAAAATAATAAAGTATATGAGCTCGGTGCCTGTGGTTCAAGCGGCTACGGTGCCAGCCACATACAACTGAGCTGGCGGGTTCGAATCCAGCCCAGGCCCGCCAAACAACAATGATGGCTGCAACCAAAAAAATAGCCGGGCACTGTGGCAGGTGCCTGTAATCCCAGCTACTTGGGAGGCAGAGGCAGGAGAATCGCTTGAGCCCAGGAATTGGAGGTTGCTGTGATCTGTAATGCCACAGCACTCTACCCAGGGCGACAGCTTGAGGCTCTGTCTCAAAAAAAATAAATAAGGTGTATGTATAGGAAAAGACCTTGATATGTACAGTGTTTCATACTAGTCACAATTCCAGGCATCCACTGGAGTTCTTGGATCATATCTCCTATTTATAAGAAGGGGCTATCATAATAGTTTTTTTTAATTGAAATAATCAAATATTAGCTTATTAAATGTTAGATTCTGAGCAAACATGAGCATACCTTGATATCGCAGTTATTATATTTGAACATAATTTCTTTAGAACATTAGCATTCAGCGTATTAAAAAAATCTTAGACATTGTTTTCCAATTAGTATGTGTGTGTATAGACATAACATATTGATACACATATTGAGCATCCCAAATCTGAAATTTGATAGGCTCCAAAATTGAAACTTTCCAAGTGCTAATGTGATATTCAAAGGAAATGTTTATTGGAGTATTTTGAATATTGAATTTTTGGATTTGGAATGCTCAGACAGTAAGTATACATATTGTACATATTCTAAAATCCAGGAAAATCCAAAATCTAAAACTCTTCTGGTCTTAGGCATTTTAAATAAAGGGTAATCAACCTGTGTATTATCAACATCACCATCAACCATGTAATACCTTGGGATGTATTAGGAATGAGTCTAAAAAACTAAAAAGCTGTACGAGTCCTTTAAATGGTATCTTTCCATCAAAGTATAATTATTTTCCTAACAGAGGACTACACTGAAACATTCAAATGTCTGGCGAAAACATAATTTTCACTCGTTGCATGGAACCTCAACCAGAGCCTTTCATCCTCAAACTGGATTGCCACTTCTTTCAAGTCCCGTAAGTTTTTTTCCCTTATCTGACATTAGAATTTGCAGATATCTGAAATTACAAATAATTTTATTCAAATTTTAATTGAATAAAATTAAATACTTTTAAAATAAATTTTTAATTGGAAATCATCTTTTTTTTATAACATTTAACAGTTTACTGATGATATGGAAAGAGACTATAAAATGAATATGAGTGAAATTTACTATAATAGACTTACAACATTTCTCTGAAATTCTTTTGCCTAAAATTTTTACTAACTGTCAAAAAAAAATCTTGGTGTCAAGTGAATTTGTATCTTACTGACATCACCAACTGGGTCACCTGGGGACTGCTTTTTACTTAGAATCCTCTCACTTAATGTTATTTTAAGACATATATAATGCCGGGCGGCACCTGTGGCTCAGTGAGTAGGGCGCCGGCCCCATATGCCGAGGGTGGCGGGTTCAAACCCAGCCCCGGCCAAACTGCAACAAAACAATAGCCGGGCGTTGTGGCGGGCGCCTGTAGTCCCAGCTGCTCGGGAGGCTGAGGCAAGAGAATCGCGTAAGCCCAAGAGTTAGAGGTTGCTGTGAGCCGTGTGACGCCACAACACTCTACCCGAGGGCGGTATAGTGACATTCTGTCTCTACAAAAAAAAAAGACATATATAATCCCATTTCTCATTTATTAATACATTTATACATCTAAGGGTAATGGCTAAATGCACTTCAGAGTCACATTTATTCTACCCCCTACTTGTATGACATGAGATAAGTAACATCTGTTAGAACCTCAGTTTCTTCATCTGTAAATGGGGTTGACAATGTCTACCTTAGTATTGTGAAAATGATTCATATCATTATTGGCACTTGTTTAAGCACTCAGTAGTTAATTGGTATGACCGTCACGTCAGTTAAACCAGTGATTCTCAACCTTCCTAATGCTGTGGCCCTTTAATACAGTTCCTGTGGGTCATGACCCACAGGTTGAGAACCATTGAGTTAAACTTAAGGTAAGTAGTAAATTTTGTAGCAGAACTAAAAGCCTGTATAATTTGCTACTAATGCAAAATTTTTACTGTATGTGTGTTTTTTTAGCAACTTGAAAACAAGGTCTGGCATGTGTTAAAAAAAAAAAATAGCCGGGCGTTGTGGCGGGCGCCTGTAGTCCCAGCTACTTGGGAGGCTGAGGCAAGAGAATCGCTTAAGCCCAGGAGTTGGAGGTTGCTGTGAGCTGTGTGAGGCCACGGCACTCTACCGAGGGCCATAAAGTGAGACTCTGTCTCTACAAAAAAAATAATAATAATAATAATTATCAAGGGTGGCACCCATAGCTCAGTGGGTAGGGTCCCAGCCACCCAGGCTGGCAGGTTTAAACCCACCCCCGGCCAGCTAAACAACAATGACAAACTGCAACCAAAAAATAGCCGGTCATTGTGGTGGGCGCCTATAGTCCCAGCTACTTGGGAGGCTGAGGCAAGAGAATTAATCACTTCAGCCCAAGAGTTGTAGATTGCTGTGAGCTGTGACACTACAGCTTATTATTATCGAGTAAAGGATGTAGACTTTAAGTGTATATATAACTTGGACCTCTAGTGTTTATTTTAGAGAAGTTGGAGGCTAAACAATTTTTTTAAACTCCCAAGTATTTGTCCTACCTGTGAGTTGTTTTCAAAATGCCAAGCATTCAGGGAAAATATTACCAGCATCATGCTGGTGTAAAAAGCACTGCAGTCTTCTTGTCAGTATTGTGGACTGAGTTAATACAGGAAGACACTTCTCCCTTTATAGATACAAATTCTGAATGAAGTAAAACAATGTCTAAATATATAATATAGTAAAAGAATAAGCAAAGTAATTTATAACTTGAGGCAACTTATGGCCCTCCAGGATAGCACCGAACTTAATACAGTGCTAGGGTTTAATGTCCCACCCCAGGGATAGAAGTCAAGGCTACATGTCAGCAGTAATCATAGCAAAGGCCTAAGACCAAATTCTATGTAAAACCAAAAGCAGAAAGACTGGACTTCCATAAATAGGATGGCAAAAAAAGCACTCAAGGGCATGTCAGGGAGGTGTGGAGTAGGAGAGGAAAAAGAAGTCCCCAAAAGAGGGGCGGCACCTGTGGCTCAAAGGAGTAGGGCACCGGCCCCATATGCCAGAGGTGGCAGGTTCAAACCCAGCCCTGGCCAAAAAAAAAACTGCAAAAAACAAAAAAAAAAAGTAGGCAGAAGTCCCCAAAAGAAATTGGACCTAAATCTAAGCTACCCATAACATAGTAGCAGTTATAAATTTATACTACCTCTGAGGTTAAGAGAAGTCTAGCTAAGAAGTAACTGTAACAGGCTGGTGCCTGTACTCAGTGGTTAGGGTGCCAGCCACATGTTCCGGGGCTGGTGGGTTCAAACCTGGCCCAGACCTGCTAAACAGAGAAGAAAAAAAAAAAAAAAATGGCTGGGCACAGTGCCTCACACCTGTAATCCTAGCACTCTGGAACGCCGAGGTAGATGGATTGCTTGAGTTCTCCAGTTCGAGACCACCCAAGCAAAAAGTGAGACCCCATGTCTACTAGAAGTAGAAAAACTGAGGCAGGAGGATCACTTGAGCCCAAGAGTTGGACGTTGCTGTGAGCTACGACAGCACAGTACTCTACCCAGGACTACAGCTTGAGACTCTGTCTCAAACAACAAAAAAAATAGCTAAACTGCAGCTGGTGAAATCCATTCAAGACTAGCAGAAAAAAGATGAAACTATCCCACATTTATAACCCAGGGCACCAGGGATTTATTTTTATAGAAAATATCTCTTCAAGATGATCTCAGAAGAAAAATATAGCTGAGCATTGTGGTGGGCGCCTGTAGTCCCAGCTACTTGGGAGGATGAGGCAAGAGAACTTAAGCCCAAGAGTTTGAGGTTGCTGTGAGCTGTGATGCAACAGCACTCTACCGAGGGCGACATAATAAGACTCTGTTTCAGAAAAAAAGAAAAAGAATCAGAAAGAGCAAGAAATGAAAGAATACACACATGGGAACCTTGTTATCAGAACATTCTGTTTAAAATGTTCTAAGCAATAAATGAAGTCAAAATAGGGAATTGAGATGAGAGAATTCGTGGATTTGAAAAAGAAGTAATCGGCTTGGCACCTGTAGCTCAAGTGGCTAAGGTGCCAGCCATATACACTTGAGCTGGCGGGTTTGAATCCAGCCTGGGCCCGCGGAACAACAATGATGGCTGCAACCAAAAAATAGCCAGGCATTGTGGCGGGCGCCTGTGGTCCCAGCTACTTGGGAGGTGGAGGCAGAAGAATTGCTTGAGCCCAGGAGTTGGAGGTTGCTGTGAGCTGTGATGCCACGGCACTCTACCCAGGGCGACAGCTTGAGGCTCTGTCTCAAAATAAAATAAAATAAAAAATAAAAAGAAGTAATATAGGGCGGTGCCTATGGCTTAGTGAATAGGGAGCTGGCCCCATATACCCAGGGTGGCAGGTTGAAACCCGCCCCACCCAAACTGCAACAAAAAAAATAGCCAGGTATTGTGGTTGGCCCTGTAGTCCCAGCTACTGGGGAGGCTGAGGCAAGAGAATTGCCTAAGCCCAGGAGTTGGATTTGCTGTGAGCTGTGTGATGCCATTGCACTCCACCAAGGGCATTAAAGTGACACTCTGTCTCTATGAAAAAAAAGAAGTAATTAGAAATTCTAGAAAATATATTTGAAATGTATGCACATACACATACAGGTGAATTAAACAATAGATTAGAATCAGCTGAAGGATATTTAGTGAATGAGTGGACACATTTTAGCAAGTACTGATAATGAAGTACTGATAATTTCATCTTTTTGAAAGCAAAAAGATGGTAAAATGTGAAAGAGCCATAAAAGGTAGAAGGACATGTTCAATGTAAGTCTGGTAGGATTTTTTAAAAGTAGGATTAGATAGAATAAGGGAAATGCAATACTAGAAGAAATGAAGGTAGAGAACTTCCCAGAATTGACACAAGGGTTTAGATTGAAAATTTTAATTTCATACTAGGTTCTATCTATAGTAAATAACATGGTGTACTTGTTTAACTCTCAAAAATGTTTAAGTTATTTAGACTTCAGTATTATCCGTTTCTTTTGTTACCAGTTAGATCAGTGAGTTAGATAACTTTATACATATTTATAATATTAATTCTAGAAACAAACCTAATTTGCGTGTGGTATATGATTTTAGCTTTAAATTACATTGAGTCTTTAATTTTTAGGACATTGTGATCTTAGTGGTGGTTTGCCTTAATGTAATCTGGTATACAATGGCAGCTGACAATCCAGGATGATAGTATTTTTTAGACCTATTCGCTATAAAGCCTCAGGGTTCCTGGGAATGTTGCAATATGTAGAATAGGCAAAGGAGGCATAGTGCTGACACAACTTCAGACTCCTATCTCTATTAATTTTTTTTTCTTTTTTCTTTTTTCTTTTTTGTGGTTTTTGGCAGGGGCTGGGTTTGAACCCGCCACCTCCGGCATATGGGACCGGCACCCTACTCCTTGAGCCACAGGTGCTGCCCTTTTTCTTTTTTCTTTTAAAGTGAGAAATGCTTTTTCCTCCAAAAAGCAATACAGTATTATATGAGGTAAAATAGTAAAAATCCTATTTATATTATTTTTATGTATATAAAATTTACTAAGTCTCAGGTACCTTATTTATATTATATATTGGGATTCTATATGGGGTTTGGTTTTGGAAAACACTGGTTCTGCTTTTTAAAAAATCAAAGCCCTGGGTGGCGCCTGTGGCTCAAGGAGTAGGGCGCCGGTCCCATATGCTGGAGGTGGCGGGTTCAAACCTAGCCCCGGCCAAAAACCACACACACACAAAAAAATAAAATAAAATAAAATAAAATAAAAATAGAGTTTAAAAAAAAAAAATCAAAGCCCTGTAAAGGTTTTTTATTAATCATATTTTTCACATTTAATGAGAACATAAGAGCAATATTTAATAAACAGAATGATTTTAAGTAAGTTGTTATGATGTTTTATAGTTTTTTGGGTTTTTTTTTTTATTATTGTAAACATAAGCTTAACATTCTTTTGGAAAGTGTTTTATAAAATTTAAGAAAAAAATTAGTCTTGTTAAATATTACAGATGATCATTTTTACCTTAGGTTCCTCACAGAAAAACACAATCAGGTTGCTTTGATCTGGATTCTTCGTTACTGCATCTGAAAAGCTTATCATCCAGAAGGTATTCAATCTCAAAGTTTATTTGTGTGTATGAAACAGAATTTTACAAAATTCCAGTCTTTCACAATAAATAACATTGACTCTAAAAATCAAAATTGTGGCTTGGCCCCCGTAGATCAGTGGTTAGGGTGCCAGGCACATACGCCGAGGCAGGCAGGTTCAAACCCAGTCAGGACCTGATAAAAAACAATGACAACTGCAACAACAAAAAAAATAGCTGGGTGTTGTGGCAGGCGCCTGTAGTCCCAGCTACTTGGGAGGCTAAGGCAAGAGAATCGCTTAAGCCCAAGAGTTAGAGGTTGCTGTGATCTGTGATGCCACAGCACTCTCTGAGGGCAGCATGGTTAAGACTCTGTCACAAGATAAATAAAATAAAATCAAAAATTGTAGCAGGAATCTTATTTTCAATATAATTTCAATATGATAGTTCTTAAGGGTGAGTGAAGAAGACATTATGGCAGTGATAGCAACTTTCATCGTAATAAAGAGCCACATTGTTTTAACATTTAAGTAGATTTGAGTATTTCTCTTCATTAGCCTCTACCTTTTTACTCCTTTTCTCCCAACCCCCTCTTCCCAAAAAGCTGGGCAATTTTTCCTGTGTTGGCAAATAATACCCTAGTTATATTCTTTAGTCATATAATTTTGCCTTTGTATTCTTTTTCTCTTTCTCCCTCCTGTCCTCTCTCCCTCTCTCTTTATTTTTTGAGATAGCTTCTTGCTCTCTCACCCAGGCTGGTGTGCAGTGGCATCAATATAGGTTATTGCAATCTGACCAGTTCTCCCACTTCACTCTTCCAGAATTATAGGATTACAGGCACGAGCCACCAAGCTTAGCTCTGTATTCTCATTTTTAGCTTAAAATGAAAATTGATACAGAAATCTGAATTATTATGTAATTCCACTAGATGCCACTATGTGATATGTTATAAATTCTGCTTTCGTGATACGTTATAAATTCTACTTTGAAACTTTATGGGGTGTATATATAAACATATACACACCTTACCAAATATTATAACAAAGATTATAAAATCTAATCAAGAATTTTAAATTATAAGTTTTATATCTTAAAATTTGATGACATTAATTATATTATGGTATTTCAGTAAAATTGCTTGAATTTTCCTAACTTAATTTTGTAGAAACATAAATAAGAAAATATTGTGGTTAATGTGTTCCTTTGCTGATTTGTTTTTTTAATAGTCCTCGACCATGTTTAAACATTGAAGATGATCCAGATATTCATGAAAAACCATTTTTGAGTTCTAGTGCTCCACCCGTAACAAGTCTTAGTCTTCTAGGAAATTTTGAGGTAATGTATTTTAAAACTTTTAAGAATTTAAATTTCTTAATTAAGGTCTAGGGTGTCATTTATGTCTTTAACTTTGATTATGAAAGGGAAATTAGTTGACTGTCCTTTTTGAAAGCCTTGAAAATTACCTTTTTATTTTATGTTATTTTCATGAGAAAGCAATTTGGGAGAATTGTTAGCAGTGACATCTTAGAATTTTGTAGCCAGTAGAGGAGAATGAAGGACTTTGGTGAAATGAGGTTGAATCAGGTATGTTACTTTAGCTGAGAGGATAGGTTTGACCACATTTTCTTACTTGTTAAAACTGGGTCTGGGACTCAGAAAAGGTGATAGTGAACTAATAGCCTCCCTTTCATGATTAAGGTGGTTGTTTCGCAAAATCAAATGGCTTTACGAAATCAGGGGGACCAAATCAAATGTTCTTTATTTGAAACATCTTTATAAAGTAATAAGGTTATTATTCATTTTTGTTTTATTTTTAATTAGAGACAGGATCTTACTTTTCTGCCCAGACTGGAAGGCAATGGCCTGATTATAGCTCACTGTAACCTCAAACTTCTGGGCTCAAGTGATCCTCCTATGTCAGTCTCCCAAGCCCAGCCAAGGATATTTAGAGGAAAGTAATTATATTTTGACAGGGCATGGTGACTCATGCTTATAATCTTAGCATTCTGGGAGGCTGAGGCTGGAGGAACACTTGATGTCAGGAGTTCAAGACTAGCCTGAGCAAAGTGAGACTCAGTTCCTACTAAAAATAGAAAATTGGGTATAGGCGGCGCCTGTGGCTCAAGGAGTAGGGTGCCGGTCCCATATGCCGGAGGTGGCAGGTTCAAACCCAGCCTGGTCAAAAAACATTAAAAAAAAAAAAAGAAAATTGGGTATAGTTGCATGCCCTTGTATTCACAGCTACTTAGGCTAGGATAAGAGGATTGCTTGAGCCCAAGATTTGGAGGTTGCTATTAGCTAGGCTGAGGCTATGGCACTCTAGCCCAGGTAATAGAGCAAGATTCTATCTCAAAAAATAAATTGTACTTTTAATTAAGTTGAATAACTTTGCAGGAGTTGTAGTTTGGTTTATCAGCAGTATACTTTATTTATAATTTTGGAGACAGTCTCACCCTGTCCCCTGAGGTAGAGTGCTGTGTTGTCACCGTGGCTCACAGCAACCTCAACCTCCTGGGTTCAAGCGATCCTCCTGCCTTAGCCTCCCTGGTGGCTAGGATTATAGGCTCCCACCGCAATGCACAGCTAGTTTTTCTATTTTTAGTAAAGATGGGGTGTTGCTCTTGCTCAGGCTTGTCTCAAACTCCTGAGTTTAAACAGTCCACCCGCCTCAGCCTTCCAGAGTGCTAGGATTATAGCCACTGCGCTTAGCCAGCAGTATGGTTTATTTACAACTTTTATTATTCAGGATATCTTTCAATGTTTTAGTGGAAATGAAAAGACATTTGAAATAAGTCTTTTCCATGTTCCTTTCAAAGGATGAGTTCAGAGATGTTGAACTTGCTATTCCTTGTCATCATTACGTTAAAATTGCATAGACCATTGTGAATGTCAGGTACTTTGCAACCTTTGTACAACAAGAAAATTTATATGGGAAAAAGAGAAGTCTGATATGAACCCTAGGAAAGGTTTAACCATAGTTAAAGATCGGTATACTGTTTGTTTCAGAGGATCCTATTTGTACAGATACGCATACATTTTTCAAATGACTTAAGGAAAAAATAGAGATTTGCTGAGACTATCCAACCCATAAATTCTCTTTATAAAGAATTTGGAATTTGATGTTCTCTCTAGTAAACTGCAGAAGATATTTAGTGAATTTGATAATCTATGGCAATAAACAGAGAGGAATAACTTGAATTACTAAACTGACACATTTGTCTTGTTTCATGAAACAGGGCAAAGTGTGATCCCTATAATGTTGTTAAGGGGAATCTTGAGTTTGGACATTTGGGGAGCTTTAGGTGGAGTCTCAAAACACATTGACCCAGAGTAACACCCAAACAGAAGTCTGTCTGCCTGATTTCAGTGGCCAGTTAGTTACCTTTTTTTGGCTACCATTTGGAGATCTCTACTGCAGAACCTTCTCATCATCCATTCATCTGTCCTGTGATTCTCTTCTGTCAATTCAGTCCAGCATAATACCAACAACAATCGGAAATGGACTACTTTTTCCGCACATGAGAGAATTCCAGTGCTTTCTGTCCCTATAAAATAGCTATCTTTTAGAATTTTATTTCACATCATTTTATTTATTTTTTTATTCATTTATTTATTTTTTTATTTTTAGACATAGTTTTGCTCTTTTCCCTAGGCTGGAGTGCAGCAGCACTATCATAGTTCACTGTAACCTTGAGCTCCTGAACTCAAGCAATCCTCCCTGCCTCAGCCTTCAGAGTAGCTGGTACTGCCAGCATGCATCACCTTCCCTGGCTAATTTTTCTATTTTTAGTAGAGACAGTGTTTCACTTTGCTCAGGCTGGTCTCAAACTCCTGATCTCAGGCAAATCCTCCCAGAGTGCTAGAATTACATGTGTGAGCCACCACATCATATCCTGCTGGTATGTTTAACTGTTTTTTTTTTTTAATTATTCTTGGCTCGGCGCCTGTAGCTCAGCGGCTAGGGCACCAGCCACGTACACCGGAGCTGGTGGTTCAAATCCAGCCCAGGCCTGCCTGCCAAACAACAATGACAACTACAACCAAAAAATAGTTGGGTGTTGTGATGTACACCTGTAATCCCAGCTACTTAGGAGGCTGAGGCAAGAGACTGGCTTAAGCCCAAGAGTCTGAGGTTGCTGAGAGCTGTGACACCACAGCACTCTACCCAGGGCAACAGCTTAAAACTCTGTCTCAAAAAAAAAAAATTATTATTAACAGTTCTGGATTTACCGAAAAATTATAGAGCTGATTCGAAGAGTTCAGAGAGTTTCACATCTGGGTTCTCCTAATAGTAACACCTTACATTAGTGTGGTACATTCATCACAATTATTGAACTAGTAATGATACAATATTATTAACTGAAGTCCAGGTTTGTTTGGTTTTTTTTTTTTTTTTTTTTTTTTGAGACAGTCTCACTATTTAGTCCTTAGTACAGTTCTGTGGCATCACGGCTTACAGCAACCTCAAACTCTTGGACTTAAGCAATTCTCTTGCCTCAGCCTCCCAAGTAGCTGGGACTACAGGTGCCCACCTCAGTGCCTGGCTATTATTTTTGCTGCAGTTGATGTTGTTTAGCTGGCCTGGGCCAGGTTCAAACCTGCCAGCCTCAGTGCGTGTGGCCAGCGCCATAACCACTGTGCTATGGATGCTGAGCTGAAGTCCAACTTTTGATTGTGTTCATTTTCTCTATTAACTTCTTGTTTTCAATTTCAATGGTATGTTTAACTTTTTTTTTTTTTGAGACAGAGTCTCACTTTATTGCCCTCTGTAGAGTGCTGTGTCGTCACAGCTCACAGCAACCTCCAACTTCTGGGCTTATGTGATTCTGTTGCCTCAGCCTCCCAAATAGCTGGGACTACAGGCACCCATCATAATGCCTGGCTATTTTTTTGTTGTAGTTTGGCCGGGGCTGGGTTTGAACCCACCACCCTCAGTATATGGGGCTGGCCGCCCTACCCACTGAGCCATAGGCACTGCCCAGTATATTTAACGTTAAAGAAATTGCCAAACTGCTTTTCCAAGTTTGTTATACCATTTTTAATTATCATCAACAGTGTATGAGTTCTAGTTTCTCCATGTCCTTGCCAGTGTTCACAATGACCAGTCTTTTTCATTTTAATTATTATGGTTTTAATTTGTATTTCATTTTAATTATTATGGTTTTAATTTGTATTTCCCTAATGAGTAGTTGTTTGAGTCGCTTTTTCCATGCTTATTTTTGTTACATAAGGACATAGGTTTTCCAAACATTTTCTCCCCAAGTCTGAGATTTGGCTTTATATTTATGTAACAGTGTCTTTTGTAAAGCAAAAGATTTTAATTTTATTGGTGTCTAATTTATTAAGTTTTTTAGTGGATCTTACTTTGGGTGCTGTAACTAATAAATTCTTGCCTACCCCATGGCTCCTTTCTCGTAGGAGGCTGTCTGTGCATTGTAGGATGTTTAGCAGCATCTCTGGCTTCTACTCACTTGATTACAGTAACACCCTCCTTGTTGTTTTAGCAACCCTTGGTTGCCCAACCCTAGGTCACAAATATCTTTTTCTAAATTTTCATCTAAATTTAGTTTAGCTCTTACATTTATTTCTCCAGTCTATTTTGAGTTAATTTTCTACGTGATAGAAGGTTCATTTTTAAGCATATGGTTGTTCAACATTGTTTTTCTTTCTTATTACTTTATTCTAGTTCTTTGTCACTTCATACAAATTTTAGAATTAATTTGTCTTGTTTCTACAAAATAGCCTCTTAAGTTTTTGTTTGGATTGCATTGATACAGATCAATTTAAGGAAAATTTACATCTTAAGAACATAAAATCTTTCATGGGAGAAAATATTTGCAAACAACTCTTCTGCGAAGCTATTAATAGCTAGAATATATAAGGAGCACTAACATCTTAATAGGGAAAATAATAAACAATCTGATTAAAAAATGGGCAAAGAGGCTGGCTGTGGTGGCCCAACCTATAATCCTGCCACTTTTAGGGGCCGTGGCAGGAGGATTGCCTGAGCTAAGGAGTTTGAGACCAGCCTGAGCAAAAGCAGGACCCTGTCTCTACCTCAAATAGGAAAATCAGCTGAATGGGGTCCTACATGCCTATAAGTCCCAGCTACTCGGGAAGCTGAGGCAAGAGAATTAAGACCAGGAGTTTGAGGTTGCTATGAGCTAGGGGCCATGGCACTCTAGCATGGGCAATAGAGTGAGACTCTGTGTCCACAAAAATAATAATAACAATAATAAAATGGACAAAGGATCCAAATAGATAATTCTCAAAAGAAGACATACAAATGACCAATAAGCATATAAAATAATGCTTAACATCATTACTTACCAGAGAAATGCAAATCAAAACTACAATGAGATACCTTCTCATTCCAAAAAGACAGGCAGTACCAAATGCTGGCAGTGATGTGGAGAAAGAGGAGCCCTTGTATATTGTTGGTAGAAATGTGAATTAGGGCGGCGCCTGTGGCTCGGTGGGTAGGGTGCTGGCCCCATATACCGAGGGTGACGGGTTCAAACCCAGCCCCAGCCAAACTGCAACAAAAAAATAACCGGACATTGTGGCAGGTGTCTGTAGTCCCAGCTTCTCCGGAGGCTGAGGCAAGAGAATCGCCTAAGCCCAGGAGTTGGAGGTTGCTGTGAGCTGTGTGACACCACAGCACTCTACCAAGGGCGATAAAGTGAGACTCTAAAAAAAAAAAATTAAAATTGGGAGGCGCCTGTGGCTCAGTCGGTAAGGCGCCGGCCCCATATACCGAGGGTGGTGGGTTCAAACCCGGCCCCGGCCAAACTGCAACCAAAAAATAGCCGGGCATTGTGGTGGGCGCCTGTAGTCCCAGCTGCTCAGGAGGCCGAGGCAAGAGAATCGCTTAAGCCCAGGAGTTGGAGGTTGCTGTGAGCTGTGTGAGGCCACGGCACTCTACCGAGGGCCATAAAGTGAGACTCTGTCTCTACAAAAAAAAAAAAAAAAAGAAATGTGAATTAGTACAACCACTATGGAAAAGAGTATAGAGGTTTCTCAAGCAGCTGGAAATAGAACTACCATATGATCCAGCAGTCCAACTGCTCAGTATATATCCAAAGGATAGGAATTCGGTCTATTGAAAAGATATTTGCATTCCCATGTTTACGACAACACTATTCACAGTGACCAAGAATAACCTGAGTGGAATAACCTGAGTGTCCATCAGTGGATGAATGGACAAAGAAATTGTGGTACATATATACAAGGGGATATTATATAGCCACAAAGAAAAAATGAAATCCTGGGTGGCGCCTGTGCTCCGGCCCCATATATTGGGGATGACGGGTTCAAGTCCACCCCTGGCCAAAACTGCAAAAAAATAAATAAATAAAATAAAATAAAATCCTGCCATTTGAAACAACATGAATGAAACTGGAGAACATTGTGTTAAATGAAATGAGTCAAGCATAGACAGACAAACTTTGCGTGTTCTCACTCATATATGGGAGCTAGATATTAAAACAATTGATCTTAACAAAAAAATTGATCTCACAGTGTAGAATGACAGTTAACAGAGGCTGGGAAGGGGTACAGGAGGTGGGGGATAAAATGGGGATAATGGGTGCAAAAAATAGATTGAACAATATTTGATAGCATAACAAAGAGACTATAATCAATAATAAGAGTATACTTTAAAATAACTGAAATAGTAGAGTTGGAATATTTCTTACATGCAGAAATGTTAAGTGCCTGAGGTAGTGGATCCCTCAGTTACCCTGATTTGATTAATTCATATTGCATGCCTCTATCAAAATGTTAAATGTATCCTATAAAGATATGTAACTATTATGTTCCCATAAAAATTAAATATAAAAAATCCAAAACAATATAAAGTTTTTCAATCCATTTGATATCTTTCATCAGTGTTACAGTTTTTACCATATAGGTCTTAGACATTTTCTTCTTTTTGACAGAGTCTCACTCTGTCGCCTTGGTTAGAGTGCTGTGACGTGATAGCTCACAGCAACCTCAGACTCTTGGACTCAAGCTGTCCTCTTGCCTCAGCCTCTGGAGTAGGTGGAACTACAAGCATGCACCACCACATACAGCTAATTTTTAAATTTTATGTATAGATGGCATCTTGCTATATTTCCCAGCCTGGTCTTAAACTCCTGGCCCCCCACCTGGTCCTCCCACGTAAGCCTCTTGAAGTGCTGGGATTGGCCAGGCATGTGTCTCAATCTGCAATCCTAGCACAGGTGAAAAATTAGCTGGGTGTGGTAGCACATAACTGTAGTTCCAGCTGCTCAGGAGGTTGAAGCAGGAGGATCTCTTGAGTACAAGGAGTTTGAAGTTGCAGTGACCTGGGATGATGCCACTTCATTCCAGCTTGGGCAACAGAATGATACTCTGTCTCAAAAAAAGAAAAAGTGCAGGATTATATTTTAAGTTAATAAAACATCATATATAACAACATTTTTCAAAAAGGCAATTATTTCTCAAAGTTGTAAGTCAGCAGTTCTCAACCTGTGGGTCGTGACCCACAGGAACTGTATTAAAGGGTTGTGGCATTAGGAAGGTTGAGAACCACTGTTGTAAGTGCTTGGCTTCATCTTTTGATAGAACTTTTATATATGACTCATTAGGTTTTCAGCTGCTTCTCCATGCCTACTACTATGAATAGGCTGTTTGAGGGATACTTATACTTGTAGAGCATGTTTTTCATTTAAAAATACAAAAATCAGGCCAGGCCCAGTGGCTCACCCTTGTACTAGTACTCTGGGAGGCAGAGGTGAGCAGATGGCTTAACCTCAAGAGTTTGGGACCAGTCTAACCAGGAGCAAGACCCCATCTCTTAAAAAACAGCCAGGTCTCATGGCAAGTGCCTGTAGTCTCAGCTGCTTGGGAGGCTGAGGCAAGAGTATCACCTAAACCCAAGAGTTTCAGGTTGCACGGACTTATGCCACCACAGCACTATAACCAAGGGCAACATTGTGAGACTCTGTCTCAAATATATATATATATTTATTTACATATAAAATATACATGTGTTTTACATATGTGTGTGTGTATGTAAACAACAATTAGGTCTTTCTGAAGTAATAGGCCTTGCCCTGCCTCCCAAGAAAAAACAAAAGAACGAAAGAAAAATTAAGTCTAAATAATGTTAGTTCCTGGAGAATTCAACATAGGATAGAATATTAAGAAGCCAAACATAATAAGAAAATTGATGGGAGGTAAGGATGATTTCAAGTCAGATCAACAGCAGAAATGAGGACCTGGCAATGGTAACAGCCACTTTTCTATTCCCTAAAAGCAGAGTGATATATTTCTTTAAATAGAAAAATAAAAGCATTAATTTTTCTAATTGATTTTTTAAAAAATTATTTTGTCTTCCAGGAATCTGTCTTGAACTATCGTTTAGATCCTCTCGGCATTGTTGATGGTTTCACTGCTGAGGTAGGGGCAAGTGGTGTTTTTTGCCCCACTCATTTGACTCTTCCAGTTGAAGTGTCATTCTACAGTGTTTCAGATGATAATGCTCCCTCTCCCTATATGGCAAGTATTTTTTATATTGTCCTTTTCTGAAAAGTCAACCAGCTTAATAACAATTGTCTTTAAATGCTGTGGTATAATGCTTAAAAATATAAAACATTTCCTAAGTGAAAACTGCATGCAAATTAATATACCAAAATATTATCTCATGACTTTTTTCTGAGCCAGCTCAAGCAACAGATAACCTCTTTTGCTTTTAAGGATGGTGCTGAAAATTTACTTGTTTCTATGTGATTTTCAAAAGTGATAAAAATTGATTAGTGGCACTAATCTTGCTGTCTTGCTGTGTTCACACAAACTTCAAGTGCTTACTGTGCACTCCAGTCTACAAGGTTTGCCTTCCCATATGAGTCCTACCTCTACTTAGAGTTTAGATTAAGGATTTGGTGGCCTAAGCCTTTTGTGAGATCCTTAGGTTTGTTTTGGGCCTAATCTTTTCTAATTCTTGGGTTTTAGAATAACAGCTATTTTGGAGTAAAGTATGAAATAGTGAGCTCAGGTCTTAATGGAGACTGAAAAAGCAAAAGCACATTAGAGCATAGTCTCAAGCTTTATGATAGATCCTATAATTTCACCTTTCCCTTTTTTATTCCATTGGATTGCAGATAAAGTAAGCCTTTGTCTGCAAAAATGATACTAAGTCCTGATATATGATTAGTATCAGCCTTTTTCTGAAAGAAAAGAGGGAGAAGTGGATACCAATGCATCTCTGTAGAAATGTTTATAGTGATGGTATCAAATATGGAATCAAATCTGGGTCTTCATGTTAGGTCTTACTTTTGAGAAATGCAAATTACTGTAGTCAACTGTACAGCCTAGTCTTGCTAATTGAATTTCCTAACTTACCACCTGGCCTGATTCCTTTCTCTCCTAACACCCGTCTCCTCTACCTTCTAGGTTTTTAAAGACATTAGTAACAGTGTCTTTGTTATTAATAAAAGCTGTGAAAAGGGATGTCTGCGTAATTGAGAAATAATAGAGAAGGAAAGAAGTTATATTTTTTTAGGGACCTAAATATGGCCTACTCATTATTGTCCCTGTTTGCTCAAGGAAGGTTGTTTAGGTTTATTCCCTTCTAAGGGGAAAGCTTTTAGCCAGGAACCTGATCATTGATTTATACTTTGATAGAAAAAGTATAGTGGTGTCTCCTCATTCATAGTTTTCTTTTCCCAACAATATTTATACTTGTGGGTCATAATCATGAAGAGGTACAGCATTGGTTATTATCAAAAGCAGAGGTCCTTCCCCCCCAAACCTTCCCAGTTACTACATATCCTGCCTATTTTTCGTTTAACATCAAATGAATCTTCTCCAGAATAATTTTGAAAAAATAATTCCCAATTTCGAACAGTTAAAAAATGGAAAGTAAAACTGAGAGATTAGTATCAGAACAAATTTCATAGCATACTGGAATTCTAACAATACATATATAATATGTATTGTAATGCAGCTGTAAAGATGCCCATTTTGCTTTACCAAGACATCAAGAATGTCATCAGTTTCATACATTCTGTGGCAACATAGAAATAGAGAATGGAAAGATAAGGTCTAAAATACTGTGATCTTTTGTTAGTAAAGAGAATCTTTCTTGTCCATTAGGATAGCTTAGAAATGAGAGAAAAGGGTAAAACTGGATGAAAATCAGCTCAAATAAATACCTTTGAGTAAAATTTATGAGCCAGGGATTTGAACTGTGCATTCAAAATGCAAAACAGCATCCATCTTTGACCTTGGTTGACATGAAAAAAAAAAGAAGGATTTGGAAGTAAAAGATTTTATTCACTCTAGAAAGTACTGGAATATACACAGGTTATGTATCATAGACTTTGAATAGATATTTGAACAGATATTGGAAAGGGTTATAAGTCAGGTGACTGGGTTGTTTATTCATCTATCCTTTTAAAAATCCTTTCTGTTCTCTAATAATATACTTCAATCAACTGTCTCATAATTTTTTTCTCAGTAAGTTTACTTCTTAGGAATGGATTCTCTCAGCAAGTGACGCATTCCAAATCTTAGATCATAAATTTTTCCTACTTTAAATTAATAAAATTAATTTTGTTCTTCAGGAATATTATTTATGTTTTGGTAGTTTAGTCTGTTTTGAAAGAACTGATCATGTTTTGGTAATATATATTAAAGACCAGTAGTGCTGAGACATAAAGCTTCTTTTGTTAATAGCTTTGTTACTCTAATGATAACTTTGAGACCTGTCATCACAAATTACACAAATGACTCACAAAGGTAAAATTTACCATAGAAAATGATTTGTAGTATAGGGGTAGTTAATTCCTTAAAGATTAACTGAAAGCCATAAAATATCTCTCTCCAATTCGGAATCGGTGGTAAAAATGTTCTCCAAGTGTTTTTGACAGCACATAACTGTTCAGAAACTATTGCATGTTGAAATCAGGCAAAAATATCTAAAGCATTTGTGCCAGAGGTAAATGTATGGTATAAACTCCATTATTATCTAGCAGTGCCCATAGCTCAGTGGGTAGGGCGCTAGCCACAAACACCGAGGCTGGGGGCTTCAAACTCGGCCAGGCCCAGCTAAAAAAACAACAATGGCAACAATAAAAAATAAATAGCTGGGTGTTCTGGCGAGTGCCTATAGTCCCAGCTACTTGGGAAGCTGAGGCAGAATTGCTTGAGCCTAAGAGTATGAGGTTACTGTGAGCTGTGACACTATGGCACTCTAAGCAGGGCAACAGCTTAAGACTCTGTCTCAAAAATATAAACAAACAAAAAAAAAACTGAATTATTATCTTATTAACAAGGCCATGTATGATTTCTACCAGTTTGTAATTAACCAGATCAAAATATACTTTTTTCTTTTCCACTTGTTTTGTTTTTGCACATTGTCTATTCCATAGTAATTTGAGGATTTTCTGTGTAATCTTTTGACCAAATCTAGTTTACCTTAACCTTACTATTCCACTTTAAAATGCCAGAAGAAAAATATATTTTTCTTTATGTTAATTGTAGTAAAATTCAAAATTTGATAATATTAATAAAATTTCAAATAATTTTCCAGTTCTTTTCTAAAATTCCTATCTTGCCAATGCTACTGGTCTTACATTGTTTAGAATTATTTTAGAATATTGCCTTAAGGCTCAGCGCCCATACTTCAGTGAGTAGGGCTCCGGCCACATACCCCAAGGCTGGTGAATTCAAGCCCAGCCCAGGCCTGCTAAACAATGACAAATGCAACCAAAAATAGCCGGGTGTTGTGGTAGGTGCCTGTAGTCCCAGCTACCCAGGAAGCTGAGACAAGAGAATCGCTTAAGCCCAAGAGTTTGAGGTTGCTGTGAACTATGATGCCACGGCCCTCCTTGGAGGGCGACATAGTGACTCTGTCTCAAAAAAAAGAAAAAAGAATTTTGCCTTAAGTACTTTTCAAAAAATCTATATTTTTTCTTTATAAATTGGTTTAGGTTACTATTGTGTTCTAGAAGCCATTAGAATTTTATATATTAAAGTACATATGCATAGGCTTGGTAGTTTTTGCCTTGCCAGTCCTTCTGTATATACTGGGGACAGGGGTGGAATGACTGTCAAGGAAACAGTAATGTATTATCTATGGTTGTGTGCTTACAAAAGTGGCTATTTCAGTATATTATTCTTTTTCTTTGTGGAACTAGGAAGAAGAAAGGTATAATATACCGTATTATTTTTTCTTTCTTTCTTTTTTAATTTTTTTTTTATTTTTGTTTTTGTTTTTGTTGTTTGAGACAGAGTCTTACTCTGGCCCCCTGACTACAGTGCCATGGCATTATAGCTCACAGCAACCTTAAGTTCTTGGGCTCAAGCATCGTCTTGCCTCAGTTTTTCTGTTTTTAATAGAGACGGGGTTTTGCTCTTACTCAGCCTGCTCTCAAACTCCTCGGCTCAAGCAGTCCACCCACCTTGGTATCCCAGAGTGCTAGGATTATAGGAATGAGAATATTCATTTAGAGCAGTGGTTCTCAACCTTCCTAATGCTGTGAGCCTTTAATACAGTTCCTATGGGTCGCAACCCACAGGTTAAGAACCGCTGATTTAGAGTAAATATTGATTTAGAGTAAATATCTCACACTCTGCTCATATAAAAAAAAAACTGGTATACCTAGTACCTCATTAGACATGTAGAGCAGATCATGAGGAAAAAAACTGTTAAACCTTCATCACTGTTTTGGTTGGGGCAGTTTGTTGGTATGGTGCTTTCTCAAATGACCATGTGATAAATCAGATTTCTCAAGAGCCACATTTGTGCCAGGTGCAGTGACTCACGACTATAATCCTAGCCCTCTGGGAGGACAAGGCAGGTGGATTGTTTGAGCTCAGGAATTTGAGACCAGCGTGAGCAAGATGAGACCCCCATCTCTAAAAATAGCCAGGCGTTATGGTGGGTGCATGTAGTCCCAGCTACTTGGGAGGCTGAGGCAAGAGGATTGCTTGAGCCCAAGGGTTGGAGGTTGCTGTGAGCTATGATGCCACAGCACTCTGCTGAGGGTGACAAAGTGAGATTCTGTCTCAAAAAAACCCACATGTGTCTTCTCAGTGCCCATTTCCATGAACGTTTCCCAATTTTAATGTGTTTATTTGATGACCTGATGTAAAATGATAGTTACTTGGAGCTAAGGGATTCATATATGTCAGATCTGGCTTCTCTTTTACCTTTGTGCACTTGTTTTTACCTCCCAACTTACAAACCCAACAAAGATGTCATGTGATGGGACAGTTCTGTTGTTTATTTACTTCTACATAAGTTTGGCAGATACAGCATATACTGATGGAATCATGAAATGTAGAACATGCATAATCTACTTGATTATTCCACCTTAACTACTCAAAAGTATTAGTCCAGTTAAAACAAATAGATCAGCATTCACTTTTTGAAACTAAGAATGAAGTATCACAATCACTACCTATAGTCATTTGGTCATCCTACTTATTAAGAAGCTTTCAAGGTTTCACTTGAACTTGTTTTAATTTGTACTTTTCCCCCATTGTTTGGAATACTGGAGTGATTATAGCATCCTCAGGAAGACTACTTCATATGTTAGAGCATTGCTTCTCAAACTTTAATGTACATATGATACCATCTGGGGAATCTTGTTAAAAATGTAGATTGGATTTGATAGGTCTGGGGAGAAACCAAACACATGGTATTTCTAACAAGTTCATGAGTAATACTGATGGTGCTAATCTGAGAACCATTCTTTGAGTAGCAGCCTAACTGGAGGACTCCTAGTATCCCCTTTTAGACTTCTCTAATGAAATGACCGTAATTTAGCTTTGACCTTGACTCAAATCTTTCCAACAAGTTCATGAGTAATACTGATGGTGCTAGTCTGAGAACCATTCTTTGAGTAGCAGCCTAACTGGAGGACTCCTAGTATCCCCTTTTAGACTTTAATGAAATGACCGTAATTTAGTTTTGACCTTGACTCAAATCTTAGCTCTTAGACATTCAATCCATCATGTTCTGATACGGAATCAATCTGGATTCTTGGATTCCTTAGTAAGTGAACAAAAAAGAGAGAGAGAGAGAAAAAAAAGAAGGTCCAGTACCTTCATAAGATCCAGATTAAGGTATGACATGATATAAAGTTATTTCAGACATAAGGAAAATAGAGTTTGATTGCTTTACTCTAGAATATACTGCAGTCTTTTTTTTTTTTTGGCCAGGGCTGGGTTTGAACCCACCACCTCTGGCATATGGGACCGGTGCCCTACTCCTTGAGCCACAGGTGCCACCCTGCAGTCTTGAAAGTTACTGATTGAGCCTTCTTTTTCTTCTTTTTGTTTTAAATATATCTTTTGCCATAAAGTAATTACCAGTCAGGAAACATGGGCTTCCAAATTCTCTTTCTACTTTTTCTACCTCTAGTCAGAAATCCAGATATGTAACATAACTCCCTGACTGAAGAAATGACTTAATTTTTGGCCAAGACTTAGACCCTTCCACACTTGTGATTTTTTACCTGCCCAATGACCAATAGATTTTGTTTCTTCATTTCCCCTTTGCCCCCAAGTTCCATGGGAATAATCCTATAGCCTCCCTTTATTTCCTTTTTGATTAGTAACCTCTTTGATATATCATAATAGAAATTTCAAGTACTGTGGCCATTGGTGTTATTTATTGTGACATCCCTAGGAAGAACAGTAAATTGTTTCCTTAGAGGTGGAAACACAGAATGTTAAGTAAATTTGAATGTTTTTCCATAGAAATAGAATTCTGAAATTTTAATGAGTTATTTTAGTCTTTAATATACATATGAATCAGTTGTACTCAATTTGTCTTCTTTTATTTCAAGGGTGTGATTACTTTAGAGTCCCTTGGTAAAAGGGGTTATCGAGTACCTCCTTCAGGAACAATACAAGTGGTATGTGTTTTATAGCCTACAATTGCAATAATCATTCTCTCACATACATATAGAACTTAGCCCTTTCTCCTGCTACTGCTGCTGCAACAACTTTGGTAAGTAACAGTGGGGCTGCAGCTTTGTTTGGAGTTTCCCTGCTCTGCCCCAGGAATGACCATTTGGGAACCTCCATAAAAGGAAAGCGTTAATAAGCTAATCAAGGTGAATACGTTAGAAAAATAGCATATGGACAGTTTGCATAACTTAAATAGAGCTATTTTCAGTATAACTGGAATCTAAACATTACCAATGCCTTCTATTCAATATCAGCCAGATTGAGATTGACCTTTTTCAAAGGGTATTCCAAATTGCTTTGGTAGGAAAATTATATCATATTATCCCTACTATAATAATTTCTAAAATTGATCTAATGAGACAATTATATAAAGCAGATAGTCTGACCAATGCCTGGGCAGAGAAGAGATCAATCCTTTTGGTCTCTAGGCATTGCTCATGTTAGCTCAGGAGAACCCTTCTAACCCAAAGCAGTCCTTTGTCATCCCTGGTCTAGGGTTCTCGGAAGAATAATTTGATATCAAAATTACTTTGCAATTGAATTCATCTCCAAGTGTGACCCAGGATAATCCTGTAAGCCCTCAAGTCTACAGAGTTTATAGGCTGAAAAAGTCTAGCTTAGTCTATTCCTCACACTCAGAATCTGGTCTAATCTAACCAGCCTTTTTATGACCTTTGGGCCTTCCTGTCTTCAGTGCTTTGTCAGATTACTTGTACTCATCATCATTGTTCCAATATTGCAAAATCTATACATTCGTTTATTTCATATCATAACAGGAGTGAAACATAGTACTATGCAATATGTGCAATGTAGATATAAATTTTACTAAGGAATAATCATTGCATATTAAGGTATGATTTTCATGACAAGTAAATTACATGAACCAAAGGAGTGGTATTGTTCTATTCTTTTGCCCCTGGCTATGTAGCTCATGAGATACTGTGGGCCACTGGAAAGTTAGCTGTCAGTTGTCATAAAAATGAGACACAAACCCAGAGGCAGCACCTTCACCTGTTGTTTGAAGACTGCCAACTTTTGTGGTTGATTTTAAATGTGAAATTTTAAAATGTCTGTCATTCCTTATATGATTTAACTTTGTACAAACATGGTTAGACCTGGCTTGTTAATTGATGTGGTTGTTGAATGTATTTTCCTTAATCTTAAGACTCACTCATTTTCCAAAATTGGATCATAATATTGATATATTTTTCATTTTGATTCAGTGAGTGATGTCCAGTGCCACGGATGAGCTTCTGAAAGCATGGGCACCAAGTTACTTATTGATGTGTTGGTAATTTAGTTAATGTCAGATCAGCAGCTTGGGGTCTTGTTTAATAATTAATACTTTTAAAAATAATACTTCTTCAGTTATTTACGGCCAAGTACCCATTGAATTCAATTCAGTCTTCAATAACAATATGTATTTTGGTCTTATAACAGTGGTTCTCAGCCTTCCTAACAATACAGTTTCTGTGGGTCTTAACCCACAGATTGAGAACCGCTGGTATAATGTTAATGACTTTCTTTAAAAAGCCTACTATTGCTACAGATTTTGAAATGATTTCAAGTGTGAGAAAATGAAGTATTATTTAACCTACTTTGGATCTAATAATAATAAGCTTTATTTTCTAAACTTGGAAGAGCTTTCAAATAGAAAAATGTCTCTTTTTTTGAACACCTATTTATAATCTTAGAATAACCATATGTACCTAAAACACCAAAATTCCAGTTTTTCTGAGCTTGTATTTTTATTTTAAAAATTCTGCTGATACTACTATTAAAATGTGAGAAAAAATAATCTATTTTGATAATTTTTCAATGATTAGTAAAGCTAATGTTTAAAATAATTGAACTGGAATATTTTAACCTAATAAGAGTGTATTTTTCTTAAACTAGTGGAACTGTTTCTTAAAATCTGAACAAGAAGTAAAAGTTATACATTGTTTTATTAATATGAAATTTGTGACTGAAGATTTTGATTTGTTACAGGATTTTATGTTATTTGTCAAAAAATAAAGTTGAACCTTTTAAAAAATACTAAACATTATTTTATAAGCTTCTGAAATTTTATTAACTGTAGTCCTTGAAACTGAATTATATCCAATGGGATTACCTTATTAAATGGCCTTTTAAATTATTGATACAATCATTTTGAATTGTATCAACAAATCATGATTTTTAAAGAATAATTTCTATATTGTTTCTTCAGACCTTATTTAATCCAAATAAGACTGTGGTGAAGATGTTTGTTGTGATATATGACTTACGAGATATGCCAGCCAATCACCAGACATTCCTACGACAAAGAACTTTTTCTGTACCTGTTAAACAAGAAATGAAGAGAAGTGTTAATAAGGAGAACATCCGACATACAGAAGAACGGTTATTACGCTACCTCATACATCTGAGGTAACGTTTCAAATGAATATGAAAAAATGTTGCTTTAAAACAACTCTAAAATTTTTTATGTCTAAACAATTGTTAATGTTATCTAGGGCAGTGAGACACATTTTCTAAATAATTGCTGTTCAATAAAAATGTAGTATGAGCCATACATAGTTCTATATTTTTCAGTAGCCATACTAAAAAAAAAAATAAACAATTAAGATTAATAGCATCTATTTAACCCAGCCTATCCAAATGTTATCATTTTCAACGTGTAATCAATATAAAAATTATCAGTGAGATAGTCTTTTTAATTTATACTAAATCTTTGAAATCAAGTATGTATTTTATACTTAGAGCACAACTTGATTAGAACTAGCCACATTTTAAGCACTTAATAGCCACATGTGGCTAGCAGCTACTATATTAGAAGAGAAAGTTCACACATTTTATTTGTTCAACCAATATTTATGTGCCAGTCGTGCTTCTATACACTAGGAAACAAGAGTGACAAAATCTCTTTTCTCGTGGACCTTATATTCTAGTGTTTCCATAAGAAAAACCTTTTCTTCTAAAATACCCAGCTTATAATTCTAGGTTGGGAGAAGCCATTTGTTTGCCTTTATGGTCCAAGTTGCTAGCATCCTAGGGTAAGATTTTGAACCCCAGCAGTCTTAGGTTAGGTCTCAGGATCAATGAGCAAATTAATTGGTTAGTAGAGGGCTCAGTAGCCTTTTGCCTATAACTCTCTTTATAATTATTTTCTGATCCTTTACATTAAAAAGTCCTCAATGCCATCAGTGACATTCATCTTTGACCAACCCATATAGTAAGGGGTGCTCTATAGTAAGGAGTGCTCTCTTTCATCCAGGGTCGAGCAGAGAACTTTGTTAAACTGTTATTGATGGAGACCACCAGCTATCTTTCAACCTTTTTTTTTTCTTTGAGACAGAGTGCCATGGCGTCACAGCTCATAGCAACTTCCAACTCCTCTTGGGCTTAAGCAATTCTCCTGCCTTAGCCTCCCAAGTAGCTGGGACTACAGGCATTCGCCACAACACCTGGCCATTTTTAAGTTGTAGTTGTCGTTTTTGTTTGTCAGGCCCGGGCTGGATTCGAACCCATCAGGTCCAGTGTATGTGGCTGGCACCCTGGCACTGAGCCAGTGAGCTTAATTTTCTTTTTCTTTTTTTTTTTTTTTTGCAGTGTTTGGCCAGGGCCAGGTTTGAAACCACCACCTGCAGTATATGGGGCCAGCACCCTACTCCTTTGAGCCACGGGCACCACCCTAAGCTTGATTTTCACTAAAATTTATTTCTGTATGTGTACTTAAGGGGTGATTGATTAATTTGGTTTTTAGTACATGTGTTTATAGTTTGTACTTCTTGTAATGTTTCACATAGAAGAATGGTTTCCATGCCTGTAATCCTAGCCGTTGGGAGGCCACAATGGGTGGATTACCTGAGCTCACAGGTTTGAGACCAGCCTGAGCCAGAGTGAGACCTCATCTCTAAAAATAGCCGGGCATTGTAGCAGGTGCCTGTGTAGTCCCAGCTACTTGGGAGACTGAGGCAAGAGAATCACTTGAGCCCAAGAGTCTGAGGTTGCTGTGAGCTATGACACCATGGCATTCTATGGAGAGTGACAAAGTGAGACTCTGTCTCAAAAAAAAAAAAAGAAAAGAAAAACAGTTTCCAGTTCCCTCTATATTGTCAAAAAGATACCAGATTGCCGTTAATAGGCTGAGTAGTACTCCATAGTAGGCATATACCACATTTTATTAATCCATTCATGTATTAGTGGTACTTTGGTTGTTTCCACATCTTTACAGTTGTGAATTATGCTAGTATAAACATTGAAGTGCAGGTGTCCTTTCTATAAAGTGACCTTTTTTCCTGTGGGCATATACCCAGCAGTGGGATTGCTGGATCAAATGGTAGGTCTACTTTCAATTCTTGCGGTATCTCCATGCTGTCATTCATATATGTTGTACTAGTTTGCAGTCACACAAAGAGTGCAAGAGTGTGTAAGAGTTCCTTCCTTTCTCTCTGCATCCACACCAGCCTCTCTTGTCTTGGAATTTTTTTTTTTTTTTTGTAGAGACAGAGTCTCACTTTATCGCCCTCGGTAGAGTGCCGTGGCCTCACACAGCTCACAGCAACCTCCAACTCCTGGGCTTAGGCGATTCTCTTGCCTCAGCCTCCCAAGTAGCTGGGATTACAGGCGCCCGCCACAACGCCCAGCTATTTTTTTTTTGTTGTTGCAGTTTGGCCGGGGCGGGTTTGAACCCGCCACCCTCGGCATGTGGAGCCGGCGCCCTACCCGCTGAGCCACAGGCGCCGCCCAGTCTTGGAATTTTTTAATATGAGCCATTCTCATTGAAGTTTAGGTGATAACTCATTGTGGTTTTGATCTGTTTTTTCCCTAATGTTTAGAGACATTGAGCATTTTTTCATGAATTTTTTAGCCATTTATATAACTTTGTTTGGAAAGTTTCTGTTCATGTGTTTTGCCTACTTTTTAATGGGGTTGTTTGGTTGTTTCTTGATGATCAGCTTGAGTTCTTTGTAGATTCAGGTTATCAGGCCTTTATGAGATGGTGTAGCAAGCAAGTATTTTCTCCCATTTTGTGGGTTGTCTGTTGGCTCTTTTGACTATGTCCTTGGCTGTACAGCAGTTTTTTTAATTGATCAGGTCCCATCTATTTATTTTTGTTGTTGGCTGTGTTTGCTTTGGGGGTTGTCATAGATTCGTCACCTAGGCGGATACCTGTAAGAGTTTTTCCAACATTTTCTTATAGGATTCTTAGAGCTTCCTTCCATTGGTTTAAGTCTTTTATCCATCGTGAGTTAATTTTTGTGAGTAGTGAGAGGTGCAGGTAATGTTACTATTACATGTGCATCTCCAGTTTTCTCAGCACTATTTGCTGAATAGGGATTCTTTTCTGTACTGTATGTTTTTATCTGTTTTGTCAAAAATTAGAGGGGAATATTAAGGTGATTTCTTCTCTGGGGTATCTGTTCTGATCCATAGTCTATGTCTCTGTTTTTGTGCCAGTACCATGCTATTTTGGTTACTGTAGCCCTGTTGTATGGTTTGAAGTCTGGTAAAGTGATATCTCCCACTTTGTTTTTATTACATAAGATTGTCTTGATTTTTGGAGATCTTTTCTGGTTCCATACAATGTGTAGAACTATTTTTTATAAATACACACACAAAAAATTGGTATTTTAATGGGAATTGCCCTGAATCTGTAAATTACTTTGGGTGGTATAGCCATTTTTTTTTTTTTTTTTTTTGTAGAGACAGAGTCTCACTGTACCGCCCTCAGGTAGAGTGCCGTGGAGTCACACGGCTCACAGCAACCTCTAACTCTTGGGCTTACGTGATTCTCTTGCCTCAGCCTCCCGAGCAGCTGGGACTACAGGCGCCCGCCACAACGCCCGGCTATTTTTTTGTTGCCGTTTGGCCGGGGCTGGGTTTGAACCCGCCACCCTCGGCATATGGGGCCGGCGCCCTACTCACTGAGCCACAGTCGCCGCTCTAGCCATTTTAACCATGTCAGTTCTACTGATCCATGAGCATGGTATATTTTTCCATCTGTTTACATCCTCTGCAATTTCTTTTTCAGTGTTTCATAATTTTCCCTTTAGAGTTCTTTCACCTCCTTTGTTAAATGTATTCCTAGGTATTTTATTTTCTTTGTTGCTGCTGAGAAAGGTATTATGTTTATATGAAGTTTTGATAGCCATTTTCATTTCACTACTAGCTTTTATCTTTTGACAATGGCTAGGTTTTATTTAGCTAGCCACTACACATGACGGCAGTTCTTTCTTACCCTGTGATGTTCTCATAACCCTTTTCTCTGACTTTTCACATGTGGTATCCCTTTTAATCTACCCAAAGTCATGGAAGGCTATGTTGTATGAAATAGGTCAGTGCATACCTGGAGGAGGCTAGGGCTGCAAAGCCCAAACGTAGTGTAATTGGCTAATGCAAACTGAAACTAGACACAGTAGATGAGGGAAAGTGCATGTGCTGTGGAGTCAAGGAAGAAAGGAAAGATTGTATTTAAAACTCGCATTGACTGGAAGAAGGGGAGAGGAGTATGGAGTGTTTGGGAATAGTTTAATAAAAGCACCTGATTTGGCAATTTAAGACCTAAAATGTCAAGTTAAAGAGTGTTATATAAATGTCTTAACACAATAACTAAGAAAATGCCAGGAAAGCTATGTTAACCAGTGTGATGAAAATATTTCAAATTGTATATAAAATCAGTGCATGGTACCCCATGATTGCATTAATCTACACAGCTATGATTTAATAAAAAAAAAAAAAAAGAGTAAGCGTTAACCTAATATTATAGCAAGATTAATTGTTCTTGCTTTCAAATTTTAAATAATCACATTTGTTTGCTTAAAGACATAGTCTCTGAAATCATTCATCTTTTTGTTTATTTGTTTAGGTTCCAGAGTTCTAAATCTGGAAAGATCTACCTCCATAGAGATGTACGACTCCTGTTCTCTAGAAAGTCCATGGAGGTCGATAGCGGTGCTGCATATGAACTCAAATCTTACACTGAATCACCAACAAACCCTCAGTTTTCACCAAGATGTTGACATTTAGGAGTTACAATTTAAAGTGTTTGCTCAGTCCTCAAGTTTGCAAGTAAAAATTAGCATAGAAGAGAATGTACCAAATTAACAATCAGGAGAGTGGATCTACTCCTGTTTTCCTGGACCAGTTTTTATTAAAGGATTCCTGAAATGAGATCCACATATTCCAAGTAGACTGGAAACACTCATGTCCTAATCCTTTTTGTACTGTTGAAACCACTTCATTGGACATGTTGCAATAGCAAAACCCCCAGTTAGATTAGTGTTTACATGTTTTATTTCTCAGTTATTTAATATTTAATGTTTTCCTTAATACTCAAGTGATGTTTGTCTGTAGTGTTCTAATGTAGCACAAATCCTATGTAAAATCATACTGTGTATTTTTGACATTAACGTTGAAATCTGAAATATATGCACAAGTCTTTAATTTTGTGTGATGTGTTTTAAGTGCTATTCATTTAAGTTATTGAAAATGAGTATGAAATGTTGAGCTTCTTTAAAATTAATGCACTATGCAAGCATGTATATTTTTTAATATCTCTCAAGGTTAGTTTTTACAGCACCCCATCCAGGTTGCTATCTCACATAGTAATCCTTTAATATGTTGTATTAGCCTTGCAATGTGGACTAAACTGCTTCACATTCCGCTTGCAAGTTCAGATCATGCCCGTTTGTATTCCTTCTAGGATTCCCTATCCCCAAAACAGTTCTATTTTTCCTTAATCACGATATAGAGGCTTTACATTAAATTGCTGTCTTATGCTAGTTAACTTTCTCAAATTGTTAAAAGAGTATGTACTTTGACAAATTAGTATTTATATTGTAAATATATGCAAAAAAACTAAAAAAAAAATGTGTATTTGGCTTTTATTTTTAGATGAGACTTTTGTGTGATTGGGTGAATTAACCAATAGGCAGTTTCATTACTCTACAGCTGCCAAGAGGGGGAGGAAGATGTATTGACCCTGTCCCAATTTGCCACTTCTTTGTTCAGGGTCACAGTGAAAGCCATGTGGCAAATGGAAACATTACCAAGCAAGAGAGCTTGAGTGATTGCATAAAAAATCTTCCATCTAGGGCTGTGCCTGTGGCTCAGTGAGTAGGGCGCTGGCCCCATATAGCGAGGGTAGAGGGTTCAAACCCGGCTCCGGCCAAACTGCAACAACAGCAACAAAAAAATAGCCGGGTATTGTGGCGAGCACCTGTAATCCCAGCTACTCGGAATGCTGAGGCAAGAGAATCACGTAAACCCAAGAGCTGGAGATTGTTATGAGCTATGATGCCACGGCACTCTACCGAGGGCAACAAAATGAGACTCTGTCTCAAAAAAAAACAAAAAAAAAAAACTTCCATCTAAAACCCTTGGAAAGAACAGGGTGATTTTATATGTTTGTGTTGAGGCAACAGGCAATAACAGATTAGATAACAAGACAAAACTACTCAGACTCCCAGTAGAAATCTGTGATGGCAAGTTATGAAATACCACTCATGCAGGCTAGCCCCAGGTGACCTGGGAGTTTAGATCCACATAAATAGTCTGGTATTAGCAGAGGGTCAAGTCTTTACTTTGGGTTCCAGCTATTGAATAGACTACTTAAGAGTATTTGGCTAGGTGATAAGTGCATGGCTACAGGCTGTAGAGTGGCAAGCAGAAGCCTAAATTTCCTTTACCAATTACAGGAGAAAAAAAAAACTTGTGTATGTTCCATAAAAGTAAAAAAAAAAATTTTCTAGTAGTACAAATTTATAAAGATTTGGCTCAGTGCCCATACCACAGTGGTTAGTGGCGCCAGCCACATGCCACAGAGGCTGGCGGCTTCAAACCTGGCCTGAGTCAGCTAAACAGCAACGACAATTGCAACAAAAAAATAGCTGAGCGTTGTGGTGGGCACCTGTAGTCCCAGCTACTTGGGAGGCTGAGGCAAGAAAATCGCCTAAGCCCAAGAGTTGGAGGTTGCTGTGAGCTGTGATGTCACAGCACTCTACGGAGGGTGACATTGTGAGACTCTGTCTTCAAAAAAAAAAAATTTATGAAGATTTATTGTAAGCTTGGCACCCATAGCGTAACGGCCCCAGCCACATATACCTAGGGTGGTGGGTTCAAACCTGGCCTGGGGCCAGCTAAACAACTGCAACAACAACAAAAAAGATTTATTGTTAATCTTTAGACCGTGTGGAAAACATGGGACAAAGACCCAAAGCCTTGGTTGTAATAAGTATTCCAATACACTTGGCAAAAGTCAATTTTGAAAATTTTATATAAAACTTGGAAAATATAAAATACTAGACAGTGTTATTGTTTCTATGATCTATCCTGTAAAGTTTCCTCCAAAATTATATGTATATCATGTGCAGGTATCACTTTGCAAGGATACCACACTACAGTCTTTTCAGAATTCTTTCTAATACTTCTGGAACATTTTTTAAGGATATTTGAAGAACTTACTGAAGCGTCTGAGTGCATCTTATGCTATTCCTGGCAAGTTTGTGCAAAGAAAGCATGTGCTGACATGCTTTCCTCTCCTTCACAGAACCTTATGCCTATGTTTTTTCTTCTGTGAGATACAGTCACTTTGCATCTGTCTGCTCTCGCTTGCACTGGCATTATGTCTGTCACACTGGTTCTTTTTCTACCCTTCTTCAGTTATAGGCCAAGACTTCACCATATCTTCTATCTCTGTATTCAAAGATTATGTCACTAGATTATGTAACAGTTGAGTATTGTCATGCAGACCACCAATGTGGTTAGCTATAGTAGATAGTAGAGATCTCACTGCTGGCTTACTTGGCAGGTTTATAGAGTAATAAAATGTGTCATAACTGCTAACTCTCTTTCAAAAGTAATTATAGGTCATTACCTACAGAAAGTCTTTGGAGATTTTATCTGATGAGAATGCTAAAATCTGTTATGAGAATGAAAAAATAAGTGATGAAGATTTGCTGGAAGGTTCCCAAGAGAAGGTTCTCCCCTCCTTCCATTTCCCTCTCCCCCCATTGCCTGAGGGTTAAAGAAGGGAAAATTTTTCCTTCAAAGACTATCTTTGGAATCTTGACTCTTGCCTAATTAATCTTGTGAATGAAACTGTGAGCAGTGATTCTTCTTTAACCTAATTTTTAAAAATTGTTCACACTAGGGCGGCGCCTGTGGCTCAGTGGGTAGGGTGCTGGCCCCATATGCCAAGGGTGGCGGGTTCAAACCTGACCCCGGCCAAACTGCAACAAAAAAATAGCTGGGCGTTGTGGCTGGCACCTGTAGTCCCAGCTACTTGGGAGGCTGAGGCAAGAGAATCGCCTAAGCCCAAGGATTTGGAGGTTGCTGTGAGCTGTGTGACGCCACAGCACTCTACCGAGGGCGATCAGGTAAGACTCTGTCTCTACAAAAAAAAAAAAAAAAAAATTGTTCACACTATATATAAGCATATAAAATAAATTTCAAAGTCCCCCTCCCTCAATTTTGCCATTGCAGCTATCACCTCACAACGGTGGTCACTGTTAAGAATTTAGTATATGGGGCGGTGCCTGTGGCTCAGTGAGTAGGGTGCTGGCCCCATATGCTGAGCATGGCAGGTTGGAACCCGGCCCTGGCCAAACTGCAACAAAAAAATAGCCAGCTTGTGGTGGGCACCTGTAGTCCCAGCTACTCGGGAGGCTGAGGCAAGAGAATCGCCTAAGCCCAAGAGCTGGAGGTTGCTGTGAGCTGTGACGCAACAGCACTCTACTGAGAGCAACAAAGTGAGACTCTGTCTCTAAAAGAAAAAAAGAGGGCGGTGCCTGTGGCTCAAAGGAGTAGGGTGCCGGCCCCATATGCCGGAGGTGGCGTGTTCAAACTCAGCCCCGGCCAACAACTGCAAAAAAAAAAGAAAAGAAAAGAAAAGAATTTAGTATATGGGCGGTTCTTGGGACCAGGTGAGAGGGGGAGCTCCTGGGACCAATATCACATCTGACGAGGAGAGGTTTCCTAGGCAGCAGAGGATGCCAGGCTTGGATTGAAAGGAGCAGATGCAAAATCTGGAGGGCATGGAGGCCAGGAAGTTAGTCAGCACCTACCCTGGTGGCATGATTGTTCAGATACCAAAATTTTCTAAAGTCAAACCTTTTCACTCTGTACAGTCTCTAGGTTGAACTCTTCCCAACAGAAGCCCAAAGGCAAAAGTCTCAGAAAAATGAAGAGGGAAAGCATGGATCCTTAGGAGATAATGAAGAGGTGGCCAGACTACTGACAAAAAAACAGGATTTCACAGATGATTTGCCAAGACATTAGTGTAGTGAGGCAAAAATCAAGATCCAGAGCAGTGATTTGCTAAGAAGATGCACTCTTCTGGGAGCTGCAGACTTACGGTGATGAAAAACATGAAAATTGTTGATCTCTACTGTTGTAGTGAAGATTTACACGCTGGGAAAATTGCTGGCTTTTTTTTTTTTTTTAAGAGACAGTTTCACTTTGTTGCCCTTGGTAGAGTGCTGTGGTGTCACAGTTCACAGAAACCTCCAGCTCTTGGGCTCAGCCTCCCAGGTAGGTGGGACTACAGGTGCCCGCCACAACGCCTGATTATTTTTTTGTTGCAGTTTGGCCAGGGCTGGTTTCGAACCCACCATGCTCAGTATATGGGGCCTGTGCCCTACTCACTGAGCCACAGGTGCCACCCGAAAATTGCTATTATTAAACATGGGGCAAAATTGAAAAAACTATGATCTTTATTTCTCCAGAAGACCATGTTATGCTTGTTTGAAAATGAGTGTAAGTGCTAGAGTTAACTGAATTTCACATTGGCCTGCCAATCCAGAAATAAGGTTCCTTACTGCAGCTTCTACTTCTGAAGATAGAAAGTGAGATGCCAAACCAGTGGAAAGATTGAAGTCAAACAGTCGAGCCCATGTCTGTGTCTTAATACAGTTTTTGGTGTGTTACATGGTGTAGTTTGTAGAAAAGACCTCTTACAAATAACTTTATTTTTAAAAAATTACAAAAATATTTCTGGGTGCTAAGATTGACTTTTTTTCCTGAGAGTAAACAAAAAAATAGAAGAATATGAGATGTTATTTTTGGTTTCAAAAGAAGAAATGCACAAACAAGCAAATACTGATGACTATAGGTTTGGAGAATCTGTGTGAAAATCCAAGGCAAGCTAAGGCAAAAACGCGAAAGACCTTGTCCTACTTTTGGCCACAGTAGCTCCAGTGTGCTCATCTTTAAGCACTTTGGAACTTATTGTAGCAATCCAGAACAGATTAAGGAAATTCACAAAGTTTGCCCCAAGAACCTGCAAAGCCCTGCATGGTTAAGGCATATTGATCTGAGGACCATAAAACAGTTCCATTTAGGCAGAAGGGAAATCTAGAAGTTGTGATGGAACAGATGCTATGTATTTCATAGGATGTGGTTATAATGCTTTTCTTGTTGGGTCTGAGTATGCTGACTTCCCACACATGGCAAGCAGAATGACAGAGAAAGAAGGAAAATCAGGTACATTATATATGCCTAACAAATGTCTTGATATTTAGGTGTCAAGAAATAAAACCAGAGGAATGAAGCATGATTTTTGTGACAAACTGCCCATGTGATGAAACCATACGTTTAATTAAAGGCAGTCATGAAATAAATCTATTCAGGGGATGTAGATGCTGGAAAAAAGAAAACAGACATCTCCTACATGAGGCTCGGGCAACTTGAGGGTGTGAGTAAATTTACATGGCAGATGAATTGATCAAGAGCTTATGGTCTTGAATAAAATGAGCCTGGAAGGAGGGAAATAACCCAGGTGTTTGAAGTGAAGTTTCTCTGACATGAAGTTATCCGGAATGCTAGATGGAGTGTTGTGTGTCCTCAACCACAGCGGTTCTCAACCTGTGGGTCATGAACCACAGAAACTGTATTAAAGGGCCGCAGCATTAGTAAGGTTGAGAACCACTGCTCTAAAGGAAGAACAACACCAAAACAAAAATTTGCTATTGGAAATCACTGAGACAGTCCTCAAGAATTTTTTATTGCACCTCTAAAATTCAGCATTGTTAACTCAGAAAATAAAGCTGGATTTTGTCAATAATTAAAAAGTTATTTTAAGGATGCTAATTCTAAGATATGAATGATGTTAATGAGAATATATTTTAGATTTATGTGTGTGTGTTCCAGAAAAAAGTTGGTATATGACACATCATATGATTTTTATGGACGTAGGAACACAGGGTCAGTCTAGATCAGCGGTTCTCAACCTGTGGGTCGTGACCCACAGGAACCGTATTAAAGGACTGCGGCATTAGGAAGGTTGAGAACCACTGGTCTAGATGGAAGTAGGCTTTTCACGATGGTAGGAATTCATTCTTACTCCCTAGAATAAACCTATATGACAGTAGGTTCAGCCCATTCTACTCCATCATCTGTGAGAGAGGTGTCTAAAATGTGGACGCTGTAGGAGAAAGAACATATGAACGCCTGCTATGTGTTAGGCATTATAGGTAATACGTGTTATTTAATCTTTAAAGTCATATTTCAGAGAGAGCAAGAGTGGATATTCTACAGTAAAATAGTTTATAATTTGTGTTAAGTGAAATATAGTAAGACAATACCTACTAATCATTAGGGGGGAAATGACTTTGATTTTTTTTTGTTTTCGAGAGTTTCACTATGTCACCCTCAGTAGAGTGCAGTGGCATCACAGCTCACAGCAACCTCAAACTCTTGGGCTTAAGCGATTCTTTTGCCTCAGCCTCCCAAGTAGCTGGAACCACAGGTGCTCGCCACGTCCAGCTATTTTTTGGTTGTAGTTGTCGTAGTTTGACTGGCCGGGGCCAGGTTCGAATGGGTCACCTCTGGTGTATATGACTGGCGCCCTACCCGCTCAGCTACAGGGGCTGAGCCATGACTTTGATTTTTAAAAACCACAAGCTTAGGAATGAATATCCTAATGCAATTCAGAGGCTATTCAACTTAGTATACTATGCAAATTCAGTTGAAGGGAGTTTTAGGAACACAGTGTCCCAAAGTCTCTTCCAGACCCCCATCTACCCCAATGTATACTGTTCTTTCATTTAATTCATTCAAAATTTTCCTGTTTCAACCACTAAGTCCCTAAAGCAGTAGGATCATCCACTTTTTTTTGAGATGGTCTTGATCTGTCGCCCTGGGTTAAGGGCTGTGGCATCATCATAGCTCACAGCAACCTCAAACTCCTGGATTCAAGTGATCCTCTTGCCTCAGCCTCTGAGTAGCTGGGACTACAGGCCACCCCCTACCACACCTGGCTAGTTTTTCTGTTTTTAGTAGAGACAGGGTCTGGCTCTTGCTCGGGCTTGTCTTGAACTCCTGAGCTCGAGTAATCCACCTACCTTGGCCTCCCAGAGTGCTAGGATTATAGGTCTGAGCCACACACTTGGCCAGGATCATCGGCTTCCTAGGTTCCAACTCCAACACTGAAGTTGTTGAAATTGCTGTTTATAGTTATCTGACCTACTTATACAATTAATGACATACCAGGTTTTGCTCATAGAAATTAGCACTCATCCCAGGATTTTTGCTGTTTGGTATCTTTTTTATCTTTTTTTTTTTTTTGAGACAGAGCCTCAAGCTGTTGCCCTGGGTAGAGTGCTGTGGCATCACAGCTCACAGCAACCTCCAACTCATGGGCTCGAGGGAGTCTCCTGCTTCTGCCTCCCAAGAGGCTGGGACTACAGGTGCCCGCCACAATGCCTGGCTATTTTTTGGTTGCAGCCATCATTGTTGTTTGGTAGGCCCGGGCTGGATTCGAACGTGCCAGCTCAGGTGTATGTGGCTGGCACCTTAGCCGCTTGAGCCACAGGCGCTGAGCCGGGTATCTTACTTGGTTTTATTGAGTTTATCTTTTCAGACTCTTCCTATCTCTTCCTTTAAAAGGTATTGTGTCCCAGAAAGTGGCTTGTACTTGTAATCCCAGCACTTTAGGAGTCTGAGGCCAGAGGATCATTTGAGGCCAAGAGTTTGAGACTAGTCTAAGCAACACAGTGAGATCTTGACTCTACAAAAAATGGAAAACCTTAGCTGAGCATGATGCCATGTGCCTGCAGTCCCAGCTTTTCGGAGGTTCAGGCAAGAGGATAGCTTAACCCAGGAGTTCCGGTTGCAGTGAGCAATGGGGAGACTACTGCGCCCTTGCCTGGGTAACAGAGACTCTGCCCAACCAAATAATACAGGTGGACTTCCTTACAACTATCAAAGTCCAAACCAAGAAAAATTTTGCGCATGTATGCATTTGATTCACCAGGGGGAGCTTTGGTTCAACATCATTTCTTGGCCTTTGCTCCAAACCTAATAAGAATCTCTGTCAGGGGGTTGGTTGCTCAGTGATTCCTAATCCCTATACTAATTGAATTAAAATCGCAAATTCAGTTCCTTAATTGTCTCACATTTCAAATGCTCAATTGTCATATATGGCAAGTGGCTTCTCATCACAGAAAGTGGTATTATATAGCACTCATCTACAATACAGGCACACCTTGGAGATATTGCTGGTGTGGTTCTGGACCACCACAATAAAGTGAATAAAATGAGTCTTACAAATTCATTGGTTTCCCAGTACACATAAAAGGTAAGTGTACACTATATCATGGTTTATAAGTATACAATAGCATTATGTCTAAAGAATGCATACCCTAATTAAAAAATAGCTTACTGCCAAAAAATGCTAATGATAATGTGAGGCTTCAGTGAGTCAGTCTTTTTGCTGGTGGAGGATCTTGCCTCAATGTTGATGCTGACTGATCAGCATGGTAATTTCTGAAGGTTAGCATGGCTATGGCAACCTTTTAAAAATAAGACAATGAAGTTTGCCACATCAGTGGACTCGTCCTTTCACAAAAGATTTCTCTATGGCATGCAATGTTGTTTGATAGAATTTTACCCACAATAGAACATGTTTCAAAATTGGAGTCAATCCTCTTAAATCCTGCTGCTGCTTAATGAACTAAGTTTATGTAATACTCTAAATCCTTTATCACAGCAACCAATCTAAAAAAGAAATCAAGAAAGCAATTCCATTTATAGTAACTACAAAAACAATAATAAAATATTTAGGAATAGTGGCCAGGTGCAGTAGCTCACACCTGTAATCCTAAAACTCTGGGAGTGTTAGGATTGAATCTTTCAACAAAACAATTTTATAAAATGCCTTCTGGGAAAATAGCCAGGTGTTGTGGTGGGTGCCTATAGTCCCAGCTACTTGGGAGGCAGAGGCAAGAGAATAGCTTAAGCCCCAAAATTGGAGATTGTTGTGAGCTGTGATGATGCCATGGCACCCAAGGGTGACAGCTTGAGACTGTGTCTCAAAAAAAAAGAAGTCTTCTACCCAGATTATACAACAAAGCAATAGTGACCAAAATAGCATGGTTGTGGCACAAAAACAGACACACATAACCCAGATATAAACCCACACACTTACAGCCAACTCATTTTCTACATGGCACCAAGAATATACACTGGGGAAAGGACTGTGTCTTTAATAAATGGTGCCTAGAAAATGATATCTACATACAGAGGAATAAAATTAGATCTTTATCTTTTGCCATATACCAAAATCAACTCAAAATGGATTAAAGACTTAAATAGAAGACCTGAAACTATGAAACTATTAAAAGAAAACACTAGGGAAATGGTGTAGGACATTGATCTGGGCAAAGATCTTTGGGATAAGACCTCAGAAGCCCAGGCAACAAAAATAGACAAATGGGATTATATCAAGCTAAAAAGCTTCTGCACAGCAAAGGAAACAATTAACAAAGTGAAGAGAAAGCCTACAGAATGGGAGAAAATATTTTCAAATTACCCTCTGACAATGGATTAATAACTGACCAGAATATCCAAGGAATTAAAAAAATCAATGGCAATTGGGCAGCGCCTGTGGCTCAAGGAAGTAAGGCACCGGCCCCATATGCCAGAGGTGGTGGGTTCAAACCCAGCCCTGGCCAAAAACTGCAAAAAAAAAAAAAAAAATCAATGGCAATTTAAAAAATGATAATCCAATTAAGAAATGGGCGGAATGGGGCGGCGCCTGTGGCTCAGTGAGTAGGGCGTCGGCCCCATATGCCGAGGGTGGCGGGTTCAAACCCAGCCCCGGCCAAACTGCAACAAAAAAATAGCCGGGCGTTGTGGCAGGCGCCTGTGGTCCCAGCTGCTCGGGAGGCTGAGGCAAGAGAATCGCATAAGCCCAAGAGTTAGAGGTTGCTGTGAGCTGTGTGACGCCACGGCACTCTACCCGAGGGCGGTACAGTGAGACTCTGTCTCTACAAAAAAAAAAAAAAAAAAAAAAAAGAAATGGGCGGAATGGCTCGGCACCTGTAGCTCAAGTGGCTGAGACGCCCCCCCACATACACCAGAGCTGGCGGGTTCAAATCCAGCCCTGGCCCACCAAACAACAATGACAACTACAACCAAAAAATAGCTGGGCATTGTGGCAGGCGCCTGTAATCCCAGCTACTTGGGAGGCTGAGGCAAGAGAATCACTTAAGCCCAAGAGTTGGAGGTTGCTGGGAGCTGTGATGCTACAGCACTCTACCCCGAGGGACAGCTTGAGACTCTGTCTCAAAAAATAAATAAATAAATAAAAAGCCTCTGAGCCTGTGGCTCAAGCGGCTAATGCACAAGCCACATACACCTGAGCTGGCCAGTTTGAATCCAGCCCAGCCTGCCAAACAACAATGACAGCTGCAACCAAAAAATAGCTGGGCCTTGTGGCGGGCGCCTGTAGTCCCAGCTATTTGGGAGGCAGAGGCAAGAGAATCACTTGAGCCTAGGAGTTGGAGGTTGCTGTGAGCTGTGATACCATAGCACTCTACCCAGGGGGACAGCTTGAGGCTCTGTCTCAAAAAGAAAAAAAAGAAAGAAAGAAATGGGCTGAAGTCCTAACTAGACATTTCTCAAAAGAAGACATACAGAGGCCAGGTGTGATGACTCACATCTGTAATCCTAGCACTCTGGGAGGCCAAAGAGGGTGTATCGATTGAGCTCAGGAGTTGGAGACCAACCTGAGCAAAAATGAGACCACCGTCGCTAAAAGCAGCTGGGCTTTGGGGTGAGGCACCTGTAGTCCCAGCTACTTGGGAGGCTGAGGCAACAGGATCTCTAAGCCCAAGAACTTGAGATTGCTGTGAGCTATGACACCACAGTACTCTAGCAAGGGTGAAACTTTGTCTCAAAAAAAAAAAAAAAAAGACATACGGAGACCGAACCTGGCTTGGATGAAATACGACTTCTTACCCTGTTAGGAAGGTGTTCAGGCCAAGCTATAGGTGAACCTTGAAAGTGTGCCAGCCAATCTAATAACATTGATTGTGACGCACCTCCAGATTTTTTCCACAGGCACGAGAACTTAAAGAGCAAGAGGAAGTAAAAGGAAAATTAGGGCAAGGAAACAGATAAAAGAAATCACTCATGAGGAAGAATCAGCAGAAAACTCCAGGCAACATGAAGAACCAGTCCAGAACAACCCCGCCAAGGGACCATGAAGTAGCTACTGCAGATGATTCCACCTATGAAGAAACATTAGGAATGACAGAAAGGGAATTTAGAATACACATGTTGAAAACAATGAAAGAAATGATGGAAACAATGAAGGAAACTGCTAATAAAGTGGAAAATAACCAAAAGGAAATTCAAAAACAGAATCAAATAAGAGATGAACGATATGAAGAATATAAAAAGGATATAGCAGAGCTGAAGGAAATGAAACAGTCAATCAGGGAACTTAAAGATGCAATGGAAAGTATCAGCAACAGGTTAGACCATGCAGAAGAAAGAATTTCAGAGGTAGAAGACAAAGTTTTTGAGATAACTCAGATAGTAAAAGAGGCAGAAAAGAAGAGAGAGAAAGCAGAATGTTCACTGTCAGAATTATGGGACTTTATGAAGTGTTCCAACATACGAGTTATAGGAATTCCAGAAGGGAAGAAGAATGCCCCAGAGGAATGGAAGCCATACTAGAGAATATTATAAAAGAAAATTTCCCAAACATCACCAAAGATTCTGACACACTGCTTTCAGAGGGCTATCGGACCCCAGGTCGCCTCAACTCTAACCGAGCTTCTCCAAGACACATTATGATGAACCTGTCCAAAGTCAAGACAAAAGAAAAGATTCTGCAAGCTGCCAGGAGTAAGCGCCAGTTGACCTACAGGGGCAAATCCATCAGAGTGACCGCAGACTTCTCTAATGAAACTTTCCAAGCAAGAAGACAATGGTCATCTACCTTTAATCTACTTAAACAGAACAATTTCCAGCCCAGAATTCTGTACCCTGCTAAGCTAAGCTTCAAAATTGACGGAGAAATCAAATCATTTACGGATATACAAACATTGAGGAAATTCGCCACAACAAGACCAGCTCTACAGGAAATACTTCAACCTGTTCTGCACACTGACCACCACAATGGATCAGCAGCAAAGTAAGAACTCAGAAATTAAAGGACAGAACCTAATCTCCACACTGATGCAAAAGATAAAACTAAGCAATGGACTCTCACAAAATAAGACGAATAGAATACTACCACACTTATCAATTATCTCAATAAATGTTAATGGCTTGAATTCCCCACTGAAGAGACATAGATTGGCTGACTGGATTAAAAAACACAAGCCATCCATTTGCTGTCTGCAAGAAACACACCTGGCTTCAAAAGACAAATTAAAGCTCCGAGTCAAGGGTTGGAAGACAATTTTTCAGGCAAATGGAATTCAGAAGAAAAGAGGAGTTGCAATCTTATTTTCAGATACATGTGGATTTAAAGCAACTAAAGTCAAAAAAGACAAAGATGGTCACTTTATATTGGTCAAGGGAAAAATACAACAAGAAGACATTTCAATTCTAAATATCTATGCACCCAATTTAAATGCTCCCAGATTCTTGAAACAGACCTTACTCAGTCTGAGCAATATGATATCTGATAATACCATCATAACAGGGGACCTTAACACTCCTCTTACAGAGCTGGACAGATCCTCTAAACAGAAATTAAACAAGGATATAAGAGACTTAAATGAGACCCTAGAACAACTGTGATTGATAGACGCATATAGAACACTCCATCCCAAAGATAAAGAATATACATTCTTCTCATCACCCCATGGAACATTCTCCAAAATTGATCATATCCTGGGACACAAAACAATTATCAACAGAATCAAAAGAATTGAAATTTTACCTTGTATCTTCTCAGACCATAAGGCACTAAAGGTGGAACTCAACTCTAACAAAAATGCTCAACCCCACCCAAAGGCATGGAAATTAAACAATCTTCTGTTGAATAACAGATGGGTGCAGGAAGAAATAAAACAGGAAATCATTAACTTCCTTGAGCATAACAACAATGAAGACACAAGCTACCAAAACCTGTGGGATACTGCAAAAGCAGTTTTAAGAGGAAAATTCATCGCGTTAGATGCCTACATTCGAAAAACAGAAAGAGAGCGCATCAACAATCTCACAAGAGATCTTATGGAATTGGAAAAAGAAGAACAATCTAAGCCTAAACTCAGTAGAAGAAAAGAAATATCCAAAATCAAATCAGAGATCAATGAAATTGAAAACAAAAGAATCATTCAGAAAATTAATGAAACAAGGAGTTGGTTTTTTGAAAAAAGAAATGAAATAGATAAACCATTGGCCAGACTAAGGAGGAATAGAAAAGTAAAATCTCTGGTAACCTCAATCAGAAATGATAAAGGGGAAATAACAACTGATCCCACAGAGATACAAGAGATCATCTCTGAATACTACCAGAAACTCTATGCCCAGAAATTTGACAATGTGAAGGAAATGGATCAATATTTGGAATCACACCCTCTCCCTAGACTCAGCCAGGAAGAAATAGAGCTCCTGAACAGACCAATTTCAAGCACTGAGATCAAAGAAACGATAAAAAAGCTTCCAACCAAAAAATGCCCTGGTCCAGATGGCTTCACTCCAGAATTCTATCAAACCTTCAAGGAAGAGCTTATTCCTGTACTGCAGAAATTATTCCAAAAAATTGAGGAAGAAGGAATCTTCCCCAACACATTCTATGAAGCAAACATAACCCTGATACCAAAACCAGGAAAAGACCCAAACAAAAAGGAGAATTTCAGACCAATCTCACTCATTAATATAGATGCAAAAATTCTCAACAAAATCCTAGCCAATAGATTACAGCTTATCATCAAAAAAGTCATTCATCATGATCAAGTAGGCTTCATCCCAGGGATGCAAGGCTGGTTTAACATACGCAAGTCCATAAACATTATCCATCATATTAACAGAGGCAAAAATAAAGATCACATGATCCTCTCAATAGATGCAGAAAAAGCATTTGATAAAATCCAGCATCCTTTTCTAATTAGAACACTGAAGAGTATAGGCATAGGTGGCACATTTCTAAAACTGATTGAAGCTATCTATGACAAACCCACAGCCAATATTTTACTGAATGGAGTAAAACTGAAAGCTTTTCCTCTTAGAACTGGAACCAGACAAGGTTGTCCTCTGTCACCTTTACTATTCAACGTAGTGCTGGAAGTTCTAGCCAATACAATTAGGCAAGACAAGGAAATACAGGGAATCCAAATGGGAGCAGAGGAGGTCAAACTCTCCCTCTTTGCTGACGACATGATCTTATACTTAGAGAACCCCAAAGACTCAACCACAAGACTCCTAGAAGTCATCAAAAAATACAGTAATGTTTCAGGATATAAAATCAATGTCCACAAGTCAGTAGCCATTGTGTACACCAATAACAGTCAAGATGAGAAGCTAATTAAGGACACAACTCCCTTCACCACAGCTTCAAAGAAAATGAAATACCTAGGAATATACCTAATGAAGGAGGTGAAGGACCTCTATAAAGAAAACTATGAAATCCTCAGAAAGGAAATAGCAGAGGATATTAACAAATGGAAGAATATACCATGCTCATGGACAGGAAGAATCAACATTGTTAAAATGTCTATACTTCCCAAAGAAATCTACCTATTCAATGCCATTCCTATCAAAATACCAACATCGTACTTTCAAGATTTGGAAAAAATGATTCTGCGTTTTGTATGGAACCGGAAAAAACCCCGTATAGCTAAGGCAGTTCTTTGTAACAAAAATAAAGCTGGGGGCATCAGCATACCAGATTTTAGCCTAGGGTGGTGCCTGTGGCTCAAGGAGTAGGGTGCCAGTCCCATATGCTGGAGGTGGTGGGTTCAAACCCAGCCCCGGCCAAAAATCACAAAGAAAAAAAAAACAAAAAAACACATTTTAGCCTGTACTACAAAGCCATAGTGCTCAAGACAGCATGGTACTGGCACAAAAACAGAGACATAGACACTTGGAATCGAATTGAAAACCAAGAAATGAAACTAACATCTTACAACCACCTAATCTTCAATAAACCAAACAAGAACATACCTTGGGGGAAAGACTCCCTATTCAATAAATGGTGTTGGGAGAACTGGATGTCTACATGTAAAAGACTGAAACTGGACCCACACCTTTCCCCACTCACAAAAATTGATTCAAGATGGATAAAGCACTTAAATTTAAGGCATGAAACAATAAAAATCCTCAAAGAAAGCATAGGAAAAACACTGGAAGATATTGGCCTGGGGAAAGACTTCATAAAGAAGACTGCTATGGCAATTGCAACAACAACAAAAATAAACAAATGGGACTTCATTAAACTGAAAAGCTTCTGCACAGGTAAGGAGACAATAACCAAAGCAAAGAGACAACCTACACAATGGGAAAGGATATTTGCCTATTTTCAATCAGACAAAATCTTGATAACTAGGATCTATAGAGAACTCAAATTAATCCACATAAAAAAAGCCAACAATCCCTTATATCAATGGGCAAGAGACATGAATAGAACTTTCTCTAAAGACGACAGACGAATGGCTAACAAACACATGAAAAAATGTTCATCATCTCTATATATTAGAGAAATGCAAATCAAAACAACCCCGAGATATCATCTAACCCCAGTGAGAATGGCCCACATCACAAAATCTCAAAACTGCAGATGCTGGCGTGGATGTGGAGAGAAGGGAACACTTTTACACTGCTGGTGGGACTGCAAACTAGTACAACCTTTCTGGAAGGAAGTATGGAGAAACCTCAAAGCACTCAAGCTAGACCTCCCATTTGATCCTGCAATCCCATTACTGGGCATCTACCCAGAAGGAAATAAATCCTTTCATCATAAGGGCACTTGTACTAGACTTTTTATTGCAGCTCAATTTACAATCGCCAAAATGTGGAAACAGCCTAAATGCCCACCAACCCAGGAATGATTAACAAGCTGTGGTATATGTATACCATGGAATACTATTCAGCCATTAAAAAAAAATGGAGACTTTACATCCTTTGTATTAACCTGGATGGAAGTGGAAGACATTATTCTTAGTAAAGCATCACAAGAATGGAGAAGGATGAATCCTATGTACTCAATTTTGATATGAGGACAATTAATGACAATTAAGGTTATGGGGGGGAAAGCAGAAAGAGGGACGGAGGGAGGGGGGTGGGGCCTTGGTGTGTGTCACACTTTATGGGGGCAAGACATGATTGCAAGAGGGACTTTACCTAACAATTGCAATCAGTGTAACCTGGCTTATTGTACCCTCAATGAATCCCCAACTATAAAAAAAAAAAAAAGACATATGGGTGAGACGTGGTGGTGCACGCCTACAATCCTAGCACTCTGGGAGGCTGCAGCATGTGGATTCCTTGAGCTCAGAAACTCGAGAACAGCCTGAGCAAAAGCAAGACCCTGACTCTCAAAAAAAATCATAGCTGGATGTTGTGGCAGGAACTTATAGTCCCAGCTACTTGGGAGGGTGAGACAAGAGCATCTTTTGAGCCTAAGAGTTTGAGGTCGCTGTGACTGTGACGCCATAGCATTCTACCAAGGGTGGCAAAAAAGAGACTCTGTCTCAAAAAAAAAAAAGAAAGACATACAACTGGCCAACAGGTATACGAAAAAATGTTCAACATCACTAATCACGGGAATGCAAATTAAATCCACAATAGGATCTCACCCAATAAGAATGACTATCATCAAAAAGATCATGAATGCTGGTGAGGATACAGAGAAAAAGGAGAGCCCTGGTACGCTGTTGGTGAGAATATAAAATAGTAAAGCCAACATGAAAAACAGCACGGAGTTGCCTCAAAAAACTAAAATATATTCAAAAGAAAGGAAATCAATATATGGAAGAATTATCTGCACTTTCATGTTTATTGCAACAATATTCACAATAACAAAGATATGGAATCAACGTAAGTGTCCATCGGTGAATGAATGGATAAAGAAAATGTGGCTTATACACAGTGGAATATTATTCAGTCATACAAAAGAATGAAATCCTGTGGTTTGCAATAGCATGGATGGAACCAGATGTCATTGTGTTAAATGAAATAAGCCAGGCACAGAAACACAAATACATCTTCTCACTCATATCTGGGAGTTAAAAAGTGGGTATCAGGGCGGCGCCTGTGGCTCAAGGAGTAGGGTGCCAGTCCCATACGCCGGAGGTGGCGGGTTCAAACCTAGCCCCGGCCAAAAACCACCAAAAAAAAAAAAAGAGGGTGTCATAGAAGTGGAGAGTCGAATGGTGTTACCAGATGCTGGGAAGGGAGGGAGGGAGGGGATAATGAAGAGAGCTGGTTAATAGGTACAAAACTGAAGTCAGATTAAAGGAATAGATTCTAGTATTTGATAGTACAATAGAGAAATTATTAATAATTTATTGTGTTTTTCAAATTAACTAAAGAATTACTATAATGTTCCCAACACAAAGAAAAGATAAATATTTGATGTTATTAAACATCACAATTACTCTGATTTGATCATTACATATTATATTTAATATTACATATGTCCCAAAGTATAGTTATTACATGTCAATAAAAAATGCAAAGAAAGGGAACAAATGCATTCTTTTCTGTCATTTCAACAATGTTCAAAGCATCTTCACTAAGAGTAGATCCCATCTCAAGAACATTCTTTGTCCATAAGAACTCATTGAGTGGCACCTCTGGCTCAGTCGGTAAGGCGTCAGCCCCATATAACAAGGGTGGCAGTTTCAAACCTGTCCCCGGCTGAACCGCAACAGAGAAAAATAGCTGAGCGTTGTGGCGGGCGCCTGTAGTCCCCGCTACTCGGGAGGCTGAGGCAAGAGAATTCCTTAAGCCCAGGAGTTGGAGGTTGCTGTGAGCTGTGTGATGCCACAGCACTCTACGGAGGGCCATAAAGTGAGACTCTGTCTCTACCAAAAAAAAAAAAAAAGAAGAAGAAGAAGAACTCCTTATCTGTTCAAGTTTTATCATGAGATTATAGCAATTAAGTCACATCTTTAGGCTCCACTTGTAATTCTTATTCTCTTGTTTCACCAAACATGCAGTTACTTTCTCCACTGAAATCTTGAACCGCTTAAAGTTATCTATGAGCACTGGAATCAATTTTTTCCAAACTCCTGTTAATGTTGATATATTTAGCTGGACACAGTGGCTCACACTTGTAATCCTAGCACACCTGTAATCCTAGGACTTTGAGAGCCCAAATGGGAGGATCTCTTGAGCTCAGGAATTTGAAACCAGCCTAAGCAAGAGAAAGACCCCCACCTCTACCAAAAACAAAGAAAAAAATTAGCTGAGCATTGTGGCGGATTTCCGTAGCCCCAGCCACTCGGGAGGTTGGGGCAGAAGGATGGCTTGAAGCCAGGGGTGCAAGGTTGCTGTAAGCTAGGCTGATGACATAGCACTCTAGCCTGGGCAGCAGAATGAGACTCTGTCTCGAAAAGAAAAAAATATGTATTTACCTCCACTCTAGAATCTCAAATGCTCTTAATGGAATTGGGAATGGTGAATCCTTTCCAGAAAGTTTCTTTGGCAGCTATAGCCTTACGAAGTGTATTCCTTAAATAATAAGACACTAATGTTAAAATTACTCCTTGATCCATGGGCCACAGAATGGATAATATGTTAGCAGGCATGAAAACGACATTAATCTCCTTGTACAGCTCCATCAGAGCTCCTGGGTGACCAGGTACATTGTCAATGAGCTATAGCAGCGGTTTTCAACCTGCGGGTCAAACGACCCTTTCACAGGGGTTGCCTAAATACATCCTGCATATCAGATATTTACATTATGATTCATAACAGTAGCAAAATTATAGTTATGAAGTACAAGGAAAATAATTTTATGGTTGGGGGTCACCAGAACATGAGGAACTGTATTAAAGAGTTGCAGCATTAGGAAGGTTGAGTAACACTGATCTATAGTATTTGGAAAGGATTTTTTTTTTTTTTTTTTTTTTTTGGTTGCAGTTTTTGGCCGGAGCTAGGTTTGAACCTGCCACCTCCAGTATATGGGGCAAGCGTTCTACTCCTTTGAGCCACAGGTTCTACGCTGGAAAGGATTCTTTTCCTAAGCTTAATATATTCCATAAACAATGTTGTAAACCAGGGGTTTCCAACCTTTTAGCTTCTCTGGGCCACATTGGAAAAAGAGTTGTCTTGGGCCACATGTAAATACACAATCACAAAGAAAGCTGATAAGCAAATAAAAAATGTTCTTGCATAATTTTCGTGATTTCTGCCATCACGAACAAGCAAAAAAATCCTCTTAATAATCCTAATTATCCAGTAGCCCATTCAGAAAGTGTTTTGTTTTTTTTTCTTTTGAGACAGAGCCTCAAGCTGTCACCCTAGGTAGAGTGCTACGGCATCACTGCTCACAGCAACCTCCAACTCATGGGCTCAAGCGAGTCTCCCGCTTCTGCCTTCTGAGAGGCTGGGACTACAGGTGCCCGCCACAATGCCTGGCTATTTATTGGTTGCAGCCATCATTGTTTGGCGGACCAGGGCTGGATGCGAACCCACCAGCTCAGGTTATGTGGCTGGCACCTTAGCGGCTTGAGCCACAGGCGCCAAGCCCAGTCTTTTACAATTGTTGATCTTTGGGCCAGGCACAATGGCTCACACCTGTAACCCTAGCATTCTGGGAGGCCAAGGTGGGTGGATTGCTTGATCTCACAAGCTGGAGACCAACCTGAGCAAAAGGGAGACACCCACCCACCCACCCCTGTCTCTACTAAAAAATAGAAAAACTGCGTTAAGGGCAGCGCTTGTGGCTCAGTGGGTAGGGTGCCGGCCCCATATACCAAAGGTGGCAGGTTCGAACCTGGCCACAGCCAAACTGCAAACAAACAAACAAAAAAAAATAGCCTAGTGTTGTGGCAGGTGCCTGTAGTCCCAGCTACTTGGGAGGCGAAAGCAAGCAGATCAGCTAAGCTCAAAAGTTGGAGGTTGCTGTGAGTTGTGACGCTAGGGCACTCACCCAGGGCGACAAAGTGAGACTCTGTCTCAAAAAAAAAAAAAGAAAGGGCGGCGCCTGTGGCTCAGTGAGTAGGGCGCCGGCCCCATATGCCGAGGGTGGCGGGTTCAAACCCAGCCCCGGCCAAACTGCAACAAAAAAAAAGCCGGGCGTTGTGGCGGGCGCCTGTAGTCCCAGCTGCTTGGGAGGCTGAGGCAAGAGAATCGCGTAAGCCCAAGAGTTAGAGGTTGCTGTGAGCCGTGTGACGCCACGGCACTCTACCTGAGGGCGGTACAGTGAGACTCTGTCTCTACAAAAAAAAATTAAAAAAAAAAAAAAAAAAGAAAGATGGGCGGTGCCTGTGGCTCAGTGACTAGGGCGCCGGCCCCATATGCTGAGGGTGGCGGGTTCGAGCCCAGCCCCGGCCAAACTGCAACAAAAAAATAGCCGGGCGTTGTGGCGGGCCCCTGTAGTCCCAGCTGCTTGGGAGGCTCAGGCAAGAGAATCGCAGAAGCCCAAGAGCTGGAGGTTGCTGTGAGTCCTGTGACGCCATGGCAGTCTACCCGAGGGCGGTACAGTGAGACTCTGTCTCTACAAAACAAAAAAAAGAAAGAAAGAAAGAAAAAGAAAAACTGCAGCAAGAGGATCACTTGAGCCCAAGAGTTAGAAGTTGCTGTGAGCTATGATGCCACAGTACTCTACTCTGGGCAAGAGCTTGAGACTGCCTCAAAAAAAAAAAAAAAAAGAAAATTATTGGGCATCGCTTCTCAGCCTTTTGGGTAAGATCAAGTGTAAAATTTTGTGATCACCAATATAGAAAATTTACATATCTAACTAAAAAAAATCTTTAAAGATTTTTTTGTTTGTTTTGAAAGAAAAGTGGGTAATATAAAACTAGTGGGGTATATGACAATGTATTTGATTACTAATGCATCAATATCTGGTTTGAAGTAGTTGCAATTCTCACTGAGTTCCCAAGGTGTTCATCAGGTATTTTCCTTCTAATTTTACTCTTACTGTGCTTCATTCTTGAAATTAGTTGCTCACAAATGTAGGGGCTACCAAAAGTGATGACATTAATAATGTTGATTGTGAAGCAAGGGATATTTGTCTCTGGGAAGATAGGACCCATAAAACTCCTGTAAAGAGTCAAATTAAATTTTTTTTTAAGTTGAAAGTTAGACTGCGGCTTGGTGCCTGTAGCTCAGTGGTTAGGGCGCTGGCCACATACACTGGTGGTGGCAGGTTCAAACCTGGCCCAGACCTGCTAAACAACGACAACTACAAAAAAAAAAAAAAATAGCCAGGCATTGTGGCAGGCACCTGTAGTCCCAGCTACTTGGGAGGCTGAGGCAAGAGAATTGCTTAAGCCCAAGAGTTTGAGGTACTCGGGGATGTGACATTATGGCACTCTACCAAGGGCGACACAGTGAGACTCTGTCTCAAAAAAAAAAAAAAAAAAGAATGTCAGATTGCAGCTCTATGCATTCCATTTAAAAATTGACAGGTAGCTATTTATGTCAACTGAAAATAGACTGTAAATGTACCAAAATATTATTTCCCAGAAATCTTGAAATCTTTTCAAATTCTTGTATCAAATCAAAAAACAAAGCTGTATATTTTTCATTGTTCATGGGACTGTGTTTAGCCAACATGTTGAAATGCATAAGATAGTTTGCCTTAACTTGAGCTTGCCACAATTTCAGTTTCATTTGGAATGCTGTTATGATTTGGAAGTTGGTTTTCACCTTGAGATGCATTTTTTTTTTTTTTTTGGAGACAGTGTCTTACTATGTTGCCCTCAGCAGAGTGCCATAATGTCACAGCTCACAGCAACTTCAAACTCTTGGGCTCAAGTGATTCTCTTGCCTCAGCCTCCCAAGTAGCAGGGACTACAGGCACCCGCCACAATGCCCGTCTATTTTTGTTGTTGTTGTTGTTGGAGTTGTCATTGTTATTTAGCTGACCCAGGCTGGGTTCCAACAGCCAGCCTTCATGTATGTGGCCAGTGCCCTGCAGAGTTACGGGTGCTGCCCAGAAGAAGCATATTTAACTCATTTAAATGAGGGTTAAATCTACTAAAAAAAAGCTCATTTTGTAAGCCAGTTTTCATTATCAAAAGTTCCCATCAAATTTGGGTTTGGGGTTTTTTTTACAAATTTGGTTTCTGATACCATGAACAACTTGATAACATGTTGCAAATCATAAAATCTTTTCAATGGCCTCAACTTAGCCATCTAACTTCTGAAAAGTAAATAATGTCGCCATAGTCAGCATCATTACTTTTAAGGAATTCTTGGAATTGGTGCTGATTCAATCCCTTGGCCCTTATGAAATTTACAGTTTTAATGACAATTTGCATGACATTATCCATTTTTAAAACTTTTTGGGCATAAATTTTCTAGGTATACTATATACAATGATACTTCATCAAATGTGAATTTTAGGTGGCAGTTACACTGGGCACCATCAGTAACTATTCCAGATATGTTGACAATAGATAAAGAAAATTTCTTTGACTTTTTTTTTTTTTTGAGGTGGTTTCAGTCAGTCACCCTGGGGTAAAGTGCTATGCCGTCACAGCTCACAGCAACCTCAAATTCTTGGGCTCAAGCAATCCTCTTCTCTCAGCCACCTGAGTAGCTGGGACTACAGATGTCCACCACAATGCCAGACTAGTTTTTCTATTTTTAGTAGAGACGGGGTCTCATTTTGCTCAGGATGGTCTTGAACTCCTGAGCTCAGGTGATCTACCCACTTCAGGCTCCTAGAGTACTAGGATTACAGGTGTGACCACTATGTCCAGCCACTTTAACACATTTTTTACTGCTTTACATAATCTCTTGATTTAGTTATGTCTTTTAATGGCACTAAAGCCATTTCTTCAGAGACAGTATATATTTGTCAGCAATACCTCTAATAAAATGGCAAGTTGAGCTGTCTTTGTAGCATCATTCATTGCTAAAGCATACATTTTAAAATTAGCAGCTTTACTCTCCAAACTTCAATAGATTTTCCAATTTCTTCAGTTTGCCTGGCTATAGTCTGGCAAGACAAACTGATTTTAGAAATATCCCCCTTTTTATCAGAGCAAATTACATCTGCCATGCTTTTGAAACATTGATTAACACACTCACCATCAGTAAACGGTTTTGATTTTTTGCTATTAAATAGGCTACCACATAACTAGCTTTTACAATGGAATTTGTATGAGTTGTAACTTGAAAAAAATTTTTTTGTTGACGTGACAGACCTTTTTTCAGTTCTACTATTTTGTCCTGTGACACAATCCTTTAGACACATTGTGTTTAGCAGTATGTTTTTGCATATAATGCCTTTTCAAATTATAATCTGAAAACTGAAAACAAATTCCCTGCAAATTTAAACAGAGTGCCTTACCTTTGCCTCAATAAAAAAGTAGTTATTGGGCGGCGCCTGTGGCTCAAGCAGTAGGGCGCCGGTCCCATATGCCGGAGGTGGCAGGTTCATACCCTGCCCCGGCCAAAAAAAAAAAAAAAAAGTAGTTATCAGAAAAAATGAAAAAAATAAATAAATAAATAAAAAAGTAGTCATCTGGCCACTTTTCATGGAACAATCTTCCTTTATCTATAATTTTTCTTTGGGGGATTTTTTGTTTTCTTTTGACATGCTGTAGAAGCCATGCTAGGATTAAAAAATAATAATAGATAAGGGACTATTTACTTCTATAATGAAAATTCATCAACAGGGAAATAGCAAGGTTTGGGCTTTTCCACATCTCAGGTGCTAATGCAGGGCGAGGCAGAGGCTGATTATAAAGCATGGTGGGTAATGTGTGAGGCACTGAGAGGTGTAGAAATACCATAAAAATCAAAGAAGAATGCTTCCCTGGGCTGGGCATTGTGATGGCTTAGGCCTGTAATCCGAGCATTTTGGGAGGCCAAGGCCCATAGGTCGCCTGAGCTCAGGAGTTTGAGACCAGCCTGAGCATAGTGAGACCCCGTCTCTTAAAAATAAAAAAATAGTTAGGTGTTGTGGCGGGTGCCTGTAGTCCCAGCTACTCAGGAGGCGGAGGCAAGAGGATCGCTTGAGCCCAAGACTTTGAAGTTGCTGTGAGCTATGATGCTACAGCACTCTACCCAGGGTGATAAAGTGAGACTCTGTCTTCCTCCCAAAAAAAGAAATGCTTCCCCGACTTCTAAATAACATTAAACACCTAACACTGCAATGGTAAGTTAAAATATTGTTAATAATTACTGCCTTGCCAAGTCAGCAGGAGCACACGTAATGTCTGATGGGGTCAATTGGACTGTCTGCTTGCACAATGGAAGTCACACACTGCTGTAAAGCTGAAGACACACAGCTTTGCGCCTGTGGCTCAAATGGCTAAGGCACCAGCCACATACACCAGAGCTGGCGGGTTCGAATGCAGCCCTGGCCCACCAAACAACAATGATGGCTGCAACCAAAAAATAGCTGGGTGTTGTGGTGGGCACTTGTGAGCCTTGCTACTTGGGAAGTGGAGGCAAAAGAATCACTTGAGCCCAGGAGTTGGAGGTTGCTGTGAGCCCCGGCACTGTCTCCAAAAAGAAAAAAACAAATAGCGAGAGTATATGTATATTTATGTCAATGAGCAATGACTTCAATTTAAAGTCACCAGCTGCATTAGCTCCTTGAAGCTTTACATCCAGGCATTGATTTCTCCTCCCTTTCTTTTTCTTTTTTTTTTTTTTTTGTAGAGACAGAGTCTCACTTTATGGCCCTCAGTAGAGTGCCGTGGCCTCACACAGCTCACAGCAACCTCCAACTCCTGGGCTTAAGCGATTCTCTTGCCTCAGCCTCCCGAGTAGCTGGGACTACAGGCGCCCGCCACAACGCCCAGCTGATTTCTCCTCTCTAGTTATGATAGTCTTATTATTATTTTTTTTTTAGAGACAGAGTCTTACTTTATCACCCTCGGTAGAGTGCCATGACGTCACAGCTCACAGCAACCTCCAACTCCTGGGCTTAGGTGATTCTCTTGCCTCGGCCTCCTGAGTAGCTGGGACTACAGGTGCCCGCCAGAACACCTGGCTATTTTTTTGTTGCAGTTTGGCTGAGGCCAGGTTCAAACCCACCACCCTCGGTATATGGGGCTGGCGCCCTACCCACTGAGCCACAGGCGCTGCCCTAATTATGATAGTCTTAGACGGGGTAATCTTCCAATAGAAGGTGGCTCCATCTATATTAAAAATCTGTTGCTTAGGCCAGGCGTAATGGCTCACACCTATAATCCTAGCACTTTGGGAGCCTAAGGCTGAGGATTGCTTGAGCACGGAAGTTTGATGTTGCAGTGAGGTATGATGACATCATTGCACTCTAGCCCAGATAACCCTGTCTCTGGAAAAAAAAAAAAAAAATGTTGCTTAGTGTGGGCCACCTTCATCAGGTGTCTTAGGAATATCTTCAGGATAACTTGCTGCAGTTTCTACATCAGCATTTGCTGCTTCACCTTGCACTTTTATATTATGGAGATGGCTTCTTTCCTAATGTCTGTTAGCGTCAAACTTTCCTAATGCAGCTTTCTCATCCCTCTTAGGCTTAATAGAATTGGAAAGAGCTAAGGCCCTATTCTGGATTAGGCTTTAACTTAAGGAAACATTGTGGCCATTTTGATGTTCAACGTAGACCACTAAAACTTTGTCCTTATCAGCAATAATGCTGTTTTGCTTTTATATTATTTATGCGTTCACTGGAGTAGCACTTTTAATTTCCTTCATGAACTTTTCTGGCTGGGCGCACTGGCTCACACCTGTAATCCTAGCACTCTGAGAGGCTGAGGTAGGTGGATTGCTTGAGCTCAGGAGTTCAAGGCCAGCCTGAGCAAGAGTGAGACCCCATCTCTACTAAAAGCAGAAACATTAGCTGAGCGTAGTGGCACATGCCTATAGTTCCAGCTACTTGAGAGGCTGAGGCAAGAGGATTGCTCAAGCCCAAGAGTTTGAGGTTGATGTGAGCTATAATGATGCCAAGGCACTGTACCCAGGCCAACAGAATGAGACTGTATCAAAAAAAAAAAAAAAAGAAGAAGAAAAGAAAAGAGGGCAGTGCCTGTGGCTCAGTGAGTAGGATGCCAGCCCCATATACCGAGGGTAGCAGGTTCAAACCCGGCCACAGCCAAACTGCAACAACAACAAAATAAATAGCCGGATGTTGGGGCAGGCACCTGTAATCCCAGCTACTCGGGAGGCTGAGGCAAGAGAACTGCCTAAGCCCAACAGCTGGAGGTTGCTGTGAGCTGTGATGTCAGAGCACCCTACCCAGGGTGACTGCTTGAGGCTCTGTCTCAAAAAAAGAATAATAAAACATTTACATCATAGCTGTGTACATTAATGCAATTATAGTGTACAATGTGCTGGGTTGTTTGTTTGTTTTTTTGAGACAAAGTCTCAAGCTGTCACCCTGGGTAGAGTTCTGTGGCATCACAGCTCACAGCAACCTCAAACTCTTGGGCTTAAGCAATCCTCTTGCTTCAGCCTCCCAGATAGCTGGGACTACGGGTGCCTGCCACAATGCCCGGCTTATTTTTTTGGTTATACTTGTCATTGTTGTTTGGCAGGCCTGGGCTGGATTTGAATCCACCAGCTCCGGTGTATGTGGCTGGCACCTTAGCCGCTTGAGCTATAGGCGCTGAGCCACAATGTGCTAGTTTTATATACAATTTGAAATATTTACATCAAACTGGTTAACATAGCTTTCACCGCATTTTCTTAGTTATTGTATTAAGACATTTATATTCTACAATGTTTTGTTTTTTTAATGGCACTGAAATTTCAGAAGCTCTGCTTACTCTGAAATTTTAAGAGTACCAGATATTTCTTCTATACTGCAGGAATTCTGATGGCATTGAGAGACTTTCAAAAGCTTTAGTAAATGCTCTCTCTAGTGCTTTAAAAAATGTGTGTTTTCAAAGTAAGTCATTTCATTATAAATTCTATGAGGCCAAATATTTATGTTCAGACTGAAATTTAAATTAATACAATTCAAAAGAAAACAAAATTAAAGTAAAAAAATTTAAAAAGTGTTAAACATAAAAATTGACTTTTTCTTCAAAACCATATATTTATAGACAATTGTGTTCTTCCCCCCCCCCCAATTGTGTTCTTTATCACTTCTGAGCAACTATTCAGATTTAAAATTGTTTTAAAATTGTCCCTAGCAGGGCACAGTGGCTCACGCCTGTAATCCTAGCACTCTGGGAGCCCGAGGTGGGTGGATTGCCTGAGCTCAGAAGTTTGAGACCAGCCTGAGCAAGAGCAAGACCCCACCTCTAAACATAGCCAGTCCGCCATTGTGGGGGGCACCTGTAGTCCCAGCTACTTGGGAGGCTGAGGCAAGAGAATCACTTGAGCCCAAGATTGGAGGTTGCTGTGAATTATGATGTCACAGCACTCTGCAGAGGGTGATAAAGTAAGCCTCTATCTCAAATAAATATATAAATAAATAAAGTTGTAGTACTTATCAGCCTAATGCAACCATCTTAATAATATTGTTTCAATTAATATCTTTTTTTTTTTTTCTCAAACTGTCACCCTGGGTAGAGTGCTGTGGCATCACAGATCATAGCAACCTCCAACTCTTGGGCTCAACCGTTTCTCCTGCCTCCACCTCCCAAGTAGCTGAGACTACAGGCACCTGCCACAACGCCCAGCTATTTTTTGGTTGCAGCCGACATTGTTGTTTGGCGGGCCAGGCTGGATTCGAGCTTGCCAGCTCAGGTGTATGTGGCTGTCACTTCAGCTGCTTGAGCCACAGGCGCTGAGCCATCTTGTTTTTTTTTGAGACAGCATTTCACTATGTTGCCCACAGCTCACAGCAACCTCCAATTCTAGGGCTTAAGTGATTCTCTTGTTTCAGCCTCCCAGGTAGCTGGGACTACAGGTGCCCGCCACAATATCCAGCTATTTTTGGTTGTAGTTGTCATTGTTGTTTGGCAGGGCTGGGCTGGGTTTGAACCCACCAGCTCTGGTGTATGTGGCTGGCATCCTAGCCGCTGAGCTACAGTCGCCAAGCCTCAATTAGTATCTTTTTTTTTTAAATTAATGTCTTACTTCTAAACACATTTAACTGCTTTCTAAAGTTTTGCATTTTCAGTTACAAACTAGAGAGATTTTGAGTCTCTTATTCCTTTAATACTTGAAATAGACAGAATTAGAACATTTTGTGTTTAATCTGTTAAACCTACTACAAGAACTATAGCTTTGGCTCGGCCCCTCTAGCATAGTGGTTACTGTGCCAGTCACATACACCAAGACTAGTGTGTTCGAACCCAGCCCAGGCCTGCCAAACAAGAACGACAACTACAACAACAACAACAACATAAAAATAGCCGGGTGTTGTGGTGGGTGCCTGTAGTCCTAAGTACTTGGGAGGCTGAGGCAAGAGAATCTCTTATACCCAACAGTTTGCAGTTGCTGTGAGCTGTGACTCCACAGCACTGTACCGAGGACGACATAGTGAGACTCTGTCTCAAAAACAAACAAAAATAAGAACTGTAGCTTTGAGGCATTTTCTAAATGAAGTGTGGGGATCCAGAATTTCTTATTTCTTAATCTAAACCTTGAACTGATAACGCGAAAAACAAGTATCGGAAGTGCACATTTCATTGTATAAAGCACTCATTTCTAAACCTTGTTATCCAAGGTAATGTATAGGTTAACAGTTTTTTTTTCAAGTGTCTGCCTTTCTTTCTTCCTTTCTTTCGTCAGTCCCACTCCGTTGCCCTGGATAGAGTGCCATGGTGTCAGTGTAGCTTACAGCAGCCTCAAACTCTTGGCTTCACCAATCTTCTTGCGTCAGCCTCCCACATAACTGAGACTATAGACACAAACCACAACCCCATCTAGTTTTTTTGTTTTCAGTAGATGGGGTCTCACTCTTGCTCAGGCTGGTCTCAAAGTCTTAAATTCAAGCAATCCGCCTGCGTCGACCTCCCAAAGTTACAAGTATGAGCCACACGCCTGGCAGGGTGACAGATTTTTAAAAATAGAAGGCAGAGTATTTGTGTGGGGTTCTGTTTATAAATAATCAGACTATAATTAAACATGCAAAGTAGGGGGGCAGTACCTGTGGTTCATGGAGTAGGGCACTGGTCCCATATACCGGAGGTGGCAGGTTCAAACCCGGCCCGGGCCAAAAAAAAAAAAAAAAAAAAACCTGCCAAAAATAAAAAATCTAAACATGCTCAGTTCCCATAGCTCAGTGGTTAGGGCAACAGCCACATACACCGAGGCAGGCGGGGTTCAAACCCAGCCCAGGCCTGCTAAACAACGACAACTGCAACAAAAAAATAGCCAGATGTTGTGGTAGGCACCTGTAGTCCCAACTATTTGGGAGGCTGAGGCAAGAGAATCACTTAGGCCCAAGAGTCTGAGTTTGCTTTGAGCTGTGACACAATGGCACTCTACCAAGGGTGACATAGCGAGACTCTGTCTCAAAAAATAAATAAATAAATGATAAACATGTAAAGTACTCAACAATGATGCTGCACTTATTTACTAATGATACATGTTATGTTGTTCTGTGGGTATTCACACAGACACACGTACACATGAATTATTGCATGAAGAATCCTGGAGCTATGCTGCAGACTGATTAGGGAAAGAAGGCTGAAGGGGCTACAGAGAGGTAGGAAGGAATTACAGCCTTTGGACCAGAAAGGGTCCTGGACAGGGCCCTGAAGCAAAATGAGGAATTTTGGGTGGGTGTGACCTAGTTAACCAAGTATGTGCTTTTCTGTAAATAAGACTCTAGCCTGTGACAAACAACCTTTAACCACTGACCTAAAACAATAATGATCCCTGTCACAGAGCAATGCATACCATAATTGCCACAAACATCATAACACTAACAAACATTGTCTTACCATTACTTGTAAAATAACAGTTAATAATTATTGATACTAAATAAAGAAAATTCAATTTATGTGACAACTGAGGTAATCTACAACCACTGAAACCAAGACAGCATGCCTGAAGGCCTCAGGGGAACAATGAGAATTTTATAAATGTAGGAGGAATTGGGATGAAAGTACTTACGTTGGTGTATTGCTTTTGTGTGGGAGACCCACATGAGGGAGGGTCTCCCCTCATGAGGGAGACCCTTTTCCACTCACCTGGAAAAGTCTTTGCTTTAAAGTTGCACTCCTTTCTTTGCTATATTGGAGTCCCAACTGCCTCATTTTCCACTTCCCCAGTTTCTTGCTCTCCCTTTGACTCTGCCAAACTTGCTAGTTTTCCAGAATGAACCCAACCAAGTCCACTGAACAGCTCAGAGGTGAATTCTCACCTCTAACACAAACCATAGCTGAACTGTTGTATTCAGTCAGAAATAATGTTAACTGTCATGAATATACAAAGTAATTAAGTAGTGAATGCTTTTCTTTGCCATCTACATGCAAGTATACCCTAAATTCCACTATAGTACATGAAAAAAAGTAAATGAATATTCCAGAATATAGGTGTGATTATATACTTTTTCTTTCTTTTCTTTTTTTTTTTTTTTTTTTTGTAGAGACAGAGTTTCACTTTATTGCCCTCGGTAGAGTGCCGTGGCATCACACAGCTCACGCAACCTCCAACTCCTGGGCTTAGGCGATTCTCCTGCCTCAGCCTCCTGAGTAGCTGGGACTACAGACACCCACCACAACGCCCGGCTATTTTTTTTGTTGTTGTTGTTGCAGTTTGGCCGGGGCTGGGTTTGAACCTGCCACCCTTGGCATATGGGGCCGGCATCCTGCTCACTGAGCCACAGGAGCCGCCCTCTTTTCTTTATTATTATTATTTTTAATACAGAGTCTCAGTTTGTTGCCCTCGGTAGAGTGCGTCAGAGCTCATAACAACCTCTAGCTTTTGGGCTTTGACGATTCTCTTACCTCAGCCTCCCAAGTAGCTGGGACTGCATGTGCCTGCCACAACACCTGGCTATTTTTTGTTACAGTTTGGCCGGGGCTGGGTTTGAACCCACCACCCTTGGTACATGGGGACAGCGCCCTATTCACTGAGCCATAGGTGCTGCCCTCTTTTTCTTTTTCTTTTGAGACAGAGGCTCTCTTTGTTGTCCTTGGTATAATACCATGGAGTCATAGCTCACAGCAACCTCAAACCCTTAGGCTCAAGTGATCCTCTTGCCTCAGCCTCCAGAGTAGCTGGGACTACAGGCACCCACCACTATGCCTGGCTAGTTTTAGAGAGGGGGGATCTCACTCTTGCTCAGGTTGGTCTCAAGACTGTGAGCTCAGGCAGTCCACCTGCCCTTCATCCCCCAAAGTGCTGGGATTACAGCATCAGCCACCATGCCTGGCTCCTGATTATATAGTCTTAAACAAATTATTAATAAACCATTGATTGCTAAAAATTGGTGATGCATTTGTTATAGAGTTTAACTCATCATTTACAGTATGTTTTAGGTGGCAATAAATTTATATGGCAGTGAAGAATTACATGCCTTCTGTGGATATTTTATAAGTGCATTTTATATAAAAATAAAATTTTTTAAGAAAAGAAAGCCATTGGGGAAGTTTGATTCCAGCAGTTTCTGTAAAGTTGTGGGAGGGGACCCCTGGGAATAAACAAATGAATGGAAGTTGATAATCACATTCGTTAGATAATTATTGAATATGTAGGCAATGCTGAGTTCTAGGAGTTTAATAACCGTACACACGAGGTCCCTGCTCTGGTATGGTTCATCTAAGGAGAAAAGGTGTGTTAGGGACAGACAGTGAACAGGATGAGAAAAGGAAAAATAAACTATAAAATAAAATAGAAACAAAAATAATAAGAAAACAGACAGTTCCTGGTAGAAAGGAAACTGTCTAACTCAAGAAGTTTCAGTACAGTTAAAAGAGCTCTTACTAGGTAGACCCAAGGTAGGTACAGGCTGGACTTCAAGAGCTAAGTGAACAGGCGACATTAATAAAGTAAGGACAGCAATTACTGTCTAACGATACGTTGTTTGTTGCTGAGGACGCTACCTTTAAGAGGTGGATCTGGGGCGGCGCCTGTGGCTCAGTCGGTAAGGCGCCGGCCCCATATGCCGAGGGTGGCGGGTTCAAACCCAGCCCCGGCCAAACTGCAACAAAAAATAAAAATAGCCGGGCGTTGTGGCAGGCGCCTGTAGTCCCAGCTACTCGGGAGGCTGAGGCAAGAGAATCGCTTAAGCCCAGGAGTTGGAGGTTGCTGTGAGCTGTGTGAGGCCACGGCACTCTACCGAGGGCAATAAAGTGAGACTCTGTCTCTACAAAAAAAAAAAAAAAAAAAAAGAGGTGGATCTGACCTACAGGAGAGGTTCAGGAAGGAAAGGTGCTCCTGGGGCAATGAGGTAGAGCTGGGGATGCGAGAGAAGAATGGAGTTAAGTAGGGGAAGCAGAAGAGAGACCTGTACAGGGGAGCAACACGGGGGTTTGCAGGCCCCACGCCTGGGCGGCTGCAGAATGGAGAGCAAGGAGGAGAATGGGAGTAGGCGAGGGTGGAGAAGGGAAAATAGTAAAGGCCCCGGAACAAGCCGAAGGGGACAGAATCGGCAGAAGGGCGGGTAGGGGCGGCTCCACTTTAAAACTACAATTCCCAGGGCGGCGCCTGTGGCTCAGTCGGTAAGGCGCCGGCCCCAGATACCGAGGGTGGCAGGTTCAAACTCGGCCCCGGCCAAACTGCAACCAAAAAAAAAAATAGCCGGGCGTTGTGGTGGGCGCCTGTAGTCCCAGCTACTCGGGAGGCTGAGGCAAGAGAATCGCTTAAGCCCAGGAGTTGGAGGTTGCTGTGAACTGTGTGAGGCTACGGCACTCTACCGAGGGCCATAAAGTGAGACTCTGTCTCTACAAAAAAAAAAAAAACTACAATTCCCAGGAAGCATCTGGAGACCACAGGCGGATGTGAGGTGAGGCGCGAGCCGCCACGCTGCAGGAAAGAGGAAGTGCTTGGCCGTCGCAGAGCCGGCGAGCGGGGTCAAGTGAGTAGGGGTGCGGCGCGGAGCGGCGCGGCAGGGGCGCGGCGAGCGGGGCGCGGCGGGTCGGCGTCGCGGGGCTCCATGTCGTCATAGGCGGTGGCCATTTTTGCGGGCGGAGGTGGCTCCGGAGATCGCTAGGAGAGCGGGGGAGGGCGGCGGGCGGGCCTGAGGCAGTGGCCCGGCGGCCTCAGCCATCCAGTAATCGCATCTTTTCCCGGCGTCTGGTCTGCAGAGGGAGCGCTATGTCCGCGGAAGTCCCCGAGGCGGCCTCGGCGGAGGAGCAGAAGGTGAGTGTGCGCGGGCAGCGGGCCTGCCTGCTGCGGCCCTGGCCGCCGGCCCGTCCCCGCCGCGCGCAGAGGGGCGCGCCCGGGACCCGGCCCCTCGGAGCTGGTGTGGGAACTGCGTGTGTCCTCTGCCTCGGCCTGCGGGCAGAACACTCCAGAATGGGCTTCCCGCGTAACTCTGGCGATGAGCGTCGACGAGTTGAGAGTTAGAACATTCTCCACGTCTTTCCTGAAACGTGCCTTTTCTAAAGGCCCTAATCTCTAAAATAAATGTGAGCTCCCGGGACTCCGCGCCTAAACGTGGGACCTCAGTTTACCCTTAGATAAGCTTCACTTCGCTTAGGACGTTCTGATTCTGTCTTTGAAGAACTGCGACGACTTGTAGGCGCGCAGTCAACTGCAAGGGCAGCGTCTCGTGCTTGTGCGGTGATGGGGACCTGGTTTGGGATTTCAGATCCACATCTTGTGCGCCTTCTAACTATGGCCAGTTAAAGTTTTGAGGCTTCAGTTCCTTCATCTGCGAAAACAGAATAATCGCAAAAAGATTTAGCTAATGAGATTAGCTTGTGGCACTTGACTAAAAAATCAAAAGGTTGGAATATTAAAATCTTTACTTAATTGAGCAGGTTTTTCTTGGAAACATAGGAATATTTTCTAAACTCATCTGTAGTGTCCTCCTGGGGTAGGGGAATACGCCAGGAATGTCAGTATGGTTTAAATTCCAAATATAAAGGCTTCCGTCTTTATCTAGATATGTTTGCCCTTTCTATGGTAATTATTTCTGCTGCCCTGCCCTCCTGAGTAGGTGGAGCTGGCTGAGAGATGAGAAAGGTTGGTGTATCTTGTTTCCTAAATGGTTTATGGATAGTAACCAACAATTATTCTTAAAAAATCAGATTGTGTTTAATTAAAAAAAAAGAAAGAAAAAAAATCAGATTGTGTTACCATAAATAGGATTTGGTCTAATACTTGGACTTTGTATAGGTTCCTGATTAACGTTGCACTTTGTTCTCTATTACAGTAGGAAATTGAATTAGTGTTCTGAACCCATTCCTTATGTGCTTAACCATGTTAACTTTTCCTGAAACAGGTAGTTAGTTCTGTTAATGATGTTACTTATAAAGAAGAAGAAAAATAAAACAGCACTAGTATAAATAACAGGCCAAGATCATCATACTATTTGTCAATATCCGCAGAAAACAATTGGATATTTTTCCCATTTTGCAGGGAAAAAAAAGCCTTCAGGAGCAAAAAATTATATATAGTTTAAGGATTACAGTCTTATGAGTATTAATTATCACCTATTTATCATAAAATATTTGTTGTGGTTGAAAGGTTTATTACTTTTTTGGGTTCCTAAATCTCAACCAATAACCAACTAATTATAAAGTAGTAAAGTAATAAAACCTATGTCTATGGAACGTTAAACACAGCAAACTCAGCTTTGACTTGTGGTGCACAAGAGTGTACCATTTAATTTTCTTTGGTAAGATTTGTTAGTAAGTTGTCAAAGTATGAAGTGATGATTTCTAGGGTGTAAATACTTTTACTTGGAACAGCCTAGCATGTCTCTTAACAATATGGAGGATCACTTGAATATTTTCTTTTAATGAGTGTCTATAATGAGAAATCTTCGAGTCCTTTGGTTTTCACTGCTGTCATTAATATCAGCCATCTGTGTTAGGAATATAATGTCCCTTCTTGAATTCAGGATTGGCTGCAGATGTTAAGTGCCTGTGGCATGGATACTGTCCCTAAACATAAGAAAAATGTGCACAGTCACTTCTGTGTTCCTGTGGGCCAAGTCACCTGTTTCTTCTATTTGGGAGAACGGTTAGATAACCTAAAAATTGGATTATTATCTATTGACCTTTCAGTTAAAGCCAGAGTATTCAACTAAAAATACCTTTATAGTTGCATGGTAGGTTGCCTATTGTGTCTAAAAAATTAAAGGTAAAGGGCAGCACTTGTGGCTCAAAGGGGTAGGGTGCCGGCCCCGTATGCCAGAGGTGGTGGGTTCAAACCCAGACCCAGCCAAAAACTGCAAAAAAAAAAAAAAGAAATTAAAAAACTTCAATTAAAAATGGGCTAAAGACTTTTAAAAAAAGTCTTTAAAAAAAAAAATTAAAGGTAAAAAGCTTGGCCCTGGATGGAGTAAGAAAAAGCTAAGTCCACTATTTTTCTTTACCTGGAGTAGTTAGTATGCATCCTTGTTCAGAGAAGAAAATCAGATCAACTTATATTTTTTATTGGAATATTTATTACGTATGTACGAACAAGCATAAATCCTGTCACTTTCATACCACTCTACAGCTAAGACAAATTAAATTCAAAGCCAGTCTAATTTTTAAATTTTATTTATTTATTTTTAGAAAGAAGATCTTGCTCTGTCACCCAGGCTGTGCAGTCATAGTTCATTGTAACTTCGAATTCCTGAATTCAAGTGCTCTACCTCAGTCTCTCAGTACTGCATTTGTGTGCCACGCCTGGCTAATTAAAAAAAAATTTTTCTGTAAAGTTGTGGGAAGGGGATCCCGATGTGTTGCCCAGCTTGGTTGGTCTCAAATTCCTGGCCTCAACTGATTTTCCCAACTTGGCCTTCCAAAGGGCAGAGATTACAGGTATGAACCACTATGCTCAGCCAAAGCCAGTCTAAATTCAGTGTGGCTGGTATTATGCTAAAACTAAATTTCCAGTGTATTGAGAATATTAAGGTACAAGTTTTTGAGTCTGGCAAGTTAACACTCTCTTAGGCTATGTGATGACTCACTTTTTTTTTGTAGAGACTGAGTCTCACTTTACCGCCCTCGGTAGAGTGCCATGACGTCACAGGACTCACAGCAACCTCCAGCTCTTGGGCTTACGCGATTCTCTTGCCTCAGCCTCCCGAGTAGCTGGGACTACAGGCGCCCGCCACAACGCCCAGCTATTTTTTTGTTGCAGTTCGGCCGGGGCCGGGTTTGAACCCACCACCCTCGGTATATGGGGCTCGCGCCCTACTCACTGAGCCACAGGCACCGCCTGATGAAGTGAATTGTGAGAAGTTATTTCACTCTCTAGGGTCATAGAGAAATTTACATTTTAAATTCAGCTTCATTCTTTTCTCATTATCCTGGCCAGTTGGAGGCAGTCTTCTGAGTCTCTGTCAAAGAAAGCTTAACCACAGAAGTCACTTAGCCCTACTTAAAGGTGAGATGGTGATTCATGTCCCAGAATATGCTTATATTTGTCTTTTAGATTAGTGCGGAAATGAAAACATAACATTTAAAAGCTTTTAGTAGAGACCTCCTGGATCTATCAACACTAAGAGAGGCATGTGCACTAGACTTAGGGATGAGAAGACACATGTGGGGACTTTAGAATTTCATTGTGAACAACTTAATTAGGGGTCCTGCTTTATATATCTTTTCTCCCCTAGTACCTACATAGTGTTTAGTGTTGTTTAGAAAGTTTTAGTTTAAATCAATTTTCCTTAGAACTTTTCTGTTGAAATCATTGCCAAAGTACTATTCCAACACAAATGGGAATTGCGAGTATTGGAGTTAAAAAAAAAGAGAGAGAGAGAGATACAGCAGTGCCTGTGGCTCAGTGGTAGGGCGCCAGCCCCATATACTGAGGGTGGCGGGTTCGAATCTGGCCCTGGCCAAACTGCAAGAAAAAATAGCCGGGCGTTGTGGCGGGTGCCTATAGTCCCAGCTACTCAGGAGCTGAGGCAAGAGAATCCCCTAAGCCCAGGAGTTGGAGGTTGCTGTGAGCGGTGATGACACCGCACTCTACCGAGGGCGATAAAGTAAAACTCTGTCTTTAATTAAAAAAAAAGAGAGAGAGAGATAGACCCTAGTAATATAAAAACCTTACCTTAGACCCACTTAAGAAATCTGAATGAAACTAGAGGGATATATATGTTTTTTTCATATATGTTGTGGCTTTAAAATTTTTGTTATAAAAAAATTTTTTTTTGTTATAAAACAAATCTCAATTGATAGCAAGCTTTTTTAGAGTTTATAAATTTCATCAAATTAAGACATTCTCGATAACTAGGCTGGGTATAGGGGCTATGCCTGTAATGCTGATGCTTTGGGAGGCCAAGATGGAAGGATCGCTTGAGGCCAGGAGTTCAGACTGGTCGGGTGGAGCCTGTGGCTCAGTGAGTAGGGCGCCGGCCCCATATACTGAGGGTGGCGGGTTCAAACCTCAGCCCCGGCTGAACTGCAACCAAAAAATAGCTGGGCATTGTGGCGGGTGCCTGTAATCCCAGCTGCTTGGGAGGCTGAGGCAGGAGAATCGCGGAAGCCCAAGAGCTAGGGGTTGCTGTGAGTCCTGTGACATCATGGCACTCTACTGAAGGTAGTAAAGTGAGACTCTTGTCTCTACAAAAAAAAAAAAAAAAAAGTGAGATCACATCTCTACAAAAAATAGAGAAATAAACCAGGCATAGTGGCTTGGACCTGTCCCAGCTACTTGGGAGGCAGAGGCAGGAGGAGCATTTGAGTCCAGGAGTTTGAAGTTGCAATGAACTATGATGACACCACTGCGCTCTAGCCTAGGCCGCAGAGCAAGACCCTGTCTCAAAAAAATAAATAAATAAATTCTCAACTAAAATATTTGTTGTCAGGAGATATATTTGGTGCCTTCGTGAGTGGCGGAGGGAGGAAAGTAAATATTTCCATTTATCATCAATAAAGAGTGCCTATCAAATACGTTCCTATTTTTTCTGTATTTTAAAAATAGTACTTACTATTGGTATTTTTCTGGAGCTGTTTTGACACAATCTTTAGTCACTAAAAGGCTGAAGAGTTTGTTTTTGTTTTTGTTTTTGTTTTTTGAGACAGAGTCTCACTTTGTTGCCCTGGGTAGAGTGCCCTGTGGTGTCACAGTTCACAGCAACCTCAAACTCTTGGGCTCATGCGATTCTCTTGCCTCAGCCTCCCAAGTAGCTGACACTACGGGCACCCGCTACAACACCTGGCTGTTTTTAGAAACAGGGTTTCTCTCTTGCTCTGGCTGGTCTTGAACTCCTGAGCTCAGGCAATCCATCTGCCTTGGCCTCCCAGAGTGGTATGATTACAGGCGTGAGCCACTGCGCCGGCCCTGACTTTTTTTTTTTTTTTTTTTTTTTAAGTTGGTCCAACTTTATTGAAACCTGTTACAGAAGACAATTCAAAGAAGAATCATTGTTTGTGGTTTTCAGGCCTGTAGAAATCTGAGTTATATTTACTACAAAAGAATATAAAATACATTCATTGAAACTACAGTGTAAAAAGAAGTTTAAAAAATGAACACTATGTCATTAAATTAAATGTTTACAAATAATTTCTTTCTAAGCACTTTAAAACAATTCAGATGACCAGTTTGAATTCAGTGAGAAAACCTACAAACACAAAATGTGTTCACACTGAGGTGCTTCAGACTTTGTTGCTAAATGAAAAAAAAAAAAAATCACATTTTTTTCCACATCAGGGAAAATTATACTAGACTTAACACTTTTAAATGAGCAATAAGCTCACAACATTAGAGAGAAATCACCTCTTGCCTTGTGAATGCAAAATAAATCCTCTAGACTCCCCTTTCTATGGAGATTATCAGCTCACTATCAAGGCTTGAACCTCAGTAAGCACAATTTGGAAAGGAAACAGACTTCAGTGTAAGAATTGGCTAGAATGGACATCTCCTGCAGGGAGCTTCTGATTGTTGTGTTAAGCATTCTCTCAGTCTTCAAACTCTTTTTTAAAACCCACTCCATTCCCAAGATCACTGAAAGTGAAAAGAATAAATCAGATGGCTCTGATAGCAACTGTCATCATGCCAAGGCAGTGTTGTAACTTGTGTCTCTGGTATTTCATCCCATTTCCTATTGATAATTTCTCCTCCCCCCACCTTAAGAATATTTGAGGTTCTCCACATTACAAACTTATTTATTTTTAGCTTTAGGCATAATATTTACATTTTTTGAAAAAATGCATTTAGTAAATACTCTTCAAGCCCTGCACCTACTTTCCTGATATGTAAAGCATGGAAGCTTGGTGTCTCTGGGACTGTCTAAGGCTAGCTTTTGCACCAACTATTTAGGAAGGTTCCGTGACTACTAAGTTTTCCTTTAGAGATCAGAATTCACAGAAAACAAATTCAGTGTGAAATACCTATTCCTAATTTAGAGCAAAGCTATACAACATAGCAAAATTCCATTTATTAAACTTGATCTCATGCAAACTTAAACAATAATTACAGGCCCCAATATAGATCATGAACCTATTTAAGACTCAAACATGGTAAAACAAATTTCTAAATTTCTCCAGTCTTCCTAAAAGAAGTATAGTGTTTTAATCAACATTATAGATCAAATCTGTTGCCAGGGAACACAGTTTTCAACCTGGTCACAGAAAATCATTCTGGTAACCTGACACATGGCCAGTATTCTAATACTAGAATTAAAGGCATTCTTTTGAATTCTGTCCTTGCTTCCAGCTCAGTAGATACTGATCAAAGCTTCGTAAACTAAGCTGGTTGGAAGACCTTGGATAATGTTCTTCAACAAATTCAACAAACTAAAGGAGTTTTTCAGAGCTCTCACCACTCACTGGTTTTGTGCCAGTTTTCCATAGCCGCCTCTTCCAGCGTCATAGTCTTGCCGATACTCATCTCGTACCTGGCCCCCAGATCGCCCATGTCTGTACTGCCTGCCCTCCTTAAAGCCGGTGTCCCAATCTGTGCGAATGATCCGATCATCCAGACGAGTTCCATTTATGTACCTCATGGCGTTTTCTGCATCTGCTCATGAATAGTATTCCACAAAACAGTATCTACATGCTGTTTTTTTCATTTTATCGAGACCCATGATGATTTTCTTTATGTCACTGCTTTTGCTGAAGAGTTCATAGATTTGTTCTTCAGTTGTGTAAAAGGAAAGATTTCCAACATACAACGTACAGCTTTTCTTCAGTAATTTTTCTTGTTCTTCATTGTCACCAAATTCTTCCAGCGTCCGTTCGCTGCCTCCCCCGCAGGAACTGGAGCCCCATTTGGGGTTTGGGGACATAAGCAGAATGGGGTACGACACAAAGACACAAGTGCAAAGCGTTTCTCGGTGTTTTGCCGGCCCTGACTATTTTCTATTCAGAGTGAGCATAGCTTGCTCTTTTGATCTGTGTGTAACCTTTGGTTCTTAACAGTCTAGAGGTAAACCTCAGAGAAGTTCTGTCTCTTAGCTGTTTCTCTTAGCTATTTTATTTATTTATTTATTTATTTTTAAGACAGAGCCTCAAGCTGTCGCCCTCCATAGAGACTGTGACATCACAGCTCACAGCAACCTCCAACTCCTGGGCTCAAGCCATTCTTTTGCCTCCGCCTCCTAAGTAGTTGGGACTACAGGTGCCTGCCACAACGCCTGGCTAATTTTTGGTTGTAGTTGTCATTGTTTGGCAGGCCAGGGCTGGATTCGAACCCACTAGGTCTGGTGTAGAGTGCCCTTGGTAGAGTGCTGTAGCATCAGAGCTCACAGCAACCTCCAACACCCGGGCTTAGGTGATTATCTTGCCTCAGCCTCCCGAGTAGATGGGACTACAGACACCCATCATAACACCCAGTTATTTTTTGTAGTAGTGTGGCTGGAGCCGTGTTCGTACCCACCAGCCTGGGTATATAGGGCCGGCACCCTACTCAGAGCCATAGGCACTGCCCAGATTTTTATTGTTGATGTTGCTCTGTTCTATGCTGAAGGCTGAAAAGTGTCTAATCGTTCAGACATAATTATCAGTCCGTAATAGACTACAAATTAATTCTTAATTATTTGAATGTCATTTTTATGTGTATATGCATATATTTATAACTTATACCTTACCTACTTATGGAAAGGATTTCTAATGTATTTCAGTAGTATAAGTCACAAAAATGCACATGCCTGTAATAGATAATTGTTAAGCTCTCCGCTGGGTATAGCCCAGACAAAGAAGATACTTGGAGGGGGACTTTATGTACTTGTCAATAGAATAGCTATTATTTAAAATACTGTTCTTGGGCCAGGCTCTGAGGCTCACGCCTGTAATACTAGTACTCTGGGAGGCCGAGGTGCATTGATTGAGCCCCAGAGTTCAAGACCAGCCTGAGCAAGAGCAAGACCCTATCTCTAAAAATAGCCAGGCTTTGTGCTGGGCACTTGTAGTCCCAGCTACTTGAGAGGCAAGAGGATCTCTTGAGCCTGAGTGTGAGGTTGCTGTGAGCTATGACACCATGGCACTCTCCGGAGAGCAACAGAGTGAGACTCTTTCTCAAAAATAAAATACTGTTTTTAAGGTTTTGGGTTTTTGTTTTAGATATATCATGAGCATCTATCTCTGTTATAATAACCTGAGTTTATGCTTTCTCAATTTGGAGCCAATAGCCCAAAATTCAGAATTCGGATGATGTTTCTATCCTCCCTCCCTATGTTAACAGCATAGAAACCACTTAGCTAAATAAATCCACTTACATTCCAGCATCTAGTTCTAAAATGTAATATAAAATTGCTGTATAACACAAAGGCTTGTGGCAGAGTAAAATTTTAAAAGCCAAAAGCAGATTTGAATTAAGCTTGTCATTTCCTCCATCTCAGAGTGGGGAACCTGTGGCTTTCTGATTTCAACGCTGTTCTTTTATAAGGACCAGTGGAGACCAAGAGAATCTTCATCTTTCTCTATTGTACCCCTTTTAATAAAAGGATGTGTTCTATAAAATTTCTATTCAGTCAGAGACAACACTTACAGACCTAGAAGGCTACATGCGTCCTTCAGGCTGCAGGTTCCCCACCACTGTGGGTATCTTTAATTTTCAAATGTTAGAGATGTGTGATTTTTTTAAATTGTTATTTACTTGAACCTAATGAATTGCAGTCATAGATGGTGGTCTGGATAAAAATAGTTAAGATTGGCTTTCTGCTCAGGAGACTAAGGCAGGAGGATCGCTTGAGCCCAAGAGTTTGAGGTTGCTGTGAACTATGATGCCAGGGCACGCTACCGAGGACAACAAAGTGAGACTCTGTCTCAAAAAAAAAAAAAAGACTTGCTTTATGGCCTAGTTTAGTCAATTCTTCTCATAGTGCTTGAGAAAAGTATACATTTCCCAATTGTTGGGTGCAGAATTAAAAAGTCAAGTATCAGTTCGGCGCCCGTAGCACAGTGGTTACGGTGCCAGCCACGTGCACATGCACCGAGGCTAGTGGATTCGAACCAGCTAAACAACAATGACAACTGCAACAAGAAAATAGCCGGGAGTTGTGACAGGCTCCTGTAGTCCCAGCTAGTTGGGAGGCTGAGGCAAGAGAATCGCTTAAGCCCAAGCCCAAGAGTTGGAGGTTGCTATGAGCTGTAACGCCACAGCATTCTACCGAGGTTGGCGTAGTGAGACTCTGTCTCAAAAAAATATAAATAAATAAATCTATAAATAGTCGAGTATCTTGACTGTATCTTGTTCAGCTATCAATAGTTGAAGAAAGTGTGTTGAATTCTATGGTAGTGGACTTGTCAGTTGTTCCCTGTAGTTCTGCCAGCTTAATATATTTGGAGGCTATTTGTTAGAGGCATAAATACTTAGATTCTCTGCCTCTTGAAATACTTTTTGTCTGTGTTACTGGATATTAATGTAGGTGCATTAACTCCATTTTGGTTAGAATTTGTCTTGGTTTGTCATTCTCCTCCCCACACGTTTACTTTCAACCTGTGTCCTTATGTTTTTAGAATTATTTTTTAACTCGGGTAGAAGTGGCTGATTTTTTTTTCTTTCTTTTTTTTTTTGTAATCTAGCTGTTGGATTAAAAATGGACTGTCTACTTAAAGTAGTTCACTTATGGTTGTTAGGGTTATCAACATATTGGGATTAGTCTCTCCTATCTTTGTTTTTTTGCCTTTTTAAATTTCCTTTTTTATTTCCCCTCCCATTCTTGGATTGCATTTCTTTTTCCAATTTATCCCCACTGTTAGTTTGTAGGTTGTATACTTTGTTCCTGTTATTTAATTCCTTCTCCTTGAAATTTTATTATGCATCTAAACTAAACAAAATGTATAATTAATGTTATAAACCTTTTTTTTTTTTTGTAGAGACAGTTTTACTTTATTGCCCTTGGTAGAGTGCTGTGGCCTCACACAGCTCACAGCAACCTCCAACTCCTGGGCTAAGGCGATTCTCCTGCCTCAGTCTCCCGAGTAGCTGGGACTACAGGCGCCCGCCACAATGCCCGGCTATTTTTTGTTGCAGTTTGGCCGGGGCTGGGTTTGAACCCACCACCCTGGGCATATGGGGCCGGCGCCCTGCTCACTGAGCCACAGGTGCTGCCCAATGTTATAAACCTTTTTAAAAAATTATATAGGACCTTGGGCGGCGCCTGTGGCTCAACGGGTAGGGCGCCGGTCCCATATGCCGGAGGTGGCGGGTTCAAGCCCAGCCCCGGCCAAAAATAAAAAAAAATAAAAAATAAAAAAAATTATATAGGACCATAGAAAACTTAAACTAAAAATGCTGTGCTGTTATGTAGTATTTTTGTTTTGTTCTGTTCTTTTTTTTTTTTTTTTGTAGAGACAGAGTCTCACTTTGTGGCCCTCGGTAGAGTACCGTGGCCCCACACAGCTCACAGCAACCTCCAACTCCTGGGCTCAAGCGATTCTCCTGCCTCAGCCTCCCAAGCAGCTGGGACCACAGGTGCCTGCCACAACGCCCAGCTATTTTTTTGGTTGCAGTTTGGCTGGGGCTGGGCTTGAACCCGCCACCCTCAGTACATGGGGCCGGTGCCCTACCGACTGAGCCATGGGCGCCGCCCTGTTCTGTTCTTTTTTTAACCCCACATAATAAAGACATTAAAATTAGAATATTTTGCTTGTCAGTAAACCTGCATATATACCAATTTCTTTGTTATTTCCTCATTATCTCAAACCTTGGGATTTGTTTTCATTCTTGCTGAAGTAAATGATTAGGGATTTTTTTTTTTTTGAGACAGAGTCTTACTTTGTCACCCTCGGTAGAGTGTTGTTGTGTCAGCTCACAGCAACCGCAGACTCTTGGGCTCAAGCGATCCTCTTCCCTCAGCCTCCCAAGTAGCTGGGACCACAGATAGCTGGCCACAATGCTGGACCATTTTTGTTGTTTAGCAGGCCTGGGCTGGGTTTGAAACCACCAGCCCCGGAACATGTGGCCGGCACCATAACCACTGAGCTATAGACACCCCCAGCCTTGGGATTCTTTTGATGTCCAGAAACTTAGTCATGTTGAATTCTTTGCCCTGTTTTGCATTGAACATAACTTATATGGATAAATTGTTTATTTTACCTGATTTTATCAATATCCTATCAGGAGACAGGAACGGAAACCACTTTGCATGTTTTAAATAGAAAGCAATATGATTTAGGGAATTAGGTTACAAATTATTCAAAGGGATAATGTAACAAAAGGGGGTGATAAAGTGAGATAGATTGCAGAAAGCCTTTACCCTGCAGGAGTACTGTCCTGAGCTCACCGTCTTCTGTTCCCACTGATAGCTGCTGTTAGTCCCTGATTATCTGCTAGATGTCCCCCTGTAGGAGCTCACAGGGACTACATCTGTCTACTCTTTTTTTTTTTTTTTTTTTTTTTTTTTTCTTTTTTTTGTAGAGACAGAGTCTCACATACCGCCCTCAGGTAGAGTGCCGTGGCATCACACAGCTCACAGCAACCTCTAACTCTTGAGCTTACGCGATTCTCTTGCCTCAGCCTCCCGAGCAGCTGGGACTACAGGCGCCCGCCACAACGCCCGGCTATTTTTTTTTTTTTGTTGCAATTTGGCCGGGGCTGGGTTTGAACCCGCCACCCTCGGCATATGGGGCCGGCGCCCTACTCACTGAGCCACAGGCGCCGCCCATCTGTCTACTCTTGTTGACACCATCACCAGGAGCAGAGTGGATTCCCTTCCCCATGAGTTGCAGTGGTGTTGATGTCATTGGCAGAACCTAATAGGAACTCACTATGTCAGAATGTTATTGAATCTGCAAGCATTTGAACTTGCTTATGTAAGGCCCGAGAACTATCTACATCTGCAGAAGGTTAAAAATGTCTACAGGATTCACGAAAAGTATCGTGGAAATCTTGATGATGATCTCTACCACATTTAAAAATTTAGCTTAGGGGGCGGCGCCTGTGGCTCAACGGGTAGGGCGCCGGTCCCATATGCCGGAGGTGGCGGGTTCGGGCCCAGCCCCGGCCAAAAATAAAAAAAAAAAAAAAAAAAAAAAAATTTAGCTTAGGTCATATTATCTTATTGTTAAATGCAATTGAAATTCTGAATCTGACTAGGAAATTGCAACTAGCCAGGGACGTTGCTGTTGTGCTATGTATTTGGCAAGAAATCTCAGGAGTTGTTTTGTTTTTGTAGGATATATTTATAAATCCATTCTAAAGCTAAATGACATTTTCAGATGTTAAGTGCTTTTTGTTCAAAACAGTAAGCTGTTAATTTCATTGAGCATGCTTAATATATATAAATGTACCTATAAATGTATTCTATATTAAGAAAGTAAGGGAGTGCCAGAATTGTGTACAACTTTTTCCATTTATGTCAAATAGAAACAACAGAAACACTGAAAACCAGGGAAAAGTTGCTACATCCCCAGAATTTTAAGGAATCTCTTTTAGAGAAGTGTTTCTGCAAAGGAGGTAGACAGCTCTGATTTCCAAGGTCGAGGAAAGCTGAATTGTTTCAGTGGAAATACAGGCCTCCATTAACACCCTTTGGAAGATGTGGGGACTGATGGACAGCAATCAGCTTGAAGTCCTTTTCACCGAGAATCATTTAGAACCAATCATCCAGGGAAGCCCAAGAGTGGTTTCTTCCGATTCTACCTATAAGTTGCAGCAAGCATTCGGAACACCTACAGAGTACAGATGTCTGCAGTGAAGGGTGAGCCACAGGGAAGCTATGCAGTGACCTAGCCCACCTTCCTACACTAAACTGGAACCTTGAATTTATATTATTTCTCAGGCTTTTGTGATGAGTACAGTGTAGTCAAGTCTTACGTGGGGTTAGGTTGTAAAGGTAGTGTCATAGAAGATCACATATAACTAAAATTACTCTTGAAAACATCCTAAAGAAGACAAGACATAATCATATTGGAGATTGCCCCATCAATTCTCATTAGGGCATTTAAGTAACTTTTAGGTCCAGCATTTGCACAGATAGCTATGGTGATTCTTCAGTTGAGTGCCAGCTGAGGTAATAGGCGTGTGTTGTAGGGCTGAGGTTTTTAAACACTACAGTGATAAACACACTTTAAGCTTACAGTCTGAAAGATACCCAGGGATAGAGAACAACACGGGAATGGCAGAACTGCGTCACATATCTCAACTTTTGATCTTTCTCTGGGGTGTATCCCTTTTGAGTGGAATGACTGGCCAAGTCACCCCTGCTATTTAAATTCTCTTTTTTCTGGCTGAGCACACATAGTTGAATTTTGTGTACATCAGGTAAGTAAGTGATGTGATCACTGTAAAGAGACTGAAAATCAACATAGATATTTTGAAACTGCAGAATAAAAGAGAAAAGTAGAACCTGTAAAGCAAAAAGGGAGGATGCACATGGTGGCCTCATAGAAAACAAATTATGGGGCGGTGCCTGTGGCTCAGTCGGTAAGGCGCTGGCCCCCCATATACCGAGGGTGACGGGTTCAAACCCGGGCCCCGGGCAAACTGCAACCAAAAAATAACCGGGCGCTATGGCGGGCGCCTGTAGTCCCAGCTACTCGGGAGGCTGAGGCAAGAGAATCGCTTAAGCCCAGGAGTTGGAGGTTGCTGTGAGCTGTGTGAGGCTACGGCACTCTACCGAGGGCCATAAAGTGAGACCCTGTCTCTACAAAAAAAAAAAAAAAAAGAGAACAAATTATGTGTATTTGACAGCAGTTTTTTCTTATAATCCTCCAGTCCTCAACATATGAAAAAGCTGTTCAAAATGAAGTATCAGTAATATATGAAGTGAATAAAGCTGATTATAAAACATATATAGTTATAATTTCAAGGAAAATATATTCAAAAATTTTATGAAGTTTTTTCAATTCCTAGAAAGATAAATGATTTACTTGGTATACAAGAATAGTAAATTTGACATTTATGGATTTGACATTCCTGCTTGTTGACTGTGTAGTCATAAATACCTGGAAAAATCAAGATACTCAGAGACACATGATTTTTGTCAGTCTGGTGTGCAGAAATGAATACAATTAGCTAGAAAGTGGGCCTTGCCAGCTGTCCTGGCTGCCCATTTTAGAGCAGCTTTGTTTTTCTTAATTCATTCATTTTTCTCCTATACTTGCTAGGAAGTGATGAACATTTCTCTATATAGTGTTACAGTTTGAAAGAAAGTAAACTAAAGAATGTTGTTAAAAGTGAACAGTCTGAAGAATTTAGAAAGCAGGTTTTTGATACATTAAAAAATGGGATCTTACCTTGAGCCCAAGAGTTCAAGGTTGCAGTGAGCAATGATTGCACCACTATACTTCCAGCATGGGTGACAAAGCAAGACTCTTACATACATATGAATGAGATCTTTGACGTGAAGAGAGTTTATAATAACATGGGAAATTAGGCAATGATATGTAGATGTGAATATAAAGATGTTTTTCTCCTTTACAAATACCAGTCATCTGTATTAATTTATTCAAGGAAAATGTGCTGATAGATAGGCTGCTGTTAATTTCTTTTTTTTTTTTTTTTTGTAGAGACAGAGTCTCACTTCATGGCCCTTGGTAGAGTACCATGGCATCACACAGCTCACAGCAACCTCCAACTCCTGGGCCTAAGCAATTCTCTTGCCTCAGCCTCCCAAGTAGCTGGGACTACAGGCACCTGCCACAACCCCCGGCTATTTTATGGTTGCAGTTCAGCTGGGGCCGGGTTTGAACCCACTGCCCTCAGTATATGGGGCCAGCGCCCTACCAACTAAGCCACAGGCACCGCCCTGCTGCTGTTAATTTCTAGTGAAGAATCTAAGGAGCTTCAAATCATATAACTTTGGAATAAACAGATCAAAAAGCTCTTTTATCTTTTAGCAGTATTAGGATAGTTCTCTAAATATAGGCAAAGGACTAAAGAGTTCCTTAGAAGGTGAATAACTATAAATGTATTATACATGACTGGAAAAAAATGGCAAGCAAGACTTCAGAGCTGAGCTATCTTGGTATTTTTATCCAGTGTGTGGGGTGTTACATATGCATCACAGCTATAATAGTGCTATCACATGGATCATCTGAAAAACAAGAGAGAGATGTTTTAAAGGCTTCTGTGCTTGATTTCTTAGTCAGATGCCGTGTTACTTGGCATTCAGATCAGAATCCAGATATTAAAAGGTGAATTATTTTAAATAGCTGAGTTGTAATAGAAAAGTAATTTATTTAAAATTATTTCAGGAAATGGAAGATAAAGTGACCAGTCCGGAGAAAGCTGAAGAAGCAAAATTAAAAGCAAGATATCCTCATCTGGGACAAAAGCCTGGAGGTTCAGATTTCTTAAGGAAACGATTGCAAAAAGGGGTAAATTTCATTTATAATCTTCAAATGCTTAATCTCTATGAACTCAAGTATGCTAATAACAAAGATTGTGAGTGCATATGTCATTCTGTGCCTTATCAGGGGTGTGTGTGTGTGTGTGTGTGTGTGTATACGTTTTTTCCAGTATTTTACAGTTTATTCTGTAAATATGCATGATAAGAATCTATAACTCTACTATTTGAAGCATGTAGAACAGCGCAGATAATAGTATAACAGTACCTACCACCCAGATTTAATGTTAACATTTTGCCTTGTTTACTTCAGTTTTATCTTAGTGAGAAAGAAAGTGTTGCAGATACAATTCAAGCCTACCCTATGTGTATATATAACCCCTTCCCTCCATCTCTCCAAAAGCAACGACTGTTCTGAAGGTGGTATTTATCCTTTTGCTCTTATGTATAAATTTTTATGTATATTAAAGGTTATTCTCAAACATTAAAAGACCTAAAATATATTTTATTTGGATTAGATGAAATGATTGCTTATAAAACCACAGCTTACAATCTTCTTTATGTAATGCTTCACAGATGCTCTGATACAATTTATACATTATGGGTTTTTTTTGTTTTGTTTTGTTTTGTTTTGGTTGGGGATTCATTGAGAGTACAAAGAACCAGATTACATTAATTACATTTGGTAGGTAAAGTCCCTCTTATAATTGTGACCCATCCCCTAGAGGCATGTAATACACCATGACCCACCACTCCCCTACATTATAGTTTTAATACTGAAAACATTTTTTTCAAAATCTTTATGAATTAAATAACCATTATTTCCCAATCATGAGATATGAATTGAAATAATGCTGCCTGTTCCTTAAGTTTTTCTCCTCCTAATCCCTTCCAGAATAATTTCTTTATGTAAAAAATTAGATCCATCTTTAGCTTAAGCATAAATTATTTGCCATAAAGAGAAGGTTGAAATATAATTTATGGAAGAGAATTATTTATTGACTCTGAGGTGCCAAATCATGTTTCTTCTTAAATACTTAAATATGCTGATACCTGCTGCTTACTTACAAAAATATGTTGCTACACGTGTGTGTATTTTAGCTATAGTTGTATATGGATTGTTATCCCAAATGAATCAAATTCTAAAGAATTTAACAAATTTTAAAGTGGCAAAAAATAGAATATATGTTTGTTGTTAAACATGAAAAAATAACATTCAGGCTGGGTTCGGTGGTTCATGCCTGTAATCCTAGCACTCTGGGAAGCCAAGGCAGGTAGATTGCCTGAGCTGACGAGTTTGAGACCAGCCTGAGCAAGAGTGAGACCCTGTCTCTACTAAAAAAAAAAAAAATAGAAAAACTGAGGTAAGAGGATCACTTTTGAGCCCAAGAGTTGGAGGTCACTGTGAGCTATGATTCCATGGCACTCTACCCAGGGCAACAGCTTGAAATGCTGCTCGAAAAAAAAGAAAAATAACATTCATAGCTTTGAAATAATAGAGTGAGGAGGATAAATTATACCAAATGTATAAAATATAAAACCCCCTATATCATGAAACATAATCAAGTAGGGAAACTATAATAAAAATGGTAGTTACTACCTACAGAACAGAAAAGGGAACTTTAAAATATAAAAGAAAAAAACATTAAAAAAAAAAGAGAAAAACCATTAAGATATCTCTGGATAAAATAGAGGAAATATAATTATGAAACATAGACAGATGATAAGTGAAATGTAAATTATAATATATACAAATAAATTAGAAAACTATTTAAAATAATACCTATAAGTAACGTTGAAGTTGAGTGAAACTAATAAGCTCTTCGTTGTGTTTAAAACCTTAAAATTAATACTGCCATTTTGGAAAGAAGTATCGATCAAGATTTATGAAAATATTTATGTTCTTCGAATGAATAATCTCTTATGAATTAATCTAAAGTGTTTAATGCAATATAAGGAAAAAGAATCCTTGGGTTTGAAAATACTTCTTGTTGCTTTAATAGAATTATTGCCATTATCCAAAGCAGGAAAATGGTCAAATAAATTATAGTAAGTTAACAAAATGGAGTATTCAGTTGGTTATTATAAAATATTATTAAGATGATAACACAGTATGAATAGAAAAGTGGAATGAGAACTGTGTTCATTATGCATCTAGCTACGTGGAATGTACACGTACCAAGTCTCATTATAAAACAAACCTATCAGGTGTGTTTCTAGTTATGAAAATATCATATAATCTTCACTATCATATAATCTTTGACTATTTGGATTTAGGATTTGATTGATTACATGTTTAGGAAATGTTTCCTTTGGTAATCTCCAGCATATTTCAGGCTAATAAGCTTTCCTTCCACTTTGAGGCTGTTCTAATTTTCTTTTAGCTTTCAACTATTTATGACGTTTTAAGTGTCTTCAAGTCTGAATTTATACAGTTATTTTTTTTTTTTTGTAGAGACGGAATTTCACTTTATCACCCAAGGTAGAGTGCCGTGGCATCACACACCTTACAGCAGCCTCGAACTCTTGGGCTTAGGCTATTCCCTTGCCTCAGCCTCCCCAGTAGCTGGGACTACATGTGCCCACCATAACGCCTAACTGGGTTTGAACCCTCCACTCTCGGTATATGGGGCCGGTGTCCTGCCCACTGAGCCATAGGTGCTGCCCACAATTGGTTCTTTTTTTTTTTTCCTTTTTTGAGACACTGCCTCAAGCTGTCACCCCGGGTAGAGTGCTGTGGCATCACGGCTCACAGCAACCTCCAGCTCCTGGGCTCAAGCAATTCTCTTGCCTCTTCCTCCCAAGTAGCTGGAACTACAGGTGCCCGCCACAACGCCCAGCTATTTTTTGGTTGCAGCCATCATTGTTGTTTGGCAGGCCAGGGCTGGATTTGAACCCGCCAGCTCAGGTGTATGTGGCTGGTGCCTTAGCTGCTTGAACCACAGAGGCGCCGAGCCAATATACAGTTTGTTTGTTTTGCAGTTTTTGGTGACAGCTGGGCTTGAACCTGCCACCTCTGGCATATGAGCCATAGGCGCCGCCCAAACAGTTATATTTTTAAATTGATGTTATAGATATAAATAATTGAGAATGGGCTCGGTGCCTATAGCACAGTGGTTATGGTGCCAGCCACATACACCGAGGTTGGTGGGTTTGAATCTGGCCTGGGCCAGCTAAACAACAATGACAACTGCAACAAAAAATAGCCAGGCATTGTGGCAGGTACCTGTAGTCCCAGCTAGTTTGGAGGCTGAGGCAAGAGAATCGCCTAAGTCCAAGAGTTTGAGTTTGCTGTGATGCCAGGGCACTCTAGTGAGGGCAACATAGTGAGACTCTGTCTCCAAAAAAATAAATTTATTAAATAAGTAATTGAGAATGAAGAACATACCAATTGAAACAAGAATTGATTATATAGAATTTGAGAAGTGAGCTCAATTTTTTTGTGTTTTTTGAGATAGAGTCTTTGATGTCCTCGGTAGAGTGCCATGGCATCACAGCTTACAGCAACCTCCAACTCTTGGGCTTAATGTAGTTCTCTTGCCTCAGCTTCCCAAGCTGGTACTATAGGCCCCACCACAATGCCCGGCTATTTTTAGAGCTCTGGCTTAGGCTGAGAAGTGAGTTCTTTTTTTTTCTTTTCTAGAGACAGAGTCTCACTTTATCACCTTTGGTAGAGTGCCGTGGCGTCACACAGCTCACAGTATTCTCCAACTCCTGGGCTTAGACAGTTCTCTTGCCTCAGCCTCCCGAGTAGCTGGAGAAATGAGCTCTTGAATGATTATATATAATACCAGAATGTCAATGAATAAGTTCTTTAATATCAGGGAAGTAAGATTTTATTTTATTTTTTTTTTTAAGTCTGGCTCAGGGACTTCTGGGTCTTAGTTTTTCTCTGTTACTAGCTAGCAAGCTTGGCAAGTAACCTTAACATCTTTAAACAGTTTCTTAATTGGAGAGGGTTGGATTTGATACCATTATTCTATTAGGTTCCTTTCTGTGTTATTGTAATGTTATTGCAAGGTTAACATTAGGCTTCAACAGTGAACTACATAGACTGTTAGAGCTGGGAGGGGTATCAAGAAGCAGTCTAGCCTATGTTTTTTTCATATTTTTGGAGTCTGAAGAAATACCAGGAGCCAATTTTAAGAAACACGACTTTAAAGTTAAACATTGTCACTTTAGGTGATGGCTTAGGGTCATAGCTCACTGCAGCTTCAAGATCATACTAGGTTCAGGTGATCCTCCTGAGTCTTCTGAGAACCAATGTGCCCAGGTACTTTATTTTTGGAGAGATGGTGTCTTACTGTGTTACCTAGGTTGGTTTTGACCTCCTGGCTTCAGGCAGTCATCCTACCTTGGTCTCCCAAAGAGCTGTGATTACAGGTGTGAGCTACCACACCTGGGCCAGAGCAGTTCTTTGATACAGTGCTTCAAAAATTTTGAGTTTCTTTCTCTCTGCTCATTTAAAAATGTGTAGAAGTGAAGCTGCAGCAAGATTGAGAAGAGTCTGGCCCAAGTTTTCTTATTCCTAACCTGTATGGTATGTGTACAGTGACAGATGGAAAGCAATTTCTAACTTTAGACCCTTAGCCATAGGCCAGATCTGGCTTATCAAAGAATAGTCCCCAGAGGGAGGCAGCTGAGAGATCTTTTTTTCTGGGGGCCATTCAACAATCTTTCACTAAGCTATTTAAAAATAAATAGCTATAGCCGGGCGTTGTGGCGGGCGCCTGTAGTCCCAGCTGCTCGGGAGGCTGAGGCAAGAGAATCGCTTGAGCCCAGGAGTTGGAGGTTGCTGTGAGCCGTGTGAGGCCACGGCACTCTACCGAGGGCCATAAAGTGAGACTCTGTCTCTACAAAAATAAAATAAAATAAAATAAAAATAAATAGCTAAGTTCCCAGCTATTTATTTTTACCCTAGGAGGTATCTTTGCAGTCTTAAGAGAATATTTATATATTTTCCCCCTTTACCTTTGTCTAGGCTCCCATTTCATACTTGGTTTATGTCTTTCTGGCTACTCCAGACTGAGGTTAAATTAATCCCCCTGCTTTATATTTATAGCACCTGTCTACTTCAGACAGTAGTAGACTGGTGGCTTTACTTGACTGTTGTCCATCTTTGTATCTGCATCCAGCTCTCACACAGTGCCTCGTGTAGCAGCCGCTGTATAAAGGTGGGCTCAGCATGATGAGTGTGAGAACTCAGGCGTACTCCTCTGTTTTCAACTATAGAGCTCATCATTTATATTTTAATGATTAGGCCAACTGAAAAGAGCAATAATTGTACTTACTCAGTGTCTTAAGTGATGATAATTTCTACTGAAAGCACAAGTATTTCTTCCATTATCTAACAATTATGTTTTTACGTTAATTTTTATTTTAGTGTACTACTGTAGTTTAAATAAATATGATTTAAATTCTTGGAGAAAAGCTTGCCCTAGATGGTGGTACTAGAAACTATAAATAATAGTTTTAATAACTGTAAGGTTGATTGGAGTTGGATGGCATATCCTAAATGTAAGTCAATAAATTATGTGTTTTATTTACAAGTTTATTTAAGAAGAGTTTGACTAGGTGGTTCTGTTAGTAAATCAAAGGTTTTTATTTTACTTTGAGTCCAGGACCTTTTATTTCCAAATAGCTGATATCAGTCTTGACAATTCTATATGTTGTACTAGAGTGGTTCAAGAAAGCCTAAAGAGGAGGTCCTTACCTGATTTCAGTTTTTAACTTATGCAAGACCTCTCTATAAAGACACAGCTATTTCCTTTAATTAATATTTTTCTTTAAAAAAATTTTTTTTTTTGCCTGTAGTCCCAGCTACTCGGGAGGCTGAGGCAGGAGAATCGCTTAAGCCCAGGAGTTGGAGGTTGCTGTGAGCTGTGTGATGCCACGGCACTCTACCGAGGGCCATAAAGAGAGACTCTGTCTCTACAAAAAAAAAAACAACAACAACAACAACAAAAAAAAATTTTGGGGGGGGGGGGGGGGCGCAGAATCTCACTCTGTTACCCTGGGTAGAATGCAGTGGTATTCATAGCTCACAGTGGTGTCATCATAGCTCACAGCAGCCTTAAACTCCTGTGATACTCCTGCCTCAGCCTCCTGGGTAGCTGAGACTGTTGGCACACACCATTGCCCCAGGCTATTGTAGAGACAGAGTCTTAGCTCAAGCAGTCCTCCTGCCTCAGCCTCCCAGAGTATCCTGTTTAAATTTTTTAGACCAACTTAATGCTTACATTATAGATCAGTGGTTCTTGACCTTCCTAATGCCGCAGCCCTTTAATACAGTTCCTGTGGGTCTCAACCCATAGGTTGAAAACCGCTGGTATAGAGTCACATCTCCATGTTAAATCAGTGTAGTTGCATATGAAAGCTTTTCAACTATAATCTGAATTCTTTTTTATTTTTTGTAGCAAAAATATTTTGATTCTGGAGATTACAACATGGCAAAAGCAAAAATGAAGAACAAGCAACTTCCTGCCGCAGCCCCAGATAAGACGGAGGTCACTGGTGACCACATTCCCACTCCACAGGACCTTCCTCAACGGAAACCATCCCTTGTTGCTAGCAAGCTGGCTGGCTGATTAAAAGAGCTGAACTGCATGAATACTCTAATTCCCATTATTTCTCCTTATTATGTTACTTACCCTCTTTTTATTTCCTTTCACTAAGTCGTTTGAAACTGAAAGCTTTGCAGGTAGCAGTAGTGTGTGCTGCTATTGTAAGGGAATATTACGCGTGTAGAGTGATTAGTTTAACAGTGGCACTGATGAAAAGGACATGTTAGAGCAACATAAGTAATCTACTTGAAAATAATTGTATATATTACCTAACTACTAGTGTAGAGCTGGTTGCAACAAGCAAGTTTAACAGTTTTAATGTTTTGGCTTTAATTACTTCATCTTAATTATAGCTTTGTATGTTACTCTTATTTAATATAATTTCTGTTGTATTGATTTCTTCTGTATTTACCTTTTGGATTTGTAAAACAGAAGTTTAAGACCACAAGTTTGGAAGAAGATTACATATTTCAAACACAAATAGATGGGGCTCTGAAAGATTTGTATCTCTGTGCTTGAACTTGAATGGCCTTAAACCTGTTTCAGCTTTAACAGTAGCATTTTACTTGGGCAATATTTGCCCTCTCGGTGTAACTTATGTGACTCTAGTGCTTAACAGCTCCCCATGAAGCTAGTATCCTTACTCGGTTCTGTAGTTTTAGAATACCTTTTGTTGAGGATGTGAATGAAGTGTGCATGTGCATCGACTGTTGAATTCACTTTTGTGCCATTTTTGTAAATACAATAGTTTTGCACAACCTCTCACAAATGTCTGTATTAATTTCACACATTAACAAGTAAATGTATACTATCACATGGGCCATTAAAAAGAAAAAGTAAATGTGCCAACCAGAAGCACAAGAGTTCCTACACAAAACTCTGTATGTCATTACAGCTTTTGTATCATAAGAACAGATTACAATTTCAGGCTTAGAGAATACCAAACCGAAATCTTTGTTCAGTCTGCCATAGACTTAAGCTTTTCATATGTTACTGGTATTCATGACATTCAGTGGCCTTGTGGAAATATGGTATGTTGCTTAGGCATATCTTTTGTCCTATGCAGAATCTTTCATTTTGACTTTTATGAAACTTACAATTCATGTAATTTATATAAACTTTTTAAATGTAGAAACTTTTTACTTCCACATTCAATTTTGGAGACACCAGAGTAAAAGGCTTCAATAGTCTGCTTTCTGTACACCAACACCTATCCCCAACTCCAGTTTTTGGTTATTTTGGGGTGCTTCTTTTACTCAAATGGTCTTGGGCTGTTTGGTTTTATGGAAGCATAGGATAGGTGTTTGTATCCTTATTCTTGAAATTTGCTCTGCTGAATGCTGTGTTTTGTAACACAATAATGGTGTTTTCCTTCTGATTTCTCAATTAATCACTCTTAATTCTTTATTATTACTAATCATTGATAATTGTTTAATAAAAGGAACTTTATAATGAAACAAATAGTTGAGAAGACTGGCCCAGGAACCTATGTCAAGATGAGGTGAATTTTGGTAAATAATATTTAAGTAATTACGATGAGTAAGTAAATTAGTCTAGTGACATTTAGAGTAATTTACATGACAGGTAAAACTTAAACACATTTAAAATATTTAGATAGTTCTATAGATGTTACTTTAATAAAATACCAATTTAATTTTACTTGTAGTTTATCTAGTTAGAACTTTATCAGACTTTATTGGGACAAGATTACTGTTCTTTTAGGAGCTCTTCCTACAAGTTGTAATGCTGTAGCATGATAATCAGGACCAGTAGCTTGAGCTGATACGATTTTTCTCTCCATCTTTGACTTGGATAGAGGCACCTCCCTTTTTTGGGTCCAGGTTCCATTTGTATACTTGGCTTTCCTTGGATCCCAAATCGTAGTAGATGGGGCCTTGAACATAGCATCTGCACTTCAAGGCTGCCTAGCTAGTGCTCTGAGGAAAGCTTGCTACTTATTTTCTTGCTATACCCATCCCAAAAGGCAGAAAAGCAGCAAAATCAGTACTGTATTCATTTGTAATTTTAAGGATAAGTTATATAAAAATATATTTGTAATGAAATAGGTTATTCCAGTAGGTTATATGTATACTCATTATTGAATCAATTTAAGAATTTAAAAATATGCCAAAGTAGAATTTCTGTTAAATCTAGTGTTTTGTTTTTTTCCTGAATATTTGCAAGATAGCACCATTAAATTCATAACACAAAAGATTAATCTGAAAGATCAGAGAACACACTATTCCTGACCACCACCACGTTAGGACTCCTGTGGTTTGAAACAAGTGACATACCATCTGCTTGATTTTTAGTTTGTAAAATACACTGCTAATATTTGACCTACCTCAAAAATTGTTGAGGGTCTGTGAAATGTTGAGCAAGTGCCCAAAATAAAATATTATTCTCATTATTAAAAGTAAATTTACTCATTAAACCAACATGCCTTCTGTAAAGTCACAGGGCTTAAGTCTCAGGATTTTTCCTTAGGAAAGAACTGTCTTTAAGGATTTGTAGGTTTAATTGCTTGCCCTCCGTTATTGGTGCTTGAGATAAAGAAGTTTTAGATTTTTCTATTAATGTTTTTCTGCTTCAAAGCTCAATTTATTAAAGACGTTATTGAAGGTGGTTTGATCCTCATTTGAATGGAAATTTTTGTCTAGTTGAGCTTAAATGTCCATTTCTATGATTTCAAAGTTGTGGTCTGAGAAATGGCTAATTTTAATCATTGTCTTGTTATCATAAATGTTGGAGTAAACCAAAGTTAGAGATAAATCCTTTATGAAAACTGGCTGAAGTCTGAAATAAAATAGGTTTCTTACCCACTAGCTCCTACTTTTTATATAGTACAGTTTTAAGAAAAATTTTATTTTTAGAGGCAGCATCTCACTAAAACAATTATAGTTGGCAAGTTGCATAGTAAAGATTGTTTGGATTGTTTTCATAAATTGGAAGGAGCATGTGTATAGTCCACAAGTTCAATAATTTTGTGCTGTTGACCCAAAAATAGATCTTTACTATTCATCAGGGCAAGCCTAGGAAAGGCACTACTCATTAACTACTTCACTTGGAATTATTTGTTCTTTCTACTTGATGAAACAAAATTATACCTCTGAATATTTATGGATAATTTTTACTAAATCAGACTTGTATTCTTCCTCAGTCCAAATTAGTTCAGTGAAGTTTTATCAAAACTGCGATGTAATACAGTAGTCCCCTTTGCGGAAGATAAAGACCCGCTAATGCCTGAAAATTCAGATAGTACTGAACCCTTTATATAGTTAGGTTTTTCTGTCTGACAGCCAAGATAGCTACTAAGTTACTATATAGCCTGGATACCCCAAAGGGATGATTCATGTCCTGGGCAGGACAGGGCAGGAGATTTCATCCTGCTACTCAGAATGGCATACAATTTAAAACTTATGAATTGTTTATTTCTGGAATGTTCAGCATTTTCAGAGTGAAATTACTATGCATAACAAATCACAGGAAGTGAAACCATAGATAAGGGAGGATTACTAGAAATAAGATGTTTTCTTCTCAAATAGTGCTCTATAATTGTTATTTGGTGATCATGAGCAGGAAGAGTACATCTGAGCGGTAACCAAAGCAGTTTCTCTGGAGGCCTTTTTCACATTCCCCAACATTCAAATTCACTTTTCATTTCCCTTCCTTTGTCTCACTTGGCCTCAGACCCCCCCCATCTCCACTTACTCCATGCCACTGATGGCACTCAATATCCTTTTTTTTAAGAGACAGAGTCTCGGGGCGGTGCCTGTGGCTCAAGGAGTAGGGCGCCGGTCCCATATGCCAGAGGTGGCGAGTTCAAACCCAGCCCTGGCCAAAAAAAAAAGAGAGAGACTGAGTCTCACTATGTCACCCTCAGTAGAGAGCCATAGCGTCACAACTCACAGCAACCTCCAATTCCTGGGCTTACGCGATTCTCTTGCCTCAGCTTCCCAAGTAGCTGAGACCATAGGCGCCTGCCACAACACGGGGTTATTTTTTGTTGCAGTTTGGCCAGGGCTGGGTTTGAACCCACCACCCTCGGTATAAGGGCCCAGCCTCAATATCCTTTCTAATATGCCACGATTTAGGGCACAATTTTCTAAAACACTGTCATAATCTGGATAATGACTAATTTGAACCATTGTTCCAACGCTAACTCAGCAGGCACTGCCAGTCTTCCCCTACATGTTCCTGATTCCTCACCACAACTTATAAGATTGGGATCAAAGAAATCTTACTCTGTTATTTAAAGATAAAAACACTGATTTTATACCGTTTTACTAGTTTCAGTCTTTGAAGTAGGTAGGCCTATAGATTTTATTCTGTAGATCGTCATGATAGCCTTTAATGTATGTTTGTGTTATTTATCAACTAAATAGAAGTCGGAAGAAAACATCTTATTTCTTCAATATTCTGACCTCAAATCTGTTACTGCATCCCTAGGATTTGTGATGCAATAGGCCTGTATTAAAAGGGCCAAGAGTAAATGCATTTTTTGTTAAAACATGTCTATAGAGTTGGCAGTTAATGCCGAAATTTGTCAAATAGCCCTTTCAAAATTATACTTGTGAACTACACAAAAAATAAAATGATCTACCTAATTTCCATGGATTTAATTTGTAGTTTTGTCTTATTTGTTATATTTTTCAGTATATTTTTTATGAAGTTGATCCCTTTAGATTTCATCTCCTACTGTATGCAGGAAGAAGTTGACTATTGTCTTAGATTTTGTTTTAATTTCAATAATGTGTTAATGGTAGCCTAGCAGTCTTAACTTTTTTATTAGTAAAGTCTTTGTACATAAACATTGGTAAATTGTGAGTCTTTTCCATCTCCTGTTTAAAACACTACAGTACAATATTATTGGATATAGACGGATGAGACAAATAGCTTATTCTGAGAAATGAAATATATATACTCACATGACAACATCTCTGATGGCCACTCTAGAAAAGAGTTCCAAATTGCTTCGAAGGGTGGACTGGCACCAGTGTTGGTGCACAGCTTCCCAAGGTGAGTACTTTAAAGGTGACTGCATATAAGTGTAGTGATACTCTGCAGCAAGGTTGTAGCACTTTTTCTATGATGTTTGTGAACCTATTTGTGCAGCAGGTCCTCAAATAACTATATTGTGTCCAATATAGTTATAACAACGAGGAAAGCACTGTAATCCTAGCACTCTGGGAGGCTGAGGTGCATGGATTGCTTTAGCTCATGGGTTCAAGACCAGCCTGAGCCAGAGTGAGACCTTGCCTCTAAAAATAGCTGGGTGGGCTCAGTGCCTATAGCTCAGCTGCCAGGGTAACAGCCACATGCACGGGAGCTGGCGGGTTCTAACAGCCCCGGTCTGCCAAACAATGAAAACTACAACCAAAAAACAGCTGGGCGTTGTGGTGGGTGCCTGTAGTCCCAGCTACTTGGGAAGCTGAGGCAAGAGAATCACCTAAGCCCAAGAGTTTGAGGTTGCTGTGAGCACTGACACTATGGCACTCTATTGAGGATAATATAGTGAGCCTCTGTCTCAAAAAATAAATAAAAATAAAAATAATTTAAAATAGCTGAGTGTTGTGGCAGGTGCCTATAGTCCCAGCTTGTGGGAGGCTGAGGCAGGAGAATCGCTGAGCCTAGGAGTTTGAGGTTGCTGAGAGCTATGATGCTAGAGCACTCTACCAAGAGTGACAAAGTAAGACTCAAAAAAAAAAAGAAGGGCGGCGCCTGTGGCTCAAGGAGTAGGGTGCTGGTCCCATATGCTGGAGGTGGCGGGTTCAAACCCAGCCCCGGCCAAAAACCACAAAAAAAAAAAAAACAGTTGCCATTGGGGACAATTTTTGTGTGGAGTTTCCAAGTACTTCCCATGTCTGCCTTCAGTATTTTTCTGGATACCCTAGTTCCCTTCCACATTCCAAAGGTGTGCATATTAGGTTAATTGGTATATCTATATTGTCCTAGTCTGAATGAACGTGGGAGGGGGTGCGAGTGTGCCCTTAGCTGTTGAGACAGGATCCAGTCACCTGCACCCCTGAACTGGAAAAATTGAGTAAATAATTATTTGTATTAATCTGAAATGTATGTATAGTTCACATTTCAATGTTTAATATTAGAAATGTTTTGACCAGTTAGAAATTTCATGTTCCGGGGATGAGAAGTACGCCATAGGAACTTAACTCTTGTTTAACATCAGTTAGCAGTACTGTAAAACTGGTTTTGTTATATATCGTTTCTCCTAAGGTTGCAGATTCCAAGAACCTATGAACAACATTAAGTCAAGACTTACTGTGTGTATGTAATTTAATGCAAAGTAGACAATATTACATTCTTTTTTTTTTTGTAGAGACAGAGTCTCACTTTAATGCCCTTGGTAGAGTGCCGTGGCATCACACGGCTCACAGCAACCTCCAGCTCTTGGGCTTACATGATTCTCCTGCCTCAGCCTCCTGAGCAGCTGGGACTACAGGCGCCCGCCACAACGCCCGGCTATTTTTTTGTTGCAATTTGGCCAGGGCTGGGCTTGAACCTGCCACCCTCGGCATATGGGGCCGGCACCCTGCTCACTGAGCCACAGGCGCTGCCCCCAATATTACATTCTTTAAGAGAGGAAGATAGAGATTTCCAGGAAGTCTAGAGGAATGAGTTAACAGGATAAATAGGATGAGTTTTAGAGATGACCTTGAGGGATTGGTTGCTATAGGGATGGACGGGAGGAAGAAGAACATTTTAGATAGAGGGAATGTTATTTTCAAAAAGGTAAGTTGTTGGAAAAGGTAGACTTGTGTAAAAGAAGTTTGGTTGGAAACATGGCTGACACAGGAACTTGATTTTTCTCCCTTAAACCTGTTTGATCTTCCATTCTTCAGCTTGGTAAGTGTATTCACCCACTCAGATATTCACCGAAACCAATCTTGGAGTCATCCTACTCAAAACCTCTAATTCTCCCTACCTAGACAACTGCTGTAGCCCCTAACATCACACTTTCTATTCCCACTGTCCACGTTATACAACCCTCCCCCCATTCTTTTTTTTTTAATTACATCATAGCTGTGTACATTAATGCAATCATGCGGTACAATGTGCTGTTTTATATACAATTTGAAATATTTTCATCAAACTGGTTAACATAGCTTTCACGGCATTTTCTTAGTTATTGTGTTAAGACATTTATATTCGGGCGGCGCCTGTGGCTCAGTGATTAGGGTGCCGGCCCCATATACCGAGGGTGGCGTATTCAAACCCAGTCCCTGCCAAACTGCAACCAAAAAAATAGCCGGGCGTTGTGGCGGCAGCCTGTAGTCCCAGCTACTCGGGAGTCTGAGGCAAGAGAATCGCTTAAGCCCAGGAGTTGGAGGTTGCTGTGAGCCGTGTGACGCCACGGCACTCTACCCGAGGGCGGTACAGTGAGACTCTGTCTCTACAAAAAAAAAAAAAGACATTTATATTCTACACTTAGTAAATTTAACATGTACCCTTGTAAGTCTCACCCATTACCCTCCCTCTATGCATCCTTCCCCCTCCCCTCCCCTCCCTCTCCTCTTTCCTCTTCTTCTTGGGCTATAATTGGGTTATAGCTTTCATATGAAAGCTATAAATTGGTTTCATAGTAGGGCTGAGTACATTGGATACTTGTACTTCCACTTTTGAGATACTTTGCAAGGAAAAATATGTTCCAGCTCCATCCATGTAAACATGAAAGAGGTAAAGTCTCCATCTTTCTTTTTTTTTTTTTTTTTGTAGAGACAGAGTCTCACTGTACCGCCCTCGGGTAGAGTGCCGTGGCGTCACACGGCTCACAGCAACCTCTAACTCTTGGGCTTACGCGATTCTCTTGCCTCAGACTCCCGAGCAGCTGGGACTACAGGCGCCCGCCACAACGCCCGGCTATTTTGTTGTTGTTGTTGCAGTTTGGCCGGGGCTGGGTTTGAACCCGCCACCCTCGGCATATGGGACCGGCGCCCTACTCACTGAGCCACAGGCGCCGCCCCAAGTCTCCATCTTTCTTTAAGGCTGCATAATATTCCATGGTGTACATATACCCCGCCCCATTCTTAGTATACGTTTTAATATACCAAAGTATACATTTAGTATACATTCTTAGCATATTTAACCTCTGAAACCCGTGATGGTCATTCCTGCCTGTGTACTACACTTGTTTCTTCTCTGTTAAGCGCTTCTCCTGGTTCATATCTTTTCTAGCTCTTTTTTATTCTTTTTTTTTTTGTAGAGACAGGGTCTCACTTTGTCGCCCTTGGTAGAGTGCGATGGCATTCCAGCTCACAGCAACTTCCAACTCCTGGGCCTAGGCGATTCTCTTGCCTCAGCCTCCCGAGTAGCTAGGACTACAGGCCCCCCGCCACAATGCCCGGCTATTTTTTTGTTGCAGCGGCCGGGACCGGGTTTGAACCCACCGCCCTTGGTATATGGGGCCAGCGCCCTATTCACTGAGCCACAGGCGCTACCCAAAGGAATTGTTTTTTTTTTTGTTGTTGTTGTTTGTTTTGTTTTGTGTTTGGCCGGGGACAGGTTTGAACCTGCCACCTCCGGTATATTGGGCCGGCGCCCTACTCCTTTGAGCCACAGGCGCTGCCCTCTTTTTTATTCTTATTTCCACTCAACTTTTTTTTAAAATTTTTATTGTTGGGGATTCATTGAGGGTACAATAAGCCAGGTTACACTGATTGCAAATATTTCCACTCAACTTTTAACTTCCTTGGCTCTCTATTACATCCCTAGTACCTAGAAACAGTTTGTACATACTCCAATACTTGTTGAATGAATAAAGTGAAATGGAATATTAAATGGGAAACCAGATTAAGGACTTGGATGCAGAGAGATTTGATCTGGGTCCAGGCCTTTATATTCAATGTTTCTGTGAATGAAAAAATGTCATGTTACTGAAATGGTATGCCTGATTTTCTATTGTAGTGACTCACTGTTTACCACTTCTCTGCTCTTGTTTGTGATCTTAATCACATTCTTTGTTTTTTTTTTTAGAGACAGAGTCTCATTTTGTCACCCTCGGTAGAGTGCTGTGGCATCACAGCTCACGGCAACCTCCAGCTCTTGGGCTTAGGCGATTCTGTTGCCTCAGCCTCCCGCCATGAAGCCCGGCTATTTTTTTGTTGCAGTTTAGCCAGGGCCAGGTTTGAACCCGCTACCTTAGGTATATGGGGCTGGCACCCCTTAATCACATTCTATATGTAATTTCTGAGGCTTCTTACTGCCCCATTACCAATAACTTAGTAATTTAGGCAGATTAGAGTACTGTGGGGTCCTGCTTTTGCTTTTCTTCATCTGTAAAAGCAAATATTTCTAATAACCTTGTCTATAAAAGTAAGTCATCAGTTGTTTTAGTTACGGAAATGACCACTATAGAGCAGCTATATTTTAATTTAGGGCTAAAGACCCAAGGCAGAGACACCAGTGGGCAGCCTTCTGTCAGACCAAGCCTGTAAGTTACAGAACATAATATTTCATAATCCTTCTTAATTCTCAACCACTTTCATAACAATATTACCAGAAGTGGCAATCACTATAAATGTACTTGCTAAACGAAATACTAAAAATATATATATATATTTTTTTTTGTAGAGACAGAGTCTCACTTTATGGCCCTTGGTAGAGTGCCGTGGCCTCACACAGCTCACAGCAACCTCCAACTCCTGGGCTTAAGCAATTCTCTTGCCTCAGCCTCCCGAGTAGCTGGGACTACAGGCGCCCGCCACGCCTGGCTATTTTTTTTTTTGGTTGCAGTTTGGCCAGGGCCGGGTTTGAACCTGCCACCCTCAGTATATGGGGCCGGCGCCCTACGGACTGAGCCACAGGCACCGCCCGAAATACTAAAAATATTTTTTAAAAATTTCCAGATGAATGGCTAACAAGCATATGAAAAAATGCTCATCGTCCCTAATTATCAGAGAAATGCAAATCAAAACTCCCTGAGATATCACCTAACCCCAGAGAGAATGTCCCACATCACAAAATCTCAAAACTGCAGATGTGGAGAGAAGGGAACACTTTTACACTGCTGGTGGGGCTGCAAACTAATACAACCTTTTTGGAAGGAAGTATGGAGACTCCTCAAAGAACTTAATTAGACTTCCCATTTGATCCTGCAATCCCATTACTGAGCATCTATCCAGAAGAAAAAAAAATCCTTTTATGGGACATTTCATAGGACATTTGAACTAGACCAGTGGTTCTCAACCTTCCTAATACTGCAACCCTTTAATATCGTTCTTCATGTTGTAGTGACCCCCAACCATAAAATTATTTTTGTTGCTACTTCATAACTGTAATTTTGCTACTGTTATGAATCATAATGTAAATATCTGATATGCAGGTTGTATTTAGGCCACCCCTGTGAAAGGGTCATTTGACCCCCAAAGGGGTCGAGACCCACAGGTTGAGAACCACTGCACTAGACTTTATCACAGCTCAATTTACATTCACCATAATGTGGAAACAGCCTAAATGCCACCAACCCAGGAATGGATTAACAAGCTGTGGTATATGTATACCATGGAATACTATTGAGCCATTTAAAAAAAATGGAGACTTTACATCTTTTGTATTAATATGGTTGGAGGTAGAATGCATTCTTCTTAGCAAAGCATCACAAGAATGGAGAAGCAAGAATCCAATGTACTCTATTCTTTTACTTTTTTTTTTTGAGAGAGAGTCTTACTATGTCGCCCTCAGTAGAGTGCTGTGATATCACAGCTCACAGCAACCTCCAACTCTTGGGCTTAAGCTATTCTCTTGCTTCAGCCTCCCAAATAGCTGGGACTACAGGCATCCGCCATAGTGCCAGGCTATATTTTTGGTTGTATTGTCATTGTTGTTTGGCAAGCCTGGACCAGGTTTGAACCCACTAGCTCCAGTGTATGTGTCTGGTGCCCTAGCTGCTGAGCTACAGGTGCTGAGCCCCAATGTACTCTATTCTAATATGAAGTCAGTAGATGAGCTAATACAAGAGGTGGGATAGGGGAATGATCAAGTGGGGAGGGGGATCATAGTATATGGCACACCTTTGGGAGCGGGACACAATTATAAAAGGGTCTTTATCTAACAAATGCATTCAGCGTAACCTAATTCTTTGTACCTTCGATGAATCCCAAACAATATAAAAAAGAGAACTTAAAACACATAGTGAGGCTCAGTGCCTGTAGCTCAGCAGCTAGGATGCCAGCCACATACACTGGAGCTAGTGGGTTCGAATCCAGCCCTGGCCAACTACAACCACAAAATAGCTGGGCATTGTGGGGGGCACCTGTAGTCCCAGCTACTTGGGAGGCTGAGGCAAGAGAATCACTTAAGCCCAAGAGTTGCAGGTTGCTGTGAGCTGTGACGCCACAGCACTCTACCAAGGGCAACATAGTGAGACTCTGTCTCAAAAAAATAGTGGTGGCGCCTGTGGCTCAGTGGGTAGGGCGCCAGCCGCATATTCCGAGGGTAGCAGGTTCTAACCTGGCCCTGGCCAAATTGCAACAACAAAAAGAAAATAGCTGGGCGCCTGTAGTCCCAGCTACTCAGAAGGCTGAGGCAAGAGAATCGCCTAAGCCCAAGAGCTGGAAGTTGCTGCACGCTGTGACGCCACGGCACTCTACCAAGGGCAACAAAGTGAAACTCTGTCTCTAAAAATAAAAATAAAAAATAAAAAAGTAGGACAAGGTTCTTTTGACAGGTTCTGAGGTGTGTGAATGAAGTTTTTGATTTTGCATGAATTTGGTTATAGGCAAAACTGTAAGTATTAAAGAAAAAGCAAAGACACAGAGGAGGCAAGAGGCCAAGAGCTGGGATGATCTGCACTGGCATGTCCTTCAAAGAATCTGCAAGTGAGCGGCTAGAGGTCAGGTGATCAAAAGCAACACAGGCCAGTCATGGTGGCCCATGCCTGTAATCCTAGTGTGAGTTCAGGAGTTGAAGACCAGCCTGCACAACAGCTGCATCCCATCTCTAAAAATAGCCAGGTATTGTAATGGGCGACTTGGAAAGCTGAGGAAAGAGGATCGCTTGAGCCCAAGTTTGAGGTTGCTGTGAGCTATAACACCATGACACTCTACCCAGGGCAACAGAGTGAGACTCTTTTTCAAAAAAAAAAAAAAAATAGCCTGGCGTTGTGGTAGGCGCCTGTAGTCCCAGCTACTCCACAGGCTGAGGCAAGAGAATCGTTTAAGCCCATGAGTTGGAGGTTGCTGTGAGCTGTCATGCCACTGCACTCTACTGAGGACAACATAACAAGACTCTGTCTCAAAACAAAACAAAACAAAACAGTGCTGAATGACTTTAGTTCTATCCACAGGAGAAAGGTTGGTAAGGTTATTTTCAAAAAGGGTATGAAGGGAAAAGAGTAGATAGAGGTTTAAGGGTAAAGGACCCTCCTAATGGTTCAAGGGAGTCCTTACAACTTTGTGAAAGCATGTATATACACATTAACTGATCTAGAAGGATCTCAAAATTTAAAAGTGGTTTCTTTGCGATCATTGCTTAAATTCATAACTATTTTTTTTCTGTTTTTGTGTGTGTGTTTTTTTTTTTTTTTTTTTTGGCCGGGGCTGGGTTTGAACCCACCACCTCCAGCATATGGGACCGGCGCCCTACCCGCTGAGCCACAGGCGCCACCCAATTCATAACTATTTTTAAGAGAACCAAATCAAGCAGTGGGATGAACCACAGAGTAAAGAATATGAAAAAGAATGATAGAACTGCAATGTGGTTCTAAATCAAATTCCTATTAGACTTCTTCTCATTCCTTTCACCTTTTTTTTTTTTTGTGACAGAGTCTCACTATGTCACCCTCAGTAGAGTGATATGGCATTACAGCCCACAGCAACCTCCAACTCTTGGGCTTAGGTGATTCACTTACCTCAGCCTCCTAAGTAGCTGGGACTACAGGCGTCCGCCACAATGCCCGGCTATTTTTAGTTGTAGTTGTCATTGTTGTTTGGCAGGCCCAGCCTGGGCTCGAACCCGCCACCTTCAGTGTATATGACTGGCGCCCTAGAAACTGAGCTACAGGCGCTGAGCCTTGTTCCTTTCATCTTTTTAATGAAAATTAAGCTTGCATGTGATTCTCAAGTAAAATAGTACAGGACATAAAGAAAACCCAAGAATTGCAAAATATTCTCTGCCAGCACGTTTAGCTCTCAATAGGCAAATCTACTCGGAATACTCCATCTATTTGTGTTTTCCTGATAGTTGCCTCCATATCACTCAACAGCATTTTATACCCCTGTTTCTTGTTTTCTTAATTTAATTTTAGACATAAATGAATGACAGGTGAGGATTTAACTCACACTTCCCACCTTTCTTCCAACCCTCCTTCTAGTATCATAATACAACTGCTTTTTTTTTTTTTTTTTTTTGTAGAGACAGAGTCTCACTTTATCACCCTCGGTAGAGTGCCGTGGCATCACACAGCTCACAGCAACCTCCAACTCCTGGGCCCAAGCGATTCTCTTGCCTCAGCCTCCCGAGTAGCTGGGACTACAGGCGCCCGCCACAACGCCCAGCCATTCTTTGCTGCAGTTCAGCCGGGGCCGGGCTTGAACCCGCCACTCTCGGCATATGGGGCCGGCGCCCCACCGACTGAGCCACAGGCGCCGCCCAATATAACTGCTTTTGATTCTCCTATAAGCTTCCTTTACAATGTTCAATAATACAGTTTCCCCTTTATTTTGTGTTTCATTTGTTGTAGACAGTATTTCTTGGCTCTTTGCTATGTAAGATGTCAATATTAACACCTTCATTTCCTTTGACACTGTTTCTTTCAATTTTGTCATCTGTTTTTTACAATTACATTGTCAAGGTGGATTACATTCTATTTTATTATTAGTACTAGTGCTCCCAAATTTATCTATTGGTTGATACAGTTCACTGCAGATCATAGTTTACACTATGATTACACTTATACAGCTTTTTGTGTTTTCTGGTGATTCTAAGTATTTTTTCCCTTGTACTTTTGGTCTCTATGGTAGGCACAATTCTTTTAATATCTCCTATTATACAAAGTATCTATAGAGTCAAACTGTCCCCTGGAGGCCACTTCTCCCTTTCTTCAATGTGAACTTGTTGCTTTCTTGTTGTAACAAACAGCTGTCACCTTGGGTCGTGGCTGCTTTCCTGAACTGAGTTCATTATTTTCTGGGTTCTGTGTGTGACAGGCATTGTTTTTTGCCTATGTCTTAGGTAAGGTTCCTCAGAAGTAGTAGAAGTGGTTGACGTAAAAAAGATTATTTGGGGTGGTGCCTGTGGCTCAGTGAGTAGGGCGCCGGCCCCATAAACCGAGGGTGGCAGGTTCAAAGCCCCAGCCAGACTGTAACAAAAAATAGCTGGGCATTGTGGTGGGCACCTATAGTCCCAGCTACTTGAAAGGCTGAGGCAAGGGAATTGCCCAAGCCGGAAAGATGGAGGTTGCTGTGAGCTGTGATGCCACTGCAAAGTAAAACTCTACCTCTAAAAAAAAAAAAAAAAAAAAATTGGGTGGCGCCTGTGGCTCAGTCAGTAAGGTGCCGGCCCCATATACCGAGGGTGGCAGGTTCAAACCCGCCCCGGCCGAACTGCAAAACCAAAAAAAAAACTAGCCGGGCGTTGTGGCGGGTGCCTGTAGTCCCAGCTACTCAGGAGGCTGAGGCAAGAGAATCGCTTAAGCCCAGGAGTTGGAGGTTGCTGTGAGCTGTGTGAGGCCACGGCACTCTACCGAGGGCCATAAAGTGAGACTCTGTCTCTACAAAAAAAAAAAAAATTATTTGAAGGTTATATGTAGCATAAATGTCTTTTCCGCAGTCTGTGGCTTGTCTTAGTTGGTGATACCTGTTTATATCCTACTACTTATATATTATTATTATTTTTTTTTGTAGAGACAGAGTCTCACTTTATGGCCCTCGGTAGAGTGCCGTGGCCTCACACAGCTCACAGCAACCTCCAACTCCTGGACCCAAGCGATTCTCTTGCCTCAGCCTCCCAAGTAGCGGGGACTACAGGCGCCCGCCACAACGCCCGGCTATTTTTTTTTTTTTGGTTGCAGTTCAGCCGGGGCCGGGTTTGAAACCGCCACCCTCGGTATATGGGGCTGGCGCCTTACTGACTGAGCCACAGGCGCCACCCCCTACTACTTATATTTTAGAACTTACTCATCATCTTTGTGAAAAGTGAATATTCTCGCCATTTTGTTAATTGTTTCATCCTGTGAAATAATAACCATTTCTTTATGGCACTGTTTTAACAGTTAATCACAATGCGTTTTAAGTACCTTGATTCAGTTAACCTCCCTTATAAGACTTTTATTTTGCCCTAGCACTTAGCTCAGTGCCTGGCCATAGTAAGTAGCCAATAAGTATTTTCTGGAAAAAAATATATTCTTGAGATTGTAATCATTCCCATTCATCCTTACTATACCACTCTGTAATGATCAGAGTTCTCATTTAAGCAGAAAAGGAATTTATCAAAAGTTACCAGATCTCTTACAAAGTTGTTGGAAAGGCTGGTTGATGGTCCAGCAGCAACTCTAGAAACATGTTACAGCAAAGGTCTGATGATGAAACTGCTATTGCTTGCTACCACCCAACAGTGAAAGCTAGGAGCCCTACTTTGATGTAACCACTGTTGTCCCCCAAACATGCCCATCTCTGCTGCTGTGCTTTTTGGCAAATGGAAGTTCTGGGCAGAGCCTATTTGTTCACTTTTGAATTCTAAGTTTTTTTTTTTTTTTTTTTTGAGACAGACTTGCACTGTCACCCCAGTGAGAGTACAGTGGTGTAGTCATAGTTCACTGCAACCTCCAACTCCTAGGCTCAAGTGATCCTTTTGCCTTGGCCTCGTAAGTAGCTGAGACTACAGTTATGCACCATCATGCCCAGATAACTTTTTCTATATTTAGTAGAGATGGGGTCTTGCTTTTGCTTAGGCAGCTCTCGAACTCCTGACCTCAAGTGATCCTCCTGCCTCGGCTTCCCAGAGTGCTAAGATTACAAGCATGAGCCACTGCGCAAGGTCAAATCCTAAGACCAATACAGAGAAATATGATTATTAGAAGCTAGTTCATATGACTTCATCCATCTCATAAAAAAGGTGAGAATTTGAGTCCTGATTTTTTTTTTTTCTGAGATAGGGTCTTCTCTGTTGCCTGGGGTAGAGGCAGGCAACAGAGAGTGGAGTCATACCTCACCGCAACCTCCAACACCTGGGCTCAGGTAATCTCCCTGCTTTAGCTTCCTGAGTAGCTGGGACTATAGGTGTGTGCCACACATCTGGCTAAATTTTTTGAAGAGATGATTTCTCACTATGTTGCTCAGGCTCTGCTCTCACAGTTCTCTAACCCATGAGTTCAGGCAATCCACCTGCCTCAGCCTCCCAGAGTGCTAGGATTACAGGCGTGAGCCACCGCACCTGCCCTTAGTTTTTCTATTTTTAGTAGAGATAGAGTCTCACTCTTGCTAAGGCAATCCACCCACCTTAGTCTTCTAGAGTTCTAGGATTACAGGTGTGAACCACTGTGCACAGCCTTTAAAGTAAATTTTAAAATACATTAGCCAGTAGTCTTAGCTACTTGGGAAGCTGAGGTGGGAGGATCACTTGAGCTTGAGAATTGAGGTTGCAGTCAGCTGTGATCATGCCAGTGCACTCCAGCCTAGGCAAAAGAGCAAGACCTTATCAAATAAATAATAGGGTTAGTTTTTTTACTGTTGCAGTGAGAGTTTACAGCAAGTAAAAGCAAAAGGAGGAGGCTAGAATGATCCATGTGGTAATAAATGAGCATTGACAACATCATTGTGAACTCATTTTTAGCTTAATATAGACACAAGTGGTTACATATAGATATCTGTACATACACAGGATGGTATATGCATACTTCCTTGGTCTGTAGCTGAGACGGCCTAAAAGTAACAATACCCCAGTATCGGGTGGCGCCTGTGGCTCAGTGAGTAGGGCGCCGGCCCCATATGCCGTGGGTGGTGGGTTCAAACCCAGCCCCGGCCAAACTGCAACAAAAAAATAGCCGGGCGTTGTGGCAGGCGCCTGTAGTCCCAGCTGCTCCGGAGGCTGAGGCAAAAGAATTGCGTAAGAAGAGTTAGAGTTAGAGGTTGCTGTGAGCCGTGTGACGCCACGGCACTCTACCCGAGGGGGGTACATGAGACTCTGTCACTACATAAATAAATAAATAAATAAATAAAAACAATGCCCCAGTAGCAATGAGGCCCAAATATTGGTTTCTAATACTATTTTCTAATGAAAGCCTACTTGGAAAAATTGTTGATTCTAGGACTAGGTGAGGAAATACACAAAATAAGCCTAGAACATCTCCCAGTGCTAGAAAGTTAGGAAGTAATCCAAAACAAAATACACACAATAATGGGGTTATGTCAAGGAACACAGGAGCCAATTGAAAGAGCTTCCAATGGCCAAAGCTTCAATAATTTTAGCAAGAAAATAATGTTGGGGTAGCACCTGTGGCTCAAAGGAGTAGGGCGCTGGCCCCATATACTGGAGGTGGTGGGGTTCAGACCCAGCCCCAGGCAAAAACTGCAAAAAAAAAAAAAAGAAAGAAAATAATGTTGGAATATTGGGTTATAACTCAAGGAATAAAATAAACATCCATAACTCCATACTGATATAAATAATTGAATGAATGTATACATGGGGGAGATAACAAAAATCTTCCATGCAGAAGTATTCTAAATAATATAGGTAGCTACTTATTCTCAAGGAGGTGGAGCATAACTTCCTGCTCTTTAAGTTTAGGTTTCATACAGTGACTTTTTTCAGAGAGTACAGTATGGAAAAGAGGAGTACAGTATTAGTTTGCTAGAGCTGTGGCTTAAACAACAGACACTTATTTTCTTTTTCTTTTTTTTTAGAGACAGAGTCTCACTTTGTCACCCTGGCATCACGGCCTACAGCAATCTCCAGCTCTTGGGCAATTCTCTTGCCTCAGCTTCCCAAGTAGCTGGGACTATAGGTACCCACCACAGTGCCCGGCTATTTTTTGTTGTTGTTGTTGCAGTTTGGCCAGGGCCGGGTTCAAACCTGCCACCCTCGGTATATGGGGCTGGCACCCTGCTCACTGAGCCACAGGCATTGCCCAACAGAGATTTATTTTCTTAACAATTCTGGAGGTTAGAATTCCAAAGTCAAGGGGTTGGCAAAGATAGTTCTTCTAAGGCCTCTCTCCCTGGCTTGTAGATGGTTGTCTTCTCTCTATGAGGTCTGATAATTAAGTTCCTGAACTTGCCACTATGCTTGCACAATATACTTACATTGGCAGCACCGTACAAACAACTCAGTAAGGTTTCATAACCTTGGTACCTTATTGTCTCATAGCTGTGTTTGTGTCGATTTGTGGTGGTGTCTTGCTGAGTGGTGTTCATTATTGTTGTTGCATGTTTTGTGTGCTGTTGCAAGGATGTCAGAGCTTAAATTAGAGCAATGAACAAACATTGCATTTCTTGTTAAATATGGCAAAAATAGAAGTGACATCTTAGACATGTTAGTCCAAATTAAAGGGGATAATGCCGTGAAGAACATGGCAGTGTACAAAAGGACTAAATGTTTTTCTGAGAGGAGAGAAAGCATCACTGTTGAAGAGCAGTCAGGCTGGCCATTAATGAACAAAACTGATTAAAACATTACAAAAAATTGTTGAATTGTGCATCAAAATTGTTGGCAGACTGTGAGAAGCATAGCAGACCAAGTAAACATTGATAAAGAGACAGGAAAATATTCACTGAAAATCTTGGCATGAGAAAGGTGTGTTTCTTGCATCACGACAATGCATCAGCTCACGTGGCACTGTCTGCGAGGGAGTTTTAGCCAGTAAATAACTGTATTGAAACATCTTCCCTACTCACCTGATCTTGGGCCCCCAATAACTTGTATATTTACCTGCAGATAAAGGAAATATCGAAAGGAAACATTTTGATGACATTCAGGACATCCAGGGTAATATGACGACAGCTCTGATGGCCATTCCAGCAAGAGTTCCAAAATTGCTTTGGAGGGGAGTACTTTGAAAGCGAATGAAGTGATATTCAGCCATGAGGTATGTAGTACCTTTTCTGGGATGAGTTCACTTACTTGATTGTCAGACCTCATACGTATTCACACATTCTTCCCTCTGTACAGATCTGTGTTCTAATCTTCTCTTTTTATAAGGACACTAGTCAAATTAAGTCCATTGACCTCATTTTAACTTAATTATCTCTTTAAAAGACCTTGTCTCCAAGAGCAGTCATGTTCTAAGGTACTGAGAGTTAGGATTTCAACATATGAATTTGGGGGTGGGGGAGAACAACTTTATAGTGAAGAAACCAGATAAATACTCCCTGAACCAGATGATCAAGATCAATAGCAATAGACATAAGTCATGTTGATAGTATGACCCTTGATATGATGTGATGAAAATGATACTTTACGCGCCGGCCCCATATACCGAGGGTGGCGGGTTCAAACCCGGCCCCGGCCAAACTGCAACCTAAAAATAGCCAGGCGTTGTGGTGGGCACCTGTAGTCCCAGCTACTCGGGAGGCTGAGGCAAGAGAATCGCTTAAGCCCAAGAGTTGGAGGTTGCTGTGAGCTGTGTGAGGCCACGGTACTCTACCGAGGGTGGTACAGTGAGACTCTGTCTCCACAAAAAAAAAAAAAAAAAAGAAAATGATACTTTACCTCTGCAGTCTTCTTTACAAAGACCTATTACCCCAGTATAGTCAAGACAAATCCCAATTGGGCTACCTTCTGCAAAATAACTGATCTGTAGTCCTCAAAATTGTCATCAAAAACAAGGAAAGCCTGAGAAACTGTCAGCCAGGAAGATCCTAATGAGACATAATTATTAAATGTAATACAGTATCCTGGATAGGTTCCCGAAACAAAAAAAAGACATTGGGTAAAACTAAGGAAACGTGAAAGAAGTATGGATTTTAGTTAGTGATAATGGATAATAATTGTTAATTAAATTGTAACAAGTATATATACTATACTAAAATGTTAATGAAAGGGAAAACTGGTTGCAGGGTATATGGGATTTCTCTGTATTATCTTTGCAATTTTTCTGTAAATTTAAAACTATTCTAAAATAAAAAGTTTACTTAAAAAAAAAGGCTCACCTGAATACCTCCAAATTAGAACTGGGACTAGAATCTAGGTCATTCGAATCTAAGTCATTTTTGCTACTCAGGAGTTTCTAACCATTACAGCATACCCATCACAGTGTCCAAGCATCGTCACATGGAAAGCAAGGGTGTGTCTGTGGTTACTGGAGGTACAGGATGAGAGGGGCTAGTAAATATTATAAAATCAAGTCATTCAGGAAGATCAAGACAATATAAAGCAGGTAAGTGCTATGGAGTTGTGCTGGAAGTATTTCAAGATCCAGAAAAATCAACAGATGGATCAAAGGAATCAGGTGCTTTAAAGCATAGCGATACAGAAACTGGTCAGATAATGAGCAAAACTGGTCAGGACACAGCAGGCTAGAAGACTCGTAAACAAAGGACCAGAGATCAGGCAGACACTTTAGAACACACAAGATTACACTCTTGACTTACAGGAATAGGCACTGGGGATAAAAATCATAGTGGTAATAGTTTACATTTATCATAGCTTACATATAAATTTTTCACATATATTATTTATTTGGTAGTGAATTTATCCCCCTAAGCTCCCAGGTGAGGAAAGCTGGCTAAAGTCAAGGCAGTGAAGAGGGACAAGCCAAGAAGTTTTTGATATTTGTCTCCCATCTTTCAAAAGTCTTTTTGGTCAGCTTTCCTCTGTTCTTGACTTTTGTTTTTTCTGCTTCATAGCTTAGTCTCCTCAAGCTGCATCTCTATATGTCCTTCAATCATAAATGATTGCCGTCCTATCACCATTTGGATCTCTCATGGAGCTATTTGCAATTCTTCTCTACCCACTCACGTCATCTATGTCCAGTTCCTGGTTCTCTGAATTTAAATATTAGGATATGTCAATGTCAACTAAGGTACTATACCCAGTAACACAGTGCTCACTTCTGCCTCTAGAATTGAGCCAATTTTACAGAATTATAATTACTACTGTATATGACCATGCAGCACGGACTGCCCCTTCCCCTACTCCTATAGCCACTCCTTGCAGTGAGCTTCCACCCGGCCAACGACCATATTTCATTCATCTCTGTATCTTTTTTATCTTTAGTGCCTGCACGTAATATGTTCTCAATAAAAAACTGTTATTGAAAAAAGTAATATCCATGAATACTTTGAAGAAAAGGAACTGTTCATATAGACTTAGACATTGTTTTCATTTAAAAACCACCTCATAGGTGGGGGCACAGTGGCTCATACCTGTAATCTTTTTTTTTTGTCGAGGCAGAGTTCTACCCTATGCCCTGAGCTGAGGGCGGTGGCTTCGGAGCTCACTGCAACCTCGGACTCCGGCTGTGGGCATCCGGTTGCCTCAGCCTCCCGGGCCGCTGGGATTACAGGCGCTCGCCACTGCGCCCGGCTGCGTTTTTCCATTTTTTTCACGAGTTGGGGTCTCACTCTCGCTCAGACAAGCCTGGAATTCCTGAGCTCAAGCAATCCTCCCGCCTCAGCCTCCCACAGTGCTGGGATTACAGGTGTGAGCCACCGCGTCCGGTTCATACCTGTAATCTTAGCACTCTGGGAGACTGAGGAGGATGGACTGCTTGAGCTCAGAGGCTCGAGAATAGCCCGAGCAAGAGCGAGACCCTGTCTCTACTAAAAAAAATAAAAAAAATAGCTGGACATCATGGTAACGGCCTGTAGTCCCAGTTACTCAGGAGGCTAAGGTAGGAGAATTGCTTGAGCCCAAGAGTTTGAGGTTGCTGTTAGCTATGACAACACAGCACTCTATCGAGGGCAACAGAGTGAAACTTTGTCTCAAAAACAAACAAACCCCAAAAACAACACACACAAAAACCCCACCTCATAAAGACATACCCAATTATTACTGAAAATTTTATCAACTTAAAATGAAATATATTGTCTACTAGCTACTCTTTGAGGGGGGGATTGTAAGCCCTTGAAAGTTGTATTTATTGCTGGTTTCCATACTTCACTATAACCAAAGTGCTTAGGACTGTTCACATACACATGTAAGGGAGAGGAGGCCACCACCACCATGTCCTGTTCCTTCTGGCTTTCAAGTCTGCTCTTTTTCTGAATGAGGTAAGGTAAGGTCAAGAGTACAAAACTCTTCTCCTGGGCAGCGCCTGTGGCTCAGTGAGTAGGATGCCGGTCCCATATGCTGGAGGTGGCGGGTTCAAACCCAGCCCTGGCCAAAAACCACAAAAAAAAAAAAAAAAACTCTTCTCCTCCTCCTCATCCCTTACCTTCATCTTAATTAGGGCTCCAAATATAGGAGTGGGTCAATGCATATGTTTGGGAATTATAAAAGGATAATACCAATTCATTTTCTCTCATCATTAAGCAATCAAAAAGCACTCACACCTTTAAGACTCTCAGTTTTTGGCTTTTTTTTTTTTTCTCAGTATACTCAGCATTTGTCAAGTCCTGAGAGGTGGGTATTATCTGAAGGCTGAGAAAACAGGCAGAGTGGTTACCACCTTATACAAGGCATGAAGAAACTGGAAGGGGTGGAGGCCAGGCCTCCAAAGTCTCAGTCCAGTGCTCTTTCTGTTCTGCTGTTTGTAATTGTATATGTTTTCTCTTTTTGTGTATGGGTGTAGAAAGGGTGAAATATGAAAGACATTGGGTTTTAAAATGGGAAGGAAGAGAGACAATTCCAAAGAACTTTAGACCCTTAATCATTCCCTCTGGCATTTCTTAGGAGGAGACTGTGGGTAAGTGAGCAAGAGGAGGAGAGGTCCTGCCCCTTCTCCCTTTCAGGGAATGGTCTGTCTTCAAATACACATGCCCTACATACACATAACCAGAAGCCCCACCTATGGGAGTTTTTTTGTTTTTGTTTTTGCAGTTTTTGGCCGGGGCTGGGTTTGAACCCGCTACCTCTGACATATGGGACTGGCGCCCTACCCCTTTGAGCCACAGGTGCTACCCCTATGGGAGTTGTCACACTAAAAAGAGGCTAAACTTTTTTTTTTTTTTAAGAGACAGAGTCTCACTTTGTCACCCTCGGTAGAGTGCTGTGGCGTCACAGCTCATAGCAACATCCAGCTCTTTGGGCTTAGGCAATTCTCTTGCCTCAGCCTCCCGAGTAGCTGGGATTACAGGCGCCCGCCACAATGCCTGGTTATTTTTTTGTTGCAGTTTGTCAGGGGCTGGGTTTGAATCCGCCACCCTCAGTATATGGGGCCGGCGCCCGACTCACTGAGCCACAGGCACCGTCCAGAGGCTGGATAAATTTTATATGTGTGTATATGTAAGTATATACAGACAAACGCGCACACACACATATATATGAGGATTATTCAATCAGAAGGAAAAGGCTGGGTGGGCAGGAGAGAGATGGTGAAGACAAACAGCATAGTGTTGGAGGTAGAAAGATAACATTCTGCTTGATGTGCAGGGATAACTGCCAGGAAAGTGAAGGTTTCCACCTTTTGATACAGAGTTAAATTGCAGGTATAGATTTTCCGCTTACACCTGGCATTTTAAGGTGGTATCTGGATCAGCTTCAGGTGGCACCATGGAACCAACAATCACTAGGACAGAATGGGACCGGAAAGAGGTCTGGGGCAGAAGGGTAGTCAGCACCTCTGCAAACGCACAGGCCTAGCAAAGAGGCACCTGGGCTGTCCCTGGGATATCTTGTTTCAAATCGCTTGAGTTTCAGTAGCTTAGAACCGACCCCTATGTTCTGACATCATGAGACTGAGGGAGATGCTGAGTTGTTTGGAGTGACCTTGGTGATCCTTCTTCACCTCAAATTCCTGGTCCTGCCCTGCTCAGCTGTTAGGTCACTGCTGTTGACAAGGCTCTTTTGGAGTTCCAGGTTATTTTCCGCCCCTAGATCCGCTTCCTAGAAATGCTTGGGAGGAAGGAGAAGCAGCCTGGCAGCTCCTCCTAGTCATTCACCTGGACACAGGTGCAGCCCTGTCCGGTGCTGCCCCTCCCTCGGGGTGCCCGGCTCTTCTGCACCATCTAGCGCAAGCTCCGGTCTGGAGGCGTCCGGGGTGCGCTGCGCCCCCGGGGCGGATGCCCTCGGCGGGTTTCGGAGCCGCGACGGCGCAGGCTGGTAGGCTGACGCTGCCCGGCGCCCGCAGCCGGCGGGAGGCAGCGTGAGCCCGAGAGAGCCCGGAGCAGCCGCGGTGGCAGCGCTCGGGCGCAGCCTCCTCCCGCTCCCACAATGCACAGGGCGGCGGCGGCGGCGGCATCGCGGGCCGCGGGGGAGGCTGCGGCGCCGACTGCGACCCCGACGACCGGGGGCACGCGGAGCATTGGCGACGGCTCGCGGCGAGCCCGGGAGTGATGGCCAGGCTCCGGCCGGCCGCCCGCGCCTGAGGCGCCCCGCCCCGCCCCGCCCCGCCCTGCTCCCCGCCCGCCGCTGCCGGGCGCTTCCTAGTCCGCGCGGGCGGCCGCCCAGGCGAGGTGCGGCCTCCGCACAGGCGGGGGGCGTCGGCTCGCGGGAGCAGCCATGGCCGCGTCCGAGCTCTACACAAAGGTAAGGCGCCCGGCGGGCCGGCGCCGTGGGGAGAGGACCGCGCGGCCGGGCGCCGGCAGCTGTGGGGCCGGGGAGGGGCGGCGCACCAGGCCGGGCAGGCCCCGCCGGCACCACCTCTTCCAGGCGTTCCAGAACCCGTGGCCCTGCCCGCCAGCTGCGGCACCTTCCTCTTTTGGGCGTTGATGGTTTAGGCTGCTGAGGGAGGCCTGTCCCCATGGTCACCGGGTCGTGGAGTGGGGGGACAGAGCGGGTTTACGAGTGGAAAGCGGGCCGCCGTGTGTCTTTGGTAGGGCGGGCCTGGGCCAGAATAGACTAGCCCTCCGATCTGGCTGAAAGAAAATCTCGGCTGGTGGGAGTTGATGCTTTGGTGGATACCATTGTCCCTCTGGTGAGGACGCACGCTTAAAATAACGTGCTGTGTTGGTATGCGGATACGGTGCCACCTCTAACGCCCCCCATCCATCCTTTCTGTGATGGTCCTGGGTTCCTGCGAACGGTGGCCCTCGACTTTCACCTTTAGCTGCCAGGTTTCAGGTTGCTGCCCTGGGGTGGTGAGCCCCTGGGGAAGACGCCACGGGATAAATGAGAGGTGATTCATGGGCTGGGATGGTCGGTACTCATCTGTCTCTGGCCGTTTGCAACCTGCATGTAATCCCGTAGAGCCTTGTTAGGCTCCATGTCTTTACCATCCTCTGGGGCAAGCCTTTTTCTTCTGGGTTTAGGGAAGTGGCAGCCTTTTCTTTCTTAAACTGACACCAGTATTCTCGGAGTGTGGTAATCCATGAATGACATATTTTTGGAGAACTGTCCCTTTGATGTCTGTTCTGAAAATTTGTCTTGGGCAGTGTGAGAATGTGTGTAATTATGGCACTTTAAACTATAGCTCATGTGTAGTAGGCGTTTTGCCAACTATTGATTACCTCTAATTCCAGTTAACAGAATGGCCTTAATTTTTCAAGTTAGCACTTGCAATAGAACCTTCATTTACGTTCCTGGAGTCATTTATTCCAAAAATGATTCAAGTAATCTCAGGGACTGAGCTGCAGTATATTATGGAGAAAAGAGGTCTGGACTGGGCATGGATTCTAGCCTGGGCCTTTTCACGTGCTGTGTGTCCTTGAGCAAGTCACTTAACCTCTCTGGTTCAGTTTCCTCATGTGTAAATGCAGTTATTACCTGACCTAGATTCCTTACAAGCTGTTGTTAGGTTCAAATTTTGTAATAGTTGTGAAAGCTTTTTGTAACCCATGCATTTCTGTAGAAATACAGGTATGAGATATATGATCAACCGTGAAATGAGGAGCTTGTATGAACATTCTCTGGGACCTCTTTCTTTCAAGGCTTAATTTAAGAATTGTGCAATTGGAACTTCTCTATAAACTTAGTCATTTCTTTAAGCTTTTGTAGATCTCTAAGGTATGAATGAATGTAACTGAAAACTGATGAAAAGTTACTTTATTAACAAATGCTTATGTAGTGTTTACTTTGTGCCAGGTACTGTTCTAAGTGGTTTGAAAGTACTAACGCATTTAATCTTCATAATAAACCCATCAGGTAGATACAAAGAAATAGTCATTTTCACTTGAAGAAATATCATTCTATAAACGTTCTTTACTTCGTGTATCCACTATCTCTCCCCAGCCCCATCTGTGGGTAATAAATTGTTGGATAATTTGGGAGAAAAAAATTGAATAGATAAAGTGATTTCTATTTATTTATTTTGCATTTTTGGCGGCTTGAACCTGCCACCCTTGGTGTGTGGGGCCGACGCCCTACTCCTTGAGCCACAGGCACTGCCCTATTTTAATTTTTTTTTTGTAGAGACAGAGTTTCACTTTACTGCCTTCGGTAGAGTGCCGTGGCATCACACGGCTCACAGCAACCTCCAGCTCTTGGGCTTATGTGATTCTCTTGCCTCAGCCTCCCGAGCAGCTGGGACTATAGGCGCCCGCCACAACGCCCAGCTATTTTTTTGTTGCAGTTCGGCCAGGGCTGGGTTTGAACCCACCACCCTTGGTATATGGGGCCGGTGCCCTATTCACTGAGCCATAGGTGCCGCTATGTTGCCCTTTGGTTGAGTGCCATGGCGTCACAGCTAACAGCAACCTCCAATTCTTGGGCTTAAGTGATTTTCTTGCCTCAGCCTCCCAAGCAGCTGGGACAACAGGCGCCTGCCACAATGCCTGACTATTTTTTGTTGTTGTTGCAGTTGTCATTGTTGTTTAGTTGGCCCAGGCCAGGTTCGAACCCACCAGCCTCAGTGTATGTGGCTGGTGCCATCACTGTGCTTCGGGTGCTGAGCTGAAAAAGATATTGTGATTTTTAACTTGTAAAGTTTTGTCCTTCAGTCACAGCTTCATCACAATCTGTTTTAAAATTTGCCATTTAGGGCGGCGCCTGTGGCTCAGTCGGTAGGGCGCCGGCCCCATATACCGAGGGTGGTGGGTTCAAACCCAGCCCCGGCCAAACTGCAACCAAAAAATAGCCGGGCGTTGTGGAGTGCGCCTGTAGTCCCAGCTACTCGGGAGGCTGAAGCAAGAGAATCGCTTAAGCCCAGGAGTTGGAGGTTGCTGTGAGCTGTGTGAGGCCACAGCACTCTACAGAGGGCCATAAAGTGAGACTCTGTCTCTACCAAAAAAAAAAAAAAAATCTGCCATTTAGTTATTGTAAAGACAAACAGGTTTAGATATTAAGATTGAAATTGGGACTTACTCTGTTTTCTCCCTAGAGTGGTCACTTGGTTGTTGGCTAATTCTTTTTGTGATGGGCTTTAGCGTAATAGTAGGCAAAAACATTTATGAGACATCCAGTGTACCAGGTACTCTGCTTAATGTTGAGAGGTTCTAGTAATCAACAAGACATAGTCTTGTCCCTCAGGAGGCTTACAGTCTGCTTATATTTTTGACCCATTTTGAACCTTGAAAGATATAAATAACCTACTGTTACTGCAATGGCAAGCAGACAGGTGATATGGTAATTTATTAGGAGAGGTTAAGGAATGAGGTGGGAAATGGGGAAGGTTAGAATCATTCTAGAGATTAAAGCTGGGGTAATGATTATTAGGAGAAGAGGGAAATGGTTAAAAGTAGTATCAGTGTGGATAAACACAAGGATTTTTCCCTTGCAGAGGATTAACAGGGAAGGGAGTTCTGGGGTAGATTACAAAGAAAGATGTATTAGTGACATGCATTAATTATGGCATTCAATATTGTAGTTAAATCTGAAAAGTGCCCTTTTAAAAAGTGTCATTCAGATCTTAAGGAAGATTTTGATGTGGGTTAGAGATCAGCTATTATTACACTGAAGGACAAGAGACTGTTCAGTTTCTCCTTTTTAGCTAGAATGATAATGGTTTTATAACACCAATTTAGCAAGACTTCCATTTTGTAAAATTTTCCAGTATAAAAATTTTAAGGTCCATTGCTAGGTTCCCTGGGATATAACATTTCTAGAAACTGATATTTTGGTTAAAACATGTTTGTTGATTTTTTAAAATAACAGTTTCATTAAGATATTCATATGGGGTGTGATTTATCAATAAAGTGTACTATTTCTCAGCTACTTGGGAAGTTGAGGCAGGAGGATTGCTTGAGGATAGAAGTTTGGGCAGCATAGTGAGACTCCATCTCTAAAAAAATGAAACATACAAACTAGCCAGATGTGGTTCCTGCTACTTGGAAGGCTGAGGTAGAAGGATCTCTTGGGCCCAAGAATTTGAGGCTGCAGTGAGCTATGATTGTGCCACTGCACTCTAGCCTGGGCAACAGAATGAGACCTGTCTCTTAAAAAGAAAGTGTATTATTCAATGATTTGTAGTATATTCACAGAGTTTTATGTTGATTTGTTTTTAGGTCTGCTTGCCTTGCTCCCAAAAGAATTGAAGGCATCTATGATATCTCCTTGCTTCTTATTTTGAAAATGTTTGCTAGTCTTGACTTGCCAGTGGTACAGAGGATATACTGATAGTACCCAAAATAGCAACTAGAAATAATTCAGCATTTGTGGAGCGCGATTTATCTATTAGACCTGTAAGGATCACCAGCAGCAAAGTAGTGAATGCATGCCAGTCCTCCTCATGTGAAGTTCCCAGACATACAGCACCATAAATGCTATGGAATGGTCATTATTTCCTGAATCTATTTAATTAGGAATCTATTTAATTCCTCTCTTTGCTTGTATAGTAGGCCAAAAATACAAAACAAACCAAAAAAGGGGGTCCTCATAGTGTGCTAAGATGCTGAGTATTGAAACCATGCAAAAACATCCTAAAATCTCACATTCGCAGAGCCACGTAAAGTCTCCTAGATGAAAATGCTGTTTAGGCCAACGGATTGTTTATTTTTAACTTTCCTTTCCCATCATATTCCCTTATTCCTATAGGAGCTACATGGCCTAGTTTTTTTCTGGGATCGTTCCACATTTATATGTAGAGTTTGGCAAGCACATTAGCTATCCCCAAGTCTTCTGTCATGTCCCATCCATTCATATTTCCTCCTGATGTCCCTGGGTTTGTTAATGGCACTGCTGTTCTCCTAATCCTCAGGTTGGAGACCTTAGCATCCTTTTTCTTGTCTCTCATATTCTGTTTCTTCTGTATCATTTCTGACTTTGCTTGACATGCAGCTGACAGTTCAGATTCTGAACCCCGACTAGCACTTTCTTCTCTTTCTTATTGACCTGTACAAGTTTCTCTCTTACTATAATTACTGTATTTGTGTGTATGCTTACCATCCACACAATATCATAAGCCCTTTGAGAAGCTGTTTTGTTGACTTCCTGTAGAGTGTAGCTCAATGTCTCACCTAGAATAGGTATTCATTGAGTATTTGTTGAATGAATGAATGAATGAATGCTTAAACAGGAGAGGGACAGATTAAAAATAATGGTTTAAGATGATTAGTCCACTTATAGGAATGAATCAGGATATAAAGAAGTGGTTAAACAAGTAAACATTTTTCAGGCATGTTGAATGGGATGAGTAATAAAATGGGCAGCCAGGGAGACCAAGGGAATGTTCCAGGCAACAAAATATGAAGTGATGGGGGTCTGGGAGAGGGGAAAGAAGGGACAAATCTGAGAGACAGTTCTCTGAGGTAGGTATAGAATGGAAAAGAGAATATCTAATGCCAGTAGCTCCAGGCTTGGAAACTGAAAGTTAACTCCTATTCCATCATGAATTTTTACTGACTCTGGGACTTGAAAGCTACCTAGAAATACTTTTTTTTGTAGAGACAGAGTCTCATTGTACCACCCTTGGGTAGAGTGCTGTGGTGTCACAGCTCACAGCAACCTCTAACTCTTGGGCTTCCGCGATTCTCTTGCCTCAGCCTCCCAAGCAGCTGGGACTACAGGCGCCCGCCACAACGCCCGGCTATAGAAATACATTTTTAAACTGCTTGAGCAAGCAGAAAGCCCATGATTTCCTCTTGAAATTTGTTACTATCTCCTGAAGTGTGAAAGTTCTGTGTATTGCCTAGTGGTTAAAAGAGGTTCTAATGCTAATGAGAATTGCTACTGTGGTACTTTTAGCTTTAGTAAGGGAAACAGGGATGGGGTGGGGAGTTGGGAGGAGTCTATGAATGGGCTTCCAAGGATTTTACTGCAACTTTGGGGGAGGGGTGATGGAAAGGCTAACTTTTCTATAGGAGAATGTGGGAGGAGAGGCATGATCTCTCTTTACTTCTTGCCTAAGAAGATAATTTAGTTTCTTTGTTTTTCATTTTATGCAGACCTTTTTTTTAACTTTTTTTTTTTTTTTTTTGTAGAGACAGAGTCTCACTTTATGGCCCTCGGTACAAGTGCCGTGGCGTCACACAGCTCACAGCAACCTCCAACTCCTGGGCTTAAGCGATTCTCTTGCCTCAGCCTCCCGAGTAGCTGGGACTACAGGCGTCCGCCACAACGCCCGGCTAGACTTTTTTTTTTTTTTTTTTAATTAAATCATAGCTATGTACATCAATGCAATCATGGGGTACAATGTGCTAGTTTTATATACAATTTGAAATATTTTCATCAAACTGGTTAACATAGCCTTCATGGCATTTTCTTAGTTATTGTGTTAAGACATTTATATTCTACATTTAGTAAATTTCACATGTACCCTTGTAAGATATACCGTAGGTGTGGACCCACCAATTACCTTATGCAGATTTTTATATCCATTGGGAGACTATAGAGGCACTTGGTCCACCGTAGGATAGACTTGGATTTTTTTTGTTTATACTTTAGTAGTTCCTAGAAAAGTACAGAACGTTATAGGAAGTCTAAACTTCTGGCTGATTTATGGAGTAAGATCTGGCCAAGGCCTGTAAATGAAATACTGTGAATAAAACAACACTTCTCCCACCCCACAGCCTGGTCCTGTCCTCCCTATCACAGTGGTTTTCTCAGACTCCTCCCTCTTGTCTGCCTTGGGGGTTTGTTCTTCTTTTCCCTCTAGCACCATGCCTTAATTGCTCATCAACTTTATTGAGGTATAATTTAACATGCAAAAATTTGCTTTTTTAACGAAAGGTTACTCAAATGAAACAGTGGGATTGAGAAGGAACAAAGGAAATCTGTAATTGGGTGTGATCAAGTAGTCATAAACACCACTGCACTTGGACCAGCCAACCTTCACTGATTTTAAGTGTGTAGTTCAAGTTTTGACAAAAATATTGCCATGTAAACTCCACCACAAACAAGATATAGAATATTTGCATTACTCTCCAAAGTTTCCTTGTACTTATCTTCTTCTCTTCCCCAACTTATTTGAAGAGTTAATCACATTAGTGCTTACCCTATTATTGCAGAAGGAAGAGTTCTTTGTTTTTGTTTTTTTCCCAAAATTCATGCTATGATTCCACCTTAGCCCAAGCACTAGAAATACTTAATACAAAGGTCTGGCCTTAAAGATCACTCTATGAGTTCGTTTTCTGTAGGAGGTGAGAGAAGACGGAAAAGGAGTTTAGGTGGTTTTTATTGACTCTTTCCTTCATGCATTTACCACTTTGCATTTATTAATGATGTCTGCCTTTGAAGCTTTGTTTCCTCATGGATTTTTTTTGGTCAAGTTTGACCTTTAACAGTTCCTCTTCCCCATCTCTCTTGGTGGTAATGTCAGTTTGAGTTTGTGCTGATACAGCTTAAGTTTAGTGGAAACCTATCCCTGGCTTCTTCATGCTTTCAGCATTCTCTATTCCTCTTCCATTTAGAATTCCTCACCTGGAATTCTCCTTAATTAGCAGATGTTAGCATTAAACATCTTGTACAAGAGAGGCTTTTTACTATTGTAGAACTTACGGGAGATGTAATTATGTTTTGATTTCAAAATAATCTTGATTGACCTCAAAGGAGAAGTGCATTACATCCCTCCATGTTCCTTAGGATCATGTGTCCACCTCCTGGGCCTCATGTGCTGCTGTGGCCAACAGTGTGAACAAAGTGTTGGACTGGAGGGAGCGTGAACATAAAAAAATTTTGTTTATCCTTGGTCATATGTACAAAACCATACATCGCTCTGGCTAGGAATCCTGCATGTATGGTTAGGGTTTCTACTTCTTCACCAATACACAGTGAAACCAGAGAAATTTTAGACTAGAAAAAATAAAATGATCAGGCTGGTGAAGAGGGTAGAGAGATTAAAAGGGTAGAACTCTAGGAAGATAGTAAGCTGAGGTTATGGTGAATATTTGGTATCAGTAGTAGAAGTTTATAACACCAATCTGAGTTTAGTAGAGATGCTCGTTAGGTCTTGAAATAAATAAATAAATACATTACATTTAAAAAAATTTATACTTTAATCATTACATTTTACATTTATGAAACTCATTACCACAAGTTAACGTATCAGCTGAGATGTAGTACACATGTCAGTAAAAACGGCCTGGGTAATTGACAGATGATAGCACACTGACTTACCAAACCTCTCTTTAACAGCATTAAACAGTTTACCAGTAAGAGCTGTTTTAGTTGGAAGTAATAGAAACCAACTTAAAGCCAAAAATGGTTTTATTTGCTTGTATGACCTAAAAGTCTAGGCATGGTTGGAATCAAGTCTCAGACATGGTCTTTGGGTCACCCTGTCACTCACTCTTTTTTTCTTTCTTTTCTTTCTTTTGTCTCTCTCTCTCTCTCTTTTCTTTCTTCTTTCTTTTTCTTTTCTTTTTTCTCTCCTCTCCCCTCTCCTCTTTCTTGACAGAGTCTCACTTTATGGCCCTTGGTAGAGTGCTGTGACATCACAGCTCACAGTAACCTCCAGCTCTTGGGCTTAGGCGATTCTCTTGCCTCAGCCTCCCGAATAGCTGGAACTACAGGCGCCAGCCACAACGCCTGGCTGTTTTTTTTTTTTGTTGCAGTTTGGCGGGCCCGGGTTTGAACCCACCACCCTTGGTATATGGGGCCAGCGCCCTACCCACTGAGCCACAGGCGCTGCACTGTTACAATTATTTATAACTAAATATACATACACACTCATACCTATAATGGAATAAAATAAATTATTATGGAGTGAATTGTTATTTAATAACTTAGATTGGGGAGGGTACCTCATTTGTACTTTGGCTTTGTTCAGATTCTCCCTGAATCTGACATCATAATAGGAAGTAATTTTATATGAGTTTGCATAACTCATTTTCTGTGTATGTGTGTGTCTGTTTCATACAATTAAGTGCTTTTGTGTTAGACTAGTTGTCAGACTAGATAGACTAGACTAGTTCCACCTTAGTTTGTCAGTTTGCCATACTGGAGTACATATAGTAAATGACCAGATACTCCTTTAAAGACACAATCATACTTTAAAACATTTTTGTTAACAGTACTTAACTTTTACATAAAATTGGTTTCTATATACTTAAGCTGAGAAAAATCCTACTTCTAGTTTGCCAAGAAGCATGATTAGGTTAGAACCAGAATTTCTAGACATATTTTCTATAAAATTGGGAAATTGGTTCTCTTAATAAGGAATTTGGGTCAGAACCTGGATTAAATTTTTATCAATTCAGAATGTATATTTCTTATTTTAGAAATGAAAAAGTGAAACGTAGCTGGGCGTTGTGACAGTGCCTGTGGTCACAGCTACTCGGGAAACTGAGGCAAAAGAATCACCTAAGCCCAGGAGTTGGAGGTTGCTGTGAGCTGTGTGATGCCACGGCACTATACTGAGGGCGATAAAGTGAGACTCTGTCTCTACAAAAAAAAAAGAAAGAAAACAAGTGAAACCCCTCAGAGTTAATATTGCATTTTAACACACTCTTACTCTTAAACTCATTTTTTTTATCCTAAACCAAAATTTATCAACCTCTGTACTATTCATGGTAGGCTGGATTATTCTCTTTTTGTTGGAGGCTGTCCTGTGTATTGTGGATTTGTTTAACCAAATCCCTGACCTTTATCCTCTAAATCCAGTAGCACCCTCCTCCCCCAGCTGTGACAACCAATACTGTCTGCAGATGTTCTGGATGTCCCCTGGTATCACTACCTTAAGGCTTAGTCTAGGGTAAGAAAGAGTGAGAGTTAAAAATAGCAAGAAGGGTTAACTGGAACAACTTTAAGAAAAAATGGTTGACATATAAGCAACATTTCTTCATATGGAAATGATACATCGTAGGTAATTTGGATAATACAGAAACATATAAAGGAAGAAAAGTTAAACTAAATTAATTATCCCACCTACAGATAATCATTGTCAACTACTGATTTACTTCCTTAAGTCTTTTTTTTTTTTGGCCAGGGCTGGGTTTGAACCCGTCACCTCTGGCATATGGGACCGGCGCCCTACTTCTTGAGCCACAGGCGCCGCCCTACTTCCTTAAGTCTTTTATCTATATTCATAAATGGTAATGATTTAAAAAATGATTTTATAATGATTTTTTAAAACTAAATGTGTATTATGAGAATTTTTATAACAATAAATATTTATTGAAATATTGTTATGGCTGCATAATACTATATCATTTGGGTATACAAAATTTATTTATTTCTGGGTATTTTTCACCATTAGAAGTAACGTACTGTGGGCATCATTGTACATAAATCTTTGCTTAGTCGATTTTAGAATCCCGTCTCCCTGGCAAGAATTGGCATTTATATTTATACAGAAGGGGACATTCACATTCATTTTGTTTTAAAAGTAGCACTTTTTATGTGCATTTCCTCAAGGCTCGGGTGACCAGATGTCCCACTTCTGGGAGCTGCTTTCTGCTTTTGATATCTTTGTTTAGTTTTGAGAAATCTTCCTAGAGTAGAAATACACAAATTCATTTACAAATTTAACCTTTTAGAATTCTGAACTGTTTTGTCTTCTTGTTTTCATTATTGTTGTTCTTACTCCCTTTGTTTCTTTTTGATCATGGATGAATCTGTGCCAGAGAGAGAATAAATTACAAAGAAGTTTTATTTTATGTATTTTTTTTTTTAGACAGTCTCAGTATGTCGCCCTTGGTTGAATATCGTGGTATCACAGCTCACAGCAACCTTAAACTTTGAGGCTCTAGTGATTCTCTTGCCTCAGCCTCCCAAGTAGCTATAGGGGACTATAGCCATTCACCACAATGCCTGGCTATTGCAATTGTCATTGTTTAGCAGGCCCAGGCTGGGCTTGAACCTGCCAACCTTGGTGTATGTGGCCCGCGCCCTACTCACTGAGCTATGGGTGCTGAGCCTATATATACTGTGTTAAGAGTATAAATGATAGGCCACCAGCCTCATATGCCGGAGGTGGTGGGTTCAAACCCAGCCCAGGCCAAAAACTAGGGAGGGGAAAAATATATATATATATATACACACGCAGTCTTAAAAAAAAGTATAAATGATATTAATTTTAATTTAAAAATTAAGTTAAACTGGATACTATGTTACCCTTTTATTATAGACATGTCCTCCTAAATTAGAACATACTAACTGTTGTCTAGAATAGGCCAGGCATTTACTTTCAGAGGGCAGTAGAAAATCTGAGAGTTCTTCAGCAATAACCTTCTTTAAAACAATTAGAATGGAGCAAAATGTACTCAGTAGTAGAGGTTGCACCCTAAAATGGGATCTTTGTAGCACTCAGAAGGTGTTTGGGGATTTGTGAGGTCTTTAGATCATTGCTATATACAGCAGCTCTCACAAAGGACTTGAGTGTGGTGGTAGTCACAAACCTGGATGAGGGTTGATGTGTGGAGCCTTAGATATTAAAGGCGTAGGAAACTGAGTTGAAGACTTAACATCCTTTGCTTTTCTTCCTCCACTAAAATCTTGATTTTTGGGGGCAGTGCCTGTGGCTCAGTGAGTAGGACGCTGGCCCCATATACTGAGGGTGGCAGGTACGAACCCGGCCCTGGCCAAACTGCAAACAAAAAATAGTTGGGTGTTGTGGCGGGTGTCTGTATTCCCAGCTACTCAGGAGGCTGAGACAAGAGAATAACCTAAGCCCAAGAACTGGAGGTTGCTGTGAGCTGTGATTTCATAGCACTCTACTGAGGGCGACAGAGTGAGACTATCTCTTAAAAAAAAAGAAAAATCCTTGATTTTCCCTTAGTTATTTGTTTCTTCTGAAAACAGTGATTTGGGCAAGTGCATAACTCCATGGTAGTATAATTATCAAATAATAATGATTAATATTTACTGACATTATATTGTTGTCCAGACACTATTCTAAAGGCCTTGTTACAATTGTGTAAATTCTTGGTTTCCACCCCTCCCAGTATCCTGAAAGAGAAGAAGTGCATCATAGCAGGACTCAAGGGCGTGGGCATGGACTCTGCACCTAGAAGTTGGATCCTGGTTTGGTTCAGGTTTTACTTATTCAGTTTCTATGTGTCCTTGGGCAAACTACTTTAACCTCTTTGTGCCTCAGTTTTCTTATCTTTCTAATGGTGGTAATATCTACTTTATGTGGTTAATGAAGGCTAAATTATTTTATTTATTTTTTTTTTTAGAGACAGAGTCTCATTTTGTCGCCCTTGGTAGAGTACCGTGGCGTCACAGTTCACAGCAACCTCTGGCCTCTTGGGCTTAGGCGATTCTCTTGCCTCAGCCTCCCAAGTAGCTGAAACTACAGACACCCGCCACAGTGCCTGGCTATTTTTTTTTCGTTGTTGTTGCAGTTTGGCCAGGGCCAGGTTTGAACCTGCCACCCTTGGTATATGGGGCCGGTGCCCTACTCACTGAGCCACAGGTACCTCCCAAGACTAAATTATTTAATATGTTAAAAAATGCTTAGCAGATAGTAAATTCTTATAAATATTAGCAGCTGTTGTTGCTATTACAGTTGTCATTCTCCTTTCTCTCTGGCTGCTCTTTCTTCTTCAGAACTTTGCCTACCTCCTTTTGCACCTTATATGTTAGTGCTCCTGGGTTCTGACCTTGACCTATACTCCTTTCCAGTGTGGCCTGATCCATTTCTGAAGAATCAGATACCAGCTTTGTGCTAATGACTTCCAAATCTGATTCTAGTCTACTTGCTTCCCCTACAAACCTAGATCCCTACAAACAGCTGTTTTATGGACATCTTCACAAGCATCTCAAACTGAGCATATTCAAAATTGAACTTTTCACCTCCTCCTTTCCTCTTCTTATCACTTTACCTGATTAATTTCATCACGTCTTAGTTTCCTCATCTGTATAATGGGATAATACCTACTCCGTAGGGTTCATGAGGATTAAATGGGATTTTTTATGCAAAGCACTTAGAATAATGCATAGCACATATTTTTAAAAAGTATTGTATAGTTGTTATTGACACTTATTTTGAAAAGTACAGGGTTTACTTATGAACAAAACAGTAATCATTTAAATTTGGCTTACCGATCATCTCTGAAAGCTAAATTCTGATTTTGTTTGTGCTGCTGAGAAAAAACAAGTACAATTCTAAGAAGTTTGGTCTGGAACCTTTTTATTTCTGTTATTTTTGAGAAAATTTGATCCTACTAAACCATGAATAAAAATTTCAAATTTATATGTAAATATACGTTGGCATACTATTTTGCATATGGGAAAAAGAGCTCAAATATCTTGTCTTGGGTAATTGAAATATATGATGGTGGGCTGGGAGTGATGGCTCACACCTGTAATCCTGTCCTGGCACTTTAGGAAGCACCAGTGTACTGAGGATAGGAGGATCACTTAAGGCCAGGAATTGGAGACCAGCTTTTTTGAGAACCAGCGCTAGAGGGAACCAACCAGAGTGGGAATGGTGAGGAATGAAGAAAGAAAATACACAAGAGTCAAAGATGGGATGGGAAGGACTGGAGCAGCTAAGATTGCAGCCAGCACTGAAACGTGAAAACAGCTTTATTATATAGTATCTAAACAAGGTCACTTATCTAAACAAAGTTGCTTACTAGAGGGAAATTGACATGAATATAGTACATACAGTAAAGATTAACTTTAGGGAGGATAAGCTATGATGTGCTTTCCTGTAAAAGATAAAAAGGAAAGTATGCAGGGACTATAGGACTTCTGGCAGAGGAGAAAAGCGTGTTGGTGTTGAGAAAAGAATGTTGTTGTTCAAGGAGGAGAAGAAGTAGGGTGTCGTTCCTTGAACGTCCCCCAGACTGTGGAGTTGCCATCTCACAGCCGGTACTCCACACAGCCTGAGCAACACTGCGAGATCCCCATTTCTATAAGAAATAAAAAAGAAATTAAAAAAAATTTGCCAGGCATGTTGACATGCACCTATAGTCCCAGGTACTTAGGGAACTGAAGTGAGATGATTGCTTGAGCCGAGTCTGAGGTCGTATGGAGCTATGATGATGCCGCTGCATTCTAGCCTAGGTGACACAGTGAGACCCTGTCTTAAAAGAAGAAAAAGAAAAGGGTTGGGCATGTGCCTGTAAAAGAAAAGGGTGGTTCATGACTAATCCCAGCACTCTGGGAGGCCAAGAGGGTGGATTGCCTGAGCTCATGGGTTTGAGACCAGCTGGAGCCAGAATGAGACCCTGTCTCTAAAAATAGCTGGGTGTTGTGGGGGGCATGTGTAGTCCCAGCTATTAGGGAAGCTGAGGCAAGAGAATCTCTTGAGCCCAAGAGTTTGAGGTTGCTGTGAGCTGTTACGCCACAGCACTTTACCGAGGGTGACAAAGTGAGACTCTGTCTCCAAAAAAAAGAAGAAAAAGAAAGACATACTTGATGGCAGAGCAGTGAGAAAATTCTGGGGTTTTCTAACGGGATAGAATATGGTTTCAAACCTCCTGAATTCAGTAAGGATATATTTTGCAAGTAACTACTCTTAAAAATCAGAGTTGACCAAATATATAGTGAAATTCATTCCTGATGGTGCTTATGGGTTCCTCTCTGGTACCAGAAGTTGGACTGGTGACAGTGACAACGTTCCTTCAAGAATCCTCAGCAGTGTACACAGAAGAATCCTCCTTTCTAAGCAGCTGAGGGTGGTGCCCGTGACAGTGACAGTGCAACAGTGACAATTGCAACCAGAAAATAGCTGGGCGTCGTGGTGGGCACCTGTAGTCCCAGCTACTTGGGAGGCAGAGGCAAGAGAATTGCTTAAACCCAAGAGTTTGAGGTTGCTGTGAGCTGTGATGCCACGGTACTCTACCAAGGGCTACATAGTGAGACTGTCTCAAAAAAAATTATAATAAAAAAAAATAAAGGAGCTGAGTTTTCTGTGCTCATATAGACCTTTACAGTGGTACAACATAGTAACCTCTTAGATCAGTATGCCATGACTCAATGACTTGGGGATTTAGGGAGGAGACCAAGTGGTAGCATCTTTTGTCCACTGAACTGTGATGCCTGGCTTCTTAGGGAAGCCAGTTACTCATGCGGGACACAATGATGTGAGGGACTTTACCTAACAAATGCAATTAGTATAACCCAATTCTTTGTACTCTCAGTGGACCCCAAACAATAAAAAAAAGAAGTGGGCCCCTCAGATAGACAGGTGGATTAAAACTAGGGTTACTCAGCCAATGGGGACTTGCTGAGTGGTTGAAAGGTCCGATGGCTAACTGTCCTCTTGTTCAGTGGCAACATGTGGGTTTTCTTGTCCTTGGGGGAATGGCAGAGCAGGTCATCCCAAGTGTGAGTGATGACCTGGCCAATGATGCGCATTGGCCAGGTCATCGCTGGCCGAAAGAACAGGCATATCTTTCACTTTTTCCCTCGCTTTGGCCAGGATGTCTTTTCACAAATCTTGATACATTTCCTTCCTTAGCTTACATTATCTTCTGGGGGTTTCCAACATATCTGACTGGATATGGATTATGATATTTAAATTAATGCAGGCTATGCTTTCTGGATTTGTGATTTGAGAAAAAATGGACATAGCTTTTGCCACCTGGTTCTGATTCAGAGCTGATGCCACAGTGAAACAGGATGTTCTTCTGGAGAGAACTCCTTTGATTAGGGGTTCTTCTCTTAACATGGTACAGATTTTGAGAGATTCAGGGTTATTCAGTTTGTAGCAAATTGCAAAACCATAGGTATCTTTGCTGAACTTTACATCTGGATTTTCATCTCTTATCAATATTTCTGAAGCACTTTTATATTTACCCTAGATAAATAACATACTCCTCAAAATATTGAATTATGTGGAGTCTGCGAAGAAACCTTATAAACACTGGTCTTTGATGAGGGCCAGTACAGACCTCTCAAGATCCAACTTGTAACATAGCCTCATGAAAAGTGGTGCAGACTTATATTCCGCCAAATTGAAATTTCTGTTCTCTGTGTGGTACATGTAAGTGATACTTTCAGCCAGCTCCACGTCATCCTAGGACTCACATAAATGAAACAAGTTTCTCAACTCCTCCTTCAAGATGAGCTTGTTCTGGGTCAATTTCTCTTCCAGGTTTTTTTTTTTTTTTAATTTATTTTTTAGAGACAGAGTCTCATCTTACTGCCCTCGGTAGAGTGCTGTGGCGTCACAGCTCACAGCAACCTCCAGCTCTTGGGCTTAGGTGATTTTCTTGCCTCAGCCTCCCAAGTAGCTGGGACCACAGGCACCCACCACGCCTGGCTATTTTTTGTTGTTGTTGCAGTTTGGCTGGGGCTGGTTTTGAACCTGCCACCCTCAGCGGGCCGGTGCCCTATTCACTGAGCTACAGGCTCTGCCCCTCATTTGTTTTTTGACTCAGCATCTAGACCAGTGTTTGGCCTATGTTAAGCACCAAGTCAGTGATTGAATGAACGAATGAATTAAATGACATTAAAGTATCATTGGAAAGGTTTCTCCGAGTTTTCCCTTTGTTTCTGTGTGTTTTAAGTTTAACATTCAGCATTCTCAAAAAATATATATAGTCCCAGGTATATTGTAAGAGATTCCAATGCAGCTATTTTATGGAACCCCATGATAAGACACTGAACAAACCTTGCCTTTTGAACCTGTGTTTGAGTTTTGCTTCACCCTGTTTACCATACCTCCATCTTGCTAAGATTCCCCCACCTAGTAGGTCCTCAATAAAAATTGAATTGAATTATATATTAAGTGGTGGTGTGTCTTTTTAAAATTATAAGATGATATTACTGTAGATATACTGTCTGCTAATTTGGGGTTTTGTTTCCCCTGGCTATCCTTAATGTTTCACTTTTAATAGAATATGTGTGAAAACCTGGCACATGGCAGTGACCCAGTGAATCTTTTTTGCTATTTTTAAAGGCAACTGGAAAAACTGCCTTCCTTATATTAAAACATAATTGAGAGTCTTTTATGGCAAAAGATGTTCTGTTACCTTTACTAATAGTAAGTGTGAAATAGTGTGGGAAATGGCTTGCAAAATTAGTTTGCTTTTTTTTTTTGCAGTTTTTGGCCAGGGCTGTGTTTGAACCCACCACCTCTGGTATATGGGGCTGGCGCCCTACTCCTGCAAAATTATTTTGGGAGTTATTTTCCTTTTTAAGAAAAAGCTATTTTAAAAAATATAAAAACAATAAATGTCCAGTTCAGAATCTTGGAAAATTTAGAAATGCAAAAGAAAAAATTGAATATAATCTCACTATTCTCAGATACTCTTAATATTTTGGTGGTGTCTTTTCTTAGTCTTCTTTTTAGTCTTTTTTTCTGGTTTATATTTTCTTTCACAAAATAGTTTGATTTTGTAGAAAGCTTGTTTTCTCTTAGTAGTATATTGTGAAGATTTTCCCTTGCCCATACATACTCTTCTACAATATGTTTTTAAATGGCTTGAGAGTATTTGTTTTTTTGAGACAGAGTCTCACTATGTTGCCCTCGGTAGAGTGCGGTGGTGTCACAGCTCACAGCAACCTCAAACTCTTGGGCGTCACAGCTCACAGCAACCTCAAACTCTTGGGCTTGAGCGATTCTCTTGCCTCAGCCTCCCAAGTAGCTGGGACTACAGGCGCTCGCCACAATGCCTGGCTATTTTTCTGTTGCAGCTGTCATTGTTGCTTTAGCAGGCCAGGGCCGGATTCGAACCTGCCAGTCTTGGTGTATGTGGCTGGCACCCTACCCACTGAGCTACGGGCGCCGCTGGCTTTGGAGTATTATATTGGATTTGCCATATGGTGCTTTATTAGTCCTTTATGATAAATACTTATTACTTTTTGACAGTTTACCTTTTAATTAAAGAGAACCAAAAGTCTTTGTGTTTGTTCGTAGTTATTAATGAATTTGACTATAGTTGTAAAACATCCCATTTTTCTACAATATTGGTATAAAAACTTGGTGATATCAGTGTTAAGAAGATTAGTTAGATCTCAGAAAACTAAAACAACACAGGAATATCAAAGTACTAAGGAATAAATTCCTAATTATAATTATATATTTGGGATCTCAGAGTGTGCCAGGCATAACAGTTCACTAGAAAGAAATTCTAGAGACTCTAGAGGTAAATATCAATATTATGAATCAAAGGGCCAGCAGATCAAGCCGTAGATAAACCCCAACTTTAGAGGGAGACAGGATCCTTCCTCCTCCAGTATTTTGGAATCATATGGCAGAATGAATATTATGATCTACACATTCTCGTGTTAGCTGAGGAGACTATTGCTGACTAATAAAAGCCACTCAGGCTTTTATTTGTAAAGCCGTTGCATTCATATTGAATGGCTGGATAACCTGGTTGCTCAGAGGCTGTTGGCTTTGGAAAGGGTAAGGTTGACTCACACTAAAGGGAGGAGAAATAACTAGCAGAGACAGTTATTAAAGAAAAAAACACATTTACTGCATCAAGAGAGGTAATGTGGGAAATAATCACCAAGACATACGATTGAGCTCTTGAAACTCTGAAAAGGTGTTTTTTTTTTTTTTTTTTTTTGTAGAGACAGAGTCTCACTTTATGGCCCTGGGTAGAGTGCTGTGGCATCACACAGCTCACAGCAATCTCCAACTCCTGGGCTTAAGCGATTCTCTTGCCTCAGCCTCCCAAGCAGCTGGGACTACAGGCGCCCGCCACAATGCCCGGCTATTTTTTGGTTGCAGTTCAGCCGAGGCCGGGTTTGAACCCGCCACCCTCGGTACATGGGGCCGGCGCCTTACGGACTGAGCCACAGGCGCCACCCTGAAAAGGTGTTTTTTAGTTAATGTTTTTCAGATAAACTCCTCTGCTTTGCAGATCCTATAATTAAATGTTTCTTATAATGAGTTCACTACTGAAATGTGTCTGGGAAAGTGGCCAGAGGTCTTAAGTAAGGGCCCTATTCTTCAAAAGATGTACTCTTCCCTTGAGGCAGAGGTGGCATTTTTTTGGTTTCAAGAGTTTTCTGAGTCTGTGTCAGAGCAATGCCTTAGTGTCAGGAATAAGAATAATCTGTGGAACATTCAGAAATTGCCTCCTCAGTCACTGCCTTTGAGAGTCATTGAGGTCGACTTACTCTTTTGGAGCTGCGACCTCCATTAGGATGTGTTTAAGAAATGTGTGGAGTGCAGATTAATTGGTTGGCTTGAGAGTTAGGAAGTCTCATCGAAGTTCATAAAAAATTTTAAGTGATGGGACGTTTAAAAGAAAAGCTGTTTCTGTTTAACCAATCTGTAAGATTGAGTTATAATCTGTGCCATTCTATACATTAGACCTAGATTCTTAAGATAATTATGTTTTTTTATCATTTTTGGGACAGGATCTCACTCCATTACTCTGGCTAGGAGTGCAGTGGCATCATCATAGCTCACAGCAACCTCATACTTCTGGGCTCAAAGCAATCCTCCTGCCTTACCCTCTTGAATAGCTGGGACTATAGGTGCACGTGTCACCACACCTGGCTAATTTTTCTGTTTTTTGTAGAGGTGAAATTTCACTTTTGCTCAGTCTGGTCTCCAACTCCAGACCTCAAGCAGTCATCCTGTCTTGGCCTCCCAAAGTGCTAGGTGTGAGTCACTGTGCCTGGCTAGTAATTCTGTTAAGGTTAAATATTTCCTGTATTTTTATTTGACTTGCTTATCTGTTGGCTATTTTCAGGCTTTTCTAAGGTAGTTGTCGTAGACTGTGGTAAAATTTAATAGTGAGTGGAGGACAAATTATTTTAAAATATATATGGGTGAAATAGATGGAGTAACTCATTATACATGATTCCAGCTTGAAAATGCTTGCAGTAAAGCATCCATTAAGGTTATGTAATTCTGAAATTGCATAGACTGAGTTTATTAAGAAAGTGGTCTGTATGTAGATAAATAGAGTCTCAGCCAGAGCCCTGGAACTGCTGCTGTGAATGCTTTTCACTTTAGTCAGCTTAGTGACCCTTTAAGTAGCCAGTTGTCCTTTGGTTTCATTCTGCACTGCCACAGCAGTGACATCAGATGCAGCTGGAGGTTAAAGCAGAAGGATTATGTTAATTAATTCCAATGAAACAAAAACAGCCTCAAATAATTAATGGAATAACAGTTTCATTAAAAGACCTTAGAGCTTTATTTCTGCTCCTTCCCCCCCCACCCCGCCAAGAGACCAGAGAAAGAATGGCACAGATTGTTCACTTGAGACCATTTTAAGCAGTTGATCCATCTTACAGTTCTTACAGTCCTCATCTGATGGTTCTCATTTTAACATGAATCATTCAGGCCATGTAGTGATTTTCTTTTATTTCCTCTTGAAGTTGCTCTATGTTTGCCTTTGGTGATAGTTTTCTAGAGAAGAGTGCATGAGCTTTGGCTTGTCAGAATCTAAAAATGGCCTCTGTTTTATTTATAGCTGTCATATTTTAGTTTAAATACAGCTGACCTAGCAAGCTAACATTTGTATGTACAAGTAGGGTAGCAAGTAGCAGGTAAGATGACCTGCTGGGTTATTAGAAGGAATAAAAGGCTTTGAATGTTCCCATCACTATTCTCTTAAGCTAATTATGATGTCAGCTAGTCTTGCTACTGTGGAGTTTTTAGTTTTTTTTCTTTCAAATAGTTAAAGAACTATACATTATTAGACAGAGAAAGCCAGAGAAGGAAAACTAGGTGAAGAGACAAGTAGGAAAATTTTTTCTTATATGTGATAATCTTGGTTTTTTTCCCAACCCAACCTGAAGACACTTGCCTTTGAGCAAACAGTAAAAGAGTTTAATCCATTTTCATTTTAATACTAGATGAGAATTGGAGGAAATTATTGTATAACACATGGCTTGTAATTTTTTAGCAGATAGGAATATATGGATTTCATTGTTTTATTGAGACTCTCAGGATCTTATGTATGTTCAGGAGCTGAATTTCTAGGAGCATAATAATAAAGGGGTAAAGAAAAAGAAAGAAAAAGAAAAAAGGAAGCCTACAAACTAAAATAATAAAAAGCTGAGGAAAGGGAAGTTTCAGGATGGAGATTTGGATATAATAACTCAAATGTGTGTTATCAGCTTTGTGAGGGCCAAACAGGGTTAATGTCTTAGGGAGGGAAACAGTCTAATAACTCAGGAAACCAACAGCCTGCCTACCACAAGATTGGCCAATATAGCATGCTGGTCAATGCTGTAGAAGCAGCAGACTCAAGAGTAGATGGAACAGAGGAGGGATTAGAACAGATAGGACTAACACAGACATACACTTATATTTCTGCTTTTGTTTGTGCATTGTCTTTGTGCTGTGATTTTTTTTTTTGAGTGGTTTTATCAGATTAGCTGTAAGTTTTATCTAAGCTTTTCTAAAAGTAGCTACAAAATCTATTTGGATTTTGAAAATGTGATTGAAGCAGCTTTGCTATGTTAGGATTTTTTTTCTTTTTGAAACAGTCTCAAGCTGTCACCCTCAGTAGAGTCCCATGGTGTCCTAGCTCACAGCAACCTCCAACTCTTGGGCTTAAGCAATTCTCTTGCCTCAGCCTCCTAAGTAGCTGGGACTACAGGTGCCCGCCACAACGCCTGGCTATTTTTTTGTTGTTGTTGTTGCAGTTGTCATTGTTTTAGCAGGCCTGGGCCAGGTTTGAACCCTCCAGCCTCAGTGTATGTGGCCAGCACCCTACCCACTGAGCTACGGGTGCCGCTGCTATGTTAGGATTTCTGTGAACTATATATCTATGAAAATAAAGTAGAGAAAGACTATTTATAATTTATAAACAAGAGTTAAATTTTATAAATTTGGTTATATGATAAATAAAATAACAATCAATGATGTGATATGATTAAGAGTGTGATCTCTAGAGTTAGGTTGAATTTCCTGTGTGACCATAAGCAAATTAATGAATTAGTGAATGTATTTGCCTTATGGGGCAGCTGAGTGTGTGTGTATAAAGTGTAGTGCTTAGCATACCTAATAGTCTATTAATATTAATTCTTATGTATATTATTAGCTTGTCTATTTTAAATGACTTGTAAAAATCTGTTTCTTTATTAAAAAAGTTGTAGCCCTACATAGATCTCTACTTACATGCTTAAAGCATCTGGAAGGTTTCAGGGTATTAGTTATGCACAGTAGTATATTTCTCCTCTCATTCTACGTAAGGTTTGGCTAGAGATACTATTTCACTTTTAATCTGTCTGCAACTCGGTGTTGTCAGCACCATCTGACATGGTTGTAGTTTTCATCCCAGTCCTTTTTTAATATCTCCTTCATCAGCATCCTCAACTTCTTTTCTGCTGGAAAGGGGAACTGCATTTTAAACTTGGACTCTTAAAGATCCTGCACCCAGATTTAATTAATTAGCATAATGAGCATTTTAAACCCAGTGCAGATATGTGTCATGAACTGTTGCTTGAATCCCTGCAGCCAGACCCAACCCCCTATTTATCTTGCCACTATAAATATTAAAAATACCCTAAATATGCCTTTTTAACTTCCCTTGCAGTTAGGGCTAGCTGTATGATTCAATTCCGGCTAATACCCAGAAATCTTCTAGAGGACCTCTACAAGGAAAAATATTGCTTCTCTGACAAAAGGAACAGAAGCAAGAGAACAGTTTGTACACATACTCTCTTCTTTCTTCCATCCTTAAGCATAGAACATGATGTATGGAGTTGTGGCAGCCAAATCGAATAAGTCAATTTGTTCAATTTGAATTTGCTAATTTATCCAGCATTATTGATGCACAAAACAAATACAGGTAACATGGGAATATGGTAGGCTTCAGGAGGTGAACAGTGAATTCTGGTCATGCTTTGGACATTGCAAAACATAGGCATTAAGCGGATTGCTTGAGCTCAGGAGTTCGAGACCAGCCTGAGCAAGAGTGAGAGGCCTCATCTCTAAAAGTAGCTGGGCATTGTGGTGGGCGCTTGTAGTCCCAGCTACTCAGGAGGCTGAGGCAAGAGAATTACTTGAGCCCAAGAGTTTGAGGTTGCTGTGAGCTGTGATGCCATGGCACTCAACCCTGGGGCGACTGAGTAGGACTCTGTCCCCCAAAAAACAACAACAAAAAAACATAGGCATTAATATCAAGTATCCAGTCCTAGTCATTTTATGTGGTTACCTTCACACTCTACTTAAGGCTTTTCAAAGTTTTTGCTTTCTCCAGGCTTAGAAAGCTGAACAGGGTAGAAGCAAGGATTGAAGTTTGACATGGGGAAAACTGGGTTTGAGTAAAACTGAGTGGATAGAAGACCTCATTTAAAGATGAGTGTGTAGAGACCACACCACTGTGCTAGTCAGATTGTTTCGAGGATATCCTGAGTTTATGGTAGCTGTGTGTTCTTACATTTCAGTGAGGGAGGGAACAAGATATTACAAAGACAAATAAGAGGGGAAACAGCAGCAGCAGAATTTGAAGGCCTAGAAAAATTCCTTGTCAGCATCAAAAGGCCCTCAAGTTTGGGATTCACTTCTACCTGGTCACTGAGCACTTATGTGAAGTTTGTGGTAAAGCCATGTCAACCATATGCTTAACCTAGTCTTGTTAAATTTTAGATTATTTAATGATAAGATGTTCAGTGAATTTGTCTATTTGGCGTGAAAATTTTAAAGTCAAGGTAGGCAAGGAAGGGAATAGAAGTAACAAAAAATACAGATATAGAGGGTGCTTGTGGAAAAAAAGTAGGATATTAAGAAAATTTGATTGTATCAGAAGATAAGCATGATATTAATAACATTTTCCACTTAAAAATTGCTCTTAAGCTTTTTCTCAATTTGGTTTTTATTCCGTTTAGCTTTTTTTGTTGCTTTTAGAATTTTTTACAATTGATACACATAAATAGATGTACATATTTTACATTTTTTTGGCTGGGGCTGGGCTTGAACCTGCCACCTCTGGTATATGGGTGCCGCGCGCTACTCCTTGAGCCACAGGCGCCACCCTAGATGTACATATTTTAGAGATACATGTGTTAATTTAATGCATTAATATAATTTGTAAAGATCAAGTCAATGTATTTGGGATACCCATTGCCTTAAATATTTGTCTTTTCCTTATGCTAGAAACAAATTAGTCTCTAGCTATTTTGAAGTATATGGTAGATTATTGTAAACAGTAGTCATCCTACTGATCTATCAAACACTAGGTCCTATTTCTTCTATCACACTATGTATTTATACCCATTAATCTCTCTCTCTTCATCCTCACCTCACCTCTGCTGTTACTGTCCTCTGATAACTACTGGTCTATACTCCATCTTCATGAGATGTAATTTTTGAGTTCTTGCATATGAATGAGAACATGTGATATTTGTCTTTCTGTGCTTGGTTTATTTCACTTAACATAATGACCTCCAGTTCTATCCAGGTTGCTGCAAATGACAGAATTTAGACTCTTAAATTTTTCATTTGTTGAGACTCACAAGGCAGTGTGTCTTTTATATTTTTTCATCATAAGGGAAGACAGTAATCTTTTATGTAACTGAATAAATAAATAAAATTATTATTTACCAATGATACAATAAGAGAATTATACTTTAGTGGAGGCTGATAAATGCAAACCCCTGTGTCTGTTTATTTGCCTTTTACATTTATCAGCTAAGTTGGTAACCTCTCTGTCCTCTCACTGGAAGTTCTGGAAATAGCTTTCCTAATGAAATGAGACATTTCTGTAGAAGCAACATGGTCAGAGGTTGTATTATTTCTGGTTCAGAGTGAGAAAAAGAGTTTGTAAATATACTGAAGGTAAATATGAGAAGGCTATAACTGCAGTCATATTAAAGATTTAGATCTTTTGTATAAGTGATAGAATAATTACAAGCTCCATTTTATGTTTTCAGTATTGTTAAGTGTAAAACCTGAAGTGCTTCTGATCTTATTAGAATCCATTTTGTCTTATATTTTATGAATTAAAAAATTTAATATTGGTCTACATGTATAAATACTATCTTTTCTGCTATCACAAAAAGAGAAGTAATGTTACATTAACAGGGATAGATGTGGGGAAAAAGTGAAATGCAATATGTATAATGTGTGTATTTGTGTGTGTATGTTATGGAAGTTTATACTAGATGGTTTAGATTTTTTTAAAGAGTTTTTCCTAGGGGATAAGATTATGGGACTTTTTTTTTTTTTGGTTTTTGGCCGGGGCTGGGTTTGAACCCGCCACCTCTGGCATATGGGACCGGCGCCCTACTCTTTGAGCCACAGGCGCCGCCCGATTATGGGACCTTTTCACTTCTTAATTTATTCAGTTACATAATCTCTAGATTTTTATAAGCAATAAACATTTTCTTTTATAATCAGAAAAGAGCCAGTATTTTCTTTTTTTTGAAGTAGTGTAAACAAAGATGTTTTGAACAGACATTTTTGAGTTTAAAAAGTTTCCTAATAGTGCATGTACAACATATATAATATATTAAAATATTTTTAATATATTTAAAGCATTTGTTGATGCTTTCAGAACTGAAATGCCTCATTCCTGATCCATTTTTGGTGTTGGGATTAGCATCTTGGATTATGCATCCCTACTATCCCTACTAAAAAAAAAAAATCAAACTTAGTAACAAGTGTCACAGAGGATGTGGAGAAATTGGAACACTTGTGCACTATTGGGAGGGATGTAAAATGGTGCAGGTACTACGGAAGACAGTATGTTCAAAGAATTAAATGTGCATATTACTCTATTATATCTAGAACCAGAAGTCCTTTTTTGAGCTATTTTATAAGAGTCTGTTTAAGTTCTTGTCTTATTTAGATGCTATAATTATTCAGATGACCAGATATATACTTTTGTTTATCATTTTGAGGAATCTTTAGTAGGTAAAGCAACAAATTGTGGGCCAGGGAGGCCGAGGCAAGAGGATTGCTTGAGGCTAGGAGTTTTACAGACCAGCCTGAGTAACAACAGCAAAAAAAAAAAAAAAAAGAGAGAAGAAGAAAGAAAGAAAAAGAAAAATCACCAGACTTGATTGTATGAACCTCTACCTCTCACTTTTTAGGAGGCTGAGGTAGGAGGATTGCTTAATTCTAGGAGCTTGAGGTTGTAGTGAGCTATGACTCCTGGGCAATAGAGTGAGACCTCGCTGAAAATATTAAAGAAGTTAAAAAAAATCTATGAAAAATTTATTTCCAATATCCTATCAATAATTCTAAAAATGCATAACACAGGGTACGCGTGTGTATGTGCGCACGCGTGTGTGTGTGTGTGTGCGTGTGTGTGTATGTATGTTGTGTAGTAAACCCCTACAAAGGTTTCTATTTCTAAAGATACCCTACTTTGTCCTTATATTTTTATTTTTATTTTTTGTAGAGACAGAGACAGGGTCTCGCTATGTTGCCCAGGCTTATTTCAAACTCCAGGCCTCAAGTGATCTTCCTGCTTTGGCCTCTGAAAGTACTGGGATTATAGGCATGAGCCGCCACACTTGGCCTTCTATTAATATTTAAATTTTTTTTTTTTTTTGTAGAGACAGAGTCTCACTTTACGGCCCTCGGTAGAGTGCCGTGGCCTCACACAGTTCACAGCAACCTCCAACTCCTGGGCTTAAGCGATTCTCTTGCCTCAGCCTCCCGAGTAGCTGGGACTACAGGCGCCCACCACACCGCCCGGCTATTTTTTGGTTGCAGTTTGGCCGGGGCCGAGTTTGAACCCGCCACCCTCGGTATATGGGGCCAGCGCCTTACCGACTGAGCCACAGGCGCCACCCAATATTTAAAAATTTTTTACATTTTTGTTGGTCATATGGTATATAAAATGAAAACATTTTATATTTATTTATTTTTATTTATTTATTTTTTCTAGAGACAGAGTCTCACTATATTGCCCTGGGTAGAGTGCTGTGGTGTCACAGCTCACAGTAACCTCCAGCTCTTGGGTTTAGGCGATTCTCTTGCCTCAGCCTCCTGAGTAGCTGGGACTACAGGTGCCTGCCACAATGCCTGGCTATTTTTATTATTTATTTATTTATTTGTCTTTTGTTGCAGTTTGGCCGGGGCCGGGTTCGAACCCACTGCCCTGAGTATATGGGGCCAGCGCCCTATTCACTGAGCCACAGGCACCACCCATGTAATCTATTTATGAAAAAAGTTTTGTATTTCTAGAGGTAAATTTGAATTTGCTTAAATTTAAAAAATAAACCATAGCTAATTTTGTAATTTTCCATAACTAGTTTTTTCTTTCATCCTTTCTCTCTCTCCCTGCCCCCAAGACTAGAGTATATTGGATTATATCTCACTGCAACCTCAAACTCCTAGATTCAAGTCATCTCCAGCCTTAGCCTACTGAGTAGCTAGGACTACAGGTGCATGCCACCATGCCTCAGTGATTTTTTATTTCTTTCTAGAGACGGGTCTTTTAGGCTAGTCTTGAACTTCTGGGTTCAAGCAGTCCTCCTACCATAGCCATCCAAAGTTGTGGGACTATAGGTGTGAGTCATCATGCATGGCTTAAATTTTCTATATGCTATTAGTAGTTACTCCTTTTAGGCAAATTTATTTTTCCAATATAAGTATATTGAGTTATAATTTTATTTTCTTTTTGCAACTCCCCCTCACCCTCTGAGTATAAATCTTTCTAAAATATATATATTAAAAATAGGGTATTTGGGGCAGCGCCTGTGGCTCAGTGAGTAGGGCACTGGCCCCATATACCAAGGGTGGCGGATTTGTACCCGGCCCCAGCCAAACTACAACAAAAAAATAGATGGGTGTTGTGGCGGGCACCGGTAGTCCCAGCTACTCGGGAGGCTGAGGCAAGAGAATCGCTGAGCCCAAGAGCTGGAGGTTGCTGTGAGCTGTGATGCCATGGCACTCTACCGAGGGCGACAAAGTGAAGACTCTGTCTCTTTAAAAAAAAAAAAAAAGAAAAAAGCGTAGGGTACTTTTTTTTTTTGGAGACAGAGTTTCAAGCTGTCACCCTGCATAGAGTGCTGTGACATCTTAGTTCACAGCAACCTCCAACTCGAGCTCAAGTGATCCTCTTGCCTCAGTTTTTCTATTTTTAGTAGAGATGGCGTCTTCCTTTTTGCTCAGGTTGGTCTTGAACCTGTGAGCTCAAGCTATCCACCTGCCTCAGCCTCCCAGGGTGCTAGGATTACAGGCGAGAGGGTACATTTTTTTAATTTAGAAAATATGGGGAAGTGGAGAAGTGGGTATTAAAAAAACAAAAAAAAGAAAAGGGAGGGGAAGGAGTGGGGAGGATGGGTGGAGGGAGGATGATACCATTCAGTGATAACCACATGTTTTCTTCACATGACAGAGGGAAGATGTTTGATTCTGTACTATTGATTGTACTAATGAGCCTCCCTGGCTCATTCTTTTCTATTACAAGTTGAACTGTTATATTGTGGGGTTTTAGAGTGAGGGACCAAACAGGGAAGCTTATTATGCTGGTCATTCACCCTTGGGTTTTTTTTGCTTATATGATACAAACTAAAACATGATTCCGTAATACCTATTTGTGTTTCAAATAATGTATTATTAAATAGAGATTATTTATAATTTCATAAGAAAGGATATACGTTTGCCTGTATTTTCCCCATCTTTTTCTGTTCTCCTATATACCCCACCTAAGTAAATCAAAATTTTATGGCATCTCTGGACACTGTGTAGCAGTGACTCAGAATGCTCAATATCTCTGTACTTGGAATTTGTTGTCAAGTTTTTAGTCATGCTGAGACTAATGTCTTCTAGAGTATAATAATACTGTGTGAACATGAAACTGGCTTAAAGAACACATTTTTTGAACTGAAAGAAACATTTTCCATTTTTTCTTAATGTGTTATAGGAAAGTGGCTACATATTTATTTTCTGGTTCACTAATTTAATCTGTGGCTATAATTAAATTACTCTCAAACTTCTGGTTCTGAAATGTAGTTCATCTTAGACAAATTACTTCCTTTAGAACATGTTAACTGACTCTTAAGTGTCAAGGTTGAAAGCCTTTTTCACACATGGGGCCTGGGCCAACCTTTCTACCTTCAGGCCAAGGGTTCTGTAAGCTCTAGTTCTCATCCCCATCAGCCTGTAGGCCCTGTTGATTCACAGCCTAAGCACTAGTTCTGAGTTTTCTCCCATGATTAAAACAAACAGACAAAACTTTTTATTATGTGCAAATCTAAAACACATGCTAAAATAGAAGAGTAGAACAAATCCTCGTGTACCCACTCCTCAGCTTCCAACAGTATCAGCTTCTGACCAATCTATGTCATCTCCACTCTCCGCCTTTGTTGCCCTTCCGTATTATTTTGAAGCAAATCCTAGATGTACTGTTATTTCATCCCAGATATTTCAGTATGTATCTGTGCAGAAAAGAATTAGCACAGCAAGCCTGACTGCTATCCTTTGAAAGTCCTGTTTACAAGGTTGGCCCTTCGCAGGCATCTGAGACCTTGGATTTGGGAAGGGTTCTTACCACCCTAGGTGATAGTAACTCACTGTGCCTAAGCTTTTTGTATAAAACACATGCTTTATGAACACCGGCTTTCTTTCTGGGAGTCTGGAATATGGGTATGTGCCAAATAGAGTGTGCATATGTAACCAGCTCCCAATAAAAACTGAGCAATGAGGCTCTAATGAACTTCTTTGGTAGACAGCATTGTTGCAGCTACTTGATAGGGAGATATAGCCCAACCTACATGACTCCACTGGGGGAAGACTCTTGGGAGCTTGTATCTCTTTTCCTCTAAACTTCATTCATACTTTTTTTGGCTTCGCTAATGTTGCTCTGTGTCCTTTTGCCCTAATGGATCTTGGCTATGAATAGACCCATATCCTGAGTCCTGTGAGCTCTCCTACCAAATCGCTGAACTTGTGAGTGGTCTTGGGAATCTCTGACAGAACTTGTCTAATACAAGAACTTAACAACAACAACAACAGCAGCAGCATATATATATATGTATGTGTGTGTGATATACACATATATATACAATTATGCCTAAAATATAGTCATAATAATTCCTTAATACCATCAAATATCAAGCCAGTGTTTACATTTCCAATTTTCTCATAAACATCATAATCTCTTTTTTTTTTTTTTTTGAGACAGAATCTTATTATGTTGCCCTTGGTAGAGTGCCATAGAGTCACAGCTCACAGCAACCTTATAAACTCTTGGGCTTAAGTGATTCTCTTGTCTCAGCCTCCCAAGTAGCTGGGACTATAGGCACCTGCCACAACGCCCAGCTGTTTTTTTGTTTTTTTTTGTTACAATTGTCATTGTTTAGCTGGCCCGGGCCTGTTCAAACCTGTCAGCCTCGGTGCATGTGACTGGCACCGCAACCACTGTGCTATAGGCGCTGAGCCATCATAATCTTTTTTTATAGTTTGTTTGAATCAAGGTTCAGACATTGTAACTGATTGATAGTTTTATTTATTTATTTATTTTTTAAGTGACCAGGTCTCTCTCTGACCCAGGCTGGAATGCAGTGGTATGATCATAGCTTACTGCAACCTCAAATTCTGGGGCTCAAGTAGTCTTCCTATCTCAGCTTCCCAAGTAGCTGGGAGTACCAGCATACACCACCACATCCAGTTAATTTTTTATTTATTTTTTTGAGGCAGAGTCTCACTCTGTCGCCCTTGGTAGAGTGCCACAGCATCACAGCTCACAGCAACCTCAAACTCCTGGGCTTACACGATTCTCTTGCCTCAGCCTCCCAAGTAGCTGGGACTACAGGTGCCCACTACAACACCTGGCTATTTTTAGAGACAAGGTCTTGTTCTGGCTCAGGCTGGTCTCCGACCTGTGAGCTCAGGCAGTCTACCTGCTTTGGCCTCCCAAGTGCTGGGATTATAGGCATGATGCGCCGTGCCTGGAGTCTCACTATGTTCCCTGGGCTGGTTTTGAACTCCCGTCTCAAGTGATCCTCCTGCCGCAGCTTAACCATCATGCCTGGGCCTGATACTTCTTTTAAGTCTTTGTTGATCTATAAGTTTCACTTTTATCTCTTTTTCTTTTCTTTTATCCTTGAAATTAATTTTTGCTGAAAACACTGGGTCATTTTTCCTCTATGGTTTCCCACACTCTGGCTTTTGCTGATTGTATTGCCATGATGTAGTTTAATGTGTTGCTCTGGAAATTGGTAATTGGATCTAGAGGCTTCTTGTGTAAGTTTTTGAAAGCCTCATGCTTTCATATATCCTGAGGATATGCCTTAATTTCCTTTTGACTGATGTTTGCCAAGCACATTGATGTACTTGGATAAAAGAGGCTCTTAACAGTGAATATCTTTGTTTTCAGTAGCGTGAGACAAGATCTTCTGACACTTGTCTGACTCACAGTACTTTAGAGAATCCAGTCAAAAGTACATAGCTTAGTGTTCATTACCTGCCTTTCAGGTACTAACCTTGGCAGAGTTCCCTGAGCAAAAACTAGCTTTAATTATCTGGGATTGGTGTATTGCCATTGCAACTAGGTATTATGATATAGGTAGAAATGTAGGGGTTTCTTTATCTTATTATGAAGACTCTAAAAATAGAAAACATCAGAACCCTACTAAAACCTAGCCTCCAACATATATTAATTTACTGTAGAGCAAAATCCTTCAGTATCTCAGTAACAAAGATGTAAGTTATTAAGTTCTTAGATTCCTCTTAACTTAATGCTGTAGGAATAATCCAATAACAAAGGTACAATGTAGATATCATAGGTCATCTTTGGAGATGTGCCTTTTTGAAATGACTGGATAGTTGGATATATATTTTCTTTTTTTGAAAAGAGACAATAAGGAGGTTTTTTTATTCAAAGGTATAACTGGATAAGTAGATTTGTTTACAACCATTCTTGTGAAATACTTTTTAAAAAAAATACGACCAATTTCTTTGCAAATATCATACACATACCTCAACTATGATGACTTAATTTTTGGTGGATAATGTACATGATTAGGCAGTAATAGGCAAGCTCACACTGGTAGATTAACTATCCAATACTCAATCAAAACTCCGTTTGTGGACCCCGCTTCTTGATCGATTTCTGTTCCCACTTCGTCTTCTACCATCTTGTCAACTTCCTGAGCGACTCCCCTGTCGACTCTGTCTACCAGACCGGCCACCAGATCGACCCCCTGATCGACCTGACCTGCCTGACCGGCCACTTGACCAGCCATTCCTCTGTCTGGAATTAGAAGATGTGTTTCCATCATAATATTCTTCAATTTCAGGTAGTTTGGCTGGCATTGAGAGTATCCAGTCTGAATCATGCCACTCGGCCTGTAACCTTTCTGACTCAGCCGTGGGAACATCAAAGCAAACACCCATATTTCCTTTTAGGAGGCACATTCTGGTAATCTGGGACACAGCTTTACTACTCAGCTTTCTGTTAAGTTCTTTCCAAGCACAGCTGACATCCTGTATTTCCTCTAGGCTTTCCAAAGTCATATGGTCACAAACCCCTTATCAGAGGTGATTAAAGATTGTGGTTCAAAGTTTGATGCACCAGAAGTGTGGGCTAATGCTGCAGCCAATGCATCCACTGCCCCCTTCTGAGCTGATGGTCAGAAAAAATCAACAGCAGCATAAGAAACTGAAGCCAGAGACCTGATGGCATCCATGCTTTTAGACTTAACTAAATCCATTGTAGAAGGAACACCTACACGTTTAAAAGTAATTCCTGCTTTTTGTTCCACATATCTTAGTTGACCTCTTTCTCTTGGTTGATAAAAACATATACAAATCCCCGTCTGGCCAGCTCTACCTGTGCGTCCAGAGCGGTGGATATAGGACTCAACATCCTGAGGAGGAGAACTTTGAATCACTAGGTCAACCTCAGGAATGTCCAAACCATGGGCAGCCACATTGGTTGCCACCAAAACTTCAAAACAACCTTCTATGAAGCCTTTCAGCGTAATTTCTCTTTGTGATTGTGCAATGTCTCCATGTAAACACTGGGCATTCTGTTTTATGTGTGGATTCATGGCCATTTCAGTTACATTCTTCTTGGTCTCACAGAAAATAATAGCCCTCCCTTCAGAACCGCTGTAGACTTGAAGGACATCTCCAATAACTGCCGGCCTCTGAGACCAATGACTGGATGGCCAAATGTTCCACAGTAGTTGCAGCCTTTTGAGTCATTTTTCCAACAAGGTAAACCTGTTCATATCTGGATTTCATGTATTTTTTTGCAACTTTGTATACCCATTGTGGGCAAGTTGCAGAAAAAAGTAAAGTCAGAGGATTGTCTTCAGAATCAGTTTTGTAGGATTCATAAATAATATCTTCAACTTGCTCAGCAAAACCTAAATCTAACATCTGATCCACTTCATCAAGCACAACATGGTGCAGTTTAGAAAGATCCAATCGGCCGCTCTGCAAATGGTCTTTGATACGACCAGGGGTTCCAACCAAGATGTCAATACCATTTCGAATATGATTAATTTGGCTTTGATATGATGTTCCACCATAAAAACATGCCACCCGGAGCTTCCTAGTTATATCTTTGAAGTCTTTGGCTACTTGGTTTGCCAGTTCCCTTGTTGGAGCCAAAACAAGTACCTTTGGTGAGTAGCTTTTTTAAATTGTTTCTTGATTTCTTTGGAGTCTTTCAAACAAGGGGATAGCAAAAGAGAATATCTTTTCTGTTCCTGTCCGTGCTTGAGCTATTAAATCTTTTCCTTCATATACAGGACCAAAGGTCTTAACTTGAATAGGAAAGAAGATATGTTACCCCTCGACCTTTCAGAAGCTTTATAGTTTCTTCAGAAATAGGAAAATTTGAGAAGGCTCCTTCTTTCTGTTCACGTGTTAGTGTCTCCTCCGGTTTACTGTCATTTGATTTATGAGTAGAAGTATCTAAGGATGATACTCGTTTTCATTTTTTTTTCATATTCATAAATATCTCCACTTGATAGATCTTTTCTTCTTGACTTATGAGATTTAGAGGATTCATCTGAAAGTCTATTAAATCCTTCTTCAGCGTCTCCATTTAGCGTCTCTTTCATTTTAACTTTTTTGGGCTTAGGAGCATCCAAGTCATTCACAACACCATGTTCTCTTGTTTCTGATTTCTCATCTAAGTCGTAATGGTGCCTTGACTTCCTTCTATCACTTTATACTCCTTTGTGTTTAGCAAAGAGCATAGTATAAATTAGGTTCGATAAATACCTTTTGCCTCTCCTTCCTCTGGCTCTTGGACTCCTCCAAGGGTGCTTCCAGCTCCATAATGTCCCCCCAGAGGAGCTTCCCAGGCATTACAGGCCGCTGCCACTGCCTCCCTCCAGTCACAGTGGCCACAACCACCTACTGGATAGTTGGATATTTAACAAACATTTAGAATATAAATGTATACTTTAAAAATTTTATTCTTAAGGTCTGGGCTCACAGCTGTAATCCTAGCACTCTGAGAGGCAGAGGTGGATGGATTGCTTGAGCTCAGGAGTTCGACACCAGCCTGAGTAAGAGTGAGACCCCGTTGCTAAAAATAGGCATTGTGATGAGTACCTGTAGTCCCAGCTACTCAGGAGGCTGGGGCAGAGGATCACTTGAGCCCAAGAGTTTGAGGTTGCTATGAGCTATGACACCATACCACTCTACCCAGGGTAACAGAGTGAGATTATGTTTAAAATAAAAAAAGTAAATAATTTTATTTTTAATTGTGGTAAAAAGCCGTTAAGTTTTCCCTTGTACAACCAACTCATCTCTGGAACTCTTTTCATCTAGCAAAACTAAATTTTGTACCCTTTAAACAATAACTCCCTATTCCCCCACCTCCATGCCATGACAGCTGCTGTTCTGCTTTTCTGTCTCCATGAATTTGACTACTCTAGGCACCTCATGTAAGTGGAATCATACAGTATTTGTCTTTTTGTGACTGGTTTATTTAATGTAGTATAATGTTCTCAAGGTTCATTCACGTTGTAATATGTATTAGAATTTCCTTCCTTTTTAAGACTGAATAATATTCTATTGTATGAATATATACCCCCTTTTGTTTATGCATCAATGTACTGACTGACATGTGGGTTGCCCCTTACCCTTTGGCTATTGTGAATAATACTGCTATGAACATGTATGTACAAATATCTCTTTGAGACCTGGTTTTTAATTTTGGGTGTCTACCTAGAAGTGGGATTGCTAGATCATATTAGAATCTTATTTAATTTTTTTTTTTTTTTGAGACAGGGTATCACTTTGTCACCCTGGGTAAAGTGCCGTGGCGTCATAGGTCACAGAAACCTCAAACTCTTGGGCTCAAGCGATTCTCTTGCCTCAGCCTCCCGCATAGCTGGGACTATAGGCACCTGCCACAACGCACAGCTCTTTCTTAGAGACAGGATCTTGATCTGGCTCAGGCTGGTCTTGAACCCATGAGCTCGCAATCCACCTGCCTTGGCTTCCTAGAGTGCTGGAATTACAGGTGTGAACCAGCTGGATTTTGTTTAATTTTTTGAGAAACCACTATTCTAGTTTCTATAGTGGCTATAGCATTTTACATTCCCACTAACAGTACACAAAGGTTTCAGTTTCTCCCGATCCTCTTCAAAACTTGTTATTTTCTTTTTTTTGGAGTGGGCATCCTGACAGGTGAGAGATGGTATCTCATAGTTTTGATTTGCGTTTCTCTATAATGACTAATGATGTTCAACTTTTTTTTTTTTTTTTTTTTTTAGAGACAAATTCTCACCTTATCACCCTTGGTAGAATGCAGTGGCATCACAGCTCATAGCAACCTCCAACTCCTGGGCTTAGGTGATTCTCTTGCCTCAGCCTCCTGAGCATCTGGGACCACAGGTGCCCACCACAACGCCCTGCTATTTTTTTGTTGCAGTTTGGCCGGGGCTGGGTTCAAACCTGCCACCCTTAGTATATGGGGCCAGCGCCGTACTCACTAAGCCATAGGCACTGCCTGATGTTCAACTTTTTTTCATGAACATATTGGCCATTTGTATAACTTTGTGGGGAAATGTTTATTCAAATCCTTTGCCCATTTTTTTTTTTTTTTTTTTTGAGACAGAGACTCAGTGCTGTGACGTCACAGCTCACAGCAACCTCAAATTCTTTGGGCTTAAGAAATTCTCTTGCTTCAGCCTCCCAGTAGCTGGGACAACAGGTGCCCGCCACAACTCCTGGCTATTTTTTGGTTGCAGTTGTCATTGTTCTTTAGCAGGCCCGGGCCGGGCTTGAACCAACCAGCCTCGGTCTATGTGGCTGGCGCCCTACTCACTGAGCTATGGGCACTGAGCCCTTTGCCCAATTTTTAAACCAGGCTATTTATTTTTGTTGCTGCTGAGTTGCAGAATTCTTTATGTGTTCTGGGTATTACAGGCAGTCCCTGAGTTACAAACATCTGACTTACAAACAACTTGCATCATAAACAGAGCCTATTACAGGAAGTCCTGGAGTTACAAACATCTGACTGATGTAGGACTTGCACTTATGAATGGGGACTATTACAGGTAATAAGTAAATGTGCCTGTCCCAACTTACATACAAATTCAACTTAAGAACTTAACTATAGAACCTGTCTAGTTCATAACCTGGGTACTCCCTGTAATCCTCTATCACATACATGATTTCCTTCTATTCCATGGGTTGCCTTTTTATTCTGTTGATTATGTGCCTTGATGCACAAAAATTTTTAATTTTTCTATTCTTTTATTGCCTGTGTTTTTGGTGTCACATTCAAATTCAATGTCATGGAGCCTTTACCTTTTGTTTTCTTCTAAGAGTCTTAGAGTTTTAGCTCTTACAGTTAGGTCTTTGATACATTTACTAGTTAATTTTTTCATGGAGTATAATGAAGGTCTGTCTTCCTTCTCTGCACTTTTTCATTTTGGCTAAATAATGCATACACCATCCAAAAGGTAAAAATCTCTATAGTCAGTTATGATATTGACAGCTGCTTGCTATGGAAATCTTGCCTTAATGCCTCCTCCCCCCCGGCAGTTGTTACTGATTTAGCTTGTTTTTCCTCAAAGAGTCTAAGTTTTAAGAAATAAGAAAAATTGTTAAATATTATTTATTAGTTATTAATTATTTATACTTTTTAGTTTAGATTCTTAAATGTCTTATTATGAAAAGTTTCAAACATACGAAGTGACTAGCACATAGCTTCAACAAATAATAGCCTTCTGTACATCTTGCTTTATTAAAGCAATTCCCTTTCTCCAGTTTTTTTCTTCCTGAAGGATTTTAACACGAATCCCAACCATTTTATTTCACTCATATTTACATGTTTAATGTAAACTTAGAAATTTTGGATTAAATATGTTTTATTTCAGAATATGCTTTTCTGTACATCGGCTACATGTACTTATATAGTAGAGAGCTTATATAATCAATTTGTATTGTTTAAACCCTAGGACTGGGAGGATAATTTTGATATTTGAAATTGCTTTAAATTTTGTAGCTTTGCATTTTTGCTGCATGTCATTTCTTTGATCATGTCTATAACTAAAATGCTGCCTAGTCTCAGGAATCCAAACCCCAATTGCAACCTTGCTTTTTTGAGAAAATATGAATTGCTTAAAATGTTAAAAATGTGGTTTCCAAGAACTTTTTATTTACAGACATCGGCTATATGTACTTATAAGCTGCTTACAATGAGAACTTCAAGAAATATTACAAAAATATGCTTCGTAGCTGGACACCATGGCTCATGCCTGTAATCCCAGCCCTTTGGGAAGTGGAGGAAGGATTGCCTGAGGTGAGGAGTTCAGGATCAGCCTGGGCAACAAAGCAAGACCCTGGCTCTACAAAAAATTAGGCGGGTGTGGTGGTATGTGCCTATTGTCCCAGGTACTTGGAAGGTTGAAGCAGAGGACTGCTTGAGCTCCAGGAGTTCTAGGCGTCAGAGAACTATGATTGCCCTCCAACTTGGGTGACAGAATGAGATCCTGTCTCCTAAAAACAAACAACAAAAAAGCTTCTCTTCTTTTACTCCCTCCCTCTGTCTTTTGCCCTGGTGGATATTATGTAACAAGAGCATCCACCTGATCCATAGTTCTTCCACCACTTACTGTCCTGCTTCATCTCCTGCCCCCTGGAGAATTAGTGAAGTTCAATAGAGCAAGGGACCTTGTTGCTTCCTAAGTACTATGTGGAAGTTAAGAACTTGCAAATATGTGACTGTTGAAATAACTGTAATCCCAGCTACTTGGAAGCATGAGGCAGGATTGCTTGAACCCAGGAATTTGAGCCCAACCTAGGTAACATAGTGAGATTCTGTCAAAAAAAAAAAAAGAAATGAGAGATAATCGGAGACCTCACCCTTACTACTTACTGTTTCCCCTTACTACTTATATTGCCATTATCCAGTATTGCTAGAACCCAAATGGTGCTCTCAGTAGATAGGTTATCTCAAAAGACTGTTTATAGTAGAGCTGTTTGGTAGTGAGGAAGTGAGGGGCATCAGGAATTCATGCCATACAAGTAAGTTGGTTTCTTTAGTAGGCCAAGAATGATGCAAAATTAAAAGCAGGAAATGTCATAGTGTAAAACCTGTTTTAGCTCACTGGTCCATACACTTCCCTAGGTAAATACTTTTGTGTCATATGGCCTACTTCTGCTCTTCGAAAGCTAAATTTTTAAGATTGAGAAAAAACTCATATCACAGATTCTTCTGAAAAGGATATTTAAGAAGTATTTATACATAACACAAATACTGATTCATTGCTTCAAGGTCTCATGTCCCTGCTGATCTATATATGTGTATATATATATATATATATATATATATATATATATATATGTATTTTTTTTTTTTTTTTGAAACAGAGTATCTTACTATGTCACCCTTGGGAGAGTGCCGAGGTGTCACAGCTCACAGCAACCTTAAACTCTTGGGCTTAAATGATTCTCTTGCCTCAGCCTCCCAAATGGCTGGGAGTACAGGTGCCTGACACAATGCCTGGCTATTTGTTTTGTTGTTGTAGTTGTCATTGTTTGGCAGGCCCGGGCTGGCTTTGAACCTGCCGGGTCTGGTGTATGTGGCTGGCGCCTTAGCCCCTGAGCTATAGGCGCCAAGCTATCCCTGCTGATATATATTTTTAAATTTTTTAACTTTTTTGAGGCAAAGTCTCAAACTGTCACCCTGGGTAGAGTGCTGTGGCGTTACAGCTCACAGCAACCTCAAACTTTTAGGCTTAAACGATTCTCTTGTTTCACCCTCCCACGTAGCTGGGACTACAGGTGCCTGCCACAATGCTCAGCTATTTATTGTTGTTGCAGTTGTCATTGTTGTTTTTAGCTGGCCCAGGCTGGGTGTGAACCTGCCAGCCTTGGTGTATGTGGCTGGCACCCTACCCACTGAGCTACAGGTGCTGCGCTGATATTTTAAATACTGTCTCCTTTACCAGTGTGCCTAAGGGGTGGTGTGTCTTTGTGGAGAATCTTCCACAGTCTTGGCTGCAAACATCTGATGGCTCCAGTGGGCCTGGCGCTGGTTGGGTGTGCACCCTTGGCCTTTAGGGTTAGCCTCACTCTGAGTGGGCGTGGCACTGGTCGGGTGTGCACCCTTGGCCTTTAGGGTTAGCCTCACTCTCAGTGGGCGTGGAGCTGGTCAGGTGGGCACCCTTGGTCTTTAGGGTTAGTCTCACTCTCAGTGGGCGTGGCGCTGGTGGAGTGTGCACCCTTGGCCTTTAGGGTTAGCTTCACTCTCAGTGGGTGTGGTGCTGGTTGGGTGTGCACCCCTGGCCTTTAGGGTTAACGTCACTCTCAGTGGGCATGGAGCTGGTCAGGTATGCACCCCTGCCCTTTAGGGTTAGCTCATTCTCAGTGGGCGTGGCGCTGGTGGAGTGTGCACCCTTGGCCTTTAGGGTTAGCCTCACTCTCAGTGGGCGTGGTGCTGGTGGAGTGTGCACCCTTGGCCTTTAGGGTTAGCCTCACTCTCAGTGGGCGTGGCGCTGGTGGGGTGTGCACCCTTGGCCTTTAGGGTTGGCCTCCACTCCTTAGCCTTTCAGTGATGTAACAAAGGGAAAAGTGTAATGCTGTTTTTCTCTATAACGGCATTCTTATTTTTCTCTTCCTATGTGTTGTTTTCTTTCCCATTCCCTCACTTTTTTTTTTTTTGGCCAGGGCTGGGTTTGAACCCACCACCTCTGGCATATGGGACCGGCTCCCTACTCCTTGAGCCACAGGTGCCACCCCATTTCCTCACTTTTTGAAGAATATTATCTATGTGATTACAGTATTTAAAATATATTTTTGTGAAAGGCTTTTGTTTTCACTTAAAAAAACTGATTTTTGGAATTTATTAATGGATCCAATCTCTTTAAATCTGTAAAGTAAATAAAGCAACTAATTTAAAAAGATGGCCACCATGAGAAGATAATATTTGAGTTGAGGTTTGAGTAAGAAAGATACAGTGTAGTGGAAAGAGAGCAAAGGTTGAGTTTAGATATTCTGGGGTCAAATCCTGATTCTGCCACTTAACTAACCACATCTTCTTAGCTAACCTACTGTGATTCACCCAACCCCAGTTTTTTCATCCATAAAACACAGGCAATAATGCTAATGATAGGAGTATGAGGATTAAAACAGGCACAGTATTTTAACCTCTCTTTCATGTGGATCAGGACGAGAGTCCTGGACTTGGCAAGCAGAGAACAGACTATGCTGTTAACCTCCTGTTCTGTCTGCACCCAACTCCCAGTTTAATGCAGAACTTTGTTGATAAGAGGACTCAATAAATACATACCGAATTTGATTTGACAATGAACAGGATAAATGTAGAAAAATAAAAAATGAACTGGGCATGGTGGTGTGTGCCTATAGTCTTAGCTACTCTGGGGGCCAAGGCAAGATGGCTTGAGCCCAGGAGGATAAGACCAACTTGGCAAATAGCAAAACCCATCTCCAAAAAAACAAAACAAAACAAAACAAAACAAAAAACCCAAAAGAAACAAAAACCTAAAAATTAAAGACAATTCATAAAAATGAAAAAACAGGGATGGTGCCTGTGGCTCAAAGGAGTGGGGTGCTGACCCCATATACCGGAGGTGGCACGTTCAAACTTGGCCCAGCCAAGAAAAAAAGAATTGCATATGTGTTTTGGGTGGTGCCTGTGGCTCAGTGAGTAGGGCGCTGGCCCCATATACTGAGAGTGTATACCGGTTCAAACCCGGCCCCAGAAAAACTGCAACAAAAAAATAGCCAGGTGTTGTGGCGGGCACCTGTAGTCCCAGCTACTGGGGAGGCTGAGGCAAGAGAATCACCTAAGTCCAAGAGCTGGAAGTTGCTGTGAGCTGTGACGCCACGGCACTCTACTGAGGGTGACAAAGTGAGACTCTGTCTCTAAATAAAAAGATCTAACTGTTTACTAAGCAGCTGCTTGTTTATGATGTTAAATAGTAACTTAAAATAATTTTACATAGTTGCTTAATACCAGGCTCTTGAAATCATTTTTAAGGTTTAGCTTAAACAGTTTATTATAGTGTTTTCAAAGGAGCAATATTCTGAGCTGACAAATAGGTTTGCTAGTTGGTTGAGGAAAAATTTAAGAGATTTAGTTATTTATCATTATTTAGCATTATTATAATGCTATTAAATGGTGCAACAATCTTCATTTTTGTCTTTTCTGTTTAAGTTGTGGGGCTTTTTCAACCAAATATGTTATTTATTTATTTATTTATTGATAGTCTACCTAAAACCTACTTCCTCTCTCTGGCTATGATGTATAAAATTACATTATTAGAGTAAAAACATGTATATTATTACCCATACAAGAAATTACTTAATAAATCTAAAAAAGTAAAAGTGTAAATGTTATGCTAATTTATGTTTTTCTTTTTATTTTCTTTCAATAACATTCATCAATGCTACCTAGGGTAAAGATTTCTAAAGCAACCTTGTTAGTCTAGAATTCAGTATCTCATGATCTAATCAGAGGTTTTGTGTAGGGAGCAGCTGACTTCTTTTAAACAGGCTACTGAATTCATGTGATAGAAAACTTGAACTCTTTAGGATTCTAATTGTCCCCTTAATTTTAATAGTACTTATGAATATGTGCTATTGTGTTCACATTCAATACCCTAAAACATTTTTGACATTAGAAATGATTTATCACTTAATAGTCTTTTTTCACATAGTGTTCTATCATTTACAAATCGTTAGTAGAGGAAGAGTAATTTAAGCACTTCAGTACCAGGTGAAGATTCATTAGAGTATAATTGTCTTACTACAACAAATAAGTAAGTGAGGTGATGGATGTGTTAATCAGTTCTATGTAAGCATTTCACATTGTATATAAAATCAGTACACTATCCCATAAATGCATCAATGTACATAGTTATGATTTAATAAAGAATAAACAAACAACAAAAAAACACAAAACAAAAAGAAATGAAAACATTTGCAATGAATTATGTTCTTCCTAGCTCTGAAAGTTTCTGTAATTATTCAGCTTTGCTTCTCTGCTTTTTATAGAGAGTTCATTATCTCCCTAAAAAATTTTCTTCAAAAAGAAGAGATAGTTTATTCAATTAAAAAAACAATGTTGAAATCAGAGGACATTTAGGGGAATAAGGAAAAATTTGGAATTTTTGGTTCTGTCTACAAGTTGTTTTGTTAATTTGGGAACATAAAAATATTATTTTATATTCCTTGGTATCTCATAGTAATGATCACTTTGGAATACTTAGATTTGCAAAAGCCGGAGAAGACTGAAACAGATCAGGATTAAAGTTGATTTCATCTCCTGCCTTGTCTTTTTCTGGTAATGGCAAGAACTAGAAGGGCAAAATACTTTTCTCCATTGTTTCTGGTTACTGGAACAGATCCACTTTCTTATTTTCTTAAAAAGGAAAGGGGTGTGTGTGCCCGTGTGCATACACATGTGTTTTTTACCAAGGGCCAACTACTGCTTTGCATTCTAATTTGAATATATTTTTCAGGAAAATGTGATGTGTGAAAGCAAAGCACACCTATAATATATGTGCAGCAAGGTATAATTATCATGGAATATTTTTGCTTTTGCTTGTGTAGTTATTTAGTGAATGAATGTAATCACTTTAATTCTTTTAAAAATGAGGCTCCCGAGATCAGTTACCTTTTCCCCTCGCCCATTTATTCATGTGTCGGAGCGCAGCAAAACCAGTGCTCACTAACAAATATTTAAAAGAGATCAAGAAAGTGGTCCCCCTAGTTCTTTATGTTTTATTTTATTTTATTTAATTAAATTTTTTTTTTTTTTTTTTTGAGACAGAGTCTCACCATGTTGTCCTTGGTAGAGTGTTGTGGCATCACAGCTCACAGCAATCCCAAACTCTGGGCTCAAGCCTCTTGCCTCAGCCTCCCGAGCAGCTGGGACTACAGGTGCCTGCCACAATGCCCAGCTACCTTTTTTTGGTTGCAGTTGTCATTGTTTAGTAGGCCTCTGGGCCTGAACCCGCCAGCCTTGGTATATGTGGCCGGAACCCCACTCACTGAGCTACGGGTGCTGAGTCAGTTTTGTTTTTGAGACATGGTCTCCTTCTGATGCCTAGGCTAGAGTGTAGTGGTGTGATCATAGCTCAGTACAGCCTCAAACTCCAGGGCTCAAGTGATCCTCTCACGTCAACATCCCGAATAGCTGGAACTAAAGACACACATGCCACATGACACACACTTTTTTTTTTTTTTTTTGGTAGAGATGGGGGTCTCACCATGTTGTTTACTCTGGTCTTGAACTCCTAGCCTCCAATGAGATCAAGAAATACAGTTAGGGTTGTTATAAGGGTGTGAACACAGCCATAAATTAAGGAAAAAATTCGTCTGGTTTGGGGATGGATCTTTAAATTCTTGCACTGATAGCCTTTAAGATCTATTTGTACGATTAAAAAACCTCAGTCCCTAGAATTTTGGGGAGTGGGATATGCTTTTTAAAATTATGGATTGGAATGGAAGGGGAAAGAATGCTGAGTACTGAGAATGAGTTTTTCAGGAATATCTGCATGTGTCCTAGTTGCTAAAGGACTTGCACACATAATATCATTTCCCTCAGTCTCTAATGTCACCCAGATGTCACTTTTTGCTCCCTAGTCCTGAAACTTCTGAGGCATTGCTGCTATCACAGAGTACCATAAGCAAATTCACAGAGCTTGATATATCCACACTTCCTTTAAGGGCAACCATATTCTCTCCACTCAGGACTCTTACTGAGAATTCAAATGATCCAACCAAGCTGCCTAGACCAAAAGATTCCCTGATCCAAGGATTGCTCACCATAGGCTGGTGAGGGCCTTTTAATGTGGCCTGATCTCAAAAGAGCAGTCTAAACAGAGGTAGTAGTGTTTACCAGAGCAATCAGATGTTCTCTTTTGGGTATTGCAACTAAGGAATGTAGAAAAGATAAGCCTGAGAGGAGTGGTGTAGACACATTGACAATAATGACTCTGTTAGCAGTGATACAGCAGAAAAGCCATGAATTCCTACTATTAAGCTTCTGGGCCTGCCTTGGAACCAACACTATGCTTTGATTATTGCTTCTGTGAGACTTGGCCCCTCTCTATTTCCTTATTCTTTTGATTCCCTTGTAGTTTTAATATATGCCCTGCTCATCCTTCACCTGAGTGAACTAAAATGAGTCTCAGCCTCTTCCAACTCTAGGAGACCATAGATACCTGGAGGAGTCAGGAACAGGTAGGTTGTCCAAGGGCACGAGGGACCACAGTCACAATTTAGGGCCAAGCAATTAGGAACCTCTGGACCTCAGGCTCCTAGCCTTAAGCTGCTACAATTTCTATACAATGGATCATTTTTACTCTTTTATTTTTAAGTAGACTTTATGTTTAGAATAGTTTTAGATTCACAGCAAAATTGAGTAGAAAATATTGAGTTTCCATATACCTCTGCCCTCTCCATATAGCCTCACTTAAAAAAAAAAGAAGATACCAAGGCTCAGCGCCTGTGGCTCAAGTGGCTAAGGCGCCAGCCACATACACCTGAGCTGGTGGGTTCGAATCCAGCCCGGGCAACCAAAAAATAGCCAGGTGTTGTGGCAGGTGCCTGTAATCCCAGCTACTTGGGAGGTGGAGGCAAGAGAATCGCTTAAACCGAGGAGTTGGAGGTTGCTGTGAGCTGTGATGCCACGGCACTCTATCCAGGGTGAAAGCTTGAGGCTCTGTCTCAAAAAAAAAAAGATACTACATGAACACGAAATCAATGTTAGGGGTATCAAAAGGATAAAGTATACCTTGTTGAGTTTTTTTGATATATGATGAAAAGGTTTTAGAATTTATAGTTATGGGATTTGCCTCCCTTATTAACCTCATTGTTTCTGTTTTCTTGTAATTATTGAGAACCTCCTCTGGCCCAGAATTCCTATCTGTTTCAGTATGTTCAATATGCAGTTGTTAGAGTATGGATAATGTTGACTAGTCTTTCTCCAAGCTCTGAGTATCCCCTTCCCTCTTCAGCAGCAGCAAAGGACTCAAGCCCACTCACGAAAAAACATTCACTAGGAATGTGATTTCTGTTCCCTCCCAGCTCAAGGTTTTTTTCATGTGATGCCAAGAGGAAGGCCAGGTAGAGTCACAGGTAGTTGGCTTATGTATGATAATAGAAAAAAAGATATGGATAATGGGAGACAAAAGAGATGGTTGCTATGTTCAAGAAGTTCTAGGCTCACAGACCCTGAGCACCCCCTTTCATCTTTCTCCCTTTGATCTTGGCCTATGGTGTCCATGCAGACACCACCCTAGATCTTTTTTTTTGAGATGGATAAAGTGCTGCAGTGTCATCATAGCTCACTGCAACTTCAAACTGTCTGTCTCAAGAGATTCTTTTGCCTTAGCTGCCTGAGTAGCTGGCACTACAGGCATGCACCACAGTAGTCAGTTTTTAGTAGAGATGGGGTCTCGCTTTTTTGCAGGCTGGTCTCGAATTCCTGAGCTCAAGCAATCCACCCACCTTGGCCTCCCAGAGTGCTAGGATTATAGGCGTGAGCCACTGTGCTCGGCCCATGCTAGCTTTTTTCTCCCTTGTGACCATAAGGATATCACAACTGTCCAGCCACTTCCTGTTTATTATGCCTGTGTCTCCAAATATCATGTTGAGTGAGTCATATTCTTGCTGACTGAGTTATGGTCTTATAATCCCACTGATGTAGAGTAATACTTATTATATTCTGTTTCTGCTAACAAAATGAGTATACAAGATGTGCCCACCCTGCATAACCACATGCTTATCTTTGTTCTTTTTTTTTTTTTTTTGTAGAGACAGAGTCTCACTGTACCGCCCTCGGGTAGAGTGCCGTGGCGTCACACGGCTCACAGCAACCTCTAACTCTTGGGCTTACGCGATTCTCTTGCCTCAGCCTCCCGAGCAGCTGGGACTACAGGCGCCCGCCACAACGCCTGGCTATTTTTTTGTTGCAGTTTGACCAGGGCTGGGTTTGACCCCGCCACCCTCAGCATATGGGGCCGGCGCCCTACTCACTGAGCCACAGGCGCCGCCCCTTACCTTTGTTCTTGATGAAAGCTGTAACTAATTCTTTCATCAGCAAGTATTTATTGAGTACCTACTATGTTCTGGTCCTTTCATGATCTGAGCTCTGGGAATCTCTCTGGCTTCATCTTATTTCCTGCTACAGTGATTTTATTCTTTTTATTTTTACTTTTTTTTTTGATAATTAACTAAAAACATCTTTATTTTAATCTTCAAAGAAGAAGCTCTTGTCTTTTTCCAAGGTAATCGTGATTAACTTACAGAAATGGGTATATATCTTCAAAATATTTTCCTTTAACAGGAAACTTTGCTTTATAGGATCTAAACATTAAAAATTTTAAAAAAGGGGCCGTGCCCATAGCTCAGTGGATAGGGTGCTGGCCACATACACCAATGGTGGCGGGTTTGAACCTGGCCTGGACCAGCTGAAAAACAATGACAACTGCAACAACAAGAAAAAGAAATAGCCGGGCATTGTGGCAGGTGGCTGTAGTCCCAGCTACTTGGAAGGCTGAAGCAAGAGAATTGCTTAAGCCCAAGAGTTTGAGGTTGCTGTGAGCTATGATGCCATGGCACTCTACCGAGGGCAACGAAGTGAGACTCTGTCTCAAAAAAAAAGTAAAAAAAAAAAAAAATTATTTTTTAGCCATTATCAGATAAAATAAAATCTACCATAAGTCAAGGAAACCCATTCATACTTCAAGTCTGTCTCCTCCAGGAATCAGCATTCTTATATTATTTCCATTTAACAAAATCTGATCTAATATAGTAATCCTTCTTCCTTCTGGTGTGATTTTAGTGACATCTTCCAGTACCATATTGACAAAATCATCAAATCTTGGAGAGTACCAACAATTTCTTATTGTTCTTGTTAAAATGTAAATTGGTCCACTAGTTCTAGCTGCAGCAACTATGACAGGTTGGTAGTAGTGTTAGCCACCGCAGCTATGCTGAAAGTAGCCCTGCTAGAGTGATTTTAAACTACTTGTTATTCCTCACACATATATTGCCCTGGTTGACATCTTTATGCCTTTACTCAGGTCTCTGTCTGGAACATGCATCCCCTGGTTGCCCAGTTAACTCCTATTTGCCCTTCTAGCACCAATCCAAGTACCCCCTCCTTTAGAAAGTGACTCTGTGCACCATTCATTGTTTGGAGGCAAATTTCATCCACTGAACTCTCTTGGCACCTTGTGCATACCTCCATCACAGTACTTTGCTCCTCATTCTGACAGTGTCGGTGTGTGTCTATCTCATCATCAGGATGTTGAAGGGAGGGACAACATGTTACTCATTTTTGTTTCTGTAACTCTTAGAACATTTCATGGAATAGAATATACACATAAAAAATACTGTGGAACCAAATCAGTTATGGTATAAAAAGCATATAGAAAATCTCTAGGCAACATTTTTTTGTATTAAAACTATTTTTGAGGGGTGGAGACAAGATGGCTGACTGAAGCCAGCTTCCACAGAGGCTCCCGTCCAAAAGGAGAGTTAAAGGACAGAAATTTAGCAAGTAACCTGGTGGATTAGAGCTGCGCGAAGAGAGAAGGTTGAAGAATGAACATCAACCCTGCTGAGGCGAGATGCGACCCCAAGGATACAAACAAAAGGTACAAAATCCATCATCAAGCAGACAGGAGTCCCCTCCCCCATGAGAACGGCTTGGAGTACCCCAGAGTTCAAAAGTCCTGCCATTATACTCCACGGGATAGACCCTCTAAAAACTGGACCTACTTCCCCTATAGGGAGCCATGGCACTCTCCTGCCAGGCATAAAACTGTGTAGAACTGTATATATTCTCTACCTGCAATTCTGAGCTCCCAGCACTCCCCTCCACTCTCACTCTGAGGTCTGGAGGCCTGTCCCCCAGGAGTCCGGATTCTTGAGTGATTTCTCAAGGGGTGTGGACAGGGTCTGGACTGCAGTTGGTCAGTGCTGATTCTACGGTATGGGAGTGAGAAGAGGACAGTTGGCTGAGAGGGAACCACGCTGGAGCAGCAGTTCCCTGAGGCACAGAGCAGCTGCCGTTTTTTGGCAACAATAGGGCTCACACCCGGACGTTCCGGACTCACACACCCTGTCTCTCTGGGCAACCAGAGGAAGCTGGGCATCTTCTCGGGTGGCTTCCACCTGTGGAACAGATCTGGGATGGACACGCAGGTCCCCTGAGACTTCAACACAGAGTAACTGTTTCACTAGGGTTGGAAAGAGACCAGCTGAAAACAAGACAGAGCAATTTAGCCCCACCACACCAAACACGTCCCTAGTTTCTCAGGCCGTAGCACTGTACAGGTCCTTGGCAAAGCTCCAGGGGAAAAGTCAAATGGTGTAAAATAATCAGGGGGCAGAATCAGCAGAAAAACTCTGGTAACATGAATAACCAGAGTAGATCAACACCCCCAAGGAAAGATATGGCAGATGTAACTGAAGATCCCATTCGAAACAGCTGGCTGAGATGTCAGAAATCGAATTCAGAATTTGGATTGCAAACAAGATTAATAGAATGGAGGAAAATTTGGAATTAGAAATTCGAGGAAAAATTCAAAAGTTGTCTGAAAAATTCAATGAATTTAAAGACAAAACCAACAAAGATTTGGACACACTGAAGCAAGAATTTGCAGTCCTCAAAGATCTGAAAAATACAGTAGAATCCCTCAGTAACAGAGTGGAGCAAGCAGAAGAAAGGATTTCTGACATTGAAGACAAAGCTTTTGAATGCTCCCAAACTCTCAAAGAGGAAGAGAAATGGAGAGCAAAAAAGGATCATTCTCTCAGAGAGCTCTGGGATAATTCAAAGAAGGCTAATATCCGCCTCATTGGAATCCTTGAAAGCGATGAAGTGGCTTCGCAAGACACAGAGGCTCTTCTCCATGAAATTATGAAAGAGAATTTTCCAGATATGCCAAGAGATTCTGAAATTCAGATCGTAGACAGTTTCAGAACCCCAGCACAACTCTACCCAAATAAGACATCCCCCCGGCATATCATAATTAACTTCACTAAAGTTAATATGAAGGAGAACATTCTGAAAGCAGCCAGACATAAGAAATCCATTACCTACAAAGGGAAGAATATTAGAATGACTGCAGATATCTCTCCTGAAACTTTTCAAGCCAGAAGAGGGTGGTCATCGACTTTTAATCTCCTAAAGCAAAATAACTTTAAACTCCGGATCCTGTATCCAGCTAAACTGAGTTTCATTTATGATGGAGAAATTAAATACTTTAATGACATTCATATGTTGAAGAAATTTGCCATAACCAAACCAGCTCTCAGGATATTCTCAGACCTCTCCTCCATAATGACCAGCCCAAAGTAAACTCTACCACAAAGTAAACTCACTCAGAAACTTTTGATCAAAACTTCCACACTGGTGAAAGGATTAAAAATGTCCACTGGACTTTCGAAAAACTCGATACCCAAAATTTTACCAGACTTATCAATATTCTCCATTAATGTGAATGGCTTAAACTGTCCTCTAAAGAGGCACAGGTTGGCTGACTGGATACAAAAACTCAGGCCAGATATTTGCTGCATACAAGAGTCATATCTTAGAAATTTTAGACTTAAACCTAACCATCCAACATTTGGATTTAGCAGACATCTACAGAACATTTCATCCCAACAAAACTGAATACACATACTTCTCATCAACCCATGGAACATACTCCAAAATCAATCACATCTTAGGTCACAACTCTAAACTCAGTAAATTTAAAGGAATATAAATTATTCCTTGCATCTTCTCGGACCACCATGGAATAAAAGTTGAACTCAGTAACAACAGGAATCTGCATACTCATACAAAAACATGGAAGTTAAATAACCTTATGCTGAATGATAGCTGGGTCATAGATTAGATTAAGAAGGAAATTGCCAAATTTTAGAACAAGACAACAATGAAGACATGAATTATCAGAACCTCTGGGATACTGCAAAGGCAGTCCTAAGAGGGAAATTTATAGTTCTGCAAGCATTCCTCAAGAGAACAGAAAGAGAGGAAGTTAACAACTTAATGGGACATCTCAAGCAACTGGAAAAGGAAGAAATTCCAACCCCAAACCAAGCAGAAGAAAAGAAATAACCAAAATTAGAGCAGAATTAAATGAAATTGAAATCAAAAGAATTATACAACAGATCAATAAATCAAAAAGTTGGTTTTTTGATAAGGTCAATAAAATAGATAAACCTTTGGCTTTCCTAACCAGGAAAAAAACCAGGAAAAAAAGAGTAAAATCTCTAATTTCATCAATCAGAAACTACAAAGACGAAATAACAACAGACTCCTCAGAAATTAAAAAAATCCTTAATGAAAATTACAAGAAACTTTATTCTCAGAAATATGAAAATATGAAGGAAATTGACCAATAACTGGAAGCACGCCACCTTCTAAGACTTAACCAGAATCAAGTGGAAATGTTGAACAGGCCAATATCAAGTTCTTAAATAGCATCAACCATACGAGATCTCCTTAAAAAGAAAAGTCCCGGGCCAGATGACTTCACGTCAGAATTCTACCAAACCTTTAAAGAGTAACTAGTACTTATATTACTCAACCTGTTCCAAAATGTAGAAAAAGAAGGAAGACTACCCAACACGTTCTATGTAGCAAACATCACCCTGATCCCCAAACCAGTAAAAGATCCAACAAGAAAAGAAAATTATAGACCAATATCACTAATGAATATAGATGCAAAAATACTCAACAAGATCCTAACAAATAGAATCCAGCAACATATCAAATAAATTATACATCATGACCAAGTTGGTTTTATCCCAGGGTCTCAAGGCTGGTTCAATAGATGTAGATCTATAAGTATAATCCAGCACATAAACAAATTAAAAAACAAAGATGCTGTGATGCTACAGCACTCTACCAAGGGCAACAAAGTGAGACTCTGTCTCTAAAAGTAAATAAATCATCACCCCCAGTAGAAGGCTGTTGCATCACAACTCACAGCAACCTCCAGCTCTTGGGCTTAGGTAATTCTCTTGCTTCAGTCTCTCAAGTAGGTGGGACTACAGGTCCCTGCCACAACACCTGGCTATTTTTTGTTGCAGTTTGGCCAGGGCTGGGTTTGAACCTGCCACCCTTGGTATATGGGGCCGGCGCCCTACTTACTGAGCCACAGGCACCGCCCCCCTTTCTACTTTTTTGATATAGTCCTTTATTGGTTTTAAATTCCCTTTTAATACTGCTTTTGCAGTATCCCATAGATTTTGGTATGTTATATTACCATTTTCATTTGTTTCAAGAAACTTTAAAATTTCCTTCTTAATTTTTTCATTGACCTTACATTTCCTTTCATGGAATTAAAGTATAGAGGTTTTCTTTTTTTGGGTATATGTGATATTATATATGTGAATTTAAAGTATAGAGGTTTTTCTTCATTGACTTACTACTGCCATTTTAGGAGTATCTTGTTTAATTTCCATGTATTTGTGTAGTTTCCAAGTTTCTTCTTGTGATTGATTTCTACTTTTATCCCAGTGTGGTCAGAAAAGATACTTGAGTCCAGGCACAGTGGCACATGCCTGTAATCCTAGCACTCTGTGAGGCTGAGGTGGGTGAGCTCAGGAGTTAAAGACCAGCCTGAGCAAGGATGAGACCCTGTCTCTACCAAAAAAAACGAAAGAGAGATATAGAGACAGAGAGAGAGAGAAAGAGAGGAAGAGAACTAGTTGGGCATCATGCCAGCTGCTTGGGAGGCTAAGGCAGGAGGATCACTTCAGCCCAAGAGTTTGAGGTTGCTGTGAGCTGTGATTTTACGGCACTCTTATATGAAGTGACAAAGTGAAACTCTGTCTCAAAAAAATGAAAGAAAGAAAAGAAAGGAAAAGTACTTGATATGATTTGTACCTTTTGAATTTATTGAAATTTGTTTTGTGGCCTAAGATATGTTTTCTTTTTTCTGGAGAATTTTCCATGTGCTGGTGAAAAGAATGTTTATTCTGTGGTAGATGAGTGAAATGTTCTATGAATATCTGGTAGGCATTTTTGGTCTAGTGTATAGTTTTGCTCCAACATTTCTTTGTTGATTTTCTGTCTAGATGATATCCCCACTAGTGTGTGTATGTGTGTGTGTGTGTGTGTGTGTGTGCGCGCGGGGGATGGGGGGCCTTAAAGTCCTCTTTTATTATTATATTGTAACTTATTTCTATTAATGTTTGCTTTATAGGCTTGGATGTGCCAGTGTTAGGTGCATAGATATTTGTAATTGTTGCATCCTCTTGCTGAATTGTCTCCTGTGGCTCAGTGGGTAGGGTGCTGGCCCAATATTCTGAGGGTGATGAGTTTGAGTCCGGCGCTGGCCGAACTATAACAAAAATAAAATAGCCAGGCATTGTGGTGGGCACCTGTAGTCCCAGCTACTCAGGAGGCTGAGGCAAGAGAATTGTCTAAGTCCAAGAGCTGGAGGTTGCTGTGAGCTGTGATGCTGTTCTTTAAAGTAGAACAATGGTGCTTTAATAGGGATTGCATTAAATCTGTAGATTGCTTTGGATAGTACGGACATTTTAACAATGTTGATTCTTCCCAGCCATGAGTATGGTATGTTTTTCCATTTGTTAACATCTTTAGCTATTTCTTTTCTCAGAGTTTCATAGTTCTCTTTATAGAGATCTTTCATGTCCTTTGTTAGGTAAATTCTCAGATATTTCATCTTCTTTGGCTGTATTGTAAAAGGAATAGAGTCCTTGACTGTTTATTCAGCTTGACTATTGTTGGCATATATAAAAGCTACTGACTTGTAAGCATTGATTTTGTATCTGGGGACACTGCTGTATTCCTTGATCACTTCTACGAGTTTTGAAGTTGAGTCCTTGGGATTTTCCAGGTATAGGATCATATCATCAGCGAAGAGTGAGAGTTTGATCTACTCTGACCCTGTTTGGATATCCTTGATCTCCTTCTCTTGCCTGATTGTGATGGCTAAGACTTCCATCACTATGTTGAATAGCGGTGGAGACAGTGGGCATCCTTGCCTCATTCCTGATCTAAGTGGAAATGTTTTCAATTTTACACCATTCAATACAATATTTGTTGTGGGTTTGTTCTAGATGGCCTCTATCAGTTTAAAAATGTCCCTTCTATGCCTATTTTCTTAAATGTTCTGATCATGAAAGGATGCTGGATATTATCAAAGGCTTTTTCTATGTCAATTGAGAGAATCATTTGGTCTTTGTTTTTTATTTTATTAATGTGATGTATTATATTTATAGATTTGCAAATCTATCAATTTGCATAGATTTGAACCAACCCTGTAACCTTAGAATAAAACCAACTTTTTCTTGGTGTATAAATTTTTTGGTGTGTCGTTGAATTCTGTTTGCTAGGATCTTATGGAATATTTTTGCATCGATATTCATTAATGATATTGAGCTATAATTTTCATTCTTTGTTGGATGCTTCCCTGCTTTGGGTATCAGGGTGGTATCCGGTTAGGTTGGCCAAAGGTTTATCAATTTTGTTAATCTTTTTGAAAAACCAACTTTTTGTTTCGTTGATCTTCTGAATGATTCTTTTGCTTTCAATTTCATTTAATTCTGCCCTAATTTTGGTTATTTCTTTTCTTCTGCTGGGTTTGGTTTGGAATGTTCTTCCTTTTCCAGTTGCTTGAGATGATCCATTAAGTCATTGGCTTCCTCTCTTTCTGATTTCTTGATGAAGGCTTCCAATACTATAAATTTCCCTGTTAGGACTGCCTTTGCAATATCCCACAGGTTTTGATAATTTGTGTCTTCATTATCATGTTGTTCCAAAAATTTGGTGATTTCCTTCTTAATCTCATCTTTGACCCAGCTATCATTCAGACTAAGATTATTTAGTTTCCATGACTTTGTTTGAGTGTGAGGATTCCTGTTGCTGTTGAGTTCAACTTTTATTCCATGGTGGTCTGAGAACATACAAAGAATAATTCCTATACTTTTAAATTTGATGAGGTTAGACCTGTGTCCTAGGATATGATCTATTTTGGAGAATGACCCATGGGCTGATGAGAAGAATGTATATTGTTATTTATTAGGGTGAAATGTTCTGTAGAGGTCTATAAAGTCCATTTGTTTTAGGGTCAGGTTTAAGTCTAATATTTCTTTGTTTAGTTTCTTCTTGGAGGATCTGTCTAAAACTATCAAAGGGGTGTTAAAATCTCCAACTATTATAGTGCAAGAAGATATCAAGTTGTTCAAATCCATTAGGGTCTGCTTTATGAATTGAGGAGCATTCTGGTAGGGTGCATAAATGTTAACTATCCAAATCTCTTCATGTTGGGTGTTTCCCTTGACAAGTATGTAGTGACCTTCCTTATCTTTCTTTATCTTTGTTGGTTTAAAGCCAATTGTATTTGCTACTAAAATTGCAACCACTGCTTATTTCTGTATTATACAACTCCATCCCTTCACCCTGAGTCTATTTTTATCCTTTAAGGTAAGGTGAGATTTTTGTATACAGCAGATACCTGGTGTGAGTTTATGTATCTAGTCAGCCAGCCTATGACTCTTTCGAGGACAATTTAAACTGTTCACATTATTTGAGAGAATTGATAAGCCTGGTTGTGTTTTGGGTGTCATGATTTTTGGATGTCCAGTGGACATTTTTAATCCTTTCACCACTGTGGAAGTTGAGTTTTGTTCAAAAATTTCTAGGTGAGTTTACTTTGGAGGTAGAGCATTGCACTGCTTGTTGTGGAGGATGAGTCTGAGAATATCCTGGAGAGCTGGTTTAGTTATGGAAAATTTCTTCAATATGTCTTTGTTGTTAAAGTATTTGATTTCTCCATCACAAATGAAACTCAGTTTAGCTGGATACAGGATCCTAGGCTGGAAGTTGTTTTGTTTTAGGAGACTTAAGGTCAATGACCATCTTCTTCTGGCTTGAAACGTTTTGGCTGAGAGATCTGCAGTCATTCTGATAATTCCCCCTTTGTAGGTGATGCTTTTCTTACATCTGGCTGCTTGCAGAATTTTCTTCTTTGTCTTAACTTTGGCAAAGTTAATCACAATGGGTTGGGCATGGGGATTGTTTTCTGTTTTGGAGGTCATGCATAGCTCATGAAGGGATCACAAGAGGAACAGCTATGGGTTTGTTTCATTCCTTCTTTGCTCCCTACATGCTTACCTCTTCCCTTTTGTCACAACATTTCCTACATAAATCAGCTATCTAATGCTTTGTGCATCTTTCTCTATGTCTGGAAATTACAGGGTATTTTAGAAGATCTTAGAAGGGTTTATCAAGACCAATAATTCCTTTAGTCTGCTCTCTTGTAGGCTAAGAACATTCATAAAACAAAAGCTTATTGAGAAATTCTTACGGGCAGGCCTTGTGTTAAGTGCTGAAGAGACAAAGATGAAAAAGATATAGCTTTTCTCTCAAGGAGTTCACAGATTCTGGAAATAGGCTCCCAAACACATCATTTGGTGGGATAACGAGTCTAGCAGTATGAGGTAACAGAAACATTGAGAATGGAGGGCTTAATGATGAGAAGTCAGGAAAGGCCTCTTAAAGGAGGTGGCACTTAACATAGATAGGAGTCTGGTGGATGAAAAGGGAAGAGACTGTGCTCCACTTGGAGACAACAGCAAAAGCAGTGGCATGAAAGTGGAAGGCAGCACCCTTTATTCAGGTTACAGCAAAAGTGGTGAGTGAAAAGTAGAGGGGAAGGAAACGTTTATAATATTCTGTTTTTGAACCTAAGTGATAAGTGTATGAGAGTTAGTTATATCATTCTTTTATTCAAGAAATATTTGTTGTGTATGTGTGTGAGTGTATTTTCATATGTCTGACTTTTCATAATAAGCTTAAAAATATACAAAATTTTCTAGATTTCCTAGTTTCTTTAGTAATTTTTGTTTCCTTTACCTTGGAAAACCCAATATGTGCTTTTAAAATAGTAGTTCCTGAATTTTTTATACCCAAAACATGCCATAAGAGTCAGATGAATTAATTGAATATTGATGTTAATAATCAGATTTCAGAGGAAGAGGTGTGGATAATAATTCAAGATTTTTCTCCTGCTTTATTTTGTAGCTCAGAGGCACACATAGTTTTGTATAATAGGCTATTTCTATATGAGTGTCATATAAAGCTCTCATTTTTGCAGACATTCACAGTGGGATATCAAAAACTAACCATGGCAGATTCCAAGTTGCCAAGCTGCCTATGATTCAACAGGAAAGCTAGGAAAAATATGCACATATGCTATGTGAAAATAAGAAAAGATTTGTGGAGGTTTGGGGGAGAAGAGTGAACCACATGGGTCAGATTCTTTGGGTTTTGAGAGCTGGTCAGATTACTCTGTTAGTGATGTCAATCTTGTTCCTGAAGTGTCTGGGGCATCAGAAGAAGCAACTGTTTTTGGTGCCCACACCTCAGGCATCCTAGACTGACGAAACGCAAGTTAGCAAAACTTCCAGTGAGTCATCTTCATTAATCAAGGACCTCTTCAGTGGTGTCACTGAGGTACAATGCTAAAAGAAAAGATGACTGACGCCTCCTTACACATGCAGGGATGGGTGTAACCCCAAGAAGGTGGGAGGACTGTGCTGGGTGAGCTGGCAGCACTGTTCACTGCCTCTCTCTGATGTGTACCAGCGCAAACATGTTCCAGAAATCCACCTTTCTAGCGCTCTTACATTAGACTCTGCAAGAATTACCTCATCACTGCCAAGACAGGCCTCATTAAATTATACTATGAAAGGACAGATGGCTTTTATTTTAATTGCAAGCTATTATGCAGCTTAAATCTGCTACCATTATTTTGTCAGATTTTAATGATTATACATTCCAGCCCATCTCCATTTTGTCCTACTCTTATTTCTAATCAACTGGTTCATTTGAATTGTCACAAATTTTTGATCTGTGTTTACATTATAATTTGTTTTAAGGTTTCTTATTTCTTCTTTTCTGATAGTTTTTTTTTTTTTACTTTAATCACAGTAACCCAATTCTCAAGCCCTTGTTTTTCTTTCTCCTATCAGTTCCTACATCATTGTTTCCTTTTTCTTTGTTACCAGGAGGCCCTTCAGCAGACTTAGTGAGCAAGTATCTACTCCTGTGTCTGATTGCTCCTGAATCATTGCTATGTCCCATTTCTAGGTTTCTCATGTGTCCTGGGGCTTGTCTTCGTGCCTCCCTCCTTCCCCATCTTCATAATGGTTGTGATTGGACAAGTTTAGTCCTGTTCCTCAGGGATGCCATGGTATTTGCTTTGGGGTCTGGAGGATGAGTGGGAGGTAGGGTTGGAAGTGACAGAGGCAGTAGAAAGGGGCATGTCAGGTTGAGATTTCCCTCTGTGCCACCACCTAAAGTATATACTGCACAGATTGACCCAATTCTGATATAATTGTTTCTGCATAGTCACTGATCTCATTGGTTAAGAGGAAAAGAACCACAAAAAGGCAATGGTAATAATAGAATGGTTTCTGGACTTTTCTCCTTGGATACTTTCCAAAAAAATAAGATAAAGGGGACGTTGGTTATCAGGGTGGTATTTAGTGTTTAAATATCTTGCCTCTGGTGAGTATGAGGGCCTTGACCTCCCTCTACTTATCTAAAAGTGTTGTTGACATCTACCTCCTGAACATCTAACCTTTGGCAAAGTACCTACCATTGAAAAATACTTGTGGAGGGGTGGCACCTGTGGCTCAGTGGTAGGGTGCTGGCCCCATATACTGAAGGCGGAAGGTGATTAGACAGTACCTGGGGGAAGTGTCCACCCATTTGGGATGGATAGGAGGAACCCTGGGGTTCTACGGTCCCCTCATGGGCACGGTGGCTTGAGTGGTAAGAGGATCCCCAGCACCACCACCACTGACCTCCAGACTGATCAGGGAGCTACTTGGAGTTTGTGCAGTAACATTGTCCCAGAGAATGGGCCACAGCAGGAACCTGGTGCCTCTTGTTCCTGGGTTGTTGCATCTAATACCATTCTGAGCTTTCAGTTCTAGAACACCATGGCACCATGGGCTTTGCTTTGCAACAGCTACCTCCTCATCGCCATGGCTGGGCCAGGGAGGAAGTGAGGAGATTGGATGCTCTCGCATGCTCCATGACTGGGACCTGAGCACCCTTTCCCCACACAGGGGATCTGAGCAGAACAGGCACCACACATGCCACTTAAAAAGCCCTGTGGTGACTGCCAGGGCAGGACATTGGCAGGGGAAGAATGCCAACTTCCTGGTAACCCTGCCCTGTGGCCCCACCCTCACAACCCTCAGGCTGCCACCCAGCCCCACAGCTCTGTCCTTGTGGTTCTCACGTTGCTACTTGGCCCTGCAGCCCTGACTCCAGGGTTCCCTTGTTGCTTTCATATCCTGCGCCCCACCCCCAAGGTTCCAGTGCTGCTGCTGGCCCCAGAGCCCTGGTTCCAAGGCTTTCCCACTGCCATTGGGTCCTGCAGCTCTGCCCTTGAGGCCCCACATCTGAAGCTCTGGTGATGTTGCCAGAATGTATAGCCTGGCCACCATGGTTCCCACTGCCTGGCTGGTGGAAACTGCCCTTGTGGTCCAGTGTCCTACCAGGGATCTTCTAGCCTCAAGCCACCATTACATCTAGACCCAGTTGGAGTGAACACCCGTGGTCTTGATGTTCATGACCACTGCCTAGATAGCCTCACTTAGCTGCCACTGCCACCATTGTGGGAAGACCCAGACAGAGCAATCTCCCACAGTGCCACCCTCCCATGGAGAAGGACTTGCTCAGCCTCCAGTCCAAGCTTCCAGTAGTGGGAATAACCCACCACTTTATAGAAAGATCATCCAGCACCAGTTTAGACTATGACAATCACAGTGAATGGGACAACACATAGGTGCTTCATGGACCACCCCAGCTGAGTCAGTCTTCCAGATTATAGCTAAGTTGGGTGTAGTGGCTCATGCCTGTAATCCTAGCACTCTGGGAGGCTGAGGTGGGTGGATTGCTTGAGTTCAGGAGTTCAAGACCAGCCTGAGCAAGAGCAAGACCTTGTCACTACTAAAAATAGAAAAATTAGCTGAGTGTTGTGGTGGGTACCTGCAGTCCTAGCTACTCGGGAGGTTGAGGCAGGAGAATTACCTGAGCCCAGGAGTTTAAGGTTGCTGTGAGCTAGGACACCACGGCACTCTAGCTAGGGGCAACAGGGTGAGACCCTGTCTCAAAACAAAAACAAAACAGAAGAACCATCTAGGGACCACTCTTACTTCCCACTAAGTAGAAGAGTTCCCATCAAAGGTGAACAGTTATGTTGCAAACCTATCTTCCCTGAGCTCAGAGAAGAGATTTCAGTTGAGAAGAAACTGGCAAAGGAGCTCTGTCAACATGAAAAAACAAGTTAGTTCGATGCCCCTGAGGGATCACAATGGATCTATAGCAATGGACCCCAACCAAAAGGAAATTGTCAAAATGTCAGAAATGGATTTCACAAAAAGCCCAAATGCCCATCGATCCACGAATGGATTAATAAATTGTGGTATATGTACATCATGGAATATTGTGCAGCCTTAAAGAAAGATGGAGACTTTACCTCTTTCATGTTTACATGGATGGAGCTGGAACATATTCTTCTAAGTAAAGTATCTCAAGAATGGAAGAAAAATTGTCCAATGTACTCAGCCCTACTATGAAACTAATTTATGGCTTTCACATGAAAGCTATAACCCAGTTATAACCTACGAATGGGGGAAAGGAAGGGGAGGGAGGTGGGAGGTGGGCGGAGGGAGGGTGATTGGTGGGATTACGCCTGCGGTGCATCTTACAAGGGTGTATGTGAAACTTAGTAAATGTAGAGTGAAAATGTCTTAACACAATGACTTAAGAAAATGCCAGGAAGGCTATGTTAACCAGTGTGATGAAAATGTGTCAAACGGTCTATAAAACCAGTGTATGGTGCCCCCCCCCCCAAAAAAAAGAAATGGATTTCACAAAATGAATGGTAAACAAGATGAATGTGATTGAAGAGAAAGTTGAAAACCAACACAAAGAAGCCAAAAAGAAATTGTAGGACATCTATGATAAAATGAAAAAATTGACAAACAGCTAGACAACTTAAGAAAAAATATAACAGAACTTAACAAAATGAAAGGATCATTTAGAGAGTTTCCAAATACAGCAGAGGCATCAGTAACAGACTAGACCAAGAAGAGGAAAGAGCTTGAAGAAAAGGCTCTTGAACTAACCCAGTCATTCAAAGATGTAGAATAAAGAAAAATGAACAGTCACTGAGAGAAATATGGGACTCTGTGAAGCAAACCAAAATATGAATTATAGATAGCCCTGAGAGAGAAGAAGAAAAAGGAAAAAGCATGGAAAATATATTTCAGGGAATTATTGAGGAAAACTTCCCTGGTATTTCCAAAGATTCAGATGTCCAGGATACGACATGGTCGTTAAACTCCAGGAAGATTCATAACAAAATAATAGTACATCTCCAAGACATATAGTCATCAACTTGGACAAAGTAAAAATGAAGGAAAAAATTCTACAAGCAGCAAGATGAAAACAACAACTAAACTACAAAGGAAAGCCCATCAGGCTAATAGCAGACTTCTCAGCAGAGACCTTGCAGGTCAGAAGGGATTGGGTTCCCACTTATAGTATTCTTAAACAGAACAGCTGCCAGCCAAGAAATATGAATCCTATAAAACTAAGTTTCATAAGTAAAGGAGAAATAAAAACTTATCCAGACAAGCAAGTACTAAGGGAATTAGTCACAACTAGACCTGCCCTATAGGAAGTACCTAGAACTGCGTTATACATGGATCAGCACAATCCATACTCACCAATGTAAAAACATCTGAAAATTAAAGCTCACTTAACTTTCTTTGCCTTATAAAACAAAGCACAAGAGAGAAATCAAAAGAACGAGTTATCATTTGACACAGTGAACAGAACAGTATTGTACTTATCAATACTAATACTGAATGTAAATAGTCTTAATCCCCCACTTAAAAGACATAGACTGGCTGAATGGATAGAAAACATACTCCAGGTATATGCTCCAAGAAACATACATAACTCACAAGGACTCACACAGACTCAAGATAAAAGGATGGAAAAAAAATTCCTTGCAAATGGAAACCAAATGTGAGCAGGTTTACCCATTCTCATTTCAGATAAAATAGACTTTAAATCAAGAATGGTTAAAAAAAAAAAAAAAAGACATAGATGGTCATTACCTAATGGTAAAGGGAGTACTTCAACCGGAAAACACAACAATCTTTAATATATATACACCTAACACAGGAGCTCCCAGATTCGAAAAGCAAATCCTACTAGATCTAAGCAAACAAATTAACAATAGAATTGTAATTGGTGGGGACGTCAGTGTCCTACAGACAGCTTCGCAGATTGTTAAAGCAGAAAATCAATAAAGAAATAGTAAACTTAAAGGGGACCCTAACAGATGTTTACAGAGCATTCTATGCCAAAACTACCGAATATACATTCTTTTCATCAGCATGTGGAGCATTCTTCAAGATTGATTATATCTTAGTCCTCCAAATAAGTCTCAGAAAATTGACAAAAACTGAAATCATACCATGTATCTTCTCAGACTACAGTGGAATAAAACTAGAAATCAATTCCAAGAGAAACTCAAATCTACACAAAGTTGTAGAAGTTAAAAAAACCTGCTACTGAATGACCTTTGGGCCAGTGATGAAATTAAGATGTGAATCAAAAGATTTCTCAAACAGAATGGCAAAGGCAACACCAGCCATCAGTATGTATGGCATATCGCAAAAGCAGTCCTAAGGGCTTTTATGCTTACATCAAAAAGACAGAAAGATCACAAGTTAGCAGTCTAAGGGTGTGTCTCATGGAACAAGAAAAAGAAGAGCAAACCACACCCAAAGCCAGCAGAAGAAGGGAAATAACAAAGCACAGAGCAGAACTAAGCAAAACAGAAGAGAAAAAAACCCACAAAAACACACACGCACATCAAGGATCAACAAAACAAGACATTGGTTCTTTGAAAAGGTAAACAAAATTGGTAGACCACCAGCCAGATTATCCAGAAATAGAATCAAGAAGATTCAAGTAAGAAAAATGAGAACTGAAAAAGGAGACATTACAACTGATGCTGCACAGATAAAAATATTATTCATGAATATTATGTAATCCTTTACACAGAAACTAGAAAACATAGAGGAAATGGATAAATTCCTGGAAACACACAACCTCTCCAGCCTGAATCAGTAAAAAATAGAAATCTTGACAGACCAATAATTAGCAGCAATACTGAAGCAAATCTTCCAACAAATAAAATCCCTGTATTAGATGTATTCACAGCCAAATTCTACCAGACCTACAGAGAACCCGTACCTATCCTACTGAAATTATTCCGTAACATCAAGAACATGGGTATACTTCCTAATTCATTCTGTGAAGCCAGAATCATCTTGATACCAAAGCCAGGAAAGGATACAACAGCAAGAAAACTACAGTTTACAGAAATATCTCTTAATGAACAATATCTCTTATGAACAAAAATGTATATGAATAAAAATGTATATATCTTCAATAAAATATTAGCAAATCAAATTCAACACCACATCAAAAAGATAATTCCTGTGATCAAATGGGTTTCATCCTAGGGATGCAAGGATTGTTTAACATACACAAATCAATAAACATGATCCACCACGTAAACATAAGCTAAAACAAAGACCATATGATCATTTCAATAGATGAGTAAAAGCATTCAATAAAATCCAGCACCCTTTCATGATAAAAATCCTCAAGAAACTAGGCATAGAAGGAACATACCTCAAAATTATAAGTCTGGCTTCGTGCCCATAGCTCAGTGGTTAGGGTGATGGCCACATACACCAGGGCTGGTTAGGTGCCAGCCACATACACCAGGGCTGGTAGGTTCAAACCCAGCCTGGGCATGCTAAACAATGACAACTACAACAAAAAAATAGCGGGTATTGTGGTGGGCACCTGTAGTCCCAGCTACTTGGGAGGCTGAGGTAAGAGAATTGCTTAAGCCCAAAGAGCATGAGGTTGCTGTGAGCTGTGACGCTATGGCACTCTGCCGAAGGTGACATAGTGAGACTCTGCCTCAAAAAAAAAAAGAAAAATTATAAAAGCCATATACGACAAACCCATAGCCAGTATCACACCGAATAGGGAAAAGTTGAAAGTGTTTCCCCTAAGAACTACAACAAGATACGGAGGCCCACTGCCACCACTTCTATTTAACATAATATTGGAAATCCTAGCCAGACCAAACAGGCAAGAAAAAGAAAGAAAGAAAGGGAAAGAGGAGGTCAAACTATCCTTGTTTGCTGACAATATGATCTTTTAACTAGAACACTGAAAGACTTCCGTAAAATACTTCTAGAATCAACAAACAAATTCAATAACATCTCAAGTTATAAAATCAAAGTACACAAATCAATAACATTTCTGTATACTAATAACAGTCAAGCTAAGAGTTAAATCAAGGACTCCATACCATTCACAATAGCTATAAATAAAATTAAATACCTAAGAATATCCTTACCAAGGAGTACTCTTTATAAGGAGTACTACAAAACACTGGTAACAGAAATCAACATCCTATGCCCATGGTAGAATCAACATCATTAAAATGTCCAGACTACCCAAAGTGATTTACAAATTCAACACAATCTCCATCAAAATACCAACATCATATTTCACAGATCTAGAAAAAATAATTCTGTGCTTCATTTTAAACCAGGCAGAGCCCAAATAGCTAATGGAACTCAATAAACAGAACAAATCTGGAGGCATTATATCTCACGGAACAAGAAAAAGAAAAGCAAACCAAACCCAAAGCCTGATGGTATGGTACTGATATATGGTACTGATATAAAAATAAAGACATAGGACAATGAAACAGAATTTAAAAACCCAGATAAAAAGCTATCTACTGGGTGGTGCCTGTGGCTCAAGGAGTAGGGCGCCGGTCTCATATGCCAGAGGTGGTGGGTTCAAACCCAGCCCCGGCCAAAAACCACACACACACACACAAAAAGCCATCTACCTATAACCAGCTAATCCCCTTTGGCAAGGAGAGAACAACGTGTTTAGAAAAGGAAGCACTGCTGAATAAATGGTGCTGGGAAAACTGGATAGCCACGTGCAGAAGAGTAAAACAGGACCTCTGTCTCTCACTGTATACAAAAATTAATTCAAGATCGATGAAGGCATGATACCATAAAATTTTATATTCTAAAGCAAACATAGGAAAAACTCCCATAGATAGCAGCCTAGGCAAAGAATTTACTACTAAGACTCAAAGGCAAATACAGCAACAACAAAAATAAATAAATAGGACATAATCAAATTAAAAAGCTTCTGCAGGGCTGGGCGTGCTGGCTCACAACTGTAATCCTAGCACTCTGGGAGGCTGAGGTGGGTGGATTGCCTGAGCTCGGGTTTGAGACCAGCCTGAGCAAGAGCGAGATCCTGTCTCTAAAAATAGCCAGGCATTGTGGTGGGCATGTGTACTCCCAGCTACTAGGGAGGCTGAGGCAAGGGAATTGCTTGAGCCCAGAAGTTTGAGGTTGCTGTGAGCTGTGATGCCACAACACTCTAACCCTAGGGCAACTGAGTAAGACTTGGGGGGAAAGAAAAAGAAGAAGATAAACAAGTGGCCAGCAAGCATGAAAAAATATTCAACATCACTAATCATCAGGAAAATGCAAACCAAAACCATAATGAGATACCACCTCCCCCCTGTCAGAATGGCCATTATTATTAAATAAAGTCAAAAGCAATACATGCTGGCATAGATTCAGAGGAAGGAACACTTACACACTGTTGTTGGGACTGCGTATTCATATGAACTCTATGGAAAAAGTATGGAGAGTCTTCAAAGAAATAAATGTAGACTTATCATTTGATCCAGCAACAAAAGAAGCCATTTTATCAAGTATTTTATTTTATTTATTTATTTTTTTTTTGAGACAGAGACTCAAGCTGTCACCCCAGATAGAGTGCCTTGGCATCATAGCTCACAACAACCTCCAACTTGAGTTCAGGAGATCCTCTTGCCTCAGTTTTTCTATTTTTAGTAGAGATGGGGAATGGGGGAGCGGTGAGGCTCACTCTTTGCTCAGGCTGGTCTTGAACTCGTGAGCTCAAGCAATCCACTTGCCTTGGCCTCCCAAAGTGCTAGAACTACAGGTGTGAGCCACCACACCTGGCCTTATCAAGCATTTTATACCTGCACTTGAATGTTTATCACACCACAGGTCTCAGTTGCAAAGATATGGAATCAACCTAAATGCACAACAGTTCATGAGTGGATTAAGAAGATGTGGAATATATATAACTTGGAATCAGCCATAAAAAGAAATGAAATAATGTCTTTTGTAGCAACTTAGAAATGCAGACTGTAATTCTAAGTGAAGTATCTCAGGAGTGGAAAAACAAACACCACATATACTCTTTAATAATTGGGAACTAAAAAATGGAACACACACAGGCACAAAGTGATGTAAAGGACATTGGAGACCAAGAAGGGGAGAGAGTGGAAATGAGTGAGGGGTAAGAACTTACCCGTCAGGTTCAATGAACATTATTCTGGTGATAGGCACGTTAAAAGCCCCGACTTAAGCATTTATACAAGGTATTCATGTAACAAAACATTTGCGCCCCCATAATGTTATAAAATTTAAAAAAACTCAGCCTAGTTCAATACTCTTTTCTCTGCAAACTGTTCAGTTTGTATGTGTCTATAATATTAAAAGAAAAATACAACAATTGGATGAATTTTTAACGATATTGCTTATATTTAGTTTAAGGAGAAGTCTTTCATTCTGAGCTTCTTTCAACAAATTCTTACTACGTGCCAGTTGTATGTCATGTACTGGACATACATAGTCATAGTGTTGAACAGCACACATACATGGAGCTTATGTTCTCTGAGAGAAGAGAGACAATAAATAAGTAAATAAACAGTAGCCTAACAGTAAGTAATTTCAAATAGTAATGGGGGTCTAAAGAAAATAGAGAATGGTAGTGGTAGTTGGGGATGATTTCAGCTATAAAAATCTAGGAAGGCCTATTTGCAGAGGTTTTCATTTGGGCTAAATTCTAAATAATGAGAAAGAAGCAGGCCCAAGAAGATCTGGGAGAAGCACATTGCAGAGAGATTTGCAAAGGCATGAGCAAGCCTGTGTTTCTGAAGAAATGAAATAAAGCCTGTGTTACTCCAGCTTAGAAGTAGACAGGTGTAGGAAAGGATAGATCGTGAAGGTCCTTGTAGACCATAGTAAGAGATTCGTATGTACTGTAATGGCTATTTTCCCACTGTTTTAGTGTTAAAATGCCCTTTATTTTATTAAATGATGATGATGTTACATCACAGATTTGTATTTAAATATCTGCATCTGTAAGTATGAGGGCCTTAGCTTCCCTTTACTTGTTTGTAAATAACATTAACACTTAACTGGTGTTGTAATCTGACTTGGCAAAACTAAAAGTCAACCCTATGTCAGTCCCCAAACTTTATTTTTTTAAAATTTTATCAGCCATGAAATCCAGTAGTTTGGAAACTATTGTGTCATACCATAGCAACTCCCAACACTTGAAAATCTGTCAATAAAGGTGTTAACATAGTATCTAGGCAGTTGTATGCTGACATTTTATTAATAAGAGACATTTAATTTAAATGCTCTTGAATCTCATTACTTTTTGTTCTCTTTCTCTCATCTATAAGTCCATCACTAGATCATATATATTTCTCTTTTACTTGGCAATGGCTTCCAGAACTTCTTAGTGCGCAGTCCTTCGAGTAGCCATTATATTTTTACAGTTTGCCAGAAGCAGCCCCGTATTTAGCATACTCAAATCCAAATGTTACTTAAAGTCAGTGCTCCAAGCAATTAATAATTAATGAAATCTAGAGGGCGGCGCCTGTGGCTCAGTGAGTAGGGCGCCGGCCCCATATACTGAGGGTGGCGGGTTCAAACCCAGCCCCGGCCAAACTGCAACCAAAAAATAGCTGGGCATTGTGGTGGGCGCCTGAGGCTGAGGCAAGACAATCACGTAAGCCCAAGAGCTAGAGGTTGCTGTGAGTCCTGTGACGTCATAGCACTCTACCAAGGGCGATAAAGTGAGACTGTTTCTACAAAAAAAGAAAAAAGAACATGAAATCTAGAGGTGAATGTACATGAAATGAGGATAGAAATACAGGCCAAAGGCTAAGTTCAACCTGGGTCTTGTCAGCTGGGATTATGTCATCCCTTTGCCCTTTGAATTTAGCATGTGCTATTTTCACATGTGATTTGTTCATGAAAGTGGGCATTAAAGTTTAGAGTACAAGTGTTTAAAAGGGAGTTTTCTTCCTGGAGAGTTCAAGCAATCATACAACACTTCTTCAGGGTGCTATTTGAAGGACTCGTGCAAGTTACCATACTTTGTTCTTTTTCTCCAAAATTGACCACATGATCAACTGGCTGATGGGAGAGGTCTAGAAAGTATCCAGCCATGTAATATGAAAAATGGAGACATATGTGGCTGGATACTTTCTGGACAGCCCTCATAAGTCTAGAAAGTGTACAGTTGAGGCTAACGATATGCTGCTTTAGGAATCCCCGATGATCACCATGCCTCTTTCATGGTATTGAAGCCACAGTGCCAAGCTTATTGTTGACTAGGTGTATCATTTTTACCATTCATCTTCATAAATAAGGGAAACTAAATTCTAAACAACAGTGTTTTTTAAACATTTTCTTATTAGCGAAAGAACTCTTTTTTCAAAGAAAATTCCAGGCTCCTAGTATGTAAAACAGCTTTGGCTCTAAGCCACAAGCTTATTCCTCTTCTGACCCTAATGGTTCCTAAGGGATATCTGTGAAAGCATCAAAGCTTTGCAGAGCACAGAATAAAAGCTAGAAAAAAAATTTGAGTTATAAATCCTGCCATAAAAAGATGGTTATACTGCTTAAATTGGCAGAGCCTCTACACGAGTTTCAAAAATAGATTTTAAATGTATATTTTTACCTAAAATTACATTTTCAGGTGGTGTTTATTATATAAAACAAAGCCAGGCTTTAATTGAAGTTATTCTTTTTAGAACACACTCTATATATAATTTGGGAATGGTGGTGCTACTTGAAGCTAAAACACTTTTTATTGACTATTTTAAAAAGTCAATTTCAAATTGGTCAGTATTTCTCTTCATAAATTATTTAATTATAAGTAAGGTCATAATATGTTTTATTAATATATGCCAATGTATTAATAATATTTATAAAATAATTATTTATTAGTTTTAATTTTTTTCTTTTTGTCTTCTAGTTTGCCAGGGTTTGGATACCTGATCCTGAGGAAGTTTGGAAGTCAGCAGAACTGCTCAGAGATTATAAACCAGGAGATAAAGTCCTCCTGCTTCACCTGGAAGAAGGAAAAGTAAGAATTTTATTTTCATTTACTGTCTTGGCCTAAAGCAGGGGAAGAGTAAGAGTTCATTTCAACTCTTACATTGGAAGAGTAAGCGTTTTCTTGGGCCAAACATTAAATACACGAACACTAGTGAAAGCTGATTAGCAAACAGAAAGGTCTGTGCATAGTTTTCGTAATATCCCACACTGCAGATAAACAAAAAGTCCTCACAAAATCACATGCAGCCTGGCCCATGGCCACAAGTTGGACACCCCTGGAGTGAAGAGAGTTCAAAAGTGTAAGTTTACTTTGACTTACTTAAGCCTAATTAGAAGTTAACTTTTTGAACTAATCTAAAATTTTTACTTACTAAGCTGAATAAAAATGGTAAACTCAATTTTTTATCTTAACAGAATTATCAATGACACAGGTTAGTAAAATTAGCAAATACTTTAAAAATCTTTTATTTTGATCTAGAATTTATTGTGAGTATTAGGTTTAGATTCACATCTAATGCTAAAACTCTTGGACTTAACTGTATGCTATGGGGAAGGATTATAGTGGGGTTTAAAAAACTTGCTAGACATTATAATTCACATTAATAATTATGCTTGGGCCAGGTGCAGTGGCTCACACCTGTAATCCCAGCACTTTGGAGTCTGAGGCATTCGATTGCCTTAGCTCATAGGTGCAAGACCAGCCTGAGCCAGCGTGAGACTCGATCTCTAAAAACAGATGGGCGTTGTGGCAGGTGCCTATAGTCCCAGCTACTTGGGAGGCTGAGACAAGAGAATCATGTAAGCCCAAGAATTTGAGGTTGCTGTGAGCTATGACTTCATGGCACTCTACCGAGGGTGACAAAATAAGACTCTGTCTCAAAAAAAAAAAAAAAATAGTTATGGGGCGGCGTCTGTGGCTCAGTGAGTAGGGCACCGGCCCCATAAGCCAAAGGTGGCAGGTTCAAACCCAGCCCTGGCCAAACTGCAACAACAACAACAACAAAAAAAAATAGTTATGGATATTTATTTATAAATAGCATGGCATGCAAGAGTAGAGAGAAAACACATTAATGGTATGATACATTATTTTTATTTTTTTTAGTAGTAATGAAGTAAAACAAGAAAGTAATAACATAACAAGGAAACTAAACTTAAAATATCTTGGATTGAACAGATCTTGGGCCAAAAAGACAAATCTAAATGAAATTGCAGACTATCTAGAAAGTAATAATAATATTATAAAAACAGAACACATCAAATGTATATGATACTACTGAAGCAGAGTTCAGAGAAAACATTATATTTTATATTTTAAATTTCAGAATATTACAAGGGTACAAATATTTTGGTTACATGAATTCCTTTTGTATAGTATGAGTCAAAGTTATAAGTGTGCCCATCACCTGGTCAGTGTGCATTGTACTTGTCAGGTGTGACAGGTACACACTCTTCTTGTCCTCTCCCATCTGCTTATTTTCTGTTGAGTTTTACCACCAAATGTGTTGATCAATTGGTTCCAGTTTAATAGTGAGTAGATGTGGTGTTTTTCCCTTTCTTATGATTCTTAGAAGAATGGTCTCTAGTTCCATCCAGGTTGTTATAAAAGGTATTGGTTCAACACTTTTTTGTGGCTGAGTAGTACTCCATGGTATACATATATCACATTTTATTAATCCACTCATGTATTGATGGGTACTTGGGTTGTTTCCACATCTTTGCCATTGTGAATTGCACTGCTATAAGTATTTGAGGGTGCATGTGTCTTTTTGACGAAATGACTTTTTCCTTCGGGTAAATATCCAATAGAGCAGGGTTCTCAATCTGTGGGTCGTGACCCACAGGAACTGTATTAAAGAGTCACGGCATTAGGAAGGTTGAGAACCACTGCAATAGAGGGATTGTTGGATCAAATGGTAGGTCTATTTTTAGTTATGACTTTCCATAGAGGTTGTAGTAGTTTACAGTCCCACAGTGTACAATAGTTCCTTTTTCTCCACGTCTACACCAGCATCTGTTTTTTGGGGACTTTTTGATAAGAGCCATTCTCATGGAGTTAGGTGATATCTCATTGTGGTTTTGATTTACATTTCCTGGATGATTAGAGACAGTGAGCATTTTTTCAGTCTATCTTCTTTTTTTTGTAAAGCTTGTGCTGACGTCTTTTGGCCACTTTTTTATGGAATTGTTTGATTTTTTTTCTCACTGATTTGCTTGAGTTCTTTATAAATTCTGGTCATCAGCCCTTCATCAGATGAATAGCATCTGATACTGATTGCATGGCTGAACAGAAGCTTTTAAATTCAATCAGGTCCCATTTGTTGTTGCTGTGATGGCCTTTGGGGTCTTCTTTATAAATTCTTTGGCTAGGCTGATGTCTAAAGAGTTTTCCTAACATTTTCTTCTAGAATTCTTATAGTTTTATGTCTTAGGCTTAAGTCTGTTATCCATTGTGAATTAATTTTTGTGAGTGGAAGGTGTGGATGCTGTTTCAGTCTATGGCGTTTGTAAAAAGAGGAATGGTGCCAGGTTTTAGAGAAGACTCATTGCTAGCAGCTTAAAGGATATATCTTAGGTGAGTAAAATTGAGGGGAGGAGACTGGCTGGGAAAAAGAGAAGAAATAGGCCAAATTTGGAGGGCTTTGAATGTGAAACTAAGGAATTAATTTATTCAACATTTATTGGTCACCTGCTCTGAGTTAAGCCCAATGTTAGACACTTTTGACTGTATTGTATTTTCTCATGTTGATGTTCATGGCAACCACATAGGTTGGTAAATGATGTAATCGCTATTTTCCAAATGCCAATGCTCAGAGACAGTAAGTAGTTTTGCCCAAGATCATACAGCCAGGAAGTGGCTTTTGGAATTTGAAGTGAGATTTGAATATAGAATTTTTACTCTAATTTTGGTGCTTATTCTATTTGATCATATTGGATATTTGCAAATAGTTTAATAAGTGGATTGCTTTAAGATATACATCTGACAGCCATGCTTAGTTTTCAAAAACTTTTATTTTGAAATAGTTTTAGTCTTTAAAAAGAGTTCAAAGAGAATAGAGTTCCCTTATACCATTCACCTAACTTCCCCTAATTTTGAAACCTTGCACAACTGTATACAGTAATCAAGTAGGATATTACCATGGTATAAGACAATTTCTAAACTACAGACTTTATTAGGATTTCACTAGTTTTTCTTTTCTTTTCCTTTTTTTTTCTTGTTGACAGAGTCTCACTATGTCACCCTTGGTAGAGTGCTGTGGCATCACAACTCACAGTAACCTCAAACTCTTGTGCTTAACTCTTCTCTTGCCTCAGTTTCCCAAGTAGTTGGGACTACAGGTGCCCACCACAATGTCCGGCTATTTTTTGTTGCAGTTGTCATTTTTTTTTTTTTTAGTTAGCCAGAGCTGGGTTCTAACCCACCCTCGGTGTATGTGGTTGGCGCTGTAACCACTGTGCTACGGGTGCCAAGTGGGATTTCACTAGTTTTTCTACTGATGCTCCTTTTCACTTCAATCCCTGCTTATAGGTTGCGTTTTGATTATCCTTAGTTGTGGCAATTTCTCAGTCTTTCTTTGTCCTTCATAACCATCACCATTTTGAAAAGTACTGTTCAGATGTTCTGTAGAAAGTCCCATCATGCTGTTTCCTCATGATTATGTTATCGCTTTTTGGGAAGAGTGCCATAGAAGTGATGTGATCATTTCGATGCAACATATTAAAGGGTGTACAATGTCAGTATGTCTCATTACTAGTAATATTAGCCATAATCAGTTGGTTAAGATGATGTTTGCCATGTTATGCACTGTAAAGTTACTATTTTTCCCTTTGTAACTAATGAATATTACTGGTGGGGGGGGCTTTGAGGCCATGTATATCTTGTTTGTCTTTGAACTTTGCCCACTAATCTTAGTGTTCATTGCCTGTTAGCAAGTATCACTGCGATGTTTTAGTGGTGACTTTTCATTTCCTTCCTTCCTTCCATAGTCATTCATTTATTGCTCATCCATTCACTTATTTATTTTTAATTTTAATAGATTTAGGGGATGCAAGTTGAATTATGTTACATGTCCATCTTGCATAATGGTGGAGTCTGGGCTTTTGGTATACCCACTAATCCCAGTAGTAGACATTGTACCCCACTGATAATTTTTTATACCTCATCCCCCCTTCTACATTTATTAATTGGATTTCTTTTATAGGAAAATATTGGCTTGGCGCCTATGGCTCAAGCAGCTAAGGCGCCAGTCACATACACCTGAGCTGGCGGGTTCGAATCCAGCCTGGGCCAGCCGAACAACAATGATGGCTACAACCAAAAAATAGCCGGGTGTTGTGGTGGGTGCCTGTGGTCCCAGCTACTTGGGAGGCAGAGGGAAGAGAATTGCTTCAGCCCGAGAGTTGGAGGTTGCTGTGAGCGGTGATGCCACAGTACTGTACCCAGGATGACAGTTTGAGGCTCTGTCTCAAAAAAAAAAAAAAGAAAGAAAGAAAATACTGCCACTTTCTTCCCCCATTTATTTACTAATTCAGTAATTTATTATGGGTTTATGGGTATTTCTTTTATTTTTTATTATTATCATTTATTTTATCCCTCAGATTATTCCAGTTTTGATCATCGAGTGCTCTCGTAGATTAGTTCCTTTGCCTTCTTCACAGGTCCCCATCCTTTTCTTATTTACTTTTCTTTTTTTAATACAGCACTTTCTTACTTTCTGGTACCACAAAATACTTGTATTTTCCCTGCCCCTGCCCTGGTACCTTTTATTGGAGGATGGTATTTAGCTACCAAAGTCTGAGTTCTAGGTGTGATCATTGCTGTTGGAATGACACTGCTTCTAGGCTCTCTTTGCATACAGAGCTAGGAAAGAAACAAAATACACACACACACACACGAGATGGACAAGTAAGTTCGCGAACTCATCCTACAAAAAGTGCTATGTATCTTGTTGCTGACTGTCACTGCGGTCACCTTTGAAGTACTTCTTTCTTTAGATTTCATTGTCTGCCATAGATTACTTACTTGTTATACATGTAAAATTATACCTCTATAAGAAACAAATGTACCAATCAGAGTACATTGTTGATGTTTAATTTTATTAATCCTTAATTCTTAAAAAATCCAGAAATAGAATGATTTGTTTAATAAAAGACACACATTATAAAATTCACCAAGTATCCAAGAATCATTCTCCTTTTTCAAACTATACTCACTTAGGGTCCTAGAATAAAATAGAGGAAACATGGCTTTTGTAATATTAGAAGAGTACATTTATTTGGTGCTTTCTGCTCATTTCAGAGGAGCAAGTTATATTCATTTCAAGCCAAGAAGGAAATTTCCATGAAGATGTTCTAGATGATCTTCCTGCATGTTAATGTCTCCTAATATCTCAATTCCAGCTCCTTCTGACACTTACCACCTAACAACCCCATACTAAGGAAGACTAGAAAGAGAGTTTTGGGTTGTCTTTCTGCCATTCTAGAGTCTTCTGGTTAATACCCATGATGAACTACACTACCAATTAAGCCACGAAAATTTTGAACATTTCTAAAGATTCCACATGCTTTGGAGGTCACTGTTACTCAGATCTAACACTATGTTTTCATATTATTAGAGAATGTAGTGAGGAGAATTTAAAGCACTCAGCTGGGGACAGCAAGGGAACAGGCAGTTGTGTATTGACTGGGCCAGTGAAAGGACAGGTCAGCCCTGGGGAATGACATTATATCCTAATAAACACACAGAGAAGTGGTGAGGGTGCATCCCCCACCCCTTTTTACTTGTCCTGTGTTATTTGCCCTTAATACATAGTTGAGTGACAATTTCCATGTTTGACTTTGCCATAAAGTCATATTCTCTATGACGTTAAAGTGAATAATACTTCTTAACTTTTGGGAGTAGGTACCTTGTTAAACCTAATGAAAACTATGAACTGTCTTTCCCCCCAAAGTACACACACACATATATATATATATGTGTACACATATGTGCATATACACAAAGTGTTTCACATAATTTCTAGAGATTCTTGGGCCTCTCATTGTCAGGGTTCCTAAGTATTTACCACCTGCCAGGCATTGCATCATTTAATTTAACTCTGAGAACCCATTTTACAAATGGGGGTTTGGATTAAATAACATATAGGAAACAACATACAAAGTAATTTTCAGTGTCAGAATTTGAACTCAGGTTGATTGGATTCTAGAGTCAGGTTCTTGACCACTCTTTTATATTGTTACTTATAAAAGGGGTGGGGAGAGTCCATTTAAAGAATAAAATATTGTGATCCAGTAACTGAGTAAAATAGGTCTAGGCCATGACTGCTCGAAGTATGTTAGTGAAAATTGTTAATAAAAGTTAATATGTTTAATGAAAAAGAAATAATCCATATTGTTTGCATATCCACCAGTTTCTGTGATATTAGGAAAAGAACATGTTGGATAGCTGAGAAGCAAATTGAGAGTAGGAAATAAACAAGATGCATAGGCCTGTTTCACATTCCTTGCCATGATTTATCTAGATACTGTATTTTGTGCATTTTCAGGATTTGGAATACCGTCTAGATCCAAAGACCAAGGAGCTGCCTCACTTGCGAAACCCTGACATACTTGTTGGTGAAAATGACCTCACAGCCCTCAGCTATCTCCATGAGCCTGCTGTGCTCCATAATCTCAGAGTCCGCTTTATTGATTCCAAACTTATTTATACATATTGTGGTAAGTATGCTTTCCTGTCAGGTAGAATGAACTCTTTTGTCTAATGGACATAGCCATGTGAACATTGTGCATGAGAAAATTAGGCTGTGGTTAGATTTTCTGTTAGAGACAAAATCACTTCAGAATTATCAAAAAGATTTACCAGTATTTATTAGCCAAGTTGCATATTATATTAAACTCGTGAACTTACCTAATTTTGCTCAAAATAAAAAGAGCTGGGCCTATTTTTTTTTTTTTTCTCCCACAGAAGTCATATGTCAGATTTAGTTCTAAATTCACCATTTATTTTCATCTCTTACAAAAACTACTATGTGAGGACTAGTGTCCAAGGACTTTCCTTAGGAGCAGCAGGCTCAGGAAGTTTAGTGCTGTCTGTTTGTTAGGTACTTTAGAAACACAGCACTGGCTTAACCTGTGGTAGTTCTTCTTGCTTGTTCCTGCTTGCTTGGGCCCCTGCTTATTGCAGTATTAGCTGCCAGCCGCCCAGCTCCTGATGCTTTTCATCTTTCAAGTCTGCGTCCCTTTCCCTTCTTTCTGTCATGCCTTCTTTGTCTCTCTTTCTCAGTTTATTCTGATCCATTATTTTCTCTGGCTCTTTTTTTCCCCATTGACTTTTAAAATCTTTATTTATTTATTTTACATGTATATATATATATTTTTTCCTTATCTTGTTAGTTGTGTGAATTTCCCACTAGAATATAAGCTCTATTAGGGAAGGTTTGTCTTTTTTTGTTTACTGTTACTGGCACTTAGAAAAGAGACATAGTTGGAACTGAATAAATACTTGCTGAGTTAATGACCTAATTAAATTAATATACACCTACTGAAATATTTTTAGGAAATATAGAGAAGTATAAAAAAGGAAAAACAATTACATGTAATTTATCATTAAAAAATAGCCAGTATTTTGTTGACTAATTTTCTTTCAGTATATATGTGTAAGAGGGTAGAAGTACATACAAAATTGGAATAAAAGTCTAAATGTAGTTTTGTATCGTGTTCTCCTATGAAATTTAATAATCTTTAGAAATATGATTTATGGTGGTAGCATGATAGTCTGTCATATGGATGTAACAGAATGTTTTCACCTACTCTCTTGGTATTATATATTTTGTTTGTTTACATTTTCACTGTTAGGAATAATATTATGGTAAACATCTCTGTTGAAAAAAACCCCTAATTATATATTTCTGATTATTTCATGTGGATAAATTTCTAAAAGTAGAATTTTTGGATTAAATATTAAGAGAATGTTTAAAGTTCTTATAAAATTGCTACATTAAATAGCGTAGTCCAGTTTTTAAATGATGTTTTAGTTAGTACTACATATAACAGGTTCACAGGCAAAGGCTATGGTGCATTTTGATCCTTGAACAATTTATTAGTTTAATATTAACTAAATTGAAATAAAGTTTTATTTTAACTCGAGTCCCATTTTGTTGAGTTTGATATGCCTATTGGGATATTGTTGACTGCTTTTTTTTCTTGTCTACCTCCCCCACACCCCCAGGTATAGTCCTAGTAGCTATAAATCCCTATGAACAGCTACCTATTTATGGAGAAGATATTATTAATGCATACAGTGGTCAGAACATGGGTGATATGGATCCACATATCTTTGCAGTAGCTGAAGAAGCTTACAAGCAAATGGCCAGGTTGGTGGAAGCTTTCTTCTCTATTTCATGGCTCTTATTATATAATAATTTCTTCTTTGCTAAGTGACAGATATATTAAAGTGAATGGGCTGGGCACAGTGGCTCACACCTGTAATCCTAGCACTTTGAGAGGCTGAGGCGGATGGATTGCTTGAGCTCACAGGTTTGAGACCAGCCTGAGCAAGAGCAAGAAACTAAAAACAGCCCAAAGTTGTGGTGGGAGCCTTTAGTCCCAGCTACTTGGGAGGCTGAGGCAAGAGAATCGTTTGAGCCTAGGAGTTTGAGGTTACTGTGAGCTGTGACGCCACAGTATTCTACCAAGGGTGACATAGTGAGACTGTCCCAAAAAAATAAATGAATAAGTGAAGTGAATGGCACTTTGTAACTAATTAGTAGATAAGCAGCTTTTGCCAATTTGTCTCAGATAGCTTGAATTATTATTAAATATTAAAATAATCTCACATTTATGAAAGGATATGTAGTTTTTAAGCAGTACTTTATTTATTTATTTTGTTAAGCAGGCCTGGGCCAGTTTTGAACCTGCCACTCCTGGTGCCTAGGGCCGGTGCTCTAACCTCTATGCTACAGGTACCCAGACATAGTTTTTAAAAACTACCTTTGGAATTTAAACATGATTTATACTAGGCAAGGACAGATGTAATGTTTTACAGATGAAGAGATTAAAGTTCAGTGGTATTAAGTGATTTACCCAATGTCACTCAGCTAATGAGTGACAAAAGCCAGAAAAGTAAGAGGAGTATAAGCTGGGAAAAAGACTGTATTCTAGAGAATTAAATCTAAAGGGAAGTGTGAATTTTAATGTTAGTCTTATATGACAGGGCATCAGTGATTCTCAGTAGCATCTGCAAAATGTCTCTAATATTAACCATAGGACCCTAATATTTTGAGGAGAGAGATGGGAGAAAAATACTACTTTCAAGACTATACTCTTAATAATGTAATGTAAAACTGTGAATAACATATATTTAACTCATTCCTATAGCCTGTAAAGCAGAACTCGGCATATCATAAATATGATATAAGAAACCCTCAAGCAATTTATAAAGTAGAGAAAAAACTTATACAGCAGAGGTTTTTATTTTCTTGTCTCTAGACTGGAAGAGTGTGTGACAGAATTTTAGAATTGCTTCAATGACAGAGTCCATAGAAGTCATTATGCCCTTTTAATAATAAAATAATATTAATACTAATACTTCTAGGAGCAGCTAATAGTTTTTATGAGCTTTCTCTCTGTAGGGCATTATTTAATTGCTTTCCATTTATTAGTTTTATTCTCATAGCATTTTTTAGAGTTTGGCATTATTATTAATATTCATTTTACAAACGAGAAAACAGAAACACTGAGAAGTACACCTTTTCTAAGATCACATAATTAGGAAGACCAGTTTTCAAATGCAGTAGTCTTTTCACACTATGAAATATGAATACAATAGAACCTCCATAGTTGACTACCTCTTTAAGTCGAAGTTGACCTAATTTTCTTAGACTAGAGATGCACCATAAATGTGTATCAGTAGAGTAGGCCTAGTTTCCTATGCTTGACCACCTCTGTGTGTTGACCTGTTGGTTGAAGTCCCATGGGTGGTCAGCTTACACAGGTTCTACTGTATACTGAATATGAAACGACTAAACAGTTTAAGTCTACAAAGCATGATGTATTTATGCCAGTTTCTGCTATAAAATAGTAATGAGTTTTCAAAGTTTAACCATTATTTTTTAAGCTTATAATTGAGAAACTTCCATCCATATTTTTTTCTGTAAGTTGGAAAAGACTACCAATATTTGATTTGTACAGTACTGGAGAATTGCAGTACCACTTTGGCATCACTCAATACAACCTGAGAACTCGTAGGCAGAGAGGAAATCACATGGAGGGCTAGATTCCAAAAATAATTTCTGAAAATTTGATATTGCTCAGAGAATTATGACTCCTTGGAAAATACTATTCATAAATATTAAAGTATGGTTCATACCATCTTTGTTACTGGTAATCCACAGATAGTATTAGATTTATGTGAGTATTTCTGGTTTTTTACCCTTAGACTTACTGTGATTTCCTATCATTTTTTCCTTTCATTACCCAGTATGACTCAATCACTCAAAGTGATTTCTTAACTGAAGATTTTTTTTTTCCTTTGCTCAATTTTCTCTTTTAGGCAGTTTTAAAATACATTTTAGTCAACTATGATGTTTATCATTTATATGAATAAATTTATACCCATAAAATCTACCACAACAATTAAATAGACCATGTCTGCTTAAGCTCATAGTCATAATGTCAATTCTGCAAAATCATTTCTTGCTATTTTTTTTTTTTTTTTTGCTTAATGAAGATGTCATCTTCACTAGATATGAATCCTGGTATTTTACATTGCCACCATCCCTAGAGGCCCCTCACATCTTCAGAGAAAGTACAATTTGATTCATCTCAAGGGAATTTATTGAGCACCATCCGAACACCAGGCACTGTTCTGTGTATATGGGAACATTACAATGAACAAATTTGATAAAAATTTCTACCCACGACATAAGGCATGATAGCAAAAATAAATAATACACAGTTTGCTGCATGACATTGCTTGATGATTGATACAATTGGAATGTAGATTGATTAGTAATGGTGTTACATATTGTTATATTTCCTGTTTTTGATCATTATGTCTCTGTTCTTAGGAATTATACTTTAAAAGATGTAAGAGTCATCATGTCTGTAACCTACTCTTAAATGTTTCAGAGGATCTCAGACTAAGAGAAACAGATTAATAAAGCAAATGACAAAAGCTAAACAATTGGTGATTCTGAATAGTAAATTCATTTTATTATTTTTGTAATTTTCTGTTAAGTTTGAAATTATATTAAAAGTAAAGTCACACACACACCAAAAGAATAGATTGTACTGGGAAGGGTAGAACCTAGGAGACTAGTTAGGAGGTTATTGCATTGATCCAAATAAGAGATAATAATTTAGTTGAGGAGGAAACTGGTGGAGATGGTAAGAAATAGATGGATTTTGGACCTATTTTAAGATAGAACTGGCAAAGCCTTGCTTATGTGAGGCAGAGGAGAAGATGACAGCAAGAATTTTGAGCACCTAGAAGGTTGGAGCTGCCATTCAGTAAGATGGAGAGGGTGGTGGGAAGAGCAAGTTGTAATGTGTGTGGGATAGGGGTAGAGAGGAGGGGGTGGAGTTCCATTTTAGATCTTTAATGTCGAAATGGTGTTTTAGGTATCTGTCCTCAAAGCAAAGCTGACACTAATGATTCTTCCCACACAGATGTATGTTCAGTGACAGTAGCATTAACCAAGATCCTTGTCTCATGGCTGCTTCATAAATACGTTCCTTGATAAAATGTCCTCATAATATACTTCCCTAGAATAGCCTCTTAATTTTACTTGTACTGTTGTCTTAAAGAGGAGAAAAACTCAGTGGACTACTGTGTCTACTTTTCTTCTCATAGTCTTTTTTCACATTCTTCTAATCTTTCCTTATACTGAAACTTATTTTCTCTAATATCACAATATTATTTTTCTTATAACATCGGGGTCATTTTGTTTCGTTTCCTTAAAACCAGATAGTATTGATTTCTTTAATTTGCTGTATTTTTCTCCATTGTGAATGATAGAATAAATCAATTTTATTATGTTTAACTTATAAGTTATCTTGAAATAATTTATTTATGTTCAGTTAGCCTTGGTATAGGCTAAACTTATCTGTGCTAGTTGCCTTTCTACCAATAACTAACTGTATAAGCATAAATCTCCTGATCTTTCTGAGTCTCTATTTTATCATCTATGAAATGAAACAATTTCACTAATGATCTAGCTTTACATTTGCAATATTCTGTGGTATGCATTTATTATCTGTATATTTGATGAAGACATAAGCATTTTTCTCTACTTTTTTCCATGGCAGACATGGTGAAGACCAGTTTAGCAAAGCAGAAGGAGCATGGTATAGACTTAGCCCAGAAATCTGGACATGTGGGGTATAAAAGTCCAGCTCTGCTCTACTACAGGCACCCGCCACAATGCCCGGATATTTTTTGTTGCAGTTTGGCCAGGGCAGGTTTGAACCCACCACCCTCGATGTATGGGGCTGGCGCCCTACTCACTGAGCCACAGGTGCCACCCCAGCATGCTTTTCTATAGTAAATATTTACACTTCAAAAATAAACTAAATATTGTAGTTGTTAACTCATTGTCTATTGTCAAATTTAGAGTTTAAGTATTTTCTTCTTGAGACTAATTAAAGGTAGAAATTATGGAGAGACAGAGTAGAACAGCTTGATTTTCAGGAGTGACTTATAGACACTTAGCATCTCTGTAATGAGAGAGAGGGATGAGCATCTCTGTGATGCCACACCTTTAAGTCACCACAGTAAACACACAGCTTTGGAAGAAAGCATTTTATTTTACTACCTTTTTTTTTTTTTTGTGGTTTTTGGCCGGGGCTGGGTTTGAACCTGCCACCTCCAGCATATGGGACCGGTGCCCTACTCCTTGAGCCACAGGCGCCACCCTTATTTTACTACCTTAATTATTTTCCCTTTTTAACAAGGGATCAGATAAAGGGAGAAATAATTAGATTATTTGCCTGAAAAATAGTAAAACTCTGGATTTTGTTTCACATGAACATTTTACTTATAAGCTAAAAATTTAGACCTAGGTACTCATACACTTTATCAGGTACATGGCAATACCCAGTGGATGGTTATCAGAGTTAATATCAACATGGATGGGTGTATTAACTTGTTCCAGCATTACTTAACTTTCCTTGTTAATGACTTGGATATAATTGAAAGTATGCTGCTGCTTAAGTTTACATAGGTTAAGGTGATGGTCTTGGAAGGTAAGTATAGTATTCAATATGACTGTAATAAACCAGAGAATATATATCTATATCTATATATATATATATTTTTTTTTTTTTTGAGACATAGTCTCACTCTTTTGCCCTTGGTAGAGTGCCGTGGCATCACAGCTCACAGCAACCTCAAACTCTCTTGAGCTTAAGCAATTCTCTTGCCTCAGCTTCCCAAGTAGCTGGGACTACCGGCGCCTGCCGCAACACCTGGGTATTTTTTTGTTGTTTTAGTTGTCATTGTTGTTTAGGTGGCCTGGACCGGGTTCAAGCCTGCCACTCTCAGTGCATGTGGCCAGTGCCATAGCCACTGTGCGATGGGCACCAAGCCAGCTCCCAATCCTATCACACTCACAATTAAATTCAACGTAAGTTTTGGAGGGGACACTGAAACTACAGCGCCCATCAACTTCGTGAGAATACAGATCCTGGCTCATTTCGCTTGTGTTTGAATGAAACCAGCCAGCAGATGTACTGTTTTTTTTGTGGTGATGAGGATTTTAGTAGGACCTGGAGTTTGTGGAAGATACCACTTTCTGGATTGTTACCCAAGGAGAAAATTTGAAGTATTGTAAATAGTTTATAATTTTAATTAAATAGAATTTTATTCAGAATTCCTTTGCTGTGACTCCAGAGAATATCTTCTTTCTCTTCTGAGGTGGTTGATAACAGTACTGTAAGATATCAAAGTAATTCTCTAGGAATGAAATAGTATGTATGAGATGTGTACACACAAAAAATTTAAAGACCCTCTATGGAAGACTCATCCTTAGATGTGATGCACTCTGTTCATTCTTAGTTTACAAATAGGTATTCTTCAGAAATATCACTCTATGTTTCTTTCCATGTTGTTGCATGTATGAGCTAGTAGAAACTCACGTCTCGCCATTGAGGACCGGGAGGAAATAATGTTAATCACATTCTGAAGTGGTAGTTACTGGCAGTTACTTTTCCTTGTTTTACAGAGATGAAAGAAATCAGTCCATCATCGTAAGTGGAGAGTCTGGGGCAGGAAAAACAGTCTCAGCTAAGTATGCCATGCGATACTTTGCAACTGTAAGTGGTTCCGCCAGTGAGGCCAATGTTGAGGAAAAGGTCTTGGCCTCCAACCCCATCATGGAGGTAAGACAGCAAGCAGCCTCGGCTTTCTAACTATATTCTCTTGTTAAGAAACATGCCCAAAAAATTGATTGATACGGCACATGTCAGCAAGCCCTGGGTTTGCCAGCTCCTAAAATTAGGAATATATTTTTTTACACATTGGTAAGAAATGGAGGAAAAGTGAAGATTCAGTAGGTAGACATTCTGAGTAAAGCTCCGCTATAGAGGAATCTGCTTTACTACATAATTCTGAATTTCTAATCTGTCAGTTAAATTGTTGCCTCCACATAACAGGGTGCAGCACTTCATTTTCTAAAGTTTCTTTCTCCTGGTTAATAGAGTCATATCTATTGTTCCTTGAACCAGAAGTACAAGTTACTCATTTCCCTCCAGTCTTGAGTTCTTTATTCATGCTCCTTCCAAAACATAGGATTCATTATGCTCAAGCACGAGTGAGTTTCATTGTTCCTTCACCCACATTTTATTTTCTTTAATTAGTCTAACCTGTTCAGCTAAAAATTTGTATTTTTTTCCAGATTTGAGCTTAATTTAAGCTATGATCTCGTAAACTTTTTGCTGTTCTGTCAAGTATGTTCACAGTTATAGGTTAGTAAAAGAAATTCAGTAATGTAAGTTTTTGAGAGGGAGAAAACTATGAAAGGATATGCTTTTGAAAGTCAAATAGATATACAAAGTAGAAATGCCTGTGCCAAAGAAAATGGGACTTGTTATATGAGAATTTGAGTATTTTAAGATTTATAGCTAGAGCACTATTAATACAAGTTTAAGAAAGTTATAGTTTTGTAAGAAGACCTATTAAATAGAGAAAAACAAGTTTATTAAATGGAGAAAAATTAGCTTGGGCATGCAGAAACCTTTTTTGTTAGAAATTCAAATCAGCATTTTTTATTCCTGTCTTTTTCCTTAGTGAAGTCTTATTTGTCACCCAAACACAGATGGAGTTAATACTGGCCTGGTGCACCTGTGGTACAAGTGGTTTTTGCAATAATCTGACTAGAGGTAATTGTGCCTGGTTTGCAGTGCTGTGTGTGACACTTCAAAGTAGAATGCTGTGATCCCTTGTCTATAGGGCTGTGCTCTAGAGCAGCAGTATTTCTTTTCTGGGGATCGAAAGACAAGAAATGATGAAGAAGTTGAGAGGATTCCTGTGCTGGGCGTGCTATAGAAAGAAAACTGGAAAAGTTTTCTGAAATAGCATGGACAGGGAGAAACAGATGTTTGTGCCAAAAGAGGGTAGTGAAGATTTTAAACAAATACTAAGATTTTGAAAGAATTTAAGCTGCATGGGCGGTGCCTGTGGCTCAAGGAGTAGGGCGCCGGTCCCATATGCCAGAGGTGGCGGGTTCAAACCCAGCCCCGGACAAAAAAAAAAAAGAATTTAAGCTGCAGATAAAGTGGTGAATGCCACTGGTGTTAATATTGGGGAAATAGAATCTATGGAGCCTGTTTTTCTTTGGGGTCAGAAAACAACAGAATTTCTTTGCTTCCTACCACCATTCTGACTGGTTTTGGTCAGCACAATAGATTCTTGGTATTTGGCAACCATTCCTATTATTCTAGTTTCTAACGTTAGAATATCCTAAAATCCTGATTGTGATGATGTTAGGGAATCTCATTTCTTCTAGGCTCATACCATCTAATACTAACATATGAATTTTTGAGGATCACTTAAGTCTGGAATGATCTGGAATTTTTAAAAAGTTGAATGAACTATGTTAGGACCTCTTTCAAAAAACAGCTTTGTTGGTTTCTCTACAACACAACTTAAGTTGTGTTAGTAGGAATGATACCAGAAATTTGGAATGGCCACTGTCTTAGTCTGTTTTGTATTTTGCTGTAACAAAATACTGGGTAATTTTTAAAGAAAAGAACTCATTGGCTGCAGGAGAACTGCACCAAGGCATTCATGAGGGATCCACCCACTATGGTCCAAATTCTTCTCACTAGCCCCCACCTCCCAACACTGCCACACTAGGGATCAAATTTCAAGATGAGTTTTGGTGGGGCCAAATCATATCCAAACCATAGAAGCTACAGATACAACTTTTAATATGTAGTTATAAGGAATATGTCTTATTTGCTGGGATAAAAAAAGGAGAAAAGGATCAGTTAGGCTTAGCTACTTCCTTCCATATTATTGTTTATCTATAGGAATTTGGATTAAGAAAAATTTGATAAAGAACCAGAGAACTAATTTTCATCAACTGCAAAAGAGAACATCTCAATATGAAAGACTAAAATGGCATATAGAGCTAAGGAACAGTGACAAAGGGTTTATAATTACTAGAAGAAAACATAAATAAGATACTGAGTATATAGCATAGAAATTTATAGCTTCTTCAAGATGTGTATCTATAATTAGAGCCCTTTACTGTGATGTCAAGAAAAGGATGTCTGGGGCTGGGCATAGTGACTCATGCCTGTAATCCTAGTGCTCTGGGAGGCCAAAGTAAAAGATTGCCTGATCTCAGGAGTTTGAGGCCAGTGTGAGCAAAAGTGAGATCTGTTTCTACAAAAAAAAAAAAAACAACAAATTAGCCAGGCATGGTGGCACACACCTATAGTCCCCGCTACTCAGGAGGCTAAGGCAAGAGAATCGCTTGAGCCCAGGAGTTAGAGGTTACAGTGAGCCATGATGATGCCACTGCACTCTAGTCAGTGTTGGGCTGACAGAGCAAGACTGGAGAAGAAAGAAAGAAAAAAAGAAACTGAAAAGGATAGCTGAGTCTCTAGTAATCTACTGAAACTCCTTACTGAATAATGAGCATTCTACATGGTTAACATCACAGCCCGTGATCCCCTTAAGGGGATTTGTACATTCTCCTTTAGAAAGGAAGCTCCTCATCCTCAGGATAGGCTTCTTTTGCACACTATTGATGATGTGGAGAGAAATGATTCATTTTGCTCTGTTTTATCACATACTATTTTTTTCCTGGAAATTTTCATTGTAAGATGGGAGCAGGGAAGGCTCATCTTTAGTAATCATCATTGAAGATTTTCATCTCCATTTAGTAAAGAAAAGTAACTCATGTAACATTTCATTAACATAGTAAAATCAAGATTAAACATTTTCTTCTTTACTTTAGCAATTTCTTGCTGATTAAAATGAAAATAGTAGATTCAATTCATTCAACTGAGGAATCTGCTGTGAATACAGTACTTATAGGGCAAAGGGAGTGATTAGGGGAATGGACAAAAGCTGCTGTTTATATATAGCACCTTCTCTCCCTACAGGTTCATAGCTGAGAATCATATAATTTTATTTTTTAAAAAGACCCTAGAGCTCATCTGCCCCAGCCCGCGGGGAATTCAACGGGGACCTGGGAAACAAAGGGGTCAGTCGAATGAGGGGACAAGAGACACGAAAGAATGAGAGCAAGTCAAGAGTCTGATCAAGCTCCGAAGAGTTTATTTTTCAGCTGGACTTATAAGCATTCAAACGAGGAAGTAACTAAGGGCTATTCCTAACAGGGCGGGGAGGGGGCTAGTTTCTGGAAAATTACTAGGAGAAGGACACTAAGGCGGGGGGTGCATTTTTGAGGAGATATGCAAGGGGAAAGTACCGTTGCTGTTTACGGTTGAATTCCTGAGAATAGTTTGCTCATAAAATCAAGATAGCAAGGGGCATTTTTGTGATATGTTTTGGCTCCCGGCACTCATCCATCCTAGTCGGTTTACAGTTGAGGATGTTATTGCTCCTCAAAGAGATTAAATAAAGGATGGCAAATTGGTAATAGGGTCTGGTCATCTAGGTCATCAGACTTTTATTTCACTTGTTTCTTCTACTATTCTTTGTCTATGTTAAATACATTTTTCTCAAAGACAAAAGTGTCTGCTTCAACCCTCGTCTACTTACTGCCTCTTCTAACAGTATGTACTATTGTTTTGGCAAGTTGGCCACTCTGGCTCCCAGTCTGGGTAGATGGGGGAGAGATGACATATGGGAAGTAGGAAGGATTTAGGGAAAGAGGAGAAGCTGTAGACCACTCTCCTTCAGCTTGCTTAGTTGTTGGAAGAAAAGTGCTTAGGGCCAGGCAAGAGGCCAAGGTGGGTGGATTGCCTGAGCTCACAAGTTTGAGACCAGCCTGAGCCAGAGCAAGGCCTCATCTCTAAAAAATAGCAAGGCATTGTGGCAGGTACCTATAGTCCTAGCTACTTGGGAGGCTAAGACAAGAGAAACACCTGAGCCCAAGAGTCTGACGTTGCTGTGAGCTATGATGCCACAGCACTCTACTGAGGGCTACTAAGTGAGACTCTTCTCAAAAAAAACCTTTCATCTACTCTTTAACAGAATACATTGTGTTAAGAGAAAAATTTATATTTTATAATTAAACAAAGGTTTCTGAACAAAAATAGAATGTAAAGAGACCTATGTTGTTTTATGATATCAGGAAGGGTAAGCTGGGGATGGTGGCTCATGGCTATAATGTTAGCATTCTGGGAGGCCAAGGCAGCTGAAATGTCTGAGCTCAGGAGTTGGGGACCAGCCTGAGCAAAAGTGAGACACTTTCTCTACTACTAAATATAGAAAAACTGACGAGGCATAGTGGCAGGGGTCTGTAGTCCCAGCTATTCAGGAGGCTGAGGCAAGGGGATCACTTGATCCCAAGATTTTGAGGAAGTTACTGTGAGCTAAAACACCACTGCACCCTACTCAGGGCACAGAGTGAGACTCTGTCTCAAAAAAAAAAAAAAAAAAAAAAATGGCAGTAGCTGAGTACATGTCTATTTTATCTCAGGTTGCATTAGATCTTTCTTTAATTTTGCTGGGCAGGTACTCTTAGAAAAGCATTTAAAATATTAATCTAGGCTCAGTGCCCGTAGTACAGTGGTTACGGCACCAGCCCCACACAGGCTAGTGGGTTCGAACCCAGCCAGCCAGCAATGACAACTGCAATAACAATGACTGCAACAACAATGACAACTGCAACAAAAAATAGCTGGGTGTTGTGGTGGCCGCCTGTAGTCCCAGCTACTTGGGAGGCTGAGGCAAGAGAATTGCTTAAGCCCAGGAGTTGGAAGTTGCTGTGAGCTGTGATGCCATGGCACTCTACCCAGTGTGACATAGTGAGATTTTGTCTCAAAATAATAATAATAATAATAATAAAACAATCTAAAATATAGCAGTCTTCATTACTAAAACAATATAGGGTGATATCTGCCCTCTATTTCAGAAAGTGAAAGTACCTTTACTTTGATTGATCGGAGAATCTAATGTGTTGACTTTTATGGTTGTGTTACTACTGTTTTCATCACTTATATATGATTTGCGCTTTTACAATTCCAGAATATTTTCACATCTTTCTCTCTGCTGCGATTTTGATACATAGGCTTTGCAAAACGTAAAATGTTAATCTTACATGAAATTAGCTTATTTAACACTATGCATTAAACAATTGCTTTTCTAACTATACCATTTTGTTTTTGCTTTGCCCTAAAGCATGTTACCTAAATCAGAGAGAAGATATGCCATTTGAATTTTCAAGGTTATATAAAAAATGTAGCAGCAAGTTACATTCTCTGTATTCTGTAGCAGATGTTTTACAAGTTGGATACAGCTATTAAAATCTAAAACCAGGGCGGCGCCTGTGGCTCAAGGAGTAGGGCGCTGGTCCCATATGCCGGAGGTGGCGGGTTCAAACCCAGCCCTGGCCAAAAACCACAAAAAAACCCCAGCCTCTTAAAATCTAAAACCAAATTTTGTTTACTCTGATTTCTGAAAATACCTTTTTTTTTTTGGAGACAGAGTCTTACTTTGTTGCCCTTGGTAGAGTGCTGTGGCATCATAGCTCATAGCAGCCTCTAACTCTTGGGCTCAAGCAATTCTCTTGCCTCAATGAAATTTTTCAAGAAATAGAAACTTTGATGGTTAACTAAAAAGACCGTGCCATGGCAGTTCCTAACCCTATCCTTCTCTTTCTTTGCTGACGTGAGGAGTATGTTTGGATACCCCAAATTGTATATGAAAATCTTCTGACCTCTGGGCTTAGGTTTGCTGTTTCTGATAATCTTTTTTTGTAATAATAACAAGGCAAATTAAGGCCAGGCATGGTAGCTCACGCCTGCATTCCTAGCATTCTGGGAGGACAAGGCGGGTTGATTGCCTGAGCTCACAGATTCCAGACCAGCCTGAGCCAGAATAAGACCCCGCCTCTAAAAATAGCTGGGCATTGTGGGGGGCGCCTGCAGTCCCAGATACTTGGGAGGCTGAGCCCAAGAGTTAGAGGTTGCTGTGAGCTGTGACACCACACTCTACCAAGGATAACAAAGTGAGACTCTGTCTCAAAAATAAATAAATAACAAGACAAATAAGAACTGTTAGTATATATCTGTGTGGTTGTGCAGTGGGAAAAGCATATACCTGTGCCTGTTCTTAAAATAATCAGAATCAGTTTTGTTGTAGTGGTTGTTCTTTCTTAGAGACATAGTCTTCTTCTGTCACGCAGGCTGGTGTTGAACTTTTGGCCTCAAGTGATCCTCCTGCCCTCCTGCCATAGCCTCCCAAAGTGCTAAGATTACAGACATGAGCTACCATTCCTGGCTAAAAGAATTAATTTTATGGAGTTGTGTTCTACCTTGTCCTTTCTTTCCTGGAACAAACTCTGTAAATGTTCTATATGAATTGTATTTCTAAAATCTTTTTTCTCTGTCTTGCTTCTTAGTCAATTGGAAATGCTAAAACAACCAGGAATGATAATAGCAGCCGTTTTGGGAAGTATATTGAGATTGGCTTTGATAAGAGGTATCGAATCATTGGTGCCAATATGAGAACTTACCTTTTAGAGAAATCCAGAGTGGTGTTCCAGGTAAGCTGGGCATGTACATGTCCATACTTGTGTTAAATTGCTGTTTAATTGCAGAGCCATACTTGCTGGTGCATGTTTTCTTTCCAGATACTCTAAGCATCTTATGGCAATATTACTATGAACCACAGTTGGTCTGAAGCATGTAAAATAATGCCTATTATAATGCTGGTTACACTCTTGGGACTAATAGTCTTTGGGACCGAGCACTCTTAGGTTTAATGGTTTTGACTCTTTCTTGCAGATGCTTGTTAAAAAGCTTAGTTAAGAAGAGATGCTATGAGTTTAGTTTGGTTTCTCATCACATATTTCCAAATTATAGGGAAGGTATTGGCCTATGCTTTCATTGAGTTATAATTTGAACTCAGTTCAAGAAAAAGAAATTATCCTTGTCCTCTTTCCTTAGATTATGTTACTGTTTAGACAAGATAGTGAGGATTAAAAATCATTATAACCTAGTTATGCATTTCGATCATAAAACATACTCAGTCACATCTGTGCAAGATTTGCATTTACACAAACACTCTTAGTCTTTTTTGATCTGAAAGTCGGAAATACTATATATTTACAACATTGACAGGTTGTATACTTACATATTTACAGGTAGAAAAACTACATATTTCAGTGAAAAGCTCCAAGTTTAGAGCCCCTAGTGACCACTGCATGACTCATGCTCTGAGATCTGGGGTTTTAGTAGGCCCACTGCATTGAGGTTCAAACACCCTGCACTGTCAGGCAGCAGTGTCTGCAGTTTCCCTTGCCCAAGTCTGTCATGGCTTTGAAATATACTTGTTTCATATAGTAAAGCAAGAGTCCACTGTTCTAATATCTGTGTACACACAGAACAATATTGCTACACACATGGATATTTTTATAGATTTTTTAAAAAAACATCTAGTTTAGTAGCCCAAAGAAAGAATGGATGAGACATAGGTAGATGTAATAGAAGATTGAATTCAAATAATAGAGATTTGATTGATAGGTAAGTGAATAAGAAAAATAGTCCTTGGTCCTTCTCTGAACAGGCTAGTAGTGCTTAATACAAAATGGGAAGGCCTAGTCCATATTGTCTTGTTAAAAGATGTTGAAGTAATTCTAGCCGTTTCCAGTCCCCAGGATTATAGAATATTGAGGTTGTTTGGTAGGTCATCATGAATCAGGCAGTCAGAAAAAAGCATATTGTTATGCTTACTATTGTTCTTCATGTGGAAAGATGACCAAAGCACTTCTGCAGGCCCTCCTGCTTTTCAAGTCTCTATATGCTGAGCCACTTGATCTCTTACTTAATCAAGATGTGATCAATGTCTTCTGTCTGTGATAAAGAGCAGCCCCCTAAAAGACCCAGGTTTGTCTCAGCCTGTTTCAGCCTTAGTCCCCCGCATGTTCCCCCTGGTTAATTTCAAAAACAAGTTTCAGAATAGAACAGGGAAGTTCTCTCAGTTCGCCCAACCCCCTAGCAATAGCTAAACAATGGTGGAAAACTTACCCCAACCCCCTAGCAATAGCTAAACAACGGAGGAAAACTTACCTAAACAGAGTTTCCCAAGCTACTAAGTCTCCTAAGTTTGTCCCCATGCCAACCACCACGTTGTACGCCACGCAGTCGCCACTATAGCCCCCTGACTGAAACTCTGCCCCAGCTAACTGTCACATTCTGCTTTTGTTTTTGCTTGCTTGCATGGCAACAAAAATGGTATAAAAGTCAACCTGCTCCTCACTTTGGGGCTGTTTGCTTTCCCAGCAGCGATCCCTTGCGCAGGTGCAATAAATCACCATCTGATTTATACCTAAAGTGGAGTCTAAGTCTTTCTTCAGGTGGCAAATGAGTACAACACTGTCCCTGTAATAGATTTTCTTGTCCAGACATCAATCCCTTTTGGGCATCATACCTGACCTTGGCCTTAATTAAAATTGTTCTTAGCCAACTGAATATATAGCCAAATTCAAGGAAATGATGATAGAATATTATGATTTGATTTTGTATTAACAATACTAAAATGCCATTGATATGAAAAGACTCTCAAGAAATAGGAGTTGTACATAATTTATTTTATATTTTATAAATAGTTATTGATTTTAAAATATATAACTAAAATGATATGGAAGATGTAGTTGTATTTATAGATTTCTTACAAACAACCACAGTAGATAGTCCAGTCTAAAATATGATAAAAGTGGGGTTATTCTTTTTAAAGTGTTAGGAAAACCAAGAACTTAAGAAGTATCATTAGAAAAGAGTATTGAGTATTGCAAAAAACAAAGAAAAGATTTTATTAATAGCTTTCTCCAGAAGCACTGATATGACTGTGGCTGTATATGAAGTTGTTTTCTAGTTCAAAAAGCTTTGTTGTCAGGTATTCTATGCTGAGAATGATCAATATGTACGTACCGACACATATAAACTACAAATCATAAGGTTTAATAATCATAAGTATTAGGAAATTTAGGAAAGAACAATTTATTTCCCCAGGAAAATTAAATATTAAAATTTTCTTTTATGATAGAATTTTCTGAGTTTTAAATTAAAATGTTATAATTAAAAACTCTTATCATTTCAAAGGCAGAAGAGGAGAGAAACTATCACATCTTCTATCAGCTTTGTGCCTCAGCAAAGTTACCTGAATTTAAAATGCTGCGATTAGGTATGAATGTAACATTAGATGTATTATGCTGGTATTGTTTTCTGTTAATTTCTGAGTTCCTAAACATACTTGTTAAAAGGAGCTTATCTCATACAGAAATATTTGTGTATAAAATGTAAAAAGTCTGTAGTTGGCTGCAAAATAAACCATGGAGCAGTAGAGAAGGAGTTCATAGCTGTGTAAATGGAACAGAATTGGCCCTGAAATGATTTAAGATGAGTGTTTAAGATCTTGTTTAAGATGAGTATTCAGGGTGATGAATATTAGTCTCTCTACTTTAGTGTATGTTTGTAATTTGCCTTGAGTAAAAGAAAAAAAAAACGCATTTATGTGATGGAGGCCTGTAAGGGTTTCTGATGAAGGGAATAAAGTGTTGAAGAAATTATTTTAGCATGTGTATTAGAATAAAACCTTTGGTAAAGGTTTATTTATTTCACTAATTAAGATAAATAAACTGTGGACATTTCACTCCATTACTTAAAGTTTTCTATTAAAATGTAACTGAAAACACAGCCTGTCAAACTCCAGACCCTATACACTCAGCTGTGTTATCACACTTCTAATTCACAGTGTACATAAAAGAAGTCAATCCTTTTTCATAGGCCAAAAAATTGTACTTTTCTTCATTGCAGTAAATGCAGATAACTTTCATTACACGAAGCAAGGAGGCAGTCCTGTGATTGAAGGAGTGGATGATGCAAAGGAGATGGCACATACCAGGCAGGCCTGCACTTTGCTGGGTAATGTAAATTTATTCTTAAGCTCATGTGAGGAGCAGCTTTTAGACTCTAGCAACCTTTGTTTAGAATATTGGCTTGTCTTTGTATTAAGTGGTAAGTACTGGTGGGAGATTTAACATTCCATACAAAACACATTTAGACAGCAAATGTGCATGAAGTGTCCTTTTGGAGTGATAAAACTGTTCTAAAATTAAATCGTAGTATTAGTTGCACAACTTTGTAAGTTTACTAAAAAATCACTGAATTGCCCACTTAAAATGAGTGAAAGTGTGCAAATAGCCTTCAGTAAAGCTGTTTCACAACCATACTTGAGCCATCAGGGGAGGTAGGACTAACTGTTAACTTTTTTTTTGAGACAGAGTCTTATTTTGTCATCCTCGGTAGAGTGCTGTGTTGTTACAGCTCACAGCAACCTTCAACTCTTTGGGACTTAAGCAATTCTCTTGCCTCAGCCTCCCGAGTAGCTGGGATTACAGGCGCCTGCCACAACAGTGGCTATTTTTTGCTTCAGTTGAGACTGCTGTTTGAGCTGGCTGGAGCCAGGTTTGAACTCACCGCTCTCGGTATATGGGCCAGCACCCTACCCCATGAGCCACAGGCCCCACTCTAACTATAACTCTTAAACTTTTTTTTTTTTGAGACAGAACCTCAAGCTGTCCCCCTGGGTAGAGTGCCGTAGCATCACAGCTCACAACAGCCTCCAATTCCTGGGTTCAAGCGATTCTCCTGCCTCTGCCTCCGCCTCCCAAGTAGCTGGGACTACAGGTGCCTGCCACAATGCCTGGCTATTTTTTTGGTTGCAGCCGTCATTGTTGTTTGGCAGCTGGGCTGGATTCAAAACTGCCAGCTCAGGTGTATGTGGCTGGCGCCTTAGCCACTTGAGTCACAGGCACCGAGCCTGTGACTCTTAAAGTTTTACAAAGTCTCAATTTTAAGCTAAATGAAATGCGTTCCTCTACAAGTTCACATTTTGTAGGTTTGGGTTTTGTTTTTTTGTTTTGTTTGGCAGGTATTTTTGTAGTTGGGAAATGTAGCTACCTAAGTTGGCATGGTAACGGCACATTGTATTACATTTAGTTAAAACAGCTCAGATGTTAGTTACTATCTTGTTTCTGGGATTTAAAAATACTGGGTCTACATGTGAATAAATTAATCTAAAGAACTGTAGTCTACAACTTTTAAAGGCAAGTTATTTTTTAATACCTCAGAATGTAAATAACTTTAAAATCACCTGTTGATATTTTGAGGACTACCCTCAGGCAACTTAATTTAAAAGCATTGCTAATCCTGATGTGGATCAGGACCCCTGTGGGTCTTGCTGGAAATGCACAATATTCAAACTATTTCTCAGACCTACTGAATCTGAATCTGCATTTTAACAAGATGTATTGGTGATTCATATGCATATTAAAATTTGAAAAACACTGCATTACTTTTAGGGCTAAATCTAGAAATAGAATATTGTGAATTTGAAAAACCACAGTGCAGGAGATGACAAAAACTTTCATTATGAGGCCAACTCTCAGTTATGCTGTGTAAGGTAACATATTTGGAAATAATTTTACTGCTTCTATTTCTATATAATTATATCTAGTATTTAGAAATTCTTACCTTAGGGCAGTGCCTGTGGCTCAAAGGAGTAGGGTGCTGGCCCCATATGCTGCAGGTGGTGGGTTCAAACCCAGCCCTGGCCAAAAACTGCAAAAAGAAAAAAAAAAAAAGTCACCTCCTAGAAATTCTTACCTTATTAAAAGCTGAAGCCAGGTATGATAAAGGGCAAAGGCTGTCCTGCCTTCTCATCCTGCCTTATCCTTCAGGTCCTGCTCCAGTGCTGTAACTCTGTGCTTGGATACTTACTCATCAGGCTGGGGCACAGTACCAGCCTGAACACTGCTGATCTTGGGTATCTTTGACTTATATATTTGGTCTGTAGTTACAAGAAGGAGCTGACTTAAAACAACCTTGCATTTGGAGTAGAGAGAAATTGTAGTAATATTAATAAAATACTTAAGTCCAGTGTGTGACAACAATGATAATTTAACACTCACCTTGTGTCACATAGTGTATTAGGTATGTTATGTACATTATCTCATTTAACCTTTGCAAATATCCTTTGAAATATTCTCTATTATTCTCATATCTCAGATGAGAAAATGGAAGCATACATAAAAGGGTGACATTACCTGACCATATGAGATGGTAAGTCAGTAGCAGAGGCAGGTGTCAAGCACAGACTGTTCACACTCAACAGCCATGCTATTACCCATGACTACCTAGTGTGTTAATATCAAAAAGTTGAAAGTATTGTTGTTAGCTGTGACACATCATAATGTGCCTAACATCTGGCAATATTGAAGATTTAATGATAGCCTTAAATTATCTGCTATAATTTTTTAGTTACTTTTCTGGAATTAATCACTTATGCATTTAATTTATTGTTTCAGGAATTAGTGAATCTTATCAAATGGGAATTTTCCGAATACTTGCTGGCATTCTTCACTTAGGCAATGTCGGATTTACATCTCGAGATTCAGATAGCTGCACAATACCTGTAAGTTCAGAACAAGCTTAGTGGGATGGCAATTAAGTTGTGTTTTAGTTTTATAGATGCCGTATAATAGTGATATAGTTTGTCTCTCTATTAATGTTATCAGAGAGATAATTATCTAAAGGAAAATCTTGAACTGAGAATAAAGAAATAAGAATTTTAATCCTTGGTACACAGTGATTGTGTGTGTATGTGAGAGAGAGAGAGATGTATATATGAAATTATTTGTGATGTAAATGGCCCTATGACAAAAATTTTTGGCTGGTGTGCCTCTGGACACTGGTGTGTCATGAGAGGGTCTTAGTTGTGCTTCAAAAATTTTTAAAGGTCATTAATTAAATTATTTTTGAAATGAGTTAAAAGCACAGTAAGTATATTCTCTTTTTATTTTATTTTATTTTTTTGATCAACATACTGTAAGTGTGTCGCAGAAATTTAACTACAGGTTCAAGTGTGTGCCCTGAGATTTAAAAAAGCTGCAAAACACTGCCCTCCAAGATCAGAAACTCATAGACGATGGAGCTATAAGGAAACATACCGTGTCCCTGCTTAAATCCTTCAGGACTCTCCAACACCTTTGAGAACAGGCCCAATACCTTACTTGGCAAGACGGACGTGGGAGGTCCATCATGATCACCCCCTGATTTCCTATTCAGTTTCTCTCTCACCACTTCTCATACTCCACAGTCTACTCATTTCCATTTTAAGCTGCCACTCTCTCCTGCCTGAGCACAGATTCTCTTTTGAGGGTAGCTTGATTTCTCTTCTTCCCTGGCCAGCTCTTAATGCACTTCTGACATATAACATCTCTTCTTAGACGCACATCCCCTCTTTTGCTTTCCCTTATAGTAGCTCAAACCAAGCTGTTCTACAAAGGTCTCACTTGCTTGCCTTTACCCACTAGGATTTGAGGTCCTGTGGATGGAGTGCTAATATTTATTTTAATATTCTTAAGTGTTTAATTTAGATGGTTTTTATTCAGCTTATTTTTGGTCACCTTTTTTGGATCTGTGTCCACTTTCGTAACAACAGATTATATACTCCTATAAGAAAAGAATCTACTCCTATAGTACTTTATTCCTTTTTATGTGTGAATAACAGTCCATTATATGGAGATATCACATTTTGTTTATTCATTGATTGGTTGATGGATATTTGAGTTGTATTACCTTTTGACTGTTAAGAATAATGCTAGTCTGAACATTAGTGTATAGTCTGGATTTTTTAAAAATAAACTGATTGATTTCTGTACCATCATCTTTGCCCATGTGAACTTTCTCCAAATGTCAGGATTATCCTGATTAGGAAAGTCATCATTAATGTTAAAAATATATCATTTCACCATGGGTCTGCCCTAAAATATCAGTGTACTGTTTTCTATTTGAGATGTCTAAGAGTTATTTTCTTGGAGGAAAATAACTTCTTATTAGACTTGTCCAGAAGTTACTTCTATCCAGTTCCCCTTAGAATTCTGTGTTTGTTTTTTTCCTAATCAACACTTCCTTGATTTGATGGTAACTATAAGTACTATAATTTCACTATTTGGGGTAGGTGGAGATTAAATGAGCTTTCAGTGTTACTGGTAAGACATCTCTTTTTGATAGTTCTGCCCCACCTTGAGGACGTTTGCTGGACCTAATTACTTTGAGCTTTGGTTTCAAAGCTCAGTGCAGAAGATAACAACAAAGCACAGGGCTATAAGCAGGGGACCACAAAAGAGACCCATGCAGGGTCTAGGGAGGAGAAAAATAAATTTGCTCACCACTCATTCTAAGAATATAAAGAAAAATTAATCTGACCCACACTTGGTGCTAAGTGTTCCCTAAAAAAATTTGTAACAATAAACCTGCCCTCACACATAGTCCTAGCCTGATTTCATAATTTCTAGAAGGCCCCCAAAAGCTACATATAGAAAATTAAGTTTAAATTGATCCTGGGCTGGTAGTACCTTAGATACCTGACAGAGGCAAATGTAAAACTATTTTGGAGGATCCACCTTCATTCTAGGATTCAGTAGGAAAAGTTACAAGAAACATTGGCTTACCACTAAGTGATGGGCACACATGGGCACAAAGAGATGTAAAGGACATTGGAAATCAAGAAGGGGGAAGGAAGGGAAGGAGTGAATGGTAAAAACATACCTATCAGATACAGTGAACATTATTCTGGTGATGGGTACTCCAAAAGCACATACTTAAGCATTATACAAGGTATCCCTGTATCAAAAGCATTTGTACTTCCTTAATACTTTGAAATTAAAAAAAAAAGAAATATTAGCTCACAATCAAATCACAAGTCCCACAATTAAATAAAATGAAGTAACTAGGGCAAAGAACAGATAACAAAGAATGCTAAAAGAAGTTAACAGCAGATTTGACCCAATTAAAAAGAAAACAGATGAGCTCGAAGATAGACATGAAGAAATTATCTAAAATGCAAGATAGGACCAAACAATAGTTAAGAAGGATGAAGGGTAGAGTACTAATTTTTTTTTTTTTTTTTTTTTTGAGACAGAATCTCACTTTGTCACCCCCGGCAGAATGCTCTGGCGTCACAGCTCACAGCAATCTCAAACTTTTGGGTTCATGCAGTTTTCTTGCCTCAGCCTCCCAAGTAGCTGGGACTACAGGCACCACAGTGCCTGGCTGTTTTTAGAGATGGGATCTTGCTCCAGGTCAGGCTGGTCTCAAATTCGTGAGCTCAGGGGATCTGCCCACCTCAGCCTCCCAAAGTGCTGGTATTAGGCCTGAGCCACCACATCTGGCCAGGGTACTAAATTCTTATTTTAATCTAATGAGAATTCTCAAAAGAGAGAAGGGAGAGAATGTAGCAGACATAGTATTCACAGAGATAATTGCTAAGAAACTTTAGAACTTGTGAAAATGACTAAACCATGGATTTAGAAAGTTCAAAACTTCCCAGTTAGGATAAATAAAAAGAAATCCAAAAAAAAAAAAAAGAAATCCACTTCTAAGCACATCATAAGGATACCAAAAACAGAGAGAAAATCTTAAAACAGAGGTAAGATAGATTGCCCTTGAAGAAATACCAATTAATCTGACAGCTCATTTCTTTCTTTCATTCTTTTTTTTTTTTTTTTTTAGGCAGAGTCTCACTATGTCACCTTTGGTAGAGTGCTGTGGCATCACAGTTCATAGCAACCTCAAACTCTTGGGCTTAAGTGATTCTTTTGCCTCAGACTCCCAAGTAGCTGGGACTACAGGCGCCCGCCACATTGCCTGGCTATTTTTTGCTTGTAGTTGTCATTGTTGTTTGGCAAGCCTGGGCTGGGTTTGAACCTGCCAACTCTGGCGTATGTGGCTGGTGCCCTAGCCTCTGAGCTACAGACGCTGAGCCAGCTTACTTCTTCTTAACTGCAAAAGTAGGGCCACAAAATCGTGGGATAAGATCTTCAATGTGCTTAGAGTAGAAACTATTTATTTAGATTTGTATACCCATTTAAAATATTTTATTGTCTGGAATGAGGGAAAAATAGAATCATTTTTCAAACAGAAACTTGTGAGAATCTGTTACCAATAGGCCCTCACTAAAGTAAATATTAAAGAATATAGTTTGGGCAACAAGAAAATGATCTGAGATAGAAGATCTAAGATGTAAGAAGAAATGATAAAATAGGAAAATAGTAAAATGTGACCAAATGTAGATAAAATTTGATTAATCAAAATAATAATAATTATAATAATGAATAGTACTGGGCATGGTGGCTCACACCTGTAATCTCAGAGACTCAGGAGGTTGAGGTGGGAGGATTGCTTTGGGCCAGGGTTCAAGACTAGCCTGGGCAACACAGTAAGACCCCATCTCTAAAGACAGAAAAATTAGCCAGGTGTGGTAACATGTACCTGTACTTCCAGCTACTACGGAGACTGAGGGAGAAGGATCTCTTAAGCTCAGGAGTTCAAGACTGCAGTGAACTACCGCTATGCCACTATACTCCAGCCTGGGCTATAGAATGAGACTCCATCTCTTAAAAATATTATATATTAATGAATAGTTTACGGGGCTGGAAAAAGGTAGCATTCCCCACAAGGCACATGTTAATTACTTGGAAAGGTAGTTCTCTTTGTCGTAGAAAAACCTGGCAGACATTCCCTTAACCCAGTGATCACAACTGATAGTGCCAGTAAACAGAGCAATCATTATCCCATAACTTCTGATATGGTGCACCAAGGAGAATACAACATCAAATACATAACCCAAATCTACTCATGAGGCAATAGCATAGAGATCCAAATCGAGGGATTCTTCAAAAATGTCCAGGTCATGAAAGACAAAAAGGAATGAACTGTTCACATTAAGGGAGACACATAAGACATGATAACTAAATTCAATGCAATGGTCCTGGATTTTTTTCCTGGACCATAATTTTTTTTTTTTATTGTTGGGGATTCATTTAGGGTACAATAAGCCAGGTTACACTGATTGCAATTGTTAGGTAAAGTCCCTCTTGCAATCATTGGACCATAAATTTTTTTTCTTTTTCCATAGAGGATATTAGTAGGCCAGTTGGAAAAAATTGAATTAGATATGCAGGTTATTATATGCAAATTTGTTTTGTTCATTATATTATAGTTATGTAATACAATGCCCTTGATTTTGGGGAAATGTATACCAAAATATTTAGGGCAAAGGGCATTGTGTTAGCAATTTATTGTTAAAAGGGTCTGAAAAAATAATATGTGTGTATATGTGTTTATAAGAGTGAAGGAAAATAGGGCTGAGCATGATGGCTCACACCTGTAATCCTAGCATTCTGGGAGGCTGAGGAGGGTGGATTGCCTGAGCTCATGGGTTCAAGACCAGTTTGAGCAAGAGCGAGACCCCCGTCTCTAAAAATAGCTGGACGTCGTGGCAGGCGCTTATAGTCCCACCTACTCTGAAGGCTAAGGCAAGAGAATCACTTGAGCCCAAGAGTTTGAGATTGCTGTGAGCTATGAGGCTGGGGTACCCTACCGAGGCAGCAAAGTGAGACTCTGTCTCCCCCAAAAAGTGAAAGAAAATGAGAAAAGCAAATATTTAGGGAATTTGAGGGAAAATAAATTTAGGGAATTTTTGTACTATTTGTTCCACTTTTCTGTTAGTTTAAATTAGTTCAAAATAAGAAAAAAAAAGTGAATTGCCAACTCTCCCTTTCTCCCCCAAGAAAGATAGAACTAAAGTATTAGATAATAAAGCTTATAGGTTGGGATGGGGTATTCAAACTTAGTGTTACTTAATTACACTGTTAATTATGTAAGTTAATGCTTCTATTATAAAATAGTAACAGAAAGTGAACCTTTCAAACTAATAGAAAGGAAAGTGAGCTGAGAAAAGTCCTAATGGGTCAAGAAAGGGGTAGAAAAAGAAACTTGTAAAAGGTGAGACAAAGAAAAACACAAAAGGTACATAATTAAAAATGGATTGAAGTCTCTGATTAAAGGACATGGATTGTTAGACTGGTTAAAAAATTGAGGCATGTACTTTTTTTTTTAAGAGTCTCACTATGTTACCCTCAGTAGAGTGCTGTGGTGTCACAGCTCACAACCTCAAACTCTTGGGCTTCAGCAATTGTCTTGCCTCAGCCTCCAAAGTAGCTGGGACTACAGGCACCCACCACAACACCCAGCTATTTTTTTGTTGCAGTTGTCATTGTTGGTTAGCTGGCCCAGACTGGATTTGAACCCGCCAGCCTTGGTGCATGAGGCCAGTGCTGTAACCCATGTGCTATGAGCACCAAGCCAGGTATGTACTTTTGAAAGAAGGATTCTTAAAACATGAAGGTACAGAATGTTTGAAAATGGAAGGTTTAGAAAATACAAACCATACTAGCTAGAGCAAAACTGGCAGAGCTATATTGATACTGAACAAAGTAGATTTTGAGGTCAAAAGTAATAGTAGGAGAAAACAGTCACTTTGTAATGATGAATACTTTGTTCACCAGGAAGATGTAACAGTCTAAACTTGTATGCCTCAAACTATATAAACAAAAACCAACAGAAACTATAGGAAGAAATAGACAAATCTACTATCATAGTGGGAAACTATTAACTTTTCTTAATTATTGATAGGTGAAGAAGTCCAAAAATAAAGTTATAGAAAATTTAGATCAAGTGGTTAACAATCTTGATTTAACAGAATAATATGACAACAATAATCGAGTATGTTTACAGAGTGCTGCCCTACTTCTAAAAATAAGGTCAAATCATTCATACATGTGTATCTACTTTATGTTTATGATATTTAAAATGTATGTATGTGGTTGCTTACTTAAGGAAATTGAGCCAGGATGTTAACGGTGGTGCTGATTTGTATCTGAAGTGATTACTTGGGAGGAAGGTGGATGAAAGAAGGAAGAATTGTTTGAATGAGAAGGATCAGGGATGAGAGTGTCAGGAGACCAGATTCTCATGGCAACCCTGACATCATTTCACCACGTGATTTGTAACAAGTCCTTTTTTCTTTTGGATTCTGTTTACTCATTTATCAGTTAGAGATGACAGTGTTTACCCTGCTTATTCCCCAGGAATGTTATCAGATTCAGTAGATACATGTGAGTGAAGATGTTGAAAAATAAAACTAACATGGATTGAATTAAACAAGTATTTATTGAACACCTACTCATGCAAGGCTCATGAGAGACATTCTAAGAGTTACAGGGATATGTAAGTCCTGAAGCTTATTCTAATATAAGAAGTCACACAAATAACTATCAAGTTTAAAACCCCTAAACACCCTTTAATGGCCTCCCACTACTCTAAGGATAAAGACCAACCATAGTGATCAGTATTCAGTGAATGTTTGTTGACTAGCTAACTGATTTTCTGATTGACTGACTGATTGAAGGCTCCCTAAGAGAAATACAAAGATTACTATGAACAGTCAAAGGAAGAGGTTATTTTTTGTTTTTTTCTCTCTTTTTTTGGGAGACAGAGTCTCACTTTATCTCCTTGGTAGAGTACCATGGTGTCATAGCTCACAGAAAACTCAAATTCCTGGGCTCAAGCAATTCTCTTGCCTCAGCCTCCCGAGTAGCTGGGACTATAGGCACCCACCACAACGCCCAGCTATTTTTAGAGACGAGGTCTCACTCTGGTTCAGGCTGGTCTCGAACCTGTGAGCTCAGGCAATCCACCTGCCTTGGCCTCCCAAGTGCTGGGATTATAGGTGTGAGCTATCGCACCCTGCCTGGAAGAGGTCATTTTTAAATGAGTCCTAGAAGAGATTACAAAATGCCACCCAGATGCTAGTTTGATAGATGAATGTGAATTATTATAATTCACTTTGAGTGATCTTAGTGTTTGTTATAATAAAGAAATCACCGAGTTTTATTTGTTAGTTCTTTGTTAACATTTTCCAGGCAATTCTGATTTGATTTATTTGTTACAGGACACAGGAAATAACCCATTCTCTTTTGACAGCCTAAGCATGAACCGCTCATCATCTTTTGCGACCTCATGGGTGTGGACTATGAGGAGATGTGTCACTGGCTGTGCCATCGGAAGCTGGCTACTACCACAGAAACATACATCAAGCCCATCTCCAAGTTGCAGGCCACGAATGCCCGCGATGCTTTGGCCAAGCACATCTATGCCAAGCTCTTTAACTGGATTGTAGATCATGTCAATCAGGCTCTCCACTCTGCTGTCAGACAGCACTCTTTTATTGGTGTACTGGACATTTATGGGTAAGTATGTTTGGCCCACTGGTCTGCAAGAGAGCATTTTTTTCTAGAATTTATCTAGTAACTTTAAGTGGGTATTGGATTCTGTCTCCTACTGGTAAAGAGAAGGGAAACCCTACCTGTGACAATTCAAGAGTAATTTAATGATGATACAATTCCACATTGCTTTAAATTCAACTAAAAAAATTATTTCACATCTAGAGCTAATTTACAAAGCTAGTGAGTGGAATTAATTGGTTTTCAGACTCTTGTGGTAAATTATCACTGAATTTCTAAATATGTAATTTAATTTGCCAGTTTGCCTTCTCTGGGTACCTTTCTTTAACCAGTGAAACCTTTCTTGCCATTTGTGCTTGTTTGGTACCTGTTTTTTCATTTTCTAGTTCAGTTATTCAGAAGAGCCTATGAGAGCTCTATTTCTGTTTCCCGTCTATGTATGTGGCTTCATCATAATTCTGTTATCCCCATTGGGATTGGATGAGCCTCCCAGAACTCATAGTGTTGAACATTTCTGAATCCCAGGCCTTTAAAAAAAACCTCTCTGTGCTTGGTTGATGCTCATCTGCTGGGCGCATAATCCATGTTACTGATTTGTAAACCTTTATCTTCTGTGGAATCAACCGAAGTGTCCATCAGTAGATGAGGATGAAGAAAATGTGGTATATGTACACACCATGGAATACTACTCAGCCATAACAAAGAGTGAAGTCATGGCCCTTGCAGCAACAGTTTAATATGGAGGCTTTAAACCTCCAGTTTAATCTGGAGGCTGTTTATCTGAAGTGAAATAATTCAGAAATAGAAAGTCTAATACCTCATGTTGTCACTTACAAGTAGGAGCTAAGTAATGTACACATATGGATGTAAAGAGCGAATATTATGCATTGGAGACTTGGGAGGTTCCGGGGCAAGGGATGTGGGATGAGAAATTACCTAATGGGTGCTATATATACTATTAGGGTAATGGTCACACAAAAAGCCTGGACTTCATTACTACAAAATATATCCATGTAACAAAACTGCACTTGTACACCCTAAATCTATAAAAATAACAAATTTAAAAATTAAAAAAAAAAAAACAAACCTTTGTCTTTGCTTATGTGGAAAGGAAGTTTCACAATGTTGGGGAATTTCCCATTTCTTTCTTCCTAATGTGTACATACATGTTGAATATTTTTAGAAAGTTGTTTATTCCTTTTCTTCCCTTCCCATATTATTTTTTGCTATCACAGATTTGAAACATTTGAGATAAACAGTTTTGAACAGTTTTGCATAAATTATGCAAATGAAAAACTGCAGCAACAATTCAATATGGTAAGAATTTTCTTCCTTGAATATTATTCTGCTATATTTTCTTAAATTTCTGGTCTTGAAATAAAGTTGTGAGTGATAATTATCATATGGGGTTTAGAAAAGTTAACTTGCCAAGGAACTGATGATTAATAAATGATGTAATATTAGCAAAATGGTTTATGATCTAAGTGGAATTCAAAGTCATCCTTGGATTATTGTCTGATAATTATGAAAATTTTAGGTAAATAGAGAAAAGCAGTAAATGTGTTAGGTAGTAGCGTAGGGAGTATGAAATATTGAGCCGAGGGATATCCTTCAGTTTATTATTCTGTAGAGTTTTTACTACCTTAACTCTTATTTGCTGTATCTAAAAATCAGAACTTTACATAGTCCCTTTTCAATAGTCTGAGACAGCCACTGAGACAAAGGCAATGGGAATACTTGGAGAGTGACTTTTGTGAAGTAATAATATTGAATATCTTAGAGAATTATCATGATGAAAGATTTGTTGGTGCTTAAAAATGATGGGCAGCATATTGTAATAATAAAGGACACAGACTCTAGAGGTGAACTGCCTGGATTAGAGTCCTATTCTGCACTGGTTTCCGGGGAACCTGGGGCAAGTTAACTGACTTCTCAAGGTCTTTGGTTCCTCATCTGTGAAAAAGAGATAAAAATCGTTCCTATTGTTTACAGTTTTATGGATTAAATGAGTTGGAGTATGTCAAGTGCACATCATGTGCCAGGCACAGTTTTAAGTGCAATTGGGAGTGGTTTACTAGTATTAATGGAAGAAGATATTAAAGATGAATCACCTATAGGACTGGAAGAGAAGAGAGCTATAGGACAGGAAAGGTACCCTTAACATGTTCGTCTTAGAAAGGAGGAGGTCAAGTGACATGGTCTGTTGTTGATGAACAAAATACAGAAATTTAAAGACAAAGTTTCAAAGTTAGTAAAAACCAAAAAAGGACGTGAACATGGTAATATCGAGAAAATAACAAAGGAGCAGTCGGGAGGTGGTGTGTCTAAATTTAGCCTCATTTATCTTATCATAAAATCAGTAGATAATATTTCAAATTGAAATCAGAAAGTATTGGGAAATGATTGTATATGGAATAAATAAGATAAAAAAGAAAAAGTAAAAAAAGAGGTAGCTGATAAGTATAAGTATATTCTTTAGAAGTATGTAGGTTGGGCGGCATCTGTGGCTCAGTCAGTAGGGCACCAGCACCATATACCCAGGGTGTCGGGTTCAAACTCAGCCCTGGCCTGCTAAAACAGCAGTGACAACTGCAAAAAAAAAAAAAAAAAAAATAGCCGGGTGTTGTGGCTGGTGCCTGTAGTCCCAGCTACTTGGGAGGCTGAGGCAAGGGAATCACTTAAGCCCAAGAGTTGGAGGTTGCTGTGAGCTGTGATGCAATAGCCCTCTACCTAGGGCCACAAAAAGGAGACTCTGTCTCAAAAAAAACAAGTATGTAGGTAAATATCAGAAATAATAGCTAAGAGAATTAAAAATGGTTGTCTCTAGGGAGTGAGACTGGGGTTGAAGAGAGATGGGACAAGGGATTGTTGCTTGTCATTATAAAACCTTTTAGACTGTTTGATTCTTTAAAAGTATTGCATATACTTTGAGAAAATAGAACCATCTTTATTCAGCAAATTAAGCTGCTTATTACAGTGAAATAATTTAGAGGTGCTCTTAAAACCTTAGGCTTAAGTGCTATTTCCATAATATGACTGGAGTAATTTTCTCCTCTTTGTAAGGAACATTAATAAGAACCTATTAGAAACTGAACTGAGCATTATCATTTCTCGAGGCTTTTCTGAATGCCACAGCCTTGCATGCTTTCCCAGTATATCTCAGCATGAGGTGACTGGAAACAGAGGAAGCAATACCAGGCACTTTAGGAACCGGCTAGTTTGTTTCCCAGGGGCTTCATCCCTCCGCGCATGTTTCTCCTTCTCTTTCCTGCTTCCTGTCTCTAGCCACCTTTCTCCTTCTGTCTTCATATACACTTCCCTACCCCCGTACTGCATCTTTGCTTTCCTGCACAACTGCTACACTTCCTCTTAGTATCAGATGACGTATCTTTTCCTTCTAGTTGGTAGATGTTTTTTCTACCTGAAGGTTTCTGCTTCCTCGCTCCCTTCAAACTCCTGTGAACCCCGCAGTGTTTGGAATGCTCCTCCCATCCTCTTAATTTGCTTAGCTCCCATTCATTTTTAGCTTCTTTCAGCTTCAGCTCCCACTGCTAATTGCCTAATTATTTCCTTGTTTCCTAATTCGTATACCTGAGAGAGAATCTGATTAACCCAGTTCATTTTTCATCAGAGATCTCTAGCCATAGAGTACTCTCACATATACCCACTCTGGTTTAGTAAGCTGTTACTAGGAATGGGAGGTCTCCCAGTAAAGAACATGGCTGCATAGGGCTGTCCCCTGGTGTGGGGCTGCAGGTAGGGGGAGTTGGAATGAGAAGCACTGTGATAGGCGTGTTTAGTGCTTGGAAGCACTGCTATATTGACCAAGGATCTCCTGCCATATTGAATCTTATGTTCACATTCTTTGACCATTGAGCATCCAAAATTTTTGAAACCCCATGAACTTCCCAACTAGATGTAGAGATGGTAACAGAAAGAAGCTCTATTTAAAGTGAAGAGCAGTGCTTCTTGATTTTTTATAATTTATGTGCACTGTAGAGACTGCATATAAATTCATGAAATTTTAAGTTTGGTACCATTAGTTGGGGCATCCTGCTGTCATGTGGTGCTCATTTGTCTTTTTGTTAATCAAAAGAATAGAAGAAATTAGCTTTCTAATGAAACTAGCATGACATAAATATTCATATTGATGACCCATTTCTACGAAAGTGTATTATATCAGGTTAGACTGTAAACACTGCAAATGAGCTAAGAATGGTATTACAATTTGTGTAGTATAAAGTAGAAATGTTCCAGGTACATGAGAAGAGGATGCATTGGAAATCTGGTAGCTTATAAAAACAATAAAATGTGTGAGAGAACTAAAGGAGACAAAACAGACAAGTAAAGGAAAGCAGAACCTCCCTAAGAATGAATAGTGGTCCTTAGCATCTGTAGAAACTAGAAGTTGTGTCAGCTGTACTAGCCTGGCAGTGCCTTGAAGCAGGAGCTGGGGAGTGGTTGGATTGCCCTTCCCATTTGGGCTAGTTGGGCTTGCATTCATCTTCAAACTCAGGTCACATAATATTCCCTAAGGAAGGCGACCGTGACCAACCAAATTAGATGAGGACTGTATTTTTTAAATGGGTTAATATGAGGGTATATACGATTAGGTTACATTATTTGTGTTTGAAAGGTAAAGTCCAAGGTCTGAGTTGTGGTTGAGTCCTTCACCCAGGAAGTGTGCCATATACCACTGCATTGTACCACATAGGTGGGAACTAATTGAGCCTGCCTGCCTCACCTAAGTGAGGACTCTTATTCTCATTACTCATGTTATTTACCTTTGTAATATCATTCTAGCTTGTAATTGTACTCCTTGCAATTATTTATCTCTGTCTGCTTCTCCTTCTCATCTCCAAAACCCACAAGTGCAGCATCCACATCTATGTTGTTGACCATGTGCAGCCCCTGGCTCACAGTATACAGTCAATACATAACTTTTGCTTAAATGAGTGAAGGGAAATGAGAAGCAATAGTGAGGATGGTGGCTAAAACCTTTAGCATCAGTAGCAATGAAATGATAGTGGTTGCAGCTGCTCGAAGCACTGGATATAGAATCCAGAAAAGTGAAAATCATGGAGTCCTTGACTGGAGAGAATAATCAAGGTAGATACAAAAGGCCAACCATTATCAAATTCTGAGATGCAGTCCTGCTCTATCCCCCAGGCTGGAGTGCAGTGCACTGTTGCCTGAAACTCCTGAGGTTAACCAGTCCTCCCAAGTATAGCTGGGACTACAGGCTTGCATCACCATGCCTGGTTAATTTTTAGATTTTTTTTTTTTTATAGAGACAGAATCTCATTTTGTTACCCAACCTGATCTCAAACTCCTAGCCTTAAGTGATTCCCCCACTGTGGCTTCCCAAAGTGCTGAGATTACAGATATAAGCCACCATGTCTGGTCAATTTATTAGCTATTTAAATCATTCACATACCTAGGTTTATTTGTTCACAAAGAATGCTGTATAGCTGGGGTTTTACTGTCTGTGGTTTTTATTTGCTTTCTCTGTGTAAATCATGATTCTCCCATGAAATTGCTATTGTTGGAGGCCACGGACTATCTCAAATTATGTTGGTACCACCTTATGTTTTATATAAATATTATTTCTTGGCTACATTCTTTATTTTGATGATCAAGTAGTTTTTCTTTTTCATTTCAGCATGTCTTCAAATTAGAACAAGAGGAGTATATGAAGGAACAAATTCCATGGACACTTATAGATTTTTATGATAATCAACCTTGTATTAATCTTATAGAATCTAAACTGGGTATTCTAGATTTGCTGGATGAAGAATGCAAGGTAAATATGATTTTCTGGGGCATGTAGTCTATCCAAACATATGTATCAAGGTCAGCAAATAAGTGGGTTCCAGCAGAGATTCATTAGTATATTATGAGGTGCAAGTGGAGGGGAGTCACACTAACTTTCATTTTTTTTTTTTGTTTGTTTTACTAACTTTCATTTTGAAGGAATGCTAGACCCCAGACATTCTAATTACAAGTGAAACTAGGAGCATTTCTTTTCTCTTTTCAGCTGATTCCAAAAATCTGAAAATTTGGCATTAGATACAGTTATTACAATTTTAGCCACATTTGTTATAAATGTGCTCATACATAGTACTTTTTATTCAGTGATAGAATTTGTTTAAAGATGTAAGAAATTAAGCAAAGGACCAATTTTGATTATTAGTTTTAAGTAGTCATATCTTAAAATTGACTAGTTGTCTTTTATTACTGACATATATGATAGGGATGGAGTTGTAGGTTTAATATTTGAAGATGCAGCATGTTAGAAAGAATACTATATCTCCAGCTTTACCACTAACTGAGTTTAGGCAAACCTATTCTTTCTCTTAATTTCTCTGTAGTTTATAATGCAGTAAATTACATCTTACCATGGTTGATCCTCCTAAGCATCCAGACATGTTTGCATGTAATGGAAAGGTTCTCACTCTCATTTGAAATTTAAAAAAATACACAAAACAAAGCAAAAATGGCATACTGCTTATTACCTATCAAATAGGCAAATTTAAGGCTAGGCATGATGGCTCACGCCTATAATCTCAGCATTTTGGGAGGCTAAGGCAGTAGGATGACTGGAGGCCCAGAGTTTCAGACTAGTATGGATAATCTATCAAGACCTTATCTCTACAAAATATTAAAATAATAATTCAAAAAAATTTACTGGGCATGGTGGTGCTCACCTGTACTCCCAGCTACTCTGGAGGCTGAGGCAGGAAGATCTTTTGAGCCCAGAAGTTAAAGGCTGCAGTGAGCTAAGATCACTCCACTGTACTCCAGCCTGAGTAATAGAGTGGGCCCCTGTCTCAAAACAAACAAGTAGGTAAGTTTTAACTTGATACCTTTCATTTGCAAATACTAAATATTGCATGTACCCCTGATGAAGGGCATGAGTTCCTACAAAAAGAAATTTGACACCATTTATCATAATTATAAACATATATGCCTTTTCACTCAAGAGTGAAAGGTGTATATATACATGTAAGAAGAAAGCTGTGACAGTTGTCATAATAACAAAAAAATCAATAACAATCTAGTGGCCATAAATAAGAGAATGCTATAATTAAGAAGAAAAAAATGATGGGCGGCGCCTGTGGCTCAGTGAGCAGGGCGCCGGCCCCATATGCCGAGGGTGGCGGGTTCAAACCCAGCTGCGGCCAAACTGCAACAAAAAAATAGTTGGGCGTTGTGGCGGGCGCCTGTAGTCCCAGCTACTCGGGAGGCTGAGGCAGGAGAATCGCCTAAGCCAAGGAGTTGGAGGTTGCTGTGAGCTGTCTGATGCCACGGCACTCTACCGAGGGCAATAAAGTGAAACTATCTCTACAAAAAAAAAAAAAAAAAAGAAAGAAAAAACAATGAAAGAAACAGATAGTATGATCCCATCCATGTACATGTTTTAAAAGACAGGAAGAGATAAGGAAGTTATAGGAAACAGCAAGAGGAAACTACTCTCTATTTTACATTTTTCTGAATTACATAAATATTTCACTATGTATAAATGTTACATTTATTTAACAGAACTTTAAGAACATACACAATAGCCATGGTATTTCACCTTTTTTTGTGAACCTTTGTTGTTTTAAGAGCAGATCAAATGTTTATTTGATGATTCCTGGAATAGGGAGATTGAGTTACTCAAAGAATGGGCTGGATCACCATGGAAAAGTGTTGGTCATACTCTCCATTAATCATTGGTTTTTGGCCAGTGAGAGAGAAATTTGGAAGGAAAGAGTTCCTAAAGTATATATAAATGTTCTTAGGTAATTTTTTAAAATGGCCTCTTGGCAGCTGATATATTACAAGATTCAATATTCATGTTGTTTTCTTTCTTTTTTTCCCCTGAATATAGATGCCTAAGGGTACAGATGACACTTGGGCCCAAAAATTGTACAACACACATTTGAACAAATGTGCTCTTTTTGAAAAGCCTCGTCTATCAAATAAAGCGTTCATCATCCAGCATTTTGCTGACAAGGTAAGAAACCTTTGTATCTTGTTTTCTTTTTGAATATTTAAGTTAAATGTGGAAAAAAACAGTAAAGAGGTATAGAGATTCCAGTTCAAGAAGGCTGTCTAGGTACAATTAATGTGTGCATCTTTCACAGAAAGAAATAAAAATTAGTGAGTAGGTAGTAACATTTTAAATAGATAGTTGAAGAGAGAATATTGGAACTTGACAGGAAAGTGACAGGAATCAGGAAAGTAGAGGAGTGGGAAGTCACACACCTGCTCTGCTGGGATCAGAAGGAAGATGGGAGAACTTCCTTGATGCTAGGAAAGCATGAGGGAGAGATCCTGGGGTTCCATACTCCTGCCAGGGACTTTTAAAATCCTGGCTATGGGGGAGCCATTAGACCTTTGCAGGCCCCCAGACTAATGCAAAGAGCTGCCGCATTGCTCAAACTCACAGGAAGTCCCACAGGCTTTTGAGCCCTGAGTTATTGAGACAGCCCAGATCCCAGATGTGTGTCTCCTGCTCAGGGGCCTCCACCATTGTTGCCACAGCAGCGGGGTCACTGAGGAAGTGGGAAGAGTGAGCACTTTCATATGCCTCTAGGACAGATAACCACTGCCACTGCTGAGGGAGGCAGATGCAAGCATCTGCACACCCTACAGCTGCCTGTCTATTAAAAAAACCTGCCTTCCTGATGGCAAGTTCATAGCACAACTGCCTTTCCCCTGGTGGCAGGCCTGTCCCTGCCTGAGCATTCCAGCTGTAGCTGGGGGATACCATTCTAGCAGCCAGTCTCCAGAGGTCTGTGTTCTACATTCTCTACACTGCCTCCCACTAATCCACTAAGAAGAGCCTACCTTCCCTGGTCCAGGCCCGCAGCTCTAGCCTACCCTGTCCCAACTTGAGCATTCCACCAGCAACCAAGAGATTATCTTGACTTTCCCTGTTATAACCAGCATCTGAACCCAAGGAGGCCTGAGGACAAGTTCCACAGCCCAGTCCTAATCTGGTCCCCACAGGACTTGATTAGCTAACCTAGTCCACCACTGCTGGCACTTGAACCTCTTCTAGGGATTTGAGCTTGGGCCATCCCAAATCTCCAATAACGCTTTACAGCTTGTACTCACTTGGATGCACTACAAGGCAGGGTTCCTCTCCCTCTCTACACAGAACAGCAGGGTTTTACCACAGACAACACGGGAGCCACAAAGCTGTCTTTTTTGGACTCAGGGAAGAAGTTCTGCCTTGAAACCATTTAGGCAAAGAAAGAGGCATTTTTTTTGTGACTCTCAGTGATGCTGAGGCCTGGAAGTCACTGTGTTTGACTGAACTGAAAGTTACAAGCCCTGGGATAGGATTATGATAGTGAAGCAAATTGCCTTCCTGCCAACTCAAGATTGGAGCTGATGTACCCCCACCCCACTGTGGAGACCTCGGCACAATTCACCAGGAGTCCCAGTACCCCCACTCCTCTGTCACCTAAGTTAGATACTCTCATTGGGGTATCTGTGGACAAGGTTGAATGGTTCAGTCCTACACAGCGTTGTCCTTCCATCTGTAACTGAGCAGGGAACTCAGGGCATCAGACATTCCATAGACTAGTCTATTACCTGAAACAAAACAGAATAAACAACTAGTAAGCAAAGTTCAAACATGTATCCACTGGCATTTGGAGCTTCTGGCTCTTACCTGTCAGTGCACCTATTGGCCCTAAAGGTTGAAATGCACAATCCAATATAATACTGTTGAAAGAGACGAGTTTCCTGAGACCTCCATAGTTACAGTCCTACAGAAGATAATGAGCCTGCTCATACACCCAGTACATCTCTACCACCATCAGCATTTTATTTATTTATTTATTTTTTATTGTTAAATCATAGCTGTGTACATTTGTGCAATCAAGGGGTACAATGTGCTAGTTTCATATACAATCTGAAATATTCTCATCAAACTGTTCAACGTAGCCTTCATGGCATTTTCTTAGTTATTGTATGTAGACATTTGTATTCTGCATTTAGTAAGTTTCGCCTGTACCCATTCTAAGATGCACCATAGATGTGGCCCCACCCATTACCCTCCCTCCACCCTGACTTCCCCCCTCCCTACCCCTCCCCTGGCCTTTTCCTCATAGTCTTGTGCTATAGTTGGGTTATAGCCTTCATGTGAAAGCTATAATTTAGCTTCATAGTAGAGCTGAGTACATTGGATACTTTTTCTTCCATTCTTGAGATACTTTGCTAAGAAGAATATGTTCCAGCTCTATCCATGTAAACATGAAAGAGGTAAAGTCTCCATCTTTCTTTAAGGCTGAATAATATTCCATGGTATACACGTATCACAATTTGCTAGTCCATTCGTGGGTCGATGGACACTTGGGCTTCTTCCATGACTTAGCAATTATGAATTGGGCTGCAATAAACATTCTAGTACAGATGTCTTTGTTATATTGTGATTTTTGGTCTTCTGGGTATATACCTAGTAAAGGAATTATAGGATCGAATGGCAGGTTTATTTTTAGGTCTCTAAGTATTCTCCAAACATCCTTCCAGAAGGAATGTATTAGTGTGCAATCCCACCAGCAGTGTAGAAGTGTGCCCTTTTCTCCACATCCATGCCAACATCTCTGGTTTTAGGATTTTGTTATGTGGGCTATTCTTACTGGGGTTAGATGATATCTCAAAGTAGTTCTGATTTGCATTTCTCTGATGATTAAGGTTGATGAGCTTTTTTTCATGTGTTCGTAGATCGTGTGACTGTCTTCTTTAAAGAAGTTTCTCTTCAAGTCCTTTGCCCACCCTGAGATGGGATCACTTGTTCTTTTCTTGCTAATACATTTGAGTTCTCTGTGGATTCTGGTTATTAAACTTTTATCAGAGGTATAACCTTCAAATATTTTCTCCCATTCTGAGGGCTGTCTGCTTGCTTTACTTATTGTGTTCTTGGCTGTGCAGAAACTTTTTCGTTTGATCAGGTCCCAGTAATATATTCTTGATACTGCTTCAATTGCCTGGGGAGTCCTCCTCATAAAATATTCACCCAGGCCAATTCCTTCAAGAAATTTCCCTGTACTTTCTTCAAGTATTTTTATAGTTTCATGTCTTAAGTTTATCTCACTTTTATCCAGTGAGAGTCTATCTTAGTTAATGGTGAAAGGTGTGGGTCCAGTTTCTGTCTTTTACAGATCGCCAGCCAGTTCACCCAGCATCATTTGTTAAATAGGGAATCTTTTTCCCCACTGAATGTTTTTAATTGGCTTGTCAAAAATCAAATAATGGTAAGTAACTGGATTCATCTCTTGGTTCTCTATTCTGTTCCAGACATCTACTTCTCTGTTTTTGTGCCAGTACCATGCTGTTTTGATCACTGTCGATTTATAGTACAGTCTCAGGTCTAGTAGTGTGATTCCTCCTGTTTTGTTTTTATTTCTGAGTAATGTCTTGGCTATTCGAGGTTTTTTCTGATTCCATATAAAACGAAGTATTATTTTTTCAGGATCTTTAAAATATGACAATAGAGCTTTAATAGGAACTGCATTAAAATTATATATTGCTTTGGGTAGTATAGACATTTTAACGACGTTGATTCTTCCCAGCCATGAGCATGGTATGTTTTTCCATTTGTTAACATCTTCAGCTATTTCTTTTCTTAAAGTTTCATAGTTCTCTTTATAGAGATCTTTCACGTCCTTTGTTAGATAAACTCCCAGATATTTCATCTTCTTTGGTACTACTATGAAAGGAATAGAGTCCTTGACTGTTTTTTCGGTGTGGTTATTGTTGGTATATATAAAGGCTACAGATTTATGGTGTTGATTTTGTAGCCTGAGACATTGCTGTATTCCTTGATCACTTCTAAAAGTTTTGTAGTAGAATCCCTAGTGTTTTCCAGATATACAATCATATCATTTGCGAAGAGTGAAAGTTTGATCTCTTCTGACCCTATGTGGATACCCTTGATCGCCTTTTCTTCCCTAATTGCAATGGCTAAAACTTCCATTACAATGTTAAAGTGCAATGGAGACAATGGGCAACCTTGCCTGGTTCCTGATCTAAGTGGAAATGATTTCAATTTAACTCCATTCAATACGATATTGGCTGTGGGTTTGCTATAGATAGCCTCTATTAGTTTAAGAAATGTCCCTTCTATACCAGTTTCTTAAGTGTTCTGATCATGAAGGAATGCTGGATATAATCAAAAGCTTTTTCTGCATCAGTTGAGAGAATCATATGGTCTTTATTTTTTAGTTTGTTTATGTGCTGAATTACATTTATAGATTGACGTATATTGAACCAGCCTTGAGACCCTGAGATAAATCCCACTTGGTTATGGTGTGTAATTTTTTTGATGTGTTGTTGGATTCTGTTTGTTAGGATCTTACTGAGTATTTTTGCATCAGTATTCATTAGTGATATTTATTGGTCTATAATTTTCTTTTCTTGTAGGGTCTTTCCCTGGTTTGGGAATCAAGGTGATTTTTGCTTCGTACAATGTGTTGGGTAGTATTCCTTCTTTTTCTATATGTTGGAAGAGGTTTAGTAATATAGGTACTAGTTCTTCTTTAAAGGTTTGGTAGAATTCTGACATAAAGCCATCTGGTCCTGGGCTTTTCTTTTTAGGGAGATTTTGTATAGTTGATGCTATTTCAGAACTTCATATGTGCCTGTTCAACATTTCCACTTCCTTCTGACTAAGTCTTGGTAGGTGGCGTACTTCCAAGTATTGGTCGATTTCTTTCAGATTTTCATATTTCTGAGAGTAAAGTTTCTCGTAATATTTGTTAAGGATTTTTTGAATTTTTGAGGGGTCTGTCGTTATTTCATCTTTACCATTTCTGATTGATGAAATTAGAGATTTTACTCTTTTTTTTCCTGGTTAGGTTGGCCAAAGGTTTATCTATTTTTTTGTCCTTTTCAAAAAACCAACTTTAGGATTTATTGATCTGTTGTATAATTCTTTTGTTTTCAATTTCATTTAATTCTGCTCTGATTTTGTTTAGTTCTTTTTTTTCTGCTGGGTTTGGGGTTGGAATGTTCTTCCTTCTCCACTTGCTTGACATGTCCCATTAATTTATTAACTTCCTCTCTTTCTGTTTTCTTTAGGAAGGCTTGCAGTGCTATAAATTTCCCTCTTAGGACTACCTTTGCAGTACCCCAGAGGTTCTGGTAATTCATGTCTTCATTGTTGTTTTGTTCCAGAAATTTGGTGATTTCCTCCTTAATCTCATCTATAACCCATCTACCCTTCAGCATAAGGTTCCATGTTTTTGTATGGGTATGCAGGTTCCTGTTGTTATTGAGTTCAACTTTTATTCCATGATGGTCTGAGAAGATGCAAGGGATAATTTCTATTTTTTTTAAATTTGCTGAGGTTAGATTTGTGGCCCAGGATGTGGTCGATTTTGGAGTATGTTCCATGGGCTGATGAGAAGAATGTGTATTCAGTTTTGTTGGGATGAAATGTTCTGTAGATGTCTGTTAAGTCCAGTTGTTGAATGGCTAAGTTTAAATTTAAGATTCCTTTGCTCAGCTTCTTTTGGAGGATCTGTCCAGCACTGCTAAAGGGGTGTTAAAATCTCCAACTACTATGGAACTAGAGGAAATCGAGTTGCTCATGTTTGTTAGAGTTTCTCTTATAAACTGAGGTGCGTTCTGGTTTGGTGCATAAATATTAATAATTGAAATCTCATCATATTGAGTATTACCTTTAACAAATATGAAGTGTTTATCCATATCCTTCCTTATTTTGGTTGGTTGAAAGCCTTTTGCACCTGCGAATAGGATTGCAACACCCGCTTTTATATGCTTTCCATTTGCCTGGAGTATAGATGACCACCCCTTCACCTTGAGTCTATATTTGTCTTTTAATGTAAGATGCGATTTGTGTATACAGCAGATATCTGGCTTGAGTTTTTGTATCCAGTCAGCCAACCTGTGCCTCTTTAGAGGACAATTTAAACCATTCACATTAATTAAGAATATTGATAAGCCTTTCGAGAGTCCGGTGGACATTTTTAATCCTTTTGCTACTGTGGAAGTTGGAATTTGATCAAAATTTTCTGGGTGGGTTTACTTTTGTGGTGGAGAATTATGCTGGTCTTTATGGAGGATAGGTCTGAGAATATCCTGGAGAGCTGGTTTAGTTGTGGCAAATTTCTTCAACATGTGAATGTTGTTAAAGTATTTAATTTCTCTATCATAAATGAAACTCAGTTTAGCTGGGTACAGGATCCTGGGTTGAAATTTATTTTGTTTTAGGAGATGAAAAGTCGATGACCATCCTCTTCTAGCTTGAAAGGTTTCAGCAGAGAGATCTGCAGTTAGATTCTAATATTCTTGCCCTTGTAGGTGATGGTTTTCTTTTGTCTGGCTGCTTTCAGAATTTTCTCCTTCATATTAACTTTAGTGAAATTGATTGTGATGTGTCCGGGGGATGTTTTATTTGGGTTGAGTCGTGCTGGAGTTCTGAAACTGTCTGCTATCTGAATTTCAGAATCTCTTGGCATGTCTGGTAAGTTCTCATTCATAATCTCATGGAGAAGAGACTCTGTGCCTTGTGAAGGCACTTTCGGGGGATCCCTATAAGACAAATATTGGTTTTCTTCTAATTATCCCAGTGCTCTCTGAAAGAGTGATCTGTTTTTGACATCCATTTCTCTTCCTCTCTAAGAGTTTGGGAGTGTTCGAAAGCTTTGTCTTCAATGTCAGAAATCCTTTTTTCTGCTTGCTCCATTCTGTTACTGAGGGATTCTACTGTGTTTCTCAGATCTTTTTTTTGTTTTCCTTTTTTTTTTTTTATTGTTGGGGATTCATTGAGGGTACAATAAGCCAGGTTACACTGATTGCAATTGTTAGGTAAAGTCCCTCTTGCAATCATGTCTTGCCCCCATAAAGTGTGACACACACCAAGGCCCCACCCACCTCCCTCCTTCCCTCTTTGTTTCTCAGATCTTTGAGGGCTGCAACTTCTTGTATCAATGTGTCAGAATCTTTGGTCATTTGGTCTTTGAATTCGTTGAATTCTTGAGACATCTTTTGGGTTACTTCTTGGAATTCTAATTCGATCTTATTTGCTATCCAGATTCTGAATTCAATTTCTGACATCTCAGCTATTTGTGCATGGGATCTTGTGCTGTGTCTGCCCCATTGATCCTTGGGGGGAGGTGATCTACTCAGATTATTCATATTGCCAGAGTATTTCCTTTGATTTCATCTCATGATTATTTTTCAGTGTTGCCTCTGGCTGTCCTCAGAGTTGGGGTGGTGTCTCTCCGAGATTAGACCCCAGGGGGGATCACTCTATTGTTGCTGGATCTTCGTAGGGAGTGATCCTGTATAACTCCTCTGGGGCTGCCTCAGCCAGGGAGTTCTGGTTGTGGGAGCAGCTCCAGAATGTGACACCCCCGGATCCAGCAACAGGTCGGGGGGTGGTGTACATGGTTCTGGGAGTGCCTGGCACCCAATAATTTTGGCACAGAGGGCCCAAGTCTCCAGTAGTCTCTGGCCAGGAGAAGGGCTCCACACAGAGGCAGGGAGGGCTCTGGAGGGCACGCGGTTGCCAAAGTCCCTGGCCAGATGAGTGGGCAGTGTGGAGGCAGGGAGGGTACAGGAGGGAGGACGCAGGGTTGTGTGGCTCCCGGAGTTCCTGGTCAGGGCGTGAGGAGGCCTGGCGGGTGGGGTAGTGGGTCCCTTTGTAGCTCTTACTGGGGTCCGGGAGGGTGCCGATCATGTGTCCCGGCGCAGCTCTTCCGGAGGTGTGGGAGGGGAGGGTGCTGATCGCAGGTCCTGGTGCAGCTCTTCCAGAGGTCCGGGAGTGTGCCGATCACCACCATCAGCATTTTAGAAAGCCACTATAGAAGGTCAAGAGTTCCTATGACCAAGGAATTCATACAGAGCCTCAGCCCCATGAAACCACCTGAAATTGAAGTCAAACAACCTAAGACAATATAAATCATTGGCACATAGTCTAGAGGAAAAAGTAATAAGATATTTAAACGAGTCATTTAAATGAAAGTAAATTAAAAAATAATGAGTGATAGCTTTTCCAGATGGTAAGGAACCAGTGTAAGAACTCTGGCAATATGAGAAAACAATGTTTTAACATACCCAGAGCATCACACTAGCTCTCTAGCAATGGATCTCAACCAAAATGAAAATAATTCATGACATGAGTGAAAGATTTACTAAAGAGATGTTTAAAAACAAACAGAACACCTGGAGATGAAAGACTCGTTGATGGAATTGCAAAATGCAGTTGGAAGGTCTAACAATAGCTTAGGCCAAGCCAGAGAGAGAATTTCAGAGCTTAAAGATAGGTCTTTTGCATTAACCCAGTCAGATAAAAATAAAGAAAAAATAATTACAAAGAGCGAACAGGGTGGTGCCCATAGTTTAGTGGGTAAGGTCCTGGCCACATACACCCAAGCTGGTGGGTTCAAATCCAGCCCAGGCCAGCTAAACAACAATGACAACTGCAACAATAACAAATAAAAAGTGAACAGAGACTTTGAGAAATGTGAGATTATGTAAACCATCCAAACCTATGCATCATAGGATTCCTGAGGAAGGAGGAGAAATTGTAAAAAGTATATAAAACCTGTTTGAGGGAATAATAGAGGAAAATGTCCCTAGTCTTGCAAGAGACTTAAACATGCACATAGATGAGGCCCAGGGAACACCAGGGAGATATGTTACCAAAAGGTCTTCACTGAAGGATATCATCAGCAGACTATCTAAAGTCTACTAGAAGGAAAAAAAATTTAAAGTAGCAAGACAAAAACATTTAATTACCTCTAAGGAACGTCCTTTGGACCTAACAGCTGACTTCTCAGCCAAAACCTCAGAAGCTAGAAGAGATCAAGATCCTAGCTTCAATATTCTTAAAGTAGAGATCTATTAGCCATGAATGTTGTATCCCACCAAACTCAGCTTCATAAATAAAGGAGAAAGAAAGACTTTCTTGGATAAGAAAATGCTAAGGCAATTTGTTATCACTAGACTTGTCCTATAAGAAATGCTCAAGGAAGTTCTAAATGTGGAAATGAAAGGTCAGTGCTTGCTATCATAAAAACACATGAAAGTATAAAACTCACAGCTCTTACAAAGATAATTTCACAATTGAGAATACAAAGCAATTAGGTAAAAATCACCATTATGACAGGAGCAGAACTTCAGATATTAATATTAGCTTTGCATATAAACAAACTAAATGCCTCACAAGATATAGATTGGTGGAATGAATAAAAACTCACAATCTGAATATCTGTTATATTCAAAAGAATTGCTTAACTTTTAAAGATTCTTATGGACTTAAGATAAAGGGGTGAAAAAATATTCCACACAAATGAAAATCAAAAGTAAGGATGAGTAGCTATGCTAACACCAGATAAAAAAGATTATAAATTAACATCAGTACAAAGAAAGAGGAGGCTCTTATATAATGATGAAGGAATCAATTCAATAAGAAAATATAAAAATCCTAAATATATAAGTACTCAACACAGGATCACCCTGATTCATAAAACAAATGCTACTAAACCTAAAAGATAAACAACAATACAGTAAAAGCAGAAGACTTGAACACCTCCATTGATAGCACTAGACAGATCCTCAAGAGAGAAAATCAACAAAGAAACACTGGACTTAAACTGGACTCTAGAACAAATGGACTTAACAGACATTTATAGAACATTCCACTCAACAATTGCAGAAATACATTCTTCTTATCAGTGCATAGAACATTTTCCAAGATAGATCATGTATTAGGCCACAAAACAAGTCTCAATAAATTTTAAAAAAATGAAAATCATATCAAGTATCTTCTCAGAACACACTGGAATAAAACTAGAAATCAATTTTTCTTTCTTTTTTTTTTTTTTTTTTTGCAGTTTTTGGCCGGGTCTGGGTTTGAACCCGCCACCTCTGGTATATGGGGCCAACGCCCTACCCCTTTGAGCCACAGGCGCTGCCCAAGAAATCAATTTTAAGAGGAACTTTCAAAACTATATAAATACATGGAAATGAACCTGCCTTCTGAATGATCTTTGGGTAAACTATTAAATCAAGATTTAAATTTATTTTTTTTTTAAATTAGTGAAACTAATGGCATTTATCAAAACTTCTGAGACATAGCAAAAACAGTGCTGAGAGGGAAGTTTATAGAGTTAAATGCCTATTGCAAATGTTGAAAAGTCACAAAATAGCAACCAAATGTTACACCTCAAGAAAGTAGAAAAACAAAAACAGGCTCGGTGCCTGTGGCTCAAGCAGCTAAGACACCATTCACATACACCTGAGCTGGCGGGTTTGAATCCAGCTGGGCCCTCCAAACAATGACAGCTGTAACCAAGGAATAGCCGGGCATTGTGGCGGCGCCTGTAATCCCAGCTACTTGGGAGGCAGGGGCAGGAGAATTGCTTGATCCCAGGAGTTGGAGGTTGCTGTGAGCTGTGATGCCACAGCACTCTATCCAGGGAAACAGCTTGAGGCTCTGTCTCAAAAACAAAAACAAAAAGAAAACAAGAATAAACCAAACCCGGAGCAGTGTGAAGAAGAGGAGGCGAGAACGACCTCCGGACCGACCAAAGCTTGCGCGTCGCTGCATCCCTGCGTACAGCGCCTACGTCCCGTCACCGTTGCCACCATGCCCAAGAGAAAGGCTCAAGGGGATGCTAAAGGAGATAAAGCCAAGGCAAAGGACGAACCGCAGAGAAGATCCGCAAGGTTGTCTGCTAAACCTGCTCCTCCAAAGCCAGAGCCCAAGCCTAAAAAGGCCCCTGCAAAGAAGGGAGAGAAGGTACCCAAAGGGAAAAAGGGAAAAGCTGGCTCTGGCAAGGAGGGGAATAACCCTGCAGAAAACGGAGATGCCAAAACAGACCAGGCACAGAAAGCTGAAGGTGCTGGAGATGCCAAGTGAAGTGTGTGCGTTTTTGATAACTGTGTACTTCTGGTGACTGTACAGTTTGAAATACTATTTTTTATCAAGTTTTATAAAAATGCAGAATTTTGTTTTACTTTTTTTTTTTTTAAGCTATGTTGTTAGCACATAGAACACTTCATTGTTTTTTGGGGAAGGGGCGTATGTCACTAATAGAATGTCTCCAAAGCTAGATTGATATGAGGGAAAATGTTTTTCCCTCTAGTTTTGAGAGACTTCCTCTTGGCTTCCAAGAGAAGGGATTCCCTGATGTTGACACACAGCTACCTTGGCACAAATGCCTTGTGGTATGGAAAAACTAATTTGTTTTTATGTCCTATTCTCTCCCTGTCTTCAGCATAGTCTTAACTCCCTTAAACCCAGTCACCTCTTGTGACCTGACCCCCAATAATTGGTTACCAGTATATCAAGGAATCTGGACTTTTTCAATAATACCACTGAGATGGCATCCCTCAAAAGAGCAGCAGTTCCATTTGTAGATTGTTGGATCTTCAGATAAATTCTGCCACTTTCATTTCATTTCCTGAAATGAAATGGGTCGGCTTGTGAAAAGTTGTTAAACAACATGCTAAATGTGAAATGTCAACCCTCACTCTAAACTTCCCTATTCAGAGCATCAAATGAAGACTTCTTTGGGTTTTATAGTGGCTTTCTGATTTTTGGTAGAACATTGAAGAAGGGAGTTTGAAAGTTGTTGTATACTGTTAACGATCGTCTGCCCATGTCCTGCCTGAAATACCATGATTGTTTATGAAAAGTATCTTTAATAAAGCTGGATACAGTTTGGCTTGGAAAAAAAAATAATAAAAAAAGAATAAACCAAACCCAAACTACCAGAAGAAAAGAAATAAAGATCAGAACAGAACTAAGACATCAAAATTGAGACAAAAAAAAAAAAAAGGAAAAGATCAACAGAATGAAAAGGTGGTTCTTTGAAAAGATAAACAAATCAATAGACCACTAGCTAGATTAAAAAATTCAAATAAGTTCAATCAGAAATGAAAAAGAGACATTATAACTGATACCACAGAAATACAAGAGGTCATCCAAAACTACTGTACACATTTTTTCCATCCACAGACTAGAAAACATAGAGGAAATGGATGAATTCCTGGAAACTATAACCTCCCAGGCCTGAAACTATAACTTTCCAGCAAGTAGATGTTCTGAAGAGAACAATAATGGATAGTGAGATTGAATCAGTAATAGAAAAAAAATCTCCTGACAACAATAACAAAAAGCCCAGGACCAGTTGGGTTCACAGTTGAATTCTATCAGATATACAAAGAAGAACTGGTACCAATCCTACTGAAACTTTTTCAAAAGATTGAGGAGGGAATACTTCCTTAATTCATTCTACAAAGCCAATACCATCCAGATACCAAAGCCAGGAAAGGACACAATAAGAAAAGAAGACTACAGGCCAATATCCATGATGAATAGAGATGTGAAAATCCTCAACAAAATATTAGCAAATCAAATCCACCACAAACAAGTTTTATCCCAGGGATACAAGGATGGTTCAACAAACGCAAGTCTGTGAATGTGATTTACCCCATAAACAGAACTAAAAACAAAACCCATATGTTCATCTCAATAGATACAGGAAAAGCATTCTATAAAAATGCAGTAATGTACACAGTTATGATCTAATAAAAAAATAAAACCCAGCATGCTTCATAATAAAAGCTCTCCATGAACTAGGCATAGAAGAAACATATCTTACCATAATAAAAGCTATATATGACAAACCCACCACCAACATCATACTGAACAAGGAATAGTTGAAAGCTTTCTTACCAAGAACTGGAACAAGACCAGGATGCCCCCTTTCACCACTTTTATTCAACATAATACTAGAAATCCTAGCCAGAGCAGTCAGGCAAGGGACCAGACGTAAAGGGCATCCAAATTGGAAAAGAGGATGTTAAATTATTGCTAATGCTACTCTTACACCTAGAAAACCCTCAAATCTCTTCCAAAAGATTCCTTGATTTGATGAATGAATTCAATAAAGTCTTAGGTCACAAAATCTGTACACAAATCAGTGTATTTTTATATACCAATAATAACCAATCTGAGAACCAAGTTAAGAACTGAGTCCCATTTACAATAGCTGCAAAAAATAAAATAAAATACCTAGGAAAAATCTCTACAAGGAAAACTACAAAACACTGATGAAAGAAATTGTATACAAACAAATGGAAAAATATCCCATGTGCATGAATTGAAAGAATCAAAATTGTTGAAGTGAGCATACTGTCCAAAGCAGTATGAAGGTTCGGTGCAATTCCTGTCAAAATACCAATGTCATTTTTCACAGAATTAGAAAAAAAATCCTAAAATTTATATGAAACCAAAAAAGAGCCTGAATAGTCAAAGTAATCCTAAGCAAACAGAACAAATTCAGAGACATCCTATTCCCTGACTTCAAATTATGCTACAAGGCTGTAGTAACTAAAACATCATGGTACTGGCATAAAAGTCAACACATGGAACAGAATAGAGAACTCCAAAATGAAGCCATGTGCCTACAGCTAACCTTTGACAAAGCAGACAAGAACATACACTGGGGAAAGGCACCCTTTTCAATAAATGGTGCTGGGGAAATTGGATAGACACAAGCAAAATAATGAAACTAGATTTCTACTTCTTTCTGTATATAAAAATTGATAGACACAAGGAGAATAATGAAACTAGATTTCTACTTCTTTCTGTATATAAAGATCAACTCAAGATAGATTGAAGACTTAAATGTAAAACCTGAAGCTATAAATTTCTGAAAGAAAACTTAGAAAAAACTCTTCTGGATGTTGGCGTAGGCAAAGAATTTATGATTGACCCCCAAACCAAAAACAACCAAGACAAAAATAAACAAATGGATCTTAAACTAAAAAGCTTTCTGCACAACAAAAGAAATAATCAACAGAATAAATAGTCAACCTATAGAATGGGAGAAAAAACATGCAAACTATGAATCTGACAAAGAATCTAGAATCTCCAAGGAAACTGACACAACTCAGCATGGAAGAAAAACCCAGATGAATCTCATCAAAAAGTCAGCAGATGACATGAACATATATTTATAAAGAAGATATACATGTGGCCAGGCGTGGTGGCTCACACCTGTAATCCTAGCACTCTGGGAGGCCGAGGTGGAGAGATTCCTTGAATTTTTGAGTTTGGGATCAGCCTGAGCAAAAGTAAGACCTGTCTCTACTAAAACTGGGGGGAAAAAAAAAATGGGGCATGAGGATTGCTTGACTCCAAGAGTTGGAGGTTCCTGTGAGCATTGATGCCATGGCACTCTACCCAGGGTGATAACTTGAGACTATCTAAAAAAAAAAAAAAAAAAGATATACAAATGGCCAATAAACATATGAAAAAATGCTCAACATCCCTAATCTCTAGAGAAATGCAAATTAAAAACCACAATGAATGTCATCTTACTCCAGTCAGAATGGCCATTACTACAGTGTCAAAAAACAATAGATGTGGTCTCTCTAGCCTTCTTCTCCTTCATGAGAGGAACCCACTTCCAACTCTCTTCGGAAGTGCTTTAAACTTTCTCTTTGTTCTTCTTAAATAAAATCTCTTTGTTACTCTGAAAAATAAAAATAAAAAAACCCAAACAATAGATGTTGGTACAGATTCAATGAAAAGGAAATACCTATAAACTGTTTATTGGAATGTAAATTAGTACATCTGCTGTGGAAAACAGTATGGAGATTTCTCAAACAACTACAAGTAGATCTACCTTTCAATCTACCCGGTTTCCCTGAAAATAAGACATCCTCCGAAAATAAGACCTACTTACAGGAAAGATAAGACATCCCCTGAAAATAAGACCTAGCGCATCTTTGGGAGCACACCTTAAAATAAGACACTGTCTTATTTTCGGGGAAACAGGGTAGCAGTCCTATGACTGGGTGTTTACCCAGAGGAAAAGAAGTCATTATATCAAGAAGATACCCATACTTGAATGTTTACCAAAGCATGATTTATAATAGCAAAGATATAGAATCAACCTGTGTGCACACCAACTACTGAGTGGACAAAGAAAATATAGTATTTACATGTGTATATACCATGGAATACTACTCAGCAGTAAAAAAGAATAGAGCAATGTCTTTGCAGCAACCTACATGGAATTTGAGGCTATTATCCTAAGTGAAGTAACTCAGGAACAGAAAACCAGATACCTTATAAATGTGAGCTAACCTATGAGTATGTATGGTCACACAGGGTGCAAGAATAGACATTAGAGACTCCAAAGGTGGGAGGATGGGGGGATGAGGGCTGAGAAAATACCTATTTGGTACCGTGTATACTTTTGGGTGATGGGTTTACTAAAAGCCCAGATCTCACCACTGGCCATCTATCCATATAATAAAACTACTCCTACCCCCTAAATATATCAAAATAATAACAATAAATTTAAATTTAAAGCTTTTTTAAAAAGAAGTATTACCCATTCTTTTTTTTTTTTTCCCTGCTGATGCCTGTATTCTTTAGGACCTAATAGGAAAAAGCAATCTTTAGTTTTTTCTTTTACCTAAATTGAATTATATGCAAAATGAATATGGGTCTGCTAGCCTCTACCTACAATTCTGAAATTCAAATTCGGGAAAATCTGAAAACCATATCTTTTTATACCTCAGTTAGCAGCTAAACCTGATCTTTGACCTGAATTAAAATAAAGTTACTTATGGTCTTTTTTTATCCCAGTCAGACTTTTTTTTAATCTCAGTGTAAACATATTAATGTATTTGGTTATAGATTGGTGTCTTAGTCCCTGCCTGAGGTATTATAACATGGTGTATGTACATATTACATTTCTAAATGTCTCAAAAACTCTGAGTTCTAAAGCATGGCTGATCTCAAGGTTTTCAGAGTTGAGATTGTGAATTTGCATTATCCTCTGTGATTGATGCCCTGGGTCCTTTCTAATAAGGCATACTGTCTTGCTGCTTCATAAGCTCTCTAGTATACCTAGCAAATCAGGAGCCATGAGACTAATTTGTATTTCAAGAAGGGATAGGGTAGGCTTGGGGGTAGGCTTCTTGAAGTTCATTTTAAGGAGATACATGGAGTCAGCTTTGGAGGAGCTTTTTTTGGCTAGCCTAAGAGAAGTGGATCTATTTCTTATTAGTCTGCTTACCTATGAATTGGGAGGATCATTTAGGCCGCAGTTACTCAGCACTATCATTGTTCTCTAAGAAAAAGTATTTGGAGAGTTTTCCTCTAAGAGTTAGCATATTATTCCAGGTAATACTTCTTACCATGAATGATACTGGTTTGTTAGGAAAGACTGATATTATCACTTTGCTGAAAGCTGTTCATATAGTTTGAGCCTAATAAATATTTTTGTTATTGATGATGATGATATTTAGTTAAAAGTTTCATCAGTGAAGGAGATCTTTCCATGTGTTTTCAGGTGGAATACCAATGTGAAGGCTTTCTTGAAAAGAATAAAGACACCGTTTTTGAAGAACAAATTAAAGTTCTTAAATCAAGCAAGGTAACCATCAAAAGGCTTACTCTAATCAGGATATATTCAATAAAATGTTAGTTACAGAAGCATTAGCTCTTTAACAATAATAATTGTTTTTCTTTTTTTTTCTTTTTTTTATTTTTGGGGATTCATTGAGGGTACAATAAGCCAGGTTACACTGATTGCATTTGTTAGGTAAAGTCCCTCTTGCAATCATGTCTTGCCCCCAATAATTGTTTTTCTAACAAAAACTTTTTGTTTTTAATTCATCAAATATATGGGACTTTCAGTGTGTCAGGTCCTGTTCTAAATGTCTTACAAATGTCAACTCATCTAATCCTTATAATGAGGTGGTATTGGGCGGCGCCTGTGGCTCAGTCGGTAAGGCGCCGGCCCCATATACCGAGGGTGGCGGGTTCAAACCCGGCCCCAGCCAAACTGCAACCAAAAAATAGCCGGGCGTTGTGGCGGGCGCCTGTAGTCCCAGCTACTCAGGAGGCTGAGGCAAGAGAATCGCTTAAGCCCAGGAGTTGGAGGTTGCTGTGAGCTGTGTGAGGCCACGGCACTCTACCGAGGGCCATAAAGTGAGACTCTGTCTCTACAAAAAAAAAAAAATGAGGTGGTATTATTTCTTTCATGTAATGGATGAGGCATCTGTGGCATAAAGACTTCATGGCTAGTGAGTTTTCAAGCCAAATTAAAACTCAGGCCATCTTCCTCAGAACCTGCTCTTTTAACTACTGTGCAATATTGTCTTTCAGTTTTATGTGAAATTATTACCTCCACAGTGGCTCTAGATTCTCTTATGCCTTTGTGAGAGACTGTAAGAGAAAACAGTTTTTTTGCTATGTCATGTTGGAGGGCAGTTCTATGACTCCATGTCCTATGACTCCATCCTGATGGAGATCAGTCTCTGTTCACCATTAAGTGCAGTTCCAAGTGTGGCCCAAAGCTCTTTAAAATTGTTTTTCTAAGGCATTGATACCAGAAACACTGCTCTCCAGTGGGGAAAGAGTATTCCAGATGGCAAGGAATTAGGGCGGCTATACTACATTATTAGGTTGACTCCTCCCTCCATACTTTGACCTTCTTTCATCCAGAAAGGATGGGGAAAGAAGCTCAGCTCAGGGAACAAAACCAGGAAGCCAGTTATTTAGTTCAGCAAAACGAATATTCCTATATTCAGTAAAAAGTAAAAATCTTCATGTAACTTCTTTTCCATTACTGACTGGTACTCTTTATTTTTCTGATTTATTCTATGAGAATTCCTATAACTTCATTGTAATAGTACGTGAACATTTTGACCCTTATTTTTGGAATAAAAACTTTTTCCTTCAATTATTTTGGTAATATAGAAATCATATAAAGACCAAATGTAACTTTTGACTCTCAGAAAATGAGTCAAAGTATCTAGAGCAAAATTCAGGGGTTTTTTTTCCCTTAATTTAGCAGGAACTGGGCTTTAATGGTTTCTAGCTTTTCAGATTGACATGTAAGAGAAAATTCCCTTATTTTATTCAGTTAAAGATCTTTATTATTTTGTTTTATGAATAGTGATAAAAAAAACTATGAAATTCTATTGTTAACACTTTGCCAAAGTGATTTGCCTTAAACAGAACATTCATAGGTTCTCATTCTTGAGGTACCTTTAATCAGTTTTCTTTATTCTGATTTAGTTTTCTGACTGGCTAATGGGTCCTCAGAAGGTATTATGCATTCTGATGACTCATTTGCAGTGACTACCAATCTGTGTACTAGCATTTTTGCATTGGAAGTGGGGAAGTGTATGATTTACCCAACAAGGCTAGTTTTTTCCCAGTTTTTGCATTAGAAGTGGGGAAGTATATGATTTACCTAACATAGCTAGTTTTTTCCAAGTTTTTGCAGAAGCCCCACCCTTGGAGTGTGAAATTTATAATCTTTCTACACCTAATAGAAGCAAGTATAAATATATAGGTCTCTATATAGTGTTAATTTGTTTTCTTGGAAGCATTAATTTTAGAAGATGAATATTTGTTATGTGTTTTGAGGGTAGTCGTTTTGATTTTGTTTTCTCCAACCATGCTTGTAGAATTGTTGCCATTTTTCCACCTATATACCTGTAGCATTTATCTCTCCTTCCTTTCAAATTGTTGGCTCCTAACGCAGATACTGATTATTTCTGGAATGTGTCTCTGACAGGGGATGCCTAAGGAAGGGAGTCACTATTTACTGAAAGTCTATAAAGGTTTACATTTGCATTTGAGTTTGGAGTGTAATTTCCTGTAACTGTTTCTGACTCAGTTTAAGATGTTACCAGAACTATTTCAAGATGATGAGAAGGCCATCAGTCCAACCTCAGCCATCTCTTCAGGGCGCGTACCTCTCACCCGTGTTTCTTCCAAGCCTACCAAAGGCAAACCAGGCCAGATGGCCAAAGAGCACAAGAAGACGGTGGGGCACCAGGTGAGTTCAGACACTGCTGCTGCTGTGCTTTTGCCCCTCTGGCTTACTGAAGCCTCAGGTCTTCCTTCAGCTTCTAGGTAGGATCCTCAGGTGGGGAGAGGCTAGAACTTTTACTCTGAGATCGCATAACACCATCCACTCAAACTTTTCTCAACCCAGTTTTAGACCTGTGACTGCATAAACCTTTCTCAAAACTATTCCTCTCCATCTTAGTTCTTTTAGTGCACATCCTCCCTCTTGGACCACAATTGTCTCTGTAGTTGTACAGAACATTGATCAGCTCCTTCAGTCAAGAACTGGGTACTCTGCTTTCTTTGATATCTTGTGCTCTGTGGGAGTGGAAACATTACATGTATGCTTAGTACCTGAGCCAGGGTAGGGGCTTTGGATGGGAAGCTGAGTGATGATCTGGTTGCTTTTCTGTGATGGGACTGTGTGCCCAGTATAGATAGGAGCAGGGCCTGACAGGCATCCACAGCCTCTAATCCTGATCCATAGGGACCATGTCCCTAATGGTAACCCTTCTCTAGTTGTCCTCTCCCATTCTCCCACTCATCCCCTATACTCTAAGTCAGCGGTTCTCAACCTGTGGGTTGCGACCCACAGGAACTGTATTAAAAGGGCCACAGCATTAGGAAGGTTGAGAACTACTGCTCTAAGTCATCTGCTACTTTTTTCAGTGTATAACAGCAAAGTTCTAACTTTATTTGATTTAATAGACTTAATATTCTTAAAGCAAGGTTATATTGTTAGTCACATATGATTAAGCTCGTAGAAGGAAACTACAGAAGCTATGTTAAAAAGGGGAATAGAGAAAAGGGATAGGAATAGAGCAAATGTATATTTAACAGAGTGAGCCCAGAAATGGTAAAGCTTAGGCAAATTTTAACTGAAAGTCCTAGCATTCTTGTTTAGTAGCAGTTCCCCTTCTGAAGATGGGTCAGGTTCATAGGTGGCAAAGTCATCTCCATTAATGTCATAGAAAGAGAATTTTAAATTGTTTTAAATCATCTTTGACTTTTGACAAAACCCTTGATGCCCCTTTCTGCCCCTGGTCATGCAGTTCCGAAACTCCCTTCACCTGCTTATGGAGACACTCAATGCTACCACCCCTCACTATGTGCGCTGTATTAAGCCTAATGACTTCAAGTTCCCATTCACGTAAGTATTTCTTAACTACTGAATTAAAAAGTGCCCATATACCATAAAGAGTAGCAAACCAACATATGGAAAAATAATTAGGCTAAATCTTGATGTCTGATAGAGGGAAACTACTAGTTAGTAGAATTTTTTTCAATTGTTGTTTCTTTTTGAGAATGTGAGGACAAATTAGCAGTTAGACTTCTGAGGATTTAAAAAGTTGAGGTTAATGGAGAATTTTTAGTTTCATTTTCTGTTTTGAATTTATCCCATGCTGGGTGTGGTGGCTAACACCTTTAATCCCAGTACTCTGGGAGGTGGAGGAGGGCGAATTGCCTGTGCTTGCAAGTTCGAGACCAGCCTGAGCTAGAGTGTGACTCCATCTCTAAAAATAGCTGGGCATTGCAGTGGGCGCCTGTAGTCCCAGCTACTCAGGAGACTAAGGCAAGAGACTCACTTGAGCCCTAGAGTCTGAGGTTGCTGCTATGAGCTATGATGCCACAGAACTCTACTGGGGTGAGACTCTGTCTCAAAACAAAAAGGAATTTATCCCAGTTCAAAATTTTCCAGGACTTTTTTTGTTAATTTGGGTATTAGTTAAAACCAATTAAGGGTGCTTTGGCAAAGGCTTACTTGCTGCTTGCCAACTGTTGAAACCATCAGAGAAGTCTTCTTTTACCAACTTTTCATCCTACTGCAAATACTGTGTATGAGGGGAGAATGAATCTTTCTGGAGTTTTTTTCCAAAAATGGAAATATTTCTCTAATTTTAAAAGTAATAGATGTACACTGTAAAAATTTTTTTTAGGAAATGTAGACTAGTATAAAAATAAATGAAAAAGCATCCCTCCCACCCAGAGCGATAGCTATTGTGAACTGGCATAGATCCTTCTTGGCTAACCACTATCCCTTCCTTTCCGGTCCCATGTGCACGTGTAGGTTAGGGTTGGAGAAAATGAGGAAGAGAGAGACAGTCATTGGCAAAAGGGAGGAACTCAGGCTATAATTGCTATTTTGCCTCTGATTTTAATTTTATAGACTGTGGGCACTTTCAATGATAATATATAGAAATCCACATCATCATTTTAATGGCTCTAGAGTATCACATTGTATAGATATATCATCATTTTAATCAATCCCTATTGACAACCATTTAGGTAGTTCCAACAATGCTGTAATAAACATCTTCTGCCAAACATTTTTGTGTATTTGTCTTGATTACCTCCTTAGGAGAATGTATTTCTAGAAGTGGAATTTGTAGGTCAAAGACCAGACACATTTACCAAATAATAACTTCCACAACTTCTCCACAAGGAATGAGTGCTCATTTCTCTAATCCTGCTAATCCTACTCTGGAGATTGTGTGTTAGACTGGAGCGCAGTTCTGAAAGATTGCCATCCTTCCCTCCTTGTCACCAAGAATTCCTTTATGGAGGAAATGAAAAGCAGGAAGAAGCTGCTACATCTGGGCTACTCTGCTGGCTGGTCCTAGGGAATTAGCCAACTCCATCTCCCACCCCAATAGAACCACTGAGAAGATACCACAGGAAAAGAGTCCACAGAGCTTAACTAGGAAGGGAGTAATAGGATTAATCATCTGATGGAAGGGAAACCTTTACCTCTTCCTCTGTTAGTGTCAATTTAACTGTATGATACCGTTTGTCTAGTGAAACAAATGTAAAATGTTATACAAAATTAAAATGTTTTTCACTGATGCAGATACTATATCAATGCTTAATATGTACATAATTGATAGCTTTTAGGACCCCAATACTTTTTTAAAAAAAATAACTGAATGAGACATACTTAATTTGTCCTTCCTGTTGGAGGGATTTTCAGGGCTAGCCAGTCTTTTTTCCTGGGGAGCTATGAATTATGGTGAGTGAATGAATTCTGAACATTTATAGAGGGGCCATGCCATGTAACAAGTGTGGAAAAAGTAAAGGGGAATTTTGAATTTTTTAAAAAATATGCTCAATGGACTTTCTTATGAGTTGGTATGAATCACAGGTAATATTTATGGCTCTTTCTTTTTACTGTTAATTATGTGTATTTTGATTTTGATTGCATTTTGATTACTGCTCCACCTTTTGAGCTTTCTTTTCTGATTTATCCATTTTGCTCTTTACAAAAGAATTTAAACTCAGACTGAGGAGAGTAGTTAGTGGCTGCAGCTAGGTTCTTTGTGGATTAATGACTTTCACTGTTATGGGTAGGTTTGATGAGAAGAGGGCAGTGCAGCAACTGAGAGCATGCGGTGTCCTGGAAACCATCCGAATCAGCGCAGCAGGCTTCCCCTCACGGTGAGCCTGGCATTTGTCAAATGTAAGGGATCCTGAAGGGTGAGATTGCTAGTTCTTTAAATAACTGATAGGGTTTTCTTTTTTTATAGGTGGACTTACCAAGAATTTTTCAGCCGCTACCGTGTCCTAATGAAGCAAAAAGATGTGCTGAGTGACAGAAAGCAAACATGCAAGAATGTCTTAGAGAAACTGATAGTGGTAAGAAAGATTTCTCCGGAGATATTGGCCAAAAGCCTATTGTTCTGACCTGTGAGAGCTTGGGGACTTCCATGTTAAATGCCACTAATTCAGATTATTTGGGGGTGGGATGTGGAGTGGCACATGGTCTTGGAGGTTGAGGACCACTGTGTTTAGAATGCTAGCACTAGTGAGGATGGTGGTCCACTGTCAGGAAACAAAATTTTGAGGTCTGAACACATTCTGTTTGGAGAGTTTAGTCATTAATAAAAATCTACCTAGTACTTATGGAAGGCACCAGGCCAAAGGCTGTGTGATTAGGAAGAAGGAAGTCTTGTTCTCAGGTAATGGAGTCTTTCTTGGAAAATAATGCATTTTAAAGATAAGTATAACATACTTTAGTGTCTATATCAGTGGTTCTCAACCTTCCTAGTGCCGCGGCCCTTTAATACAGTTCCTGTGGGTTGCTACCCACAGGTTGAGAACTGCTGGTTTATATCAAATGCTAGGTGAGTGGGATAAAAAATCAAAGGAAGGCAAAGCCACATCCAGCCGTAGGTAGGAGAAATGATTTCACAAGAGTTATATTTTGGGTCAGGCCCTGAAGAAAGGGTCGGATTGTACAAAAATGGAAGGAGGCTGGGCACAGTGGCTCATGACTATAAATCCAGCATTTTATGAGGCCAAGGTGGGAGGACTGCTTGAATCTAGGAGTTTGAAACCAGCCTGGGCAACATAGTAAGACCCCATCTCTACAAATTTTTTTAAAATATAGGCAGGTATGGGTGGCACATGCCTTTAGTCCCAGCTACTTGGAAGGCTAAGGTGGGAAAATCACTTGAGCCCAAGAATTCAAGGCTATAGCGAGCTGTGATTAAACTGCTGCACCCTTGCCTGGGTGACAGAACAGTAAAGGAAAACAAAATGTGGAAAGAGAATATTGTAAGGAGCAAAGTGTAAAGAAGGAGGAAAGCACAGGATTTGGTCAGGAAATAGTACCTTTAGCAGTGTTAAGATTTGTGTATAGGACAGTAGAGAAATAGTTAGGAAATGAAGGTTGGCGTTACAGAGTCTTTCCTACCAGCCTAAGGAGTTCCCAGCCTTTATTGTACATCAGAATCACCTGGAATTCTAAAAACCCAGATTGCTGTGCCCCTCCATCAGAACTTCTGATTCGGTAGATTTGAGATGGTTCCCAGTAATCCACCTTTGTAACCAGTTCCCAGATGATGCTAATGGTATATGAGGACTGATTGCATTTCGAGAACCACTCACACTCACCTAGGCGTCCTCGAACTTTTTAAACAGGGGGCCAGTTCACTGTCCCGCCGGCCATTGGAGGGCCGGACTATAGTTTAGAAAAAAAAACTATGAACAAATTCCTGTGCACACTGCACATATCTTATTTTGAAGTAAAAAAACAAAACGGGAACAAATACAATCACACCGCCTCATGTGGCCCGCGGGCTGCAGTTTGAGGATCCCTGTAGAGAATTTAAGATTTGTGAAAGGTTTCTTAACACTAGTCTGGATGAATAACCTCACTCTGAGGTAATTAGTGATAATTACTGTTAACTAAATGTAATACCCCTTCTTTGATAGTAAGACTTTTATCTTTTTTTTTTTTTGAGATTGAGTCTGACTTTGTCACCTTCAGTAGAGTGCTGTGGCATCACAGCTCACAGCAACCTCCAGCTCTTGGGCTTAGGCGATTCTCTTGCCTCAGCCTCCCGAGTAGTTGGGACTGTAGATGCCCACCACAACGCCCGGCTATTTTTTGTTGCAGTTTGGCCGGGGCCAGGTTCGAAACTGCCATCCTTGGGGCCGGCACCCTACTCACTGAGCCACAGACTTTTTTCTTCAAAAAGAGTTAAGGCCACTTTCTTAGTAATGTTAAAAAAAAAAACTAATGTTTTTTGAGTTTGGCCCAACTTTCTTCTGACCTGAGTTCAAATGGGATATAGAGCAGAAAAGAAGAGTGGTGCTATGCCTGTTCTCCTCACCCAGGCCCTGCTAGGCCTGCACCTAGGCATTGCAGGGAATTTAAGCAGAGGAGGCTGTGAGATGGAGGCAAGTTTGGTGTAGGACACATGGGGGGGAAATCTGAGGTGGATAGGGACTCAGATGGGGAGACAGCTGGTTTCTAGTTAGGGTTGTATGTCAACTTGATTGATTTAAATTGAAATCATTTTAGATTTTTTAGATATAGGTGGAGGTTTCTGATTCTGGTTTCATGTACAATGTAGGAGATACCTGCTTACAGTGAAAAGTGATTTTTTCTGTTTTTGCTTAGCATTTTAGATTACAGTGGTGATGATTATACATAAATTTCATTCTTTTGATATGAATGAGAAATGGGTAATAATTTGCATGCTTCTGCAAAGGTGAATCACAGTGTACTAGACAGAAAGGTGCATGTATGTCTGTGTTTATGGCTCAACTATGATTATGCTCAAAAGTCAATGAGTAATATAAATGATTATGTTTTTGTAAAAGGAGTTTGTAATTTGTAGGATTTTAGACACATTTAAGTGTTTTGTTTGTTTTCAGATACTGTTGATAAAACCAAGAGACCAGTGCTTAAATATTTAACTCTTAATACGAATACCCAAGGATTTTCTGTTTTTAAATTTTTATTTTGTATGCATTTCTTCCTTCTTTATTCTTCACACTGGTGTTTTTGTCCCTTCAGCTTTCTCATGGAGTAAACAGCCTGATGTAATCCTTACAGCCTGGGTCAGTCAGAGAGAGTGTCAGCATCTCCATTTCCTTAAGATGTTTAAAATACAAACAAGCCAATAATAGCTGCCTATAACCCACAACCAAGTTTGGGGCCTCAGATAATAATTCCAGGTAGAATCATTCTGGAAAATAACTCTTAAACTGCAGTTTTCCTTAAAATCCCTTCTAATTGCTCAACTTGCATAGGATCAAAAATATGGCTCCATTAGTTAATTGTGACGTAGCCAAAGTTTTAGCTGATAGATTCATCCCTTTACTGACTCTGCTTTTAGACATATTTTTTTCTCTTTTAAATTTCATTTATATGGTCATTATCTGAGCATATAATTTCTTCCAAAAATAGGACCAGGACAAATACCAGTTTGGTAAGACAAAGATCTTTTTCCGTGCCGGTCAAGTGGCCTATCTAGAAAAATTAAGAGCAGACAAACTGAGGGCTGCCTGCATCCGGATCCAAAAGACCATCCGAGGGTGGCTGCTGAGGAAGAAGTACCTACGGATGCGGAGGGCGGCCATCACTGTGCAGAGATACGTGCGGGGCTACCAGGCCCGATGGTAGGTCGCTTTAGCTCACAGCCCCTTTACCTATGTAATTCATTTTTCAACCTAGAACAGTTTTGATTGGTCACCCTATCTAATAGGGCAACACTCATTTCTGTTTAGTTCCCAGGGAAAACAAGTTAACTCATAAGATAGCTAAACATAATAAAATTTCACTTACCCTTATCATTCAGACTCATCCTCCAAAATTTATAAATTGCTGCCTACTTATGTCCTCCCAATTCTTTATTTTTTATACTTTTATATGAGGGTTGGAGATATCATATGTAAATTAAAACAGTCACAAATATGAACTAGTTAAGAATGAATCTCTTGAGGAGTTTTGGGAAGCAATTAACTGAGAGGTTCTGGAAGAGAATTATACGTTGGTATGATTATATAACAGAATAATTTTAATTTAGAAGTAGAAGTAAATTAATTATGAAGAACTTTAATATGTTGAGGAAAAATATGGTAGATTTACAGATGGCTAGATCCAAGAAAGCTGGTGATAAGTAAATAATAAGTAACTGGATTACTGTGTACATGGGTCTGCTAGGGGACATAGCCTGGAGTAATGGTCTTGTCTTAGAAAGAATGAGCTTTGATGAACTTCACTTTCTTTCTTATAAAATCCAGCAATATGGGCCATCCCACTTTTCAGGGTTAGGGAAATCTCAAATGAGATTATGTATGCAAAAAGACTTCAGGAAGCTATAAATTGCTATGCAAATGCAAGTAAATATAAATATTGATTTTTACATGCACATTATTAGAATAATGCAATGGAGGACTAATCCTTATGCCTAAGATATTGATACTCTTAAGTTTCTACAACATAAATTTCTGTTTTTCTGATTACTGATAATGCACCACTATTTTCTTTGATCAGCTATGCTAAGTTTCTGCGCAGAACCAGGGCAGCAACCATCATTCAGAAGTACTGGCGCATGTATGTGGTCTGCAGAAGGTACAAGATTAAACGAGCTGCCACTGTTGTTCTTCAGTCTTATTTACGAGGCTATTTAGCCAGAAATAGGTATCGTGAGGTGAGGCATTATTTTCAACTTTGTTTATTCATTCTGTTAACATTAGTTAAATTCCATATGTGTACAGAGTACCACAGGGGGCTACAGTGGATGTAGACTATCTATGGTGACAACCAGCAATTGGAATATATTTTAAAATATTAAATAATTATGTATATATTTATTAACAAGACAATGGAAAAAGAAAATTTAGCATGGCAAAGAGGAAATTAATTATAACAATGTTGTTACTACTGTATTGACTAGGGTATGATGTTCCAGAAATTTTTGTATCTAACAATCATTAACATAACTATGGACAGTGAATGACCAGTTTAGTTGTAATCATTACCTGTGACAGTTGATGGAAGGTTTGTAATCTCTTTCATTTGGGCAAGATTACCTTCCCTTTTTCCTTGGTACTCTCTTTAGGAACAGATGTACTGGGCTTTGAGGCCGCTGGTCTAGCAGTAGCAGTCTCTGGCCAGTTTGGGCTCCCACTGTGAATGGATGCAGTGGGGGTGGCAGGTTAGGCAGTTGCTCACATGTAGACTAGTAGCCACTCCATTAGTGCTCCTTCTAGCTTTATTTCAGGTCCAAGGTCCCCATTCATGAGATTGGGGGGTGGCTCTTTTTTTTTTTTGAGACAGAGCCTCAAGCTATCGCTCTGGGTAGATTGCTATGGTATCACAGCTCACAGCAACCTCCAACTCTTGGGCTTAAGCAATTCTCTTGCCTCAGCCTCCCAAGTAGCTGGGACTACAGGCGACTGCCACAATGCCTGGCTATTTTTTGGTTGTAGTTGTCATTGTTGTTTGGCAGGCCTGGGCTGGATTCAAACCTGCTAGCTCTGGTGTATGTGGGACGCCTTAGCCACTTGAGCTATAGGCGCAGAGCCTGGGGGTGGCTCTTAAAGAGTGTTCTTTAATTTCTCTGACTTACTGATAGAAAAGAGATTGAAAATGGAAGCTCTGATTATATGCTGTTTCCATTTGATTAAAATTACAAAATGGAACACTGTCTAAAGTAACATGGGGGGAAGCAAATGGAATAGAAAAATTGATGTTAACAGCTTTGCAACTGTGTGCTGCTTGAGAATTAAAGTCTGAAAGCACTGTGTCTCATCCAGTGGCTTTTAGTCATCTGGATAAGACAGAGGCCTCCCTTGGGATAGTGATGTTCAGTGAGAGTTCAGAACTCCCAACCTCAGAGCAGTGATGCAGTGGCTGCTCTTAATGAGAGCTGAAGGCTGCCTTCCCATTAGAAAAATAGCCCCAAAAGGCATGCTTGAGTTGGCTGAAGATACTGTTCAGATCTCCTGAACACCTTTGTTTATATGGTATTTGATGGTCTAACCACTTCTTATATATACCTTCTAAGTTTTTTTGTTTTGTTTTATTTTTAGGTATATAACCTAAAAATAGGAACTATTCTTTTAATGATCTTACTAAACTGCTATCTATTTAAACTGCTATCTGCTAGTTGCAGAGATTTTTACATTTTAGAAGTTTGATAAGAGATACATTGTGTCCTGCCCTGGCCCGCGGGGAATTCAACGGGGACCTGGGAAACAAAGGGGTCAGTCGAATGAGGGGACAAGAGACACGAAAGAATGAGAGCAAGTCAAGAGTCTGATCAAGCTCTGAAGAGTTTATTGTTTCAGCTGGACTTATAAGCACACAAACGAGGAAGTAACTAAGGGCTATTCCTAACAGGGCGGGGAGGGGGCTAGATTCTGGAAAATTACTAGGAGAAGGACCCTAAGGTGGGGGGTGCATTTTTGAGGAGATATGCAAGGGGAAAGTACCGTTGCTGTTTACGGTTGAATTCCTGAGAACAGTTTGCTCGTAAAATCAAGATAGCAAGGGGCATTTTTGTGATATGTTTTGGCTCCCGGCAGTGTCCATGTGTGATAGATAATCACAATAAGTACCGAAATGCGTAACACTAAAACATATGTTATACAAAAGTTATTTCATAAAATCATAGACTTAGAGAAATCTCAAGATTTTTCTAGTTCCACCTTTCTTCAAATTCAAAAATTTCTTAATAGTCTTTATTAATAAAAGGAATGTTTTTGATATAAATGGTTTATAAATTTAGGGGAATATCAGGATTTTTTTAAAGAAAATATAACATAAGATTAGTTTACTTCCCATATTCTTACTTTAGCTTTCCTTTGAAATTCCTATCCCTCCCACCTTTAAATCCCCCCAGTGGATTCCTGCTACATTTGAAACAAAGGAAAATCTTCGCTAAGATGGTATTTCTTAAATATAGCAAATGAGAGTATCGTCTTTTTGTTTCTGAGAAGTAAATCAATAATCAGCACAAACTTTACCGTACCCCAAGGGTTAGTCTCCGTGGTCAGTTTGCTGCCCACACCCACATCCTCTTGCTCTGTGAGGTGGTTTCAGCAGCAAGGGTAGTAGGGAAGTCTTTTATTCACGGCATACCTGGTTTTGTTAACCAGGATCATATACCGATAAGAAACCTGACGTATTGGTTCTTTTGTTTAGAATTGTTTTTCTTTTGGTAATTTGGTGCTTTTATTGAGATACCTTCTAAGTATATACTTTGATTAGAATCATACATATGTACATGTAATATGTGAAAAATAACACTTTTTTATGTTTCTCATCACCTACTGTAGTCTGCTTATTAAAAAATCTTAAAAAAAATTATTTTGTACCTTTATATATCTGTGATATGTATAATCCACATAATACACTGTAGATTCAACTTTTGTATCTTTTCCTTGCAGTCATGTATGAATTCTCAGCCTGACATAGGTTGGTAAAGTTGAACCTTAAGTCTAGTCCAGTGCCTGACATTATTTCTTCTTACCCTTTTCTGCAGATGCTCCGCCAGCACAAAGCAGTCATCATTCAGAAGTGGGTCCGGGGCTGGCTGGCTCGCACACACTACAAGAGGAGCATGCACGCCATCATCTACCTGCAGTGTTGCTTCCGGCGGATGATGGCCAAGCGTGAGCTAAAGAAGCTCAAAATTGAGGCTCGCTCTGTGGAACGCTATAAGAAGCTCCACATCGGCATGGAGAACAAGATCATGCAGCTGCAGCGCAAAGTTGACGAGCAGGTGTGTTTCAGAAAAGAGCCCTGAAAGTAGCCCACACCTGAAGAAATCTGTGGAGATTGTTTTCAATGCGGTTTCCCATTGATTTTCTCAGTCTGAGCCAAATGTAAAATAATGATGACCTCATAAGATTACCATTTTAGGGACTAACGCAGGAAATTATTTTTGAGAACAAAGTTCACATAATAAGCAAATAATGCTCCAAACCTTTGTGATCAAGTCATATTATACTTTACTTTACAGAGCTCTGTCACCATTATTATTTATTTGCATGTGGTATCATGTTCAATTTACACATGAGCTGTTTAGCATTGAAATGGCAAAAGAAGCATGAAGATATTTGTTGCTTCGAAGGAGCTTGCAGTCTATTTGCAGAGATATAAGTTTGATTGCTTAGAGATAGTTACTAGGTAATATTTTAGTACATGCAAATGACATAAAAGGCAATTAAAAATATAAAAGTAGGCTGAGCTAGAATCACTCCTGTCATCCTAGCACTGTGGTAGGTTGAGGCAGGAGGATCACTTGAGCTCATGAGATCAAGACCAGCCTGAGCAAGAGTAAGATCATCTTTACTAAAAATAGAAACATTAGCCAGGCACAGTGGCACTTGCCTGTGTTCCCAGCTACTAGGGAGGCTGAGGCAGGAGGATTACTTAAATCCAGGAGTTTAAGGTTACCATGAGCTAGGTTGACACCATGGCACTCTAGCCTGGGCAATAAAGCAAACCTCTGTCTCCAAAAAAAAAAAAAAGAAAGGAACATATAAAACTCAGGAGGGCAAAGAAAAACAGGGGTCATAATGAAATAGTATTCATCAGAAAGACTTTCTGAGTAGGAGGAGAAAATTTTGAGGTATTAAACAAAAATTTATAAGAAATTTGTAGTTTTGAGGTCATTTTGCAATTTTTATGCAAATACTTACTATTACTAGCATTGTTTTTAGCAGCATTTGGCTGTATTTTCAAAAGCAAGTATAGATTCTCCTACTTATGGATTAAGAATCAGGAAATTAAGAATTTACTATGTACTCACCTTGTGACTATGAAAAAGTTCTGTGTTCCTTATCATGTAGAGCAAAATAATTGTGCCTATTTTCTTCTCTCTTTATGTCTCCAAGAGGGTATTTGTTGTATTATTAAAAATGTCGTGGTTAACATTTTGGTTAGGTACATATCAATGCTGTGATGATAAGCATGAATATGATAAATGAGCACTGTTTTCTCACTAATACACTTCATGATGTGTATATTTACTCATTACTACTTAATTTGTGTATTTAAAGAACAAAGACTATAAATGCCTCCTGGAGAAACTGACCAATCTAGAAGGAGTATATAATTCTGAGACTGAGAAACTGCGAAGTGACTTAGAACGTCTTCAACTAAGTGAAGAGGAAGCTAAGATCGCCACTGGGCGCATCCTTAGTCTGCAGGAAGAAATCGCCAAGCTCCGGAAAGACTTGGAACAAACTCAGTCAGAGAAAAAATGCATTGAGGAACGTGCAGATAGGTATAAACAAGAAACAGAGCAGGTAGGAGCTAATGTCCTTATCTCCATCCCTACACAACGTAGGAAATATACTATCATTTAGACTGGTCCATGTTCCTCAATATTGGTTTACAAGTCTGATGCTCTATTGACTCAGTCAGCTGTTGGTTTTAATCAGAGATGTAATACAAATTTCTTTTGGTTTACTCTTCATTATTACTATTTTCTAAGCATTTCTCCCACATGATCAATGAATAGGTCATAGATCTTTTGGCAGAACTTTTGACTAATAGAGGCAAAGCAACATTTTAAGAGGAGAATTAGTGGCCAAGTACCTACCAACATGTTTTCTTACAATGTTTTCTTAGACTACTCCACCCACTACAGGGTTAATATGATTAAGAATCAAATCAAACAATGAACTGTAAATATCTGGTTGTAGGGATCCTTGTGGAAACCTGCATTAAGTTTGTATTATGAAGTTCAAGCAAGAGAAATCCAAATGTCTGCACAATAACCATAGCTAAGAGGTCCTATCCATTAGAACCCACCCTAAGGTTAAAAAAAAAATGCTTACAAATCGATCAGTACTTCACTGCTACAATTTATATTAACTTATGTCAAAACTTTATTAAGTACTGGAAACATTAAAGTTCTCAAGTAGTAATGAGAGATACTGCTGAAACATTTATGAAAGTACCTCAATCTTAGGTTTACTAGGAAAAAGTAACTTATTCTCAGAAATCCCACCAATATTACCATTGTTAAATGAAAACAGTTGATTGTGTCAGTGATTACTGGTGGTGGGCTTTTTCTGTACTAATTTCTGAATGTTAACAGCAGCATGTGCAGTGAGAACCTTACCGACAGCTTAGATGCAGTTCAGTTAGGATAGAGTAGCTAGTAAAATTGCAATTCCTCCATGGTGTTCAGAGACCCAATAAAATAATTCCTTCTATATCTGGACTCTGTGTCTAGTAGAGACAGCCATGCCACTGTGTAACTTTTTTTTTAATGTGATGTTGTTTTGACATGGCAAACTTGCTTTCTCTGTATTTTAGTGTGCATTCAAAGGGATACTCTTGAATGTTTAAGATCTCTTTTCTTCCTTTAAGTTTCCTGAGTCCACAGAAGCTTTCTAGATTCCTCTGAATCTGTAGAGTATTTAAGCTTGATGGAAAGAGCATCCTTTCCTCTTCAAAGCCAAATTCTTGCTTTTCTATGCTGATAGAGTGGGGCATAGCATATTCAGAGTTCTCCTTTCATTTTTTTCATTATCTTCTACTTTTCCAGGAAAAGCTATAGGCACTACCATTAATCCTTTTCATGGAGTGTAGTGATAGAAGGCAAAAGAAATGATTTTTCTGTGATAGCTAGCTTCATGGTCAGGAAAATGAGATTCTCAGCCCAGAAGTTACTAGAGCTATGGTTCTTAATCAGAAGAATTATCAGAATCTGCTGAAGAGTTTTTAAAAGGGACTTACCCAAACTCTTGAAACGTGGGCCTAAGCACATGGTTTTTGAAGAAGCACCATAGGTGACTGGTCGGAGAGCCCTGCTAAGAGAAGCTTCTCTTGAGAGCCTACAGAGAGCTTGGGCCCTTTTCCTGAGAGTAAATGTTAAGGCCGTGTCGTCAGAAGGCATACCTTCTGGACTGACTTCTGCTACGGAGCAGTGTTGTGATCCAACTTTCTTGGGCCTCCAGGGATTCTTCGTTACAACGTTCTCTTTCCTTGTCTCTGAACCCCTGACATGATGAGAAATTTGCCTGCCACCTTTCTATTGTTAAAGCTGTCACTCTGAGAGTTCCTTGAACTTATGCTTAGAGAAAGGAATTCAGATTTCCCTCATTGAAAACACATTTTATTCCAAAGAAGAACGGAGTAAAGTATGTACTTTACAGAGTTACCTTTGGTTTGATTTTTGCTTCCTGAGAATCCTTATCCAGTCAGAAACTAGAAAGTTAAGGGTCAATCCTTTTTTTTAACTTATGGTAAAATATACATAACATAAAATTTACTATTTTTACCATTTTTAAGTGTATCGTTCTGTGGCAGTAAGTACACTGGCGTTGTAAAGTCAAAACTCTTAAAAGGAGATGAAAGAGAGGAGTGAGGGACTTGGGGGGTCACGGTGTATAGCGCACATTTAGGCGCGGGACACAATTATAAGAGGGACTTTATCTAACAAATGCAATGAGTATAACCTAGTTCTTTTTACCCTCAATCCCAAACAATAAAAAAGAAAATAAAAGAATAAGAAAGAGAAACTCTTTTTTCAAGACAAATAGCCAAGGATGTCAGAAGGTCTAAAGTGAATTTCTCAAACTAAAACACCCTCATATTCTTAATCTCCTTAATCTCTCCTCTTGAATCATGGGTACATACAAGCTTTGTGTTAAGTGCTCATTGCTTTGAGAGTAAATGTTGACTAGATGCCAGGAGATTGCTAAATGTTTAAAGTATCAAGTAAAACACATCAACACCATTCTTGTCTTCTAGGAATTTATAATCTATTCTGGAAGACAGAAAAGTAAAGGGCTACAAAGAAGCATAGATAGGGTCAGGTAGCAGCCCAGAGGGAAAAAACAGCTAATTGGAGAGAGTTTCCAGGAAGGCTCTCCGGAGGGGGTAACACCTGAGCCAACTTTGAAGGGTGATAGAACTGGGCAAAGACATGAGTCAAGAGATGGTGGAAACAAGAAGGAACTTCTGTGTGATCTTTAGACTTCATAATCAGGCTCCCTCTGCCCTTTAGAGACATCTCAGTTATTGTGTCATTTTATAGCTGGTATCAAATCTGAAGGAAGAAAACACTTCGCTGAAGCAGGAAAAAGAAGCCCTCAATCACCGCATCGTGGAGCAGGCTAAGGAGATGACAGGTACCGCTCACGTGAGCCCCAACCACTGCTGCCATCCAACTTCTTAGCACAGTTTTATAAGTTACAATGTTATTTTATGAATTATAGCATTGCTTAGAGCTTAATATTTTTAAAAGTTGGGGCTGTCATCAGTAAATTTACAAAGTTTCAAGAGGCAAGAGTTCCAAATATTTTGGTTGAATTAGTTGGTGAAGTTATAAATCTCATCTGTGTGTAACTATGAATTCATATTCACTGAATGTCATATGTACTTTTTTAAGAAATTAATTTGTTCTTCATGTATGATTTATCAATTATGGCTTGTAGGATTCCTATTGATTTAATAAGAATTCTTGAGCTAATATGTGTTTGTGTATATCGTTTTAACTTTTTGTTTTTCCTAAACCCAGCAGATGCTACTTTTTTAAGATTAACCATTCTTTGCCACCAAAACTTTAAAAAAACACTCTAATTTTTTGAATAGAGAACTAATGAGAAATGAATAATTATTCTGTTTGCTGTTTGTGGGGTAGATTAGAATGGTGATAAATTTACAAAGAATCCGTATGTGTAGAAGTATACATATATACTTTAGGTATATAACTTTAGTATACAACTTTATGTATAAGTATACATATATAGAAAATATTTCTATATATAGAAATGGGATAGGAAGATACAGACCTAAGCTACAGTGATTAGTGGTAGAAATGGAAGAGATGGGCTGCAACGAGCATATGCACATATTACATGACAATAATCAACAAACGTTATCTTTTTTATATGACATTCTGAAAAGACAAAAATATTCTAAAGTTTTAGGATAAAGTATCAAAACAGTGATGATGTGTTGTTAGTAATGAGGAAATTGAGAAAAGAAGTACCTGTTTGTGAGACAAATTAGTGAGATCAGTAGTTAGAAAGTTAAGTTTTGGACATCAGGTAGGGCCTCACCATGGAAGGGTTCCAGAAGCAAATCCAAATTAAAGATTGGAGAGAAAATAATAAGTGAGCCTGCAGGAAAACTGTGGTGGTAAGAGAGCCCTCCGTGCTTTCCCCCATACTTCCCCTTCCCTCCCAGTTGAAGGAGATAATGTAACAAAGAAAACAAAACTAGAAGTAATGTCCATGCTAAGGAATCAGGTGAAGAAAAGGAAACCTGAAAAGAAAATTAACAGAGGAAATAGAATCACTGAAGGCCTGGAAAGAAGGCTTCTAGGATACAGAATGTGATGAAAGGATCCAGAATGCCAAGAATCTTGTAGGAAAAATAGAAAAGAGAAAAATGTAATTTGAAATTGAACTATAAGAACAAGTAATGAGTTTGCCTAGGGGAAATACGTTGGTAGTCTTAGAGAAGCTTTTGCAAACTGGTGAGAATAGAAGGCAATTTGTAGGACGTTTTAGAGAGAAGAAATACTTCCATTCATTCATTGGCAAATCATGAAAGCTCTACTCTAGGGAACCAGGGAAGCAGTGCTCACGAGATGTTAGCAGACCTTGCCTCACGGCTCTGACAGAGGAAGGAATGGTGCAGTGATAGAGCAGGGTGATTAAGTGATAGGCAGGTAATAGTGACAGGCGGGGTGATTAGATTTAGCCACAATGCAGCATACCCCGTGGGTGAAGGGATCAACTACAACTTGAACTTTACCTTAGAAATGAAAACAGTGCAACCTCATATCAATCTGAAATTTTAAAAAATTAGCCATAAAATAGAAGGATATAATGGAGTGCAGTGGTAGGAAGCTTAATGTTATAAATGGGACAGGATGGCCCATGGAGTTAAAACACGTAGCTGATATTTGAGACTTTGTTACTTTGTTTTATCTGCAATCAGGGACTAATCTCTGATCTCTAGACAGTATCCTAGCCAAACGTAAGCCATTGCAACCAAGAGGGCAAGGTGGGTTGGGTGAGTGGAAAAGCCAGGGTTTCCTCAGCAGCACACACGGAATGACTAAGCAGTACACGACTCAGCTGACCAGGCTTGAGCATTATATTTGGTTAGCCATGAGGGAGTCATAGGACAGCAGCTAAGTTGAAAGTACTAGAAAATTATAAGATAGAACTATGGGACTGAAATGAACTAAGAAAGGCTCTCTAGAGTAAGATAGCCAGGTCCACTGAAAACTTGCCATTCCCTTGAAAAATATCTCTGGCTTTTTGAGAGAGTACACTAATTTACTTTTTTTGTTTGTTTGTTTGTTTGCTTGCTTTGAGACAGTCTCACTTTGTAGCCCTCAGTAGAATGCAGTGGCATCACAGCTCACAGTAACCTCAGACTCTGATCCTCTGGCCTCAGCCTCCCGAGTAGCTGGGACTACAGCCTCCCCACCCACCCCAGCCCCCGCTGACACCCAGCTATTTTTAGAGATGGGGTCTTGCTCTTGCTCAGGCTGGTCTTGAACTTCTGAGCTCAGGCAATCCAGCCGGCTCGGGCTCCCAGAGTGCTAGGATTACAGGTGTGAGCCACTATACCTGGCTCACACTAATTTGGACAAAAGAATTTTATTAATACCAGTGGAATAAAAAATATATATACTTTAGTTATTAAACAAGTGCCTAGTGGAAGATTTTCAAGGATGTAATCAGTATATGAACTAGTGGGGCTAATGTTGTAGTGTAAGTATATAACTTTATTTCATTTTTGGCCATATTTTTCCTTTAGTGAAGAACACTAAGGTATTCTTCATAGATCATAGTGGTGCTAAAAGTAAATAACTAGAAGTCAGTGTACATGTTTATTTTCTTGCATTCTATGGAGCCATCTTTCATATGCATATCCCTCGTCTTCCTTTCAGAAACTATGGAGAAGAAATTGGTAGAAGAAACAAAACAACTAGAACTTGATCTTAATGATGAAAGGCTGAGATATCAGAACCTTCTGAATGAATTCAGTCGCTTAGAAGAGCGATATGATGATCTCAAGGAAGAGATGACCTTGATGGTGGTGAGTCAGATACTTTTTTTCCTGAGATGGTGTCTCACTATGTTACCTAGGCTGACCTTGAATGCCTGGGCTGAATTGATCATCCAATCTGAGCTTCTGAGTAGCTGGAGCTACAGGTGCACAACACCACACCCAGCTACTTTTTGTCTTTTTTGAAATGAAAAACTTTAAAGATATATAAAAGTAAATAGAATGTTTATTTCCATATCCTCCATGTACCCATCACCCAATTCTAAAATGGTCAACACTCCTCTGCCTCCCCTCATCCCACCCAATGGGCCGGATTATTTTAAAGCAAATCCCAGAAATTATGTAATTTTGTCCACAAGTACTCCAGTAAAGTCAAACACTGGACTATAAGATAGTAAAATGTCAATATAGCTGGGACTCTGTTTTACATATTAAAAGGCTTAAAGTAAAAGTTGCATATAAATCAAATACTTACATAATATAGTATTTCCTCCACTGGTTCTTATTATTACATTTCAAAGACATATTCCTATAAAAGGAAAATTCAGACTCTTTATAATAAATTATCTTATCTACTCCAAGGACTCATTTACATTTGCCAGTGTAACTTTTGTACTAGTAGTTCTACACACCCTCCCTATCTTGCTTATCCTGCCCCCAGCAAACAAAGAGTTTCCCTAGCTGCCCTCTACAAATATCAGTCTGAAAGGTAACCTAGTGGTGCAGAGGCCAGAACTGCCTGAAATATCTCTTATAAAAAGCAAGATAATTCGATTTCTGTGGGGTAGAATATTTGCTTCAATCTGAATCTGCTGACAAAGTTCTTTAAAATGTGACACATAAAATGTCAAAATAAAAAGATTATGTAACACAAAAAAAATTTTCCCATCTTTCAGATGAGACTATCTTATCTAAAAGAGGTTAAAAAACTAACATAAATCCATGTTGGAGTGTTACTGCATACCTCACTATTCTACCCTGGTTTATATGTGATGACAAAGATAAATTAGAAGCAGGAGCAGGTCCCTTACCCATATACTGACAAATCTAAGAATCCTTGTCAAGCCTTGTCTTCCTTAACTGCTGTACTATACTCAGCCCCATTGAGCTTTTTCTCCTTCACATTTGTAGTTCTTAACTTCCTCTGGAGTCCTTGTCTTCTCCTTCAACACTCATGTTCCTCAGTGTTCTATTCTTTTTTTTTTTTTTAAGAGACAGAGTCTCACTTTGTCGCCCTTAGTTGAGTGCTATGGCATCACAGCTCATAGCAACCTCCAACTCCTGGCTTAGGCAATTCTCTTGCCTCAGCCTCCCGAGTAGCTGGGAACACAGGCGCCCGCACAATGCCCAGCTATTTTTTTGTTGCAGTTTGGCCGGGGCCGGGTTCAAGCCTGCCACCCTCGTTATATGGGGCCGGCACCCTAATCACTTAGCCACAGGCGCTGCCCCAGTGTTCTATTCTTATGTATATTTTTATTCCCTTTATTTACTAACTAACCATGTCAACATTTATGGTTCATCTGTGTTTCAGTTATGATTAGAGCTAAACCTTGTATTCCACTGGATGTTTCTGAGGCCTCCGGTTACTTAGGCTGTTAGTAAGTGGCATTGGACAAGAAATGATTCTGAGGTCAAGTAAATGTGGTGCTTAATCAGGTTAAACAGAGATAAACATTTTTTTCTACAGAATTTCTTGGATTCTATAGTAGTATATGCCTATGAATCTCAGAAAATAAAATGAGAGAAGCATGTGCCATATATAGATCCCTCTATGGATGTATTCCAGAGACATCTGTGAGGTTATGTGTCTCTTTAGTCAGCAAGGTAGCCTCTGTAGAAAAGGCCCTCTAGGATGACTGTCCTCCAGCAGCTTAACACGCCACCTCCTTCCTGTTAAGCAAGTCTCTGCTTGCTCTGCATCTGTTCCTAGCAGTGCTCCAGGGGCAGTTTCAACTGCTTGATTTCTTATTTCTCAGTCATTATTCCTCTCCATGGTAATCCTGTGACTCACTGTCATTCCTCTTGAGTGACAAATGATTAGTGGAAGGGAAAAGGAGAAAGCAGAGCAAGGGAGATCAGAGCTTACTTGCTTCCTGCTCAGCTCTGCTCTAGGTCTCATTTCCTAGCTCCATATACCATCAAGGTCATAGTCTTTGCACAGAACATTTGCCAAGAAATTTGATTTTTTTAATTTAAGACAATTAAAGTATTAACAACCATATCTTATTTCAACGTTTAGCTAGAACTTCACAATTAACAGATGGGTACCTGGCTAATGTTTCACTGACGTTTTTTCTGCAGATGGAGCTCTCACTACCATAATCCAGAGCTAATGAAACATTTTGTTATAAATAGCCTCCTTAGATGAAGGGAGGAAACTTTAGGAAGGGGAATGATAGACTTCTTCCAGGGCTTCCCATAATCTATGTGATATATGGGTCTAAGAAGACTAGTACACTTATAGTGTCACTGATTACCAGGCCCTAGAATGTTAGTTCTAGTATAAGAAGTGTTAACAGAATTTTTCTCCAAAAACATTGAATCGTCCAGGGAATTTAGGGACAGAGGCAATAAGAAAAAGACTGATTCAGGGCTACAGACTTTCAGGTCAACAATGAAAAGATAATAAGGCAAGGGAATGGAGGCTTGTGAAGTATTTAAAGATAAATTATTTCCAGAGTAAGGAGGAAATCCAGGATGTCAATAACATTTTCTTAATTCAATTCCTAACTTACAATAAACAATTGAAAATAGGTTTTAAGCTTATTAAATCATTATTTCTAGCAATGCAAGCACATCAAAATATGACTCTTCCCCTAAGTACCCACATGTCTATCTGCACTTGGCAAAAAAAAAAAAAAATAAAGTAGGTTCTGGAAAAGAAGAAATTATGAAGAAATGACAGATAAGGAGCAGAAGAGGCAGGACATGCAGCTCTCAAAGAATGGGATGGTCAAGTCATGTATATATTCTTGCAATTGATTAACATATGAAGTGTGAAACAGAATCCTAAAAACGGAACTGAAAGATCACCAAAGAGGAGGTTGTGAGTTACTGCAGAGTCCTAACATTCATAGCAGCAGCAGTTAACATAGTCAAATGTTTGTTATATGCTAAGCTAAACACTTCATTGCATACTCTTATTTAATCCTCTCATATAAACTCTATGAGATAGAAATTATAGTCCCAGGTGGCGCCTGTGGCTCAAAGGGGTAGGGTGCCAGTCCCATATGCCCGAGGTGGCAGGTTCAAGCCCAGCCCTGGCCAAAAACCACACACACACACACACACACAAAAAGAAATTATAGTCCCTTTCTTCCTGGTAATGAAACTGAGCTCTGGAAGAGTTGAGTAAGGAACAAGTAAGTGGCAGAGCTGGGATTCCTACCTAGTTCTTTCTTGTTTCAGACTCAGAGCATTTAAAAATTACCCTGTATCAGGGCGGCGCCTGTGGCTCAGTGAGTAGGGCGCCGGCCCCATATACCGAAGGTGGTGGGCTCAAACCCGGCCCCGGCCAAACTGCAACCAAAAAAAAATAGCCAGGTGTTGTGGCGGGCGCCTGTAGTCCCAGCTACTCAGGAGGCTGAGGCAAGAGAATCGCTTAAGCCCAGGAGTTGGAGGTTGCTGTGAGCTGTGTGAGGCCACGGCACTCTACCAAGGGCCATAAAGTGAAACTCTGTCTCTACAAAAAAAATAAAATAAAATAAAATAGAAATTACCCTGTATCCAAAAGTTACATTAAATAGCAGATAGCAGCACTGCTTCTACATTAAGGTGTTCATTGTTCATAGTAGATATATGGGGGGAAATAGAGATCTCTTTCATTTTTAACATGCTCAGTGAAAGTCTTCATCCTGGTAATTATCTGGACAATACCTGTTTTTCTTAATGGCATAATGGCATAGCCAACTAATAAGTGCCATCTCATACAACTGTAGGCTTGGCTAAGAACTTTAAGTGCCTTTGTATATAAATAGACAGTAGATGTGAGTGCCTTTGACTTCATGTGTGGTGATTCTTCCTCTAATAATCACCCCAGCTTCCATAGGTGATTTTCATTTGAGTATTTGGTTTTGCAACTATTCTTGTTTTGCTGTGCTGGTGCACCTCTTTCTTTTTGAGGAGGTGACCCTTTTGTAATGATTTTGTCAAATAACATGGAGCACATCATTTGGGCATCAGTACAAGAAAGTCAGTGAGTGGGGATTAGAACCAAGTCAAGGCAGATGCTGTTTTAACTATGCCTATTTTATTATGTTGTGTTAATTATATCCTGGTTATTTTCCTTGCAGAATGTGCCTAAGCCTGGACACAAGAGAACTGATTCCACTCACAGCAGCAATGAGTCAGAATATACCTTCAGCTCTGAAATTGCAGAAACAGAAGACATTCTCTCGAGGACAGAGGTACATTTTAGACATTAAAAGTAGGATGTGACCATGCTATTGTTAGCAGGGAGCATTCCCACTGTAGAGCAGACTCAGTTGCCCATAAATACAGCATTTGTTTGAATCATTTAGTCTTCATAACGGACCTGTGGATACATCTCTTAGGTATGTGTACATGTGCATGTAAGTACTATGGATATACATAACTTATTACATATAGTTTTGTCAATATGCATTTTAATTTAACTTTGAGAGTGAGATTTTTCTTTTGTAATTCCCTCTTTGACACCTTACCATACCCTGTGTATGGTAAATACAGCCTATTGGGAATTTCAGACTAAGGTAAATTATTTAAAATGTAAACTCTTTGTCCTTGAATATTATAAATCCCAGTGCCCAAGAGTTTAGCAAAACTCCTGCCTCTGTTTGATGCTAGTTTTTACCGATATAATTTGCTTTTACAAAAATGCATGAAAAATAGTTCAGAAATCTTTAATGTTTTGTGTTATGAAACCAAAATGACATATTACCATAACTCCAAAAGTACAGTGACTTTGAGTTAGATTATTCCCAACGAATTCTTAGATCTTCCTCCTCAAATATTTTAATAGTTTCAATAATGGTAATTCAGGCACAACTGTTCTATTTTTGTGTCATATTCTTTGAAAATGGCCAAGTCAGAAATAGCCTGCTTCTGGCAGAATAGCTGAAGATTCTTCAGCTTAACGATACTTTCCTTTCTTATCTTAGTTCTACTTAAGAATGAAGAGTTTCTGCCGTGAAGGCTATGGTAACCAGTTTGATGAAAATATTTCAAATTGTATATAAAATCAGCACCTTGTACCCCATGATTGGATTAATGTACACAGTTATGATTTAATAAAAAAAAAGCAACATGAAAGAAAAAAAAAGAATGAAGAGTTTCTGCCATCTCATTCTGTTAATTTTAAAGAAAAATGTTATATAGTTGGAATATGTATCATATAGTTAAAATCACATTCACACACACATACACACACGTACGTAGTTGGAATTATGTATATATACAAGAAGGCTAATGAATATTTGTTAAAAGTTCACAGCTGGGTCAGAGCCACTATTGTAACTGAGACTTGTCTCTTTGGAGTTCATGTCCTTAGCTACCTTATTCTACTGACTTCTGTCCAGGAATTCTACCCTGCAGTTCTCCAATCCCTTTTCTCTCTATAGCACACATTAGGCTGAGGCCCATGGATATGCTGGTATGGCCAATATGTAGCAGGATAGAGGTTTTTCCAATTATCTATTTTTATGCAATCAACTACCCCAAATTTTAGTGATTTTTAAACAATACCAGTTTATTATTACTTGTAAATCTGTGGAGTTTGACCGAGTGTTCTTCTATCCCACATGGTGGTGGTCATGTCTTCCTGTAGCTGCATTTAGCTAGATTACTTGGATCTCTTCCTTGGGCTTCTCCACGTAGCTTCTCTCTTCAGCAACAGGTGGTGGATTCTAAGAGAATGAGAGTAAAAAATGCCACATCTCTTAGAACTAGGCCCCGTACTGGCCTGGTGTCAGTTCTGCCATGGTATGGTCAATGCAAATCACAAGGTCAGCCCAGACTCAAGAGGAGGGGAATAGACTCTGTCTCTTGATAGGAGGAAAGACAGGTGTATTGAGAGGAATTGTTGGTGGCCATCTTTAAGAATACTACAAAATTAAGCTTTGAAGATTTCAAAATTAGGACTTCAAAATTATATCCTTTGATGGATATAAAGGTTTTAAGATTACAACCTGTTGATCACTGTGGAAGAACCCACTCCTGTGTTTACAAGGTGTCCACTTCAATGTAGTATCACTTGAGCAGCTCCTCCATGTTGGGGGAAGCCATGACAAATACAGTCTATTTGCTGGAGATTATTCAGGGCTCTTGTTGATAGTTTTGATTGAGGACTTCACATTTTTAACTCAAAAACTCTTACATACAATACTTCACCTAATTTTCACGAGTAATGGTGTTTGTCAGGACCTCTACTCTTTTCACTCTACTCTTTTAAAGTTTTCTCCAGATTCTTAAAAATCTGGGGAGAGACACTTTTTGTTTCTAATTCTCACCTGTTTTCTGCTGTAATTTCCTCACATAAAGAGAGAGACTAGTTTGGGGGTTAGTATAATTTTTACTTCTTTTGAATAATGAAGTATGAACTGTGCTCTATAAATCACAGAAGGATCTCGGAGTACTGTGCACTGTCCTTCACGTGCACTGATTTCTCAGCAGTGGCACATGCCGAGAAGTTTTCTCTCATTAAAGGGGAAGGCATTTCACTGAGAAGTCAGGCTTGAGAGCAGCCCCTTGGGAGTAAGGGCCTGCATCTGAAATGTGGCCGGCTTTGGTTAGGAGTGTTACTTTTACAATAGGACAGATTGCAGTAACTCTCCTCCTTGGGACTGAAGCCATAACCTTAGCCTCACTCTCTTTGCCTCTCTTTCCTCACTTGTGAAGTAGGGATGCTATTACTATCTTACCTTTAGTGATATTTTGAGTATTAAATGAGTTCATTCTTATTAAACACTTGGAGCAGTCTCTGGTACACAATAAATAATAAATAAATGTTTTTGCTCTAATAAAACAGTACCCCACATGCACCTTTAGTGACTGCCCTACAATTCTGACTAAATGTGACCAGGATCAGAAAGGTAGATGTGGAATGGTAATAGAAAAAGATTTATTATTGGAAGCTGGGCAGGAAAGAGATAGCAGCCGAAGTCTGTGACTGGCTATGAATTTCTACTTCTAATTACTTATGACAGGTGTGGCTATCTCTGTAATGGCCTGCTTTACAAATGGCCTCCTTAAGGACATTATTCAGCCCTTATGTATAGTATTCTCAAGTAACTCTTTCAGAATCTGGTACCAGGAAATAATGGGCCCACTCTTGTTTAAAAAAAATTTTTTTTAATTAAAATAGGGAGATGTCTTTCAGAATTCTTTGAACAGAATTCCAGTGTCATCATCTAATAACATCAGATTTTATGTAACAAAGGAATTAAAATCCATGATTTGTTGTTCGCTAGTCATGACGGCTATTGCTATTTCTCTCCATTGCAGTTTCTTTCTGGAGAATTCGCCTGCCAGTTCCACTTATTTAGCATCTCTCCCACACTTCCAGATCTTTACAGGCTGGGTTTATATTCTTCTGGAAATACTGCTGCCCCTTACTAGGTCATGCAGCTCTTCCAGTAGCCATTAACTGATGGTCCCCGTTCTGCTTCTGCTGTCAAGCATCCTCATACGTGTCAAACCCAGGGAAAAAGTCATCATAACTTTCTCAGCTATTGTTAGAAATACCAGGCCTATAATGGCAATTTTGTGATTAAATTGTGTTATCTTCTTGATTTTTTTTTTCAGATGACAGAGCAATGTTATTTTTTAGGTCAGTTTTAAAGTTTCACTCTCTTAGAAAAGCCCCCAGTGACAAAATCCTTACTAAGACAAGAAAGCAAAACAAAACCCAGGAACTTCTCTGAGTCAGGTAGCTCAATCTTCCTTATTGCTTATGCGGTATAGCAAGGACAAATGGCATCTCTTTTATTAGGTGTGTCGTTAGAACTAGGAGTGGGCACCATCCAGAGCACTTTTATTTTTTTTTCCTTCATTTTTTTTTTTTTTATTGAATCATAACTGTATACATTGATATGATCATGGGGCATCATACACTCGCTTCATAGACCATTTGACACATTTTTATCACAGTGGTTAACATAGCCTTTCCAGCGTTGTCTCAGTTACTGTACCAAAACATTTACAGTCTACATTTACCAAGTTTCGCAATCTTTATGCCTGAGGTAACTTTACGTTTGTCAGATGTTGCCTTTTTTGTTCTTCCATCTTCTAATTTAATATTCTTATTCATAGAATTTTGCTCTTACCTAGCAGTCAACTAATTCTATCTCATCCCATTTTAATAAAGAGGATTTCGTGGAAACAAAAATGCTCACTCAAGGTTCTAAGGAATCATTTCCAAATGATGACATGTTAGGTACAATGGATGAAGTATTATTTTCATTTGTAGAATAAAATTCTGTTATAGCATAAAGAAAGGTTAAATAATTAAATCTGAGGACATATGCACCATTAATAAATGAACAAACATTAGAAATATACAAGACAAGGCTCGGCGCCTGTAGCTCAAGTAGCTAGGGTGCCAGCCACATACACCAGACCTGGCAGGTTCTAATCCAGCCTGTGCCCACCAAACAACAATAAGTACAACAAAAAAATAGCCAGGTGTTGTGGTGGGCATCTGTAGTCCCAGCTACTTGGGAGGCTGAGGCAAGAGAATCGCTTAAACCCAAGAGTTTGAGGTTGCTGTGAGCTGTGATGCCATGGCACTCTACCCAGGGTGACAATTTGAGACTCTGTTTCAAAAAAAAAAAAAAAAATAGGGCGGCACCTGTGGCTCAAGGAGTAGGGCACCAGTCCCATATGCCATAGGTGGCGGGTTCAAACCCAGCCCCGGCCAAAAACCACAAAAAAAAAAAAAAAAATACAAGATGTAATGTTTAAATTATGCATTAATTTAAAATATAAATATTTAGCTTACACTTAAATACATAGAACATATAGAAATGAAGTTTTATATGAATGAAATTCTATAGTAATGCTGAGGCAAGATCATATATTTAAACTTTGCTTACTGATGTGCATTAAAAAGTAGACAGTATGAAAAAGTCCAGGTATAAATGGCTGTTGGCAGATGATCTTTACTATCCATAAATACCTACTGTTCAGTTTTTTTTCTTTTTGGAGACAGAGTCTCACTATGTAGTCCTGGGTAGAGCGCTGTGGTGTCACAGCTCACAGCAACCTCAAACTTGCAGGTTTAAGCCATTCTCTTGCCTCGGTCTCTCAGATCTCTGGGACTACAGGCACCTGCCACAATGCCCAGCTATTTTTATGTTGTAGTTGCCATTGTTATTTAGCAGGCCTGGGCTGGTTCAGCTGCCAGCCTTAGTGTGTTCGCCCACCAGCCCCAGTGTATGTGGCTGGTGCCCTAAATGCTGACCTGTGGTTGCCAAGCCAGTTGATTCTTCTTAGGCCTTTTTATAAGTGGAATAAGCCTGAACTTAGTACTCTTCAGAACTCATAAAAGGCCAGACATGGTGGCTCACTGTTATCCCAGGACTTTGGGAGGCCAAGATGAGAGATGAATTGAGGCCAGGAGTTCAAGAACAACCTGAGCAACACAGCAAGACCCCTGTCTCTTAAAAAAAAAAAAAGAAAAAACTAGCCAGTTGTTGTGGCATGCACCTGTAGTTCCAGCTACTTGGGAGGCTGAGGTAGGAGATTGCTTAAGCCCAGGAGTTTGAGGTTGCTATGAGGTATAATGCCCTATTAAAAAAAAAAAAAATTTATAAAAGACCGAAGGTAGCTAATGAATATAAAACTCCTGAAAATATAAAAATTATTCAATTTTGGGCCAGGCTCACCTGAAATCCTAGTACTTTGTGAGGCTGAGGCAAGAAGATTGCTTGAGGACAGAAGTTCAACACCAGCTTGAACAAGAGCAAGATCCTTCACTACAAAAAATAAACAAATTAGCTGGGTGTAGTGGTGTTCACTGGTAGGAGGCAGGAGGATGGCTTGAGCTCAGGAGTTTGAGTTTGCGTTGAGCTATGATGATGCCACTGCACTGGTAGAGAGCGAGAGAGGGAAACCCTGTCTCAACCACTAAAAAACAAAACAAACAACCAAAAAAAAAGTTATTCAATCTCATCAAAAGTCAAAGAAATGCAAATTAAAACAACAAAATGACATTTTTTTAGTATATATGCTGCCGAAGCAAGCACTGAAATGACATTTTTTGAAAAAAAAATTTGAGCTAAAATTTTTTTTAAAATTACAATTATTTCTGTTCTAGGCAAGGTTGCTGATAAAAGTGTAAATTAGCACAATTTAGCAGGTTAAAAACAGTAATGTTCCAATAGCAAAAAACTAGAAACAACCTCAGTGCCTATCAGTAAGGTAATAGCTAAACAAGTAATATAACCTATCATACTGTAAATTCGGAAAACATTTGTATACAGTGGTACATTTAAAAGACTATACAGGCTCAGTGCCTGTAGCTCAAGCGGCTAAGGTGCCTGCCACATACACCAGAGCTGGCAGGTTCGAATCCAGCCCGGGCCTGCCAAACAACAATGACAACTACAACCAAAAAATAGCCAGGCGTTGTGGCTGGTGCCTGTAGTGCCAGCTACTTGGGAGGCTGAGGTAAGAGAATCGCTTGAGCCCAGGAGTTGGAGGTTGCTATGAGCTGTGTGATGCCACCACACTCTACCCAGGGCAACAGCTTGAGGCTCTGTCTCAAAAAAAAAAAAAAAATCCCCACTAACAAAAAGAGAGTCTTTATTTTGTACATAAAACCTGATGATCTGATTATTTCTCTTATGTTATTTATAAGGAAACAAGATGAAACATTTTCAGGACTTCCATGATGATGATTAGTTCTTTCTATTTTTAAAGTTTTAGTTAGTATATATTTATCTTAGGATTTCTCACTGTGATTCTGTTCTGGAACCAACTGACACACTTAAAATGCCAGTAAGTTTTCCTTCAGTTTATTAAGGGCTATATAGTGTACCTCAGTATTTCTGAGGGATTGGTTCCAGGACTCCCTCTGATAACATAATTCAAGGATACTCAAGTCCATTTTTGTTTTCTTCAAATATTTGAGTACCTATCAAATCCCTTATATAAAATGGCCTGGTATTTGCATAAAGCCAAGGTACATCTTCCCATATACTTTAAATCATCTCTAGATTGTTTATAATGTAATTTAAATTTACATTTACAATGTAAATGCCATGTAAATAGTTATTATACATTTTTTGTATTATTTTTTATTGTCATACTGTTTTTTTCCCTGGAGTATTTTCTATTTGGTTGTTTGAAAACAAAGATGTGGAATCTGCAGGTACAAAACACACAGGTGCAGAGTACTGATTGTATTTGTTTTGGTTTTCAGTTTTTGGTTTTGAAAGATCAAACCCTGTCTGATCTCAATATATTTATGCTGGTACTTCACCTTTTCAAAAATCATTTTTCCTGATTACAAATAGGCATGCTTATTGTAAAGGATTCAAATATAGAAATATACAAAATTGAAAATGAAACTTTTCCATAATACCTTCTGTCCTCTAAGATTTGGCCTTCTAGATTTTTGTATGCATGGGCTAGGTATACATTTAAAAGTCATGTATATTTATGTTTGTATTAACAAAAATAAGATCATAGTATGTAGTCTGTCCTATAATGTGTGTGTTCACTTCATCCTTTAGGGCATATTCGTCTGCTCACAAAGATCTACCTTTTTCTTTTTAACAGTTAAAAAATGTTTCATAGTTTGGCTATGCAATAATTTATTTAAGGAACTGGCCTATTGATTGACATTCAAGTTCTTGCCAGTTTTTCGCAGTTACAAAAATCTGCAGCGAACATCTTTTTTCCATGTATTTTTGTATACTTGTGTCAAGTATTTCTGTAGGATTAATTCTTAAACATGGATTTGATAGGTTAAAGTGTATATACATTTGCCTTTTAATAAATACAGCTAAATTCCCCTTTTAAAAGGCCTACTTATACTTCCAACACAGGAGACACTGTCACTGTTGCCAATCCAGGGTGTTATTAACCTTTTCAGTCTTTGCCAGTCTGGTAGAGGAGAAGTAGTACCTCACTGTTTAATTCGTATTTCTCTGATTGTTAGCTAGGTTGAGTGTTTTCTGTGTGTATTCTTTGGATGTTTATAATTTCTTCTTCTGTAAGTTTGCCTGTTTATTTGTTGAGCTATTCATCATGTTCTCATTGTCTCATTTCTCATGTCTTCTGACTTGTCATGACTAACTTGGATTTTGGGGGGGTTTAGGAGCCAAGCGAGAAAAAGGTGCCTCTGGACATGTCATTATTCCTCAAGCTCCAGAAGCGGGTCACAGAGCTGGAGCAGGAGAAGCAGGTGATGCAGGATGAGCTGGATCGCAAGGAAGAGCTGGTGCTGCGCAGCAAGGCCAAGGTACGCAGTGCTGGCCTGCCCGGGAGCTGTGGCCCGGCCTTACATCATCTACGCAGTGAGGACTAAACTCTTCACTGTTTTCTGTAGAGCAAATAAAAATGTGATGATTAAAATATGTATAAAGGTTTTGCTTTATATTTTGTATAAAGTTTTTACTTTATATTTTCCCCAGGAAGAAGAAAGACCACAAATTAGAGGTGCAGAACTGGAATATGAGTCACTCAAGGTAATGGAAAGCTTCTGCTGAAGATTCTGAATATTTTATTTTGACAAGAGACCCTCTCTTTTTCTCAGAGAACATCCTTAAGGGCTGGAGGTTGCACCAAAGGTCCTAGCGTTAGCCTTATTCAGTCATCATTTCTAGCCTTGTGTTATTTCCTTTTATAAATTCTTTTTTATATATGCTAGATTTCAGTTTAAACAGGAATAGAAGTAGCAGCCATTGGAGGCTATGGCAGTTAGGACATGGACTGTGGCTTCAACTGCCTGTGTTCAAATGCGGCATCTGCCACCATCCACCTGGGTGTGACAGGGCAGACCAAAGATGGGACAAGAATCTGCTCTCCAAATCTACTGCCTCACAAAAAAATGGACAAATAAAAACATTCTCCTCAGTATGAATGAAGTCCAGATTCGCAAACTGTTAGATTAGTGATTCTCAAATTAGGATCCCTGACCAGCAGGATCAGTAACTTATTCAAAATGCAGATTATGTGGGCTCCACAACACTAGACCAATTGAATCAGAGTCTCTGAGGGGGGGGGGCCAGCAATCTGTGCTTTAACAAGACTTCCAGGTGATTTCCATGCACATTAGAGTTTAGGAAACACTGTATCACCACTTAATATGTCAAAGTGAAGACAATTATGTGTTTTCTGTTACAGAAATGAGCAATGCAAATCTAGTTATCTGTTGGTGGGAGAATGGGAAAGTGAGGAAGCATTCATTTTCATAAAAGAATAGGTTAATTTATGAAAGAAGGGTTACATATTTTTAAATGAGAAAAAAATACAGACTTTAAATAGTTGTAACATATAATACGTTGAAAGGATTGATGTGATGCTACAAACAAAGATTGCTTTCCTGGAGAGAAACAATAAAACATTCAATCTTTATAGACAAATGTCTCACTTCCATAGTATCAGGCCTTTTTCCTGTACAAAATAAGGCACCATGGTATTTTCAAATGCCTGTCTACTTCAGTGTCACAACCAGTATCTTGTGACACTTGGAGTTTGGTGTCAGTACCTCTTTATGCTGGGTTCCCATTGCCATCACGGAGAGCTTGGTGCTAACTGGTGGCACAAGAGTAGTTAGTACTATGTGAAAGTATGGAGGTGGTAAAGGATGTGTATGTTCCTACAAATGGTTGAAGGGAGGAGGCCTTCACCCTTTCTTCCCACCTCCCAAGACTCTGCTTGCAAATTCACAAGCATATCACACAGGAAAGAAGTTTGCAAAATACATTGTTTATTGTCATTGAAACACTAGAGAGAATCTTATTTTAAAAATATAGTAATTTTTTTTTTTTTTTGAGACAGAGTCTCACTGTGTCACCCTTGATAGAGTACTGTGGCATCACAGCTCACAGCAACCTCCAACTCTTGGGCTTAAGCAATTCTCTTGCCTCAGCCTCCCAAGTAGCTAAGACTACAGGTACCTGTCACAACGCCTGGCTATTTTTTTGTTGTAGTTGTCATTGTTGTTTAGCAGGCCCAGAGTGCCGGTGTATGTGGCCGGCACCCTAACCACTGAACTATAGGCACCAAGCCCTAATTTTTTTTTTTTTTTTTTTAATTAGACCACTAAAATTTCAGTGATCTTTCCATTCTGGTTTACAAAGGAAAGAAGAGGACCCTACTAAAGATTTCAGGGATCTACCCAGATGAATCATTCACTGGAAGTATCCTGGCCAGCTAGACCCTCAGATTTGCCCTTGTAATTTCCTGCAAACAAACCTGGGCTCCTTAGGACTGGCTAAACTTACCCCTTGGGTCTTGGCAGTCTCTCCAGGGCTATGAACACACCCTAGGCAGGCCAGAATAAATTCAACTCTGGAATTTGCATTGATACAGCCAACTAGCCTTAGCCTTGCCCAATTCCACTTTATGTAAGACTTCCTTAATTAGCAGAGCAGAGCTTCCAGTAGAACCTAGAAAGCCATTCACCAGGGTGAATGTTCTGATGAACTTTTCCATCAGAATTCTTCTACCAGCTTGAGGGAAGTTGAGCATTTCATTGTAAAGTGAGGATGCCGGCAATGTTAGTTTCTTTGTCTCTTCATTCTCTTCATACAGCGTCAAGAACTAGAATCAGAAAATAAAAAACTAAAAAATGAGCTAAATGAGTTACGCAAGGCCCTTAGTGAGAAGAGTGCCCCAGAGGTGACTGCTCCAGGTGCCCCTGCCTATAGAGTCCTCATGGAACAACTGACCTCTGTGAGTGAGGAGCTCGATGTCCGCAAAGAGGAAGTCCTCATCTTGAGGTCTCAGCTGGTGAGCCAGAAAGAGGCCATCCAACCCAAGGTAAGTACAAGGACATGGCTGAAGTCAGTGTTTGGGCACTGGTCTCCATTTCTTCTTATCCCTTCCTTTCCTTAATTTATAATGAAGCAAACACTTAAAAGCACTTTCAGTCTAGTTGAGGATTCATTTTTTAAAAATCACAGTATTTTAAAATGCCAGTTGGAGTGAGCAAAAAGCAAATGAAATCCAAAAGATGATCAACATTTCGTATCTCACTCGAGTTTTAAAATTAATTGTTTTGTAGTAATTTGGCCACAATAAATTTTGATCTAAAATAAAATTCTATTAAATATAGAAATATATAAATTATCTTTTTTTTTCAGATGGGAAATATTTATTTTCAAACCCTAACACAATTAAAACTTTTGCAACAGTAAACTCATGTCTTAATCCTCCCCTCTTTGCCAACAAAAATACATCCAACTCTAGCTTCAGTGATTTCAAATCTCTACTCACAGTTTAAATTTCTTTTCTTCCTGCTTTATGCCAAGAAAAGTGGCTAAACCAACCCAAGCAAAGACTCAAGGTGTTAGATGTCTTTACCATATTTTTTTTCATTTGAGTAGCCAAATTAAAAATTGGATTAATCTATAAATTATCTTGTTGTGGGGAGATATTAAAATTGAAAATTATTTGTTGAAAACAGCTTGCTTAGTAATCCTAGCACTCTTGGAGACCAAGGTGGGCAGATTGCCTGAGCTCACAGATTCAAGACCAGCCCAAGCAAATGCAAGACCCCATCTCTAAAAAATAGCCAGGTGTCATAGCTGGTGCCTATAGTCCCAGCTACTTGGGAGGCTGAGGCAAGAGGATTGCTTGAGCTTAAGAGTTTGAGATTGCTGGGGGCTATGATGTCATAGCAATTTACTGAAGATGACAAAATGAGACTCTGTCTCAAAAAAAAAGAAAATAGCTTGTTTAATGGGAAAGATAACATACGAAGAGGTTAGAAATGAGATCAGTGAGTAGCAGTTACATGGAGAGAGTTTTTGCTCACTTCAGGCAGTGTGTTTAATAGGGGGAGCTGTCCCAGCTGGGAGAGAATATGTTCTGGGATTCGGCAGAATGTGCCCCACACTGCAGATATGGATGGCCCTTTGAAGTCCTTCTTTGCCTTTAGGTAATTTGAGACCCATTGCTGCCGTAAACTGATGAAAACTGGGCCTTTTTGTCATTTGCGTTCATGGGGAATCTTAGTGATCATCATGAAAATCTGGCCTGTCTCCCTGCCCATGTGCATGCAGCAGGGTGTTACCAAGAAGTGAGGCAGTCAAGTATCGTATCTGCATGACATGTCATTATGAAAAATATCCAGGGGTGGCCCCTGTGGCTCAGTGGGAAGGGCACTGGCCCCATATACCAAGGGTGGAAGGTTCGAACCCAGCCCTGGCCAAACTGCAACAAAAAAATAGCCGGGTGTTGTGCTGGGCACCTGTAGTCCCAGCTACTCGGGAGGCTGAGGCAAGAGAATCACCTAAGCCCAGGAGTTGGAGATTGCTGTGAGCTGTGACACCACTGCACTCTACTGAGGGCAATAAAAATGAGACTCTGTCTCTTAAAAAAAAAAAAAAAGAAAAGAGGGCGGCGCCTGTGGCTCAGTCAGTAGGGCGCCGACCCCATATACCGAGGGTGGTGGGTTCAAACCCGACCCCAGCCGAACTGCAACAACAAAAAAAAAAAATAGCCGGGCGTTGTGGCAGGCGCCTGTAGTCCCAGCTACTCGGGAGGCTGAGGCAAGAGAATCGCTTAAGCCCAGGAGTTGGAGGTTGCTGTGAGCTGTGTGATGCCACAGCACTCTACCGAGGGCTGTAAAGTGAAACTCTGTCTCTACCAAAAAAAAAAAAGAAAGAAAAGAAAAATATCCATGGTGTATAATGAGCTAGATGGCTGAAAAATCTGAGAGTACTTCTCTTAGAAATGGAATTTCTGCGTGCAGTTTGGAAACTGTACCTGGCATATACATTTGGAGTTGATAAAGGCAGCTCACACCTAGAATCAATACTGATCCAAATATCAAATTCTAAAAACAAGATACTGACTAGATAATTGGAGGGGAGGAATCCCAGTAACAAATGGAGTAATGTAAAGAAATGGGCTTCCTTATTTGGAAACAAATCACAAATCTCTAAAGTCTGAAATGGGAAGAGGACTCTCCATTTTGGCTGGGCTATGCGGTCTCACCTTCCCCTGGGACTGTCTCAGTTGGTTCCCATGGCTACCTCTGTGGCTGGTCCTCAAGAAACAAGGCTTTACCTGCTAGCCTTGAGCAAGCCCAAATCAGGTTGCTTTCTCTAGTTACCTTCTGGTAAACTGGTAACTAGAAAAAAGCATTTGTTTTATTTTTACTTTTATTTATTTATTTATTTATTTTGAGACAGAGCCTCAAGCTGTCACTCTGGGTAGAGTGCTGTGACATCACAGCTCACAGCAACCTCCAACTTCTGGGCTCAAGCGATTCTCTTGCCTCCGCCTCCCAAGTAGCTGGGATTACAGGCACCCGTCACAACACCCGGCTATTTTTTGTTGCAGCCATCATTGTTGTTTGGCGGGCCCAGGCTGGATTCGAACCTCCCAGCTTAGGTGTATGTGGCTGGCACCTTAGCCGCTTAAGCCACAGGCACCAAGCCTATTTTTACTTTTAACTGACAAATAATAGTTGTGTATATTTATGGGGTACAATGAGGGTATTCTCACAAGAAACTTTAGTAAAAATTAAAAGAAAAGAAAAATGAATCAAGGGACATAACAATCTAGCTGACAGCACTTAGTTGTGGTATCATATGCTCTTACCCAGCTCACATACCCTATGTGACAACTGCTCTCCTGCCCCCAGTGGACTGGCCCTGTTCAACTGATCTCCTTGCTCACTCAGCTCCCAGCTTAATTGTGGCAGCAGCCATGTCCTCTCCTAGGAAAAATACCCATAACACTAATTAATATCTTCTAGACCAACCATTCTCAACCTGTGGGTCGCGACCCACAGGAACTGTATTAAAGGGCCGTGGCATTAGGAAGGTTGAGAACCACTCTTCTACACTCTACTGGGCCATGTGCTCAGTTTCAAGGTAGAACCATATTATCTTACAACTCCTTTGCCGGGCAGTGGTGAGCCACACCCTGTGAGCTATGGGGTGATCCAGCCCAGCCAGGTCAAGTTTATTGGCTCTACTTTCAGAATATCCTGGCAGGCTTCCCTTGGACAAATGACTTTGTAGTGGAGCTTTACTTTAACTCCAACAGACCTAGGATAAGACTTTCATCCACGTACATCAACAGAAGGGTCATTCTCTCATATGCTCAAAAATATTTTACAACCAAAAAATCGAAACAACTCAAAAAGAATTTCAAGTACTTACCTGGAAATAAGAGTTGCCATCACATAAGTATATGTTAATGTTCACTTTATGCCAGTTCCAGGAATGTACATTTATTTACCAAGTTAGTTTGAGGAGAAACTTTTATCTGTTATGATGGGGACTTGCTGATGGAATTTACTTATGGAACTAAGTCTATTTTTTTCTCTATTTTTTGTGCTTTCTGACTTGTGATTTTTCAGGATGACAAGGTAATTATAAGATTTTTTTTATTGTTACTAAATACTCATATTTAATCCTACCTTTAGTTTACAAGTATCTGTGTATGGATGCAATTGATGCTTTCTGACCACCAAGTCTGTTTTAATGTTTATAAATTCATTTCCTATTTGATTCCTAGTTGTAGTAGAGTCCAGTTTAGGTTACAAAGGGTCCTCCAAGACTTCTAATGCATAGTCAGCACTGTGAGTCAGCACTATAGGCCATGTACAAGCTGGAGAGGGAAACCCTTAACCCGGGGACACTCAAATGTATAGGCCTTCCTGCGCTCTCATTTTACCAGCTGTGGATTTGTTGGCCCAGGGTAAGGGGGACCCTGAAAAGTTGAGCACATCATTCTTTGCTACCACTTTCATTTCCCTGAATGTAGAGTCCACAGGATGAAAAGTGGTTCCTAATGAAGTTGCCAAGTCAGATTTCTCTACCACATCTTGTTTCATCTAACCCTTTATGGAAGTGAAAGATTTTTTTTTCCATTCCAGGAAAGAGAAAGAAGAAATTTCTGGTGACATATTTACTAAAATATTTATAAAACATAGCTAAAAAAAATACTGTCTGTGGTACTTATGTGAAAGATTTTTAAAATTCAGTAAGATGTAAGCCCTTTTTAGTGGCTTTTTCAGATTGTAGTCGGTCTTTTTAAAGGATATATTTATAAACTCACAAAATGGTAGTATTGGGAGAAAAGTGGCATTTTTTTTGGGTTTTTTTTCCCCCGCAGTTTTTGGCCAGAGCTGGGTTTGAACCGGCCACCTCTGGCATATGGGGCCAGTGCCTTACTCCGTTGAGCCACAGGCGCCACCTGAAAAGTGGCATTTTTTTGAGGATTTTTAATATGCAGGCATTTTGAAAGTCTCTAGTTGGTATTAAAGTTTTCCTGGAACTAGTCTCTCTCTAAGATAATAATATTTGAAATGTATTCAGTTAAGTCCACTGCAATGTGAGACCCGACTTTCCAGTAAACGTTGACTATACTATTTAGACAAATAGGCCATTGGATTCTGAGGTGTAGTATGTATTATTCTTCAGAGGCTATTGAACAGTGATTCTTATCTCTTACCCTGTTCTAGAGAGAGAGAGCAGCTAAGTAAAAGATTTTGAAATTACATTGGTTGTCAGAAAGATTAGACTAAAAGAGAAACATTAAAAAGAAAATAAAAGTCTTGACAAAACTTATATTTTTATGTAAAATTATTAGTAATTTGGGCCTGATAAATGTTCATTCAAACGCTTATACTATGCCATGATTTATCGTACGGGAGGGAAAAAAGGAATTGAGTAAGCACATGGTAGATGTTTAAAAGGAGCTAAATCCTTCTTATTTACACTTATCCAAAGATATGAGAAAATTTTTTAATTTTGGGCGGCATCTGTGGCTCAGAGCATATGCCGGAGGTGGTGGGTTCAAACCCAGCCCTGACCAAAAACTGCAAAAAAAGGAGAATTTTAATTTTGCTTAAGTATATATCACCTGAACGCCACCTTCTTTGTTCTAAGTTTTTAATGGAAAATTACCTTTATGTCAAACTTTCAGTGTTTCATTGGGTATTTGTTCATTCTAACTAGTCAGGAAGTGGTTGAAAGAATGGCCATGTGCATTCCATTAAATAGTTTCTAATGCTGTGTATACTATATCGCATGTTATATATTTATATTATATGTACACAAGTATTTTTTTACATAGTGTAAAACATAGTCCATCAGCAGTCTCATTTACAGGGCAGTGGTACGCTAGAATCTCAACACCTTTGTAGTAGAGCATTAGGGATTCTCAGGAGAGAAACTGAAGCTACCTTCTCTTAACTGCCGGGGCCAAATTCTCCTCTGTATTACAAGGGGCTGGGTCTGAGGCTGTGTTGGGGTGGGGCGCAGGTTTGGTGAAGCACTTATTTTCCCTCTAATGGTAGGAAGGAAATATATGTGGTCCAAAGCTTTTGATTTGTATCTTAATGTAGAAATGTGTCTTTTCTCCCTTCAGAATACAATGACAGATTCCACAATACTTTTGGAAGATGTACAAAAAATGAAAGATAAAGGTGAAATAGCACAAGCATACATTGGTTTGAAAGAAACAAATAGGTAAGTTGATCTTTCTTTTATGTATTTGGGTTGAATTATATTGATCTTTAGCCTTTAGGCCAGCCTCTTGTACAGAGTGTTTATGCATTGCTTTATTAGATATCAGCTGGCCTTCAATGGGAATCCAAGGTTTCCAATGTATTCCTCCTAAAATCTCACTTTAATGTAAGGTAATATAACTGATGAAAGGTATGAAGGAAAATGTTCTTATATCAAGGGAAGATGTTTTTATGTATTTATGATCTTAACCTTGAGAGGCTGCCTTATGAAGAAAACCAGTTACTTAGTTTGGACTGTCTTGGCTAGTCACTTTCATTTGTTATTCATAATCGTTATTTGTGAAAGTTCATAGGGGCAACTGCAGCTTTCAAGAATTAAAGCTCAGTATGAAGAGAAGTGATGAATTGTCTGGAATCACATCAATATTGACCATGTAACTCTAAAAGAGTACCAGGACTTCTGGGATAGGAGATTGAAGGCTCAGACCTGGAATTCCCCTCAGCCTTACTACCACCCACTACATGCTAGAACATTTTGAAAGAATATGGCCAGTGATGATCACAGAGAAAGACAATTCTGGACATACGTATTACCAGTATTTAGTCTAGGTTTCTTGATGCATAGTACCAGGATTGGCATACATAAGTACTTTACAAACTAAAGAATAGTGCCATGCAAAAGAAGTAAGCTACAGTTGGCCCTCCCTATCCTAGGATCCACATTTGTGGCTTCAACCAACTGAGAATTGAAAATATTTTTTAAAAATTGTGTCTATACTGAACATGTACAGACTTTTTCTTACTGCTATTTCCGAAATAGTACAGTATAACAATTATTCACATAGCATTTACATTGTATTAGGTATTATGAGTAATCTAGAGATGATTTAAAGTATACAGGAGGAAGTGTGTAGGTTATATGCAAATACTACACCAATTTATATCAGGGACTTGAGCATCCTTGGATTTTGGTATCTGAGGGAGGTCCTGGAACCAACACCAATAGATAGCAAGGGACAGCTGTATTGCTTTTCTTCTTTTATGGACAAGGGTGAAACATGCTTATAGAAATACTGGTTAAACTTAAATTTACGAATGTGAATTATAAACACGTTATGTCTAAGAATGTGCTAGTGTAGAAAGAACTATATTACACTATTCATCTATCCACTCAGCTGTTCAATCAGCAGTTCTGTATTGCATGCCTACTTCATGCCAGGCCCTGTGCCATATACTGGGAACACAGCAGTAAACAAGATAAACTCAGCCCCTCATAGGCTGCTAGGGAGACAGCCAAGAGGGCTTTGACTTTATTACAAAGATAATGGAGTCTATTGAAAGGTTTTTGTGGGAGAACATGTGATAAGATTAAATTTTAGAAAGGTGACTCTGGCTATGTTAGAGAATAGATCGCAGTGGAACAAGATTGAAAGCATGAAGACCGGTTCAGAGGCTGTTACCATAGTCCAGTGACTGACTGCGATAACTTGGTGGTGGTTAGGATTGAGAGAAATGTAACACTTTAAAATGCTTAATACATTAGAGGTCAGTGAGCCTTGTGGTTTATTGGATATATGGGGTAGGGAATCTTGAAGGGTGACTGAGGTGTCCACCATAGATACTTGATTGGATGTGATTATGAATGTGGGGTGAGGGGAAGTGGTATGGGAAAGATGATCAGAATATTTACACATATTAAATTTAAGGAACCAGGGAAGTATCAGAGGAAGCAAGTTCAATAGGCGGTTGAATATTGATTAGTATGATGTAAGCACTCCAATTTGTACAAATAATCAACACGCTGAAATTGGCATAAATGTATATATGATCTATGTACAAAAGACTTAATAAAAAAATTCCAAGAAAATATTGAAAAGGGCGGTGCCTGTGGCTTAGTCGGTAAGGCGCCGGCCCCATATACCGAGGGTGGTGGGTTCAAACCCGGCCCCGGCCAAACTGCAACCAAAAAATAGCCGGGCATTGTGGCGGGCGCCTGTAGTCCCAGCTACTCGGGAGGCTGAGGCAAGAGCATCACTTAAGCCCAGGAGTTGGAGGTTGCTATGAGCTTTGTGAGGCCAGGGCACTCTACCGAGGGCCATAAAGTGAGACTCTGTCTCTACAAAATATTGAAAAATATATATATATATATATAGATCTGCAGCCAGGAAAGATATGTGGGCTGAGATATAAATTTTGAAGTCATCAGAGAATTTAAGAATGCAGCTGAAAATAGATGAACACTCTAGGGGGAGGTGAACTCCCTAGATGGAGACTTCAGAAGAGGACTCTCTGAAATTTGTGTTAGATAAACTTAACAACCACTGTACAGCAGGAGAAAGAAACTAGACTCTGGAGTCAGTCAGTGCTGGGCCCCACTGTTTACCAGCTGTGTAACCACTACAGGTTGTCTTACTTCTTAGCCTCTGTGTCTTCCTCTACAATGTGCCAAATGATTTATGTTGGGTTACTACAAGGACGAAATGAAACAGCACATGTGAAGGGATGCAGAACAGCATCTGGCACTTGGCAAACACTCAAAAAATATTTTTCTACCCTAGGTAGAAAAAAATATTATCAACGTTATCACAACTACATATATCTTTAATAAAATATGATGCATCGCTAAAGTTTTTGAATGTCTTAAAATTAATTTTGGCTATAAAATGTCTTTTAAAAGTCATGTCATAAAAGCTGAGAACTTTGGACATGTTCTTAACTTATGTTACTCCTATAAGAATTTTTAAAACAATTTGTTAGCTAGGAAATCAGATTTTATTAAGCTAAAATAAGTTCCTATCCAGAAGAATTAAAACTTCATTTTAAAAGCAATTGTAGAGATTACTTCCTAGAGACTGTAGCTAAAGTTTTCGTTGTATTTATGTGCCATAGTTAGCCTCTAACATATAACATGACATATGAGAGCACCCTACTAGCTAAATAAAATGTTAAAACAGAACCTCTTTCTTACCTTTCTGTCATTTCTTATTTTGCAGGAAAAGTAGTTCTAGATCCTTGATTGTTTTGCTTTCATTTCTACCCATTTATGTGTGATGTTACATTACTCATTCTTAAAAAGAAATTAACCAAAAAAGATTTTTACAATAATGTCTTAAAGCCACCTATAATCAATAAAAATTCTTATTCCCCTATGAAATATTGCAACACTGTGTGCTGCTCTCGACCGTCATCACCTCATGACCACCTCGTGTCCCTTTGTGTTTTGCATTGTTGCTCCTTGCATGGAAGATCATCTGCCATGGATTGTTGCCATGAGTTGAATGAGGATGGAGAGCTGTGGCTGGTTTATGAAGGGTTAAAACAAGCCAACAGGTTATATTTATCTCCTCAAAATGCGGTGTTACTAATTTGTTGCTTTTCTTACTAACAGTGGCCTCTCAACTTTAACTTCTTTATTTCTTGTGCATTAATTGTCTTCTGGGTAAATTACTTTCAGTAAAACTTAGAACATTCAGCCAATCACATTCTTAAAAAAAAAACTTCCCCTAAGAGATAACTACTAAGGCTAAAATTGATTAATAGCAAATATAAGGGTTCCTTTCCATAAGTGAGTGATGCCATCTAGATTTTCCTTCAGACACTAAAACTTACAAATCTCTCTCTCTCTAAGAGTTGAAAGAAAAACAAAAGCTTTCAACTATAACACAAACTATTGGGGCGAGATTTATATTTATTACTTAAAGTGGGGCTTCTTGTTTGTAGTAAAGATCAACGTACAGTATATATTGAAATGTGACCACGTTCTGTGTGACTATATTATTATCATGCTGTCTGAAAGCAATGTTAAGTGCAGGATTTGGCATTCTTTGTGGTTATCATGAAATTCAAGTTTGTGAAATTGGCTGAAATTCAGAATAATTACCCAAACTTAATATGTTAGGTATGTTTAAGGGAAAGAAAATAAAATTGAAACAGCAACACATTTCTAACACAGATACTCATTGTCTCTAGTGATATCTGTCTTTAAAACTCTCATAAAAATTCCATTTTAATAATCAAATTTGAAAAATACTTAATGTGTTTGTTCAAGGGGGTTCTGCTTATTCTGCTGTGTTCTAATCATAAGCCATTGTCACTAACTTGCGGGTATTATTTCACCCTTTTGAAATTTTTGTAATCACTAAAATAGTTTTACTCTGCTGTTAAGAGTTTGCTTACAAAGGTATCAGTAAATTTTAGCCAGCAGTTGCCAAGCAAGGGGATTACAATAAAAGAATGTCTTTCTACCTCACATTAGTTAGTTCTTAACCGTAACTTTGTTCTGTGTTTGGAAAAGGAGTGGATGTCGAAGCAGGGGTACATGGTGAAGGGAGGATGCTGACACTGTGTGCTCACTGCCAACACCAGAGGCTGTGTGTTCGCTTGGAGAAACAATAACAACTTTGTTGCTTCTATTGATATTAATGTTCAGAAACCATGTCATGGCTCGGTGCCCTGTAAGCTCAGTGGTTACAGTGCCAGCCACATACACCGGGGCTGGCAGGTTCGAGCCCAGCCCAGGCCTGCTAACCAACAATGACAACTACAATTAAAAAAAATATATTTATATATAGCCAGATGTTGTGGCAGGCACCTATAGTCCCAGCTACTTGGGAGGCTGAGGCAAGAGAATCACTTGATCCCAAGAGTTTGAGGTTGCTGTGAGCTGTGACTGCACAGCTCTCTACTGAGGGCGATATAGTGAGACTGTCTTAAAAAACAAAACAACAACAAAAAAAACCCTGTGTCTTGTTAGGCTTCTGTCACTGATATGGAAGTTTATGGGGAAAGAGATGACACATTTAAAATATATGTTTGAAATTTCAGGACTATCTGTGTGGATTTAGGTAATTCAAATTTGAGGTATATTTCAAAGTAGCACGCTAGCCTTTCTGCCTTTCAGAGATAGGAGTGCAATATAGAAATGAGACTCTGGGCCCACCCAATTCCTGGAATTAGTAACTTTATAATTCTTAAAGACATGGAATTAGATTTGGGGTTTGAAATCTTGCCTTATATAATACAGAGTTATTTTGTGTGGCAAAGGTGTACTGTCTTTGCCAACTTAAGTGCTAGTTTGCAAATGCAAGTCAAATTAAAGCTGTGTCTTTTAATTGATTTTTTTTTTTTTTTTTTAAGACTTTGTCTTTAAAGCTATGGCCCTGGGTAGAGTGCCGTGGTGTCATAGCTCATAGCAATCTCCAACTCTTGGGGTCAAGCGATCCTTTTGCCTCAGTTTTTTTGTTGTTGTTCTTGTTTTGTTTTTTCCTATTTTTAGTAAAGATGGGGGGTGTCTCACTTTTGCTCAGTCTGATCTTGAACTCAAGAGCTCAAGCTATCCACCTGCCTCAGGCTCCCAAAGTGTTAGGATTACAGGCGTGAGCCACCACTCCCAGCCTTAATTGATTTTTTAAAGTCATCATTTCCTATGAATCTTTCAAAAGAACTAACACTTTCTTATTTCTCAGGGCCTCTGAGATCTTTATATAAATTCAGAAAGACACAAGAGTGAGAGCATTACTTTCTATTTTGGGTCCTTGTTTGAGTTTCTTCACTTTACTCAAGTCAGAAGACACATGAATTCTAAAGAATATCTGCTTTTCCCACTCTTGCAAGCAAGCATGAAGCCGTGTGCCCATTTGGCAGGGACTCGGAGTGTTGTCTTATCTTCCTGCTTGTGTGGCTTCTCCACAGACTCCTGGAATCCCAGCTCCAGTCGCAGAAGAGGAGCCATGAGAATGAGGCCGAGGCCCTACGTGGGGAAATCCAGAGCCTGAAGGAAGAGAACAACCGGCAGCAGCAGCTGCTGGCCCAGAACCTGCAGCTGCCCCCTGAGGCTCGCATCGAGGCCAGCCTGCAGCATGAGATCACCCGGCTGACCAACGAGAACTTGGTAAGGAGAGGTGCTTTAGCAAGCAGTGCCTGGCCCTGCCTGATGTCCTAGTTGCTTTTTAATCAAACACAGCTTTTCTTTGCTGGGAAAACCTACACGTGTTACCCTCTTACTCCAGCAGACACATATGATGACTATGTCAGTAGACATGAAAAGGGCAGGCGCAGGAGGCTCTTGAGCATCTGCGCGTTGTCAGGCCTGTGCAGAGGGTCTGGGAGATAGCCAGCCGACCACAGACTGGGCTTTTATAGCCTGGAGGCTCAGGCAGTCTGCTTCCTCTGCAGATTCTCTGCCATCCTAGGAGGGTTCTTAGTGATTAGCACGACAGACTGGGGTCGGGCTCTGTGTACCAAGAAGCACTGAGTCCTCTCAGCCTCCATCTTAGCAGACAAGTGGGAGATCAGAGAGTTTAGGTTGGGGAAGGTGGTTGGCAGAACTGAGCAGGGGCTTTGGGATGATGTTGGATGGAGCTCCCAGGTCAGAGGAAAGGAGTGTTAGGAGTCAGGTTTTTACATTTTCTATTTTTTGAAACAACTTGTACAAGAAGTAAGGAAAAAAAATTTTTTTCTTTTATTTTTTTTTTTGGCAGTGTCTCACTTTATCACCCTTGGTGGAGTGCTATGGCGTCACAGCTCACAGCAACCTCTAACTCAGGCTCAGGTGATTGTCCTGCCTCAGCCTCCTGAGTAGCTGGAACTATAGGCATGTTCCACAATACCCGGCTATTTTTAGAGATGGGGTGTTGCTCTAGCACAGGCTGGTCTCAAATTTGTGAGCTCAGGTGATCCGCCCACCTTGGTCTTCCAAAGTGCTGGGATTACAGGCATGAGCCACCATGCCCAACCTAAGAAATTTTTTTTTTTTTTTTTTTTTTTGAGACAGTCTCATTATGTCGCCCTTGATAGAGCTGTGGCATCACAGCTGACAGCAACCTCAAACTCTTGGGCTTAAGCAATTCTCTTGCCTCGGCCTCCCAAGAAGTTGGGACTACAGGTGCCCACCACAACATCCAGCTATTTTGTTGTTGTCAATGTTATTTATCAGGCCCAGGCCAGGTTCGAAGCTACCAGCCCTGGGACGGGTGGCCAGCACCCTAACCACAGAGCTATGAGCACCGAGCCTAAGACAGTTTTCTTGTCCTTTGCCAGATTCTGAACACGAGCATGGAGTTCAAGTTCTTTCTTTTGTTCTTTAATCTATAAATTATAGATTTATAGGTTTTTAATAGATTTAAGTTTGACAGATATATTTATTATGTTAAAAATCATTGAAAAGTTATAATTCAGGTTTTTAAATGAAATTTTTATATTATAATGTCAGCCTGATTTTGAGAAAAGTTGTTTTGGACTGATGGTGATTTGTGCGTATGTGTTTTTTTTTACTTACAGTTTTTAAAGATCTATAATAAAATAGTTTGAATTTTGCCTGAAGATTTAGCAATCTAAATCATCCTTCCTTAACATTATCATGTTAGTGATAATTTACATTGCAAGTAGTTTCCTAGTGTTATTTATTCAACCATCTTTCATATGAATTAGAAGCAAAACCTGAAGGTATTCGGTGAATAGTCTTCCTCTCTCCCTGAGACTTCATCATGGGAATGGTGGAGAGGGTGAGGGCAGTGTCCTGACTCTTTCCAAAATGACTGAAATCTCTCTAATTTGCCCAGAAAATCTCCTGAATCATAAAATAATTTTAAAGTGCCATTTTATTAGTCTCAAGTATATTATTGCTTCAATTAAACTAACAGTGCTTTGATGACTAATTATCGATAAATGTACTGAATAATAGCAATTGATTGATCAGCATACAAATTCTGTGCTTACAAATGATTATCTTAAAATCCAAGGTGAAACCATGACATAAAGATGCTTCTGGGTGGCAGATTTCCAGAGTTTTTTCACTAAATTGGTAAAGCGCTTTCCTTGCAACCTTGTTTGCAGTATTAATTTTCTTGGCAATTCTTAATAGCTAGTACAAAAATAGTCTAAACCCCCACATTCTAAGCCAGTAGAGTCTAGTTAATGAGTTGAATTTTTAGGTGCTTCTCTTGCCATTACATTGACTACTAAAATTATATCACCTGCATGATTTTGTAAGTGTCTTATGCCACCTGCTAATTTAGTTCTAGGAGAATGGATGCAAACTTAAATACAGGAAACAATATACTTTTTCAAGATTATTATTGTTTCTCAATCTTAATTGTTCATTTCTTTAGGAAACACTTGAGTAGAATATTAAAACATAAGCTGGGTGTTGTGGCGGGCGCCTGTAGTCCCAGCTACTCGGGAGGCTGAAGCAGGAGAATCAATTAAGCCCAGGAGTTGGAGGTTGCTGTGAGCTGTGTGAGGCCACGGCACTCTACAGAGGGCCATAAAGTGAGACTCTGTCTCTACAAAAAAAAAAAAAAAGAATATTAAAACAGCAGAGGACCTAAGCTTAGAAATTCTTAGAAATTCCTCTTCAAATAACATCCACCTGCCCATCTACCCCCTCAACATGAACACAAAGATGATTTTTCCAACCTCTGATGAATAAGCTTCACAGGCCTCTCCCATGCTGCTTTCAGGGGAGAAAGGCACACAGCTTCTCCCCAGCCTCTCCAACTTCACATAGGAGTGCTAGCATTGCCAGTACTCTCACTTTCATTTTATTTGCCTTCCCTACTGTTGCCACTGCTGATGGCAGCAAAAAAAAAAAAAGGTGCAGCAATACGTGAGCATCATGTATGGGGGAGAATAGGAGGAAAGGCAAGAGCCTTTAGGAGTGAAATGACAACCTTATCTGGGCAGTTTGTTTACCTGCTAAATGATGGCATGTTGGTCACAGCCTGTTTGCTTTAATCATGTTTCTTTTAATCAGATACAGAAATATCTGTAATTAGAATCATCTGTACTAGAAATAGAAAAAGGTAATGGCAAGTCACAAATCAGAGCCTTTTAAGTATAAAGTTTCACTATTTGTGATGTAAAATGTTTGAAAAATGATTTTGCTGAGAGGAAGCATCCCCTTCAAAAAGACAGAGAAAAACAAATATCCATTGTGCCTGTTTTTTCAGTATTTTGAGGAATTATATGCAGATGACCCTAAGAAGTATCAATCATATCGGATTTCACTTTACAAACGGATGATTGTATGTAAAACCAAGCTTTGTCTTCTTGCGCTTTCAGCCCTTCTGTAACTGAAGAACACACTGCTGCCTCCTCCTCCACAGGAGTCTCTTCAAAAACTTTCACAGAACTTGTTTCTCCACACAGCTGTCTTTTAGCCAGTAGTGTCATCTGTGTCAGTGTCCTACTGCGTCCATTGTCGTGTTTGATTTCTTATTAACACTAGGCTTACAGTGTGATGGAAGCAAAATGTGACTTGAAAGATCAAGTAACATCCAAGAAGCACAACTTAACACTTTGAAACGTTTGCAACTATTCCATTTGAATCATTGGCTTCGCATCTAAATCCACTCCCGTCTAAACTGGGGAATGAACGAATATATTTGTATTTGTAATGCTTTTCTACCCCATAACCTGACCTATTTCTGACTCATTTCCCTTCCACGTTCTTTCTGAGCCTGCTATTGTCCATTTTCTTCTTGATTATTTAGTTTTTAACTATTTCTGTCATTTGAGAGAATTCTTTTTTTTAAATAGAAAGCTAGCAATCTTAGACTTTTTTATATTCTTCCCCTTCATTGTACTGCTTTTTTTCTGTGTTTTTTTTTTTTTTTTGCATGAAACATTCACAGTTTCCTCGCCTCCCTCTCTCCGTACTGCCCAGGCTGCCAAAGTGCAGTGGCACAATCATAGTTCACTGCAGCCCTGAACTGCTGGGCTCAAGCAGTCCTTCCCAGTAGCTGGATTTATAGGTGTGAGCCACCTTGCCCGGCTTTCTTTCTTCTATATAAGCAAAATTATATCACCTGCACGATTTCGTAAGTGTCTTGTGACATCTATAGTTTGGTCTTAGGTCAGCAGCCCGTTCTTGATCCTGTTCTTGAAGATTATTTTTTCAACTTAGCTTTTAATTCTCAAAACTTCTAAACTTGTCTTAACTTTCATGGCTAATCTTACTGTCTCCAGAAATGTGGATCTCATAGAGAGAGTGCTTCACACACAGGGTGTCAGTCTTTACCAACATTCAACTATTCTTAAATCTTTCCACAAAACTTTTTGTGCATTTATCAAAATTAACTTTTTCTAGACTCCTTTAAAAGAAAGCATTCAATTGTTTTTCCCACATGGAGTCTACTGGAAAAGACTCCACAGTAAGCCTGCTATCCATCGCCCTGTAAAAGATTTTACTGCATTGAGTATTTTAACATTTCGCTTTGATTGTAACTGCATTCCCCATGCCTGCCAGTTTTACCCAAGTGATGGCTCCACCAATGAGCTTTTCTGGAGCTTTTATGTAAAACTAACAGTGTTGTTTCTGTGATTTTGTGTCTGGTTTCTCTCAGTCCATTTTAGAAGGCCTATTTTGATCTTTCCGTTATATTTCTTATTTTGATTTTTAGGATTTGATGGAACAACTTGAAAAACAAGATAAGACTGTCCGGAAATTGAAAAAACAACTGAAAGTATTTGCCAAAAAAATTGGTGAACTAGAAGGTATTTATACATGTTTTTATGGCAGTTACTGAATCTTGGTTTTGTATTGCTATACAAGTGGCCTAATAGAGATTTACATGCAAAATATTAGGGATAATAAGAAAAATGACTTTCAGCAAACCTGATTTCTATAGAATAGAAATTTCCATCTCTCTAGATGAGGAAAAATGTTCTTTTCATGATAATAATAATTTACAAAAGGAGAAAATTCGTTCAGCAAGTATCCGATGAATATTTTCTAGATGCCAGGCACTGTGCAAGGCAGTGTAGCCTAGGGGTTAAGAGCATGGATTCTGGAGTCGTGCTTCTTGGGTTCAAATCCTGGCTCTATTACTTATTAATCCTATGATATCGGGTAAGTTACTGAACCTCTCTATGCCTCAGTTTTTTGCCTGTTAAATAAGATTGATAATGGTATCGAGCTGACATGGTTTGTAAGGGTTAAATGTGCATAATACACCTAGAACAGTTCCTGATACACTCATTCCTTCAGCCTGCCATGCCCTATCATAACTGTGTTTTTCATGTGGTCTTTCTGCTTCTCCTGGTCAAGTCCTGCTCATCCTTTGAGACCAGAGTCATATGTCACATACTCAAGAGCAGCTTTGCCTGACCACCCAGATGGAGCATATGGCCCTGCCCTCCGGCACCCTGGTTTGGCTCACATCTTCTATGGTTTTCACCATGTCGTATTTTTAGCAGTTGTTCTCCTTGAATTAATGGCAACATGGATATTTACTGTCAATAGTATATTACTCTCTTAGATATAAAAATACTGAAATATGGGCGGCGCCTGTGGCTCAGTTGGTAAGGCGCTGGCCCCATATACCGAGGGTGGCGGGTTCAAACCCGGCCCTGGCTGAACTGCAACCAAAAAAATAGCCGGGCGTTGTGGCGGGCGCCTGTAGTCCCAGCTACTCGGGAGGCTGAGGCAAGAGAATCGCTTAAGCCCAGGAGTTGGAGGTTGCTGTGAGCTGTGTGAGGCCACGGCACTCTACCGAGGGCCATAAAGTGAGACTCTGTCTCTACAAAAAAAAAAAAATAATACTGAAATATTTGTTTAGAAATCAGAAAGATTACTTTGTAGTCATATTTTATATACAGGGTGGCCATAAAATTTGTGTACAATTTAAAATAGCATGCAATTTTAAATTGCACACAGACTTTACGGCCACCTTGTACGATCCTTTAGCATCATAATTTATGAATAACATTAAAATTTTTGAAACTCCAAATCACACGTGGACGATAATATCTACTAGTTGTACTTAAAAATCTTTATTCAAAGAACTTTCTGCACTTTGTACTAATAGTATCATGAGGTGATAGAGTATTTGCTTGAAAGAAGCTGATTTTAAGGGTATTAACTTGTGGAATTGTTTATTTGTTAAATTCCTATGCTTCCTTTGCTGTACTTTAGTAAATTTTGATAAACAGAAAGGCCTTCTTATTTTATGTTTTTAAATCAGCCTTCTTTGATTTTTTTTTAAATTGAAGAAACAGGTTAGAATATTTTAAGATTTTGTTAATTCTAAACCATTAGCAATCAGAAGTCAACCTCATCAGTTAAACTATCCTGACAGCTATAAAGTTGAAGTAACACTTAACAATTTATGATTAAAAAGCAAAGATGTACTAGTTCTTAAGAAAAGCTGTATTTTGAGTTAAGTGATACATATGTAGAGGATAAAGTAAAGGTTTCTGTGACTTGGGCACTTGCTGAGTACAGTGTCCTTGCTTCTCCCCTAAACCAGGGAATAAAGGAGACAAGCTCTTTAACACTTCTCTTCATCCCCGTGTCTTCCTGTTGTACAGAAAAAACTGGCAACTCTGTACAACAGAGCAGCTTCTAATGACTAAAAGTTTTCTTATATTTTTCTTTAGATACATTGCGACACACTTAAATCCTTTTAGTTTCAAATAGTACAACTCTTACCTCCTCTCATTAGCTGTGTTTAATGAAGAAGACTGTTTTAGAAGCAAAGACTTTTAAAAAATGCCTACATATATATATATATATGTTGACATTTTATATATGCGTATATATACATATAAATAACTATATATTTATATAATTTTTAGCAGAAATTATATAGGTAAATGGAGAATGCTTCAAAATTTGATCTACTTTGTGTTATATTTTATTCCCAGAGTGGGTGTTCCATCTTAATTTTCATAGAATCAAGAAATTTAGACCTGAAAGGATTCTAGAAATCAGTTAATTATTTCATAAGAGGAAAAACTAACACCCCCAAATTGTAAGTCACCTACCCAAGGTCTCAGCAAGTTAGGTGGCAGGATTAGAACACAAGCCTTCTTCTACTGTTTTTTCTCCTTTGAGTCATATTTTCTCATAGCATTTATGTACTTCATATGAATTTATCTGTCTGTCTTAATTAAACCCGAGATCAAGATCTTCTGTGCCAAACTGAGGAAAAGTAAAATTTTTAAAACCTTCCAATTTCGGCGAGGCTCCCATAGCACAGTGGTTACGACGCTGGCCACATACACTGAGGCTGGCGGGTTTGAGCCCAGCGACGCTGGCCACATACACTGAGGCTGGCGGGTTTGAGCCCAGCCTGGGTCAGCTAAACTACAATGACAACTACAACAAAAAATAGCCAGGCATTGTGATGGGCGCCTGTAGTCCCAGTGACTTGGGAGGCTGAAGCCAGAGGAATGCTTCACCACAGCACTCTACCAAGGGTGACATAGTGAGACACTGTCACAAAAAACAAACAACAAAAAAAAAAACCTTTCAATTTCTTTTACTTTTCCAGGACAAAGATGTTCAAAAATATTTTTCCCTCAAGTTTATAAAAAGTCTAGAAAATGAAACTAAAGTCTTGTTTCAGGTCTTTTTAGAAGGCTGTCTATATTAGATGGAGCACTGGGCTAACGGGCCACTGTCTCAGTCTGTCTGTACTGCTAAACAAAATACCTGAGCCTGGGTAATTATAGAGAACAGAATTTTATTTCTCACAGTTCTAGAGGGAGGGAGGCAAAGATCAAATGCCAGCACATTTGGAGGGTCTGGTCTCTGTTTACACAATGGTATATCTTGTTGTCGCATCCTCTGGAAGGGACAAAGCTTGTGTCCTCACAAGGCAAAAGGCAGAAGGGCAAAGGGCCTACTTGGTTACCTCCAGCCCTTTCCCTCCAGTCTAATCTAAAGGGATTAGACCTTTCTAATCCCTCCTGAGAACAAAGCCCTCAGGACCTAATCACTGCCTAAAAGACCCACCTCTTAATACTGTTGCATTGGGTTTAAGTTTCGACATGAATTTTGGAAGGGACACAAACATTGTAATTTAGCAGCTATCTCTTTGAGTTTTTGAAAACTGGAGTACTGTCCTGGCTTATCCTTGCAAACACTGTAGTTTCCTGATGCTACATAAAGGTTGACATTTTGTTTTAATTAGTAGATAATATTGCTAAATAAATTAAGGTTGTTTTGAGCTGACATTATTTCATTTGTGAGCCTTTGTAACGACTAAGTCCCTATGAAGAATTCAAATGCAGAAAGAAAATTTTTTTGGGTTTTTTTTTTTTTTTGAGACAGAGCTCAAGCTGTTGCCCTGGGTAGAGTGCTGTGGCATCACAGCTCACAGCAACCTCCAACTCCTGGGCTCAAGCCATTCTCTTGCCTCCACCTCCCAAGTAGCTGGGACTACAGGCTTCTGCCACAATGCCTGGCTATTTTTCGGTTGCAACCATTGTTGTTTGGCAGGCCTGGGCTGGATTCGAACCCACCAGCTCAGGTGTACGTGACTGGCTCCTTAGCCGCTTGAGCCACAGGTGCTGAGCCAAAAGAAAAGTTTTAATGAGAGTGTGGCAGATTTTGTCTGGATGTTTTTATAAAGAACCAAAAATATCCTGATTAGAGATTTTGCGAAAGTAAAGAGAAGCTTTCTTTTATTTTTTATTTTATTTATTTATTTATTTATTTGGAGACAGAGCCTCACTTTGTCGCCCTTGGTAAAGTACTTGGCGTCATAGCTCACGGCAACATCAAACTCTTGGGCTCAAGTGATTCTCTTCCCTCAGTCTCCCTGGTAGCTGGGACTACAGGTGCCCACCACAACACCCGCCTCGCTTTAGAGAGGAGGTCTTGCTCTGGCAGGTCTTGAACATGTAAGCTCAGACAATCCACCCGCCTTGGCCTCCCAGAGTTCTAGGATTACAAGCGTGAGCCAGGTGCCCAACCTAGAAGCGTTTTTTTTTTATTGTTGGGGATTCATTGAGGGTACAAGAAACCAGGTTACACTGATTGCATTTGTTAGGTAAAGTCCCTCTTACAATTGTGTCTGGCCCCCAAAAGGTGTGTCACACACCAAGGCCCCACTCCTCTCCCTCCTTCCCTCTCTCTGCTCTTCCTTTCCCCACCCCTCCCTCCTTCTTTCTCTCTCTGCTCTCCCCTTCCCCCACCCCTACCGCATCCTTAATTGTCCTCATATCAAAATTGAGTATATGGGATTCATGCTCTAGAAGCTTTTTTTAAAAACATAAACTCTTAGTAAAAATATTCTCCATATTTTATAAATTCTGAGGTGCTTAATGTTTCACATTCTAACATCTGTCAAATTGGGGTATATCTTACAATCATTGATGGGATATAGTTTAATTGGCACTGTTTTTTCTATTTTAGTGTTATATAAAATGGTATATCTCATAATCAGTGGCATCTTAGATTTGATCAAATCAATAAGTTTAAAACATCTTTGGGTTACATGGAGTCCAAATATGTGCATTTATCAATAAACCCATTATCCTGAACTTGTTTCCTCCCAGTCTACCTTTTTTGAATTATCTCTGTGGCTTAAAGTTGCTAGTAACATAGGTTGCAGGAATTTATTATTTTGTTTTTTACGCACAGCACTAGGTTCACAAGCTGTGGAGACTACTGTGCGCTGCTTCAGAGGTGCTTGTAGTATTGTGTTTAAACAGACTCCAGAAATAACTTATATAAGACTATGGAATTTGAGTGTCCTCTTCTCTGGATAGAGGAACTCATTTTATAATCAGTCCTGCAGTGGTCAGACCACAGTCACGCGTATGAAACACTTCCTTATGGGATCTGTCCATTTTCAATCTGACCACCCTTTAGACATCATACTGTTGCTGGATGGTGGTGACTTTGCCTAAACCAAATTTTCAGCTCTGATAGTCCCAGCGTGTGACGCTGCCGCATGAGGGGGATGGATGTGTCACCAGGCTCCATGCCACATAAACAAGAGCCTCTGCAGGTATTGACGTTTTCTGTGATAACCTCTTCCTGTGGACTGGCTTCTCAGAACTAACCCAGGAAATTGCCCAGAGTGACTCTAGAAGCACTACTGATACTTCTTGGAGTCAGCAACATTAAACTTCCTAATGTTTTCCCTTCTAATCTGCGTTTGGTTTGACGATAGGCTCTGATCAAACTTAATCTGCACTTAAATAGAGTTCTTAACTGCTCCCCCTTTCTATGGATAAAAAGATGAGAACCCGCTTACTAGTGTCTGTCTCCACAGTCACCTGTAATAATTCATATGTTCTCTTTCCTTCCCTTATGTTTCCCATTCGGTTCTCAATTTTAAAATGATATTAGAAGTGCTTTTTTTTTTTTTTTTAACCTTTAGCATAATTCTCTAACTGCTGCCGGTAATGACCATTTTTTACATCTGAAAGTGATGTTAACCAGTGGTGGTTGAACTTTAATGGTCACAACTTAATGGTAGAATTTTAGCATTTTATTAAAAAGAAACAAAAAGCAATTAACATATACGGAATCATATTAGAGGTGTTAATATCTGCTCATAATTTCTCTGAGAATAAGGAGTGGCAGAGAAGGTTAGATTTTTGCCGTATGAAGCCTTTGTGAGAAATCATATCAGTTGGTGTGAAGAAACACTATTCTACCAGATATCTTGATGTGGTTTGAACTGATTGTAACAATACATTTAAAGTAAATGTTCTTTTGCTTTGAATGACTAGATTTGTAGAGCTAAAGGGGAAGGAATCTTTTATAGTCTTGCTGCCCCTTTGTAGAATAATGGTTTTTCCTCCTATGAAGAGGAAAAGTCTAAATAAATTGAACCTTTTTTGATTGGTGTCATTAGTTAGCAAATGGTGATTGGTGAATATGTTTAACCACTTACTTTGGGGACATTTAATCTTATTACAAAATAAACCTTATTACTAAAGAAAACCTATAGTTTCTGAATCAGGTAAATTATTTGATGTTAATACCCTGTTTCCCCGAAAATAAGACAGTGTCTTATTTTAAGATGTGCTCCCAAAGATGCACTAAGTCTTATTTTCAGGGGACATCTTATCTTTCCTGTAAGTAGGTCTTATTTTCGGAGGATGTCTTATTTTCGAGGAAACAGGGTAGTAGTGAGGCTTTAGTGACTTTCAGAATAACATTACCGACTTGGTGCCTGTACTTCAGTGGGTAGGGCGCTGGCCACACGCACCAGGGCTGATGGGTTCGAACCCAGCCTGGGCTTGTCAAACAACAGTGACAACTACAACAACAACAATAAAAAAAACAGCCGGGCGTTATGGTGGGCACCTGTAGTTCCAGCTACTTGGGAGGCTGAGGAAAGAGAATCACTTAAGCTCAGTAGTTTGATGTCGCTGTGAGCTGTGACACCACAGCACTCTACCGAGGGCGACATAGTGAGACTCTGTCTCAAAAAAAAAGAAACCCAGAATAACATTACCATATAATTTTGGCATCTAGCCACTCAATTTTAGCAGAAAAAATATTTTAAGAGGGGACAGTTAAGTGGTTAATATGGCAAGTTTCTGTTATTACAGAGTTCATTCAAAATTATATGAACATGTAACCCTCTCATCTTTTCTATCTGGAAAACATTTTCTTCTCTTTTTTGCCTCTCACGAAGTTGGCCAGATGGAGAACATATCCCCAGGACAGATCATTGATGAACCTATCCGTCCAGTCAACATTCCTAGGAAAGAAAAGGACTTCCAAGGAATGCTGGAATATAAAAAGGAAGACGAGCAAAAACTTGTTAAGAACCTGATTCTGGGCAAGTATTTTTTGCATAGGTTAAAAGGTCTTTCTTGTACACGTGTCAGTGGTTGGAAAAACAAGTCACTAATTTTTGAAACATTCAACATCAAAGTTTCTTTGGTCATCCTAACATACTGTACATCATGGTAGTACTCACATGTCTTGGCCACACCGCACATCCTCTGTCAGACTGCAGGGGCACTCACCTAGGACCCACCTGTAAGGAGCCCTTGAGGCCAGGCCTTCTCGGCCCTGGCTGCACATTGGAACCACCTGGGAAGCTTTTGAAAAGTACTGATATCCACACCCTCTCCCATACGCACGCATACGCACACTAGACCAACTAAATAAAAATCTCTGGGGAGAAGAGCTTGGCGGTGTCTAGTACTTATTACAAAACCTCTAGGGATTCTCAAGTATATCCACAATTAAACACTACTGCTCTAGGCCATTTAGGTTCCTGAGTTTCTGTTTTTCTTTACTTCCCTGGAAAGGTTTCCAACTAAGTATGTTGAGGACAACAGTTCAATAATAGGGAAGAAACAAAATAATTAAGGAAAGGATCCTAGCAAAGGAAAGAAAGGACAGAACAAATGAAATGGGAGTGGAAGAAACATTTCAGAGCAGGATGAGCCTTTTAAGATTGGATGTGACCCCCCTCGCTCTGCAAGAAGACTTTTGGGGGTGGTGGTAAACGACTGGAGAGTGCACATACTGTAAGTTGTGAATGAGAAACCTAAAATCTTCTTTCAGCCTTAGCATAGCATTCCTTTCCCCTAGGAACCAGAGTGACAGCACTATGATTGGCAGTTACACCTGATTTAACGTTCCTAGCATTAAACTTAGTACTATATATAGATGCAGAGGTGCTCCAGTTTCCACACGATCTGCATTTTGCAAAAATGTTAAGGAGCCACTGGTTTTTAGGCATAAAAATTCATTGATTCAAGTATTTACTGAATCCTACTATATGCCAAGCATTTTGTAAGTACTGATAATGAACAAAGCAAAGTACCCATTATCATAGAGCTTATATTCGAGGGGAGAAATAGAGAAAATAAAATAATACATAATGGAGTAAAAAGAATAAAGAGTGAGGGCAGGTGTACTGGTTTAAATAAAATTGCCAAGATTTGATGAGGTGGTCTTTGGACCTCATGCTGATGTCTGAGGAAAGAACACGTGAGGAAGAAAACTAGTAGGTACATAGGCCCTTAGGTGAGAGCATGCCTGGCACTTGGAACCGACAGCACGGAGGCCCCTTTGGAGCAGAGTGAGCTGGGGCTGAGGAAGGGGAACAGGGCCAGATCCCATGGACTGTGGTAAGGATTTCAGATTTCATAAATAAATGAAAGAATCCTACTTGGAGCATTCTCAGACCAAGAGTGACGTGATGTGACATACTTTTTCTTAAAGAATCCCCGGTGCTTATGTGGAAAATGCACTCCTAGGGAGCAAAGGATAACTCGGGGAGGCCAGTTAGGGTGCTGTTGTAGCAATCCCGGAGATGATGCTGGATTTTATAGGTAGCCAAGGGGATTTGTTGATGGATTGGACCTTTGTTGTGAGAAAAAGAAAGGAGTCAAAGAAGATGATGTTTACAGCTTTAGAGACTAGAAGACTGGAGCTGCTAATTACTGAGATGGAGAAAACTTCCAAAAGAGCAGGCTCCATAAGGCAGCAAGAGCTTGGTATGGGAGAGACTCAGTTTGACATGCCTGAGAGAGATATCAAGAAGGCAGTTGATACACGAGACCGGAGTTCAAGGGAAAAGTCAGGGCAGTAGATACAAATTTGGGAGTTGTCATTATACAGACATGTCCCCACACTCAAGAATTTCTCTACTTAATGAGTTATTAAAATACCTTGTTTATGTGACCAACTTACCTTGAACGATTGAACTCGTACGTGACAACTGTGCTTTTATATCTCACAAAGCATGCCTCGTGAAGATTTTCAGTGTTACGTAAGATTATTTTTCCTTTTCTCAGAACTGAAGCCACGTGGTGTAGCAGTCAATTTGATTCCAGGATTACCAGCATATATTCTGTTTATGTGTGTTCGACATGCTGACTACCTGAACGATGATCAGAAAGTAAGATCATTGCTTACATCGACAATTAACAGCATCAAAAAAGTATTGAAGGTTAGTCATGTTTAACAAAATTCTCATAATGTTAAGATGATAGAATGTGCACGGAGGTGCTTTTCCTTCCTTAGACATTAGCTAAGTTGCTTGCAATTTTTAATTTTTTTTAACTTATTTTATTTTTTAAAAAGTTACTTGTTGTGAACACTTTCCAGCTGTAAGTGAAAACTTCCACTGAGAAAACATTCTTCCTTGATCATGTCTATGTGTTTATTTGTTTGTTAGTTTGTTTTCAAAACAGGGCTCAGGTTGAACAGGAATCAAAATTAACTTGTTATAATTGCATTTAATTGTGTAGTAAATTAAGTTACTTCATGGGCAGAAATAGTTTGCTTTGAAGTTTACTTGGAACCACATTAAAAATATTTCATGGAATCCATATAAACAGGGAACGTGATGCTGAAGTTAAAATAGATGTTAAGTAAGCGCAATAATACTTGAACTCATTCACATAAAAAGATGTCTGATGAAGCATTAAAATTTTTCTTCCAACTTTTCTTCTCTTCTCCATCTCACCCCATAATTTTCCCTGTTACTTAACATGCCTGGTTCCATGTGAGAAGCAACACACGCAGATGCTAATCAGAGAGGAAAGACTTGGAAAAGATAGCAAAATTATATAACCAAGCATAAAGCCCTAGATAACTCAGTAATCACTGAGTCACTTGCATAATCCTCCTCTTGACTCCCTACAGAAACAATGAACTTCATACTTGTCTCAACTCAAGTGTTTCTGTGGGGAGCTAAGATAATGTTGGGTAGGTACTTTGCTTTCTGATTTTTTTTTGAGACCAGTCTCACTCTGTTGCCCCAGGCTAGAATGTCTTGTGATTATAGCTCCCAGCAACCTCTAACGCCTGGCTGGGCTCGAGAATTCTCTTGCTTCAGCCTCCTGAGTAGCTGGGACTACTGGTGCCTGTCACAGGACAACACCCAGCTAGTTTTTTTCTATTTTCCTTAAAGACCAGGTTTCACTCTTGCTCAGGCTAGTCTCAAAAGTCTGAGCTCAAGCAGTCCACCTGCCTTGGCCTCCCAGAGTGCTGGGATTATAGGTGTGAGCTTTGCTTTCTGATTATTGAACTTAATGGGACGTTTAGAATGAAGTTAAGTGGATAGTTTTAACTTGCCTAATGGACTCTCAAAAATCTAAGATATCTTTTGTAATTTTTTTTTAATTGTGGTAAAACATACATAATAATAATACCATTGTAACCATTTTTAAGTGTATTGTTATGGCATTAAGTATATTTACATTATTGTAAAACCATCACCATCATCCATCTCCAGAACTTTTTCATCCTCCCCAACTGAAACTGAACCCAACCCATTATACTAACTCCACATTCTCCCCTCTCCCAACCCTTGACTGTGAACTTTTGACAAATGCCGGTTCTCAGTCAGTCCCTATTGTGCAAATATTCTATGTAATTACATTCTCTAGGGTTCCTAAGACATGGAATTTCTGATATTTTAACATTTAAAAATTGATGAATGTCTTTCAAACAAAACTCATTTTATTTTTAGTGTATTGATGCTATAGTACACCTAGATTATGAATTTTGCTACTTTTTCAGTCAGCTACTGTAAAGACCAAAAAACAAAAAATCATAAAGTTCTCTCCCTCTCATCTTAATTGCAAGAAGATATTTATCATTTAACTGTTATACCAAATTGTATAAAAATTAAAAAGGAATGTGATCTAGAATATAACACTCTTTAATACTATTTAAAATTGATAATCATTTGTCTCACATTTCTGTTTTGATTTTAGCAACTAGTTTTTTGCTGTGGGCTGTAAAGCAGCATAACTAGCCAAAGATATATAGAGAATCCATGCAGTTTTTAGCTCATAGATGATTTTTTCTTTCTTTTTTTTGAGACGAGTCTCACTTATATTGCCCTTGATAGAGTGCTGTGGGTCACAGCTTACAACAACCTCAAACTCTTGCCTCAGGCTCCCAAGTAGCTGGGACTATAGGCGTCTGCCACAACACCCAGCTGTTTTTTGGTTGTAGGTGTCATTGTTGTTTGGCAGGCCCGGGCTGGGTTCGAACCTGCCAGCTCTGGTATATGTGGGTGGCGCCTTAGCCGCTGAGCTACAGGCACCAAGCCTATAGAAGATTTTTATCTAAAAAAAAAAAAAAAAAAAAATCAAAAACTGAAAGTAGGAAGAGCCCGTAGCTCAGTGGGCTACTTTCCCACAAAGTAAATGTCCTTTAATTTGAAATAATATAGAGAATCTCATTTTCATGAAAACAGAGGGCCCCCTTAGTATTGATACTAAAAGAAATTATAGACTTATTTTGTTTAAAGATGTCTTAGCAAAGGCAGAGTTTACCAGTGAGAACAAATGCTGAATTATTTCTGGAATGAAGTCTTCTGCTTAGGTTTTAATCAACTTACTGGTAACTCTTTAGTACAGATGCAACTACAAGGGTCTGGCGGAGGCTATTCTGAAGATCTCTGCATTTTGACTTGTCTTGACATTGGCAGAAACAGTCTAGATCAGTGATTTTGTGATCTGCCGCAGGCCAGCCTATAGCTAGCCTTGTCTCCCAATCTGTCTTCATCAGATCAGCCTGGAGCCTCTGTTAGGAACAATTATAATCCAGATTTTTTAGAAAGGGTAAAGTTATTTGTAGTCAAATCTGTACTTAATCCATAAGATGATTTTCTGTGTTTAAGAATATCATAAAATTCGGGTGGCGCCTGTGGCTCAAGGAGTAGGGCGCCAGTCCCATATGCCAGAGGTGGTGGGTTCAAACCCAGCCCCGGCCAAAAAAAAAAAAAAAAAAAAGAATATCATAAAATTTTATTTACTTCCTGGCCATCTTCCTTAATCTGGAAGACTTTATATCTAAATCTTTCAGATATTTACCTAAGAGTAAATTCAAGACCTGAACTCAGTTATTCTGTCTCAGCTAAAAAGACTAAATTAGGTTTGATAGCCTCTAGGGCTTGTTTTTTTGGGGGGTGGATGGGGGTTGTTTGTGGTTTTTTTTTTTTTTGAGATAGGAGTCTGTCTCTGTCAGCCAGGCTAAAGTACAGCAGCCTTGTCACAGTTCACTGCAACCTCCAACTCCTGGTCTCAATTAATCCTCAGCCTCCCCAGTCTCTGGGACTACAGGCGTGCACTACCATACTTGACTAATTTTTCTTTTCTTTTCTTTTTTTTTTTTTTTAGACAGGGTCTTGCTCTTGTTCAGGCTGGGCTTGAACTCCTGACTTCAACTGATCTTCCTGCTTTGTTCTCCCAGAGTGCTGGCATTATAGGCATGAGCCACTGTACCCACCCAGGATTTTTTTCCTGAAGTTTTTTTTAGGAAAATATTCTCCAAAATTTAAGGACTTTAGTTTATTTTGTACTTGCTTGAAGAGTTAAATTTTATTCATTATTTCATAAGAAAAAAGTGATCTTATGAGAAATCCATCTTTCCTTATGATTTATCCTGCTCCCAGTACACTTATATAAAGTCACTACCAAGTACTCAAAGGCAGTTGTTCTCATACTGCTTCTAAAAACTCAGGTTATTTTGTGACATAGTAGTGGAGTTATTGGCATATATGCTATTGGACAAAAAAAGAAAAAATGAGTTTCTGAGGTCATTTAATGCTAGGTACCTATTCCAGGTAAACTATTTTAGGTAAGTAAACCTTTAGGCAAGGTTTTCTTAAGAGAATGTATAGACAAACATTGATATATTTGTGACTTCCCATATCCAGACTGGGATAGTTCATCCAAATGGTTTAGTTTACAAATTCATAATCTTCCCCAATATGTCTACCATTCAGCCCCTGGGAAACGTTCCAAGCCCCAGAGTCTTTTTCCGGCATAATCGTTCTCTCTCTTCTCCCTGCCACTGTGGCCCCGTCTTGGTACAGAGCCAACTAGAATCCCCCTGAGGTACTGCTTAGTGTAGGGCTCCCCCCATCCCGTCTGAGTCACTGCTCAGAACTTTTATCTTACCTTCCACAAGACTTTTCATCTAATCTGGGTGAAGTGTTTCATATTCTTTATTACAAAATCAGTTATTCCCTTTTGTGCTTTTAGTTCTTTCTGATTCCCTTCATTAACCACAATGGAAGTGAGTTTGGGTCCGCTGTGGCTTGGTGAATATTTTTCTTTTTAAAGGGACAGCTAAGTTAACATCAACTTAATTTTCTAATGGCAAGAAAATGGATACCAAGGAAGGTAATGACCAACCAGTGAACCCAGTGGCTGAAATTCTGTTAGCAGTAATATAAGACTTTACAACTGCAATGTGATTTATTTTTTTAATTGTTTATAATGGTAACTGAAAGAAATGGGCCTTTTTAAAATTTCAGAATATTATGGGGGTACAAAAGTTTCAGTTACATGAATTGCTTTTTTACGGTTTGAGTCAAACTTGTAAATGTACCCATCACACAGAGAGTGTGCACTGTACCAAGTAGGTGTAAATTTACCCGTTCCCTCTTTCTCTGTCCCACCTTCTTGGTGCCCATGAATGTTGAATGATTAGCAGTTTGGTAGTAGGTACATATGGTGTTTATTTTTCCAAGAAATGGGCCTTTTGGTATCTGTTCAGTTTTTTCCAGGTTGTTATTTCCCTAAGGAAAAGGTAAATTTAGACTTGTTCTCTCTTTCAGAAAAGAGGTGATGATTTTGAAACCGTCTCCTTCTGGCTCTCTAACACATGCCGATTTTTGCACTGTTTGAAGCAGTACAGTGGAGAAGAGGTGAGAAAACTTTCCTTATAAAACCAGCATGCTATACTTTCTCTGGCTTTTTTAAGGAAAATTTTAAAAGCACAAAAGTTTAACTTTTTGTTGACTTAGAAACCCAGATTCAGAGGTGGCTTGAAAGTTCATTATTTGATGTTCGTTATCTATGATACAGTAAATTGGAGAATGACATAGTTTTTTCCTTGTAAGAGTTTATATTATGACAAAGCACAGAAAAATAAAACAAGCATCAGTCAATGAATGGTTACCAGAAATGAAACTTTTTATCAATATGTCAAAGTGAGCTTTCCAAGAACCAGTATCAAAATATTGCACTAACATATGCCAATAAAGAAGTGTGTCAATTTGGGCCTGCCACTGCACATTAAAGGTGATCAAGGATAAGATATGAGTAAAGATCATGTTTCTTTTGATTTGTCCAAAAATTTCTATTGCTTTTGTTTGTATGGATATGTTCATCAGTTGCTCGATAAACTTTAATGTATTTCAAAACTACATAAAATATTAATAATTACTTTTCAGTCAGGACTGCTGAGTATGTGCCAGATAGCACATACTATAAACAATGTTATGTTCTTACAACATCCCAATGAAGTAGGAATTATAGCCCAGTTTTACAGATGACAAACTAAAGCTCAGGGAGGCTCATCAATTTGCTCACATCCTCTCAGCCAGAAGGAGCTCCGCTGGGATGCCGGGTCTGCCTGCCCCTGAGCACCTGTGGCCCTACCCCACTCCCCTCCATACCTCCCCAGCCTTTTCTAGGAGGGCAGCAAAGAAGCTGATCAGTAGTGCTTTCTGAGCACTCAGATGCAGAGGACTGTCCCAGAAAATGATAGAAAACACAAGGATGAGCAGACATGGTCCCTAAGAAGGTGGGACCATCAGACCAGAATCCTGCAGAGCAGTCAGTTACCATGTCCTGTCAGTTCCCACTTATGGACCATGTCATTAATTAGGTTGTAGGGAGGCAGTCTCTGTAAAAATTGGTCTATCTCAAGAAGATGTTATATGCCCTTTGGGTATAATTCTTACCAATAGGACTACATTTAATAAATTGAAGTTGAGGGCGGCGCCTGTGGCTCAGCGGGTAGGGTGCCGGTCCCATATGCCGGAGGTGGCCGGTTCAAACCCAGCCCTGGCCAAAAAAAAAATAAAAATAAAAATAAAAAAAAATAAATTGAAGTTGAGTTAAGTGCCTTAGATAATTTAGCATTTCATAAGTGAAACATTCATTCACTTTTTCAGTTAAGTTCTCCCAACTTGTTTTGTTGACATTGCTGTTGGGAAGATACATGCTGGATTGCCAGGTTTAGCTATTATTCAAAAGCTCATAAGAAGCGGGGGTGGAGGGGATATGAGGGAAGCAAACAAATACACAGCCCTGGAGAGTGACTGTCCTGGCATTTGCTTGTGGGGTGGATGAACCTCCATAGAAAGAGGACAGAGAGCATGAAGGTGCTAATCAAACAGGAGGCAGTTAAACAGACAGAAGAGATACTTCATTCTGTGTGTTGTTAACTTTGCGTTCTGACTCCAGGGCTTTATGAAGCACAACACGTCTCGCCAGAATGAACACTGCCTCACCAATTTTGACCTGGCTGAGTATCGGCAGGTGCTGAGTGACTTGGCTATTCAGATCTACCAGCAGCTTGTGCGGGTGTTAGAGAACATCCTTCAGCCCATGATCGGTAAGGCCAGGCACTGCTGAGCATGGCAGCTTGCCTGTGTTAGGAGCCCATCAATAAATAGCTACCAGTGGCACATGTTTGGGGCATGTACTCATATGCATTCATATAAATACATCAATTCATGTGCATGTATTCATAAATTATTAAGATACAGGCCTAAAATTAGCTGAGGAATTCCAGAAACCCAGCCATCGCTGAAGGATGCATCAGAATCACTGCTTTGACACAATTGAAACACCAATATCTGGCTCCCTCCCTCTCTCTTAAGATTGGGTTATGCTTAATACCCAGCAGTAGACCTCATACCTTGTCTAGTTTTCAAAAACACTTTGAACTTCACACTAAAACACCTCTACACAGGGCTTTCCTACAGGCCCAGCTAAAACCAAGGAGGCTTGGGAGGCTTTGCACTTTGACAAGCTGCAGTGAGATGGCCTGGAAGGTAATGTGGCAACAAAGGCAGGTCCATGGTGAGCCGTACATCTCATGGCCCCTGTGGAAGTTGTTAAAGGCAATTTGGTTTAAAATAGTAGTTTCTGCCAGGCACAGTGGCTCATGACTATAATTCTAGTACTCTAGGAGGCTGAGGTGGGAGGATCACTTGAGGTCAGGAGTTTGAGACCAGCCTGAGGAAGAACAAGACCCCATTTCAACTAAAAATGGAAAAAATTAGGTGGACATCATGGTATGTGTGCCTACAGTCCCAGCAGGATCACTTGAACCCACGAATTTGAGGTTGCTGTGAGCTCTTATGACTCTATTGCATTCTTCCTGAGGCTATAGAACCAGACTGTGTCTCAAAAACATAATAAAATTAAATTAAATAATAAAATAGTAGTTTCTGATTGGCTAAGCAGCTAAAGGTATTCAGCTACACGCACTATGTGTGATTTCATGTATCTTTCTCTGTGTGTGCTCTCATTCTCTACACCCAGATATGTTATAATATGTATATTTTTTTGAGTCAGAGTCTCACTTTGTCGCCCTTGGTTGAGTGCCATGGCGTCATAGCTTACAGCAACCTCTAACTCTTGAGCTCAAGCAATCCTGTTTCCTCAGTTTTTCATTTTTAGTAGAGATGGGGTTTCACTCTTTTTCAGGCTGGTCTTGAACTCCTGAGCTCACACACGTCAGCCTCCCAGAATGCTGGGATTACACACGTCACAGCTCACAGCAACCTCAAACTCGTGGGCTTAAGTGATTCTCTTGCCTCAGCCTCCCAACTAGCTCGGACTACAGGTGCCTGCCACAGTGCTCGGCTATTTTTTTTTTTTTTTTTGTGGTTGTCAATTGTTTGGCATGCCCGGGCTGGATTCAAACTTGCTAGCTCTGGTGTATGTGGCTGTCACCCTAGCCAGTTGAGCTACAGGCACCAAGCCTCAAATCCTATTTATTAATTTTTCTTGTTACTATGATTGCCATTGGGTTTTTTTTATATTCTTTGTCTAGGCTGATTTAGATTTATTTCCTACATTTTCCTCTAGTATACTTATGGTTTCATGCCTTAGATCTAAGCCTTTTATTTATCTTGAATTAATTTTTGTGACTGGTGAGAGGTAGGGGTCATGTTTCATTCATTTGCGTGTAGCTACCAATTTTCCCAGCACCCTTTGTTGAATAGGGCTTCTTTTCCCCCAGTGTACATTGCTGTCTGCTTTGTCAAAGATTAGTTGGTTGTAGGTAGATGATTTTATATCTGGGTTCTCTACTCTGTTCCATTGTTCTATGTCTCTTTTTTTGTACCAATACCGTGCTTTGTTACTATAGCCTTGTAGTATAGTTTTAAGTCTGGTAACGTAAAGCCTCCAGATTTGTTCTTTTTCTTTAAGATTGCATTGGCTATTCAGGCTCTTTTCTGGTTCCAAACAAAGCATGGAATTATTTTTCTAGAATTGTGAAGTGTGACTTTGGTAATTTGATGGGGATTGCATCGCCTAGTCATTTAACAGCAAAAACAACAACCATTTGGAGTCAATATGAGGTTCTGGGGAAGCTGTTCAGCACAAGGACATGGCTTTTGTTCTCAAGGGGCTCCCAGTTGGGGAGTAGGCATCTCAAAAATACTCTAGGGAGGCATAAGCCAAACGCCAAGAGAGCACAGTAGGGGGAGCAGCAGTGCCACAGATGAAAACAACAAGTCCTGGAGACTGAGGGTAGCCTGACCTCACTGCTGTTGTGGGTTAAGGAAAGGCCCATCTCTCCAGCCCCACAGCACTGCCCTCTCCCAAGTCTTCATCCAGACTCTTGTCAGTATCCTGCCTTTCTTACTATTTTGCCTCTGGAGCTCACATATCATGGAAAATACTTAACCCTAACCATTACCTACCTCTCTCAAAAACCCACCAAGATACCACATGCTTTTGCTATCACAAGGATACTGCTTCTTTTTTTTTTGGCCAGGGCCAGGTTTGAACCCGCTACCTCCAGCATATGGGGCTGGCGCCCTACTACTTGAGCCACAGGTGCCGCCTTTTTTTTTTTTTTTTTTTATATCGTTTTTGGCCAGGGCTGGGTTTGAACCTGCCACCTCAGGCATATGGAGCTGGTGCCCTACTCCTTTGAGCCACAGGCACTGCCCTGCTTCTTATTTTTAAAAGTATGTCATTAGGATGACTTAATCTCATGGAAAATTTTTGCATTTAAGAATTATTTTGGCTAGGTGCAGTGGCTCACACCTAAAAATCCTAATTTTCTGGGAGTCAGAGGCAGGAGGGTCACTTGAGGTCAGGACTTCAAGACCAGCCCTGAGCAAGATTGAGACCCTGTCTCTATAAAAAAGGGAAAAATTAGCTGGGTGTGGTGGTGGATGCCTATAGTCCCAGCTACTCAGAAGGCTGAGGCCAGAGGCTCTCTTGAGCCTAGGAATTTGAGGTTGTTGCGAACTAGGACAACGAAGCACTCTAGTGTGGCCAACAGAGCAATATTCTATCTCCCCCCAAAAAAAAAAAAGAAGAAGAATTATTCCTTCATTTAAGTTTAAAATCCAGAAGCCCTTTTTTGATGAAATTCCTTTTGTTTCCATTTTGATACTCAGATCATTTTCCTAAGTTGAATGTACGTGTGAATATGTGCACATGAAACAGGTTTTCTCCCGAATCTTCTTCTCTAACAACTGGAATACTCCTGCAGTCTCAGGCATGCTGGAACATGAAACAATTCAGGGCGTGTCTGGAGTGAAACCCACGGGGCTAAGAAAGCGAACCTCCAGTATTGCCGACGAGGGCACCTACACACTGGACTCCATTCTTCGGCAGCTCAATTCCTTCCACTCAGTCATGTGTCAGCACGGCATGGACCCAGAGCTGATCAAGCAGGTGGTCAAGCAGATGTTCTACATCGTGGGGGCTATTACCCTGAACAACCTCCTCCTGCGGAAGGACATGTGCTCCTGGAGTAAAGGCATGCAGATCAGGTGAGCAAATGCCAACATCGGTGACAGCTTCTTTTCGCTGCCCAGCTGGCCTGCCGGGTTTTGGAGAGCTGATGACTTGTTTGCAGTCAGTGCTCTGATGTCTGGTGCCATGTGGCCAAGGAGCAAGGGAGGAACCGGCATGGAGCCACTCTCTTCCCTGGCTGGATTTCTCCAGATCTCCATCATTATTGTGGCCTGTCTGTGCCTTGCCAACAGGGTCTCCGCATGGCTTGATTTGCTTGATATGAAACCCTGCTCCACTGTGCAACTAACGTGTTTGAGAGAATGAAGAGATGATGCAAGAATACACAAAGATGAGATAGCTGTTCCTCTCTTTGTATGTGTGTTTTAATTACACAATAAGAAGATGTAAAATTATTATGAATATTTCTAATGTTTGAGAGCTCTGAGAAATGTATTTTGGCAAAACATTTTTGTACCTATGGCAACAAGAGCAAGTCTAATAGATCTTTTACTTACTTACATACTTGAACTATGCCCCCTCTGTATTTTAAGGAAAGCTACAATACATGTCATCCCCAACTACTCCTCACCAGGACCTCACTATTATAATAGAATTGATTTTTTTATTTTTTTTGCAAATATTTTATAACAACTGGAATATTTGCTAAGTCTGGGGTAATGCCAGTGTTCTAATTCAGCCAGACCAGAGAGAAACTCAGACATGGAAGGCAGGTGTAACATGCTTTATTCAGCTCGGGGCAGCTGGTGAGCTAAGTTATGTGGGAGGCTCACGGCCAGCTAAGTTACACGTCGCCATCTGTGATCCACAGTCTGCAGTCCGAGCAAGGAAAGGTCCTGTGCACCTTCATACGTGGGGAACAAAAGTGGCAACATGCCAAGCAGCAGTTACATGCGCATGACTTCACTGTGCACTGTGATGGCCCTCTAGGAATACAGGGCACTTTCCCATGTATTTCCCAAGACAGCTTCATCTCGTCCCATATCCAAGGCCATGGGAGAGAAAGCCCAAACACTTTTTCATGTCCCTATACTGGGAAAAAGGCTTTCTTCCTACAAAAGTCTTTAATTAATCTCTGGAAACCTTAGGGTTCTTTTCAGGTTTTGCATTCTCACCCACATCTAGTCATAGTTAACTTTAAGAAGATAATACTCTCCACTCAGGTAGCAGAATTTATTATATATAAGCTTTGCTTATAAATGTGAGATCACCCACTGTCTTATCATAATGGCTTCTGTTTGCCCGATTACTACGTTCTGATTGGGGTTCACTTACCTCACTCTTAGTTTGAGAATCACTGTCACTTGGTTGGCCACCTGTGAAACCTCATCATCTTTGCATTTTCTTTGTTTCTCTCCCTACTGGAAGTCTGTCTCTTCCAAGGGCCCACTCTTTTCCTTGCTCTCCTTCTATCCCTGAGCTCTCTTAAGCCACTATCTCCATCTCCCAGGCACCTTCCTAAAGAGGCTTGAGCACAAGGCAACCCATGGCAGATCTGGTTATTCAGTTACCTAATTCAGAGTTTGTTTTACAGGATTAAGAGTGCTTTGAGGATTATCAGGTCTTACCCCACAAAAGGGACCCATCTCTTGAAATTGTAAGAGAGGCCAGAAAGTGTTATCTGGTCAGCTCACCAGTAAGGACAGAACAATATTATGTACTCTATTTGTTCATTACAAAAAGTCTTACAACTTTTGCTATTATGCCTTGATATCTATCTTTCATTAAGAGAATTATATTCTCTTGTCATTGAATCTTACGTAATTATGAATATAAGCCTCCTGACTCCTATAACGATAAATTTGTAAGCATAGCTGATGAGATTTAAGAAAATTAAACAAAAATACTGCTTGTCATTGTAACAGAAAATCCTGACAAGGCCACACACAAAAAATTAAAACATTTATGACAACACTCAGCAAATTTGCATTCTGTCTCTCATTCTCTCTCGCTCTCTTTTGGCATAGATATAATGTCAGTCAACTGGAAGAATGGCTACGTGACAAGAATCTGATGAACAGTGGGGCTAAAGAAACTCTGGAACCTCTCATTCAGGCTGCTCAGCTTTTGCAAGTGAAAAAGAAAACAGATGATGATGCAGAAGCGATTTGTTCCATGTGCAATGCTTTAACTACCGCCCAGGTAGGGCCACTTTCCCTGTTGTGAAATAAGTTAACATTCATCGAAGTAAGAAGTCTTCTGGTGACAGCTTGTGTGTGTGTGAGCTGACTTTATCGTGTCAGAGAAGGTGCATGTCTGTATAGATCTTAACGGAGATTTTACCAGAAATTATTTTAGTGTGAGTTTATATTTAATATTTGGCAAATATTTATTGTATTCTTACAGTGTTCTACAGACTGTTGCAGGCACTGAGATACAACCATAAACAAAACAAAATCTCTGCTTTCATGAGAATGTACATTTTATGGAGCTTATATTCCATAAAAGAATTTTCCATATTATTAAATATTTGAATGATTCTTTAGACTTTTGTTTAAGACAAATAATTCTTGTTCCTTCGATTCAACAAATGACTAATTGAGCTCTCATCTCAAGGCACCATCCTTGTTGCTGGAGGAAACACTTCAGTAAGGAAATGGCTGTCTTCACGGTGCTTCAGTTTACTAGGGAAGGCAGAGATGGATCCTGCTGACTCTACCATAGAGTTCTAATAAATTCTATAGTAAGGGGTCTAAAGGAAATCCTGAGGGGTGATAACTGTGTTCAGGGATGGTCCCATAGGCTGGGCATTGAATTTAACAAGTGAGAGGATGGGAGGGGCATTTGAGAACAGTGGCAACAGCATGAGGCAAAGAATAGGCATGAACATGCCGTTTTTCTTCTGCATCGTTATTTTCTGTGCTGACTCTTGGACTTTCTTATTATTTATCATGTATCTCATGACATAGACATCTTTGGTTATGTCCAATGCAGTTAAAACTCTATTGAGATCATTGGAATCCAGATTTGCGGCTTCTTAATCCTGAATTCATGTTTACGTAAGTTCTTGCTAAAAATGAAGCAGAAACACACTACTGAATAGAGATTCCCCCCCATTTCTGCCAGGTGTGGAAAGTAAGGATACCTGGGGGAAGCTGGAAGAGTTTGCTGTCATCCAGCTTTTAAAGAATATACTTCAACACTTTAATACACTCTGAGCACCTGTTTCTTAGAGTGAGGTAGATCTGTAGTCAATTTATGTAGCAAATTTTATTTAACAAAGTGGTCCTACTTTTCAAAGTTCTAATACTTGCCTCTGAGGGGCTAATCTCTGATTCACTGTATCACTCACAGACCTGATCAAGATGCCCACTCTCTAATTCACATCTCTCTGGTGTTTAATTTATTCTTTACCTATAGACTGTTGCGTGACTGGAGACGCGAACGAACAGCAGCTTTGCCGTGGGTGTAAACTCGCTCCTGTAATTAAGTCAAGAAACAGACTATACACCGTGGGATGGCTTATAGTGAAAATCTTTATTCCAAGTTTTAGTTTTATACTCTTCTAGTCACGTAGACACTTAATCTATTATCTGTTAGTTTCATCATCATCTTATCTTCTTTTTTACATATTTGAAATTTAACTTGAAAGGAAATATTTATCATATCAATGCAATCACCTGAGTAGTAAATCTCTTCTTCTAAACAGTGACTAATTTCCGAGCAGGTGAAAGTAGCCACAGGGGAATTGAATATCTTCAAGCATTCACTCAGTTTACTCAGTATGAAGTAATGACTGTGTCCTTCCCTCAGGGCAGAGCACCTATAGACCTCTGACAATATGTTGTTAACATATGTCAACCCTCTGGCCCGTATCTCTGAGGAAGGGTGGCATGCCCTTGGATCTCAGGCTTCACAGGGTGTACAGCTCAGAGAAAAGGCCTAAGGAATTTACAACTCCAAAAAAGCCTAACCCTGAGAGTAACCCAGGGGAGTCCAGGTCTCTTAAGCCTCTGGAAGAAAAGCAAGTCATTTTAAACTCACACTGAATTTATTTTGTGTGCTTGATGTAGGATATATTTATTTCTAAATATTATCCTACATAGACCAGCACTGTCATGCATTCAATTTTTATTTTTACTTTATTTTAATACATTTTAATTCAATAGTCACGTGGCTATTGTATTGGACTGCACAGCTTGAAAAAAGAAATAGCTTTCTACCTTATACAGGTAATTATTTATTTTTATTAGAAATGAGATATGACCATTTTACAAAAGAAATTAATTTGAGTTTTTTAAAAGACTTTCATACCCTCTAGTTAATCGGTTAATTTCTTTAAGAGACTTTTGTTGCCGCTTGGCGCCTGTAGCACAGTGGTTACAGCACCAGCCACAAACACAGAGGCTGGCGAGTTTGAACCCAGCCTGGGCCAGCTAAACAATGACAACTGCAACCAAAAAAATAGCCAGGCATTGTGGCCAGTGCCTGTAGTCCCAACTACTCAGGAGGCTGAGACAAGAGAATCTCTTAAGCCCAAGAGTTTGAGGTTGCTGTGAACTGTGACGCAATGGTACTCTACCAAGCGTGACATAATGAGACTCTGTCTCAACAACAACAACAGCAAAAAAAAAAAAAAAAAAGAAAGAAACTTTTGTTGCTATTCATGTTATTCATTTATAGTAACTTATCTTTTATAAAAATCATATTCAAAAAATTCAAAAGAAATATTCTATTATTTTTAATATGGCTAGATATGTATTTGTATATTAAGAGAGCAAGTTGCAGAAAATATTAGTAGAATGAATTCCATTTGTATAAAAAAATAAGCTAAAATATGGATAGAAGGTAGCTATAAGGGGACTCAGGACTTGGTTAACAATTTCCACTTTTAAGACTGAGAGGATAGGAGTGAGGCGCTATGATTTTTCTTTTTCTTTTTTTGTTTTTTCTTTTTTTTGAGACAGAGTCTCACTATGTTGTCTTCATGGTGTCACAGCTCACAGCAACCTCAAAACTCTTGGGCTTAAGCAATTCTCTTGCTTCAGCCTCCCAAGTAGCTGGGACTACAGGGGCCCACCACAATGCCTGGACATTATTTGGCTGCAGTTATCATTGTTGTTTAGCAGGCCCGGGCTGGGCTCAAACCCATAATCCTCAGTGTATGTGTCCGGCGCCCTGCTCACTGAGCTATGGGTGCTGAGCCTATTATTTTTCATGTTTTGTTCTTTTGTACTGATGAATGTTTTTTCTAAATTTATATGGCTTCTTAAAATATACAAATATTACATTAACACATTCTTGTAAAAATTTAACTAACAAATGTAAATGTGCCCTAAGATCAGATCCTTCTCTCTTCTCCCAGCCCGCCTGCTGAGTAGAAGTGAAAACTATATGCACGTATCCTTTTAATTTTCCAGGTATAGGTGCCCAGTATGTAATTCATAATATGCCAAAACCTTGATCATTTCATTTCTCACAGATTGTCAAGGTGTTGAATTTGTACACTCCAGTTAACGAGTTTGAAGAAAGAGTCTCTGTATCATTTATTCGTACTATACAGGTAAGTGCTCCTATCTTTTCTTTTCCTTGATTCAACAACAGTCTTTTGAATGGAAAATTAATAATTTATTGAAGGATAATGTATTTTTATCTATTATATTATATTATTTTACTGTTTTGATAACAGTTTATTGGGGAAATGAAGTGATTTTAAACAAAGATAAACATTAGCTAGGAATTTTCAGTAGAAATTTTGGCAGAAGATAGATTTGAAGAACTAATGCTGTATTTATTTTCTTTCTTCTTAATCTCCTCAGATGCGTTTACGAGACAGGAAAGATTCTCCTCAGCTGCTCATGGATGCTAAACACATCTTTCCTGTCACCTTCCCTTTTAACCCATCCTCCCTCGCACTAGAAACGATCCAGATTCCAGCCAGCCTGGGCCTGGGATTCATCTCACGGGTCTGAAAGTGATGTCCAGGCAAACATTGACAGTACATTCCTTGCCTGAAATAAGAACCCATTATTTCTAGTGGGCAACTGAAAATACATTTTTAAAGATAAAGTACTGATAATCTCCCAAACAAGAGGTTAGTAACTGGAAATCTCCCCTGAATGCTTTCATCATCTTGGAAACAAAGATAGGCTCCTTTGTGCTGTGTTATCTTTATAGCAACTCTTCATCCTCGATCAGTTAGGTATTCTGAGTTTACATGCAGGTGAATGATGGAAGGGGAGGAGGGAGGGAGGGAGGAAAGGAGGAGGAAAATGTGTCTTTATCTGCCAGCATTTATTTTAAATCCTTAACACTGCATTTAAGGGGTATAAAAAACACAGATTATATATGTGAGCTATTGTTAGGAAGGCTGCAAGGAAGAACCTCCTCTGTGCTAAACAAAAGAATTTAAAGAAAAGTCACCACTGAGTACATATCATATCAGCTTAGGAATCAATTATGTTGATATTGTCAAACTGGATCAAAAAATAAACTGGCAATATGTGAAGTAATTGGTCAAGTAACTTCCTTATTTGTGTCACTGTAGAGATAGTAAATGAATATTGGTTTGCTATATAGCATAGATGTCCACTTACTGTAGTTTACTGAGCATTTTAAATTGCTGCTACATACCGTCTTCTTAAAATGTAAGCGATATTCTTATTAGGCACTACAACAATAAGCTTCGCTTTTATCCACTCTGTTTACAATTCAGTCAAATCACAGTTTTAAATGGAGTACATGCAAATATCTATGGATTCACCTGCACAAGTAGCAGACACTGGAGAGTCATATAGTAATGTGACAAAATGCTTGACACTTAGGGGTAGGATTAGACTAAGCGGCTACTGTTGATGTCATTACTTATTCAGGATGTGTTACATTGATGTGCTCATTAACTTTCCCTGGTGGATAGTGTGCCAGGCTACAGTGTTCTAGGAAGTGACTTATCTTCAGTTACCAGATCAGACTCCTGCAGTGCATAGTTTCAACCTTAACAGGTTTTCTTTCTTCTTCTTAATTTATTAAGAATTAATCTCAGTTACTGTCTAGAAAAGATCATCAGAATATTCATGATTCAGGTATCAAAACATTGTCCTATAAATTATGCAAAGAAGGTATATAATAAATATTTAATTATAATTCAGTTTTTAGGCTTTGCAACTTCTGTGTTCTCAGATACCACTAGATACTTAAAAAAGCATCATATTAGGAATATTTTTAGAAAACTTATATAAGAAATATAAGAAGATTATTGAATTTTACAAAGGATTCGGTTCAGTTAGACCCATATTCTGTAAGTTTTCATTCTGAAGTTGTAATTAAACATACTCACCATTTTTTTCTAGAAATCTTATACAATAAATTATTCAGATTATGCAAAAGCAAATTCTTAGCTTTCATGAGAAACTCTAGTTCTGAATTACAATCATAGATTATATAATTTAACTATCAGATGGTCTATAAAAATGACATATCAAATATGTGCAATATTTATAGAAGTCAAACAGTTTCAAATCAGTGATAAAGATTGTTATTAAAAGTTAAATACTATAACTTATTTGGACCTCAGTTTCCTTGTTTATAAAAATAAGAGGGCTGGACAACTTATTTTTAAGGTCCTTTCCACATCTAACATCCTCTCCTTTCAGCATTTAGATCCTAGAGAAAGAACTGCTGCTCATCAGTAGGTCCGTCCTCTGGTGGAGAGACAAGTGTGTGTGCCTGTCAGTTCCTTAGGGTTAATGAAATGTAAAGTTGTAAGTTTGTGTAGCTGGAAACTTTCTTAAACAAACATGATTTGTGATATGTTTTTAGAAAGTCCTACTATATTTGTGTTATTTGAAAATTCATTAGTTTAAGTAATTTTTTATTACATCGTACACTCCTTTATTCAGTTTGAATTTATTTATTTGCAATATCCACTAAAAGCATTACTGATTCAATCACATTCTTTCAGTTTTCTCTGATTGTCAATGTGGTTTTCAGTAAACAATTAATCCTGTAACCATTTGGTTAGTACTGAATGTGTCAGAGTCTAACAGCAGAGATGAGACATAAGTGGGGGAGTTGCTAAGAAAATGCACCCATGGTAGGCTGCCCACCTCAGCCCCGGAAGTCCTCCAGATCCTTCCCCCCACTTAGTCCTGTGTTGCCTGACCTACACATTCCCTGAATCTGTCAGATCCTCGGGATCATGCTGTAGCTCCCTCTGCCAGGCAGCCCTTTTTCTTACTCCAGACAGCTCAGGTCCTGTGATGTCTCTGGCCTGGGTCTTCCTCTCTCACCTGTCTCCTGTCTTTCTGCTGTTGCGTGCTGGAGCCACTGTCCCGCACCTGGGCCAGAGCTCCCACTGCTGCGTCATGCAGTCTCCTGTTCAGTGATGGTGGCACAAAGGCTCTGCTGCTGCAGGGCTCCAGCTTCCTCCAAAGCCAACCCAGAACCTCAGACAAAGATCTGAATTAACTTCTCTTGGTGGCCCGAACTATTTCTAGTCATGACAAGCATACCTTTAAACCAGGGAACCTTAAGACCCAGTAAATGGCTCTGTATACTAGTATCTTGAAGGTATACAACAGTGGTTCTCAACCCATGGGTCGCAACCTGCAGGAACTGAATTAAAGGGCCACAGCATTAGGAAGGTTGAGAATCACTGGTATACAAGATTCTGCTGACCACGGGTACCTTTTGGCCAATTTGAGGACTGTTTTCTGTCTTCCACATTTTCGCACCCAGCTTCAGACACCTCTGCCAGCCTTTCCCCAGCCCATTTATTCACTCTCTTCTCCTTCCCTCAACTTATTGTATATCCCACCCCCTGTAGACTTGCCTGCTGTCTCAGGTGGATGGAGTCGTCCTCAGTTCTCCTGGTGGCCTTCTCACTTCTCTGCAGCACCTTCTTTAACATTTTCACTAATTGGCTCTTTCACAATTCCTCTGTGCCACACAATAATAGGAATTCAAAGGCAGAGATCTTAAACGCCCCAACATTTCTCTGTCTCTGCAGTCTTCTCCCCACTCACATTACAAACAGACTTACCAGGGTCCCCTGGGTGATGTCGATTGTTTAGGGTAAAAGAGAGCAACAATTCGTGTGTGACACTGACAGGGCCCTGTGGAAAGCAGTGCAGGGGCAGTACCTGGGCTTGGCTGTGCTTTCCCGCAGCACTCTCCTCTGCGTGAGCTCTCCTCACCCTCGCGGCGGCGTGGATGGTAGACAGGGTAGCTTCTACAGTTCTTTGCTGGTGGTCTTAGATGGAGACCAGGTCAGTGACCCACCTGAGGTCACACAGCCCTCAACCTGGGCACATGTGAGGCAGGAGACTTTAAAAAGTCAGGAGGTCATGTTCTGACCCTTCCAGTACCTGTGGGCTACCTAAGCCAGCAAGGGGTGCTCTTTTTCTTTATCAGAGTTGTCAACTGGCATGTGGGAATTGAGCAAGTGCTGAGTACCAAATTTTATTTGTTCTAAGGCAACCAAGCACCCAGAGCCGGCTGGTTTTCTTTTTTATCGTAACTACCTACTATAACTAGGCTTGACTTTTGTCATGAATCAGTGCTCACTGGGAGGGTGCCGTATTCTCTGGTTAGGCATTGATTAGTAGCAGGCTGTCAGAACCAAAAAAGACAGGAAGCAGTGCTAGCCTCTCTGAAGTTAAGAGGAAGGTCACTCTGCATACACCCCTCAGAGTTCCTGGTATAGCCACCAGGTGACTGCACAGCCTACAGAGAACCGGAGCCGCAGGCCACCCTTCCAATTTAGGTCCTTAGCACAGAGGAGCCCAGGCCACTGGGCACTTCTGAGGGCCATCCACCAGACAAGCCAGCTACAAGTCAGTGTGTATGAGGACACTCCAATGTGCGCAAATTGCAGGTGTTGACCTTGGAGCTAGGAGGTGTGCTGTGCGCGTGCGCCAAAGAGGCTCTGTGTATTGCCGTGGTCTCCGTGGTTAAGTGCGTTGCTGCTTGTTCTCAGGCTGTGCTGTGAGGGCCGCCTTAACCCTTGCTCCCTTCCCTTCTAGAGCTGCCTTAAGTTCTTCAGAACTTTTCCTCCATAAGGGGTATCTTGCCTAGAAGAATATCTTGCCCTATTTCTCAAGGTTTTATGAAGGTTTTGATTGGGGGTGGCCTCCAACAACTAATTCCTTTCCCCTCTTCCTGCATGACTCCCCTCCTCTTGTTACTTTCTCCTTTCTTTTCTTTCCAAACAGGTATTAGAAATATAAGGTCGCAACAATCTGAGTGAACGAAATGTGAGCTTAGAGAATGTTCCTGAGTTAGTGGGACTCTGTGTCACAGTAACCAAATAACATATGAAAGAAATATAGACATAGGTTAGATTCTTGGTAATACTTAAATGTCTTGTTTTCCACTAATCTTTTCTTAAGAAAGGTAAAAGGTACAACTCTAAAACTTTTCGTGGACCTTGTTGGGCATATTTTTTCTAAGAGTACTATAAAAGCTTGAGTTAAAACAGGAATGAATGCTTTAAGTTCTAATCCATCATATCACCCTAAATTAAACAAACCAACCCAGAATTACAATAGACTTCTCAATAGATCAGGAAGTGAAAAATATTGTATAAAATATCCTCCAAAATGCATTTTATATATTTTTTATTTTGTATTAACTTCACTTGATGGATATTATTGGATTCATAAAGTATCTAATAATTACTATTGTAATGGTTGAAATATTTGAAAGAAAAATGATGGGGTTTTTTTTAATCGAAATTGATATATACTAATCCAATGCTTGGTAGCTCAGTACATGTTCATGCATTTTTCAGAGTGAATAGTTTCAAATATCTTATTGTTGCCATCTGTTATAAAATTTTAGCCTATATTCCAGGCTCTCTAAATCATTTGAGCTATCATGTTTTTCCAACAAATGGTAATTTTTTTAAAAAAATGGATATGTATGTTTCATTTATGATTCCTAGTTATGTATTTCTGTAGGATCACAGAGTAACATTGATTTTTTTTGCGTGTCTTTGGAAAATTTCAATTGCTCTAACAGTGTTGCACTGTTAAAACGAGCTCATGACATTTAACATATTGTATTTTAATTAACTTTATTTATTAATTTGCTATGAAATTCACATGCCTTTGAACTATAATGAAATTAAACCTTGCAGTTTTTCAAATATTTTTCCTTGTTGGATCTAAAGAAGGAATTCTACTTTCATCTGCACATAAAAACATGATATCATCTTTGGAAAGTTCTTAAATGAAATATTTATCATTAAAAAGGAAACAGAAATACTGAGAAGTGAAAGGCATTATCAAGTCTTTAAGTCTGCTTTTAAACTGAACCCATTCCAGCATATCTTACATGAAATTTTTAAAAAATAAGTTAATAATTCACCTCATATCAACAAAAGCCTTTGAAACATGGGTTTTCACTAGATACCACCTAGTGCTAAGATGAAAAACAAAACAATAACAGAGTGATATTTATGCTCTAAATCTGTAATTGTCTAATGTTGTGCTTGGTAAATGTGTGTCATTAATGCTGTGTTCTCCTAGCTATTATAGAATATTATTTAAATAAAGATATGGATATAAATGGTTTTTGTGAATCAATGACTTATAAATAAACTCACTGCAAATGTTAAAACATCAAAACAAGGTGTTTTCCTGAAGACTGATGGATGCGAATATAACTTCTCATGAGAATATTCTAAGGAGTCTAGGAAATTTAGAAGTTGGCAAGTTTCCCTTCTATGTATGAAAACATAATGATATATATGATTAAGAAGGGAATTGCCAAATACTGAAACAATCATGCAAACAAAAAAAGGCAGCCTGTTTTCTTCAAGAGGAAGTTATACCTAAATGTATTGGAATTCTTTGATGAAGAAATAGACATAGAGGAATTTAATATACATAATCTGCTTAGACTTCCAAAAGATTGAGGATGTGATTTATATCAAATGTTCTACTTTTTTTTTTTTAGACAGAGCCTCAAGCTGTCACCCTGGGTAGAGTGCTGTGGCATCATAGCTCACAGCAACCTCCAACTCCTGGGCTTAAGCGATTCTCTTGCCTCAGCCTCCCAAGTAGCTGGGACTTCAGGCACCTGCCACAACGCCTGGCTATTTTTTGGTTGTAGTTGTCGTTGTTTGGCAGGCCTGGGCTGGATTCGAACCCTCCAGCTCTGGTGTATGTGACTGGCGCCTTAGCCACTTGAGCTACAAGCGCCGAGCCCAAATATTCTACTTTTTAATAGACTAGGAAAGTCGACAAACTTTTACACTGGAGAAATAGCAAAAAATTATGTAAATGTACTTCTTAGGATGAAGAAACAGAATGGGGTTATTCAGAACGGTGATGGAATTAGTCTCACCTTCATTTATAATAAGCAATGAATCTAGTCATGCGCTATATAACATTCTGGGACCACATATATTATACCAAGGGACTACGTACATTATAGCCCCACAAGATTATAAGGCAGTATTTTTACTATGCCTTTTCTATGTTTAAATACACAAATATTTACCATTGTGTTATAATTTTTTTTTAGAGTCACTCTGTCGCCCTAGACAGATCATAGCTCACATCATATGTCACATCATAGCTCACAGCAACGTCAACCTCTTGGGCTCAAGAAACCCTCTTGCCTCAGCCTCCCAAGCAATTGGGACTACAGGCGCCCACACAACATCCAGGTTTTGGTTTTGTTTTTTTTTTTTGAGACAGGGTCTCACTATTGCTTGAGCTGGTCTTAAACTCGTGAGCTCAAGCAATCCATCACCCCAGCCTCCCAGAGTGCTAGGATTACAGGTGTGAGCCACTGCACCTGGCCGCATTGTGTTACAGTTGCCTACAGTATTCAGTACAGTAGCATGCTGTAGAGATTTGTAGCCTAGGAGCAGTAGGCTATCCCATATGGCCTATATGTGTAGTAGGCTATACCTTCTGGGTTTGTGTCAGTACTCTCTATGATGTTCACACAGCAGTGAAATTGCCTAATGGTGCATTTCTTAGAGCATAGCCCCTTCAAGTGACAGATGGCTCTACATGGTTTTTATGTAAATTATACACTTCCTACCTCCATGTCACATTCATGTCCTCCCTCGTGACTCATTCAACTCATTTATTAAGCACTTCTCTGGGCCCTAGAAATAGCATCCAAATTAAGTTGAATTATTATCCCCATGGATAATATTTACAGTTAGTGAGACACCAGGGTATTACAAGCAATGAAATGGCAAAATTTGCTAAATAAATTGGAACTGAGTCAAGGTTATCCCCCATAATAAAATCACTCTCATCCAGTTCCATTTGACATGTTCATTAGTATTCTTTGTGAGGCACAAGACAAAAACCAAACTCAACCAAGAAGGAAATATTATATTAAGTTCAGGGTTTTGGCCTCATTCTTACCCAAGTGACAAAGATGTGTTTGGATTTGTTCTATGGCTCTGCCTTCTAGCCTCTTTCTCAATGTTGCCAGTAAGACATTCTAGGATGGAGTCTTAGTGACTGGCTCGAGTTCTACTTCCATCCCCAGAACCATCACTCATCCAGGGGAGTGGAGAACTCTGCTTGGCCTAGCCTGAGCCATACCCCACTGCTGAAACTAGAAATTAGATCATCTTCACAGAAAACACAAGACTGGTGAGTGTACCAGAAAGCTAGGGTACAGCTAACAGGAAATGGAAGCAACACAGCAACACCTGTCTACTGGAATGCCTTCTCCTAGATAGGTGAGAGAGAGGGACCATGCTGCCCTGGGACTATGCCGTGTGCGTGGAAGTGTGGGACTGCAGCTTCCCAGGTGATCTCAGCAGTCAGCATGAGTGTACAGAGAAGCAAGTAAGGTGCTATGCAGCTGAAGAATTCTGGAAGCTTACCACCCAGGAAAGGGACCTGGGAGTAATACGGTGTGTCCACTAAACACAGATCTTTGTGCTGCTGAAACCAAAACACTGTGGTTAAAAATATAACCCATCATACAGACCTTGTTAGCACCATATTGGCTCACTATGGGCAGTGCTGGTTATTGAGTTTCAAGCAAAACACAGGGCAATATATAAGAGGTTCAGATAATTAAAGGAACAGGATACTGCCCATAAGCACATTTTGAAAATCCTAAGATAATTCAGTCTGGAGAAATGAAAGTCAAGAAAGCAAAAATGTGAGCAAGTGTTATAAAATTATGCTTAGTACAGGTAATGAAAATATGAATTATTCACCCAAACCTAAATATTGTGGTAAGTAGATGTATTTTGAAACTTCTGCAAAGTTATTGGAAAAGAAAGAAAATACCAGTTTATGTTGTCAATAGTCAACTTCTGAAACTCATTTCTTTTTTTTTTTTTCTGAAACTCATTTCTTAAGAATCTGCATCACCAAGAAACATTAATGAATTTGAAGAGTTTGATCAATGCTACTTGAGAAAAATATATAAAAACAAAAAACAAAAATAACCCACTAAGAAGAGCTGAGTTTATCAAAGCTAGGTTATAATACAAGAAGACAATGGTTCCTTTTCACAGCATACCTATGATAATTCTAAAACCAGGATGACCCTAGGATGGTAATCCCTGTGTAAAAGAATGAGGATCCTGGGATGGGTTAGAACTTTTTATTTATTTATTTATTTATTTATTTATTTATTTATTTGAGACAGAGTCTCATATTGTTGCCCTTGATAGAGTGCCATGGCGTCATTGCTCACAGCAACCTCAAACTCTTGGGCTCAAGCGATTCTCTTGCCTCAGCCTTCCAAGTAGCTGGGACTACAGGTGCCTGCCACAACACATGGCTATTTTTAGAGACAGGGTCTCGCTCTGGCTCAGGCTGGTCTTGAACTTGTAAGCTCAGGCAATCCACCCCTCCTCGGCCTCCCAGAGTGCTAGGATTACAGGTGTGGGCCACCATGCTCAGCCTGTTGGAAGTTTTTAAAAATTACCTCACAAAAATGGAAGAATAGACAGAGGAAAATACGGGAGGGAATGGGCTTGGCCATTAAGTTATATGAGCAAAGAAAGGTGAAAAGCCCATGGACCATTCTTGAATTGGCATTAAGTGCCACAGGAGAAATATTTCTCACATTTCAAAAGCAGACTTTAGGAGTTCTGACAGGACAGCATGAGGAGTTCTACACACACACTCTCTAGTGGGTCTGAAACTGGTGAGAATTATTTTAAAACCATACCAAGCCTCTAACCACTTAAAGTCTCTAGAAATGGTCCTAAGAGCATACAGCAAATGGAAAATATTTATTCAAGAAAATACGCTAAATTTTTATAAGAAGAATTAGCTGTGAGGGCCAGGCATGGTGGCTCACACATGTAATCCCGGCACTTGGGAGGCTGTGGCGGGTATATTGCCTGAGCTCACAGGTTTGAGGCCAGCCTGAGCCAGAGTGAGACGCCCCTACCCCCGTCTCTAAAAAATAGCTGGGCATTATGGTGGGCACCTGTAGTCCCAGCTGCTTGGGAGGCTGAGGTAAGAGGATCACTCAAGCCCGAGAGTTAGAGGTTGCTGTGAGCTAAGATGCCACAGCACTCTACCAAGGGTGACCAAATGAGACTCTGTCTAAAAAAAAAAAAAAGAAGAAGAAGAAGAAAAAGAAGAGTGAGTTGTGGAATCTAAACCAAGTTTTGCTCCCTCCTTCCGTCTTTCCAGCTCAATAAGACAGGAACTCTGCTCTAGATTGGTAAAACCAAGAATGCAGCCGCCTCCTCCAGGCCCCCAGCTCCCAGGGAGAGCTTCCTTCCTGGGTTGGGGAAGATGTCAGCCTTTCTCATATTGCTTCTATCTACCTATTGCTGAGACTACAAGTGAATGCAGCCAAGAGGTGGGGGCTCCCTTCAATCCCCATTCATGGTTCACAGTTTCTATCTACAAATACAGGGACCCTGATTGCCCTCAACCAGGTTTATAAGGGAGTGGTGTCATGCTGATAAAGGCCAACCAAAAAGACATAGGTCTACTACTCCCCATCCACTGAGCGTTCAGCTTCTAAAAGCAGGGACATCACTCAGAGAGATACAAGTCATTTTCCCCAGCCCCGTTTGCCAAGCAGAGGCTCATTTTTCCCCCTGGGAGCAGAAGCAGCTATAAAACAGTGCCAAACTTTTTCCTAAAGGAACTGACTTCATTTGCAACAGAGTATATATAGAGAAATTCAAGCCTAAAGACACTTCAAAAACAGGTGAGGTTTTAGCAGGAACTGAGAAGAGATTGGTACATTGATTGGCAATGTAGGCCAAACTGTAGGCTAACCACTTTTCTGGAGAGATTGGGAAAGAGAGCCAGGAGGAGTCTTTGTGGAATCAAAATTTAAGTCTCAAACATTGACCTCGAGAACTATCTTCGCTATCAAAGAAGCCCAAAATTGATTGGATATTGGATTAGTTTATGAAGCAATTTATACTTTCACCAGTAACAACCCATGGCATTGTTGAAAGCAACAGAAAAATCAGATGCCATTAGTGGAGCTTAACAGCTGAATATTAAGATAGTGAAAGTGATGTCACTCTAGGTCAATTGTGGGTATAATCAGGCTACACGCTGAAGAGCAACACCAGAGGCTTCACACTATGAAGGCTGGGGAGATTAACAAGCCCAGTTTATTAACAAAAACAAGGACCAGCACTCAGAGTTTCCATATTATCAGAAATGTTCAGATTGCAAACACTGGTAGGGAAAAAAAGACACTGAAAAGAAACAGGAAAGTATGACCTGTACACAGAAAAATAAAACCAGGCAACCAAATCTCACCGTAAGAGCAACCAGATGTTAAATTTAACAAAGACTTTAAAGTATCCATTATAATTTACATGAACCAAAAGAAACTATGACTAAAGAATACATCTGATGAATGACAGCAATGACAAAAGGGACAGGAGGAAGGAATTTCATTATTACAAGGTACTTGCACTATCTGTGAAGTGATACAATGGTATGTGAAGATGGATTACTTATACACATACATTGCAAACTCTAGTGTAACCACTATGAAAAGTGAAAATGACAGTCTAATTGATATGCTAAGAAAGGAGAAAATAAAATAAAATAATTAAAACCACAAATGGAAGAAAAGGAATGGAAGATAAAAATAAGGACAAAGACCAAGGGCAACATATAAAACAGTTAGCAAATATGGTAGATATTAATCCAACTATATCAAAAGGTGATTTAAATGCCCATGATCTAAATACACCAATTAAAAGGCTGATTTTGTCAGAGTGGATCAAAAAATAAGACCCAAATCAAGATCCAACTGTATGTTGTCTATAAAGTGGTTCTAAAATCATAATGGACTCCAAATAGACAAAACACAATTGAAAAAGAATAACGAAGTTCGAGGACTCATACTCCCTGACTACAAAACTTACTACAAAGCAACAATAATCTAAAGCAGTCTGGTGCTGGAATAAATACAGCAGTGGAATAGAAAAGAGTGCAGAAACAAACCCATGTGTTTATGATGAACTGGTTTTGCATAACGGTGTCATGACCATTTGACGTGAGAAAGAATAGTCTTCAACAAATAGCATGGAGACAATTAGATAGCTACATGCAAAACAAAGAACTTAGGCCCTTAACTCATACCATATAAAAAAAATAACTCAAAATGGGTCACATAGGCTTGAATGTTAAGAGCTAACACTGTAAAACTCAGAAGAAAATACAGGAGCAAATCTTCACAACATTGGATTGACAAGGAATTCTTAGCTATAACACCAAAAACATAAGCAAAAAAAAAAGAGAAAAGAAGTTGGACTTCATCACAGGTGAAAACTTCTGTGCTTCATTTAACATCATCAAGAAAATGAAAGGGTGGCTCAGCACCTATAGCTCAGCAGCTGGGGTGCCAGCCACATACACCAGGGCTGGCTGGTTCGAATCCAGCCCAAGCCTGCCAAACAATAATGACAACTACAACCAAAAAATAGCCAGGCCTTGTGGGCGGACCTTTGAACGCCCTTTGTGGGCGCCTTTAGTCCCAGCTGTTTGGGAGGCTGAGGAGAGAATTACATAGGCCCAAGAGTTTGAGGTTGCTGTGAGCTGTGACCCCACAGCACTCTACCCAGGGCAACATAGTGCAACTCTGTCTCAAAAAAAAAAAAAAAAAAAGTGAAAGGTCAATCCACTTAACAGGAGGAAATATTTGCAAATCTTATGTCTGACAATGGAATCATATTTAGACTATAAGAGAACTCTTATATTAAACAGACAATTTAAAAATGGACAAAGGATCTAAATAGAAATTTCTCAGTGGGGGCAGAGACAAGATGGCTGACTGAAGCCAGCTTTCCACAGAGGCTCCTGTCCAGAAGGAGAGTTAAAGGACAGAAATTTAGCAAGTAACCTGGTGAATTAGAGCTGCACCAAGAGAGAAGTTTGAAGAATGCACATCAACCCCACTGAGGCGAGCTATGACCCCAAGGATACAAACAAAAGGTACAAAATCCATCACCATGAGAATGGCTCGGAGTGCCCCACAAACAAATGAGCAGAGTTCAAAGGTCCTCCCACTACACTCCACAGGAGAGACCCTCTAAAAACTGGACCTACCTCCCCTACTAGGGTGCCACAGCATTCTCCTGCCAGGCACAAAACTGTATAAAACTGTGTATATACTCTACCTGCAACTCTGAGCTCCCAGCACTCGCCTCCACTCTCACTCTGAGGTCTGGAGGCCTGTCCCCCAGGAGTCCAGATTCTTGGGTGATTTCTCGAGGGGTGTGGACAGGGCCTAAACTGCAGCTGGTCAGTGCTGACTATGCAGCACAGGAGTGAGGAGAGGACGGTTGGCCAAGAGGGAACCATGCTGGAGCGGCAGTGCCCCGAGGCGCAAAGCAGCAGCCGTCTTTTGGCAACAATAGGGTTCACTCCCGGGTATTCTGAAGCCACACACCCCCCGTCTTCCTGGGCAACCAGAGGAAGCCGGGCATCTACTCAGGTGGCAACCACCACGGAATAGATGTGGGACGGAAACGCAGGCCCCGTGAGTAAAGGATTTGCCTGAGGCGGTACCAGCCTCAGTGGAGTGCAGGGACTAGAAACACACACGCAGAGCCGATTTCCAGGGTGGGGCTGACCCAGAGGACCGCTTTACTGAGCCTAAGACACACCCGGCCCTCAGGGGATCTTCAGCTTATACACAAAAGAAGACAGGTAGCTAGAACTGAAAGCTAACCGAATACAAACCTGCAGGAGCAAAGACAGGGACTGAGGCACAAGCTCTGGGAAGTCAAAACAGCTTCTCTTCTGCAGGGGAATTTAGCAGGGACAGAAACAAATTCCCACAAAGTTGTTCTGTTCTGTTCTGTCAGTAACATCAATCAGGGGCGAGGCTAGAAATGAGTGAACACCCTCCAGCTTCTATCAAGCACCCGAGGTTGTCAGCCTCACCTCCCCCTGCTAGATAGAGGCAGGGCGCAATGGCCTGGCTGAGCAGAAATAGATTTCCTTGTGATTCAGGCAGGTGCAAACCCCTGGAGAATCTGTTCACTACAGGCAACTGGGTCACAGCCTTGCGGGTGACTATCAGTGACTGGGTGTGACAGAGGTGCAAGGTAGGGAAGGAGGCATCAACCTTCCCAGACTGACCTATTTGCTGGGTGGGTCCTCCTGACTCCACGGAGCACTGAAGCAAGCCATATCTGAGTAGTCACCAGACCCCTGCGATCCGGTTGCCAGAGACCTTTTAAACTCTCCCACTTGAGACACGTGCTGACTGAGACAATTGATTTGGACCTTTTAAACTGAGCCAATCGCCCGAGGACCATTCAGGTGGTGCCCTGGGTGTGTGGTTGTAGGAAGGTTTGATTTTCCTTTACCAATTGTTGCCTGTGTGGGGCGGGGTGACTTAATTGCTGGTATTTCTCCACAGCTGAGACTTCAACCCAGAGTAACTGTTTCACTAGAGTCGAAAAGAGACAAGCTGAAAACAAGACAGACCCACTTAGCCCCAACACACCAAACAGGTCCCCGGTTTCTCAGGCCATAACACAGTACAGGTCCTTGACAAACCTCCAGGGGAAAAATCAAATGGTGTAAAACCATCATGGGGCAGAATCAGCAGAAAAACTCTGGTAACATGAATAACCGGAATAGATCAAACCCCCCCCCCAAGCAAAGATATGGCAGATGTAACTGAAGATCCCATTCATAAACAGCTGGCCGAGATGTCAGAAATCTAATTCAGAATTTGGTTCGCAAACAAGATTAATAAAATGGAGGAAAATTTGGAATTAGAAATTCGAGCAGCAATTCAAAAGTCGGAATTAGAAATTTGAGGAGAAATTCAAAAGTTGTCTCAAGACAAAGCCACCAAAGATTTTGATGCACTAAAGCAAGAATTTGAAGCTCTCAAAGATCTGAAAAATACAGTAGAATCCCTCAGTAACAGAGTGGAGCAAGCAGAAGAAAGGATTTCTGTCATTGACGACAAAGCCTTTGAACGCTCCCAAACTCTGAAAGAGGAAAAGAAATGGAAAGCAAAAACAGATCATTCTCTCAGAGAGCTCTGGGATAATTCGAAGAAGGCTAATATCCGCCACATGGGAATCCCTGAAAGTGATGAAGTGGCCTCGCAAGGCACAGAGGCCCTTCTCCATGAAATTATGAAAGAGAATTTTCCAGACATGCCAAGAAATTCTGAAATTCAGATAGCAGACAGTTTCAGAAACCCAGCAGGACTCAGTCCCAGTAAGACATCCCCCAGGCATATCATAATTAACTTCACTAAAGTTAATATGAAGGGGAAAATTCTGAAAGCAGCCAGACGTAAGAAATCCATTACCTACAAAGGGAAGAATATTAGAATGACTGCAGATCTCTCTGCTGAAACTTTTCAAGCCAGAAGAGGGTGGTCATCGACTTTTAATCTCCTAAAGCAAAATAACTTTCAACCCCAGATCCTGTATCCAGCTAAACTGAGTTTCATTTATGATGGAGAAATTAAATACTTTAATGACATTCGCATGTTGAAGAAATTTGCCATAACCAAACCAGCTCTTCAGGATACTCTCAGACCTATCCTCCATAATGACCAGCCCAATCCTCTACCACAAAAGTAAACTCACTCAGAAACTTTTGATCAAACTCCAACTTCAACACTGGTGAAAGGATTAAAAATGTCCACTGGACTTTTGAAAAACTCGATACCCCAAATTTTACCAGACTTATCAATATTCTCCATTAATGTGAACGGCTTAAACTGTCCTCTAAAGAGGCACAGGTTAGCTTACTGGATACAAAAACTCAGGCCAGATATTTGCTGCATATAAGAGTCACATCTTACCTTAAAAGATAAATATAGACTCAGGGTGAAAGGATGGTCCTCCATATTTCAGGCAAATGGTAATCAGAAAAAAGCAGGTGTTGTGATCTATTTGCAGATACAATAGGCTTTAAACCAACAAAAGTAAGGAAGGATAAGAATGGTCACTTCATATTTGTTAAGGGTAATATTCAATATGATGAGATTTCAATTAATATCTATGCACCCAACCAGAATGCACCTCAATTTATAAGAGAAACTCTAACAGACATGAGCAACTTGATTTCCTCTAGCTCCATAATAGTTGGAGATTTCAACACTCCTTTGGCAGTGTTGGATCGATCTTTCAATAAGAAGGTGAGCAAAGAAATTTTAGATTTAAACCTAACCATCCAACATTTGGATTTAGCAGACATCTACAGAACATTTCATCTCAACAAAACTGAATACACATACTTCTCATCAGCCCACGGAACATACTCCAAAATCGATCACATTTTAGGTCACAAGTCTAACCTCTGTAAATTTGAAGGAATAGAAATTATTCCTTGCATCTTCTTGGACCACCATGGAATAAAAGTTGAACTCAGTAACAACAGGAATCTGCATACTCATACAAAAACATGGAAGTTAAATAACCTTATGCTGAATGATAGCTGGGTGATAGATGAGATTAAGAAGGAAATTGCCAAATTTTTGGAACAAAACGACAATGAAGACACGAATTATCAGAATCTCTGGGATACTGCAAAGGCAGTCCTAAAAGGGAAATTTATAGCACTTCAAGCCTTCCTCAAGAGAACGGAAAGAGAGAAAGTCAACAACTTAATGGGACATCTCAAGCAACTGGAAAAGGAAGAACATTCCAACCCCAAACCCAGTAGAAGAAAAGAAATAACCAAAATTAGAGCAGAATTAAAAACAAAAGAATTATACAACAGATCAATAAATCAAAAAGTTGGTTTTTTGAAAAGGTCAATAAAATTGATAAACCTTTGGCTAACCTAACCAGGAAAAAAAGAGTAAAATCTCTAATGTCATCAATCAGAAACAACAAAGATGAAATAACAATAGACTCCTCAGAAATTAAAAAAATCCTTAATGAATATTACAAGAAACTTTATTCTCAGAATTATGAAAATCTGAAGGAAATTGACCAATACTTGGAAACACGTCACCTTCTAAGACTTAGCCAGAATCAATAGTCAAGTGGAAATGTTGAACAGGTCCATATCAAGTTCTGAAATAGCATCAACCATACAAAATCTCCCTAAAAAGAAAAGCCCGGGACCAGATGGCTTCACATCAGAATTCTACCAAACCTTTAAAGAGGAATTAGTACCTATATTAGTCAATCTGTTCCAAAATGTAGAAAAAGAAGGAAGACTACCCAACACGTTCTATGAAGCAAACATCACCCTGATCCCCAAACCAGGAAAAGACCCAACAAGAAAAGAAAATTATAGACCAACATCACTAATGAATATAGACGCAAAAATATTCCACAAGATCATAACAAACAGAATCCAGCAACACATCAAACAAATTATATATCATGACCAAGTTGGTTTTATCCCAGGGCCTCAGGCTGGTTCAATATACGTAAATCTATAAGTATAATTCAGCACATAAACAAATTAAAAAACAAAGACCATATGATTCTCTCAATTGATGCAGAAAAAGCTTTTGATAATATCTAGCATCGCTTCATGATCAGAACACTTAAGAAAACTGGTATTGAAAGGACATTTCTTAAACTGATAGATGTCATCTACAGCAAACCAACAACCAATATCGTATTGAATGGAGTTAAATTGAAATCATTTCCACTTAGATTCAGAACCAGACAAGGCTGCCCATTGTCTCCACTGCTCTTTAACATTGTAATGGAAGTTTTAGCCACTGCAATTAGGGAAGAAAAGGCGATCAAGGGTATCCATATAGGGTCAGAAGAGATCAAACTTTTGCTCTTCACAGATGATATGGTTGTATATCTGGAAAACACCAGGGATTCCACTACAAAACTCTTAGAAGTGATCAAGGAATACAGTAGCGTCTCAGGTTACAAAATCAACATTTATAAATCGGTAGCCTTTATATATACCAACAATAGTCAAGCTGAAAAAACAATAGTCAAGGACTCTATTCAATTCACAGTAGTGCCAGAGAAGATGAAATATTTGGGAGTTTATCTAACAAAGGACGTGAAAGATCTCCATAAAGAGAACTATGAAACTCTAAGAAAAGAAATAGCTGAAATGTTAACAAATGGAAAAACATACCATGCTCATGGCTGGGAAGAATCAACATTGTTAAAATGTCCATACTACCCAAAGCAATATACAATTTTAATGCAACCCCCATTAAAGCTCCACTGTCATACTTTAAAGATCTTAAAAAAATAATAGTTCGTTTTATACGGAATCAGAAAAAACCTCGAATAGCGAAAACATTACTCAGAAATAAAAACAAAGCAGGAGGAATCACACTACCAGACCTCAGACTGTACTATAAATCGATAGTGATCAAAACAGCATGGTACTGGCACAAAAACAGAGAAGTAGATGTCTGGATCAGAATAGAGAACCAAGAGATGAATCCAGCTACTTGCCATTATTTGATCTTTGACAAGCCAATTAAAAACATTCAGTGGGGGGCGGCGCCTGTGGCTCAGTGAGTAGTGTGCCGGCCCCATATGCCGAGGGTGGTGGGTTCAAACCCAGCCCCTGCCAAACTGCAACAAAAAAAAAAATAGCCGGGCATTGTGGCGGGCGCCTGTAGTCCCAGCTACTCAGGAGGCTGAGGCAAGAGAATCACGTAAGCCCAAGAGTTAGAGGTTGCTGTGAGCTGTGTGAAGTCATGGCACTCTACCCGAGGGCGGTACAGTGAGACTCTATCTCTACAAAAAAAAAAAAAATTCAGTGGGGAAAAGATTCCCTATTTAACAAATGGTGCTGGGTGAACTGGCTGGCAACCTGTAGAAGACTGAAACTGGACCCACACCTTTCACCATTAACTAAGATAGACTCTCACTGGATTAAAGATTTAAACTTAAGACATGAAACTATAAAAATACTAGAAGAGAGTGCAGGGAAAACCCTTGAAGAAATCCGTCTGGGTGAGTATTTTATGAGGAGGATCCCCCAGGCAATTGAAGCAGCTTCAAAAATACACTACTGAGATCTGATCAAACTAAAAAGCTTCTGCACAGCCTAGAACACAGTAAGTAAAGCAAGCAAACAGCCCTCAGAATGGGAGAAGATATTTGCAGGTTATGTCTCCGACAAAGGTTTAATAACCAGAATCCACAGAGAACTCAAACGTATAAGCAAGAAAAGAACAAGTGACTGGGCAAGGGACTTGAAGAGAAACTTCTCTGAATAGGACAGGCACATGGCCTACAGACATATGAAAAAAATGCTCATCATCTTTAATCATCAGAGAAATGCAAATCAAAACTACTTTGAGATATCATCTAACTCCAGTAGCCCATATCACAAAATCCCAAGACCAGAGATGTTAGCGTGGATGTGGAGAAAAGGTAACACTTCTACACTGCTGGTGGGAATACAAATTAATACGTTCCTTTTGGAAAGATGTTTGGAGAACACTTAAAGATCTAAAAATAGATCTGTCATTCAATCCTGTAATTACTCTACTAGGTATATACCCAGAAGACCAAAAATCACATTATAACAAAGATATTTGTACCAGAATGTTTATTGCAGCCCAATTCACAATTGCTAATTCATGGAAAAAGCCCAAGTGCCCATCGATCCAGGACTGGATTAATAAATTGTGGTATATGTACACCATGCAATATTATGCAACCTTAAAGAAAGATGGAGACTTTACCTCTTTCGTGTTTACGTGGATGGAGCTGGAACATATTATTCTTAGTAAAGTATCTCAAGAATGGAAGAAAAAGTGTTCAATGTACTCAGCCCTACTATGAAACTAATTTAGGGCTTTCACATGAAAGCTATAACCCTGTTATAACCTAAGAATAGGGGGAAGGGGGAAAGGGAGGGGAGGGAGGGGGAAGATGGGTGTAGGGAGGATGATTGGTGGGATTACACCTGCGGTGCATCTTTCAAGGGTACATGTGAAACTTAGTAAATGTAGAATGTAAATGTCTTAACACAATAACTAAGAAAATGCCAGGAAGGCCATGTTAACCAGTGTGATGAAAATGTGTCAAACAGTCTATAAAACCAGTGTATGGTGCCCCACGATTGCATTAATGTACCCAGCTATGATTTAATAATAATAAAAAAGAAATTTCTCCATAGAAGATATAAAAATGGGCAATAAGCACATGAAAAGATGCTTTAAATCACAGTTTATTAGGGAAATGCATATTGAAACCAGAATGAAATACTAAATCTTATACACTAAAATGTTTAGAATCCAAAAGTCATAGATAAGTATTAACAAAGATCTGGAGAAACTGGAACCCTCATACACTGCTGATGGGAATATAAAATGGTGCAGCCATTGTGGAAAAGACTTATAAGGATTGCCATATAAATCAATGGAACAGAACTGAACATCCAGAAATGCCAAGGCAATTCAGTGGGGGAAAGGATAGTTTTTTTTATTATTTTTAATTAAATCAAATTAATAAGAGGGTACAATTTTTAGGTTACATTGTTCTCACTTCCTGGGTAAAGTTCTATTTCTAGAAGAGCCCCCTCACCCAGGGGGCGTGTTATACACTCTCTCAATGTGCACATTAGGTGAGATCCCTCCTTCTGCCAAATGTTCCCCCTCCCTTCCCTCTACCCTCAAACTGGACTCTATTAGTGTTTTTTTATTCTTATGAACATGTAATTGTTTATATATTGATTTCATATTAGTATGGAGTTTACATTGGATATTTATTTTTCCATTCTTGCAATACTTTACTAAGAAGAATGTATTTCAACTCCATCCAGATAAATGTAAAAGATGTAAAGTCTCCATCTTTTTTAATGGCTGAATAATATTCCATGGTATACATATACCACAGTTTGTTAATCCATTCATGGGTTGATGGGCACTTAGGTTGCTTCCACAACTTGGCAATTATGAATTGAACCTCAATAAACATTCTAGTGACTTTGTGGAGAAATGATTTTTGTTCTTCTGGGTAGATACCTATTAATGGGATTGCAGGGTCAAATGGAAGATCTACTTTTAGATCTTTGAGGATTCTCCATACTTCTCTCCAAAAAGGATGTATTAGTTTTGTAATCCCACCAGCAGTGTAGAAGTGTTCCCTTCTGTCCACATCCATGCCAGCATCTGGTGTTTTGGGATATCGTGATGTGGGCTAATCTTGCTGGGGGTAGGTGATATCTTAGAGTGTTTTGATTTGCATTTCTCTGATGATTAAAGATGATGAGCATTTTTTTCATGTGTTTGCTGGCCATTCATCTGTCATTCTCAGAGAAGTTTCTGTTCCAATCTCTTGCCCACTTGGGGTTGTTTGCACTTTTCTTATTGTTAAATTTGAGTTATCTGTATATTCTAGTTATGAGGCCTTTGTCATATCCTATGCAAAAATCTTTTCCCATGTCAAAGGCTGTTTGCTTTGTTTGTGGTACCCTTAACTGTGCAAAAGCTTTTTAGCTGTATCAAACTCAAGTTATTTATTTTTGGTGTTGCTGCAATTGCTTGGAGTTATTTCCCAGGCCAATATCTTCAAGTGTTTTCCCCACACTCTCTTCTGGAATTTGTATTGTTTTGTGTCATAAATTTAAATCTTTTATCCAAATAGAATCAATTTTTGTCAATGTTCAGAGGTGCAAGCCCCACTTTCAAACTTCTACATGTGGATAACCAGTTCTCCCAGCACCATTTATTAAATAAGGATTCTGGGAAAGGATAGTCTTTTCAATAAATATTGCTGGAACAATTGAATAACCACATGTGGATAAGTTTGATTAAGACTCTTACCTTAATACAATACACAAAAATTAATCCCATATGAATCACAGTCCTAAATTTAAGAGCTAAAACTAGAAAACTTTTAGAAGAGAATCTTTGTGATCTTAAGTTAGGCAAAGTTTTCTTAGATACACCAAAAGCATGATCCATAAAAGAAAAAAAATGATAAATTTGACTTCATCAAAATTTAAAACTTTTTCACTGCATAAGACACCATGGAGAAAATGAAAAGACAATCTATATACTGGGAGAAAATATCTGCAAATTGTGTATCTGATAGAGGATTTGTGATCAAAATCTAGAAGGAAAGTTGGCAGATTCAATGCCTATATTTACTTATCCTTCCTCCTGAAACGTCAACGAGCGATACTAAACTCACAAAGAAAAAGAATGACAGCAACATTTTGGAAGATGAAAAACAGACACAGACGCATCATTTATTTTCATGAGTCAAAACTGAAATCTCATCCAGGTGAGAGAGAAGCCCGGAAGCATTCCAGTTCATACTACAGAACTTCGAAGAACTCAGGAATTGGATTCAGGGGCAGGTAACACGAGTGGCATGCATCTGAAAACAGATGAATTTGTCTAAAATTTCCTTTTTTTTTTTTTTGAGACAGAGTCTCACTTTGTCACCCTCGGTAGAGTACCATGGCATCACAGCTCACACCAACCTCAAACTCCTGGGTTCAAGTGATTCTCTTGCCTCAGTCTCCCAGGTAGCTGGGACTACAGGTGCCTGCCACAGTGCCCAGCTATTTTTGTTGTTGTTGCAATTGTCCTTGTTGTTTAGCTAGCCTGGGCCGGGCTCAAACCCACCAGCCCAGTGTATGTGGCCGGCACCCTACCCACTGAGCTATGGGTGCTGAGCCTAAAATCTCTATAAATAGCAGTTCAAGTGGACTAAATACTTCAGCAGACATTTTACAGAGAGAATACCAAGGTATCAATAAATAATCATCATGGAAATGCAAGTTGGAAACACAATGAGCTATCACAACACACTCATCAGAAAGGCTCATATTTAAAAAAACTGACAATATCAAGTGTTGGTGAAGATACCAAGCAAGAATCTGGAGAAACTGGAACCCTCATATACTGTTGGTAGAAGTATAAGTTGATAACAACTTTGCAAAACTCTTTAGTGATATCTCCTGAAGTTGAGCATTACATACTTAGGACTTAGCAATTCTGCTCCTTTTATTTGCCTAACAGAAATACATATATTTGTGCATCAAAAGTCACACAAAGTGTTCATAAGCAGTATCATTCATAATAGCAGCAAACTGAAACAACCCATATATTTAGCAATAGGAGAATGAATAAAGAAATTTTAGAATACTTATACAATGGAGTACCATACAGCAGTGAAAGATGTCAGACTCTAGCTACATGAAACCACATGGATAAATCATGTCAAAAGCAAAATGTAAAAGTTACACATGTGATTTCATTTATTAAAAACATCTAAAACAGGTAATGCTGATCTATAATGATAAAAGAACATGGTTATCTTTGAGAGGCAATGATTTGAAGGGACAGGGAAAGTTTTGGGCTGTTGGAAATGTTCTGTGGTCTAGGTGGTGTTTACTTGGGTGTTGATGTGTTCCATGAATAAGAATACATTGATCTGTACACCTCTCTATATACACATACAATGTTATTCTTCAGTAAAAATTGTATTTAAATAAAACATCGGCTCTATTCCCTTCTTAACTGAGTAATCAGGCAATGGTCACTGCCTATTTTTGATTTTTCTTTTTCTTTACATAATTAATTACTGGAGTGCAAAATCAAATTTACCATAATTGTTGGTTTGTGTCATTTATTGTTATTGGTTCATGTCAGTATATTTTATTTATATTTTTGGTCACCTCTTTATTTATCTCTAAGTCCATTTCTCTTTACTCCGTGAACATCCACTCTCGCATATTTAATTCATGACTTTGTAATTTATCATCCACATCTCTCCTCAGATACACTGGCAGCTGTGAACAATATCTAGTATTGCAGTTTGTGAGCTTTTAAATATATGTAAAGGTTTGTGATAGACATCTATTCAACATTGCTTTCTATAGCTCTCAGTTGATATAAATAGATCATGTCAATTCCTATTAGCATCTATAGAGTTTTCTATTGTATGCATATCATTTATTTATTACCTTATTGATGGATACTTAAGTGTTTCCAACTCCTTGATTTATAACTATGTTGTGATGAATGTCTACTTAAATATCTCTTGAATTCTGGGCAACTATGTGAAAGCTTTTCTTCCTAAAATTTCTAAACTTACTTTCGTTAATTCTCAACTTGCTCTTTAGAAAGGCCATATCAGTATAATTCCCAACAGCTGTGTGAGCAAAAACAATTTTATTTTCTTACAACCTAGGTAGCATCTGATATTGTCCAAACTAAATGTTTTTGCCAATCTGCTGGGCATCAGTTCTCTGATCATTTCTCTGATTACCACTATAGTTGACATCTCTTTAATATGCTAACCAGCCATTTGGGTGCCCCATCTGTGAATTGTTTATTAATTTCTTTTGTCAAGTTTAAAAATGGGATTTCCTATCTTCTCTTTAACTGATTTACTATATATATATATATATATATATTTTTTTTTTTTTGTAGAGACAGAGTCTCACTGTACCGTCCTCGGGTAGAGTGCAGTGGCGTCACACGGCTCACAGCAACCTCTAACTCCTGGGCTTAAGCGATTCTCTTGCCTCAGCCTCCTGAGTAGCTGGGACTACAGGCGCCCGCCACAACGCCCGGCTATTTTTCAGTTGCAGTTTGGCCAGGGCTGGGTCCGAACCCGCCACCCTCGGCATATGGGGCCGGCGCCCTACTCACTGAGCCATAGGTGCCGCCCTACAGTATTTTTTATACAAACTGCTATAACCCAACATTTTAACGATGTTATCACTCATTTAAAAACATTTTCTGGTTTTACTTGTTTTAATCATGAATTCCTTTCAAAGTCATTTTTGGATGCTTTCTTTGCCAGAGATCTGCTTTTATTGCTTTTCTATATAATGCACCCATCTATTAAATAATCTTTTCTTTCTTTCTTTCTCTATCTTGTCTTTAAGACTATGTTATAATCTAGTCCCTACCTCCCTACCCACAGTGGCCCTGGAGGACAGGCATGCCATCCTCCATAAAGCAGATGATGCCTTCCACATGCGAACCTGTGTGCTTGGGGGAGGTTAGGGCCCTGCTTGTGGGCTCTGCTATGTCCCATTGTTCACTTACCCATTCTTCTACAAGCATCCCACTAAGAGATTACAGCTTTGTTACATCCCTTAGTAAAGGGTAGGGAAAATCTCTTCTTTGTTTTGAGAATTGTCTTATTTATATATTTAGACTTTTTTTTTTTTTGAGACAGACTCCCACTATGTCGCCCTGGGTAGAGCGCTGTGTTGTCACAGGTCACAGCAACCTCAAACTCTTGGGCTTAAGTGATTCTCTTGCTTCAGCCTCCCAAGTAGCTGGGACTACAGGCGCTCACCACATCACCGGGCTTTTTGTTGTTGTTGCAGTTGTCATTGTCATTTAGCTGCCCCAGGCCGGGATGGAACCCGCCACCCTTGGTGTATGTGCTATAGGCGTTGAGCCAATATACATGTGAACTTTTGTTCCACATAAAATAATTGCACAATTCTCCAAAAGTTCTACTAGATTTTGATTCCAGTGTATTAGGGATGTATATTCCTTTTGGTAGAATTAACACCTGGGACAATGTTAAATAACCCCACCCATAAAACGCTTCTCTCTCCATTCTTCAGGTCTTACTTTATGCCGTTTAAGAGAAATGTAAACATTTTCTCCACAAAAGCCCAGCGCATTTTTGCTATTGTCTCTCCGGATACTTTGTATTTTCATTGATATCGTAAACTATCTTAGTTTCTATTGCATAGAAAATGTTCACATAAAAGGTACTCATTTTTACATTTGATTTTGAATATGATCATTTTGCCAGCTCTCTTTAAAATTCTAATAGTGTGTTGATTCTGTAGGGTTTTCCATATAAATGGCTATGTCTGCTGTTCTTCCTAGTAAACAGGCTACCTTTAGTTTAAGGTCGCTAAGACTTGGGCCGGGAACGCCTCCGGATACACCTGTTAGCTGCCTAGGAGAGCGAGCCGGGCTCCCGCCTCCCAGCCCCGCGCGCCCTCGCAGCCCCTGCCGCGGCCAATGGCAGCGCGCTGGCCGGGGCTCCGAGCCACGGACCCCGCCCCTTCTCTCCTCCCCGCGCCGCCACCTCGGGAAAGTGAACAGTAGATAGCCGGAAAACTTTGGGCAAGATGGCCCGGCGGTGACTTAGGCGGCGCCCGCGCAAACAGCGTCCTGCGCCCGGGCCTCAGAGCCACAGGCCGGGCCCCAAGCCTTGGACACGCGCGGCCGGCGGGCCGCCCCGGCCTCTCTAGTCCATGGCGGTGGCCGAACTGTACACGCAGGTAGGCGGGTCCGCCCGACCCGGGGAGGGCGCGCGGGAGGGAAGCCGGCTCACGCTGGCAGTGCTTGTACCTGGCGCCCGGGCCACACCTGTACACCTGGCACGGGGAGGGGCCGCGGGGACTAAAGAGGGCTCTGAAGTGATCCAGTCCCTGGCTGCGAGAAAGGCGTCCCCCCACCCCGCACACCCTCCTGAGTCCCCTGGGCTGGGCAGACTGCTCCTACCGTGCGGGCCGCGATTTCCCGGTGTCCAGGACGCGCGCGCCGTCTCCATCTTCTACGGCTGGAGCACCTCGGCCCCTTCTTCCCTCGTCACCCATGGAATTAGAGTTGCCCACAGGGCAACCTCGGATATGGGCGAGGCTTTTGACCTCCCTGGAGCTCCCTCAACAACTCAGCATAGAAGTTTGTAACCACAATATGCAGGATGCTTTTAGAACATCTGATGCCCAAAGCTGAAGCTGCCTGGGCCACACACCCCTGAGAATGTGAGCCGTCAGATAGGTAGCACCGCTTCTTCGGTCTTCAACTTCTTGGAGGTGAAAGAAAAGTCTTGAACAAAACTATTCTTAGAAGATACTTTGGAGGACAGAGGAAAGTGTTGATGATCAACCTATCGTAGATGACACCATTTCCTTCCTGAACAGACAGGTGTAGGCACTCCTGTTACCAAGTTCCTGAAATCTCAGTATTTATTACATGTCTCAGAAGTACCAGGCACAATGTGGGAAGAACTGACACAGAAGGGTTTACAGAGACGAGCCTGGACGGACTGAGAATCTAAGAATCCCAGAGACTCAAACAGCCTTGATGCCCGTCCGTGTAGACACCTGTGCTCCCCAAGGCTGCCACAGCCCTTCTAGTGGTCGTTTAGCCCTTACTCTGTCAAGTCCAGAGGTGGGACACCCCCTTATGTGGAGCTGCCTGATTGGGTTTCAGAGTGCTTGCTTTGCTAAAGAGTTCAAACTGGGACCGTCAGAATGAAGGGGCTGTGGCTTTGGGGCCACATGTGGCCTTCTGGATCTTTGAGTATAGCCTTTTGACCTAATCCAAATTTTACCAAGCAAATCCTTTTCATAAGCTGCTGATTGTGCTAGGATGCCAACACACAGCACTTGCCCAGGTCCAATTTTGTGACTGAGGACACTTAGCCACATTTTATCTCCAGGTGTGCTCTTGCCTGTACAATCTTAGCTGCACCATGTTTCAAAACAACCTGAAACCCATTTCTGTACCCAGAGGCAAGACTGACCCTGCTTCAGGGTTATGAGTGGGCTGTCCCTTTCGGGATGTCTGTGGCACTCACTTCCTGCATTCACCCTGCAATCTCTGGGGCTGCCCTACCATTTTCCCGGCTGTCACCTGCTGGGCCCTGTCCGAACTCCCTGCCCACAGTGGCCCTGGAAGACAAGCATGCCATCCTCCATAAAGCAGATGATGCCTTCCACATGCGACCCTGCTTGCTTGGGGGAGGTTAGAAAGATTTTTTTTTAAGTGATAGTCTGGCTTCTCTCAAGGACTTTTCTGATTATTGAGAAATGTCTGGTAATTCCCTGGAAGGCCTGGAGGAGCCAGGTGGGAGGTAGAGCTGACAAGGGGAGGGCCACAACTGAAAAGGAGTTAGGTCCTTTGTTCTCTGGGGAAGATTCTGAATGGGGCTGGCAGAATCAAGGTTTTTGTGTTAGGAAGTTGGGTAGGCCAGCTGTGGAGGAGAGAGGCTGGGACCAGTTGGGTAGCTGAATTCTCAGGTCATCCAACTGTCAGGGAAAGAATCAGAGCTGCAGTGTCAAGTGGAGGCAGGTGGGAACCAGAGACAGAACTCTGGTGTGAGGGAGGGGTGCACCAAGGACAACACCTGAGGTCAGAGTCTGTATGACTGGCAGTGGGGGAGGGGTGCCCTTGAAAGAATTGGAGACATCAGGAGGAGAAAATACTTCTCAGGAAAGTCATAGGCAAGTTTGGTTCCTGCTGGGACTGAAGGGGCGAGGGGGATCCTGGGGGAAGGTGCAGTGAGGGTGGGAGGTCTCAGAGGTGGCTGTAGAGGATGGCCCCTGCCAGCTTTAGGGGGTCCCTGAACCAAGGCAGGGAGGGCCTCACCAAGGGAGGGGTCTGGTGGGGAGAGGAGGGAAGCTCGGACAGGACACTGGGGCAGGAGACAGCCCTGAGGTGGCGCCAGCACAGAGGGAGAAGACGGAGAGCTGGCAGGAAGAGGAAGAGGAAACTGGGGAAGGTGCAGTGAGAGTGACGGGCGCTGCTGGTTCAGGTGCAAAATGATCCGTCTCTTTTTGACAGCAATTTGGCAACATGCCTTAGAAGTGTCCGAGCAGCAGTCCCACTGCTTACAATCCCTCAGAAAAACCGGTCTGGCCATTCTCCACTCGAGCTTCTCTGGAGGCTCATGGGTCTCTTTCAAGCTTCCTCACCAGCTGTGAGGTTCTGGTCCTCCAGCTCCTACCTTGGTTCTTGTTGGGCCAAATTCTCGCAGTTCCCCCAGGCCCTTGCATGCTCTGCGCTCCTCCGTCTGAAATCCCTATCTGCTTTACTCAGCAGCACTGCACCTTCCAAATTCAATTTGGGCAGGGTCTGTCCTGAGAAGCCCTCGAAGCCAGCTCCTCACACTGCCTTGTAACAGCTCATTACGTCCAGATCTCTCCCATTTGACCCAGAGCTTCTGGAGAGCAGGGAGCAGTGAGGGCTCCATGAATGTTTGAGGTGTGCCTGCATGAATGAATGTTTCTGCTTACAGAAAAGGCTAGGGACATGACTGTGATGGTATCAATCATGCTGATTTTTATCTCAAAGTCACTGAGTATTTCTCAGGTGCCAGATGCCATCCTCATAATTTTATGCGCCTAACTCTTCATGTTAGATGTTCTCACGTTTTACAAATGGCTCGAGTCAAGTAAGTTGCATAGGGTAATATAGAAGTGATGGAGCCAGGATTAAAAGCCTGTGTTCTTAATATCTCCCTCCACCCGCCACTTGGTGCAATCACCTTTTCTATCTTTCTTTTCTTCGAGGGATCTGACATCTCCCGCCACACAGTGGGCTTATGGGAAGTCCATTGACTTCCTAGCCACCTCCCCTGACACCTGCTCACTTATTATATTATTCCTTATAACAGCTAAAATGGAACCAATCTCAACGTCCAACAAGAGGGGAAGAGTTAAGTACACTAGAGAAGACTCACGATAAAAGTGTATTTCAAATGCTGCTTATGGAGAGTTCACAACAACATGAAAAATGCTTATGTGAGAAATGAGAGCACAGAAGTTGCATATGCTGTGTGGTCATAATCATATAAAACCGTGTAAACAAAGGAAGAAGACCATATGTATCACTGACCACGGACCATGCAGAGAAGTCAGGGAGGGTGGGAGATACTTGGGGCTGTCTCTTTCAGTAGAACTGTGGGGGAGAAGCGGAAGACCTGACGTGGTCACAGCTGACAGGAGGGAACCGTGGAGGATTGCAGTCTGAAGATGTAAGACAGGCCCCAGGCCTGGAGATCCTCAGAGCAAAGGAACCCAGGGGACCAAACTGCTGTGAAGGGGTGGACAGGACTGAGGGTTGAGGAGGGCAAAAGGACCACCAGCCTTCTCTCCGCATCATTCCAGACCCTCCACCATCCAAGCCACCGTCCTCTGGGCGGACTTCCATACCCCAGTGCCATCTTGGGCTGTGGTGTACTCAGCCACGAGTCCCATGCTCTATGGGGCTGCCTCTCTTGTGAGCATCTCAATGCAGCCAGCACTGTGTTGGTGCTTTGTGTATTTTAAACAGAGGTGGTACATATGCTTTGCCCCTTGGAAGGCACTGGGTCCCTGGTGGCTTGAGGTAAGTCCTGGTTCTGCCCCCTACTAACCAGGTGACACTGGGCAAGTTACTTACCCTGTCTGAGTTTCCATACCTATAAAATGGATTAATAGTGCCTACTGGCTTAATCCACTGCAGGGATTAAACGATCAATGTAAAGCCCTTAGCACAATACCTGACATGTAATGCTTAATAAAGATTTGTTGTTTTTTATTTTCATGCTATTATAATCCAATTGATTTTCGGTACCTAACTGCTGGACTTTGCATTTATCTCTATTACATTTGCCATCTTGTTATTTAGTGCCCCAAGTTTCTGTAGCTTGTCAAAACCTTTTGGATCTTGACCACGTGTATCTAATTAATCATTCCATCTGCTTATTTAACACATGTGCTTTTTTTCATCAACTATATTGGTGAAAGTGATGGATGGAGTGGTCGCAGTAGAGCACTGCATATGCCTCGAGAGACTTTTCTGTTTTTAAAGTGACTCTTGCTCATTATTGAACCACAGATCTACTAATTATAATCATTCAACCATCTGTTTCTTTCGCTTGTGCATGAGGAACTCACAAATATCTTCAGAGGGTCCTGCTGAAAGTCAGATGAGCAAGGTAAAGAGAAGCATTTTGACGAGTCTGGGGGCTCTGTCTGAAATAAGGGAAATGTCGTGATCATCCATTTGGCTGTTCTAAACAGCTGTTAGACTTCTGTATATCATTAACAACTCTGGAAAATTAAATCTATCCATTTATTTATGGGTAGTTCAAAAGAGCAAAAAGGATCAAAAGACTAAAATACCAACTTGAATCTTATTTGCTGCAGTGGAACCACTGGGGACTTGAATCTTTGTCCAACAGCTGTTTATGGAGTATAATCTATAGGGAACCACCTTGGTGGGTTCTTGGCACAGAAACAAGGCTGCCAAGCTCACATGCCCATGGGGAGATGGGAGGTGACCCAAACACCTGAGCAGAGCAGACAGCCTGACACAGAAGCATCCAACCCTGCCTGGGGAGAGGAGGCAGGAAAATGCCACAGATGAGGGGAGTCTTGAGTCAGGCTTGATGATCAGAGCTGTTTGTTCACTGATGGAGAGAGGACTGTGGAGCCAGGGTAGAGGGAAGAGACGTGCACAGTGGAGAGCCAAGGAAGAGCTTGGCATGTTCCAGAAATTCCTAGTGGCTTAGGGGGGCAGCAGGCAGAGGGTGGGTTGAAAAGGAGGTGATTCTGAGTAGGAAAATCAGCTGCCGTGGTGGCTCCTGGGGCCTGGCCCAATCCAGAATCCACAGGGGGGTGACTTTCAATGTTTCCTCTTGCCAGATCCCTCCTGTGGGAATTCCCATCCTTCCTGAGTAAGGGAGTGTGTAAGTGCAAAGACACCTGTGATCTGCTTGGGTGGGGAAGTCCCCAGAGGCTGCTGTACTAGTCAGGGGGAAATTGGTGGGCCGAACAGGGGTGATTTGTGGCTGTGGCAGTGAGGGCAATGACGGGGGAAGACAGTGAGAGCTGTTTTCGAGGTAGGCTTTCCAGCTCCTGATGACCATTTGGCTGTTGGTGTGAGACGCGGAGGGGGAGCCCAGCACTGTCCCAGGCTTCTGACGTGAGGCCTTCAAGAGAGCTGGGGGTGGGGAGTGGGCTGTCATCACTCAACTTTCGAATTTATGAGCATTCAAGGACATTTAGGCGCTGATGTCTGGGAGGCAACTGGAAATGTGATCTAGAGTTCCATCGTGGGATCTGGGCTCAAGGTCTCAAAGATACACAGGTGCCAGGCAGTTGTGGAAGCTGCAGAAATAGATGGAATTCTCCAGACAGAGCCCTTCATGAGAAGAGGCTGGGAAAGACCCTGGGAGACATGGGCGTGGGGGGGGATGGGAACCAGCTTGTGAGGACTGAGTGAAGAGGAGGATGCAAGGGAGCCGGGTAGGACCATCTGGCTCCGCGGACTGGATGGTGTGGAGACCCCCTTCCAGGCCAGAAAGTGGCTCTAGGAAGGAGACCAGATCCTACCTCACCCCATCCTCTATGTAAGCCTTTAAGGCATTTCTATGGCTAATGCCGGAAGACCCTTGAGAAAGGCCATCAACACAGGAAGATGCCACTCTCCTCTCGCAGGTGACAAGGGCGGCTTGGGCGTGCTCAAGCCCCAGGGAGGTTCGTGGTCCCAATTCTCTGCCGCACAGAGGAGGACACAGGAGAGAGCAGGAGGTGTGTGTCCAAAGAAACCTGGGCTCAGCTGGCTGGGGAAGCCCTTGGAGGCTGCTGTGCTAGTTAAGGGAAGACTGGCAGGGCCAGGCAGGGGCTGATTTGCAGCCGTGGGAGTGGTGGGGAGGAGCAGACAGGTGGGAGCTGCACAGGGGAGGACACCAGGAGAGCATGGGAGGGGCCCCTCTCCCCTCTCCCCTCAGCCCAGCTGCAGGGCTTGGGGAGGTGCCACACTCAGAGAGCTAGTCTCGGTGTTTGCACAGATGGCGTCTATTTGTCTAAATGCTGTGAAGTTAGTTCTTCCTCCGGTTTGAAGCGTTGCCTTGTGGTAGAGGAATGTGAGGGGAGGGGAAGAAGGCATGGGTGGACCGCACAGGCTACTGAGCAAACACTGCTTGTGTTTACTTACCAGGCTGGGCTCAGCTGCAGGCTCTCAGTGCCCGGCACATATGTCAGCAGGGCCAGCGGGACCCTGGGTGTGGCGGCCAAGGAGTGGTTGGTCTTCACTCCAGAGCAGCAGACAGTCATTATTACTTCTGTCCCAATTTAATGCTACTTTGAGCTAAAACCAATCCTAAACTATTGCTGGCAGAACACGCAGACTCAAGTACACAGTCGGTTGCTGTTGAGAATTCAGGATTCCTTTCAGGGCCAGACTCATTTAATGAACACGTTCCAGTCCCAGGCCCTGGCTCCACTGGAACCCCGTCCTCTGAGATGCTATCCGTGTTGTGTTTGGTGAGCTGTTGCCCTCTCTGTGCTTGAGCCCGGGGATCAGTATAACAAAAAGATAGATTGGCCTAGTGACATTCACATTCCTTCCCAGGTTAAGGGCCTTGGGGACCTGGTCTCCCCTCAGAGCACCCCCACTCTGACCTGTTTCACAAGGCAGATGGCCACTGCTTCACTGGACGTAAGCTTTCTGCAATGTTTTAAATACATTTGACAAACAACTAAGAATAGAAAAATCTACAAGGACCCTTTCAGTTCTGAAATTTTGTAAGGGCCAATTCTTTTTGTTTGTTTATTTGTTTTTCAGTTTTTGGCCGGGGTTGGGTTTGAACCCACCACCTCTGGTATATGGGGCCAGCACCCTACTCCTTGAGCCACAGGTGCTGCCCATGGCCAATTCTTGATAAATTGGGGTATTTTCATTTCAATGATTCGAGCTGCCTGAGGTTTAGCAGTACATACTTGGTATTTCCAGCAGCAGACCCGATGTGGGCGGTGCTAGCCCACAGCGACAAGGATGTGTGGTTGGCTGTGCGTGGGTGTGTGAGGCTGAGAGGGGCGCGTCTGTGTTTCGTTGTATGGCTTCTGTCCACCTGTGTGTGTGGGAGGATGTGTCACTGCCTGCCAGGTCATTCTTCCTCTCTCTCTCTCTTTCTCTGTGAAAATGTACCGTCCCATATCACATTTCAGCTAGCTCCTGCTCTTTGCTAGCTGTCCAAGATTAAAGCAACTCAAATAACTCAGGTAGTCAAGATTGATAGCTAACCAATGACTTTTTTTTTCTTCGTTGCTTGGTTAAACAAGATAATTTACATTGTCCTGGTCTAATACTGGGACCCTGAACTTTGTTTTTTTTGTCTTCTTTACTTCCTCCAACATCTTCACATAAAAAGTTCGAGCATAAAGCAAAGCTGAAAGAACATTGCAATGTGCGTCTGTCCCTCTGTGTGGATGCTGGTGTGGGCATTTTACCTCACTTGTTACATCACGTGTCTATCCATCCTTCATCTCTTCAGCCTTCAATCCATCTCATTTTTTTGAAGTATCTTAGCATAATTTGCATGCATAAATACACATTTTATATATACACATAAATACAGGGTGTCCATAAAGTTGGTGTGCAGTTTTTGCACATGAACTTTATGGACACCCTGTAATTTTCATGTCTATATTATTAGAGTTCTTTATTCATTTTGTTCTTGGTGTAAAATTTACAGACAATGAAATGTACCAATCTTAAGTCTACGTTGACTGAGGTTTGGAATGTCCTAACCCTCCCTGTAACCTAACCCCATCAGGATTCAGAACGTTACCATCACTCCCAGAACATTCCCTCATAGTCTTTCCCAGTCACTCCCTGGCCTCACCTACCCTCAGAGACAATAATTGTTTTGAATTTTCCCCAGTACAATTAGCTTTACCTGCCCTGGTGCTTCATTTTAAGGGATTCCTATACCACATAATCACTGGTGAAAAACTTAAAGCTTACCATTGTGTTCGTGGCAATATCAGTAGTTCATTCCTTTTCATTGGTAAGTAGCATTTCATGGTGTGGGTATACCCCACAGTTTTGTTTTTTAAATTCCTTCTAATGTGAATGGACATTTCATGTATTTACAGTTTTTGGCCATTATGCATAAAGTTGCTAAGAACATTCATGTACAGTTCTTTTCGTGGACATTTTGATATTTGTTTTTAAAGATTAAGATTCATGGTTCTTTTATAAAAAGTAATATATGCAGATTGTAGAAATATATCAAACTATGATGAAGAAAATTAAAATGCCATAATTTTATTGCCTGGAATTTGTCTTGTAGCTGAAAACTACCAAAGGGAGGATCTCTTAACCCAAAGGAATATGTCTTCATCGTAGGAGGGTGCCAGCAGCCCGCTGGCCAGAGGCTCAGCTGGCCATGTCCTGGTCATTATTTGGCAGTGATGTTTGTGCCCTCAGCTAGGAAGAAACAGAGACTCATGAAGAGCAGCATCTTATTTGTATCTGTTCCCTGCAGCTTAAGATGGTGTCTGGTGCAGAGGGACTGTGCTCAGGGACTGTGTTTGAAAGGATGGCAAGAAATGTGCACCTTCCCCTCCACAGGCACAGAAGCTTCCTGTGACAACAGGAGTTTGCGCACTTGACAAGTGCCTGATTCAACAAATCCGTGTGTCACAGCAAGGGTCAGTGCCCGGGAACACGGTTCCTTTGGCCTGCGAGTGTGCAGAGGTGGGAAGGAGATGCCCCTGCAGGACACTGTGGGTGCAGGCCTCATGGGGTGCCTGTCCCACCTCTGTCCCTGGGGAACTTGGAGGTCCTGGGGCCAGTTCTCTCTGGGAAATGAGGGTTGGCTGTAGGATGGCCTCTCAGGATCCATCCAGATCTGGGGTCCCAGCTATTGGGCCTTTGGGTCAACAAGTTTTCCTAGGTGCTATTTGATGTCCCTAAGCAAGTGCTTCCCAAGTCGTGTTCCTGTCAGCCTGGCTGTCCTAGCACTCAGGGCCTCCTACGAGGCTGGGGGCGCATGAGAGCACTCTATGGACCTCTTCCTATAAGGATGCTAACCCTGTATTCCCATCGGGTCAGGGCCTCACCCTTATGACCTCATTTAACCTCAATGACCTCCTAAGCAGTGGTTCTCAGCCTTCCTAATGCCTCCTACTGCCATGACCCTTTAATACAGTTCCTGTATGGTTGGTGGTGACCCCCAAACCATAAAATTATTTTCATTGCTACTTCATAACTGTAATTTTGCTACTGTCATGAATCCTAATGTAAATATCTGATATGCAGGATGTATTTTCATTGTTCCAAAGGGGTCGCAACCCACCAATTAAGAACCACTGTCCTAAAGACTCTCTCTCCAAATGCAGTCAGTTGGGGGTCAGAGCTTCAATGTGTGAATTTAGAGAGGGGCACAGTTCAGTTCCTAGCACCTGGTTCTCCATGCAGACTTGTACGTCAGTGCTGAGCCAGGTGAGCCAATTAATTGCCTTTTGGGAACTGATCAGAGTGGCTCCATCTGCACTTCTGCCTTTCCCGCTGTGGGCATGCTCGGCTGCTGACTGGCGTGATAAGACTGTAACAAGGCTGCTGTGACAGTGCTTCTGTAGCATTTTACAAAGTGCCTTCAAATCTGTAGTCTAATTTAACCTCCTAGCAAAACTGTGAAACAGGTAACATTGTGCCCATTTTATGGATGAGGAAAACGAGGCACCAGAAGTGAAGTGTCTGTCCCAGAGCCCCATTGTCAATCAGTGGTGACCTAAATCCCTCTGTTCCATCTCCTATAGACAGCACTGAGATGTTTCCATTAAGGGACTCATGGATTTCTTTCCCACTCCTAGGCTTTCAGCTTCAAGGTGTACCTAGGAGGCTGTGGGAGTTCTGTTGCCTGTTAAATGAAGCAGCGAGGCTGGTGCATTGCAGTGCACTAACGATCCCCTCATAAGTAACACTTGGATAATGTAGGCCACACAGAAAGAAGCCTTCCTGGGTCTGTCCATGTAATGATCTCTGCTTTTGTTTTTAAAACCCTGAGAGTAAGCTTGTCTTATTCTGTTGGCCAGTACAACAGGGTTTGGATTCCTGATCCCGAAGAAGTCTGGAAGTCTGCCGAAATAGCAAAGGACTACAGAGTTGGTGACAAAGCCCTGAGGCTCCTGCTGGAGGATGGAACGGTGAGGGGCCTTGGGGGTCGCAGCTACAATGATGGGTAAAGCGGTGACTTGGGTGTGTAGGGGGTTGGGAACACGTGGTCCTTGTAGAAGCAGCCCAGGGGAGGGCCCCAGATGGCATTCCTCTGTAGCGAGGGTCCAGGAGGCAGCACAGGACACTGGCAACCAGGTCTGGCCCTGCGCCGCCCTGCAGCACTCTGCATTGTTCAGAGCACGCTGGTTAGCCATTTTGGCTTCCTGGGTCATAGGGGGAACTTGGTCATAGAGAAGTAGTTTGAGCCCAGTGTATAAACTGGTAGAAAAAAACCTCAAGATGAGAAGACGAAGAAAAAGGACAGGAGAGAAAATATGTAGAGAGAGGGAGGAGTAGGGGAGACTGGAGGGACAGTCAGGCTAGGGAGGTACAGACCTGGAAGGGGAGCACCAGGAGGCAGTGTGGGAAGACGGGACGCCCAGCACCGTGTGACGGAATGAGGAGCCTCCGTGAGGGCGGGTGTGCGAAGGGGGACGCCGTGGGCGAACTTCAGCGGTTGTTCCCCGGGGTGGCGTGTGCTGGTGGGGAAGTTCCCTCCAAGGCCGTGTGTGCCTCCTGGTCATGCGCTCCTGACGACGTTGCATCTTTACACGTCTGTCACCCGTCGTTCTTTCCCAGCTGTAACAACAGCCCACTGGGTCCATAGCGAGGGGGACCTTATGTTTTTAAAAAATTAAGCATCTGGATACAGCACTGGACAGTGAATTTGTGTTGTATGTAGATTTCAGAGGTGGTCTGGGGAATAACATGTAAATATTAAATGCTGGAATTTACAAAGCACATAAATGATCTCTGTAGAGCTAGGACATGATACTTCCAATCAGACTGTCCTAGATTTGGGAGACATTTCCTGAGCTCCTGGGAAGGGAGACAAATGTAGCAGCTAAGGGCACGTCTCTACAATCAGACTGTCTGGATTCCCATCCTGGCATAGCCCCTGGCTAAGTCCGTGACAGTGGACCTTTCAGTGTCCTCACAGGTACAAGGAGGTTGACAGCCACGCACTGTCATGGGGTTGCTGAAGATCGGAGGAGGTGACCCACATGGCCTGCAAAGGCATGGGACAGCATGGCCGCTGCTTCCTGCCACCCCCCCCTTTCCCATCAGTTACTTCTGCGCACAATGTGGGCCCTGATCAGGGATCAGACGGCTTTGGGGAGGGAATTCTCGAGGCAGCAGCCGCAGGGGCAGTTTTCCGCTGTGGTAATATCAGCAGGGTTTCAGGTGGCTGCATTCCTGACCATGAACCTGCTGCCTGGGAAGAGGGCAGCCAGACTGCTGTTTACCTTCACCCGTTGTCTATTCGAGGTGCGGGAAAGCCTGCTTGGTGTAGGAAAATGTCACGTCTGCCTCTGTCAACCTGATGTTCTTCACACATTTTCTGCCCTTCTCCAAAGACTGTTCTTTCTTTCTCTCCCTCTGTTTCTCTCACCCACAACACGCACATAGGTTGAGCTGGAAGTAGGGGTTTTAAATTTAAAGCAGAAAAGAGAAAAACTCAGGGAAAGTAAACATTAAAGTATGAGAAGCATTTTCCTTGACTTTATTCTCAAAATAAAAGTGTGTAGGTTGAGAATATTCTGGTTGGGGACAGGCCTGCACATATAATCACACTGACAGCAGGAGAGGGGGAGCCGCAGTGAGGGTCCACGCCCCCTTCTCTTGACTGCCCTGAGCAGCTCACCTGGTGCAGAACAGACCCACCCACCGGCCAACCAAAGGTCCTGAGAGAGAGAGAGACCCACATTAGCCGTGTGATCTTGGACAACAAACTCAATCTTTCTGAACTTCTCTCATTTAACTCTTTTTTTTTTTTTTTTTTTTTTTTGAGACAGAGTCTCACTTTGTCACCCTGGGCAGAGTGCTATGGCATCACAGCTCACAGCAACCTCAAACTCCTGGGCTTAAGTGATCCTCTTGCTTCAGGTGCATGCCACAATGCCCAGCTAGTTTTTTCCTATTTTTATGGGAGACAGGATCTCACTTTTACTCAGGCTGGTCTCGAACTCCTGAACTCAAGCAATCCACCCACCTCGGCCTCCCAGTGTGTTAGGATTACAGACATGAGGCACAGTGCCCAGCTTCATTAACTCTTTTTTTTTTTTTTTTTTGTAGAGACAGAGTCTCACTGTACGGCCCTCGGATAGAGTGCCGTGGCATCACACGGCTCACAGCAACCTCTAACTCTTGGGCTTACGCGATTCTCTTGCCTCAGCCTCCCGAGCAGCTGGGACTACAGGTGCCCGCCACAACGCCCGGCTATTTTCTTTGTTGCAGTTTGGCTGGGGCTGGGTTCGAACTTGCCACCCTCGGCATATGGGGCCGGCACCCTACTCACTGAGCCACAGGCGCCGCCCCCGGCTTCATTAACTCTTAATTGAGGTAGTCAGGTCCTCCTTGGAAGGCAGTTTTCAGGTTGAAATGAAGCAATCAGTGCTGAGCGCTTGGCAAGAGGTCTGCACAGTGGCACTTGCTAAGGGGCAGCTGGGCCACCTTGTGGAGCTGACCCAGGGCCAGAGGTCAAAAGGAGACCAGTGGTACTGACTGAATACCAGGCACCTGGGAAGGTGGAAGAGAAACAAGCTCGCTGGGTGACCTCGCGCAAGTCACTTTACCTCTCTGGGCTTCACTTCCCCCACTTGTGAAGTGAAAGTGAAGGAGATTGAAGACTGTGCTGGGTGGAGAGCCCAGCCCACGAGTGGTGTGAACCTCACCTTCATTCTGCTCAGGCAGCTACTTAAGGAAATTAGGTTAAATTGGCAGAAGAGGAGCCATCCTAGGAGTTACTTAGCCCAGAGCCGAGAACGACAGGAACAGGCAGGCCTTAGGGGTGCTGTGAGCCCTATGGCACGTGGGGGGCTGCAGATAGACCACCAGCCACATGCGCCCCCAGCTCCTCCTCACTGCCAAGCCTGGCAGCTCTGATACCTGGCGACCTTCAAGCTGTAAGGCCATCATGTCACTTTAGTAACAGCGTCTTGTTTTCCAACAAAAGCCACCACAGCCCAACATTTAAACCACAGAGGAATGGAACCCTGGATCCTGTCCACGTGGTTTCCCTGTCACCCCTCACTGAGGGCTCTGAAACTCTGAGGACCCATGATCTAGTCTGGCTCTTCTTTAGGAGAGGAGTAAGGCCCAGAGATAGTGAGTGACTCGCCCCAGGGCACACAGCCAGTGCCCTTGTTCTCGGGCTCCCCCTTTTTATTACTCCAAGAGTCAGCTGCAAAGATTATTTTCTCATTGCTATGCGTAAGTCTGTTTTTCAGTGTCAGCAATCACTCCGATGTGGGGTGGTTAAGACGAAGGACAGAGGCTCAGCAGAAAAACACCAAAAATATTTTATTTCCAGATCTATGATTTCACCTTCGTCCACAGGAGCTGGATTATTCAGTCGATCCAGAATCTCTGCCTCCACTCCGGAATCCTGACATCCTGGTGGGCGAGAATGACCTCACAGCCCTCAGCTATCTCCACGAGCCCGCAGTGCTCCACAACCTCAGAATCCGCTTCGCAGAATCCAAACTCATTTACACCTACAGCGGTAAGGACAGCCCTTCTAGGAAGTCAGGAGTGGCGCTGAAACCTAATGCTTGCTGTCCAGAGCATTGCAATTGTGTTCTATGTTATGTTTATACTGAGCATCTAGCGTTTGTTATAAAAGGGAGTGTCTAGGCTCAGCGCCTGTAGTTTAAGCAGCTAAGGTGCCAGCCACATACACCAGAGCTGGTGGGTTTGAATCCAGCCTGGGCCTGCCAAACAACAATGACAACTACAACCAAAAAGCTGGGTGTTGTGGTGGGCACCTGTAGTCCCAACTACTTGGGAGGCAGAGGCAGGAGAATCATTTGAGTCCAGGAGTTGGAGGTTGCTGTGAGCTGTGATGCCAGGGCACTCTACCCAGGGCGACAGCTTGAGGCTCTGTCTCAAAAAAAAAAAAATTCTAGGTGGGGAGAATCTTCAACAAAGACTAAAGCTAGATTGTCAAGAAAAAAAAGGTATGATAAAACTTGTGTTTTAAGTTCCTCATTGGATTTGATACAGTTATTACTTACTTTGGGCAATGATATTATAGTTCACTTTGTTAATCACAGAACTCTCTCAGTTTGAAGACATCCCCTCCTGTCATCTCATCCAACCATCAGAATAGCTCAAAGATGTAGGTGATCAGGAAGGACCTGAGATTCAGAGTGTGTGGTGACCTGCCCAAAATCACGCAGAGGGTTCAGGAAGTGGCAGAGATGGGGTTTCTCATAAGAACCTGGAGAGGTGGGTGACAGTAAGAATCTTATAACTGCATCTTTCCTCAGGAATCATTTTGGTGGCCATGAATCCTTACAAGCAGCTGCCGATATACGGAGATGCCATCATCCACGCCTACAGCGGGCAGAACATGGGCGACATGGACCCGCATATATTTGCGGTGGCAGAAGAGGCATACAAGCAGATGGCCAGGTAGCAGGGCTCCCTTGGGCTCTGCCAATGCTCCCTGCACCTGCTGGCCCCTCACGGGGCAGATGTCTAGGTTGGGCTCACTGAAAGGTCAGGCCAGAGGGACCACAGTAAATTCATGACGGGTACCTGCCCTGTCTAGAACAAGTTTTCTGCTTCCTAGGTACGTAAAAGTCAGTCTGAGAATAGAAAATGTTTCTCTTGCAGTGCATTTGGTTGGAGGAATATTGATTTATTCTTCAGTGTGAGATATCTACGCATTTAGTTTTTGTTTTACCTATTTAAGGAGGCAGAATCTGATGGCAGACAAGCACAGGTTTTAGCTGCTGGAGATTTCGAGCTGCATCCTAGTTTTGCCATTTGTTTTTTGAATGGCCTTTGGGGAGTTCTTGTTTTGCTAGTGAAAGGATCATGCACACACTCCCGTAGGTATCTCGCGTAGACGTCTGGGCAGCGAACCGAGCCTCAGACAGTAACCTACCCAAGGTCAGACAGCAAGCAAAAGGCAGAGCCGGGACTTGTACTCAGATTTTTTACCTCTAAATGTAATTTATTTTCTCGTAACTATCCTCTTTTGACTTTAATGTCCTCATCTGTATGGTATGAAGAATAAAAACACCATCTTATCTTCATAGCTCCCTCTGCAGTTTGCAAAAGAACTTTTGCTTGCAAGCCCTCCCTGAGGCTTGTCATTAACACTCCTGGGAAGTCTCTTGAGCTCCTTCATTGCCCACATTTCACAAATGGGAAACGTGAGGCAGAGGACGTGGACCTGCTGACTCTTCACTGCACAGCCTTGGGCACAGCACTGGAGCTCTCGTAGCTCTGTGACCTGGACACTCAGAGAACACCCTTTCCTGCTTCTGCTGCTTATTTATAATCTGGAGGAGAGTGGTGGCTTGCATGGGGTGGAAGTGTGTGGTCCTTTCCTGCGGAGAAGCCTACTGGGCAGTTTGGGGCTAGGTTGAGCATCCTCCAAGTTGTCAGGGATCCAGCAATGTCCAGCCCCCTGTCTCCAGGGTGGGACCCTTGTCCTACCAGGGTCCATAGCCAGGGCCAAGCTATGGCTCAGTCATCTCCTCCATACTCTGGGTGACAACGACATGTCCTAGAAGCTCCACAAAGTACTTCTGCTCATAGAGCTTTGGCCAGGACCTGCTCACACGGCCACGCCTCGCTGTGAGAAGGGCTGGGAAACAGTCTTTCGTATGGGCAGCAGCGAGCCCACTAACAGTTGGCATGTAGCCCCTGAGAAGGAAGGGGAGAATGAATCCTGGTGGAGAGTTAGCAGTTTCTACTGCGCTGAGATTCCTTCCAACCCTAAGACACCCATGGCTTTGGGATTTTCCCTGGATCCCCACAGGTTTCCTGGGAATCTTGGTGATGAGAGTCTAGATGTCAGCAGTACAAGGTCCTCAGAACTGGAGCGCTGTGCTGGCGTCAGCCCCGAAGAGCAGGTTTCTCCCTGGAGGTCAATCGGGTAGCTGTAACAGTGGTAGAGAGCACGAGGCAGGTCCGGGTTGGCCTTGCTCAATGCTAACCCAGGTCCTCTTCTATGTGGGGATGCTGGTATGTCCTTCACCTTCTCAGAGTCGTCTTTTCTCTCTTTGAAATAAAAGGATCAGACCAGGGGATCTGTGCCCAAAGTCTACTCCAGCACTCACATGGGAAACTGACAGCGTCACCCCGAATCCCTGAGTGACCATTGCACTCATCTGTAAACTCGATACCTGTGTTATCAGATTTTTGTGATGCCTAAACGAGAATCTGTATAAACTATTCCAGGCATATAAGCCGTGCTAGGTACATAGAGCAGCATTAGGTCTTCCACCACAGTCTTAAGATCTGAAAAGTTTAATGCATTTTTTAAAAAGTCTGAATTATGTAACACAGCCCGTTGGCTTACAGAGCACATATGCTCCCGAGCATCTTTTGAATAATTGCTCTCAAAATAATCCTTTGAAATGTTTTTATATCTAAGTGGGACGTGCAGAAAGGAGTTGATGTGAGGCCTAAGGCTACTATATTTAGAGGCCTGCTTGCAGGTGGGCTGGTGGCTAGCCTCTCATTTCAGGAAGCTTCCCACCGTCTAAGGGACAAAGCGGCTCATCATACCTAACTTCTAGCTGTTTGTGTAAACAATGTGGTTTATGCTGAACTCTGCTTTCCTTCTTGGAATCTGGAATTTTGGTGTGTGCTAGGCGGAAGGCAAGTACTGAGTCTGTAATGGGCTTCTCTGGTGGACGGGGTGCGACACACGCCATCAAATCGTTTGCTAGAGGAATTAAGTGTGTCCCATGGTGATCTGACTGGGAGAGGACTGTGGGAAGTTTACGCCTGGCTTCCTCTGGACTTGGCCCCATGAACCTCTTCCTTCTACTGATTTTGCTCTGTGCCCTTTCGTGGTAACAAATCTTAGCTGTATGACCAGCTGCTGAGTCCTGTGAGCCCTCCTAAGAGATCACTGAACCTGAATTGGGGCCTAGGAACACACAACACAGGGGACATTGCAGGAATCAGACTGGTGTGTTCTGAATGACCACATGGAAAAAAATAAAGTCTGGAAGAAAATTCACTGAAATGCTAGAGACAGTTACTTTAATGAAACAAAGTTTCTCTTCTTCCATCTCGTCCCTATTTTTCTTAATGAACATATGTTGCCTTTTTAATGAGAAGAAATTAACATGTAAAATTCCTTTCCTTTATTTGCTTTAGAAACAACAGAAATCAGTCCATAATTGTAAGCGGGGAGTCGGGTGCTGGAAAGACAGTGTCAGCTCGCTATGCCATGAGGTACTTTGCCACCGTTAGCAGGTCGAGCAGCACCGCCCACGTGGAGGACAAGGTCTTGGCGTCTAATCCTGTAACTGAGGTGTGTGCTGCTGCGGGATGGGTAGCAGGAGCCGGGGCAGGGACCACGTGCATGATGGAGGTGTGGGTTGGCTTATGTGCAGGCAGACGTGTGTGCGCGTGTGTGTGTGTGTGTGTGTGTGTGCGTGCGTGCTGTCCTTGCTAATTCAAGTTCCCTTGCTTTAAAGACCAAAGAAGGCACTCAGGAACTCTGCTCTCCAGACGGATCTGAAGGAGGTGGGGGCAGAGTCTTTTCTCCTCTACCTTCCAAGCTGGAAATTCTGCCCTCAGATTTCAAGAGTGCCCTGTTTACATTTACATCCCAGGGGAAATGTCTTCAACCACAGATACCATGGGTGTACTGAGATCACTGGTGTCCTGTAGCCAACTGGCGTCACCTTTCATGAGCTGCTTGTTAAATACTTGGGAATTTTGTAAGCTTGTTGTTAAACCTTTGATAGTTTGAAATGGGTCGTGGTAGGAAGATTTACACCTTACACATTGGCAAAGGCCACACATCCAGTCTTCTCCTCCTGCCTCAGCACATCACTGACAGGGCAGAGGGTGGGAAAGGCTGGCAAGCAGGTGCCCGGGGGTAAGGAACACGCCTTCAGGAAGAAGAGGCATCTGAAAGGAGCAGGGGAGGGGGCCCCACAGGCCGACTCCAGCTGCCTCCCAAAATGGGAAGAGGATTGATTTAGATGTGTTTGGAAGCAAAGAAAATAAGAACATTAGACTCCTAGACTTTGTCTTGTTTTCTTGAATCAAATTCCTCAATGAATATTCTTCAGATCACCTTCTTTGTTTAGGCCACTCTGCCAGATAATGTGGGAAGTGATGGAAAAGAATAAGACCCCGTTCCGAAGCGTGAGACTCCTCTAGCCTAAGATTATTTTCAGATTACATAGAAGCACAAGGCAGGAGGCACAAGGCACAAGGCAGGAGAAACCCTGTGACGTTCACAGTCCAGAGGCGGAGGCGCACCAAACAGAAGCATGACTTAGTCTGAGGTCGCGACACAAAAGCTGTGAAGAGGCACTGCCAAACGAAGTGGCCAATGGATACCTTTTTCTCCTCTTTTTATAACGTTTTATTTATTTATTTAGTTAGTTATTTATTTCAGATTGATATGAGGGTACAAAAGTTTAGGCTACATTGTTTTTGCTTCCAAGGTAAAGTTCAAGTTGTAGTTGAACCGTTCACCCAGGGGGTGTGCTATATGCCCCAACACTGTGCCCCTGTGTTGAAGTTTGTGTGATTATTTTGTCTCCCCTGCCAGACTGGAAGTTCCGTGAAGGTAGGACCATGTCTCACTGGTTCCCCTTTGCTTACCTGGCGTGTGACACATAAAAGGTGCATGAACGGGACGTGTGTGTAAATGTGTCCTTCCAGATGCAGGGTGCCCAGGGACGGGGAGAGGACAGGCAGAGGAGAGATGAAATTCCAGACAGAAGCGAAAAGCAGAAATTGTTCCCAGAGAGCAGTGGGGAGCAGAGGGAGCAGTTTTGTGGTTGAGTGGAAAGTTTGAGTAGGAAAACGATGGGAGGTTAGCATGGAAGTAGAAGGCAGATGAAGGATGTGAACTCCGAATTGAGCATCTATAATATTTGGGACGTGAATGAGTTAGGGCACTTTTTATTATTTCATTTAATTCTCCCAACTCTGTAAGTGTTTAGTCAGTCAGGCTGCTATAACAAAGCACCACAGGCTGGATGGCGTATAGACAACAGAAATGTATTTCACAACATTCTGGAGGCCGGAAGCCCAGGGTCAAGGTGACAGGACAGTTGGCTTCTGGTGCGGCCTCTCTCTGGGTTGTAAACTGCTGTGTCTTCTCATGGTACCTGAAGATGATGGGGCGCCCTATTACACGCTGCTAAATTCTATCCATGAAGAATGGGTCCACCCTTATGACCTAATTACTTCTCAAAGCCCCCCACCTTCTAACACCCTACCCATCGTTCATATGTAGAAATATTAGAATTTCAACATATGAATTTTGGGGACATGCAGTAAGATGTATATTATTCCCACATTACAGATAAAGCAATTAAGACTTGGCAAGATGGAATGACTTTCAAGGCATCACACAGATAGCAAAAATGGACATGAGCACCTGCACTCATTCTGATCCTCCTTGGTGTCTCCCAGGGAGGATGAGGGGGACCTTGGGCAGCAGGCTCAGGATGTGTCCTGTTCCCTGTATGCCTCGGGCTGTTTCCTTCTCTTCCTGGCCCAAACCTCCATCTGCAAATCAGGCCTTCTCCCCAGTGCACCGGATTGGACTTTACTAGAAACTGCCCCAATGATTTTGTTGTTACTTCAAGCCCTGTGTTTTGTAGGCTATTGGAAATGCCAAGACCACCCGCAATGACAACAGCAGTCGGTTTGGGAAATACACAGAAATCAGTTTTGATGAGAGAAATCAAATTATAGGCGCCAACATGAGAACTTACCTCCTGGAGAAATCCAGAGTTGTCTTTCAAGTAAGGATAAAAGTATTCATTAAATTTTCTTTTTCCCAACTTATTGCATGTTGTTTATATTCGTATCGTCATTAGACAACCTACATTGATCTGGGGCTCAAAGAATAGAGTTTTTCTGTCTTTCTTTTGCAATCTGGTTTATTTTTTGTTTATTAAAAATAAAAATAAATAAAAATATATGGATAGGTGCAGTATCAGACAAGTTGTATGATTGAGGGGAAAGGTTACAGCTTTTTACTTTGACCCACTTACAAAATCCTTTAAGTTTATAAGTCAAGTTGATCTGTCTAGACCCCAGAACTGTTTGAAACAGACAAGGTCATCAGACACTTTCCTACTGGGAAGGGAGGAGGATCAGAACTCCCGAGGGGGGTTTAAGAGAAAGGCTTCTTTATCAGTAAAAGGGAGATAGTTTTGCCCAGGAGAGAACAACAGTAAGCCTTGTATTACAGGAAATCTCTCAAAAATTTCAACTAGTGTGAATTATATCTATTCCCATTTCATAGAATGTTTTCATCTCATAACTTTTTCCCAGGAGTTGTTACCTGGAAGATAGTCTCAGGCCACCCAGTTATCGCTCAGTGGAGAGGGAGGGCCTGCTTGTGGGCTGGTGGTACCAAGCAGTGTCTGCAACAGCAGAATTCTCCATCCCCATTAGCCATCTAGGCCCCTCTCGTTAAAAACCTAGCATTTTTGCTTGTAAAGGATTGGTGCAACTTTTGGGACTTGTCTTTATTTTACAGTCGGAAAATGAACGAAATTACCACATTTTCTATCAGCTTTGTGCATCTGCCCAGCAGTCGGAATTTAAGAATCTTAAATTGGGTATGTGATGGGTGGTGTGTGCCAAGGTCTCTCTTCTCTGTAGGGGTTTAACTTCTAGGTTAATTTCTTTTTATTATAGTAACACAACTTTAAAAAAAATTATTTTGTCCAAAGATACAAGATCCTTGGGTTTCAAGGGCAACATTATTCATCTAAGCAAGGCAATGGATTGGGGCTGGGGGTGGGTGGGGTGGGAGACTCTTCAGTTCTGGGGTTGTCTTCAGAGTGCATGGGATTCTTGTGGTCCATCTTAGTAAGGCCTCCTGACAACTGGAACTTAGTGCTGTACGTCCCCAAACTTTCCTTTTTAGGAAATAGATAGTTGTTTTTCTAACATTTCCCTGTCTTTTTAAACAAAGCACCTCTGTTATGATTTTTGAACTTCCTTGATGACTCAGGGTCATTCATTATTTGTAGTCATGACTAATTACATTTCAGGGACAGCTGACATGTAGAGCTATTTGTCCTTACACAGTAACAGCCCCACACCCTGTATTGTCAGGGCTGTCCTATCATAGTCATTTATACCATGTTGGTAGATGAGGATTATCAGAGGTAACTTCTAACTTGTTGAACTTACACTCTGATTTTGGAGAAGTGCTTGTACTCTTGGAATCTAAGTTTCTGTATTTCATGTGACGATATTATGATATCCATGGCTTGTCTGCCAAGCAGAATGTGAATAGCAAATGTGTATAAGAGCTGACTGAAGAGTCCTCTACTATTTAAAAATTACCTATGTATATATCATCATTATCTTGATTGTGGTAAGATTATGTATATGTCAAAATTCGTTAAATTGTATATCATACATTAAAAAAAAATTCTTTTGAGATAGGATCTCAGTCTGTTAACCCGATTAGAGTGGCATCATCATAGCTCACTGCAACCTCAAGTTCCTGGGCTTAAGTGGTCATTCTGCCTTAGCCTTTTGAGTAGCTGGGACTACAGACAAGTAGGTGCCACCATGCCCAGCCAATTTTTCTATTTTTTGCAAAGACAAGGTCTTGCTGTGTTGCCCAGGCTGATTTCAAACTCTTGGCCTTACACAAACCTCCCACCTCAGCCTCCCAAAGTGCTGGGATTACAGGCGTGAGCACCTGGACCTCAATTGTACAGCTTAAGTGTGTGAGGTTCATTGTACATCCAGTAAACCTCAGTAAAGTTGTATGACAGGCTCAGCGCCTGTAGCACAGTGGTTACGACGTCAGCCACATTCACTGAGCTGGCAGGTTCGAACCCAGCCCGGGCCAGCTGGGCAACAATGACAACTACATAACAGAAAAATGGCCGAGCATTGTGGTGGGCACCTGTGGTCCCAGCTACTTGGGAGGCTGAGGCAAGAGAATCACTTAAGCCCAGGAGTTTGAGGTTGCTGTGAGCTGTGATGCCACAGCACTCTACTGAGGGTGACATAGTGAGACACTGTCTCAAAAAAAAAAAAGAAAGTTGTATGACAATGTTATGTGCAGGAACAAACCCCACGGGCTTTAGAGTTAGGTTTGCATTTAAGTTCTTATCCTACCACCAGCGGTGGAACCTTGAGCAAGTCATTTCACGTTTCTGAACCCCAGCTCCCGCATCTTTAACATGGAATTCCAAAGAATAAATAAAATAACATATGTAAAGTATTTGACATAGCTCATTGAGTGTGCGCATCCCATCTTCTGAGAAACATGTATGTCCAAGTTTCTGTGTTACAGACATAACTAGTCTTTCTGTGTGATTTTAGGGAGTCCAGAAGAATTTAACTACACGCGGATGGGAGGCAGCACTGTCATTGAGGGCGTGAACGACCGGGCTGACATGGTGGAGACTCAGAAGACCTTCACACTACTGGGTAAGTGCAGATGTCCTAGTCAAGGGTGTGTCTGTTTGCTCTTAAAAATAAAAAGGGACTGGGCACTAGGACTCTGGGATGCTGAGATGGGTGGATTGCCTGAGTACAGGAGTGTGAGACCAACCTGTGTAAGGATGAGGTCCTGTCTCTACTAAAATAGAAAAACTATCCTGGCCTGTAGTCCCACTACTTGGGAAGCTGAGGCAAGAGAATCGCTTAAGCCCAAGGCTTTGAGGTTGCTGTGAGCTATGACGCTATAGCACTCTACCCAGGGAGACAGAGTGAGAATCTGTCTCAAAAAAAAAAAAAAAAGAAAAATTAAAAATAAAAGAGGCTGGACACAGTGGCTCACACCCATAATCCCAGCACTTTTGGGAGGCTAAGGTGGGAGAATTGCTTGGATTGCTTAAGGGCAGGAATTGAAGATCAGTCTGGGCAACATAGTACTCATCTTTACAAAATAAAACATACAAAGAAAGAAAGAGAAGAAAAGGCAGGGATTCCCAGCATGCATGTGTCCTAAGACTCTTAATAAATCCTAATTTTAGGGCGAGCCATCAGAACATATTTGGAGATTAAGTAGCCAAGACTGCTTTTCTCTTACAAAGCTAGAAATGAGCATGTTTTCCCCTTGGGCTTGCTGTGAGAGGTGTGGGCTGTAAGCCGTGTGGATCCTTAAAGCTCTCCTGGGCTAACTACAAAGAAGCCTGGAGAAGCCAAGGTTCATTTCAGTTCAGAATTGTGGTGTCAACCCTTCTTGGCCTTCCTGGGTATCTTGATAACATAATAGCAAATGCTTACCTGGAGCTTACAGTGCCCTGGGCACCATCCTATGCGCTTTATTATCTGTATTAACTTATTCAAACCCTGCAACCACCCTATGAAGTTGGAGCTGGTATGCCTCCCGTCTTACCATAGGGAAACTGAGGCACAGAGGGGCTAAATGATTGACCCAAGAGAAGGTGATTAATGTGAAGCAGCACTGGATTTTGCATTTTCCAAATCTTCTACTGCTTGGACACTGACATGGGTGGAGCCATGTCTCTCTCTCACAGAAGAGCCAGTTGTTCCCAGTCTTTCTCCACCTGAATCTTCCTATAGCCAGCTCATGTTTGGAAAGGCTGTCAACCAGATGGCGTTGATAAAAGTAGCCATTCACTTCTCATTTTGTATTATCTAGATGTCCACATGTGACTGCTGGTCAAAGCTTCTGAACAGTGTGAGGCAATAGGCTATTTCTACAACTTACATAAATACCCAGCTGCTATTTGTTTTTATTGTTGTGGCCTGGTTGACAATATTTGGATGTTAAAGGCAAAGAATTTGAGGATAAATATATCAAAGTAATAAGTAAGAGGCAGACTACTGGATAATGGTGAATGAAAACAAGATAGTTTCCTAAGCAAAATTACCACTAGATTCTGTTTCCCTCTAAAAAGCTTTGCTAGGCACAGTGGCAGGAGCCTGTAGTCCCAGATATTGAGGTAAGGAGAGGGGTTGAGGTAGGAAGGTCACGTGAGCCCAGGAATTTGAGGCCAGCCTTGGCAACATAGTGAGACCCCATCTGTAAAACAATTTAAAAATTTTTGTTTAAATGTTTCAAGAAGGGTAATTTAAACATTTTATAATAATAAGATAAATAGGGCAACACCCATAGTTCAGTGGGTAGGGTACTGGCCACATACACCGAGGCTGGCGGGTTTGAACTCAGCCCAGGCCTGCTAACCTACAATAACAACTGCAACAACAACAACAAAATAGCTGGGCATTGTGGCGGGCGCCTGTAGCCCCAGCTACTTGGGAGGCTAAGGCAAGAGAATCATTTAAGCCCAAGCGTTTGCAGTTGCTGTGAGCTGTGACACCACAGCACTCTACTGAGGGTGACATAGTGAAACTCTATCTCAATAATAATAATCATAAGATAAATGCTTTTTAACATTTTCTGATGTTATTTTCTAATGCTGATTAACATTTCCTTAAAATAATTATAGTTATGATTTTGTTCTTTTTCCCCCCCAACTATTACTTTATTAATATTACTGTGCTTAAGTGACAGAAAAAAGACAACCAAGAGGTTCTGCCCATTTCAGAAAACATTTCTGATCAATACCAATTATGTAGTGACAAATAACTAGGAATGGTGACATTCTTGGGTTGAGACTGACAAGCAAGGATGGCCTCTGGTGCTGTGGTTCATGTTCTACAAGAAAATGGTGCACTGGCCAGCATGGTCCAGGCTGATGCTGGGCCTTCAGTGCTGGGCGTGGACTTGGATCTGTTCTCTGAAGCTGAAGCTAGCAAATCAGGTGAATAACTGGGTTAAAAAAAAAAAAAAGTTTTAAAATGAAGCCCAAGTAAGTTTAGAAACCATGCTCTTGACATATTTTCCTTTCAAAATTTACATAAATCCCACTTTTCGCCCTTAATAGCCCAGATTTTTCCCCTTACATAGCTAGGCCACCATATAGCTGCATATAGACTCTTCTGCCTCAAGATGTATACATAGGGAAAGAAAATAACAGCATCTGGATAATATTCTCTCTACACACTGCTGTTGGATGGAAAAATACACATTTTTTTTAAAGAAATGAAAGAAAGGGTCCATTCCCGCAATCCCACTACTGGGCATCTACCTAGAGAAAAAAAATCATTTTATCATAAGGACATTTGCACTAGATTGTTTATCGCAGCTCAATTTATAATCGCCAAAATGTGGAAACAACCTAACTGCCCATCAGCTCAGGAATGGATTAATAAATTATGGTATATGGGTGGCGCCTGTGGCTCAGTGAGTAGGGCGCCGGCCCCATATGCCGAGGGTGGCAGGTTCAAACCCAGCCCCAGCCAAACTGCAACAAAAAAAAAAAAAAAAGAAAGTTTAAATTATGGTATATGCATACCACAGAATATTATTCAGCCATAAAGCAAGATGGTGACTTCATATCTTTTCTAATATCCTGGATGGAGTTGAAACACATTCTTCTTAGTAAAGTATCACAAGAATGGAAAAGCAATTATCCAATGTACTCAATACTAGCATGAAGCCAGCAGACAATCTAACGCATGCCCCCATAGGAGAAAAACTCAATTCAATTCAATTTGGGGGGAGGGTGAGGGTTGGGGTGCTCTCACTGAATGGACACGATGTGGGGGTGTTTGGCACACCTTCTGAGTGTGGGACATAATCACACAGGGAGTCTACCTAACAAAACCAAATATTTTGACAAGGTTGTTTGTGCCCTCACTTTAACGTGAAATAAATTTACTTTTCTTTTTTACTTTATTTTATTTTATTTTTTATTAAATCATAGCTGTGTACATTGATATGATCATGGGGCATCGTTCACTAGCTTCACAGACCGTTTACCAAGTTTCACATATACCCTTGTAAGATGCACCGCTGGTGTTACTTTTCCATTAAAAAAAAAAAAAAAAAAGGTCTATCTTAGATTCTCCCAAGCTCTTGTTCTGCAGTTTATGAATCTGACTCTGATGGTAAGGCAACAGTTTATATAAGTAGATTTTTGTTTTCAGTGGAGGAGACCTGGGAAAAGATGGATTTCTCTCTTTTTTTTTTTTCAAGAGTTATCAGATGGTACATGCCCTCACTCTCTTAAACTACAACACGTTTCAAAATCACATGGCCTGCCTTATATCCGGGGCCGCCTTCAGCGGCTAATTTCTAGATCCATCCCAGTTCGCCACTGCAGTTTATACAGCTCATGTCTTAACCGTGTGGCAGCCAGTGAGCATGACCTGACCTTGAACTTTACTGTACTGCAGATTAACTACCTTATAAAAAGAAATGCTCTGCCAGTGGCTCCCGTAAACTGAGTGGGGATGAGTTCTAGCAGCTGGTCAGGATCATATCACAGTTTGCACAATGATCAAGGAATATTCTGCCTATTTCTTTGTTTTTCTTTTTTTTTGAGATAGAGTCTCACTCGGTTGCCCCCAGGTAGAGTATTGTCTTCAGAGTTCACAGTAACCTCAAACTCTTGGGCTCAGTCAATCCTCCCGCCTCAGTCTCCTGAATAGCTGGGACTACAGGCACTTGCCACCACACCTGGCTAATTTTTCTATTTTTAGTAGAGGTGGGGTCTCGCTCTAGCTTGGGCTGGTCTTGAACTCCTGAGCTCAAGCTATCTACCCGCCTTGGCCTCCCAGAGTGCTAGAAGCATAGGCGTGAACCACCATGGGGAGCCTGCATTTTTATAACTGAAGTTCTAAAACCCCTGAGCTGTAGTGAGCTCAGCAGCTCTTCACTCCTCAGCTGGGATGAAGCCCCCTGATTTCAGTCTTTGTATAACGTACTCCACTGAGAGGGAGCATGGTGTTCAAGCAGGGTACAGGTGGTCTAGTTCTGGCTGGGCTCCAAGTGGACCTTGGTCCATGTGCCCTCTCCGTCCCCCTCCCCCATTGTCCTCTGGGTTCTCACTCTGAGATGCTCTCTTCCCTGAGGCACAATGATAGAGGAGAAGTAGAGTGGACTTTGGAATCAAAAAAAACTTGAATTCAAATCCTAGTTGGCATGACTCTGAAGAGGTTGCCCTCTCCAAGGGTCAGTTTCCTGCAGAATGCAGAAGGACGATGCCCTTTGCCTTTCATGACCACTGGTAAGGAAATGTATGTAGAAGCCCCCGGCACCAGGCCAAGCACATGGCAGGTGCTTCGTAAGTGTTACTGCCGTCCTTCTATCTCTGTGGTCCCCAGTCCCAGGGTCATAGATCAGCACTGGTCCATGGCCTGTTAGAAGCCAGGCCACACAGCCGGAGGTGAGCAGCAGCGAGGGAGCAAAGCTTCATCTGTATTTGCAGCTGCTCCCCATCACATGCATCACTGCCTGAGCTCTACCTCCTGTCAGATCAGTGGCTGCGTTAGATTCTCAGAGGAGAAACCTACTGTAAACTGTGCATGTGAGGGACGTAGGCTGTGTGCTCCTTATGAGAATCTAATGCCTGATGACCTGACGTAGAACTGAGGCTGTGATGGTAACACTGAGGAGTGGCCGCAAATATGGATTATCATTAGCAGAGGGGTTTGACTCCACAGAGACCAAAATAAATCAGTTGCTGTAGACTCATATTCTTCCACCCCCATCTATGGACAAATCGTCTTCCATGAAATCAGTCCCTGGTACCAAAAAGGGTGGAGACTGCTGTTCTGTCTCTCTTCATTCCCTATTCCGCAAGCCTTAACCATCCTTTGAGTAAAGACATCTCTTCTATGAAATTTCCCTAATTATTAGAGATCAGTTTGCAGCAAATTTCCAGTGTTCATCACACAAATTATCTCTATACATGAGCACCATATTATAGTAGGAAGAAAGGAGGGAGGAAGGAGCAAATAAGGATCCAAGCGTCAAGTGATGTATTTAATGGGCAAATAAAGGGTACATTTCCCACTAATTCTATTATATGAAAATATAATTCTTTATTGAAAGAACTAGCTATAGACATTTATTTCTATAATCTACATTCATGAGAATATTAGAAAATTAGAATAATATTTAAGGAAAAATGAGTACCTTGAAATCATTAAGCATTTTCTTCACGAATACTTAATTATTATAGATTATTTTCACAGATTTCTGTACCAGCAGGGCTGAGACTAGGATGAAGCTAGAGAAGCACTCCCTCTCAGGGTCTGCAGGTGCAGAGCTGGCCCTGAGCATTTAACCTGCCTTGCCCCAGCCGGGCAGTGCTCATGCCCAGACGTCTCGAGGGCAGGGGAGGGGAGGGGGAAAGCACAGCAAGCCACTGCCTCCCGTGGCTGGTAATGGTGACGGCTGCCAACTGGGCCACAGTGTAATTTGGGCAGGTGGAAAGAGGCTGGAGCGGTCTCACCTGTCCTCGTCAGGGGAGGGTACTCAGCAAGCTGCTGGGATTGGCTGGCAGAATTCCAAGACTGCACCTGTTTATTTTCCAAGAAGCTCATTATTTATAGGTGCTAGCCAAAGGCCTCTCTCTCCTCTGACTGCCTGTGCAGCAGCTGTTAGACCTCATAAGTTAGACCTCATAATTTAGTACCTAATTGTTTGTTGTCATGTATTTGGCTCCAGTTTTTTCGTGTGTCACAAGATTGGTCTGTGGCCTTACACATGTCAATTATTGTCTCTAGGCATCTGTTTCCCCATCTGTACAGTGCAGTAATAATGAAAACATTTAGTAGTTTCAATTATATGTTGGATGTTCTCCATCTTTTTGTGGCTTAAGATGACAGTTTCTTTTTTTTTATTTCGGTTAATGTGAGGGTACGGACAACTAGGTTATAGTGTTTGCGTTTGTTAGGTAGAGTCCCTCTTGTAGTTGTGTCCCATATCCTAAAGGTATGCCGTATACCTTTCCACTGTGCCCATTAAGTGGGAACACACCGATCCTGCTCCCTCCCCCGCCCTCCTCCCTACCCCCTACTTGAGTTTTTCTCTTAAGTGGGCCTGTATTAGATCATCTACTGGCTTCCTGTTGGTATTGAGTACATTGACACTCGCTTTTCCATTCTTGTGATACTTTACTAAGAAAAATGTGTTTCAACTCCATCCAGGTTGATACAAAAGATGTAAAGTCTCCATCTTTTTTATGGCTGAGTAGTATTCCATGGTATACATATACCACAGTTTATTAATCCATCCCTAAGTTGGTGGGCATTTAAATTGTTTCCACATCTTGGCGATTGTATATTGAGTTGGATAAACTATCTAGTGCATATGTCCTTGTGATAAAATGATGTTTTTTTTTTCTTCTGGAGAAAAGGGAACACTTTTAGTGTTGGTGGAACTGCAAATTAACACAGCTTCTTTGGAAAGAAGTATGAAGAACTCAAATTAGACCTCCCATTTGTTCCCCACAATCTTATTACCAGACAAGTTTGTTTGGTTTTTTTTTTGAGACAAAGTCTCACTTTGTCACCCTCTGTAGAGTACTGTGCCATCATAACTCACAGCAACCTCAAACCCTTGGACTCAAAGTGATTCTCTTGCCTCTGCCTCCCAAGTACCTGAGACTACAGGTGCCCACCACAACACCCAACAACACCCAGCTATTTTTTAGAGACAAGGTCTCACTCTTGCTCAGACTGGTCTCGAACTTCTGAGCTCAGACAATCCACCTGCCTCAGCTTCCCAGAGTACTAGGATTACAGGCATGAGCCACTGTGGCCAGTGTAGACAGTTTCTTATTATATTACATGAGTGTGGGCTGACTGGGCTTGCCCAGGTACCTCTCACACGATGGTGGCAGGGACTGGAACCTCTGAAAGCTCCTTCTCTCACTTACTGGGGGCCTTTTCCCCTCCAGGTGACCTTGTCACTGGTCTTCCTCACAGCATTGGGACTTAGACAGATGGACTCCTTATGTTTTTCCAGAGCCATTTGTAAGAGGCTCAGGCAGACTCCGCAAGGCTTTTCATGAACTAGTCTCAAAAGTTAATGCGGCACCCCTACCATCCTGTTCTATTGAGAAGGGGAAAACAAGTCACAGGACTGGCTCAGAACATGACTCTCAGTGAGGAAACTACACAGGCACACACTGGGAAGGTGCCACGTCCAGACCAGCTTGGAGAGTGGCCCCACAGTAGCTGTTAGGGATGTTGTAGGATTAGGAGGGAATCTCTAAAAGTGGTTATGAACTGTGACATGCTACATGGTGTGGGAGATCAGTCCATGTTTAAAGCAATCACTAAAACACATCCTAGCCCAGGGGTCAGCAGACTGGCCTGCCTTTATAAGTAAAGGTCTATTGGGACACAGGCATCCTTGTCCTTCCCCTGTAGCTGTTTTCCCGCCACAATGGTGGAGTTGAATAGTTGTGACATAGACCGTATGACCTGCAAAGCCTCAGAAGAAAACACTTGTGGGTTTTTTGTTTTCTGAGACAGGGTCTCTCTCTGTTGCCCAGGCTGGAGAGCAGTGATGTAGCCTTGAACCCCTGGGCTCAAGTAATCCTCCTGCCTCAGCTTCCCAAGTAGGTGCAACTACAGGCGTGTGCTACCATACCCACTAATTTTTAAATTTTTGTAGAGAAGGGGGTCTCATTCTATTGCTCAGGCTGGCCTCAAACTCATGGACTCAAGCAGTCCTCCAATGTGACCTCCCAAAGCACAGTGATTATAGGCGTGACCCACCGTGCCTGACCTTGAAATTACTTAGGAACACGTTCTACCTGCTAATGAAACATCACAGGTTTCCACAACTGAGAAGCAGCAGCTGCTCTTCCTGGCACTGAGGGCCTGCTGCTTTTGTGCTTGGAGGGAACGGGGGCATCTCTGGCCGCCCCTCCCCCTGTGCAGCGAGCATGGACATTGACGTAGATGCCCCATCTGCCTGGGCACATCGCTCAGCTCCTTGACCTGCTGCAGCGTCGCTCACATATGCTGGCGGGACCCTGACCTGGCACAGCACGGCTCACAGCTGGTTGGCTCTCCACTGTGAGATGTGGGGGTCAGAGGAAATGTCCTTCCCAGCAGCTAGTTTAGTTCATTTTGGCTCCAGGAAATATGTTAACCCCTCATGATGGTTTGTAGTTGTAACTTATATTCCATCCACACCAGTCAAGAGCCCAACGGGAGACAGGTAGACTCATAATAGGATAAAAGAGGGAAGGATTATTTATGAAGGGACCAGCTATAAAGATGTGGGTGGGGCCTAGGGAAGCCCCAAGAGCAGGGGGCCCTGGGGACAGCAGCAGAACCCTTCACGGCTCTTTCCCATTTGGGCACAGGGGTGGAGCCCAAAAGGAGCGGTGGATAAAGTCAGCACCAGACCAGGAGCAGTGGCCTGTCAGTCAGCCACACAGGCAGCTTTGCGGGGGAAAGAGACAGCAAGGCACATGCTCAGAGCCCCTCTCTGCTCCTCTCTAACTTCCTACCAGGTCTTCTCAATCAAACACAGACAGAGGCCAGAGGGTGTGAGAGCCTGTTGCCTTGGTCTGTTGCCTTGGTCTGGACTGGTTGGTCTCCCAGGGCAGAGAGCAGAGAATTCAGGGAGTTTACAAGCAAAAAGAAAAGGAGAACATTCAAAACGAAGAAAGAGCAGAATGAATGAGAGCTGATTCCTCCCAATACCAGCTGTGAAAGGTTACTTGGATATTCCCTTTTCTGTTGAACTTCCTAGCAGCCATGCAAAGGGGAAACCTGGTGGGCTGCAGCGTCTGCACAAGCTGAACTAAAAAGGAGAGGGCACCAGATTCTCTCGGGATCCCCTTCACGTTCCCTGTCCCAGTTCTTGGCACTGATGGGACTTGCATGCCTTGAAGGGATCCAGGAGCCTTTCTTCCTAGTTAGAGAGAAATGCAGTATTCCTCATTTGGGAAAACGTTTGTTTCCAGGTTTCAAGGAGGATTTTCAGATGGATGTTTTTAAGGTCCTGGCAGCTATCCTACATCTGGGCAACGTGCAGATCACAGCGGTGGGCACAGAGAAGTCCTCCATTAGCGTAAGACACTCATCTGTTTCACCTTTCCTGGGTTTGAGGGCCAGTGGCAGAATCAGCTCCGGGGTGACCCACCTGCCTTTGCATTTGAGCACCAGACACAGCCGGGCTCCTAGAAAGACTGATTTTTTTTTTTAAGTCATAAAAACATAGATAATGTATACATTGATGCCTTTATGGGGTATAATGTGCTGATTTTATATTCAATTAGAAATGCTTACATCAAACTAGTTAATATAGCCTTCACCTCATTTACTTAATTATTGTGTTAATGGAAGGAGGGTAAACGGTGGGACCATTCCTACAAAGACTAATTTAATGGGAATGAGGAAGCCAAGGTTTCTAGGGCTTGCCTGGGAAAAGTAACACTTCCTTCCCTTACAACGGTGGGAAGAGGGGGAATTCTTTGTGTGTTTTTCTTGTATTCAACACATATTTTTGGAGCACCAACTTGGTGCTAGGGGCTGTTATAGGCTCTGGGGAACAGCTGGGAACAAAATAAATCAAGAAACCCTTTGTGGAGCTTATGATATCAGGGAGGGGAAAGGAGGAGATGCAATAAACAGGCTCCAGCAGCTGGTGACCCTGCTGTCACAAAGGGAAATAAAGCAGAGTGGGGTGCACAGGGGCTGTGCGTTTGGTGGAGGCAAGTCAGGGAAGCCTTTCTGGTAAGTGGCAGAGGCAGAGGCCTGAAGTAGATGAGGAAGCCAATGATGTTTTTGTGCAGGGAACGTATGAAGTAGAAGGAACAAATGCAAAGACGCTTAAGCAGGAGATTTTGTATGAGGAGCAGCAAGGAAGTCATTGTATCCAGAAAGGATTGAGTAAAAGGGAGGGTGGCGGATGAGACCAGGGAGGTACCGACTGTGTAAGGCATTCAGGGCAGTGGACAGCCTCAAGCAGAAGGGGCGCCCTGCATCGTCCTCTGCCTACTCAATCGAACTTCGCTGGTGCTGGCTTCCTGTCCAGGAACATAGCCCCATGGACGGTTTGTGATAGGGTTCTTTCTTTATCTACCCTGGACAGAGATAAGTTTATGTGACAAATAGTATGAGTAGTGACTCATGATGGGGGATAGGTGTTTAATTAGTTTCGACAAAGTCCATGTAAAAAAGAAGAAAACACACAAATATATTTCTATGAAATGTAAAATCTCCACATTTTAGAGCTTTTTATGAACATGTCTGTCTTAGTCAATTCAGGCTACTGTAACAAAATACTATCGACTGGTTGGCTTAAACAGCAAGCGTTTGTTTTCTCACAGTTCTGGAGGCTTCAAGGTCAGGGTGCCAGCATGATGGAGTTTTGGTGAGGACTCTCTGCCTGGCTTTCAGACAGCCGTCTTCTGGCTGTCCTCATACGGTAGAGAAAGAGCAAAGTCTCCAGTGTCTCTTCTTACAAGGAAGCTAATCCCACCATGGGGACTCCACCCTTATGACCTCACCTAGCACCACTTACCTCCCAAAGGCCCCATCTCCAAATGTCGTTGCATTGGAGGTTACAGCTTCAACATGTAAATGTTAAAGGGACACAAACATTCAGTCTGTAACAATGTCTATTTTCATGTCTTCCAAATAGCTGATGAGAACAGTTGATAATTTGGTGCAGCTGGTGGTTTCTTGGCTCTCTGGTACCTGCGGCTTAGGGAGCGAGAGCAGAGCAGAGCAGAGCGGAGCATGGGCCCTTTGCCTCTGTGCTTTGGTCCTGTTGCCCCGCAACTGTGAAGAAATCCTCCCCCCTCTCCTCCAGCTCTCTCTCTCTCAGAGCCCCTCCCATCTCTCCAGTGTCTGGGCCTCCCAGAGTCGGTCAATGCCCAGGGACTGGGAAGTGGTGGAGGTGATGACCGGCTGGGTAAGGATGTAGAGCACCTCAAGTGGTAGGTCCCCCTCTGTGTCCTTGTTCTTTTATCTCCTGCCCTTTTTCCTCTCAAACTCCCAAGGACTGACATGTGATTCCCGTCCCACAGACGCGGGCACGCTGTGCTCTGCACCATGGAGTTTGTTGTGTGGGTGGTATTTTAGAGGAGGAATTAAAACCGATGGACTGAAACTCCTTTGTAGAAGATGACCAGTCCTGTGATTATCGGTCCTGACTTTGGGATGCACACACCATCCGTTGATGTCAGGAACTTGCAAGGGTGGACATGTTACATTTGGATGAAGCCATCTTACTTTTTGAAAAACTTCTGCCCCTCTGCATTTTCTTCTATTGCAATACCTATGGCTGATTTTTTTTTTTTTTTTAAATCAAGCAAGGTTTGGTTCTTTCTTAGAAGGAAGGAAACCAATGGCCCTGCCAATCTCCTCCCCATGGAGGAGGTCAGGGGCATCAAAAGCAAGCTGTGTTATTGGTGCTGGTCAGGAGGGGTGTGGGCAGAGGGGGAGAGGGTCCAGAGTGCTTCCTCCACCACACTCGGAGGGGTTTAAATGCCGCGGCTGAAGTGGTGCTTGCAGGTGAGAGGTCTTGGAGGTTCTGCTTGAGAGGACTGATGATGCTTGGTCACATGGAATCACACCTCCTTGCCAAGTGACAAGAGCTCTTTGTCCACACTGGGTGAGACACGTGGGATCACCTTCCTCTCCTCATCCACTGACTGATAGGGCAACTCTCATGCCTGGGTTTGGGGGAGAAGCAAGTTTCACCTTGCACATCTAGGAAAAGTCCTCCACTGTGCCCGTGTGTCAGCTGAGAAGCTAGCACAGTCAAGGGCACCCCACCGTACTCTGACTCTGATACCTAGGTCCTCCTGGGCCAAAGCACCCGGGCAAAACCCTGTGCACACGAGGTGAGGTGGGGTGGGTGCGCCTCTGGTGGGTGTCTGGGCATGATGCAAAGGAGGGGAAAGGGCTCTTCGCACATGCACAGGAGGGGGGCGGTTGAGGGGATGGCTTCTGTGGCCTTGATAACCACTGACATTCTTTAGCCAGAATGAAAAATCTGTGTGTGGGACACAGCCCAGGGCTGTCTGCCATCACTAGGGCCCAGGACAGGATCCACGCCACTGCAGCCGCTCCTGCTCCGCTCCCAGGCCCGTCTCCCTCTCTGGGGCCTGGCACCCTCCTGCCAGCTACCCCTCACTCACACAGGCCTGGGCCTCAGCCAGGGAGGTGATGCTGCTTTGGGTGGCTGGGTGACCCTGACATAGCTTGTGCTTGTTTTAAAGGAGAATGACAGTCACCTGAAGGTATTCTGTGAGCTTCTGGGCCTGGAGAGTAGCAAAGTCGCTCAGTGGCTATGCAATCGCAAAATCATCACAAGCTCTGAGACAGTGGTGAAGCCCATGACCAGGCCCCAGGCTGTGAACGCCAGGGATGCACTGGCCAAAAAGATCTATGCCCATCTGTTCGACTTCATCGTGGAGAGAATTAACCAAGCGTTGCAGTTTTCAGGCAAGCAGCACACTTTTATTGGTGTTTTGGACATTTATGGGTAAGATTCTCTTTAGTGAGCCCATCTTTCCTCATTTAAATGCCAAATACCTCGTTATTCTTGATCATTTTGCTCTGGTTCTTCTTTTGCGTCTCACGTAATTGGGAAGATGATATTCTCTGTTTCTGCATGTGTGCATGTTAAGTACAGTCCCCTTTGTAGCAGCCCAGATAGCATCCTAAGAGACGCCTTGGTGAAAAGGGTGCGGGGAGGGATTCAGCTCTGCTAACAAACATGAGAGCTCGCGAGAAGAGAGCATCAGTGATTGGCAGTCTCTACCCCTGTGGTGTGAAGAGCCACGGGAGTGTGTCTGTAAGAGGCTGGAGGAGAAGGCCGTCGGGAGCATGCATTCTATCATGGATCCGCTCACTCTGACTCTGTCACTTCTCCAGCCTGCAGAACGCCTGACGGCGTCTCTCTCTGCCAAACACCGCCAAGATGTTTTCTTACTAAGACTGCTTTACTCCCTCAAATACCGTCTTTCTCTCTCTCTCCCTTCTACTAAAGCAAATAGCCCTCAGGCCCTTAAGAGCAATTGTTCCCGAGCAAGGTAGCCTAGTGGTCCACGTCTGGAACATGGCTAAATAAGCTGGGGGCTGGAGACTTGGCCAGTTCCCAGACCTGATAAGTGGCACCCCAGATGGGACCCAATACCCCTGGGCCACTGTGCCTTTGATTTGGGGTGTGCTACATAAACACTGGATTACTAAGGGTCTGCAGCAGGCGCTCACTGTATGCCGGCTCTGATGCCGATCCGTTCCCATGTGCTTTCTCACTTAATCCTTAGACAACCTTATAATCATCCCCACTTCAGAGATGTAACAGCCAGGGCTTAGAAAAATCCAATACCTTGGTCATAATTGCTGCACTGGTGGGAGACATCTGGCCTGATGTGAGGCTCTCATCGTTTCTGTTCCCCTCCAAGTCCCCTAAGGTGCACAGCTCTGAGGTCCCTTTCCGTTCTATAGGGGACGACAGTCACACCAGACCTGTACCTTGCCTAAGCCTTGAGGCCAGAAATGGATTTAAATCCGGGCCCCCTATCAACCACACTTCTCACCCAAATCCTTTTCCATCCTTGGGGTTTGCCCAGCCCTTCTCTGAGAGTTCTAATAATTCCTCCCACATAGAGTTTTGTTTTATTTTTCTCTGCCTCATCCTGCTTTTCTAAATCTCAGATTCAGCTCATGCTGAAGAGGCTTATGCAACGGCCAGATTGAGAGCTGGCATGGGGAGGGGGCCTCCAGAGGACTATTACCCCTCGGGCCTTGTTGGTTGGCAGCTGCCTCGCTGCACAACCCTTTACCCTCTCCCCGCTGCACAACCTGGTTTGTCAGTGGGAGGAGGGAAGATAGTCTCAAGAAAGGTATCCCAGAGTATTGCACCTGGATTGGGAAATCTCCCGTGAGAAGCAGCTGAGAGCCAAGCCTTGGGCCTTCAGGCCCCTGCTGTTGGCTCCTGGGGGATGGGAGAGGGAGGGGCCGCAGCCTGCTGTTGGACTCCTGCCCAGGCAGAGAGGCTGCTGTTCCCAGAGCTGTCCAATGGGAGACAGTGCCTCCGGGGGGTTACTTTGTTAGATTCTAGGTTAATACATGTGGCTCCCGATTGACAGTATATGCCAACAGTTATAAAATAATAACATGTGACTGGGATAGTTTAGTCAATTACGTACCTTATCGCCTTCCAAGAAAATATTTGAGCTGCCAGTAAAAATTTGGGTTTTAAAAAACAATAGTTCTAATTTTAAAATAGTCTCTTTCATTGTGGTAGAAATACATAATTGTTGTATTATTCTCTTTTCCTTCCTGTGTTTTAAAAAATGTCTTTAAAAATAGTAGCCCGATGCCAGGTGTGGTGGCTCCACCCATAATCCTAGCGCTCTGGGAGGCGTCGGTGGGTGGATTGCTTGAGTTCAGGAGTTCGAGACCAGCCTGATCAAGAGCAAGGCCCCGTAACTACCATAGTAGAAAACAAGCCGGGTGTGGTGGTGGGCACCTGTAATCCCAGCTGCTTGGAAGCGAGGCAGGAGGATCACTTAACCCAGGAGTTTGAGGTTGCAGTGACCAATGATGACACCACTATACTCTATCTAGGGCGAAAGAGTGAAACTGTCAAAAAACAAAAAACCCCACTTTATTTTAAGAAAATATTATATCATACTTTTATCCAACAGTTGTTTATGTGCCAGCTTCTGCTGAACAGAATAGACAGGTGGTCCTTGCCCTCTCTGGACTTTGATTTTAGTGAGGCGGGGACAGGAAGTTACTAGGGGTTGGGTTCATTCCTAGGAAGGGAGCAAGGCATGGTTGTGCTGAAGGCCAGCTGCGTGCAAGGTACAGCAGGTGGGACGCAGGCCCACTGGAATTATTTGACTGAGTCAAAAACCTGAGACAAAAGTATTCATAATTTCACAAGGACTTGTTAGAATAAATTTTCCATTTTAACTTTTGAAATTCTAAAAATAGCATGCTTGCTGCCACCCATGAACGTATGGTACCTCTCCCGAAAGTAAGCCCTCCTTTGAGAAGAAGGGCATCTAGAGCCTGGGGCATGCCCTTTCCACTTTCTCCAGCCTGCTTCCCTCTAGCTGAGCCCTCGCCCGGCATACCCTGCAGCCTCTGAGGAGCTCAGTTTGACCTGGAAATCAGGAAGTCTGAAAGGGAAAGTCAGCATTGTTGAAGGGGAGTAAAACAGCAGCGAGCTTGGAGGTTTAGGCTCAGAGCAGCATGAAGGCTTGTGACTCCCTGGTCTGGCATGTATTTGTGTTCTTTGGACCCAGAGTGGTAAAGCCTGGGTCTGGGGCTCATACCCCTGGAAGTGAGCTTTGTAGCATACCAGTTGTATGACCCAGAGAAAGTCACAGAACCTCTCCAAACCCCAGTTCCTGTGTCTATATGATAGGTCCCCTCTTGCAGGTGTGTGTGTGTTTGTTGAGACAGAGGCTCCCTGTCACTCTGGCTAGAGTGCAGTAGCACATTAGGCTCACCTCAAAATGCTGGGCTCCCTCATCCTCCTGACTCAGCTTCCCAAGTAGCTGGGACTACAGGTGTGCCACCATATCCAGCTAATTTTATTATGTTTTGAAGAGACAGGGTCTTGCTATGTTGCCTGGGCTGATCTCAAACTCCCAGGGCTCCAGCAATCCTCTCACCTCAGCCTCCCAAATTGCTAGGATTATAGGTGTGAGCCTCTGTACCCAGCCTATTTTTAAGATCAAACGAAAGAACCTATGAAGGCACCTTGAAAACCAATGTGTCTCCAGCATTTTAAGTCACAGATTTAGGTCTTTCCACAAGTTTTAAACTTCAGTTCTGAGTGCACCAGAGTAATCATTGATATTTAACAGTTCACCTTGTTCTAGAGAGTTCTGCCCTTGGCCCCAGCTATGGGCTGCAGAGCGCATTGAGTCCCTTTTGATTCTGACCCAGTGCCGGCCTGGCCTGTCCTCCATGTGGGGACTGGCCTCTGGGCCACTGAGGCTGTACACATGTACACAGAGCCGTGTGGGTTCTGCCCCTGCTGTAAGTCGCTCTGGAGCTGTCTGGAGGATAATCTAGGCCCTTACTGTGTCCAAGAAAATTCTAGACTGAGCCAAATTGGGACCCATGGTAGGAGCTGGCAGAACTAGAGCGATTAAAAACAAAGGCTCCGGAGGCGCTAAGCGCTCCCCAGAATTGCACTTCTGGCACCTCTTGCTGGCTGCTAGTCCTCACCGTGGTCACCTGCTTCTCTGACCCTCATGTGTGACAGTGAGGTCATAATATTCCTCCATGAAGGGTGGTGTCATGGTTAAGGGAGGGGACACACACAAATGCTGACGCCTGAACACACCCTGCACACCTTCCAGCAGAATGCTCATCTGGCCCAGTGGTAAGTGTCACACCTCTTGGCCTGCACCATGATTTACGGACGGGACAGTTCACATGAAAGTGCAGTTCTCTGGCTTTTCTTGAGAATCAGATAGTCTAAGACTCTGGCCTGCATTCACTTATAGCCATTGCTGGCAGGGGCTGAGTGGCAGCCCCTTAGAGCACTCCTAGATGCCACAGGCCCCTGTGGTTCCCGGTTGTGTCATATCCAGCCTGCTTCCATGTCTGTCACCTGCCGGGCTCCTCTGAGCTCTTGGGCTTGCAACTTGCAGGGCAACTACAGAAATAGCTATTGAATGTCTGAGGATGGAGACAGGCTCTGTCTGTAGTGCATCCACTGGGTATGCTTGGCTATGGGGTATTAGATGACCTTGCCCTTTTCCCCAGCAACTGGGAAAGCACCCCCGTGGGAGGCAAAACTGTCTTTCTTCCCCTCAACAGGTAGGGATTGCAGAATAGGAAACCTCGTTGCTTTCTCCTTGACAGCATGGGCATTACGGTCAGGCAGGCTCACAGCTAAGCACACGCAAATCTGTGTGACCCTGGGCAAGTTTCCTAATCTCTCAGAGTCTTATTCCTGTTCTGTAAAGTGAGGAGGACAATGCTAGTGTTAGTGTTGTTATGTGGGTTAAATGACACCCCATATGGGGACTTCCTGTGCCAATGCCTGGCTTGGGGCAAGTGTTGTGTTCACATGAGATTCCTTCCAGGGAACAACCAGGAAAAGGATTATTTATAAACTGACAGGATCTCATTAAAACCAGAAGCTTTGAGGTTTATTTAAAACTTGCAGAAAACACAGCAAACATTTAAGCTTTGAAGTTGTCAAAAAAAATCTATAAATGAGCACGTATGTTCTACTTCAAGTTATATTTTAACTTTTAAACTGTATTTCAGTTTTGAAACCTTTGACGTGAACAGCTTTGAACAATTTTGCATCAATTATGCTAATGAAAAACTGCAACAACAGTTTAACCTGGTAGGTGACTTTTCTGCCTTCTTGGAACTAGTTCTCAGGTCTGTGTCTACATGAACATGGAAAGAAGCACCTTTCAGCCTCCTTTGCTCTTGATGGTTCAAATTTTTAAGGAGCTGCAGGCTGGGTTACTGCACCACCTTGTGGCCACATTATGAAATCACACCCTCTTGTTCTATTTCTTGTTTTTTTGAGCCACCTGCCAAGTTGAGAGTTTTCCTGCCATTCTTAGACCTTCTGTGCAGCCAGACAAAATTTTCCTTCCTTTTGAGCCTCTGAGTCTTTGTACTTTCTGCCCTCTTGGCCTCAGCCCACCTGCTCTGTTTTTTTCCCCCACCCTTCATGGGGAAAAACCTAGTAAACTCCTGCTTGTCTTGGAGAGCCAGCTGACCCAAGAGCCTTCCCTGATGCACCTTCCCCCGCCCCACTTCCTCCTGTGCACTTCCTGTCACAGGCCCGTCACATGAAATTATCATCATCTGTACACTTGGTCACTCAGAGAGGCCAGGGCTTGTGTTCTTCGTGTGTCTCAGCCCAGGGCCTACCTCAGCACACGCAGTACTGAACAGCACAGTCTGAAGGGCTAAGGGCGTGCATTTCTCCAGACTTAATTTAGAAGAAGACGTATCTGGTAACTTCCTAACTACCAGTAAGTCAAATATGTCCTTCCATGAAAACAGACAAGAGATGGATTCTAATTTCTTTCCTTCTGGGAAGATTCTTTTATTCAAAGAACTTTATTGAGGCCTATTTATATGTGCCAGATACTAAGTTGAGTGCTGAGATAGAAAGATTAATAAGACACCTAAATTAGAAAATGAAGGCCGGGCATGGTGGTTCACGCCTGTAATCCTAGCACTCTGGAAGACCAAGATGGATGGATCGCCTGAGCTCAGGAGTTTGAGACTAGTGTGAGCAAGAATGAGACCCCTGTCTCTAAAAAAATAGCTGAGCATTGTAGCAGGTGCCTGTAGTCCCAGCTACTTGGAGGCTGAGGCAAGAAGATCACTTGAGCCCAAGAGACTGAGGTTGCCGTGAGCTGTGACGTCATGGCATGCTCATGGCAAAATGAGACTGTCTCAAAAACAAAATTGAAATATGAATAAGACTAAGTGTTACTTATAGCTCTTTTGGTGTTTTGATATTACTATGTGCATTAAATATAATTTTATTTATTTATTTAATTATTTTGAGACAGACTCTTGCTCTGTCACCCAAGCTGGTGTATAGTGGCATCATCATAGCTCACTGCATCTTCAACTCCTGGGCTCAAGTGATCTCTCTGCCTCAGCCTTCTAAGTTATTGGGATTACAGGGGCAAACCACCATACCACAGCTAATTTTGTAGAGATGGGATCTTGCTGTGTTGCCCAGCCTGGTCTCAAACTCCTGGCCTGAAGTGATCCTCCCACCTTGGCTTTCCAACGTGCTAGGATAACAGACATGAACCACCATGCCCAGCACTAAGGGTAATTTCAACTTCTTCCATAAGTTCCTTAAATGGCAAGGACTTTATTGAACTCACTTTGGAATCCCTAATAGCGCCTTGCTCCTAACCAGAAATCAACGAAATTAAAAGTTGATTGGACATAAGACTCGCATTTGTTAAGATGGCTTCCTTTAATGTTGGCTGTGTTTCTGAAAAGCCCATGAAACCTGAAATTGTTTCCTAACTCACATTTTCCCTTTAGCTTCCATTCTAAACTTTGGCTACATTTTCATAGAGTTTTTATTTCTGTTCATAACAGAAATCACCTTAAAATCCTAAAAATTACTTCCAGGAAAGGTTATACATTGGTTAGTGTTCAGCATTTGGGGATTTAGTTCTCCCACACGACTCCTGAGATAAAGATAGCACAGCGTCATGGCGAGCGTGGGCTCTGGCTCAGAGTGAATTGGGTTTGAGTATCAGAACTACCACCTCCTCCTCTAGGACCTTGGGCTCTCCAAGCCTCAGTTTGCTCCCTTCAAAAATGAGTCATCATTATACATTTTACATTGTATGCATGTATCAAAATATCACATGGACCTCAAAGTATTTCCAGCTATTACGTTTCAGTTTAAAAAATGAGTCAATGATATCTGCCTGACCTTATGAGGAGAAGGCCTAACACGTATGTTTCTTTACTTTTCCTTGTTTCGGAATTAATTCACGTATGGGCATCAAATTTCATCCCATTGCTGATTTCTATGTCTTTAGCATCTGCAAGGATTTCTGGGAAGTTGAACCTTTGTAACCTCGGTTGAAGTTTATTCCCAGTGCACATATGGCATAACTCTCTGGAAGTCGGACTCTCTGTAGACCCTGTCCCCTCCTGGTCCCCCTGCTACTCCCTGATGACATGCCCACCTCAACCCCAGAACACCGTGCCAGACACCCTTGCCAAAAACCACACATCAGAGGCTGCGATTCTTTCTTCTCTTTTTCTTTCCTCTCTCGCTCTTCTTCCTCTGCTTTTTCTGAGTCATCCCAATGTGCAGGTCCTCCGGGGAGGGGCACCTCTGGAAATGTCAGCCCAGAATGCCTGAGGGAGGGAAGGCATTCAGCCTGGCTGCTGCTGGCTCTGCCTCAGCTGCGGGAGCTGGCGGGGGCAGGTTGGGAAGTGAGCATGCCACCTTTCCTGCTTGGCTTTCCTAACCCTATGCTCCTTTTGTGGTTAGCCAGTGCCAGGACCCCGTGTCCTGGGCCTAACATTCATCCTAACCCCTTCCCTCTGCCTCCTCTCCAAGTCTCAGCCACAGGGAACCTGGGACAGGTTCTGCCTGCAGTCTTGCCCTCTTCAGAGCCACACTCCAGATCTCATTGTGACCCCCTACACAGACACACCACTCACCCCTCAGTCGGTCCTCACTGCCCCCAGGAAAAGGCCACCGGCCCTGAATTCTCTTGGGTGATCTGCTTCTAGCATTGCTGGCACATGGCCTCCCCCGACTATCGGACTTTCCAGTCCACCTGGGGGGCGCCTCTCAACCTCCCCGGGAGCCTCTGTTCTGTTCTCACTCTTCCCACCAGGATTCCCACCTACCACCTGCCAGCCAAACTTCATCCTCCAGGAAGCCTCCTCATTAGCCTTACTGCCCCAACATGTGTGGCAGTGAGTAGGTGAACAAAGTGAACAAAGATCTTCGAATGGTGGGCGTTTCCTGCTGGGCCCACAGCCAGCATCCTCCAGGATCACCCAGCCAGGCTGCACAAGGCCACAGAGGCTGGATCTGCCCTTGGATAGCCACAAGCAGGGAGGGGCTGGTAGTGGCGCAGGCTGGCCCAAGCCTTACATGCCAGGAGGTGGGGACCCACTCAGACCAGGTGGGAGGCAGCTGCTAGATTCTCAGCAGGAATTCAGAGGCACTGATCATGGGGGGTGGGGGGGTGGGGGGCGGGTGCCTATACTTCAGGCTCTTGTTTAAACATGAACGTTACAAATCAACTATTTACCTTTATTTTCTAAATGCTTATGTCCTGGTCTTTGGAAGCACAATTTAATATTATTTTACTTTCTGTATTAACCTGGATCTCTAGCATGTCTTTAAACTTGAACAAGAAGAATATATGAAAGAAGATATCCCCTGGACTCTGATAGATTTTTATGATAATCAACCAGTTATTGACCTGATTGAAGCAAAAATGGGCATTTTGGAGTTACTGGATGAAGAATGCTTGGTAACTTTAAAGAATAATTGTTTTTTTCAACTTCTGAGTAGTAAACAGATGAGCATTTTGCAAAGTGACCTTTTTTTTTGAAATGTGTTTGTGAAATTCTAATACATTACCCAATTGACTGGATATTAACGCTGGACAGTAGTCCCTAGCAGGAGCTCCAGGGGGGCAGGGAAACCTCCCACCAACAGCGTGTATGCACCACTCTGGGTAGCACCCTTGTAGATGACACCCAGCAAGGTGGCCTTTGAGGCTGTCCCAACGTGTATATAGAAATGAGCTTGGTGGCAGCGCCTGTAGCTCAGCGGCCAGGACACCAGCCAAATATACTGAAGCTGGCGGGTTCAAACCTGGTCCGCAGCCAGCTAAACAATGACAACTGCAACAAAAAAATAGCCGGGTGTTGTGGCGGGCTCTTGTAGTCCCAGCTTTTTGGAAGGCTGAGGCAAGAGAATCACTTAAGCCCAAAAGTTTGAGGTTGCTGTGAGCTGTGATGCTACGGCACTCTACTGAGGGCAGCATACTGAGACTGTCTCAAAAAAAAAAAAAAAAAAAGGCTTGGAAATAGCAAGTGACTCCACTCCAGTTGTTAATAACTAACAAGAATCAAGTGTTCTTTTATATCCTGATTCCTGTGAGTCATCAGGAGGTGTAGCTGAAAAATCAACATCATATGATTCAGGAGAAGAAGTCTTGTAGGCATTTCCTTAGTAGTAGTTTCTGCAGCTTAGCAGTATCCGTCACAGAACAAATTATCTCCAGGAGAGTGTATTAATGTTTTGGGTTTAAAGGATATATCTTGATGCTCAAACATGGAATTTGTTTCTTCCTCAAAGATTTATTTATATAAAATATAGTGATGATAATGATAAGGACTTACTTGCATTTTCTCCCTAGAAGGCTCAAGAAGTCCATAGTTCTTTTCCCAGATTATCCCTTCTGGTACCACTCATGCTTTAGCCCCACCAGTAACATAGGATTAAGGGGCAGGCTCCAGGCAGGGCCTTCTGGGATGATCTGCTGTGGGAAGGTGGAGCAGCCAAGGTAGCCTCTAGGATTGTGAGTTTCAACTGGTGTGCCACCAAATTTTTTAAAGTTCATTAATTATTTTCTAAAGAAGTTTAAAACACAGTAAATATATTCTTTTTTTTTTAATTATTATTCTTTTTGATCAACATAATGTAAGTGTGCCATGGAAGTTTACAGGTTCAAGTGTCTCGTAACATGGTTGGCAAACACTGCCCTGGCAAAGACTTGTCTTCACTCTACACAGGCATCTCCTAGGTGACCAGGAGTCATGTAGACACCACGGTGTATTGGAGTCACTGAATTTGGACTAATTTAATTGATGGATTCAGAATCACCAGTATCAAGAACAAGTTTTTCCCTTTGAGGAGGGAGTTAATTAGGCATTAAAACAAAAGAAATCCTGAATTCCTGAGAGTGGTGGCTAGAGTGGACTGCCCTCAGGTGCCAGTCTTTTTCCACTCAACTGCAAATAGAAGTCATGTTTATGTGATGGAACCCATGCTATTTTTTCCTGAACTTTAAGACCTCTTTGGGAAGAAATAAAATGCCACCCACTTTGCAGAAATAAAATCCTTCATTCTTAAGTCACTCTATAGACATTTCCCTTTCATTTACAATGTTTTGTTCTAAAAGGACAATGATTGACATCCCTGGAAATGTCATCCCAAATACCCCCAAAATACATAGAATTAGTTGTCAATTAATTTTTTAAATTACCCTGAAGATTAAGATCAAGGGCACATTAATGTCTAGAGTCGCTTAGGGAGGAAGAGGGCCTTGAATCTAGAGCCGTTCAGTCTGAGGTGCCCATCAGCTCGGCCTCTTAGAACCAGTGCTTTTTGTTGCCTCTGTTAAACTCTATAGTTTTTTTACTTGCTACTTAGTTGATTTTTATTTTCCAGCTACCACATGGAACTGATGAAAACTGGCTTCAAAAGCTGTATAATAATTTTGTCAACAAGAATGCCTTGTTTGAAAAACCTAGAATGTCAAATACGTCCTTTATCATCCAGCACTTTGCTGATAAGGTACTGTGAAGTGCTGTCTGCCTCAGAACTGGAGAAGTTTCCAGAAGAAGTAGGCAGGCCGGGGATTTTTCTGGTGGGATTCAAGTCATACTTCGCATGTAGCTTTGATGAAGGATATGTCTGTGTATGTGTGTTTAACCATTCTTAATTTGTTTTTATGACAAAAATACAAGTTTCAGTAGTACTACTTTGAAGATAAATGTGTTGTTAGACCTCATTTCTGATTTTTAATTTACTATGGGTTCATTAGCCTCTTACCAATTTATTTTCTGTATGAAGTTGTGATAGTCAGCATCACTATTTCCTGTGATGAAAACTATATCTTTTTTTCTGAGGTTTTTTTAATTAAGCTGGAATATATTTATTACAGTGGCAACTCAGGTTAACTTTAGACGATGGGTTTTCTACGTGATATTTATTTTCTTTTTTGTATAACCTATTTATTTTTTTGCTGAACAAATGTTACTTTTATAAAAAGAAAAATAGTTTTTAAAAAGCACATTATAGAAAGCTTAAAAAATAGAAGGAAAACAAACATCACCATACCCACTTGCCTGAAATAGACAACTCATTTGTTCTTCTCCCTTAAGGGAGCTCCAGCCTCCTCCCATTTCCTGGAAGGGTGTTTCCCTGGTGGCCTGGCCTGGTGCCTACTGGTCATGGGCCTGGCTTGTGCTCTGCCTTTGTTGCCAAGGTTGATGCAACATGTCAGAGCTGGTCACTCCCGAGAGACTGAGGGGGAGAGGGAGGGATAGCCACCTGGAAAGCTGTAATTACCTTTGTGTGCTAGCAGAGTTCTGTTAAACAAGATAGGATTTTAGTACGTGGAGTTTTAGAGATAGCTTCCTGAAAAAATGCCTGTGAAATGATGGAATTTTTTTTTTTTTGCAGTTTTTGACCAGGGCCAGGTTTGAACCTGCCACCTCCGGTATATGGGGCCGGCGCCCTACTCACTGAGCCACAGGCGCCACCCAATGCCTGTGAAATGAACAACCATATGTCAAATTATATTTTCTAGTTTTTGTCTTTTATAATTTCAGAATCTGTTTCCACGGGGAAAAGTTAATAAAAACAAACAAAAAAGACCATACTCCATGAAAAGCGCATATGGGCTTCCTAGAGACTCTCTTCATAGCATGTGGTTTCTGTACCTTGGAGTCTTTCACCTGCCATTGCCAAGAAGTCCCCCCTTAAAATGGCTGCACAGCATTTTGGGTGGACTGTGGGTTGGTGGGAAGAAACCACACACAGCATAGCACTAGATGAGATTCTCAATCTTATTAGCCAAGGGAATAAAATTGTTCTGGAAGCACAACAGCAACTCCACACATCTTCCCTTGGTTCCAGAGCCCCCAAGAGAGGCCGCTGGCTTCCTGTGACAGACAGGTTCCTGTCCCCAAACCAGGAAAGCTCTATGTCTGCTACATCTGCCCATATAGACTAGGGGCTCCCACCACCATTCTGAAAGAATTTGTGCAACAACCCATGTTCTTCACTCACAGGGAAACCTTTACAGTGTCCCTGGTTCTCAACCTACCAGCAAAGACACTTCCTCACCCAGGGGACAAAGCGGAGGTCATGACTGGGCGACCCTCTCTGTCTTCAGATTCTGGCACCTCCAAAAGTCTGTTTCCTCATTGTCAGTTTTTAAAAATTAATTTTCAATATATTATTTAATTTATGAAAAATACAGAGGGTACCAAAAAATATATGCACATTTTAAGAAAGGAGAAGAACTGCAAGGCTCAACAGATACCCATGACAAAAGATGAATACAGTCACGTTGAACACCACTTATGATTGCAGAAGTCAAATGTGACTTGAGTTTTATGAATTGAATACAATTTTTCTCTTGCTTAAAATGTGCATACATTTTTTTTGGTACCCTCTGTAGATATCACATGTTAAAACTGATTACCCAGAGGCATAAATTATGGGGCTTTGGGATGTTTAAGCAGCCACCCTGGATGTGTTGTTGTGTGAGGGAGTCAAGAAGGGGCAGTCCCCTTGCTAGTCCGAAGGGGCAGCCTGGAGAGTGTTTCCAGAGCCGAATTCAAGCAGTACGAACTTCACCACTCTGCACCTGACCCTGAGGGCTTCCTGGCCCTCAAACGCTTGGTGATGAGCTGCTCAGTTTTTTCTTTCTTTTCTACCATATTAATGCTGGTGGTAGGGAACCATTTGTTTGAACCCAATGGACACCATTGAGTTTTTCTTCCTCCTGGTGGCCTCAAAGGCAAAGGGGGCCCTGTGAGCTGCACACACTACAGGGAACGGACAGGTGGGTGTAGGGCAGGCAGCAGGGAGCGGGAGAACCTGCTGTCGAGCAGCAGGGGACTCGTCCCAGCTTTTCAAGCTTAGGTGTAACAGGGTTGCTGTGATAAACAGTAGCCAAACCTCTTTTTGTATCATTGCCTTTATAACCTCTATTAATCTCTCTTACAAAACAAATGAAACTTGTGCTTAGATGCTGTCTGCTTTGGTCTCTTTTGAAATAATGAATCCCTTTCTCTGTGTAGGTAGAGTACAAATGTGAAGGTTTCCTTGAGAAGAACAGAGACACTGTCTATGATATTCTGGTTGAAATCCTAAGAGCAAGCAAGGTGTGTCAAGTCCTGCGGGGTGATTATGTTATTCCTTATGTAACTGACCTGGGTCTGGGTGGGTGCCAGGAAAGACTAGGAAAAATGAGAGAGTGTGTTTGTGTGTGTGTCTGCTCTCCAGGCGGTGTTCAGTTACAGCTCATAGACATAACAAATAACTAGTTCAGAGTTGGGACTAGAATAAGTTTCTAGCATCTGAAAGCACCGTATTTTAAATCAGAAGTAAGATGTGCTAGGGCAACTCATGCAACCACTGAAGAGTCACGGTTCACTTTTTGCTCATTCATTCATGCATCTTCACACAGCACCTACCATGCCCTGGACGCATGTTGGGGATACAGCAGTGAACACGCCTGGCAGGTTTCTTCCCTGGTGGAGCTCACATTCTAGACAGACTGGCTTCCTTTAATGTATAAGCAAGCAGTGTTAGGTGGCAGTGAGCTCTTGAGGAAAAGCTAAGCTAGTGAGGGACGCAGGGGAAAGTGAGCTGCTTTGGATATGTAAAGTCTTTTTTTTTTTTGTAGAGACAGAGTCTCACTTTATGGCCCTCGGTAGAGTGCCGTGGCCTCACACAGCTCACAGCAACCTCCAACTCCTGGGCTTAAGCGATTCTCTTGTCTCAGCCTCCTGAGCAGCTGGGACTACAGGCACCCGCCACAACGCCCAGCTATTTTTTGGTTGCAGTTCAGCTGGGGCCGGATTTGAACCCACCACCCTCCGTATATGGGGCCGGCGCCTTACCGACTGAGCCACAGGTGCCGCCCTGATATGTAAAGTCTTGAAGCCACAGTTCTATATGGTGAATACTGTTACAAAAGAATGACTTACAGCTTTTTCTTCTCCACTTTGTTTAAAAAAAATTTTATTAAATTTTTTTAATTTGAAAATTGGGCTTATTTATTTATTTTTATTTATTTTTTATCGTTGAGGATTCATTGAGGGTACAAAGAACCAGGTTAATTGATTGCTTAAAATATTTCAGGCATGAGGGACTTTACCTAACAATTGCAATCAGTGTAACCTGGCTTATTGTACCCTCAATGAATCCCCAACAATAAAAAAAAAAAATATATATTTCAGGCATAAGCCTTCATTTTTGTGATGATTTTGTTATTATACAGTAGAACCTCTGTAATTTGACCACCGAAGAGACTGTAACAAACTGATCGACATAAGGAACAAGGCCTGCTGTACTGATAATGTACATGTGACACGTGTCTGGTCTATAAAAATTAGGTCAACTTAAGGAGGTAGTCAGTGTAGGAAGGTCAACTACGGAGGCTCTACTACATTTATTTTTCCTCTTTTAAAAGATCCCAGTCCTTTGTTGATGTTCAGGTTTTTTAACAATTTCCTAAGTAGACCATGGGCACTTGCACTAATGATCATAAATAAATCCCAGACTGTGACAACTTCAGTTATTAAAACCTATTTATGGGTAGATCATTCAGTGTTGAAATGGCCCACATCTTGTGTATAAAATTGTTCGATTTAATTTACCAATGACGTGCTCAGCCCCAAGCTTATCCCAGGGAAGACGAAGGCAGATCTTGCTGCTGCACAGGTGGGTCTGTCCACTGAGCACACGTCCTCGCAGAATTTCAGAGTCATTTGTTCCCCAGGGACATACAGGACTTGCATTCTGCCAGCTTCTTCCTTGATCAATGTCTGGTTTGAAGGACAAAATGTGAGATTCACTTTGAGAAAAGATAAGACATCAAAGAAATAACTGATGCAAGGCAGAAAATAAAAAGTGTCTTAAAAGAACTGCAAATAAGATATCAAGACAGTCCCGAGGTTAATTTCATCATTGCAAAGGGAGTGAGATGGAAAAAAATTTTAACAGCGTCTTGCTTCATGGGGATGGTTTGGGACTGCAGGGATGAGAATGTGGGTTTGGAGGGAGGAGATTCCAGTGGAGAAGATTCCAGTGAAGACACAAGTCCAAGCTGAGGCGGGAGGTGGGAATAGTAGATGCTTCCACTTTTCTGATGTTTAGAGCAATGCCCACATACAGACAGGTTTTCTTCCTGGTCCCATCTCTGGAAAAGAAGCCATAGATGTTAATTATGGAGATTTGGCCATAGATGTTGGCTGAGATTTTTGCTTTTCCCCCCTCCTCACGTAGATGGATTGTTGCGACTGTTTGGTTTGCACCAGTGAGGACTGTGGGCAGTCACTGGGGCATTGACGTCCTCTCTGTTCCTTTCAGTTTCATCTCTGTGCCACGTTTTTTCAAGAAAATCCCGTGCCGCCTTCTCCTTTCAGTGCAATGATCACAGTTAAATCTGCAAAGCAAGTTATCAAGCCAAATAGCAAGCATTTCCGGACCACAGTCGGAAGCAAGGTACTAAGAAGGTGTCTGCAGGGACGGGAGCAGAGGCAGGGCCAGGCCGGAAGCCAGGGACTCAGGGGACTCCCATCCCAGGCCTCTCCAAATCTAATATGTTCGTAAATGCAGAAAGGTCGTCGTCATACCACAATCTCAAAGGCAGAACACACTGAGCAAACTGCACTTTTGCATAATAACGTGATTTACTACGTTCTCTGGGAGGGTGGGACGGAGGAGTGTTCCATCCAGAGCAGCAGCACATGCTGAAAAACCACAGCCACGGATTCAAACCTTTTATACCATCTGTGGGCGCAGAAGGTTAACCTTTCTTCTTACTGAGTAACTTACCAAATTTGGACTTCTCTTTACCTTGCTCTAGGCAGTAAATTATTTCAGAGCAGCCTTTGATCTCTGTCCTTGTTTGTAGTTCCGTAGCTCTCTGTACTTGCTCATGGAGACCCTCAATGCCACAACTCCCCACTACGTCCGATGCATCAAGCCGAACGATGAGAAGCTGCCCTTTGAGTAAGTGCCACTCGCAACAGAGGGAAACCACAGGGGAAGAGTTTCTGTCCTGATGTTGGAGAATTTGCTTATAATTGTCATGAATTCCCTCAGAACTCTGTTTCTGGGCTTTTTAGAAATTGAAAACAACACTGCCCTTTACACACAAGGCCTGACAGTTAAGTTTGAAAACTCGTCCTAGAAAAGTGCTACATTTGCTGCGTATCACCACAGTCATCTTCAAAGTCCTCCCCTTGGCCATCTGGAGACCATAGTGGTTTTCAGCAGTGAGATATGTAGCACCTTTTCTAGGATGAGTTTGTGAACTTAATTGTCAGACCTCACACAATGATGGCTCTGACGGCCACTCCAGAAAGAGTGTTTCAAAATTACTTTGAAGGGTGGACTAGCACTGGCACTGGTGCATAGCTTCCCAAAGGAAGTACCTCAAAGCTGACCACAGCAGCCTTCAGCAAGGAGGTAGGACGAGTTTGTGAACTTCATTGTCAGACCTCGTGTAATGTTGGTACAGCCCCACTGGCTAAGCTGCCTCATCTCCAAGGCTAGGCGAAGGGGCCTAGCCCTTTGTAGAATTGAAAGCATAGCCTACAGCTAAAGTTCTTGCAACTGAGAAAGCCAGAAGCTTCTACTTGATCCTAAGAATTCATGTGTGAAGAAAGTTCACAGAGGGTGAAAGGATTCGTCTCACACATGACACAAGACATTAGGTTTGTTCTCAGGGTCCCCATGGAGGAGACCTAACACCATAAGTGTGCAGGGTACAGAGTCCCTCTTAGCGCACTAGAGCTGGAAGAGGTACCTAAAATGGGATGGGCTACCTGTGAAGTGGCGAATGTGTCTGTGGGTCACTGGAAGGGGCAGACCTAAGCCAAAGGATCACATGTTGGGTGTTATATAAAGGAAATTCAACCATCCAATGGGGGCTTAGACCAAGTGAGCTTGCAATTTCTTTCTACCTGGCTGTCATTTGAAGCTCAATCCAAAGGCCGTTTCTCTGCCATCTCCTTCGGAGAGAGAAGCTCCTTTCTCCATATCCCACTGCTGCTCTCCAGACAGATTCACAGATTTAACAGACATTTATTAAGTAAATGCTGTGTGCCTGGCATGGGGATTACAGGGCCGGATCCTGCCGGCTAGGAGCTTACAGGGTAGGCAGCCTGCTGTACCTGTCTGTGGGTGTATTTACCAATGATGATGCCTTAACACATTATCGAATCATCTTCCTTAAGGTTCAACGCCAAAAGAATTGTTCAGCAGCTGCGAGCCTGCGGTGTTTTAGAGACAATTCGCATTAGTGCACAGAGCTACCCTTCCAGGTATGTCGCCAGTCCTTTGATTTGGGGGATAGAGTGTCTAACTTCAGGTGTGCTGAGAAGCAAGGATGGGGCTGCCAAGGTGTTTGTCACATACTTTTGCCTTCTATGAGGTGCCCCTAAGATTTTCCCCACTGTGGGAAGGCCAGAAGAGATAAGAAATAGCCTTGTGTGGGGACAGAGGCTGCCACCAGCACCCTAGAACCCCATCTCAGCTGCTGGTGAGGGTCCAGCTACCTCCCTAGTGTGCTGAGGAAGATCACTGACGGGGGAAGAGGATGATTGCTGGACAGAGAGTCAACAAGGACTGTCCAGGGAGTAGACAGGTGTGCTGGGGTAGTCTTGGTGGGTCCCAGGGAGAGAGCTGGAGGTCAGTACCATCACCACAGGACAGAGTCCACCCCCCACCCCCCATCATAGCAGTGGCAGGTAAGGCAGTGGGGTCCCCAGACATGACAAGCCTCCTCTCTGACACAACTGGCTTGGATCCTGCTTTGATTTTCCAGGTGGACATACATCGAGTTCTACAGTCGCTATGGCATCCTCATGACCAAACAGGAGCTCTCCCTCAGCGACAAAAAGGAGATATGCAAGGTGGTTTTGCACAGGCTCATCCAGGTCAGCCTTCCTCACCTTCTGGAATCACGGGCTTGTTCCAAGAAGCACACCTTACAAGCATGTTTCTGCCTCTGTCTCTGAGTCTCAGGACTGTAACCATCATGAATGTGTGAAGAAAAAGCATGCTCCCGGCAACTGTATGCCGAGGAGACCGGAGCAGGCCAGCTCACAGGGCATGTGATCTCCTAACAGCAGGAATCCCCTCTAGGGACCCAGACTTGAACCCCAGCCTCCCCCAGAGCCCTCCTGTCCTCTCTGCTCACCCAAAGTCTAATTCCCTCTCCCGTGTGCCTGGCTCATGGGACCTGATCAGCTGAGCTGGTAGCCGAGCCAAGTGGGCTCCAGACATGGTGCTTGGTGTGGATGTGGATCATCACTGAAACCATGAGCTATAGGGAGTTATGATGTCCAGCAAAGGCATGGCAGGAGAACCCAAAACGAAGGCAGAAAACCACACTTCCCAGGCTCCTCCACTCCTTTGTGGAAACCCTGTGGGAGCAGCTGAAGTTCTCCAGCCACCTGCTGAGAGCCACAGGGAGTGTGCACACCCCTTCCCACCCACTGAGGGATTCCTCCACCCAAGTTCCTTGCCTTCCTCTAAAATGGCTTGAAACAGCAATTCAAAGTATAAATTTCTAGGTCATGAACAGAATTTTTATGCTTTATGTCGAGGGGAAAAAAATACATCAAAATAATGTTTTTGGCATCTTTGAATCTTTAAAAGTGTTTTTCAAATACTATAGAGAATCTGAAAGGTTGTAAATCTGATTATATTGTTTTTCTGTTCCAGGACTCTAATCAGTACCAGTTTGGTAAAACCAAAATTTTCTTCAGAGCAGGACAAGTGGCTTATTTAGAGAAACTTCGATTGGATAAACTGAGGCAGAGTTGTATTATGATACAAAAGCATATTCGTGGCTGGCTCCAGAGGAGAAAATTCCTCCGAGAGAGACAAGCTGCCCTGATAATCCAGCAGTACTTTCGGGGGCAGCAAACTGTGAGGTACGTTGGTATTCAGGGAGGGTTTATTTCTTTGATCATCTCCAGGAGGAGGGTCTGTCAAGGACTCCTGTGACCTGGATGTGTGTGTGACTCACGTGGCCATGAGGCGAGAAGGTTATGTTTCCCAGGGGCAGATGGTGCTCACTCCACTTGGTAGACTGTGTGGCAGAGCTGATGACCAAGACCCCAAGGGAGGAAGTCCTCATCAGGGTGCTGTGGAAGATGGCCGGAGTTCCCCATGAGACCTGGGACAGCATGGAACCCTTTCCCTGTGGGAACCAAAAATACCTAATGGAAAATGCAGGGTCCTGGGGAAGATCCTCAGGAAAGACACTGACAATGGCCACTGACTAGCCTGCCTGCACCTGGGAGCCGACTGTGACAGAGGGATTCGTGGCGAGGCCCCACCAGCACGGCCATCACTAACCCCCCAAGGCAGGAACACTGCACGCATGGGCAGGAGGACTGTGGCAGCCCTGGCCAAGAGCATGGCAGAGTTCAGGGCAGGTTACTAGCCACTATAGTCCAACCCTCCTTCATGAGTCCTGAGAGTCCACATGACCTGTGGCCCACTGAAGGACCACAGTCATCCGGTGACTTTCTATGGCTTTGGTGTACCAGGTGGAGAGTGTGGGACCTGCGTGTTCCCACAAGGCCATGCTGGGCTGGCTGGTGAGGTGGCATCCTTCCCAGATATGGTGTGTGTTTCTGCATGTCTGCCCTGCCTCCTTTCTTGGTGTTAGGGCGGGCGTTCATACCTGGGTTTCAGAAAGAACTCTCAACACACAGATTAGGATAGAAAGAAGTAAAAAGTTTATTTACTTTCCTGAGAAAGAAAGAGAGAAAAGAAGGGAAATGGCAGGCACTGAAAGAAAGTGGGAGTTAGTACCAACAGCTGAGGAAAAGTGGCTCTGGCTTTTTATGAAGGAAGGTCAAGGAAATTTTATGGCTGTAGGCCAATTAGCAGGATACAGCAGTGAAACGGCTGCATTCACTTTTTCCCTTTTTTCTTCACAGCAGACCAATAACAGGAATGGCTGCAAGATGTCAGGGAGTTGCCGTCTCCCCTTTTTCTTTTTCCTAGAGGCAGGTTTATCCTTGGGATGTGGTTTTGGCAGGAAGTGAGGTGGGACGTTCACATCCCTATTATCTGCTTAGGGCTCTTCAAGGCTGTGAAACAAACTCTTTTTTTTTTTTTTTTTTTTTTTGTAGAGACAGAGTCTCACTTTATGGCCCTTGGTAGAGCGCCGTGGCCTCACACAGCTCACAGCAACCTCCAACTCCTGGGCTTAAGCGATTCTCTTGCCTCAGCCTCCCGAGTAGCTGGGACTACAGGCACCCGCCACAATGCCCGGCTATTTTTTGGTTGCAGTTTGGCCGGGGCCATGTTTGAACCCGCCACCCTTGGTATATGGGGCCGGTGCCTTACCGACTGAGCCACAGGCGCTGCCCTGTGAAACAGACTCTTAAGAGATTACCAGTTAAGCCCTTGGTGCTTGATCAAACAAAAGGGCAATTATGCTCTGAGTTTTCTCTGACTTTCTGTTTGATAGTTTATCTTTTTCTGTTAGCTAGTTTATTAGCAAGCCTGTCCTATCACTTGGAATGCTGTGAGGACAGTTGAGAAGGCAGTTGTTTAAGTTAGGCTGCATCTCTGAGCCTGGTTTCTTCCTGAGCTTGAAAACCAACCTCAAGCAATGTAGGCTTCTCCATGTGGCGGGCATGGGACACCACACACAGACAGGCTGGCTCTGGGTTCAGTTAATAATCATCTCCAGGGAAGGAAACAACAGAATTATCTTGCCCTCAACCCCATGCTGGCCTTTGCATTTGGGACCCTCCAACGCCCGGTCATTCTGGACCCACCTGCCCACCTGTCTGTCTCTTTCATTCCTTCCTTCTCTTGCCCTGGTTGGGCCCATGTCATCGCCTGTCTTATGCTTTGACAGCCCAGCACTCCACCTGCCACTTCTCTCCCCTCTTCCCATATCAGGGCCTGGTTAAGCCATTTCTCTGCTCTGCCTTCAATTCCTCTACAGCCCCCATTTCCCACAGAGCAGCATTCAGTGTCTTTGACATGGCAGTCACAGCCCTCCATGGCCTGGATGCATCCACAAGAATGGAAGCTCTATGAGGGAAGGGACCACATCATCTGGTTCCCATTACATCTAAACCTAGACTTAGCAAGGGGGCTATCACATAGTAGGCTATCACCTGTCCGAGATATATATTTTTTATATAACAAATGCTCCCATCTGTTTTTCCAACCTTAGTGACAACTAATTTTCTTCTGTGTATCCTATATTCCAGCAATCCAGACAAATTCCCTTTCTTGTCTGTCTCAGGCACAGCCAGGCTCCCATGCCTTTACTCTCCCCTTTTCCCCCTGGCTTGAAATGCCTTTTCCAGCCTTCGTTCAGGGCAGAAATCCTCCTTCCCACCCAGGACTGGCTCACTTGTCAGCTCTTCCTACGCAGAATGACTGTTTTCACCCTGTGCTCTCACTTACAGGTCTAGTGAGTATTTTATTTTTCCTATTTCGTGGCCATTTCTAAGTCTATCTGCTGCATGAGATTGTAAACTCTGAAGGCAAGAACCTTGTCTTCAGCTCTAGTCTCTTAGACAGGAGTCAGCAAACATCTTCTGTAAAGGGCCAGATAATAACTACTTGAGGCTTGGGGGACTTAAAGTCTCTGTCATAACCACTCAGTTCTGCTGCCATGGCCTGAGAGCAGCCACGGGTGATATGCACACAACAGGAACAGCTGTGTTTCAGTAACACTTGACAGCAACATGCATAGCCCGATTTGGCCCTCAGGCCATAGTTTTTGTTTGTTTGTTTGGTTTTTTGCTGTTTTTTGGCTGGGGCTGGGTTTTTGAACCCACCACCTCCAGCATATGGGGCCAGCGCCCTATTCCTTTGAGCCACAGGCGCCGCCTCAGGCTGTAGTTTTTCAACCCTTGATCTAGAGACTCCAGCTGAATGAACTAGGGCAAGGCCAGCGCACTGTCTTGTCCTCACAGTCCCTCTGTGTGTGAGTCTGTGAGTGGACATGGATCAACTGGCCTGAATAGAAAGAGCATGAAAGTTCCCATGTGATTCTTCAGGGCCTAGAAGGGATCCACAGTCAGAGTAGGGTAGAGAGGAAAAGTAACCAGGCCTGGCCTCAATCGGGCGTTAGAATAAACCACTTACAAAGTTTCCTATGTAGACACACAAACATGAGCCTTCCTTACTAGGCAGGTGCTACCCAAGCTTGCAGTTTGTAACGGAAGTTAGTCCTCTATGGTAACACGTTCAATCTTCGTTCTTTTTAACCAAGGAAAGCTATCACTGCCACAGCCTTAAAAGAAGCGTGGGCAGCCATCATCATCCAGAAGCACTGTCGTGGGTATCTTGTCCGCAGCCTGTACCAGCTGATTCGCGTGGCCACCATCACCATCCAGGCCTACACGCGTGGGTTCCTGGCACGAAGGGAGTATCGAAAGGTACCGCCAAAGGGACGGAAGGGGGGGCTCCTCACTGAGAACCAAGCAGAGCTGAGGAAAGCTCCCGATTCCAGGAGGAGTTAGCGAAAAACACCCCAAAATGTGCTCTTTAGATTTTCAGCTTCGAGGTCCTTTTGGATAACTTTATTTTTTTATTTTCATCAAAAGTGACCAAATTAAAATGGTGAGACCTCTAAGGCCAAATTTTTGTTCTGCTCTGCCCCCCAGAGAACAGATCGTGTGCCCCCTAAATTGAGGTGACCACTTACTTGCTGTCCTGCCTCTTTGAAAGAAAGAGAAATTACGTTTTGCCCCAGCCATAGCCACACGGTGCTCGTCTCTGTCCCTCTTTCTGGGTCTGATGCTGCTGCCTGTAGAAGTGCCGTTTCATCATGCCCTGTGTCGGCCAGCGCTGGAGAAATCCTGAATGGGTTATACACAAAACTTTTTCAATTTTATGTTATTTGGAAATTTTGCTTCTTTGGGTTTAGAGTGCCCCGGCCATCTCATCTGACCGTGGGAGCTCTTTACAGTCTGTGGGCTGGCAGTAGGTTGATCTTTTAACGTTCCTTTTTCCGCCCAAACCCCACTTTTTGGTGAGGTTTCTGTGAGGACCATTGGGTGCATGTCCTGAAGCTTATTGGCTTCAATGGTACTTTCCTGTGGTGTGGTCTCTTTGGGGCTGATTGGGGAGAAAGGGAAGCCAATAGTGTAAATATTTTAATGCTCATATTGACAAGTATCTTTCTGAAATAAAGAACCAGTCCTCCAAAAAAAGAAAAAAAGAAAGGTTCAGCAAAAACCAGGTGCTTTCCAGGGACACCGGATTCCCAGGACTCATGCTGTTTTTTCACCAACAGCAGAGAGATCTTTATTTTTTTTTTTACACAAAACCTTCCTGTAGAGCACAGATTCTCGTATGAGAATGTCCGTTCTCACATGCCTCGGACAGGTAGGATTTGGTTATTGTTTCAAAAGTCTGGGTGTAATAAGACCCTGTGGGTTGATGACAAGAAATTCTACTGTGATAGTTGCATCTTCCAGAATTGGAGGAATTGTTGAGAGGAGCTGCTGAGATCCAGTTTTTATATTTCAAAAAATCTTGTTTTAAAGATGCTGAAGGAACACAAGGCTGTGATCCTTCAGAAATATGCACGGGCCTGGTTGGCCAGACGCAGATTTCAGAGCATCCGACGATTCGTGCTCAACATTCAGCTTACATACAGAGTCCAGCGTTTGCAGAAAAAGCTGGAAGATCAGGTAGGTGTTCACAAGGCATCTTTGATACCTACCATTTCTCACATAGTGTAATTTTGTTCTGGACCAGTTCCTTAGCTATGCTATAAAGACTATGCCCATGTTCACATATGGAGATTCAACTTACAGTTTATACTAACCCTGTGACCTAGAGAAGCACACTGTTAAAGGGTCGCCAGGCAGGGTTGTGTGGGTGGTATACTGCACAAGCACACCTACCTGAGAAGACAAGTGAGGTTCAAATCCAGCCTGACTCCCCTTGCCGAGGGACGTGTGCCTGTGTGAAGCTGTGCTGCCTTAAGCAGGGGTCCTTTTTCTGATTTGAATGAAGGCACCATGCATGCCAAGTGTGCTCCCTTAGGACATCATCTCAGAGAAGCTGCCATTTCCTAATTTACCCTTAGGTGCTGTAGGCTATAGCTGGAGATTCCCCACATCTTTCTCACCAGCAGGAAAACAAAAACCCACGTGCTCTCAGCCAGTGGGGAGAGCTGTGGAATATGCAGTGTCCAGATCTATAAAAACTCACTCCCAGACCTATCTCAACTAATAATGACATTCTCCTAAGGTGAATTTCAAACTGAACCCTAACCCATACCATAGAAGTTCTTAATGAATAGATGAAGATGTGAACAAATAAACTTGAGATTTTTGTGGCCATTCCCTGTCATTCTGTTGTGTAACAGGTCTGCGTGTTACACAGCTTGTGCAGTGTAGCACTTAAAGATGGCCAGGAGTGATGCCCAGTCCTGGGTGCGGTAGTTTGCTAAGACAGCTGTAACAAAGTACTACTACACACGGGGTGGCATAAACACAACCACGATGCGTTGTCTCACAGTTCTGCAGACGGGAGGTCCAAAGCAAGGCATTGGAAAAGTTGGAATCTCTGAGGCCTCTCTGCTTGGCTGGTAGCTGGGTCATCTTGTCCTTGTGTCTTCATGTGATCATCCCTCTGTGCCTGCGTCTGTGTCCTAATCTCCTTTCCTTGTAAGGACACCAGTCATATTGGATAGGGCTCACCCTAACAGCCTCACGCTACCTTAGTCGTCTCTTTAAAGGTCCTGTCTTCTAATGCAGTGATATTCCAAGGTGCGGGAGTTAGGGCTTCAGCATATGAATTTCAGGTGGACACAAATCAACTCCATAACACTGGGGTTGTCCTGGAGCTTTGGGACTGGAGAGATCAGAAGAGCCCCCCCCCTCGGGAAGACAGTTATTAATACCTGACAAGATCTGCCTCACTAGTTTCACTGTGGTGAAGATGCTAACAAGCGCCAGCATAATGACAGATGTGATCAGTGTCCCCTGGTGGACTGAGACGCCACGGTAAAGGTCGTGAGAGGCAAATCACAACGAGAAACACCTTTATTTGAGGTAAACCTCTAACCACCTGGATTTTCTTTTCTCTAGAACAAAGAGAACCATGGGCTGGTGGAGAAGCTGACCAGCCTGGCTACCCTTCGAGCCAGTGATGTGGAGAAGATTCAGAAGCTGGAAACAGAGCTGGAAAGAGCGGCTGCCCACAGGCAGAATTATGAGGAGAAAGGGAAGAGATACAGGGACACCGTGGAAGAGGTTAGCCGCTGGCTTGTGGACGTGGAAATGCCTGTGACTCCTTCCATGGAAGACCTGAGCACTGCAAGCTTTTCTTTGTTTTGTTTTTTTGTTTTGTTTTGTTGAGACAGAGTCTCACTTTGCCACCCTTGGTAGAGTGCCGTGGCGTCACAGTTCACAGAAACCTCAAACTCTTGGGCTTAAGCAATTCTCTTGCCTCAGCCTCCCAAGTAGCTGGGACTCCAAGAGGCTGCAACAATGCCTGGCTATTTTTTTTTTTTTAAGACAAAGTCTTACTTTGTCACCCTTCATGGAGCGCTGTGGTGTCACAGCTCACAGCAACCTCTAACTCTTGGGCTCACGCGATTCTCTTGCCTCAGCCTCCCAAGTAGCTGGGACTATAGGCAGCTGCCACAATGCCCAGCTATTTTTAGAGACCTGGGTCTCTCTCTGGCTCAGGCTGGTCTCGAACTTGTGAGCTCAGGCAGTCCACCCCCTTCAGTCTCTCAGAGTGTTAGGATTACAGGCGTGAGCCACTGCACCTGGCCTGCAAGCTTTTCTTACAACATGGATTTATGCAGAGCAAATCAGATTTTGTTATTGACTTCTATGCCCGAGGAAGTCTACCTCGTAGAGGAAGAGAGACTGGAGGACTAGAGTTCAGGGAAGGGAAGGACGTTAATGCTTAGAGAAATGCAACATAGGTTTTCTCTTTCCATCAACTTCTGCAAAGTAAAGAAAGGCCCAGGGAGTCCCAGCCAGGTGCTTCTCTCTCTTCTAGGATGACCTTGGTCCCCGTCACTTGTTCAACAAGTCTGTGCGCTGTAGACTTCTTCCCTGAACAGTCATGCTGAGCTTGTGGGAGGTTTTCATCTCTATGGTGTAGATGTAAAATCCAGATGTCCTGAACTCTGGTCCTGGGGTCGTATCTTTGCTACTGTCTGGTTGGGCAGCCTTGGCCAAGTCACTTACCCTCTCTGAACTTTAGCTTCCTCCCATATGTAAGATGGAAATAAAAAGGGACTGACTGAGCTGTTGAGAGGGTAAAATTGTCAGGCATACTATCTTAGCCAAATACCTATCATAATGCCTGGCAGAGGTAGGAGCTAGCACGCTCTGAAGAGGTAGCCTTTGTCCACACTCCTTGAGTTTCTAATGTCCTAGCACCAGGGTTGGTAGCCTGGAGCCCCAGAGGGCATCGCCCTGCCCTCCTCATGCCCCGTGTCAGGTGCACCAGCGTTGCTGCCACTGGCGTTGCTGGCATTACCCAGCGCAGCCGTCAGCACCACTGCTAGCCTAGCAGGCCCTGTAACAAGAGACCCTGAGACAGTAGAAATTCTGCTGTGCTCACACATCCTTCCTGCGTCCTCATACCCTCAAAGAGGGTGCTTTCTGTGGTAAATTAAGTAATTTTAGCACATTAAAGCATAAACTACATTTCCCTGGCTATGGAGAAGCTCAATAAAAGGATAGAGGCATTTTCTTGACCTCCTTGAGGAGACCTTGGATATGGTCTTTTTTCCTTGGTTTCAGCCAGGTTGGGAATAGCGTGTGCTTTGAAGCCACACTGAGCCCTGCAGATGAAGCTAATTGCAGCAGCTTGGGGGGACGCTGCCTATTATCTATGAACAGGAGCTGAGGGGGAAAATAACTAATTTTAAATATACTGCTTTTTGCCAAGAGAGGTGACGGTGACAAACTCAAGAGGAGGTTTTCAAAGAAGTTTTTTTTTTTAATTTTTTCTCCTTCCCTTTGCTAGAAATTGGCAAAGCTTCAGAAGCATAATTCAGAGCTGGAAATACAGAAAGAGCAAATACAATTGAAGCTTCAAGAGAAGACTGAAGAGTTGAAAGGTAAAGCTCAAAGTGGCTGTTCAATCTGCACTTTTGCTGAGTTAGCCATTCAGTAAACGGTATTGGTATGACCAGTTTTAGAATCAGAGGTCTTTAATGTATACTTAGTGTAGTGAGAATGTATTTGCCCCATGAGGAATAACTTTTTTTTTTGAGACAGTCTCATGCTGTTGCCCAGTCTAGAGTGCTATGGCATCATAGCTCACAGCAACCTCAAACTCCTGGGCTCAAGAGATCCTTCTGCCTCAGCTTCCCAAGTAGCTGGGACTGCAGGTGCCTGTCCCAACGCTCATCTGATTTTTCTATTTTTAGTAGAGATGGGGTCTCACTCTTGCTCAGGCTCCTGAACTCAAGGGATCTACCCCCCTTAGCCTCCTAGAGTGCTAGGATTACAGGCACAAGGCACCGGGCCCAGCCCAGGGGATTAACTATATATTTAAAATTGGTGACTTTACCCTATGGATTCATCTGTTTTATTTCTGTCTGTTGTCAGCCAGCACAGCAGTTCCTGTCTGTGCCTCAGAACCACCTATGCCCTTTGCAAAGCACAGATGGCTGGACCGCCAGCCCAGGGCTTTGCATCAGGAAGTGTGTGTGTGCACGCATGTGCACGCACTCATAGGTGTGTCAGGGCAGTGATGCTGCAGGGGAGGTTCAGACAGCTGTATTTTTTTTAAAACTTTGTGGTGCTCCTGATGCACAGTCAGGGTGATGCTGCAGTAATGTCTGCTGCTCACCAAGGATTTGTAGAAAAATTTGAGATCTGTCAGTTACTTAGTCTAAGCGGCATTAATGTCCTCTACCACTGTCTTGCCACGAATGAAGGGCAGACCTTGGAACCAGTGGGTATCACTTTGCTTTAGGGGTGTGGAGTAGCTGCCTCACCCCAGCTCAAATTTGAATTAAACATACTGGCTCGGGCTGGGCCCCGTGGCTCATGCCTGTAATCCTAACACCCTGGGAGGCCGAGGTGGGTGGATCCCTTGAGCTCAGGAGTTTGAGACCAGCCTGAGCAAGAGTGAGACCCTATCTCTAGAAATAGCTTGGTGGGTGCTTGTAGTCCCAGCTACTGGGGAAGCTAAGGCAAGAGGATTGCTTAAGCTCAAGACTTTGAGGTTTCTGTGAGCTATGACGCCATGGCACTCAGCTCCAGGGTGACTAAGTGAAACTGTCCAAAAAAAAAAATACTCGCTAAATGTCAGAAATGGCGACAGGAGCTTGGTGTTCCTGAGCAGATAGTGTACCTCCCACCCTCGGTGGGCATGTCTGGGGGTCTTTTCCTGGAGCTGCAACATGGGAGCAGCAGGGGCACAAGGGTTTAGGCCTGGGATCTTGAGCACGCCAGGCCCAGCAGATGGCCGACGTAGCAGGACCTGGAGGGGCTCAGAGCCCTGGGCGCTCAGGGCAGCATGAGAAGCCCAAGTTGGAGACGAGGAAGGAAGCTGGCAGGCAGGAAGGCCATCTAGGCACTGATAGGGAGCAGGGCGTGACTCCCATTCCAGGGCCGTGCCCTCCCCCATCTCTGTGGGCATCAGAGCCCCTGTAAATATCAGGGGTCAGAGGTCGGGCAGAAAGAGTTAGGGAAGGGCTTACCCACCTCCCCCCTTTTATTACAATGCATGCCTCTTGAACAGTTGTTTTGGGTGTTTTTCCTCCTAATTTCTTTAAGTGGAATTTCCCATCGGAACATTTAAATGTCCAGAAATGCAACCTGAAAATTATATATTTGACACCATTGAGATGTTGGGTGGGTAATTTTATATCCCCTCCTAAGAAGTTCATGCAAACTTTCAAAGCCAGTACTTATAAACGGTTTATCCTGTGGGGTCTCTCCCCACCCTCCACCACAAGCCAAACAGCATTTTGTGAACAGCACCAACCTGTTCCTACTGCCTCACCTTTGACTCTGGAATGTTACCAAGTGGCATTTCCTTGAGATTCCAGCTCAACATGTACATAATCCCGCTGCTCGCTGCTCTTAGGAAGAAAGTCACATTTGAGGAACTTCTTAGCCCATTTGCAAATAGCCCAAGATGATAAGCACCAGATTTGAAGGCAATACTTTTGGTTAATTAAAGGTTGAAGTTATATCAAATATGCAGTCTTCTAAATTAAAGCTTAAGCATTTCCCTCAGTATCTCATGGCTGCCTTTCAACATCCTGCCGCAGTTGTTTTGATTCAGGAACATTTGGCAGAGCATTAGGCAAACTATTATTAAACCATTGGCTTTCTTTTTAAAAGGAAAAAAAAAAAAAACAAGTAACATGGAGAATTGCTAAGGACAGCTCACCCTGGGCCCCCTTCTGGGGTGGGGCTCAGAGGTGGGGTCGAACTCAAGGGTGAGAAATCAGCTAAGTGCAGATGGGGACAGGTCGGTTGGAGGGGCCGCATCAGCCTTCTCACAACTGGATGGGCCCCCATGTCCACGTTGGAAACATGGTTGTCTTAGCTACGGAATATCCTGAACACTCATGACCAGTTCCTAATTGCCAGTTGCCTTTGTGTTTGAGACTGTTGTATTTAAGGGTAGGAGCTGCCTTTTTTGTACATCCGCTTACGCAGATGAAGATAGAAATTTTAATATTTTGGGGGGTATCATAGATGCACAGTTCTCTATTAGAGTGGTTGTGCCTGTCCCCCCACCCTTGGACATTTAGTAACGTCTGAGGACATTTTGGTTGTCACCACTAGACCAGAGATACAACTGGTTTCCAGGGGGTAGAAGCCGGGGAAGCTGCTCAGAATCCTACAATGGACAGGACAGCCCCTCGCACAAAGAACCATCCAGCCCAAAGTGTCAGTGGTGCCAAGACAAGAAGCCCTCTCATAAATTGATCATTTTCTTCCCAGTGGCTTTTCTGTTTATTTCTGTCTTTGTCTCAAAGACAGTATTTATTTTAATAAAACCAATGGCATTCAGGCAAATTAAAACTACTATAAATGAAACTGTGTATTCATAGCTTCCAACATGACAAATTTTTGAGAACTGTTTGAAATCCTTTCATCTATATTTTTAGCTTATAAAAAAAATGATGTACATTTTCATCTTAAGTCCTATTGGTAATAAATAAAGCATGATCGTCCTCATTTGCACTTTCTTAAATGTGACGTGAAATGGTCAAGGCGTTGGTTTGGCAGTCATATTTCAAAGAGCATTCTCTTTTCACAGAAAAAATGGACAACCTCACCAAGCAGCTCTTTGATGATGTGCAAAGAGAAGAACAGCAAAGAATGTACGGAGTCTGGTTTGCCTTAAAGCTGCCTCTTCCTTCTCTCTCTGCTGTTTTATGTTTTGCTTCTCAGCTTGCAGATAGCAGCTCACAGATATAGGGCACATGAGATTTTTCAGTGAGTATCTTTGAGGTCTGTGAGAGCCCAGCCCCACAGCGTGCTTCTTCAGACCCTTCTGCTAGATGGGAACTGTAGGATCACCAGGAATTTTTTACTGTATTTTTTAAAAGGTATTTTTGCTTTATTTTATTTTTATTTTCTTTATATCAAGACAGTGAAAAAGTCAGACTATCCACTTGAACTTCCATCAAGTCTAGGAATTAAGATTATTGTCTAGGAAACAAGTCTCCCTCCCTTCTCTCGCCTGTTGTACCTGTTAGGTTGACTTTGTCCCAGAAGACAAGGTATGTAACCCACCTCACAAAAAATTAAGACAGGTCCCCGTGACCTAGTCCCTTTCTTATCTAATATCAAACCCCAGTTGGGGTTCCTTTTTTCTTAAGAAATCAACTCAAAGGTTTTTAGATCTCAAAGTCAGGATGCATGGTGCACTGGTGGGGAGAGAGAGAATATTCTTGGTCTCGGGCGGCGCCTGTGGCTCAAAGGAGTAGGGTGCTGGCCCCATATGCCGGAGGTGGCGGGTTCAAACCCAGCCCCGGCCAAAAAAAAAAAAAAGAATATTCTTGGTCTCTTTAGGGGACTAGAAGGCTCAGGGCTGCCAGGGTGGGGTAGGATACACAACTTCCCCAGGCAGTTAGCAGGACATCCCAGGTCTAGGTGAGGAGGCATGATTCCAAAGAGTTAGGGAAAGGAATATCACTGAATAGCTTCAAGAATTAACACATGTATAAAGTGTTTCACAATCCCATATCAGTTTTTAGATATATCTAATTAACTCATTTACCTAGAAAAATATCTTTCTTTTTTTGAGACAGAGTCTCACTCTGTCACCCTGGGTAGAGTGGCATGGTGTCATCATAGCTCACAATAACCTCATTCTCTTGGACTCAATCCTCCTGCCTCAGCCTCCCTAGTAGTTGGGACTACAGGTGCCCACCACGATGCCTGGCTAGTTCTTTCTATTTTTAGTACAGATAGGTGTTTCTCTTCCTCAGGCTGGTCTCGAACTCCTGAGCTCAAGCAATCCACCCACCTTGGCCTCCCAGAGTGCTAGGATTATAGGTGTGAGCCACCATGCCTGGCCAAAATATAATTTTCAACAAATTCTCAACTCTAGGAGAGGCGCTCAGCTCTGGACATCTCTCTTATACTAAGTCCACTTGGGGGTGATCGTTTGAAACGGGCATGGAGAGCCAGGCTGAAGCCAGGTCACCGTGAGCCCTTTGCAGTCCTCACTGGCTCAGGGCTAGGCTAGCCAATGAAGAGACTAAATCTCTTCGTCTTCTGTAACCCCTTGTACTATGTCCTCATTAGCCTCCCACCTGTGGCTCAGTCTGGTCACTGGCCAGCCACCTGGGGAAGTCTCTGCCCCTGTCACAACGTTGAGAGGTGCCACGATGCCCACTGTCTGTGGGCACACTCTCGGCCAATTCAGTTTACAGGGCTAAGGTTCTTTTCACAGATTCTTGGGAGCACTGCAGTTTTTTTGGAAAACCTGAAAACAAAGTTCAAAAGTGTGTTAATGTCTATAAAAAGAAATCAAACACATTTATTGGGAAGGCAACTCTCTTCCTTGGAGTTTTTCTCTTTGTGTAAGGTATCAATGAGCTGAGCTGAGAGTCCAGCTAGTAGAATGATTTCATGTCCTCACAGAGCACCAGAACTGGCTCTGTTCTGACTGGGCCCCTGTGGGCAGGGCTGGGCTTGTCAAGGTCATGGATCTCTCTTTGATTATTTCCTTAGTTAATTACCACGTATTTAATTGAGCAGTCTTCTCACAAGAAATTGGGTATCCATGAACTTTGGATACCAAGATTTGCTGTAGTTTATCCTTAAGTTTTTAAAGGACTAGATCCCTGGACATACATATTGGATGGTTCTGTTCACTTTTTTTTTTTTTTTTTTAAGACAGAGTCTTACTTTGTCACCCTTGGTAGAGTACCATGGCATCATAGCTTGCAGTAACCTCAAACTCTTGGGCTCAAGTGATCCTCTTGCCTCAGTTTTTCATTTTTAGTAAAGACGGGGATCTCACTCTTGCTTAGCCTGGTCTTGAACTCTTGAGATCAAGCAATCCACCCACCTCGGCCTCCCAGAGTGCTGGGATTACAGGTATGAGCCATTGTGCCCAGCTGGTTCTGTTTACTTTGTTAGGACCAGACCAAGCCCCTGCAGGATCCTTCAAACTGGAAAGTGGCCTGAACTTGGCAGAACAAGTCAAGGTCTTGGCTGAAGGAAACTGGCTCCTCAAAGGAGACTACATGGAACTCGGTTGGCCTCAGGAATACAGTGCCTCAACCACAGTGTGTCTTTTAAATTGGTCCTCCCTCTCCTGTGCTCCCTGTGCTGACTGTAGAGCCACACTTCTCAGGTCAGAGGCATCAGGAATTGCCTTTAACCTAAGGGAACAGGATAAGGTCTGCTAAATAAGGCCCTTGTCATCTGGGACTGTCACAGTGGGTCCTGATTACCTTGTCTCCTCCTCTCCAGAGTTCCCTCTTCTGACTTTCAAAATGACATACAGTTCTAATTCAAAGTAAAGATGGTAGAAACAATCCCAAATTATTTTCTTCTTTTGCTGCCTAGACGTCTTGAAAAGAGTTTTGAACTGAAAACACAAGACTATGAGAAGCAGATCCAGTCTTTGCAAGAAGAAATTAAAGCTCTCAAGGATGAGAAAATGCAACTCCAGCATCAGGTGGAGGAGGAACAGATCACCTCTGCCAGCCTGAAGGGGGAGGTGGCCCGGCTGAACCAGCAGGCCAAGGTAGAGCCCCCTCCCTCTGAGTCCCACGCTTGGTAGGGTCATTTGATCTGCAGAGAGAGAGAAAGAGACAGTTCCGTCCCATGGGACAAGACAGCTAAAGTCAAAAGGAGCCTGATCCTTCAGTTCTCCTGAGTATGACCCCAGGCTGCCTTTGATTTAGCAATAATTGTGCTTCATATTTCAAGTCAGCCTTCTAACTTTTTTGAAATTGCATTTATGTAAAGTTATTTAAATATGTCACCCTAAAGAATACTTCCAAATTAAATTAGAAATTGAGGTGAGCCCTTGTTACGTAATATATTATGTTGTAAATCTGCAGATACTTGTATTTAAATTAAATTCCTTGAGGCGTGATGGCTCCAGCCTCTAATCCTAGCACTCTGGGAAGCCAAGGTGGGTAGATTGCTTGATCTCAGGAGTTTAAGAACAGCCTGAACAAGAGCAAGGCCCTATCTCTACTAAAAATAGAAACATTAGCTGGGTGTTATGGCAGGCACCTGTAGTCCTACCTACTCAGGAGACTGAGGCTAGAGAATCACTTGAGCCCAAGAGTTTGAGATTGCTGTGACCTGTGACACCACAGCACTTTACCTAGGGCAACACTCTACCCAAAGTGAGACTCTGTCTTAAAAATAATAATAATAATAATAAATTAAATTCCTTTATTATTAGAATCTTTTATTTAGACTATCAGAAAAATTATAAAAGGAATGATCCATTGCATAGCATGGTAAATATAGTTAATAATAGTGTACCTTAGCTCTGTGCCCACAGCACAGTGGTTACAGTGCCAGCCACATGCACTGAGGTGGCAGGTTCGAGCCCAGCCCGGGCCAGCTAAACAACAATGACAACTGCACCAAAAAAATAGCTGGATATTGTGGCAAGTGCCTATAGTTCCAGCTACTTAGGAGGTTGAGGCAAGAGAATTGCTTAAGCCCAAGAGTTTGAGGTTGCTGTGAGCTGTGACACCAGGGCGCATTTACCGAGGGCGACATGGTGAGACTCTGTCTCAAAAAAAAATAAAAAATAATAGTGTACCTTTGTACATTTCAAAAGTACTAAGAATCAATTTTAAATGTTCTGACCATAAAACATCACAAGTATTTGAGGTGATAGGTTAACTAACTTGATTTAATGATTCCACATTATATTCATGTATTATAACATTACTTTTAACCTAAACATATATACAACTATAATTTATCAATTTCTAATATATATATATATTTTTTGAGACAGAGTCTCACTTTATCGCCCTGGCGTCACAGCTCACAGCAACCTCCAGCTCTTGGACATAGCCGATTCTCTTACCTCAGCCTCCTGAGTAGCTGGGACTACAGGCACCCACCACAACGCCCAGCTATTTTTTTTTTTTTTTTTTGCAGTTCGACTAGGGCCGGGTTCCAACCTACCACTCTTGGTATATAGGGCCGGCGCTCTATTCACTGAGCCACTGGCACCGCCCAATTTCTAATAAAAATTTTAAAAGAAAAAAATTTTAAAGATGCGAGGGGAAAATTACATAGTAGAATTTTTAAAAATGGCTTCATCATACACAAAATACTAGTTGTTATCTGTATTTATCACAAAAATATATATTTCTTGGAAATTTAATAAAAATTATTGAGAAAAATCAGATCATATCAACCAATCAATAAATAAAGCAGTGATCCATGCTTGGACAGTCAAGGCTGAAGTGAATTGTTTCCCTGTCTACCAGAGAACTCAACCCTGTATGTGCCTGTGTTCATAAATGCAACACGTTTCATTGTAAAATTCAAAAGCTTTTAAGCTTCCACTAAATATGTAAAACACATATTGGTAGCATGTGTTTTAATACAATGCAGCTGTTCTCTGTAATTGTCATGAAATAGCCATGGTGGTTTATAAGAGCTTTTGGAACCCTGTCTGGGTAGCCTCTGAATTCCACAACCAGCCCATCCTCTTTTTCCGGGCCCTGGTCTTCTGCTGTTCAGAAGTAGATCAGATCACATGATCCAGAAGTGTCACTTTCAGCCACACAATCCTGTGACTGCTTCTTTCTTAGCAGTCACATCATCTGGCTACAGTCTGCACCTTAAATTCGGGACGTAGTGAGTCTGTGCTTAGAGAAAGGCGCCAGTAGGTGGCGCTCATGCCCTCTTTGGCCCCTAAGGCTCTGTCAAACTCCCTTGTGTTGCGTTAAGATTAGTCTGGTTTATACAGAAACGAGCCCATCATTATCAAATTACTCATATCTGTTATAATTGGTTTTAAAAAAGCATAAATACATACAAGTCTGACTTGGAACACCTGTTTAATGAACCATTACAGCGATACACAGGACCTAGGCCTGCTGAATAGTCCTAGGTCCCCCGTAAACCTGGCGTGTGACTGTGAACATGACATTTAACCTTCAGTTAAATGCCACTTCAGTTTTGTTTTGTTTTTTTCTTTTTTGAGACAGAATCTTACTTTATCGCCCTCGGTAGAGTGCCGCAGCGTTGCAGTTCACAGCAACCTCCAACTCTCCGGCTTAGGCGATTCTCTTGCCTCAGCCTCCCAAGTAGCTGGGACTACAGGTGCCCACCACAATGCCCGGCTATGTTTTTGTTGCAGTTTGGCTGAGGCTGGGTTTGAACCCGCCACCCTTGGTATATGGGGCCAGCTGGTATATGGGGCCAGCACCCTACCCACTGAGCCACAGGTGCTGCCTGCTTCTTCAGTTTTGTAATGTGTAAATAGTCACTCTGCTCAATTTATAGGTCTGTTAGGAGGATTAGGTCACCTACATAAAGTGCTGGGTAAATGTCAGTTTGCCCCCTTCTTGTCCTCTGTGGAGACAGGAACTGTAAGTCCTTAAATACTCAAGGTAACTGAGAAGATACCAGGGAAGGGCTTTCATTTCTACTGTCCCTTTATATCCCCATTAGCTACAAAAGCACAAACCTAGGATGTTGCTTAGGCAGCGTGAGCAGATTGAATAAAGGCAGAATATGGCCTCTTCCCCACACCCTGAGCTGCCACCTACCTCCTCCCCTGTGGCCAGCTAACACCCAGACCTCCTGAACTCACCTGTCTTTGCCCTGCCTCACACCTAAGCCCAGCCGAAGCCAAAATCCACAATTAGAAAGGTGACAACTTTCTCCCATATCCCTGGGCCCAAGATTTTATAATCCATTAAAAGAGAATTTTAGCCCCTGTGGTTTTACCTCTCTGTTTTCCCTCCATCCCATTCCACCCCCAGGTTATAGTGAGTATTTGTTTTTCTCCTTCATACAATAAGGAAGCTAATTCTATTGATACAACCAAGTGGGTCTGGAAGTAAGTAACAGTGTTGTAAGCAGTTAAACATGCTTCAAGGCCAATCTGCGTGGGCAGCGATGGCTTAGCCGGGTTTTAACTAAGAGACCACAGTGAAGGTGCACAGGTATCCTACACAAGGACCGTGTCCCCTCATCTGATGTAAAGCATAATTGCTGTTTTGTCTTCACCTGATGTACTCATTGCTGTGATTCAGACAATCTCAGAGTTTGAAAAGGAGATAGAGGTACTTCAGGAACAGAAGATAGACGTGGAAAAACACGTGCAATCACAGAAACGGGAAATGAGAGGTATGAAAAATTAATCACTTGGGGTGCAGGCTGAACTTACCATAGATGGGTCACTGCTAAGGAAACATATCCTTTGGTATGAGTTTGTGGATATGTGGTAGATGGGTTAGCTGGTAGGTTAGATAGCACATTGGTCCAACGGCTAGAAATTTGCTTAGCTGATTGGTTGGACAGCTGGTTGAGTTACTTAGGTGAAGACTCTTTGAAGGTAGAAAACTTTCCTAGAAAGGGAATGGAAGAAGAGAAATCGTGCACAGATGTAACGGATACACCACTGCCTTTTCCTTTCAGAAAAGATGTCAGAGATCACCAGACAACTTCTTGAAAGCTATGATATTGAAGATGTCAGAAGCAGGTAACCATTTTTGCGTTATCAAACCTTTAAAAACATGTAAAACATGAAAGAGATAATAGATTTCCTCCTCCTTATTTTGCAGGCTCTCTGTGGAAGATTTGGAACATTTAAATGAGGATGGAGAACTTTGGTTTGCTTATGAAGGACTAAAGAAAGCAACACGGTTAGCAATTCTCCTCCGGGTTCACTTTTATTTTTCAGCGATAATAGACTATTAGAAAGTCAAAAGTTTATCTTACACAGAGTCGACAACAAAGCAGATGCCTTCCAGTAGAATGATCAAATAACCATTAGAAATATTTCTCTGAGAATTAAGCAATTAGCAACGAAGAGTAATCTTTTTATGGCATAAGCTGCCTGGTTACAAAAACCATAGCCTGTGTAGTAAAAACTGATTGTATCAAAAAAAAAAAAACTGATCGTATTAAGTATGTTATGCAGTGTTGCTGTAGATATTTAAGGAGTTTGCTGCATTTCCTTAAGTTACTAACTTTTTTACAGCAGTGTAAGGTTCACAGCAAAATTGAGCAGAAAATACAGAGAGTTCCCCCAAACCCCAGTCACCAGGCACACACAGCCTCTTCCACCACCATCTTGCACTAGAGTTGCACTTTTGTTACAACATGTTGATACAGCATTAACATCCAAAGCCCAGGGTTAACATGAGGGTTCACTCCTGGTGGACATTCTGTGGATTTTGACAAATGTATATGAACATGTATCCAGGGTGGCGCCTGTGGCTCAGTGGGCAGGGCACTGGCCCCATATATCGAAGGTGGTAGGTTCAAACCCTGCCCCGGCCAAACTGCAACAAAAAAATAGCCGGGCATTGTGGCGGACGCCTGTAGCCAGCTACTCGGGAGGCTGAGGCAAGAGAATTGCCTAAGCGAGAGTGACCAAGTGAGACTCTGTCTCTACAAAAAACAAAAACAAAAACAAAAAACATGTATCCATAATGGCAGTATCATACAGGACGTATTTTTAAACTATTAAGAGAATAAAAATGTAATTTTGATACTTCTAAAATAAAATTTATTTGTTATTAATTGCTTGTCAGTCCTACATCATGCAGCTTAAGTAGCAAGAAGGATTTTATAATTACGTAATGGCAATTCTGTAACTGTGTGTGTGCATAAGTAACCTTTATGTACTCCACCTGCGGCCCTAGTCGTGGGTCTGCCCAGCCACACACGTGCCCATCCTCTCATTCATCAGCACAGCTGAGTGAAGCCCATGTCATTCAATTCTTGACCCCCTCATGTAACAGGGTTTTAGAGAGCCATTTCCAGTCTCAGAAGGATTGCTATGAAAAGGAGATCGAAGCTCTGAACTTCAAAGTGGTGCATCTGAGTCAAGAAATCAACCATCTGCAGAAATTATTTAGAGAAGAAAATGACATCAATGAGAGTATCCGTCACGAAGTCACCAGGCTAACCTCAGAGAACATGGTAAGGTCTCAGCCGTGGGCCCTGGTGGTGGCCATTATTCTAGAAACATTCTTTCTTGGTGGAGCAAAATTCAGCTTCTTGACAGTAAAACGATGGGTACAAATTACTTTTTCCAGGAATAAAAATGCTGTGTCAGAAGATAGAACCGTAAAATGACCCCAGGCTGGAGAGCACTTGGATTTGAGAGTGCTTTTGTTTTTCCGTAGGAAGGGTCCAGATTCTGTGGCTCTGTGTGTGTCCCTGTGTGTTTATATATTTAAATCTAGCCCTGATTGGGAAAGTGACCCAAAAATTAAGGTAAAGAGGTGGCTCTTGAGACAGGACCATGTTCAGAAGGTCCGTCCTCCTTGCGCTCCGGAGCCTGCCTTTCAGGGACTTGCTCTTCTGCGACGCCCATTCTTACCCGCTGTGTTGGTCTCATCCTTTCTTTCCGCTCACGCCTGCCGGCAAGGTGAAATGCGCAGGGATCTCCGCTCTCAAACACCCCATACCCTGGCGGCCATCACCCATTTCTTCAGGGAGTTGGCCAGATTTACGAAAGGCCTTCCAGGGTATTTCCTGCACTCCCCTGCCTTCCCCTCCTCCCGCTACACCCTCGTCATGGGCCCTACCCTGGCTGGGTCTGCCGGTGTGGAGTCGGGCTCAGAGGGCCCCTCCGTGTCTCAGCAGCCTCTGAGGATGCCAGCCCCTCCCTCCCCCTCCTCATTCTCCTGGCTCTGTGACCCCATTTTCTAGGTTTCTCATCCCATCTCACTGGTTGCTCCTTAGCACCTCTGCTATTTCCTTCTCTACCTAAACTGGACGCATCAAGCAACAGCAGCCGAGGACCTTCACATCTTTGCTTATTCTTTTTTTTATTTATTTTAGAGACAGAGTCTCACTTTATCGCCCTCAGTAGAGTGCTGTGGTATCACTGCTCACAGCAACCTCCAACTCCTGGGCTTAGGTGATTTTCTTGCCTCAGTCTCCTGAGTAGCTGGGAATATAGGTGCCTGCCACAATGCCCAGCGATTTTTTGTTTCAGTTTGGCCAGGGCTGGGTTCGAACTCGCCCTTGGTATATGGGGCTGGCGCTCTATGCACTGAGGCACAGGCGCCACCCTCTTCTTTTTGTTTTTTGAGACAGAGTCTCACTATGTTGCCCTCAGTAGAGTGCTGTGCTGTCACAACTCACAGCAACCTCAAACTCTTGAACTTAAGCGATTCTCTTGCCTCAGCTTCCCAAGTAGCTGGGACTACAGGCGCCCGCCACAATGCCTTGCTATTTTTTGTTGTTGCAGTTGTCATTGTTGCTTTGGCTGGCCCAGGCCAGGTTTGAACGCTCCAGCCTTGGTGTGTGTGGCTGGTAGCCTAGCCACTGAGCTATGGGTGCTGCCATCTTTGTTTGTTCTTTGGGTGAAACTTTAATGAGGAATTTGCAGGGAGACCCAATTGCACAGTCAAACAAGTACAGATATTCCTCAACTTACAAGGGGGTTATATCCCAATAAATCCATCATAAGTCAAAGATCTCATAAAGTGAAAATGAAATAACTACGTCTAACCTCCTGAGCATCATAGCTTGGCCTAGCTGACCTTAAATGTGCTCAGAACACTTACATCAGCCTACAGCTGGGCAAAATCATCTAACACAAAGCCTACTTGAAAATAAAGTATTGACTATCTCATGTAATGTGTTGAAAACTGTATAATATTTCTTGAGACTTATAGGTCTTGATGTTGAAAAGACACACCAATCCAGTCCAAAGCCTTGGCTACTCCTCTTACATAACTCTGTTCCTTAGGAAGAATTCCTACTTTAGCTTGCTTCCAAGATTTTAAAGTTCACGGATGAAAGTATTTTATATGCTTTCTAATTCTTCTCTAAAGATGATCCCAGACTTTAAACAGCAAATTTCAGAACTGGAGAAGCAGAAGCAAGATCTGGAAATTCGCCTGAATGAACAAACTGAGAGAATGAAAGGTAACAGACCCTCATGGACCTGCTTTAGAAAACAGGTTTCTCTATCTAGAAAGCGGCTACACAAGTCATCACAGTGACTCTCTCCAGGGCTAGGCAGGTAACATAAGTGTGTGAAGCGGGGTAGTTAAAGGGCGCATAAGGTGCATGGGGCATTTACAGGGGACACCTGTCTCCAGTTCTGTGGACTGTCGCCAAGTAGGAAGGTGGGCCCCCGTATTGCTGGCTATTCCTTATTTTAAAGAAAATTTAAAAATCCAAATTTTCATGTGAATTATCACAATTTTAGAATAATGGTTTAAGACATTCTTAGCCATTGTTCCACATAGAACAAAATCTAATCTCTGGCTGCATAAAGTTTAGGACCTCTGATAACTGAAAACAATACCAAACCCAAGTCACAGTACAGGGCCCCCCACAGTGTACTGATCAGAGTGCAGTGACAGGGCCCCCCACAGTGTACTGATCACAGTGCAGTGACAGGGCCCCCCAGAGCATACTGATCAGAGTGCAGTGACAGGGCCCCCCACAGCACACTGATCAGAGCGCAGTGATGGGGCCCCCCACAGCGTACTGATCAGAGTGCAGTGACAGGGCCCCCCACAGCGTACTGATCAGCGTGCAGTGACAGGGCCCCCCACAGTGTACTGATCACAGTGCAGTGACAGGGCCCTCACAGCTTACTGATCAGAGTGCAGTGACAGGGCCCCCAACAGACTACTGATCAGATTGCAGTGACAGGGACCCCCACAGCGTACTGATCAGAGTTCAGTGACAGGGACCCCCACAGCGTACTGATCAGAGTACAGTGACAGGGCCCCCCACAGAGCACTGATCAGAGTGCAGTGACATGGCTCCCCCAAAAGGTACTGATCAGCGTGCAGTGACAGGGACCCCCACAGCATACTGATCAGAGTGCAGTGATTGGGCCCCCCACAGCATACTGATCAGAGTGCAGTAATAGGGCCCCCCACAGCGTACTGATCAGAGTGCAGTGACAGGAACCCACACATCATACTGATCAGAGTGCAGTGACAGGGCCCCCCACAGTGTACTGATCAGAGTGCAGTGACAGGGCCCCCCAAGGCATACTGATCAGAGTGCAGTGACAGGAACCCCCACAGCGTACTGATCAGAGTGCAGTGACAGGGCCCCCCACAGCATACTGATCAGAGTGCAGTGACAGGAACCACCGCAGCATACAGATCAGAGTGCAGTGACAGGGCCCCCCACGGCATACTGATCAGAGTGCAGTGACAGGGACCCCCACAGCATACTGATCACAATGCAGTGACAGGGACCCCCACAGCATACTGATCAGAGTGCAGTGACAGGGCCTCCAACAGCGTACTGATTAGAGTGCAGTGACAGGGACCCCCACAGCATACTGATCAGAGTGCAGTGACAGAAGCCCCGCAGCATACTGATCAGAGTGCCGTGACAGGGCCCCCCACAGCATACTGATCAGAGTGCCGTGACAGGCCCCCCCACGGCGTACTGATCAGAGTGCAGTGACAGGGCCCCCCACAGCATTTTTGATCACAGTGCAGTGACAGGGACCCCCACAGCGTACTGATCAGAGTGCAGTGACAGGGACCCCCACAGCATACTGATCAGAGTGCAGTGACAGGGACCCCCACAGCATACTGATCAGAGTGCAGTGACAGGGACCCCCACAGGATACTGGTCAGAGTGCAGTGACAGGAACCCCCACAGCATACTGATCCGAGTGCAGTGACAGGCCCCCCACAGCGTACTGATCACTGTGCAGTGACAGGAACCCCCACAGCATACTGATCAGAGTGCAGTGACAGGGCCTCCAACAGCGTACTGATCACAGTGCAGTGACAGGGACCCCCACAGCATACTGATCACAGTGCAGTGACAGGGACCCCCACAGCGTACTGATCAGAGTGCAGTGACAGGGCCCCCCACAGCATCCTGATCAGAGTGCAGTGACAGGGACCCCCACAGCATACTGATCACAGTGCAGTGACAGGGACCCCCACAGCGTACTGATCAGAGTGCAGTGACAGGGCCTCCAACAGCGTACTGATCACAGTGCAGTGACAGGGCCCCCCACAGCATACTGATCAGAGGGCAGTGACAGAAGCCCCGCAGCATACTGATCAGAGTGTCGTGACAGGGCCCCCCACAGCATACTGATCAGAGTGCAGTGACAGGGACCCCCACAGCATACTGATCACAGTGCAGTGACAGGAACCCCCACGGCATACTGATCAGAGTGCAGTGACAGGGACCCCCACGGCGTACAGATCAGAGTGCAGTGACAGGGACTCCCACAGCATACTGATCAGAGTGCAGTGACAGGGACCCCCACAGCATACTGATCAGGGTGCAGTGACAGGGACCCCCACAGCGTACTGATCAGAGTGCAGTGACAGGGACCCCCACAGGATACTGATCAGAGTGCAGTGACAGGGCCCCCCACAGCATACTGATCAGAGTGCAGTGACAGGAACCCCCACAGCATACTGATCAGGGTGCAGTGACAGGGACCCCCACAGCGTACTGATCAGAGTGCAGTGACAGGGCCCCCCACAGCGTACTGATCAGAGTGCAGTGACAGGGACCCCCACAGCATACTGATCAGGGTGCAGTGACAGGGACCCCCACAGCGTACTGATCAGAGTGCAGTGACAGGGACCCCCACAGGATACTGATCAAAGTGCAGTGACAGGGCCCCCCACAGTGTACTGATCAGAGTGCAGTGACAGGGACCCCCACAGCATACTGATCAGGGTGCAGTGACAGGGACCCCCACAGCGTACTGATCAGAGTGCAGTGACAGGGACCACCACAGGATACTGATCAGAGTGCAGTGACAGTGACCCCCACAGCATACTGATCAGAGTGCAGTGACAGGGACCCCCACAGGATACTGATCAGAGTGCAGTGACAGGGCCCCCCACAGCATACTGATCAGAGTGCAGTGACAGGGCCCTCCACAGCGTACTGATCAGAGTGCAGTGACAGTGACCCCCACAGCATACTGATCAGAGTGCAGTGACAGGGCCCCCCACAGGATACTGATCAGAGTGCAGTGACAGTGACCCCCACAGCATACTGATCAGAGTGCAGTGACAGGGCCCTCCACAGGATACTGATCAGAGTGCAGTGACAGTGACCCCCACAGCATACTGATCAGAGTGCAGTGACAGGGCCCCCCACAGCGTACTGATCAGAGTGCAGTGATAGGGCCCCCCACAGCGTACTGACAGTTCTTCTCATTATAGGAAAACTAGAAGAGTTGTCTGATCAGTTAAATCTTCATCGAAAAGAGGAAGGAATGCAAAGAAAGTAAGTGTCGGTGTGTGTGTACCTCAAGTTCATGCTCATATAGTGCTTTTCTTTCCCGAAATTGTAGAATATTCCAAGATACATTATTAAGCCCAAAAGGCAAGATGCTGCCTAATGTGTATGATGCATTACTATTCAGTTGGGAAGAAAAATACGTGTGTGTGTACATACCAATACCCATGTAGACACATACACGTGATCATCATCTTTGGGAGCCTGACCAGGGAGAGTAACTCAGTAACTGATGCACAGAGCGGGAAGGAGAGGTGCATTTAACTTCTGTACTCTAGAAATGTTATACCACATGCATGAATTATTTGTTCATATACGGACAAAACAAGATTGTGTGAGAGAGAGCAGGGTTTCTAGCTGCCTGCAGTAAGCGTTAAAATCTGTGTTGATAGAAAATCTTCATTGCTAATCCTCCCACATTTCCTTCCTGACCAACAAAAGGCCTGGTGCCCTAGGACATAGTAGAAGCTTATGGGGGAAATGTTCAGTTTTGCTGCAAACTTGTTGAGACATTTAACTTTCCAGAACAATAAATGGGTAGTCTACATCCCTGAGAACACTTTCAGTCACGTGGCTTTATCAGTAGGATCAGGACAGAGTGAGAACCCAAAGTATTGGAAAGTGGGGAGAAACTATTTTGATAGGTTCTTGAAACTCTTTTGATAGGTTCTTTCTTTTCTCTCCGACCTTGGCTGTTGGACTGTCCAGTCCCCAGGTAGGTTACAATGGAGATAATGTCTGAGCTGTTGGTTCTAGAGGGCGGGCGGATGTGGAGCAGAGTGGGGTGGGGTGGGGCTGGACTCTTATTGGGTAAGGGAGGCTAGAGCAACACAGGGATGATTCTACGTCCCAGCCAGTCCTAGTCCCTTTTCCTCCACATCTAAGGATCCCCTGTTTGCTTTACACATACATTGGCCAAGATGTTTTTCCATCTTTGGAAATATCAGCACTCATTATGGCAACGAGTGACTTCTCCATGATGGTGAAACTGATACCAAAAATTCCCCCATCTCTATCTTAGGGCCATAGAAGCCCAAAGTGAAATACATACCAAAGACAAAGAGAAGCTGATGGATAAGATTCAAGAAACACAGGAGGCCAGTGAGCACCTGAAGAAGCAATTTGAAACTGAAAATGAAGTTAAGAGTGCCTTCCAGCAAGAAGCATCTCGTCTCACTTTGGAAAACAGGGTGAGCGGTTTTCTAAGTGCTGATAAACGGCTGTCTGTATGTAGATAGGGGGCACATCCACCTGACGCATGGGGTAAATAGCAGTAGACCCAAAGTCCTTCCGTCAGAGCTGTCTGCCACGCAGGGGGCCCTGAGACTCCTGGGCCGTTGGGAAGGGGAGGTGCAGCTGGAATTCCTAAGTGTGTCTGTGGGCGGCACCATCTGGGATGAAGCCACCCTGATCTACAGGACGCAGAGGATAACAGGCCGACATGTGAGCACTTCGCCAAGCAGAACTTATCTACATAGAGGCCGCTGCTTCATTCTGGGGGTCTGACCTTCTACAATTTTGAGAATCACAATGTTCTTTTATGAAATGATCGTCATAGTAGACAGAAGACTTTTAAATGTTTTTAAAGTCTTCTCCAAATTTTAAGCGCCCTTGCCAAAATGAAATTTGACAACCCCATATTAACCCCCAGCGATGATTCTGAAATTGTGCTGATGTGTGGAACTCACAAGACTGAGAAGCATTGAAGCGATAGGGCTCTCCCCTGGGAGTTGGACACTCTCAGGCCCCTTCCAGGCCTGGCAGCCCTCTGGACAGTAACCAGGGCAGCGGTCGGCACGGATGTGCCCTTCTCCCCACGGTCAGGGACCCCCATTTCCCATCTCACAGGAAAATCATAATCAGGTAACTTTGAAGAGTAATTATATCCAAAAAGAGAAATCCTGGGAGTTTAGCATTTAACAGGAAGTAACAAATTCTAATGAGTGGCATCTAGGTGACAGCCAGCTTCTTTGCAGTGGGTACAGCTTTCTCAGAGACTAGAATTCTCCAGTCTCACCAAATAAGCAGCCGCCTGCTGTCCGTGTGTGTGCAGCTGCCTTGCACTTGCACTTTCATTTGCACTTGCATGCTCCTGGGATCCCAGCAGGGCCATCAGTGGAGGAGAAGCTATGTGGGTGGGCCGTGGGTGACCCTGTACTCTAGCTGTGAGCACGTCAGCCATATGCATTGTGAGGGATTTGTGTGAGTTTGTCCCTGACGCCCCCTAGAGCAGACGGGGGGGCCCTTCAGCACCCTTTTCTGTGGTTCCTTACCTGTCTGACTCTGCTCCCAGGCAGGTGCACTGAGCTGGGAATTGGGCACTTCCATGTGTTCATTTCAACACACTAGTCCTGAATCAATGAGTGGCCTCAGTGTTACAAACAGATGGGCTGCCATATCAAATTACCACAAACTAGGTACCTGAAAGCCATACAAATTTATTCTCTGGCAGTTGTGGAGGCCAGAAGTCTGAAATCAAGATGTTAGCCCCAGGGCCTGGCTTCTCCAAGGTACTGAGGGGAAAATCCTTCCTTAACTCTTCCAGCTGCAGGAGTACCCCTGGCATTCTTTGGCTTGTGGCAGTGTAATCCAAGCTCTGCCTCTCTTTGTGTGACCTTCCCTCTGGGTGTTCATTTCTATTACCAGGACACTCTCACTGGATTTAGGGCCCACCCTAACCTACTATGATTTCATATCCATCCTTAGTTTAATTACAGCTATTTCCATGTAAGGCCACATTTTGGGGTTCTCATTGGACATGAATTTTAGGGGATACTCTTTATCCCACTATATGATCCTTTCAGCCAAAGATTCTTTTTTTTTTTTTTTTTTGAGACAGAGTCTCAAGCTGTCGCCCTGGATGGAGTGTCGTGGCATCACTGCTCACAGCAACCTCAAACTCTTGGTTTAAGCGATCCTCTTGCCTCAGCCTCCCAAGTAGCTGGGACTACAGGCGCCTGCCACAACGCCTGGCTATTTTTTGGTTGTAATTGTCATTGTTGTTTGGCAGGCCTGGGCTGGATTCAAACCCACCAGCTCTGGTGTATGTGGCTGGTGCCTTAGCCGCTTGAGCTACAGGTGCTGAGCCCTAAAGAAGATTCTTATTAAAAAAAAGAAATAAAGGCTGGGCACAGTGGCTCATGCCTGTAATCGTAGCACTCTGGAAGGCCAGGGTGGGAGAATCATTTGAGCTTAGGAGTGAGTTTGAGACGAACCTGAAAAAGAATGAGACCTTGTCTCAACTAAAAATAGAAAAAATTACCCAGGCGTTGTGGTGGGTGCCTATAGTCCTGGCCACTCAGAAAACTGAGGCAGGAGGATCACTTGAACTAGGAGTTGGAGGTTGCTGTGAGCTATGATGTCATGAAACTCTAGCCTGAGCAACAGAGTGAGACTCTGTCTCAATAATAATAATTAATAATTTTTTTTTTAAAAACACCTTTTAGCAATCATCTCACTATTTACCAAATAAATTTGAAATTAAAGCAAGACATTATTTTTGCCTGTCGAATTAATAGATCTTATGGTGCCAGAGAGGACATCTGGAAACAGGCATTGTCATATATGGCTGCTGAAAATATAAATTGGCATGAACTTTTCTGAGGGGTGATTTGGAGTCAAATAACATGAACTTGTGGAAAGTCATTCCCTTTGACTCAATAACCCAACTTGTAAGGTTCTGTCCTAAATCAATACTGATACATGGAGAAAGAATTTTGTCCATAGCGCTTATATAAGGGGAAAATAAAACCCAAAGAGAACAAACAGATGTCTAACAATAGTGGGCAGGTTAAATTGTTGTATACTGTCTGACTCAGCCATTAAAATGATGGTTTGAGTATATTGTCAGCCACGTGGAAGGATGTCTCCAATGTAATTAGAAAACAATATAAGATTGAAAAACTTTGGATGCAGTATGACCCCGATTTTATAAAATGTACGTGTACCATATTAGAAAAAAGGAAAGGAATGAAATAAATCAAAATGAGAACAGTGGTTTCTTCTAGGTTATAGATTGATAGGTTATTCTTTTATTTTTTTTTTATTATTTTTTTGAAACAGAGTCTCACTATGTTGCCCTAGGTAGAGTGCCGTGGCATCACAGCTCACAGCTCACAGCTCACAGCAACCTCATACTCTTGGGCTTAAGCGATTCTCTTGCCTCAGCCTCCTAAGTAGCTGGGACTACAGGAGTCTGCCACTATGCCTGTCTATTTTTTTGTTGCAGTTTGGCCAGGGCAGGTTTGAACCTACCACCCTCAGTATATGGGGCCGGTGCCCTACTCACTGAGCCACAGGCACCGCCCATGGTTATTCTTTTAAAAAATGTACTATAAGATGGGCTTAAACTAGAAGAAGCCTAATCCACGCCTTCACTTGTAAGGTCAATAAAGTTCCTACTGTGTCCATCCAGGGGCACAAGGTGGTAGCAGGGAGAGAAGGCCACACAGCATAGAAATAGCACAATGTCCCGTGGCCCTGAGCGTCCCCAGGGGCACACAGCTGCAGCATATCTGTATCGTGAGTCTTGCTGGGTCACAGAAGCCTGAATCCCTTCTGTATCAAGACCTCAGAGTTCAGGAAGAACTGAAACACTCAACGTGCTTTACAGGAAATACTTCTAGGTGATCTGGGACTCTCCTGGTTTTTGAGCCAAATTCAGTTCCAGTGGCAAGGTCACTTCCCTGTCAGGAAGGAGAGGCAAAACCAGGGCCCGAATCTCGGGATAGTGTCTCTGGCTTCAACTTCTGACATCCAGAAAGACTGCTTCTGACCCTCATATTCTTAAATTCTATAATTGGCATTACTTTATAGTAAGGGGAAAGATAAATGTAATATATTCACATGATAGGATATGATTCGGCCATAAAAAGGACTGAAATTCTTATGCCTGCTGTCACATGGAAGAACCTTGAAAACAGGATACTAATTGGGAGAAGCTGGACACAAAAGACCACCTGTCATACGATTTCATTTATATGAAATGTCCAGAATCGGCAAATCCTTGGAGATAGAAAGTAGATGAGTGGTTGCCAGGGGCTGGAGGGGAAGAAGAAACTAGAGAGGGACGGGTGAAGGTTATACTGTTCTTTGGGGGATAAGGAAAATGTTCCAGAATTAGATAATGGTGATGATAGCACAACCAGGACTACACTGAAAAACCATTGAGTTCTACACTTTACGTGGGTGAATTGTATGGCTTGTGAATTATATAACTCAATAAAGCCGTTACTAAAAAATGGGTTAAGAGATAATGCTTCTGAGGTAATATTCTTGTTTTTTATTTCTGAAGGATCTTGAAGAAGAATTAGACATGAAGGACAGAGTAATTAAAAAACTACAAGATCAAGTCAGGACTCTAACCAAGACAATTGAAAAAGGTAGGAAAAATGATACTCACTTTCTTATTCTTTGGAGCTTTGAGCTAAGGTCAGCATGCACTCAAGTGTTTATCTGGTCCAAAGCCTATGAAACCCAAAGGAATAATTCCTAACCGTAGATTTAATACCTAATTATGAGCTAATGAACAAATCCATTGAGGCAGGAGCCCTGCACTGGTACCTACTGCCCCTCAGATGGTACCAGATGTACTCATGTATTTGCAAGGATATCCTACAACTCTCATTTCATTTAAAAATGAAACCATAGCCAGGCATAGTGGCTCATGCCTGTAATACCAGCACTTAGGAAGCTGAGGTGGGTGGCTTGCCTGAGCCCACAAGAGTCGAGACCAGCCTGAGCCAGAGCGAGATCCGTCTCTAAAAATAGCTGGCCGTTGTGGTGGGTGCCTGTAGTCCCAGCTACTTGGGAGGCTGAGGCAAGAGGATCGCTTAAGCCCAAGACTATGAGGTTGCTGTGAGCTGTGACATCATCAAGGGTGACAAAGTGCGACTCTCTGTCTCAAAAAAAAAAAAAAAAGAAAGAAAGAAAAGAACAAAAAAAGGAAACTGTAAACAGTAGAGAACTAAGAAGCCGTATATCCCAGCTTGGACTGCACCACACACTAAAAGCGTTTCCATGAACTCCTGAGAAAAGGACCCTCAGCTTTTCTTTCCTCCTCCTCTAAGTCACTGATCTGTACCTGTCTTCCTCTCTGTCCTTACATTTCTCACTCTTTTGTTCTTCATTACTGTTTCCTCTTCCTCCCTGCCTTTATTGCTAAGGCTGTGTGTATCGTCAGCTGTGTGTTCCTTTTTCTATATTCATTTCTTCAAAGAACTTCTTTATTCTCATTCATCCAACTTTCACCTCAATTGTGAAATGTCCAAAACCAAATCGAAGATCTTCCCCCTTCAATAATAAATGACAAATGGCAGTCTGCCTCGTGAGAGGAGGGACCTGATCTGTCCTTCCAGCTCAGGAATGAATGAACGGATGAGTCACCATTCTCCATTCTGGCTTGGCTGCTAGACTTCTAACTTTAGAACTGTAACATTAAAAACGTGCATTGTACCTAGGAATATACCTAACGAAGGAGGTGAAGGACCTGTATAAAGAAAACTATGAAATCCTCAGAAAGGAAATAGCAGAGGATATTAACAAATGGAAGAACATACCATGCTCATGGATGGGAAGAATCAACATTGTTAAAATGTCCATACTTCCCAAAGCAATCTACCTATTCAATGCCATTCCTATCAAAATACCAACATCATACTTTCAAGATTTGGAAAAAATGATTCTGCGTTTTGTATGGAACTGGAAAAAACCCCGTATAGCTAAGGCAGTTCTCTGTAATAAAAATAAAGCTGGGGGCATCAGCATACCAGATTTTAGTCTATACTACAAAGCCATAGTGCTCAAGACAGCATGGTACTGGCACAAAAACAGAGACATAGACACTTGGAATCGAATGGAAAACCAAGGAATGAAACTAACATCTTACAACCACCTAATCTTTGATAAACCTAACAAGAACATACCTTGGGGGAAAGACTCCCTATTCAATAAATGGTGTTGGGAGAACTGGATGTCTACATGTAAAAGACTGAAACTGGACCCACACCTTTCCCCACTCACAAAAATTGATTCAAGATGGATAAAGGACTTAAACTTAAGGCATGAAACAATAAAAATCCTCCAAGAAAGCATAGGAAAAACACTGGAAGATATTGGCCTGGGGAAAGACTTCATGAAGAAGACTGCCATGGCAATTGCAACAACAAAAATAAACAAATGGGACTTGATTAAACTGAAAAGCTTCTGTACAGCTAAGGAGACAATAACCAAAGCAAAGAGACAACCTACACAATGGGAAAGGATATTTGCATATTTTCAATCAGACAGAAGCTTGATAACTAGGATCTATAGAGAACTCAAATTAATCCACATGAAAAAAGCCAACAATCCCTTATATCAATGGGCAAGAGACATGAATAGAACTTTCTCTAAAGACGACAGACGAATGGCTAACAAACACATGAAAAAATGTTCATCATCTCTATATATTAGAGAAATGCAAATCAAAACAACCCTGAGATATCATCTAACCCCAGTGAGAATGGCCCACATCACAAAATCTCAAAACTGCAGATGCTGGCGTGGATGTGGAGAGAAGGGAACACTTTTACACTGCTGGTGGGACTGCAAACTAGTACAACCTTTCTGGAAGGAAGTATGGAGAATCCTCAAAGCACTCAAGCTAGACCTCCCATTTGATCCTGCAATCCCATTACTGGGCATCTACCCAGAAGGAAAGAAATCCTTTTATCATAAGGACACTTGTACTAGACTGTTTATTGCAGCTCAATTTACAGTCACCAAAATGTGGAAACAGCCTAAATGCCCACCAACCCAGGAATGGATTAACAAGCTGTGGTATATGTATACCATGGAATACTATTCAGCCATTAAAAAAAATGGAGACTTTACATCCTTCGTATTAACCTGGATGGACGTGGAAGATATTATTCTTAGTAAAGCATCACAAGAATGGAGAAGCATGAATCCTATGTACTCAATTTTGATATGAGGACAATTAATGACAATTATGGTTATGGGGGGGGAAACAGAAAGAGGGAAGGAGGGAGGTGGGTGGGGCCTTGGTGTGTGTCACACTTTATGGGGGCAAGACATGATTGCAAGAGGGACTTTACCTAACAATTGCAATCAGTGTAACCTGGCTTATTGTACCCTCAATGAATCCCCAACAATAAAAAAAATAAATAAATAATAATAAAAAAAAAAAAAAAAACGTGCATTGTTCTAAGCCACTAAAAATGGCCACTTTCGTGACGATTTGTTACAGTAGTCATAGGAAACTAATAAAGCCCTCTTAGTCAGGACTGTGCAGATTGGGACTTTGTACACCAAAACAGTTCCTGAGTCTGGCTCTTTTCACTGTAGCATCGGAATCTTGGAGACAGGGCAACATTTTTGTTATTTCTTTCCCCTTCCCGCCGTGCCGGATCCGTATCAGGTGCTCATAAGGCTTTTCTCAAGGATAACTTAGCAGTACCACTGATATGCTCATAGATAAAATCCATAGGGGAAATTCATCAGGATACAAGACAGTTTTAATCTGAAAGCCACAGAAGTCCATTTGCAAACCAGCCAGGATGGGGATAGAAGGAGGCTGAGTAGTCTCAGAAACCTGTGAGAGTTGTGTTTGTGTATTTTGCTCACCATTTGCCTCTGTCTGCAGCCAGTGATGCGCCCTTGTCATCGGGACCCAAGGAGTACCTTGGAATGCTGGAATATAAGAGAGAAGACGAGGCCAAGCTCATTCAGAACCTCATTCTTGGTAGTGAAAGCGGGAACTCTTGACTTTTGCTTTCTTTTTGAGAACTTGTGCATCGGTCAATGCCCAAGCCCTGGGCGGGTGGTCCCTTGTCTTCTCTCTCTTCCTCCATTGCTTCTTCCATCCTCAGCACTATTGACAGTAACTCTTTGCTGGGGTGGAGCGGGCTGTGCACTGTAGGGTACTGATCAGCATCCTGAATTTCTACTCGCCAGAAGCCAGGAGCAACCCCGAGTCATGACAGTAGAAACTGTCTTCAGATATTGCCAAATGTCCTCCGGGAGCCCAAACTGTCCTTAGTTGAGAACCATTGCCCTGACCTTTCCCAGAGTCTAATTGTAGAGTCAAGGTAGAAGACGTATCTCCTCAGCTTTGTGTCTCACGCAGGCTCCACAGTGGAAATCACGGTGCCTCTGGCTCCTCTGGACGCCTGCTGAGACACTCATTCATGCAGGCAGTGTGATGGGGCTCTCAGATATACTGCAGCCAGGGGAATGTCCCAGGGTGCCTGCTCAGGGGTTAGTGTCTTAGGACAATCTTACCACACTGTCTTCACCAGGGCCTTCCACGTGGGTTTCTGGGGAAGGGAGACAATCTGCCTCCCTATCAGCTGGTCCCAAGATCTTGACACTGAAAGCCAATGCATAGTCTTACTTCCTCTTCTTCCAAGCGACACCCCCGGGTCACCTGGGCACCCCCCCCTTTCCTGTCCCCTCTTAACTGCTGCACCCTGGTCCCATTCTTGTCATTCCTCTGTCTTAATGTGCCCGTGGGCAGAACCTTGTTTGCCTATCTTGGCTTGTTCTATAGTTTCTCCCTTCCCTTCACGGCCATGCTGTCTCTCTGCCCTTCTCTTCCACCCAGGCTGAGTAGCCCTGCCTCTGTGCAGCACTGTGTCTGTGCTTGCCCTGCTCAAGGCAGCTTCCAGTGACAGGTTATGCCATATCCCCTCCTCATGGAAGAGCTTGGGGAGGGATTCTTTTCTTACACTAGGGGTCTGAAATCCAGGGTCTCCACACCAGTAAAAAGTACAAATATGTGTCTCTTAGCCTACCTTTTAAAAAAGAGAAAGATCCTAGCAAATGAGAAGCTAGAGGAATAGGTAGCACCTGTGTGTTTTGCCAACCAAGGAGCCAGACTGAATTCCTCAAAGAGAAAAGAAATCCCTGTGCATTTAGGCATTGCATCAAGCACAGCAAAGTGGGCTCCTGCCCCCTAGTTAGAGCTTCCTCAGGAAAAGAGCAGACCTGTAGCTGTAATCCTCATTGGCACCCTCTGCTGCAGACCTGAAGCCCCGTGGCGTGGTGGTGAACATGATCCCCGGGCTTCCAGCTCACATCCTGTTCATGTGCGTACGCTACGCAGACTCCGTAAATGACGCCAACATGCTGAAGTCCCTCATGAACAGCACCATCAATGGCATCAAGCAGGTGGTTAAGGTAGGGAACTGTCTTCAACATTAGCCCTTGGCATTAGATCTACTTTAGGAATGCCTGCGGGAACGCCCAGGGGCCCAGCTTAGCCTCCTGTCTTTGGTGAGCCACATGATTCTTCAAACTAGCTGTTACAGAAAGACAAGTGGATGAGGATCTGCCAGTAGACCTCACAGCCTTCCCTGTAAAACTACAATCTGGTTGCAACTATCCTCACTGCTTCTATCCCCTTGGGGTATGAAATTACTGGCTCTGAGACATAAATGTTCTATCAGTGGAACAAGTGTGAACAATGAGAAATGGGAGGGAGTAGGAAATTGCTCATCTCATCCTTTGGCAGTTATATAATTCTCCCTATAAAACTGCATTATGTACTTTTATTTCCCATTCGCAAATGAAAATAAGTTATGTGTATGTCAGATTAATTACTTAGTAAGGTTCAGCAATTATAGCTGTAAGATTGCTACCACTCTCACCCCAATAAACAGTGACTTAAACAAGATGGAGGATTTTTCTTTGCTCTATAGTAATCCCATAGTGAGCCATCCAGGTTGGAAGGAAGCTCTGCTCCCCATGGTCATGTAGGGATCCAGGTTTCTTCCGATTTGCTGCCTGCCATTCCCTAGGACATTGTTCTTATTGGAATTCTTTGACATGCAGACAGCCAGCAGTTTGCTACTGGGTGGGAGGGCACCCACCATAGGAGGTATAGTGTGTATATCAGAACTCACCAGCTGAACTCTTTATGAACAATCTCTTCATAGTGTGACATGTGGACAATGATCAAGAATGACAATGACAAAGAACATGCTGATATAAGAATAAGATTAAGTTCATTACTCATTTCCTTTCTAGGAGAAGCATAATCGTAAAACCATTCTTAGCATACTGATTTTTTTCCCCTAGAAACTCAGTAAGTAAAAAAATAAGTAAATAATTGTAACTAAGCATTGAACATTTTTCCTAAGCAGACCTGGATTCTTGTTCACCTGGGTGGTTTATTTGAATAATAATTTTGGCTCATTTTGGAATCTTGGGCTAGCCACCCACCACGGCACGGGACAGGTGCTTAATTCAGCACAAAGCTGGACTTGGTGCTGTTCTGGATGTAGAAATTCCATTAACTGAAGTAAGTGGAGTTGATACGCAACCTGCTTCCTCTCTTTCTAAGACATGGCCAACCAGTTTACCTTACACATAGGAATATCCAATACTTTTCCTGCCCCTCCCAAAGAGTGGCAATGATATTGCTACATATTTGAATTTGGGTAGGGGAGGGCCTACCTTACGTTTAGTAAAATATTAGAATCATAAGGAAATAAATCCTATTTTAAATACTCTAGGAAGAAAGAAGAATAAAAACAGTAGATGTATGAGAGGTCAGAGAGTGGTATTTCTCCCCTCCCCTTCAAAAAATGAGTACAAAGAATTCATTATTCATTTAGAGTTAGGAGTTGAAAGTTAGCATTTATGGAGTGCTGGGTGCTTTATAGTCACTATCTTCATGGAGCCACCAGAGTGCTTTTGGAAGGGGATTCCATAAATTGATGTCTTCCCTGTCCCATTTTCAAAACTGGAGTTTTTGTTTGTTTGTTTTATTTTGTTTATTTTTGAGACAGAGTCTCATTACATCGCCCTTGGTAGAGTGCTGTGGCGTCACAGCTCACAGCAACCTCAAACTCTTGGGCTTAAGCGATTCTCTTGCCTCAGCCTCTCAAGTAACTGGGACTACAGGCACCTGCCACAGCACCGCGTATTTTTTTGTTGTTGTCATTGTTGTTTAGAAGGCCTGGGCCAGGTTCGAACCCACCAGCCCCAGTGCATGTGGCCGGTGCCCTAACCACTGAGCTACGGGTGCAGTTTTTTAAGATAAGACAAATCGGCACTGTGTTCCAGCCCTATGTGCGTGGTATTCACTTCATTCTGCTGCTAAGTACAGTAGAACCTCCATAGCTGACCACCTCTCTACATTGACTACGTCCTTAAGTTGACCTAATTTTCATAGATGTGACATGCACCGCATGTATGTATCAGTACAGAAGGCCTAGTTCCTTATGTTGACCACCTCTGTATGTTGACCTGTTTATTTTAGTCCCTTTGCGGGGGGGGGGGGTGTCAACATACAGAGGTTCTAAGGTATTTATAAACCAAAAGATGCATTGCATGAGGGGTATAAGTCCCCTTTCTCAACAGCATCTTCAATCTCAACTTCTCCGTGGCTCCTTCCCTCTGCCTTTGTATGCACCCAGGATCTGCCCGTGGCTACCTCCCACACACAGCACTTAGGGCCACATGCCCGCCTCAGCCGCTCTTTGGCACCCGTGGGCTGCCAAAATGATGCATAAGCTAGTGCCCTCCACCAGCTCCCTTTGTCACTCCTTGCAATCAGGCTTCTGCCCTGTCACTCTCTGGAAAGATCACCAGTAGTTCCTCTTGCTGAAACCAATGATATTTCTTTAATTTTTATTATTCTTAAATAGACTAAAGCATGAGCATCACCTTCTCAAAACCCTCCTCCCTTGGTTTCCAGTTTTCCTAGGAAAACCCTAGGGTTTTTCCAGTTTTCCTCTCACCCCTCTGGTCCCTGTGGAAGCCAGCTTGCCTTGTTCCTCCTCTTCCTGCCCCGACAGTCCCCCTGTCCCTCCCCTCCTTCCCAGGGCTCCATCCTGCTGCCTCTCTGTGAGTTTCCCCAGCTGTCCTGCATCCTTGTCAGCTCTGTCCTGAACTTTGGAAGCACAGCCTATACCATGGTTTGGGCACTTAGTCGCCTGTTTGACTGTGTCCTCCCTTTGTTATATCTGTCTTCCTGGTCAGAATGTGAACTTCAGAGAGCAAGAACCGAGACACATATTTCTTGTGCATTCCTGCCAGGCCTGCTTCAAGCTTCATAACGAGCGATGTGCCCGTACAGAAACATTTTGCAGACCGTAACCTGCCATAAAAATATAAGCTCTTACGTGTATAATTACAATGTAAATTGGATTAGAGCCTTAGTGCATTAAAAAATTAATTTTGGCCCAGAGCTACAAGTTAAACAAGTAAGATGCTCAGAGGCGTGGGTAAGCATCCAGTCCAATTCTGTTTTTTCTTATTTTTTTAAAGGAACATTTAGAAGACTTTGAGATGCTGTCCTTTTGGCTTTCCAATACCTGCCATTTCCTCAACTGCCTGAAGCAGTACAGTGGAGAAGAGGTATGCATCCTGGCCAGAGCTGTGTCACGTGTGACCTCCTCATGAGCCAGAGCTTCCTGGAGGGATTAGGGATTGGGACAGCCAGTGCCAGGCGTGGCTTCTGTTGCAACTGGCTGTCTGGCTCCTCTGCACACAGCAGGCCAACTGCACATTACCTACTGGACTCCTAGGTGTCCACCACAGGCCAGAGACTTCTGGAAGAAGCTGAGACCTTGAACACAGCCCTGAGCCTCCTAGGTTTCCTTTACTTCTAAATGAATAGGTAGATTAGATGAATTTTAAGTTTCCTTCTGGCTGGGAAACTTTCAGTACAATGACTCTAAACTACAGCCCTCGGTTCACTATGCCTGTCTTGTCACTACTGTTCTCTCTACAAGATTCTGATTGTCCTTCCATAATCTATAAAAGTGTCTCCTTTGTGACTCTGACCTTGCTTCCGGGGGTCTGATGTCATCAATGAGTTCTCCACCTTCGAGTACTACTCACAGAGAAGAAGTTCAGTGAACTAAAATAACAACATGACTTTTAGGGTTCTCAGTGTCTCTAAAATGATTACACTATTTTATGGTCCCACCAGCAGTAGATGACATTTCCAAGGTCCCCTACCTTTACCAACACTTGATACTGACAGGCATTATTATTATTTACCCATCTCGAGGGCATGAGATGGCATCTTGTTGATTTAAATTGCATTTATTTGATCACTAGTGAAATCAAGCATCAGTTTGTATGCTTATTGGTCACTTGGGTTAAATTACCTAGTCACATTCTTTTTTCATTCTTCTTTGGATCTATTTTTTTCTTATTGATTATAGCAGGTCATTGCATGTTATAGATGGATCTTCTAATTTCCTAAATGAAATCCTTTGTCACACATAGTTTTTGAATTTTGGTACACTGACACCTATCAGTCTTGTTCTGTTATGATTTGTACTGTGTATCTTATTCAAGAAATTCTTCCCTAGCCTGAGATCATGAAAATATTCTCTTCTAGACTAGTTCACATTTAGCGTTCACAATTACGTTTTTACCTATCCAAACTCGGTGTCATTATCAATTGATCTCAAATTGATATGTTAGATAATGATTTCATATCTTCTTCCATGCGGATAGCTAGTTGTCCCAATGGAAAGAAGGTAAAATGTAACAGTAATGTGACTGGTAAGATAGAAGGAAAGAAGTAAATAGAGCAAATCCAACCTCTGACTAAAAGGAATCCTGAAACGGGGAGGCACAGGTTAGTCAATTTAAGACAAACTGGCATCAGTGAAACATCGCTGGAAGGGTAGATTATTCAGCACTATTTATTTGCTGATACTTTCTTTGCCTGCTTTAGCCATGTATAACAATGTTCTCTTCCCTGTCTGTTTTTTTTCAGTTACCATATTTTTTTATTATTAAATCATAACTGTGTACATTAATGTGATCATGGGGCACCATACACTGGTTTTATACACTGTTTGACACATTTTCATCACACTGGTTAACATAGCCTTCTGGCATTTTCTTAGTTATTGTGTTAAGACATTTACATTCTACGTTTACTAAGTTTCACATGTACCCTTGTAAGATGCACCGCAGGTGTAATCCCACCAATCACCCTCCCTCCACCTCCCGCCCCCCTCCGTCCCTTCCCTTTCCTCCTTCCCCCTATTCTTAGGTTGTAACTGGGTTATAGCTTTCATGTGAAAGCCATAAATTAGTTTCATAGTAGGGCTGAGTACATTGGATACTTTTTCTTCCATTCTTGAGATACTTTACTAAGAAGACTATGTTCCAGCTCCATCCATGTAAACATGAAAGAGGTAAAGTCTCCATCTTTCTTTAAGGCTGCATAATATTCCATGGTGTACATATACCACAATTTATTAATCCATTCGTGGATCGATGGGCACTTGGGCTTGCTTTTTCCATGACTTAGCAATTATGAATTGGGCTGCAATAAACATTCTCGTACAAATATCTTTGTTATAATGTGATTTTTGGTCTTATGGTTATATGCCTACTAGAGGAATTATAGGATTGAATGGCAGATCTATTTTTAGATCTCTAAGTGTTCTCCAAACATCTTTCCAAAATGTTTGGAAATGTTTCCCACCAGCAGTGCAGTGTAGAAGTGTTCCCTTTCCTCCACATCCACGCCATCATCTCTGGTCTTGGGATTTTGTGATATGGGCTAATCTTACTGGAGTTAGATGGTATCTCAAGGTAGTTTTGATTTGCATTTCTCTGATGATTAAAGATGATGAGCATTTTTTCATATGTCTGTAGGCCGTGTGCTGTCTTCTTCAAAGGAGTTTCTCTTTAAGTCCCTTGCCCAGCCTGCGATGGGATCATTTGTTCTTTTCTTGCTTATACGTTTGAGTTCTCTGTGGATTCTGGTTATTAAACCTTTGTCGGGGACATAACCTGCAAATGTCTTCTCCCATTCTGAGGGCTGTTTGCTTGCTTTACTTACTGTGTTCTTGGCTGTGCAGAAGCTTTTTAGTTTGATCAGGTCCCAGTAGTGTATTTTTGAAGCTGCTTCAATTGCCCGGGGGGTCCTCCTTATAAAATACTCACCCAGACGGATTTCTTCAAGAGTTTTCCCTGCACTCTCTTCTAGTATTTTTATACTTTCATGTCTAAAGTTTAAATCTTTAATCCAGTGAGAATCTACCTTAGTTAATGGTGAAAGGTGTGGGTCCAGTTTCAGTCTTCTACAGTTTGCCAGCCAGTTCACCCAGCACCATTTATTAAATAGGGAATCTTTTCCCCACTGAATGTTTTTAATTGGCTTGTCAAAGATCAAATAACGGTAAGTAGCTGGATTCATCTCTTGGTTATCTATTCTGTTCCAGACATCTACTTCTCTGTTTTTGTGCCAGTACCATGCTGATTCGATCACTATCGATTTGTAGTATAGTCTGAGGTCTGGTAGCATGATTCCTCCTGCTTTGTTTTTATTTCTGAGTAATGTCTTGACTATTCAAGGTTTTTTCTGATTCCATATAAAACGAAGTATTATTTTTTTCAAGATCTTTAAAGTATGACAGTGGAGCTTTAATAGGGATTGCATTAAAATTGTATATTGCTTTGGATAGTATGCACATTTTAACAATGTTGATTCTTCCCAGCCATGAGCATGGTATGTTTTTCCATTTGTTAACATTTTCAGCTATTTCTTTTCTTAGAGTTTCATAGTTCTCTTTATAGAGACCTTTCACATCCTTTGTTAGATAAACTCCCAAGTATTTCATCTTCTTTGGCACTACTGTGAATGGAATAGAGTCCTTAACTGTTTTTTCAGCTTGACTATTGTTGGTATATATAAAGGCTACAGATTTATGAATGTTGATTTTGTAACCTTAGACGCTGCTGTATTCCTTGATCACTTCTAAGAGTTTTGTAGTAGAATCCCTGGTGTTTTCCAGATATACAGTCATATCATCTGCGAAGAGCGAAAGTTTGATCTCTTCTGACCCTATATGAATACCCTTCATTGCCTTTTCTTCCCTAATTGCAATGGCTAAAACTTCCATTACATTGTTAAAGAGCAATGGAGACAATGGGCAGCCTTGTCTGGTTCCTGATCGGAGTGGAAATGATTTCAATTTAACTCCATTTAATACGATATTGGCTATGGGTTTGCTGTAGATGGCCTCTATCAGTTTAAGAAATGTCCCTTCAATACCAATTTTCTTAAGTGTTCTGATCATGAAGAGATGCTGTATATTATCAAAAGCTTTTCTGCATCAATTGAGAGAATCATATGGCCTTTGTTTTTTAATTTGTTTATGTGCTGAATTATACTGATTTACGTATATTGAACCAGCCTTGAGACCCTGGGATAAAACCGACTTGGTCATGATGTATAATTTGTTTGATGCATTGCTGGATTCTGTTTGTTAGGATCTTTTGAATATTTTTGCATCTATATTCATTAGTGAATATAGTGGTCTATAATTTTCTTTTCTTGTTGGGTCTTTTCCTGGTTTGGGGATCAGGGTGATGTTTGCTTCATAGAACGTGTTGGGTAGTCTTCCTTCTTTTTTCTACATTTTGAAACAGGTCGAGTTATATAGGTACTAATTCCTCTTTAAAGGTTTGGTAGAATTCTGACATGAAGCCATCTGGTCTTTTCTTTTTAGGCAGATTTTGTACAGTTGATGCTATTTCAGAACTTGATATGGGCCTGTTCAACATTTCCACTTGATTCTGGCTAAGTCTTGGAAGTTGACGTGCTTCCAAGTATTGGTCAATTTCCTTCAGATTTTCATATTTATGAGAATAAAGTTACTTGTAATGTTCATTAAGGATTTTTTGAATTTCTGAGCAGTCTGTTGTTAGTTCGTCTTTGTCACTTCTGATTGATGAGATTAGAGATTTTACTCTTTTTTTCCAGGTTAGGTTAGCCAAAGATTTATCAATTTTATTGACCTTTTCAAAAAATCAACTTTTTGATTTATTGATCTGTTGTACAATTCTTTTGTTTTCAATTTCATTTAATTCTGCTCTAATTTTGGTTATTTCTTTTCTTCTACTGGGTTTGGGGTTGGAATGTTCTTCCTTTTCCAGTTGCTTGAGATGTCCCATTAAGTTATTAACTTCCTTTCTTTTCGTTTTCTTGAGGAAGGCTTGCAGTGCTATAGATTTCCCTCTTACAACTGCCTTTGTGGTATCCCAGAGGTTCTTATAATTTGTGTCTGCATTGTTGTTTTGTTCCAAAAATTTGGCAATTTCCTTCTTTTTTTTTTTGTGGAGACAGAGTCTCACCTTATCACCCTCAGTAGAGTGCCGTGGCGTCACACAGCTCACAGCAACCTCCAAATCCCTGGGCTTAGGCGATTCTCTTGACTCAGCCTCCCAAGTAGCTGGGACTACAGCCACATGCCACAACACCCGGCTATTTTTTTTTTGTTGCAGTTTGGCCGGGGCTGGGTTTGAACCTGTCACCCTCGGTATATGGGTCCGGTGCCCTACCCGCTGAGCCACAGGCACCGCCTGGCAATTTCCTTCTTAATCTCATCTGTGACCCAGCTATCATTCAGCATAAAGTTATTTAATTTCCATGTTTTTGTATGAGTATGCAGATTCCTGTTGTTACTGAGTTCAACTTTTATTCCATGGTGGTCCGAGAAGATGCAAGGAATAATTTCTATTCCTTCAAATTTACTGAGGTTAGACTTATGACCTAAGATCGATTTGCAGTAAGTTCCGTGGGCTGATGAGAAGTATGTGTATTCGGTTTTGTTGGGATGAAATGTTCTGTAGATGTCTGCTAAACCCAAATGTTGGATGGTTAGGTTTAAATCTAAAATTTCTTTGCTCATCTTCTTATTGGAGGAGCAATCCAACACTGCCAAAGGAGTGTTGAAATCTCCAACTGTTATGGAGCTGGAGAAAATCAAGTTGCTCATGTCTGTTAGAGTTTCTCTTATAAATTGAGGTGCATTCTGGTTGGGTGCATAGATATTAATAATTGAAATCTCATCATATTGAGTATTATCCTTAACAAATATGAAGTGACCATTCTTATCCTTCCTTACTTTTGTTGGTTTAAAGCCTATTGTATCTGCAAATAGAATTTCAACACCTGCTTTTTTCTGATTTCCATTTGCCTGAAATATGGAGGACCATCCTTTCACCCTGAGTCTATATTTATCTTTTAAGGTAAGATGTGATTCTTGTATGCAGCAAATATCTGGCCTGAGTTTTTGTATCCAGTCAGCTAACCTGTGCCTTTTGGAGGACAGTTTAGGCCATTCACATTAATGGAGAATATTGATAAGTCTGGTAAAATTTTGGGTATTGAATTTTTCGAAAGTCCAGTGGACATTTTTAATCCTTTCGCCACTGTGGAAGTTGGAGTTTGATCAAAAGTTTCTGAGTGAGTTTACTTTTATGGTAGAGGATTGGGCTGATCATTATGGAGGATAGGTGTGAGAATATCCTGAAGAGCTGGTTTGATTATGGCAGATTTCTTCAACATGTGAATGTCATTAAAGTATTTAATTTCTCCATCTTAAAGGAAACTCAGTTTAGCTGGATACAGGATCTGGGGTTGAAAGTATTTTGCTTAAGGAGATTAAAAGTCAATGACCACCCTCTTCTGGCTTGAAAAGTTTCAGCAGAGGGATCTGCAGTCATTCTAATATTCTTCCCTTTGTAGGTAATGGATTTCTTACATCTGGCTGCTTTCAGAATTTTCTCCTTCATATTCACTTTAGTGAAGTTAATTATGATATGCCTGGGGGATGTCTTATTCAGGTTGAGTCGTGCTGGGGTTCTGAAACTGTCTGCTATCTGAATTTCAGAATCTCTTGGCATGTCTGGAAAATTCTCTTTCGTAATTTCATGGAGAAGGGCCTCTGTGCCTTGTTAGGCCACTTCATCACTTTCAGGGATTCCAATGAGGCGGATATTACCTTCTTTGAATTATCCCAGAGCTCTCTGAGAGAATGATCCATTTTTGCTCTCCATTTCTCTTCCTCTTTGAGAGTTTGGGAGCATTCAAAAGCTTTGTCTTCAATGTCAGAAATCCTTCCTTCTGCTTGTTCCACTCTGTTACTGAGGGATTCTACTGTATTTTTCAAATCTTTGAGGGCTGCAAATTCTTGCTTCAGTGCATCAAAATCTTTGGTGGTTTTGTCTTTAAATTCATTAAATTCTTGAGACAACTTTTGAATTTCTCCTTGAATTTCTAATTCCGACTTTTGAATTGCTGCTCGAATTTCTAATTCCAAATTTTCCTCCATTTTATTAATCTTGTTTGCAATCCAAATTCTGAATTCGATTTCTGACATCTCAGCCAGCTGTTTATGAATGGGATCTTCAGTTATATCTGCCATATCTTTCCTTGGGGGGTTGATCTATTCTGGTTATTCATGTTACCAGAGTTTTTCAGCTGATTCTGCCCCATGATTGTTTTACACCGTTTGATTGTTCCCCTGGAACTTTGTCGAGGACCCGTACATTGCTATGGCCTGAGAAACTCGGGACCTGTTTGATATGTTGGGGCTAAGTGGTTCTGTCTTGTTTTCAGCTTGTCTCTCTTCGACCCTAGTGAAACAGTTACTCTGGGTTGAAGTCTCAGTTGTGGAGAAATACCAGCAATTAAGTCACCCCACCCTCCACAGGCAACAATTGGTAAAGGAAAATCAAACCTTCCTACAGCCACACACCCAGGGCACCACCTGAATCGTCCTCGGGCGATTGGCTCAGTTCAAAAGATCCAAATCAGTTGTCTCAGTCAGCACCTGTCTCAGGTGGGAGAGTTTAAAAGGTCTCTGGCAACCGGATCGCAGGGGTCTGGTGACTACTCAGATATGGCTTGCTCCAGTCTCCGTGGAGTCAGAAGGACCCACCCAGCAAATAGATCAGTCTGGGAAGGTTGATGCCTTCTTCCCCACCTTGCACCTCTGTCACACCCAGTCACTGATAGTCCTGCAGGGCTTTAACCCAGTTGCCTGTAGTGAACAGATACTCCAGGGGTTTGCACCTGCCTGAATCACAGGGAAATCTATTTCTGTTAGCCAGGCCACTGCGCTCTGCCTCTATCTAGCAGGGGGAGGTGAGGCCTGACAACCTCGGGTGCTTGATGGAGGCTGGAGGGTGTTCACTCATTTCCAGCCCCGCTCCTGATTGATGTTACTGACAGAACAGAACAGGACAACTTTGCAAGAATTTGTTTCTGTCCCTGCTAAATTTCCCTGCAGAAGAGAAGCTGTTTTGAGTTCCCAAAGCCTGCACCTCAGGCCCTGTCTTTGCTCCTGCAGGTTTATATTCGGTTACCTGTCAGTTCTAGGCTCCTGTCTTCCTTTGTCTATAGGCTGACGATCCCCTGAGGGCCGGGTGCGTCTTAGGCTCAGTAAAGCGGTCCTCTGGGTCAGCCCCACCCTGGGAACTTCCCAGCTCTGCACGTGCAGTTCTAGTCCCTGCACTCCACCTAGGCCAGTAACGCCTCAGGCAAACCCTTTACTCATGGGGCCTGCGTTTCCATACCAGATCTGTTCCATGGTGGTTACCACCTGAGTAGATGTTCGGCCTCCTCTGTTTGCCCAGGGGGACAGGGGGTGTGGCTTCAGAATATCTGGGAGTGAGCCCTATTATTGCCAAAAGACGGCTGCTGCTCTGCACCTCAGGGCACCGCCTCTCTGGTGTGGTTCCCTCTCAGCCAACCATCCTCTCCTCACTCCCGTGCCCCAGAGTCAGCACTGACCAGCTGCAGTTTAGACCCTGTCCACACCCCATCAAGAAATCACCCAAGAATCTGGACTCCTGGGGGACAGGCCTCCAGACCTCTGAGTGAGAGTGGAGGGGAGTGCTGGGAGCTCAGAGTTGCAGGTAGAGAATATATACATTTTTATACAGTTTTATGCCTGGCAGGAGAACGCCGTGGCACCCTAGGAGGCGAGGTAGGTCCAGTTTTTAGAGCTTCTCTCCCGTGGAGTGTAGTGGGATGACCTTTGAACTCTGCTCATTTGTTTGTGGGGCACTCCGAGCCGTTCTCATGGGCGAGGGGACTCGCGTCCACTTGATGATGGATTTTGTACCTTTTGTTTGTATCCTTGGGGTCACAGCTTGCCTCAGCGGGGTTGATGTGCATTCTTCAACCTTCTCTCTTGGTGCAGCTCTAATCCACCAGGTTATTTGCTAAATTTCTGTCCTTTAACTCTCCTTCTGGATAGGAGCCTCTGTGGAAAGCTGGCTTCAGTCAGCCATCTTGTCCGCTCCTCCCATATTTTTATTTATAAAATTTCTCTGGTTCTTGTTCACCTCTACCTTTTTTCTTAATGCCTTATTCTTTTATTTTATTTTATTTATTTTTTTGAGACAGTCTCATTATGTCACCCTTGGTTGAGTGCCATGGTGTCACAGTTCACAGCAACCTCCAACTCTTGGGCTTAAGCGATTCTCTTGCCTCAGCCTCCCAAGTAGCTGGGACTACAGGTGCCCTCCACAATGCCTGGCTATTTTTGCTGTTTTTGTCATTGATGTTTACCAGGCCTGGGCTGGATTTGAACCTGCCAGCCCCAGTATATGTGATCGACACCCTACGCCGCAGTGTATGTCTCCGGTGCCCTAACCAGTGAACTATGGGCACCAAGATTTCATACCTCATTCTTAATGTTTTCTTTTTCCCTTATCTCTTTGAACATGTTAAGCATATTGCATTAGTGTGCTCAGGCTTCTATAGAAAAATACTTAAGACTATTCAGCTTTAAGATCAGAGATTTATTTTCTGTCAGTCCTGGAGACCAGGTAACTGAGATTCAGGTGCAGCATGATTGGTTCCTAGTTGGGCACTCTTCCTGGTTTGCTGATAGCCACCTTCTCCCCACAGTTTCACAAGACCTTTCCTGAGTGCAGGGGGTGACTGGGTGGGGGTGGGAGGGAGAGTGGGCAAATGCTCTCTGGTGTCTCTTCCTATAAAGACACTAATGCTTTTGGATAAGATCTCCACCCTCACAATCCATGGAATCTTAATTAGTGGGCCCATCTCCAAATGCAACCATGCTGGAGAGTTAGGGCTTCCACATATAAATTTTAAGAGAACACAAACTTTCTGTCCATAATATGGATCTTAAAATATTTCAGATTGGTCTATACCCTGCAATTATAAGGCTATGAATCTCATTACATCTACTTTGCTCTTACAGCAGTTTGTGTCCTTGGGTTCTGCAGTATTTTTCTGTGAGCTTCTGTGAGAGTTCTTCTCCACTTAGTCCGTAGGAACTAGGGTCAATGTTTGTAGGGGAGTGGGCAGTACAGTGACGTATGATGGGCTGAGATGGCACAGGAAATCAGTGCTATCCCAAACATCAGGACCTCATTTGATATAAATCAGGCATTAAGTTTTAAGGTGAAAGAGTTATAGTAGAAGCTGATTAGAATATGATTTTAATTTCCTGCATGTTTATATATTCTAATATTTATATGTTCAAAATTGCTTTTAGGAATTCATGAAGCATAATAGTCCACATCAGAATAAGAACTGCTTGAACAATTTTGACCTTTCAGAATACAGACAGATTCTCAGTGATGTGGCTATACGAATATATCATCAGTTCATTATCATAATGGAAAATAACATCCAACCAATAATAGGTAAGAAGAAAATTGATGACCAAAAAATATTCATAGTAACACTATGAGACTTTTTGAAACATAAATCTGCTTATGGAATGTGTGATTATGAGTAATGTAGTCTAAAAAGCTTAAATGATTCCAGAAAAAAAGTACATTGTTGGTAGGGTTTTTTGTTTGGTTGGTTGGTTGGTTGGTTAGTTGGTTGGTTTTTTTCCTATATGGATGATTCAACCTGAAGGGAAAAAGTTGTGGGGAACTTCTACCACTATTTATGTGGTACTTGTTCTTATATGGCTCTTGGGCTCAGCCAAGTATTTTTGAAATCCTAAAGTCGCATTCAAATTCTTGTACATTTTCCTTAATTTTCTGAAATTTAAATACTTCAGGCTTTAAATGGCTCCAGACTGTGAGTTCTCATGCTGACCAGCTCTGTTCATGGGAAGTGAAAGAACAGCTGCCTCCAACATAAAAGAAGGAGCAGCTGCCCTTCTGTGAATAGCTGTCTACCCTCAGCCCCTCTGGAGTTAAGAATCCTTGATTCTCTTGTGCTGCCTTTCAGCTACATCCACTGAACCTTGTAGGAAATGCCCATCTCCTGAGACAGGCTCGTGAGGGCGGGGATGTTGGCTTTTTCTCCGCAGTGCCAGGCATGCTGGAGTCCGAGAGTCTGCAGGGCATTTCCGGGCTGAAGCCCACGGGTTTCCGCAAGCGGTCGTCTAGCATAGACGACACGGACGCCTACACCGTGACCTCCGTGCTGCAGCAACTGAGCTACTTCTACTGCACCATGTGCCAGAATGGCCTGGACCCCGAGCTCGTGAGGCAGGCAGTGAAGCAGCTCTTCTTTCTGATCGGGGCGGTCACGCTCAACAGCCTGTTCCTGCGTAAGGACATGTGCTCCTGCAGAAAAGGGATGCAGATCAGGTGAGCCCAGGACGCCGCGCACCCCAGACCGGCTAGCCGAAAGCAATGTTCTTTAAGTACGAAGCCACGCAGGAGTGACAGCCCCTAGGCCCCCACCCCACCTCCGCTTCAGCTTCAGCCCCCACCTGGGCCCACCTGCCACAGGGATGTGCAAGGTGACGGGTAGTGCCCAGAGATGTTGGTCCTCTGGTGCCTAGACCCTACTCCTATCATGTCACACCATCTAACTTGACCATCTGGCCTTGTGGCTTTAACTGAGAACCGATAATTGTGTATTTTAAATTGTGGCCCTCTGTGGTTATCATACAGTCAACCAGAATAACCACCGTCTGTGAATAGTACTGCCAGGCAGAGAACACAGGAAACTAAGGAAAACTGATGCGATTCCAGCCCTCCAGAAGCTTCAGACATCTAAGTAATAATTCAAGGCATAGACTAGTGGTGCAGGAAATGCTTCAGAAAAGAGATCTTGCAGACAGAAAAGTTGGGTAAGCCAGAGAGTTTTACATTGGGTGAAAGGGAGAAGAATGTCCCAGGCAGGGGATATGGGCAAAGGCACAGCAGTGGGATTGAAGACCCCTGCTCAGGCTCCATCTGGACTAAGAAAGAGATTTGTTTGAGAAGCAGGGAAATGGTTTGGATCCAGACTGGGAGGGTCTGGAGTGCCAGAGTAAGGCATTTGGAGTTCCCTGAACTCTTTAAGGTGTGTTCGTTTCTCTCTCTCTCTTTCTAACATTACCTTGAGCTGTTGTTTGAGATAACACTGATCAAGTGGTTAGGAAACACATAATACGGGGTACAGATTTAAGAATTTTACAATATGTGCGGGAATATGATACCTGTCTCTAGCACAAGAACCTGGGGGTGCTAATGATGATAACGATGTAAGAGAAGGTGACCGGGAAGTATCTTAAGCCAAGAAATAAATGTGAAGCATCCATTATACCATTTTAACATTAGTTAAACTTGGAGTTGGACACCTCACAAACCAGACTGGCAAACTCCTATGACACCAGGGTTTGGTTTTCAGATATGAAGGCGTATTCAGAAGGACTGGCCTTTTTTTTTTTGTAGAGACAGAGTTTCACTTTATTGCCCTCGGTAGAGTGCCGTGGCATCACACGGCTCACAGCAATCTCCAACTCCTGGGCTTAGGCGATTCTTCTGCCTCAGCCTCCCGAGTAGCTGGGACTACAGGCGCCCGCCACAACGCCCGGCTATTTTTTTGTTGCAGTTTGGCCGGGGCTGGGTTTGAACCCGCCACCCTCGGCATATGGGGCCGGCGCCCTGCTCACTGAGCCACAGGCGCTGCCCAGAAGGACTGGTCTTTGCAAATCATTTTTTTTCTTCCTGAGCAAAAAAGTGCTTTTTTTCCTTTTGCCAATTGAAAGTGGCCCTCAGAGAAGTAATGCCTTTGTGGTGCTATGCTGAGGGGCCCCAGGAATGTTTGGGGCATCCAGTATTCCTTCAGATTTCTAAGTGTCTGCCACAAGCAAGGCCTACAAAGGATTTGAGATGGCTTTACAATGAAATCATGAGCAATACACATAATAAAGCAATTATGAATTGGGCTGCAATAAACATTCTGGTACAAATATCTCAGTTATAATGTGATTTTGGGTCTTCTGGGTATATACCTAGTAGAGGAATTATAGGATTGAATGGCTGATCTATTTTTAGATCTCTAAGTGTTCTCCAAACATCTTTCCAAAAGGAATGCATTAATTTGCATTCCCACCAGCAGTGTAGAAATGTTCCCTTTTCTCCACATCCATGCCAACATCTCTGGTCTTGGGATTTTGTGATATGGGCTAATCTTACTGGAGTTAGATGATATCTCAAAGTAGTTTTGATTTGCATTTCTCTGATGATTAAGGATGATGAGCATTTTTTTCATGTGTCTGTAGGCCGTGTGCCTGTCTTCTTCAGAGAAGTTTCTCTTCAAGTCCCTTGCCCAGCCTGCGATGGGATCACTTGTTCCTTTCTTGCTTATACGTTTGAGTTCTCTGTGGATTCTGGTTATTAAACCTTTGTCAGAGACATAACCCACAAATATCTTCTCCCATTCTGAGGGCTGCTTGCTTTACTTACTGTGTTCTTGGCTGTGCAGAAGCTTTTGGTCAGGTCCCAGTAGTGTATTTTTGAAGCTGCTTCACTTGCCCAGGGGGTCCTCCTCATAAAATACTCACCCAGACCAATTTCTTCATGGGTTTTCCCTGCACTCTCTTCTAGTATTTTTATACTTTCATATCTAAAGTTTAAATCTTTAATCCAGTGAGAATCTATCTTAGTTAATGATGTAAGGTGTGGGTCGAGTTTCAGTCTTCTACAGGTCACCAGCCAGTTCAACCAGCACCATTTGTTAAATAGGGAATCTTTTCCCTACTGAATGTTTTTAATTGGCTTGTCAAAGATCAAATAACAGTAAGTAGCTAGATTCATCTCTTGTTGTCTATTCTGTTCCAGACATCTACTTCTCTGTTTTTGTGCCAGTACCATGCTGTTTTGATCACTATCGATTTATAGTATAGTCTGAGTCTGGTAGCATGATTCCTCCTGCTTTGTTTTTATTTCTGAGTAATGTCTTGGCTATTCGAGGTTTTTTTCTGATTCTATATAAAACAAAGTTGTTGTTTTTTTTCAAGATCTTTAAAGTATGGCAGTGGAGCTTTAATAGAGATTGCATTAAAATTGTATATTGCTTTGGGTAGTATGAACATTTTAACAATGTTGATTCTTCCCAGCCATAAGCATGGTATATTTTTCCATTTGTTAACATTTTCAGCTATTTCTTTTCTTAGAATTTCATAGTTCTCTTTATACAGATCTTTCACATCCTTTGTTAGATAAACTCCCAAATATTTCATCTTCTTTGGCACTACTGTGAATGGAATAGAGTCCTTAACTGTTCTTTCAGCTTGACTATTGTTGGTATATATAAAGGCTACCGATTTATGAATGTTGATTTTGTAACCTTAGACGCTGCTGTATTCCTTGATCACTTCTAAGAGTTTTGTAGTAGAATCTCTGGTGTTTTCCAGATATACAATCATATCATCTGCGAAGAGCAAAAGTTTGATCTCTTCTGACCCTGTATAGATACCTTTGATCACCTTTCTTCTGTAATTGTGGTGGCTAAAACTTCCATTACAATGTTAAAGAGCAATGGAAACAATGGGCAGCCTTGTCTGGTTCCTGATCTGAGTGGAAATGATTTCAATTTAACTCCATTCAATACGATATTGGCTGTGGGTTTGCTGTAGATGGCCTCTATCAGTTTAAGAAATGTCCCTTCTATACCAATTTTCTTAAGTGTTCTGATCATGAAGGGATGCTGTATATTATCAAAAGCTTTTCTGCATCAATTGAGAGAATCATATGGTCTTTGGTTTTTAATTTGTTTATGTGCTGAATTATACTGATTTACATATATTGAACCAGCCTTGAGACCCTGGGATAAAACCGACTTGGTCATGATGTATAATTTGTTTCATGTGTTGCTGGATTCTGTTTGTTAGGATCTTGTTGAATATTTTTGCATCTATATTCATTAGTGATATTGGTCTATAATTTTCTTGTTGGGTCTTTTCCTGGTTTGGGGATCAGGGTGCTGTTTGCTTCATAGAACGTGTTGGGTAGTCTTCCTTCTTTTTCTATATTTTGGAACAGGTTGAGTAATATAGGTACTAATTCCTCCTTAAAGGTTTGGTAGAATTCTGACATGAAGCCATCTGTTCCTGGGCTTTTCTTTTTAGGGAGATTTTGTATGGTTGATGCTATTTCAGAACTTGATATAGGCCTGTTCAACATTTCCACTTGATTCTGGCTAAGTCTTGGAAGTTGATGTGCTTCCAAGTATTGGTCAATTTCCTTCAGATTTTCATATTCCTGAGAATAAAGTTTCTTATAAGATTCATGAAAGATTTTTTGAATTTCTGAGGAGTCTGTTGTTATTTCATCTTTGTCGTTTCTGATTGATGAGATTTGAGATTTTACTCTTTTTTTCCTGGTTAGGTTAGCCAAAGGTTTATCTATTTTATTGACCTTTTCAAAAAACCAATTTTTTGATTTATTGATCTGTTTGTATAATTCTTTTGTTTTCAATTTCATTTAATTCTGCTCTAATTTTGGTTATTTCTTTTCTTCTACTGGGTTTGGGGTTGGAATGTTCTTCCTTTTCCAGTTGCTTGAGATGTCCCATTAAGTTGTTAACTTCCTTTCTTTCTGTTCTCTTGAGGAAGGCTTGCAGTGCTATAAATTTCCCTCTTACAACTGCCTTTGCGATATCCCAGAGGTTCTGATAATTCGTGTCTTCATTGTTTTGTTCCAAAAATTTGGCAGTTTCCTTCTTAATCTCATCTCTGACCCAGCTATTATTCAGCATAAGGTTATTTAACTTCCATGTTTTTGTATGAGTATGCAGATTCCTGTTGTTACTGAGTTCAACTTTTATTCCATGGTGGTCCGAGAAGATGCAAGGAATAATTTCTATTCCTTCAAATTTACTGAGGTTAGACTTATGACCTAAGATGTGATCGATTTTGGAGTATGTTCCATGGGCTGATGAGAAGTATGTGTATTCAGTTTTGTTGAGATGAAATGTTCTGTAGATGTCTGCTAAATCCAAATGTTGGATGGTTAGGTTTAAATCTAAAATTTCTTTGCTCATCTTCTTATTGGAGGAGCAAACCAACACTGCCAAAGGAGTGTTGAAATCTCCAACTGTTATGGAGCTGGAGAAAATCAAGTTGCTCATGTCTGTTAGAGTTTCTCTTATAAATTGAGGTGCATTCTGGTTGGGTGCATAGATATTAATAATTGAAATCTCATCATATTGAGTATTATCCTTAACAAATATGAAGTGACCATTCTTAACCTTCCTTACTTTTGTTGGTTTAAAGCCTATTGTATCTGCAAATAGAATTGCAACACCTGCTTTTTTCTGATTTCCATTTGCCTGAAATATGGAGGACCATCCTTTCACCCTGAGTCTATATTTATCTTTTAAGGTAAGATGTGATTCTTGTATGCAGCAAATATCTGGCCTGAGTTTTTGTATCCAGTCAGCTAACCTGTGCCTTTTGGAGGACAGTTTAGGCCGTTCACATTAATGGAGAATATAGATAAGTCTGGTTAAGTTTGGGGTATAGAGTTTTTCGAAAGTCTGGTGGACATTTTTAATCCTTTCGCCACTGTGGAAGTTGGAGTTTGATCAAAAGTTTCTGAGTGAGTTTACTTTTGTGGTAGAGGATTGGGCTGGTCATTATGGAGGATAGGTCTGAGAATATCCTGAAGAGCTGGTTTGGTTATGGCAAATTTCTTCAACATGTGAATGTCATTGAAATATTTAATTTCTCCATCATAAATGAAATACAGTTTAGCTGGATACAGGATCCGGGGTTGAAAGTTATTTTGTTTTAGGAGAGTGAAAGTCAATGAACACCCTCTTCTGGCTTGAACAGTTTCAACAGAGAGATCTGCAGTCATTCTATTTGTCTTCCCTTTGTAGGTAATGGTTTTCTTACGTCTGGCTACTTTCAGAATTTTCTCCTTCATATTAACTTTAATGAAGTTAATTATGATGTGCCTGGGGGATGTCTTATTCGGGTTGCGTTGTGCTGGGGTTCTGAAACTGTCTGCTATCTGAATTTCAGAATCTCTTGGCGTGTCTGGAAAATTCTCTCTCATAATTTCATGGAGAAGGACCTCTGTGCCTTGCGAAGCTACTTCATCACTTTCAGAGATTGCAATGAGGCAGATATTAGCCTTCTTCGAATTATCCCAGAGCTCTCTGAGAGAATGATCCATTTTTGCTCTCCATTTCCCTTCCTCTTTGAGAGTTTGGGAACATTCAAAAGCTTTGTCTTGGGCGGTGCCTGTGGCTCAGCGGGTAGGGCGCCGGTCCCATATGCCGGAGGTGGCAGGTTCAAACCCGGCCCCGGCCAAATTAAAAAAAAAAAAAAAAAAAAAGCTTTGTCTTCAATGTCAGAAATCCTTTCTTCTGCTTGCTCCACTCTGTTACTGAGGGATTCTACTGTATTTTCAGATCTTTGAAGACTGTAAATTCTTGCTTCAATGTGTCAAAATCTTTGGTGGTTTTGTCTTTAAATTCGTTGAATTCTTGAGACAACTTTTGAATTTCTCCTCGAATTTCTAATTGCAAATTTTCCTCCATTCTGTTAATCTTGTTTGCAATCCAAATTCTAAATTCTATTTCTGACATCTCAGCTATCTGTTTATAAATGGGATCTTCAGTTACATCTGCCATTTCCTTGGGGTGGGGGGAGGGGTTTGATCTACTCTTGTTATTCATGTTATTAGAGTTTTTCCACTGATTCTGCCCCATGATTATTTTACACTGTTTGACTTTTCCCCTGGAGCTTTGCCAAGGACCCGTACAGTGCTGTGGCCTGAAAAACTGGGGACCTGTTTGGTGTGGTGGGGCTAAGTGGCTCTGTCTTTTTTTTTTTTTTTTTTTTTCTGGCACCAGAGTTGACTTTTAATTTCTCCTAAAGCCGCTGAAGCAAAAATCATGATAAAACATTCTTTCCTTTACAACTTCCCCAATGCAAAAAAAAAAACAAAACACTATTTGTAGGAAAAAATGGTTTTGTACATAAGATGGGGAACAATATAAATTCAAAACGTACAGATAAGGGTTAGCTCTATCACTCATCTCTTTTAAAAAGTTTATATGAATATCAGTCAAAACCAACAGGGTAGCGCCCTTGAAATGTTATCTGTACAGATTTCCAAGTAGACCACAGTAGTGTATACTGTCTTGGAATGTCCTCAGAAGGCTCTGTCATTGATCAGGTAACAGAGTAAAAACCCCAGAGTCCTTTCTTTCAAACAGATAAGGGAAAGACACAGGGACAAAGAAGCTATTCAAACTTCGTCTTCTTTCCTTGTGGCTTGTGGTCTCCTCCTCCTCTTCCACCTCAGAAGCCTCCTCGGCCTCCAAAGCCTCCCTGGCCTCTGCCACCAAATCCGCCTCTGCCTCCATCTCGGCCTCCTCAGTCTCCACCAGTGGCTCTGTCTTGTTTTCAGCTGGTCTCTGTCTGACCCTAGTGAAACAGTTACTCTGGGTTGAAGTCTCAGCTGTGGAGAAATACCAGCAGTTAAGTCACCCAGCCCCCCACAGGCAACTACTGGAAAAGGAAAATCAAACCTTCCTACAACCACACACCCAGGACACCACTTGGATAGTCCTCAGGCAATTGGCTCAGTCCAAATCAGTTGTCTCAGTCAGCACCTGTCTCAGGTGGAAGAGTTTAAAAGGTCTCTGGCAACTAGATTGCAGGGGACTACTGACAACTCAAATATGACTTGCTCCGGTGCTCTGTGAGGTCAGGAGGACCCACCCAGCAAATAGATTAGTCTGGGAAGGTTGATGCACTTCTGTCACACCCCACCTTGCACCTCTGTCATACCCAGTCACTGATAACTCTGCAGGGCTGTGACCCAGTTGCCTCCAATGAGCAGATACTCTAGGGGTTTGCACCTGCCTGAATCATAAGAAAATCTATGTCTCCTCAGCCAGGCCTGCTCTCTGCCTCTGTCCAGCAGTGGGAGGTGAGGCCTGACAACCTCGGGGGTTTGATGGAGACTGGGGGGTGTTCACTCAGTTCCAGCCCCACCCCTGATTGATGTTACTGACAGAACAGAACAACTTTGCGGAATTTTTTTCTGTCCCGGCTAAATTCCCGGGGCCTGTGTTTCCGTCCCATATCTTCCTCTGGTGGTTGCCACCTGAGAAGATGCCCGGCCTCCTCTGGTTGCCCAGAGAGACAGGGGTTGTGACTCCAGAATATCCAGGGGTGAGCCCTATTGTTGCCAAAAACAGCTGCTGCTCTGTACCTCGGGGCACCGCCGCTCTGGCGTGGTTCCCTCTCAGCCGACCGTCCTCTCCTCACTCTCGTGCTGCAGAATCAGCACTGACCAGCTGTAGTCCAGGCCCTGTCCACGCCCCTCGAGAAATCACCCAAGAATCCGGACTCCTGGGGGACAGGCCTCCAGACCTCAGAGTGAGAGTGGAGGGGAGTGCTGGGAGCTCAGAATTGCAAGTAGAGAATATATACAGTTTTACACAGTTTTATGCCTGGCAGGAGAGCACCATGGCACCCTAGTAGAGGAAGTAGGTCCAGTTTTTAGAGGGTCTGTCCCATGGAGTATAATGGGAGGACTTTTGAACTCTGCTCGTTTGTTTATGGGGTACTCCGAGCCGTTCTCATGGGGGAGGGCACTCCTGTCCACTTAGTGATGGATTTTGTACCTTTTGTTTGTATCCTTGGGGTCACAGCTGGCCTCAGCGGGGTTGATGTGCATTCTTCAACCTTCTCTCTTGGTGCAGCTCTAATCTACCAGGTTACTTGCTAAATTTCTGTCCTTTAACTCTCCTTCTAGATGGGAGCCTCTCTGTTTTGCACAGAGCCAACACTGGAAGCACGAGATAACCAACATGGACCAGCTGAAAACGTTTTCTTTTACAATTCTCACAACACCAACTTTTAGAAAATCAATCCCATTACTTTGTGTGAAACCTAGCATGGGATAAGACAGCTCTAATTGATTTGATTTTGAGCTTCTTCAGAAAGGCATGATGGCTCATGTCTGTAATCCAAGCTACTTGGAAGGCTGAGACAGGGGGATCACTTGAGGCCAGGAGTCTGAGGTTACAATGAGCTGTGATGACTCCACTGCCCTCTAGTCTTGGGTCAGATGCAGCAGGACGTTCTCCTTGCCACTGTCATTCTGCCCTCATATTCGGAGGTTCTTCAGACGTCAGGCTCTTAGAGACATAAAGCAGAATGGTGGTTGCCAGGGGGAGGGAGAGAAGGGAGTTGTTTTATGTTATACAGTTTCAGTTTTGCAAGATGAAAGGGTTCTAGAGATCTACTGTACAATAGCATGCATACAGTTATCACTACTGTACTATAACTTAGTGCTTAAGATGGTAAATTTCATGCGTTTTTTAATAATTTTTTAGAAAAGGTACAGAGGCGCCTGATCTCATCTGATCTCGGAAGCTAAGCAGGGTCGGGCCTGGTTAGTACTTGGATGGGAGAAAAGGTACATACATGTTGAAATATAACATAGATTATGATACTAAAATGACCCACCATCCCACTTTATCCAGTTTTATTTTAAATTTGTTAAGATTTGCTTTTATAAACAGAATATGGTCAAATTTTTGTGAATATCCCACGTGCAGTGGAAAAGAACATGCCTTCTGCTGTTGGGTGGAATATTCTATACACATTAATTAGACCCCGTTTGTTGATAGTATTGTTCACTTCTTCTATATCGTTGCTGATTTTTTGTCTGTTAGTTGTGTTAATTACTAAGAGGAGTGTCTGGGACCTAAGCATGAGGGAATACTCAGAATATGGGCAGATTTCTCAGTATTCAGATTTAGAAAGTCCTGTGGCAGCTCTTTCATCTTGCAAAGAGAGGAGCAGAGAAAATGGGGGCATGGCCACCCTCTAGGATGCCCCCTTCAGCTCCCCAAATTCAAGCCAAGGGCTCCTCCTGGAGCTCTCAGTGTTGACGTCCACTTCTGAGTTTCAGGTGGCTCTGAGATCAGGCCAGTGAATATAGCAGAGGGAAATAATCCGTAAACCCACTTCCGGTTTGGAAGTGCTTCAGATCCTGGTCATCTTCCCCAATGTACCTGCTACTATTTACTTTTTAGAGTCCTCCGAAAGCCGCACTGTGCATTCCATGTGGGGTATATTGCTGCATGGAGTGGGAGCAACAGGGTGGAGTGTGCCTACTCTGCTCACCAAGAACTGGAACTAGAATTAATATGCTCAATATTCGGATTTAGAAAGGCCTGTGGCAGGATCTAATAGGGTAGACTAGAAGGACTGAGATGGGAGGCCCATTAAAAACCTATTGTAATAAAAGATAAAGTAATAAGAACTCAAACTAGTGGGACAAAAGTGATAGAGCAGAAAGGGAAGGGGGAGAACCCAGGTGAGCACTTACGGCCTCCCTGTGCAATACATCACTTCAGCACTACTGCCCCAGGGGGACACCCAGAGAGAAGACTTACATGGGGACTTGCTAATCCAGAAGCTCAGAGCTGGGACTGACCCTAGAGATCACTTAGCTCAACACTCAATTTTTTTTAACTTCTTCATTGATGTGTAATTTACATACCATAAAGTTCACTCATTTAAAGTTCAGTGTTTCAGAACTTTCTAAAGTTCTAAACACTGCTCTGTATATTTATGGAGTGGTATATCCATCACCACAATGTAACTTTTTAAAACATTTTCATCTTTCCTAAAAGAAACCTCATACCATCAGTAGTCGTTCCCCGGCTTGCCCCAACTCCCTACCCCCCAGCCTAGGCCACTACTAATATATTTTCTTTCTCTATAAATCTGACTATTCTTGATGTTTTAAAATAAATGGAATTGTAAAATATATATGGGTAACTATGAAAGTTTTGAGACTGTGTTATGGTCCATTATTTTACTTCCAAGAAACACAGTCAACAGCATCTTTTCTGATTCACCCATGTGAGTTTTAACTTGCTCGGTGTTGCTGGGAAGGCCTCATTTGTTTCCATCTACGTGGATTTTATGTTTCTTGATTTTTGTATATCTCAAAACTTTTGTAATAATCCACATGTTTTCTTTTGTGAACAGCATTCACTTAAACATGTTTGGGAGTTTCATTCATGTAACAGATATCATTAGCACCTGGTTCTTTTCTATTGCTGAATCATATCCATCGTATGGATATACCATAATCTGTTCTCCCTTCAGCAGCTGATGGACATCAGATGGTTTTCACTCTTTGGCTATTAAGAGTAATGCTGCTAGGAACATTTGTGTATAGGATTTTGTGTGGACATGTTTTTAATCCTCTTGAGTGGAATTGCTGTGTCATATGGTAATTCTATATTTAATTTTGAGAAACTACTGTCTTCCATAGCAGCTGTGCCATTTACATTCCCACCAGCAATGTGTGACAGTTCTCAACACTACTTGTACCCAAAGAGGTTGATAAACTCCCAGGCTCAACACATGCCTCTTAACTCATAAACCTGTGTAATTAGCTACAGAAACAAAAATAAAAACCACAGTCAACTAGAAGGAAGAATTTCTGTAATTCAGGAAAGAAATGAATTTTTTATTCCTATGTAAGTCTTCTCTTTAAATATCATTGTTTCTTTGTTTGTTGTTGTTGCAGTTATTTAGCTGGCCCAGGCCGGGATCGAACCTGCCACCCTCAGTGTATGTGGCTGGTGCTGTAACCCCTGTGCTACGGGTGCCATGCCAATATCATTGTTCTTTTCCTTTAATAGATGTTCAAGACTATACATTGTAAATCTTTTTCACTCAGATTTTTCCCAAAGTTCATAGCTGTTACAGCCTTTCACCCTAAACTACTGCCATGCCATGATCTGTAGACCAGTGGTCATGATGGCTGATCATCTGGTCCACCCTCCCTCATGCTGCAAACCCTCTCTGGACTGCATTCTTAAGGCTGTCAGTGAAGTCTGGTACCTTCTTGGGACATGGTGGTGCATCTGGCGCCCTTCCCTGAAGAGCACTCTGTTCCTCTGGCTCTCACTCCAGGTGCAACATCAGCTACTTAGAAGAGTGGCTTAAAGATAAGAACTTGCAGAACAGCTTAGCCAAGGAAACTTTGGAACCCCTCTCTCAGGCAGCCTGGTTGCTTCAGGTCAAGAAGACCACAGACAGCGATGCTAAGGAGATCTACGAACGTTGCACCTCACTGTCCGCTGTGCAGGTGACCAGGTTTGCTTATTGTCTCTCCAGATCCTCCATGACCATCTCTGTACTTGGCATTGCCTTTCCTGGCTCAGCTAGCTGTGAATGACTCTGTGTTCTTTAGGGAACATAGTCATATGGCCCATCTTTTTATCTGATAAGCATCTATTAAATACTAACTCTAGGTCTTAAAAATACAAAAATGTCTGTTACACATCCCTTGCCCACTAAACTCACTGACGCATATGTGGGGTAGGCAAGTGGAGGTGGGGAAGGGGGGGCCTCCTACTGCCGTCTAATTCTGTGATCCGGCTTTGCTCCCTTCTGCACTCTTCTCTCATTTTTTGTTTTCTTGGAAATAGTTAATACACTGTTCCTCAGCCAGATTACAGGATAAAAGAACTACCTGTGCTTCCCAGTGGTCTCCAAACCGCCAGAGCCATTATTCCATGAACAGAGTTATTTTTCATGGTCTAACACCATGTCATGTAATGTTTACAGATCATAAAGATCCTTAATTCATATACACCCATAGATGACTTCGAGAAAAGAGTGACTCCAGCCTTTGTTCGCAAAGTACAGGTGAGATCTTTAACGGTGTGCCTTTTAATTTGGTCTCCTAAGAATGGTGTAAGAGATTGATACTTAATTAACATCATAGAAATACAGGATTAAAATACTTTTATGAGATGTGCAGATGAAAGGCACTCAGCTCAAAGGCAACAAGAATTTTCCCTGTCAAATTCAAGATCAATTTTAGTGGGAAGGGAATGAAAACACCAAAACTGTGCCTCCCATGCTGTGCTCCTTCAGCATCCCTTGTTTGTTCCTGGTCGTTGAGTTCTGTGCAAGTGGGCAGAGGCTGAGTAGAAGCAGACCATTTTTCTTATATTGTCATTTTATAAGCATTTTTATATAACTATTTTTTCTTATAAACTCCCTGAAGTTTCTCCCCTAATGAACTAGGGGAGCAGTTCTCAGAATTTGGTTCAAGAATCTCTGGGAAGCCTTTTCATGAGTTCTGCAAAATTTTCCTTTTTCTTTTTTTTTAGAGACAGAGTCTCACTTTGTTGCCTTCGGTAGAGTGCTGTCATGTCACAGCTCACAGCAACCTCCAGCTCTTGGGCTTAGGTGATTCTCTTGCCTCAGCCTCCTGAGTAGCTGGGACCACAGGTGCCTGGCTATTTTTTTGGTTGCAGTTTGGCCAGGGCTGGGTTTGAACCCACCACCCTTGGTATGTGGGGCCATTGCCCTACTCACTGAGCCACAGGCGGCACACAAATTTTCCTTTTTCTAAATACATACCTAAGTGAGACAGGATTTTCTTCATTTTCTTCGACCAAAATGACTTACCACAACAGACTGAATGCAGAAGCAGGTATATCATATGTAAGTCTTACATTAAGTCAGACATTAAAGAGATTTAAAAATATATTTAATACTACTTCTCTGCTGGGCATGGTCACTCATGCCTATAATCCTAGAACTCTAGGAGGCAGAGGTGAAAGGATTGCTTGATTTAGCTCAAGAGTTTGAGAACCAGCCCAAACAAGAGCAAGACTCCATCTCTACAAAAAATAGAAAAATTGGCTGAGTACAGTGGTATGCACCTGTAGTCTCAACTACTCAGGAGACTGAAGCAGGGAGGATAGTTTGAGGCCAGGAATATGAGGTTGCAGTGAGCTGTGGTGATGCCACAGCACTCTACCCGGGACAATGGAGCAATACTGTCTCAGAAACAAAACAAAAAACAAAATCTAAACACTTCTGACTAAATTTTCTTTGTTCTGTAAAATGATATGTAATATCTGTTGGGTTTATTTTAATGATCAATGAATATTTTTAATTATTATTTTAATACTAATCTGGTGAATATTAATACTGATACCCATATACACAAAAGCTCTCTGGGATCCTCAATAATTTTTCTTTTTTTGAGACATAGTCTCACTATGTCACCCTCGGTAGAGTGCCATGGAATCACACCTCACAGCAACCTCAAACTTTTAGGCTTAAGCGATTCTCTTGCCTCAGCCTCCCAAGTGGCTGGGACTACAAGTACCCGCCACAACGCCCATCTATTTTTTTTTTTAATTGTAGTTGCCATTGTTGTTTTAGCAGGCCCGGGCCGGGCTCGACCCCATCAGCTTCAGTGTATGTGGCTGGCGCCCTATTGACTGAGCTATGGGCACCATCCTCAATAATTTTTAAGGGTTTAAAGAGGTCCTATGACCAAACCACTGAATAAAGAAGAAAGATGGTGGGCGGCGCCCATAGCTCAGTGGGTAGGGTGCCAGCCACATACACCAAGGCTGGTGGGTTCGAACCTGGCCTGGGCCAGCAACAATGACATCTGCAACAAAAAAATAGCTGGGCATTGCGGCACGTGCTTGTGGTCCCAGCTGCTTGGGAAGCTGAGGCCCAAGGATCACTTGAGCCCAGGAGTTTGAGGTTGCTGTGAGCTGTAACGCCATGGCACTCTTCCCGGGGCAACAGCCTGAGACTCTTTCTTAGAAAAAAAAGAAGAAAGATGGGTTCAGAGAAAATGTGAAACTTCACCTCTATGCATGTTGGAGCTTAGAATTATGCAGTGAGAACAGATTAGAACACACGTGGATTTGTGGTCAGTCCATCCATTAACTTCTGAGTTGAAACAAAGTAAGTATTCATGAGGGCTGACCCGGAATCCCTGAAGAGAGCATTTCACCTCAGAATTTGCTGGTAAACAGCCCTCATGTGCCATTTCCCATGCTTTTAGAAGGAGCTGTTCACTGAAGACATGGTTGTTGTGTTTCTCTGATTCTTGACTTTCAGGTGGCAGCAAAGCAGGATATACCTATTTCCTTGTTCATTTTTCCTCTGGTTCTAATTTCAGACTCTCCTCAATAGCCGGGAGGACTCATCACAGCTGATGCTGGACACCAAATATCTCTTTCAAGTCACGTTTCCTTTTACCCCCTCTCCGCATGCCCTGGAGATGATCCAGATCCCCATCAGCTTCAAACTAGGCTTTCTCAATAGGTTATAGCAGGAAAAAAGGTCAATGCACTTTCCCCTCCAAAGCTAAGTGAAGGTCAAATATGGCGGATGTAGTTTATTAATTACAACTGGAATGCTTTGGAATGTGATTTCAGCAAGAAAATAGAGCTCTCCCAAATGGACTACATCATCTCTCATTCATGGGGACAGAGTTGCTGCCATAGTTTTGCAAGAATTAACACATACCAGCTGTGGTTGGAAAGGCCACTTCTTGCTTTGGAATCTCAGCTGCTTTTATTGGAATACCTGGAAAGCTTCTATCTCCTTCCAGGTCTTCTGACAGGGCTCCATGAAGAGAGAGTGAGAAATGGGGACATAATGGCTCCCAGGTTCACAAGAAACCCAGGTCCATTTATGAAGCCACAAGTGGGTTCCAGGGCTGAGTCTTCCAGGACGTAACCCCATTTGGCTACCAGGCCCTGCCTCTTGTCCCCTGCCCACTGTGGGAGTGGGGTTCATTAACTCTTTTCACTGAAAATGCCCCTGCATAAAAATTGTTTCTATTAGATCCCTCTAACTTTTAAGAGAATATCCAATCTGAAATGAATCATATGAAATCTTTTATGTATATTTTAAGCCTCTTTAAGGCTTAATTGCCATGCCATTTATCTTCTCCTCTAAAAGAACTTTTTCTTAAATTTTATCTGCCAGCATAATTTGCCGTAAATTTTATTTTTAATATCTTTTATACAATAACTTTTTAAAAGACTTCAGTTTAAAAAGGCAACCTAAATGATTTTCTCTATCTAATCATAATTCTGATATATTTATTTTTAAATTTTCTCATAGAAATAACAAGGATTGTGTCTGTTCCTCCTTTGGAGAAATCTACATTTCCCAAGTTTTATGGGACCTGGCTATTCCTTATCCCCCCAGACCTTTTCATTCCTTCCTTTTAGAGCATAAAACACCATTGAATGAGCATCCCTGGCCTGTGACCTACGGATCCAAGGCTTTTCTGCACCCAACTCCCCCTTCTGACAGTCACAGGCAATAGCTGTGATTCTATACACATACTACAGACATACATCTTAGGAGTGGGACTAATATATGATTATCAAGCAACATCACTCTCCTAATATATAACATCTTTTCGTGTTATAAATGATTTAGTTTCAATACATTGTATATGAAAAAAATGAAAAGTTGAACACTTTACAATACTTTAACCAATAAAATAAATTACCAAACGAATTGGGTCGCATTCTATTAATTACTAGATTACATGTCTGTTAAGTGCAGAAGTTTTATGCCTTTCTTTAAGGGTCATGCTAAAAGATGCTAGACTCTGTATAGATTTATAATGCCTCATTAAAAATACATAAAAAATGTTTAGATAGGAAATAAACACGTGTCCAGGGGCTCCCACACTATATCAGAGTGAGGGGCTGCTTGACAGAATTGGCTGCATTCCTGATCCTCACTGTGGCCTTCTAGACCTTCCCCACCCCAGGAGGAGCCATCACTCTTCCTTTTTGGCTCCCACAACTCAGGGCTCCTGCCTATTTTACTGCATTTACCCTGGGCTTTCTGTTGGCCTGTGAGCGCCAGAGGGCGGACACCACATCCCATGCATTCCGGCCTTCATCCTGCTACCCATGAGCTGGGAGCGCTCCCAACGAGCTAAGTTCTGTTGGAGGGGACAGAGATCGGAGGGTGTGTGTTGTCACGGGGGAAGAGGGGAAGTGTCAATCATGAAAAAAGTTATCTTGTTTGGGGACAAAGAGACCCACAGAAGCCGAGGAATATATATGTGGAAAGCAGGGAGACGGAGGCACCCACCCCACAGTTTTGATGAGTTCTACAAAGCTGAAGGTGGGAAGGGCAGCCAAAATAGAGCGCTGCTGATGACATGCAGTCACAGGTGAATGTCAGGCCCGTTCAGCAAGTGGGCGTGACACAGAGGTCAAACTGCCAAAGTCAGCCCCCACAGGGGTTAGGAGGGTGCCTGGCAGCGTGGATGGGTAGATGGTTCAAGGGGTAAGGGGGTGAGATGCCTACGGCAGCACGTGCCCCAGTGGGGAGCACGGAACTGCAGGTGGGAGGAAGGCAGCAAGCTGAGCTGGGCTGGCCAGATAAGGAGATTATCTGTGCAAGGTGATTTCACACCTTGGTGCCTCAGCTCTAGCTTCTTCTCCTCAAGGGTTTGTCAGTTCCCGGTCAGTACTGCTGACTCTGCAGAAGGTAGGTGCTTGCATGTTAACATTCAATACAAACCCTCTGGTTTTCTGAAATGCTCAGAAAAGTGTCCAGATGGGTACATGTCAAGGCGTTAACGGGAGTCTTCCTGTGCAGTGAGAGCACAGGAGTGGGTTTTCTTAATTCTGATTTTAAATATCATATATTCTAATCTTGTGAATTTATTTGGAAATAATAAAAAGATGTTTTGTTTTTAAAATAATATTGCCATCAGCAAAAAAGATGAGGCATCTTTAAAATAAATGAGTTTTAGAAATGGATCCAGGCGGTATGTCTTAGGATGACCTAAGCCTCACAATGCAGCTCGCGGAACAGAAAGAGGGTTTTGACACTGAACGTTGTATAGTTGCAGTAACTCTGTGAGAGACATCCACATTCTTGTATCAGCAGTTTGTACTTTCTTACTGTGTGAACATATACAATTTATCTAGTCTATTATGTGGAGGACATTTGGTTTTTTCCAGTTAAGACTATTATGAATAAAGTTGCTATGACATTCTTATTCATGATTTTTTCCCCCTAGGGAAATAAGAGTACATATCCTGGAGCAGAATTGCTAGGTCATAGAGTATTTATGTATGTTCAGTTTTAGTAGGTCTTGCCAAGCACTTTTCCAAAGTAGTTGTGCCAATTTATACTCCTACCAGCAGGGACAGACATTTCCGGTTCTCCACGTCCTCGCCCACACTTTGTATGGTAAGTCTTTTTAATTTTAGGTGTTCTGGTGAGCCAGTGGTCTTATCCTGTTGCGGTTGGAATGTGTATTTCTTTGATGACTAACAGTGTTGAGTGCCTTTTGATATGTTTATTGGCTGTGTGCATATCCTCATTTGTGAAGTAAGTATTCAAGTCTTCTGGCCATTTTTAAAATAACTTTCGCTGAGATATAATACAATATAAAACTTGCCATTTTAGGGCGGCGCCTGTGGCTCAGTGAGTAGGGCACCAGCCCCATATGCCGAGGGTGGCGGGTTCAAACCCGGCCCTGGCCAAACTGCAACCAAAAAAATAGCCGGGCGTTGTGGCGGGCGCCTGTAGTCCCAGCTACTTGGGAGGCTGAGGCAAGAGAATCGCTTAAGCCCAGGAGTTGGAGGTTGCTGTGAGCTGTGTGACGCCACGGCACTCTACCGAGGGCGGTACAGTGAGACTCTGTCTCTACAAAAAAAAAAAAAACTTGCCATTTTAAAATGTGTATTTCAGTGGGGTTTTTTTTAGTTTATTTACAAGGATATGCAATCATCACCACTATCTAATTCCAGAGTGTTTTCATCACCCCCCAAAAGAAATCCCATACCCATTAACAATCACTCTCTCCTTCCCTAGCAACTACTAATCTGCTTTCTGTCTCTATGGATTTGCCTGTCCTGGACATTTCACCTAAGTCGGATCAGATAATACATGGCCTTTTGTGTCTGGCTTCTTTCATAGTATGGTGTTTTCAAGGTCTGTCCACCTTGCAGCACGTATCAGACCTTCATTCTTTATTGTCAAGTAACAGTCTCCTGAAGGATATTCAACATTTTGTTTATCCATTCATCAGAGTTCATGGATACTCGAGCTGTTTCCACTTTTTGGCTAATAACGCTTCTACAAACATTTTTCTATGAGTTTTCACGTGAATCTACATCCTCAATCATCTTAGGTATATACCTAAAAGTAGAATTGCTAGCCCACAGGGTGACTACTCTACATTTAACTTTTGAGTAACTATCAAGCTGTTTTCCATAGCAGCACTATTGGAAAATGGTACCCCATCTTACATTCCAACCAGAAAAAAAAAATTCCCACTAGAAATGTGTAAGGGTTCTTTTGCTCATTTTTAATTGAGTTAATGAAGCATTATTTTAAAAGTAAAGACTGGATATACCCTAACTATTCAACCACAGGATATTGGTTTAATAAATTATGATACTCCTTATTACAGAATAATGCTGAAAGTATTACCAAAAAAGGAAGATCTATGGGTATTAAAATCAGATGAAAAAAGCAATTTTCATAAGTATTTCATCAGCTATTGGCATAATTAGCAAAGTTGTTATCTATGTGTTTATTCCAGAATAGTCTAGAAGAATGAACAACAAACTAAACAAGTGAAGTGGGAACGCAGGGGTCTATGATGGGGGACTTTCACTTCTGACTTTATAATCTTTGGCATTGATTCTTTTTTTTTTTTTTGAGACAGAGTCTCACTATGTTGCCCTCTGTAGAGTGCAGTGGCGTCACAGCTCACAGCAACCTCAAACTCTGGGCTTAAGCAATTCTCTTGCCTCAGGCTCCCAAGTGGCTGGGACTACAGGCGCCTGCCACAATGCCTGACTATTTTTTTGGTTGCAACTGTCGTTGTTGTTTAGTAGGCCCAGCCGGGTACGAACCCACCAGCCTCAGTGTATGTGACCAGTGCCCTAACCAACTGAGTACAGGTGCCAAGCCTTTGACATTGATTCTTTTCAAAATAAACAGGCATTTCCTTTGTAATTTCAAAGCCATATATTTAGGTAAAACAGACATCAAAGAAATTTTGTGGATTGGATAAGCTTATTAGGGGAAGCTTGAAGAAGTTCTGTGAACTCCCCCATAGGGTAACTTCATATCAAAACTTGTTAAAATAGGGACATTTTTGTCTTTGTTGTCAAAATGCTCATAGTAGCATTTGTTTTGTGAAAAATATCCTCCTCATCAAAAGTATTGACAATAAGTACAATAGAATGTACTAAAAGTTAGCTTAGGATATAAATACTAAATACTTAGGATATAATACTATATTGCTTATAGAAATATAAGCAATATACATAAACAATATGACTCCAGTGATCTTAAATCTTACTGCATAGAGCAAAATGTGCAAAGGAATCTCTGTGGGTGGTGGGATTATAAGTGATTATCTTCTTTATAACTTTTTGATTTTTCTAAACTTTCTATAATGAACATGTATAACATTTCTAGTTTAAAAATAAATTTAGTTTGTAGTTTACCCATGTTTAACCAACCAGGTCTAAAATGCTTGCTATGTGTTATGATTTAAGGCTGATACAACTTAAAAATTGTCTCCATTAAAAAAAGGGGTGTTTTCCAAGAATACACAATGACATGTGAAGATGAAAATGCTATTAAACAAAAAACTAAAGTCCAAAATCATAGATGGCATATAATTACAATTTTGTAAAATTGTACATATATACTTATGAAGATACTAGAAGAAAACAAAAAGATGGCAACGAGTCAGTCATTTGTTGGTGTGGGGCATATAGGTGATTACTTTTCCTTCTTCAAGTCTTTCTGTTTCCAATTATTATAATTATTAGCAGCTTTTATAATTTAAAAAAAAAGAAATTCGGTCTGAGAATAAAAACTGTACCTAGATTTGAAACACTGGCAAAGGAAATGCCTGTTTATTTTGGCAATGTTTTTCTTTTTTTCTGTCTTTCTATCTCCCAGAACTCCCAGCCATCCTTCTGTTCCTCTTCCTCTGGGTCCCTTGGGTTCCTCCCGCCTTCCATTCCTGAGCTGCAACTCTGTCCAGAGCATATTTCCTCTTTTCTTAACCTAGTTCATCTTCCTGCTGTCCCTTCTCTCTCTGACCTATTTCTGGAAGCACAAATGCTGGAATAATCCACTCGAATGATGTTGTTCCCTTGCTTAAAAACCCGTGGCTCACTAATGCTAATCCTTAGAATCCTCAGCCTGACCTTGTTACCGGCCACCTTTGCAGGGTTGGGGAGTGGGAACAATTGCCAAGCCCTCACATAGGTCAGGCTCTGGTCGGCAGGCCCTCTTGCATTCTTTAAATCATCTTTTGTAACAAAACTGAGCAGCCTGACCAGGCTAGCTTGACAGTAAGAGCTGCAGTCACACTATTTACAGAGACTTAGGCTCCACCACTGACCTTGAACTTGTTTCACACCCCTGTGTGTCCTCAGCTGTAACACAGATTATAAGAGGATTCCCTCTCAGCGTGATTGTGAGAGGGTCAGCACTGAGCACTGCTGAGGGTCAGTAGCTGGTTCCCCTGTGAGCTACTGTCCCTAAGGGACTACCCTCTATCCTGTGCGCCTCAAGTTCTCAAGAACTGTGCTGGCTACCCCTCTGCCCTAGCAGTTCAGCCCACTCACGAGCTCCTGATTCATTCTCCAGCTTCATGGTGACCTCTGCATGACAGACATTCCCCCATTAGCTCCCCCACAAATACATCCCTCTCAAATTCAGCTTTGTTGAAATGTTCAGTCCAATGCCCTGAAATATCTTTATGCTCAGGGGGGTCATTTCTTTGAAGCTTAATGTGACTCACTCTTTGGACTACCTATCAAATTGACAGGGCTGGCTGGGCACAGTGACCGAGGTCTGTAATTTCAGCACTTTGGGAGTCCAAGAAGAGAGGATTGCTCAAGGCCAGGAGTTTGAGACCAGCCTGAACAATATAACAACATCCCATCTACATAAAAAATAGAAAAATTAGCCAGATGTGGTGTCTATAGTCTCATCTACTTGTGAAGCTAAATCAAGAGGATCACTTAAGCCCAGCAGTTCAAGGCTGCAGTGACCCCTGACCATCCCACTGCACTCCAGAGAACAGAGCAAGACTCTGTCTCTAAAAACAAACAAATAAACAAAAAATTAACAAGGCTAAGCTGGCTGCTTCTTTCCCCCTTGATGTCTCCGTCCTCCATCTCCATCAGTGGCATCACAACCCTGAGTCTTCCAAACCTCAGACACATCCTAGCCATCTCCCTGTCCTCATCCCCACATTGTGCCAAGTCTAGCTCCTTCCCCTATCCCTCCTACCCATGGTCCAAGTCCATCTCGTTGCAGCGCTTTCTTCCCAGTGTCTCGCCTGAGCTGTTGCCATGGGCTCCTCATGCTCTTTCCTCGCTATCTCCTGCCACCCCTCCTTCCCCAGACAGCAGCCACTACTATTGCTGCCAAGCAGGGCAGCATGACCTTGGTGGCACACATTCATGTACTTCCAACTTTGAGCTAAGTGCTTTATGTACTGTCTCTAATGATTCCCCTGACAACTCCAGGAGGGTAGATTTTAAGGTCTCTGTTTAGATTAGCAAAACAAACCTTCAGAGAGGTCAAGTAACTGGCCTCAGTAGAGACAGAACTGGACAGCGACCCTGTACCTCTAACCATCAGATAATTTTGCATTTTCAGGAATGCCTCCTGTCAGTGACCTGGGCCTGCCTGTTGACTTCTGCATGAACAGGCAGGACTTTGGGTCTTAGGCTGTCAAATGTTTAATGAATGGTGGCTGCCTTGCAGGGAACCAACACCACACTTACACAGCCTCATGGCTTTGGCTGGGGTCAGGCTCCACCATTTGCTGACTCTTGTCTTTGCTCCAAAAGTCCACCCCAAAGGGAAAAATGTTTTTAAAAGTTTGAAATTATAGCATCCATTACAGCAATATTTCCCTTTGTGAAATCCCACAGAATTGATATTGTGGTGTCAAGATCAATCCTGACTTCATCCACAAACTGCCAAAACAATTGGTAAAATGCGTTGCCTACTGTCTGATGCTTTCTCATTAGTTAAACAAATGAGTTGTGTTGATACAACTTGTAATAAATCAAAGATCACAAATTAACTGCATACACTTTATGCCTCCTGTCTGAGCAACTACCATGATAAAAGAAGAGGTTTTACAAAGTTAAAACCATTGGCTTTTCTCATGCCCCGCCACCCCTTTTCCCTTTTTTTCAGCTTCATCTTGGGTAAAAGATGTGTGATCAGACCTTTCTAGTTAATGTATTTGGCTCGTGTGACAAATGTTTCAAACAAAGAGCTCTGAGACCAGTTTTCAAGAAATCTCAACAACTCAACTACTGCTCAATATGTGCAGAAATTGTAAGTGCCACATTTTTCTTTTTAAATTTTTGGTGCCAATCTTAAGACGGTATTTAATAAGAGTCCTCTGGCAGATGAGTTACCATGGAATCAGTTTACACAATACAAAATTTTCAGCACATGGGGGCTTCACAGGGGATCTGGGTGTGGACTGGAGTGTGTGACTGCCTGGGTTCAAATCCTATTTATGTTCCTAGTTAGTGGTGTACCAAGGAGACTCTCACCTCTCTCCTCAAGCCTGTTTTCCCACCTAGAAGATAGGAATACAAAGAGCATCTGAATCACAGGGTTTTGTGAGGATCAAGAGTTTATTTGATAAAGTGTTTAAAAACAATACCCAGAAGCACTCGATGAACGTCTTAGGTGTTATTATTTCTTAAGGCTAAGGCTTTTTTCTTCTTGTCTTCTGCCAGTCTGCCTGGCAGGCAACCAGGCTAAAAAAGAGTCTGGCAAAAAACAATCTGGGAGCATTTTCCCTGTTGCACCTGTATATAAGGAGAGCTTCATTAAAGACTGAACCATGCAGGGCCTATAGTGAGCAAAATTAAGCTCAAAACATGCTCGCTGGGCCTAAGCCTTCAGTGAAGGCTAGGAATTAAATACAAATCCTGGCATTTTTCAAAGTACACAAAATTAAATTTTCACCAGAGGTGGCTATGCATAAGCTTTAGATCTTGCAGCAAAAATGCCCATAACATCCCTGAAGCCTTAGGAATTTTGGTCCTATTTCAGGGTATTTGCAGAGCTATGCTCAATGGTGTGGCTAAGTGGAGCTCCCACATGGTGAAAAGTGGTAAAGCATGCCTCCAGAAAAGCCCAATAGGAAATCCCCACGTTATCAACATACTTAAATATGTATGTATATCAAAGAGAAGATGGCTTTACATTTTATCCAACTGAGAAAGAAAAGGCTTCTTATCCTCTTGATTCCATTGTAACCCCTCACATTAATTACATTTAAAAAAATGATTCCTCTTGAGCTGGATGGGGTGCCTATAATCCTAGCGCTTTGGGAGGCCAAGGCAGGAGGATCCCTTGAGCTCAGGAGTTCAAGACCAACCTAAGTAAAAGTGAGACCCCTGTCTCTACCAAAAATAGAAAAACTAGCCTGGCATTGTGGCAGCCAGGGCCGAAGTGGGTGGATCCCTTGAGCTCAGGAGTTTGAGACCAGCCTGAGCAAGAGTGAGACCCTATCTCTAAAAATAGCTTGGTGGGTGCTTGTAGTCCCAGCTCCTGGGGAGGCTGAAACAAGAGGATAGCTTGAGCCCAAGAGTTTGAGGTTGCTGTGAGCTATGACCCTACGGCACTCTGCCCAGGGTGACAGAATGAGAATCTGTTTCAAAACAAACAAACAAATAAAAATTGTTCCCACGAAACAAATGGCAGGTATTAATACACAGCTTAGGATGGCAAAAAAAGGCTTTGGTGCAGAGTAGTAATTCTGATGTCTCTTCAGGCTTGGTGTAATGGGCTTCTACCTGCAGTATATTTTGTTCTTAACTTTGCTCTACAAATTTTAAGACTGAAGACATTCAGATCTTAAAACAAGCCTGCTTGCTGAAGGGGGGTTACCCTCCTATTATTTATTAATCTAACCCTTCTGCTTTTTTGGGGGGTGGGGACAGAGTCTCACTCTGTCACCCTGAGTAGAGCACCATGGCATCATAGCTTACAACAACCCCAACTCCTGGGTTTGAGGCACTCTCTTGCCTCAGGCTGCTGAGTAGCTGGCAACCCTTCTGCTTTTTAAACAACTTCCTCTGTGGACAGAATAAGCCAAGAATTCCAGATTTGGGGGTCTTCAGTAGCATCATAGGTCTTCCCAGCTCAGAGGCCCTGCCTGGAGTTACTTCCTAGGGGATTATCACTGGTTATCCCCACAAGCACTTGGGGCCTCCCAAATATTCAGACAGCACCTATTAGCAGAGGAGACACACAATGAGTGGCTGTGACTTTTCATCCAGGTGTTTGGGATTATGTAGACACAGCACCTCCTTTTCATGAATAGAGGCAACCTTCTAACTCAACCACTGTTATCAGTGGTTACTCAACCACTCAACTTTTCTTATCTCCAGCTTCCCCCCTTCTAAAAAGGAGTTAATATTCTGGGAGGCTGAGGTGGGTGGATCGCTTGAGTTTAGGAGTTTGAGACCAGGCTGAGCAAGAGCCAGACCCTATCTAAGCCAAAAAAAAAAAAAAGGAAGGAAAGGAAGAAAAGATTAGTCAGGCGTTGTGGCAGGTGCCTGTAGTCCTCCCTACTTGAGAGGCTGAGGCAAGAGGATCACTTGAGTCCCAGAGTTTGAGGTTGATGTGAGCTATGATGCCATGGCATTCTAGCCTGGGCAACAGAGTGAGACTCTATCTCAACAAACAAACAAAGAAAAGATAAAAAGGAGTTAACATCTAAGTACAGGAAACCACTTTTCAAACTTTACCCAACCAGTAAAAGTTACATGGCCTCATCTCTAGACAGCTGACTGTCCAGCTTAGAGGATGTCTGGGGTTTATTTCACACAGGAGGGCACACACCTGTGTGAAGCGCCACTCGCCCCTTCATAGACAGGCAGACCCTGAGCCATATGCACACACGTCCCAAGATGGTCCAAGGAGGTGATACCTTGCCTGGGCCTCCTAAGCTGGGCACTGTGATAAGCGTCCCCCACGATGTCATGCGAATTGCTCCAGTGCACCAGACAGCCCGGTGATAACAGTGAGCGGTACTGTGTGCCACGCCTCACTTGCTCTGAAAGCTGGACTATCCCCACTGACAGCTGAGGGGCTGGAAACACGCAGAAGTCGGTAAACCCCCCCCCCCCGCCCATGGCAGAGCCGGGATTTGCCCCATGCAGTCTGATCTAACTAGAGTTGGGCCTCAGTTTTCCCACCGGTAAAAGGGCACGACGCTCCCTGCTTCTCCGGGATGGTGCTCAGCTCGGCGCTGCCTGGGGCACCGCCCAGGGCCCTGCGCCCCCGCGCGGCGGGCGGAGGTCGGGTCGGCGGTCGCGGCCCGGCCCGCAGCTGCTGGCGTCACCGCCGGAGGGCGGGGCCGGGGCGGCGCTGGGGGGGATGCGGCCGGAGCGGCGCCCGCCGCGGCTCAGCGCATCCCGCTCCCCGCTCCCCTGCCGCCGCGTCCCCGCGCGAAGATGGCTACGGACGGGCTGCACGAGAACGAGACGCTGGCGTCGCTCAAGAGCGAGGCCGAGAGCCTCAAGGGCAAGCTGGAGGAGGAGCGGGCCAAGCTGCACGACGTGGAGCGTGAGTGCGGCCGGGCGGGGGCGCGGGGGGCGCGGGGAGGCGGCGGGGCGCGGGGGGCGGCCCCGAGCCGGGGCGGCCCTCGCAGGGTCGGGCGCCCGCAGGACCCCATCCGCCGGCGGAGGCCGAAGGACCGGGCGCCGTAGTCACCGGCCTGGACGATGCCAACTGTCCGCCTTCCTGCCCCTCCCTGGCGGGGCTGGCGAGGGCGGGGTGTCGGTGGTGACGAGCGCTGCGAGCCCGTGTGGGCGCGGCCTGGGAGAAACCCCGGTTTTGTTTTTGAAGCATCGCCTGGCTTTCCCCATACTATTCTGTCGTTTCTCAGTTTTGCATTTACGGGGAACGACACTGATTTCAAAGCTTTTTTTTCCAACCACTCCCTTCCCTTTGTGGATGGGAAGCAGGAGGGGGGAAGGGAAGCAGAAGAGCTCATCAAATCCAACCTTTAAGTTCCCTTCCAGGGGTGTCCAACCCTCAGCCCGCGGGCCACAGGCAAATTATGTGAAGAGTTTTGGGCTTTTCTGTAGTAGCGAATACTATGTATCACGAATATTACACACGGACCATTTTGTTCTTTTTCTTTCTCCTTTTTTCCTTTTTCTTTTTTGCTTATCATCTTTCTTTGCTGTTTGTGTATTTAATGTGTGGCTCAAGACAACTTTCTTCCAGAGAAACCAAAAGATTGGACGCCCTTGCGAGCTTTTGGATCAATGTGTGTGATTGGCATAAAAGAACAGTATCAGTCTTACATTATTGATCACCACCACAATTCAGAGCTGGCTCTGTGATTTTTAAGAGTGAGCTTAAATAGCCAGGATCCATGACTCTTGGTTAGAGCAGCTTTCCTTTACTTGGTCAGGTGGTTCATCTTCAACAGAGTTTGGGCTGAGTGCCAGGGGCCAGGCTTCTGGAGAGGTCTCATCTGCTTAAGGGTGGCTCCTCTCTTTGCGGAGCAAGGCCTACCCGTGGTATCCTCATGCCCACCTAGACATTTTGCTCCTGCCATTCTTAATTGGTACCACCCTTTCAATTCCATTTGGAAAAGAAAAATGGGGTTCGTGCTAGGGCCCTTAGTATTTGATTTCTTTGAAAATCACTTGATAGAAGTAAATGACCTTAATCTAGTGTGCTGTACTCTCTCCTGTGGGCTTCCTTTACATCAGTGGTTCTCAACCTTCCTAATGCCGCAACCCTTTAATACAGTTCTTCATGTTGTGGTGACCCCCAACCACAAAATTATTTTTGTTGCTACTTTATAATTGTAATTTTGCTACTTTTATGAATCATAATGTAAATATCTGATATGCAGGATGGTCTTAGGCGACCCCCTGTGAAAGGGTCATTTGACCTCCAAAGGGGTCGTGACCCACAGGTTGAAAACCACTGCTTTAAATAGAAGGCACTCTAAGCTCCTGTATTGTTTAGAAATGTGTCTAGCTATAATTAACCCTAAACCCCAAATAAAGTAGTCGAGCAAAATGGGAGTTAATTTTCTTTTATATAAGGGCAAATGTTTGTTTCACCACTTTGTTTCATCTGTGTGGTATACCGTTAGGAATCCAGGGTCCTGCCTTTCTTCTCCATGTGTTACAACACTGGCATTTGCCCCATGATTATAAAATAATTGCCACAGCTCTGGACAGACATCACTTCTGCATCCCAGGCAGGTAAAAGGAGGCAATTTGGACACCAGTCTCTTGTTTGCTGCTGTCTTCCCCTAGATTTCTATTTGCATTTCCCTGGTCAGAACTAGGCCACAGGGCTAAGTGCACCGAATTGTAAAGTAAATTGCCTTACAGCAGAAAGATCGTGGAGGTGCAGCTTTTCAGCATCATTGTCTGGAACCTCAGTGAATTTGTTGAGTCCAAGAGAAGAAGTTATTGCTGCCCTGCCAAGAGTGCAGTGCCTGAAAAGCCAGGCCCAAATTTTGAGCCCACCATGGAAAGGTCTGTCCTTACTTGCATTTGTCAGAGTTTGGAGCCTGAAAAGACCAACATGTGGTGGTGTTCCCCTTTATTCCCCTGTAGCTGTCAGACCACTTCTTTCCAGCCCCTTTATAAAACCCTTGCTCCTTTAAGGATCTTGTCATTCTGCTGACCTATCCCCTTTTGACATGTCTCCTGTCTCTCCTTTCTTTCTTTTTTTTTTTCTTGAGATAGAGTCTCACTCTGTTGCTCAGGCTAGAGTGCTGTGGCATCAGCCTAATTCACAGCAACCTCAAACTCCTGGGTTGAAGCTATCCTCCTGCCTCAACCTCCCGAGTAGCTGGGACTACAGGTGCCCACCACAACACCTGGCTACTTTTTCTATTTCTCTCACTCTTGCTTAGGCTGGTCTCGAACACCTGAGCTCAGGCAGTCCACTCATCTCAGCCTCCCAGCCAGTTCTCTCATTTCTTGAAGACTTTGGAAATTTTAGGACTACTTTGAGTCTTGTTTTCACCCTATCTCATCCTAGGTGTCTTCCGGGTCCACAGGGGTGGCCCTCATGACATGCTGGCCCCTCACCATGCAGCCCTGCTGCACACACAACTGAGATCCGTCAGCACTCAGGACTGCTCCCCCCCCCAACTTCTGCTTGCTGCCACCTGTCCTGGCCAGTCTCTCCCCAAGGACCCTGGCTCTCTTTTCCCTCAGTCTCTAAGAGAGCAGTCTCCTTTCTGCTCTTCCCTCCTTGTCCAGCTTTGAGACTTTGGCTGTCATCTCAGCAGCAGCCCTGCTAAGTAAACAAATACCTTACCCTCCTGTCTCTCCATCATAGCCTTCCTGCAGAACCTCAAATCTCTCTCTCCTTCCCTCTCCCTCCCTGCTCCCCTTGCCCCTCCCCCTCCCTCCTCCTCTTCCCTCTCTCTCCTGTTCCTGAACATCATATGCTGCTGGAGAAATGGCACAGAGGAGGCATATTGATACCACAGTTAGTTTTACAATCACTAGTTCTGTGGGGCTCTCAGAGCTGCCTGGCAGTTTCTTGGTCAGCTCTTCACAGTGGCAGTTTCAGACTTCCTGTACTCCACACAGGTCTCTAACTCCTTTCCCTCTCTAGCACACTTACTTCCTCCTGCATAGAAAATAAAACTCCAAGTTGGCTGCTTAGCTTCACACTTCCACCCCCACCCACCTCCACACGCACTGACCTGCACCATCCCTCTCCTGTCCTGGGCCAGTTCCCTCCCACCCCCAGACTCAGCATTCCGTGGTCTCTAGCTTTCCTTAACCTTGGCCTAGCAGTGATTTCTTCCATCTCTGTTGACACATACCCATCGCCAGGTCCTCCACTTATTCCACACGTTTTGCCAGCCCATAATATACCAGGCACTGTCCTCAGCCCTTGGGGACACCGCAGTGAACAAATCAGACAAACTTCCCTCCTTCCCTTCTTTGAGGAGCTTCCATTCTAGGGTGGGAATCAGACAACAAAGAAGTAAAGTGGGCGATGCGTGTTAGAGAGAAAAGAAAAAGAGAGAAAAGTGGCAGCGCAGTGGAACATGAAGTGTGGGGCAGCAGAAAGAAGTTTGGGAGAAGGTGGCCTGGGGAGACCCGAGGGAAGGAAGGATGAGCTGAAAGGACCAAGCTAACTTCATTTTGTTAAAACTAACTCCATTTTGTCTCACAGCCTTCACTGACCCCACTTTGCCCCACAGCCTTCAATTTACAGCTGCATACCAAAGGTGATAGGCAACCTGCTTCCTCCCCCACCCCGGCTCCAGTGTGTCTGCCCCAAGCCATAACGGCCCCCACCCTCGGCCCCAGTAGTAGTAAATCTTTCCCCTAAGCAATCAGCCCAACTCAAACATTGTTTAGGTCCCTAAGCCCCTATTCCCCCACCCCCGCCTTTTCTTTTCTGTATCCTTAAAACTGCTTTTCCCTCTGCGGTGGGGGCTTCTCTGCCCTTCTGCTGCGCCAGGAATGAGAAGCCCAGACTCGAGTCTGTGAATAAACGGCTCTTTTGCTTTTACATCGGTCTCGGCTCCTTAGTGGTCTTTGTGGGGGATTTCAAGATCTGGGCACAACAGAGCCATAGGCTGTCAGGGGCAGAGCAGGCCAAGGGCCCAGTGAGGGTGAGGAGGAAGAGCTGGGGTCGGAGGTGGCCGGTCATGGGGGCCTGTGAGGCACAGGGAAAACATGTTGGACTGGGTCACTCTGCCTGCTGGGTCTGTAGGAGAACAAGACAGTTTGAGGGAGGGGCATGAAGTGTGAGAGGTAAGTGCCAGGAAATACAGAATTCTTACGTATGTCATCTTCCTCTTAACAAAGAATGTCCAGGTCCTAGTGCAAGTTACAGCTGGGGGTAAAAGAATGAGGGGATTTCTGGGCTGGTCTCAGTCCCAGGGTTCACCCTTCTCACCTCACCTCAGACTCACCCAGCTCCTTCTTGAATAAGCATATTCATCCCTCAGCACTTTGTGGGACAGGGAGGATGGGGTAGTTGCTGGAGCCCTGAAGGGTGTCAAACAATTGTGCTCTCATGTTTCCCATGTGAAGGAAAGTAGTGTCATCCACATAGGCTTGGCGAAGTTAAATAATTTGCTGGGGTCTTGCAGCTCATGAGTGTTCAGACAGAATTCGGTTTGGGAACCATGCTGCTTTTTTTGCGGGACTCCCCACTGAACAAGCTTTGGATAGCGGAGGGGTGGGTGGGAAGTGTCTGGTCAGGCTGCCGTATCTCCCATGGCAACTAGGGTATGGACACCTTATGTTGGCAGGTTCATTTCTGACACAGGCCTCATTTCTTTTTCTTTTTTCTTTTCTTTTTTTTTTTTTTTTTTGAGACAGAGTCTCATTATGTCACCCTCTATAGAGTGCCATGACATCACAACTCACTGCAACCTTAAACTCTTGTGCTTAAGGGATTCTCTTGCCTCAGCCTCCCACGCTGGGACTACAGGCATCCACCATAAGGCCTGGCTATTTTTTTGTTACAGTTGTCATTGTTGAGATTCCCAGCCCCTGCTTCATGATGACCCAAGTAGATATTTTCCATTTTAAAGTTCAAAGACAATTTTCTATGAATGAGGAAGATGTGAACATTTATAATACAAATTGGGGTATATGGCTGGACACAAGAAGGTCATAGTTTATTACCTAGAGAAATGTGTTAAATACTCGCATGTTTTGCATTTTGGTGGTGTTATATAGATGGCCCTGTAGCCTCTACTAGGTCCCTTGAGCAGACCCCGTTAGGTTATCAGCTAATCCAGTTTGTCCAGCTCATCCCAGTTTGTCTGGGACCCTCAGTTTTAAAATGGAAAGTCCTGCATCCGAGGAAACCCTTCAGTCCCAGGCAAACTGGGACAGTTGGTCCTCTGATTAGCTTGAACTTGCCCAAATGCTAGCCTTAAACAGAGTCCACACAACAGAACTACAGAGCATAAACTCAAGGATAAACTGAACTTTTCCTGTCTACAGACCCCATGCCTTGGGCCATCCCCACCCCCGTCCCATCCCTTGGGCCCTCATCCTAAAGCCAGACTTTTGGCCAATATGAGACACAGGAAGTAGCTTATGTGGGTCCTTCACGGGCAGCCGGCCCTATTCTCCAGGGGCCCTACTTTAACCCTTACTCCTCCAAAGCCGCCTCCTTCTCCCCAGATCTTGCTGCCCTTTGCCTTCCTCTTGTCTTTCACCATGGGGGAGAGCTCCCTGTAAGAATTTTAGAATCATACAGTTACAGTTTGTGTTAGTTTCTTGTTGGCTTGGGTACAAATTTCCACAAACTTGTACCCAAGTGGCCTACAGCACCATACATTTATTCTCTTGCAGTGCCAGGGGTCAGAATTCTAAAATGAGCAGGCAGTCTTTCTGGAGGCTTCAGGGGAGAATCCATACCTGGGTTTTCCCAGCTTCTGGAGGCTACCTGCATTCTTTGGCTCAAGGCCCAAGTTATTCTGATCACTGTTTCTGTGGTCATGCATCTTTCTCTTACTCTGACCTTTCTGCTCCCTCTTACAAGGACCCTGGTGTTTACATTGGGCCCACTGGAATAATCCAGGACAATCTCCCCTTCTCAGGATCCTTAACGTAACCACATGTGCAAAGGCCCTTTTGCAATGTAAAGTAGCATATTCACAGGTCCCTTGATTAGGATGTGGACATCTTTAGGAAGCCATTATTCTGCCCAGCACATAGCTCTTAAATCTGGGGGAGTAACCTGCTTCAGCTTCAGTCTTCAGACACAGAACGTTTTCTTCTCTTCCAACAGCTGAGATCCAGGAAGGGGTAAAGGATTGACCTAAGGTTTTACAGCTATTCTGGAATAGAATAGTGTAGATCTAAGGTTCAGGCTCCTAGTGATAGCATTTCTTCTCACCATGCTAGAGCTCCTTTTAGAAAGTTGAGATTAGCATGAAAAAGAAAAAAAAAGTAAATATTTAATGTATAAAAGGTGCCAAAATTTTTTTATTAAGTAAGAAAAAGAAAACAGCAAAGTGCCAAGCAATATATGTAACATGACCTCATTAAACAAGACAGGCTTCTGTATGCATTAAATGTCTAGAAGACTTTCATATGCAAGACATATGCAAGAAACTTCTTATGTCTAAAAAGAGTATGCTGGCTGGGCACGGTGACTCACCCCTGTAATCCTAGCACTCTGGAAGGCCAAGGCAGGTGGATTGCTTGAGCTCAGGAGTTCGAGACCAGCCTGACCAAGAGGGAGACACCGTCTTTACTAAAAATAGAAAAACTAGCCAGGAATTGTGGTGGGCGCCTGCAGTCCTAGCTAGTAGGGAGGCTGAAATAAGAGGATCACTTGAGCCTAAGAGTTTGTGGTCGCTGTGAGCTACAGTGGCGCCACAGCATTCTATCCAGGGTGACTGCGTGAGACTCTGTCTCAAAACAAAAGAATAATAATAACAACAATAAAGTGAAGAGGGGTATGCAAAGTAGAAGTACTTTTCATTTTATACCCATCCATATGTTTACTTCTTTGATAATAAAAAGAGAAAAATGAGTGCTGGAATGGGAATCAAGATCATGAAGAAAAGGAGGGGAAAACACTTCACCTTTGAAGAGTCTATAGCTTGTAATTAAACTGAGGAATGGGCTTGGCCCCTATAGCACCAGCCACATACACTGAGGGTAGCGGGTTTGAACCCCGTCCCGGCCAGCTAAACAACAATGACAACTGCAACAAAAAATAGCCAGGCGTTGTGGTGGGCACCTGTAGTCCCAGCTACTTGGGAGAATTGCTTGAGCAAGAGAATTGCTTGAGCCCAAGAGTTTGAGGTTGCTGTGAGCTGTGATGCCACGGCCTTCTACCAAGGATGACATAGTGAGACTCTGTGTTAACAACAACAAATAAATAACTAAAAACAAAACAACTGAGGAATGATCTGGAAGACAGGCTGAAAGCAGACAGAGCAGGAAGGATGCCATGTTAGTTTCAGCCAACACACTCGGCAGCATCCTGGGGCTGTGTGGGCGTGTCATCCAGCGTCTTAGCTCCTTTGAGGCCGATTCTATTATTGTTAAGGAACAAAGCAACTTAAAGCAAATTTATGTAATTTCTGTGAGTACAAATCCAGGCTCAGTTTGGGCAAATCACAGGATTTATCACCATGCTATTGACTTCTCTATCCATTCTAAATGTAATTTTGTGAAAGGTTTTTTTCTCAAATGCTTTATGGCTGGATCCTTAGACTATTCTGATTTTATCATTTATAGGAAAAACCTTTTGGAAAACCAAAGCTTATGTGTTCATTGACTTTCCCCACATTCTAAAGAAACACGCTCTGGTACTGAGCCTTGTAGAACCTGGTTTCCCTCCTGCAGCCGTCAGAGGGAGCAGAAAGCACATCTGCCTTCCACTTCCTCCCTCCTTGCTTTTCTCTGCGTTGGTAACCACACAGCAGCTAGCTAATGCAAGTGTTTGTAGCTGTAAACTAATGTTCACCGTGGAAAATGTAGAAATATAGACGAAAATGAGTCATTCATAATCTCATCACCTAGAGGTAGCCGCTTTCAACATTTTGATGTATTTCATAGCTAATGTTTTCATGTTTGCATGTTTATTTATAAGCATAGTTGGAATTGTGCTAGATACAGGGTTTGAGCCCAGTTTTGACATATAATACAATGGATTCAGTAACTTCTTTTTTAGGAAGATGGAAGGGGACAGGTTCTCTGTTGTTTGGGCTAGGGTCTGAAGTGTAGTGGTGTCATCATAGCTCACTTGAACCTCAAACCCCTGGACTCAATTGATCCTCCTGCCTCAGCCTCCTGTGTAGCTGGGACTGTAGGCATATGCCACCATGTCTGGCTAAGTTTTCTGTATTTTGTAGACATGAAGTCTTGCTGTGTTGCTCAGGCCAGTCTCAAACTCCTTGCCTAAAGCAGTCCTCCCATCTCAGCTTCCCAGAGTGCTGGAATACCAGGCTTGAGCCACTGTGCCTGGCCCATTTGCATTTCTTTTTAATGTCATCATTTAAAATTGTTATATGGAGCCATCTTGCCTTTCATCTTTAAAGGCTGTACCATAAGTTGATCTTTCTAACTTTTAATTAGGAAATTCAGGGTACAATTTTATGTGTGGTTTTAAGGCAAGTCACAGATCTCTGACAAACAGATGTAAAGTAATATGATTGATTGTAAATGTTTTCCTTAGATACACATGTTTGAGAATTTTGGATCAGTCACATCCCATTCTACCTTGGGGTAGAATCAGATTAAATAAATTTAAAGTGCGCTTTGAATGATTTTTCCTCCTTGATTCTTTTGATCTCCCAAAAAAGTAGTTATCAAAGACTATGTAACAGTGCAAATTGGAAAGTGATTCATGATCATTTTTAAAATGGTTCTGTTGACTAAGCACCCGTATCACAGTGGTTACTGCACTAGCCACATAACACCCAAGCTGGCGGGTTCGAGCCCATCCCGGGTCAGCTTAACAACAATGACAACTGCAGCAAAAAATAGCCAGATATTGTGGTGGGTGCCTGTAGTCCCAGCGACTTGGGAGGCTGAGGCAAGAGAATCGCTTAAGCCCAGAAGTTGGAGATTGCTGTGAGCTGTTACAGCTGTTACAACAGGTAACAGCTGTTACCTGTTTTTTTTAGGCTCTGTCTAAAAAAAACAACAACAAAAAAATTTGGGGTGGCACCTATGGCTCAAGGAATAGGATGCCAGCCCCATATACTGGAGGTGGTGGGTTCAAACTGGCCCCAGCCAAAAACAGCAAAAAAAAAAAAAAATTGAATGGTTTTGTTTTCTTATTCAATATCTGTTTATCTTTGAACATGTCTTCTATATTTACACTCAATTTTAGAATATTCATTTTCAGGGACATTTTAGAGCTTGTTCATGTTTTGTTTTGTTTTTTCATTGCCTCATGGAATGATGGAGAAGGACCTTCTTACATATACTCACTTTATAAATTTACATGGTTTGAATTCTTGTATATTGACCTGCATACAATACATTTTGTTTTAAGGTCACATGTACGCAGATTATATTAATAAAATAATTAAAAAACTATTCCCAGAAAATTGAGAGGAAGCCACGTCTCAATGAAAAGTTAGGTTTTGCCAGAACTGTAGATGATTTGCAAGGCCCCATCTAAATAAATTCAAATATCCTCATTACACTGAGGAAAGCACAGGCTGGGAGGAGACATTTGTTCACTGCTAATTTATAAACTGTGTCCTTGCCGCAGGCCCCACTTTCCTTTTCTGGGAAGTGTGAGGGCTGGTGTAGCTAATTGGCTTGCTATTTGGGCCATGAGGGTAGATGTGACTGAGTCTGGCAGTTCGTCCTCAGCTGTTCACCAGCTCAGGTCTCCCTTCATCTCTTTTCTGTTGTAGACTTCTAGTCAGATTTTGTCTTTGAGAAAAAGTGGAGGCAGTAGAGGGAGACCTGCAACTAAAATGGAGTTTGAAAACCATAGATCCACACACTTACCAGATTCTGTTACGGGGTGAGAATTTCAAAAAGGAGTCTTTTATTAATTAACTGAGGGGCTGTCTCAGCAAAGTCTAAAGCAGACTAAGTGAGAGAACACTGAGGGGTCTGAAGTTGGGGTTTTTCTAGTCTGAAAGTTGGCAAAGGGCCAGACAGGTAGGCTGAAAGTTAGCGATTAGAAGCAAAAAGCGAGCATGGGGTCACGATGACCCCTTTTATAGAAACGAACCTTGCAATTTAGTGGATTAGCAGATAGATAACATAAAGGTCACATCAAGCAGATCTGGCAATTAACGAATAAGTAAAACAATTTGTCACAGCCCTTAGCTTGTTAAACGTCATCGTGATAGTACTTGGCTCACTAGTTCTTACCTTGTTCTGCTCTGGCCCGATCTGGACCCATCTAAGAGTAATGGTACTTGGCATCATTTCATTTACTTCTTTTCCTCCTCCCTCCTACCCGGGGGTGGTGTGAGGCCGTCGGGAGGCCGCGGCATCCATCTTGTGGGGTGATGAGGCAACTGGCACCCATCTCGATTCCAAGCTCTGTGTGGCCAGGGCCTATCCTTCCTGTTCAGCCACACACACCCTGGTGCCCAGCATGGGCCAGCCTGTGGAAGGTGCCCAGGACATGTTTGCTGAGTCACTCGGGTCTCTTTTGGCTCTAACTTTGAATGATTCTCCCAGCCAAGTGGTGGTGGAGCCAGGATCAAGGCAGGTGTAGTGATTCTTGGTCTAATCCCTCCAACTTTGACCCATCGATCTGCCTACATCAAGAGGTGTGGGAGATCCAAAGTAGAGCTGTTTCCTGGACTAAGAAGCCACTGTCACTGTCCCACCCAATCCTTGATTTACTAAAGAATTATAGACACCTGCCCAAAGATTCTCCTGCTATTAGAGGTATGTATCTGTTCCTAAGGGCTCAAGTGCTTGTGTGTAAGGTCCTTAGCCTCTGTGAACTTGAGCTTCCTCATCTGTTTAAATGGATAAAGCCTGTGTCTGTCACCCAGGAGACAAACAATCAGTGGTGGATTTTGGTAACATATGTTGAAACCTTAAACAATCTCTTTGACTCAGCAGTTCCACTAGTTCAGTGGTTCTCAACCTTCCTATTTCCATGTTGTTACAAATGGAAAAAAGGGGTCGCGACTCACAGGTTGAGAACTGCTGCACTAGTTGGAATTTAGCTAAGAGATGTTGCAGTGCACAGGCAGCCCTGGGACAAAGTAAGTGCCCACCAGTGGGAGATTTAGAGATTATGGTAAATCTATATAGTGATGAAAAATGATGGATAATCATATTTGACATGTCTTTCCATGTCTTTATATCCATAAGTATCAGGTAAAAGGTAGGTCCCCAAAATTGTATGTAGCATATAACCTGCTTATAGCATATACACTTGTGTGCACATATGCAGAGGAAAGCCTGGAATGGTGCACACCAAAGGATGAGCATGATTGGGCTAAGCAGATTGTAAGTGATCAGGGTTTATGTTTTCTGATTTTTTTTTTAGAGAGAGAAGTATCACTGTGTTGTCCCAAGCTAGAATGCTGTGACATCATAGCTCACAGCAACCTCAAACTCCTGGGCTCAAGCAATCCTCTTGCCTCAGCCTCCCAAGTAGCTGGGACTACAGGTGCCGGCCATAATGCCTGGCTAGTTTTTCTATTTCTAGTAGAGATGGTGTCTCGCTCTTGCTCAGGCTGGTCTTAATCTCCTGAGCTCATGACCACCTGCCTCGGCCTCCCAGAGTCCTAGGATTACAGATGTGAGCCACCACGCCTGCCCTATTTTCTGATTATTTTTAATGGGCATGCCTTTACTTCTATAATTATATGAATAGGAATCAAGACAAAACCCCATCCCTGTTCATAAGTCCCCCTTTCTCACTCCCATTCTCTCCTAGTCTAAATGTGGTCTCTAGTTTTCAGGTTGTCTATTTCAAAAGCTCCCGTTCTCTCCAGATCATGTTGTTTCCAGTCTTTAGTCCTCGGCACCTGTTCTCCAAATCTGCATTTGTTATTCTTGGCCTGCCAGGTGCCTGATAGGTACATGAATCTGCTTTCCCAGTTAAACCTCAGAACATCCCCCGTGGATTGGGTCATTGTCTTCCATTTTCCTGAAAAATAAATAAAAATAGATATTAAGAAGCTAGCTTCCCACCTCCCCTTCTCCCCTTCCCCCCTCCCCCCAACTCCTCTACATGCTTGAAAACCAGGCTCCGGTGACATCGCCTCTAATGGCCACATTTGCCAGCAGAGTCTGCCAGTTTGTCCTTGTCATAGGTGACACCTTCTGTTAGCAACCATCACACTGCACTGTAGTCTTTCCCTCGGTGCTGGTCTGTCTGCCCTCCAGACCATGAGCTCAGTAAGAGCAGGGACTATCTTATTCTTTCCTGTGCCCAGTCCCTGGCACAGTACTTGGCACATAGTAGGGGTTCTGGAAATATCATTCAAGCAGTAAATATTTACTGGACTACACATCCAGTTCTGTCCCTCCTTGGAGTTCCAGCCATGGGTTTCTGATTCTGATTCCCCTTGACTGAAGCAGCATCAAAAATATTCAGCAGTTCAAGCTTCATGGGATCCAGTTGAGCAGGGAGGCCCCTGTGGTGGACATCTACTTCCTGAACACGGGAAGGAGAGCATCCGGAGTAGGCCCCATTGAAGCAGCTTCCAGCTGTTCCTAGCACATCTTGGAAGGACCACAGAGAAGTATGGAGTAGCAGATGGGTTTGCCAAAGAAAGGAGAGTCTCCTAACTGGTTTCCCTCCATCAGCACGTCTTCCAGACCACAGCCAGAGATGGCCATAAAAAGGCAGAGCTGACTGTGTGCCTGTGATGACAGCAGGCTGCTGTCACGGAGGGATAATGAGCTCCACTACGAGTGCACAGTGCCACTACTCGCCAGTACCCCTCACCCTTCACATTCTGCTATGATCAGGTAGCTTATACCATCCCTAAAAAATGCTTGTTTGTTTTATACTTTTAGGCTTTTGCTTTTGCCATTTCCTTAACTTAATGTGCTCACTTAGCGGCCCCCTTTCATCTGACTCCATCTTATTTATCCCTTAGATAAAGCTCCAATATCAGCACCAAAAGCCCAGTACAACGCCTCTCCCTCTGGGGCAGAAGCTCTCTGTGACCAGGTCACATGTTGCATTGAAATTATCCTTGTGGTGCCAACTGTTCCTCTGACTCTGAACTCCAGGGGGACAGGGACAGACTCTCATACCTCTGGGTGGTCCCAGAGCCTTGCATGTACTGAAATGGGATCATTTGGGAAGCACTTAAGCTGTCTTTAAATGATGTACAAGTCTGTGCATAGTAAAGGCCAAGTCCAGGTTGTACAGGGGACAGATGAGAGCCAACAAGAGGGAAGAGGAAGTTTGAAAAAATCCCGAGAGTGAGCTCCTTGGGTCAGGAAATAGGTTAAATGTGATTCTTATATTTCCCACCCTCAGTGTTACTTGATGAGTTGCTTAGCAGCTGAAGTCAAGATTGTGGATTAGGGGTAGGGACAGGTACAGAAAAGAAGCATGACAGTTTTGTTGGCTCACCAGAACATCTGCTTAGGATTGCTGCACTTGGATGAAATTTAATAAGTACTAAGCATTTCACTTATTTTATGATTAAATATTCCCAAGTACCCACTGTCTGCCAAGCCAGAGGATATCATAGCTGACTCTTACCCCATGTTCTCTTTGTGCCAGGCTTGACTAGTCCCCATAACCCACGAGGGAAGAGGGGTGGCAAGAAGGGAAATGACTTGCTCGAGGTTGTGGCAGAGCCAGGCTTCATCCCAAGTAGCCCAGTCCAGAGACTGGATTCCTAACAGCTCTGCTGCAGTTACGGCTCTGTGGAAGAGTGAACTCCACCCCTGTCCTCCTGAGGCTAGTGGAATTACTTAACAGGCTACCATGATATTCTAGCGAATTCTTGTTATAGAAGCCAGCTGATTATATTCATCTTTTTTTAAAAAAAAAAGTCAAATTCTGGATGGATGATCCAGCAAAAGGCAAAGGAAGAAACCCACATCTGCCCTGAACTGAGCACAAATAATATGCAGAACATATGCAGATATTTCCAGATTTTTCTTTCTGATATTTAATTTTTTAAAAAAAATTCTTTAATTCGATGAGCATGAGATTTGGCAGATAGAAATGGGATTGAGTGGGTTGGGGATGAATCTATATGTGGGAAGAGATAGAACATTGAGGAAAAATAATTAATAGTTGGGACATGTTCAAGTTCATATTATGTAAGAGGGTCCCATTTTCGTTGGGTGAATCATCATTTTTTTAAGAGACATTGAAACACTTTGTTACCCTAATGCTGAATTGGGGAAAGCAGCAATAATATTGATGTGAAGTTTCAAAGTAAATATTAAATAGAATATATTCCAACTCTGAGCTGATAGAGGCTTGTATCATTCTTATGATAAGAATTCGTAAAATTCAGACGGGTTTTAAATTCCATTCAGTATGTTTTTGTAAGGAATGTACCTGTAAAAGGCTAATGTGCTATTTGTGGCAACTAATAATGCAATGTAGTAGGAGAGGCAGCGGCATAATAATTGCACATTCACGTAGTACGTTATAGCAATTCTGTATTTTTACAGTTTGGGTCTTCACAAAGACTTTTAGCTCATGCACAACTTTGTTCTTTCATCACAAGAAATGGGGCAAGTGAAAGGAACCCAGACTTCTTGGAGAAGTGGCTGATTCCAGGGAAAGGGCAGGGAAAGATTGCAGGAGAGGCCTAGAAAGAGCAGTGCTCTGCTCAGAGTGTGATGGGGCATGCCACAGGGTCACGCCGGGAGCCTGCTTGGTGGGGGTCCTGCTGGGACCTGGGGTGCTCTGAGGATCAAAGTACAGGATAACTGTAATGGATTATAGCCTATGGAGTAAAATAGTCCACACTGCTATCCATAAATGAATAAATAAATAACTGAGAGAGGAAGAAATGCTCTTCCTTATATTAGAAAACCAGCTAACAAGCCCAGAAAGAATGGTGGATTGAGAAAAGTCACCACAGGTCAACCATCATGACAATAAGTGGGTCAGACCAGAGTCATTAAAGGATGTTACAATAAGGTATTAAATTTGAGGAGTGATGGTATATAGATAGCCTCAGGATACGTTCCTAACAAGGTACTTTTTCATTACAAAAGGTAAAGTAGTAACACTCCAGGGAAGAAACCTGGCAGGTGCCACCTTAACCATATGATCAGACTTAACACTAGGAGGAGCAGGACTGAGGGACCACGTGTGCCCCAGACAGGACACGTTGGCAAGAGCTCAGCATCTGTCTCTGGAGTTCCTGACAAACGTGCCTTCCCCAAACCTAGTCTTTAGGAAGCATTAGACCAAACCAAATCAGGGAACAAAATAACTAAGCACTAAAAACATGACATTTCAATGCTGCACATGATCTTGGATTTTCTTTTGCTGTGAAAGATATTATTTGGATAATGGGTATGTAGATGAGACAGTCATGTTGTTTTAGCATTAATTTCCTGTCATTTTTTTAAACACCAACAAAGCAAAGGCAACTCAATGCTAATTTTCTGATTTTGATCATTACACTGTGGTTATTAAGAGTCTTTGTTTTAAGGAAATATACACTGATGTGTTTAGGGGGCAGCAAAGGCAGGACGGGACGGAGGATTTCCCTAGAAGGAGCGCCGTTGTCAGGCACTCAGACCACACAGTTGGCCCCCCTTGGCTCAGGCTTCCAGGTGAAAGGAGGTGATCACTGCCCTGTCAAGCTTCAGCAGCTCCCTGGGAAGGAGTGAGGAACAGCAACCTTGCGTCTCTCCACCATGCGTCTCTGTGTTCAGACACCAGCTTGGCCCACGCTGTTCTCCTCACCTAGAATGCCCTCTCCCTCCTCCCCTGCCTGGAGAAAGGCTGCTGTGAGGTTTAGAGGAAGGAGAAGTTAGGAGCCTCGGTCACTCCCCAGCCATTAACCACAGGGAGAGGCCACAAGAGCTGCAGACAGCTTCCTCAGCTGCCTGGTGTAGGGCCTGGGCTAGCCGATATCTGCAGTCCTCAAGCCACTTCCTATGAACTTGTCCCTGTCTTAGACTCACCAGTCTCAGCCTCTCTAGAAGCCCCTGGAAAGGTCTTCCTTGGCCTCAAAAAGGAGCTGCTGTTCCAGTCCCTGCGAGGTTGATTTTCAGAGGTCCTTCCTTATATAGGTGGTACCTGGGTGGATCACATGTACAAATTTTTAGGACATTGCCTGGATGTCTGTGGACACCGTGTTTTCCGGCACCTTCTCGGGTATACAGCTTGCTGGCAGCTTACTTGGCAGTGCCCTCCTTAATTTGTTCCTGCAGCGTGTATGTGAAGCATCTGCTGTGTCCCAGGCCTGTGGTAGGTGCAGGGGACGGTTAGAGACTACTGGCAAGCAGCAGGGTGCACTGTCTGGCCCTGACAGGCACGTTTTCGTAAAGTAACTAGAAAGCAGTAGTAAAAGCTCAGAAGCCCCAACCTGGCTTCCAGTTAGTTGCATTAACTTGTGTTAGCCAGATAACCTCTGTGAGCCTCAGTCTCCTCGCCTGTTAAATGGGGACAGCCGTCTCACTCTGTCAGCCTCACTGCCTGCCTCTCAGAGCTGTGGCCTTGGATGGGACGAGTCTGTGAGCTGCTTTATGAATAGGAGGTGGGCTTGTCAATTCTTCAACACATATAAATGAAGTGCTTTGAAAAACGTAGGGTCTTAAATACAAGAGGAGAAAGACAGTGTTGTCTCTACGCTCCCTGATCACACACCAAAGAGTGTTGCTGGGATGTGATAGAAAAGGTCAAAGAACCCAGCTGTGGCACAGAGGAGGCCTGGGGCTGCCTCTCTCCAGGGAGTGGGGCTTGCTGTGCCAGCACGTGGCTCAGAACTGGGTCCTCAGTGATGAACTTGACTGTGGCATTGTCCTTCCAGTACACCAGGTGGCAGAGCGGGTAGAGGCCCTGGGGCAGTTTGTCATGAAGACCAGAAGGACCCTCAAAGGCCACGGGAACAAAGTCCTGTGCATGGACTGGTGCAAAGACAAGAGGAGGATCGTGAGCTCGTCCCAGGTACGTCGCGCCTGCTGTGTGATGGTGAGCAGGTTCTCAGGATTCCGGCTCAGGGGGAGAGAGACCTGTTTCTTTCAGAAAGCCCTTTATGATCTTTATGACTTGGCTCATTCTCCAGAAGACAACTATTTCGTGTAAAGATTCTCTTGCACACTATAGAACTCACTAATTTGGGTAGACTTAAAGTGGGTAATAGTTAAAATGTTGTAGGCCATGCTGGACTTAGTTGATGAACCATTCAAATTAATTTCTTCACGAACACATTTCAAGGTGTTATTTGTGATTGAAACCATTTTTAAAGTAGTCTCTTGTTTTTCTAATCAAGGGCATAAGATTCCATCACTGGCTTTTTTCAGTTTAAGGAGTATAGCAATTCTTATGTCTTAAAGAACAAATTTAAGATATGTATCTTCTCCAAGTATAATGTTTTCGTTCATTTTATATAGTTTACGTAGTTTATTTCACATATTAGTTATCTATATTACCCCCAAACTTAGCAGTTTAAAACAAAAGGTTTTGATTATGTCAGATGGTTTCTGAAATAATAAGTGTTCAGGATGGGCTTAGCTGGGTAGTGCTGGCTCAGGGTCTGTCAGGGTCTCTCGGGAGGTTGCTGGGAAGATGTTGCTTAGGCTGTGGTTATCTGACAACTTGACTAGGCAGAGACTCACTTCCAAGATGCCTCGCCCACCACGGCTCTTAGCCGGAGGCCCCAGTTCCTTGCTGTGTGGGTCTTCCCATAGGACAGCTCATGATACAGTAGCTGACCCTCCTCCAGAGCAGGAGGGGTTCCAAGAGAGGGAGACAGAGGCAGAGCCACACCGTATTTCAAGCCAGTCCTTCTGTCATATTCACACAAAACAACCCCGGTGTAATGAGGAAGGAGGCTGTACAAAAGTGACTGTCAAGAGGCCAGGTGACTGGGAACTCACTTGGAGGCTGGCTCCCACAGCTTAGTACTTTTGTTGTCTATTTTTATTTTGCATGTATTAAACTTAAAACTGTACACTGAAGCTACGTAAGATAACACTAAAAATCTTATTGTTATGACCGGTGTAGATTCCTCTCCAGCCCTTGCCTTCTGCACAGCTTTTTCAAGAGGGATGATTTTCTTTTTAAGAACTCTTATGAGTAAAAGCTATACATATTCTAATCCACAAGCTATAACATCGAAGTCAACACTGCATTTGATAGGACCATGTTCATAAAGCTCCTGGATTACCTGCAAATCTAGGATGTCACATTAAACTTGCTTTTTTCTGTGTTTGAAATTAATGTATCATCTATGTACTGTACTGTACTACCATAAGAAAACCCTGGAAAATAGAACAAAGAAAACATTTTTACTCTGACAGCCATCATGACATTTTAGAGCATTTCTGGGCTTTCTGTTTCAAGAGCTGGTTTTTACACAGTGGCTATCCAGACACATGTTGCTGCCTGGCCTTCTTGACTCCTTAAACCCTTACAAGGTGTGCTTCGTGTTCGGGTTGCTGTCATTCACATGCTGCTAGAAAGACGTGGGTGTGGGGAGGAGGCTGGAAAACAGAAGACTCTGGAAAAGACTTTGACTCATCAGCAGCCTTCTCCCTTAAAAGGCAGGAGATACATTCCCCTTACCACAGGTCTGCGGGTGGAGGCACATTCTCTCCAGGTATGGAGGCCCCTGGCATGGAAACCAGAGCTCACGGATGGGGCCTACATCTGATCTAATGAGACAGCAGAGTGCACAGTGGGCAGGCTATGGGGACAGGCGGTGGAGGAAGCTGCTAAAGTGGGCACTGAGCAAGCAGGGCTCTGGTGAAGGCTCCTTGGGGTGCAGGCATGGAGCCCCTGCTCTGCTGTCTGCGCTAGAGGCTACCAGATCTGCCCCACACATCATGTTTGGCTGTGTGGTCAGAAATTAGGCCAGAATTACCAATGTGCTTAGAGATCTTGGAAGGCCCCAAAGCACATTAGAAGCAGACATTGCTTCTGCCCCTAAGTGCTGCTTTCCAGCCTGATCTCTGACCACCACCACCACCCGCACCTCATTCACCAGATTTGGCTCCAAATGCCAGTGAGGCTGCAGGTGTGCCATCCCTGAGGCTCTGCGTGCTGGAGGAAGTCGTTCATCCATCCTCTTCCACTGTCTGCCTGGAGACATCCATGCCACAGTCTGGGCAGGTGACTGCTGTGTACAATCAGGGCTCATGTGGGTTTACCCCGGGGGTCTGTATTACAGACAGATGACACTGTGGTCACTGCCCACACTGTGGTTACAAGGAAAGTGGCAGTGTTGTCTCTGGCATCACCAGCTAGGCACTCACCCTGGCAGGGGGGTTCTTTCCTTACTCAGCAGCTGCCCACAGGAATCCTCACTATCACAGGTGCGGGTTGTATCTTGTTCTTAGTGTGGGGTAAGATGTGAGAGTGGGGAGCTGCAACTCTGTGAGCACCAGGCAGAGTTAGACCGATCTTGGGCCCACAGAATGGGGGCTGGGGGTGCAGGCAGGCAGCGCTGCAGGGAACATGGACTCCAAGGCATGTGGCAGCGAGGCCCAGGAGGTAGGGATGGTGTGGGAGAAGGAGACTTATTTACCTATCAGCTACTTAAAGGTAATGTCAGGTTTAACTCTTCCTGTGTAATTTTTTGACATTTAGGGTATGTTGGGGGATGATAATGTACAATTAGTGGCTGGTTTATATATGGTAACAAAAGTTTCTGACTGTTGCTCCCTGTAGTCGTATCTGTACAAGGAGGGTAAGGTCCAAAACTGATCTTTAGCTGGGCTAGAAGGTTCTACTCCTCCCATGCTTATTTCCCCTTTTTTGTAGAGAGGTTTGAGCACCGGATTATCTGGGTGCATACTCTGGCCCTCCACTTCGTGCTGCCCAGCTGGACACGGCTCTGATGAGGAGTTCTCAGTGGTTATCTGTAAGAACTTGTGACCACCCTGAACTGTTTACTCTTCTCCCCACAGGATGGGAAGGTGATTGTGTGGGACTCCTTCACCACGAACAAGGTGAGGCGTCTGGTTTCTAAAGGTGCTCTGGCCCCATTGCCTAGCCCTGTCCCCATTCCCCTCCACACACCCCTGCAGGTGGTTGCCCTGCCTCTCGGGATAGGAACCCCAGGAAAGCCCACCCGAGTTGGAGTGGCTCAACTAGCCCACCGCAGCATCCGTTCCTCTCTCCCGCTCTGAGAAGGGCAGGCGGGGCTGCCGTAGAGGGTGCTGGTCTCGAGGCTGGAAGTGTGTCATGTTCACGCACCCAACTGCATGCCTTATTTTTCTTCCAAGCGATGATAGGAGGTGCCTATGATAGGAGAATTCTCAGTTCTCTCTCCCCTCTCTGTCTTTGACCAGACTCCAGAGCACATGATAGGTGGAGAAGATGAGGCTACAGTGGGGTTGAACTGAAACGTGCCTTAGTGCCTCTTGTGAGTCTGACCTGGGCACACACAGCTCAAGCTAGATCTACATATAGAGTCTTAACTCACGATAAAGGCCAGAACCTACCTGTAGGTGCACCTGCGGCCGGCACTGCGTTGGCATTTACAGTAAGGTGTGCTAGATACGGATTTCAGTATTTATTTAGAGTCTTCCTTTTTACTACATAAAAAAAAAAAAAGAACTCTATATCTATCTCAGAGGGAATAGCACCCACACTGTGCTTGTTGAATGTGTTTAAAAAATGTCATGGGAGACAGCTGCTCTGTGACCTGGTCAGGTGAGGGGCCAGAACCGTTTTGCAGAGTAGAGTCCCTGATAGGCCTGTAGGGAATAATAAAAATAACAGTGGGCATAGGCTTTCCACCTGCTTCCCTGGAAGCCTCTGCCTCTCCTAGAACACCTCAGTGTCTCCTGGATGTGTGGGTCACTTGCTTCTGTTTATACCCTGGTGTGGCATAGAACACGGGGAGCCGGGGCTGCCGCTTGTGCCTGTCACAGGACATGCAGCCATTCTTCGTGAGCAGAGGGGCCAGAGATGTCCTGTGCCACGTGCTACTTCAGCTCATTCTGTGGAGGGGAGTAGATCATTCTTAGCATCTGAAAGGCTGCAGACTGGGAGTGACAACAGAATTTCGGAAGGCAGTATTGGGTTTGTGTTTCCCCACAGAAACACAGAGAAACATAATAGAAAAGACGAGCCCACTTGAATGTCCATTGGAAATCACCTAGTCCCAGCCCCCTACTCCACAGATGGAGAACGAGGGCCAGGTAGGACAGGTGGCCCCCGCTGGCATGGGGTCCACAGCTTGCTGGTGTCGGAACCAGGGCTGGGACCCATGTCTGCCCTGGAAATAAGACCACAGACTCAGATGTTTTTGAACTGTGGCTTTTGTCGTTTGCTTATCAGCATGCAGGCGAATGTGGGTGACTCAGCCACCGGCCAGAAGCCAGGGGCTGTTACGCTCAGTTCTTAGTCCTTCCAGTTCACAGGTTCCGTTCTATCCATGAGCACCATCCAGGGTCCTACTTCCTGCACCCCCATTCATACCTTCCCAGAAATGGTTTAGGACCTATAGCAGACAGAGGCTCTTGTATCCTCACAAGTAAACAAATGTATACATATAAAAAGACATTCCAAATTATATTTTGAAAATGAAACTCAGAAAAAACAAGATAAAGTATATATAATTAAAATGGGATTGGAATATATCTTTCAAAGAAAAAGAATCCCAATACTCAGGCAGATGAACAAAGGAAGTATAACATTAAGAAACAAGTAGACAGGTGGGGTGGCTCCTGCCTGTAATCCCAGCTTTTCAGGAGACTGAGGCAGGAGGATCACTTGAGGTCAGCTGTTTGAGGCTAGTCTGGGCAACATAGCAAGACCCCAACTCTACAAAAACTAGAAAAATTATCCAGGTAGGGTGGCATGCCCCTATAGTCTCAGTTACTCAGGGGGTTAAGGCAGGAGGATTACTTAAGCCCAAAAGCTGAAGGCTGCAGTGAACTGTGATAACACAATTGCATTTCAGCCTCAAAAAATAAATAAATAAATAAATTATGCTAGTGGAGCTTTTTTGTTTATTTGTTTGTTTTTTGAGGCAGAGTCTCATTCTCTTGCTCAGCCTAAACTGCCATGGCGTCGGCCTAGCTCACAGCAACCTCAAAACTCCTGGACTCACGCAATACTCCTGCTTCAGCCTCCCAAGTAGCTGGGACTACAGGTGCCTCCCCAACAATCCTTGGCTAATTTTTAAATTTTTAATAGAGACAGGGTCTCGCTGTTGCTCAGACTGGTCTGGAGTTCATGAGCTCAGGCGATCTGCCTGCGTTGGCCTCTCAGAGTGCTAGGATCATAGGCGTGGGCCCCTGTGCTCAGCACCTAGTTAAGGTTTTTAACTTACATAGAATAGAACATAAAGTTTGCTTGATTGGATTATGAGGGGACTGAGTCCCCTCATCGGTTTCAAGCCAGTCTTTATCCCACACCACTTCCCTCTGAAGCTATAGTATGATTTAATAGGAACTGTGGTGATTTTATTTTGTAAAAATTAAATGTTAATGGCCAAGCATAGTGACTCATATCTATAATCCCAGCAACTCAGGAGGCTGAGGCAAGAGGATCAGTTGAACCCTGGAGTTTGAAGTCAATCTGGGCAGCATAGTATGACCCCATTTCTAAAAGAAAAAAAAAAGTTTAATGCTAAGACCTTGTGTAGAGGTACCTGTCACCTGATCTGTGAACGGTACACGCTTTGTTTCAGGAGCACGCGGTCACTATGCCCTGCACATGGGTGATGGCGTGTGCGTATGCACCATCAGGATGTGCCATTGCTTGTGGGTAAGTGGCGGCTACATCGGCATTTCAGTTTTCCTGTCAGCCATAAAACACTGACAAAGTATATTGGCAAAGACAGGAAAATAAGCAGGAACTTGTGTTGTTATGGAATTTTTGTTAATTTTCTCATATATGATAATGATGCAGTGGCTGTATAGGAAAATATTCTGATTTCTAGGAGGTATGAATGTGCATGTTAAAGTACTTACAAGTAAAATGTCATGTCTGCAGTTTGCAGTCAACGTGTTACATCTGTGAAAGGAGGTGAAGGAATCTAGGCGTCCGTTGTACCATTTTTCAACATTATAATAGGTTTCAAAATCTTCAAAGTAAAAGTTGGAGAAAAAATTATAATATATGAGACTGCCAAACAAAACAAATTTTACGACTTGATGTTAACCTTTGATAACGTCTTTCTTTCCATGCTAGCGGTTTGGATAATAAGTGTTCTGTGTATCCACTGACATTTGACAAGAATGAAAACATGGCTGCCAAGAAGAAGTCTGTTGCTATGCACACCAACTACCTGTCGGCCTGCAGCTTCACCAACTCCGACATGCAGGTCAGTGAGCAGCCAGTGTTAGGTGGAGAGCAGGAAAGAGGAGCTACAGGAAGGGAAGCTTTGTGTTCCAGCAGTTTTTTCTGTTGTTTCTCATTGGTTATTATTACTATTTTCATAAAATCAGAAATGGGAAAATTGGGACGCCTGATTGTTGATAAGCCATATTGAAAAATTCTCCTGGGGGAGGGGATAAAAAAAATTCTCCTCCAGTTGAATTAGTGGGAATGGGAACAGAGCAGGGAACATTCTGGGGTGGAAATTACTGTGTCCTAAGTGGCAGAGCTTCAGAGTTGCATGTTTTACACATCTCGCTGTACATACTTTCCAGTTCTATTTTAACAAATGCAAAAAGAAAATGCTTCAGGTATATGGGCTCTACTTTGAATAAACCCCAGGGGCAACAATACAACTTTTTAACACTTTGACTAAATTTACTTTAGCAAGTTGGGAAAGCATTCCATAATTTTTCTTTTCTTTTTTTGAGATAGAGTCTCACTCTGTTGCCCTGGGTACAGTGCCGTGGCATCATAGCTCACAGCAGTCCTCTTGCCTCAGTCTCTGAGTAGCTGGGACTACAGGCGTGCACCACCAGGTTTGGCTAGTTTTTCTATTTTTAATAAAAATGCAGTCTCGCTCTTGCTCAGGCTGGTCTTGAACTCTTGAACTCCAGCAATCGACCCACCTTGGTCTCCTAGAGAACTAGGAATATAGGCGTGAGCCACCATGCCTGACCCCTAGTTTTTCTTATTCACGCCTATTCAGCAAACCTTCTTGGCATCTACCACGCACACTGCCAGATACCACCTGGGTCTGGGGCTGCAAGCTCATCTTTGCCCACAAGGACCTTCACCAAAGCCTGTGATGATTGGACAGTGGGGAAAGCCGGGGGAGCTCTGAGTGGGAGAGGGGAGGGGGTGTCACAAAACTTAAATGCTGTCAGTGAAGAGGAGGAAGGTACAGTGTGAGGGAGAGGTGGGCAGGGCACTCTGATGCCTTGGCCAGACCTTGTAGGCAGCAGGAGCCATTGCAGGGATGAGTCAGATTTGTTTGTTGGTTTGATGAGTCAGGTTTGTTTTAAGGAGCTGACTGATGTCAGGAGGGGAGGAGAGGCTGGAGGCCAAGTGGTTGGGTAATTGTTCAGTCACTGACAGCAGGGATGTTGAGGCTGAGTGCCCTCAGTTTGCACCTGTTGTTTGAGCCCACCCAGGAGTCTTGCAGACCTGTTCAGTAAGGGGTGCTGTGGCCACAATCAGACATCCTTGGGCCTGAGGGGCAGCCAAAGCACCAGAGAGCATTCAGTCTGGATAAAGGGAGCCTCCAAAGTATACAGGAACAGTAGGTGGTCAGCCATGTGAAGTCCTTCCAGTAGAGAACCATCTGCCTGGCCGTACGTGTGGGGCAGAGGGTGAGGAAGGACTTGCTGTCTAATGAGCAGCTGGCCCTCCACAGGGGCAGCCTGGGACGCAGAGCAGGGTGAAGGTCAGACTGCAACATCAGGTGCTGGCTCCTCTGGTCCCGCTGGTGATCCGAAACAAGGTTTGGATTTCCGTGTGCTTCCCTTCCTCGCCTGGAGATGAGGGTGGTAATACATCCTCCTACATAAGGTTTCCTGAGGACTGAATGAGGTGATTGATGTCAAGTAGTACAGTCGCTGGTAAACATTAATAAATGAATGTTAGCTCTTTTATATTATTAATATTAACACAAAGCTTCATGGACAGTTCAGGTGCTCAGCCTGGTTTGGGCACTGCTGAACCTCAAGCTTTCTTCCAGTCCTAGAATTGAGGATGATAAATTAAAAACGGCTAGTATGAGTCTATGGTACTGAACTTATCAATTTCCTGCATTCCGGGACAAATGAGTGACAATGTGCTAGGGGTTCCGTTTACTGCATTTCTCTGAATAAATGTTTGGTCTTTAAAATTTATTTTTACTTACCCTATAGTAGAAGATCATAAAAATATAAAACAATAAAGTCTTTATTAAGAATTTACTTTTTCACTTTTAAAGATTCTTCATTTCTTTGATGGAAGAGTAGGGTATGAAAATTTTCCAACCTTAAAAAGAAAGACTGGGGTCATCGTTTAAAGCAGAGTGCTTGTAACTGATGAGACAAAAAAAGACTGTAAATTATGGACCCTTTGTTAGGATAGGAAGGAGCACCCAGCAGTGGAGAGTGAGGGATTACAGCATGTTACAGAACACTGGCCCCAAAGGAAGACTCGGTTCAAGTCTTGTGTGTTCACGAGCTGCTTTTAGCCGCCCAAGCCATCTTGTTGGGTGTATATAGGCCTGAGGGACAGCAAGGCTGAAGGGATTCCCAAGACAGCCAGCAGAGGCATGCCAGGATGGAGCAGATTCCCCGCCTTATAATCTATTCCCTCCTTACAGGATAAAAGAGGAGATTCTTTGTATGTTCTGGGCCTAACATGCCACAAAAGGGAAGGAGAAGGGGCAGGGAGGGAAAGCAGGAGAGCTCTTTGCCATTACCTGGACACTGGAGGTGTAGTGTGACCAGTGTGTTGCGTGACCCGAGACGCGAACAAACAGCAGCTTTGCCGTGGGTGTAAACTCGCTCCTGTAATTATTAAGTTAAGAAACAGACTACACAAGATGAGATGGCGTGTAGCAAAGATCTTTATTTAGGGGTTTGATTTTATACCTTTCTAGTCACGTACACACTTAATCTATTATCTATTAGTTTCACCATTACCTCAATTTACCTATCTGAAATCAACTAAAAAGGAAATATCCTGTTACCACATCAACATAATCACTTTTGCAGTAAACATCTTCTTCTAAACACTGACTAATCTCCGGGCAGGTGTGTAAACAAAATCATAAAGAAGAAAGTAGCCACAGGGGAACCGAGTTAATGGAAAAATATCTTCAAGCATTCACTCAGTTTACTCAGTCTGAAGTAATGACTGTGTCTTCTCCTCAGGGCAGAGCACCTATAGACCTCTGACAATATACAGTGTGTGCATTGGGTGCTGGCAGCCTTTTAAGGCCTGGCTCCTGTTTTATTTCTCAGCCATCAGTAATTGCCACCCAGAGATGGCTTTCTGTTGTGGACACTTAAACACTGAAAGTGCCACTTCCTCACAGCCTTATCACCTTGCCCAGGCCCTGCAGGGCAGCAGGAAGGTGGGGAGTAGAGACACTGTTCCATCTAGGCCCCCACTCCAGATCTCCACCCCTGCTGCTCAGTACGAGCTGGCTGCAGGGCTCTGTGGTGCAGTCTGCTGAGTCCCCACTGCCCTTCTCCCAGCCCCAGGAGGGCTTGCTCAGCCAGAGCCCACGCCTACACTCACTAGCAGTGACAAAAATTCAAACTCCAGCTCTGCCTCATACTGGCCATCCGTTGTACAGAGGCTCAAGAGTTTCCCACTAAAATACACTTTTGTTCTTCTCAGTCTCCTGTGCAGAAGCTTCCATAGCTCCTGCCTTTAGGCAGAGTCCCCACCCTGTGAAGGGCTCACCCTTCATTCAGTGCAGACCACACCTTCTCCTGGAGCGCCCACCCTTTCCTTCCCTTCACCTGGTGGCTCTCACTCATCCTGGAAGACCAGCTCAGATATTGCCACACTGGGTTTGGGGCCCCTCCCATTAGCTTACCTGGATCCCAGCACTTCTCACGCTGTCCCATTAATCCTTTTTTGCAGATGTCAACTCCCCAAGCGACCACCAGAAAAACTTTCAGTCAAGCAAAGCTAAGTTATTAGATCTCCGCAGTGAAGGAGAACCTCAGCTTGGCAGAATCTTAGTAGTGTCTCACGATGGAGGGATTTTGGAAGGGTATTTGTGGATTTCAGGGTCTAGGCTGGATGATTTTAAGGTGGGTTTTGCAAAGCAGGCAGGAAACAGGTTTATGACATCATAGTTTTGGATTGGTGAGCCAGTGGGGTAAGGATCTTGATGAGACCCTGGGCGAGCCAGCTGTTAGTCTTGATAAGCAAGTCGTCAAGTTGCTTTGCAGTCTTTTCTTCCAGGAGCCAGTATTTCTATAGCAGGCAGCTAGGTTATTTTTACTTGGTCTCAGTATTATTTAACATAGTAACCGGAGAGTTTGCCAGGTCCAAGAATTGTTTAACACAGCAACAGGGGATTACATAAAAAATTACATTGGTTTCATTCTTACTGTCAAACCTGTTAAATAGACTTCCAGGACAACAGAGACCAAGGCACAAACTTTCTGCAAACCCTGAGCCTTAGCAGAGTGCCTGCACTCGGTCAGCACAGAGCAAACGTATGTTGAATCTGCGCATGGCATGAGTGTCCTCCAGCACCCATCAGTGGCCCTGGGGAGCCTCTGGGCAGCACCCATCACTGGCCCACCCTGCTCTGGGGAGAAGCGATAGGAAAATGTGCCTCGCATGCTGCTCAGACCCCTGATGCTCCAAGTGTGGTCCAGGGACCAGCATCAGCATCAGACTCTCAGCCTCCCCACTGCGGCCTCTTTGTACTAGTGAGCAGCCCAGTGATGTGTGTGCACATTGTTGTCTGAGAAGCACTTTTGGTCTCTGTGCGGCACTGCGAGCTGCTGAGGCTCTCTCTGGTCAGACACCCAAAGAGCACTCACTACGTGCGAGGCTGGTGCAAAGTCCTGTGGCGAGGACACCATCAGAGGTGTCCATGGTGAGGATGCCAGGATTCCAGCTCTAGAGGAGGGCAGAGATAGAAACACAACTCAAGGACTGAGAGAGTGTTGAAAAAGACACTCTGGGAGTGGGAGCAGTGGCTCACCTGTAATTCTGGCACTGTGAGAGCCCGAGGCAGGTGGATCACTTGAGCTCAGAAATTCGAGACCAGCTTGAGCAAGAGCGAGACCCCGTCTTTACTAAAAATAGGAAAACTAGCAGATGTCTTAGAGGGCTCCTAGAGTCTGAGCTACTTGGGAGGTTGAGGCAAGAGGATCACCTGAGCCCAAGAGTTTGAAGTTGGTGTGAGCTGTGATGCCACAGCACTCTACCTTGGGAAACAGAGTGAGACTTTTGTCTCGAAAAAATAGACACTTTTGTCTTCTTGGTAAAAGAGAAATATTTCTGTGCTTGAATCCAGATATAGTGAGATGTGTGTCCACGTGTGTGTTTAAGGAGCCAACTTCTCCCTGTGGAACATTAAGTCGACCAGAGGATTGACTCCCCCCAACAGAAGCAATAACCACAGCCACCCTCTTCCTGTCCTTTTCTGTGGGCAGATCCTGACAGCAAGTGGGGACGGCACGTGCGCCCTGTGGGATGTTGAAAGCGGACAGCTGCTGCAGAGCTTCCATGGACACGGGGCTGATGTCCTGTGCTTGGACCTGGCCCCCTCGGAAACCGGAAACACCTTCGTGTCTGGGGTAAAGACCCAAGGAACATCTCTAGGGGTCCTTTGTCCACTAAGGGGGCCTATGGTGGCAGTTCTTGCCCATTCATGGGACTAGACCGGACATTTCCCTGGAAGGGGTACAAGATTGTGCTTGCTCCCCACCACACGCTCTGTAGAGTGGCTATGCGGGCTCCATGCCTCGAGCGGGCGTTTGGTTGGCTCCATGCCTCGAACGTGCTATGCTGGCTCCATGCCTCAAACACTCACTGTCAAATGACTTTCACTGCTGTGAGACAGGAGGCCCTCTGCTCCAAGCCGCTCACACCTCAGTCCTAGGAGTCAGGCTGGGGCTGTGTGACCTCTAATTGGCAGGGACCCTGGTTTTCTTCTAGAGCATGTGGCTATTTGTATGTGTTGTGCCTTTGTATTATTTCTCCTCAACTGCACTGTGTGTTGTTTTTTTTGGGGGGGGGCGGGTTTGTAGTTTTTGGCCAGGGCTGGGTTTGAACCCGTCACCTCCAGCATACAGGGCCGGTGGTGCCCTACTCCTTTGAGTCACAGGAGCCGCCCAGCGCTGTGTGTTCTTTAATTACTGATAGTATCCTAGATTTGATTGTCTCCCAGAGCACTAAACTTCATCCAGTTCAATGTCCTCTAAAGATGTGAAGATGCTCCTGACTTCTCTGCCTGTATCTCAGCAAAGACACTGAGAGCTGAAGCCCCGGCAGGTCCTCGCACATGCCACTTCATCCCACCCTTTGCTTTGAGTTGGAACCAGCAATGTGGACACCAGTTTTAAGCCATTACTTTTTGACTGTTGAAGCCATTCCACTTGATTGTTGAGAGTATGTTACACTGCCTGAGCTTGGTGACGGGAATTCATCAAAATGCTCTTAGAACCTTGATCATATAATTTGGGAAATCTCAACATTTATGATTCTCTGGGTTGTGTTAGTAACCCGAAGGGAGTGTTTACTTTTTTAGGTGCTGAGGCAGGCCCTGGGTTTGCCCATTGCCCACCCAGCGTGCTGCTGAGGGTAGAAGGGGCCCGGGGCACCTGGTGGTCTGCCATTGCTGAGAGCTGCCCCATGCACCTCAGACAAAGCCAGGACACTTGGCTGCTCAGACTTGGGACCACAGCCTATTCATTAGTGTCCCAGCCAGAGAGGTCCCACTGTGCACTAGTGTCTGCCAGCCTTGTCCTCCAGACCTCAGAAGACAGGAGTAAAGAGAGAAAGACAGGGAAAAAGAAGAGAAGGGCAGTGCCCCAGAGGCAGGGGAGGAGGGGCTCTGGAGGGTCTGCCTCCACTCAGAAATGTGCCAACAAAGAAAACATGCTGAAGGGAGCAGCTGGGCACCATCTCTTGCTCCCTCTCATCCCAGGACCTAGTTCCAGCCTTCTAAGGGTCCATTGGCTGAGGAAAGTGGCCTTCGTTTAGTAAAGCTAGTCTCAGAAAGGTGTGTTGTCAGCCATTTGCTAACAAGAAATAAATGAATAAATGCTCTCTGTTATATTACTGGGACTCATACCTGGTCTAGAGACATTCCTTGTAGCAGCCATAAATCTGGGTCATTTATATTTGCAGGGATGTGACAAGAAAGCCATGGTTTGGGACATGCGCTCCGGCCAGTGTGTGCAGGCCTTTGAAACACACGAATCTGACATCAACAGTGTCAGGTCAGTGAGTAACACACACTTGTTACTTCCCTGCTGTGGGGCATTACGTGGCCTTGGGCAGTCTTAGCCCAGGATCCACCTCCTGTGCTTAGCTGAGGGAGGCCTCCCCAGCAGAAGGGCTGATTTGTGATAGAACTAAACAGTGCTCCAGATCTGATGGGGGAATTTTAATCTAATTGCACTAGGGACAGTTGATACCCTCCTTAAATCGAATTAGTATTTCTCATCCATTCATTCAATATTTATTGAGCATATATGTGCTAGATATTGTTCTGGGAACTGGGAAGACAATGATGAACAAGATAGACAATATCTTTACTCATCTAGAGAAGAAATACTATACAAAACACAAATATAAATATAATTTAATACTGATAAGCACTATGAAAAAAGTAAAATAGGGAGGTGTGATGGGATGGGTTATTTCTTAAGCAGAGGTCAAGGATGGTCACTCAGAGAAGGTGACATTTAAATTGAGGCCAGAAGGATGAAAGAGCCAGGCTTGCACAGAGTTGAGAGGAGAACACAGCTGGCCACTAGAGAGTTTTGAGTTGTGGGGGTGACTAACATGATCATGTTTTGCCTTTAAAAAATCACTCTGGCTGTATCAGGAATAGATTATAAGGGAGCAAGAATGGAAGTCACAGCAGCCAATTAGAAGGTTGTTATATGAGTTCAAAAAAGAAATGATGTTGGCTGGAACTAAAGAACACACAGTAGAGACAGTAATGTCAGGAAGTATGAAGAGATATTTTACCTACCTGCAAGTTAACAAGTTAGGCTGCCATAGCTCAGAGATGCTGCAAGAAGTCATGAAACTTCTGGGTCAGAAATAAAGAACAGCTTATTACGCATAGCAGTGGCAATAGCCAGAGTATTCGCATGTTTGTGCATGTTACTTGAGCCCTAATTCCACAGGGTAACATGAAAAGGGCCAAGTGACGCCTGCAAATGAAAAAGGGTGTATTGTAAAGGAAGAACCCTGAGCTTCAGGAACGCAAATTTTTTATCAGGGGCAGTAAGCAGTGACCCATTTACTAAGACAGGGAAGACTAGAGGGGGTGTAGGACGGAGGTAGTTTTTGCACATGGGTTCAGGAGATTTGGGGGGACTAGTTAAGTTTGATGACTATTATATATCCCAGCAGGAATGTCAAGGGGGTAGCAGGATCTATGAATTGGATCCAAGAAAGAGGTCAGGACTTGGCTTGTATGGAAGATGGCACTTGGAGACCAGATATAAAGTGTCTGCATTATACTTAGAATCCCCAAGAATCTTCATTATATTTAGTGAGAAAACACTACACTTGTTCCTCTTAAAGCAAGAACAAAATAAGGACACTTAATTTAGTAACCCCTGGCCTCAACTATGGGATAAGAAAAAAGACTATCACTTTTCTAAATGTGCAGTAATTACCTAGAAAAATCAAAGGAGTTCAATTTGGAAATTACTATAGATGATAAATTAGTAAGATGCAAGATGGAAGATAAAGTTACAAAACTCAAATTTCAATCCCTATATGTCCGTAAAGCACACAGTTGTTTCTTAATATCTGTGGGGGGATTGGACCTCCTGCAGATACCAAAATCCACGGATGCTCAAGTCCTTAATTTAAAATGCTGTAGTATTTGCATATAACCTCTGCACATCCTCCTGTATACTTAAATCACCTCTAGATTACTTGTAATACCTAATACAATGCAAATGCTATGTAAATAGTTGTTAATACTGCCTTGTTTTTGGAATAATGACAAGAAGAAAAGCCTGTACGTGTTCAGTACAGATGCAGCAATCCATGTTTTCAAAATATTTTTGATTTGCCGTTCATTGAATCCATAGATGCACAACCTGTTGTTATGAAGGACAGATACACAGCTTTAAAATGTACATTCTCTCACCCTCTTCGTTTGATGTCCGTTAGACCATCAATCTCAACTTAGGCCCGCAGCCACAGCCGAGCTAGAAGAAAGATGGCGGCAGCCGTGCGACAGGATTTGGCCCAGCTCATGAATTCGAGCGGCTCTCATAAAGATCTGGCTGGAAAGTATCGTCAGATCCTGGAAAAAGCTATTCAACTATCTGGAGCAGATCAACTAGAAGCTTTGAAAGCTTTTGTGGAAGCAATGGTAAATGAGAATGTCAGTCTCGTGATCTCTCGACAGTTGCTCACTGATTTCTGCACACATCTCCCTAACCTGCCTGATAGCACAGCCAAAGAAATTTATCACTTCACCTTGGAAAAGATCCAGCCTAGAGTCATTTCATTTGAGGAACAGGTTGCTTCCATAAGACAGCATCTTGCATCCATATATGAAAAAGAAGAAGATTGGAGAAATGCAGCCCAAGTGTTGGTGGGAATTCCTTTGGAAACAGGACAAAAACAGTACAATGTAGATTATAAGCTGGAGACTTACCTGAAGATTGCTAGGCTATATTTGGAAGATGATGATCCAGTCCAGGCAGAGGCTTATATAAATCGAGCATCATTGCTTCAGAATGAATCAACCAATGAACAATTACAGATACATTATAAGGTATGCTATGCACGTGTTCTTGATTATAGAAGAAAATTCATTGAAGCTGCACAAAGGTACAATGAGCTCTCTTACAAGACAATAGTCCATGAGAGTGAAAGACTAGAGGCCTTAAAACATGCTTTGCACTGTACCATCTTAGCATCAGCAGGACAGCAGCGTTCTCGGATGCTAGCTACTCTTTTTAAGGATGAAAGGTGCCAGCAACTTGCTGCTTATGGGATCCTAGAAAAAATGTACCTAGACAGGATCATCAGGGGAAATCAACTTCAAGAATTTGCTGCCATGCTGATGCCGCACCAGAAAGCAACTACAGCTGATGGTTCCAGCATCTTGGACAGAGCTGTTATTGAACACAATTTGTTGTCTGCAAGCAAATTATATAATAATATTACCTTTGAAGAACTTGGAGCTCTTTTAGAGATCCCGGCAGCTAAGGCAGAAAAGATAGCATCTCAAATGATAACAGAAGGACGTATGAATGGATTTATTGACCAGATTGATGGAATAGTTCATTTTGAAACACGAGAAGCCCTGCCAACATGGGACAAGCAGATCCAATCCCTGTGTTTCCAAGTGAATAATCTTTTAGAGAAAATCAGTCAAACAGCACCAGAATGGACAGCACAAGCCATGGAAGCCCAGATGGCTCAGTGAATCCTTGCAGAACTTCTGTGCACACTATGTTTTTTTCCCATGTTGTGCAGATTTATTTCACTCTCTCCAAAGCGTTTGCACCATATATTTCAATCCCTTTTATGCTGGACTCCATTTGAAGAAGACATTATTAAAGCAGGAAGTACAAGCATTTAAAATACCTAGTTCCCATATATGCAGGGTCTCTGCGTATTAAGCTGTCTCAGATGTTTTGAAAGCTTTTTCTTTAAACAGAGTAGGTAAGATATCTGTGGCTAAAAAGTTTGGAATTTGTGATAACTTTGTAGTCATATAAAACTTAAGTGCTTTGTGCCTCTCCAAATGTGGTTATTCTAATAAATAGAGAAATGAGCCAAGAAAAAAAAAAAAAAAAAAAATCTCAACTTAGACTTCCCTCTCTCCAGGAAGCCCCTCCGTTCCCAGTGCTGAGGTGGGTGCCCTCCTATGTAAGAGGGACCACTGCATGGCCAGTTTACTCATCCTCCTCCACTCAGGAAGTTTCTCCATAGGAAAATAAAACCTATGAGCTCGGCCATATACACCAAGGCTAGTGGGTTCAATCCCAGCCCAGGCCTGCTAAACAACAATGACAACTGCAACCGAAAAATAGCCGGGCGTTGTGGCAGGTGTCTGTAGTCCCAGCTACTTGGGAGGCTGAGGCAAGAGAATCGCTGAAGCCCAAGAGTTGGAGGTTGCTGTGAGCTGTGATGCCACAGCACTCTACTGAGGGCAACATAGTAAGACTCTGTCGCAAGAAAAAAAGAAAAGAAAAAAGAAAACCTATGGTGGTAGCCAAACCAAGTATTTATGAATTCTTAAAGGTAGGAATAAAAGAATAGATTGATAAATGGAGAAATAAACCCATATATTTAGGAAGTACTAAATATAACTTTTTTTTTCTTATCGAGACAGAATCTCACTTTGTCACCCTCCGTGGAGTGCCGAGGTGTCATAGCAACCTCAAACTCTTGGGCTCAAGTGATTCTGTTGCCTCAGCCTCCTGAGTAGCTGGGACTACAGGTGCCTGCCATAACACCCAGCTGTTTTTAGAGATGGGGTCTCACTCTTGTTCAGACTGGTTTCATACTCATGAGCTCAAGCCATCCACCTACCTCGGCCTCCCAGAGTGCTAGGATTATAGGCATGAGCCACCACATCCAGCCCTAAATATAACTTTTTAAAAGATCATTCTTTCTATATAGAGTGATTGCAGTTCCAATTCAGTTATTTTGCAGAAAGGTATAAATTGATGCTGAGATTCACCTGACAGATTTTACATGGACTAATTCAGTGGGCCATGCTCAGGGTACCTTTTGATTTTCTTCCAGGGCAAGCAGTAGGCTACTCTGTCTGCCGAGGCTGAGGTCACTCTGAATATTGCCATTAGTCTCTTAGCACACCCTTGGTCAAACACTTAGATCACTTAGGACATGGGATAAAAATGACTAAAGCAAGATGGAAGTTTATTCTCGCATTGAAGTCTGAACTGCTATGATGGCTCATTCTTTTTGCAACCCTGTTCCCAGGGTGATGCTTTCAGCCTGCTGGCCCTACTGACCTACTACCACCCTCTCTTTTTTCTAGCCGGTGGGTAGAGGAGAGTTCAGTTTATCACCTTCTGCATGGCCACACCTGGCTGCAGGAAGACTAGAAGGTTGTTTTCTTTCTGCCATATGCCCAGTGTTACTCCCTAGGCCTCACTGTTAGTATTAGGGGTAGGATAGTTCTTCATTGTAAGAGATTTTCCCTGGTAAAGCATTTAGCATCCCTGCCTGCTCAGCACTGAATTCTAGTAGCACCCCCTGAGCTTGGTCACATCTAAAAAATTCTTTTTATATTTAACCCCAGCTACAGGAGAGAGAAGGAGAGGGGGGATGCATGCTGGGAGCACCAGAACTATCTTCTAGATAAACCATGTGTCCTACATTTGGGCCCTGCATCTTCTACCAGTAGGCAGAAATTACAGCCCATAGTCTCAAATGGAGTATAATCTAGAAGTCATTTTATTTTATTTTATTTTATTTTTTGAGACAGAGCCTCAAGCTATCGCCATGGGTAGAGTGCTGTGGCATCACAGCTCACAGCAACCTCAAACTCATGGGCCTAGGCAATTCTTTTGCCTAAGCCTCCTGAGCAGCTGGGACTACAGGTACCCACCATAACACCCGGCTATATTTTGGTTGTACTTGTCATTGTTTGGCAGTCTCAGGCCAGATTCAAACCCACCAGCTCTGGTGTATGTGACTGGAGCCTTAGCCACATTAGCTACAGGCACCACCTTCAAGTCATTTAATTTGACACCAGAGTGTGGGTATGTCTGATACTCCTTGAATTCATGTTCCTTTCAAAGATACGATGTGCCTCCACCATGACGGACTGTGCCTCTCATCCAAACACTCTGTCCTCCATCCCCTTCTTTCAGATCAGTGTAAGTTACACAAAATCAATCTTCCTTCTCCTTTTTCAGACGTTTTGACTCTCACCTCCCCCAAGTAGGAGAGGTAATTCCGTAAGCTGTTTGAAAAGGCCTCTTCCTCTAGCGTTAGTGAGCAAGAAGGCAGAGGTCTCTTGTTCAAGGACGAGGAAACAGCGGAAGATGTACAGGCCACTGCTGTTGTGGGCAGAGTGAAAGGGTTTAAAGATGTCTGTTCTCATCCTGCCTCCGGTTTATAATCTGATGCCTATACTTTCTACTGGTCCTTGGGAAGAGAATGACTATAGCAGTAATCATCCCCATTTATTGGGTGATGGCGCTTTTTATTTGGTACCATGCCACATTCTTTGCATGCACCATCTTATTTAATCTCCACAACAGGGAAAATGCTTTACGATCCTCACATTTCAGAGGAGGAAACTGAGGCTGGGCAAGATGAAGTCACTTGCCAAAAGCATCACATGTAGTAAGTGGTCACTGTAGACCTCTGAACGTGGCTTTGTACGTCTGATTCCAATGTCTGTACATAACCACTTTCTTATCCCTGAGCTCTAAGCCAGGTTTTGGGAATTAGGTATGTGATCCAGGGAAACTACATTTATGGGGGGTCTACTCTATATTCAGTGCCTTATGCAAATACACATATTATCTCACTCCTCACCAACACTCTGCAAGGCCAGTGTCACTGTTCCCTATATACAAGGAAGAAAATTAGTGGCCAGTGAGCCTCCCCCCTTCTGCCTTCTGGTCCATGGAAGTGGAGACTCTGGTTCTAAGAGCCTAGCATGGAACAACCTTCCTTTATGGTTCTGATGGGTTTGGGAATGACAACTCTAAATAAAGTGCTTTTTGCCCAACTCTATCTCCGGCAGATACTACCCGAGTGGAGATGCCTTTGCTTCAGGATCAGATGATGCTACGGTATGTTTTTAAGTTCTTGAGAGTTTTTCCTATTCAAAAGAGAGATTCGTTCATTTAATTATTTAAAAATATTTTTTTCTGGTTACAGAAGTAGTGTGTATTCATTGGGAAGAAAATTTGGGGGGCAAATTAAATTACCTTAATCTTTTTACCCAAGAGAAGTCACAGTTGGATGAATCCCTTTCAGTCTTCTTTTGTTTTTAAACAAAATGCTATATAATTTGCCTTTTTCACTTAGCAACATATTTTTCCATACCAATAAATACTTTCTCCATTGTATTTTCTTCAAGATTGAATAATATTTCATGAATAGTATTCCATGTTTTAGATGTGCATCAGTCTTAAATTTTTGAACAGTTTTAGCTTTTATGAAGGGTTTTTTTTTTCCGTTAAAAACACTACTATAGAATGGTGCCTGTGGCTCAGTAGGTAGGGTGCCAGCCCTATATACCGATGTTGGCAGCCCAGGCCCGGCCAAACTGCAACAAAAAAATAGCCGAGCCTTGTGGCGAATGCCTATAGTCCCAGCTACTTGGGAGGCTGAGGCAAGAGAATCGCCTTAGCCAGGAGTTGGAGGTTGCTGTGAGCTGTGATGCCACAGCACTCTACTGAGGGCAAAAAGTGAGACCCTGTCTCAAAAAAAAAAAAAGAAACACTACTAAAAGTAAATATTTTTTACCTCTCGCTTCTTCCGATTCTCAAACATAACTTGCAAAGCCAAAAATAGATCCAGTTTTAAAGATTTTGATACTAACTATAAAACTATGTTAACTTGTTTTTAAAGAGAAAAAATATTTTCCTATTGCCCCCAAAATATCAAATATCTTATTAAATAATGGTTTTCATTCTGATTTGCTGCTGTGGAAGAGATAAGGAATAGATTGTGAGTTTTGGTAATAATGAAAATGTAAGACTCTGTATGTCAAAAATATATAACAAAATGTTAGAGAATACATTGTTTTTTGGGTTTTTGTTTTTGAGACACAGTCTTGCCATGTCACCCTCGGTAGAGTGCTGTGGCATCACAGCTCACAGTAACCTCAAATTTGTGGGCTTAAGCAATCCTCTTGCCTCAGCCTTCCAAGTAGCTGGGACTACAGGTGCCTGCCATAACACCTGGCTTTTTTTTTTTTTGTTATAGTTGTCGTTGTTTAGCAGGCTCAGGCCAGGTTCGAACCTGCCAGTCCTGTTGTATGTGGCCAGTGCCCTAACCACTGAGCAACAGGTGCCAAACCAAGAGAATACATTTTGGTAAAATTCGCACCACATGTGTAACAGACCAAGTTGAAATTCTGCAAAAATGAATGAGGTTGCAAAATAATATACCCAATAAAAAAGAGGGTAAAATTCAGACTATTTATAAAGCAGTAAATCCAAAATAGCAAGTAAACACCTGTAAATGTTTTCAGTCACCTGTAGTCAAGGAAATGCAAGTTTAAGCGATCAGATACCCATTTTTGCCTCTTGAATTAGCAAAGAAATGCCCAAGGCTAGAGTTGGCGAAGAGCCTTGGACGAGGCTAGGGTCAGGATCTTTGGTACCACTCCTCTAGAGGGAAGATTTGCTGTATGAATCAACAAAAAATCCCTACCCTTTGGTCTGATCGTGTGCTATTTCTTGGGAACAATTCTATTCTAAGGATTCTACTCCTTAGCTATTCTAAGGAAGATACCAGATACGTATAAAGGTTTTTGCATAAGAATAATCATCATAATGTCTATAATAGAGAAAAATTAGCCACAATAAAAATACTTAACAGGGTAGGGCCAGATAGATTTTGATATATCCACATGAGAAATATTCAACAAACATGTAATTCATTTTTTGAAAATTACTTAATAATGTGTGAAAATGCTCAAACCTAATATTAATTGAAGCAATAATGAAACATCTCTCCCATTCACATATACACATACCGTAGAAATACAACTGAAGGAAACAGCCCAGGCATTAGTAACTACCTCTTAAGTTTTGGGATAACTTTCATTTCCTTGCATTTTTGAATAATTTTTTTTATTTTCGCAGTAAACATGTGTCCTTTCTCAGAAAAAAAGTGGGGTCTCATTTTTGTACCAGAAGAGATTTTCTGTATTTGCTGTTTTTTTCCTGTCTCTATCACCGATCTACAGAGGCTAATAAGAATTGTGACTAAGGGATAAGATAATAGGAAAAATTAATAAAGAGCTATTCACCTTATCCCTAAAACTACACAAGCTTCTGGCCCTGCCTGAAGTTCTGTGGTCATCTGATTACCAAACTGGAAATCAAAGGTAAGAGTTTCTCTATTTCTTCATACCCTAGTGTCGTCTCTATGACCTCCGGGCGGACAGGGAGGTTGCCATCTATTCCAAAGAGAGTATCATATTTGGAGCATCCAGCGTGGACTTCTCCCTCAGTGGTAAGATTTCACCTCAGAAATATTCCCAGGACCTGAATGAAACCCAGGGCTCTATCAAGCTTCCCATCACCTAAGCTTTCTGTGGACCAGTATGCTAAATACTCCACATCTGCGTCGCTGTGACCTTGGCCCTGCTTCCTTCAGCTCCATTCACTCCAGGGGCTGCCCTTCAAGGCAGTGATGTGCCTAAAGGTCACATGTGCAATGCCTGTGGGCATTTTTCCCCCAGCTTCCCTTCTCCTCTTCAGACATCCCAAAGCAGGTGAAGCCAAGAGTCGTCTCTCAGTGCACTGAAACTCCTGGCTCCTCTGCCCCACAGTTAAGGCAGAGCTGACAGGCTGGGCCACGGGACCACTCCATTTCCCCAGACACAGCCCCATTCTGTACCTTCGTGTGTGCCACTGCATGTGATGCTGCTACTGCTGCCTGGAACATCGTCTGCCTGCCTCCCCTGCCTGACAAACTCCTACTCAGCCCTCAAGAGCCAATTCAAATGTCAGTTTGATTGTACCTCTTTAAACTCAAGTTTCACAAGTTGCTAAGGGACTAAAAACAATGTGTCTGCAATGCCCTCCTTGATCCCCCTTCCTGGTCCCCTGGCACTTCCATTATCAGGTGATGCTGGATTGATTTATTCCTCTCTGCCCCACGTCCTCCACAAGGACTGGATCCTCTGAATCCTCAGGGCAAACCGTAGGCCAGGGAAGGTGGCTCACACCTGTAATCCTAGCACTGTAGGAGGCTGAGTTGGGTGGATTTCTTAAGATCAGGAGTTTGAGACCAGCCTCAGCAAGAATGAGAACCCTCTCTACTAAAAATAGAAAAACTAGCCGGGGATTGTGGTGGGTTCCTATACTCCCAGCTACTTGGGAGGCTGAGGCAAGAGGATTGCTCAAGCCCCAGAGTTTGAGGTTGCTGTGGACTATGAAACCATGGCACTCTACCAAGGTGACAGAGTGGGACTCTGTCTCAAAAAAAAAAGGGGGGGGGGGCCATAGTGCCTGGTATATGTTTATCAAACCAGTGAATGAGTAAGATGAATGAATGGGTAAATGAGTTGAGTGACAGACACAAAAACAGAAACAGGAAGGAAGAAACTGGCTTAATAATCATGTCACCTTGCTTCAAGGTCGCCTGCTATTTGCTGGATACAATGATTATACCATCAATGTCTGGGACGTTCTCAAGGGGTCTCGAGTCTCCATCCTGTTTGGACACGAAAACCGCGTTAGTACTCTACGAGTTTCCCCCGACGGCACTGCTTTCTGCTCAGGATCCTGGGATCATACCCTGAGAGTAAGAGAGGTGTTCTCCTGTTTTCCTGTGTGTGAGAGGAAAAGGTGATGGGCCTCCTGGAGCAGAGGAGCCTGAGTAGGCAACATGGGCCTGGCCAGCCAAACAGAGCTCTGGTCTCAGTTCTGCCCACAGCACAGAAGGAATGAGGTACCTGGGGAGATAGTGCCCCCCATGTAAGTGTTTGAGCAGAGTAGGCAACACGGTATCATGTAGTTGAAGGAATAGTTGAGTTAATGATCCAAGAGATTCCTTTTGACTCCAGAAGTCTGATTCTTATGATTTTGGACTTTGTCAAACCATAGATAACCAATCTTTTCTCCCTGGAGTGTGGCATTCTGAGGGTCAGAGCCCTGGGAGGCCCATTCTAGGAGGCCTGTTAAGCTCTTGGATTTTATGCCAGATTTTGTGTGTGTGTACATTTTTCCAGGAAAAATGCCCTCTTGGCTTTCATTAGATTCTCCAAGAGAGCTCCATGACCTTGCCAAATGTTGGCTGTCCCCAACACCACCAAAGTAGCCTGTTCATAAAGCCAAGTTTATTGCTTACCTCAGTGTGGAAGATCACAAACTTGGCAGTGGCTTAGTAGCATCTCAGACGGGGACAGCAAAGGTTTGCAGGTGTTTGAGGTCTGGTTGAAGGCAGGTCTTTTGACAAAGGGATTTATTTAGGATTGGAAAACTTGTGGCATAATACAGTTTTAAGATTGCTGGATACAGGATTATGGGGAGAAGGATTTTAAGGAAAGTTTTGAAAAGTAAACAATTATTTGCAGCTCTATATTGGATCTTTTCTAAGGAGTCTTTTTTGAGTAGTCTAGTTTTAGGATAATGAGATAAAAAGATTTTTTGCGAAGTTCTTGAAATAAAAATGTTATCTGTGAGTTCATCTTCCTGGGGAAGAGGGTCCTCAGTTACCAAAGTCAGGTCAGTGCACACAGCTGCAGGGCACAGAGGGTCGGTTCTCAACCTAGAATTATCAGCGTCTGATAAGGAGGCTGCAGATGCCCTACCAGATGCCCTTCTCACTAAGGGAGAAGAGAGTCAAGTCCAGAGCAGCACCTTCGAGTTGCCGATGTTATCCAAGGCTTGTGAGTGCCCCATTTTGGATGGAGGGAGTGTGTGCATGTGTGAATAGATGAACTTTTATCTCTTTAAACTAAAGTTTTATAAGTTATTGACTACTAAGGGACTAAACATTATCTGTTTGTATCTTTACAGGTCTGGGCATAATCATCTTCTCGCAATGTATGCATACATACCTGAGGATAGAATCTGAAATATTCACCTGTAAATAGATAATACCTCTAGAGGAGTTTAAGGCTTATTGCAATTTAGCTTAAGGGAGCAACTCCACAGCCCAAAGTTCACAAAACACCTCCAATATTACTATTAAAACTGCCACCCCTAGAAATCTCTTGGTGGGAGCCTTCAATACTACAGGAATACCGTCCAGTACAGTATTTTTTATTTCAAACGCTCTTAAAAATGTATCATTTTTCATGTTGTTTTAAATTATTCTAGTCTCAACTCTTTCTGTTACCAATAGAAGTAAGCCTTTAATATATTCCGTATTATTTCTTTGAATGAGATTCCTTTTCAGAGCACTTTAAAATCTGATTTTTCTTGGTGTGCACTGTGAAGTTTGGAGCCTTTCTCTGGAACTGTTGGTTTTATGGACTGTATAAGGACTGTTAATTGTCTATGATAAAAGAAAATTCCAATTCTAGATGTCATTAGACAAAATTACTTTTTTAAAATGTGTTTTTATTGTAAATCTTTTTCAGCCTCCTGTCCTTCTGTCTTTTTTTCAGATAAAACATTTTGTTCATGTGAACTGCCATAAATGAAGCAGAGATATGCATAAAATGGACAGGATGTTTGCTTTGTAAATTAAGTGGTGGCGTATCACTGTGTCACTTGGACAGGGCATTTTCTTTAAATTGAGGGAAAAGCTGGATGCTATTTGTAACATAAATGCTTCTGAGAGCAAGGAAAACTCTTCTGTGGGGGAACACGAGACAGTAAACTTATTTACAAACCTCTTAGTAGTATTAGTGGAAACGCTTAGGTTGAAGTGAATCTTGTCCATATAAATTATATTTATGTATTGCATTGCAATTGTAATTACATATGCAGATTGATAGGTCTTGAATAATGTCTTTGTTCCTCTTATATTGAGAGAAAAAGAATATAAAAAGAATTATCTTGTCTTTATCTGAAATTCTGTAAGTCCTTCTGAAGATACCAAGTATTTTTTGTTATAGGATCCCTTCTTTTCCTTTCTCTTTTTTTAAAGGTGTAGAGATTTATTCTACATCTTATTCTTTCTGTTTTAGAAAACTCTTCATTCAAAAAGATGGTGTGAGGCTGGATGCAGTGGCTCACTCCTGTAATCCCAGCACTTTGTGAGGCCAACGAGGCAGGAGGATAACTTGAGGCCAAGAATTTGAGACCAGCCTGGGCAACATAGAGAGACCCATCTCTATGAAAAATTAGCCAGACTTGATGGTGTGTACCTGTAGTCCCAGCTACTTGGGAGGCTGAGGCGGGAGGATTGCTTGAGTCCCAAGAGGTGCAGTGAGCTTTGATGACACCATTACACTGCACCTTCAGTGACAGAGGGAGACCCTGTCTTTAAAAAAAAAAGACAAAAAGCCCCACAGCAATGGCATACATATTACTTAGGGGACTAGAAGATCACCTCAGAAAATGGACATTCCCAGGTGGGGCTTGCTTAGTGGGTGGCCCAGGGCTGAGGGCCAGGACCTTGCTGCAGCAGAGAACCGCCTGTGCCACCTCCCCCGAACTGTCTGGTCTCTTCTCTTGGTCCTGCTGCAGCTCAGTCCTCTCCTAGTGGTAGCTCTGGCTTTGCAGGGTCACCCCCAGGCCCTTCTTCTCAGAGCAGCCTTGCCAGAGCCAGAGCCAGGTACAGCCATGGGGCAGTCCTACACCTGGCACAGCCTCAGGGGGTGGGCCAGGCCTACCTTCAGAAGTCAGTCAAAAATCAGTCAGCCCAGCTTTTCCATCAACTCACTTTAAATAAAGCATAATAAGTTATAGTCAGTCATTTGTGGAGCAAATAGTTACTGAGAGTTTCATTACACACCAGAGAGAGAAAGATAAATGGTCACAACTGCCTCCAAGGAACCCAGCATTAGGGAGGGAACATACTCCAGAGGGATCACTTTTTAGCACTGGTGGATTCTAACCTGGGCAGGGGCTCAGGAAATAGGCATGGTGTCTGCTCAACTCCTACCATCTGCCGAAGAGGCCCAGGCCCCAGAGTCTTTCCAATGGAATTTCCCAGCTCTACCCCAGAATGTTCCAGAGTGATCCCTGGTCCAGCTGACCGCCTTGTGGTGGATTCCCTATCAACTTTAGCAGACCTTTTTTGGTCTGTCTTCTGACTCTCAGAAATCACAGAAGACAGGGCAAAGGAAAGGTCTCCTAGACTCAGGGGAAATTCAAGGGTCTGTACTTGGAGGGGTGGAGAGCATCTTCAAGATACGTGCAAAGTAGCCCATGACTTTGTAACGAAAGCATTCCATAGAACACTTTCACTTTCCCTGTGGGCACTGAGCCACCTCCCCTGTAAGTATGTGCCCTCGTTAGAGTGGGGTGTTGTTTGGTATTTACTGATGAAATACTTGATTTGAATATACTGCACCATGTGGAGACCCAAGGGTAAACTCCAAACACTGTATTTGGCATATTGAAAAAATGCTGAGTGTAGTTTTATAATCAACTGTTTTTCTAGAGAACTTGGGGGCAAACCTACCAAACCAATTGTGAAAGGGCCAAAAAGATGTGCCCCCAGGATAACCTTGGGCAGCCTCCTCCTGGCCAGAAAAGAAAAAGTTTAGGCAGAAAAGAGGCAGTATTATTGGGTACTGATGGGAAATATTGTTGAAATGAAACCAAGTCAACTGCTTCAGAGTGGGCAGGCAGCCTCTCAGAGAGTTTCAGTATTACTTGGGAAAGAAGTATGGAGACTCTTCAAAGAATTCAAAATAGACCTTCCACTTGATCCCACAATCCCATTACTAGGTATCTAACTAGAAGAAAAATATCATTTCGGGTGGTGCCTGTGGCTCAAGGAGTAAGGCGCCAGTCCCATATGCCGGAGGTGGTGGGTTCAAACCCAGCCCCGGCCAAAAACCACAAAAAAAAAAAAAAAAAATCATTTCATCCTAAGGACATTTGCATTAGACTGTTTATCACAGCTCAATTTACAATTGCCAACATGTGGAATCAACCCAAGTGCCCATCAACCCATGAATGGGTTAATAAGCTGTGGTATTTGTATACATGGAGTACTGTTCAGCCATAAAAAGATAGAGACTTCACATCTTTTGTATTAACCTGGATAGAGTTGGAGAACATTCTGTTTAGTAAAGTATCACAGTAAGGGAAAAGCAAGTATCCAATGTACTCAATACTAATATGAAGCCAATGGACAAATTAATAGGCACCCACACAAGAGAAAAATTCAATTTAATTCAAATGGGAGAGGAGAAAGAAGGGGGATTCGTGTGCTCCCACCTAATGGGCACAGTGTAAGGGTATATGGCACACCTGGGTGAGGGGCGCTACAACAGGGACCTTGCCTGACAAACATTGTAACCTAATCATTTGTACCCTCTTATCAATCTGAAAAAAAAAAATTTCAGTTATGAAAATAGTTCCAACCTTGAGGAGCCCCTGAAAGTGTCCCAGAGACTCTGGATCCTACTCTGAGAACAGCTGATCCAGGCTAATGAGCCTTTTCCAGCCCCTGTGTGAGACCTCCGAGGACCATCAAGGCTGTAGGAGGAGCTTGGAAAAGAAGTGGGAAGAGACCAACTGGGGTAGCTGAGGAGGGAGGCCCTCAGAGGAGGTCACTGAGGGGCACAGAGAGACCATAGGAGGGGCTGAAGACAGCTGGGACCTGTGAGCTGCTAGAAATATTTTCAAAGGAGGACATCTGGGATCCTGGGGTAAGCACAGCACACAGGTTAAAAGATTAAAGTAGGGCAAGGGTCAGGGCTACATTGCTTGCCCCAAGCCTGGGAGAGCTGACTAAGCCAAACTTCACTGCTGAGAAATATCAAGTCACTAACAGGCCCTTGCCCTGGAGATGTGGACTGGGTAAGCAGGAGATGCCAGGAATTCTGATGCAGTGTGGTGGAGAAGCCTGAGAGTGAAGCTTTTTGTCTCTGAGGATGTGATGCTAAACCTTTTACCCTCTTATCTGTGATAGGAGAACACTGAGTCACTGTTCAGGGCATGCCACAGACCCCTGTTTCCAGACAGGACTTAGCTGGGGCCAGACTGGCCTTCAAGGATGGCTGATGTCCACAGGGGACTGTAGCCTCTAGTAGGCTGCCTCAGGACCAATGCAGTGAAAGAAATGAAAGATTTAATATGTTTGCATCATTATAAAAAGGATGAGGGGGGAAGGTTATGGGTTGGTTAATGGATATTAAGTTACAAGTAGACAGGCATAAGTTCTGGTATTCTATAGCACTATAGGTGACTATACATAATTTATCATATATTTTCCAATAACTAGAAGGATTTTGGATTTTCCTGTCCACCTAAATAAAGAGAGGCTCTGTAAAAGAAGAAACTTATTTGGGAATTGGGCATTGCAATGATAATGTGTGTGCCATAGTAAACCATGTATGTATTCCAGGGAAGTAAAGGATAACAAAGGTTTTTAAAAGGAAAAATGAGAATTACATAATTATTCAGAAATAATTATTTGTGGCTACAAAGATCAATAATGGGCCATGGCAGTCTGAGGTTGGACAGCCAGTTGCTGGACAGATGGCCTTGCAGAGGTGTTTGTGCATGGTTGCAGTGGTCTTTGTGCAAGATTGTGTTTTTGCCTTCTTTTGTGATACTTTTTGTTATCAAACCTACAAGCATGAGAACCTTTCTTCATGGCCTTCCTTGGATGTAGTTTTCAAGGTTTTTTACTTTAACACTAATAAGTCCATTTTTATTCTGACAACTTTCACATCCCAGCACGAGGAAATAAGAAAGGTTTCAGAGTTGGACATGCTAATGACTGATTTGATCATTACACGTTGTATACATGTATTGAAAGATACACTGCACTCGTAAATGTGTAATTAATGTCAAGTAAATTATTTTTATTGTGGATTAATATGGGGCTACAAATGTTTATGGTACATTGTTTTTGTTTCTAAGGTAAGGTTCGAGTTGTAGTTGAGCTTTGCACCCAGGGGTATGTGCTGAACACCCTCACAGTAGGTGAGGCCAATTGCCCTCCCTTGTCCCCTTCAATCGACTGTCTTGTGCTTTATCTTTCACATGGGCATGTACTTGTTTATATATTAGTTTTGAGTATATTGGATACGTTTTATTCCCATTCTTGAGATACTTTACTAAGAAGAACGTATTTCAACTCCATCCAGGTAAACACAAAAGATGTAAAGTAAATTTGTTTAAAAAACAGAACCAGGAAGAAAAGGATGCAGACCTTCTTTTTTTTTTTTTTTTTTTTTTGTAGAGACAGAGTCTCACTTTATGGCCTTCAGTAGAGTGCCGTGGCCTCACACAGCTCACAGCAACCTCCAACTCCTGGGCCTAAGCGATTCTCTTGCCTCAGCCTCCCGAGTAGCTGGGACTACAGGCGCCCGCCACAACGCCCGGCTATTTTTTTTGGTAGGATGCAGACCTTCTAATAAGGAGATGGGATTGGGAATGATGCTGTGGTCAACTTAACCTACGTAAACAAATATGAAAAACTTATTGGAAGTGGGTATGAGCATTTACATGAGGACTGCGACAACAGAAATTGACTATCTTTGATCCCAAGATTTCCTAACCAACAAACCATTGTTTAGCTTTATCATAAACCAGGAAGTCAGTTTCCAACCTGTGTATTTTCCACAGTAGTAAGCAGCCTCCCATTCTTAGGTCTATATCTGAGAGAAATTAAAACATACACCCTCACAAAAACTTGAACACAAATGTTCATAGCAGCATTATTCATAACAGCCAAAAGTGGGAACAACCCAAATGTTCAACAGATGAATGGATGAACAAAATGTGGTATATCTATACAATGGGGTAGTATTGAGCAATAAAAAGAAATCAAGTGCTGAAACATGCTACGACACGGATGAGCCTTAAAAACATGCTAAGTGTAAAAAAAAAAAAAAAAAAAACAGAGACAAAAGGCCACCATGGCTTGGCACCTGTAGCACAGTGGTTATGGCGCCAGCCACATATACCAAGGATGGCGGGTTTGAACCCAGCCCGGGCCTGCTAAATGACAATGACAACTGCAACAAAAAACAGCAGGGCGTTGTGGCAGGCAGTTGTAGTCCCAGCTACTTAGGAGGCTGAGGCCCAAAAGTTTGAAGTTGCTATGTGCTGTGACGCCACAGCACTCTACTGAGGGCAACATAGTGAGACTCTGTCTCAAAAAAAAAAAAAGGCCACCGTGTTGTATGATTTAATTTATATGAAATGTCCAGATCCATAAAGAAAGTAGATTAGTGGTTACTTAAGGCTGGGCATGACAAGTAACTGCTGATGGCTACTGAGTTTCTTTGGGGGTAACTGGGATTAAATAGTAGTGATGGCTGCACAGCTCCGTGAATATACTAAAAATCAATCAATTATGTATTTCAAAGGGCAAGTTTATGGTATGTGCATTACATCTCAAAGCTGTTATTAAATACACGATGTCCATAAAGTTTGTGTGCAATTTAAAATAGTTAACTATGTAAACTTTATGGACACCCTGTATTTATGGAAAAATAATAATCACTGGCTATTTTCAATATTAAAAGAAAAACAGCCAAAACTGCTTTGTCACATTTTGGCTTTGGCTGTGAGTGGGGCAAATGAGTATGGTAACACTTGTTAGTTATTATAATACAAATAGAAAAAGTTTCTCTGTAATGCTAAAGTTTTACTATGTACAGGCACTGGGCTAAGCACTTTGCATGCACCCACTAATGTAATCCTTGTAACGGCCATATGATGCTGACATTTCATTATCTCCATTTTTTAGATAGGGACATTGAGGTTAGGAGAGTTAATTAACTTGTCTATGGATGCACAGCTTCCAAGTTACCGAGCCAGATTTCAAGCAAGTCTGAATGCAAACTGCCTCTTATTGTGTGGACTGGGAACTCCAGGTGGAGGTTAATTTATTCATCTGTTGTTTAGTTCTATTGATAATTATTACCAATGGCAGTGCCAGAGAATTGACCACTCTACACCAAGCCACTTCAAATCTAAGAAAAAAACTATGTGCTTACTGTTAAAAATAACGTTCAGAAAGATAAAATTATGACTCTTACAAATAAAACATGAAAGGTTGGGTGCGGTGGCTCACACCTGTACTCCTAGCACTCTGGGAAGCTGAGGCGGGTGGATTGCCTGAGCTCACAGGTTGGAGACCAGCCTCAGCCAGAGCAAGACATCATCTCTAAAAATAGCTGGGCTTTGTGGCAGGTGCCTGTAGTTCCAGCTACTCAGGAAGCTAAGGCAAGAGAATCACTTGAGCCCAAGAGTCTGAGGATGCTGTGAGCTATGATGCCACAACACTCTACCAAGGGCAACAAAGTGAGACTCTGTCTCAAAACAAACAAAAAAAGTGTGGCCTGTAGCTCAGTGAGTAGGGCACCAACCACATACACCAAAGCTGGCGGGTTTGAGTCTGGCCCAGGTCAGCTAAACAACAATGATAACTGCAACCAAAAAATAGCCAGGCATTGTGGTAGGCGCCTATAGTCCCAGCTATTCGGGAGGCTGAGGCAAGAGAATCACTTAAGCCCAAGAATTGGAGGTTGCTGTGGGCTATGACACCACAGCCCTCTACCAAGGGTGACACGGTGAGACTCTGTCTCAAAAAAAAAAAAAAACCATGAACATGTATCAAAACTTTTATTAAGCCCAGGGGCAATGGCTCAGTAATCCTAGCACCTGGGAGGCCAAGGCAGGATTGTTTTAGCTCAGGAAATGAGACTGAGCAAGAGTGAGACCCTATCATCACTAAAAACAGAAAAATCAGCCAGGCGTTGTGGCGGGTCCTTATAGTCCTACTATTCTGGAGGCTGAGGCAAGAGGACTGCTTGAGCCCAAGAGTTTGAGGTTGCTGTGAGCTAAACTGACACTACAGCACTCTACCCAGGGTGACAGAACGAAACTCTGGCCCAGCAGCAAGCCAGCACTTGCTTCTCAAAAAAAGAGTTATCTTCATAAGAGGGCATATATTTGCTTCAAAATTCTAGAGGTCTTCACTGCCTCCCAATAGTGCTTGCCAGAGGCTCTATAGAGCATCTCTATTTAACACTTCAAGTACCACTGGGTCTGTTGGATCATAAGACCCAAATGGTAGGGCAGCTTTACTGCAGCCTAAAGCTTCTGCAGAGCTTAATCCTTTTTTTTTTGGAGACAGAGTCTCACTTTGTCACCTTGGGTAGAGTGCCAGGGTGTCACAGCTCACAGCAACCTCCAACTCTTGGGCTCAAGGGATTCTCTTGCTTCAGCCTCCCAAGTAGCTAGGACTACAGGTGCCCACCATAACACCTGGCTATTTTTAGAGATGGGGTCTGTTCTTGCTCAGGCTGGTCTGAAATTTGTGCACTCAGGCAATCCACCCAACTCCACCTCCCAGAGTGCTAGGATTACAGGTATAAGCCACTGTGCCCAGCCCTGCAGAGCCCAATCTTATTCTGGTCCTCCACCCACCCTGATTGGGTTGAAGTAGAGCATTCAAATGTGGTATATGTTGCCTCCAAAATCCAAAACAGTCTATTGCTGTCAATTGAATGTTTGTGTCCCCCAAACCCCAGTGTCATGGTATTAGGAGATGGGGCCTTTGGGAGGTGATTAAATCCTAAGGCTGAACCCTCATGAATGGGACAAGTGTCCTGATAAGAGACCCTAGAGAGTTCTTAACCTCTTCTGCAATGTGAGGACAAAAAAAGGAAACTGTTGTCTGCAAACTAAGAAGCAGACACAGAATCTGCCAGCACCTTGATCTTGGACTTTTCAGCCAATAGAACTGTGTAAAATGAATTCCTGTTATTTATAAACCACCCAGTCTATGGTATTGTGATAGCAGACCCTAGAGAGTTCTTAACCTCTTCTGCAATGTGAGGACAAAAAAAGGAAACTGTTGTCTGCAAACTAAGAAGCAGACACAGAATCTGCCAGCACCTTGATCTTGGACTTTTCAGCCAATAGAACTGTGTAAAATGAATTCCTGTTATTTATAAACCACCCAGTCTATGGTATTGTGATAGCAGACCCTAGAGAGTTCTTAACCTCTTCTGCAATGTGAGGACAAAAAAAGGAAACTGTTGTCTGCAAACTAAGAAGCAGACACAGAATCTGCCAGCACCTTGATCTTGGACTTTTCAGCCAATAGAACTGTGTAAAATGAATTCCTGTTATTTATAAACCACCCAGTCTATGGTATTGTGATAGCAGCTGGAATAGACTAAGACACCTACCAAACTCTGTGCCTCTTTTTTTTTTTTTTTGTAGGTGATGCAAGATATAGCAACTCCTTCTTTTTTTTTAGAGACAGAGTTTCACTTTGTTGCCTCGGTAGAGTGCAGGGGCGTCACAGCTCACAGCAACCTCCAGCTCTTGGGCTTAGGCAATTCTCTTGCCTCAGCCTCCCGAGTAGCTGGGACTACAGGCGCCGGCCACAACACCTGGCTGTTTTTTGTTGCAGTTTGACTGGGGCTGGGTTCGAACCCACCACCCTCGGTATATGGGGCTGGCACCCTACTCACTGAGCCACAGGCACTGCCCTATAGCAACTCATTTTTAACTCTGAAAGGGATATTTCAACATGCTCCAGACCACTAAGCCTCCAGAAATTTCATAGCTAGCACCAATTCTGTATCAGCCTGGGTCCAAACAAGAGAAAGAAACCATAGAGTAATATAAACAGAGAAAGTTTAATATAAGTATTACCTTTATCAGGGGATTGCAGTGATGAGGTCTTGCCCAATAAAAAGTAAAGAGAGGGCGGCGCCTGTGGCTCAAGGAGTAGGGCACTGGTCCCATATGCCGGAGGTGGTGGGTTCAAAAGCAGCCCCGGCCAAAAACCACAAAAAAAAAAAAAAAAAAAAGTAAAGAGAACTCTAAACAATATAAGAATGATAGTATAAGCAGCAGCCTCTGCTCTAGAACTTAATATTCCTTCAACTTTCATTATACTCATCAACTAAACCGTTGAGCACTGTTTATGCTAAACAGTTGGTACTGTTGGCCATTCCTTTGTCCACCTATCGCTAGACTGCAGGGTCCTTCAGGTCAGGGAACACATGTCTTGTTTTCTATTTTATCTCCAGTTCCCAAGGAGGAGGCCTAGAATCCCAAAGGCTTTAACTGTACATTCCAGAATGAGTGAATGTAGCTAACGGTGTGTGTGTGTTGGGGGCGGGGGGGTGTCCGCCTGTTTCCTGCCACATGAGCTAACTCCAAAGACAGGAAGTCTCCAACGCACACCTGAATGCTTCTGTCCAATTTGGAAATGCTGATAAGGCTGCAAGAGAACCTTCCTTGCAGGGCTGTGTGTAGCCTTTGCCACCCTCTCCTTAAAATGTTAGAGGCACTAAGGGAGATGAGGGACTAAGGAATAAAAAAAGGCTGAATTTAGGACAACTGGAAATTGAGACTGGGAGAAATGAATCAGGGAACAGCTGCTATGTTAAGAGGAGGCAAAAACCCAGCCCACACTGCCCCCTCAGGTTCTTAGTAGCCAGGCTTGGAACTAACCAGGAGAAGAGTCTCACAATGTAAACAGGCCTCGCATCCACCACTGTGACAGGTGCAGGTGGGATTCCCATCAAAGGCTCCTCTCAGGACCTAGAAAAGCAACTGCTGAGGCCCATCCGGGTGGCCTGGGCCGGGCCTAGAAAGCAGGCAGGAGGCCCAGGCCAGCAGCAGTAGCAGCTAGGTCATGGCAGACCCATTGAGGGAGCACACCGAGTGACTGCTGATTGACTACCTGGAGTACAGCGCGCGGATCCGAGTGCCCCGGAGCCGACGTCGTCCTCGCCCGAGGCCACAGTGCTGCGCTCCACGATGGCCGATATACAGCAGCGCCACTGGTCCTTCTTCTCCGCCTACATCTGCTACCCGGGGAATCGCGTCGAGGTGATGGAACGAATGGTGGACGCCATGCTCTCAGACAACCAGACCCTCAACTGGGGCCGGGTGGTGACGCTCGTGACCTTCGCGGGGACGCTTCTACAGAGGCCTCCAGTAGAAGCCAGGCAGGAGAAGCGGAACTTCAAGTCGCAACCGGAGGAGGGAGAAGACGAAGTCGCTAGGCATTGCCAGCGCCTGGTGGCCCTGCTGAGCTCTCGGCTGGTGGGGCAACACCGTCCCTGGCTGGAGGCTCAAGGCGGCTGGGTGAGCACGCGACTCTGCACGGGGACACCGCGAGTGACCAGGCGCAAGGTGTCTAGAAAGAAGGGTTTTTTGTGTGTGTGTGGGTTTTTTTTACTTTTTATTTTTACTGTATCACTACAAATTTTACTCACAAATCCATCTTTGTAGTTGTCATTTACTATATAAAAAATTCCAATTATGAACTGGTTTGATCAATCAACTACAACACTTTTTAGAAGACATGGTACAAAAGGGTCGGCTCAGAATCGCCCAGATCTTTCACGGTCTCGTGATCGCCTCCTGTCGCGCTCCAGTCCTCCACCACGACCACGGTCTCTAGACCGAGAACGACGCTCCGGGGACCGGGACCTGGACCTGTGCTTCTTGCGCCGGCGTCCGTACAGCTCGCGGCGCAGCTCTCTGGAAATGGGCTTCAAGTGCATGAAGTTACAGAAGCCACCTCGTGTGCACTCCCCCATCTCGTACTGCCGGCAGCAGGCCTCCCTGAAGTCGGTCACCGGTGAGAGCTCAGCGTGGATCGGCTGCCCGTTGAACCAACGGTTGTTCAAGTCGATCACTGCCTTTTCTGCGTCCTCTTCCCGGCGAAACTTGACATACACGTTGCCCACCAAGTGGTCTCCCAGGTTATCGCAGACGTTCATCTCCTCGACTTCCCCGTACTTCTCCTCCATTTCTGTAAAAACCTCCTCAAAAAACTCATCGTAGTGTTCCTGCATCTCGACATCGCTGACGGCACAGCGCAAGCCGTCGGCAGACTGGGAAGAGTTTTGAGGGTTACGGTAAATGTTCAATAGGGCAATGGTCTGGCTAAAGGTCGGTTTATTGTGCAACCGAGAGCACCGGTCTCCATGACGACAAGCTCCAATTTTGAAATAAAACGAACAGTTGACTTTGTCTTTCTCGGTGCCGAAGATGGAGGCCAAGTATTCCGCCATTTCCTACACGCCGACAACAGACGCCGATTCTGCCGAAGCCACAAACGCGGCTCACTCTGCCAACGCAGCCGACGACCACCTGCTGCCGGGTGTGCAGAAGGTCCTCGCCCTGACAGTTCTACCCGGGAATGTGGGACAGTGTCGCTGCATCGCTTTTACAAGTCTCGACGACTCTCTCCCCGCCCCCAATGGGGCGGTGCTATCCAATCCGGAGCCACGCTATCCAATCCGGCGCCGCGCTACCTGCGCTGGGGCGGGACGTGTAGCGGGGGGCGGGGCATAGCGCGCAAGGCAGCTTCCGCCTCTCGGCCCTGGAGCCTGGCTCCCTCCTTCCAGAGCTCCTTGTGTTCCTGGACTGCGGCGGTCCTCCTATCCTAGAGCCGCTGACCGAGCTCCTCCGCGGAACGTCACGGGCTGGGACGAGGGGGCTCAGCTCGCCCCGGCCGCGGTAGCACTGGAGAGTCTAGGCATTCTGCTGCCGCGTGGGCCCTGTCGCCCTGAAAGCAAGAAAGGCTCTTTTCAGTGGGACTGGAACGTTCGGTGTCAAATCCGGGTTTGTTCTCTCGGCAGTCAGACCGGCAGGAATCGGCCTGGCTAGATGGCTCTTGGGAGCCCATTCAGAGGCAGCAGCGCCCGAGTTGGGTCTGCACGTTACGTGGTTGCCCAGCCTCAGCCCGCCCTCGGGGGCTTTTAGGAACCGCCGCCTTAGGTCTGGATGCTCTTCTCTAGAGACCTCCAGCTTGTGCAATGAGTAGCGGTGTGGCCCAGGCCACATGAGGTTTTTTCTCCGCCTATCACTTGCACCTCTGGAAAGACTCAGAACCCACCGATCGATCACAGCCCTTCTTAGGACGAACCGGGACCACAGGCTTTGGAATGTGCGTGGTTACTAGCGGTGGCGCTGACTTGAGTTTCTTTAACTTTCTTTGAGATGAAGTCTTGCTTTGTTGTCCAAGTTGGTCGCGAACTCTTAGGCTCACGCGATCCTCCCGCTTCTGTCTCCCTAGTGGTTCTCGATTGCAGGCGGGAGTTGGAGCGCCCAGCTGGTTCCCTAACTTCTAGTCCACTGCACTCACCTCTCAGCAAGGACCTGTGCCTCTTGGGTTCTTAGCTAGGTCCCGTTTCTTTCTTCTTCCTTATTGGAGTTGAATCAACACTGAAATGACTCTTTTATGGGATTACATATAGCCAAACTATTAAAACCAACGATTTTCTTTTAAATCCATAATTTAACTTCCTGTGGGCGGATTCCATTTAGACTTATAGTGGCTAATTGAGTTCCGTTTGAAGAGAGAACGATAACATGAGGTGTTTGTGTCGGTCTTCAGCTCTCTGGGCATTTCTAAGAACCCCACTTGAGCCTTGTCTTAACCAGCATCTGGCCCCTAAGGGCTCTCTCTGCACCTACAGAGGAAAGGGGGCCTGGGGGACATTGTTTTTTGACTTCGTTTTTCTGGCTAATTCACACTAACTGAAGATTAATCTCAGTCAGGAGGGGTGGCTCACACCTGGAATCATAGAACTCACAGAGGCTGCAGAAAGATTGCTTGAAGTCAGGAGAACAGCCTGAGCAACATAGTGAGACCCCTTCTCTGCTAAAAATAGTGAAAATTAGCTTTGTGTTGTGGCAGGCACCTGTAGTCTCAGCTACTCGCAAGGCTGAGACAGGAAGACTGCATGAAACCAGATGTTTGAGGTAGCTGTGAGACAGGGTGATGCTACACACTCTGGCCTGGGGGACAGAATGAGACTCTGTCTCAAAAAAAAAAGTTAAGAGATTAACATTGAGAAGCTGGAATTTAATCTGTCACAGGATTTTCTTAAAAAGGCCTAACATTTCAAATTAGGGCAACAGGATTCACCCTCCCTCATCTTTGCCAGCTACAGTTAAAGTACCACAGTTTGGGGCAGCACCTGTGGCTCAGTGGACTGGGTGCCAGCCCCATATACGAAGGGTGGTGGGTTCAAACCCGACCCTGGCCGAAAAGGTACCACAGCGTGGAGTTTCATTCCCTCCTTAAATGGAGCAGCGTGCTCTGTTCACAGGTGATAACTTTTCAATCTAGTGCTTTGACAACTTCCCGAAGGGCGTCTGTCTTAGGCTCAAAAAACATGCTGGATCGGGCGGCGCCTGTGGCTCAGTCGGTAGGGCGCCGGCCCCATATACCGAGGGTGGTGGGTTCGAGCCCGGCCCCGGCCAAACTGCAACCAAAAAAAAAAAAAAACATGCTGGATCAGTCCACCTTCCTCTGGTTTGGAATCAAAATGAGTATTGCTGCTCTAAGTGACAGTTAAATGGCTGCTTCTGTTCATTACATTGGACCACTCCTTACCAATCCTAAATCTTCAAGGGTTCCTAATGACAGACTGCCTATTGGTCAGAATTACCTTTCCTCCTTAAGTTATTGTACTGTTTAATGTAGACACTCCTGTATATTTTCAGCATCATGAAGCAATCTAATTCTTCTCTTGTCTCTCACTTGTAGGATGGCTTTTGTCAGATCTTCAGGACACCCTTACCACTAGGTTTTTGGAGAAGATTGCTGGTCAAAGTTTTGCTGTTATGCTTTAGCAGCAGTCTTCATCTATTTCTGGACACGATTTATTATGAATGTTTAAAATTTTAACCCATTTTTACCTGCCTAACTGACCGGCTAAGTAATGATTGGAGGTGAGAGAAAAAGAACTGAAGTAAACCACCTTCTCTGGGACATTTTTACCTGAATGTGCACAAGGAGTCCTGAGGTGATCTGTTGGCTAACGTTTTAACTAAAGATGAGTAATCAGAGGTATTTGGAGAAGGACACAAATGGCTCTTCTTTGGAGAAACTAGAGGCTCATTGCTCCAAAGAACTGCAGAAGAAATTGCATCCCATTGAATGAAAATATGGTGCTATTTGCTAAATTTGGCTAAGAGTGAATACAAACCTCTCATCTATCCATGAGATAGATATGCTGCACTAATTTTAATCATGTCTATGGTTCAGGGGCAAAATGATCCCCAAATCAGTCTAAGTCCCAGTTGAACAAAGAAAAGGAATTCTTTGAAATATAATTCTTTGAACCCTAAATCCTTTGAATCTAATTTCTGGGACTTTTTGTGTCAATGTATTTATTTCTGACTTTAATAAATTGTTGAATAACTTCAAAGTTTTAATAAACTTATCTTTTAAAAAAATTGATCTTCTTGACTCAATTAGCCTTTTTCCTTAGGAGTAACTTGAAATGAATCTATTTTTTTCTCCTTCAATACACAACACATAAAGATGCTTTTAAAAATATTTAATCAGGGGGCGGCACCTGTAGCTCAAGGGGCTAAGGTGCCAACCACATGCACCAGAGGTGGCAGGTTCAAATATGGCCTGGGCCTGCCAAACAATGACAACTACAACCAAAAAGTAGCCAGGCGTTGTGGCAGGCGCCTGTAGTGTCAGCTATTTGGGAGGCTGAGGAAAGAGAATCATTGGAGGTTGCTGTGAGCTGTGATGCCATTGCACTCTACCCAGGGTGACAGCTTGAGGCTCTGTCTCAAATTAAAAAATATATATTATACATATATAATGTTTAATCAGGGCTGGGCCAGGTGGCTCACACCTGTAATCCTACCACTGTGGAAGGCAGAAGCAGGAGGATCACTTGAGTTCAGGAGTTTGAGGCCAGGCTGAGCAAAGGGAAACATGGTCTCAACTAAAAATAGAAAAATTAGCTTGTTGGGTACTTGTAGTCCCAACTACTCAAGAGGCTAAGGCAGGAGGATTGCTTGAGTCCAGACATTTGAGATTGCTATGAGCTATCCTGATGCCTCAGTACTCTACCCTGAGCAACAGAGTGACACTGTCTAAGAAAAAAAAAACAAAACATTTAATCAACACACAAGCTTGAAGTCCTCCCTCTTCCACTTCAAGGCCCTGGCTTTTTTTTTTTTTTGAGACAGAGTCTCACTTTGTCTCCCTTGTTAGAGTGACGTGGTATCATAATTCCCAGGAACCTCAAACTCTTGAGCTTGAGTAATCCTCTTGCCTCAGCCTCCCAAGTAGCTGGGACTACAGGTGCCCGCTACAACACCCAGCTACTTTTAGAGATGGGGGTCTCACTCTGGCTCAGGCTGGCCTGGAACTTGTGAGCTCAGATAATCCACTAGCCTTGACCTCCCAGAGTGCTAGGATTTTTTTTTTGTTTGTACTCACTGAAGATGAATTTTTTTTTTTTGAGACAGAGTCTCACTTTGTTACCCTCAGTAGAGTGCTGTGGCATCGTAGCTCACAGCATCCTCAAACTCTTAGACTCCCATGATTCTTTTGCCTCAGCCACCTAAGTGGCTGGGACTGCAGGTGCCCACCACAATGCCCTGTTATTTTTAGAGACAGTGTCTCGCTCTTGCTCAAGCTGGTCTCAAACTCGTGAGTTCAGGAGATCCCACCCACCTCAGCCTCCCAGAGTGCTGGGGATTACAGGCGTGAGCCACCTTACCTGGCCCTAATGATGAAATTCTTTTTTTATTCTTTAAGACAGAATCTCACTTGGTCACCCTTGGTAGAGTGCCATAGCGTCTTAGCTCACTCTTGGGTACAAATGATCCTCTTGCCTCAGCCTCCCAAATAGCTGGGACTATAGCAGGCACTTGCCACATGCCGAGATATTGGTTAGAGACAGGATCTCACTCTGGCTCAGGCTTGCCTCGAAACTGTGAGCTCAGGCAATCCACTTGCCTAGGCCTCCCAGAGTGCTAGGATTACCTGTGTGAGCCACCTTGCCCAACCAAAGATGAAATTCTTTTTTTTTTTTTTTCTTGAGACAGAGTCTCACTATGTTGCCCTCGGTAGAGTGCCATGGTGTCACAGCTCACAGCAACCTCAAACTCTTGGGCTTAAGCGATTCTCTTGCCTCAGCCTCAAGTAGCTGGGACTATAGCCGCCTGGCTATTTTTTTCTGTTGCAGTTGTCATTGTTGTTTTAGCTGGCTCAGGCCGGGTTCAAACCCACCAGCCTCAGTGTTTGTGGCCAGCGCCCTACCCACTGAGCTACGGGCACCACCCGAAGATGAAATTTTTCTTTTTTTTTTTTTAATTTTTTTTTTCTTTTCTTCCTTTAGCCATTCTCTTGCCCTTTGCCTCCCAAGTAGCTGGGACTACAGGCGCCCGCCACAATGCTCCACTTTTTTTTGGTAGAAACAGGGTCTCATTCTGGCTCACTCTGGCTCATGCTGGTCTCCAACCTCTGAGCTCAGGCAGTGCACCCGCCTAGTGCACAGCACTAGGACTAAAGGCGTGAGCCACCACACCCGACCCGAAGATGAAATTCTTAAAGGTGATGTTCATCTAACCAGTTGTAAAGCTACTTAAATGAAATTCTAATTTCATGATTCTGTTATTTCCACCTTTATTTGCCCACTTATCTAAAGTGGTCAAATTTGGGACAATTTGAGCATCAAATAAATATAGTAAAGAATTAGCACCCACTGATTAAAGTTTAAAAACAGAACACATAAGCCCATGCTGATGTAAATAAATAACCAAATTTCACCAGAACATTTTTGCTGGAAAAAAATAATAAAAATAACTAATGAAATATAAGAGATGGGAAACTATTTCTGCAAAGAAACCTGATTTCTTTTTTTTCTTTTCTTTTCTTTTTTTTGAGACAGAGTCTCTCTTTGCCAGCCTGGGTAGAGTGCTGCAGTGTCATCATAGCTCATGATAATTCAAACACTTGGGCTCAAGTAATCCTCTTGCTCAGCCTCACAAGTAGCTGGGACTACAGGTGCCCACCACAACACCTGGCTATTTTTAGAAATGAGGTCCCGCTCTAACTCAGTCTGGTCTCAAAACTCCTGAGCTCAAGTGATCCACCTGCCTTGGCCTCCCAGAGTGCTAGGATTACAGGCGTGAGCCATCTTGCCCAGCCAGGACTTGGTTCCTTTTAATGACAGGTGGTATTAACATGCTGAATTGTATTTTACATCTGTATTCATTTCACTTTAAAACTTTTTTGTTAGCAAGATTGCTTAATAGAATAAAACTTAGTTTTGTATCTCTTGGTGCTACCATGTCTATCACAAAACTGTTCATTTTGATAATAGAAAATCGACTGTTCAAGATTTTAAAAACGTATTAGTAAATAATTGAATACGTATTTTGAAGCTTTAAACATAAATATGTTCAGAACACTTCCTTCAACCCACATATATCTTATCCTTCAACCCACATATATCTTAACCTCTCTCTTCCCAAATTCTACCAAAAAGACAGATTGGATGGGGGTGTCCAACTTGTGCCTGATGGGCTACCGACTAATTTTGTGAGGACTTTTTGTTTATCTGTTGTGTTGGATAGCACAAAAAGTATGCTTCAATCTTTTTTTTTTTTTTTCTAATCTGCTTTTGTTAGTGATTGTGTGTGTGCTAGCTCTTATTCTTCCAATATGTGGCAGAGGGAAAAAAAGGTTGGACACATCTGGATTACAATTCGGTAATCAATAGTAGCATTAGCAAACTGGGAATGGTCCATCAGCAATGCGAAATTTCTACATGGAAAGTCAATGGGAACAAACTAATAATAGAAGCCAACAAAGCTGAGGCAATAAAGAACATCTCAGGTAATAAAGAGTATCTCCAAAAACAGTGCCATTTTTCTCCCACAAAACTATGGAATGATCTGAGATCAGAAGTAGCAGCAGTCCCTGGTGGTTGGCTGGGTGGGCCTCCTACCCCACACACCTAGCTAGTAACTGACCCCCAAGAATTGCCAAACATTGAAAGAAATTCAGCAAGAATACTCCCAAGGGGCTTGGCACCCTTAGCTCAGTGGTTAGGGAGCTGGCCACATACACCAAAGCTGGCTGATTCAAACCGGGCTGGGGCCTGCTAAACAACAATGACAACTACAACAACAACAACAAAAATAGCTGGGCATTGTGGGGGGTGCCTGTAGTCCCAGCTACTTGGGTGGCTGAGGCAAGAGAATCACTTAAGTCCAAGAGTTTGAGGTTGCCTTGAGCTGTGATGCCACGGCACCCTACCGAGGGTGACATAGTAAGACTATCTCCAAAATAAATAAATAAATAAAATAAAAATAGAATACTCCCAAGGAAGCACAATCAAAAAAGAAATTAGCATAAAATTTTAAAGGAAACAAGGATGCCTCAGACTTGGAAGGATCTTTTTTCTTTTTTTTTGAGACAGAATCTCATTTTATCGCCCTCCGTAGAGTGCTGTGGCATCACAGCTCACAGCAACCTCCAACTCCTGGGCTTAGGCAATTCTCTTGCCTCAGCCTCCCGAGTAGCTGGGACTACAGGCACCCACCACAATGCCCAGCTATTTTTGTTGTTGCAGTTTGGCCAGGGCCGCGTTTGAACCCGCCACCCTAGGTATATGGGGCCGGCGCCCTACCCACTGAGCCACAGGTATCACTCAGAAGGATATTTTTTCACCAGTAAGAAAATTTTCCTGGGATAAAAGTTCTTGGAAGTTAAAAATGTTACTGAATTAAATATGTTGGGCATTACTTTTGTAACTTTTTTGAAAGTGTATTTTTTGAGATAAAATTTGTATAACATAAAATGATTTTAACCATTTTAAAGTGTACGATTCAGTGGGTTTTTAGTATGCTAACAGTGTTGCATGGCTATCATCTTTATCTGATTGCAGACATTCCCATGGCCTCAAAGAAAGCTCATGTGCAGCCACTCCCAATCTCCCCCTCCCTGTGCCCCCTGGCAACCACTAACCTACTTTTTGTCTCTATGGCTTTGTCTATTCCAGACCCCCATGTAAATGGAAATGGACAGCATGGCTTTTGTGTCTGACTTTTCGTTTAACATAGTGTTTTCAAGGTTTGTCCACACGGCGGTGTGTGTCAGTAGCCCACTCCTTTGTTACGGCTGAGCAGTACTCCACTCAGGTGGAGTTACCACTTTCTTCAGCCATTCATCAGTGGGTGGACATCTGGGTTATTTTCACTTTGGGGCTATTATGAATAATGCTGCTATGAACACTCTGCCACAAGTTTTTGTGTGGACATGTTCTCAATTTTCTTGGGTATATACCTAAAAGTGGAATTGCCAAGTCATATGGTAACTCCATTTAATGGTTTGCAGAACTGCCAAACCTTTGCACAGTGGCTGTGCTGTTAAACATTCCCACCAACAACACAGGAGGGTTTCATCGCTGTACACTCTTTTTTTTTTTTTTGGTTTTTTGTAGAGACAGAGTCTCACTTCTGTGGCCCTCGGTAGAGTGCCATGGCCTCAACAGCTCACAGCAACCTCCAACTCCTGGGCTTAAGCGATTCTCTTGCCTCAGCCTCCCGAGTAGCTGGGACTATAGGTGCCGCCAAAACACCCAGCTATTTTTTGGTTACAGTTTGGCCGGGGCTGGGTTTGAACCCACCACCCTTGGTATATGGGGCTGGCGCCCTACCGACTGAGCCACAGGTGCCGCTCTTGCTGTACACTCTTAAACCTCAAGATTCCAAGGGGGAAAGGGATAGGACTAATTGGGCAAAATCTGGGGGAAATACAATGTTGTGGTGAGGGAGAGAGGCGCACCATGGGGGACAAAATTCCCTAAGTGGGGACTTTCCCCACCACCTAGTCCAGGAGACCAAGAGAGGAATGGCGGGAGAAATTTACATGCAGAGTTTCCACTGAGAGTGGGAGAGACCCACACCATGTCAGCCTATAGTGAGGCAGATAGGTGCCTTACCAAACCTAAATCTCAAGAGCCTTTTATTAGAATTTGGGGGCATGTACCTACAAAGTAAAAAAGTGAGAAGTTAACAGTCTCGTGACTCAATTAAACAGGTGGTCTTGGCTGGGCATGGTGGCTCACGCCTGTAACCCCAGCATTCTGGGAGGCCAAGGCAGGCCATCACCTAAGCTCAGGAGTTGTCTTAGGCCCTACGGTGGAAAAACACAAGGTAGATAACTCCTGGCAAATTTCTGGACTGCAAGCACTCAACAAAATGGAGTAAGTCTGGTTCACTCCAAAGATAAATGGGAAAGTACTCACTGACTTCTTGCTTGACTGTCTCCCTGAGAAACTGACCAAGAGGTACCAACTGTCCCCAGACTGACCTTTAAGAAATACCAGGTGGGAAAGTACTGAAACAAAGATGTATGACTAACTAACTGCAAAATTTTGCTTCTGCACAATGCTTGCTTACCTACCAGGATGTACCTGGGCAGTTTGCATGCCAACCAGGATGCAGATCAAGCCTTAAAAATCCGACCCTTAAGCACTTGGGGCTGCTCTCAGAAACCCCCTGTTGGGACACTGAGGCAATCACCAGCAGACTCTTCAATAAAAGAACTCCTCTTTAAATTTGACTTATCTAATGGTATGCTCTTTGAGCGACTCCTGGGCGTAACAGTTGGAGACCAGCCTGAGCTAGGGTGAGACCTGATTCAAAAAATAAAACCTAGTGGACGTAGTGGCAGGCGCCTATAGTCCCAACTACTTGGGAGGCTGAAGCAAGAGAACTGTTTACGCCCAAGAATTTGAGGTTACTGTGAGCTGTGACGTTATAGCACTCTACAGAGTCAACAAAGTGAGACTGTCTCAAAAAAAAAAAAAGAAAGAAAAAACAGGTGGTCTTTTGATCAAGGAAGAAGACTACCAGAGTGAAGGACCGTAAAGTATTAAATCATGGATTAAACAACCTTTATTATGGGGGTTTAAGGAATGGTTACAGCCCACAGGCAGTAGCTATGGCTGGAGGGTAATTGTCAACTGTCTTTTAACTCTACTGATATTTTGTCTTTGTTAAGCTGTTGATTGCTATCTAGACTAGTTTCTTATCTTGGTGGCTGAGGCCTGGGGTGTTCCAAGCAAGTCCTCTGGAATATCAGCCTACGCTGTGCTTCTACCTACAACACACCTTGTTTCTTTAAAATAGAGGACCAATGACTTCTGCCCCTTTGCTTTCCTGACACAATGTGGCCACCCACCCTCCTAGACAAGGTGAGGGGTCAGCTGCAGAATCCTCTCTGCTTCTTATACAGCCAAACAGTGCTTCCATCAACAGCACTCGGCTTACACCTCACACCTTAGACCCCAGCCTCTGTTGTCTGCTGTTCAGCTGCTGCTACAAGTTCTGCTCAAGTAGCTAACAATTTCATTTTTTAACCAGGCCTCTTCTAATAGTCGAAATCCAAAGGAAATTGAAAATGTGGGTGACCATAGCCAATCAGGGTCCTGAGACAAAGTACTCTAGTCCTCATGGGCTTAGGCATTCACACAGGGTGGGGTTAGTCTTCCGCACCCTTGAGCAGCCCCTGTCTAAGGGATATGCCAGTGACATGCTGGCTGTGGCTCCAGGTCTGCTGGCCAAGTGAACAAGGTATCCCCAAGTGCGCACAGTGCCTGGACAGTGCCTTCCTCTGCAATGCGAGCTTCAGTTAACAGTGCACTGTTAGCACCTTCCAGATTGTGCACTGAGCTCCAGGGCTTTGTAAAGAGGTCACGTTGCATGTGATCCTCACAGAGGTGGTTCCAACCACAGGCAGGCTTTCTCCATTCAGCCCGACTGTCCTCCTCACCCTGGCCACAGCACCAGGGTGGGAAGCCACTTACCTCCACTACATGCAGAGACAGCCACACACATCGGGTCAGAGACATGATTAACACTGGAGCACTCCAGGCCCCTTCCAGCCCCAAGGAGAAGAGTGGAGTGGGAGAGACTGGGCTGGCAGGGTTGCACTGGGGAGGAGAGAAGCCAGGAAGGGCCACTGGGCCCCACCATCACCTCTGCCTGCTATGGCCTCCCAGCTGCCCTCCTGGCCTGTTTTCTGGACTCCCTTTTGCTCTGTTGGTATTTAACCTAGTGTGAGCCTTCTGCCGTGAACTCCAGGTCTTTTTTTTTTTTTTGTATTGTTGGGGATTCATTGAGGGTACAAGAAACCAGGTTACACTGATTGCATTTGTTAGGTAAAGTCCCTCTTACAATTGTGTCTTGCCCCCAAAAGGTGTGTCACACCTTATGTGGCCTTTGGCTTACCTAATGTTGCTCACCCAAATACCTCAGAGATAGAGATATGCTCAAAGCACTTAGGCCGCAGACTAAGTGTGGAATTTCTGAGTGTTAGGTGTTGGTTTTAGGTCTCCCCAGACCACACACCAGGCCTCAGGCAGGCCTTTTGATCCCTGGAGGCCAACAGGGGGAGGCTCCACTTTGCTGAAGAGCCAGTTTCTATCCTAAGCTTCAGATAAGGGCACCCCGGAGAGTTGGGCCCCATTGAGGTCGTTGTTCTTTACTTGGATTGTAATGACAGTGACCTTGGTTTCTTGATACAGCCCCAATTATCCTGGCATGGGCTTGCCTCCAAGCGTTTACTGCATTCAATTTTGAAAAATGCCAAGTGTGGAGGAAGTTTCCACAGACCTAATGTTTGCCCATAAAACACATTTTTTAAAAATAAGACACAGGCCTGATGAATCATAAAATAATCCTGCCTCCAAGACTAATAAAAGGCAGTTCTAGCAGCAAAGAGAGAGGTATGGAATTGTGAAGGGCCCATAGGTTTGCATTTCTCATTTACTGCAAATAATTGTTTTTTTTTTTTTTTTTTTTTTTTGTGTGTGTGTGTGTGTAGTTTTGGCCAGGGCTGGGTTTGAACCTGCCACCTCTGGCATATGGGGCCAGCGCCCTACCCCTTTGAGCCACAGGCATCGCCCCAAATAATTGTTTTGAAAGCTTGGTTTTGTGTTTTTAGGAGTCACAGGCTAACTTGTGCTCTGACCACATGATAAAGAGAGAATCTTTCAGCATTTGGTTTTCTTCAAGAGTTGAAAAATGTAAAAAGACAAAATTAATAAATCTGTGCCCTGCACCCTCACATATCAACCTGGGCTGAGACTGTGGAGGCCACTGCTTTCATGACCTTAGGACTATAGTGACACTGACCTTGACTTTTCCCTGGATACCCTGTTCCCACCCTACCTCCAAAGTGGGATCTTCATCTTTGTTAACACCTGCCACTCCTGGAAGTAGAGCCAAAACTCTCCATTAGATTCTATGCCACTGATTAAATATCCTATGAGTTTCATTTAAAAGAAACTTAAAGGTGAAATTTAAAATAATTCTTCCGGTTGTTACTAGAACAGTGGTTCTTAAACTTGATAAACTTTAGGATCACCTGAAATAGTACTTTTTTTTTTTTTTTGAGACAAAGTCTCAATCTGTCACCTGGGTAGAGTGCCATGGCACCATAGTTCACAGCAACCTCAATCTCTTGAGCTCAACCAATCCTCTTGCCTCAGCTTGCTGAGGAGCTGGGACTATAGGCGTCTGCCACAACACCTGGCTAGTTTTTCTATTTTTAGTAGAGTCAGGGTCTCACTCTTGCTCAGACCAGTCTCGAATTCCTTAGCTCAAGCAAACCTCCTGCCTCGGCCTCCCAGAGTGCTAGGATTACAGGCGTGAACCACCACGCCTGGCCCCTTGAAATATATTAAAAAGAGGGCTGCCTCTGCCAGCCCTGGAGATTTGATTTGATTGGGCTTGGGCTTGGCTTGAGTAAGTTTTGAGTTCCCCAGGTGGTTCTAGTATGTATTCAGAGTTACATTGCTTAAATGTATAGTACTTATCATCATAGTACTTTTATGATAATACCCTCCATTTGAGCTACAAGTTAATTGACCCAGTTAAGATTTAAAATAAATTTTACGTACATAAAAACGCCTACTTGAATTCAATGAGAGTCAGCTTTTTTAAACCTTTTTCAAAATTATACATAATTATAAAGAGTTAAATGGTTCAGTAAGGTCTGTTAGGAAAAACAGCAGTTTCTGATCTTCCTTTCTCTGTTTCCCAGCTCCAGAGGAAACTACTTTCAACCTTTATCTGATCCTTTCAGTATTTGTCTCTATGTCTTTAAAGAGAATGCTTATTCTACTATTTTTTTTTATTGGAAAAAGACAATTTTGTTTAGAGACAGAGTTGTACTTTGTCATCCTCAGTTGAGTGCTGTAGTATCACAGCTCACAGTGAAGGAAAGTACTACCAAATCCAAAAGCAGGGGGGGAGGAACCAGCCATGTAACAGCACCTCTCGCCCCCTACCATGAGAATGTGACCTGTAGCAGCACCTCTCGCCCCCTACCATGAGAATGTGACCTGTAGCAGCACCTCTCGCCCCCTACCATGAGAATGTGACCTGTAACAGCACCTCTCGCCCCCTACCATGAGAATGTGACCTGTAACAGCACCTCTCGCCCCCTACCATGAGAATGTGACCTGTAGCAGCACCCCTCGCCCCCTACCATGAGAATGTGACCTGTAGCAGCACCTCTCGCCCCCTACCATGAGAATGTGACCTTTTGTAACTGTTCCAGGAGATAGCCCCAAGCTGAAGCAGATAAAAGGGCTAAGCAAATGTTTAACTGTTAATCTTGTCTTAAGACAGTTAAGTAATGAACCAGAGTTCTTCTTATCTAAAAAGCCCCTGCTATGTCTGCTACCCCTCCCTACTTTGTGGTTAAAGCCCCTGCCATGTCTGCTACCCCTCCCTACTTTGTGGTTTTTGCCTTTATAAGCTTGTAAAACCTGCTGTTCGGGGCTTGACTCCTCTGCTCCTGAGGGAGTTACGAGCTAAGCCCCAGCATGCTGGAATAAAACCCTCTTGCTGATTGCATCAAGTGCTGTCTCTTGCGGTTGATTGGGGTCGTCGTAGTCCAGGACAGAGTGGGGGTCTTGTCCCAAGTCTTTCATTTGGGGGCTCGTCCGGGAGATAACGACCACCCCTCACCTGCAGAGTCAACCTTGGAGGTAAGAAAGGGGTAACCCAAAAACTGTCTAGTCTGTGTCTTCAGTCCTTTTGTTTGACTTTGTGTGCACGCTTTCGATTTTGCAGCCATTCGGCACCTCGTGAGAGTGGCCGGACAGTGGTCGGTAGACGTGCCCGGAGGACCACAGGCTGAAACCCTGGGGGACGCCCCAGGAATTGAGGAGAACCAGGGACGCCTGGTAGTCTCCTACTGTAAGGGTGCTGATCGAGTCCAATTGTTTGATCAAAAATTATGGGAAACGTGCCCGTCTGATTCTGTTATAGGTTTGCGAAGGACCAAGTGTGGTAGGTGGGTCCTTGTATCTGTAATATTTCTGTTATTCCTGTTATTTGTGTTTCTGACATATCCACTGACGATGGGACAGACTGTGACAACCCCTCTGAGTTTAACTCTAGATCATTGGACTGAAGTGAAGAGAAGAGGTCGTGATCTGTCAGTAGAGGTTAAAAAAGGTCCATGGCAGACTTTCTGCTTCTCGGAGTGGCCTACTTTTAATGTCGGCTGGCCCTTAGGAGGAACCTTTGACTTATCTCTTATTTTGCTATTAAAGAGATTGTTTTTCAGAGAGGATCGGGAGCCCATCTGGATCAACAACCTTACATCATAGTCTGGCAGGACCTGGTGCAGAATCCAAACCCCTGGGTTCGGCCGTGGACTGCCACATCCAGGCCCCCGTCTAATCCTCGAGTGCTCACTGTTCAATCTTCCGGTTCCAGAACAGGGGACGACAACTCAGACCCCCCCTAAGAAGATCTACCCGGAAATTCAGGCTGATCTTCTTCTCCTCGACCCTCCACTCCCTCCTCCCCCATACCCTCCCGCCTTGGCTCCTGTCGGGGGGCAGGGGAGACCAGCATCGCCGGATCCGGCGATTGCCCCCTCTGCACCCCCGGGGGAACCTTCACGGGGGCCCTCACAAGGTACCAGGAGTCACCGCCGGGGAGCAATGTCTCCCGAAACTACTGTTGCCCTACCCCTGAGGGCATACGGCCCCCCGCTGGTGGCAACAGATGAGGGACCACCTCCTCTCCAGCCCCTCCAGTACTGGCCATTTTCTTCCGCAGACCTGTATAACTGGAAAACTAATCACCCCCCCCTTTTTCAGACGACCCCCAACGCCTGACTGGGTTGGTAGAGTCCCTGATGTTCTCTCATCAGCCCACATGGGATGACTGCCAGCAGCTCCTACAGACTCTCTTCACTACTGAAGAGAGGGAGAGGATTTTACTAGAAGCTAGGAAGAATGTACTCAGGGCGGACGGACGTCCTACCCAGCTCCCCAAGATCATCAAGGCCGCCTTTCCCCTCTCCAGACCTGACTGGGACTTCAACACAGCAGAAGGTAGGGAGCAACTGACAGTCTATCGCCAGGCTCTAGTGGCTGGCCTCCGTGGGGCGGCAAGACGCCCAACTAATTTGGCTAAGGTAAGAGAAGTAATACAGGGGGCCACGGAACCCCCCTCAGTGTTTCTTGAGCGTCTAATGGAAGCTTTTAGATGCTACACCCCATTTGACCCTGCCTCTGAGGGACAGAGGGCTTCCGTGGCCATGACTTTCATAGGGCAGTCAGCTATAGACATTAAAAGAAAGCTGCAGAGGATAGAAGGATTGCAGGACTATACCTTGCAGGATTTAGTTAAGGAAGCTGAGAAAGTATACCATAAAAGAGAAACTGAGGAAGAAAAAGAGCAGAGAAAGGAGAAAGAGAGAGAGGAAAGGGAAAATAAGAGAGACCGAAGACAGGAGAAGAACTTAACACGGATTTTGGCCGCAGTAGTAGGGGAGAAGAGCCAGGAACAGACCCAAGGTAGAACTAAGAAGTCAGGTAGCCTGAGCAACCACGTCCCGTTAGATAAAGATCAATGTGCCTACTGTAAAGAAAAGGGGCACTGGGCCAGGGAATGTCCTAAAAAAAGGAAGAAAGAACTCTCCAAGAAAGTACTGGCCCTAGAGGAAGAAGAAGATTAGCGGGGACGGGACTCGGAACCCCTCCCCGAGCCTAGGGTAATACTTAAGGTGGAGGGGAAGCCAGTTGAGTTCCTAATAGACACCGGAGCTCAACACTCAGTCCTACTCGAGCCATCAGGACCCGTCTCCAAGAAAAAATCCTGGGTTGTAGGGGCCACAGGGCATCAGCAGTACTCATGGACTACCCGAAGATCAGTAGATCTGGGAGTGGGATGGGTAACCCACTCGTTCTTAATTATCCCTGAGTGCCCTGCGCCCCTCCTTGGGAGAGATTTACTCACCAAAATGGAAGCCCAAATCACTTTCACCCCTGATGGCCCAGAGATATCCCAGAATAAGAGAGTAACAGACCTGACCATGCGTTTGGAGGATGAACATAGACTCTTTGAAAAGCAGCGGGAGAAAGGGACTAGTCTCGTACAAGACTGGCTAGAAAGATATCCCGGGGCGTGGGCCAAAACTGCCGGAATGGGACTGGCCGCAGAAAGGCCGCCTATAGTCATAGAACTCAAAGCTACTTCCACTCCTATGGCGGTGCGCCAGTATCCTACGACTCAGGAAGCTCGGGAAGGGATTAGGCCTCACATTCAGCATCTCCTACAGCTGGGCATACTAGTAAAGTGCCAGTCACCACGGAACACCCCCTTATTACCCATCAAGAAACCCGGCACAGGAGATTATCGCCCTGTGCAGGACTTGAGAGAAGTAAACAAGCGGGCGCAAGACATCCACCCCACCGTGCCTAACCCTTATAATCTGTTGAGCTCTCTCCCTCCAGACCATATCTGGTACACTGTCCTGGATTTGAAGGATGCCTTCTTCTGCCTCCGACTACACTCCTCTAGCCAGAACATCTTCGCGTTTGAATGGAGAGACCCGGACTCTGGAACGACGGGGCAATTGACATGGACCCGACTTCCACAGGGGTTCAAGAACTCCCCAACCATCTTTGATGAAGCCCTCCACCAAGACCTAGCTCACTTTCGCGCCAGCCACCCTCAGGTAAAGCTCCTACAATATGTACATGACTTGCTACTAGCTGAAGCGACAAAAGAAGAGTGCCATCGGGGCACAGAACTGTTGCTGGAAGAACTAGCCCGCTTGGGATATCGAGCCTCTGCCAAGAAGGCCCAGATCTGCCAGAAGGAGGTAACGTACCTGGGTTACACCCTAGAGGAGGGCAGAGATGGTTAACGGAAGCCAGGAAGCATACTGTGACTCAGATTCCAGTTCCCCGCTCGCCCCGCCAGGTGCGAGAATTCTTAGGGACTGTGGGGTTCTGCCGCTTATGGATACCGGGGTTTGCTACTCTGGAAGCCCCCCTCTACCCTTTGACCAAGGAAGGCATTCCCTTCGAGTGGGGTGCCAGCCAACAGCGGGCCTTTGACAACATTAAAAAGGCATTATTATTGGCCCCGGCCCTGGCTCTGCCAGATGTAACAAGGCCTTTTGTCCTATACGTAGATGAGAAGAGAGGGATAGCCTGAGGGGTGCTAATGCAGCCTTTAGGGCCATGGAAAAGACCGGTAGCATACCTCTCCAAGAAATTGGACCCCGTTGCTGGTGGTTGGCCAGCCTGTCTGAGGTCTGTGGCAGCAGTGGCGGTACTAGTAAAAGATGCAGACAAATTGACTATGGGGCAGAAGTTGACAGTCATTGCCCCTCATGCCTTAGAAAGCATCATCGGACAGCCCCCTGACCGGTGGCTGTCCAATGCCCGCATGACACATTACCAGAGTCTCCTATTAAATGGAGACAGAGTCCAGTTTGGCCCGCCTGTCATCCTCAACCCGGCTACCCTACTACCTGATACCTCTGTCCGGGAGGACGTATTACACACATGCCAAGAAGTACTGGCTGAGGAGACTGGAACTCGGAGAGACCTCTGTGATCAGCCCCTGCCAGATGCCCAGCTGACCTGGTTCACTGATGGGAGCAGCTCCATAATAGAAGGTAAAAGGGTGGCTGGGGCGGCGGTAGTGGATGATAAGCAGACCATCTGGGCAAGTAGTCTGCCTGAAGGGACATCGGCCCAGAAGGCCAAGCTGGTCGCCTTGACCCAGGCCCTACATTTGGCAGAAGGGAGAAAGGTTAACATATACACCGATAGCAGGTATGCTTTTGCTACAGCCCATGTTCATGGGGCCATTTACAGGCAGCGAGGACTGCTGACTTCAGCAGGAAAAGAAATTAAACACAAGGAAGAAATCCTAAGTCTACTGGAGGCTGTTCACCTCCCTAAGAAAGTGGCCATTATCCACTGCCCTGGACATCAGAAAGGGGGGTCCAGAGTTGCCGAGGGAAACCAAAGAGCCGACCGAGAAGCTAAGCGAGTGGCTGAAAGGCTCAACATCCTGCTGCTATATGAAAACACTTTAAGGCCTAGCCTTAAAGAAATAGCACCCCCCCTCGTCAAACACTTTAAATATTTGGAGCGGGATCTCGAGAGGATGGACAGATTAGGCCTCCACTTAGAATCCCCAGAGGGGATCCGAGAAACCCCGGAAGGAAAAATCATCCTCCCTGAGGAGCAGGCGATCACCTTTCTCAGACAACTTCATAAATTAACCCATCTGGGCCCCAAGCATCTAAGAACTATTGTTCAGTCCTCCCCATACTATATTGTGGAATTAAGTAAGCTCGTTGACGCAGCTGCAAAAGAGTGCAGACCTTGCCAATTAGTAAACACCCAGCCTAGCACACTACCTCAGGGAAAACGACTCCGAGGAGATCGCCCTGGGAGCTACTGGGAGACAGATTTCACTGAGATTAAGCCGGCCAAGTACGGATACAAGTACTTGCTGGTGTTCATAGATACTTTCTCAGGATGAGTCAAGGCTTTTCCTACAAAAAGGGAGCCTGCTCAAGTTGTAGCCAAAATAATATTAGAAGAGATTTTTCCAAGATTTGGGCTACCCAAGGTAATCGGATCCGACAACGGTCCCACTTTTGTTGCCCAGGTTAGTCAGGGTTTGGCCAAAATCCTGGGGCTTGAGTGGAAATTACATTGTGCTTATCGGCCCCAAAGCTCAGGGCAGGTAGAGAGGATGAATAGAACCCTAAAAGAGGCCATGACTAAATTATCCTTAGAGACTGGCATTACTGACTGGACAGTCCTCCTTCCCTTTGCCCTGTTCCGTGTGCGCAACACCTTTGAAATCCTATATGGAGCTCACCCCCCGCTCGTTGCCATGCAGCACCTCCCTTCCCCAGAATCTTACTCCTCTCAATCTCTATACACCAGATTAAAAGCCCTTGAAACTGTGCAAAAGGAGGTCTGGAGCCGGCTGATCGAGGCCTACAAGCCCGGGGATCTGCAAATACCTCACCAGTTCCAGGTTGGAGATTCGGTGTACATCCAGCGCCACCGGACAGCCAACCTTGAACCACGGTGGAAAGGACCGTACCTAGTACTGCTCACAACCCTGACTGCGGTAAAAGTTGATGGCATCGCAGCCTGTATCCACGCGTCTCATGTCAAACCAGCACCGCCGCCAGAGTCCGGGTGGAAAGTGGGAAAGACGGACAACCCCCTCAAGCTCCACAGCCGCCACAGTAGCCCTGCTCCTGCTGATACAACTCCCGGTGATAAGTAGCTCCGGTCCCAACCCCCATGCCCCCCAGAGGTTAACCTGGCAGGTTCTCTCTCAGACTGGTGATGTAGTATGGAGTACTACAAAAGAGGACCCTCCTTGGACCTGGTGACCGTCCCTCACCCCAGATATTTGCGCCTTAATAGCAGGGCTAGATAATTGGGATATCCCCGATGAGATCTTTAAGGAGTTTCCATCGAGCCTTGATCACCATTTAGCAAAGCGCTCGCTTACCCAAGGCTCCACATCCCAAGGCCAGTACGTTGCAGATGTGGCAACTCGCCCGCCCAGTGCCGGATGCGACAAACAGAGTTCTATATCTGTCCCCGGGATGGGAGAACGAGAAACCAGGCCAACAGATGCGGGGGGGGGGGGCGGGTAGAAAATTTCTATTGTAAACAATGGGGATGTGAGACGACTGGGCAGGCCTTCTGGCACCTCTTCTCCTCTTGGGACTTAATAACCGTAAAGAGGAGCAGTACCGGGGCAGGGTCAAACCCCCTAAATATTTCCTTCACGGAGAGGGGGAAACAAGCCTGAGATTGGATAAAAGGAAGAACATGGGGATTCTGTTTCTATATGTCAGGGTGGGATAAGGGATTTACCTTCTTTATCAAATTAAAAATAGAAACCCCTGTCGCTGTCCAGATAGGACCCAACATCGTACTCTCAGGACAGCAGCCGCCAGCCAGGCTGCCTATTTCCCCCTGTATGCCCCAGACCCCGGGGAGCACCCAATTAACTGGGGCCAGCACAGCCCCATCACCTGCGGAACTGTCTCCCCAGGTAACATCCCCGGAGACTCCAAGCACCGGGCAGAGACTCCTTAACTTAATACAGGGGGCTTTCAATGTCCTCAATACTTCCAACCCTAATCTTACCGAATCTTGCTGGTTGTGTCTAGCCTCAGGCCCACCCTATTATGAAGGAATCGCCTTCTCAGGTATCTTCCAAAATACCACCTCCCATAATTTCTGTGACTGGAGGTCCAAGATCACCCTTACAGCAGTCTCTGGACGAGGCACTTGCCTAGGCACGATCCCCGAAAATCGCTGGCATCTGTGTAATCAGACCATAAAGAGCCTGTCAACCACTACCAATTATTATCTAGTGCCCTCTAAAAGAGGATGGTGGGCTTGCAGCACCGGGCTAACCCCGTGCATTTCCTCATCAGTGTTTAACTCCACTGCAGACTACTGTATCCTCGTACAGTTAATACCTGGAGTTATCTACCATGAGGCGAGTTCCTTCGAGGCAGAATTCGATCTCAGACCCCGTAGACAGAAGAGGGAACCAGTCTCTATTACCTTAGCTGTCCTGATGGGTATAGGGGTGGCGGCCGGAGTAGGAACAGGAACGGCTGCGCTTGTCCAGACCCCACAGTATCTCGAAGAACTGAGAGCAGCTGTAGATGAGGACCTAAAAGCCATAGAACAATCAATCACAAAACTAGAAGAGTCACTATCATCCTTATCTGAAGTAGTATTGCAGAATAGACGGGGACTCGATCTCCTGTTCCTAAAAGATGGAGGGTTATGCGCTGCACTAAGAGAAGAATGCTGCTTCTATGTAGATCACTCTGGTATGGTAAAAGACTCCATGTCTAAACTCAGGGAGAGACTAGAAAAAAGGCAACGAGACCAGGAGGCCCATCAAGGGTGGTTTGAAAGTTGGTACAGCTGATCCCCTTGGTTCACCACTCTCATTTTCAGTTTAATAGGTCCCCTTATTATACTGCTTCTAATTCTTACCTTTGGGCCCTGCATTTTCAACCGTTTAGTCACCTTCGTCCGGGAGAGAGTGAGTGCTGTACAAGTGTTAATGCTCAGACAGCATTACCAGTCTCTCTGCCGGAACGATAGCCATGAGAATGAATACATAGAGCCAGAAGTTCCATGATTAGAACTTCCCAAAAAAACAAATGGGGGAATGAAGGAAAGTACTACCAAATCCAAAAGGGGGGGGGAGGAACCAGCCATGTAACAGCACCTCTCGCCCCCTACCATGAGAATGTGGCCTGTAGCAGCACCTCTCGCCCCCTACCATGAGAATGTGACCTGTAGCAGCACCTCTCGCCCCCTACCATGAGAATGTGACCTTTTGTAACTGTTCCAGGAGATAGCCCCAAGCTGAAGCAGATAAAAGGGCTAAGCAAATGTTTAACTGTTAATCTTGTCTTAAGACAGTTGAGTAATGAACCAGAGTTCTTCTTATCTAAAAAGCCCCTGCTATGTCTGCTACCCCTCCCTACTTTGTGGTTAAAGCCCCTGCCATGTCTGCTACCCCTCCCTACTTTGTGGTTTTTGCCTTTATAAGCTTGTAAAACCTGCTGTTCAGGGCTTAACTCCTCTGCTCCTGAGGGAGTTACAAGCTAAGCCCCAGCATGCTGGAATAAAACCCTCTTGCTGATTGCATCAAGTGCTGTCTCTTGCAGTTGATTGGGGTCGTCGTAGTCCAGGACAGAGTGGGGGTCTTGTCCCAAGTCTTTCAACAGCAACCTCCAGCTCCTGGGCCTAGGCGATTCTCCTGTCAGCCTCCCGAGTAGCTGGGGCCACAGGCGCCCACCACAACACCTGGCTATTTTTTTTGTTGTTGCAGTTTGGCCGGGGCTGGGTTCGAACCCGCCACCCTTGGTATATGAGGCCAGCACCTTAGTCACTGAGCCACTGGCGCCGCCCAAGACAATTTTGTTTAAACACAAATACCAGACATTTTTTTTTAGCCCTGGGTAGAGTGCTGTAGCATCATCATAGCTCACATCCCTGATGAGGAAGAATTTGGGCTCAAGGGAGCCTCTTACCTCAGCCTCCTGAGTAGCTGGAATTACAGGTGCCGGCCACCACTCCCGGCTAGTTTTTCTGTGTTTAGTGAGACAGGGTCTCCCTCTTGCTCAGGCTGGTCTCAAATTCCTGAGCTCAAGTGATCCACCCAACTCAGCCTCCCAGAATGCTAGATACAGGTGTGAGCCACCGTGCCTGGCCTCAAACACTAGACTTTTATTTATCAGATTCAGTTTTTCCCTTCCTAGACACTTAAACTAGAATACTGCTATTCAAATTCATATTTGGGGGTGGTGCCTGTGGCTCAGGGAGTAGGGTGCCAGCCCCATATACCAAGGGTGATGGCTTCGAACCCAGCCCTGGCCAAACTGCAATAACAACAACCAAAAAAAAAAAAAAAATACCTGGGCACTCTGGCAGGTACCTATAGTCCCAGCTACTTGGGAGGCTGAGGCAAGAGAATAGTCTAAGCCCAAGAGCTGGAGGTTGCTGTGAGCTGTGATGCCATGGCACTCTGCTGAAGGCGACAAATGAGACTCTATCTCTGAAAAAAAAAAAAGATTTATATTTTGGAATTTCTTTCTGATTTAGTCATAAAGTATCAGTCTTATTTTTGTATGTTTCACTTTTGCACTTGAAATGGGCAAAATTATTCACCTCGTCACTACTGTCAGTATTCAGAATAAATCAACCATATTCTTTTATTTTATTATATATATTTTTTTTAGACAGAGTCTCACTATGTTGCCCTGGGTAGAGTGCCTTGGTGTCACAGCTCACAGCAACCTCTAACTCTTGGGCTTAAGCGATTCCCTTGCCTCAGCCTCCCAAGTCGCTGGGACTATAGGTGCCCACCACAACACTTGGTTTATTTATTTATTTTTTTTTTTGGTTGCAGTTGTCGTTGTTTAGCAGGCCCAGGCCAGGCTCGAACCTGACAACCTTGGTGTATGTGGCTGACATCCTATTCACTAAGCTATGGGTGCTAAGCCTAAATTAACTGTATTCTAAAAGGGAGGGAAAAAAATCACCACTAAGGCTCCGTACCTGTGGCTCCAGCGGCTAAGGTGCCAGCCACATACACCTGAGTTGCAGGTTCAAATCCAGCCCGGGCCCGCCAAACAACAAGGACGGCTGCAACCAGGGGTGGTGCCTGTGGCTCAGTTGGTAAGGCTCTGGCCCCATATACCGAGGGTGGCGGGTTCAAACCCAGCCCCAGCGGAACTGCAACAAAAAAATAGCCGGGCATTGTGGCAGGTGCCTGTAGTCCCAGCTACTCAGGAGGCTGAGGCAAGAGAATCACTTAAGCCCAGGAGTTGGAGGTTGCTGTAAGCTGTGTGATGCCACGGTATTCTACCAAGGGTGATAAAGTGAGACTCTGTCTCTACAAAAAAACAACAACAACAAAAAAATAGCCAGGCATTGTGGTGAACACCTGTAGTCCCAGCTACTTGGGAGGCGGAGGCAGGAGAATCCCTTGAGCCCAGAAGTTGGAGGTTGCTGTGAGCTGTGATGCCACAGCACTCTATCCAGGGCGATAGCTTGAGGCTCTATCTCTAAAAAAAAAAGCACCATTAAGTATCTTTATAAAGTGGTAGAAGATTCAAACATGGTTTCAGAAACTGGAGTTCTAAAAATGTTTTGCATAAAAGCTGTGTCTCACTGAAATTAGTTTAAAGCCCCAACTTCACCAATCTGAGGATATAGCACTCATTTAGTGTGTATATTAAGAAAAAATTAGTTTTATAATCGTACTTTATAACTTTTAAAGTCTCAGAAAATAGCTAAGTGAGAAGCTTTGAGTGCCAGAAAAGCCATTTTGTCACTCTATGACATTGACATTAAACATTCCATTCCATCCCTCTACCTGTAAAACTTTCACATTTTCTTTTCTCATATTTTCTTTAAATACGTTTTCCCCTCTGTCTATAGTCAATACAAACAAAAGTGCATTCAAGTCCCTGGATCTTGTGATATTTTCTATTTGTGGTACCCATTAACGCAAAAAATGTATTAGCAACGTCTCAAAGTACTAAGTCTATTTTTTTTAAAGAAAACTGTTTAGGCACAGCGCCTGTGGCTCAAGTGGCTAAGGCGCCAGCCACATACACCTGAGCTGGTGGGTTCAAATCCAGCCCAGGCCCACAAAACAACAATGATGGCTGCAACCAAAAAATAGCCGGGCATTGTGGCCGACGCCTGTAGTCCCAGCTACTTGGGAGGCTGAGGCAAGAGACTGGCTTGAGCCCAGGAGTTGGAGGTTGCTGTGAGCTGTGATGGCACAGCACTCTACCCAGGGCGACAGCTTGAGGCTCTGTCTCAAAAAAAGAAAAGAGGGCGGCGCCTGTGGTTCAAGGAGTAGGGCACCGGTCCCATATGCCAGAGGTGATGGGTTCAAGCCCAGCCCCGGCCAAAAAAAAAAAAAAAAAGAAAAGAAAAGAAAACTGTTTAATTAAAAGCTGGGTTTTACATTCCACGCTGTTGAAAGATTAAAAAACTTCACTCTGGATTGGACAATACAATTTCAATTATATGTGCATGTACAATCTTTGTTTGTTTGTTGTTCATCAAGGTTACAAAGAATTAGGTTACACTGATTGCATTTGTTAGGTAAATTTCCTCTTATAATTAGAGGTGTGTCATACGTTGTAACCTTCCTCCTCATCCCTCCCTTCACCCCTCTTCGTTGTTCCCCTGCCCCCCACCTTGAATTGATTTTTTCCTCTTATGAAGGTAAGTATTAGATCTTCACTGACTTCATATTAGAATTGAGTACATTGGATTCTTGCTTCTCCATTCTTATGATACTTTACTAAGAAGAATGTGTTTCAACTCAACCCAGGTTAATACAAAAGATGTAAAATCTCCATCTTTTTAATAGCTGGATATTATTCCATGGTATACATATACGACAGTTTGTTAATCCATTCCTGGGTTGGTGGGCATTTCAGTTTCTTTGAACTGTGATAAACAGTCTAGTGCAAATGTCCTTATGATAAAATGATTTTTTTTTCTTTTTGGTAGATGCCTAGTAATGGGATTACAGGATCGCACGTACTGTCTTTAAAAAAAAAAAAAATCATGGCTTGGCGCTCATAGCACAGTGGTTATGGCGCCGGCCACATACACCAAGATGGGCAGGTTCGAACTTGGCTAGGGTCACCTAAACATCAGTGACAACTGCAACAAAAAAATAGCTGGGCCTTATGGTGGGCACCTGTATTCCCAAGCTACTTAGGAGGCTGAAGCAAGAGAATCACTTAAACCCAAGAGTTTGAGGTTGCTGTGAGCTGTGATGCCACAGCATTCTACCAAGGTCGACATAGCGAGACACTATCTCAAAAAATAAATAAATAAATAAAAATCAGTGCAAATTTATAAAAGATTAACTCACTTTCTAATTACCTTCATTATTTGAAATTGAAGTATTCAGAAAATGGCTGAAGTGAAAATATTGTTCTACTTTCCAGTTCCATGAACATGAATATTAACATAGCACATTATATATATATATATATGTGTGTGTATGTATGTATGTATTTTGAAACAGAGTTTCACTTTGTCACTTTAGTAGAGACCCCTGGCGTCATAGCTCACAGCAACCTCTAACTCTTGGGCTCAAGCGATTCTCTTGCCTCAGCCTCCTGAATAGCTAGGACTACAGGCACCTGCCACAACACCTGGCTATTTTTAGAGATGGGGTCTTGCTCTAACTCAGGCTGGTCTCAAACTCATGAGCTCAGGCAATCCGCCCACCTGAGCCTCCCAACATGCTGGGATTACCTGCATGAGCCACTGCACTCAACCAGTACATTATATTTTTAAATGCACTGTTGTAGAGGGACATGGTGGTTCATGCCTGTAATTCCAGCACTCTGGGAGGCCAAGGCAGGAGGATTGCTTTAGTTCAGGAGTTTCAAGACCAGCCTGGGCAACATAGTGAAACCCCATCTCCACAAAAAATTAAAAAGAAAAATTAGCTAGGTAAAGTACTGTGCCTATAGTCCCAGCTACTTGGGAGGCTGAGGCAAGGGGATCACTTGAGTCCAGGAATTTGAGGCTGCAATGAGCTGTGACGTTGCTATTGTACTCTACCAGGGCAACAGAAACTCTATCTCCCCTCTCCCCCGAGAAAATTCCACTGTTGTAGTCTAACATTTAATCAAGTTTTGGATGCAGTTTATATTTCTTTATTTCTGAAAAATTTGGCCCATTCTCATGCAAAAGGAGACATATACTATATCTTAAGATTACATATTGACTGTTTAACTTAGGAAAAATTTTTGAGAATAATAAATGCAAGAAATTTTTTTTTTTTTTTTTTTTTGTAGAGACAGAGTCTCACTGTACCGCCCTCGGGTAGAGTGCCGTGGCGTCACACGGCTCACAGCAACCTCTTAACTCTTGGGCTTACGCGATTCTCTTGCCTCAGCCTCCCGAGCAGCTGGGACTACAGGCGCCCGCCACAACGCCCGGCTATTTTTTGGTTGCAGTTTGGCCGGGGCTGGCTTTGAACCCACCACCCTCGGCATATGGGGCTGGCGCCCTACTCACTGAGCCACAGGCGCCGCCCCAAATGCAAGAAATTTTAAAAAACCAAAATGGAATTATTTGCTCCTATGACAGTCCTTAGTTTTTTATTTTATTATGGTATAGCTTTTATCTCTCAAGTTTTGTATACAACAATAAATAATTTTCTCTTAATAATTCTGAGTTTGGGGAATAAAAGAAAGGAAATGATTTTCAAGCAGTAGTCTTGCTGGTCTACCTTACCATGCTATTACCCACACTGTCATCAATATCTTACCTCTATTTTCTTTGGACCCGAAATAAGTTGGAAAATTCATCATTGGTATTTTACAGTTTAATACTTGAGGAGAAAAACAAGTGGTTTGGGGCAACCATATCTGGAATTCCAGTTTATCATTAAAAGCATACAGAGTAAAGAAGATTCTCTTCTTACATATAGCATGAGAAATTCTACACAAGTTCTTTACATATTGGCAGATTTCTACATGTAAACTAGACTACTTGGATTATACATTTTCTCCTGGCTGGTACAGTGGGTCTATAGTAGCTGAAGTAGTCTTACCAGGAGGACTGAATATATTCAAATGTCAGTCTTTCATCCAGGTCCTTCTTCCAAATATAGATTCATCAATTCACAAAAGGATTCTGGACAGCCAGGAGGACAAGGCATTCTGTATCCTCACTCCACCTGCTCCAGTGTCGGGGGGAGGTCTTTGCACACCAACCCCTACCTGGTTTGAAAGCGGACTGGGCAAACTATTTGAAAATGAATAACACATCAGTTTACAACATGATGTTTGAGAAGGCCTGGAGAAGACTGCTCAGGCTGAGTAAATCAAGAAAATGCAGGGCAGCGCCTGTGGCTCAAGGAGTAGGGTGCCGGTCCCATATGTCGGAGGTGGTGGGTTCAAACCCAGCCCCAGCCAAAAAACAAAAAAAGAAAAGAAAATGCAGCCCCTCTCCGGCCTCTTCAGAAGGCTTTTATTGATTTCTAACAAAGGTGCACATGCAAAATGTAAAAATGCCAAAAGATAGGGTTGAAAGAATCCCAGGTCCCCAGGAAGACTGGACAGGAAGAGAGGCTGGGTAAACAGCAGGAGGTTGGTAACTGACCAAGCAGCTGATGGTGCACATAGAAAGGCAGGGGAGAAGCTAGTTCTATCCCTGCAGGGGAAGTAAACCAGGTTTCCTAACCTAAGTACATATCAAAAGTTCAAAGACTTTAATCCCTCCCATCTGTTGACTCTGGAACAAGCAGAGGCTTAGTCCAGCCTGTCTGGGCTCCACCGGACTCTTTTCATCTTCTGTGGTTTTGACAACTCCCAGGGATTGTCCGTCTGCGGGCTATTCCCTGGATACCCCAGGATTGAGATGGGGCACCCCACTGAGAAGGCAACCTGTCTATATCCATACTCCAGCACTTCACAGTTTACCACACCTGCATATGACACTCTGCCCTTTGCTACCAGTTCTGTTTGAAGAATTTAATTGCAATCAGTGTAACCTGGCTTATTGTACCCTCAATGAATCCCCAACAATAAAAAAATAAAAAAAATAAAAAGAATTTCAAATGACCACACATCAGACTTTATTGCAAATGGACCATACAGTGCCCCCTCGGGAGCTGTCCATTTGATTGGAAATTTTGCACCTTATCTTGCCCTGTACTTGTTGTCGTCAATTAATCTTGCTAAACCAACATCTGCTCTTTTGCACATAAGATTTTCTTCCACAAGAATATTATCAGCCTGACGGTCTTGGTGGACGTAGTTCATTCTTTCAGTATATGCCGTGCCATCAGCATTCTGAGCAGCTGCATCGACTCATGGAAGCTTCAAATACTTGTCATCTCCTCCCTTAGGAAATCTAATCTCCCTTTGACATAAATTCAGTGACGATGTAAATCGGCTCTTCAGGAACAATAGCATATAGTGGAACAAGTTCATCGTGTCTTAATTTTTTCATTATCTGAGCTTCTCGAAAAGAACCTTCTGGCATCATTGTACCTGGTTTTAATGTTTGATTGCTACTTTTGTGGTTTCATTTCATGTTCCCATCCATACTTCACCAAAACGTCCTTGTCCTCGTTTAACCTCTAGTTGTAAAGATTCCCAAACAGCTTTTGCTAGATCTTAAACCTGAGGTTTTACAGTTGGACACACGGTTGTTAACTTCTGACATAATCCATCAGTTTATTCTGTGTAGTGTTTCACTAATTTATGCAAAGTATCATCAACCAGTGCTCTTCGAGTTTCCTAATTTTGATGTGTTTTACATTGTCACCTCTGACCACATTTCAATCACAAATGCAAAGGGAATAAGCATCTTTAGTAGTTTCTCTCTCTCTTCCTAAGAAAATGCCTCATTGATTCTCAAGATTCAGAAGTAATCTTTCAGCATCTTTTCTTCCCATTTTGCCAAAATACCATTCTTCTGCCTGAATGGAATCTGCAGGCACTAGATAATTGTTAGGGCCACAACCATTCTTTCCCGTGCGACTGACTTTGCTCCCCACCAGTCTCCTTCCATGTTGTTAATTATTTGAAATCTTTCACCCTTCTTAAATGAAAGGTCTTCTGTGGTTCTAGCTTGAACAATTATGTAAGGCCACCTGTTAAGCCAGTAGGTTATGGACTTGGCATCACTGAAAATGAGGAAGATGCTCTTTCAAAAGGTGCCACCCCTGAGGATCCTCCAAATGGTGTTATGGAAAGACTGCTAAAATTAACTTTGCTGAAGGTTCTGCTCCCTAATGGCTGACACTTATACTGACAGGCTCTGGAGGGTTTTCAGTTCTATATTTAATGTCTGGGCTTTTGTTTACTCTTAATGCAGCCCATTATCAAATCTGCTCTCTGGGCTCGTGCTCTCCTGAGTTGCAGCAGCTCAGGCTGGTGGGGAGGAGGCAGCAGGTGGAAGAGAGGCCTGGACCTTCACCCACCTCCCCCTTCTCGTCCTGGGGTCACTGGCAGTAGCAATTACAGCAGAGCCTACGGGGGGGCCCATTACTTCAGGAGGAGAGAATTCCAAGGCTCCCCACCCATCCCACTCATCACTGTCTCCCTTCCTGGCTCTGCCTCTGCACTCCTAGGGATGGAGGATGTGAGACTGAATGGCCATTGCTCAGCAGAACTTGCCACAAATTTATTTTAATGTTTATATAAGGGAGTCTTTGGAATGAAGACTCAACTCCCCAATAGGGTTTAGAAACTTATATGACTTTCTGGTAAAATGGGTTATGAGCCGGGAAGAGGATTCTGCTGGGGGGCAATAAAAGATTACTAGGGGGCAGAACCTGTGGCTCGACCATTCCTTCTCCTCCCAGAAGTAGATAGGGGTGAGCTCCGGAACCCATAGGATGAGGGGAGCCACTTGTGACACCTGGTACAGCTGGGAGGCAGCTCTTTGCCTCAGTATCTGCTTTGGTGTTCCCCTTAGCAATGGTGGAAGCATCGCTTTGATGTCCACGACAGTGCATAACTGCCACTTTCTGGGGTTTCCCTACTGCCTCTAGCAATTGGAGTATTTCTTGCTGACACTTAATGTCCTTTCCCCCTGAGTTTAAAAGTCCCTTTTCCTTGTATAATGCCCCGTGTACTTGGAGAGTCAGAAAAGCATACTTAGAGTCAGTGTAAATATTTACACTTTTTCCTTGACTTAATTCTAAGGCTCAGGTCAAGGCAATTAACTCAGCCTTCTGAGTAGATGTCCCTTGAGGTAGGGGCTTAGCCTCCACAGTCTCTGTTAAGGTGACCACTGCATACCCAGCCTGCCGCTCACCTTGCGCCATCACGTAACTGCTTCCATCTACATACAAGTCTCAGTCTGCATCTGTCAGGGCTGGTCATGCAGGTCAGGGCTGCTAGAGTGCACATTCTCTATGACTTCTGCACACTCGTGCTCAGTCTCTCTTCCACTGACTGGAAGGAGCGTGGCTGGGTTTAGGGTGTTACATACTTCTAGTGTTATGTGTGGGTTACCACACATTAAGCTTTGGTACTTAGTTAATCTTGCATTAGCTAGCTAATTTTTCCTTTTTTTTTTTTTGAGACAGAGTCACTTTATCACCCTTGGTAGAATGCCGTGGCATCACAGCTCACAGCAACCTCCAACCTCCAAGGCCTAGGCGATTCTCTTGCTTCAGCCTCCCAAGTAGCTGGGACTACAGGCGCCCGCTGCAACACCTGGCTATTTTTTGGTTGCGGTTTGGCCAGGGCTGGGTTTGAACCCACCACCCTTGGTATATGGGGCTGGTGCCTTACCCACTGAGCCATAGGCGCCCCCCTAATTTTTCCATTTTTAGTAGGGACAGGATCTTGCTTTGCTCAGGCTGGTCTCAAACTCCTGAGCTCAAATGATCCTCCTGCCTTGGCCTCCCAGAGTGCTAGATTACAGTGTGAGCCACCAATCTGGCCCTTTCTGGGTTTCCTTTTCAGTTTGTTTACTATTATAATATAGACATGCTGCTGGTGTTTGCATGTTGATTTTGTATCTTGCAACTTTACTGAATTTGTTTATCAGTTCTAACAGTTTTGGGGTGGAGTCTTTAGGTATCTCTAGATTGGAGATTATATCATCTGCATAGAAGGATAATGTCTTCCTTTCCAATTTGGATACCCTTCATTTATTTCTCTTGTCTGATGACTGGAGTTAGAACTTCCAGTACTGGGCAGTGCCTATGGCTCAGTGGGCAGGGCGCCGGCCCCATATACCGAGGGTGGCGGGTTCAAACCCTGCCCCAGCCAAACTGCAACAAAAAAATAGCCAGGCGTTGCGGCGGGCACCTATAGTCCCAGCTACTGGGGAGGCTGAGGCAAGAGAATCGCTTAAGCCCAAGAGTTGGAGGTTGCTGCAGCTGTGATGCCACAGCACTCTACTGAGGGCAATAAAGTGAGACTCTGTCTCTACAAAAAAAAAAAAAGAACTTCCAGTACTGTAAATAACAGTGATGAAAGTGGGCATCCTTGTCTTGTTCTAGACCTTAGAGGAAAGGCTTTCAGTTTTCTCCATTGAAAGAAATATGGAGGCTCAGCGCCTGTGGCTCAAGCGGCTAAGGCGCCAGCCACATACACCTGAGCTGGTGGGTTCAAATCCAACCCAGGCCCGCCAAACAACAATGACGGCTGCAACCAAACAATAGCCAGGCGTTGTCATAGGCACCTGTGATCCCAGCTACTTGAGAGGTGGAGGCAGGAGAATCGCTTGAGCCCAGGAGTTGGAGGTTGCTGTGAGCTGTGATGCCACAGCACTCTACCCAGGGCGACAGCTTGAGGCTCTGGCTCAAAAAAAAGAAAAAAAGAAAGAATGAAATATGGAGATCCTTTTGTAATTCATAAGCGTGATGATTGGGTTTTCATGCGCATGCATGAGATGTGCCTCCCACAAATCTTGTTACAATGTTGGCATATTACCCGTCTAACATGTAAAAAAAACCAGAAAGAAATATGGAGTATTCATATTCAGTATATTCAGTGTATACTAGCTGTGGATGTATCATATATTTTTTTTTGTTGTTTGTTTGTTTGTTTTTGAGACAGAGCCTCAAGCTGTCACCCTGGGTAGAGTGCTGTGGCATCACAGCTCACAGCAACCTCCAACTCCTGGGCTCAAGCGATTCTCCTGCCTCCACCTCCCAAGTAGCTGGGACTACAGGCGCCCATCACAACGCCCGGCTCTTTTTTGGTTGCAGCCATCATTGTTGTTTGGCGGCCCGAGCTGGATTTGAACCCACTAGCTCAGGTGTATGTGGCTAGTGCCTTAGCTCTTGAGCCACAGGTGCTGAGCCTTGTTTTTGATTTTGTTTTTTTAAGACAAAGTCTCACTATGTTGCCCTCACTATGTTGCCATCAGTGTGGTACAGGTCTCACAGATGAATTTGGGAGTATTTCCTCCTCCTCAGATTTTTTTATTGTGAAGACTGGTTTAAGTAGGTTTGGTATTAGTTTATCTTTTTGAGCAGTGAAGTCATCAGCTTGTGGGCTTCTCTTTGAGGAGAGTTTTTTTTATTATTACTGCCTCTATCGTGTTACTTGTTATTGGTTTATTCAAGTTTTGGGTTTCTTCCTGGTTCAATTTTGGTAGGTTGTATATGTCTAGGAATTTATCTGTTTCTTCTAAAGTTTCCAATTTATTGGCATGCAGTTGCTCAGAGCAGCCTCTAATAATCCTTTGGATTTCTGCACTATCAGTTGTAATGTATCCTTTTCATCTCTGACTCTATTTGGGTCTTTTTTTCCTAGTCTGGATAGAGGTGTGCCCATTTTATCTTTTAAAAAACCAACGTTTTGTTCTTATTTGTTTCAATTTCATTTATTTCTGCTCTGATCTTTCCTCTAATTTTGGGTTTGATTTGCTCTTTTTTTTTTTTTTTTTAGTTTTTTGAGATGCAGTGTTTGTTTATTTGAAGATTTTCTACTTTTATAGCACTTACTGCTATAAACTTCCCTCTTATTACTGCTCTTTTTCTGTATGACATAGGGTTTGGGGGTCCTTTGTTTTGAGGATAAGGTTAGCAAGGTCCCAACAGGCTTACCTAGCCCAAATTTATCCCATAGGTTTTGATATACTTTGCTTTCATTTTCATTTTTTTCTTTTTTTTTAGAGACAGAGTCTCACTTTGTCACCCTCGGTAGAGTGCTGTGATGTCACAGCTCACAGCAACCTCCAGTTCTTGGGCTTAGGTGATTCTCTTGCCTCAGCCTCCCGAGTAGCTGGGATTATAGGCATCTGCTGCAACACCCGGCTATTTTTTTATTGCAGTTTTGGCCCCGGCCGGATTCGAAACTACCACCCTCAGTATATGGGAAAGCACCCTACTCACTGAGCCACAGGCACCACCCTCGTTTTCATTTTTTTCAATAAATTTTTAAATTTCCCTAATCTCTTTATTGACCCACTGGTCATTCAGGAGCATATTGTTTAATTTCCATGTGTTTATATATTTTCTGATGTTCCTCTTGTTATTGATTTCTGGTTTTTTTGTTTTTTTTCTTTATGTGGTTTTTGGCCGGGGCTGGGTGTGAACCTGCCACCTCCGGCATATGGGACCAGCGCCCTACTCCTTGAGCCACAGGCGCCGCCCTGATTTCTAGTTTTATATCATGTTGTCAGAGAAAATACTTGGAATTATTTCAATTACTTTGAATTTTTTGAAACTTGTTTTGTGGTCTAACATATGGTCTGTTGTTGAGAATGACCCATGAGCTGAGGAAAACAAATTCTGCAGCTGTTGGGAGAAATGTTCTATAAATATCCATTACAGTGATTCTCAACCTGTGGGTCAGGACCCCTTTGTAGCAATGAAAATACATCCTGCATATCAGATATTTACATTACAGTTCATAACAGTAGCAAAATTACAGTTATGAAGTAGCAATGAAAATAATTTTATGGTTGGGGGTCACCAGAACATGAGGAACTGTATTAAAGGGTCATGGCATTAGGAAGGTTGAGAACCACTGATCTATTAGGTCCATTTGGTCTACAGTGTGGATTAAGTCCAATGTTTCATTCTTGATTTTACTGTCCAGAACTGCCCAATGCTGAAAATGCAATGTTGAGTTCTTGAATAGTTATTTTATTGGGGTCTATCACTCTGTTTGGCTCTGATATTTGCTTTATATATCTGGCTGCTACAAAGTTGGATGCATATATGTTTAGAATAGTTATATCCACTTGCTGAATCGGTCCCTTTATTGTTATATAATGACATTCTTTGTCTCTTTTTATAGTTGTTTTTTTTTTTGAGATAGACTTTTGCTTTGTTGCCCTCAGTTGAGTGCTATGGTGTCATAGCTCACATCAACCACAATCTCTTGGGCTCAAGCGATTCTCTTGCCTCAGCCTCCTGAGTAGCTGGGTCTACAGGCGCCAGCCACAACGCCCAAGTACTTTTAGAGACAGGGTCTTGCTCTGGCTGAGGCTGGTCTTAAAGCTGTGAGCTCAAGCAATCCATCTGCCTTGGGCTCCCAGAGTGCTGGGATTACAGGCATGAGCCACCGTGCCTAGCCTCTTTTTATAGTTTTTGTCTTGAAACCTATTTTATCTGATAAAAGAATAGCTACTCCTGCTTTTTTTTTTGAGACAGAGTCTCAAGCTGTGGCCCTGGGTAGAGTGTGGTAGTGTCACAGCTCACAGCAACCTCAAGCTCTTGGACTCAAGCGATTCTCTTGCCTCAGCCTCCCAAGTAGCTAGGACTACAGGCACCTGCCACAATGCCTGGCTATTTTTTGGTTGTAGTTGTCATTGTTGTTTGGCAGACCCAGGCTGGATTCAAACCGCCAGCTCTGGTGTAGGTGGCTGGTGCCCTAGCCGCTGAGCTACAGGCGCCGAACATGGTCGTGCTCTTTTTTGGTTTACATTTTCATGGAATATCTTTTTCTATCCCTTTACTTTCAATCTATATGTGCCTTTATAGGTGAAGTGTGTCTCTTGTAGAAAACATATACTCGGCTCCTCATTTTTTATCCATTCAGCCACTCTGTCTTTTGTTGGAGAGTTTAGTCTATTCACATTCAATATTGTTATTGATAGGTCAGAATTTACAAATGCCATGTTGTTGTTTGACTTCTCATTATTATGCGGTCTTTCTTTCTTCCTTTCTTCCAATCGTCTTTTGTATAAAAAATGATTTTCTCTGGTAGTGTTTTCATTTTTTGTGTATCTGTTGTAAGTTTTTTTGTCTTAATTTTTTTTTTTTTTTTTTTTTTTGTGATTTTTGGCCAGGGCTGGGTTTGAACCCGCCACCTCCGGCATATGGGACCAGCACCCTACTCCTTGAGGCACAGGTGTCGCCCTGTTGTAAGTTTTTTGATATTACAAAAAACATTTTATAACCAATTTTAAACACATGACAACTGTGCTTACAAATAAATAAAAAGAAATCAGATAAATTCTACCTTTTAACTCTACCCTCTCCCTTCTTAACTTTTTGTTGTTTCTATCCATATCTTTTTAGACTGTCTATCTCTCAAAAAGTTATTTTTAATGTTTTTTTTTTTTTTTTAGGGTTTTTTTTTTAAGACAGAGTCTCTGTCACCCTGGGTAGAGTGCTGTGGCATCATAGCTCAAAGCAACCTCAAACTCCTGGGTTCGAGTGATTCTCTTGCCTCAGTCTCCCAAGTAGCTGGGTGCCTGCCACAACATCCAGCTAGCTTTTCTATTTTTAGTAGAGGTGGGGTCTCACTCTTGCTGAGGCTGGTCTCAAACTCCTGAGTTCAGGCAAGCTACCCACCTTGGTCTCCCAAAGTGCTAGGATCACAAGCATGAGCCATCGTGCCCAGCATGTAGTTATTTTTGATAAGTTTGTCTTTTAGTCTTCCTACTCAAGAAATAAGTAGGAAGAAGTAACTCTGTACTGTTATTAATGAGTTATATGCCTTCAGAAGATTTCTTACTGTTCATTAATATTCTGTTTGTTTTTTCTTTTCCAAAAATTCTTTCAATTTTTCTTTTCTTTTTTCTCTTTTCTTTTTCTTTTTTCAGTATAACAAAGAGAAATTTTATTTAAGAAGAACAAAGAGAAAGTTTAGAGCACTTCCAAAGAGAGTTGGAAGTGGGTTCCTCTCATAAAGGAAAAAGATAGGAGTTTTTCTTTTCTTTTCTTTTTTTTTTTTTTTTTTTGAGGCAGAGTCTCACTCTGTGGCTCTGGGCATAGTACTGTGGTGTCCTCATAGCTCACAGCAGCCTCAATCTCTTCGGCTCAAGCTATCCTCCTGCCTCAGCCTCCCAAGTAGCTGGGACTACAGGTGTGTGCCACTAGTAGCTGGCTAGTCTTTCTATATATATACATATATATTTTTTTTCTTTTTCTTTTTTTTTTTTTAGTAGGGATGGTGTCCTTGCTCAGGCTGGTCTGAAATTCCTGAGGTCAAACAGTCCATCCATCTCAAGCTCCCAGAGTGCTAGGATTATAGGCATGTGCCACGTTGTCCAGCCCAAATTCTTTTCATTTTTCTTTTTAATTAATGTCTGCTTTCTTTTCATACTCACCACCATACAAACGAGGTTTCCTTTATTAATTATTAACGTTCTTCATATTTAATGTGTAATTATTAATGATCTTTTCTTTCAGACTGAAGAACTCCTTTTAGCATTTCTTTTATCACAGGGTTGGTATTGATGAAACCCCTCAGCTTTTGTTTGTCTGGGAAAGTCTTTATTTGCCCTTTATGTTTGAAGAATATTTTTGCAGGATATAATATTCTAGGATTAAGGGTTGTTTTTTTTCCCTCAGCCACTCTCCCCTGGCCTGTTCTACTGAGAGATTTGTTGCCAGATGTATTGGAACTCGTTTATATATTGTTTCATTTTTTATTGCTTCCCCTAGGACTGACCTTTTCTTTTTGTGAAGTTGGTGAGCTTGATTATTATCAATAAATGCCTTGAGGTATTCTTGTTTGGGTTGAATCTGCTTGGTGTTCTGTGGCCTTCTTGTACCTGAATATTGCTTTTTTGAGTCTCAATCTTTCTTTTTGAGACAGTCTGACTCTGTCTCTCCCAGGCTAGAGTGCCATGGCAGCAGCCCCACTCACAGAAACGCCATCTAGAAACTGAGGCCTGGACTCAGGGGCCTCAGGTGTCTGCTTGGTACTTTTTTAACTGTGGCTGAGCTGCTACCCAAGTTGCAAAACAAAATCCTCTGAACTCTTCCCTTTCCTTTCCTCAAGTGGAAGAAGACTTCCTGGAGCCTTCATGGCTTGAATATGGCTTCATATGGATAAATATGTAACAGTACCAGTTACATAATATGAATATATAACTGTAATAGTTATCTTGAACCCACAAGGGAAAGGCAAAATAATAATAGATATGATCTCTGATATTTTTCAGCTACTGAACCAACATCAGGAGCTGCATGTCTCCTGAATTTTTGTTAAATGAAAAAGTAATCTTTTTTTAAAAGGCTCTTACAAGTTTGATTCCCTGAAACACCTCCTCCATCCCCCATTACTTGCAGCCAATTGCATTCCTAACTGATACATTTGTATTGAATACATTTTGTATTCGTAGCTGATACTGGGAATAGGTGCTTGATCAATGTCTGTGTGGCTGAATTCTACAGCAAGGATGAGAGATTTGAACTTGTGGATGTCACGTGTGAAATCACATCTTCCCTGGGGGAGAAAAACTAAGGAGAGAATGCGCCCAGGTCCTTCTTGGTGTCTTCAAGGTTATCTTTAGAAAGTGGTCAGGAGAACCAAGAGGAACTTTTCTTCAGAGTAGGCAGAGAGAGATATCGGGGGTGCTTGGAGAGAACAAGAAAATATCAGCGTCAGGGTGGCGCCTGTGGCTCAGTGAGTGGGGCGCCGGCCCCATGTACCGAGGGTGGCGGGTTCAAACCCAGCCCCAGCTGAACTGCAACCAAAAAATAGCTGGGCGTTATGGCGGGGTGCCTGTAGTCCCAGCTACTCGGGAGGCTGAGGCAGGAGAATCGTGGAAGCCCAGGAGCTGGAGGTTGCTGTGAGTCCTGTGACATCATGGCACTCTACTGAGGGCGGTAAAGTGAGACTCTGTCTCTACAAAAAAAAAGAACACATGTAGCCTCACCACACACAAAGCCACATTTCCTCATCACACATTTAGACAGCTATGTAGTATTTGTGTGAAATTTGTTAAAGCAACAAGAGAGGGTAAAGACCTAAGCGATCTGGCAGAGCAGCACCAGATATTGAAAGTACGGATATAGCTATTTGTGCTTCCTCCCTGTATTTACCAAAATAATAATCACCCTGTAATCTGTACTCCCAAGGTAGACCATCTTGGAATGAATGTTGTAGCAGGAAGCAAAAGAAAGCAAAAAAGATAATGCTTATTTCATTGCCAAAAAGAGACATTTGAAGCTTTCTAGAAACAAATGTATTTCAGCATGATTATAATTATATGTTTTTGTCGCCCAGAAAATCAAGCAGCTAAAGCAAGAGTAAATTCAATTTAAAAAATATGTATTCACCAATTGCACAGTCAGAAAAGGCCCAATTTGTCCCTGTCTACAGACTTACATAAAATAAACAAATTAAAGGTCCAGTTTGTCTCAGAAACAAAAACTGAAAAAGTCAGACAGGGTCAGATAAAGGGGGACCAGGGCCATCACCCACCCACAAGATTCGTGTATCCTGTGTGTACTTTTAGAATTAGTGTTTCTTTCTGGAGAACATTTAGGAGAAACAAAAAAAGACACATGTTTTTAAAAAAAGAGAAACTGAAGTTTCCTCTGCTGGTGACACACCAGCAATTCCAGGGGGAACACCGTTTCTCAGAATCCGTTGTCAGGAGAGAGAAGCTGGGTTTACTGTGGTTCCACAGCTCTAATCAGTATTGTCCTCCTGGAGGGTTGTTCATATTTTTAAAGCTGCTTGCTTCCCAGTAGCTGTGAGCAGCTCTGGAGGCTGGTAGTTGCCCTAGGAGGCTGCAGCTACAAAGGTGGGTCTGCTGAGGCCCAGGGCCCACTCCAGGAGCAGGGAGATGGGAGGTGGGGATGGGTAGGTAAAAGAAGTGGCCAAAAGCTAGCAAGTGGCATTATGATGGAGGGTGGAAGCTAAGTGTATGGCCTAGTGACCTGGCACAAGCTGGGCCACAGCCAGGGACATGTAGGGCATCTCTGCTCCCTGACAAGGGACACTCAGATGCAGCCCTGCTCTCCCAACACAGCCTGCTGGTGGAGCTGGAGAGGAGAAAAAGCTTTCCCACAGCAAGCCTTACTATGACCCCAGCTCCTCCTCTTCGCTGGTGGGGGGGTGGGGGGGAGGGGTGATGCACCCCAGCCTGCTGCTTCAAGGCTCCCCTGTGGTGAGGTGGTGGATGACTTGCCCCCGGGAGCCCTGGAGGACCAGCGGCAGGAGGGTGACCTTTCCGCCAGACTTACAGAGTCGGTCTCCCTCGGCCTCCTCTCTGCTCCCTGGGAGAAACAAGGAGCACAGAGGCGCCGGAACTCCATGATTGTCCGTGTGCTTCCATCGGCTTCTCTTCTTTTGAGTAGAATTTAAATTTTCTCTCACCCTTAGCTCTTTACCTGTGAAAGCTAAAGTTTCCAAGTACTTATTTATACATATATATATAAAACAGGGTCTTCTTTATACTCAAACGTTTCAAACTTTCAGCCTATGTAATAGTTTGTCTTAATAGGTAGATAGATAGTTATAGATTTTTTTTTTTTTTTGAGACAATCTCACTCTGTTACTCAGGCATGTGACATGTGGCATCAGCCTAGTTCAACAGCAACTTCAAATTCTTGAGCTCAAGCAATCCTCTGGCCTCAGCCTCCTGAGCTGCTGGGGCTGGAGGTGCCTGCCACAACACCTGGCTAATTTTTCTACTTTTAGTAGAGACGAAGTCTCCCCCTTGCTCAGGCTGGTCTCAAACTGTACTCAGGCAATCCATCCACTTTCGCCTCCCAGAGCACTAGGTTTATAGGCATGAGCCACCACGCCTGGCCTAAAATATATTTAAAATAATAGGATATATAAATAACTTATGATAACCACGTAACCATCTAAAATTATCATTATGGTTCTACATACCTGATAGAGGGAATGAAAATTGGTTTGGCCATTTTTTATTTCTAGATTTATTGTCCATAATATTATTGAATTATTAAATATTAATTATTAATATTAAATATTATAATCTAAATAAATATTATGGACATAATATTATTGTCCATAATAAAACTCTAAAAGAGTTTTATTATGGATAATTTCAAAAATATAGATTTAGAGAAAATAACATAATGAATCCTCATACAACCCCATCACCCAGTTTACACAATGACCAACTTGGGGCCAATCTTGTTACATCTCCACCCTCACTCCCCATCTCTTTAGATTAGCAAATCCAGCCTTTCGTACAAGCTCCCAAGTCCTCTGACATGAACACAATGGTGCTTGCTTTTTAGCATGAAAGATGTTCCAGGTTCATCTGTAACTTTTTTTTTTTTTTGAGACAGAATCTCACTATGTCACCCTCGGTAGAGTACCTTGGCGCCACAGCTCACAGCAACCTCAAACTCTTGGGCTTAAGCGATTCCCTTGCCTCAGCCTCCGGTGTAGCTGGGACTACAGGTGCCTGCCATAATGCCTGGCTATTTTTTTTTTTTTTTTTTGAGACAAAGTCTCACTTTGTTGCCCTCGGTAGAGTACCATGGCGTCACAGTTCACAGCAACCTCCAGTTCTTGGGCTTAAGTGATTCTCTTGCCTCAGCCTCCCAAGTAGCTGGAACCACAGGCACCCACCACAACACCCAGCTATTTTTTGTTGCAATTTGGCTGGGGTCGGGTTCGAACTCGCCACCCTCAGTATATGGGACTGGCACCCTACTCACTAAGCCACCCTGCCTGGTTATTTTTTTGTTGCAGTTATCATTGTTGGTTAGCTGGCTTAGGCCGGGTTCAAACCTGCCAGCCTTGGTGCATGTGATTGGCACCGTAACCACTGTGCTACGGGTGCTGAGTCTTCATCCTAGAATTTTGCTGCCCCAGACTGGAATCAGCCATTTCCTTTTTTTTTTTTTTTTTTTTGTCACCCTAGGTAGAGTGCTATGGCGTCATAGCTCACAGCAACCTCAAACTCGGAATAATCTGTTAACCTGTAGTCCCAGCTCTTGGGAGGCTGAGGCAAGAGGATTGCTTAAGTCCAAGAGTTTGCTGTGAGCTGTGACATCACAGCACTCAACTCCAGGGAAAAAGAGTGAGACTCTCTGGAAGCACAGCACACCAGCAGGGCAACAGTGGGCATTTCTCTAGCCCCATGTCCCCAAGTAGGGATTATCAGATAAGATACAGAATGCCCAGGGCGGCGCCTCTGGCTCAGCGGGTAGGGCGCCGGTCCCATATGCCGGAGTGGCAGGTTCAAACCCAGCCCCGGCCAAATTAAAAAAAAAAAAAAAAAAAAAAAAGATACAGAATGCCCAGTTAAACTGAAATTCCAGATAAACAACAAATTAAACCCTTATATCCCAATTAGGAATTTAGGTCTCTGGTAATAACTTCAGGGCAATAGCTTCCCTGTCCCCTCAAGGGACAGGCTCCTTTCCAAGAGTCTTAATACTCAGCTCAGAACTCCAAAGCCCCAGCTTCCCACCAGGTCTTTATGATTCATTCATTGCCCTCACTGTCCAGACACAGCAGGTCAATTTTCCTGGGAGCAATGTTGCCTGGTAACACAGCTGACGTCCCACCTCTATCAGATTTCCAGAGAATGGAGCTAGAAAGTGAAGTCCCCGGAGAATGAGGAATGAGGGTTTTTTCCTGTTGTTTTCTACCTTTTATGTATAGAAGCCTTTTCAATGATCAGAGCTAGGAAAATATAGAGCAATGGTAGGTAGATAAGTAGGTAGAGAGATTAATAATATAAAGAACATACATTATGAGGTTTTTGTTTTTGTTGTCATTGTTTTGGGTTTGTTTGTTTGTTTTGTTTTTAAGCAGGCCCGGGTTGGGATGGATCCCTCCAGCCCCGATGCATGTTGCTGGCGCCATCACCACTGAGCTACTAGGGTCAAGCCACATTATGAGGTTTTATTGCTATTTCCCATTCCAACTCAGGATTATAAGATTTTCCTTTTTTTTTTTGAGACAGAGTTTCACTATGTTGCCCTCGGTAGAGTGCTGTGGCATCACAGCTCATAGCAACCTCAAACTCTTGGGCCCAAGCGATTCTCTTGCCTCAACCTCCCAAGTAGCTGGGACCACAGGCACCTGCCACAACACCCTGCTATTTTTTGGTTGTAGTTGTCATTATTGTTTAGCAGGCCGGATCTGGGTTCAAACTTGCCAGCTCTGGTGTATGTGGCTGGCACCCTAGCTGCTGAGCCACAGGCGCCAAGCCCAGGATTATAAGATTTTTATTTAGCTTTATTGATATTTCCTGTCTTCCATGCTAAAAATCCAACCACTTAGCACACAAATCTCATTTGCTTTTTTGCATAGTGTGTAATCCAACTATCTCAAGATTAAGAATGCCACTGAAATCCCTAACAATATGATTACTGAAAACAGCGTAAGGTATTTCTGCAGTTCTTTTTGTCCTTTAAAGGTATATCCAACTAGGAATGTGTAGCCAAATAGCTCTGTTTCAATGTTCCTAGGAAGGGTTCTTTGTATAGTTATGCCTCCAACTCAGTATGTAGTTCGTTTTGTTTTTAATAATTTAGAGGTTCATTTTATAAGTGCTTTTCAATTATATATTTTCATGGTTCCAAGGCCAAATCTGTAAAGTCTGTTGAGAGAATTGTAGCTTCTATCTCTGGTCTTTCAACTCATTTTGCTTTCTCCATGAGTAAAAGTTTATTTTCATAGTCCCAGTGAGGTGGCTCATCTGGAGGCTGGGATGGTGGATCACTTGAGTGCAGGAGTTCAAGATCAGCCTGAGCAAGACAGAGACCCTGTCTCTACCAAAAATAGAAAAACTAGCCAGGTGGGCGGCGCCTGTGGCTCAAGGAGTAGGTCGCTGGTCCCATATGCCGGAGGTGGTGGGTTCAAACCTAGCCCCGGCCAAAAACCAAAAAAAAAAAAGAAAAACTAGCCAGGCGTTATGGCTGACACCTGTGGTCCCAGCTACTTGGGAGGCTGAGGCAAGAGGATACTTCAGCCCAGGAGTTTGATGTTGCTGTGAGCTGGGATGATACCACACCAATCAACCCAGGGTGACAAAGTGAGACTTTAAAGAAAGAAAGAGAGAAAGAGGAAGGGAGGGAGGCAAGGAGTGAGGGAGGGAAAAAAAGAAAAGAATAGAAAAATAGAAGACTTGTGTCTTTTTTAATTTTTTTATTTTTTTGAGACAAAGGTCTCAGTCACCGTGGGGTTGAGTGCAGTGGCGTTATAACTCACAGCAACCTCAAACTCTTGGGCTCAAGTGATCCTCTTGCCTCAGCCTCCCAAGCAGCTAAGACTACAGGTGCCCAACACCATGCCCATCTAGTTTTTCTATTTTTTTTTATTTTTAATTTATTTTTATTGTTAAATTATAGCTGTGTACATTAGTGCAATCAAAGGGTACAATGTGCTGGTTTCATGTACAATCTGAATAGTTTTTCTATATTTTTTTTTTTTTAGTAGACACAGGGTCTCACTTTGCTCAAGCTGGTCTCAAACTCCTGAGCTCATGCAATCCACCCACCTTAGCCTCCCAGAGTGTGAGGATTATAGGTGAGAGTCACCTCATCTGGCACCAAGACACATGTCTTTTTTTTTTTTAGACAGTCTTACTATGTCGCCCTCAGTAGAGTGCTGTGGCGTCACAGCTCACAGCAACCTCCAACTCTTGAACTTAAGCAATTCTCTTGCCTCAGCCTCCCAAGTAGCTGGGTCTACAGGCGCCCACCAGAATGCCCAGCTATTTTTTTGTTGCAGTTGTTTGGCTGGCCCAGGTCAGGTTCGAACCCGCCACCCTCAGTGTACGTGGCTGGAGCCATAACCACTGTGCTACGAGCGCCAAGCCCAAGACTCATGTCTTAAGTCATCCTTCCATACATGGTTATTTAGCACCTCCTCTGTGCTCAGAATTGTTGAGGGCATTTGAGATGCATCACTGAACAAAACTGACAAAGATCTTGCCTTCTTGGCACTTACATTGAGGGGGCAGGGGAGAGAAGCACAATATACGTGATAAATAAGAAAATTGTGCAGTTGGTAAGGAGAGGGTGATAATTGTGAAAAAAAAATGTAGAGCAGGGATAGGGAAGCTGGGGTGCTGAGGGGTGGGGTCAGAGTGGGCTGTGAGCTAAATGGGGCAGATGGTCTTCAAGACCAGAAGATTGTCTGGAGGAGTGACTCAACCACTAAACTTACATTTCAACTTCTGCATGACATGTATGCCCTGTATGGAGTCTTTACATATTTCATATGTTTTTGTAGAAAAAAGGCCAGAAAAAAAATACATCAAAATGTCAGCAGTGACTCTCTGTGGAAGATGATAGGATTATGGACATTTTTTTTTTTTTTGTGGTTTTTGGCCGGGGCTGGGTTTGAACCCGCCACCTCCGGCATATGGGACCGGCGCCCTACTCCTTGAGCCACAGGCACCGCCCATGATTATGGACATTTTTTTAAATTGGATCTTTTTAATAACTTGCTACATAATTTTATGACGAGTAGGCACAGTTTTATTATCAGGAATAAAGCAGTACACATTCCTATATGTTTTTTTTTTTTTTTGTAGAGACAGAGTCTCACTGTACCGCCCTCGGGTAGAGTGCTGTGGCGTCACACGGCTCACAGCAACCTCTAACTCTTGGGCTTACGCAATTCTCTTGCCTCAGCCTCCCGAGCAGCTGGGACTACAGGCGCCCGCCACAACGCCCGGCTATTTTTTGGTTGCAGTTTGGCCGGGGCTGGGTTTGAACCCGCCACCCTCGGCATATGGGGCTGGCGCCCTACTCACTGAGCCACAGGCGCCACCCTCCTATATGTTTTTTAAAAGCAGAGTTAATCTGCCCTCTGATCCCAGGAAGGGTTTTTTGCAAGGGGTGATGTATGATTCACAGGCGACAAGGCGTGTTTGACCTTTCCAGATAGAGGGTTTCTTCCACAAGGGGGCGCCAAGCCTTCAAGCAAGGACACAGCTGAGCCCTGAGTTAGGAGTTGGATTTTAGGGAAGTGGAGTTGCTGAGGGTAAATCTTGCATAATTCCACTGCCATGCCCAAGAACCATGCTCAGAATGGTTTGAAAGCTTTTCGCACTCTAATGGCTGCCTCCATGGTCTCTAATAATATAAAAGTGGATTTCCCCTGAACTGGGTTAGCAAGTAGAGAGAGGGTAGTAAGGCTTCAGCTCAGCAAATGCAAGGAGAACGACGTGCCCCTTGACCTTGAGGAGTCAGCAATCTAACCAGAAAGGCTGAACTCACAGCGTCCTTTCACCATGTACTTACAGCACCTGGGAGAGAGGCAGAGCGAGACCTGTGGGCCGCGGGAAGATCCCAGAGAGCCTATTAAAGAGAGAAGCAGGGGCGGCGCCTGTGGCTCAGTGAGTAGGGCGCCGGCCCCATATACCAAGGGTGACGGGTTCAAACCCAGCCCCGGCCAAACTGCAACAAAAAAATAGCCGGGCGTTGTGGCGGGCGCCTGTAGTCCCAGCTGCTCGGGAGGCTGAGGCAACAGAATCGCATAAGCCCAAGAGTTAGAGGTTGCTGTGAGTCCTGTGACGTCACGGCACTCTACCCGAGGGCGGTACAGTGAGACTCTGTCTCTACAAAAAAAAAAGAGAGAGAGAAGCAAATGTGCCTGGATGGGACGTTGTCAGATGCCTGACCAAGGGGAGCATGAGGAGGAAAGGGACCTAGGGCAGAAGAGCAGGAGTGGGGGGACCGAAGTGTGGGGAGACACAGGCGGCACTGGAAAAAGCCACTGACCGGACAACACTGGGGATTTGGCAACCTAATGGCCCGGAGGACTGGGTTGCCAGAAATCACACCCCTGGCCTGGGTCTTTTGCAAACCTGACCTCATGACACCAAAGATACGGTGGCTTATGGCCAGTTTGGCTTGCAAGTGTCCACGCATCGGGTCTGAGGGAAGCGGAATGCACTTCCACAACCAAGGTTTGTGTCACTGCATGCATGGGGAGATAGGGAATGACGGTGGATAAGACATGCCCCTAGGGGACAATGGACCTTATACCCACACAGAGAGACGAGGGACAGCTTCCTGGAAGAGGTGGCACTTGAGCTAGTGGGGGCAGAGCATCCAGAGTTTGAGAAGAAGAAAGGGCTCCAGGCAGAACAGCACAGGAGTGAGAGAATGTGGCCTCTGAACATACAAGTAGCTCAGTGTGAGCAGGTGAAAGCTGTCAGAGGTGATGCTGGAGTGAGGGACACTTTATCTGGGGAGTACTGGGAGGTCCTCGAAGGGTTGTAAATAATGGAGTTACTGGATCATGGACATGGAAGTTTGCTAAGGTCACCAGTGGTCTTTATGTTCCCAAGTCCATTGGGTACTTTTTTTTTCTTTTTTTGAGGCAGAGTCTCACTTTGTCTCCGTAGAGTGCTATGGCGTCACAGCTCACATCAACCTCAAAACTCTTGGGCTCAAGCGATTCTTTTCCCTCAGTCTCCCAAATAGCTGGGACTACAGGTGCCCGCCACAGGGGTCTTGCACTTGCTCAGGCTGTTCTCAAACCTTGAACTCAGGCAATCCACCCACCTCAGCCTCCCAGAGTGCTAGGATTACAGGCGTGAGCCACCATGCCCAGCCTCACTGGGTACTTCTCCATCTGCATCTTATGTGAGTTCTCTCGGTGGCATTAGAAACTGCTGACTTCTCCCTCCATGCTGAAGCTGTCTTGCCTCTCGACTTCTGAGTCACCCTGTTCTGATTTTCCGTCCACCTCTCTCATCATTTCTTCCTGGCTTCCTTTGCTGACTATGCCTCCTCCCCTCTACAGCCTCTGAGCGTTGGTGTCCTGCAGGGCTTGGTCCTTCTCACCATTCACTCTTGTTCTCAAGCACCTCAGTTCTTGGCTTCACATGCACCTACTGCGTATGAGAGTGTCAGGGGAGAGGTGATGAGACAACCAAGCAGAGGGTCCTGCTGTGACTGAGACATGTCCAGACTGAATCATGAGCAGTCACGGGATGGGTCAGGATGAGTTGTTCAGGGATGAGCAGAAGCACGCACTGGAGGGTGACGCGTTGCTGATTAGTATAGTCAGTGCCCTAGATTGAAGGAAAGCAGAGTCCAGGACTCAATGTTTCCAAGGGCAGAGGGAGGTGTGTGGACACTGTGATGCGCATTCGAAGGCCAAATCCAAGGTTTGAGAAGAACATGAGTACAGGGAGGGGCAGTAAAGATGGGCAGGCCCAGCAGAAAGTGGACTCCAAAGTCCAGAGTCAGCAGAGACAGGGTAATCCAGGTCAGTGAACTGGGTGCTGTCCTCTGGACCTCTGCTGTGGGCTCAGCAGGCAGGTGTCCAAGGGATGTGTTGCCAGCCTTTGGGGGTGTCGGTGAGTCCTGTCTGCAGCCCAGACCCCACAGACACATCAACAACAAGGGCAAGGAAGTTACAATCTACCTCTTGTACCTTCTCTTTTCCAATTTCACACGTCCCAACAGGACAAAGAATTTCTCAAGGCTCTATCACAACATAGCCACCGAGAAAGCAAATTGACTTTGTGCCTCAGCATGATAAAGGTTGCAATTAAGATCCAAAGAGGTCTAAATAAGTTTTTGTGGCTTTAAGATTAGGAGTAGATAGATTATTCAGTCAGTGATGTTAGAACAATTGCATATTTGAAAAAAATTAAGCTCAAGTCCCACCTTAACCTCACACACAAAAATAAATTGCTCATACCTATATGAGTAAGGTAAGCTGCACAGTTCCCAAGAGGTAGGTGTTGAGGTCCATCAGGGAACAACTCTGACCGAGACTTCCACCTTCATGGGGCTTACATTCTACAGGACAATAAACCTTAGACCTTATATAGGTGGCAAATCAAAAATTATACAACTCTGGGGTGGCACCTATGGCTCAGTGAGTAGGACGCCGGCCCCATATACCGAGGGTGGTGGGTTCAAACCCAACCCCGGCCAAACTGCAACAACAACAAAAGAAATAGCCAGGCGTTGTGGCGGGCACCTGTAGTCCCAGCTGCTCGGGAGGCTGAGGCAAGAGAATCACATAAGCCCAAGAGCTGGAAGTTTCTGTGAGCCGTGTGACGCCACGGCACTCTACTGAGGGCAGTAAAGTGAGACTCTGTCTCTACAAAAAAAAAAAAAAATTATACAACTCTGAGGATATGTGAAGAAATTAAGTAAATGTCAATATTACCCTAAATACAACTTTAAGGGTTATAATTATTGGTAAATAATAGAAGTATAAAAATTAAAGCATAATTTTAAAACTAAAATTTTAAAACTAAATTTTAAATTCTTAATTTTAAAACTAAAAATTGTCAAATCCATAACTTAAAATCTAACAACAAAAAGAAATATATTGTATGGTGTGACAGCTGAGAGGGTTAAGTATATTTTTTACGTATTAAAAAGAAACTGGGCTTAGTGTCTGTAGCACAGTGGTTATAGCGCCAGCCACATACACCGAAGTTGGCGGGTTCAAATGCAGCCTGGGCCAGCTAAAATCAACAATGACAACTGCAACAAAAAATAGCCGGGCATTGTGGTGGGCGTCTGTAGTCCCAGCTACTTGGGAGACTGAGACAAGAGAATCGCTTAACCCAGGAGTTTGAGGTTGCTGTGAGGTGTGACGCCACGGCACTCTACCAGGGGCGACATAAAAAAAAAAAAAAAAAACTTGAAAAAAACACCTAAGTGTTAGATAACCTGAATTCTAGCCCCGACTCCACCTCTGCACAAACTTGCTTAATTTATTCCATATCCTATACTTGCAGATGGGGAGAATATCTGGTTTACTTTCCAAACAAAGGATCATTGGGAAATTCACATGAAATATAGAAGTATACCCTGGGTGGCGCCTGTGGCTCAGTGGGCAGGGCGCCAGCCCCATATACCGAGGGTGGTGGGTTCAAACCCGGCCCTGGCCTAACTGCAACAACAATAAAAAAAATAAGAAGAAAAAATATGCCCTAAAAATTGATAGACACTACACACAAGTCAAAGAATTGTGATGAATAAAGCTGTAGATTATCCTGATGAATCCAGCAAGACAAGCTAGTGGCATCAGTGTCTGGAGGGACCCCAGTGGGTCGGGTGGGAAGAGACAGTACCCCACGCTACATCTGACGGCTAACTTAAACAGAACAGGAAAGAGATAGCTTGGTAATATGTGCGGCAGGTGCGTTTGGGAACAGCCAGCTAAGCATGACTCTCCTGGCTGCTCCTACTGCCCACCTGCAAGGGTTGACCCCCAGCAGCACTGCTCCTGCAGTACAGCCCTCCACCTGGCCGTTGCTAACTGGACTAGAGGGGAGCTGATATGATTGGCTTTCAGAGAAACTTTCACTTGAGAGAGAGACACAGGCAGAGGTATGCACAGATTGAGGAATCCCCTGTAGTTGGAAGGGTTACATTTGAAGCTGGAGCTAGAAGCAGCTGTGTACTGTCAGCTATTTGCATCAGCCCAGCTGTGAGAAGAACAAAGCAGAGAGGAGATGCAGAGTCCTCCTTGGGCTGGTGCCCCCCACACTCCCCACACCCCCGCCAGGTTCTGCCTTGAAAACATTCAAGTCACCTTGAATCCTGATCAATTTTTCCTTTCTGCAAAGGCTAGCATGAGATGGCTTCTGTTGCCAAAGATCCTTAAATAGACATATAATCTAGGCCTGGCTCATCTGCCAAGGTTACAATTAACAGTGATAAAGCAGAGGCCAGATAAAGCAGAGGCCGTTGAAAAACAAATTGCACTGTGCTGTCTTAACTAGGTCACGAACATATTGTGCAATCCTAACAGGTACAGTCATCCCAACGAGAACAGGCAAAGAGTCAAGCAGCTGACTCAGGAGCAATACAATTGTTAACCCAGACTGAGCCCACATTTAACAATGCAATTAAGGATGACAAACCGGCCAGACCAGACTTACACATTTTCCAAGAATGTCTAACTGCTTTTGGGAGTGCAACTCAGAGCTTGCTGGTTCTGAAGAGTCACGTCTAAGGACTTGCAAATTATATAAAGTTAGAAAACTATAAATATGGTGGTGCCTGTGGCTCAAAGGAGTAGCGCACTAGCTCCATATGCTGGAGGTGGCGGGTTCAAACCCAGCTCCGGCCAAAAACTGCAAAAAAAAAAAGAAAGAAAGAAAATTATAAATAAAGCTGCAGGTTATCCAAAAACTTAATCCAAAAACTAATCCAAAACTAGTAAGCAAACTTCAGAACTATCGATAGAGCCTCACTGTCCCAGGGCACAATGAATCCAGAAGCAATTTAGAGAACAGGCGGCCGACACTGATTTCCTTTGTCCCTTTGTTTAGTAACTATTGAGGGCTTACTTGTGTCAAGTGCAGCGTCAGGGGCTGTGGATATAGCAATGAACAAAACAGACCAAGTGGCTGCTTCAAGGAGCTTATATTCTAAGTGGAGGGAGAAAGACAACCTGTGAATAAAGATAAGTGAGTGGTTATTGCTGGGAAGAAACACCAAGTAGGGCAGGGGCATGTGAGCAGGTGTGGGCCACGTGATGTGCGCTGCTCAGGCCCAGCTCTGTGATAAAGTGGCACAGAGATCTGTGGGAGGGTGGGATGCAGCGCTCTGGGCCAAGAGCTTTTCAGGCAGCAGGACGAGCAGGTGAACACCCCGAGGTGGGATTGAGTGTAGGACATTGTGGTCAGAGCCATGGGAACTCAGGAAAGAGGAGTGCAGAGGTGGCTAGAAGCCTCAGTAAGGATGTTAGCATTTACCGAGGAGGGAAGTCATTCAGACTGTGGGAAACTAGAAGTGTGTGGTTGCTTAGGATTTAAAGGATCACCCTGGCTGTAGAGAGTGTAGTCAGGGTAGCAGCAGGAAGAGCAGGTAGGAGGCTATCATCATCACCTGGCAGACACGAGGGCGGATTTGCTTCACAGGCTTAGCCGTAGAGAATGGGAGAAGATTTCAGAGTCTGGATATAGCCATAGGATTCCTTGATAGATTGGATATCAGTTCTCAGAGAAAGGAGTGAAAAATGACTCCAGGGCTTCTGGCTTCCAAATGAAGAAGCTTGTTTGGGGATAGGGGAGCAATGCAGATTATTCCAGAAACACAGAAAATGAACATGGAGTCCATCTAGTTAGTCCTTAGGGGTCTGAGAGCAGCTGACACTGAATTGCTTTGGGTAAGGGTTTGGGTTGGTGAGAAAGGACTAAAGATTGGAGCTAGGAGTTGGATAGAACTGATGAGCAGTATGGTTAGAGCAAAAAGCCATGTCTAGGTCAAGGCCAGAAGATACGATAGATTGGGAGAGGCGGGGAGCAGTGGCTCGGATCTATAATCCTAGCACTTTGGGAGGCTGAAGCAGGAGGATCACTTGAGGTCAGGAGTTCAAGACCAACATAGTGAGACCCTATCTCTACAAAATATATATATACATATTAGCTGGGTGTGGTGGCATGTACCTGTAGTCCTACTTACTAGGAAGGCTGAGATTGTAGTGAGCTATGATAAGGCCAGTGTACTCCAGCCTAGGCAACAGAGTGAGGGTGGCTCCTGTGGTTCAGTGGGTAAGGTGCCAGCCCCATATACTGAGGGTGGCAGGTTTGAACCCAGCCCCAGCCAAATTGCAACAAAAAAATAGCCAGGCGTTGTGGCAGGCACCTGTAGTCCCAGCTACTTGAGAGACTGAGGCAAGAGAATCACCTAAACCCAAGAGCTGGAGGTTGCTGTGAGCTATGGCCACAGCACTCTACTGAGGGCAACAAAATGAGACTATGTCTCTAAAGAAAAAAAAAAAGGAAGGAAAAATCAAAGTCAGAGTTCAGTGTTTCAGTCCAGTTTGGAAGGCGCAGGCAATAATTCAAACAGGGCAAGGAAAAATGATAACTTATTCTGTACCAAGCATTATGCTAAAAGGCTTTGTGTACAGTAGCTCATTTAATTCTTACAACAGTCCTGTGAACTGGGTATTATTAGCCCTATTTGACAAATGAGAATAACACAGTGGGTGAATACCTATATGAGACCACAAAGCTGGCAAGCAGTAGAATGCAATTTTAAGCTTAGTTTGGACCTGACTCTGAAGTGTGTGTACTTGTTAAGCATTGTGCAATACCACAAGGTTCAGTGTCTCAACTGCTAACTGAGGTCACCTGAGTTCAAGCCACGGGGGTGTGGGAGTGGTAAGTACAGGTGGAAGCAGAGTCCAAGTGTACAGACATGGATCCAAGGCTGTGGCTTAAGTTGGGCATGAAAACAGGATTGGGTTGGAGTTTGGACCAGGAGCAGCTTCTCAGAACCGTCACCAGCATCCCCCACTCACCCACCTGCAGCTGCAATCAGGCTTAGCCAAGGTGGTGCAGATGTAAAATGGAAATTGAGCACTCTGCTTAGTTAGGGTTGTAACACCATCATTATACCAAAGTGTCCAAGATAAACATACAAATTCAGCAGAATTTCATTGTTAGACCCGTCTGTGTTGCAACTGAACCAATTCTCGAATGTGGATGATCAAACACCCCTCCCTTCTGGGGGGTACTTGCTCCGTAGCAGATGTCAGAGGAGCTCACAGAGACCCTTCTCTTTACCTGGCTTATTTTAGAAGACTGCTCTAGGCCCTATGAGGAAAGAGCTTGGTGAGTTCCAACTGCTGTTTTAAAGGTAAACAACCGTAGGGTTCTAAAACTTCTGCCTTTCTTTATCAGTGAACCAGTAAGAAGGGTGCACTGAACTCACAACCTCTCTCATTCTGCAAATAAGGCAGATGAGTGCACCCAGGCCAACATAGATATGATAGAAATAAGATCTATAAGCAGCATATCCTGGGGAGGATTAATCAGTGTGCTACTATGAATTAGAACTCGAGATGCTGTCCCGTCCGTAAGTTGCTCCAGGTAGACTGTATTGTGAGGTTCAACTAACACGCGTCTTCTAGGTAATAAGGAATGTGGGCTCAACAAGATCAAGTGACACCCAAGGGGACAGAGAGTGAGTCAGTGGTGAAACTGGGCCCAGAATTCAGACCTCCCAATTCCCAGTTCAGTCCTTTCTTTTCAACTCAGAAGGTACTTGTTCTGAATGACAAGCAATCCTCACATGAACAAGCATAGGGTAAAACTACATTGACTGACACTGTGGATAGACCTAGTTGGAGTAGAGCCTCTGTTAGCTTTGAAAGCAATAGCAGTTAAGCAGGAACTGAAAGGCTGAGATTAGATAAAGAGTTCAGACCATCAGCCTACCTGATGACCTGTGCTCTATATAAACACATCTGAGAGAAAGCAGTGCTTTTAAACAACATGATTTTGTAAGGAGCAGTATTCTGCTGTAGGACTTTAAGCTAGAAGCAAAGGTGATACTATATTGGGTTTTATTCTGAAAACACTATTTGATTCACATTCCTCTACTTCTATTCCTTAGATATGGGCCCCAGTGCCAATCATATAATTAGCTCAGCCCTTAAGATTCCTGGAGCAATAGAAAACAAGAAACAAGGCAATCTCGTCACTAAAGTGGCTACATAAGGATTCCCAAGGTATAGTCGTGATTTTCTGTCATGCAGTTGTTTAGAATTAGAAATTCTGATTCCTAATGTTGTTAAAGTAAACTGAACATGGCAAGTATGGATTCATTGAATGGAAAAGATTTGGTTTCCTAGCTCTCTGGGAGGCCGACGCAGGAGTATAGCTTGAGGTCAGGAGTTTGAAACTAGCCTAAGCAAAGCGAGACCCTGTCTGTACTACAAATAGAAAAAAATAGCTGGGTGTGGTGGTAGGTGCTTGTAGTCCCAGCTACTTGGGGGGCTGAGGCAGGAGGATTGTTTGAACCTAGGAGTCTGAGGTTGCTGTGAGCTAGGCTGAGGTCACAGCACTGTAGCCCAGGTGACAGAGTGAGACTCTATAATAACAATAACAATAATAATAATAATAAAGAAAGAAAAAGACAAGACTTTTTTTTTTTTTTTTTTTTTTTGTAGAGACAGAGTCTTGCTTTATGGCAGAGTGCCGTGGCCTCACACAGCTCACAGCAACCTCCAACTCCTGGGCTTAAGCAATTCTCTTGCCTCAGCCTCCCGAGTAGCTGGGACTATAGGCGCCCGCCACAACGCCCAGCTATTTTTCTGTTGCAGTTTGGCCGGGGCCGGGTTTGAACCCACCACCCTCGGTATATGTGGCCAGCGCCCTACCGACCAAGCTACAGGCGCCACCCAAGACTTGGTTTCTTATTTGAAAGGCTATGTAGGAGCAGGAGCTCTGGTACAGTGTTGGCAGAAGTGTGGATTAGTAATATAGCACCTCATGGACTTGAAGATGTGCATTCTCTGTGACTTAGCAATTCTAGATATATGCCCTAAAGACACTCGCACACATACTCACAAGAATTCTCACTGCAGAGTGTGTGTAGGGGCAACACATGAAAATGTCATGTTAAAAGTGGATATTGCGGGCCGCGCCTGTGGCTCAATCGGTAGGGCGCCGGCCCCACATACCGAGGGTGGCGGGTTCAAACCCGGCCCCGGCTGAACTGCAACTAAAAAATGGCCAGGCGTTGTGGCGGGCGCCTGTAGTCCCGGCTGCTCGGGAGGCTGAGACAAGAGAATCGCTTGGGCCCAGGAGTTGGAGGTTGCTGTGAGCTGTGTGATGCCACGGCACTCTACCGAGGGCCATACAGTGAGACTCTGTCTCTAAAAAAAAAAAAAAAAGTGGATATTGCATCACAGCAATTAAAATGAAATTAAAGGTACATGTGTCAACATAGTTAAGTTTAAGAAACATATTGGGGGTGGTACCTGTGGCTCAAAGGAGTAGGGCACCGGCCCCATATGCTGGAAGTGGCGGGTTCAAACCCAGCCCCAGCCAAAATTAAAAAAAAAAAAAAAAAAACATATTGGGCGGAAAAGGAAATTTGTAACAGATAAGAACAATAGGCCCTGAGATTTCATCTTTTTTGAGATGGAGGTCTCACTCTGTTGTCCAGGCTGAAGTGCGGTGTTGCATTCCCAGCTCTCTGCAACCCGAACCTCCTGTACTCAACTGATCTTCCTCCCTCAGCTTCCTGAGTAGCTGGGACCACAGGCATGTGCCACCATGTCGAGCTAATCTTCTATTTTTGTAGAGATGGGAATTTTGCTGTGGTCCAGGCAGCTCTCAAAATCCTGGCCTCAAGTGATCCTCCTGCCTTGGCCTCCCAAAGTGCTAGGATTACAGGCATGGGCCACAGAGCCTGGCTGAGATTTTAAAACATAACAAAATGATGTTTACAAGATCATATAGTAAAAGTCAATATAAAGGGAGCCCTTCAAATTGAAATGAAAGGATGAAAGGATGCTAGACAGCAACCTGAAAGCATACAAAAATATAACCTACCTAGTAAAGGTGAATATATAGGCAAATGCAAAATCCTGTAATACAATGGTAACGTAATCGCTTTTAAAGCAGGTATAGAATCTAAAACTATTTAAAACTTTACAACTATGAATGAACTGTTCATAAATACAAAATATCAAAAGATATAACTCATACTGTTGATCATATGATGTGAAGTAGAGTTTTTGTATGCAGTTGAACGTAAATTGCTGTCAACTTAAAAGAGATTATGTTTTATGAAGATTGCCCACACACAACACACACACACAAACCCTGTAGTAGAATATGGCCAAAAGAAAATGAGAAAGGGATCAAAGCACATCCCACACACGTACAGACACACACGAAAAATCAGTGAAAAACAGAAGGAGGCAGCGAAAGAGGAAAAGTCGGACGAAATAACTGCAAGACACAGAAAGCAGGGCCGTGCGGGCTTGCTCCACTGTGCACCTGACAGTTAGCGGGACAGTAGGGAGGTGGCGGAGGTCGCTGCGGGGAGGCCGGCCGGGCCAGCATGGCAGACACCTATGACTCCGAGGGGCCACCTCTGGTACTGGGGTCCCCAGCTGCAGCCGCTAGCCACCGGCCTCGCAGCATTGTGTTTTAGGTCCATGGCTTCTAAGACTCCAGCTAGATTTACTGGACTGGGAAACATGGGAAATGCAATGGCAAAAACTCTACTGAAACACGGCTATCCTCTTATTGTGATGTGTTCCCTAAACCATTCCAAGATTTTCAAGATGAAGTTGAACAGGTAGTACCTTTCCCAGCAGATGTAGCTGGAAAAGCTGACGGAATTATTACAGTTAGTGAGTCAACACTAACTGGTGAGTCAATGCAATAGAAGCTTCTTCTGGAGCAAATGGAATTCCAAAAATAGTAAAGAAAGGCTCATGATGAGTAGATCCCAGTACTACTGATTCTGTAGTATCAAAGGAACTGGCCAAAGAAGTTGAGAGATTGGGAGTTTTCATGGATGCCCTGTTTCTGGTGGTGTAGGAACAGCACGGTTGGAGAACCTCACTTTTATAGTGGGGGGAGTCCAAGATGATTTTGCTGCTTCCAGAGAGTGGCTGTGGTGCAGGGGCGCCAACGTGGTATGTTGTGGGGCTGTTGGGACGGTGCTGGCCACAAAGATCTGCAACAACACGCTGTTCACTATTATCACTGGAACTGCTGAAGCTGTGAGTCCTGAATCAGGTTAGGGCTTGACCCAAAACTATCGGCTAAAGTCCTAATAAGAGCTTAGGATGGTGCTGGTCAAGTGACACTTCTAATCCTGTACCAGGCATGATGGACAGAGTTCCCTCAGCTAATAATTATCAGGGTGGATTTAGAACAACAACATCTGGGATTGGCACAAGACTCTGCTGCCAGAACAAAGAGTCCAATCTTTCTTGGCAGTTTGGCCCATCAGATCTACAGGATGGTGTGTGCAAAGGGCTACTCAACCCAAGACTTCTCGTCTGTGTTCCCGCATCTGGGAGAAGAGATGTTGGGCCCTTTGGCCTTGGGCACTGTTGGGAACCAAACTCCACCTTGGTGCCTCCTTCTAGCTCACTCCACAAATAAATGGAACTTAATCAAAAGTCACCTGTCTGCATTTGATTGTTTAGGTCACACTGTTCCTAGCATTTTTCACCAATTTTTGACTGCTTTTTTTTTTTTTTGTCTTTTCAGCAAACATATCTGAAAATGTTTGTCCTACAAACCACTGAGGGCGTCTGCTACCCAGCTGAACGACCTTTTTTAAAAATTTGATTCCTGAGCATCTTCACCTAAATCCCTGGATACTTCAGTCAGATATTATTTACTCTACCTTACAAATAAAACTAAATATTTTGTCAACAGGATGAAACCTATCTGAAAGGGAAGGAAAGAAATCAGTATGAGGAGAAGGGAAGGATATAAATTATTACCTGTGTCCCTCAAGAAGTCCTGTGTGGTCACTGCATTACTGAGGCTACTGCTTTCTTTTCTAGGGAGTTGATTAAGCAAGAGGACCTCCTGCAGCATCTTTTATAATTTGGATTGCCTTTTTTTTTTTTTTGAGACAGAGTCTCATGTTGCCCTGGATAGAGTGCTGTCACATCATAGCTCACAGCAACCTCAAACTCCTGGGCTCAAGTGATTTTCTTGCCTCAGCCTCCTGCGTAGCAGGGACTACAGGTGCCTACCACAATGCCCAGTTATTTTTACAGACAAGGTCTTGCTCGAGTTCAGACTGGTCCCAAACTTCTGAGCTCAAGCAATCCACCCATCTTGGCCTCCCGAAGTGCTGGGATTACAGGCATTAGCCACTGCGCCCGGCCTAGAATTTAGACTGTTACAGTATCTTAGTATATCTCTCTGTGGCTTCCAGTACTCAGCAGACTTGTTTTATTTTTTGCCTCCTTGTACATTCTTACTACATATTTTTTTTTTTTTTTAAAGACAGAGCCTCACTTTGTCACCCTCAGTAGAGTGCCGTGGTGTCACTCCTGCAGCTCTTGGACTTAGGCAATTCTCCTGCCTCAGCCTCCGAGTAGCTGGGACTATAGGCACCTGCCACAACGCCCGGCTATTTTTTTGTTGTTGTTGCAGTTTGGCTGGGGGTCAGATTTGAACCCACCACCCTCAGTATATGGGGCCGGCACCCTATTCACTGAGCCACAGGCGCCACCCTACATATTTTTTGACCTCAAAAGAATGACATCTTTAGGCCTGTTTCAGAGCCAGTGATGATATTTACTTTATTTTAATTTTTTATTTTTGTAGAGACAGAGTCTCACTTTATCGCCCTCAGTAGAGTGCTATGGTGTCACAGCTCACAGCAACCTCCAACTCCTGGACCTAGGTGATTCTCTTGCCTCAGTCCCCCGAGTAGCTGGGACTACAGGTGTCCAACACAATGCCCAGCTATTTTTTTATTGCAGTTTGGCCGGGGCTGGGTGTGAACCCGCCACCCTCAGTATATGAGGCTGGCGCCCCACTCACTGAGCCACAGGTGCCGCCCATGATATTTACTTTAGATAATTAGTACATTATTCTAAATATAACCGTATTATTTTGAATTCAGATTTCTATATTGATAATAAAAAAGGGAAACAGTCTTTCTCTATCAATGATTTGTTTAAATGTAAAGAGATTAAAATTCCCCATCAAAAGACAGAGAATGAAAAAAAGAAAAAAAAGACAGAATATTTGAATGGATTTTAAAACCTGATTTATTTAAATGTAAATAGATAAAAATTCCCTGTCAAAAGACATAGAAAAAAAAAAGAAAAAAAGACAGAATGTTTAATGGATTTTAAAACCTCAAATTGCAGTCATGTGTGGCTTAATGACAGGGAAATGTTATCATTAGGAAATTTTGTCTTTGTGCTTACACAAAGCCAGATAGTACAGCCTAGCGCACACCTCGACTGCATGGTACAGCCTATTGCTCCTGGGTTACAAGCCTGTTCAGCATGTTACTGTACTGAGTAGTGTAGACAACTCTAACACAATGGTAAGTACTTATATATCTAAACATAGAAAAGGAATAGTAGCTCAAGCCTGCAATCCTAGCACTCTAGCTGGGAAGCCAATGTGGGAAGATTGCTTGAGCTGAGGAGTTCTAGACCAGCCTAAGAATGAGACCCCATCGATACTAAAGATAGAACTTAGCCGGACATGGTGATGTGTGCCTGTAATTCCAGCCACTTCGGACGCTGAGGCAGGAGGATCACTTGAGCTCAAGAGTTTGAGGTTGCTGCGAGCTAGGCTGAGGCTATGGAACTCTAGCCCAGATGACAGAGCAAGACTGTGTCAAAAAAAAAAAAAAAAAAAAGGCCAATAACAAGCATATGAGAAGATGCTCAACATTGCTAATTTTTAGGGAAATGCAAATCAAAATAAGATAGCATCTCACACCCTTTAGGATGGTCACTATCAAAAAAGCAGAAAATAAGTGTTGACAAAAAGGTAGAGGAATTGGAATCCTTGTTCGCTGTTGGTGGGAATGCAAAATGCAGTAGCTGCTGTGGAAAACCAATATGATGGTTCCTTAAAAAATAAAAAATAGAACGACTATATGATCCAACAATCCCAAATCTGGGTATATATTCAAAATAACTGAAAACAGGATCTTGGAAAGATATTCACACACCCACGTTTGGTGCGATCTTATTTACAAAAGCCAAGAGGTTGAAGCAACCTAAATGTCCATCAACAGATGAATGGGGGCTGGATGCTGTGGCTCACGACTATAATCCTAGCACTCTGGGAAACCAAGGCAAGAGGATCGCTGAAGCTCAGGACATCAAGACCAACTTGAGCAAGAGTGAGACTTCTTCTCTACTAAAAACAGAACAATTAGCTGGGTGTTGTGGCAGGTACCTGTAGTCACACCTACTTGGGAGGCTGAAGCAGGAGGATCACTTGAGCCGAGTTTGAGGCTGCAGTGAGCTATCATGATGCCAATGCAAGACTGTCTCTAAAAATGAAGGGTAAAGAAAATGCAGTATATAAATACAATCGAACAGTATTTGACTTTAAAAAATGGAAATTGTCATATACCTTTAAAAAAAAATTTTTTTTTTACAGTCTCAAGCTGTTGTCCTGGGTAGAGTGCCATGGTGTCATCATAGCTCACAGCAACCTCCAATTCTTGGGCTCAAGAGATCCTCTTAGCTCAGTTTTTTGTATTTTTTCCTCAAAAAATTAAAGATAGAACAACTGAGGGACAAGGTCTCAATCTTGTTTGCGCTGGTCTCCAACTCATGAACTCAATCCACCCACCTTAGCCTCCCAGAGAGCTAGGATTGCAGGTGTGAAGTGAGCCACAGTACCTGGCCTGTCACATCCAACCTTGAGGACATTACGCTAAGTGAAATTAGCCAGTCATAAGAAGATAAATGCTACATGAGTCTACATTTATATAAGGTAAATAAAATAATCAAACTCTTAAAAGAAAATAGAATGGTGGTTGCCAGGCTCTGGGGAAGGGAGTAAAGGGAAGTTATTCACTGCATATAGTTTGTTTTGCAAGATGAAGTGCTTAGAGATCTGTTGTACAATATGCAGTTAACATTACTGTGCACTTAAAATGGTTTAAGATGGAAAGATTTGTCATTAGATCCATCTTTAAAGAAAAAAAAAATTTTGAGACGGAGTCTATGTCAGTAGAGTGCTTTCAAATCCTAGCTCACAGCAACCTCCAAATCTTGGGCTTAAGCGGTTCTCTTGTCTCAGCCTCCCAAGTAGCTGGGACTACAAGCGCTGGCCACAAGGCCCGGCTATTTTTTTGTTGCAGTTGTCATTGTTGTTTAGCTGGCCTGGGCTGGGTTCAAACTCGCCAGCCTCGGTGCATGTGGCTGGCACCGTAACCACTGTGCCACAGGCAGTGAGCCAAAAGAAATTTTTTTTTGAGACAGCGCCTCACTCTGTCGCACTGGGTAGAGTGCCATGGTGTCAAAGCTCACCATAACCTCAGTCTTGGGCTTAAGAGATCCTCTTGCCTCAGCCTCCCAAGTAGCTGGCATTATAGGCAACCATCACAACATCTAGCTATTTTTAGAGATGGGGTCTCACTCTTGGGCAGGCTGGTCTTGAACTCCTGAGCTCAAGCAATCCACCTGCCTTGGCCTCCCACAGTGCTAGGATTACAGGCATAAGCCTCCCACCCTGGCCCAACTGGATGCATATTCATGTTGGCAGCTTACTGCCAATAAAAAGAGCTAATTCCCTTTCCCCCTAAAAAGACTTGTAACTCTTTCCAATCTCAAGTCACCTTCCTAGAACCCTAAACATTAACATTTCTTTAAAAAGTACATTATCGGGCGGTGCCTGTGGCTCAGTCGGTAAGGCATCGGCCCCATATACCGAGGGTGGCGGGTTCAAACCCGGCCCCGGCTGAACTGCAACCAAAAAAAAAAAAAAAAAAAATAGCCGGGCGTTGTGGCAGGCGCCTGAGGCAAGAGAATCGCTTAAACCCAGGAGTTGGAGGTTGCTGTGAGCTGTATGATGCCATGGCACTCTACAGAGGGCCATAAAGTGAAACTCTGTCTCTACAAAAAAAAATAAAATAAAAAAATAAAATAAAATAAAAAGTACATTATCTTTATTACCCTATAAAGAAAACATTGTAATTGCAGGAGGCAGGGGAAAAAAACAAAATTAAATGGCACAAATAGTTTGAGTTGGAAACTGACTTAGCAAGTTAATATCCAGCCTGGGTTCCCCTGGAGTAGGCCTATATGTAAACAGTTTCAAAGTTACTTATCTTCTGTCTTCTTCCTTTGATGGCTTTAAAAAGTCAATAAAGATGACCTAAAATAGTCAACAGTCATCAGACCATTGTGTATATAGCCACAAAATTGCCAGTGACAGTAACGAATATAGATTCAGTCCAGGAGCAACTTTCCTAGTAAGAAAACAAGTTCTAGGCCTCCCTCAGGTGTGGCAGCATTTTAGATTAAAAGGAACTACGATTCTCAGAAGGAGTTTAGATCAGCAAGAAGGGTAGTATCAGAGCTTCACTCGGGCAGTACTCAAAAGCCTCAGCATTCAGCACCCTGCCCAGCTCTGACCACCAGTCTCACTTTTTCCAATCTCTCCTTTGTTATTTTTCCATATCTTCTCTCCACAAATTCTCTCATGACTAAACTTCAGAGCTTGCCTTTTTAAGGTTAACGAGTATATATTCAAATCCTTATTTATGTATAAATTCATAACACGAGTATTCATCCAGAAAATATTTCCATTTTTTAAAAACTTTGTGAATCCAGATGACAGATGACCATCATCTGGATGACTGTGAAATCAGTCATCAGGAAGGTAGAAGCAACCCTGATATCAACATACTGTATGTTGTACAAAATCAGGATGAAAGAACAGGAAAGTGAGGTTAAAGAATGGTTTTATATTTATATAGGTGAATAGGATAAGTTCTTAAGCAAACGAAAGGTGTATTATGGAGCAAATGATACATTATAGTTCAAAGCTTTCACACACATTTTATGTAATTGCTTTTAAATATATAAAACATTCCATTTTAATGTGTGATGGTTTATGTCAAAAGATTTTTGTGTGGAGACAAAGTTTTTCTTTTCAGCATCTTTGAATTAGGGCTATACCCTGTTAGTTTAAAAGACCAAAAAGTGGAACTAAAGATTCAAGAAGTAACTCTGATTCTAGCAGATAATTTTCATCCCCCAAAGAGTGAAACAGAAGACATTTTTGCTGGCCATGTTTTATTGGGTCTTTTTCTTCAAACAGGATAAACCAAAGATACAGACATAGTCAATAAAATAAAATAGATGAAACAAATTCTAAGAGACTGTGATGCCACATGCTACACATTTAACCTAATTTTATTCATGCTTGCCTTGGGGTGGGGAATAGATCGTTCAGTAAAAACATACAGTAAAAACAGAAGGTCTTACCATGTACAACTTTTAAACTACAATAATGATGTACCTTAATTACTTCCATGCACACAAGTCTAACAGTTTTTTAAAAATAAACACAATTAAGACTTCTAGGAGCATTTTATAATAAAGTAATTCCTAATTTTTCTTTGTAGATAGATCAAGCACCTCCAAAATACAAATTCCTATACACAGTGAGCACTTAAAATGAACACTTATGTAAATTAAGTACGTGGACAGCCTTAGGATAAGCTGACTTTACATATTCAGCTAGGTAGGCAACAAACCATAGTGCCAAATGGGAAAAGTATATTTGCAAATAAATTTTAAAAACTAAGTTAACTTTTAAATACAGAAAATATACTGATTTGCTAAAATAAATAAGATGCGATGTATTAACACTTCACTATAAAGGATGCATAGCAGAACATTTATAAATGGTGAAGGAATCTTATTAAGAATAGTTTACTACAATAAACGCTGGCTACACAGAAGTGCATATTGTGAAGCACTATGGGTGGTATATGCTCTGCCACATACTCTTGTTACCTTGAGGTAGATAACACATGTGTACCAAATTCGGCATTCATTTTCAGTTGCTGCTGGTATCATGTGTTTTAAGAAATGTGTACAGTATGAAAAACTTGAAAATACTCATGAATGAAAAATGTTTTAGGAAAAAAATAGATATTTTCATGCCACCATGTACAGTCTCACTGTGTAAATTTCAAGGCAAGATTTGTGTCCTGTAAAACAGATCATTGTTCTATGAGAGAGTGTGTGTTTACTTGTCTTAGTGCGTTTCTTTTGTCTCCTCCTGCATTGCATTATTTTGTTCTAGTCTTTATTTTTGTGTGCAAACGACATGCCAGTTAAAATGAAAACTATCTCACATGTAGAAAAAAAGGTCTGGATTTTAAAAACTGAGAACTAATAAAATTCTTACTAAATGACACCATCTGATTCAAGTAAAAAATGACTTTAAACACGAGTAATAAAAAAAGACGACACATTTCATGAAGAATACAAAGAGAAATGTCTGCTGAGTGTTTTAGTTCAGATGTTTCAGAATGCTGCTGTATGTTTTATGAGGAATTTGAGGGGACGATTTCATGGCAGAAGGTGTTAATGTGGCCTGTATGGACTTCAGTGGTGACCCAACTGGACTGTGGAACTGTGGGATGCCTATGGATTCAAGCTGTTTGTTAAAGAGGAACTCCCCACTGTTGTTTAGAAATCCTTCCTCATTTCCTCTCTCCCCAAGCTTACCATCTTCTACTGGCTCAGTTTCTAGCATTTCAGTATCTTCTTTCCTGCTAAAAAACTTGTCCAAGTAACTAGTGTAAGTATTTTCCTTCTCAACTTGTTCATCCTTCCTTACTTCACAACAAAACTGATTTATGAGAAAACAGTCCTCCCCACCACTCACAAACTGGCTATCCCAAGAAGATTGGTATAACGCTTCTAACTGAGCTAGATTTGCCATTCCTTTTTCCTGTTTTTCTTGGCTTACAGATTTTGATATCAAACTTTTCAATTCTAGTTGGGACACTGAGCTATTCAAGTCATTTAATTTATCAACAACATCGCTAGGCTCGTGTTGTGAACTAAGCTGAATAGTTCCTGCAATAAAGGAATCAAAATCAAATCCCTGATTCTTTTCCCTTTCTTTCTCAGCCAGGTGCTGTGATGCTTCCTCCAGAGCTATCTGGGCTTTAACCAATCCATTTCTTTCACATTTTGACTTGCCTTTCTTATCAGATTTTTCTTTACTTTGTTCTTTCCAATTGGAAAGATCTATAATAAGCTTGGGTTCATAGTAATGGTTAACTTCGCTCTCTCTCCAAACTAAGTTATCTAAATATGATGATGACCTCGTTTTGTAGTTACAAGTATGGCTACATTCCAGATCACAATATTTGTTTTCGTGATGATCTGGGTACTGCCAGCAAGGCTCAGTAGAGTAATTGGTATCGAAAGCAGGATCCTCTAGATACTTTTCCCGATCTCCATCCAAGTATTTTCGAGGATCAACTTGTACTTCTTCTTCATCAGTGACATCAGACAGAGCTCTTGGGTCAAGCTGAACTTCATCAATGTCAAAGTTGTTATGTATAGGCCAGTCATGCTCTGAAAACTGACAATCATGGTACCTAAAAAAAATTAACACATTAGTGTTACTTCATGCATATGATTTCACTTTTTCTTTTTTTTTCTTGAGATAGTCTCACTATGTCACCCTCAGTAGAGTGCCACGACGTCACAGCTCACAGCAACCTCCAGCTCTTGGGCTTACGCGATTCTCTTGCCTCAGCCTCCTGAGTAGCTGGGACTACAGGCGCCCGCCACAATGCCCAGCTATTTTTTTATTGTAGGTTTTGGCCAGGGCCGGGTTCGGACCCGCCACCCTCAGTATATGTGGCTGGCGCCCTGCCACTGAGCTACAGGAACCGCCCCATGATTTCATTTTCAAATGACTACTGACAACCATTTATGTGACAGCACTGTGCTAGGATAGGTCTATGAGGGGATAACAGAGTAAGCCATGAGCCTTCCCTGCCCTATTGGAACTTACGCAATATGTATTTGATAACTGCCCAGGGAGTATAAAATTTCATGAGAAACCAAGTCCTCCATTCTTAAATAAGATCAATTCTTTATTTCTACCATATTTTCATCCACCACAAACTGAACTGATTAATATCTGGGTGGCTGATATGTCTACAATTTAATTCTATCACAGGTGAAAATAACTACAGAGGGGGTAGCAATGGACATGTGGAGGAAAAAATACATGGTTGCCTGATATATGTAAACATACAAATACCTCTAATCACTAACAATTATCTCTTTTTAAATACAGAAATATATGACATTTTAAAGATTGTCATTAATGGCTCCCAAACCCAGCTACACATCAAAACCACCTACTTAGAAGCAGAAATTTAGAAATTCCCAAACCCAGCTACACATCAAAACCACCTACTTAGAAGCAGAAATTTAGAAATTCTTTCATTTTAATTATGTTACCCATATTTTGATGTTCCATAATGTTTACATTAAGAAAATAGATTCAAGGGCAGCGCCTGTGGCTCAAGGAGTAGGGCGCTGGTCCCATATGCCAGAGGTGGCGGGTTCAAACCCAGCCCCGGCCAAAAACCACAAAAAAAAAAGAAAGAAAGAAAAGAAAATAGATTCAAATATTATAAATACCATGAATCAAAAATAATTTCCATCCTAAGACATAACTGATACAATAAAAATATGAGACACTATAGATTATATTATTGGATAAGATTGAGTCTTGTCATCTAACATCTTAAAAAATAGTTTTTTTTTGTTTGTTTGTTTTTTAAGACAGAGTCTCACTGTGTCGCCCTGGCTAGAGTGCTATGGTGTCATAGCTCACAGCAACCTCAAACTCTTGGTTGGGCTTAAGAGATTCTCTTGCCTCACCACAACGCCAGGCTATTTTTTGGTTGTAGTTGTCGTTGTTTGCAGGCCCAGGATGGATTTGAACCCGCCAACTCCGGTGTATGTGGCTGGCATCCTAGCCACTGAGTTACAAGCACTGAGCCTTAAAAAATAGTTTAAAATAATTCAGATTTCTAACCTTCACATTTAAAGGATCTTATAATCTTAAATATGTTTTAATGACTTCAAAAATGTTTCAAGTAGCATCTGACTCAGTATCTTTAGACTTTATGTAATTTAAATATTTAATAAATTTAGCAGGAACCCGAAGAAACATTACTAAATATGAGACTTCTGCCTTGTCTTATATATAATTTAAAAATAAAACTCATAGCATTATGGGTCTCTGAAAATTCAATAACTGTTATTTTTCTTTTTTTTTTTTTTTATTGTTGGGGATTCATTGAGGGTACAATAAGCCAGGTTACACTGATTAACTGTTATTTTTCTAATTTAGGATCAGTTTACCTTTCCCAGTTATAAATGTGACTATGCGTTTCATCCATAAGCAAAATATCATCAACTTCATCTTCAATATGGAAAGGATGACTGGAAATTGGTTCATCCATTGGAAAAGAATATATGCTCATGTAAGGATGGGAGAGCGCTTCTTCTGCCGTCAACCGATCCATGGGGCTAAATGTCAAAATTTGTTCCAGGAAATCCAGTGCTGCAGAATGAAGAGTGGAAGTTGTTGAGAGAAGAGAAACTGAAAATGTTGGTCTTACTACTTTACTGGTGAGCCGACTGATTGCCTTACCACTTCATATTACACAAAAGGTCTACCAACTCACAGAGGGAAAAATAAAGACTATATAATTAAAAGGTAAGTTAATTTTAAGTTTTGCTGGAAATTAACTGACCTTATTTATAGATTAAAAAGAAAAAGAATTTCTTCAGTTAACAGTTAATACTTGAAATGTACCCCAATCTCATTATTATGACAAGTTATAAAGAAAAGTAATATATTAAGATAAACTGTATGAAACTGCTGGTTTTTTTTTTGCTTTTGCTTTTTCCTTCTTAGAGACAGAGTCTTACTTTATTGCCCTTGGTAGAGTGCCATGGCATCACAGCTCACAGCAACCTCTAACTCCTGGGCTTAGGCGATTCTCTTGCCTCAGCCTCCCAAGTAGCTGGGATTACAGGAGCCCGCCACAACACCCGGCTATTTTTGGTTGTAGTTTGGTGGGGCTGGGTTCGAACCCATCACTCTTGGTATATGGGGCCAGCGCCCTACCCACTGAACCATAGGTGCCACCAAAACTGTTTGTCTTAAAACAATCTAATAACAGCAATTTCACATGGCTCAACCACATATGTGTGTATGTGTGCATATTTGTGTATATATATAAAATACATATCTAAAACTATTTTAAACTGCACAACTTTACAGACAACCTGTATATATATATGTGTGTGTGTGTGTGTATGGCTTTTTGAGATAGGGTCTCACTGTGTCACTCAAGGCTAGAGTGCAGGGGTATAATAGTAGTTCACAGCAACCTCAAACTCCTGGGTTCGAGGGATAATCCTCCCTCAGACTCCTCAGCAGCTGGGTCTACAGGCTCATACACCTGGCTAATTTGTCTTTTTTTTTGGAGAGATGGGGGTCTTGCTGTGTTGCTGGCTTGGAACTCCTGGTCTCAAGTGGTCCTACAGCCTCAGCTTCCCAAACTGCCAGGATTACACAGAGGAGCCACCATATCTGGCCTATACAGAAGTCTTAATCCCAGCCCTGTAACTCACTAGCTTAACTGAATTATTAGTTGTGGACTGCTACACAGGCTACTAAAACTTACACCAGTTTCTTCATGTGTAAAATGGACATACAGATATCTCTTAAGTGTAAAAACTAAAACACAGTGTCTGGTGTGTAATAAAAGCCCTTTCCCCTCCTCTTCCTTCACTGACTAGCTGTTGGACTATTGATGTCTGCTTCACATCAATTACACGCCAGCATAGTTCACACATTGCACTTGACCATCTCAGCGTTCTGGGGCTAACTACACACCCAGCTATTCCTGTTAATTAGCCTATTAGACCTACCTAAGCTCCTCACCCAGTCTGAAAGGTGCCCCAACACCACTCACACACTTCCATGCCTTACGATGGATGTCAATCTTCAACTCTAGATGCCCACTACCATCTACTTTCTGTTCCCCAGCCATCTCTATGTTCTCAATCTTCTCTATCATTCTCAACAGATAAACCCACTGTGCATTTACCAATACCTACATTTTCACCCATCCTCTTATCCTTTCCTTCTGTTTAAAAGAGCTTTGCAGACAATTCTTCTCTCTAAAATTAATCTGTACTCTGGAAAGGACCCTATTCTTAATTCCTAATCTCTCATTAATATAAATAGCTGATATTTTTACAGCCATTCATATTTTACAAAATGCTTTAACACATACTACTTCACTCAACTTTCGTATCAGTCCAATAAAGACTAAAGAAAAGAAACCTAAAGCTCACTGCTACTCATGCCTTAATGGCCAAGATTCCTTCTCATGTTCCCCCATATTTTTTCCACTCTAATCTAGGAAGTCATTTCACAGAACATCAAGCTATTCCTGGTTCTCCTGAAAAAGACTTCATCTTAACTAGCCCAGGGGCCATATGTCTCAAGGCAGAGAAACAAGGCAAAGAGTCCGGGTGGTTAACCCAATACAATCACACTCTGACAGGGAAAGGAGATACACATCCAACTACACAGGGAAAATCTATTCTAAAGTCACTTCCTAGCATCTGGGAACTGCAGGCAGAAAGACGTAACAAAGAAACTAGGCAGGCTGAGCTCTCAACTGTATTCATATATAGAACATTTTCTTTCTTTCTTTTTTTTTGTAGAGACAGAGTCTCACTTTACTGCCCTCGGTAGAGTGCCGTGGCATCACACAGCTCACAGCAACCTCCAACTCCTGGGCTGAAGAGATTCTCTTGCCTCAGCCTCCCGAGTAGCTGGGACTATAGGCACCCGCCACAACGTCCAGCTATTTTTTGGTTTACAGTTCAGCCGGGGCTGGGTTTGAACCCGCCACCCTCGGTATATGGGGCCGGCGCCTTACCCACTGAGCCACAGGCGCCGCCCCATATATAGAACATTTTCATCACTGTAGAAAGTTCTACCAGACAGCACTGCTCTAAAGGAAACTGGTCTATTTGCCACAACAGTGCTGAAGCATGCTAAGAAATACATGGGAGGGAGATACATAGAAAGTGTGAATGAGAGTAAGTATAGAGGAAAATGAAAGTTATTCTCTTAAAGACATTAACCAGGGTGGCGCCTGTGGCTTAGTCGGTAAGGCGCCGGCCCCATATACCGAGGGTGGCAGGTTCAAACCCGGCCCCGGCTGAACTGCAACCAAAAAATAGCCAGGCGTTGTGGCGGGCGCCTGTAGTCCCAGCTACTCGGGAAGCTGAGGCAAGAGAATCGCTTAAGCCCAGGAGCTGGAGGTTGCTGTGAGCTGTCTGATGCCACGGCACTCTACCGAGGGCCATAAAGTGAGACTGTCTCCACAAAAAAAAAAAAAAGACATTAACCAGAGGAGGGTCCTAGTAGCATTCATTCATGCGTACTTGATACATGTTCTCTTCCATTGTGTTTATGATCTTTAGAGGAAAAAAGCAAAAAGGATTATTTTTAACCAAGTTGCAAGTCGCCACTGCCTCAGAATGTGCTTTGCACAAAAACAAAACCCCACTGTATGAAGAAACTGGTGTAGAGCATTAATCTTTAGTCTTAGGAACCTGACCTACACTGTTTTGTACTCTATGTGAGCACAGCTCTACACATGAACACCAATGATCTTTGCTCAATGGTTAATTTAATGAAACCAGAGACACGGATAAATCCCACCCATTGGCCAAAGTTCAGCTTGGTTTAAAACTGGGTAACACATGGTTCTCCACCCTAATGAGTACAGGGAAAGGGAAGATTCAATAGCATTTTTTAGCAAGATTAAAAAAATGCTTCAACAACAGTGTCCGCTTTTGGTTAAGACACCTCAAGAGTGACAATGACAATGAAGTAGAACCAGATTACAGGTTATCTACGAGCACGCCCAACCTGGCTGAGCAGTCACACCTGTATAGAGGGTTTTCCTGTTCCTCACTCCACCTGCCAATTCTTTTTGTTGTTGTTGCTAAGGCAGAGTTTCACTCTGTCACCCCAGGTTAGAATGCTGCAATGTTGCCTAGCTCATTGCAACCTCAAACTCCCAGGTTCCAGCGATCCTCCTGTCTCAGCCTCCCAAATTGCTGGGACTACAGACACCTGCCACATTTTTCTATTTTCAGTAGAGAAAAGGTCTCTTACTCTTGCTCAGGCTGGCCTTGAACAGAGCTCAAGGAAATGCCAGGATTACAGGCATAAGCCACTGCACTTGGCCCCAATTCTGATTTAATAGTCTCCATTTTAAAATCATTCCCACGAATGAATGACTCTGAGGCGTAGTCAAATGTTATATGGCTGCTGTTCACTTATGACATCCCTGTTCATGACAGCAACTCCAGGTTAGGAGCAAGAGAGCTAGCAATGGAATGCAATTGTGAAAACAGACTCAAAGACTAGTTAAGAATGTGGAACTACTAAAAAAGAAATCTGCTGAAATTAAATGCAGTGGCTTCCTTTTCATTTAGGCATTTGTAGGATTTATAAGGATAGCTAAAGGGAAAAAAGCACCATCATGATTTTGCCATTCAGAGCCTATTTTCTTTCTTTTTTTTTTTTTAAACTGATGTTTATTTTCCTCCTTTATTTCCATCTTGTTTAAGAGCTTGTGGAAGAACAGCTTAAGACCACTCAGTGGTTGTTCCTACCCATTCAGTAGCCTGAGCAGTGGGAGCTGCAGACCAGTCTTCAGTGGCAGGCTGGGCACTCCAGTCTTTAGTGGGGAACTGCTGAATAGGCACAGAGGGCACTTGCACGCCTTCTGACCAGTCTGCAACCTCTGGTTGCGTAGCAGTAAACTCAGGAGTTGGAGCAGTCCATTCACCCTGAAATTCCTCCTTGGTCACAGCTTTCTCAGCAGCAGCCTGCTCTTCCTTTTCAATCTCTTCAGGATCTCTGTAGAAATAGAGATCTGGCATGACCTCCCACGGATGTTCACGAGAGATGGTGCCACGCATGCGGAGAACTTCCCGGGCCAGCATCCACTACATCAAACCTACTGAGTGAGCTCCCTTGTTGTTGCAAGGGATGGCGATGTCCACATAACGCAGAGGAGAGTCTGTGATACACAGAGCAATGCTAGGCAGGTTAACATAAGATGCCTCTGTGAGAGGTTGGTGGTCAGCCCTGGGATCAGTAACCACTAGAAGACGAGGCTCCCGGAAGGCTGCCTGGATCTGGTTAGTGAAGGTTCAGGGAGTGAAGCGGCCAGCAATAGGAGTGGCTCCCAGGGCAGCAGCAAACTCCAGCACAGCTTGCTGGCCAGTGTCCTGGAGGATATGACACTGACATGGCAGGGTTTTCAATGGCAACAATGGCCCGAGCTGCCAACAGAAGTTTTTCCCAGGTCCTCTTCAGATTTATGATGTAGATACCATCACTTTTCCTTTTGTAGATGTACTGTTCCATTTGAAAGTCAAGGTTGGTGCCACCTAAGTGGGTTCCTGCTGCAAGGAATTTGAGGACATCCTCCTCCTTCATTTGCAGGACATCAAGGCTCTGGACATTGTGGAAATTTCCCTTTAAGTTACGGTGGGAATCCAGAACAACGCCGTATGGGCCCTCCCTGAGCGGCGCCGAAAAGCCAGAGTCTACTTTCAAAATACTTGCTACTTTAAAATCCTTTGGTACCTAGCACAGTGGCTCACACTGGTAATCCTACCTCTTTGGGAGGCCAAGACAGGCAGATTGCTTGAGCTCAGGAGTTCAAGATCAGCCTGAGGAAGAAGGAAGATCATCTCCACTAAAACCAGAAAAAACTAACCGGGCACTGTGGTGGGCGCCTGTAGTCCCAGCTAATCGGGAAGCTGAAGCAAGAGGATTATTCAAGCCCAAGAGTCTGAGGTTGCTGTGAGCTATCATGATGCCACAGTACTCAATCCAGGGCTAGAGAATGAAGACTATCTCAAAAAAAAAAAACAACCCTTTAACAATAAAACAAACAAACAAAAAAAAACACCCTTTGGTATACACAGACTTGAACCATACAATGATGGAAGTAGGTGATAAATATAATGGATACATAATTAGAAGGAAGTTGAAGATGTTTAGGAAACTATTCTATCTTTTTTGTTTGTTTGTTTGTTTTTTTGTGGTTTTTGGCCAGGGCTGGGTTTGAACCCCGCCACCTCCGGCATATGGGACCAGTGCCCTACTCCTTGAGCCACAGGTGCTGCCCTATTCTATCTTTTTTAATTGAGAGAATTATTCAGTTCTGACTTTGTCTTAATACAATATAATTATTAATTCTCAAAGATACATATATGAGTCAATTTTCAAGAAAAATTTTTCATTAACATTTAAGAAAATGTTATATTACAGATAACTACTATAGAAGTTAAAGACTTTTATATCTAATTTATACAAATAAATCCTAAAGACATGTCACTCCGTTTTGAGACATGAAATTAATCACTTTAAAGTTTTGATTCTTTCCAAGCTCCTCTTACTTTCAAGCTTGCACAATCTCTCACTTTTAGGATCTAATATTCTTAACACCAATCCATAAACTCTTATATAATGTTTTGCTGATATGATTAATACACAGTCACACACGCTATATTTGCTTGAGATTGCTCTTTCCTCTACCTCTTCTTTGCCCTAAAGATCTTTGCTTTCCCCACCCCAATATTCTTTTACATTTAAATCACATTCATACCCATACTTATATAATGCTCTCAGCAGTCCATTCCAGCTTAGCGACAGTAGATAATCAGAGGTATAAGCTAGAAGAGTAAATGTGGAACCAAGAGAGGTGTACGCTTTCTGAAATCTGGAAAATTAGTCAGAAGAACAAAGAAATAGATCCCAGTCTAAGTGCCAGAACTTAGTAAGTAACAGTTGAAGTTTCAGGTATACATTAAGCATCTAAAGATTACTGAGAAGAGAAGTACACATCTAAGGATAAAAAGCAAAAGCTTTCCTGCATATATCCTGCTTGTTTACATACATTAAGGGTCACTTGAGTCACCATACCTTCTCGACTAATTCCCGGAAGCAGCTGAGTTAAAGGTTTGTGTGGCTCAGTCATGTCATTTCTAATGTAAACTGGAATTACACTGAGAAGCTCCTGACGATCTTCCTCATGAACAACAGGTATAGATTCTAAAATCAGCTGCATCTGTTCAAGTTCATGTGCACCTAAAATTAAAAAAATAATAATAATAACAGCAAATGTAAACACATTCTTTAATGCTTACTGATTTGGCAATAAATATACTAAAATAAAATAACTTAAATATTAGAATGACCAGTGGGAGTAAAAGAGTTTCAACTGAATCATTAATCAGCAAGTTTCGTTGCTTTGAATATCAACGGTCTACCTAAGCATATCTACTTCAATTTCATTGATGTATTTAGTTTTAGCTGCTTTGTTTTCATAGGAAACTGACTCTTTAAGTTTGGCCTCATCCTAAGGTTATCACAAAGTAGTGAAAAAAGCATTGAATTGCAATTCAAGAGATCTGGATTCTACTCTCCACTAATTAACTGACTATAATTTTGGAGACAATGCTCACTATCTGTAGGACTTAATTTCATCATCAACAAAATAGAGTATAGGACTAGATTTATAAAACAAGTTTAATAGTTACATGTTAGGCCTCAGTTAGCATCTCTAGGCTATTAGCATTTTAAAGAAATAAAAGAGGGCCTGACACAGTGCCTCATCCTTGTAATCCTAGCACTTCTAGATCGCTTCAGCTCAGGAGTTTGAAACCAGCCTGACCAAGAGCTGACACCCCATCACTACTAAAAACAGAAAAAAATCAGCCAGGCATTGTAGCAGGTGCCTGTAGTCCCAGCTACTAAGGAGGCTGAGACAGAAGGACTGCCTGAACCCAGGAGTTTGAGGTTGCTGGAGCTAGGTGGCGACCACTGCACTCTAGCCTGGGGAAACAGAGTGAGAGTCTGTCTCAAAAGAAGGGGAGGAATTCTATGCTAAATCATTAGTTTAAAAAAAAAAAAAATTCTCATGATTGCAAGAGGGACTTAACCTAACAATTGCAATCAGTGTAACCTGGCTTATTGTACCCTCAATGAATCCCCAACAATAAAGAAAAAAAAAAAAAGAAAAAAAATTCTATTTGCCTAATTTCTACCAATTCATTCAACATACAATTTTTTTTTTTTTTTTTTGAGTTCTTATGAGCAGGAATACAGCTGACCAAGTCCCTGCCTTTAAGGAGCTTATAATAACATGGACAAAGCTGATTCTGTAAACACATAGTACATCTAATGGTGACAAATGCTATAAAGAAAAATAAAGTAAGCATTGTTGGGAGGAGTAGGGTCGCTAATTTATGAAGAATGACCAAGGAAGGCCTTACCAAGAAGCTGAAAATTATGGAAGTGAGGGAATACCCCAAACATCCATTCATATGGGACAAGGGAGTTCTAGGAAGATGAGATAAGACTCAAAGGAGAGAGTGGGCTTGGGTGTCCAAGAAACAACATGATGAGTAGCTGGGGGCATATAGCAGAAGATGAAGTCAGAGTGGTACCAGAACACAAAGGATTCATTTTATACTGAGGTTTGATGGGAAGCCATTACGTCATTGGAGCAGAGACAGGACATGATCTGACTGATGTTTTAGCAGGACTACTCTGTTGTGGTTACCAACCCACAGAGAGCAAATACTGAAGCAGGAAAGCCAGGTAGAAGGTCCTGCGTTAGACCAGGAGATATATCATGGCTGACTGGATGGGGGAAAGAGGCTAGTAAGAGATAACAATCTAACAACAAGCAGTTAGTCTTTATATATTTTGAAGGAAAAGCCCACAGGACCTGAGCTTGCTTATTTTTTAAGTACTGCAGATCAAATGGAATGACCCCACTTCTAACAAAAGCGAAACAAGACAAGATTTTTGCCTTTGCAACTAAAAAATAGGTGTTGCTCTCTTTTAGATCTTTCTTTTGCTCCCTTTCTGCAGAAAGCCAGCTGCCATATTGTGAACACACTGAGGCACAATCCCATGGAGGAGCCCACATGGTGAGGACCTGAGGCCTCTTGGTAAAAGTCATGTAAGTAATTTATCTCGAAGTGGATCCTCCTGCCTCAGTTGAGGCTTTGGGTAACTGCAGCTCTGACCAACATCTTGACTGAAAAAAACTGAGCTGGAACCACGTAGTTAAGTCACTTCTAAATTTCAACTCACAGAAACTTTTAAGGTAATAAATAAATGTTGCAACAAATACTGGCATTAAAAAACATACTCAAGGGCATTTTTTGCGCATACTGTCCTTTCTTCAGAACCCTAATCTATCTTTGCTAAACAAACTCTGCCCCACTCCTTTCCTCTGCTTGTAGCACAATCTCGGAGTGGTGGAAGGACTTTTTTCTGAAGGAAAAAAGTAATGTCAAAAGACTGCAAGAAGGCTCGGTGCCCATAGCTCTGTGGTTAGGGCGCTGGCCACATACACTGGGGCTGGCAGGTTCAAACCTGGCCTAGGCCTGCTGAACAACAATGACAACTACAACAACAAAACAGCCAGGCGTTGGAATGGGCGCCTGTACTTTCAGCTACTTGGGAGGCTGAGGCAAGAGTCTCCCTTGAGTCCAAGAGTTACAGGTTGCTGTGAACTGTAATGCCACAGCACTCTACTGAGGGTGACACAGTAAGACTCTGTCTTAAAAAAAAAAACTGCAAGACGACCTAAATCACAATCAAATCACTTCCCCAACTAAAAAAATCTGCCATACCCTACTATTTCCTAGTCTTATAAATGGAAAGTCCCCTGCTTGCTTTCTAAGAGACTTTCTATGTATTTCTGGCCCCATCTCAGTTAGCCATAAGTATCTTTATTATTTGTTTGATGTCTTGCTTTCATCAACTGTCCTCAGGAATGTATCAGGCTTATGCCTTTATTTATATGGCATACCTTTAAATAGATAAAACATTTTCCTCTTTCCCCAATCAAAATTCTTTTTTTTTTTTATTTTTAATTTCAACTTCCTTGTTCATTCTTCTTTGTTTGAAGTACTCTTTTTTGTCTTCCTCTGGCAGTGTTCTTTTTTTTTGTTGTTGTTGTTTTTTATTAAATCATAGCTGTGTACATTAATGCGATCATGGGGGACCATACACTGGTTTTTTTTTTTTTTTGGCCAGGGATGGGTTTGAACCCGCCACCTCCGGCATATGGGACCGGCGCCCTACTCCTTGAGCCACAGGCGCCGCCCCTCTGGCAGTGTTCTTGATGTTAGTAGAGACGGGGTCTTACTCTGGCTCACATGCTGTTACACACAGGTCTCGAACCTCTGAGCTCAGGCAATCCACCAGCCTCAGCCTCCCACAGCGCTGGGACTATAGGCGTGAGCCACCACGCCTGGCCCCAATCAAAATTCTTTACTAACCTTATACTGTGAAAAAGCTTGACTCCATTAATGCCTTCCAATCCAGCTATCACTGATATAGCCTAAGTGTACAGCTCCTGCAGTCTGTACTACATAATTTTATATAAACTCATATTTTGCCTTATGATACATGACATTTTTCATGGATTATTAATCTCTTCTCATTTGGGACAAAGTTTTCTGTCTCACACTTCTTTAGGCACCAAAAAAAAAATTACTTGTTTGGTCACTCCTGAAAAGTCATAGCAATCAGACATCAGGATATAAAGATTCAAGCAACAGGAATGATAGGGGATGGGGAACCAAGAAAATTTATAGGCTTTTCAACAATAGCTAAAAAAAATTTCACCAGGAAGTGACATAGAATTATACAACTCAAGTATCATTTAACACAGATTACCAACAAGTATTATGGATCCACCAAAAAATACGAAATTATGTTTAAGAAAAAGACGGTATCTATAAAAAAAGTTACTTATAGAGTGACCAATTTAGTAAATCTGTAATCAAGTTTACTTTAATAAAAGCAGCATTTTATCTTTTCATTTTAATATTACTGCTACTACATAGCTCTTGCTTCAGATGTATGCAAAATTTTTTCTTTGGAATAATTTTTTCCTCCACATAATACTAACCTGCAAAAAGGGTTTTACCAGTCAGCATTTCAGCAAAGATGCAGCCTGCAGCCCACATGTCAATGGCTTTAGTATAATTATTAGGAGAAAGTAAAAGACGTGGAGATCTGTACCATTTAGTAACCAATCCTTCAGAAAGATGACCCTAAAATAATAAAAAACAAATTGTTTTTACTTTCACTAAAGAACAGTACATAAAACTTGATTCATTAAAGAATTCTTAATCATAAAAAACTAAAAAAAAAAAACAGCAACTGTTAAATGCTAAAAGAGACTGTTGGTTTCTTTTTCTTTCTTTTCTTTTTTTAAGCACAAATGCAGTCCCCCCCCCCCCGCACCACACATTATGCAATCGAGTTTCCCACATGTGAGGAAATCGCAGGGGTCAGCACTTCTGGAATGCAATGGATAAGCTTTGCCCTGGGAAAACCACCTTCACGAGCATAGTATCTCCCCTGCCAGGTATTGAGACTGTTGATTTCTAAGCCTATCTTCAAGGTTCTTATACTTTTGAGGCTGAATGGTATTAAACTCCCTTGGGATGAGCCATCTTGGAGACAATGTTCACAGCAAGTGACCAAAATATACTGTAAGAATTTATAATATAGGGCGACACCCGTGGCTCAGTGAGTAGGGCAACAGCCCCATATACCGACGGTGGTGGGTTCAAACCCAGCCCCAGTCAAACGGCAAACAAAAAATAGCCGGGTATTGTGGTGGGTGCCTGTAGTCCCAGCTACTCAGAAGGCTGAGGCAAGAGAATCGCCTAAGCTCAAGAGCTGGAGGTTGCTGTGAACTGTGATGCCACAGCACTCTACCAAGGGTGACAGTGAGACTCTGTCTCTAAAAAAAAAAAAAAAAAAAAAAAAAAGAATTTATATTATATAACTTTAGTCAGTTATAGTGTTAACTACAGACCACACATTTTCAGAAGATGAGTCATTTTTCACTCTAAGTCTTAAGATAATTAAGGAGTAGATATGCTTCAAGTCAAAGAGAGAAAGGCAGGGAAGAGCATCAGTGGTGCTACTTAGAAACCAGTGCCACGCGGCACCTGTGGCTCAAAGGAGTGGGGCACCAAACCCATATGCCGGAGGTGGCAGGTTTAGCCCTGGCCAAAAACTTCAAAAAGAAAAAAAAATTGAAAAAAAGAAAGAAACCAGTGCCAACCTCTTTACTGACAACCCAAGGGACCTAGCTCTATTATACACCCCATTCATAATCAATCTATTCTACCACTTCACATTTACAAAGCATTTGATGAAAACATATACATATAGAACTTCTGTAAGTTGAACAATCAAGGGACTATCAAAAACTGGTAAACAAATGGAGAAGGTCAGCATACAGAAGTAGGCTTACTACACAAACACATACACGTGGTGCATGTCTGGTCTATGAAAATTAGGTCAACTATGGTATTTAGCGTATATCTACACATGTATATATAACCTTATTTCATCCAGTGAACAATACTAAGAAATTTGATGTAGAAATGGAAGTCAATTTTAGACAGTGTAATTCTTAGTTTATTGTTCTATCCATAATACTTCACTGTTACCCGTAAAAAAGAAGTGGCCATCCATTTCAGTATAGTACCTATTTTCTATGTTAATAATGTTAAGGCCGCGGCACCTGTGGCTCAGTCGGTAGGGCGCAGGCCCCATATACTGAGGGTGGCGGGTTCAAACCCGGCCCCGGCTGAACTGCAACCAAAAAATAGCTGGGCGTTGTGGCGGGCGCCTGTAGTCCCAGCTACTCGGGAGGCTGAGGCAGGAGAATCGCTTAAACCCAAGAGTTGGAGGTTGCTGTGAGCTGTGTGATGCCACGGCACTCTACCGAGGGCCATAAAGTGAGACTCTGTCTCTACAAAAAAAAAAAAAAAAAAATTTTAAGGCCAACCTAATGGCTCCTAGCACCTTGGGGGACCAAGGTAGGAACAGCACTTGAGGTGAGAAGTTCAAGACCAGCCTGAGTAAGAGTGAGACCCTGTCTCTATTAAAAACAGAAAAATTAACCAGGAATTGAGGTACATGCCTATAGTCCCAGCTACTCAGGAGGCTGAGGCAGAAGGATCACTTGAGCCCAGGAGTACTGAGGTTACAGTGAACAATGATGACACCACTGCACTTTAGCTGGGACAACAAAGCAAGACTCTACCTCAAATTTTTTTAATTAAGCAAAAATATCCTGAATATGAGATGATTATGTATGAATGAAGATTTGTTTGTTTTAGACACATACTATGGATAATAAGGATGCAGGGGTCTCAGGGGTTCTTTACAAAGACAGCAGATCCAATTTTCAATTTTTAAAGATATTTATTTTATTTATTTATTTATTTATTTATTTTGTGGTTTTTGGCCAGGGCTGGGTTTGAACCCGCCACCTCTGGCATATGGGACGGGCGCCCTACTCCTTGAGCCACAGGCGCCACCCCCAATTTTCAATTTTTAAACATCAAGTTCCCATATAATATTTCATTCAAAACTAAGGGACCAGGGTTCAGATTGGAAAATGTTATTAAATTCTTGTATGAAATCAAGTTGCTATGAATCCTTTTGGCTACACTTACTGTCAATTATTTATGTGAATTTAGATTTCAAACTATGTTTGTTCATCAAAGCAAAACTTTGTTAAACAAAGAATGGAACAGACTCGGCTCAGCACCCGTGGCTCAAGCAGCTAAGGCGCCAGCCACATACACCTGAGCTGGCGGGTTCGAATCCAGCCCGGGCCCACCAAACAACAATGATGGCTGCAACCAAAAAATTGCCGGGTGTTGTGGTGGGCGCCTGTAGTCTCAGCTATTTGGGAGGCAGAGGCAAGAGAACCGCTTGAACCCAGGAGTTGGAGATTGCTGTGAGCTGTGATGTCATAGCACTCTTCCCAGGGTGACAGCTTGAGGCTCTGTCTCAAAAAAAAAAAAAAAAAAAAAAAAGAAAAACGAATGGAACAGACTCAATGGGACAAAAGAAGACCTAAGCTGGACATGGTAGTATGCACCTATGGTCTGAGCTACTTCGGAGGCTAAGGCAGGTGAACTGTTTGAGCCCAGCAGTTTGAGATCAGCCTGGACAACATAGCAGGCTTGTCTCTTAAAAAAAAAAAAAACCTTGGGCGGCACCTGTGGCTCAAAGGGGTAGGGCGCCGGTCCCATATGCTGGTGGTAGGTTCAAACCCAGCCCCGGCCAAAAGCCACAAATAAATAAATAAATTAATTAATTAATTTAAAAAAAAACCCTTAAAGGGCGGCACCTGTGGCTCAGTCGGTAAGGCGCAGGCCCCATATACCCAGGGTGGCGGGTTCAAACCCGGCCCCGGCCGAACTACAACAAAAAAAAATAGCCGGGTGTTGTGGCGGGCACCTGTAGTCCCAGCTACTAGGGAGGCTGAGGCAGGAGAATCGCTTAAGCCCAGGAGTTGGAGGTTGCTGTGAGCTGTGTGATGCCATGGCACTCTACCGAGAGTGATAAAGTGAAACTCTGTCTCTACAAAAAAAAAAAAAAAAAACCCTTAAAAATTGAAATAGCATTCCCTCTTACCTTCAAATAAGATAATTCTGCTCCAAACAGATAAGAATGCATTCCATTTTTAAATAAGGGAGAATTTAATTTATAATAACTAACCATATGCTGTAGAACTTCATTATAATAAATAGCCACATACATTTAGCAATTTGTACTTAGAGTCCCACTCTAACTTCATTTCAAAAACGGAGCTTGTGAATGAGAACTGATCAGTATCAGAAAAAAGGCATTATGTAAAGTTCAATCTGATTAAAAATTCTGCCACAAAATAGAAAGATAATTACCTACTTCTGAAGAGCTACATCAGTTTAAAGGACTAAGCTGGCTTTTTACGTACCTTATGGGAATAATGAGGATCCATGATCCGTGCAAGTCCAAAGTCACCTATCTTCAGCACCAAGTCTTCGGTATTAATGAAAAGATTAGCTGGTTTGAGATCTCTGTGCAGTACATTTGCAGAGTGAATATACTTGAGCCCCCGTAGCAGCTGATACATGAAAAGCCTGGCATGCTCTTCCAGTAAAGGGCCCTGCTCCAGCACGTTTGCCAAGTCTGTCTCCATGTACTCCTGAACAATGTAGACACTGTTCAGTTCGGGAAGAGAGCCCACATCATCTGTTAATTGGCTTCCACTGGGACCAAGAATTTCAAACACTTTCACAATGTTATCATGGTCAAGTCTTCTAATAATTTTGATTTCACGTAGAGCATGTTTGACACTCTGGGGATCAGTTAGGACAATTTTCTTGATGGCTACTCTTTTGTCACAGTCATTATCTACAGCAGAAAAAACCAAGCCATTGCCTCCACACCCCAATGGTTTTAAGTCCATATACCTAGAGCCCAGATCAAAACCATGAATGTTCATGAGACTTTCGAATTTCTCTGCCATTTTGAAACTCTTACTATTGCCTTTTCCTTTCGAATTGTTGAACTTGTGTAAACAAGGAAGAAAACTGGCATCAAAAGGAAAGATCTTTCAAAAAGGGACAAGAAAAATAATTATGCTTCCACAGCAAGATGATTTCTTGATGTTCATTGCATACGCCAACCAGGCCCGTTGAGTTCCCCTTAGATTTTAAGCTCAAAAAGCTCTACTCATATTGAGAATTAAAAAGATTGCAGTACTCATAGTTCAAGAAAGGGGCAGCAACTCCGCAGACATTTAAAGAAAACACTCAAGAAACTCAAACGGAATGAAATGACATATTATGCACTCAGATTTACTGTGCTAAACGGTTTAACATTTAACAAAAATGTGAATAAATATGCACACAACAGGCTTCTATGAACATTCTCCTCACAGTGCAGATACATTCAGTGTTGGACTGGTCCTGAGCAGCATCATTCTAAGGTGCTGGTAAGCACTATTTCCGTTTTGCTTCTCTTCTTCCTTTGTTGCTATATATTTCAACAGGAAGCCCTGGCAGCTGCTGGTTAACAGAAATGTCTGTTGTTAGTGATCAGGTGGCTCCAGCTCACCACAATCACAATCAAAGCTACCGTCCATCTTACTCAGCTACAACCTGGAGGATGAGAAAAAGCACAGTCACCATCACGGGAAAAATTATTTTCTTCAAATCTGTAAAACAACACAAACTGGCCATTTAGCAAAACTACCACTGGTACAGTAAACTTAGTTATGGTCATTAAGTGACAAATTACCCCAATCATAAACAGCTTACAAAAATGTTGTAAGCCATTTAAATGTGTTGGCCCAGGCTCCAGATCCCACTACATCAGATTCTTCACAATACTTGGGCTCATTAGGTTATGCCATTTCTGAAATACCAACAGTATGGGAAGGTTCAGGTTCATAACATTTTTTTTTGGCCCAGGCCGGGTTTGAACCCACCACCTCCGGTATATGGGGCTGGTGCCCTACTCCTTGAGCCACAGGCACCGCCCAAGGTTCATAATATTTTTACAGAACCCTGTTATTTTTTTGAAGGATAAAACATCAGTAACTTTTTTTTTTTAAGGAACATATAACAAGCCTGCCTGCAATGTGTTAGTTCATTAAAGAGCATGTTTACTTTTTGCTTATTAATTGTGCCTATCCTCTGTTCAAAATATTGAACAAAAATCTAGCAGTGTAAGAAAAATGAATCTGTAGAACATGCTCTTTTGGTTTACGAAAGGGTAAAACATGAACAGTGAATAAACCTACAAAAAGGTGTTTTAACATCACTGATAGAACATACAAAGGCAAATGAATTTTTCTTTTTTTTTTTTGATAATGAAAAAGAAAACCTAAACATGTAAAATTAGGAGAACAGATATATGAGTTATATTCATATAGTGGAATATAGTAGTGAAATGAATAAAGATGGCTAAAATCTTCAAAAATACACTGAAAACGCAAAGTACAAATAGAAATATACATGCTGAAACAACTTATATCAGGTCCAAAAATAATGCCATTTTAGAAGTACATACGTGTATGCAACAAAAGTATAAAAAACATAAGATACCAAATTCATGACACTGATTACCTTCAGCAATGAGGAAGGAGATTACCATCATTTGTTCATGGTTTAATGTGTTATTTCTTTTAAAATAACAAGTATGGCAGATTAGAATCCTATTACAGCTGGGCACAACACACATGAAGGTTCATTTATTGATCTCTATACATATGAAGTATTTCACAATATTAAAAATACCCTATACAAAGGAAGGAAAAAATAGCCTCAACTCCAGTACAGTAGGATTGTTCCCTAGACTCCCTGGAAAAATAAACTGGTTCTTTAGTTTTGTTTTTTTTTTTTTTTTTTTTTTTTTTTTGAGACATCGAGTCTCACTTTATCGCCCTCAGTAGAGTGCCATAGCGTCACAGCTCATAGCAACCTCCAACTCCTGGGCTTAGGCGATTCTCTTGCCTCAGCTTCCTGAGTAGCTGAGACTATAGGCGCCCACCATAATGCCCAGCTATTTTTTGTTGCAGTTTGGCCAGGGCCAGGTTCAAACCAGCCACCCTTGGTATATGGGGCCAGTGCCCTACCTACTGAGCCACAGGCGCCAACCGGTTCTTTAGTTTTTTTGGGTTTTTTTGTAGAGACAGAGTCTCACTTTATAGCCCTTGGTAGAGTACCATGTCACAGCGCACAGCGTCCTCTAACTCCTGAGCTTAGGCGATTCTCTTGCTTCAGCCTCCTGACTAGCTGGGACTACAGGCGCCTGCCACAACACCCGGCTATGTTTTTGTTGCAGTTTGGCCGGGGCTGGATTTGAACCCGCCACCCTTGGTATATGGGGCCGGCGCCTTACCAACTGAGCCACAGGCGCTGCCCTGGTTCTTTAGTTTCTTAATGGCCCAATACTTGAATCTGCAGATGTCTGTATCCAGAGAATCACATACAAGACATTATAAAAAGTAAGGTGGCCAGAATTCCTAATAAACAACAGACAATATTTTAGGCAGAAAAATGTAATCTGAAGCCACTAATTTATTCATTCATTTAATTTAATATATAAACAAGTATTGAGCAACTTATATGCTAAGCAGGAGCAAAACAGACATGAGCAAAATAGGATTCTGGTCCTCAGTAAACTCAACTTATTATCCAGTAGAAGAGAAACAGCTTTATTTAATAAAAATTGAAACCTGCTATCTCTCAGTTCTTTTAATAAATAGGAACTCTTCTTAATATTATGAAGGACACTAATAGCATAACAGGTTTCTTTGTTTTACTACAAGAGATGGGTTCTTCCATTTGCAAATTTTTATCTGCTTCTTCAGCCAAAACAAGGGTTCCTAAAAATTCTGTAGCTTACCAATCTATCTGTAGTAAAACACTTAAAAGTTAAAGCTTGTGAACAAAGTTTTGAATTAAATATTTCAAACAATTTAAGTCTAACATGTTATCATTTGCTATTATCCAATTGAGGTGTTTGTCTCTCTTTGATATTTAGCCACAGAGTATTTTCTTTTTTTTTTTTTTTTTTTTATTGTTGGGGATTCATTGAGGGTACAATAAGCCAGGTTACACTGATTGCATTTGTTAGATAAAGTCCCTCTTGCAATCATGTCTTGCACGGTGTATTTTCAAGATCTAGCTAATGTGATTATGGAAATAATAAAATTTTGTATTGGTTAAAAAACAAAAATAATTAAGATTTTTAAAGGGCTTTAACTAATAATATTGCATATCTCCCTTCTGCTGCCAAGTTTTTTCTATTTGTACACTTCTTTTTTTTTTTTTTTTTTTTGTGGTTTTTGGCCGGGGCTGGGTTTGAACCCACCACCTCCGGCATATGGGACCGGCGCCCTACTCCCTGAGCCACAGGCGCCACCCTATTTGTACACTTCCTGATTCTTCCTGTTCCCCACCAAATATCCTAGGAAAACCAGTATTTTTCAAAGGCTTCAGTATTTCCAAAATTTTACATTTCTAGTCTCACCTGAAATAAGAATGCTCGTTCACACCCACATTCTTGCCTTAATGTAGACAGTTCCTCAAAGCTCAGTTAATTTTACATTTTTAATATACATTTTAAAGTTCTAAAGACAAATGAAATAAGAATAGTAAAATCTCTGAAGTTCTGGCTCAGTGCCTGTGGCTCAACAGGCTAAGGCGCCAGCCACATACACCTGAGCTGGCAGGTTCGAATCCAGCCCGGGCCCACCAAACAACAATGACGGCTGCAACCAAAAAATAGCCAGGTGTTGTGGCAGGCACCTGTAGTCCCAGCTACTTGGGAGGCGGAGGCAGGAGAATCGCTTGAGCCCAGGAGTTGGAGGTTGCTGTGAGCTGTGATGCCACAGCACTCTACCCAGGGCGACAGCTTGAAGCTCAGTCTCAAAAAAAAAAAAAAATCTCTGAAGTTCTCTCGTAAGTTTCTAGTTCACTAATAGACATCACTATTATCAGAATAGCACTACAGTTAGAAACTGTAGCCAGACTGTCAGAGAAAGCCAGGAGATCCTTACTCAAGACCTCCATCTATATCTGCCCCCTTTAAGTTTCAGTGAGAACAAGAAACATTGTAAGCCAGAAACAACTGCAAGGATGAGAGTGCCTTTTCAGAAATCTCAGTAACTGGTCAGTCCTTACAGGGGTAAAGAGTGGGTAAAAACTCATAGGAGGGAAGGTAGGAGGAATTTGTGCCTCGACTGAGAACTGCAGAATCATCCTTACAAACTGGGATGATGAAGACCATACATTCCAAAGAAAAGACACTAATATTCACCAACAAAACTGTAATTCCACTACATAGTGCAGACTACACCATTAAAATATCTGGGGGGGGGGAGGAATGCAGCATTTACAATGACAGTCGGTGCTTTGTTTGGTGACTCTGCCTCATTTCTCTGAGTAGTAGTCTTCAGAATCCTTCAACACCCACTACACACACCAAAGGCACTGGAGCACCTTTTCAGCCAAGAGCTTGGAAAGTAAGCCCACCGTTATCAGTAAGCTGGGGTAATGCTATACCTCCCCATCACAGAGTGGTCTAGTAAGTGTTTCCAATTCAGTCACACTCCTTCAGCAAGTATCTGCTAAGTACCTATTATGTTTCAGTCAATATACTAGGCAATGGGGATAAAATTGGTGAGTAAAAACAGACTTAGATTCTGCCCTCACGGAATTCAGGGTGCATCTAGAGATAAACAAAAAACAACAGAAAACCAGGAAATGCAAAGGGAATGGGTAGTACCAAGGAATGGTAGAGCATTCTACGACAGCCTACACACTGGGGGAGATCCGAGGTCAAGAGGTTAGAATGTGGGGTGGTGCCTGTGGCTCAGTGAGTAGGGCACCCGCCCCATATACCGAGCGTGGCGGGTTCAAATCCGACCCCGGCCAAACAGCAACAAAAAAATATAGCCGGGCATTATGGCGGGTGCCTGTAGTCCCAGCTACTTGGGAGGCTGAGGCAAGAGAATCGCCTCAGCCCAGGAGTTGGAGGTTGCTGTGAGCTGTGTGACGCCACGGCACTCTACTGAGATGACAAAGTGAGATTCTGTCTCAAAAAAAAAAAAAAAAGGCCAGAATGTGTGCCTCTGGCAGCCATAAAAAAGGCAGAGACCTCCTATGCTCACTCTTAGTGACCCTAAAGAGAAAACTGTTTCCTTCTTATCACTTTGACTCTTGTAGAAGTTACATTCCAAATTCTGATCTTTCCAATCACTTTCACCTTTCATGTCAATCATGCAACTCACTGGAGCAGCAGATTACTGGTCAGAGCATCCTCTACCCACATTAGTGCCCTGTAGATATTTCCTATTATTAATTATTTTTCTCCACTTTATCTTTTATACCTAACTTCATAAAAGCAAAGTTCAAGGCTTAGGCCTAGGAAATAACTGGGGCGAAAAGGAAAGTAACTTATAAAATGAACCTTTCCAGTATCCAATTTCTCTGCCTCCAAATAAGTGTCACCCATTCCTTCCAAGAGGAGTATGGACTCCGTGCTGTTTGGAAAGCGATCGATCATTAATTAAGTTTGAATTAGTTGGTACAATGTTGTTTTGTTTTTAGCAACTTGGTAAAGAAAATGAAGTACAAAGAATGATGTATAAGAATAAAGTTGGAGTTTTGCTTTACTTTGGCCTTCTTTCAGTCATTTACCATAACATGGAAGTCAAAGCTCTTGTCCAGGCTGGGTACCAGCTTCCTAAGTTTACAAAGCAGGTCCCTGAAACTGCATTAGCCACAGCTGTCTCCTTAAACATTCCTCTCTTCTCTAAATTACCCCCTGGCTCTCTGTCATCTGGTCTATCCCCTCATACCAAAATAAATACAGGGTACTGTGAATCAAGCCTAAGTGTATTAAGTTATGAAATGCAAAAGAAAGAAAAGAATAACTGGCTAGATATGATAGCTCATGCCTGGAATCTCAGCATTTGTGAAGCTGAGGTGGGAAGATCACTCAAGGCCAGGTGTTCAAGACCAGCCTGGCCAACATAGCAAAACCCCATCTCCACACTAAAATTTAATTAGCCAGTAGTAGTGGCTCATGCCTGTAGTGCCAACTGCTCAGGAGGCTGAGGCAGGTGGATCCCTTGAGCCCAGAAATTCTAGCCTAAGTGACATAGTAAAGACCCTCTAAAATAAACAGCTGGGCACAGTGGCTTGCACCTATAATCCTAGCACTATGGACAGGATGAGGCAGGTGGATTGCTTGAGCTCAGGAGTTCGAGACCAGCCTGAGCAATAGCAAGACTCTGTCTCTACTAAAATGAGAAAAACTGAGGCAAGAGAATCACTTGAACCCAAGAGCTTGAAGTTGCTATGAGCTATGATACCACAGCACTCTACTCAGGGTGCCAGAGTGAGACTCTGTTTCAAATAAATAAAATAAACAACCTCAATCTGTCCTCTGTACTCACTCTGTAGAAATGGGATTTTCATTTTCTTTTTATCCAGGAACAACTCAGCCTATGTCAGAAAGGTCATCTGGATGTTCAAAGTAAGTATGAGTTAGGCCCTTAGACACAAAGGTTACTTTCCTGGTTTTCTCTACCACCTTCTACTCTCCTGCTTCTCACGGTTAAATGTGGACATGGGTCATCTGGCCTATTTACACTGACAAGCAATCCCTCTCCCTCCCTATTTTGATCTTCTTTTGAGTCAAGTGAGTAATTTGAGTTAACAGAAATCTAGCCAGCCTCGTATTTCCTCAGCCAAAAACCCAGCTACTTTTGGAGCGAAGGAAAAGATTGAGCTTTTCTTATATTCATCTAGTACTGTCTCCTAACCCTGGCACAAATAGGTGTTGTTAAGAGGAAATTCATCCTTCCCTGAGATCTCCTCTCAAGCTTCCATCAAAGCTACTAAGTTTCCAGACAGAGATGGCCAAGCCCTACAGCTTAGCTTGCTCACATGCATTCTTGACAAAGCCCTTCCTCCTAATTCAGGGTGGCCCTAGGAGTTATTGGTGACCCCCTTCAGGATCTGGACCTCAAGCAGGCCAGTAGCATGAACTAGTATCAGTGAATAATCTTAGAACATGGGAAGAGATGGGACTTTAAAACTAAACCGCCAAAGCCTAAATAGGCTTTGCCTAGTATGCTTAGCCACAGAGACAAACTTTCAAAGTAAAAAGCCGTGGTTACATAGCTTCTAACAAAGCATCTCATTTAAAAACAGAACATTCCTCTTCTACCACCGTTTGTTCCTCAATTGTCTAACTAAACTTTTGCCTAAATTTTAACGGGGACTTTCATTTGCCTTTAGCCATTTAAAAAGTCATTATATAATAATAAAATACATGCCATTGTATTTATTTTGTTGCTCACCTCTACTTTTATTTATTTTCTTTTTTTTTTGCAGTTTTTGGGCACGGCTGGGTTTGAACCCACCACCTCTGGCATATGGGGCTGGCGCCCTACCCCTTTGAGCCACAGGCACCACCCGCTCACCTCTACTTTTATAAACTACCCCTTCTGGAATATCAAAACTTCACAGATCAGACAAACTAGTCAAAGAATCTTTAGACTCTCCCAATTCTAAAAGTCTATCGTCTACAAAAGCACAGAACAAATTCCATTGGTTTTATTCCCAAGCACTTGTAATAGGGGTATGCCCAGAATGGGACAAATAGAAATTGCTACACACTAAACATTAAACAAGCACAATCTCTTACACAAACTTATGGCTGGAAATTTAAAAACACTTACAATAACCCTTCATCCATATCCTATTTCCCTCCTGCCAGAACCTTCAATCTCAGATTCATTCCTAGCCTAACTAATGTTAAGAAAACACTGGGGCAGGGCGGCGCCTGTGGCTCAAGGAGTAGGGCGCCGGTCCCATATGCCAGAGGTGGCGGGTTCAAACCTAGCCCTGGCCAAAAACCAAAAAAAAAAAGAAACAAAAAGAAAACACTGGGGCAAATATGTGCATAGGAACAGGAGACATGTGAGCAGCCTCTTTGTTCAAGTACTTTTGGACATCTGAGGATTCCGATCAGATTAAAATATAAAATTTTTGCAGCAGGCAGGATAGCTGCAAAATAGCCCCCAAATTTCACTGACTTAAAACAAAGTCTTAAATTTTGCTCATCTACAAGCCCGAAACAGCTGTTATCAACCCTGGTAGAGAGAAGTAGCTACTATCTCTCTACCATTGACATTCAATGTACCAAATAAGAAATGAGAATATCTCACTGGTGTTTATTTAGATATGACACAGTTACTTTTACTCATGTCTTATTGACCAAAAGGGGTCACATGGTCACACAGCCAAGGGACTGGGAAAATACAATCCCAACATGGGCACAGAAGCGGAGAGAATCAAGATATTTTTAACCACTTTCACTAAATCAGATTCAATTTTTCCATCCGTCCATCACACTTTCTTTCATTCAACAAAATTGTACTGAATGCTTTCCATGTGCCAGGAATTGGTTTAAGCTTTAAGGTATAACACGGGTCAGATTCCTTCCCATTCTGTTAACATTTAGCACTTTTATTTCTCCTCTTTTTTTTTTTTTAAAGCAATGGGATCTCAGTCTATTACTCAGGCCGAAATACAGTGGCACAATCACACCTCAGTAAAGCCTTGAATTCCTTGGCTCAAGTGATCCTCCCACACTTGAGTAGCTTGGGACTACAGGTGTAGTCTGTACAGCTGTAGACTACAGGACCAGTCTGGCTAATTTTTCTTACTTTTTGTAGAGGCCAGGTCTCACTATGTTGCTGAGGTTGGTCTCTAACTCCCGGCCTCAAGCAATCCTCCCACATCAGTCTCCCAAAGTGCTCAGTTATACACAAGCCACCATGCACTGTCAGGCCTCTTTTCTAATAGCATTTTCATTCTCTTGACTTTCACCATCCTTCCCCAATTTCTTCGGGTCCTCTACTCTTCATTTTTCAGGGCACCATGCCTTTCCTCTCTCTTTTTTTTTTTTTTTTTTTATGGCTCTGTCCATTATAAAAGAAAAGGTTTGGGACTAAGTAGCTTTGCTGACCTTTCCTGAGCATAGTACCTGGCATTAGGCACCCTAAAAATGGTATTGCATGAATTAGGGTAAGTAGCATACTCTACTTGGCAGTAGGCTATTTTGGAGAAGACAAGCCCTATCTTCAGTTTTTTCAGAATTTGATCACATTATGATCTACCAACGGGGAACATCAGTGAAGATTCCTAGATATGGTACTTTCCTTTCCAGGCATTCCACCAGGACTCTCTCACCTTACAGTAAACACAGAGGTCTGCCAACAACATGGAGAAAGCAGCTGGTTTCAACCTATGCAGAATGAAGAAATGAAACACTTCAGCTTTGTTATGGTCCTTGCTTGTTTCATTTTGTTGAGGCGATAAGGGAAGGATTGTGCCACTTAAATAGTATCCTATATAACCACATGAACAGAACTATGTAAAAAGTCCTATCTGCCCATGTAATTACCAACATAGGTATCATGAATACATGCAGGACCTTGACACCTCTCTTCAGCCCACTTTAGCAGGGTCTACGACATCTAGACTACAGCTTCCCAAACTGTGGATCAAACATAACTGCCGTTGTTTTTTAGCTAACCCTGGTCACATTGCACAAGGCCATACAAAACATTTCAGGACGCTCATCAAATGCAGAAGACGCGTTGAAGGTTCTCTAATTTAAAAAGAAATAATTCAGAATGGCATATAACTGTTCTGGAATAAATATTCTTCCTCTTTTGTCTGCCATTTTCTCCAGACCTGAAGAAAGCTTTCAAGGTAAGAAAGAAAAGGGGAGGGGAGGGGAAGGAAGAGAGGAGATAAAAAGAAAAGAAAAAGGAAAGAAAAGTATGTTTCCTACCAGATCCATACTACAGTTTGGCACTACAGAAAAATTCCAGCCTGATTTCATTAAGCCTGTACAACAGGTTTAAACATGATCCTCAAAGTTCTTATATTGGCAACTTACACCCCAATGCAACCATGTTGGGAGATGGTGCTAATAAAACATGATTCTTAATCACTAATGAAAGGAGGATAGATTAATGTCATTACCATGGGAGTGGGCTTGTTACAAAAGCAAGCTCAGCCCCCTCCTGCTGCCTACCTCTCTCTCCCTCTCTTGCTCTGCCACCAGGGGACGATGCAGAAAGGAGGCCCCCATCACATGCTGGCACCTGCTTTCAAAACCATGAGAAATACATTTTTCTTTATACATTACCCAGCCTTAAGTGCTCTATTATAGCAACACAAACTAAGACAGACCATATTAAAAGAAATGAATCATGAGTTAAGAGGTATGGAATCTACTCCAGAATCTATGGCTAAATTAGCTGTGTAGTCAAAGAATTTCACATTTTTATGTCTCAGTTCCCCATCAGGACAACAAGGGGACTAAACTACATGATTTCTGTGGTTTCATTTAGCCCTCACATTTTTTAATTTTTTTTTTTTTTTTTTGTAGAGACAGAGTCTGACCTGATCGCCCTTGGTAGAGTGCCATGGCGTCACACAGCTCACAGCAACCTCCAAATCCTTGGGCTTGGGCGATTCTCTTGACTCAGCCTCCCAAGTAGCTGGGACTACAGGCACCAGCCACAACACCCAGCTATTTTTTTGCTGCATTTTGGCCGGGGCTGGGTTTGAACCCGCCACCCTCAGCATATGGGGCCAGCGCCCTACCCGCTGAGCCACAGGCACTGCCCTCACATTTTTTAATTTAATTTATTATTATTTTTTTTTTTTTTGCAGTTTTTGGCCAGGGCTGAGTTTGAACCCATCACCTCCAGCATATGGGACCGGCGCCTACTCCTTTGAGCCACAGGCACCACCCCACATTTTTTAATTTTAATAGGAGGATCAAGGTTTCCAATTCTGATTAGAATGCAGAAAGTTGCAAAACACTAATACACTTACCCTATAAACCACAACAAGCTAGAAGAACTACAAAAATCACAGTATTTAAAAAACCCAGAGATCAGGTGGCGCCTGTGGCTCAGTAAGCAGGACTCCGGACCCATATTGAGGGTGGCAGGTTCGAACCCAGCCCCACCCAAACTGCAACAACAAAAAATTGCCAGGCGTTGTGGTGGGCACCTATAGTCCCAGATACTCGGGAAGCTGAGGCAAGAGAATCGCCTAAGCCCAAGAGCTGGAGGTTGCTGTGAACTGTGACACCAAGGCACTCTACGAAGGGCAATAAAGTGAGATTCTGTCCCCAAAACAAACAAACAAACAAAAAAACTCAGAGACCTAAAGATGCAAAGAAATCTAAATAAGCTAAATTCCAGAAAATGTAGAGCCCTTCCAGAGACAAAACCATAGCTATTCTCATTCCTGATGAAGTGGCAGGAGAACAAGGAATTTTCCACTGACAAGATCAAGGAGAAACCAGACAAATTTATAATGAACTTTTTTTTTTTTTTTTTTGTAGAGACAGAGTCTCACCCCATGGCCCTCGGGTAGAGTGCGATGGCCTCACACAGCTCACAGCAACCTCCAACTCCTGGGCTTAAGCGACCCTCCTGCCTCAGCCTCCCGAGTAGCCGGGACCACAGGCGCCCGCCACAATGCCCGGCTATTTTTTAGTTGCAGTTTGGCTGGGGCCGGGCTTGAACCAGCCACCCTCGGTATATGGGGCCAGCGCCTTACCGACTGAGCCACAGGCGCCGCCCCTATAATGAACTTTTAATAGCAGGATGTGGACTGCTAATCTGTGGTAACAGATTAGAATTCAGAACAGGCCCTGCCACAAGTCCCACCTGCCAACTCTTCCCTATGGATCTTCATTGAGTAGTACAAAAGTCTAAGAGCAAGGCAGGAAAGCTGAGCCAGAAAGCCAGGAACCAAAAGGCCTCCACCATATCCAAGGCAGCTGCCCTCTGAAGGAGGGAGGCAGGACCAGAAGCAGGAGATAAACACTGCTGAGGCATTCTGAGTCTGCACAGAGGAAGACAGTGTCCCTGCTAAGACTAGGTCAAAGAATTAGAGCAAAAACAGAAGATAAGGAAAACCTGGGGTGAGACTAGAAAAGCAAAGCAAATTTCCCAGCAGCCTGATAAGCTGGGAGCTAGGCTGAAAAGCAGTGAGAATGCTGCAAGGTTCAGAATACTGATGGGGCAGAAGTGTCTGTAGAGGTACTGGGATAAAACATTCACCAAGGGTGATAAAAAACACCAACCCACAGATCCAGAAACTTAATGAACTGTTTATCCAAGCAGGATAAACACAAAGAAACTCGTACCTACTGGGGAGGGAAGGAGGAACAAGCAACCAGGGAAAGGAGTCAAAGTATATACTAGGAAGAACAATAAAAATGATAGCTGATTTATCACTACAAACAACGAAAATCAGAAGACAGCAAAATAATTTTCAAGTGCCAAAAGATAAAACTATCTACACAGAATTCTATATCCAGGGGAAATATCCTTCAAAAATGATGATAAACACATTTTCAAAGAGAAAATGAAAGTGGAAAGAATTTGTTTCCAGCAGACTTTTACTACAAAAAAATTCTAAAAGTAGTTTGTGTTTTTTTTTTTTTACTCACCACTATCCTAATGAAGATTAAAGAAATTCTTTAGGCTGAAGGAAAGGGATACCAGATGTAACCCCAGATCTACAGAAATGAACAAAAACCATAAAAGTCAAATATCTGGATAATATAAAAAGCCTATTAAAAAAAATCTATCCAAGTTTAGATGTCTTTAAAAGACTACTGTTTCTGGGCAGCTCCTGTGGCTCAAGGAGTAGGGTGCTGGCCCCATATACCGGAGGTGGTGGGTTCAAACCCAGCCCCGGCCAAAAAAAAAAAATACTACTGTTTCTGACTCTTTTAAGCAAAAATATTAACAATTGTAATTTATAGTATTTGTAGAAGTAAACTATGGAACAATTAAGATTAAAGTGCTGGAATGGGGGAGCATGCAATTTCAAGATTTTTTTTTCTGAGACAGAGTCTGCACTCCGTAGAGTGCAGTGGCATCACAGCTCACAGCAATCTCAAATTCTTGGGCTTAAGCGAGTCTCTTGCCTCAGCCTCCCAAGTAGCTGGGACTACAGGTGCCCGCCACAATGCCTGGCTATCTTCTTTGTTGTAATTGTCATTGTTGTTTAGCAGGCCCTGGCCAGGTTTGCCCTAACCACTAAGCTATGGGCGCGGAGCTACAATTTCAAGATTAACATTTGTAGAGTATTTTATGTTATTTAAAATAATCTGTGATAGACTCATTCTGTTGCCCCCGGCTAGAGTGCCAAAGCCTTACCCTAGCTCACAGAAACCTCAAACTCCTGTGGTAAGTGATCTTCCTGCCTCAGCCTCCTAAGTAACTTGAACTACAAGCACCCACCACAACACCTGGCTAATTTTTTTTTTTTCTATTTTTAGTGGTGCCCTGTTCTTGCTCTTGCTCAGGCTGGGTTTTTTTTTTTTTTCTTTTTGTAGAGATAGAGTCTCACTTTATGGCCCTCGGTAGAGTGCCGTGGCCTCACACAGCTCACAGCAACCTCCAACTCCTGGGCTTAGGCGATTCTCTTGCCTCAGCCTCCCGAGCAGCTGGGACTACAGGTGCTCGCCACAACGCCGGGCTATTTTTCTGTTGCAGTTTGGCCGTGGCTGAGGTTTGAACCCGCCACCCTCGGCATATGGGGCCGGCGCCCTACTCACTGAGCCACAGCGCCGCCCCTCAGGCTGGTTTTGAACTCCTCAGCTCAAGGGATCTTCCTGCCTTGGCCTCCTAGGGTGCTAGAATCACAGGCGTGTGTCACCCTTCCTGGACTGAATACCTTAACCCTTTTGAGTCAGTATCTTTACTTAATAACAGGCCCATCAATGAAGGATAGCAAAGAGAAGAAAGAAAATGAAATAAATCATCGATTGTAAATCATGATTTATTTTGCAAGGCAGTTTTTGTATACTTTTATATCAATAATAATAACAAACCAACACAATAACATTAGATACATACCATAGATTGACTGACAATTTCAAAGGAATTGGAAATTAATCATGGGATATTTTGAGATGAATTACATATTTTCATGAAATAACTTCAAGGGAGGCAGCGCCCATAGCTCAGTGGATAGGGGGCCAGCCACATACACCAAGGCTGGTGGTTTCAAACACAGCCAGGGCCAGCTAAACAACAATGACAACTGCAACTAAAAAAAACAGACAGGTGTTGTGGCGGGTGCCAGTAGTCCCCGTACTAGGGAGGCTGAGGCAAAAGAATCTTTTAAGCCCAAGAGTTGGAGGCTGCTGTGAGCTTTGACACCACAGGACTCTACTGAGGGTGACATAATGAAACTGTCTCAAAATAAATAAATAACTTGAAGGGGCTCTACTTTCTACTTTAAAACATACAGGTTTAAGATATCAAAAATTAGGGCAGCACCTGTGGCTCAGTGAGTAGAGCTCCAGTCCCATATACTGAGGGTGGTGGGTTCAAACCTGACCCTGGCAAAACTGCAACAAAAAAACAGCTGGGCGTTGTGGCAGGCACCTTTAGTCCCAGCTACCCGGGAGGCTGAGGCAAGAGAATCACCTAAGCCCAAGAGCTGGAGGTTGCTGTGAGCTGTGACGCCACAGAACTCTACTGAGGATGACAAAGTGAGACTGTCTCTAAAATATATATATATATATCAAAAGTAATAATATAGAATATAGCCCAAGAGTTCTAATTTAAGGATTTAAGTAACATTTTGTGCATATTTGTTCTACATTGTCAACTATTACAAAAGCAAAGAATAAAAAGTATTTGTTCATATTAGTAAAGGAAATCATAGTACGGAACATAAGAGAATTTAATATCTGAATCTTAAAAGAACCTAAGCAAGCCTTTATTGAGAATTATTATGTGTGAAGCATGGTGCTGGGCATATACTCTTAGACTACTCCCAACACTGCAAAATGGATATCATGATCTTTAATTTGGAAAATTTAAATAATAAATTCAAGATCACACATCAGTGAGAGCCAGGATTTGAACCATATTTGTTAACCAAAGCCCGATCATCTCTCAATTAATAATACAATTTTTTTAATTGACAAGTACCGTATACATCTCCCTCCACCCTCCACTCTTTAAGAATAGAGTGTATTTCCTACAGATAAGGACCTTCTTCTACATAGCCAAAATAAAATCACGAAAATCAGGAAATTAACACAGGTACAGTACTACCACCAATACTCAAAAGTCATTTAAGTTCCTAGTAATGCACTTGAGAGATAATGGATCCAGTCCAAAATCACTTGGTACATGCAATTTTTAACATAATTTTTCCCTTCCAATGTTTAAAGGAATCAATTTTTTTTTTTTTTTGTAGAGACAGAGTCTCACTGTATCGCCCTCAGGTAGAGTGCCATGACGTCACACGGCTCACAGCAACCTCTAACTCTTGGGCTTACGCAATCCTCTTGCCTCAGCCTCCCGAGTAGCTGGGACTACAGGTGCCTGCCACAACACCCGGCTATTTTTTTGTTGCAGTTTGGCCGGGGCTGGGTTTGAACCCGCCACCCTCGGCATATGGGGCCGGCGCCCTACTCACTGAGCCACAGGTGCGGCTTAGGAATCAAATATTTTATATAGTCCACAAACATTTATTTACTGAGCACTTGGCACATGTCAGGCACTGTTTGATGACACAGTAAAGAATAAGACAAGCTGGGCGGCGCCTGTGGCTCAAGGAGTAGGGCGCCGGTCCCACATGCCCGAGGTGGCGGGTTCAAACCCAGCCCCGGCCAAAAACCAAAAAAAAAAAGAATAAGACAAGCTTCTTCTGCTTCCAAAGAACTTGCATTCTAGTGAGGAAAGACCAATAAACAATGTAGTTTCAGAGTTGGCAAGTGCTATGTATGATTAAATAACTAGGAAATGGCCATCTGAGGAGCTGATACTTAAATGATGAGAAGGTACCAGAATTGCTAAGAGATCAAAGAGCATTACATAGGAAATAATATAATAACTAAGGCAGGACAAAACCTGGTATTTTGGAGGAAATAAAAGATGCCAGGAGACAAAAAAAAAAAAAAAAGATGCCAGGAGGGAAGGGAGGGGGGAGGATAGGCAGAGGGAGGGTGATTGGTGGGATTACACCTGCGGTGCATCTTACAAGGGTACATGTGAAACTTAGTAAATGTGGAATATAAATGTCTTAACACAATAACTAAGAAAATGCCAGGAAGGCTATGTTGACCACTGTGATGAAAATGTGTCAAATGGTCTATAAAACCAGTGTATGGTGCCCCATGATCGCATTAATGTACACAGCTATGATTTAATTTAAAAAAAAAAAAAAAGATGCCAGTATAGCCACAGCATCCAGAGGAAAAGGAGTGGGAACTTAGGTGGAGGTGAGATAGGAACACATGAGGCAGGACTCTGAATTTTACAACAGAGAGTGAAGGAAAACCACGAAAGGATTTTAAGCAGGCAATCAACATGACTTCATTTACATTTTTGACAGATGATTCCTCCTACTGGGAGGAGAATGGACTGAAAAAACTAGTGGAGTGAAAGAAAGCAAAGACCAATGAAAGGCTATTTCAGGAGGTAGGTGAAATGATGGTTGACTAAGACTAGGGCGGTAGAAACAAAGATGTAAAACAGACCACTGAATAGACAGATTCAACTGACATTTTGGAGACCAAGAAAACTCGATGATGGATTAGCTATGGGAATAAAGAAAAGACAGGATTCAAGGATAACTCCTAGGTGCCATTTGCTGAGATGAGAAAGACAGGGAGAAGAACATACGGGAGAAGTGTTGTATTTTGGAACATGCCTGCAGGGGCATTCAACAGTGACTGGCCTTTGGCTGGTTATGAACGCTTATCAGTGGTGGTGGTTATCACAAAAATTATGCACAGACCTTTCTTATGCTCACAGCTTTCATTAGTTTTTGTGTATTTAATGTATGGCCCAAGATAACTCTTAGATGAGAGTTCATAGCTAGCTGAGGGCCACAGTGGACACCCCTGATTGCCTGTGAGTTAACTAAGTGGTAATGTCATGCAGACTGATGGATATGTCTGGAACTCAGGCAAGAATTGTAAACCAGAAACATAAATTTGGGAATTACCCACACATAGATGGTATTTAAAACAATGTGTTGAATGAGACAACCTAGGAAAAGAAGTTAGAAAAAGTAGCAGAGGGAAGCCCAGGACTAAATTCTGGAATGTGACAATACAGAGTCAGGTAAAAGAGAGAAGCCTGTTTAAAGGAAAAAAAAAAAAAAAGCGTGAGATAGGAGTAAAACAAAAACATATCTCATAAACTAAGAGAAGCAGGTGAACAGGCAGAAAAGAGTGGCCAGCTACACTGAATGCTGCTATAAGATCCTAAAAAGATTCAGTAAATGGGAGCGGGGCCTGTGGCTCAAGGAGTAGGGTGCAGGTCCCATATGCCGGAGGTGGCGGGTTCAAACCTAGCCCCGGCCAAAAAAAAAAAAGATTCAGTAAATGGAAACCATTTGTAACCTTAACTAGAGCAGTTGCAGTGGCAAGATGGTGATGAAAACCAGTCTGGAATAGGCTGAAAGCAAAGCAAAGTGGACAGACCACACAAAGACTACTCTTGAAAATCTGCTTGGAAGAGAACCAGAAATGAAGCTGTAGCTAGAGGACAAAAGCATGGAATAAGGGGAGGGTTTATAAAGAAGGAAGCCTCACTTACAGCAGTGTGGCCCAATAGTGCTTTCTGCAATAATATGCACAGATGATCTTTATCAGCACTGCCCAATATGGAAGTCATTAGCCACTGAGTAACTGAAAAAATGAGACACTGAATTTTTAAAAAATTAATTTTTATGTAAAAAGGCACATGTGGCTAGTAGCTACCATATTAGACAGTATAGCTCTAGAGTACATTTGTATATTAATAAAGATGACGGAGGGTGGCACCTGTGGCTCAGTGAGTAGGGCGCCAGCCCCATATACCGAGGGTGGAGGTTCAAACCCAGCCCCGCCAAACTGCGACAAAAAATAACCAGGCGTTGTGGTGGGCGCCTGTGGTCCCAGCTACTCGGGAGGCTGAGGCAAGAGAATTGCCTAAGCCCAAGAGCTGGAGGTTGCAGTGAGCTGAGACGCCACAGCACTACTGAGGGCGACAAAGTGAAACTCTGCCTCCAAAAAAAAAGTAAAAAAATAAAAAATAGGGCGGCGCCTGTGGCTCAGTGAGTAGGGCGCCAGCCCCATATGCCGAGGGTGGTGGGTTCAAACCCAGCCCCGGCCAAACTGCAACCAAAAAAAATAGCCGGGCGTTGTGGCGGGCGCCTGTAGTCCCAGCTGCTCGGGAGGCTGAGGCAAGAGAATCGCGTAAGCCCAAGAGTTAAGAGGTTGCTGTGAGCCGTGTGACGCCAGGGCACTCTACCCGAGGGCGGTACAGTGAGACTCTGTCTCTACAAAAAAAAAAAAAATAAAAAATAAAAAATAAAGATGATCCAGAAAGGGAAAAATTCATGATGAAAGCAAAAACAGGTCCTTGAGAAGTCAAGAGAAGGAATCTAGAGCACAAGTGGAGGAATCTACACAGAATACAACACTGAATGAAGCAATGCATGAAATTACAATAACTGAATAACTGATAGAGACCAACAATATTTAAAATTAGAGTATGTATTAAGCCTGGTTGGTATCTTAAGAATTAGACTAAATCCAAGTAGAGAATGAAGGTAACTCTGGTCTACTGAGTATCTATTATGTACCAGGCACTTTCTAAGTGAAAAATTATTTGTTACTAACCAGAACCTTGTAAGTCTCCATTACAAACAAGAGCACTGATGCTCCAAGCTGTAAAGCAACTTCATGAAATCACACATATAGTAAATGCCAGGATTTGGACATAGTCTTTTCTGACTCTAAGATTAGAATCATTGTTACTGCATAAGGTGAGAGGTTAAGAACCATTAAATGGAGCGGCGCCTATGGCTCAGTCAGTAAGGCGTAGGCCCCCATATACCGAGGGTGGCGGGTTCAAACCCGGCCCCGGCCAAACTGTAACCAAAAAATAGCCCAGCGTTGTGGCGGGCGCCTGTAGTCCCAGCTACTCGGGAGGCTGAGGCAAGAGAATCGCTTAAGCCCAGGAGTTGGAGGTTGCTGTGAGCTGTGTGAGGCCACGGCACTCTACCGAGGGCCATAAAGTGAGACTCTGTCTCTACGAAAAAAAAAAAAAAGAACCATTAAATGTCTGCATCTGGAAATAACACAGCAAGACAATCTGAAAGCTATCAAGTGCCAAAAAGCCTGGAGGCAGCGCGAGGCCAGAGGCAAAAACTACCCTTCCAACTCCATCTGCAAAATAATCAAGGAAAACTTACTTAAATACCTTTAAGTAAAGAAAATACCTTTATGGAAACAAACAAGAAATGTACATTCTTACAACTTAGCTTACCTACTTTATTGAACGTATTATTGACATATCAATTAGAAAATCAGCACTGTTTCATTAAAAATACTAAAATACCTGAGCATATTAGAAAAGGTAAAAAAGAAAACCTACCATCTCTCCAATTTGTTCATACAGAGTGGAAAATTACTGAATCTAATCCATTACTAAATTACAGGTTATGGTATTAAATTTATGCTCGGTGCAGTGGCTCACACTTGTAATCCTAGCACTTTGAGAGACTGAGGGGGGAGGATCAGTTGAGCCCAGGAGTTGAGATTAGCCTGAGCAACAGGAAGTCCCCACCACTACAGAAGATTCAAAAAATTAGTCTGCCTGGATGGCACACACTTGTAGTGCCAGCCTCTCAGGAGGCTAAGGCAGGACGATGGCTTGAACCCAGGAGACAGAGAATGCAGTGAACTATGATGATGTCTACACGCATGACTGGGCAAGAAAGAGACTCTGTCTCAAAAGAAAAATGAAAGACATTTTAAATTTAGTATGGGGGGCCGGTGTCTGTGGCTCAGTGGGTAGGGCGCTGGTCCCATATTCCGAGGGTGGTGGGTTCAAACTCGGCCCCGGCCAAACTACAACAAAAAATAGCCGGGCATTGTGGTGGGCGCCTGCAGTCCCCACTACTCAGGAGGCTGAGGGAAGACAATCACCTAAGCGCAGGAGTTGGAGACTGTTGTGAACTGTGACGCCATAGCACTCTACTGAGGGCGATAAAGTGAGACTCTGTCTCTAAAATAAATAAATAAATTTAGTATGGGTGGCCAGCCAGGTGCAGTGGCTCTCGCCTGTAATCCTAACACTCTGGGAGACCAAGGCAGAATGATCACTTGGGCTCAGGAGTTCAAGCCAAGCCTGACCAAGAACCATTTCCACCAAAAACAGAAACAAAAATTAGCCAGGTGCTTGTGGTCCCAGGTACTTGGGAGGCTGAGGCAGGAGGATCACTTGAACCCAGGAGTTTCAGGTTGTGAGCTAGGCTGAGACTAGCCTAGGCAACAGAGTAAAACTGTCTCAAAAAAATAATTATATATATATATATATATTTTTTTTTTTTTTTTGGTGTGGGCAAAGATCATCTAGAGCAGGGGTCCTCAAACTTTTTAAACAGGGGGCCAGTTCACTGTCCCTAGGATAGTTGGAGGGCGGGACTATAGTTTAAAAAAAAAAACTATGAACAAATTCCTATGCACACTGAACGTATCTTATTTTGAAGTAAAAAAACAAAACGGGGAACAAATACAATCACACAACTTCATGTGGCCCTTAGGCCGCAGTTTGAGGACCTCTGATCTAGAGACTATCCAAAATAGTAACCACTATCTACATACAGCTATTTAAATAGAAATGAATTAAAATTAAATTAAAATTTCAATTCCTCAAGTGTCCTGGTCACTTGTCAAGTACCCAGTAGTCACACGTCAAGTACTCAATAGTCATACAAGGCTAGTGGCTACTTTATTGGACAGCATAAAATAGAATGCTTCTGTCACAACAGAAAGTTCTACTGGACAGTGATTAGATCTTCAATTTTCCATTTGTCTTTTTTCTTTTTTTTTTTTTTTTTTTTTGGTAGAGACAGCGTCTCACTGTACCGCCTTCGGGTAGAGTGCCGGTAGAGTGCCGTGGCGTCACACGGCTCACAGCAACCTCTTAACTCTTGGGCTTACGCGATTCTCTTGCCTCAGCCTCCTGAGCAGCTGGGACTACAGGCGCCCGCCACAACACCCGGCTATGTTTTGGTTGCAGTTTGGCCGGGGCTGGGTCTGAACCCGCCACCCTCGGCATATGGGGCTGGCGCCCTACTCACTGAGCCACAGGCTCCACCCCACCATTTGTCTTTTTTCAGAAGGGCCAGTGGAAAGAGCACATCTGAAGACTAAGGTTTTCCAACCAGCTGAACAATCATATATCACTTAGCAATCCTTCCTGAACTGAATGTGCATTTGAAACAACTGAGAATCTTGTTAAAATGTAGCTTCTAATTCAGTAGTTCTGAGATAAGGTCAAGATTCTGCACCTCTACAAGTTCCAAGATGTTACAAATACTGTTGGTCCAGGAATCACACTTTGAGTACCAAGGTCTTAGATCTCTCTAGGCCAGTGATTTTCAACTGATGTACCATGACAGGATATTAGGCATGCCTCAAAAAATTTTAAAGATCATTAATCAATTTATTTTCAAAAGTAGTCCAAAGCATGGTAAGTATATTCTTTTTTTACTTTTTTTTTTTATCAACATAATTTAAGCATGCCACAAAAGTTTAACTATAACTTCAAGTGTGCCATGAGATAAAAAAGATTTAAAAACACTGCTTTAGGCCTTGGTTTCCTTAACTGTCAAATGATGTACCTGGGAAAAGATGATACCCATAACTCCTTTTAAATACTAACATTTTCTAGTTTTACGGCTATACAGAATTAAATGCACATAGATTTCCACTCTGCAGACTCTTCCCCATAGAAAATGCTAGGATTCTAACAATTTTTGTGATACTGCTTTTTTCTCATTAAAAAAAAAAAAAATCAAATTTAGGGAGGTGCCTGTGGCTCAGTCGGTAAGGCGCCTGTGGCTCAGTCGGTAAGGCGCCAGCCCCATATACCGAGGGTGGCGGGTTCAAACCCAGCCCCGGCTGAACTGCAACCAAAAAATAGCTGGGCGTTGTGGTGGGCGCCTGTAGTCCCAGCTACTCAGGAGGCTGAGGCAAGAGAATCACTTAAGCCCAGGAGTTGGAGGTTGCTGTGAGCTGTGTGATGCCATGGCACTCTACTGAGGGCCATAAAGTGAGACTCTGTCTCTACAAAAAAAAAAAAATCAAATTTAAATTAAACCAATGAGGAAATGTAATTTGCTATATAAACAGCCCATCTTGTTATAACTTTCTAGAAATAGATTTTGAAGGTTGACATGTATGAAAGACAAACTTTTTAGAACTCTAACAGAGGAGCACACTATATTTACCACACAAGGGAAAAACCAATGCTGGAGTCAGCCTACACCACTGACCTTAAAAGCATCAGCTAGCTGCACACAAAAGCAACTCCCTGGAAAAAGCCATTAACTGATGTCACATTATTATTTTTGCAAAGTTTCTAGGCATTACTCAATAAAAAAACTGAGCAACATTCTCATACCACAGGCAGGTTGTAGTAATTTAACAGCCCCCAAAGAGGCTGAAGGAACTGACAAGGGCAGCCAACAATGCCACAGAGAATTTACTTCTGAGGCATCTTCTATTTTAACTGGGGCCTTAGAGTAACACAAGATTCAAACAGGAATGCAAACCAGGAACTGGATAGCAGTGGCAAGAAGGCTCAGCATTTCATAAAGCAATACCCTGAAGAAAGAAGACAGCCTAAGATATCCAGTTTGTGTTTAAATGCTGAATTATGCACAACAGCTAATTACTTATATTCTAAAACAATTACATTGGAAATACATGTTAAACCTCTAAGTAATGTGACACTTTGAAAATCTTCAACACTTTTATAGTTGTGTTGTTTCCTTTAGATTTTTTTCATTTGGATTAAATTTTGTTAAAATTCCTTTACAGATAAATCATGCAACACTCTTCCAAATATCTCCAAAGATTTAATTAACATTAACAATACATTTTACTGCCCACAAAACTCTTCAAACAAATCTCTTTGAGGCTAGAGCCTGTAATCCCAGCTACTCAGGAGGCTGAGGCAGGAGGACTGCTTGAGCCCAGCAGTGAGCTACATTATGCCAATGCACTCCAGCCTGGGGAATAAAGTGAGATCTCATCTCTTAAAAAAAAAAAAAAAAAGAAGAAGAAAGAAAGAAAGAAAAAACAATGTGCATGAATGAGCATGCATGGGGGAAGGGCAGGCTCTAAAGAAATAAATAGCATACATAAAAAAACTGAAAGGGAATGGGGAGGTTTTTTTTTTTCTTCTCACTTCTAAAACAAATTGCCATTCTCAATCTTTTTTCCCCCTCAATTTTATTTTAAGCTAGTTTGCTAAATGTTGGCTGTTTTAAAATCACTGAAAATATCTATCTTATCACTAAGGTTCAATTTAAAGTACTATACTTGGAACTCTACATTTGATTTTTAAGAAAATGATGTTGGCTTGGCGCCCATAGCATAGTGGTTACGGTGCCGGCCACAGACACCAAGGGTGGCAGGTTCGAACCCAGCCCAGGCCAGCTAAACAAGGACAACTGCAACAAAAAATAGTTGGGCATTGTGGTGGGCACCTGTAGTCCCAGCTACTTGGGAGGCTGAGGCAAGAGAATAGCTTAAGCCCAAGAGTTGGAGGTTGCTGTGAGCTGTGACGCCACTACACTCTACCAAGGGTGACAAAGTGAAACTGTGTCAAAAAAATAAAAATAAAAATAAATTTTAAAAATGATGTAAAACAGTGCCTATCACAATAGGTATTTCAAGTAGTCTTTATCAAGACAGAAAATTCATATAAATCACAAAAAAGTACTATATATGATCATGTTTTAATAATTCCATCAGATTGAAATGTTCACATTCAGAGCCATAGCTGATTAAATATTAAACTGTTGGTACCTTTACAACACTTACTTAAACCACTAACTTCTAAATGTTATAAAGACAACTTTTAAATTCAAGATAACCAATAAAAATGTAAGATCAATTTCTGACATCACCATAAAAGCACTGTCTGTCCTTTATAAATAACCTATAACAAATCTCTTTCAATAGAAGCCAAAAACTGTTAATTATCAAACATTTAATTTCAGCACCTGACCAGCAATTGATTTTACCTTTCCTGTCAACTGATGTTACACAATACCACCTGTACAGGGTATATGACATCCTTTTAAAATGCAATTTAAGAAGCCATTTTTAGAGAAACTGCTGTTGGTCTTCAGAGAAAAGAGAGGGGAGAATTATAACATGGACAGAAACATTTTAGCCTATCATTTAAAAAAAAATACAGTGTATAAAAAAAAAGGGCCACGTAGCAATCCGTGGGCAGGATGAGTCATCACCTAACTCAAAACTTGCAGCAGAGCTTCTAAGCTTCCTCCTACCAGACCCCATCCTCTCAGCAAAGTACCCTGAGTCAGCAAACCTTTCTATTTTGTCAGTTATGATTCCCACGATGCTTAAATGAACTTATGTAAAACACCACAACATTTTTAATGCTAACACTTCTCATTAGAATGTACGCTTGCTTTTTCTACAGCAAAATTAACTGATGTTCAAATTATTCTTCTCTAGAGTCTTGTTTAATCACAAAAGTAGCCAAAGACCATTTTAATCCTCTTCTGCATATAAGTGAACTCCAAAATATTCTGATACACAAAGTTTTTTAGACAATTCTCCATTTTCCAGTTTTCTTCTTAACAGTAATTAGTATCTAGGTGATAAAATGTGTCCTGCTCAAATCTATAATATTTCCTAGATGACTGCAATTACTAAATTTAGGACCCAATAAGTGATTTTACAAGTTTAACAAGGCAATTCTTACTAAATGATGTAACATACTGTACATGTAAAAAGACTGCACTCCTTGGCACATACCAAGCACTTCATAAACATGTTTGAAAACTACTGGCTAAAGACATCTAAAGTTTCTTCCACTTAATTCAAAATTATTTTTCAAACAATTAAAATCTGACATTTCTAAGAAGAAACTCTAGAGGCAGGCAGTTCCATTTCAGGGCCAGGCCTAGTGTGTACCCTGCATTCTTATAGTCAGATCATTCTTTCCATCTCAGTTTCCCAACGTTAAAGAAAGTATGTCCAATTATTACTCTAAGAAAATAAACAGGATAGAACAATCAGTGATTAGAAAATTACTCTCGAAGCTCTGTGTTCCATTTTACGGAGTGTTAATTTTGCTCCCCTCCACCCCCCCGACAAATCACCTGTATCCTTAAAAAAGTTAATATCGAGCCTAACTTAAAGGTATTTTTACCAATGAGAAGGAATTACGCTGCTAATACAGTAGGCTTCTAATTCCAACTCACCAGTTCCCTTGACCTGTGAAACTGGTTAGTTGGTCCCTTCACTGGACCTTTTCCAATGAGCAAGCAAAAGAAGAAAATAAAACAGGAAAAGAATCAAAAAGGTCCTACAGCACAGAGCTCCCCCATTAACACCTGAACCGGCTGAGTCGTACACTAGCTAAAGAACAAAAGGCGAGGAAAACACCTTTACTTTTCAACACCATTCACAAGTCAGATTAAAATACACAGCAAAGAGAGGAGGCCCTTTTTAGCGAACTGACAAAATAAGTTTTCATTTCGGTACTTTTACAGACCTCCACGTAACGTCCGGAACAAAGCTAAGGAAAGGCGACAGGGGAGAGGGGTGAGAAATGCCGTCTGAGACAAGTTTTCAGTACCTCATTTAGGTCTAGACTCAAAACCTGGGCGGACTTGAGGGTTCTGAGACGAGCAGAGTGAGCGGAGCGCGCTACGCCACTGGAGACTGCCCGGCCGGAGTCAGCTGAGGCCGAGTCACCCGTGTGGGATGGGGGAGGAGACGCGGGAGCATTTCGTAAGGCACCGTGCCAGGAAGGCGAGACTCCGCGCCACCTCACGCTACCCGGGCCACCGCCCCTCGCCCGCCCGCCCGGCCGGCCCTCTGGCCCTCCAGCGCGACCGGGCTTCGAACCCGCGGAGCTGGGCGCGGGCAGCGGAGCGGGCGCGGCCCGACCCGGAGACCGGCGAGGGGCGTGCCGGGTGGGAGGGGCGCGCCGGCCGCTCCGCCAGCCCCACGCGGGGACCCCGGCCCGCCGCCCGCCGGCCCGCGCAGAGACGCGCCGGCCAGGCCCGAGCGGGCGGGCCGGCAGGCGGGCAGGGGGCGGGCGAGAGACCGAACAAAAGCGCCTTTGTTGAGCGGCAGCCGCCGAGGGTCACACACAATGGAGGAGGGAACCGGCTCTGCCGCCGCCGGGCCCGCCGCGGCGCCCTCCCGAGCCGACCCACCGGCGCGCCCCGCACACGTACACACACACACTCACGGGACTTCTCCGACTCATCGAGAGAGTGTGGGGCCCGCGGACAGCCCCCAGTGTCCGCTCAGGTCTCCGGCTGTGCTGGCGGCAGCGGCGTCTCCGAGGCTCTCGCTTTGCCGCAGTCGCCGCCATGTAACCCCGACCCGCGAGAGAGGGCGAGGGAGAGGGGGCGGAGCCTGGCTGAGGCACGCCCCCGACACGTCACAGGCTCACTCCACGGGTTCCCCCGCCCCCGCCAGCCCAGCGAGGCTGCACGCACCGGAATTTCCAACGCTGGTGACTGAGCTCCGCGCGCCACGGGGGTGGCCGGAGAGGCACGTGGCTGGTCCGCCGCCTCCGGTGGGCTATTTCCTATGGGCTGGCGGGGAGGAGGACGGACTGGGTCCTTTCTGCTCTGCCACCTGCCCCGGCCTTAGGGCACAAAGTGATTTAACACCGTGGGACCTTTTACTAAGCACCTACTACGTGCAAAGCACTAGGCAAGCCGAGTGGGCCTTCGCTACGGAAAGGCTAGATGTACAAGGCAACCGTTAGAGGCCAAGTGTTTAGAAGGTCATTGATTCTGCCAGAGGGTATGAAGGAAGGCTTTTAGGAGAGGTGGCCATGTGTGGCCTTTCCGCTGGATCCAGGACGACTCCGTATAACCAGAGGAGGTGGGGAGGTGGGAGCTCTTTTGCCAAGGGAACAGTGTGAGCCTGGCTTGTTGCAGGAACCGGGACTAGGCCAATTTGACTGAATTTTGGAAAGGTAAATAGATGCCTTCTTGGCCCCAGTTCTTGGCTAAAGGCAAACATACTACTTATTATGGTTTATTGAGTCTAAAGACGCTTTCCAGTATTTACATGAAATTTAAGTAAGTGTGAAATTACAGAGGTCAACATATTTTTTCAACGACTTTATCACCATCCCAATGAGAACCCGATAGAATCCCCTTATCCATTATTATGTGCATCTCAAGGGTGAGGCAAAGACCACTTCAAAGATCACATAGTAACTTGAAGTTAAATGGTTGGGATGAACTTAAATTTTTTATGATTAAACCAACATCATCTGAGTACCAGGTGTCGAGAAGAGGTAATGAGTGGATAAAACCCAGAGAAAGTGTTAGGTACACAGTGAGAGATTCCTACTTTAGAGGGAAAAAGGACAAAGGTGGTCACTTTGCCTTGGTATTGCCCCAGCAACTGCGACAGCTGGAAGGAGGAGGAACTCCCTGTGGGCCAAGCTGCAGACACAATAGCATTTGGAAAGTGACCTAAGACTAATTATCAAGTAGTTAACTATCCATCAGAGTGGTTCCATGCTATCTGAACCACAAGAAGGGCCCAATCGGGATAGTATAAAACAGGACCCAGACCATTACCAGAGCCTTTTGATTACAAGAGGCCTCTTGATGGTCTGTGGCCGGGGTATCTTGCCCTTGTTCTGTAAACCTATCTTTCTCTTCCCTAATAAACCTTGTTTTTTGCTTGCCTTGCTTTCTGGTGTGTCTAGTGATTCCTCAGCCAACAACCCAAAACACAGAAAACTTCCAACCTGACAAAAGGGGAAGCCTTTTCCAACCACAAGACTTATAAATTCTAGGCCAGGCTGTGGTTCATGCCCATAATCCTAGCACTCTGGGAGTTTGAGGTAGGTAGACTGCTTGAACTCAGGATTTACAGACCAGCCGGAGCAAGAACCAGACCCCATCTCTACTAAAAATAGAAAAATTAGGGCAGTGCCTGTGGCTCAGTGAGTAGAGCGCAGGCCCCAAATAATAAGGGTGGCAGGTTCAAACCGGACCCCGGCCAAACTGCAACAAAAAATAGACAGGCATTGTGACGGCACCTGTGGTCCCAGGTACTCGGAGGCTGAGGCAGGAGGATCTCCTGAGCCCAAGAGCTAGAGGTTGCTGTGAGCTGTGATGTCACAGCGCTCTACCAAGGGCGACAAAGTGAAACTCTGTCTCTAAAAAAAGAAAAGAAAAAAATTAGCCAAGCATTGTGGCAGGGGCCTGTAGTACCAGCTACTTGGAAGGCTGAGGCAAGAGAATCACTCAAACTCAGGAGTTTGATGTTACTGTGAGCTGTGACACTACCGCACCCTATCCAGGGTGTCAGTGTGAGACTCTATTTCAAAAAAATAGACTTCTGACTTCTGGATGCAGCCCCTTTGCAACATGAGTTCCTTACCTGTGGCTACTCATCAGCCTCTGCCACCGCCTCCTATCTTTACCCCCACTCTGTGGGAATTCTTCCACCTCCCTCTTTCATCAATGGAGAAGGGGGGGGAAAAGAAATAACAAGCACTGTGCTTTCCCTCAAGCAGCATTTAGTGTAGTGTTACTGCTGACTTCACTGAAGACCACCAAAAGAAACTGTTGCTCATGCAAAGCCAAGGTTATTGTGATAGAGTCAAATGGAGGGACCCGCTCAAATAAAACCTACCCACCCAAATAGGATGGCCCACCCAGGGAAAAGAAAACATACTCACTCCCACCCTTTGAACACCTTAAATCCCCATCCACCTTAGACCACGTGCAAATTCCTTCTCAAGCAAGCTTAGCTCACTCACACCCGGGTGGAAATGAACACCAATGTTGCCCTCAGAGAACCTGGACTCTGTTTCCTTTCATTCATATTTTGGAATAATCTTTTATTTTTGGTCTTTGACCTCTCATTTCTATAAGATGAAGGGAAACGGGGGAACCCCTCTAAGCCCTGCCCAAAATTCATCTCTTTATTGGCGAGGTGAGCATTTGTCTAGAACCCCTTTCTGAACCTTTTTAACTTCTCTTTCTGTTTCCCCACTCCAACTCCTCTTTCCTTCTCCTTCCATCTCTGGGGTTCTCAAGCAGTCGTATATATCCCCTTTGGGGCTCTTAAGCAGTTGTATATAGCCCCTCTCTCAGTTTTTTTTTAAATTCTGGTGGTCTGTGCCTAACCCCAGGCAAGTCATTCTCGCCCATCCAGGGCCTCCTGCTTGGGGACTCCCTCCTGTGGGCCTGGGCCTCTCTTCCAGCTGGTTAAACACAGCCTCGCTTCTTCTGGCTGGTTTCACATGCCCAGTACCTCCCTGATCCCAGCCCCGGCCACCTACGGACTCACCCCGATGTGTCAGACTCACCTGTCCAGTGCCTTGTGTGTGGGGACACCCTCCCTCGGGCCTGGGCCACTTTTCTCTGCCTGGTGTCACAGGTGGAGGCCTAGTAACCTTACTGACCCTATCCCTCAGCCATCTACTCTTCCTCCTTGCAGGCTCTCTTTACATTCTCACTTTAACCTCATTTTTTTTCTTTTTACCTCCAGTTTCCGATATGGGGACCACTCAGCCACAGATTCCTCCTTCTTCACCTTTAAGCTGCCTTTTAACTCACCTCAAGTTTCTAAAGCTCTCTCCTGGCCTTACACCTAAATGCCTCATCTTTTTCTGTAATACTGCCTGGACCACATACAGACTAGACAATGGTTCTAGATGGCCTGACAGTGGCACATTTGACCTCTCAATCCTCACTGATCTCAATAATTACTGTCAGAGATTACACAAATGGTCAGAGGTTGCCTACATCCAGGCCTTTCTCCTCCTCGAGACATTCCTTCCCTGTGTTTGTCTTATGAACCCTCTCAGATTTTCCTTGAGTGGGCCAAACCACCCCTCCCCACCCATCCAAATCTCCATTGTCTTCTTTCAACCCGGTAGACAACCCTCCTCTCCTGCCCTTCCACAGCCCCCCTTACCTCAACCTCATTTACACCTGCAGAATTCCTACTGGCAGAATTCCACCCCATTCCCCTCTCTCTCCACCTGCTCTCTGCCACTCATGGTAGAGAGGAAAAAAAAAATGGTGGAGAGGGAGAGAAAAGAAACATGGAGGAACTCTAAAAATTTCCCCAGGGCCCTCAGACCCCAGCAAGATCTCATTGATCTGGTCTTCAAGGTGCGGCAGTGCCTCTCAGAGCCCTAGTTATTGGCTTCTGCCATTAGACAAAACCTAGCTACTTCTTTAAACTCCAGGGGGCACGCCAAAAAAATAAAATCTCCCCCAGCACCATGTTTTAAGTTCAACAAACCAGGCCCTTGGGCAAAGTAGTATCCAAATCCAAGCCCTCAATAGCCGGGCGTTGTGGCAGGCGCCTATAGTCCCAGCTACTCGGGAGGCTGAGGCAAGAGAATCACTTAAGCCCAGGAGTTGGAGGTTGCTGTGAGCTGTGTGAGGCCACGGCACTCTACCGAGGGCCATAACGTGAGACCCTGTCTCTACAAAAAAAAAACAAATCCAAGCCCTCCCCCAAACCGTGTCTAGCGTTTGAAGGTTTTCACAGAAAGACTGCCCAGGTCTTGCTGAAGATCTAGTTTTGCAGTCACTCCAGGACCTAGCAAATTTCCCGACCTTTTAAGCCTAGATGCAAAAGACTGACAATCCCCAGGAAATCTAAAGACTGACAATCCCCAGAAAATCAGGATGCTCCCTGGATGCCTTCCTGGAAAACTAACTCTGGGTATTTTTACTAGTGGAAGGTAAGCCAATTTCTTTCACGGGAACAACTTTCTCACACTGCCATCTTATAGAGGTCCCCTAAAACAAACAGATCTCAGTGTTGGGAATGGATGGTAATTTATGGTGCCCTCAGACTATTCCACTCTCTTGGTGCTGGAATCATGGCCTCCTTGGTTATTTCCTATTTTAGGGCCACTCAGTATGATTTTTCTCATGCTGGGTTTTGGATCAGTAATCCTCTGTCTCATCTCTCGATTTATTGACCAGGCAGTCACCTGGAAAATAAATGCTCATATCCTTGCCCTACCTGGATATCAACCAATTCAAAATGAAAGCCCCAGAAAGTTCCTGTAAACACAACTCCCATCCCTCTCCCATTTTCCATTTTCCTTTTTTCCTTACAGGTAGTCCATGCCACCCCTTATCCTGCAGGAAGCAGTCAAAAAGATACCATGCCAATCATCCCACCTCCTTAAAGTACACTAAAAAGCTGGGGATGATAGAGTCAAATGGAGGGACCCATGTAAATAGAACCAACCTGCCCAAATACAATGTCCCACCTAGGCAAGAGGAAACATGCCCATCTCCACCTTCAGACCCCTTAAATCCCCATCCACCTTAGTCCACATGCTGACTTCCTTCTGCTCAGCTCAACCGAACCTGGGAGGAAATAAAGGCTGATGTTGCCCACACAGAACCTGGACTCCTTTCCTTTTGTTCCTGTTTTTATTTTCAGTCTTTGACCTCTCATATTGCTTACAGCAGTAAAGAAGGCCACTAAGTTGGCCGCATACTATGAAAGGTTCCCTGTGGTAACAAGAGGTCCTGGGTATGGCCTAGGGTCTTGTTTTATAGTGTCTGGATTGGGCCCTCCTTGTGGTTCAGTATCACCACTGAACCACTTTGATGGACAGGGAAATTGAGGTATGTCAACAACAGCAATTATAAAAATGATGTCATGATCAGAAAAGAGGCTTATGTACATAAAAGTGTGATGGAGGAACTCAAGAGAATCATTGATGACAGTGAAATTACCAAAGAGGATGATGCTTTGTGGCCTCATCCTGACCAAGTGGGCCAACAGGAGCTTGAAATTGTCATTGGAGATGAACACATTTCTTTCACAACATCAAAAATTGGTTCCCTTATTGACGTCAATCAATCCAAGGATCCAAAAGGTTTACAAGTATTTTATTATCTTGCCCAGGACCTGAAGTGTTTGGTCTTCAGTCTTATTGGATTACACTTAAAGATTAAACCAATCTAGGTTGAATATTGCTGTAGACTTGAGGGGGGTGGGAGTAGTTATTAATTAACATTATCAGGAAATTTTTGTGTATATCAGGGCAATATTTTTATTTCTTTTTTATTTTTTTTATTTTTTATTTTGTAGAGACAGAGTCTCACTTTATGGCCCTCGGTAGAGTGCCATGGCATCACACAGCTCACAGCAACCTCCAACTCCTGGGCTTAAGCGATTCTCTTGCCTCAGCCTCCCAAGTAGCTGGGACTACAGGCGCCCGCCCAACGCCCAGCTATTTTTTGGTTGCAGTTCAGCCGGGGCCGGGTTTGAACCCGCCACCCTTGGCATATGGGGCCCCGCGCCTCACCAACTGAGCCACAGGCGCAGCCCTGGGGCAATATTTTTTATAAGCTATAAACGATTTTCTTTAATAAATATGTGATAAAATCCAAAAATTAAAAAAAAGAAAAGGCCACTAAGCTGACAGAATCTTTGTATTATCTAAAAAGAGTAAGGTCAAGGGTAAAATTATTGTAAGAAGTGGGAGATCTGATTTAAGATCCCTCTTTCGATGAGGAGGACTTATTGCAATTGAGTAAACTTGTGATATAATAGTTTAGAATGGGTGAGCAGAGGAGGGAAAGGTTTTGAAGCAAGTGTACAAAAGTAAATAGTCATTTGTTAAGCCTATAGAGTATCTTGTTGGAGAGAGGGCTATTTATCCTGATGAAATTAGTTCAGTCAGCAATGTGTTGTTCAGATAAATAGATTTGGAGGAAGTTCCAGAAACCACAATAAAGTCATTTATAACTTCATCTTAGGCAAGAACTTCTTGGAATTAAAAAACATTTATGCAGATAGTTGAATTGGAAAGTCATGTTAGTGATGTTGGTCTTAATTCTATTGTGTGGCTATAAATAGTTTCAGTTCTGGGCGGCGCCTGTGGCTCAGTCGGTAAGGCGCCGGCCCCATATACCAAGGGTGGCGGGTTCAAGCCCGGCCCCGGCCAACCTGCAACCAAAAAATAGCCGGGCGTTGTGGCGGGCGCCTGTAGTCCCAGCTGCTCGGGAGGCTGAGGCAAGAGAATCGCTTAAGCCCAGGAGTTGGAGGTTGTTGTGAGCTGTGTGAGGCCACGGCACTCTACCGAGGGCCATAAAGTGAGACTCTGTCTCTACAAAAAAAAAAAAAAAAACAACTGACATTACTAGTCCACAAATGTAGGACCATTTAAAAAAATAAACAAATAGATGGGTACTGAATGAAGTAAATTTATCAGAAGATAAATAATCTTTCTCTAAACATATTTCATCCTTTTTATTTTAAATTGATTTGATCCCTAGGGCTATTTAAATAAAACTAAAATATTGACAATGAAACAAATACCGAAATACATAAATTATAATTATTAGTAGCTCAGTTCACCACACTGAGCTTTCAATATAAGATATACATTGATGGGTGAATAATGATGATGATAAAAAGTGCTATTTGGGTAGTGCCTGTGGCTCAGTGGGTAAGGTGCCAGCCCCATATACTGAAGGTGACAAGTTCAAACCTGGCCTGGCCAAATTGCAACAAAAATAAAATAGCCAGGTGTTGTGGCGGGCGTCTGTAGTCCCAGCTACTCGGGAGGCTGAGGCAAGAGAATCGCTTAAGCCCAGGAGTTGGAGGTTGCTGTGAGCTGTGTGAGGCCACGGCACTCTACCGAGGGCCATAAAGTGAGACTCTGTCTCTACAAAAAAAAAAAATAGTTTCAGTTCTCAGTATTTTTTTTAAACTACAAAGATAACTCATTAGTAAGTAATGAAATCATTTTAGTGGATTATGACCTGTAATGTTTTTTTTTAATGAAATAGAGCAAAAAACTAAATAAGAGAACATCACCCATAATAAAGGGTCAACATTGTTTTATGAAATTTTTGGTTATGTACCACATTTCAGCAAATCTAAAATGTCCTTATTATAATATGTGTCATTTTATGTAGAGGTTGCTGTGAGCCGTGTGACGCCACAGCACTCTACCCGAGGGCGGTACAGTGAGGCTCTGTCTCTACAAAAAAAAAAAAAAAAGCATAACTTCTATCAAAATGTACCTCATTGCTGCATCCTGATTTCAAAATATTAAAATGGAAAAAGTACTTTTTTTTTTTTTTTTTTGTAGAGACAGAGCCTCACTTTATCACCCTCGGTAGAGTGCCATGGCATCACACAGCTCACAGCAACCTCCAACTCCTGGTCTTAAGTGATTCTCCTGCCTCAGCCTCCCGAGCAGCTGGGACTACAGGCGCCCGCCACAACGCCCAGCTATTTTTTGGTTTGCAGTTCAGCCGGGGCCGGGTTTGAACCCGCCACCCTCGGTATATGGGGCCGGCGCCCTACCGACTGAGCCACAGGCGCCACCCGGAAAAAGTACTTCTTAAAATGAATGAAATATAAGGTTTATATAAATGTGTGTATACTGGGTCACAATGCAAAATTTATTTCTATCAAAATTTATTTATTTATTTATTTTTTTGTAGAGACAGAGTCTCACTTTATGGCCCTCGGTAGAGTGCCGTGGCCTCACACAGCTCACAGCAACCTCCAACTCCTGGGCTTAAGCGATTCTCTTGCCTCAGCCTCCCGAGTAGCTGGGACAACAGGTGCCCGCCATAACGCCCAGCTATTTTTTGGTTGCAGTTCAGCCGGGGCTGGGTTTGAACCCGCCACCCTCGATATATGGGGCCGGCGCCTTACCGACTGAGCCACAGGCGCCGCCCCAAAATTTATTCTATTTACGGCTTTTTTTTTTTTTTAAGCTTAGTTTTATTTATTTATTTTTTTTGTAGAGACAGAGTCTCACTGTACCGCCCTCGGTAGAGGGCCATAATGTCACAGGACTCACAGCAACCTCCAGCTCTTGGGCTTCCGCTATTCTCCTGCCTCAGCCTTCAGAGCAGCTGGGACTACAGGCGCCCGCCACAACGCCCGGGTACTTTTGGTTGCAGTTTGGCCGGGGTCGGGTTCGAACCCGCCACCCTCGGCATATGGGGCCAGCGCCCTACTCACTGAGCCACAGGCGCCGCCCTATGGCTTATTAATACTATGAACTATGCTATTGCTAAAAGAGTTTGAAAGCCACTGTTGTGGGAAAGGAATGTAGGGAAGCAAAGGTACGTACAGCAGGAGATGGAAGCTTCCTAAGCAGAGGTCCAAATTGCCTGCTCTTGTTGGACTGTAATGGAAGAAACCATTGATGAGGACTGAACCCATGCGGAAAGGTTCAACTGGAAGAGAAAGCATTTGGGCTGGGTTTAATTCCATCACATAGTATCTGGGGAAAGACATGAGCATGCGGGATACCTTTTGGAAAATGGGAGAAGTCGGCGGCGCCTGTGGCTCAGTGAGTCGGGCGCCGGCCCCATATGCCGAGGGTGGTGGGTTCAAACCAGCCCCGGCCAAACTGCAACAACAACAACAACAAAAAAATAGCCGGGTGTTGTGGCGGGCGCCTGTAGTCCCAGCTACTCGGGGGGCTGAGGCAAGAGAATCACGTAAGTCCAAGAATCAGAGGTTGCTGTGAGCCGTGTGACGCCACGGCACTCTACCGAGGGCAGTAAAATGAGACTCTGTCTCTACAAAAAAAAAAAAAAAAAAAAAAAGAAAGAAAAGAAAATGGGAGAAGTCTGACAGGCTTGGGGAAACGAAGGTGAGTTAGTACCCAATTGAGAAGGCCTTGATTGCAATGCCAAAACTTTTGGATTTTATGCTAAAGGCAGTAGGGAAGGAATTTAGAGGACATAATTCAAATTTTAGAACATAACTGGAGACCAGAAAAAGGTAAGAGAATCCATTGTTTTTTCTGCCCTGCATCCAATTGGCTATATTCTGGTCACAATACACTAACATCCTTTAAGGAACCTCCCTTTCCTAAGTCAGAAAAGCCAGACCAAACTCTGGCTCATGAAAGAGCAGGAAAATGTGCTTACATGGTTTCTGCCTCTCTAGTAGACAAGGAAAAGAGATGGATAAAATGGGAGATATTCTTGGAGCAGAGTAAAATAGACTTGGTGAATGCTTAGATGAGTGAAGGGTAAGTCTTGAGTCACTAAGTTGCTCCCATTTCACCTCTTTGACTTTAAATTCTCCCTTTAGGCTACTCATTTTATCTTTTTCCAATTAGATTACCCTATGAAAATAAACTGCCACATATCATGGTTTTCAAAATGAAGGGTAAACATATTTTGACAATATAGACTACTGAGCTTATTATCAATCCCTGTAAACCTTCTAAGACAGACATTGAAACAATGCATTAGGAAAATGTAACAGGTTATTATGGATTCTTTTCCAGTAAGTCATTACGAAGAAATGCCACTTCCTTTTTTGATAGACATGTTACGTTACTACACCAGGATGTAGGTCATATCAGGAAGGCAAGACACCTTTGTGGATAAGATGGAGAGATGTAGGTTTAGAATATTGCAGAGAAAGTTGATTCAAAGAGTGCATGATAACCTTAAGAGAGTTCTCAAGAAAAGACACACAGATTTTCCTCACTTTGTCTAGTCCCAAGTAATATTTGTATTATGTTTAAGTTATTTATTACATTTAAGGAATATATAAAACACAGATCAGAGTGTGATAGATTACAGAATAATTTTTCAAAATCATCTCCGTAGGTTATAATGCCTCTTTGATGACATTGGACTGCAATAAATACAAAAGTAATGTCTCTTTGTTCAGAAGAAAACATTTGCAAAGGGCCAGGATTTGAGAGGCTTGGCTTGACCTGATAACATGGCATTAACTTATGGATATTCATGCAGTGTGAGCAGCCACACACACAAAAATGTACCAAATATAACAGAATGTACTAACAGAAAACAGCATCCAAGTCACAGGGGGATACCAGACCTGTGCTATTCAGCTCAGGTGCTCAAATATAGATACTACATGAAAAAAGCTACCACCACAGGGCGGTGCCTGTGGCTCAGTTGGTAAGGCGCCGGCCCCATATACCAAGGGTGGCCGGTTCAAACCCGGCCCCGGCTGAATTGCAACCAAAAAAATAGCCGGTGGGCGCCTGTAGTCCCAGCTACTCGGGAGACTGAGGCAAGAGAATCACTTAAGCCCAGGAGTTGGAGGTTGCTGTGAGCTGTGTGATGCCACAGCACTCTATCCAGGGCCATAAAGTGAGACTCTGTCTCTACAAAAAAAAAAAAGCTACCACACATAACAAATTAAAGTTCCTTAGGAGATATCCAGGAAGGGTGCAGAAATCATGTTCTGTAAAAAAAAAAAATTGCAAGAATTGGGTCCACTTAACCGGTGGAAGAGAGATTTGTTTATTTTATTTTTTTGGCCGGGGCTGGGTTTGAACCCGCCACCTCCGGCATATGGGACCGGCGCCCTACCCGCTGAGCCACAGGTGCCGCCCAAGAAGAGAGATTTGTTAATGGGTAATCATGCAGAGGTGAGAGTTCAGATCTGAAATTGTTGGGAGGACAATTTCCTGGCTTAGCATAGGAAAGGCCTGTTTTGGATATTGGAACTGAAGCACGGTGGACAGGACTTCCTGGTGAAATGAGCTCTGCATCACTGGACACACTCAATGAGAAAACAATGGCCACCTGTCAAGGGTGCTATAAAAGAAACTGCCAAGGAGAGCAGGGGCTTACAGCGAGGCAGTAACTTCCATCATCTCCAACTGAAGCTTCCTTGTGTCTGTTTATACTCAGACATAGTTTCCTAGATATAGTTTCTAGAACACATTATAACTTGATTTGTAATGAAAACAACTTTCTGTTGAAGAAGTTCATTGCCAGGTAAAATTTATTCTGAGCATGAGTTTCATTATTTGTGATACTTATGTTCTAAAAAGTCACTGAGATCTGCAAACCTCTGGTTACAACCTTTTCGTTAACCAGTGAATATATAACCTTGTTTTATGTATGTTTCTGTTTAAAAACACCTTATTTAGGCCCCAGGCAAAGTGGCTCACGCCTATAATCCCAGCATTTGGGAAGGCCAAGGCAGGTAGATTGCTTGAGCTCATGAGTTTGAGACCAGCCTGGTCAAGAGTGTGACCCTTGGGGCGGCGCCTGTGGCTCAGTGATCAGGGCACAGGTCCCATATACGGAGGGTGGCAGGTTCAAACCCAGCCCCAGCCAAACTGCAACAAAAAAATAGCCGGGCGTTGTGGCGGGCACCTGTAGTCCCAGCTACTTGGGAGGCTGAGGCAGGAGAATCGCCTAAGCCCAGGAGTTGGAGGTTGCTGTGAGCTGTGTGATGCCACGGCACTCTACCAAGGGCAATAAAGTGAAACTCTGTCTCTACAAAAAAAAAAAAAAAAAAAAAAAGAGTGTGACCCTTTCTCTACTAAAAATAGAAAAACTAGAGAGGGGTTGTGGTGGGAGCCTGTAGTCCCAGCCACTTGGGAGGCTGAGGCAGGAGGATTGCTTGAGCCCAAGAGTTTAAGATGGCACTGAGCTATGATGACACCACAGCACTCTACCCAGGGTGACAGAGTAAGACTTTGTCTCAAAAAATAATTAAAAAAAAAAAAACTTATTTAATAGTAATTATTGATTCATTAACATCAAACTCACAGGCTCAGTGTCTGTGGCTCAAGCGGCTAAGGCGCCAGCCACATACACCTGAGTTGGCAGGTTTGAATCCAGCCTAGGGCCCGCCAAACAACTACAGCTGCAACCAAAAAATAATCGGGCATTGTGGCAGGCGCCTGTAATCCCAGCTACTTGGGAGGTGGAGGCAGGAGAATCGCTTGAGCCCAGGAGTTGGCGATTGCTGTGAGCTGTGATGCCACAGCACTCTACCCAGGGCGACAGCTTAAGGCTCTGTCTCCAAAAAAAAAAAAAAAAAATCAAACTCACAGCCAATGGCACTATAACTCATGCCTGAATGAAGCTTATTTAACACATGTATTTATCTGTAAGAAACATCTTGTGCTTACAAATTCTAGACTGTACTTCAATCATACATATGAGACTACTTTAAACAGCAAAGCCACCAGAAAGCAAAATATGTGATGGCTGGGCAGGGTGAGGCCCACCTGTAGTCCCAGGTACTTGGGAGGCTAAGGTGGGGTCACTTGAGCCTATGAGTTAAAGCTTAGCCTGGACAATATAACAATGCCCCCATCTCTAAAAATAGAAAAGACGAAAGACATGATACTAACTAGATGGTGGAAAGAATGCTTGCTACAGTATGAGAGTTGAAACAAGGCACAGTGGCAGCTTGTTCAACCTCATCTGTTAATGTTTGTGTAGAGTGACACAAATATTTTGCCAATCTGTGCATGTTTGAAAATGACTGCAAAAGTGTTATATTGATTTGGGGTTTACAAATAAATTTTAGCAATGGGCAAATTTGCAAACACAGAATTTGTGAAAAATGAAGATTGACCAAAGTTAAAGATTATGGATAGCATTTTTTTTAGTTAAAACTCACCAAAGGCCAGGCACAGCAGCTTACACCTATAATCCTAGCACTCTGGGAGGCCAAGGTCAGTGGATAGCCTTAGCTCAGGAGTTGGAGACCAGCCTGAGCAAGAGTGAGTCCCCATCTTTAGAAATATTAGCTAGTAGGGCGGCACCTGTGGCTCAGTCGGTAAGGCGCCGGCCCCATATACTGAGGGTGGCGGGTTCAAACCCGGCCCCGGCCAAACTGCAACAAAAAAATAGCCGGGCATTGTGGCGGGCGCCTGTAGTCCCAGCTACTCAGGAGGCTGAGGCAAGAGAATCGCTTAAGCCCAGGAGTTGGAGGTTGCTGTGAGCTGTGTGAGGCCACGGCACTCTACCAAGGGCCATAAAGCGAGACTCTGTCTCTACTAAAAAAAAAGAAATATTAGCTAGTACACCATGGAATATTACGCAGCCTTATAGAAAGATGGAGACTTTACCTCTTTCATGTTTACATGGATGGAGCTGGAACATATTCTTCTTAGTAAAGTATCTCAAGAATGGAAGGAAAAGTATCCAATGTACTCAGCCCTACTATGAAACTAATTTATGGCTTTCATATGAAAGCTATAACCCAGTTATAACCTAAGAATATGGGGAGGGAGGTGAGAGGATGGGCAGAGGGAGGGTGATTGGTGGGATTACACCTGCGGTGCATCTTACAAGGGTACATGTGAAACTTAGTACATGTGGAATATAAATGTCTTAACACAATAACTAAGAAAATGCCAGGAAGGCTATGTTAACCAGTGTGATGAAAATATGTCAAACGGTCTACAAAACCAGTGTATGGTGCCCAATGATCACGTTAATGTACACAGCTATGATTTAATAATAAAATAAAATTAAAAAAAAAAAGAAATATTAGCTAGGCATGGTAGTGTGTGTCTCTAGTCCCAGCGGGTAGAGAGGCTGAGGCAGAAGATTCTGCCTAGAGGTGAGGAGACAAGATGGCTGACTGAAGCCAGCTTTCCACAGAGGCTCCCGTCCAGTAGGAGAGTTAAAGGAGATTCTGTCTAAAAAACAAACACAAATAAAAGGCCAGACACGGTGGCTCATGCCTGTAATCCCAGCACTTAGAAGGCCAAGGGGGGTGGATTACCTGAGCTCACAGGGTCGAGACCAGCCTGAGCCAGAGCAAGACTCTGTCTCTACAAATAGTTGGGTGTTGTGGCGGGCGCCTGTAGTCCCAGCTACTTGGGAGGCTAAGGCAAGAGAATCACTTAAGCCCAGGAGTTTGAGGTAGCTGTGAGCTATCACACCACTCTACCAAGGGTGACAAAGTGAGACTGTGTCTCAAAAAAAAGAAAAAAAAAAAAAACAACTATATGCTCACAAGAAAGACTCAAACTCAAGCATCAGGAATGGGGAGAAGGGATAGGATAAGTCCCCACCCAACCAGTATATTGAACATTGCACAGGTTTATGACACACTTCCTGGGTGAAGGGCAGAACTACAACTTGGATTTTAACCTTACAAAAGCAAACAACATAACCTAATTGTATGTACTCTCATTTTAATCTGACACTAAAATAATAAAAATAAATCCAATTTAAAAAATCTCATCAAAGGGCGGCGCCTGTGGCTCAGTGAGTAGGGCGCCAGCCCCATATGCCGAGGGTGGCGGGTTCAGACCCAGCCCCGGCCAAACTGTAACCAAAAAATAGCCGGGCGTTGTGGCGGGCGCCTGTAGTCCCAGCTGCTCGGGAGGCTGAGGCAAGAGAATCGCGTAAGCCCAAGAGTTAAGAGGTTGCTGTGAGCCGTGTGACGCCACAGCACTCTACCCGAGGGCGGTACAGTGAGACTATGTCTCTACAAAAAAAAAAAAAAAAAAAAAATCTCATCAAAGCTATCTATGAAGTTTGATGAGAGACAGATCATGTGAATACTGTTTTGAAGTGAGAGGCTATTTGCAAATGGAAACCAGGGATCTCACATTTAACTGGATAAGGCAAGAAGAGCTTATCATCAGGTAAAAGGTATTGTTTATCAAGTTCCTAGCAAGTAGCCTGTTTCAGGTAAACTAAATACATCTTTTTATCAGGCTATATAATAAATGGGATTTCATGGAAAAGCTATAAAAAACTTAAATTTTTTAGACAAAATGTGGCTATCCTTGGAATAAAACTATATATTTTTAAATAACAGTTTGTAATAAAAGGCTTTTTCTCTCTTTTTTTTTTTTAGAGATAGAGTCTCACTTTATCGCCCTCAGTAGAGTGCTGTGGCATCACAGCTCACAGCAACCTCCAACTCCTGGGCTTAGGTGATTCTCTAGCCTCAGCCTCCTGAGTAGCTGGGACTACAGGTGCTCACCACAATACCTGGCTATTTTTTCATTGCAGTTTGGCCGGGGCCATGTTGGAACCCGCCACCCTCGATATATGGGGCTGGCGTCCTACCCACTGAGCCACAGACGCTGCCCCTTTTTTTGTTTTTTTTTTTAGAGAAAGTCTTGCTCAGTCACCTGGGCTAGATTGCCACGGCCTCTCAGTCTTACTCACAGCAACCTCAAACTCCTGGAATCAAGTGATCCTCCTGCTTCAGCCTCCCAAGTAGCTGGGAATACAACACCCAGCTAAGTTGTCTATTTTCTTCTAGCTCAGACTGGCCTCGAACTCCTGATCTCAAGCAATCTTCCTGCCTTGGCCTTCTGGAGTGCTAGGATTATAGCCACCATGATAGCCTGTAATTACACTCTTAAACGTACTGTAAAATACCTCTTAGGATAATTTCATGAAACAAATAATTAAATAATTCAAGGATACCCTCCTTCTAACCGATCTGCCTTGGAAGTCAGTATTTGTGGAAGCAGGACAAATTTATAGAAATGGAAGAATTAAACTACTAACACAAAAGTTATGGGCGGTGCCTGTGGCTCAAGGAGTAGGGTGCCGGTCTCATATGCTGGAGGTGGTGGGTTCAAACCCAGCCCCAGCCAAAAACCACACACACACACACAAAAAAGTTATAGTTTCTCCCCCTTCTCTTTCTCTCTCTCTCTCTTTTTTTTCTGTTTTTCCTCCATCTTGCATCTTCCCCCTACTCCACCCCTCAATACACACATACTTTGTAAAAGATGCATAGAGACGGCTTGGCGCCTGTGGCTCAAGCAGCTAAGGTACTAGCCACATACACCTGAGCTGGTGGGTTCGAATCCAGCCCAGGCCTGCCAAACAACAATGATGGCTGCAACCAAAAAATAGCCGGGCGTTGTGGCGGGCGCCTGTGGTCCCAGCTACTTGGGAGGCAGAGGCAGGAGAATCGTTTGAGCCCAGGAGTTGGAGGTCGCTATGATCTGTGATGCCACAGCACTCTACCCAGGGTGACAGCTTGAGGCTCTGTCTCCGGAAAAAAAAAAAAAAGATGCATAGAGACAGTGACACTTTCTGGCTTCAAGGGAATTTTTTTAGTCCAAAGGTTTCCTTATTGGCCCTCTGTCCTTCCTTCTCCTATATGGAGAGACCAAATAGCTTAAGAACAGATGTTTCTAATTTTTGGAGATAGTCCCTATTTTTGAAACTTGAATCTCTTGAGACAAGCCTTCTTTAACTATCCTCAGCTTTTGAGAATAACCTTGGCCTTTGTCACATGACCACCGTAAAAAAAAAAATAAATAAAAAGAATAGACCGTGATGTTCCTCAGCCATGCACAAGGATTGATAAATATTAGAATTGTGGAAGCGCAGCAGCTTTCACTACACACGGTCATGCTCCTCCACTTTGCACTTACATAGTCAGGCTACCCTGTCAAGAAAAAGGTAAGTCTGTCTAACTCTAAACTTGGGCGAAAGATTTGTTTACCTTGGTCATTCTGAGTGCTCCAGTTATCAATTAGTATATACTAGGGTAAATATAATAGATCTGCCTTCCACAATCCTGCGTCTCTCACTTTATTTGACAAATATTTTGCCACCTGATAGTTACCACCACTGGAACACCCTTCCCTGAGGATGTCCTAGTTCCCAGAGTGTGATGCTCACTTCTGGAGTCTTTGCACTTATCACTGCTTCTGGCAATCCTCTAGGTGTGGTATCCTGGGGCTCAGGCAGCCTATAATTCACCTGCCCACCCTAGCCATAGCTGCTCTCTCCCTGTGAACGCCCATCCCGGGCTGTCACAGTTCTCTCCTTTCCCCCTCACACCCAGGACTCTAGATTGAGAAGGATCCCATGCTTGGTTTAATGCTGTTACTCTCTTCACATTCCTAGTGATTGCAGTGAAGTCAGAAGGGACAGGAGGGTGTGCAGGTGAGCAGAGGAGACAGGCAGCACAAGCCTTTCCACGGTTCCTTGTCATCCCATTCACAGACAGCACTCTGTGTGTCCCATGAGCACCACATTCTGATAGACCCACAATTCAGGCAGACAAAGCAAGTAAGTACAAAGTAAGTGTGTTATGTCTCCAGCTGAGTAAGTGGGGTGCTGACAGCTCTGAGGGGCCAGGATTTCCCTTGGAACTAGAACTTCGAACACAGAAGGCAATAACATTCTGAGACATAAAAGGCCAAGGCACCCAGTGAAGTCCTTCCCTATGTGTGTTATTTCCCTGAGTTAGCCAACCACCTAGCTGAGGACCTTTGCTTTGCCTCTCGGTTCTACTGCTCAGTCGGTCAAAGCAGTATTGGTGGAATACATGCACATCAAGAAGAGAAATAAGCATGGTTGGGTTTGTTTTGTACAGAGTTTCTACTGCTCTGGTAAGAACAAAAATAAGCATGTATGAGCTACAAAAGAGAAATTGTGTCATTTTTGGCGAGTCCACATGAAAGTTAAATGCTCTTATATTTGTATTTAAAACTGGCTCTGTACAATGTAAAAATTAATTATAAAAGCCATGCTAATAACTTAAAAGTCAAAGGTGAAAGATTTATGAAAAGAAACCAGAGTATTATAATAATTTAAATTTAAATATTTCTTTACTTAGGGGGACATTACATCACAAACTTAAAACACCGTAACAAGGGTGGCGCCTGTGGCTCAGTGAGTAGGGCGCCGGCCCCATATGCCGAGGGTTCAAACCCGTCCTCGGCCAAACTGCAACCAAAAAATAGCCAGGCGTTGTGGCGGGCGCCTGTAGTCCCAGCTGCTCGGGAGGCTGAAGCAAGAGAATCGCGTAAGCCCAAAAGCTGGAGGTTGCTGTGAGCCGTGTGACGTCATGGCACTCTACCGAGGGTGGTAAAGTGAGACTCTGTCTCTACAAAAAAAAAAAAAACTACACCGTAACAAGTAAAGAGAGAAGCTGCAGAAGAAAAGGGGGAAAGCTTTATATTTTACTACTTTTAGCAGTATTTTTGTTTTGCTTTTGCAGTTTTTGGCTGGGGCTGGGTTTGAACCCACCACCTCCGGCATATGTGGCCGGTGCCCTACTCCTTTGAGCCACAGGCGCTGCCTTTTAGCAGTATTTTTTTTCCTACTTTTTGAACAAATAGCCCTGAAGAAGGTGGCTCAGGGAAAGATTCCCACCTGCCCCCACTGCCAGAGCGGGGGCAGGAGAAGTGACAGACTTTCTCCCTCCTGTGAATAAAGGTCCACCCTCAAAACCCAGCCGCCCACACCTAGGTGCTGCCTTCCTGTAGTAAACATTCAGGCTTCAGTGCCCCTGGAGGTAGGAAGTGGGGGAGGAAGGAAGACTTTGTTCCACTGCTGGGGCACATTTTCCCATAGAAACAATGTTGTAGGTCACAGTTCTGTATTCTCAAAGTCCAGCTGCATATGGGCTACACGGCCTTCTAAGAGCTGACCTGAGAACCTAACTAATATTTAAAACATGGTTTTCTTTAGAGAAAATGCATTTTCAGTTTCAAACAACCAAGGCAGAAATCAACTTTTGAGAACATAACTCAAGTCACAAGCAGGGACGATCTGTCTCTTCCTAGCTCAGAAATGCTGATACCACAGAGAAGGGATGATGTCTGTTAGAGCCAGGTAAACAACTAAATGTTAATAAGCCAAGAAAAAAGAAAAGAAAATGAAAGAAAGAACAAACAAAAAGATAGCAATAATTTCACCTTATGCTCTGGGTGGTATAAAGGGACCAACCCTTCAGATTTGCAGCTTGAAGAACTTGGTTGCAGGTTCTCCAGGGTTGACTGATCTCTGGCAACCAACACGCACCAACCAAGCTCAAGAGACGGTGCACTGAAAACCGGATTTCAATCCATTAAGAACTCAAGAATACCCAGCTGCTCGGGAGGCTGAGGCAAGAGAATCCCTTAAGCCCAGGAGTTAAGAGGTTGCTGTGAGCCGTGTGACGCCACGGCACTCTACCCGAGGGCGGTACAGTGAGACTCTGTCTCTACAAAAAAAAAAAAAACAAAAACTCAAGAATAGGGCGGCGCCTGTGGCTCAAGGAGTAGGGTGCCGGTCCCATATGCCGGAGGTGGCGGGTTCAAACCCAGCCCCGGCCAAAAACCACACACACACAAAAAAAAAAGAACTCAAGAATAGCTGGCTAAGTTGGACTAATGATTCATCCAGCCTGATATTCTCTGACAATGATTGTGAACTTCTGTGTTTTGTTCATTGCAAACTCTAGTGTTGAGCATAGTGCCTAAATGTTGTAGTTTCTCAATAAATGCTTGTTGAAATGAAGAGTTTATGAGTATTTTAATTCCCCACTATGTCATACAGTTCAGAAAGGTGAGGAGGGATTTCCTTCAAATTTCCACTTATTCTATTTTTAAAACAACTTTCTTCTTGGGAAATCTATTTGGTTATTTTAGCTACCTCTTTCTATAACATGGTACGTCTACTAGACTAAGGTTTCCAGGGAAAATTAAATGCATGATTCTAGTTACAGCTTCATCACCACTTTTTCAAATGTAGGGCGAAATAATGCTTTCAGTTCTGTTTTCCACATTCTTGGCAAAGAGGTCTAACCAGCATTTTTTTGCTATATGACTTTAGGAAACAGTCAACAATAACTCATGGTTCTCTTTCTTGGAATAGAACATAGCTGTAAGCTCAATTTCTTTTAAGTATACTTCATAATAACAGTCCTCAATGTATTATGCTGAATCAGTTCAGAATGAAACTCATTGGCTATACTTCTGTCCACTCAGATAGCTTTGTTCAATTTATCTTTTCTTCAATTTAGATCCATCTGCTTGGTGTTTACTACTCTGCAGAGTTTAAGGCCATTTCAGTCTACTAACTTCTATATGACCTCATTTTTAGACAGTCCCTGGGAGTTTTAAATAAGACAAATGCCCCGGCAGTAATCCTTGGGGGCTCCACTCTGAAACCAAAAGAATCCATCTGGTTTCCTGGTATCAATAGTAGTGAGCAAAACTTGGGTGTTGGCCCCCGTTCTGCCTCTTAATAATTGTTTGACTGCAGGCAAGTTATTTATTCTCAACTTTAAAGTGGTATAAATAGTACCTGCCTCACCTCTCTTGCAGGGTCAGGCCAAGCATTACATGAGATAATGCGTGTGAAAGCACTCTAAAAATGCTAACTGACTGCATAAGGGGCGGTATTAATATCTCCGTCCAGGAGCTTGCCTATTTAAACCATTGTTTCCCTAAGCTAAGCCTGCTCAATTCGTTCAATTCATTCAACAGATACTATTTCAGTGCGTGTTTTTTGCAAGGCCTTCTCCCCACTTTCTTGGTAACTTAGTAGGGGAGTTTTATTTGTTTTTTCCCTTGTTTAATGTGTAAATTGGTAGAAATCTTGTAATGTTCGCTGTTTCCATGCTTACTTATCCCTCAAAGAAATGTGGCCAAGTAGTGAAGCATGAGGCATGCTCCAGCATGCATCTGCAAAGGAAGAAGGCCAAGACACAACCTCCGTCTGCAGCTCTCTTCTGAAAGCAGGAATGCCTTCTACTCCCACCCTAGAAGATACAAATGGAAAGTCTGGTCCAGAGGGGGTTACGATGATTTGGTTTCCCCCCACGCAGAAGCTTTGTACTGGAAACTTAATCCCCAATGCAACAGTTTTCGGAGGTGGGTAAATACCTACTGGCAAGTATTTAGGCCATGAGGGCTCCACCCTCATGAATTGATTAATGCCAATTACAAAAAGGCTTGAAGCTGCAAATTCACTCTCTTGGTCTCTCAGGAGTTCCCTTGCCCTTCCATCTTCTCCCATGGATGACACAGCCAAAAGGCCCTCGTTAGATATGGTCACCTCTTAGACTTCCAGCCTTCAGAACCTCGAACCAAATCAATTTTTCTTTAAAAATTGCCCAGTCTCAGCTATTCTGTTATAATAGCCTCAGATGGACTAGAGTATATAGCTGGGGAGGACAGTGAGAAGGGAATCAGAGGTCACTATATAACCCCTCAACCAGTATAATAATAAATAGATTTACTTACATGAAAGCAGCTAATTGCAATCACCTTTAATTTAGCCTGTGGTCAATTCTAGCAAAGAATAATTTCTTCAACTTTTAGAAGTCTCTGATGTGCGGGGCTCATAGCTCAGTGGGTAGGGCATTGGCCACATACACCGAAGTTGGCCAGTTCAAACCCAGCCCGGGCCAGCTAAACAACAATGACAACTACAACGATAAAACAGCCAGGTGTTGTGGCAGGTTCCTACTCTGTCTCTACAAAAAATAAAATAATAAAAAATAAATAAATAAAATGGTTCTTTCCCTCATCCTCTGTGGCTTAGATTAATTCTAAAAATAATCTTTTTTTTTTTTTTGTAGAGACAGAGTCTCACTTTATGGCCCTCGGTAGAGTGCAGTGGCCTCACACAGCTCACAGCTCACAGCAACCTCCAACTCCTGGGGCTTAAGCGATTCTCTTGCCTCAGTCTCCCGAGTAGCTGGGACTACAGGCGCCTGCCACAACGCCTGGCTATTTTTCGGTTACAGTTTGGCCGGGGCCGGGCTTGAATCCGCCACCCTCGGTGTATGGGGCCGGCGCCTTACCAACTGAGCCACAGGCGCCGCCCTCTAAAAATAATCTTAATCCCAGTAAGGAAAGCTGAGGAAAGACTCTCCACATTCCAAGTTTCATGATGTCCTTGGGGAGGAACAGAACAAAAGGGAGAGGGAGCTAGGAAGCAGGAGCTATCAAAGGTAATCTGGAGGAGACTTCACCTACTCAGAATAGGTGAGGTGAAATTAAAGGCCAGTCTAGCCGTGAGGAGATAGGCGCCTTCCATTCTTACTAAATTCTTACTTTTTTTTTTTTTTTAATTTGGCCGGGGCTGGGTTTGAACCCGCCACCTCCAGCATATGGGACCGGCGCCCTACCCGCTGAGCCACAGGCGCCGCCCCATTCTTACTGAATTCTTAAGGCTTGTTAATTATAATACATCAGCAAGGATTACGCATCAATTTACCTTTTCAGTATTATCTCCCACAAATTCTTCTGGCCATCCATATTTTACTCAAATAAATTTTCTTCTTCTTTTTTTTTTTTTTTAATAGAGACAGAGTTTCACTTTATGGCCCTCCATAGAGTGCTGTGGCATCACAGCTTACAGCAACCTCCAACTCCTGGGCTTAGGCAATTCTCTTGCCTCAGCCTCCCTAGTAGCTGGGACTACAGGTGCCTGCCACAATGCCTGGCTATTTTTTTGTTGCAGTTTGGCTGGGGCCAAGTTCAAACCTGCCACCCTTGGTATATGGGGCCGGCACCCTACCCACTGAGCCACAGGTGCCACCCCCTCAAATAAATTTTTATCTTTTCTTTTTCTTTCTGTTGCCCTGGGTAGAGTGCCATGGTGTCATCATAGCTCACAGCAAGCTCAAACTTCCAGGCTCAAGGAATCCTCTTGCTTCAGCCTCCCTAGTACCTGGGACCACAGGTACCCTCCATTATGCCCAGTTAGTTTTTCTATTTTTAGTAGAGATGGGGCCTTGCTCTTGCTCAGGTTGGTCTTGACCTCTTGAGCTCAGGCAATCCACTTGCCTCAGTCTCCCAGAGTTCTAGGATTACAGACATGAGCCACTGCATCTGGCCAGATGTTTCATCTTTTCAACATCAGGCTTCTTTCCTTGTATCAGCAACAGGTGGCTCTTTTGCAGATGTTTCTTCAATTACATTTAATTAAGGTAAAAGTCTGTTTATTTTTTTTTTAAAGTTTACCCCAGCTCTACAAAAACTTTAAAAATTAGCTAGGCATATTGGCACACACCTGTAGTCCTAGATACTCAGGAGGCTGGAGCAGGAGGATAGTTTGAGCCCAAGTTTTCAAGGCTGCAGTGAGCTATAATCATGCCACTTCACTCCAGTCTGGTAACAGAGTTAGACTATCTCTAAAATTAATTTTTTTTTTTTGTAGAGACAGAGTCTCACTTTATCGCCCTCAATAGAGTGCTGTGGCGTTACACAACTCACAGCAACCTCCAACTCCTGGGCTTAGGCAATTTTCTTGCCTCAGCCTCCCGAGTAGCTGGGACTACAGGCACCCACCACAACACCCAGCTATTTTTTTTGTTGTTGCAATTTGACTGGGGCTGGGTTTGAACCCGCCACCCTCAGTATATGGGGCTGGCGCCCTACCCACTGAGCCACAGGCAGCGCCCTCTAAAATTAAAATGTTTTATATTTTATTTTATTTCATTTTATTTTATTTTGAGACAGAGCCTCAAGCTATCACTCTGGGTAGAATGCTGTGGCATCACAGCTCACAGCAACCTCCAACTCCTGGGCTCAAGGGATTCTCCTGCCTCCGGCTCCCAAGTAGCTGGGACTACAGGCGCCTGCCACAACGCCCGGCTATTTTTTGGTTGCAGCCGTCATTGTTGTTTGGCGGGCCCAGGCTGGATTCAAACCCCCCAGCTCAGGTGTATGTGGTTGGCTCCTTAGACGCTTGAGCCACAGGTGCCGAGCCAAATTAAAATGTTTTTTTTTTTTGTTTTGTTTTGTTTTTGTAGAGACAGAGTCTCACTTTATGGCCCTCGGTAGAGTGCCGTGGCCTCACACAGCTCACAGCAACCTCCAACTCCTGGGCTTAAGCGATTCTCTTGCCTCAGCCTCCCGAGTAGCTGGGACCACAGGCGCCCGCCACAACGCCCGGCTATTTTTTGGTTGCAGTTTGGCCGGGGCTGGGTTTGAACCCGCCACCCTCGGTATATGGGGCCGGCGCCCTACCGACTGAGCCACAGGCGCCGCCCCAAATTAAAATGTTTTAAAAGTGAATTATTTCAAACATATATGAAAATAGTATACGTAATATAGTCAGTTTTTATCTGAATAACTTGAAGTAAGTTGCCAACATGGTGCCATTGAGATGCTTTGACCAGATACCCCTTCAAGGAAGGGCTTTTTCCTCACCTGAGTTTAGCACAGTTGTCAGCTATCATTTCCTTAAGGGTTCGTCTCATTTGCAGAGAGCTACCTTGCCCAAAGAGATGCACCTTTCCTGGATAGCCCAAATCCAATGACTGATCAAGGCAAGTGCAGAAAGGCATGTGCCATTTCAGTCCTGTGCAAGGTCGACTTTGATGGGCCATTTACACTCAAGAGCTCCCTGTGTGGGGTCAGCTGAGGCTATCAGTTTGCATCTCAGATTAGCTTTTCCCTCTGCCCAAACCTATTTCCTTTACCTCCCATTCACAGACGATGGTCCCAAGGGCTCTCTGTAATAAACATCCTGAACACTAAAGTCTGTCTCAGAGTTTGCTTCCTGGAAAACCCATACAGCCACAGTAGGAGCCAAGAGAGGTCTGAGAAAGCAGAGATAAGGCGGGGGTGGGGGGGCTGGTTTTCTCACTACCCAGCTGGGAAGGAGGACCATGTCACCTCAGACAGACGGAGCACAGACAACCCCTGACACAAGCTGGCAGACCAGGTGTTAAAGCTTTCAACCAGTAGTGAACTGGGATGATATTCCAGGGAGAGAGAATTTATTAGCTGGAGCAATACATGGTGGGAATAGTAACGATAAGGACAATGGGATTGGATGGTTATTGCTTAGCCCCGATGAAGCTTTAGGAAAAGAAACCAAAAGGCTGAGAAAGTGACTAGCAGGCAACTGAGAGCCAAATGAGAGCTTTCACCAGAGGATCTCTGACAGCACGTGAAGAAGGTTTTCATAACCTGTAGTAAGAAGGCAGAAAAAGTTGAGGATGAGACTCAGACTAAATCGTTAGTGTAGCCAAGCTCCAAAGAAGGTTAAACTATCAACAAAATTAGGTCTCCTATGCCAGGGAAAGAATGAGACGCTGACACGTGGAATGAAGACATCTCGATTGATCCCCCCTGCTGGGAGAATGGGGACTGAAAGAAAAAGCACCCCCAGAAAAAGAAGAAAACTAAAAAGTAAGCTGAGTGAGTCGGAACAAAGAAAAGTCAGCTAGTTTACATTTAAGCTAGCCATTGCTAGCAAGCTTCTTGCCTTTTCTGAAATTCTAGCCTGTTGGGGATATGGCTTACAAACACCCTGCTGGGTCTGTGGACTCTGCATCCTGCACTCTGAGAATAATGGCCATAGAAAAGTCTGCAGGGGCCCTCAAACTTTTTAAACAGGGGGCCAGTTCACTGTCCCTCAGACCGTTGGAGGGCCAGACTATAGTTTAAAAAAAAAAACTATGAACAAATTCCTGTGCACACTGCACATATCTTATTTTGAAGTAAAAAAACAAAACGGGAACAAATACAATCACACCACCTCATGTGGCCCGCAGCCCGCAGTTTGAGGACCCCCGTAGAGCATTTGCTGCCTGCTAAACAGGCAAAGCAGATACCCATGGTGGAGATTTGCATTTGCCTCGGGCAGAGACCAAGGGAGTAGCTCTAGCTCTGGAGATATGGGCAGAAGAGCTTATATCCCTTATACCAGAGGAAAATCCTCTGTGGTAGTGATGGGAGGAAAATGCCTCCCTCCAACCCATCCCTCAGAGGAGATTAAGGCTGATGGCGTTTTACTCCACAGAGAACTAGCAGAGCTCAACACCTCCCTAGAAATCTGTGTGTGTGACCTCAAGCAGGAGGCTCTCCCAATACAAGGCTCAGATTTCAGATTACTGAAGGCCACCCTTAAGGTTAATTACAATAGCAATAGAAGTGATATGATCAATCCGAGAAACCGCTGACGTCTTTGTTCCCTCCCTCATCTTACCCTCTGGGAAAATAGACTCCAATAAAATCAGAGTGGAGCAAACACTCTAGGCCGTTGCCAGAATCCCTCCACTGGGCAATGGATCCCTCAGCTCTCACTTTTAATTCTACTCTATGTCTCGTCTTTCTTTACTGTCACTTCTAACTCTATATTTCTTCCGTTGATCATCACCAATTTCCACAGGTCTCAGTGGACGCTGCTTTCAGTGCGGGACCCCAACACTTCCCCCAATAAATTTTGAGTTCCCAGATTCCTTCTGCTACTCCAAGCCTTGAGTTACCCTTTCCTACTAAGAGCTACAAGCTTCTTTTTCTTGAGAACAATGCAAAGGCCTCTCTCCCACAAGACAACGTGGGATCCCTCAGGATCTTCTCCTACCCTCCCGCCTGTTCACTAAATCTCTAATTAGGGTTATGTTACAGCATAACCCACCTGGGAATATGCTGGCCTGATAAGAGAAGAAAGAAATCATACCCCAAAGTAGCAAAGAGATCTAGCCAAGATGGACTGCAAGAGATGGAGGCGAAAGCATGGTTCTAGATTCTAAAGATGCTTGATCAAGGAGAACAGAATATAAAACTAGAGAAAATTTGAGCATACTCTCCAAAATTATATGATTACATTTTGACAAGAATCCCCAAGAATTGTACACTTGCTAGTAAGATGTCTTCTAGGAAGAATGGAAAAAGTGATGGCCAATGCTAAGTGAGGTTAAAATGCTAATGAAAGACTTGGGGCAGGACCCCCCACTCTGCCCTGAGCTCTGACGACCCCAATCAACCGCAAGAGACGGCGCTTGATGCAAACAGCAAGAGGATTTTATTCCAGCATGCTGGGGCTTGACTCGCAACTCTTTTAGGAGCCGAGGAGTCAAGCCCTGAACAGCAGGTTTTACAAGCTTATAAAGGCAAAAACCACAAAGTAGGGAAGGGTAGCAGACATAGCAGGGGCTTTAGGGAGGGGTAGCAGACATAGGGGCTTTTCCAGATAAGAAGAACTCTGGTTCATTACTCATCTGTCTTAAGACAAGATCAGCGGGCGGCGCCTGTGGCTCAGTGAGCAGGGCGCCGGCCCCATATACCGAGGGTGGCGGGTTCAAACCCAGCCCCGGCCAAACTGCAACAAAAAAATAGCTGGGCGTTGTGGCGGGCGCCTGTAGTCCCAGCTACTCGGGAGGCTGAGGCAGGAGAATCGCCTAAGCCCAGGAGTTGGAGGTTGCTGTGAGCTTTGTGATGCCACGGCACTCTACCAAGGGCAATAAAGTGAAACTCTGTCTCTACAAAAAAAAAAAAAGACAAGATCAGCAGTTAAACATTTGCTTAGCTTTTTTCTTTCAGAACCAGTTACCGGTTATCTGCTTCAGCTGGGGGCTATTTCCTAGGACAGTTACAAAAGGTCACATTCTTATGGTAGGGGGCGAGGGGTGCTGCTACATATCTGGTCCCCTCCCCCTTTTTGGATTTGGTAGTACTTTCCTTCACTATAAATGTCTTAAAGCAGATAATAAAGGAAAGAATTAAGGCTAGGCACGGTGGCTCATGGCTGTAATCCTAGCACTATGGGAGCTGAGTCAGGTGGATTGCTTGAGCTCAGAAGTTGGAGACCAGCCTGAGCAAGAGTGAGATCTTGTCTCTACTGAAAATAGAAAAATTAGCAGGGCATCATGACAAGTCCCCATACTCCCAGCTACTCTGAACCCAAGAGATTGAGGTTGCTGTGAGCTATGATATCACAGCACTCTATCACAGCACTCTACCCAGTCTCAAAAAAAAAAAAAAAGAAGAAGAAGAATTAAAAGACCCAGGGAAATAAAAAAGGATAAAATACCTAGGGGTAAAATTCACAAAAGAAGTGTAAGACTTGGGTGGCCCCTGTGGCTCAGTCAGTGAGGCGCCGGCCCCATGTGCTGAGGGTGGTGGGTTCAAACCCGGCCCCGGCTGAACTGCAACAAAAAAATAGCCGGGCGTTGTGGCGGGCGCCTGTAGTCCCATTTACTCAGGAGGCTGAGGCAAGAGAATCGCTTAAGCCCAGGAGTTGGAGGTTGCTGTGAGCTGTGTGATGCCATGGCACTCTACCGAGGGCCATAAAGTGAAACTCTGTCTCTACAAAAAAAAAAAGAAGTGTAAGACTTGTACACTATGGACTACAAAAAAAATTCAACAACATTTTGTGGAAATTAAAGGAAACTTAAATAGAAAGATATTTTGTGTTTATGAATTGGAAGACAATATTTAAGATAAGAGTCATCTCCAAATTGATCTACCAATTCAATATAGACCTTATCAAAATCCCCCCTGGCTGTTTCGAGATTAAAAAGCTGATTGTAAAATTCATATGGAAAGATGAGGGACCCTGAAAAGCTAAAACAATCTTGAAAAAGAACAAACATGGAGCACTGAATTCCCAATTTCAAAGCTTCATAAAAGGCTACAATAATCAAAACAGTATAGTACTAGCATAAGCACAGATATGCAGATCAATAGAATAGAATCTAAAGTCCAGAAATAAACACACACATACATACATACACATGCATAGATTTGTGGATATCTTAGTTTATTTCCCTTGCTACTATAATACAATACCTGAGATTGGATAATTTATAAAGAACAGAAACTTATTTTCTCACAGTTCCAGAGGCTGGGAAGTGCAAAATAAAGGCACTAGCAGGTTGGGTTGTTTAGTGAGGGATGCTTACTCTGAAGGGGAGGAAAGCCATGTCCTCAGAGGGCAGAAAGTGGAAGGGCAGAGACTGACCACTGCATGAAACCTCTTTTATAAGGGCCTTAATCCCATTCATGGCCTAATCATCTTTTAAAGGCCTGGCCTCTTAATGCTATCTCATTGGCAACACCCGAATTTTGGAGAGGACATAGTCCAACCATGGCAATGAATTTCCAATAAGAGTGCCAAAACAGGGCAGCGCCCCTGGCTCAGTGAGTAGGGCGCGGGCCCCATATGCCGAGGGTGGCGGGTTCAAACCCAGTCCCGGCCAAACTGCAACAAAAAAATAGCTGGGCGTTGTGGCGGGCGCCTGTAGTCCCAGTTGCTCCGCAGGCTGAGGCAAGAGAATCGTGTAAGCCCAAGAGTTAGAGGTTGCTGTGAGCCGTGTGACGCCACGGCACTCTACCGGAGGGCAGTACACTGAGACTCTGTCTCTACAAAAAATGAAAAAAAAAAAAAAAAGAAATTAGCCAGCTGTGTGGTGGGCAACTGTAGTCCCAGCAGGAGGCTGAGACAAGAGATCACTGGAGCCCAAGTATTTGAGGTTGCCGTTAGCTATGATGACAAAACAGCACTCTATCCAGGGCAACAGAGTGAAATTCTGTCTCATAAAAATAAATACATAAATAAAATAAAAATAGATAAAGGATTTAGAAAGACATTTCTCCAGGGCGGCGCCTGTGGCTCAGTGAGTAGGGCACCGGCCTCATATGCCGAGGGTGGCGGGTTCGGACCCAGCCCCGGCCAAACTGCAACAGAAAAATAGCTGGGCGTTGTGGCGGGCACCTCTAGTCCCAGCTGCTCGGGAGGCTGAGGCAAGAGAATCGCGTAAGCCCAAGAGTTAGAGGTTGCTGTGAGCCGTGTGACGCCACGGCACTCTACCCGAGGGCGGTACAGTGAGACTCCCTCTCTATAAAAAAAAAAAGAAAGACATTTCTCCAAAGAGGATATACAAATGGAGGCTGGGGGGCAGTGGCTCACACCTGTAATCTCAGCACTCTGGGAGGCCAAGGCAGGTGGATTGCTTGAGCTCAGGAGTTCAAGACCAGTCTGTGCAAGAGTGAGACCCCCCATCTCTTCTTAAAGTAGAAAAACTAGCTAGTGTCTTGGCGGGCTCCTGTGGTCCCAGCTACTCGGGGGGGCTGAGGCCAGAGGATCACTGGAGCTCAAGTATTTGAGGTTGCTGTTAACTATGATGACAAAACAGCACTCTACCCAGGGCAACTGAGTGAGACTCTGTCTCTAACAAAAATAAATGAATGAATAAATAAGATATACAAATGGACAAGAACATGAAAAGAAGTTCAAAATCATTTGTTATTAAGGAAATACTAATCAAAACCACAGCAGAATATCACTTCATGCTCACTTGAATGCCTATAATTAAAAAAAATGGGAAATATGGGCGGCGCCTGTGGCTCAGTCGGTAAGGCGCCGGCCCCATATACCGGGGGTGGCGGGTTCAAACCCGGCCCTCGCTGAACTGCAACCAAAGAGTAGCTGGGCGTTGTGGCGGGCACCTGTAGTCCCAGCTACTTGGGAGGCTGAGGTAAGAGAATCGCTTAAGCCCAGGAGTTGGAGGTTGCTGTGAGCTGTGTGATGCCACGACACTCTACCCAAGGGCCATAAAGTGAGACCCTGTCTCTACAAAAAAAAAAAAAAAGAAGGTGTGAGAGTGAACCCAGGGCCATGGCACCTACTGATTATATTACTTACTGTGCCCCAGTACTGGCCTGACAGAGCACTGGAGTTCCTTGCTATGGGCACAGCTGATGCTCCAGCTTAGGCGCGATGCTTTGTGAGGATGGAGTGCCATCCTCTTTGGTACATTATACACATTGAGTCAAAGATTTCTTTTTTTTTTTGAGACCGAGCCTCAAGCTGTCACCCTGGGTACAATGAGGTGGAAACACAGCTCACAGCAACCTCCACGTTCTGGGCTCAAGTGATTCTTCTGCCTCCGCCTCCCAATTAGCTGGGACTACAGGCGCCCACCACAACGCCCAGCTATTTTTTGGTTGCAGCCGTCATTGTTGTTTGGCGAGCTTGGGATGGATTCGAAACCGCCAGCTCTAGTGTATGTGGCTGGCGCCTTAGCCGCTTGAGCCACAGGCACTGAGCCTGAGTCAAAGATTTCTATGTGATGCTGTGTCCTACCAGGGAGAATACATGGATTGGGGAAGCAAAATATGGAAATAGGATCAGTGCTGCTGATCATCATGCCCAATGACCCCACAGGGAATTAATCCTTCCTGCTGCTGCTGTTCCAAACTCTCAGGGTTAGGGGACCTGATTCCTAAAAGGTGTATATTCCCACAAGGTGATGCAGCAAAAGTCCCTTTGAATTACGGTCAAAAGAGGTGCCTGGGCACTGTCAGCTCCTACTGTCCAGACAAGCAGGCTAGAAGTAATAGTCTTCCAGGAATATTGACCCTGACCTTCTGGAGTAGGTCTCCTTATGTTTTCCAGTAAGAGCAGGGAAGAATGTTTTGGTACTTAGATGATCTACTTGGATGCCTCCTGTTAGTCCCCTGCATTGTGATGCTAAACGGATAACATGTCAACTCTGGCTTTGAAAAGCACTGACCAGGAACTTAAACCTCTCTGGAATGAGAATCTAGATTGTGTCCCCAGGTAAGTTTTTTGAGGCTAAGGAAGAGAGGAATTTAGAAAGATGTAGAAGTTGTTTGTTTTTTGTAGAGACAGTTTCACTTTATCGTCCTGGGTAGAGGGCTGTGGCGTCACACAGCTCACAGCAACCTCCAGCTCCTGGGCTTAGGCAATTTTCTTGCCTCAGCCTCCCGAGTAGCTGGGACTACAGGCGCCTGCCACAACGCCCGACCGTTTTTTTGTTGTAGTTTGACTGGGGCCGGGTTTGAACCCACTACCCTCGGTATATGGGGCAGGCGCCCTACCCACCGAGCCACAGGCGCTGCCCATAGAAGTTTTGATTGTGGCCCCAGAACCAGCTGTATCAGAGGTAGCTACAGTTTGTCCTACAAATCTTCCTCTTCTAAGTTTTCTGGGGGAAGAGGCCTACCAGAAACGTGGAGAAGCTACAAACAAGTGGGGAAATGGATCTGAAATCAGCATGAGAATGAACATGGAGATGAGTTCCCAGCTACTTGGAGTCCTGTCAGCAGACAGCCATACAGCTGCAGACAGCCACCTCACCCTAACTCAAACATTTTTGGGGACCATCTATATCCAATGGCTTTCAAGGTATAGTTTGAAAGTCCAGTCCTTCCAGGGTGGTTTGGGACAACAGTGAAAGATCACTGCCATTCCAAAGCTCCTTGCTGGGTCTGTTGAGGCTCCTTGCCAGGTCCTTTTTACATACAGCTTGCTTTCCTTCTATGTAAGGCTGCTTCCTCCTCTGTCCTTGCACACGTGTTGATCCCAAATGCACTCCCTCATAAACATCCTGGACACCAAACTCTGACTCAGAGTCTTCTTCCTGGAGAGCCTAAACTGTGAAAATGCCCCATGAGTCCCAAATGCTTTCATATTTAGCATATAATGCCAGTACAATCATCAAAATCAGGAATTTCACATTGACATGTTACTATCTGATCCTCACACTATATTTTGTCTCTCCTCCCAATACAATGTCCTTTGTATTTCTCTGGTCCAGAAATCACGCCTGCATTTAGTTGTCATGGCTCTTCAGTCTTCTTCCGTCTTCTTTCTTTTGCTTTCATGACCTTGATACTTTTTCAAGATTACAGTCTACGTATTTTTATAGGCTGCCCTTCAGTTTAGGCGTGTCTGAGGTTTTATCATGGATAGAGTTGGGCGGTGCATCTCTGGCAGAATGATCAGGGAAGTAACATTGTGTTCTCGCTGCACCCTGTCAGGTGGCACAATGTGTGCATTGGTCTCCTCACTAGTGTAGCTCCCGTTGATCACTTGATTAAGGTGGTATCTGCCAGGATTTTCCCCTGTGAAGTTACTCTTTTTCTCTTCATGATGAAGTGTTTTTGTGGGGAAGTACTTTGAGGCTATGTAAATATCCCATTCCTCATCAAACTTACAATTTATTCTTTTATTTTATTTATTTATATCTATGGTGTCTAAGATACAGATATTTTATTCAGGGGGCTATAAACCACGATTGTCATTATTTTTATGCTTAAATTTGTTCACATTTGGCCAGTGGGAGACCCTTTAATTTGGTTTCTTTATTCTTTTGATGTGTATTCATTATTCCTTTTGCACTTCCTCATTCACTGCACGGGATATTTTGTATTTTCCCTGCCTCAGTCCTTTTCCAAGGTGCCTTAGTTCCTTCTGGTGGAGAATGGTATTTTGAAATCAAGATCTGAGCCAGGCACAGCAGCAGCGTGTACCTGTGATCCCAGCAGGTGCCCAGGTAAGGCAGGAGTATCCCTCGTTTGATCCAGGAATTCCAGACTAGCCTGGAAAACATAGTGAGACACTGTCTCAAAAAAAAATGAAGAAGTAGAAGCCAGGCCTGGTGGCTCACACCTATAATCTTAGCACTCTAGGAGGCCAAGGAAGGTGGATTGCTTGAGCTCAGGTGTTCGAGACCAGCCTGAGCAAAAGTGAGATCTTATCTCTACTAAAAAAAATTAGAAAAACTAGCTGGGCATAGTGGTGGGTGCCTGTAGTCCCAGCTACTGGGGAGGCTGAGGCAAGAGGATGGCTTGAGCCCAAGAGTTTGAGATTGCTATGAGCTATGACACCATGGCACTTTACCTAGTGCAACAAAGTTAGACTCTATCTCAAAAAAGAGAGAGAGAAAGAGAGAGGAAAAGAGGGGAAAAGAAAGGAAAAGAAAAGAAGAGAAAAGAAAAAGAAAAGGAAAAAAAAACCAAGGTCTGGGCATCTGGGCATTATGTGTGCTCCTTATTAGTGTTACTGTGCTCAAGCCCCTTTGCCTTTTGGTGGACAGATCAGGGAATATGTGGAATATATGTATGTGTAGGTATATGTGTACACTTATAGATAACATATATTTATATGTATGCTTATACATGCACACATTTATTATACAACTATATTTAATTTATATCCCTTTATGTATATTCAAAATAATGAGTTCACACTGATCCCTTTTCTTTCTTTTTTTTTTTTGTAGAGACAGAGTCTCACTTTATAGCCCTTAGACAGGCGCCCGTCACAATGCCCGGCTATTTTTTGGTCGCAGTTCAGCTGGGGCTGGGTTTGAACCCACCACCCTCGGTATATGGGGCCGGTGCCCCACCGACTGAGCCACAGGCGCCGCCCTCACACTGATCCCATTTCAATCCAACACCAACTAGTTCTTCTAGTTTTTTCACTTTCCGTATATGTAATTACCATCCCTACCAGCGAGAAAACCTGACTTTCATTACGCTTAATATGATGATTTAATCAATCCTCTGTGTGTAAACAATCTCCTATGACTGCCTGTACTATTGTAAAACATATATCTGACCTTCATCTGAAGTTCCTGATGTAGAGTTCCTAAAACCCTTGTAATTTCCTGAGCAATAGGGGTGCTAGGAAAAATCTTTTGTTCTAATATTTGGTCTTTGACCCTGGTTCCTGAGAGTTCCTAAGACCTGTGTAATTTCCTGAGTGGTAGGAGAGTCTGACACAGAGCTCCTAAATCCCTTGGCATTTCCTGAGATAGGAGCATCTTTTTTTTTGGTTGGGGATTCATTGAGGGAGGAGCATCTTTTTTTTTTTTTTGTAGAGACAGAATCTCACTTTTATGGCCCTTGGTAGAGTGCCGTGGCATCACACAGCTCACAGCAACCTCCAGCTCCTGGGCTTAAGCGATTCTCTTGCCTCAGCCTCCCGAGTAGCTGGGACTACAGGTGCCTGCCACAGCACCCGGCTATTTTTTTGTTGCAGTTTGGCCGTGGCTGGGTTTGAACCCGCCACCCTCGGCATATGGGGCCTGCGCCCTACTCCCTGAGCCACAGGCGCCGCCCAGGAGCATCTTTTTTTTTTTTTTTTTTGTAGAGACAGAGTCTCACTTTATGGCCCTCGGTAGAGTGCCGTGGCCTCACACAGCTCACAGCAACCTCCAACTCCTGGGCTCAAGCGATTCTCTTGCCTCAGCCTCCCGAGTAGCTGGGACTACAGGCGCCCGCCACAACGCCCGGCTATTTTTTGGTTGCAGTTTGGCTGGGGCCGGGCCTGAACCCACCACCCTCGGTATATGGGGCCGGCGCCTTACCGACAGAGCCACAGGCGCCACCCAGGAGCATCTTTTTTTAATGAGGCAACTCTTGGTGGGTTGCTGGATGGCCTCAGGATGGGGGCTGGCTTCCAGGGGAACTAACCAGGTGATTGGAAGCTTGGAAATTTCAGCCCCACCTCCTGACCTCTGGGAAGGGGAGAGGGGCTGAAGGTTGAGTAGATCACCAGTGGCCAATGATGTAATCACACACATCCATGTAATGAAGCCCTGATAAAACCCCAAAAAGACAGGGTATGGAGAGCTTTTGCTAGTGGATCATGCGGAGGTTCCTGAAGAGTGCTGCTCCCAGAGGAGGCATGGAAACCCTTCTCTCACTCCTTGCCCTGTGCATCTCTGCCATCTGATTGTTTGTCTGTATCTTTTGTAATATCCTTTATGATAAATGAGTAAACATTAGTCACGTGTTTCCTTGACTCTTTTGACCACTTCAGCAAATTAAGAGAACCCAGGGTGGGGGTCGTGGGAACCCCAATGTGTAGGCAGTGGGTTGGCAGTACAGGTCACAACCTGGGAATTGGCATCTGAAGTAGAGACCTAACACGTTTCCATGTCGCTAGTATCAGAATCGAAGTACGGGACATCCAGCTGGCATCGGCTGGAGAATGTGGGGTCAGAAGCATTGTGTTAAGTGACTGAGAGTAGGGAGCCAGAAAAGCACTTTGGGCTTTTTTCCTCTCTCTTACACTGCTCCCTCCTCCCGAGGTGGACACACTCCCCAAATGCCCTGGGCTACTGCTCTGCCCAGATTCCCTTTTGTCCTGCCTGGGCTCAGATGCCCTGAGCTGGACCAGCCCCTGCACGATCATCTCCCCACCTTCCTCAACCACCTTTTTTTTTCCCCACCCACCTTGATGTCTGGGTCCAGTCTGGTCTTCTTCTCTTGCTCACCCCTACCCCAGCAGCACGGATAGCTGTCTCACCCACCTGGCTCCCTACACCTGGCACCAAGCTGCCTCTCTGCGGGAACTCCATCTTAGTCTACTTAAGATACCATGGGTGGTGTCCTCTTCTTGCGGAAGAGCCTCGTCATCCCAGACAGACCAACCTTTCTCTTCTGTCTCAGCCCCTGACTCTTGTGTCAGGCTGGCTTCCTACCCAGAGGCCCTCCCCATACCTCTCTAGACCACCACACCTACTACTAACACCCATGATGCTTGGCCCTACAGGATGTTTCTGGGCCAATATGTGTAGGAAGGGGAGGGAAGAAAATAGAAAGGTAAAGGAAGAAGCAGCAGACCATTAATTCATTTTTCAAGATCATTTTTATTAGAATCATTTTTTTGAGAATCACTCCCATTTTGGTTTTTGGCTAGGTTTATTTCTGTCATCATGTCTGTTGAATTTATATTTGCCAGGAGAGCCAAAGCCACCTGCTCAGCCACCACTTCTGTGACAGCCACCATCTCTCCTCTTCTATTGGAGCCATCATAGCTCACATGAGGCCTTACAAACAGGTTGCTCAATTAAAAATTTACTTCTTTGATCGGATGCAGTGGCTCACTACTGTAATCCTAGCGTTCTTGGAGGCTGAGGGAGGTGGATTACTTGAGCTCAGGAGTTCAAGACCAGCCTGAGCAAGAATGAGACACCCGTCTCTACTAAAAACAGAAAAATTAGCTGGGTGTCGTGGTGGGCATCTGTAGTCCCAACTACTTGGGAGGCTGAGACAGGAGGATCACTTGAACCTAGGAGTTTGAGGTTGCTTTGAGCTATGTTGAGGTCATAGCACCCTAGCCTGGGCAACAGAGAGAAACTCTGTCTCCCAAAAGTGAAAAAAAAATTCTCTTCTTTTACTATTTAGGAACACATGTAATTGGGAAAAGGGTATCTTGCTTAAACACTTCCCACTTCTTTCCCCTCTTTCCTGTTTTCCTCTTCCTATCAGAACTTTTCTTGATCTTGCTAGGTTAGTTTAAATGCGACCTCAGTTGCCCCTAACTTTCTCTTGGATATTTTCTCATAGGAAGGTACTTCAAATCTCCTAGATCTATATAAACCCCAGATCCTAGGAAGAATAGATTATTCACTTTCCTCAAGTGTCCCCCAAGCTGTTCTACCTCTGTGCCATATTCTTCCACCTGGTCCATTTTCCCACTGCATCCCCAAGGTCAAATCCTACATATCCTTCAACATATACTTCATGTGCTGTCTCCTCCAGCCTCTGTCAATCTTCCCAATTCTGGACCCTTGTAGAACTTTGTAGGTGTTGACGAAATATATGCTTTTCTGACTTATGAGTATATTCTAATTACTATTCCCAGGAAACCAGAAACTAGTTCCCTCTAGGCTGCTACCAATTCATCTCTTTATTCCCTAGAGGCCTTGACCATAGGTAGAGGCTCCACATATGTTTGTCAAATTGAAATATAAAGATTTATATATTTTATATTAATTTTTATTTATGTAATATACTCTTGAAAACAATTCAACTTCCTAGTAGTCCTTTCTGGCATGAGATTTAAATTTCCTACCTCTTGAAAGAGAAAGATGTTTACTTTTCTCATCTGAAGGACAGGCAAGTAAAAGTGTTTGTCTTTTTTCCAACATGATGCCATGGGGTGTGTTAGCATACTAAGAGATAAAATCTATTCTAAACAGAAATTCTTTTTTGCCTCTAGAATCCTGTATTTTTATCCTGCCCAAATGGCATAACACCCTAACTTTTCGAGTCATGAAATATTGACATTTTTTGGGCGGCTCCTGTGGCTCAGTGAGTAGGGCGCTGGCCCCATATGCCTAGGGTGGCGGGTTCAAACCCAGCCCCGGCCAAACTGCAACCAAAAAAAAATAGCCGGGCGTTGTGGCGGGTGCCTGTAGTCCCAGCTGCTCAGGAGGCTGAGGCAAGAGAATCGCTTAAGCCCAGGAGCTGGAGGTTGCTGTGAGCTGTGTGATGCCACAGCACTCTACCAAGGGCCATAAAGTGAGACTCTGTCTCTACAAAAAAAAAAAAAAAGAAATATTGACATTTTCTCTACAATATAGGTATTAGTTTACATCAGGGGTCCTCAAACTATGGCCCACGGGCCACATGCGGCGGTGTGAATTGTATTTGTTCCCGTTTTGTTTTTTACATCAAAATAAGATATGTGCAGTGTGCATAGGAATTTGTTCATAGTTTTTATTTTTAAACTATAGTCCGGCCCTCCAACGGTCTGAGGGACTGTGAATTGGCCCCCTGTTTTAAAAGATTGAGGATGCCTGGTTTACATATTGGAAAAAAATTGTGCTTTTATCTACAGAGAGATGGCCTCAATTTCCCACTGCCTGTAGGAATTATGTAACTATAATAGGAGACCGACCTGTTTCTTTTGGGTTGGTCTTAGCCTGAATTCACATAATCTGTCCCAAAGTAGGGCATTATTGAAACTCTAGGCTACTATGTTGTATTTTTTTCTTTATTTAATTCTTGAGTGTGAAAGGAATCATTAAACTGTAAACACTTTGACCTAGAGAGGTGTCTTCCAACGTCCTTGTATTACCTTCTTACAGTTCTTAAGATATGGCACCAAAGATGTAATGAATGATTTCAACAACTTTGTCTCAGAGTCCTTTGCTTGCCTAGACTATCCTACTAAGTTTGTTGGTGTTTAGTAGCCAAAATTAACGGACTGTTGGAGTTTTCCTTGTGGTTGATCCTACTGCTATTAGACTTCTGTTCGTCCCTGGTAGCCTGATAGACAATGCCACCCAAGTTATTAGAGTTGGCAGTGTAAAGACTTTTAACCTCTCTTTATATATCATGCCTTGAAATTGGAAGAACTGAGTGAAGAAAAAATGAATGGGGACCATGAAACTTTCCTAGGCATTAATAGAAACTTTTACTGGCAATTATTTATAGAAGGATGAATTATGGGCCCCCCAAGAGATGTCCACATCCCAGTCCCTGGAATCTGTGCATGTTACTGTAACGGAGGGCCCAGCCCAAACTGGGCCTTCTTTGATGATAACAAAATGTTGAATTACCATGTAGGTATATCTAGGCCCCAAACTGCAAGTCAGGTAGCCCAGGCATGCACAACAGAAAAAGCAATGGCTCAGGGCCTATAGCTCAGTGGTTAGGGTGCTGGCCACATGCACCAGGGCTGGTAGGTTCAAACTTGGCCCAGCCTGCTAAACAACAATAATAACAACAACAACAAAATAGCCAGGCATTGTGGTGGGTGCCTGTAGTCCCAGCTACTTGGGAGGCTGAGTTAAGAGAATCGCTTAAGCCCAAGAGTTTGAGGTTGCTGTGAGCTATGAAACCACAGCATTCTACCAAGAGCGGCATAGTAAGACTCTATCTCAAAAAAAAAAAAAAAAAAAAAAAGCCAACAACTCACAACTACCAGAACCAACAATTTCCCCTTGGAACCAAGAAGATTGAAACATGATTAGAACCTGAATCCCAGAATTCTTTCAGGAGCAAGGGGTCTGTATGACCTGAAAATTCAAGGTTAAAATCCACCTCAACATACCTTACCATAAATGGCCAAACTTGAAACCCTCTAATCCAAGCCTGCTAAGCCAACATTCCAAAATCCTTCCCCTCGCCTTCTGAGTACAGAAGCTTTTCCCACATCCCAAACTGAGGAGAAAGATTGAGCCCACTGCTTTCTCCTTGGTGGGTGGTCTTACAATAAAGCCTTTCTTTTCTCAAAAACTGGTGCCATAGTATTGGTTTCCATACACACCGTTTGCTTGATAACATTACCTTATATGGCAAAAAAGGATAGTGCATATGTGATTAAATTAAGGATTTTTAAATGGGGTAATTATTCTGGATTATTTGATGGGCCTTGAATGCAGTTATATGCACCCTTAGAAGAGAGAGGAGAGGGGACATTTGAGAGAGGAGAGGGGACATTTGAGAGAGGAGGAGAAAACAACATGACCAGAGACACAGAGATCTGAGAAATGTTGCCCCAAGCCAATGAGCACCCAGAAACCATGGAATCGGTTTTCTCTACCGCTGCTGGAAGGATCACAGCTCTGCCAATGTCTTCATTTGACTCATTGAGATTGATGAACTTACTTCTAGCCTCTAGAAGTGAGAAAGAGTAAATATTTGTTGTTTCAAGCTGCCACGTTTATCACAGTTTGTTACAACAGCTACAGGAAATTAATAAAGTATCTTAACTCAAATATTTCTATCTTTTCTTTTTTTCCTGCTTTCCTTCTTTATACACATTTTTTTTTTTTTTTTTTTGGCCGGGGCTGGGTTTGAACCCGCCACCTCCGGCATATGGGACCGGCGTCCTACTCCTTGAGCTACAGGCACCGCCCTATACACATTTTTAAGTTCCCATTTTATTCTTGTTTGTTTATTTGAGACAGAGTCTCACTTGTCGCCCTCCATAGAGTGCCATGGCATCACAGCTCACAGCAACCTCAAACTCTTGCACTCAAGTGATCCTCTTGCCTCAGCCTCCCTAGTAGCTAGGACTACAGGTGCCCGCCACAACACCTGGTTATTTTTAGAGATGGGGTCTTGCTCTTGCTCAGTCTGGTCTCGAACTCATGAGCTCAGGCAAGTCACCTCCCTTAGCTTCCCAGACCATTTTATTCTTTATTTTGTTCCTAGTAGATTTTCTCTGTGGGTATCTCTAAGATATTTATAGTCTCTTCAATTTCTTTAGATGTTGTATTTCAAACCAATTTAATAAACATTTAGTGACCATTTGCTATGGGCCAGGAATTGTTTAGGCCCTTTGGGAGAACACAAAGCAAACATATAAACCCTATCATTAAGTATGTGTAAATGAATTGCAAAACAGTTTAAGTAATGCCATGACCCGATGTGCAATAAACTGTAAAGAAAAAAATGGCAGGAAGCACTATAGAAATTCAGAAAAGTAAGTGATCTGTGAGAAGAATAGAGGTGACTGGTGGGTTTTATTGAATAGGTAGATTTGAAGACAAAAGGAAAGGAGTTTAGATTTCATCCTCTAGGCAGGAGAAATTTGATAAAGAATTTTTATTTTCCTTAGCGTCTCAAATCATATGATCCCTCCTCACTTTAATTTCTTTTTGCATTATAAAAAATAACCTGGCTTTCCTTAATACATTTTAGAAACATAGAAGTTAGAATTTAAAATTCCCCTATAATCCTATTACAATCCCAGGGGAAAGCTTTGCTAACAATTTAAAATATATTCTTCCAGAATTTTTTCTGTACATATGGTAATATGTTTATATAAATATTACAGAAATGGCATTATACTGTAAGCACTCTTTTACGACCTGCTAGTAAAGATTTTTGAACAAAATGAAAAGGAAAGCCATATTTTAGGATGATTAATCTTATGACGACATGTACTTAGAGCTCTCTAAATCTTTCTGATTACATTATGAACTGTACTGAGAAGAGAAATGGAAAGAGAGAGAGAGAGTAAAGGACTATTACAATAATCTGAGCAAAAACTCGAGTAGGGGCTATGGCAGTAGCTGATAAGATTAGGGTTTGAGAAATTCTATTATTTTAAGATCTTAGTTCACATACGTAAAAACTAATTCCCCCCTTTACTTTTGAGAGAAAAATAGGAGTTCATTCATCTGCATTTTAAGATAGTTCTATGTGCTTTGATTATAGTAATAACAGTCCAAAAGGGAAGAAATTGCTTTCTAAGCAGTGTCAGCAGGGATAAGGCAGTATTTTGTGTGTAATGATACCTTTTCTGATTATACAATCATTACATAATTATAAAAGCATTTGTAGAAAACATGAAAAATATGAAAAAGTAAAACAAAAAATAAAAATCACCCAGAATTCTATTATTCAGCTACAGCCACCACATACGTTTTGGCTTATTTTCTTTCAGACATTTTCCTGTGCAAATATATGTACGTACATATACTTTCTTAAAAAATGAAATTGGGATAATACAAGGTACTGTGTGTAACATATAATTTTTTACTTGATGGTATGCTGTAAGCATTTCCCCAGGACTTGAAATATTCTTTTAAATTTTTTGTTTTTCTAAAATTGGTATTTTTACTATTGGTTATAAGTGATACAATTTTATTGCAAAAAAAAAAAAAAAGCCCAAGTAAATAAAGTAGAACATGAAAGTCTTTCCACAGGGCTGGGCGCAGTGGCTTGTACATGTAATGCTAGTACTCTGGGAGGCCCAGGCAGGTGAATTGCTTGAACTCAGGAGTTCCAGACCATCCTGAGCAAAAGTGAGACCATGTCTCTACTAAAAATAGAAAAAAAAAAAGAACTAGCCAGGTATTGTGGTGGGCACCTGTAGTCCTAGCTACTCAGGAAGCTGAAGGAAGAGGATCGCTGGAGCCTAAGAGTTTAACGTTGCTGTGAGCTATGATGCCATGCCCCTCTACCTAAGCAACAGAGTGAGACTCTGTCTCAAAAGAAAAAAAAAGTCTTCCCATAATCTCACCTCGCAGAGACATGAGAAGTGTGCTGGAGCCTGCTTGCACTGGCTTGTTCAAGTTGATTGTGTTCATCTCTTCCCAAATGTGTGTGCAATAGCTATATATATACCGATAGCTTGAAATCAGCCATGGCAGGAGTATTTGCACCATAAATTGGCAAATACCTCATATCAGGACTTTTTTTCCCCTGGAGAATTGGTTGTTAAACTTTCACTAGCACATCAGGATACATCCTCCTAGACTTTTTCTGCATATTTAAATATATGTTTACAAAAACATAGAAGACATTCAATTTTCCTTTTTCAGTCTTTTGGGTCCCCCACCCCAGACCAAGTCTCACTCTGTTGCTGGGGCTAGAATGCATAGCTCACTGTACCTTCAGACTCCTGAAATCAAATGATCCTTCTCTGTCAGCCTCTTGAGTAACTGGGACTACAGGCGTGTGCCACCATGCCCAGCTAATTTTTCTCTTCTGTATTTTTGTAGAGATGAGGTCTCACTATATTGCGCAAGCTGGTCTATAACTCCTGGCCTCAAGCAATCCTCGTGTCTCCATCTTCCAAAGTGCTGGAATTACAGGCATGAGCCATCATGCTCAGCCTGTTGGAACAATTTTCCTTTCATGGGTATTTTGATTGGTTCCAATTTCTGGCTATTACAAATGTCAAGTTAAAAAACAAACAAACAGGGTGGTGCCTGTAGCTCAAGGAGTAGGGCGCCGGTCCCATATGCCGGAGGTGGCGGGTTCAAATAAATAAAAAACAAACAACAACAACAAAAAAACAAGTGTCTCTAGCACTCTGGGAGGCCAAGGTGGGTAGATTGCCTGAGCTGGGTTTGAGACCATCCTGAGCAATTTTTAGACCCCATCTTAAAATAGCCAGGCAGGCATTGTGGCAAGTGCCTGTAGTCCCAGCTACTCCGGAGGCTGAGGCAAGAGAATCACTTGAGCCCAAGAGTTAGAGGTTGCTGTGACACTGTGGCACTCTATCGAGGGTGACATACTGAGACTCTGTCTCAAAACAAAAACTCAGAAAATCAAAAACCACAAAAATGTCCTGAAAGCCATAATTTAAATAATCACATACTATTTCAGTTTATAGACATTTGATAATTAATGTAATCAACACCCTCCTATGTTGTTTGCAATATTTTCCTATACTGTAAGTAATATTATAATAAACTCTCTTATAATCGTTATGTGACTCTACTTCCCTAAGATAAATTCTGTGGTACACAATTACAGAATCAAGGGTAAAAATATTTTGATCACATTTTGATGCATATTATCAGCTTCAGATTCAATATTTAGAAATAAGTTTGTTTTTGGGGCGGCGCCTGTGGCTCAATGAGTAGGGCGCCCGCCCCATATGCCGAGGGTGGCGGGTTCAAACCCAGCCCCGGCCAAACTGCAACAAAAAGAAAATAGCCGGGCGTTGTGGCGGGTGCCTGTAGTCCCAGCTGCTCGGGAGGCTGAGGCAAGAGAATCGCGTAAGCCCAAGAGTTAGAGGTTGCTGTGAGCCGTGTGACGCCACGGCACTCTACCTGAGGGCAGTACAGTGAGACTCTGTCTCTACAAAAAAAAAAAAAAAAAAAAGTGTGTGGCTCTGCGCCTGTGGCTCAAGCAGCTAAGGCACTAGCCACATACACCTGAGCTGGTGGGTTCGAATCCAGCCCGGGCCTGCCAAACAACAATGATGGCTGCAACCAAAAAATAGCTGGGCGTTGTGGTGGGTGCCTGTAGTCCCAGCTACTTGGGAGGCAGAAGCAGGAGAATCACTTGAGTCCAGGAGTTGGAGGTTGCTGTGAGCTGTGATGCCACAGCACTCTACCCAGGGCGACAGCTTGAGGCTCTGTCTCAAAAAAGAGAAGGAAAAAAGGGCGGCGCCTGTGGCTCAGTCGGTAAGGCGCTGGCCCCATATACCGAGGGTGGCGGGTTCAAACCCGGCCCCGGCCAAACTGCAACCAAAAAATAGCCGGGCGTTGTGGTGGACGCCTGTAGTCCCAGCTACTCGGGAGGCTGAGGCAAGAGAATCGCTTAAGCCCAGGAGTTAGAGGTTGCTGTGAGCTGTGTGAGGCCACGGCACTCTACCGAGGGCCATAAAGTGAGACTCTGTCTCTACAAAAAAAAAAAAAAAAAAAAAAAAAAAAAAAAAGAGAAGGAAAAAAAAAGTGTGTACATGTGTGCTTGCGCGTCCAGAAGTTAAACTTATCTCTACATCAGTATGAATCACTATTAACCTAAAATGCCACACCCATTTAAATTAAGGGATTAACCCTGCCTGTCGTTTCCTTAATGAGTAAGGAAATAAATTGCAGTCAAGGAAATAAAAACTTCACTGGACTCTTTAGGGAAATTTCATCTTACAGGGTCCAAGAAAAAATTTTATGTTTTTTTTTTTTTTCGTAGAGACAGAGTCTCACTTTATGGCCCTCGGTAGAGTGCCGTGGCCTCACACAGCTCACAGCAACCTCCAATTCCTGGGCTTAAGCGATTCTCTTGCCTCAGCCTCCCGAGCAGCTGGGACAGGCGCCCGCCACAACGCCCGGCTATTTTTTGGTTGCAATTTGGCCGGGGCCGGGTTTGAACCCGCCACCCTCGGTATATGGGGCCGGCGCCTTACCGACTGAGCCACAGGCGCCGCCCCAAGAAAAAATTTTAAAGTGTTCTAAAAAGGTTCAGAGTTCCCTTATTTAAATATATCACCTTATCAGCAGAGGTTAAAAATCAGAGGGCTGGGTGGCGGCTGTGGCTCAAAGGAGTAGGGCGCGGGGCCCCATATGCCAGAGGTGACAGGTTCAAACCCAGCCCTGGCCAAAAACTGGAAAAAAAAAAAAAAAAAAAAATCAGAGGGCTTCTAGCTGAAAAATACTTCCTTAGTGTTTTCTAGTCTTAAAAATACTGCTTTTTTTTTTAGAGACAGAGTCTTACTTTGTCACCCCTGGTAGAGTGCCTGGCATCACAGTTCACAGCAACCTCCAGCTCTTGGGCTTAGGCAATTCTCTTGCCTTACCCTACAGAATAGCTGGGACTACAGGTAACCTGACACACCCCCAGCTATTTTTTCATTGTAGTTTGGCCGGGGCTGGGTTGAACCCGCCAGTATGGGGGCCGGCACCCTCCCCACTTGAGCCATAGGCATTACTACCCTGTTTTGTTGTTTTTAATTGGGAAAAAACAGAAACCAAATGGATAAACACTGCCTAATTTTGTTATAAGAATGTTTTGATTACTGTTAATATCTACTAATATTCTTCAAATTTTCTCTTCTCTCCTTCAGATCACACACAAATTTCTTGCTTAAAAAAATTTTTTTTTTTGTAAGCATCCATTTACTAACAAAAATTGTTAAAGGTGTGTGTGTGTTATCTCATTTTGCAGCTTGAGATCTTTTCAGGATGTACCATCACCATCTTGTGGCTTTTTTCCATATTACCATTAAGGATTTTAATACTGCAGTTTTTTTGCTTTTGTTTTTTTTGCGATTGCAAGCATGAAAATCAGCATATCTCCCCTTGGTAATCCTCTCTTGGTGAGAAGAGATACACTGAGGGTCAGATACCACCTGTTCCCACCAACAGTGAGACGGTATCTCTGCATTTATGCTGTGTTATCACACGATTCCAGAATAACCAGCTGAATAAGGAAATCCACCGAAGAAAATGAATCAAAGTAGTTTAACCGTGATGTGAATTTTAGTTTTGTGTTTGAGCTGACTCTGAAAGACTTGGGGCAGGACCCCCCACTCTGCCCTGAGCTCTGACGACCCCAATCAACCGCAAGAGACAGCGCTTGATGCAAATAGCAAGAGGATTTTATTCCAGCATGCTGGGGCTTGACTCACAACTCTTTTAGGAGCCGAGGAGTCAAGCCCTGAACAGCAGGTTTTACAAGTTTATAAAGGCAAAAACCATAAAGTAGGGAGGGGCAGCAGACATAGCAGGGGCTTTAGGGAGGGGTAGCAGACATAGGGGCTTTTCCAGATAAGAAGAACTCTGGTTCATTACTCATCTGTCTTAAGACAAGATCAGCAGTTAAACATTTGCTTAGCTTTTTTCTTTCAGAACCAGTTACCGCTTATCTGCTTCAGCTTGGGGCTATTTCCTAGGACAGTTACAAAAGGTTACATTCTTATGGTAGGGGGCGAGGGGTGCTGCTACATATCTGGTCACCCCCCCCTTTTTGGATTTGGTAGTACTTTCCTTCAACTCTGGCGATTCCCTTTTGTTTATAAAAAACCTTGATTGGCAGGGGAGTCTAAATTGCCTTTTTCCTCCGCCTTCTATCATTGGGTCGTTTTCCCACGTTTGTTTTATTTTTTATTTATTTATTTATTTATTTTTGTAGAGACTGAGTTTCACTTTATTGCCCTCGGTAGAGTGTCGTGGCATCACACAGCTCACAGCAACCTCCAACTCCTGGGCCTAGGCGATTCTCCTGCCTCCGCCTCCTGAGTAGCTGGGACTACAGGCACCCGCCACAACGCCCGGCTATTTTTTTGTTGCAGTTTGGCCGGGGATGGGTTTGAACTGGCCACCCTTGGTTTATGGGGCCAGCGCTCTGCTCACTGAGCCACAGGCGCCCTGCTCATTGAGCCACAGGTGCCGCCCCTCCACTTTTGTTTTCATATTGCCCCATCTCAGTACTATTTTATTATGTGCTTAAAAAATTAGTTGTTCCATCCTCTTGTTGATGTTTCCTCCTTTCCCTTTGTCTCTTGATTTTTTTTTTTTTTTCTTTTTGGCCAGGGCTGGGTTTGAACCCACCACCTCTGGCATATGGGACCGGCGCCCTACTCCTTGAGCCATAGGCGCCGCCCTGTCTCTTGATTTTTTCCTTCTTTTCTCTCCTTCCTTATACTTCTCAGTTTTAGTTTCTCTGGTATCCTTGGTGCATATCACTTTTCTTATTGAGCTTTTCTACCCCCCTCACACCTGTGGCTCCACACCTGCCCCCCCCCCCCCACCTTTCTTTGTTCCTTCTAATTCCTTCCTGCAGAGGCTGTTCCTGCTCTCATGCGCGAGTGCGCTGACCTCATCCTGCCTGCTGCCTAGGTCTTTTAAGGACATAGCTCCCTGGTAACCCTTCAGCTTCAGAAAAGAGGCTAAATGCTACCTACTCAAGGAAGCCCATCCCTAAACCCAGCTCTATATTTAAGGGGAAAGGTTTCAAAAGGACAGCCTTTGCTTCTGTCCCAAGAAATCGTTTCTGACTCATTACCTTTTTCTGTTTTGGGTTTTTTTTTTCTTCACATAAATCTGAATTTTCACAGGAAATGTACCAGGAACTTTTCCAAGCTCATATTTCCTTGTCCAAACTCTCATTTGCATAGGGAACAATCATTTACTAGCGCTTTGGAGTTGACACTTGCATCTTATAAAAGTGAGTTAGATTAATGGTGGTGGAGGAAAGAGGTCTGGGAAAAGAGTTTGCTATCATTTTGGAAAACAGCTTAAATTTAATTATGGGAAGTATGTTTTCTGTCTTTTTCTGGATACCCTGGAAGCTCTTCCATGAGGTAATCAGCTTTACCTTCAAATACCTTTTATAATTCCAACTGGATAAACAGGGCTCCCATGCAAAAATAAATTATTTGGGGCAACAAATATGAGTCCCAATTTATAATGTATTATGCACATCCCACGATGGATTAGGAGAATAACACATGAGCTTTTGTTTTATTAGCCCAGGAGCCTTCAGACTCTGAAGACCTCATAGAATCACAGATACCATAGTCATAAATCCTAAATGCCAAGTAAGTAGGAAAAATATAGTTGAGTAAAGGATATGCTACTTAAATTTTTTTTTCCTGCTTTTACAACCAATACATGTTTATTATAGAAAATGTAGAAAACATTAAAAAGAGCAAAATAGGTCAGTGCCTGTGGCTCAGTGAGTAGGGCGCTGGCCCCACATCCAGAGGGTGGTGAATTTGAACCTGGCCCTTGCCAAATTGCAATAAAAAAATAGCCAGAGGGCGGTGCCTATTGCTCAAAGGAGTAGGGCACCAGCCCCATATACCAGAGGTGACAAGTTCAAACCTGGCCCCTGCCAAAAACAGCAAAAAAAAAAAAATTTGAGCTTTTCATGGGCAGCGCCTGTGGCTCAAGGAGTAGGGTGTTGGCCTCATATGCTGGGGGTGGCGGGTTCAAACCTGGCCTGCGGCCAAAAACTGCAAAAAAAAAAAAAAAATAGCCGGACATTGTGGTGGGTGCCTGTAGTCCCAGCTACTCAGAAGGCTGAGGCAAGAGAACCCTGTAAGCCCAGGAGTTGCAGGTTGCTGTGAGCTGTGACACCACAGCACTCTACCAAGGGTGATAAAGTGAGACTCTGTCTCTAAAAAAAAAAAAAAGCTGCCTTCACAATGCTGGAGGCAATAAAAAATAAAATAAAATAAAAAGAGCAAAATAAAAAATCTTAGTGTCCAGAACTAACTAAACACTTCTGATATTTTGGAATCTTTTTCTATTTCTAAATTTATTTATTTACTTATTTATTTTATTTTTTGAGCCAGAGTCTCAAAGAGTCCTCTTGCCTCAGCCTACTGAGTAGCTAGGACTACAGGTGCTCACCACAACTCCTGCTTACTTTTTCTTCTCTCTCTCTCTCTCTCTCTTTTTTTTATTAAATCATAGCTGTGTACATCAATGCAATTATGGGGTACAATGTTCTGGTTTTATATACAATTTGAAATATTTTCATCAAACTGGTTAACATAGCCTTCGGGGCATTTTCTTAGTTATTGTGTTAAGACATTTATATTCTACATTTAGTAAATTTCACATATACCCTTGTAAAATGCACTGTAGGCAAGGTTCCACCAATTACCCTCCCACCACTCAGCCTCCTCCTTCCCCTCCCCTCCCCTCCTTCTCCCTTTTCCCCATATTCTTGGGCTATAATTGGGTTATAGCTTTCATATGAAAGCTATAAATTGGTTTCATAGTAGGGTTGAGTACATTGGATACTTTTTCTTCCATTCTTGAGATACTTGCTAAGAAGAATATGTTCCAGCTACATCCATGTAAAAATAAAAGAGGTAAAGTTTCCATCCTTCTTTAAGGCTGCATAATATTCCATGGTATACATATACCACAATTTACTAATCCATTCGTGGATCGATGGGCACTTGGGCTTCTTCCATGACTTAGTAATTATGAATTGGGCTGCAATAAACATTCTGATACAAATATCTTTGCTATAATGTAATTTTTGGTCTTCTGGATATAAACCTAGTAGAGGAATTATAGGATCCAATGGCAGGTCTATTTTTAGATCCCTAAGTGTTCTCCATACATCTTTCCAAAAGGAACATATTAGTTTGCATTCCCACCAGCAGTGTAGAAGTGTTCCCTTTTCTCCACATCCACGCCAACATCTCTGGTCTTGGGATTTTGTGATATGGGCTAATCTTACTGGAGTTAGATGATTATCTCAATGTAGTTTTGATTTGCATTTCTCTGATGATTAAGGATGATGAGCATTTTTTCATATGTCTGTAGGCCGGGCACCTGTCTTCTTCAGAGAAGTTTCTCTTCAAATCCCTTGCCCAGCCTGCGATGGGATCACTTGTTTTTTTTCTCTTTTTTTTTAAAGTAGGAGAAGGTCTCCTGCTCTCACTTGACCTCAAGCAATTCGCCCGCCTCAGCCTCCCAGAGTGCTGGGATTACAAGCGTGAACACCACTCCCGGCTAATTCTAAATTTAATTTTAATTTTGGATACAATCACTTGGTACAAAATTTAAAAATCACTCATAGTGAAAGTGAATTTTCTCTCCTGCCCTATCATCTAGTTCAGTTCCTTAGCTCATCTCCTTGGAGGAAATCACTGTTTCCCACTTCTGATGTAGTCTTCCAGAGACAGTCTCTCCATTCACATGCTAGACATACACACATTTAAATTTTAATTTTATGTAGGTTTATATGCATACTCTTCATAATTTTTTTCTTACTTACCCACATATCTTGAACATAAAACATTCCCTACTAAACTTAATGACTTATGTGTGTGTGATGTTTCAAAAGTCAAATAGTCCTACTAAACTAAAAATATTCAGCATTTATTACTATGACTAAGCAAGTCTTATTAGCTGTGTGACTTAGAGCAAAAAAGGCAAAACCACTTAGCTTCTCTGTACTTCCTTCAAATTCTTGACACATGAAATAGGAATATGTGTAATAGAATCTATCTCGTGGGTTTGTTGTGCAAATTGAGCAAGTTAGTTCTGGTCCATAATCTCTTATTCACAATTCTGAAATCCGAAAAACTCTGAAATTGAACGCTCTTTCATAATTCCTTTGGTGGTAAATGCTGGCCCGAACTGACCTACAGCTACTTAAAGTTTGTTTATCTGAATTTTCATGCATTTTACCATAGAAGTTTCATTTTGATTATAGGATTCTTGTCAGACCCAACTTGAGGTGGTAAGTAATAATGAGTTTAGGCCCCGCATTATCTTTCTAAAATCTGGGGAAAAAACTAAATTGTAAAACACATATGTCCCCAAAGGCTTTAAAGGGTAAGGGGCTGTGAACTTGTATATAAAAAGCACTTAAAACAACATATCTTATGTGTTACCTGTTTATTATCATCTTAGCCACACAATGTACTATATATCTGTAGTATACCCACTTTGTTTTTCTCGGAGTTAATAATTATCTTGGTTTTCTGTTTGCTTAGTTTTAATGTGTCACTTAAAACATTTTTATATTTTTAGCCGGGCGTTGTGGCGCGCGCCTATAGTCCCAGCTACTCAGGAGGCTGAGGCAGGAGAATCGCTTAAGCCCAGGAGTTGGAGGTTGCTGTGAGCTGTGTGAGGCCACCGCACTCTACCGAGGGCCATAAAGTGAGACTCTGTCTCTACAAAAAAAAAAAAAAACAAAGCAAAACTTTTTTATGTTTTAAAAATACCTTTAAAAAAGATATTTAAAGGGTGGCATCTGTGGCTCAAAGGGGTAGGGCGCCAGCTCCATATGCCGGAGGTGGCGGGTTCAAACCCAGCCCTGGCCAAAAACTGCAAAAAAAAAAAAAAAAAAAAGATATTTAAAAATATCTTAAATAAAGATATTTAAAAATGTCTTTTAAAAATATTCAAGTAGATCAGATGTAAATATATAAAACTCAAAGTGTATATATTTATAACTTTGTTAATATGTCCCTTTATTGTATCTCACCCTCCTCAGAAGGGGGCAATCTTCTGAGAATAGACACTTGGTCTATTTTGTTGCTTGTTGTATCTCCAGTAGCTAGAATAGTTTCTGGTACAGAGATGACATTCAAATCTTATTGGGTTAATGGCTGTAGCAAGCATTCTATCTCTTCTATTCCATCTCAGCCTGTTCTCTCTAGGAAATTAATGCCCTCTTGCTCCCATCTGGACCAGCTGCCTTCTGGGCCTGCAGGTCTAATTATCATCCTGGTAATTCCTTTTTCCTCTTTCTACTGTTGGGTTTCCTGCCTTAAAGCTTTCCTCTTCCTCGCTATAGTTCCTCATTTTGATGGACCGCATTTCATAGACTGAAAAAAATAATAGAACTCCATACTTGATTACCTCCTTAAATTGACTTAATTTTCATAGTCCAGACATGCTCCACATGTACGTATCAGTACAGTAAGCCTAGTTTCTTAGGTTGACTACCTCTGTATGTTTACCGGTTTGTTACAGTCCTTTAGGTAGTCAACAGACTGTATATTTAAACAAGTCTTCCAATTGCTATGGCTAAACAATTAACTCAAAACTTAGTGTATTATGCCACCACATCCATTTATTATCTCCTGGTTTCTGTGAGACAGGATTGAGGCCAACCTCCATGGGACACTTGTGACTTGGGGTCTCCCATCAAGGTTGCATTCACATGGAATTTGGAGTTGGAACTGCAGGTCTACAGCAGATGGGGGTTGGTCTAGCATCTCTTTGCGTAGTTTCATTGGTCTCTGTGGCCTCCTTTGGTCTTTTTCACAGCACAGAGCACAGTGTAGTTGCACTGCTTATGTAGAGGCTGGCTTCCCTTGAATATCATTACTCTTGTACTTAATGATAGTTTGGTGGGTATAGAATTCTAGGATGGATTATTTTTCTCCACGATTTTGAAAGCAGTTCTCTGTAGTTTTCTAGATTTCCAAATTGTTGAGAAGTCTGGGGCGGCGCCTGTGGCTCAAGGAGTAGGGTGCTGGTCCCATATGCCGGAGGTGGCGGGTTCAAACCCAGCCCCAGCCAAAAACCACACAAAAAAAGGAGAAGTCTGATGTCATTTTCATTCCAGAGTTTTCACATATCAGCTGATGTTTTTCCTCTAGAAACTTTTATTTATTTATTTATTTTTCTGATTTTTTTTTTTTTGTTTGTCTGTTTTAGAGACAGAGTCTTACTTTATTGCCCTTGGTAGAGTGCTGTGGCACCACAGCTCACAGCAACCTGGGCTTAGGTGATCCTCTTGCCTCAGCCTCCCAAGTAGCTGGGACTACAGGTGTTCGCCACAACACCTGGCTATTTTTTTGTTGCCGTTTGTCCAGGGCTGGGTTTGAACCCACCACCCTGGGTATATGGGGCCAGCACTCTACTCCCTGAGCCTCAGGCGCCGCCCCTCTGGAAACTTTTAGAATGTTCCTTTCATCTCCAGTGCTCTGAAATTTCATGTGAATCGGGGAAAAGATTTGATAAGCTAGAAGTCTTGCTTGATTGAATTTTAGGTTCTGCTCAATGTTATGCCTCAATAACTGGGCTCCCTCCTATTACATCACTAATCTAGCATGAATCATCCTTAGAAACTTTTCCTGACACCTACCCATATTGGTCATTATCTGAATTTCAATTCTTGGGCACCTAACATAGTTAATAATTAACTTCTAAAACTGGAATTCTTCAGATGTTTTAGAGTATTTGCTTCATTTCCCCCAAACTCTTTTATATAAAGAAATCATGCTTGTTATTTTTTATGTCCCTGTAGCACCACTTAGGGATCTAATTCAGTAAGGAATTTAATAAAGGCAGACTGTGTGTGAATACTCTTGTGTCTTCTAAGAAAGGAGCAGCCCAACTGTTTGTTTAGCGCTACAGGGAGAAACTGCAGGGTTGCTCTTTTCCTCTCTGCAGGTCAGATGAAACTGTTTCCTTCTAAAGGCTCACTCCTTCCACAAAGTTCTCAGAAAAGCCACATGATTCTCCTGTGGCGTGGCAGTTTATTATAAATAGAGTGGATTTTCAGTTAATATATTTCATTTATCCAAGCTGTTGTTTTTCCTTTACGTCTTTAAGATGTTACACGAACTTAAAAACACATATTCCTATTTTGTGACTTGGTGTAAGCATGTATTTTATAAATTTTTAAGGTTTTCTTGCTATCTTGTAACAATGTTTGTAATGATACATTAATTGTGGTATGTACTCAATCTAGTTGAATCTTTGTTCTTTATGTATATTATGGTGTTGAGGATCTATTTTCACCTTATGAAAGCAGAACATGGGACAAAAGAGACAACCAAGAAACAAAGAAGATAAAGCTACTCTGGAGTTGTTTTAATTGAAATTTATTTATTTATTTATTTTAAGAAAAGGTCTCTTGCTCTGTCTCCTGGGCTAGAGTACAGCATGTGATCATAGGTCCCTGCAACCTCAAACTTCTGTATTCAGCCTCTCAAGCAGTGAGTGTTCAACACCATGCCTGTCTAACTTTTTGTGGAGACAGGGTCTCGTTGTTGAATTCCTGGGCTCAAGTGATCCTTCCACCTCAGCCTCCGGAAGTGTTAAGATTACAGGTGTGAGGGCAGTGCCTGTGGCTCAAAGGAGTAGGGCACTGGCCCCATATGCCAGAGGTGGCAGGTTCAAACCCAGCCCTGGCCAAAAACAGCAAAAAAAAAAAGATTACAGGTGTGAGACACCAAGTGTGGCCTGGTGTTGTTTAATCTAATCACACACTTAACAGGTAAAATTCTCCATTCCTGGGAACAAATAAAGAGATTATTTTAACATCCAAAGTTGACTTCCTCTAGTTATTTGGATTATAATTAAAAACAAAAAACAAAGTTAAATTAGTCATACACAAACCAAATAGGATGGAATTCTTTACATCTGGGAGTAAATGAGTTATTTTAGCACTCCAAACTTCAATTAAGATGATAATCTCAAAAAAAAAAAAAAAAAGATAACCTCAGGTAAGACGTTACAGGAAAATAATTGTGATTGATTTAGCTGAAGTCCAATCTTGTGTATCATATCCTATATGAAGAAAGGCAGTGAGTAAAGAAGGACTTTACCTAACAAAAGCAACCTGGTGTAACCTGGTTTCTTGCACCCTCAATGAATCCCCAAAAATAAAAAAAGAAGAGGAAGAAAGGCAGTAAGTAGGTCCTGAGGAAAAAAATAGGTAAAAAAATGAGTGGGTGGCACCTGTGCCTCAGTGGGTAGGGCGCTGGCCCCATATACCAAGGGTGGTGGGTTCAAATCTTGCCCCCGCCAAACTGCAACAAAAAAATAGCCAGGCCTGTGGCAGGCGCCCATAGTTCCAGCTACTTGGGAGGCTGAGGCAAGAGAATCAGCTAAGCCCAGGAGTTGGAGTTTGCTGTGAGCTGTGTGATGCCATGACACTCTACCAAGGGCAGTAAGTGAGACTCTGTTTCTACACACACACACACACACACACACAAAATGAGTAAAAGAAGAGTTGAAAAGATAATGAGTAGAAGAGCAGTGTTCAGCATAAAGTATAGCAAAATCAAAAACAAAAACTCTATCAAAGAGCCACAAGTTTTTTGTCTTACACTATTTGTATGGAAAAAACAAATCCATCTTGCTAGCCAGGACTATTGGCCTGGTGATTCAGCAGGCCATGTTGTCATTCAATTTGTTACAATTTAATCAATGTACTTTTAATGGATAGTACTCTACACGAAAATGAAACCGAATCACTATCAAATAGAGTACTTGTTTTTTCCAATATTCCAGATAGTTTTCGGGTGATCCATATGCTACTCTTACATCATGTATTTTATTTTATTTTTTTTTCTCTTTTTTTTGTAGAGACAGAGTCTCACTTTATGGCCCTCGGTAGAATGCCGTGGCCTCACACAGCTCACAGCAACCTCCAACTCCTGGGCTTAAGCAATTCTCTTGCCTCAGCCTCCCGAGTAGCTGGGACTACAGGCGCCCGCCACAACGCCCGGCTATTTTTTGGTTGCAGTTTGGCCGGGGCCGGGTCTGAACCCACCACCCTCGGTATATGGGGCCGGCGCCCTACTCACTGAGCCACAGGCGCCGCCCTACATCATGTATTTTATATGTGACAGCTCTGGAATTGATGATTATTGATGATTATTTTTTTTCAGAGATGAGGTCTTGCTCTGTTGCCATGGCTAGAGCGCAGTGACATGATCATAGCTCACTGTAACCTCAAACTTCTGTGCTCAAGCATCCTTCTGCCTTGGTCTCCCAAAGTGTTGGGATTTCAGGTGTCAGCCACTGTCTCCAGCTTCCACCTCTTAATACTGAACCCTATCAAGTACTCCTATGTGCAATAAAAATATATCTTATAATCTCCAAGCTAAAAATTCATTGTTGCTTCTCCAAGACCCAAACTCTCATAATGGCCTAATTAGGTAAGATTTAACACAAGATGTTAACACAAGATTTAACATAAAATTAAAAAAACTAAAATTTAACTAAGTTTACCTAAAGAGACCCAACTCTCTCACTTGTGCAAATCACTTCATTTCTTTGAGCCCCTGTAAGGGGGGTTTATCTAGGATTGGCTATTCATGAAAATTCTCTTAGTGCCTGACTTTATAATGTACTTATAACTGTAGCAACATTTCCTAGCAAACCCAATTTTTTTCTTGCAAAACAAAATAGCCAATAGAACCCTCTGAATAGTATTTTTCTAGCTGCAGATTGTAATCCATTAGTAAATCATCAAATCAGTTTAGGGGATTGCATTACCTGCCAGCACTTTTAAAAATCAAAACTAAAATAGAATAAAATAAAAGAGAATAGAACATCTCAGAGTGCATCTTAGTAGTAAGAGAAATAATGTTTTGTGAAATATTTGTCTCAGTTATACATAAAGTATATAAACTTAAAGTGTACATGAAGTGGGGTAGGGTATATCTCATTACATTTTCTGCACCTGTAACAGAATACTGCAGAGAGGGCAATTTATTAATGTAAGTTTACTTGGCTCAACAGTTTTGGAGGCTGGAAATTACAAGACCGTGGCACTGGGGTACTGGCATCTGGTGAGGGTCACCCATGGCAGAAGGCAGAAGCGAGCATGAGAGACATAAAATGGAGGCTGAATTCACCTTTTTTTTTTTTTTTGTAGAGACAGAGTCTCACTTTATGGCCCTTGGTAGAGTGCCATAGCATCACACAGCTCACAGCAACCTCTAACTCCTGGGCTTAAGCGATTCTCTTGCCTCAGCCTCCCGCGTAGCTGGGACTACAGGCGCCCGCCACAACACCCGGCTATTTTTTGGTTGCAGTTCAGCTGGGGCCGAGTTTGAACCTTCCACCCTCGGTATATTGGGCCGGCGCCCTATCGACTGAGCCACAGGCGCCGCCCTGAATTCACCTTTTTAGTAGAAGACCACTCCAGCATTAACTAACCCATTCCTGTAGTAACAGTATTAATTGTTCAGGATAGAGCCTATGCCACCTCTTAATACTGTCACAGTGGCAATTAAATTTCAGGAGTTTTGGAGGGGATATCCACACCACAACAGGATGAAAAATCTATGATGCTTGGGAAATTCTAAAGCTGTGGTTGTCACAACGTGGCTGGATGAAGACCCTTCCAGAGATCTAAGACAGCTTCCCTCTTTCAGTTAACAAGTATGTCTGTGAGACCAGATTTTCTCGCCCGCTTCCATTACAACATGGCTCAATAGATTGAATGACAGAAGCAGCTATGATAATCTGTCTTCCTTTGAGCCAGATAGGAAAGATTATTTTCAAACTTGTAAAACGATTCCATACTTCTAATTATTTTTTAGGGGAAAAAAAATAGTCATTTAAAACTGAAAAAAAGGAATTTAGGTCAACATGTCTATTTAATTAAAAAAAAAATTTTTTTTTAAATACATAGTCTCACTCTGTCGCGGTAGGCAGAGTGCACTGGAGTCATAGCTCACAGCAACCTCAAACTTTTGGGCTCAAGCGATCCTCTTGCCTCAGCCTCCCAAGTAGTTGGGACTACAGGCACCTGTCTCAAGGCCTGGCTAGTTTTTCTATTTTTGGTAGGGATGGGGTCTTGCTCTTGCTCAGGGTGGTCTTGAACTCCTGAGCTCAGGCAATCCACCCTCCTAGGCCTCTCAAAGTGCTAAGATTACAGGCGTGAGCCACTGGTCCTGCCCAACGTGTGTATTTTAAATTAATATTTTTAAAATTTCTGCTTTAACTACTAATATGGTAACTATCAATAGCTATTAACCCGCATAAAGCTTTTTGTAGCACTAAGCAATTTTTAACATGGTCAAGGGGTTCTGAGATTGAACAATTTGAGTCTTGCTGCGCAGAACAAAGAGCTTCAGGCCTGATTCGTGATAGGTTTAACTCGGCCTGGGGCCCTTCACCCCCAGATCACTAAACACGGCCCGCTCCCCCACACCCGAAACGCAGGACGCTCCGTGGGGTGAAGGTAGCATTCTGGGGTGTAGTAGCAGATATTAACGAAATGGCTGGGCTTGACGACCACGAGGCGCAGCAGAGAGGGGGTTCACCACGCAAACAAAAAGTAGGTCACAGAAGGGAAGGAGTCTAGCGAGGGAAATTTTGCGACACCGTCGTGTTTCGTTGGTTCTTTGCCGTAAAGGCAGGCGCGGAGCTGACCCCAGCCTAGGCGGCCTAGAGGGGAGCGGCAATGGCGGATATGGAAGATCTGTTCGGGAGCTACGCCGACAGCGATGCTGAGCGTAAAGGTGGGATTGGCTGGGCTTCCGAGGAGGGGTGCGTGTCTGGGCTTCAGCTGTGGGTACTGGACAGCCGTGGAGGCTCTGGCACAGAGCAGGAGATGGCGTTTGGTCCTTTCCTGTCTCAGCGCCCCCTGCGCTCCCGGCGGTGGCACTCTCCCGGTGGTCGGGAATGGTGGGACAAGCGCAGAGTCTCTGCCTCGAAGTTCAGTGGAGCATGTGGTTCCTGGAGCGAAGGAGGCGCAGGGCAGGGGCAGAGATGGAGCGACCCTGCGCAGCCCGGAAAGGACCTTTGGGGTCTTGCTCTGCCCTGCCTTGCACAGGACAGCGCAGAGTAAGGGCTGTTTGTGAATGAATGGAAATGAGGTGTTCAGGAATATGGGGATGGGTGGACGAATTTATACAGAGGGCTCAGAATGCCCTCTCGAATGAAACGAGAGTATGGAGTGATAGGAAACTTGAGATGTCTGGATGAGACGTCTGGGACGGATACTGGGAAGGGGCCACACATGGGTATTATGCACGGGAGAGAATATGTCCTCTGAGAGCTTGTGCAGAAACTCCAGAATTTGAGTCTGCACTGTTAGACTGGGGAGCGTATGCGGTCTATGTTTGGAGAGGAGGGGTGGATTTGTTGGTGAAAACTATCCTCTGCCGCCGGAGTAGCTCAAACTACAGGTGTTTGAAATGTCAATAAGAGCTATATAAAGTGGGAAGGGACCCAAGACCAAGTTCAGAATTCTTTTTTCTTTTTTTTTTTGAGACAGCCTCAAGCTGTCGCCCCGGGTAGAGTGCTGTAGCATCATAGCTCACAGTAACCTCCAACTTCTGGGCTTAAGCGATTCTCTTGCCTCAGCCTCCCAAGTAGCTGGGACCACAGGCGCCCGCCACAACGCCCGGCTATTGGTTGCAGCGGTCATTGTTGTTTGGCGGGCCCGGGCTTGATTCGAACCCTCCAGCTCAGGTGTATGTGGCTGGTGCCTTAGCCGTTTGAGCCGCAGGCACCGAGCCCAAGTTCAGAATTCTAGAAACCCTCCAGGCTCCAAGTAGTGTATCTATCCTTTCATTGACAAAGAGCATTGTTGTGGTTGTCCCTCCCCCCATTTCTCTTTCTCCAATTTATTCATAATTTATAGAGTGTGGTGAAGGGAGCACTAGGTGGAGGTACAGAGAACTAAATTCTTTTTTTGTGTGTGTGTGTTTTTTGGCCGGGGCTGGGTTTGAACCCGCCACCTCCGGCATATGGGACCGGCGCCCTACTCCTTGAGCCACAGGCGCCGCCCTTTTTGTTGTTGTTGTTGTAGAGACAGAGTTTCACTTTATGGCCCTCGGTAGAGTTCCGTGGCGTCACACAGCTCACGGCAACCTCCAACTCCTGGGCTTAGGCGATTCTCCTGCCTCAGCCTCCCAAGTAGCTGGGACTACAGGCGCCCGCCACAACGCCCAGCTATTTTTTTGTTGCAGTTTGGCCGGGCTCAGTTTGAACCCGCCACCCTCGGTATATGGGGCTGGCGCCCTGCTCAGTGAGCCACAGGCGCCGCCCAGAGAACTAAATTCTAATGTGTGGATTCTGCCAGGATGAGTATCCAGGAGGTTCTTCTAGTTAGTGTAAGCGTGGAAGTACCGAACCCTGTATACTAACTCTTATTTCATTGTCTTTTCTAATGTTTTCATTTTACTGTCATTTCTACTTATCTGTATCCCATTCACCCTTTAAGGCGCAGTTCTATGTGAACCCTCCCATGACTCATTTTCATGAAGTTGTCATTCATTCAATAAGTATTTATTGATCCCCTTTCATGTTCTAACTACTTTGCTAGGTGTTGGGGATATAATGATGAAAAGATAGTCATGCCATCCCCACAGCTTACATCCATGCGTGATGCATATTTAATAGATAATTGGATGGGTAGAAGCAGTATTTTTTTTTTTTTAATTTCTTTTTTTTTTTTTGTGGTTTTTGGCCAGGGCTAGGTTTGAACCCGCCACCTCTGGCATATGGGACTGGCGCCCTACTCCTTGAGCCACAGGCGCCGCCCGAAGCAGTATTTTTTAAGAAGCACCTGCAGTGCTTCCCCATTGGAAACACAGTGTGTGGGCAAGTGGTGTGTGGAGCTGGTTGCTTCTCTGACCTTGGGAATATTGAGAACACAAGTTTTGTTTACATACTTTGTACAGATTGAGTCAAAGTTACAAATGTGCCCTTCACCAGTGTGCACTGTGCCCAATAGATGGGAATTTACCCATCCCCTTTTCTCCCCCTCCCACAACTTCATCTGCATTGAGATTTACTTCTCTATGTGCACTCAAGTGGTGATCCATTAGTTTTCCAATTTGGTATTGAGTACATATGTTTGTTTCTCCATTCTTGTGGTGGTTCACTTAGAAGAATGATTTCCTTTTTTTTTTTTGTAGAGACAGAGTTTCACTTTATTGCCCTCTGTAGAGTGCTGTTGCATCACACAGCTCACAGCAACCTCCAACTCCTGGGCTCGGGTGATTCTCCTGCCTCAGCCTCCCAAGTAGCTGGGACCACAGGCGCCCGCCACAACGCCCGGCTATTTTTTTGTTGCAGTTTGGCCAGGGCTGGGTTTGAACCCGCCACCCTCAGCGTATGGGGCCGGCGCCCTTCTCACTGAGCCACAGGCGCTGCCCAGAAGAATGATTTCCAATTCCATTCCAAGTTGTCATAAAAGATACTAGATCGCTATTTTGTATGGCTAGGTAGTATTATATACCACATTTAATTAATCCATTCATGTATTGGTTGGTGCTTGCATTGTTTTCTGGGCTTCATGATTTACCTTATTAGAAGTCCATTGCAGCTTTTTTCCATCTTACCATTAGATAAACAGACTCACTAGGATTTGCTTCCAATCCTGATATGCTATCCTCGAAGGTTGCTGTTGGTCCTGAAGGCAGTGTATATGTGACAGGGTAATGTGTTATGCCTAGCATATTTTGTTACCTCCCTGTTCTATGAAAGTTGTGGAATATAACTACATCTGACAAGTTTCTTATCATAACAACGCGTAGAACCTCAACCTAGGCCCAGCATGTTTCTTTCATGTATAAATGTGTCAGTTCATTTTTTTTTTTTTGTAGAGACAGAGTCTTACTTTATGGCCCTCGGTAGAGTGCCATAGCATCACACAGCTCACAGCAACCTCCAACTCCTGGGCTTAAGCGATTCTCTTGCCTCAGCTTCCCGAGTAGCTGGGACTACAGGCGCCCACCACAACGCCCAGCTATTTTTTTGGTTGCAGTTCAGCGGGGCCAGGTTTGAACCCGCCACCCTCGGTATATGGGGCCAGCGCCTTACCAGCTGAACCACAGGCGCTGCCTGTGTCAGTTCATTTTTAATTTCTTTCAACAGTATTTGGTAGTTTTTATTGTGTAAGTCCTGCCCTTCATGGGTTAAATTTATGCCTAAATATTTTGTTTCTTTGTATATTATTGCAAGTGGAATTGTTTTCTTAAAAAAAATTATTTTTTGAGACAGGGTCTTGCTCTTTAGCCAGAATTGGTGTGCAGTGGTGTCATCATAGCTCATTGCAACCTCAAACTCCTGGGCACAAGCTTTCCTCCTGCCTCAGTCTCTGAGTAGCTGTGATTATAGGTGCGCACCATCACACCCAGCTAATCTTTTTTTTTTTTTTTTTTGTAGAGATGGGGTCTCGCTACAGCTCAGGCTGTCTTGAACTGCTGGCCTCCAGCAGTCTTCCCACCTCAGCCTCCCAAAGTGCTAGGACAGGCTGTGAGCCATCGTGCCTGGCCTTATTTTCTTAATTTCTTTTCTTTTTTTTTTTCGAGACAGAGCCTCACAGGTCACTCTGGGTAGAGTGCTATGGCAACCTCCAACTCCTGGGCTTAAGCAGTTCTCTTGCCTCAGCCTCCTAATTAGCTGGGACTGTAGGCGCTGGCTATTTTTTGGTTGTAGTTGTCGTTGTTTGGCAGGCCTGGGTTGGATTTGAACCTGCCAGCTCTGGTATATGTGGCTGGCGCCTTACCTGCTTGAGCTACAGGCGCCAAGCCTGTTTTCTTAATTTCTTTCTTTTATTTATTTTTTTTTTTGTAGAGACAGAGTCTCACTTTATGGCCCTCGGAAGAGTGCCGTGGTGTCACACGGCTCACAGCAACCTCTAGCTCTTGGGCTTATGCGATTCTCTTGCCTCAGCCTCCCGAGCAGCTGGGACTATATGTGCCCGCCACAACGCCCGGCTATTTTTTTGTTGTTGTTGCAGTTTGGCCAAGGCTGGGTTTGAACCCGCCACCCTCGGCATGTGGGGCCAGCGCCCTACTCACTGAGCCACAGGCACCACCCCTGTTTTCTTAATTTCATTTTGGATTGTTCATTACTACTGTACAGAAGTAAAATGATTTTGTATGTTCTCTTGTATGAATGAGCGAACTGCAACGTTGCTGAATGTATTAGCTATAATTTTTTACATAAGAGATAATAAAGATAATTTCATCTGTGAATAGTGATAGTTTTACTTATTCCTTTCCAATTTTTTGGGGGTTTTTTTTTGAGATAGTGTCTCACTCTGTGTTGCCCTGGGTAGAGTGCTGTGGCGATATAGCACTCGATATAGCAACCTCAAACTCTTGGGCTTGAGCAGTCCTCTCGCTTCAGCCTCCCAAATAGCTGGGACTACATGCACCAGCCATAGCACTCAGCTACTTTTTCTATTTTTAGTAGAGACGAAGTCTTGCTCAGGCTAGTCTTGAACTTTTGAGCTCAAGCAATCCACCTGTGTTGGCCTCCCAAAATGCTAAGAATACAATTGTGAGCCACTGTACCAGGCCTAGTCTTTCACTCTTGGCTTTAAGCAGTCCTCCTGCCTCAGTCTCCCAAAGTGCTAGGATTACATATGCCAGCCACCTTGCCTAGCATTGTATGTCCTTTTAGTATGCTTTTGGGTTTAGTTTGCTGACATTTTAAAATTATTTTTGCGTCTATATCGGGAGGGTTAGTGGTCTGTAGTTTTCTTGGGGTGTTTTGGTCTGGCTTTGGTATCTGAGTACTCATAGAGTGAGTTAGAAAGTGTTCCCTTGCTGCAGTTTTTTGGCAGAGTTTGAGAAGGATAGGTGTTAATTCTTTTTAAACATTTGATAGATTTACCAGGGAAGCCATCTGATCCTGAACTTTTCTTTATTGGAAGATTTCCCATTACTGTTTCAAATTCTTGGTTCTAGTCTATTTAGATTTTCTGTTTCATCGTTGATCAGTTTTGATAATTTGTGTGTTTCTAGGAATACATTCATTCTAAGTTGCATATGTTAGTATACTTGATGGTGTCCCACAAATCTTTTGGACTCTGTTTGTTTTACTTCATTCTTTTCTCTTTCTGTTCCTCCAACTGGATGATCTGAATTGCCCTCTTCTTCATGCTCAAATCTGTTGAGTCTCTCTAGTTAATTTTTTAATTTCATTTTACTTTTCAATTCCAGAATTTTATTTAGTTCTTTTTTATAATATCTATTGATATCTATAAGATAGATATCTATAATAGATAGATATAGATATCTATAATATCTATAAGTATCTATTGGTATCCTCTATTTGATAATACATCATTTTCATGTTCAATCTTCAGGGGCAGTTTCTAGCCTCTTCCCTGTGTGTGGCCATACTTTCTTGTTTCTTTAGGTATTTCAAATATTACAATGTGGCAACTCAGGAAATCTACATTCTATCTCCTCCCCAGGATTTTTCATTGCTGTTTGTTGTAGCAATCGTTGTTTATTTGTTTAGTGACTCCTTTGTACTACTTTTGTAAAGTCTGTAATCTCTGTTGTATACAGCCGTGAAGTCTCTTCTGTTAACTTGGTGCTCAGCTAGTGGGTGGACAGTGATTTCCTTAAATGCTTAGAATCCCCAGAATCTCCTGGTCTTTGCAGGTTGCCTCTCTGTGTCTTCTGGGGCATGCTTCAACACTCAGCCATACAGTTCACAACCCTGCCTTTGCCTTCACTTCTCTCTTGCACAGACCCTGGAGTTCAGCCAGAGGGGAGAACTTAAGGCCTTCTCAGTTATTTCTTGAGCATATACATTGTCTTTGGCATATGTGTGAACTTGTAAATCTCCAGGATTATGTAGGGGCTTTTTAAAAATTCCTTACTCCCCATATTATTGCGTTCCCCAGTCTCTGCTCCCAAGCTTTGATTTGTTTACTCTTGTTTGCCCTAACTGCTACTATCCATTGTACCTGGCAGAGGTGATTAGTACATTTACCTGCTAATGTTTTTGACACTCCCCCCAAACACACACACACACATACACACACACACAAAAACATACTAATGTAGCTGCCTCACCACTGAGAGTTCCAAGTTAGGTGAGATAAAGACAAGCCCTTTGGGCTAGTCTTTTGGGGAGCCACAAGCAGAGAGGTCAAAATGAACAGTCACAGTTTATTGTAAACAAGGTCCTTTCTGCTCCCTTCAGTAGTGGTGCCCATGCCAGAAATACAGGCTGTTATCTTCAAGGCCACCCTCAAGCTGGGAGTGGGACCAGGGTAAGTTAATATACCACAAAGTCCTGTTTCCTTACCGAGATTCGGATAAGCATTCTCCTGGTTGCTGCAACTTTTGGTTAGTCTCTGGAGTACTGAGAAAATGGATTCTAACAATTTTTGCCAGTTTCTTCATTGCTTTTATGTTGGGAGGTATTTTTGGAGTACCTTACCTCCCCTTTTTTGCTGACATTTTCCTGTGCTTATATGATCCCACAGATTCTGATTCTGGATCTGACTCAGATTCTGATCAGGAGAATGCTCCTTCTGGCAGTAATGCCTCTGGAAGTGAAAGCGATCATGATGAAAGAGGCGATTCAGGACAACCAAGCAATAAGGAACTGTTTGGAGATGACAGTGAGGATGAAGGAGCCTCTCGTCATAGTGGCAGTGATAATCACTCTGAAAGATCAGACAACAGGTCAGAAGCTTCTGAGCGTTCTGACCATGAAGACAATGACAATGACCCCTCAGATGTAGATCAGCACAGTGGATCAGACGCCCATAATGATGATGAAGATGAAGGTCAGAGATCGGAGGGAGGAAGCCACCACTCAGAAGCGGAAGGTTCTGAGAAAGCTCATTCAGATGATGAAAAATGGAGCAGAGAAGATAAAAGCGACCAGTCAGATGATGAAAAGATACAAAATTCTGATGATGAGGAGAGGGCACAAGGGTCTGATGAAGATAAGCTACAGAATTCTGACGACGATGACGAGAAAATGCAGAACTCAGACGATGAGGAGAGGCCTCGGCTTTCAGATGAGGAGAGACAGCAGCTGTCTGAGGAGGAAAAGGCTAATTCTGAGGATGAACAGCCGGGAGCTTCTGATAATGATGATGAGAAACAGAATTCTGATGATGAAGAACGGCCACAGATGTCTGATGAGGAGAAAATGCAAAATTCTGATGAGGAAAGGCCACAGGCCTCAGATGAAGAGCAGAGACGTTCGGATGACGAAGAGGAGCAGGACCACAAGTCAGGTAGTGCTCTTATAAGAACCAGATGGTTCTGGATGAGCACCCAGACGCGGCAGTGGCCCTTCTGTTGTTCTTTCATTCCCATCTTTGTTCACCTGTTTTTGTCTTCTGTTTTCCATTTCAGAATCCATGTTTTGCTTCTTTTAAATCCATTTATTCTTTCTCTTTCCCTTCTATTTGTTAATTGATGACAGATCATGGGAACAACAATTTTTTTTTCATTTTATTTGTTTTGGTGGGGGGAAACAATTTAAAGAGGACAGTCTTAGATAAGTATGGTGCTAGGGGTTCCATTTCTGTGGTTAAAGAACATGCCTCATGTGCTTGGGGAAAAAACAGTACCATAGAAATGCCCTCTGTAGGATCAGCTGTACTGACATGTGGGCGTTGAGCTGTTCCAGCTCAGATTTTTAAGATCTAAAATTTGATCATCCAGAGGTAGTGAGGCTCTAAGGAGTTTATTCAAACTAATCAAATTTACAAGAAACAAATGTGTAAAAATTAAATTGTAAAATTGTTTCAAGAAGATCAGTTATTTCTTCCTTATCATTGTATTCTTTCCCTTGGGGTAAATCCACAGTGGATGCCATGTTCTAGGAATCAGGACATTACTTAGGGAGCCTCACAGCTAGAAAATGTACACATGGCTGCTTGATCTCAGTGGACAGTGTTATTGAGCTATGGCAGTTTGATGTGTGAGTTTCCACCCTACAGAGATGAACTTGGATCAAAGCACTTATTCCATAAAGGCTACAGGAAACATACAAACTTTGGCTTCTGGATCCCCTTATATGCTTGCCATTTAGACTATTCTTCAAGTTAACACGTCCTTTGTATAGACTGTAAAAAAAAAAAAAAAGTGGAGAAAACATTTCTTTATATTATATAAAAGTCATCTTAATTAGGATGAAGTCTTCTTGAAATATGTCTGGATATTGGTTCACTTTTTTTTTTTTTTTGTAGAGACAGAGTCTCACTTTATAGCCCTTGGTAGAGTGCTATGGCATCACAGCTCACAGCAACCTCCAACTCCTGGGCTTAAGCGATTCTCTTGTCTCAGCCTCCCGAGTAGCTGGGACTACAGGCGCCCGCCACAACGCCTGGCTATTTTTTGGTTTGCAGTTCAGCTGGGGCCGGGTTTGAACCCGCCACCCTCGGTATATGGGGCCGGCGCCCTACCGACTGAGCCACAGGCGCCGCCCAGGATATTGGTTCATTTTTATAGGTGATTTATTATATTAATTACATTTTGTTCCTCTCAGCTTAAGGGGGAATCCATTTCTCTGCGATGTGTACCTCACATCATAGCATTCAGAACTACATTTTAGTATATTATTGGGAGAAGAGGACAGAATATTTGCTGAGATAGATATAGGTCTGTGTAGACTGTGTTAATTCAATAAAGTATTCAATAACTAGTTCAGAGTAGAGTTGTTCATGTCATTAATAGAATCTTGAAGGCTTATGCACAATGCCTGGCTATTTTTAGAGGCAGAGTCTCACTCTTGCTCAGACTGTTCTTGAACCTGTGAGCTCAGGCAGTCCACCTGCTTCTGCCTCCCAGAGTGCTAGGATTACAGGCACGCGCCACGGTGCCCAGCCTCTAAATTTTATTTTATTTTATTTATTTATTTATTTATTTTTGCAGAGACAGAGTCTCACTGTACAGTCTTCAGGTAGAGTGCCGTGGCATCATATGGCTCACAGCAACCTCTAACTCTTGGGTTTATGCGATTCTCTTGCCTCAGCCTCCCGAGCAGCTGGGACTACAGGCGCGCGCCACAACGCCCGGCTATTTTTCTGTTGCAGTTTGGCCGGGGCTGGGTCCGATCCCACCACCCTCGGCATATGGGGCCGGCGCCCTACTCACTGAGCCACAGGCGCCGCCCTAAATTTTATTTTTAAATTAACTTACAGTAGAGTTGATTTTTTTTTTGGCCTGTGTTTACAATTCTGTTAGCGTTAACACGTATATAGATTTGTGTAACACCCCCATACTCAGGATAGAGAACAGCTGTGTTGTCCTAAATAACTCCATTATGCTATCTCCTTTGTATTTAATAGTTATACCCTTCCTCCAGCCCAGCCCCTAGCACCTGTTAATCTTTTTCTGTGACTGTACTTTTCTCTTCCAGAATGTCGTGTAATTGAAGTGGTATAGTAAGTATGTAGCCTTTCCAGATTGGCTTCTTTGACTTAGCATGATGCATTTTAGATTCATTCAGATTGTTGTAAGTATTAGTAGTTCGTTCTGTTTACTGTTGAGTAGTATCCCAGTGTATGGATGTACCACAGTTTATCTCCAGTGTTGCTTTTAAAACATAAAATTCAAAGTTACAATAGGACTACGATTATGCAAAACTTCTAATTCTACTCTTACAGAATCTGCAAGAGGCAGTGATAGTGAAGATGAAGTTTTACGAATGAAACGCAAGAACGCAATTGCATCAGATTCAGAAGTGGATAGTGACACTGAAGTGCCAAAAGGTACCTCTGTTATTTCTTTTACATATATATGTATTTCCATACCTCTTTGTGCATTTAATGGTAGTGCACTTCCAACCCTGAGTGTTTACCCAGGATTGCAAGACCCACAGAAAGGAGTGTATGTACATTTAGTGTACCCAGACAAATTACATAGACATGAGAAGCTGCTTGTAGATGAGAAGCTGCTTGTATTTAATTAATCAGTTGCAGAAGAATCTGTCTCTTTGTTTATAGTTAGAATGAATCCATTGTTGGGGGCTGAACTTCTGATTGGGATGGAGGTGACTATATCCATTCTTTAGTTTGAATCACGATGGTCCTAGGGCACCTGGTTTTTAAGTTCTTCACAGTTTAATAACTGATGACGCATCTGATTGTTTAAACTAAAGGTGAGATGAAGAATTTGGAAAAACCCAGTGTTAATACCAGATGTGGTGGCTCATGCCTATAATCCTCGTACTTTAGGAGGACCCGGATTAAGTATTGCTTGAAGCTAGGAGTTCAAGACCAACCTGAGCAACACAGCAAAACCTCATTTCAAAAAAAAAAAAGAAAATTTAGCTGGGGGTGGTGGTGCATGCCTATAGTTCCAGCTACTTGGGAGGCTGAGGCAGGAGGATTGCTTAAACCCAGGAGGTTGAGATTACAGTGAGTTATGATAACACCTCTGTACTCTAGTGCAGATAACAGAGTGAGCCCCTGTCTCAACAACAACAAAAATTAAAAACAGAAACCCAATGTTAAGTTTTTTTATTGTAAGGATGAAAGGAGATTTACTTAGTTACCTCTATATATGACTGTGTTTACAAATGGCAAATCCTTGTGCAATGAAGATGTTAGTGTAAAGGTTACAGCAAACATTATTTCTTTGTTTAAGAGATGAGATCTTACTATATTGCCCAGGCTGGTCTTGAACTCCTGGGCTTAAGCAGTCCTCCTGCCTCAACCTCCTAAGTAGCTGGGGCTACAAATACGTGTCACCACACTGGGCTAATTTATTTAATTTAATTAATTATTTTTTTCTAGAGACAGAATCTCATTTTATCATCCTTGGTAGAAGTGCTGTGGCGTCACAGCTCACAGCAACCTCAAACTCCTGGGCTTAGGTGATTCTCTTGCCTCAGCCTCCTGAGTTGCAAGGACTACAGGAGCCACCAAAACGCCTGGCTATTTTTTTTTTTTTGTAGAGACAGAGTCTCACTTTATGGCCCTCGGTAGAGTGCCGTGGCCTCACACAGCTCATAGCAACCTCCAACTCCTGGGCTTAAGCGATTCTCTTGCCTCAGCCTCCCGAGTAGCTGGGACTACAGGCGCCTGCCACAACGCCCAGCTATTTTTTGGTTGCAGTTTGGCCGGGGCCGGGTTTGAACCCACCACCCTCGGTATATGGGGCCGGCACCTTACCGACTAAGCCACAGGCGCCATCCTGCCCGGCTATTTTTTTTTTTGTAGAGACAGAGTCTCACTTTATGGCCCTCTGTAGAGTGCTGTGGCCTCACACAGCTCACAGCAACCTCCAACTCCTGGGCTTAAGCGATTCTCTTGCCTCAGCCTCCTGAGCAGCTGGGACTACAGGTGCCTGCCACAACGCCCGGCTATTTTTTGGTTGCAGTTTGGCCAGGGCTGGGTTTGAACCTGCCACCCTCGGTATATGGGGCCAGCGCCTTACCAACTGAGCCACAGACGCCGCCCCTGGCTATTTTTTTTTTAATTTTTATTTTTTTTAGACAGAAACTCAAGCTCTCAACCTGGTTAGAGTGCTGTAGCATCACAGCTCGCAGCAACCTCCAACTCCTGGGCTCAAGTGATTCTCCTGCCTCTGCCTCCCAAGTAGCTGGGACTACAGGCGCCTGCCACAAGACCTGGCTATTTTTTGGTTGCAGCCGTCATTGTTGTTTGGCAGGCCTGGGCTGAGATTTGAACCCGCCAGCACTGGTGTATGTGGCTGGCACCTTAGCCGCTTGAGCTACAGGCACCGAGCCTCATTTTGTGGCCCTGGGTAGAGTGCTGTGGCATCACAGCTCACAGCAACCTCAAACTCTTGGGCTTAAGCAATTCTCTTGCCTCAGCCTCCCAAGTAGCTGGGACTACAGGCACCTACCACAATGCGCAGCTATTTTTTGTTACAGTTGTCATTGTTGTTTAGCTGGCCTGGGCTGGGTTTGAACCTGCCACCCTTGGTTATGCGGCTGACGCTGTAACCACTGCTATGGGTGCCAAGACACACTGGACTAATTTTTTTGTTGCAGTTTAGCCAGTGCCCCACTCACTGAGCCACAGGCTCCACCCACACACTGGACTAATTTTTAAAGATTTTTTTAGAGGCAGGGTTTTGCTATGTCCTAGGTTGGGCTCAAGTGATCCTCCTGCCTCAGCATCCTGAGGAGCTGGGACTACAGATTGTAAGCCAGTGTTCCCAGCTAATCATTTTGATAGATACTTTGGTTATACAAAACCATTATTATGTCAAATGGTGATTAGGTGTTAATGTTAGTTTATTTAAATTATTATGAGTAACATAATGAAAGCAAACATTTAGAAGGCAAGCTAGTGAAAGGAGAGAGCTGAACAGAACAGTATGCTCTGGGATTTGCTTAAAGATCTCTAATTAATAGTAATGCGCATAGACTTTAGTATTAGATTATTCAAGTTAGAATCTTTTTATTTTCCTTTTCAACTATATGATTTTGGTCAAATTAATCCATATTAAGCTTCAGTTTTCTGGTCTGTAAATGGGAGATGATGCTAACCATCTGATGGGTTTGTTTTGAGAGTCAGGGAAGATGTGATCTTTTTTAATTTGTTCACAGGTATTTATTGAGAATCTGGTGCGTACTAGTACTCTTTTGGGCACCGATGATATAACCATGATCAAAACAGATAAAAAACCTCTCCTTTGTAGAAATCATATTCTAATAAACTATAGATAGGCTAGGGGGACTAGTAATAACACAATAAGTATATTCAATATGTAGTATGTTGGATGGTGATGAGGACTAAAAAGAACAGTGTAACCTAGTTTCTTGTACCCTTAATGAATCCCCAACAATAAAAAAAAAAAAAAAAAGAAAGGAAAACTAAAAAGAAGACTGGGTGTGGTGACTTATCCTAGCACTCTGGGAGGCAGAGGCAGGAGGATCACCTGAACTAGAGCAACACCCCACCTCTAAAAATAGCTGGGACATTGTGGCGGGCGCCTGTAGTCCCAGCTACTTGGGAGGCTGAAGCAAGAGAATCTCTTGAGCCCAGGAGTCTGAGGTTGCTGTGAGCTGTGATGCTACGGCACTCTACCAGGGGCGACAAAGTGAGACAATGTCTCCAAAAAAAAAAAAAAAAAAAATGCTAAAAAGAAGTTAAGGAACAGTGTATAAGAGTATGGCTAGGTAGGGTTGTAGTTTTAGTGGTTTTTATCGTATAGTTGGAGATCATATAGAATTTAATTGTTAAAGTAACTTTATTGAAGTGTTGCTTAATTTTACACTTCTATTGATGAATATTTAGAAGATAGGTTTATTACAAAAGAGATATTTCTTGTGTTGATACGTCCGATATCCTGCCTGGCCTTCCTTTTTTCTTCTTCAGTGGTCTTGTCCTCCACCCTCTCTCAGTCACTCTCATAGTTTTATCCTAGACCACAATGTTACCAATAATTGTAACTCTTCTAGAATCTCAATTTTGAGCAGTCTGCTTTCTGACCAACCTTCTGTCTTCTATTTACTCACTCTAGTACCCCACCTTGGTTTATTGTTTTATGTTGATTGTTGTTGGCCTGGGTAGACGTGGATCTGTAATTTTCAAACTTGGGGGGCTTATACAGAGAATAAGCCCCAATGTTGAGTAGACTGTAGAAGATGTTTGGGCCCTGAGGAATAAACGCAAATGGCAGAACAAAGCTATAGAACAGGAAGGGAGAGAGAAGTGCCTCCTACGCAGCTTCCCTATTGCTGGAATTGCCCCCTTCCCTCTCTCTACCTACACTCTTTCAGGTCTTTTTTTTTTCTTTTTTTGAGACAGTCTTACTCTGTTGCCCTGGGTAGAGTGCCACGGCATCAGCTTAGCTCATAGCAACCTCAAACTCTTGGGCTCAAGCAATCTTCTTGCTTTAGTCTCCCTAGTTGCTGTAACCACAGGCACCTGCCACAATGCCTGGCTAATTTTTCTGTCTTAAGTAGAGATGGGGTTGCTCAAGCTGGTCTCAAACTCCTGAGCTTCAGCAATCCTTCAGCCTCGGCCTCCCAGAGTGCTAGGATTTTACATATGAGCCACTGTGCCAGGCCTCTAGTCAAGTCTGTCTTTGAAAGCCAGGCTCACAGTTGTGTTTTGAGTGGTGTCCTGGTGCTGGTCCAGAAACATTGGGAATATGTTAAAGTGATCACCTTTGAAGAACCTTGGTTACAAATATTAATGTTGTGCATTTTTCCTCCTACCTTGAAGATAACAGTGGAACCATGGATCTGTTTGGAGGTGCAGATGATATATCTTCAGGGAGTGATGGAGAAGATAAACCCCCTACTCCAGGACAGCCTATAGTAAGTAAAATTACTAATGTGAACTGGGCTCCCTTATTCAAAGCCAAATAAGAAGTTTCTGAGGTAAAGGGTATCTCTTACTCCAGGAAGAGGGGTTGGTAAATGAGTTGTAATGTGGAAATAGAGTGAACAAATGACTTTCTTAGTTATGTACAGAACACTTGGTTATAAGGGGGAATAGAAACAATGACCCAACATGAGTTGGTCCTGTGCCTTAGAGGGCTAGACTGGGAGGATCTGTGATTTGAGAAACATTGAAGTGTTTTTCTTGTTCATGCCAAGAATTTTGTGCTATCTTGATAGTCTTCTCTGATTTATTAAAACAATTAGGGTGACTTCATATTGAAGTATTGATTAATTTCATACTTCTGTTGAGTATTTGGAAGATAGCTTTACCATAAAAGAGATATTTTCTTGTACTGGTGAATCCAAACTAATCTTGATTCCAATTAGGGTTTTTCTTTGGTTGGAGGGGTGAGTGGGTTTGGATGGAGCTGCTTTAGTCCTAAAGTGATGTCTAAATTTTCTTCTTGCTTATCTGAATAATTAAAGTGTGGAAGTTGAACTAGTTCATTCCTAAGATCCCATTAAGCTATAAAATTCTGATTCTTTTTCTAGGATGAAAATGGATTACCTCAAGATCAACAGGAGGAGGAGCCAATTCCTGAGACCAGAATAGAAGTAGAAATACCCAAAGTAAACACTGATTTAGGAAACGATTTATATTTTGTTAAACTACCCAACTTTCTCAGCGTAGAGCCCAGGTAACAGAATTAATTAAAATACTTTCTAGATGTGGAAATATATGGAATGTTAATGTTTTTCTTATTTTACCTTGAGTTGACAAATCACAAAATGGAAAGTTGTTTATATATTTCTAAAACAACGAATCCAGCATATCTCAAGTAGAAAAAGTATGTTGATAAAAGGAAGTTTTAATATACTTGTGATTGTTTTCAGTAGTTTGACAGACACTTTCTTTTTTTTTTTTTTTGTAGAGACAGAGTCTCACTCAATGGCCCTTGGTAGAGTGCCGTGGCCTCACACAGCTCACAGCAACCTCCAACTCCTGGGCTTAAGCGATTCTCTTGCCTCAGCCTCCCGAGTAGCTGGGACTACAGGCGCCCGCCACAACGCTTGGCTATTTTTTGGTTGCAGTTTGGCCGGGGCCGGGTTTGAACCCGCCACCCTCGGTATATGGGGCCGGCGCCCTACCAACTGAGCCACAGGTGCCGCCCTGACAGACACTTTCTTACGAATTAACAAACATCACAAGTTTTCAAGGTATTTTTTAACTAGCGCAGCCCTGAAAAAGCTGAAATTGAGAGTAATGAAATTTGTTGGAGAAATGCAAATGTCTAGAGCAACCATTGTTGATCTAGAAAAGCTAATGGTTTTGGACAATTAACAGGGTGGATGAGTATTATTTACTAAGTTTACTTGGTATTTCGTGTGATTTAATTTTTTACCACCAAGCAAAATGATGTGGAAAGCTAGAGCACGTGGAGCTCCTTTGGAAGAGTTACATGATAAGCATAAAGAATATTTTGAATATTTATCTTTGCTTATATTTTATTTGAAGCAATGTGTATTAATGCCAAATTTTAAGGAGGTGCAGCAGTTTGAATACTTCCTTGAAGTTAAGTATGAAGATGTTTGACCATTAAGGATTTAAAAATTATGATTTTTTCATACAGTGGTATGTATTACTGTAGATTCTATCACGCAGCAGTAATACTCTTTATAAAATATGACTAATAGTTTATTTTGAAGATACTATCATGTAGCAGTAATAGTCTTTTATAAAATATGACTAATAGTTTATTTTGAAAACAATTTATAGACCTTTTGATCCTCAATATTATGAAGATGAATTTGAAGATGAGGAAATGCTGGATGAAGAAGGTAGAACCAGGTTAAAATTGAAGGTACCCTTCCATACTTTACTTTTTTTTTTTTCTTTTTCTTTTTTCTTTTTTTTACTGGAAAGACAGAGTCTCTTTATTGCCCTCAGTAGAGTGCTGTGGCGTCACACAGCTCACAGCAACCTCCAACTAACTCCTGGGCCCAGGCAATTTTCCTGCCTCAGCCTCCCAAGTAGCTGGGACCACAGGCGCCCCCCATGATGCCTGGCCATTTTTTGTTGCAGTTTGGCCAGGGCCAGGTTTTAACCTGCCACCCTCGGTATATGGGGCTGGCACATATATTAACATTTTCTCCTGTTACATTAACAAGTAATTGTCTGTTTCTTGAGAATATTAAACATTTTTTGTGCTTTTAAATTGATATAGCATAGCCATACATATTGCCTTTGTACATTTTTTTTTTTAAAGAGACAGGTCTTAGGCTCGGTGCCCATAGTACAGTGGTTATGGTGCCAGCCACATGCACTGAGGCTGGCAGTATGAACCTGGCCCAGGCCAGCTAAGCAACAATAACAACTGCAACAAAAAAATAGCTGGGTGTTGTGGTGGGCGCCTTGGTCCCAGCTACTTGGGAGGCTGAGGCAAGAGAATTGCTTAAGCCAAGAGTTTGAGGTTGCTGTGAGCTGTGACACCATGGCACTCTACCAAGTGTAGAGAAAGATCTTGCTCTGTTCACTAGGCTTGAGTGCAGGGCATATAGCATGATCATGACTCACTGTAACCTCAGACTTGTGGGCTTAAATGATCTTCCTGCTTCAGCCAGCCTTTGAAGTAGCTAGGAGTATAGGCATGCACCTGGCTAATTATGAAGTCTTGACCTCTGGTGATCCTCCTTCCTTGGCCTCCCAAAGTGTTGGAATCATAGGCATGAATTATCGTGCCTGGCCTCAGATTACTTTTAAGGAAGAAAATATATGATTCTTTTTTTTTTTCTTTTGAGACAGACTCTCACTATTTTGCCCTCGATAGAGTGCTGTGGCATCATAGCTCACAGCAACCTCGAACTCTTGGGCTTCAGCGATTCTCTTGCCTCAGCCTCCCAAGGAGCTAGGATTACAGGTACCTGCCACAACGCCTGGCTATTTCTTTGCTGTAGTTGTCGTTGTTTAACAGGCCTGAGCCAGGTTCGAACCTGCCAGCCCCAGTGTATGTGGCCGGTGTCCTAACCACTGAGCTAGGGGCACCAAGCCAGTATGACTCTTTTTCTATGAAAGTGTCACTTTTTTCACAGTTATATTTTACTAATGATTTTCTTTTTTTCTTTTGGAGATAGGTTTCTTATTCTGTTGCCTAGGCTAGAGTACCATGGTATCAGCCTACCTCACAGCAAATTCAGACTCCTGGGTTTTAGCAATCCTGCTGCCTCACCCTCCCAGAGTACTAGGATTATAGATGTGAGCCACTGTGCCTGGAGTTATGCATTTTAAATTCTTATATTTAAAGGATTTTCTGTAAATTCTTTTTTTTTTTTTTAATAGAATCTCTTTTTTTTTTATTTTAAACTCTTTTTTTGCAATTTGGCCAGGGCTGGATTTGAACCCACCACCCTTGGTATCTGGGGCTGGCACCTACTCACTGAGCTACAGGTGCGGCCCCAATTTTCTGTAAATTCTTTATTTTCCAGTAGATATTATACATGATATCAGAATTTGAAATGGATACCTTGCTGTGTCACTCTGGCTAGCTCACTGCATTCTCAAACTCCTGGGATCAGGTGAATCCTCCTTAGCCTCTGTTGGAGCTGGGATTGCAGGCATGCACCACCATGCCTGGCTCATTTTCCTTTTTTTAGAAATGAGGTGTCACTGTATTTCCTAGGGTATTCTTTTTTTTTCTTTTTTCAGTTTTGGCCAGGGCTGGGCTTGAACCCGCCACCCCCGCTATATGGGGCTGGCGCCCCACTCCTTGAGCCATAGGCGCTGCCCTGCCTGGAATATTCTTGAACTCCTGGCCTCCATTGATCCTCTGGCCTCACCCTCCCAAATAGCTGTTATTAGAGGCATGGACCTCCGCGCTGGCAGCTGCAGTCTTTTATTTATTTATTTATTTGAGACAGGGTCTCACTATGTCGCCCTTGGTAGAGTACCATGGGGTCACAGCTCACAGTAACTTCATACTCTTAGGCTTAAGCGATTCTCCACCTGCCACAACACCAGCTATTTTTTTATGTTGTTGTTGTTGTTGCAATTGTCATTGTTGTTTAGCTGGCCCAGGTCATATTCAAACCCACCAGCCTTGGTATATGTGGCTGGTGCTGTAACCACTGTGCTACAGGTGCAAGGCCAGTAACATGGTTTTCATTTTCCAATCTGTTGTTTCCCCACCATGCAGGTAAGATAAAGTTGGGCTCTAAACTTACTCAAACCTGGAGTTGTAATTTTATTGCAGTCTTCCTTTTCCCTTATTCTATATGAGGAGCTTCCCTAGCTCTGTAGGCCACCTGGCAGATTTTTTGGTCCTACTTTTATAGGGTTTTTTACTCTGTGAAAGAACCTGATTTATATAGGGGTCTCAATTCTAAATGCTATTTCATGTGGCTCAAGCTTTATCTCCTGCCTCGTGGAGGTTTTTCTGTGTCTTACCATACCTGGTGCTACTGCAGATGTTGTATCTGCTCAAGTGCTCTGGCTGTAAGCTTCTGCTGTGCTTCTGAATCTAGGAGTTCAGAAATCCACTTCAGCACATTTTTTCCTATTTTAAATTATCCAACATCTCTAGGTGATTAAAAGGTTTTCATTCTTGTCTATTATTTTTGTCACCACCTATATGTGCTTATTCTATGATTATGTGTCTCTTTTTTTTTTTTGAAACGAAGTCTCACTATGTTGCCTTGGTGGAGTGCCATAGTGTCACAGCTCACAGCAACCTCAAACTCTTGGACTTAAGTGATACTCTTGCCTCATCCTCCCAAGGAGCTGGGACTACAGGTGCCTGCCAGCCTCAGTGTATGTGGCTTGCACTGTAACCACTGTGCTGTGGGCGCTGAGCTGATTATATGTCTCTTGAGAAAAGAAGCATAGAGTTAGTTAAATTATAATTTTCTAATTTGTGTTTTAAAACAGGTAGAAAATACTATCCGATGGAGGATTCGCCGGGATGAAGAAGGAAATGAAATTAAAGAAAGCAATGCTCGCATAGTCAAGTGGTCAGATGGAAGGTAAGCACAAATTGCCTGAAGAGTATTATGGTGCCCAGTATACACTGGGCTATAAAGGGTCAAGTTTTAGCTTTGGGGTGTTTTTTTTTTTTTTTTTTTGAGACAGAGTCTTACTCTATCTCCCTGAGAATGCTGTGGCGTGATAGTTCACAGCAACCTCAAACTCTGGGGCTCAAGTGATCCTCGTATCTCAGCCTCTAGTAGCTAAGACTACAGGTGTGCACCATGACACCTGTTTAGTTTTCTATTTTTAGTAGAGATGGGGTCTGGCTCTTGCTCAGGCTGGTCTTGAACTCCTTAGCTCAGGCAATCTGCCTGCCTCAGCCTCCCAGAGTGCTGGGGTGACAAGCATGAGCCACAGCACCTGGCTAGAATAGGATCTTAATTTGGTGCTACCTTTTTTTTTTGTTTTGAAGAATTTCCGTTACTTTATTTATTTTTAATTAATTTTTTTTTTTTTTGTAGAGACAGAGTCTCTCTGTACCGCCCTCGGGTAGAGCGCCGTGGCGTCACACGGCTCACAGCAACCTCTAACTCTTGGGCTTACGCGATTCTCTTGCCTCAGCCTCCCGAGCAGCTGGGACTACAGGCACCCGCCACAATGCCCGGCTATTTTTTGGTTGCAGTTTGGCCGGGGCTGGGTTTGAACCCGCCACCCTCGGCATATGGGGCCGGCACCCTACTCACTGAGCCACAGGCGCCCCCCTTTTTTTTTTGTAGAGACAGAGTCTCACTTTATCGCCCTTGGTGGAGTGCCATGGCATCACACAGCTCACAGCAACCTCCAGCTCCTGGGCTGAAGTGATTCTCTTGCCTCAGCCTCCCGAGTAGCTGGGACTACAGGCGCCCGCCACAACGCCCAGCTATTTTTTGGTTTGCAGTTCAGCCGGGGCTGGGTTTTGAACCCGCCACCCTCCGTATATGGGACCGGCGCCCTACCGACTGAGCCACAGGCGCCGCCCTTATTTTTAATTTTTATCTAATTTTATTTTATTTTTAGAAACGGGGCTTGCTGTGTCACCCAGGCTGGGGTGTAGTGATGTGGTCATAGAGCTTACTGCAACCTCAAACTCCTGGGGTCAAGCAATCATGTTGCCTTAGCCTCCCAATTAGCTGGGACTATAGGGATGCATTACCATGCCCAGCTAGAATTTTCATTACTTTAATCCCTGAGATTGCATAGAAAATCTGAGAGAAATAAATAGGTAGTTGGAAGTCATGCAGGCTAGTGGGAAATGTTAAAGGAGGCCAAGAATGTGATTACCATCTTGGCTGTAGCACTTTAGATCGGAAAAGTTAGGAATACCCTTCCCTCCACTACATGCTGCTTACAAGTTGACATTTTGGAAAAATTGACTTTCATATGGAATGTAGTAGAATTTGGTAAATGTCACAGGATGTGTTAACCTCTGTGTCGTCAGTTTTCTTACTGTGACTTTATTGTTTTTTTCTTTCTGAATTCTGTGTGAAGAGAGAAAGGAGCAGTTGAACTGCATTTTAATGAAATAAAATGGTAGAATAAAAGCTTTCTGACTACAGTGTATGAAATCTTTCTTGTTTCCAGCATGTCCTTGCATTTAGGCAATGAAGTGTTTGATGTGTACAAGGCCCCGCTGCAGGGCGACCACAATCATCTTTTTATAAGACAAGGTACTGGTCTACAGGGACAAGCCGTCTTTAAAACAAAACTCACTTTCAGGTAACTCTTCTTATCAGTGTGCTATTTGTGATGGTAAAAGCAGCAAAACATAGATGCTTCTGTAATGCCTGACCTAGAGGATAATTCACTGAAGAGCAAGGTCTGGTTCTCAGTTCTGAAAGTTTGAAGGCTTTATTGTCAAGTAAACTACAAGTTACTGTTTCTCAGGGAACCAGATCGTGTTAACCAGACTGACAAGAGACTACTATGTAAACCAGAGTGTCAATTTATTAATTCTAGTGATTTTTTTTTTTTTTGGTTTTTGGCCGGGGCTGGGTTTGAACCCGCCACCTCCAGCATATGGGACTGGCGCCCTACTCCTTGAGCCACAGGTGCCGCCCTCTAGTGATTATTATAAGTATAAAAAGCCTAGAATATAGTGTTTGCTAGTCATCATGTCCTTTCTTTTTAGTAAATTGATCTAGGAGGCTAATTGGTAACTAGAGATTGTTGGCGTGCACGCAGTCAGAGGAAAGGCAGCGAGCTGGTGGAAGTGAAGACTAGGGGTCGTTGCCTAGGGTGCTGTGTGCAAGGTCACTGGGGGGCATGTCCCCCAAGCAGACTGGAGTACCCAGGTCAGCTGGTGAGCGCATCCCCTGTCTAGACACTGTAGGTACTGCACCGTTTTCTTGGGTTTCTTTTTCTGAGTAGATCATCTTCCTTGCATAGTGCTTGTCTTTAGGGGAGGCACAAAAATATTGGTATGATTTTGCTTTTTAAAGAACTGTAAAGGTCACAGTATAGGCTTTAGAATCAGCCAGGCCTGTATGAATTCTGTTTCCATTTGTGTGATCTTGTGCAACTTTCTCAACTTCTCTTTGCCTCAGTTTCCTAATCTGTTAAAATGTAATAATGCTATCTCATAATGTAGCTGCAATAGTTAAGTTAAATAACTTGTAAAACACAAAGCATCCTGTTCATAGAACTCATTTGATTCTGCTTGAGCCTTTATTGCTCTAGAACAGTGGTTCTCAATCTTCCTAATGCCACAATGTATTTTCATTGTTTTTGTTTTTTTGTTTTTTTTTTTGTAGAGACAGAGTCTCACTGTACCGCTGTCGGGTAGAGTGCCGTGGTGTCACACAGCTCACAGCAACCTCTAACTCTTGGGCTTACGCGATTCTCTTGCTTCAGCCTCCCGAGTAGCTGGGACTACAGGCACCTGCCACAATGCCCGGCTATTTTTTTGTTGCAGTTTGGCCAGGGCTGGGTTTGAACCCGCCACCCTCGGCATATGGGGCTGGCGCCCTACTCACTGAGCCACAGGCGCTGCCCTGTATTTTTGTTGTTAAAAAGGGGTCGCGACCCACAGGTTGGGAACCGCTGCTCTAGACGCTGCTCATGCTGTACAAGCCTTTACTACTCCAGCCTTCCATTTTTCATTTTATTCATGAGATAAGGGTATCTTGATGAGCCCAGAATAAAGAAAGCTAACAGTCTCCCATCTAGTATATTCTGTTGAGTGTCCTTGCCTGTTTTTTCTGTTGGCTAAGAAATAGTCATTGGCTTCTTATGTTCGTGATGTGGGTATGACTGGTTCATAAATGTATTTTTTACATAGTGAGACTTTTTGTGTTTATTTCCTGACAGACCTCACTCTACAGACAGTGCCACACATAGAAAGATGACTCTGTCACTTGCAGATAGATGTTCAAAGACACAGAAGATTAGAATCTTACCAATGGCTGGTCGTGATCCTGAATGCCAGCGCACAGAAATGATTAAGGTATGTTTGCTGAGCTCTATCCTGGGATTCTTTTTTATATTAAGAATAATATTTCCCCAGACATTTGCTCATAATCTCTTATTGGTCCACCTATTCCCTTCTAGCTAACATGAATAGGGAGCTGGATTCATTTCCTAAGCATTTGCCAAACAGTGGGTTATGTGGTAATGGAAGTAAAACCGGTAAAGGGCTCAGGTTATCTCTCACCAGGTCCTGAGCATTCCGCAACAAATTGGTTATTGAAAGGACAACTTTCATATATGTCAGGGATCATCTGTGTCTGGTTTAGATCTGTATCAAAAGTAAATAGAAATGCTAGAGAGAAAAAAAAAAGAAATGTTAGAGAGTAGTCTAAATCAGAGAGTATTTCAGGAGTTTGAACAGGCAGTACCTTGAGTAGAAGCTGGCAAAGAGTAAGAGTAGGTTGTGGGGTCACTTTTTTTAAGGTCAATTTATAACATTCTACCAGGTTGATTTTCAAATTTGATACAAGTGTCATTTAGGCACAAATTCAATTCTGGAACATTGTACTTAAATGATGGAGTGCGTGCTAGTATTGGTCATTGCCCTTTGGTTCAGCACTTGACTTGAGAAGCCGAATGCAGTATTACAGGCTAATCATTTCTCCTTGCCTTCAATCCCCGCTCAGTCTTGGCCGAGGCCCAGCCTGCCCCACCTGCTTACGCTCCTTAGTGCATCAGGGCCTGGTGAGGCTAAGACCGTCCAGCTGGTGGAGGGCCTTTTTAACCAATCTCACTGTCAGTCTATGCTGAACTTTTGGCCCTGAGCCCCTGCATTTTTCTTGACGCCGTATTTTGTTCGTGAAGGCAGGTTAACTAAACCAGATCCGATAATAGTGCCTAACCCAGTGGTGTGCAGAGGCACTGGCTTTGGAACTGGCTTCTTGCTCCATTTTCCTGCCTTTCTTTTTTTTTTTTTGGCCGGGGCTGGGTTTGAACCTGCCACCTCCAGCATATGGGACCGGCACCCTACTCCTTGAGCCACAGGTGCCGCCCTTTCCTGCCTTTCTGTACACACTAGGGGAGCTGGAGGAACCTGCAGATTCCAGTCTCTGTATTATTGGAAAAACCCTTTGAACCACTGTGAGAGTCCTCCTCTCATGTCCTCCACATCCCCTTCTTCAGTGGAAATGTAGACAAAGAGTCAGCTAGCTTGTTCTTAGTTCCTGGACCACTGACTCTAACTTCAGTACAGCCACATACTATTTAAAGCAATAGTCTTTTGCATAGAATTTCTACCAACAGAATTAGAGTTGTGTATAATAATGTAGAACATTCAAATGGAAAGACTTCAAAGAAATGCCCGAATATCCCTGGCTGCATGTTCCCACCACCACCACCAAATCCTGTGCATCAAGGTACAAAATGCCAGCAGGCAACTCTAAGGAAATGAAGGCTCTACCTTGTGCCTCCGAGAGCCTCTCTATCCTGTCACCAGGAGCTATGGGGAGCTCTCTGGGTTGAGAGGCTGAGCCCAGAATATCTGAGAGCCATGGGAGTTTGGTGCAGCCTGGGCAGGTCAGGTATCTGGCTCAGGGGTGAACAGAAACAGCCTCTGTTGTCCTCGGGAGTCAATTCAGGTGTCCAGTGGGCATGGGTGGGGTTTCTGAGGCCTGTGGCTTTGCTCTGGGCTCTTGAATGGCAGCACAGAGGATGGTGCAGCTCCTGAGAACACACCTGTTCTCATCAGCTAGTGGGGGGCTCCTTCTGCCTCTTCACTTTTGTGTGTGTGGTAACAGAGGTGTAAGTGGACAGAGATAGCTGTTGTGTTATCCTGGACTGGGCATTACATACTCTTTGTAGTAAAAGTGGGTTCAGGTGGGCATGAAAGTATGTTTTTTATTTTTGCAGTTTTTGGCCGGGGCTGAGTTTGAACCCGCCACCTCCGGCATATGCGGCTGGCGCCCTACTCCTTTGAGCCACAGGCACCGCCTGAAAGTGGTTCTTTTTTAAAGTTGAATAGTTTATTCCCTTCTTTACAGAAAGAAGAAGAACGTTTGAGGGCTTCCATACGTAGGGAATCTCAGCAGCGCCGAATGAGAGAGAAACAGCACCAGCGGGGGCTAAGTGCCAGTTACCTAGAACCCGATCGATATGAGGAGGAGGAGGAGGGCGAGGAATCCATCAGCTTGGCTGCCATTAAAAACCGATACAAAGGGGGCATTCGAGGTGAGACTGGTGCAGGACTTGCATCATTTCAGGGCTTTATCTTTGCATAGGATGTAATTGAATGCCAAACCACTGCACATGTTATTTTTCATCTTTTTTTTTTTTTTTGTAGAGACAGAGTCTCACTTTATGGCCCTCGGTAGAGTGCCGTGGCCTCACACAGCTCACAGTAACCTCCAACTCCTGGGCTTAAGCGATTCTCTTGCCTCAGCCTCCCGAGTAGCTGGGACTACAGGCGCCCGCCACAACGCCCGGCTATTTTTTGGTTGCAGTTTGGCCGGGGCTGGGTTTAAACCCGCCACCCTCGGTATATGGGGCCGGCGCCTTACCGACTGAGCCACAGGCACTGCCCTGCACATGTTATTTTTAAAGAACCAGTGTTAATGCTGAGTGATTGATTGCAAGGCCTGGTTCTTTTGGGTGAGTTTGAAAGGTAGTAACTGCTCATGTTCCCACTTTCGGTTATCTCATGATTTGAAAGTTTGCCACTTGTATCGGAACTTTCCTTCACTTTTTATTTTTTATTTATATTTATTTATTTATTATTAAATCATAGCTGTGTACATTAATGCGATCATGGGGCACCATACACTGGTTTTATAGACGGTTTGACACATTTTCTTTTTTTTTTTTTTTTGTAGAGACAGAGTCTCACTTTATGGCCTTGGTAGAGTGCCGTGGCCTCACACAGCTCACAGCAACCTCCAACTCCTGGGCTTAAGCAATTCTCTTGCCTCAGCCTCCCGAGTAGCTGGGACTACAGGCGCCCGCCACAAGGCCCGGCTACCGTTTGACACATTTTCATCACACTGGTTAACATAGCCTTACTGGCATTTTCTTAAGTTATTATGTTAAGACATTTACATTCTACATTTACTAAGTTTCACATATACCCTTGTAAGATGCACCGCAGGTGTAATCCCACTTATCACCCTCCCTCTGCCTATCCTCCCCCTCCCTCCCCTCCCTCTCCCCCTTCCCCATATTCTTAGGTTATAACTGGGTTATAGCTTTCATGTGAAAGCCATAAATTAGTTTCATAGTAGGGCTGAGTACAATGGATACTTTTTCTTCCATCTTGAGATACTTTACTACGAAGAATATGTTCCAGCTCCATCCATGTAAACATGAAAGAGGTAAAGTCTCCCATCTTTCTTTAAGGCTGCATAATATTCCATGGTGTACATATACCACAATTTATTAATCCATTCGTGGATCGATGGACACTTGGGCTTTTTCCATGACTTAGCAATTATGAATTGGGCTGCAATAAACATTCTGGTACAAATATCTTTGTTATAATGTGATTTTTGGTCTTCTGGGTATATACCTAGTAGAGGAATTATAGGATTGAATGGCAGGTCTATCTTTAGATCTCTAAGTGTTCTCCAAACATCTTTCCAAAAGGAAAGTATTAATTTGCATTCCCACCAGCAGTGTAGAAGTGTTCCCTTTTCTCCATATCCACGCCAACATCTCTGGTCTTGGGATTTTGTGATATGGGCTAATCTTACTGGAGTTAGATGTTCACTTTTTATTTTTTAGAGACAGAGTTTTATTCTATTGTCCTGGGTAGAGTGCTGTAGTATCACAGCTTACAGCAACCTCCAACTCCTGGGCTTAAGTGATTCTTTTGCCTCAGCCTCCTAAGTAGCTGGGACTACAGGCACCTGCCACAACGCCTAGCTATTTTTTTATTGCAGTTTGGCCGGGGCTGGGTTCAAACCAGCCACCCTCGGTATATGGGGCCAGTGCCCTACCCACTAAGCCATAATTTTTGTTTTGCAGTTTGGCAGGGGCTGCGTTTGAACCCGCTACCGCTACCCTCGGTATATGGGGCTGGCGCCCTACTCACTGAGCCACAGGCGCTGCCCTCTAAGCCACAATTTTTTATTACTAATTGGGAATTAAGAAATTAAGTTATTCAGAGAATACATGTTTTCTTTCATTTTTCCTCCTTTAGCTTTCCCTGAGTTCTGCTTGGCATGTTCCCTCCTTTCAAGTATAAATAATTTATAAGATTAACATTTCTCTGGCTTATTGTACCCTCAGTGAATCCCCAACAATAAAAAAAACAAAACAAAACAAAAAAAAAGATTAACATTTCTTCTGTACATACTGAATCCCAGGTGAAGAACACCCAGCCCTTGATGTGTGTCCTGTTTGATTCTCATAACAATATTAGGACCTGATTGTGGTTATTTCTTTGTTCTTAACAAGGAAATGGAGATGTTGAGAGGTTGAGTGACTCACCCAAAGACACATAGTTTTAAGTGACCTTTTCTTTTTTTTTTTTTTTTTTGTAGAGACAGAGTCTCACTTTATCACCCTCGGTAGAGTGCCATGGCATCACACAGCTCACAGCAACCTCCAGCTCCTGGGCTTAAGTGATTCTCTTGCCTCAGCCTCCCGAGTAGCTGGGACTACAGGCGCCCGTCACAACGCCCAGCTATTTTTTTTTTGGTTTGCAGTTCAGCCGGGGCTGGGTTTGAACCCGCCACCCTCGGTATATGGGGCCGGCGCCCTACCGCTGAGCCACAGGCGCCGCCCCTAAGTGACCTTTTCTTTTCTTTCTTTCTGTCTTTCTTTTTTTTTGTTTTGAGACAAAGTCTTACTTAGTCCCCCTGGGGTTGAGTGCTTTAGCATCATAGCTCACAGCAACATCAAACTCTTGGGCTCACGCCATCCTTTTGCCTAAGCCTCCTGAGTAGCTGGGACTACTATGCTACAATGTCTGGCTGTTTTTAGAAACGGGGTCTCCCTCAGGCTGGTCTCGAACTCCTGAGCTCAAGCATTCTGCTCACCTCAGCCTCCCAGAGTGCTGCGATTACAGGTTTGAGCCACCTCGCCCGGCCTATAAGTGACCATTTCTTGAACCAAGTTCATCTGACTTTTAAGTCACCTGTCTTAGACAACTGCATCCACCTGGTTCTCACCTAGGGCTTTCCCCACAGCCAACATGATGGGCTGAAAAGCAAGGTTGGGCTGGCCGCCCGACCCTCCCTGCTCTAAGCTCAGCCCTGCCACTCTTTAGTTGTGTATCTTTTGAAAAGTTACAAAATCGGCGGCGCCTGTGGCTCAGTGAGTAGGGCGCCGGCCCCATATGCCGAGGGTGGCGGGTTCAAACCCAGCCCCGGCCAAACTGCAACAAAAAAATAGCCGGGCGTTGTGGGCAGGTGCCTGTAGTCCCAGCTGCTCGGGAGGCTGAGGCAGGAGAATCGCGTAAGCCCAAGAGTTAGAGGTTGCTGTGAGCTGTGTGACGCCACGGCACTCTACCTGAGGGCCGTACAGTGAGACTCTGTCTCTACAAAAAAAAAAAAAAGTTACAAAACCTCCCTTAACTTCTGTTCCCTCATGGGAAAAAACACAAATACTAGTACTTAAAACATACAGTTGTTTTGAAGATTAATATAATACATTTAATTTATCTTTGCATAGTTCTTATTTAAAGTTCTTAGCCCAAAACCTGCATGTAACAAATACTAAATAAATGTTACCCCTAAAACTGTTGTTATTCTTGCCACTCATTAGCTTTGGGCAAGAGACTTCCCATCTCTAAATATCACATGCCTTGTCTGTAAAATGAGGCCCTAATACATGCAGTCCCCGGGTTACAAACAAGATAGGTTCTGTATGTTTGTTCTTAAATTGGATTTGTATGGAAGTTGGAATAGGTATGTTTACCTGTTACCTGTATTAGCCTCCATTTGTAAGTGAGAGTTGTACCTAAGTCAGATATTTGTAACTCAAGGACTGCCCATACTCCCTGATTTTACTTCTATAGAGCTTTAGGCATCACTGTACAAGGGAAGGTGTACCCAGTGTGACTGTGTATTGTGGTTTTGTCCCTGTTAAGTGATACATTTCATAAACACCTAGATTTCTCTTTCTCTGGCCATGCCCATGAAACTCTCCTATTCTCACAGTGACGGCACTTGGTCTTGTGGCTGTTGTACCTTACCTACCTATTATTTATTCTAGAACTGTAGCAAAGGGACCTCTTTTTTGTTGATGCTAATTTCCTATAGAAAAAAGATTGTGGAAATAAACCACACAAAAATTAAATAACACCCCCCCCCTCAAAAAAGGATGCTTATATGGAGAGAGGTGTATAATACTCAGTTCAGCAGAGATTAAAAATTTAACACACAAGTCAGATAGGCCGGGAGTGGGGAGAAGAGGCCTTTGGCCTCTAAGGGGAGGGGCTCTTGGACTGAAGTCTGCTGTTCTGATCCCACCCAGAGGTTCACAGGGGCTTGAGCAGATTTGTGCCCCTCTCTCTATGTCCCTTCCAACGGTCCAGCTGGCAACAAATGGTTTTACAAGACTAGGAAGCCACCTTCTTGTCTTTTATCTTGAGACCTTACTTTGTTAACTTACCTGAGGAAAGAGTGACTCAGGCTTTAATCGCTGACTTTGGAACAATGGGGTATTGACCTCTGTAGTCACTTTGCACACAAACCTTTTTGATTTTAGGTTTTTTTTTTTTTTTTTTTAACTTCAAATGCTAGACTTTTTGATCTTTAAAAGTAGTCAGATTTTTGTATTTTGAAAGAGTAAGTCTGCTTTATCTAAATATATGCTAATGTTTAAATCAAAAATGTATAATTATTTGGTTCCTCTGGGAAAAAATGTACAGAAAGAACTAAAGATACTTACCAGAAGAATAATCTAAGAATGAATAGATAACTGTTTTTGAAAGTCACTCATAGGGTGGCACCCGTAGCTCCGTGGGTAGGGTGTCAGCCACATACACCCAGGCTGGCGGGTTCAAGCCCGGCTCGAGCCAGCTACACAACAATGACAGCTGCAACAAAAAAATAGCTGAGCGTTGTGGTGGGTGCCTATAGTCCCAGCTACTTGGGAGGCTGAGGCAAGAGAATCGCCTAAGCCCAAGAGTGTGAAGTTGCTATGAGCTATAACACTCTACTGAGGGCGACATAATGAGACCCTGACACACAAAAAGAGAAAGTCACTCATAATCTAATTGCTTTGATTTCAGAGGAACGAGCCAGAATCTATTCCTCAGACAGTGATGAAGGATCAGAAGAAGATAAGGCTCAAAGATTACTCAAAGCAAAGAAACTCACCAGCGACGAGGTAAGACCAGATGTATCAGGCTGTAGGGGTTTACCCCATACCCAGGAACCAACTCCTGGGAATGAGCCAGAGTGCACACAGATGTCTCTACACTTCGGAGATACTCAGTGAGATGCAGTAATAAGACTCGGAGTGGCCGGGGGATGGTCTGATACCTGTGCTGGGGTGGGTCTCAGAAGGCTGCACAGAGGAGGAGACCTCTGCTGGGTGCTGAAGAATAGCAGAAGCTTGAAGGCTCCCAGCCCCGGGTGGACTACTACAGGCTGATGGCAAGCAGTGCAGGGCCCTCAGGTATCAAGGCTCATGTAGGGAGCCCTGTGTTATTGGCCATACCTACCCAGAGTGGAGTTCTCTCAAGCTGAGCTGGGACACAAAGAAGAGGAGAGGAGATTGTGCCTCAGAAGCTGCAGACTCTCACTGTTCTGAGTTTGAGTAGATATTCTTTTTTTTTTGCAGTTTTTTTTTGGCCCGGCTGGGTTTGAACTTGCCACCTCTGGTGTATGGGGCCAGCGCCCTTCTCCTTTGAGCCACAGGCGCTGCCCGATTTCCTTAAATAAATGTTTCTTTATTTGCTGTATGCAATAATTTGGATAATTTCCAGAGACCACTTTTGCTTTTTCCTCCAGTGTTTGCTCGCTGAGTGGCTCAGTGGACTTCCTAATGCTGACATCTTACAAGTTGGAGTTGTAATTTTCCTCGATAGCTACTTTTTAGGGTGGTGCCTGTGGCTCAAGGAGAAGGGTGCTGGCCCCATATACCAGCGGTGGCAGGTTCGAGCCCGGCTCCAGCCAAAACTGCAAAAAAAAAAAAAAAAAAAAATCTGTTTAAAAAAAAATAGCTACTTTTTAGATCCTTTAAAAAAAAAAAAACACACAATGGTATTCTTGAATTTCACCTTGATTTCTATTTTGTATTTCTTTTCATTTGTTCTGACTGGGACTTTCTGGATTTCCTAAACCTGTGGATTGGTATCTTTCACCAGTTGAAAATTTCTCAGCCATCCATTTTTCCAATACTACTTTTTTTTGCGCTGGTCTCCTCCCTTCTTTCCGAAACTCTGATTAGCTGCGTTTTATTCCTTCTCACTCTGTCTTGACTTGTAAGCTGTTTGTCATATTTTCCACGTCTTTGTGTCTCTGCATTGCAAGACATTTCTTCAGATCCTTTCAATTCACTGCTTCTTTCTTTAGCTTTGTCTCCTATGTTGTTATTCTTTTTTACTTTATCTTTGGTCTCTGGAGGTTTAGTTTCTTTTTCAAATTGGTCATTTAGAAGATCCTGTTGCTTGGTCGTATTTTCAGTTTCTCCTTTTATGTGTTTCAATATTTTAAACCTACTTGTATGTATTGTCTTTATGTCTGATAATTCCACTATCTGAAATCTTTATGTGTCTGACTTTATTGCCTTAGTCCCTTCAGAGTGTTATTACAAGGCACTGTGGACTGGGTGCCTTAGAGAGAACAGAAATTGGTATCTCAGTTATGGAGGCTGGGATGTCCAAGATCAAGGTACTAGCAGCTTTGGTGTCCGCTTAGTTCCTCTTTCCTGGTTCATAAATGACCTTCTTGGTGTATTCTCACACAGTGGAAGGGATAAAGTGGGTCTGCTGGGCCCCTTCGATAGAGGCACTAATCTCACTAATGAGGGCACTGCCCTCAGGACCTAATTGTGTCCCCAGAGGCCCCCACCTCCTAATCCCATCACCCTGGGGGTTAGGATTTTAATTTATAAATTTTGGGACATGAACATTCACACCATAGCACTGCAGTCTATTTCTGTTAGCTCTGTCTCCTGCTACCTTGTTTTTCTGTGTTCTGTGACTGAAACGACTGATCTACTGAGTACTGATGGGGATTTTTGAGCCTACCTTGATGGCTTCCTCTGAGCATGAAGTTCTGCTTCTGCCAGGTGCCTTGGTCATTGTTCACTGAGGACCACTTTGAACTATATTCTCTGAATAGGTATTTTTGGATGACCTAGGAATTATGAATGTTGAGTGGTGGTTATGAATTATCCTAGAAAATTTCATTCTGTAAGATTGGAAATTATCCTCACAGTCATTTATAACAGAAGTTTATATATTAAATTCTACTGACCTAATCTGGCCTGCTGCCTATATTTTTAAAATAAAGTTTTATCAGACCCCACTCATGCCCATTCATTTCTATATTATTTATGGCTATCTGTTTGCTTCAGTGACTGAGTTGAATACTTGCAACAGAAACCGAGAAAAATCTTTACTGAATCCTGCCTTAGAGAAACAGGGCTGGGCTTTTTTCTAGTTTACTTTTACACTAAAATAGTAGTCCTTTGGAGGCAGTGCCTGTGGCTCAGCGGGTAGGGCGTTGGCCTCATATACTGACAGTGGCAGGTTCAAACCTGGCCCCGGCCGAACTGCAAGAACAAAAAAAAGTAGTCTTTTAGGGTCTGCTGTTAATCTGCTCAACTTGTCTTTTGTCATCTGTCCTCTGCACCCTGCAAGGCATACACATACACAGCATAGTTCATGATCGTGGTTTGGTAACTGTCTTCGGGAGGAAGCTGCAGTGCTTTTTTTTTTTTTTTTTTTTTTTAGAGACAGAGTCTCACTTTATTGCCCTCAGTAGAGTGCTGTGGCGTCACAGCTCACAGCAACCTCCACCTCCTGGGCTTAGGCAATTCTCTTGCCCCAGCCTCCCAAGTAGCTGGGACTACAGGCGCCCACCACAACACCCAGCTGTTTTTTGTTTTAGTTTGGCAGGGGCCGGGTTCAAACCCACCACCCTCCGTATATGGGGCCAGCGCCCTACTCATCGAACCACAAGCGCCGCCCATGTCCCTAGGTTCTTGCTTTTGCCTAATTTTTGGCCTCTGACCATACCTTATTTTTTTAATATCACATTGATTTGCTCATATTTTATCTGTCATTGTTATTTTCAGAAGAAGAATTCTTCAGAGTATTTTTCTGGCATATTGTAGGTGATGTATGTTGTGTTCCTGTTATCCACAATTTTAAAGTATTTTGGGCTTCCATGAGCTCTTCTCTGTTTTATTTTTATTTTTTTGAGATAGTCTCAATCTGTCATCCTCAGTAGAGCACCGTGGTGTCATAGCTCCCAGCAGTCTGAAACTCTTGGGCTCAAGTGATCTTCTTGCCTCAGTTTCCCGAGTACCTGGGACTACAGGTGCGTACTATAACACCTGGCTATTTTTTACTCTTGCTCAGGCTGGTCTCAAACTCCTGAGCTCAAGCAATCTACCCGCCTCATCATCACAGAGTGCTAGGATTATAGGCATGAGCCACTGTGCCCGGCCTCATGAGCTTTTCTCATGTGAAGCAGAATCCTGTTCTTAGGTTATTGTTAATTACAGCATTTGATATTTTTCCATCATTCGTGGATGTGACATGCTATGGAAGATAACTAGATAAAATTTGTCACATGAGGTAACTTCTTAATGATACATTTACAATGTGTTGAACTGTTGGCAAACTGGCCTCGTCATCTAAGCAGATGCTATTTATTTCTTGGCAAGTAGAAACTGTGAATGGAAACTGAGAAGTGCTGTGAGACTTCTGCTTATTCCTGGTATGCTCAGAAATGAAAATTTAAAAAAGAAGTGATCCATCAGATACATTCTTTTAGGCTGGGCATTTGTAAACCTGTAACTGCCTGATTTTAAAATACTTCTTGGGAATGGCCTTCTAGCTAAGCCGTCTGTAATAGGGCCTTCCCTACCCAAACACTGACTCTGAGGTCTTCCCGCGATGCACCCCCTCCTTTCCTGACAACAGGGTTGGCTTCTGCCTGGTCCTCCCCATTCCTGCACAGCCTGTTTGTGTTACCCTAGTTTGAATCCTGGCCGTGGGTTACAATGGAAGGGGGGAAAAAGGGAAGGTCTTGCACTAGTTCCTGTCCGTGCTTTGCACACTAATGTAATGCACACCCACACATCAGGAGCCTGAGCATGCCTCTGAGATGTGGGGAGTTTCAGACCCCAACTTCCACTCCAAAAAATCACCATTATCACCAGAGCATGCCTTGGTACAGGGGCAAGGGCAAGTCTAGATTAGAAAAGTGAACTGGATCGTAGAATTTTGCTGCTACCCTTTCCCACTTGTGTGGCCGTGGGCAAGTCATCTCATCTTCTGTTGCCTCTTCTGGTGCATGACGTCTGTGCTTGCTGTCCTGTGAAGCTGTCACATTATGGTGAATGACCGATACAAAAGTGGGTAACACCGTGACATGGACTAGCTCAACAGGAAATGCTACTTTGCCCTCTCCAACAAGGTCCAAATTACTAAAAAGGAAGAAAATGTAAAGGAGAGCTTTTCGTCCTCCCTCACTTTTGCAAGAAGTAAAAATTTCAGAAAACCTAAGTTACTTCAAAGATAGAGAAATGGGTAGGAGGAGAACCTGTGTGGATGGTGTTCTGTGCTCCGAGGATCTGGGAAAAGGCAGAGATCTAAGTTGAAAGAAACAGATGGAAACAGTGGTGAGGAAAGCGTCAAGGCCAACCCCAGCTTTCCTAGACAGAGAGGCTTCCTGCTGAGAAGTGTGGGTTAGAATGCGGCGCCCAGTGGCCTCTGTCTCCGTCCTCCCGCTCTCCCACTTGGAACCTGCATTCTTCCCGTGGCCACCCTGCCTTACCTTCCAACTTGTGGACTACCTGTAAGGACCTGCGTTCATGACTATGTTAGCAAGCTTTCTCTAAGAATATTTTGTCATTTGCTGCATTTACATATGACACAGGGATCTATTCCAGTTACCTTTAGTAAGGCAGTGTCCACATGCATAATTTCACAAAATGAAATCATCATCCCAGAGGATCCCCTCAGCTGAGTCCCGCGAGTCTGAGAAGCAACACGCCTCGGCAGTATTTGACTGCGCTTGCCCGTGGCTGCCCAGGGAAGTCAGGCCTGGATGGTTTTCCAAGGTAGAATTTCCCAGCTTCTCACCCCCATGGTGGATTCGGACTAGTGCTGATTAGGCTAATTCAGGGGAGCTCTGATACAGGGGAGCTCTGACCACGTCCTGTCTGTTGCTGGTGTCTGTCAAGGGTCCTTGAGGGCAGGCAGGCTATACCTCTTTTTAGAACCATCATGCTAGTTCTTTTAACCACTTGAATTCAGTCTCATAAAGAATTTTAGAGCTGAAGAGATCAAACATGCTAAGGCTTACATGTGGGGAGGTTACCAAAAAACTGTGCTGGCGCGTAAAATGTTCACGATAAGATTCTTCAGTTGAAAATAAAGGGCAGGGCGGCGCCTGTGGCTCAAAGGGGTAGGGTGCCGGCCCCATATGCCAGAGGTGGCGTGTTCAAACCCAGCCCCAGCCAAAAAAAAAAAATAAACGTTTAAAAAAAAAAAAAAGAAAAGAAAGGGCAAATAGTGTCATGGAATGTACTCTTTGTCTTTGCTGATGTGGGATTGGGAGAGAAGAATTTGGATTTGTTCCATGTTGGGGAGTGGAAAGTTCCATGTTGGGGAGAGGAGCACTTGTTACACCTTGAGGGGAGGAGCCATCTTTCAGTATTGCTATTGGGGTGACTTTCCTGCTGACCGCCCAGGACGTATGTCATAAGTGGAGCAGGACTTGGCATGGATTCATTTTCCCCTTTGAATTCTCCTGTAGCTGGCACTTCAGGTCTGCAGGTGTACATTTGGGATATTAGGGCAGGAAACGAGTGTGAGATGCTATCTTATCCTTCAGAGGACTAACCCTGGGGACCACCAGGAAGAAAGGGGGCATGCCAGGCTGTTCTTCCTCTGGTAGCATCCTGTGGTCACAGCAGCAAGATGCCCAGCTTCCCCAACTGCAGCCTTTAAACCATTTGTTCCTTCTATTGAATTTATTAAAGTTTTGGTGAGGGGGCTGCTACTGGCATTCTGGAGTGTCATATCAGTGTCAGTTCATTTTAATCAGTATTTGTTCTTTTTTGAGACAGAGTCTTATGCTGTCACCCTGGGTAGAGTGCTATGGTGTCACAGCTTACAGCAACCTTAAACTCTTGGGCTTAAGCGATTCTCCTGCCTCGGCCTCCCAAGTAGTTGGAACTACAGGTGTCCGCCACAACGCCCGGCTATTTTTTTGTTGCAGTTGTCATTGTTGTTTTAGCTGGCCCAAGCCGGGTTCGAACCTGCCAGCCTTGGTGTATGTGGCCAGTGCCCTACCCACTGAGCTATGGGCGCTGCCCGATATTTGATGTTTTTTAGATGTTGATATATCTGAATAGCTTGCTGAATTATTTTTTTCTATTACAATATTATTCAGAATTATTATTATTATTATTATTATTATTTTGAGACAGTCTCAAGTCATTGCCCTGGGTAGAGTGCCATGGTGTTACAGCTCACAACCTCCAACTCTTGGGCTTAAGTGATTCTCTTGCCTCAGCCTCCCAAGTAGCTGAGACTACAGGTGCCTGCCACAACACCCAGCTGTTTTTTGGTTGTAGTTGTCATTGTTTGGCAGGCCCAGGCTGGATTTGAACCCACCAGCTCTGGTGTATGTGCCTGGTGCCCTAGCTGCTGAGCTACAGGTGCTGAGCCTAGAATATTATTCAGAATGATTTTAAATAGAGGAAACTTGTGTATGGAAGGCCTTTTAATTTCTTTAAATATGTTCTTAGTCTCGGTGCCTATAGCTCAGTGGTTAGGGCGCCAGCCACATACACTGGAGCTGGCAGGTTTGAACCTGACCCAGGCCTGCCAAACAACAATGACAACTACAACCAAAAAACAGCCAGGCACTGTGGTGGGCACCTGTAGTCCCAGCTACTTGGGAGGCTGAGGCAAGAGAATCGCTTAAACCCAAGAATTTGAGGTTTGTGAGCTGGGATGCTATGGCACTCCACTGAGGGCAACATAGTGAGACTCTGTCTTCAAAAAAAAACAAAAAGTTCTAAAAACCTTGATGATGTGAGTTTTGAGTACATCTGAAACAAGAAATTGTTATAAAAATATTGAATCTTTAAAATCCTGTGTTTTAGATAGTGAAATAGGTGAAATGCTGTGTGTAAAATAACCTGATCATGGTAAAATCATTCCAATAGGACAAGTGGTTATACAGGCTGAACTTCCCTGAGAGAGCCCCAGGCCTTCCCAGGGCTCACTGTGTCCAGTTCCTGCTTTCCCTCCTATACAGCTATTCCCAGTGAAAGAGGAGCTCGTAGCTGCTACCATCTTACAACTTCCCTCACAATCCCTGGGGGTCTGCAGTTGGCGTTTTATAGTTAGTTTGTGATGAACTTTGCACAGTTGTCGTTTTAGACCGTCTCTAACACCTGTAGATCTGAAAACTGGACATGACCTTGACCACTGGTTTTGTTCATCTGGTACATGTTCTTATTAAAAGTGACTTTGAGTTTTCAGAGCTATTTTTGAAAAACTATCCTAGAAATGTTTTCTGTTGACTTTTAGATTTACAAAAATTTCATGTTTACATGCTACTTTGGTGGCACACATTACTAAAATCCAAAGGATACAGAGATTAGTGTGGCCCCTGTGCAAGGATGACACAAAAATTTGTGAAGTGTTCCATATTAGAAAAATATGCAATTAAAAATTTTATCTGTTTAGGAAGGTGAGCCTTCTGGAAAGAGAAAAGCAGAAGATGATGATAAAGCAAATAAAAAGCATAAGAAGTATGTGATCAGTGATGAAGAGGAAGAAGATGATGATTGAAGTAGGAAATGTGAAAACATTTTATATATTTCATTGTACAGTTATAAATATGTAAACATGAGGTTTTACGACTGAAATTAATTGATTTGCTTTTGTGTCATTTTAATTGTAATAAAAAATTAAAAGCATGTCTCTGTATTCAAGAAATCTACTTTTTCCAAAGCAAGTTTGTTTTATTTTTATTTATTCATTTATGTATGTATTTATTTTTGAGACAGAGTCTCACTTTGTCATCCTTGGTTGAGTACTATGGCGTCATAGCTCACAGCAACCTCAAACTCTTGAGTTCAAGCAGTCCTCTTGCCTCAGCCTCCCAAGTAGCTGGGCCTATAGGCACCCACTATAGGGCCCAGCTATTTTTAGAGACGAGGTCTTGCTCTTCTCACGCTGGTCTCGAACTCCTGAGCTCAAGCAATCTACCGGTGTTGGCCTCCCAGAGTGCTAGGATTACAGGCTTTTGCCACTGAGCCTGGCCTCAAAGCAAGTTGATTTAAAAATATAGGGATGGGATCTTGCCATTTTACAGGCTGGTCTTGAGCCCTTGGCCTCAGGAGATCCTCCTGCCTCAGCCTTTCAAAGTGTTGTGATTATAAGCATGAGTCACCACAGTCCATATCCAGATGATTTTGTTAATACTTTACACAGTTTTAGATTTTCTTGAGTTTCTGCTGCTCTGCTCTACTCTTTTCCTCCTATCCTCTACAAAGAAGCATCCAGGGCGGTGCCTGTGGCTCAGTGAGTAGGGCTCCAGCCCCATATGCCAAAGGTGGCGGGTTCAAACCCAGGCCCAGCCAAACTGCAACAACAACAACAAAAAAAAAGGCTGGGTGTTGTGGCGGGCGCCTGTAGTCCCAGCTGCTCGGGAGGCTGAGGCAAGAGAATCACGTAAGCCCAAGAGCTGAAGGTTGCTGTGAGCCGTGTGACGCCATGGCACTCTACCCGAGGGTGGTAAAGTGAGACTCTGTCTCTACAAAAAAAAAAAAAAGAAGCATCCAACCAGGGCCAAGGTTCTCACAGTTCCAGAGCCTGGAGAAATCAAGGTGTTGGCAGGGCCACGTTCCCTCTGAAGGCTCTTTGAAAGGATCCCTCCTAGCCTCTTCCTAGCTTCTGGTGGGTCCTAGCAATCCTTGGCTTTTGACAGTATAACTCAAATCTCTGTTGTATGTCTTTATGTGGCCTTTACTTTTAATTATTATTTTTTGAGACAGAGGCACTCTCTGTCACCCCTGGTAGAATGTACCGGCATCAACATAGCTCACTCTAACTCCTGAGCTCAAGTGATCCTCCTGCCTCAGCCTCCTAAGCAGCTGAGACTACAGGTACGTGCCACCATAGCCAGCTAATTTTTTGTATTTTGGTAGAAAAAGGGTCTTGCTGTTACCCAGGCTGGTCTCAAACTCCTGAGCTCAAGCAATTCTCCCACCTCAGCCTCCCAGAGTTCTAGGATTATGGGTGGGAACCACCATGTCTGGCCATAGTAAAAAAAAATTTTTTTTTTTGAGACAGAACCTCAAGCTGTCGCCCTGGGTAGAGTGCTGTGGCATCACAGCTCACAGCAACTTCCAACTCATGGGCTCAAGCAATTCTTCTGCCTCTGCTTCCCAAGTAGTTGGGACTACAGGCACCTGCCACAACACCCAGCTACTTTTTTGGTTGCAGCCGTCATTGTTGTTTGGCGGGCCCAGGCTGGATTCAAACCCGCCAGCTCAGGTGTATGTGGCTGGCACCTTAGCCACTTGAGCCACAGGCGCTGAGCCCATAGTAAAAATTTTAAGATATTGTATTAATGTAGAAAATCTGTAATGAACAAAATGTCAACATTTTAAATAAAGATAGGATCTAACGTGTCTAGGACTAGGGCAGCAAGTGAGAAAAGTTATATAAGGGCAAAGCTGGATTATGTCTTTAAGATTTTATGAATTTTTTGCTTGGCACCCGTGGCATGGTGGTTATGGCACCAGCCACATACACCATAAGTGGTGGGTTCGAACTTGGCCCGGGCCAGCTAAACAACTGCAACAACAGCAATAAAAAGTAGCCAGGCGTTGTGGCAGGCGCCTCTAATCCCAGCTACTCGGAAGGCTGAGGCAAGAGAATTGCTTAAGCCCAAAACTTCGAGGTTGCTGTGAGCAGTGATGCCATAGAACTCTACTGAGGGTGACATAGTGAGACTCTGTCTCAAAAAAAAAAAAAGATTTTATGAATTTTTTGTGTTAATTTTTATTTTTAAAAAGTATTGCATTCCAATATTATTTATCTTTATGAGATTTGGTGTCCCTTGCATTTGCTACAAAGGTGAGTGTGTCTCATTGTTGCAACCTAGATGTGATCCAGCTTTCTTAGAGCATGGCGGCTGGGTTCCAAAGGCAACTGGGAGCAGCAGCAGGTGAAAGTGGTATTAGCGCTCTTGTATTACCTTGTAAAACCTAGCATTGAGAGTCACATGACCTGCCTTCCTCCACATTCTGTTTGTTAGAAATGAGTCGCTAATGTGAGCCCTTTTCAGAGGGTGGGGAATTTGATTCTTCCTGATGAGAGGAATGGTAAAGAATTTGCAGCCATGTTTTAAATCCTCCGCACGCACACGTGCCTTCTGTGTAGTGCTCTGCCACACACATCAGTCTTGTCTTTACCCAGAGCCTCCATCTCTACTCTGCTTCCTTCCTGGTGTTCAGTCTAGTTTGGGAGTGGTGGTTGTGGGAAGTCTACCCTGAACCCTGGTGATAGAGAAAGAAAAGTGACATCAAGAGAGAAAGGTCCTGAGTCACCCTATCATCATGTCACTCTCCTAGCTGACATCTTCAGGGCCTTATTATTTTCTGGTTTATCAAACCGAAACTCCAAATCTTGGTTTTTAAGAGCCTTCATTCTGGCTGGGGTGCGGTGGCTCATGCCTGTAATCCTAGCACTCTGGGAGGCCAAGGCGGGTGGATCGCTTTGGCTTAGGAGTTCGAGACCAACCTGAGCAAGAGCAAGACCCCATCTCTAAAAATAGCCAGGTGTTGTGGCAGGCGCCTGTAGTCCCAGCTACTCAAGAGGCTGAGGTAAGAGAATTGCTTGAGCCCAAGAGTTTGAGGTTGCTGCGAGCTATGACACCATAGCACTCTACTGAGGGTGACAAGTGAGATGCTGTTTCAAAAAAAAAAAACCCTTCACTCTGACTCTGTTGTTTCCAAGGGGACATAGTGGAAGGTTTTGTTTGTTTGGTTTTTGTTTTAAATTTTACTAGCAGACACTTGTGTGTCGGTTATTAAGCTCTTGTCTCCCATCTCCACACCCAGCCCTCTGTGGCTGGCAAACCCTACGCAGGCTTTGCCAGCTGCCCCCAGTTAGGGGGCGCTAGAGGAAGACTGGAGCCTGGATAACAAGGGAAGGATTGCTCCTTCCTGTTTGTTTATGGAACTTTCTGGAAGCTTCCTGTTGACTTTTTATATAAGGGGGGGCACCAACACTTTACCTCAGCAGAGGCGGCAGCTGAATCCAGTTTGCAGTTTTATCAGCAGCTTCATTTTCCCAGCCCTGAGAGCCATCGGTACCAACTGGACAGCTACTCTTCCCCAGGTATGAGCTTCAATTCCTTATGTAAATTTTATTTTCTTTATTTTTTTAGAGATGGAGTCTCACTTTATCACCCTCAGTAGAGTGCCGTGGCGTCACACAGCTCACAACAACCTCCAGCTCCTGGGCCTTAGGCAATTCTCTTGCCTCAGCCTCCTGAGTAGCTGGGGCTACAGGTGCCTGCCATAACGCACCCGGCTATTTTTTTGTTGCAGTTTGGCCGGGGCTGGGTTCAAACCCACCACCCTCGGTATATGGGGCTGGCGCCCTGCTCACTGAGCCACAGGCGCCGCCCCCCTTATGTAAAAAAAATTTTTTTGCAGTTTTTGGCTAGGGCCGTGTTTGAACCCACAACCTCTGGTATATGGGGCTGGCGCCCTACTCCCTGAGCCACAGGTGCTGCCCCCATTGTGTAAATTTTGAAAGATTAATTACACCTGTTTCCTGTATTCCCACAGCCATGCCTGTGGGCCCTTTGAGTTCTTCTTTATAATTTTAGTAACTTAGCCAATCAATACCTTTAAACCCATTAACAACTTTTAAAAATACTCACTCTGTACTGACTAGAACCTGACTAGATGGTGAGGAAAAACCCCCTCAAAGATTGAATTTGGGGATTGGTTTGGGTTTGAATGCAGGTCTGAGCTCTTCACCAATGAGAAATGGGCCTGAGATCTTAAACATTTACCTCAAAGTCAAACAGCATCAATGGTGCGGTTGCAGAATTATAACGTTAATTGAATTCGCAGCCTTTGTGAGTCTCTCATGTGAAAGTTAAGACCATGATTGGGAAGGAAACCAGTAATGGAGATGTTATGGACTGAAAATTTGTGTCCTCCTAAAACTCATGTCGAAGCTCTGATCCACACTCTCCAGTGCATGGTGTTTGGAGGCAGGGTTTTTTGGGAGATATTAGGTTTAGATGAGTTTATGATATGAGGGCTGAAGTTCCTCAAGTGTCTTTAAAAGAAGAGGAAGAGAGACCAGAGTCCATTCTCTTGCCATACAAAGAAGAGGTCGGCTGAACTAACAGCCAGATGGTGGCCACTTAGAAGCCAACAAAAGCGACCTCAGACTGAAACTTACCTTGCCAGCACCTTGATCTTCCCAGACTTTGGAACTGTGAGAAATAAATTTCTATTGTTTAAGTTACCCATTCTATGGTATTTTGTTATGACAGCCTGAACAGACTAAAACGGAGAATATGTTTGGACTCAGATGAGGCTGAAAAACTCAAATTTCCCAGTCACTCTGAGCTTGCCTTCCCTATAGGAAAGCTTGCCTCCCTGTTTCTGAGGAAACTGTCTTTTTGTGTGTGCATGTTTTTGCTTAAAAATACTTTAATAACATCACCTGGGGGCAGTTCTCATTCTTCTCAGGATTCACCCAGTCAGTGCTGTCTGACTCACCTTTTCTTCAGTAGACCCAACACTAGGATCTCATCAGGCTCCAACAAAGCAAGCAGAGTCTGAAGAAGTAGCTTATATATACGAGAAGAATTATAAGATTTTGCTAATAAATACAGGCAGAAGCCTGGGATCAAATTAATCCATATGGGTACACTTACATATTCTGGATTCAATGTGTTAGTGAACGATACTAACTTGAGTAGTTAACAGAACCCAACAGTACCCTACACTGAATGAAGTCGAGAGGCCAAAGTTTCCCTGGCATTACATGGAGGAGGGACTCCAAAGGCTTAGGAGATGGGAATGTTGGAGTAGCCTTGTCTTGTATGATCTGCATAACACCCATTCCCTCCCCCAACTGCTATATCTCCTGAGAGGGCTAGAGACCCTTCCTTCACTAGGTCATTGAGAAATGTATCAGGAAGTGGAGGACATGTATCCTCCAAAAGCTATGGGCAGGTATGATGGGAGATGCTGCCACTGAGATAGGATTCCGGGACAGAGGCCAAGTAGCAGTGTTTAAATCCCACAGCCAAGCTGATGAGTCTGTTACTAGAGAGTAGCAGGAGTGTAGCAGTAAAGCGATCAGAATGTTTTGATCTGCAGAGATTTTGAGTGGTAGCTAATTGAATAGAATATGGGCAGGCTACTACAGTTTTGCTTGACATGATTGTATATTTGTGGGAGTACTTCAGGATCCTTCCTCAAGGGTACCCAACGTCCCCTTCAATTATATCGACTTCCTCTTGAGGAAGAATCCTGAAGCACCGCCACAAGTACATGCTGTAAATGTTCCACAGAGGACACTGCAGCCATATACTGAAGTGGCTATGCATTGGGGAAAGGAAATTTCCAGAATTTGAGAGATTTCTACATACCGGCTCAGGTAATGCTCATTCCTGGAACCTAAAATACTATGGTAGCCCACTGTTCAAAGTGGGACTGACAGTGGCAAGGGGATAGGTTAAATTTTAGCTCAAGTTCAACTCCCACTATGCCCAACAGATTTGCAGATCCTCCTTATGATTACTTACCCATTTTTTTAATTTTAATTTTTTTAAATCTTTGTGAGATCAGGTCTTATGATATTGCCCAGGCTGGTCTCAAACTCCTAGCCTTGAGTGATCCTGCTGCCTCAACCTCCCAAAGTGCTGGCATTACATGTGTAAACTGCTGTGCCCAGCCTCCCCAGTGGTTAAATATATGATTGGAATAGATACATTTTGTCAACTGAGAGATACCCCATGTTGTCTTTCTAATTCATGAAGTAAGCACCATAAAGTGGGAAAGACCAAGTGGAAATCCGTGGAACTTCTTTATCTTACCAGGATAATAAACCAAAAAGAACACTGCAGCCTGGAGGGAACTGCAGAGATAGATGAATGACATTATCAAAGATGAGGAAGAAGCAGAGGTGCTGATACCTGATAGATCTTCCATTGATCGCACCAGTCTGAGCGTGCAGGTGTCAGATTGATCTTGGAAATGATGGGTTATCTTAAACCTGATCAGGTAATGACTCCCAAAGCAGCTGCTATCTTGTATGAGCATGTTTATTGGAGCAGATCAACATCCACTGACACCTGGTATGCAGCTGTTTACCAGACACATGCTTCAATATGTAAGGACAAACAAAAACAGTTTGCTTTTACTTGTTAGACCAATGGTACAACTTCAGTCTTGCTCCAAGTTACATGGACCCACCTGCACTCTGCCATAAAGGAGCCCACAGACATCTCCATCATCTCAAGATTGCACACATCAACTGGTCCACTGCGTCAATGACGTTACACTGATTGGAGCTGATGTGCAGGAAATAGCAAGCTCTGTACTTTAGATGCCTTAGTAATTATGTAAACCAGAGGCAGCAGGTAAATCCCAACAATATTCAGGGGCTTGTAACCTCAGTGAAGTTTTGGAGGGGAGCGGGCATTACATGGTCTGGATATCCCCTCCAAAATGAAGGGGTACATGCTGCCCTTGAGCCATCTGCCATTATAAAAGAATGTTTAGTGGGGTGGCACCTGTGGCTCAAAGGAGTAGGGCACTGGCCCAAAATGCTGGAAGTGGGTTCAAACCCAGCCCTGGCCAAAGACTGCAAAAAAAAAAGAATGTTTAGTGGATCTTTTTGGATTTGGGAGTCAACGTACACTTTATTTCACTGTGCTACTTTGACCTTTTGCCAAGTAAAGGATAGATGCTGCCTATTTTTAGTGAGGACCAGAGTAGGAGAATGTTCTGCACTAAGTATGGGCCATAGGGCAAACTTCTTCACTTGGGCGTGATAGCCCAGCAGACCAACAGATGCTGGCTGTGAATCCTTTGGCCAGGATCAGTGAGAAAACTGAGTGTAGGCTCTTGGGCTTTGGAACACACCCATTCCCTCTTTTGTAGATAATCCTCTCTCTTTTTGAGACAGTCTTTTTTCTTTTCTTTTCTTTTCTTTGTTTTACCTCCCCCCAACCCCACCCCTGCCCTTTTTTTGAGACAGAGTCTCACTCTGTTGCCTGAGGCTAGAGTGTTATGGTGTCATAGCTCACAGCAACCTCAAACTTCTAGACTGAAGTAATCCTCTTGCCTCAGCCTCCCGAGTAGCTGAGACTACAGGCATACACTCCTACACTGAGCTAATTTTTCTATTTTTAGTAGAGAAGGGGTCTTGCTTTTGCCCAGGCTGGTCTTGAACTCCTGAGCTCAAGCAATCCTCCTGTCTCAGCCTCCCAGAGTGCTAGGATTGCAGGTGTGAGCCACAGCACCTGGTCTGAAATCTATACTTTTGAGTGGAGGGCAGACTGATGTGGAGAGCTCAAGGCTCAAGTTTGAGTATCCAGAGACTATAGGGAGGCCATTTGGGCAACTGGGAAATGAAGAGAAGTGGGAGAACAGAGACCAGAGAAAGAAAGGAGGAAGTGCCTTCTGGGAACAGTATCTGTTACATATCACTGCAGGACAAATCAAACTCAGCAGCTTGAGACAGCAAACATTCACTGTATCACACAGGTTCTGAGGTCGGGAATCCAGAAATGGATTAGCTGGGTGGTTCTAGCTCAGGGTCTCCTACAGGCTGTATTCAAGGCAGAGTGACCCCACGTTCTCCAAAGGCTTCCCTGCGCTGGAGGAGCTGTTTCCTCCATGGCTCACGTGGTTCTTGGCAGAGGCTTCAGTTTCTCCCTGTGTGGGCTCTCCGTGAACATTTTGAGTGACCTCACAGCGCAGCAGCTAGATTCCCCAGAGCAAAAGACCCGAGAGAGACAGCAAAGCAGGAAAGCCACAATGTCTGTCAGAGCCTCCCCTCAGGACTGAAGCTGTGTTCCACTGATCACATAAACCAGCTGCGAATTGAACTACCCGTGTTCTGAATGAACCAGCCTTAGAGCAGGACATGCAATGGCACGGAAACAAGCAGCAGGACCCGCTGGGAGCTGTCTTGAAAGCTGGCTGTCACAGTGACCTTGCCTTTCCCCGGCCAATTTTGCCTCCTTTCTCTAAAGACACTCTAGTCAGGCTTTAGCAGACCAGGCTCAGGGAGCTATTTTGAGGTTGGTTTAATGGAGATTTGGTTTATGAAACTTGAGAATATGTAGAAGTGGGCCAAGAACTAACCATGTAAAGAACTTTAGAGAAATTAATACTGTGCATCCCCCCCTCCATCCCCCACTGACGATTACAGTAGGACCATGGATCTGTTTGGAGATATAGATGACATTTCTTCAGAGAGTGATGAGGACAATCTACCACCTATCCCAAGAAAATCTGTGGTAAGTAAAACCACTCATCTCCACTGATCCCATTACTGAAAGCCAAGAAAAAGTTTCAGAGCCCAATGGGTCTGTTTCTCTCCTGTTGAGAGAGGACGTGGATAGCCAAACATCTGATGAGTGGGTGACTTTCTTAGCTGTGGTGGGAATTTCTAGATATAAGAAGGCACAGAAGGAATTGCTTAGAAGGAGACTGATGGCAAACTTCGGGGCCTGGACTATGAGAAGTCATAATGTGAAGCCTTGGACCGAAAGGTTTCTCTTAATCAAACCTGAGCCATACAGCATAGGTTATGCTGATGTTCTTTGCTGGTTTTAATAGTTACTTAGTGTGGATGGGGGGAATAATTTCATGCTTCTTTTGCTGAGTATATCACACAAAATAAGTCAAAATAGATGCCTTTTCTAGTAATGTTGGCAAACAGGTCTTGTTTCCTGTGGGGTTTTGTTTTGGTTTTGTGTATGTGTTTAAGGTGAGGTTTTTAGGGAGAGGCTTGGAAGGGTTGCTGACCGTTTTATACCTGCATCTGCCTAATACAGGAAGACTTGATCTAGAAATATTTCCTGTCTCTTTAAGCTTCCACATTCTCATTTCTCTCTTAGGATAAACACGGAGGGTCTCAGGACCAGGAGGAGGAAGAACCCATTTCTGAAACAACAATCGAAATAGAAATTCCCAGGATCAATTCAGATTTAGGAAATGATTTGTATTTTGTTAAGCTACCTAAGTTCCTCAGCATAGAACCCAAGTAAGAGTAATAATTAAACATTATAAAATTTGAATAAAAATGTATAGAACGTAAATTTTTAAAAATTTATTATGAATCGACTAATCACAAAGATGGGAGACTAAAAAACAAATTTAGGATGTGCTGAGGTAGAAAAACAGTGAATTACTAGTGAGAAAGAATTTTTTTTTTTTTTTTGTAGAGACAGAGTCTCACATACCACCCTCAGGTAGAGTGCCGTGGCATCACACAGCTCACAGCAACCTCTAACTCTTGGGCTTAAGCGATTCTCTTGCCTCAGCCTCCCGAGCAGCTGGGACTACAGGCGCCCGCCACAACGCCCGGCTATTTTTTTGTTGCAATTTGGCCGGGGCTGGGTTTGAACCCGCCACCCTCGGCATATGGGGCCGGCGCCCTACTCACTGAGCCACAGGCGCCGCCCATGAGAAAGAATTTTAATGTTAGTAATTTTTTTTTTTTTGAGACAGAACCTCAAGCTGTTGCCCTGGGTAGAGTGCCGTGGCATCACAGCTCACAGCAACCTCTAACTCCTGGGCTCAAGCGAGTCTCCTGTCTCAGCCTCCCAAGTAGCTGGGACCACAGGTGCCTGCCACAATGCCCAGCTATTTTTTGGTTGCAGCTGTCATTGTTGTTTGGCAGGCCCGGGCTGGATTCGAACCCACCAGCTCAGGTGTATGTGGCGGGCACCTTAGCCGCTTGAGCCACAGGAGCCGAGACGATGTTAGCAATTTTTGTAGCATTTTGGCACTTTCCTTTAAATGAATAGGTCATAGATCAATGTATTTTTCATGTATAAAGCTGAAAATCATAAAATGAGAAAAAGTATGCTAGAAAAATCACAAATTGTCAGTGTAAAAGCCATTGTGAATCTACAAATAAAATGATTTGGGCCAACAAAATAGTACAATGGGTAGTATGCATTAAGGTACATGCATGCAAACTTTTGTGCAATTAAACACAACAAATTTTCTAAAAAAAAAAATTATATATATTTTATATAAATATATAGATAGATAAACCAGCTGGGCATGGTGGCTCACACCTGTAATCCTAGCATTCTAGAAGGTTGAGACAGGTAGACTGCTTAAACTCAGGAGTTTGAGATCAGCCTGAGCAAGAGCGAGACCCCCGTCTCTAAAAATGAAACTACCGGGCGGCGCCTGTGGCTCAGTCAGTAAGGCGCCGGCCCCATATACCGAGGGTGGTGGGTTCAAACCCGGCCCCGGCCAAACTGCAACCAAAAAATAGCCGGGCGTTGTGGCGGGTGCCTGTAGCCCCAGCTACTTGGGAGGCTGAGGCAGGAGAATCACATAAGCCCAGGAGTTGGAGGTTGCTGTGAGCTGTGTGAGGCCACGGCACTCTACTGAGGGCCATAAAGTGAGACTCTGTCTCCACAAAAAAAAAAAAAAAAAAAGAAACTACCCAGACGTTGTGGTGGGAGCCTCTGTAGTCCCAGCTAACTAGGGAGGCTGAGGCAAGAGGATCACTTGAACCCTAAAGTTTGAGGTTGCTGTGAACTATGACACCATGGCACTCTACCCAGGGCAACTGAGTAAGACTTTCTCTCAAAAATAAAATAAATAAGTAAAAGAAAAATAAAGTGGCTCAAAGGAGTAGGGCACAGGCCCCATATGCTGAAGGTGGCGGGTTCAAACCCAGCCCCGGGGAAAACAACAACAACAACAACAACAACAAAAAAACCCAGCCCTGGCCAAAAACTGCAAAAAAATAAAAATAAAAATAAAGATAGACCATAAGTCACCTATACTTTAAACAACACTTCATCAAAGAAGATTTTGAATTACAAGTCACATTTGGAGTTTATTTTAGGCATTGTTTTTTGTTTATTTGAAACAGTCTCATTCTGTTGCCCCAGGCTAGAATGCCATGGCGTCATAGCTCACAGCAGCCTCCAACAAACTCCTGGGCTCAAGTAACCCAGAGCCTTATCCCCTCTCCTTGGGAGCTCCTGGTGTGTCTTTGCCTGCATCCTACTTTGATTCTGTTTCCACTGCTAAGAATTCTCTTGTCTCAGCATCTCCAGTAGCTGGCACAAGAGGCACCCGCCACAACGCCTAACTTTTTTTTCTTTTTTTTTTAGAGACGGGATCCTGCTCTTGCTCAGGCTGGTCTCAGACTTCTAAGCTCAAGGGATCCTCTTGCGTCAGCCTCTCAGAGGTTTAGGATTACAGGCGCAAGCCACTGCACTGGTGCTATTTCAGGCATTATGTTTCAAAAACAAATTTTAAGAAAATACAATAATTTGCCCACTTCTTTGAAGATTTACATGAAGTTATTTATCTACTGTGGTTTTTAAAAACACATTGGTATATGCTATAGAGATAATTTTTATAGTATTAATCATATTCATTATTAAATATGGCTAATATGACATTAAAAAACAATTTTTAGACCTTTTGATCCTCAGTCCTATGAAGATGAATTTGAAGATGAGAAAATACTTGATGAGGAAGATAGAACCAGGTTAAGACTAAAGGTACCATCCTCTGCCTACTCCCTTTTTCTTTGAGTTCCCCCCTTTTTTTTTTTTTTAATTTGGAACTAACAAAAGGATTATGTTTATTGAGGGCAAGGGGATGCAAACAATGTAAAAAACAAAAGCTCATCTGGCATTTAATTAACTTTTTCTTCTCTGCTTGACAAATGGGAGTTGGATTTTATTTGTATACATTCTAAGGATCCTGATCTGCTCATGAAATCCTTATGTAGGGAGAAGCTGTGGGGCAGATGTTTGAAGCAATCCTTTGAGAGAACACTTCCCAGGGCAGAGTAATTGCTCGGTGCTGCCGACTTCTTTCCCTTCTGCTTCACGTGTACTTCAAAATAGTCGTTGCACGCGATGGTGAGGCCCGCGATTAGGGAAAAGCAGCTCTGGAAGCCCACTTTGCCATCTCAGCACTGGTCCAGGTCCTTCGTTATTTTGTCTAAGGCCAGAGGGTCTTTTTGATTTTCCAAAAATCCCGGGAACTTCTTCTCCATGAGCACTCTGAGGTCCTCCTTTGTTAAGTAGCCTTTATCCCCGGCAGATTTGTGAAACTTGAACATCCTGGTTTCCATGGCGTGCTCCATCTGAGATGGCATTTTGGTGAGATCTAGTGGGCCGAGAGGTGCGGCGGACGCTGGCTGGGGCGCGGGCGGCCAACAGAGCTGCGGGCGGCCAACAGAGCTGCGGCCGGCCTTTTTTTTTTGAGACAGAGTCTCACTTTGTCATAGAATGCATTGGTATCATAGCTCACAGCAACCTCGGACTCCTGGGCTCAAGCGATCCTCCTGCCTCAGCCTCCCGAGTAGCTGGGACTACAGGTGCCTGCCACAATGCCTCGCTATTTTTAGAGACAAGGTCTGGCTCTTGCGCAAGCTGGTCTAGAACGTAAGAACTCAGGCAATCCGCCCTACTCTGCCTCCCAAAGTGCTGGGATTAGAGGTGTGAGCCACCTTGCCAGCCTGAGTTTTTCCTTTTATCAAGTAAAACAGGGGGATGACAACTTGAGACTTGGCCTCATGAAAATCTTTGATGTTTCCTGTTCAATCAATAAATAGCTCTTTGGACTGAGGAAATTAAATATCTTTTCGGAATTTTTTTTTTTTGTAGAGACAGAGTCTCACTTTATGGCCTTCGGTAGAGTGCTGTGTCATCACACAGCTCACAGCAACCTCCAACTCCTGGGCTTAGGCGATTCTCTTGCCTCAGCCTCCCGAGTAGCTGGGACTACAGGCGCCCGCCACAACACCCGGCTATTTTTTGGTTGCAGTTCAGCCGGGGCCAGGTTTGAACCCGCCACCCTTGGTATATGGGGCCAGTGCCTTACCAACCGAGCCACAGGCGCTGCCCTTTTCGGAATATTTTTAAGAGAGAAGCTGCATACCCCTTTTTAGCCCTGTATAATTGTCACACTGCCTAATTTTTTTTTTTTTTGCAATTGTAATTTTTTGACAGAGAGAAAAATTTTTGAAAACTGTTAGCTACTCTGCTGTTATTATAAATAACAGTGCAGCCAGGTATATGGAACTGCCTGCATCTTATAGTGGGTTGATCCTAGCAACTTCTGACAATAGAGAAGTCTCAGGCTCTCGTGGATATGCTAATTATGCACAAAAAGGGACTTTGTCCTTAGTTGGTTCCTCTCTAGAATACCTGGGATGAAAAAATACTACTATTGCTTTTCACAGAGATGTTCACAGGAATCCTATGAGCTTCTGCCAGGGGCCCCAGCAGCAGCACTGGGCAGGGTCAATTTTTATGTTGCTTTTGTGACTTGAGTTCCCTGCTATATGAGTAGACAAACTTGAACTCAAAAACAGGGCAAGACACAGGTCTCAGGTTTCAATTTGTTGTTAGTTCTTTTTTAAAGATGTAAAGTTCATGCCCAGAGTGTTCCAGTCTCCCTAGAGGAAGGGGCACTTATTTGGCCGTTCTTTACTGCACTCACGGCTCTTCAAGCGTCCCTGCAATAGGCCGAGGTCTCACTTTTACCTGCCTGCCTCAAGGGAAGCCAAAGCCTTATTCTTCTCTCCTTGGGAGCTCGGGGTATGTTCGATAACACCTCGGCCTGCATCCTACTTAGGTCATGTTTCCACTGCTAAGAACTGCAGTTCAGATATGTATGTCTGTTTAGTTTAACCAACATCTGTAGGTATTTGAAGCTGGTGGGTTCAGTTGTAGAAGCAGCTGCTTTTTATAAGCTTATTCTGTCATTACCTATCAGTTTGTGGCATGTGATTATAAATCGCCTGAGAAACAAAAAATATTTAGTTTAGCTCAATTGGTTTTCAAATGTCTTTGTGTTTTGAACCAGGTAGAAAATACTATACGTTGGAGAGTACGCCGGGATGAAAAAGGGAATAAAGTTAAAGAAAGCAATACTCGCATAGTCAAGTGGTCAGATGGAAGGTGAACACAAAGGGAAGCATGGGATGGGGACACGGTGTATTTGGGGGACATTTTTCTTTTTTTTTTGTAGAGACAGAGTCTCACCGTACCGCCCTCGGGTAGAGTGCCATGGCGTCACACGGCTCACAGCAACCTCTAACTCTTGGGCTTACGCGATTCTCTTGCCTCAGCCTCCCGAGCAGCTGGGACTACAGGCGCCCGCCACAACGCCCGGCTATTTTTCTGTTGCAGTTTGGCCGGGGCTGGGTCTGAACCCGCCACCCTCAGCATATGGGGCCGGCGCCCTACTCACTGAGCCACAGGCGCCACCCTGGGGGACATTTTTCATTAAAGAATTGTCAAAGTTATAGGGCCCTTGCATTACCTAGGAAACCTGAAGTAAGGCTGTGTTCACCTAGCTATGTTGGTGGCAGACTTTACAAGTAGACCCAAGATGTGATCAAAGCCCTTTTAGCTGTATGATTGATATGAAAGACTAAGGTTGGCTACCATTATTGATATTGGACATTACAAATGGATTTTTTTTTTTTTGAGACAGAGTCTCTCTGTTGCCCCAGGCCATGGTGCTATGGAGTCATCCTTGCTCACAGTAACCTCAAACTCCTGGATCAATCAATCTTCCTGCCTTAGCCTCCTTAGTAGCTAGGACTATAGGTGCCCACTATGTGCCCATGATGCTAGTTTTTTAATTCTATTTTTATTTTTATTTTTTATTTTTTTTTGATTTTTGGCCGGGGCTGGGTTTGAACCCACCACCTCCGGCAAATGGGACCGGCGCCCTACCACTTGAGCCACAGGCGCCGCCCCTTAATTCTATTTTTAGTAGAGATGGGTCTCACTCTTCCTCAGGCTGGTCTCAAACTCCTGAGCTCAGGCAATCCACCTGCTTCAGCCTCCCAGAGTGCTAGGATTATAGGCGTGAGCCACCACGCCCAGCCATAAATAGGTATTTTTGAGAAGTTGTTTCTGTTTTGCTAATGGAGTGGTAGAGATTTCAACTGAAATCTAATTGTTTTGGAATTTAAAAGTTGAAAAGAGGATAGATTTTTACCACTTTTTACTTTGAAAGGAGATAGGTTATTTAGAGCATCTCTTCTGGTTTTCTTACGAATTCACTATGAGGAAAGGATCCTGCAGTTCCAGGCTATTTTGCTAACAGGGTAGAATGGAAGTTGTAGGAGTCATTAAATGTCCACCTAATACCTGACTTGTTTCTCATTTTCAGCATGTCCCTGCATTTAGGCAAGGAAGTGTTTGATGTCTACAAAGCCCCATTGCAGGGCAATTGCAACCACTTGTTCGTAAGAGAAGACACTGGTCTACAAGGACAAACCATCTTTAAATCCAAACTTACCTTTAGGTAAATATCCACATGGACACGTGTTGCAGTTAAGGAGCAACAAAGCAGACATGTTATACAAAAAGCTTGACTCACTTGATTGACATAATTTCAAAGTACAGTTCACCAAGGACCATGGTTTGGTTCTGATACACTTTTTTTTCTTCTTTCTTTCTTTTTTTTTTTTTTTTTATTGAGACAGTCTTAACTCCTGTCATCCTGGGTAGAGTGCCATGGCATCATCATAGCTCATAGCAACCTCAAACTCTTGGCTCAGGAGAGCCTCTTTCCTTGGTTTTTCTATTTTTAGTAGAGATGGGGTCTCACTCTTGCTCAGGCTGGTCTCGAACTCCTGAGCTCAAGCAATCCACCTGCCTCGGCCTCCCAGAGTGCTAGGATTCCAGGTGTGAGCCACCATGCCCAGCTGGTATGGTTCTGATATACTTTTTTCAAGTTTACTATACGTTATTATTTCTCAGGGAGATAGTTCACACTATTAATTTCACAGGAGACTAGTTAACCCAGAAACCCCCTGCATTAGTCCACACCGATCAGTGCACCTGGTAAGAGGTGTAGTAGACTTGTCTTTGGTGGTCTGCGGGTCTGTTCCCTTGAAAGGAATTGCCCTGCGAAGCTAAGCCATCAACGGAATGGTGCTGGTGTGTCTGCGACAGGCATTACTGCTGTGGCTCCCCCCTCACCTGAGGCAGCTGAGCTCACTCACTGCTGTGGTCCCTTCCCCAAACTTTCTCTTTGAAAGACATAGTACTGTTGTTGATTAGGAGTTGGTTTTCTTAGAGAGGTGGAGCACTTACAAGGTCCTTTTGGGGATGGTGCAAATATTCTAAAATCAGCTGTGGTCACGGTTGCTCGACTTTGTAAATAAATAGTTTACTTGTATACTTAAAATTTGTGGCATGCAAATTACACTCAGGAAATTTGTTAGTCTTTTTAAAATCTTGGAGAAGGGTCTACATCTCACTGATTTCCGGTTTCCTTATCTGTAAAATGGAGATAGCAACATCTATCTCACAGGGATGTCGTAAGTCAAATGACACAGAAAACATCATGCAGAGACCTGGTACAATAAATGGTGCCCAATACAACCTCGTTTTTTTTAGGAAGGCATTTCCTTCTGTCCTGGGACTCTTTCCCTTGGATTGTCTCCCTGGGCTGTCGTGAGGCCCCTGTTGCCACGTTGACCTGCCTCCTTGCTTTGACTTCCTTCTGACTTTTTCCAGATGGAGGGACTCATCTTTAGTTCTCAAATTGCATTGTCTTGGCATTGGTGCCACCCTCTAGGAACTGGGATGTCATATTCCGCCCCCCTCCTCTCCTCCCTATGATACATTCTGGGTTAGTCTTTGTAAAAGCCCTGACCTCACCACCTGGGAGGTGGGGCCCAGGGAGCAGCTGCTCAGGGAGCAGAGCCAAGGACCCAGGTCCCACCTCCTTGCTGTGCTGAGGGTGAGGTCATCATTTCCATAGGTGCTTTTGCTGTTGATCTGATTAACTATAGTTGTTCTTAAATAGTGAGACGTTTTTGTTCCTTTCCTGCAGACCTCATTCTACTGACAGTGCCACACATAAAAAGATGACCTTGCCACTTGCTAACAGAAATTCAAAGAAACAGAAAATTAGAATCTTACCCATTGCTGGTTGTGATCCTGAATGTCAGCGTGCAGACATGATGAAGGTATATTTGCTAAACTTTAATCCTGGTATATTTGGGGTATTAACAACTGTGTTTTTCAGAATACTAACTTACCATTTCTTGTTGCCACTGCTATTTTATTTCTTACAGTTATGAGGAAGCCATCTTAACCTTCATTAATTACAGTAATGTTGATGGCTGCTAGTGGGATTATATTAAACAAGAGACTCAGATGCTCTTCCCTTCATGAGATTTTTTTTTTTTTAATTTAGGATTTTAAAAATGTAACCTTCAACAGATAGTATCTACTGTGTTAGTAGATAGAAGGGTGGAAGAACATTTGTGACTGGACTGACACTGGCCCAAGCGGTGAACCCCAACATGCAGAATGCAGATTAAAAGAAAGGATTCTACGTGGTGGCCCAGGGAGACCTCTCCACCTGTGATCAGGGACTGTGGGGAGCCCTTTGGGTTGAGGGGCTGGGACAGGAAGCTGGGAGCTGCTGAGGGAATTTGGTGGAGCCCAGGAAGGTCAGGTGTCTGGCCCAGGGACCAACAGAAAATAGCCACTGCCGCTCCAGTGCGCCCGTCAGGCTGGCCACTTCTTGCTGGGCCCTGAGTGGCAGCACAGAGGACAGGGAAGCTCCTGAGGACACACCTGTGCTGGATCTGAACATGCTGCTCAGTGTGGGGGATCCCTCGGCCCCTTCACCCCGGTCTTGCCGTCATACCTCCAAACGAAACCCCACATCGGTGTGTGGGAAGGAACACGGCATGGCTGTTGTCCTGTACGAGGCATTACACGTTCTTTATGGCAGAAGTGGGCTCAAGTGGACATGAAAGTAGTTCCTTTTTTAAGTTAATGAGTTTACTGGCTTTACAGAAAGAAGAACGGTTGAGGGCTTCCACTCACCAGGGGTCTAAGAAAACCCATCTGTGGGAGAAGCAGAACCAGCAAAGGCTGAGTGTTCAGGATCCTAACAGTGAAGATGAGGAGGAAAACGCCGTCAGCCTGGCTGCCATCAAAAACTATTACCAAGGGGAACCCCGAGGTGAGTTGGGTGTGAGGTCCCATCTCTACATCTCGGGGTGCCGGCGCCTGCTTTGCTCTGGTGAGCCCTCACTCCCTGCCTTACTCTTACTTAGGAAAATAGTACAAAAGTCTTTTGTTGGTGGGGGGAGAGAGGACCACTTTCCCACAGATAAGGTTAGCTGTGAAAATAAGGTATTCTCAAAATAATTTATGTCCTTGTGGATGAAAGTGTGTAACAGGCAGTTTTCTTGCTTGTGCAATCAAGGACCCTATAGTTAAGCCTCATCGTTCTTTAAAATGATGTGTTAGTGAAGTTTCTTGGATACTTAAAAGTGATCAGATAACCTAACAACAAAACTTCTCAGGGCGGCGCTTGGAGCTCAAAGGAGTAGGGCGCCAGCCCCATATGCCAGAGGTGGTAGGTTCAAACCCAGCCCCGGCCAAAAACTGCAAAAAAAAACCAAATTCTCAAATCTAAAGTCATTTCATGTCTGAAAGCTTCATTTCCACTGAAACTTAAAAAAAAATTCTTGGATCTCTAGGAAAAACGTACTGTGGGATGTAACAATATTCAATAAAAGAAAAGTTTAAGAATGAACAGATCATCTTTGAAGGTCAATCCCATGTCTCAAGTGCCTTTCCTTTCAGAGGCACAAGCCAGAATCAATTCCTCAGACAGTGATGAGGGGTCAGAAGATAAGGCTCCAGGATTGCTCAAAGCAAAGAAACTCACCAGTGACGAGGTAAGACCAGACGTATTCAGTAGTAGGGCTTTCCCCTGTGCCTGGGAGCCGACTCCCGGGAGTGAGCAGGAGTGCAGACAGATGGCTCCAGTTCAGAGAAATTCAGTACGATAGATGCAGTTATAGGAGTAGGAATGGCTCAGAGGACAGTCTGATACCTGTGCTTGGGTGGGTCTTGGAAGGATCCCCAGAGGAGGAAACCTCAGCTGGGTGCTGAAGGAGTGGAAGCTTGAAGGCTCCCAGGCCCCGAGACACCAAGTCTCAGCTGGAGAACTACAAATAGTTCAGTACAGGTAAAGCAAGGGGTCTGCTATGATCACTGTGGGAACCTGGGTATAATTGTCCACTGTTTGGACATAATAGTAGTTGAAGGTTATTTCATTTCCATGTTATCCAAGTATTTTTCCTTTGTTTCCTTTTCCCCTTCTGAAATCACAGGGGCAAAGAAATTTTAAGCCTTTTTTTTTTCTGAGACAGAGTCTCACTATGTCACCCTCAGTAGAGTGATGTGATGTCTTAGCTCACAGCAACCTCCAACTCTTGGGCTTAAGTGATTGTCTTGCCTCAGCCTCCCAAGTAACCGAGATTACAGGCGCCACCCTCGGTATATGGGGCCGGCACCCTACTCACTGAGCCACAGGTGCCGCCCAGTCACATAATGTTTAGTTAAACATCAGTCACTTGTATGTTCATTTTTTTCTCTCTCTCTCTATACAACACACACACACATATAGGTTTAGCTGTCCCTCAGAATCTGTAGGGGATTGGTTCCAAGACCCTCCAAAATACCAAAATCTTTGGATGCTCAAATCCCTTGCATAAAATGGCATAGTATTTGCATATAAATTGCATAATCCTTCCATATACTTCAGTTTTTTCTTTCTTTTGAGACAGTCTCCCTCTGTCGCTCAGGCTAGAGTGCTGTGGCAGCAGCCTAGCTCATTGCAACCTCAAATTTATAAGCTAGAGTGATCTTCCTGCCTTACCTTCCTATGGGCACCCGCCACAATACGTGGCTCATTTTTCTGTTTTTAATAGAGAGAGGGTCTTGCTTAGGCTGGTGTCACAATCCTGAGCTCAAGGGATGCACATGCCTTGGCTTCCTAGAGTGTGGGGATTACAGGCATGACCCATCACGTCCGGCTTGGCTTCCTTCTCATATTCTTTATCTTTAGATTACTTATAATACCTAATATAATGTAAATGCTACTGTGAAGAGCTGGCTTCTCCAATGTCAGCTCAAAACTACTTTAGAAAAAATTTCCAGAAATATTTTATATGGAATTTTATTTCTTATCTCTCATTTCTGTTCAGGAGGACTTTCCCAAAAGAGGAAAGCTGGGGGTAAAGAGGAAGAAGATGCTATAAACCCCTAAAGTGTGCATGCTTGTATGTGTCGCATTCAACAGTTTGTTTTAAAACAATAATGAAATGACTTTTTTAAATTATTTTTATTAAATCATAACTTTGTACATTGATGCATTGAAATGACTTGTTTTGATTGAAATGAATCGTTTCTGTATAATCCTCGTTGTGAATAAAAATTTTTCCATCTTTTTTTTTTTTTGGCTGGGGCTGGGTTTGAACCTGCCACCTCTGGCATATGGGACCGGCGCCCTACTCCTTGAGCCACAGGCGCCGCCATGAATAAAAATTTTTCAAAAGCATATGATTCTAGAAAATCTAAGTTTCCCGAGGGAGATCATTTTGGTAACTGCTCAGGGTGGGTCTCAGGTATTGGTGCATTCCTGCTGCTCTGCCCCCCGCCACCTCCTCCAGGACGGCCTCCCCCTCCTGCTTCGCTGGGTTCTAGGCCCTCCTGTGCTCTGTAGTCACCTTGGCATGGCGTTAGTGCCACTTACCACATGGCACTGTATCTCAGAAGAGCAGGTACAGCAGAGAGAGCTCATTGGACACCCGGTGCTTTCACAGGCACCATGTGGGCCGTCCCAAGCCCAATCCTCAGAACCCCTTGCAGGGCAGGTGCTGTTACAGCCTTTCTACGGATGCGGAAGCTGAAGATTAAAGAGCTGAAGATCTTTGTACAATGCCTTTTCTCCCTGAGTAAACATATAAGTCTTCTGAGACAAGGGTTAGGATCTTAGAGGCACAGCATTCCCAATGCATAGCAGATACTTTAGTGACACATACTGAAAATATCTACCTGAGGTAAATGGTCACCATTAGGTTTAGGGAAAAGAGCATTGGGAAACAAAATACTGGATTTGACTTCTAGTTTTGTGACTATTACAGTAGCTGGAACATGATAGGCACCTAATAAATACCTATTGAATGAATAAACCAGTGGCATTATCTTGGGCAAATCATGTAACTTCTGACATCAGTTTCCTCAACTAGTTGGGGTTTGGAGTTGATCATGTCAATCTTTCTGGACCTAATGTTTATATTTCTCTATCTTGGACAGTTGAATACTAGATATATTTTTAAAATGTTTTGTTAAATAGAAATGATCAAAGGAAAAAATGGCCAATTTCACCAGGCAGAAACCCCCAATTAATATTCTATTTTCTTCTTTTATTAACAGCATAACTTTTTTGTTTGTTTTGAGACACAGTCTTACTATATCACCCTCGGTAGAGTGCGGTGGCATCACAGCTCATAGCAACCTCAAACTCTTGGGCTTAAGTGATTCTCTTGCCTCAGCCTCCCAAGTAATTGGGGTTACAGGCGCCCACCACAATGCCCAGCTATTTTTTTTCTGGCAGTGGCCATTGTTGTTTAGCAGGCCCAGGCCAGTGTATGTGGCTGGTGCCCTAACACCTGAGCAATGGGTACCAAGCCTTAACAGCATAACTTAATGGTTATAAACACTTTCATAATTAGCATTAAGTCCTGAAAGAGAATTTAGAGACTCATTTAGAACACTGAGAGTTACTAGCACAATTTAATTATAAGATCAGGTTTTTCTCTTTTGTTTTTTTTGGCCGGGGTTGGGTTTGAACCTGCCACCTCCGGTATATGGGGCCGGTGCCCTACTCACTGAGCCACAGGCACTGCCCAGATCAGGTATTCATTTTGTGGAGCTAGCCTTGAGGCTCTGGTATGTATGTGAGCAGAAAAGGGATTGGCTAGGGAGTTGGGCTGGGATCTGCAGGCCCTCAACCCTTGCAAACCATGCAGGAAAGGTTAAAATTTGAAGGAAAAAAAAATGGGAATTTCAGACCCACATGTGGTCAGCCACCCCCTACTATTTGGTACCTCAAACCCATTAATGTTTCACTAATTTTCTGTTTTGGTAGATGTAGATAGGTGACTGATAAAAATCATCTCTAGTTTATTCGTGGGTCTGGCTCCAATTAGGTCCACAATGTACTATGTCATAGGACCTTGCTTCTTCATGTTTTTCAATTCAATTTCATCTTATAAACACAAAACTGAGTACTGATATTAGGTTGAAGCATATGAAATAACTATTTTTATGGGTAAAAATGGTCAACTAGTGACAATTTTATATGGTTTGACTTAATAGTAGGTTAGTCAGCTCAGATTGTCCTAACAAAATGCTATAGACTGGGTGGCTTAAATAAGATAAATTTATTTCTCACAATTCTAGAATGTATAAAGTCTGAGATCAAGATTCGGTTTGTGGTGAGGGCTCCCTTCCTGGCTTGCAAACAGTGACCTTCTTGCTATCACTTCACATGGTAAGCAGAGTCCTGTGTTTCTTTGTGTCTCTTTGTATAAGGACACAAATCCCATTATGGAGCTCCACTCTTGTGACCTTATCTAAGCCTAATCCCCTTCCAAAGGCCCCCTCTCCAAATATTACCACATTGGGGACTAGGGCTTCACCATACAAATTTGGGGTTAGATAATAAACATTCAGTCTTTAATAGGTAAATAACTCAGCAAATCAATACGCTTGTTCTTGAAGAGGGATGTAAGGAATGAAATTTAGAACACAGGAACTAAAGGGATTATGTGCTTTCTCAAAAATTCCCAAGTCTACAGGATATCTGATTAACTTTATTGAAATTTATTCTAGTATACAGTGGTAAATTCTAAATACCTCTAGCAAATATTCTTCAAAATAAATTCACTGTGATATTATGAATTGGGTTGATAATACTCTGCATTAGTTAAATGTCACTGTTGTAAATTAACTGCTTTTATACGTGTAAAATTGAAAAATAGCCCAGGTACTATGGTTCATGGCTGCAATCCTAGCACTCTGGGAGGCCAAGGTGAGACAATCACTTGAGCTCAAGACCAGACTGAGCTGGTTACGGGGGTGGAAACAAGATGGCTGATTGAAGCCAGCTTCCCACAGAGGCTCCTGTCCAGAAGGAGAGTTTAAGGACAGAAATTTAGCAAGTAACCTGGCGGATTAGAGCTGCGCCAAGAGAGAAGGTTGAAGAATGCACATCAACTCCGCTAAGGCGAGCTGCGACCCCAAGGATACAAACAAAAGGTACAAAATCCATCACCAAGCAGACAGGAGTCCCCTCCCCCATGAGAATGGCTCAGAGTACCCAGTAAACAAACGAACAGAGTTCAAAAGTCCTCCCATTATACTCCACAGGAGAGACCCTCTAAAAACTGGACCTATTTCCCCTACTAGGGTGCCATGGTGCTCTCCTGCCAGGCATAAAACTGTGTAAAACTGTATATATTCTCTACCTGCAATTCTGAGCTCCCAGCATCCCCTCCACTCTCAGTCTGAGGTCTGTCCCCCAGGAGTCCAGATTCTTGGGTGTTTTCTTGAGAGGTGTGGACAGGGCCTGGACTGCTGCTATTCTGTGTTGATTCTGCAGCATGGGAGTGAGGAGAGGACGGTTGGCTGAGAGGGAACCACACAGGAGCGGCGGTGCCCCAAGGCGCAGAGTAGCAGCCGTTTTTGGCAATAATAGGGCTCACCCCTGGATATTCCGGAGTCACACCCCCTGTCTCTCTGGGCAACCAGAGAAAGCCGGGCATCTTCTCAGGTGGCAACCACCAGCGGAACAGATCTGGGATGGAAACGCAGGCCCCGTGAGTAAAGGGTTTGCCTGAGGCGGTACTGGCCTGGGTGGAACATGGGGACTAGGAAACGCACGCACAGTGCTGGCAGACTCCCAGGGTGGGGCTGACCTAGAGGACCACTTTAGAGCCTAAGACACACCCGGCCCCCAGGGGATCATCAGCCTAAACAAAGGAGGGCAGGCAGAGGCTGGAACTCACATGTAACCATGCTGCGAATACAAACTACAGCTGAGACTGGACAGTGGCACAGACAGGGCCTGAGGCACAGGTTCTGTGAACTCAAAACAGCTTCTCTCCTGCAGGGGAATTTAGCAGGTACAGAAACAAAATGTTGTTCTGTTCTCTGGAGTATCTGCTCATAGGATGCAACTGGGTCACAGCCCTACGGGGTTATCAGTGACTGGGTGTGACAGAGGTGCAAGGTGAGGAAGGAGGCATCAACCTTCCCAGAATAATCTATTTGCTGGATGGGTCCTCCTGACCTCACAGAGCACCGGAGCAAGTCATATTTGAGTTGTCAGCAGACCCCTGCAATCTAGTTGCCAGAGACCTTTTAAACTCTTATTTGAGATAGGTGTTGACTGAGACAATTGATTTGGACCTTTTGAACTGAGCCAATCACCCGAGAACTATCCAAGTGGTACCCTGGATGTGTGGTTGTAGGAAGGTTTGATTTTCCTTTTCCAATTGTTGCCTGTGGGGGGGTGGGGTGACTTAATTGCTGGTATTTCTCCACAGCTAAAACTTCAACCCAGAGTAGCTGTTTCACTAGGGTCGGACAGAGACCAGCTGAAAACAAGACTGAGCCACTTAGCCCCACCACACCAAGCAGGTCCCCCGTTTCTCAGGCCATAGCGCTGTAGGGGTCCTCAGCACAAGCCCCAGGGAAAAAGGTACAGACACCAGTCACAGCTTTTGGGCAAAGCTCTGGTTAAGCACTACTCTTGGAGCCCTAAACCCAACTTTTCTTTATGCACTCATCTAGTCAAACGGTGTAAAATAATCATGGGGCAGAATCAGCGGAAAAACTCTGGTAACGTGAATAACCAGAGTAGATCAAACCTCCCAAGGAAAGATACGGCAGATGTAACTGAAGATCCCATTCATAAACAGATGGCCGAGATGTCAGAAATTGAATTCAGAGTTTGGATTGCAAACAAGATTAATAGAATGGAGGAAAAGTTGGAATTAGAAATTCGAGGAGCAATTCAAACGTTGGAATTAGAAATTTGAGGAGAAATTCAAAAGTTGTCTCAAGAATTCAATGAATTTAGACAAAACCACCAAAGATTTTTTTTTTTTTGGTGGTTTTTGGCCGGGGCTGGGTTTGAACCCTCCACCTTCAGCATATGGGACTGGCGCCGTACTCTTTGAGCTACAGGCGCCGCCCCAACCACCAAAGATTTTGACACATTGAAGCAAGAATTTGCAGCCCTTAAAGATCTGAAAAATACAGTAGAATCCCTCAATAACAGAGTGGAGCAAGCAGAAGAAAGGATTTCTGACATTGAAGACAAAGATTTTGAACACTCCCAAACTCTCAAAGAGGAAGAGAAATGGAGAGCAAAAACGGATCATTCTCTCAGAGAGCTCTGGGATAATTTGAAGAAGGCTAATATCTGCCTCATGGGAATCCCTGAAAGCGATGAAAGTGGCTTTGCAAGGCACAGAGGCTCTTCTCTGAATGAAATTATAAAAGAGAATTTTCCAGATATACCAAGAGATTCTGAAATTCAGATAGCAGACAGTTTCAGAACCCTCAACCTGAATAAGACATCCCCCAGGCACATCATAATTAACTTCACTAAAATTAATATGAAGGAGAAAATTCTGAAAGCAGCCAGACATAAGAAAACCATAACCTAAAAAGGGAAGAATATTAGAAAGACTTCAGATCTCTCTGCTGAAAACTTTCAAGCCAGAAGAGGATGGTCATCCACTTTAAACCTCCTAAAACAAAATAATTTTCAACCCCAGATCCTGTATCCAGCTAAACTGAGTTTCATTTATGATGGAGAAATTAAATACTTTAATGACATTCGCATGTTGAAGAAATTTGCCATAATCAAACCAGCTGTTCAGGATATTCTCAGACCTATCCTCCATAATGACCAGCCCAATTCTCTACCACAAAAGTAAACTCACTCAGAAACTTTTGATCAAACTCAAACTTCCATAGTGGCGAAAGGATTAAAAATGTCAACTGATGGGCGGTGCCTGTGGCTCAAGGAGTAGGGCGCCGGTCCCATATGCCAGAGGTGGTGGGTTCAAACCCAGCGCCAGCCACAAAAAAAAAAAAAAAAAAAAAAGACACTGGAGCCACTTCTGAGGCAATATAATACACTTGAAATTAACCAGGTTATTAAAATTATTTTAAAAAAAATGTCAACTGGACTTTCAAAAAACTCGATACCCAAAATTTTACCAGACTTATCAATATTCTCCATTAACGTGAATGGCTTAAACTGTCCTCTAAAGAGGCACAGGTTGGCTGACTGGACACAAAAACTCAGGCCGGATATTTGCTGCATACAAGAATCTCATCTTACCTTAAAAGATAAATATACTCAGGGTGAAAGGATGGTCCTCCATATTTCAGGCAAATGGAAATCAGAAAAAAGCAGGTGTTGCAATTCTATTTGCAGATAAAATAGGCTTTAAAACAACAAAAGTAAGGAAGGATAAGAATGGTCACTTCATATTTGTTAAGGGTAATACTCAATATGATGAGATTTCAATTATTAACATTCATGCACCCAACCAGAATGTGCCTCAATTTATAAGAGAAACTCTAACAGACATGAGCAACTTGATTTCCTCCAGCTCCATAATAGTCGGAGATTTTAACATTCCTTTGGCAGTGTTGGATTGATCCTCCAATAAGAAGCTGAGTGAAGAAATTTTAGATTTAAACCTAACCATCCAACATTTGGATTTAGCAGACATCTACAGAACATTTCATCCCCCCAAAACGGAATACACATACTTCTCATCAGCCCACGGAACATACTCCAAAATCAATCACATCTTAGGTCACGAGTCTAACCTCAGTCAATTTAAAGGAATAGAAATTATTCCTTGCATCTTCTCAGACTACCATGGAATAAAAGTTGAACTCAGTAACAACAGGAACTGCATACTCATACAAAAACATGGAAGTTAAATAACCTTATGCTGAATGATAGCTGGGTCAGAGATGAGATTAAGAAGGAAATTGCCAAATTTTTGGAACAGAACGACAATGAAGACATGAATTATCAGAACCTCTGGGATACCAAAAAGGCAGTCCTAAGAGGGAAATTTATAGCACTGCAAGCCTTCCTCAAGAGAACGGAAAGAGAGGAAGTTAGCAACTTAATGGGACATCTCAAGCAACTGGAAAAGGAAGAACATTCCAACCCCAAACCCAATAGAACAAAAGAAATAATCAAAATTGGGCAGCGCCTGTGGCTCAGTCGGTAAGGTGCCGGCCCCATATACCGAGGGTGGCGGGTTCAAACCCGGCCCCGGCCAAACTGCAACCAAAAAATAGCCGGGCGTTGTGGCGGGCGCCTGTAGTCCCAGCTACTCGGGAGGCTGAGGCAAGAGAATCGCTTAGGCCCAGGAGTTGGAGGTTGCTGTGAGCTGGGTGAGGCCACGGCACTCTACCGAGGGCCATAAAGTGAGACTCTGTCTCTACAAAAAAAAAAAAAAAAAAAAAAGAAATAATCAAAATTAGAGTAGAATTAAATGAAATTGAAAACAAAAGAATTATACAACAGATCAATAAATCCAAAAGTTGGTTTTTTGAAAAGGTCAATAAAGGGCGGCACCTGTGGCTCAGTGGAGTAAGGCGCCAGACCCACATGCTGGAGGTGGTGGGTTCAAACCCAGCCCTGGCCAAAAAAACTGCAAAAAAAAAAAAAAAAAAGAAAAGGTCAATAAAATAGATAAACCTTTGGCTAACCTAATCAGGAAAAAAAAAAAAAGAGTAAAATCTCTAATTTCATTAATCAGAAATGACAAAGACGAAATAACAACAGACTCCTCAGAAATTCAAAAAATCCTTAATGAATATTATAAGAAACTTTATTCTCAAAAATATGAAAATCTGAAGGAAATTGTCCAGTACTTGGAAGCATGTCACCTACCAAGACTTAGCCAGAATCAAGTGGAAATGTTGAACAGGCCCATATCAAGTCTGAAATAGCATCAACCTTACAAAATCTCCCTAAAAAGAAAAGCCCGGGGCCAGATGGCTTCACGTCAGAATTCTGCCAAACCTTTAAAGAGGAACTAGTACCTATATTACTCAACCTGCTCCAAAATATAGAAGAAGAAGGAAGACTACTCAATGCGTTCTATTAGCAAACATCACCCTGATCCCCAAACCAGGAAAAGACCCAATAAGAAAAGAAAATTATAGGGCGGCGCCTGTGGCTCAGTGAGTAGGGTGCCGGGCCCCTATGCCGAGGGTGGCGGGTTCAAACCCAGCCCCGGCCAAACTGCAACAACAATAACAACAACAACAACAACAACAAAAATAGCCGGGTGTTGTGGCGGGTGCCTGTAGTCCCAGCTGCTCGGGAGGCTGAGGCAAGAGAATCGCGTAAGCCCAAGAGTTAGAGGTTGCTGTGAGCCGTGTGAGGCCACGGCACTCTACCGAGGGTGGTACAGTGAGACTCTGTCTCTACAAAAAAAAAAAAAAAGAAAAGAAAAGAAAATTATAGACCAATATCACTAATGAATATAGATGCAAAAATATTCAACAAGATCCTAACAAATAGAATCCAGCAACACATCAAACAAATTATTCATCATGACCAAGTCGGTTTTATCCCAGGGTCTCAAGGCTGGTTCAATATACGTAAATCTATAAATATAATTCAGCACATAAACAAATTAAAAAATAAAGACCATATGATTCTCTCAATTGATGCAGAAAAAGCTTTTGATAATATCCAGCATCCCTTCATGATCAGAACACTTAAGAAAATTGGTATAGAAGAGACATTTCTTTTTTTTTTTTTCATAGAGACAGAGTCTCACTTTATGGCCCTTGGTAGAGTGCCGTGGCCTCACACAGCTCATAGCAACCTCCAACTCCTGGGCTTAAGCGATTCTCTTGCCTCAGCTTCCCGAGTAGCTGGGACTACAGGCGCCCGCCACAACGCCCGGCTATTTTTTGGTTGCAGTTTGGCCGGGGCTGGGTTTGAACCTGCCACCCTCGGTATATGGGGCCGGCGCCTTACCGACTGAGCCACAGGCGCCACCCAGAAGAGACATTTCTTAAACTGATAGAGGCCATCTACAGCAAACCCACAGCCAATATCGTATTGAATGGAGTTAAATTGAAATCATTTCCACTCAGATCAGGAACCAGACAAGGCGGCCCATTGTCTCCACTGCTCTTTAACATTGTAATGGAAGCTTTAGCCACTGCAATTAGGGAAGAAAAGGCGATGAAGGGTATCCATATAGGGTCAGAAGAGATCAAACTTTCGCTATTTGCAGATGATATGATTGTATATCTGGAAAACAACAGGGATTCTACTACAAAACTCTTAGAAGTGATCAAGGAATACAGCAGCATCTCAGGTTACAAAATCAACATTCATAAATCGGTAGCCTTTATATATACCAACAATAATCAAGCTGAAAAAAACAGTTAAGGACCCTATTCCATTCACAGTAGTGCCAAAAAAGATGAAATATTTGGGAGTTTATCTAACAAAGGACGTGAAAGATCTCTATAAAGAGAACTATGAAACTCTAAGAAAAGAAATAGCTGAAAATGTTAACAAATGGAAAAACATACCATGCTCGTGGCTGGGAAGAATCAACATTGTTAAAATATCCATACTACCCAAAGCAATATGCAATTTTAATGTAATCCCTATTAAAACTCCACTGTCATACTTTAAAGATCTTGAAAAAATAACACATCGTTTTATATGGAATCAGAAAAAACTTCAAATAGCCAAGACATTACTCAGAAATAAAAGCAAAGCAAGAGGAATCATGGTACCAGACCTGAGACTATACTATAAATCGAAAGTGATCAAAACAGCATGGTACTGGCACAAAAACAGAAAGGTAGATGTATGCAAAAGAATAGAGAACCAAGAGACAAACCCAGCTACTTACTGTTATCTGATCTTTGACAAGCCAATGAAAAACATTCAGTGGGGAAAAGATTCCCTATTTAACAAATGGTGCTGGGTGAACTGGCTGGCAACCTGTAGAAGATTGAAACTGGACCCACACCTTTCACCATTAACTAAGATAAAGACTCTCACTGGATTAAAGATTTAAACTTAAGACATGAAACTATAAAAATAGTAGAAGGAAGTGCAGGGAAAACCCTTGAAGAAATCGGTCTGGGCAAATATTTTATGAGGAGGACCCCATGGGCAATTGAAACAGCTTCAAAAATACACTGGGACCTGATCAAACTAAAAAGCTTCTGCACAGCCAAGAACACAGTAAGTAAACCAAGCAGACAGCCCTCAGAATGGGAGAAGATATTTGCAGGTTATGTCTCTGACATAGGTTTAATAACCAGAAATCACAGAGAACTCAAACGTATAAGCAAGAAAAGAACAAGTGATCTCTTCTCAGGCAAGGGACTTGAAGAGAAACTTCTCTGAAGAAGATAGGCGTATGGCCTATAGACATATGAAAAAAATGCTCATCATCCTTAATCATCAGAGAAATGCAAATCAAAACTACTTTGAGATACCATCTAACTCCAGTAAGATTAGCCCACATGACAAAATCCCAAGACCAGAGATGTTGGCATGGATGTGGAGAAAAGGGAACACTTCTACACTGCTGGTGGGAATGCAAATTAATACATTCCTTTTGGAAAGATGTTTGGAGAACACATGGAGATCTAAAAATAGACCTGCCATTTGATCCTACAATTCCTCTACTAGGTATATACCCAGAAGACCAAAAATCACATTTATAACAAGGTATTTGTACCAGAATGTTTATTGCAGCCCAATTCATAATTGTTAAGTCATGGAAAAAGCCCAAGTGCCCATCGATCCATGAATGGATTAATAAATTATGGTATATGTACACCATGGAATATTATGCAGCCTTAAAGAAAGATGGAGACTTTACCTCTTTCATGTTTACATGGATGGAGTTGGAACATATTCTTCTTAGTAAAGTATCTCAAGAATGGAAGAAAAAGTATCCAATGTACTCAGCCCTATTATGAAACTAATTTATGGCTTTCATATGAAAGCTATAACCTAAGAATATGGGGAAGGAGGAGGATGGGCGGAGGGAGGGTGATTGGTGGAATTACACCTACGGTGCATCTTACAAGGGTACGTGTGAAACTTACTAAATGTAGAATATAAATGTCTTAGCACAATAACTAAGAAAATGCCAGGAAGGCTATGTTAACCAGTGTGATCAAAATGTCAAATGGTCTATAAAACCAGTGTATGGTGCCCCATGATTGCATTAATGGTATTTTTTTTTTTTTTTTTTGGCCAGAGCTGGGTTTGAACCCACAACCTCCGGCATATGGGGCTGGCGTCCTACCCTCTGAGCCACAGGCACTGCCCATGATTGCATTAATGTACACAGCTATTATTTAATAAAAGAAAAAAAAGACCAGACTGAGACTCCGTCTCTACAAAAAATACAAAAAGTAAATAAAGCTTTGTGCACCTAAAAAAAATAATAATAAAAAAAAAAAGTAGCCAAGACTGGTGACATATGCCTGTAGTCTCAGTCTCAAGAGGCTGAGGCAGAAGGATTGCTTAAGCCCAGGAGTTTGAGGTTGTAGTGAGCTATGATGATGCCACTGCACTTTAGCCAGAGTGTCAGAGCAAGACTCTGTTTCAAAACAAAGAGAGAATCTGTAGAAAAAAAGAGTAAAACCTTGTATGTATAAACTCTGAAAAATTTATGTACCTGGCTTGCCTGTAGCTCAAGTGGCTAAGGCACCAGCCACATACACCAGAGCTGGCGGGTTTGAATCCAGCCTGGGCCTGGCAAACAATAGCTACAACCAAAAAATAGCCGGGCATTGTGGCAGGCGCCTGTAGTCCCAGATACTTGGGAGGCAGAGGCAAGAGAATCGCTTGAGGCCAGGGGCTGTGATGTCACGCACTCTACCCAGGGTGACAGCTTGAGGCTCTGTCTCAAAAAAAAAAAAAAAAAAAAAAAAAAAAAAATTTATGTACCTATTAAAGCTATGCTAACAAAATATGGCTGGTGATGTTTCTTCTTGTTACAATCTGTTAGCTAGCCTCTATAGCAGGTGTCTTCAGTCAAATTCCTTATATGTTAATGAAGGCTCTCTAAAAGACTTGCTATTGACTTACAGTACTTTAATTAGGAATGTCCTTTATCCTAGATAACCCCAAAGGTTAGCCTCTCTGAATAATGAGACTGCAAGAATTTAAAATAAAAATGTTACAATGTTTTATTATAAAAATGTCCAATTAACTCGATTTTTATAGGGAAGGACTTATGAGACTGAATTATAGAGGAGAAAAATCAATATGGGTTGAGTATCCCTTATATAAAATGCTTGGGACAAGAAGTGTTTCAGATTTCACATTTTTCTGTATTTTGAAATATTTGCATTGCACTTACTGGTTCAGCGTCCCTAATCTGAAAGTCTGAAATCCTCCAAATAGCACTTTCTTTCAGCACCAATGTGAGCACTCAAAAAGTTTTGGCTTTTGAGGTGGCGTCTGTGGCTTAATGGGTAGGACGCCAGCCCCATGTACCAATGGTGGCGAGTTCAAACCTGGCCCCGGCCAAACTGCAACAACAACAAAATAGCCGTGTTTTGTGGTGGGCGCCTTGTAGTCCCAGCTACTAGGGAGGCTGGGGCAAGTAATGCCACGGCACTCTACCAAGGGCGATAAAGTGAGACTCTGTCTCTAAAAAAAAAAAAAAAAAGTTTTGGCTTTTGGAGCATTTTGAATGTTGAATCTTTGGATTAGGGATGCTCAACCTGTATGACATAAGAATATAAGGCTGGGCACAGTGGCTCACATCTGTAGTCCCAGCAGTTTGGGAAGATCACTTGAGCTTAGGACTTCAAGACCATTCTGAGCAACAAAGCAAGACCCCATCTCTAAATAAATATATATACACATAAATGTTTGCCTATGAATACTATTTTCTCAATTTAAAATAATTAGTAATGAGTTAAAAAAGATTTTTTTTCTTTCTTTTTTTTTTTTTTATTGTTGGGGATTCATTGAGGGTACAATAAGCCAGGTTACACTGATTGCAAGATTTTTTTTTTTTTTTGTAGAGACAGAGTCTCACTGTACCACCCTCGGGTAGAGTGCCGTGGCGTCACACGGCTCACAGCAACCTCTAACTCTTGGGCTTACACGATTCTCTTGCCTCAGCCTCCCAAGCAGCTGGGACTACAGGCGCCCGCCACAACGCTTGTTACAGTTTGGCCGGGGCTGGGTTTGAACCCGCCGCCCTCGGCATATGGGGCTGGTGCCCTACTCACTGAGCCACAGGCACCGCCTGATTTTTTTTTTTTTTTTTTGTAAGCAAATCTTAGGGTGGGAAATACACCCCTTTTCTAACAGCAGCAGGAGCTGTCTAGTGCACAGATGAGTTTGGTTCTCTTGGGCACCACATCTTCAGTCATTACTGTTCACAAGTAAACAGCACTGTAATGAAAGAATAAAGCTGGACAGTATTGAACCTGCAGAGAATGGAAGTGGCTATAGACTTCAGAGGAAGCATGATCCTTTAATATACTGGGATACTAACAGTGGTTCTTGATTTTATAGGGAAAAAGACAGCCTTGGGACACAGAGCCAAAAATATAAGATTTTATGAAACTCCATTAAATTCTTTCATCTTATTTTAATGGCAAGAGTTAAATATAAAGTACAATAAAACATGACTAACATTTTATCAAAACATTTTTTTCTTTTAGAATTTTTATTATATTATGGAATCCCCCTTTTAAATGAAAACACATCAGATGGTCAATTGGAAAACAATTTACAAAGTTCTATTTACATGTAACTTTTCCACAGTGCATCTATTGAACATAGCAAGTATGTGTGTGCTATTTCATGCAAATAAGAATCTGTGATTAAATGACCAAGATAACTCTCCAAAAATTTGCTAATTTATTTAACACAGTATGTTTATTTGGTCTTTTAAACATAGGCACCCTCAGAAGGTGTATTTTATCCATTCTTTAGACTGTACTAGGCTTTAGATACAAGTAGACAGCACTAAATATTAATAGTATTAATATTTGCCACTAATATTGAGTTCTTAATACATATATTTCATGTTTGGAAAAATGAGAACTTCAGACAAATATAAATATAAAATTTTATAAAATGAGTAACTGAAACCCTTTCAAAAACTAGCAATTTAAAAATACAAAGACTATTATTTTAGATAATTAGATAAGTTGGTTAGACTACAAAACTTAAGGTCTTACAAAAATCTTTGGCTTAACTACCAAGGCTATTTCGAAACTCCAATCTATTTATTCTATTATAAAATTTTAGAGCAATTCAGAAATACTGAAGATTACTAAAAGATCAAGAGGTACCAGACTTTTAAAGATCAAAGTAAATACCATTTCTTTCCCTTATAGTTAAAATTCTTGAAAGATTTTCTATGTTCAATTGCATGAATTTTCATAAAGGTACTAATAAAGACATCTTTAATTATATGTGTATAATGAACTGGAATGGTACAAGCAAAATACTCAACTTTATACTTTGATAAATAGTAAGTGAAAAGGATATTACCCATAAGTATGATACAAAATCCTAAGTAGGGTCCTACCTACCTATATAAAAAAAAAGTTTATGGGAGGAAGGGGGAACCTACTTAACAATAGTTGACTTACTGGACAATGCAAACAAGGATGGCTGGATGAAAGTATAAGTGACCAATTCTTTCTGGTAGTCTTAGATAGTGCTCCACTCTTGACCCTCAACCTTGCTGGTAATGTGCTGTCTCTATAAAATTAATCCAAAAGTTGTATGCAAAAAGGAAGAGAGGAGTAAGGAGGGAGGAAGAAAAGAAAGCAAGCAAGTGAATCTTGTCACCTTGAAAAAAAAATACCAGTGGCCTATAACTGAAAAGGAATAGTACAAAGTTTATCTTTGGCCCCTTTAAAACACTAGATACTGACTTAAAAAAAGTAACAAATACCAAAAATAAACGAAGAACACACCACCGTTCTTTTTTTTTTTTTTTTTTTGTGGTTTTTGGCCGGGGCTGGGTTTGAACCCACCACCTCCGGCATATGGGACCGGCGCCCTACTCCTTGAGCCATAGGCACTGCCCCACACCACTGTTCTTATGAAGGAAGCCATAAGCTTGTTAAGAGGGCTTATTCCCATAGACGCTACCTAGCTAATTAGAGAAACTGTCTGGCCCAGGCCAAAATAGCAGATATTTTGTGATTCAACTTCAAGAAGCTAAAGAAAAAAAAAATTAACAAATGACCGCCTCCTTAATCAAAAATAAGATTCTTCCCTTCAGAAAAACCTTCCCTCAGAAAAATACAGCCAGGCCGAACTTCGGAGGCTTGGAGGCCATGGTCCCTTAGACTGCCTTCTGCTCCATTTCTGTAGCCTCATTTGCCTCTGCCATCTCCTGCTCCAAGGGCTGCCCCAGGAGGGGCATGAATACACAGGGAAACCCCCTATCCCAGCGGTGTTTTGCAATCTCGTGTCAGTCTTCTCATCTGTGCACCACTCAGTTGTTCACTTAAAACTTTGAGCCACTTTTGTTATAGAAATGACTTTTATACAATATGAATTAAAAAGTACAAGATGTTCTAATACACGCCCAACATAAGAGAGAAACTCAATTCAAGTTGGCAGGGAGAGGAAACGAGGGAGGGGACTGCTGTGCTCCCACTTAATGAGCAAAATGTAAGGGTACACAGCACACCTCCTGGGTGCGAGACAGAGTTGTGTGTACCCTCACATTAACCTGAAGTTAAAAATGTAAAAAAAAGTCCAAAATGAAAGGAAGTATACACTAAAAATCAGATTTATGAAGAAGAGCTTTCCTTATTGGTTGGAAAAATTGAGTGGTGGTTTAATACTGCTTATGCAATTCTGCACTGCATATGGGAACTTCTTAGCATATTGTGTAACACCAAGTGATTTATAACTGTGCCAGTTTCTAATTTACTTACAGTAACCATCAGTTTAAATGACCATTTTGCAAGCTCCTCATACTTGAACTCTATCATATTTATGATCTCTGATTTCATGCGTTTAACATCAGGTTTCTCTTTCCTTTTATACCAAATGAGCAAGAATTGGCTATATGCCACTTTATGGGGAAAAATTAGCTTTTCTACTCAGATGCTTTTGACTATTAGCTTTCATAAAATTTAATAATGCCCACATTGGCTGGGCACAGTGGCTCACGTCTGTAAACTCAGCACTCTGGGAGGCTGAGGCAGGTGGATTGCTTGAGCTCAGGAGTTTGAGACCAGCCTGAAAAAGGTCGAGACTCCTCTCTACTAAAAATAGAAAAAACTGGCCGGGCATTGTGGCAGGCACCTGTAGGCCCACCTACCCGGGAGGCTTGAGGCAAGAAGATCACTTGAGCCCAAAAGTTTGAGGTTGCTGTGAGCTATGATGCCACCTACCCGGGAGGCTTGAGGCAAGAAGATCACTTGAGCCCAAAAGTTTGAGGTTGCTGTGAGCTATGATGCCATAGCACTCTACCCAGGACGATAGAGTGAAACTGTCTCAAAGAAGAAGAAACCCCTCCCCCCACATTATTATATGAAAAACTGGAACGAACTTAGATATAACTATACTTTTAAACAAAGTATATAACCTGGCAAAGCTGATAACTTTGTTTAAAACAAGCTCTAGGTATTTCTGAGACATTATTAGACAAATGAAGTAACCTGGAAAGCACAGAAGACCGCTTTCTCTCCCTGGAGATCTGCTTTTGGTCCTAAACAGATAAACAGATTTTGAATGAACTGTTTTAAAATCATGGCATTTTGTTCCCTTGACAAGCAAAAAAAGTTCATGTGTTTTTAAAAATGGCAAAGGCTCCATCCAGGTCACGGAACAAAGAACACTTTTAAATTCTTTACGTGTAAAAGGAATGATAGCAATTTTGATAGCAGCACTGTCCCTTTCAATTTAAAAAAAAATGGTCCTCAAAATATTCAAATTATTCTACATAAATCCTTCTGAATCTTTTTAAACAATTGTTATTTTTTTGCCCAAGATCCATCGTAAATCATTCAATTAAGTTAAATTCAAATTGATTTTAGTAGAAAGTAGAAATGTTTCAAAATATAAAATATCATCTACTATTGATTGTACAATGTGACACTAATAACAATTTATACTAAAAAAATACACTGTTTCAAAATCATAAAAAATGTTTTTTCCAGTCTTTTCCCTTCTACCCAGGAAAATTTTATATCTGATATCACCCAAATAAGGCTTGGGTGATCTTTTGAAGTCTTCCAAGTATTATACCTTGGTGGGCTTACTGGTGGTCTCCTTCAACCCGTCTCTTACGCACTACAAGAAAAATGAAAGTATGTTAGAAATCCCTATTAGTTTTTACAATGCTGATTTGCTTGTGACAAACAAGTTTCTGCATAATCCAGCTATAGTTTTATCAAAATGTAATGTCTACTTCTAACACGATAATTAATAACTTAAACAAACTTTCATTTACCTGTTGAGAATAGAGGGGCTTCAAAACAAAAACTATGATCCTAAACTCACTGATACCTATGTGGTTATACAGTAGCAGCTCTAGAAACCTAAAACTAGCACGGTCAGCAATCATCTTCAAGTCATTTGTTTACTGAAAAAATGTATACCTGGGTTTAAAAAAAGACTAATAAATTACTGTGTTAAATTCTGAAATGACATTCTGGCAAAAGGGATTAGAACATATTAAAAGTAGGGTGGCGCCTATGGCTCAAAGGAGTAGGGCGCCAGCCCCATATGCCAGAGGTGGCGGGTTCAAACCCAGCCCTGGCCAAAAATTACAAAAAACAAAAAATAAAACAAAACACACACACACACACACAAAACTTAGATAAGAACATATTAAAAGTAACTATTTGCATTATCTCTTGATCAGACACTACAATGTATTTTCTTAGTCTGTAAAAAAACATACCAAAAACACTTTTGTCATTTTCAAACATCAGTGACTTGCTACTGCTTTCCAAATTTTCCTTCTCTTGTCTCCCACAAAATTAACCAGTTCAGGGCTCTGACAAAACAACAAATGCTAAGTAATGAAAACCTCAGACCCTGGTAATGTGGTAAGGTCACTCTGGCTATCATAAACGTTGCCTGTCAAAGTAGCCAGCAAACTAGTTCAGCTGATGGAGTAAAGAAAGGCGCATATATCTGAGGACTCTCAGCCTCTTCATGGACTAGTGATGCCAAACCACTCAGCTGTGCTCACCAGCAGCAGGACAAGTCTTCAACTTCAGAATCTTTGCTTCCTGCACTCTTATCTACCAGCCATCAGAGAGCACTCTCTGACAGCCACCAACTTAAGGCTCCTTAGCATTGTAGCCAACCCCTTTTTAGAGAGGACAAAAAGCCCAGGTCCCAGACAGTGACAAATAAAGTGAGAATCATGGCTGTCACTTCCCTTGTATTGTGTCAGTTAATCTCTGGCAAGTCAGTTAATCTCTCTGAGCCAACCTGTCCTCTGTAACAGGAGAATAATGGCATCTGCACCTCATAGTGGCCTCGTGCATTACTGAGAACACAGCAGGCATTCAATAAAGAATAATCAGCTTTATTATCCACCATGGTAAGGTTATGAGATGGTCCTCAAGCCTGGTCAGCTGTTTGGGGTGAAGAAAGCCACCGTAGCTGTTATTGTTAGGACTTGCATTTACATATTACTGGTTTCGATACTTTCCCCAGTAAGTTCCTCTGTTTATGTTAGATTATTGGTCTATTAATTTTCTATTCTCCTCAATCTATGGAAGTAAATCGGAAGGCAATTGCCTCTTTCTTCATCCTAAATTGGCTGTTTGACAGAGGACCTAGAAGTTGACAGGTGCACTTGGCTGGGCCATAGACACTCTGCTCTTGGGCTTTTCTGACTATTGGCTTCTATTTGTAGGCCCGTAATAGATGAGATCAGACATTCAAGTTAAGTGTAGAAAAGCTTTTCCAGCCATTGACTTGGGGTGAGCTGGTGGGGGGGGGGGGGGAAACAATACAAAAAAACAAAAACCTCCTACAAGAGAGGCTGGAGGATTGCCTGAGCTCAGGAGTTTGAGGTTGCTTTGAGTTAGGCATTCTAGCCGGTGCAGGACAGACAGAGTCTGTCTCAAAAAACAAACAAACAAAAACAAGAAACTTGAGTCCTCAACTACAAACTTTACTCATATAATAGATCTCTGAAAAATATAGAAATTTCTGACAGGCGAATTTCAGATAATTCTTCAGGGTAGAACACTGCAAAGAAAAATTTGAATTGCAGCAGGGTTTAGATATTACTGGCAGACCACTTCAGATGTTAAAATGCATGGTATAAAAAATACATGCTATAAACAAGATCTATAGGACAGTACAGCAAACAAAAAGGGTGTAGAAGATGGATTATGTAGTTAGCTAGTATAAAGATGATAAGGAGAGATTCAAAGTTAAATCGAATATTGCATGTATACCATACAACTTCTTTGCTGTTATAGCTGTGATACTTCTTAGTTGGAGAGATAGAAAGTAGGCAGAATTATTTTAATGAATAGCTGAGATAAAGAAAACAGTGAGAGAGGAAATGATGTTATCAAAATTAGAACACTAAGAATCTGATAGAGCCCCATTTGTGATATGAAAAACATTAGTATGTCCAAGAGACTTTGTCTAAGTTTCGAGTCTTATTCATTGATACCTTTTTTGAGTTACTAAACATCAGGCTGCTGACACCTGTATGTCAGAAAACATGATCTTTAGGCCTTCCACCTTGACCTACAGGCAGAGGTCAGGGTATATGGCTGAAAAAAAAAAAAAATCAAGCTGATGGATAAATGATGGGAGGCTGCCACTGCCTTGTGCACAGCAGAGGGCAACAGGGCAAAGAGCCATTTCTGACTCCTCTTTCTCACCTTGGGCCCACCTGTTAACTTCCAGCAATTTGTTCATTCATCCTCTAGAGCAGTGATTTTCAACCAATGTGCCGAGGCACACAGGTGTGCCACAGAGGATTTTAGGTGTGCTTCAAAAATTTTCAAAGACCCTTAATTAAATTATTTTCAAAAGAAGTTCAAAGCACATTAAATATATTCTTTTTGTTCTTTTTTTAATCAACATAAAGAAAGTGTGCCATGGAAGTTTAACTATATGTTTAAGTGTGCCGTGAGATAAAAAATAAAGGTTGAAAAAACTGCTCTAGAGTCTGCAGGGGTCCTCAAACTGTGGCCCATGGGCCACATGCGGTGGTGTGATTGTATTTGTTCCTGTTTTTTTTTTTTTTTTTTAGAGACAGTCTCACTTTATCGCCCTTGGTAGAGTGCCGTGGTCTCACACAGCTCACAGCAACCTCCAACTCCTGGGCTGAAGCGATTCTCTTGCCTCAGCCTCCCGAGTAGCTGGGACTACAGGCGCCCACCACAATGCCCAGCTATTTTTTGGTTTGCAGTTCAGCGGGGCTGGGTTTGAACCCGCCACCCTCGGTATATAGGGCCGGCGCCTTACCGTGTTCCTGTTTTGTTTTTTTACTTCAAAATAAGATATGTGCAGTGTGCATAGGAATTTGTTCATAGATTTTTTTTTTTTTTAAAACTATAGTCTGGCCCTCCAACAGTCTGAGGGACAGTGAATTGGCCCCCTGTTTAAAAAGTTTAAGGACGCCTGGTCTAGAGAATAGGCTTATACATTTTGCCCTATTAATAATTCTTTGGATCTGGTTGAATTTCTTTCCAAAACCCACTCTTCTCACTATTTCATCATTAGTCAATTGCAAATGTCCTATTTCCCCTAATTCTCTATCTCTGAAAGAATAATAAACATAGTTCTTTTTGTAGTACTGTCTTAGTTATGCATTCAGTGGCCTGTGTTGGTTCTTTACCACGTAATTTTAGTGTCTTCTACCAACTCTCTCTCTTTTTTTTTTGTTTGCCCTCGGTAGAGTGCTGTAGCATCACAGCTCACAGCAACCTCAAACTCTTGAGCTTAAAGTGTTTCTCGTGCCTCAGCCTCCCAAGTAGTTGGGACTACAGGTGCCCACCACAATGCCCAGTTATTTTTTTGTTGTAGTTGTCATTGTTTAGCAGTTGTCATTGTTGTTTAGTGGCTGGTTTGAACCCACCAGCCCCGGTGTATGTGGCCAGCGCCCTAACCAGTGGGCTACAGGCACCAAGCTCCAACTCTGTCTCCTAATCTGCTGACACCCCTTTTTTATCATTAGCTACAACTAAGAAATACTGAAAGTTTATACTATGAGCCACTTTTCAAAATCTGCAGGCTGTCGTTAGCACGTACATAACTTGCTTGCTCTCAAATTTGGGCTTTTTTTTTTTTTTTGCAAGATAGCCGTATTATTGGGCTTTTTTTTTTTTTTAATAGAGTCTCACTTTGTTACCCTTGGTAGAGTGCTGTGACATCACAGCTCACAGCAACCTACAGCTCTTGGGTTTAGGTGATTCTCTTGCCTCAGCCTCCTGAGTAGCTGGGACTACAGGCGCCCGCCACAACTCCCGGTTATTTTTTGTTGCAATTTGGCCGGGGCCGGGTTTGAACCCTTGGTATGCGGGGCCGGCGCCCTATTCACTGAACCACAGGCGCCGCCTCAAATTTGGGCTTTTATCCATGCAATTTCTCTCTCTAGAAATGTCCTTATTGTCATTTCATGCCTAAAAATCTAGTTTGGATCAGAATGAAACATAAGTGCAAGTCTAGGGAGCTCCCAGGACAAAGCTGTTTGCTTTCTCTCAATTCTGCTTTGTCAGACCACAACTACTTCAACACGGCCTCCTCTCCAACAAACAGCCAGGGAAAGCAACTCCACTGTTCAGTGTCAACATAAAGCAGCCTAGGAAATAGTTTTCATGAGTTTCCCCTCATCTTCCATTTGCCAAAGTCTACCTTACTCTAATACTGGACATTTCCTTTCTTATAGAAATTGGGCAGAATGCCTTCCACCAAAGGCTCTGCAGAACAGCTCACAACTGCTGAGGCCTTGCAAAGATTAGTGTCCCCCATGACACTTACAGATTTTTCATTGTACAGTTCCAGAGGGACAGCTGCTAGAATCACCTGCCCCCTGGGAAAAACTTAAGTAAGAGATGGTTGGGGATACAAATCCGTTGGGTGAGATTCTAGGACTTATTATGGTAGTTTTAGAGAAGAAGAAAAAGGGAGGATAGTTCTGGCTTAGTTTATCCCTATTTAAGTACCAGAAACTTGTAACTTTGAGCAGGGTTCAAATTCTATTATCTCATTTATGCACTTAATACAATTTTATTAAGTACCTAGTATGTCTCAGGTATGATTTCAAGAGAGTTATGGATTCAACAGCTGGACATGGACCCTGCCCTCAATAATCTTACAGTTTTTGAAAACAGACTATTTCATTAAAGTATAAATGATTTGCCATGTAAAAAGCAATTTAAAAAGTGTGACACAAGCTATGACAAGATAGCTGTTCAGATATCTAACAATGATCTTAGAAACTCAAATTTCCGGGCAGCGCCTGTGGCTCAAGGAGTAGGGCGCCAGTCCCATATGCTGGAGGTGGCGGGTTCAAACCTAGCCCCGGCCAAAAACAAACAAACAAACAAAAGAAACTCAAATCTCCACTCACAAGTGGAGAAACACGCACCGAGCATGAAACCGCCTCCAGCTGATCAGCTGCAGTACCTGCTCACTGTCCCAGTGCCCGAGTTCCACGCTAGACTAAACCAGGAGCTCTTAGGGAAGGAAAGCCAATAATCTAAATGTTCTTAAAGCTTTCCAGTAATTTATGAAATTCAACTAGACTTGAAAAACTTGGCTCTAAAAACCAAAATGAATTACCTAACAGGAAAAATAAAAGTGACTAGTAAATCAATCCTAAAACAATCAGCATGACTTTGCAAACTATATCTAGAATCAATAATACACCAAAACACATCAATTTTTTCTTTTAAAAATTAAGTGGCTAAAATATCCTATGGGAAACTATAGTCATATGAAAGACAGAAAGGATGTAAGGGTGTGAACTAACACTTTCTTTTTTTTTTCTTTTTGAGACAGTCTCACTTTGTCATCCTTGGTAGAGTGCCCTGGCATCACACACAGCAACCTCAAACTCTTGGGCTTAAGCAATTCTCTTGCCTCAGCCTCTCAAGTAGCTGGGACTAGAGGCGCCTGCTACAATGTTCAGTTATTTTTAGAGACAAGGTCTTGCTCTGGCTCACGCTGGTCTCCAACCCATGAGCACAAGCAATCCACACACCGAACCCATGAGCTCAAGCAATCCACACACTGAACCCATGAGCTCAAGTAATCCACAAGCCTCGGTCTCCCAGAGTGTTAGGATTACAGGCATGAGCCATTGCGCCAGGCGGGTGAACTGACACTTCTCACAGTGATCTGGATTAAAGGAATGAAGCTGTATTTTTTTCTGCTCTAGAAACATTTAAAGAATTAAACTCAAATGTGTCTGAGGCTTAAAAGAACTGTAGCACTTTGAAATGTTACTCCATTTGAGAAATCTGATTTTAATTCTTGCCTAAAACACATCTTTTAAAATACTCCAATGGCAAACACCATAACAGTGAATTTTGGAAAACATGTAGAAACAAAATTTTAAGCAACATGTTCCTTAATTAAGCCTTGGCTGGGAAATTTATTTTAAACAGATGCTACAAGCCTCAGCAATTTAACAGGATCCATGGAAGAATGAGAGATTACTGACCCAGATGTCAACAAGGCACTGCCCAAGAACAGTTTTGTCAGGCAGACCAGCAAACATTTACAGACCAGTGACTATAAAACTTGGGTGAAAATGATGAGTATTCTATATTTTATATATTTCTATAGTCTATGTTTTATATAAAATTTCTATCTGGGTCTATTTGATAAAAAGGGCAAAAAACTTCCCTGTAATGTTAAAATTTTTCTTTAATAGCTCCAAGCAGTGGCTTGGTGCCTGTGGCTCAAACTGCTAAGGCGCTAGCCACATACACCTCAGCTGGCGGGTTTGAATCCAGCCCGAGCCCGCCAAACATCAATGATGGCTCTGAGGAAAAACAAAAATAGCTGGGTATTGTGGCAGGTGCCTGTAGTCCCAACCACTTGGGAGGCAGAGGCAGGAGAATCGCTTGAGCCCAGGAGTTGAAGGTTGCCGTGAGCTGTGATGCCACAGCACTCTACTTGAGGCTCTGTCTCAAAAAAAAAAAAAAAAAAAATAGCTCCAAGCACCGATTTGTAAATGAGAACAAAATATATGCTTGTTGTAGAAAACATAAAATATATTTATCACAGGAAGCTGATTTTACCCATTGACCCAATGATCGCTACTACCTCAATTAAATTTAACTCTAATTCCATAAATATAAAAAGGACTGTACCAATTTTAGAAACAAAGGTCGAGTAATTTCTCTCTAACATTTAGTTTTAAAAATGAAAAACGTTTGCCCAATATGTTAGCTTTATGGTACAATTCAGAAACTCAACTGGACACTACATGTATCTTACCTAAGTCGTTGTTCTTTGTTATAGCATTGGCTGCCCTGGTTCGTGGTCCCTGCTGTGTAAACTGATACCCAAATTTAAGGATATTTGTATTCTCCTCAAGCATCTTGGCTATTTCCAATTCTACAGCTGTCCCCAACTGCTGCCTCTGGAATAATCACAAAGAACAATATTAATAGACAGTAATACTTTTCAGGTAAATTAAGATGAAGATATTCAGGCATGTGCTGATTCTTTTGGTCTCTTTAAATTCTTCCAATTCCTAAAAAAACATATGTAAGAAAAATACATGTTCAAAAGTTCACATGATCATATAGACATTTAAAAAGTGAATTACTATGCGATAGATACCACCTCATACCTACTACAAGTATAACAAAAAAGATAGACAATAACAAGTATTGCCAGAAATGTGGAAAAATTGGGACCCTAATACATTGTTAGTGGAAATGTAAAAGGGTATAGCTACCATGGAGAACTTTTTCTTTGCTGTTACTCAAAAAGTTAGAGCCACCCGATGAACCTCGGGAACATTATACAAGGTGAAAGAAGCCAGTCACAAAAGATCACAGATTGTTTGAATCCACTAATATACATAGGCAAATCCAGTGAGACAGAAAGCAGATTAGTGGTGGCCAGGGTCTGGTGGGTGGGATGGACGGAGAGGGATGACTGCTACTACCCATGGGGCTTCTTTCTACGTTAAATGAAAGTGTTCTGGAATTAATGGCAATGGGTGCAAAACTCTGAATGTACTAAAAACCATTTAATTGTATACTTTGAAATAATGAATTATATCTCAATGAAAAAAACCCGAAAACATGGATTAAGAAGCATTCTGATTAAATTTTAAGACATATTCTTTTTCTTTTTTTCCTCTTTTATGACCTTTGGGACATTGGGACCACGCAAAAAACTCTCCACCAATCAATGTAACTCCACAGACTTTACTGCTGTTGGTGGTGTGGTTATCTAACTTTTGTGACAGAGAAACACATTCTTTTGAATAAAAATAACGAAAAAATAATAAAAGTTTATTAAGCCACAGGCAAAAAAAAAAATTTTTTTTAAGACAATCTTTTTTAACTTCAAGGTCTACAAAATTTATTTACTTTGAAAGACTGAGGGAGACACTTACCAGGTTTAACTACTGCAGTTATTTTTCAAATAAAACATTAATAGCCACTATGGATGGAAATGTTTCTAACATACACATCTCTGTGCCTCTTACTACAAATACAAAGTCAACAGTGTGAACTTTGCCACCACAGAGCAAGGAATTGGAAAATGGACTGAGCCACACATAAGAGTCCTTCTAGTTCAAAACGGCCAGTTGTTTAAATTTTCTTAAAATGACTTACAGAGAGTTGCTTTGTATATACCTTTTAAAATTTTTATTTTATTATTTTTTAAATTTTACTTTAAACTTTACTTCATTTTTTTTTTTTTACTTCATTTTGTTTTATTTTATTTTATTTTGAGACAGAGTCCCACTCTGTCGCCCTAGGTAGAGTATCATGGTGTTATAACTCATAGCAACCTCAAACTCTTGGGCTCAAGTGATCCTCTTGCCTCAGTCTCCCAAGTGCTGGGACTACAGGTGCACGCCACAACCCCTGGCTATTTTTAGAGGCAGGATCTTGCTCTTACTCAGGCTGGTCTTGAACCCATGAGTTCAGGCAATTCCCCTGCCTTGATCTCCCAGAGTGCTAGGATCACAGGCATAAGCCACTGTGCCCAGCCCCTACTTTGTATACACCTTTATATACATGAATTAGTGTTTTGGATGCCCCAAATGTCCCCTCATCCCTTTTCAGTCACCACCTTCCAAAAGAGATCCCTGACAGCCCTCATCCCACTCTCCTCTGAGTCCCCAAGCCCTACATAGCAGTGTGGGCTGTCACTTCCTCAAAATTACAATTGTAGGACACTGACCTGATTGTCAATCTTCAGCTCTGCCAGGGTTTCATTATCTCTTAAAGCATCAATCAGTGCTAGAATCCCAGCTCCTGTGATAAAGTTGGACTCCATATTTAGGCTCTTCAAAGTTTTATTCACTTTCAGCATATCTGCAAAAGCCTAGAAATTGAAGAAAATATGTGAAGATTAAAACTTGATAGCCTTCTATTACATACTGTACCCGCCACATACAAATACTTAACTAAGCAAAAGGTAATGTCAGGTGGTCAGAAGAAAAGAGGTAAAGGAGTGCCTGGGGTAGGGCTGGGACTGCCATTTCATACAGGGTAGGCCTCACCTAGAAGGAGACATCTGAGCACAGACTCAAAGTGATGAAGTGAAACAATGTATGTTATCTTAGGAAGAAATTCTAGTCAGATGAATAGTATATAATTTTGGGAACCTGCAGGGCATGTTTAAGGAAAAGCAAGATGGCTGTACAGAATGAAAGAAAGGGCAAGTAAAGGAGATGAGGTCTTCTCACGGGTGGCCTGATCAGTCCCCTGAAAATGTTTGATTTTTACTCTTAGAGAGATGTGAAGCTGCCAGAGGGTTCTCAATATAGGAATGAAATGATTTAAGTTTTTTTTTTTTTTGGCCGGGGCTAGGTTTGAACCCACCACTTCTGGCATATGGGACCAGCGCCTTACGCCTTGAGCCACAGGTGCCGCCCTTAACTTAAGTTTTAAAAGAATAACACTTGGTGCTACATATAAACTTCGGGGTGGGTAAGATAAGAGGGGATAGCTCAATTAGGAGGTTACTGCAACAATCTGGATGAGAGAAGATAGTGGCTTAGCTCAGGGTGATAGTTGTGAAAATGGTGAGGAAGTAGCTAGATTCTAGAAATATATATGTATTTTTCCCTAACCACTAAACAAGGGATAGAAATACTTTGAAGATACAGCTGAAAGTATATTTGAGGTTGTAAGAAAGGGAAGTCAAAGATAATTCTTTCCTCCCGCCACCCCCCTCAATGAGCAAATGAAAACCTGAAGTTGCATTTAGTGAGATAGAAACTAAAGAGGATGACCTCAATGAATCCCCAATAAAAAAAAAAAGTTTCAAATTGTATATAAAACCAGCACATTGTACCCCATGATTGCATTAATGTACACAGCTATGATTTAATAAAAATAAAATAAAATCATAAAAAGAAAGAAAGTAAAGAGGGTGAAAGAAGCAGGCCTGGGATGGAAGTCAGGAGTCTGGATGGGGACACAGATGTAAACTGTCTACTAGATATCCAAGTAAACCTATTGAGTAGGCAGTTAGATGTTAAGTATAAAGTTCAAGAAAGAGGTATAAATTGGAGATAATAGCACTGGGAGTCATTAGCACATGTAGATAACAGGTAACAACGAACAGAATGAGACCACCCAGGAGTTTGGATAGACAGAAAAAAGAAGGACTAAGCCCTGGGCCATTCCAGTGTTTAGAGGTTGGAGAGATGGGGAGACACCAGTGTGGGGCCTTGAGAAGGACCGCCCAGAAGGAGAACCGAAAAGAGTGATAGCCCTAAAACCAAGTGAAGGAAAAGGTTCATATCATGACCAAGTGGGATCTCAAGAATGCATGGTTGGTTTAACATACAAGTCACTCAGTGTAATAGACCATATCAATCAAATAAAGGACAAAACCCACATGAACATCTCAAAAAACACTTTACAAAAATCCAACACTATAGATCTATAAATGGAATCCTCTGCAGATGTTTAAACAATGTAGATCTTTATGTGTTGATATAAAAAGAAAAAAAAATCAAGTTGTAAAATAGCATATATTACATTATGTGTTAAAAAATTCATAGGAAGGAAATACAGCAATAAACATAAAAGGGCAATAAATGTTATATTGCCAGGGGTGAGGTCTTGGTGTGTGCCACACCTTTTGGGGGCAAGACACGATTGCAAGAAGGACTTTGCCTAACAAATGCAATCAGTGTAATCTGGTTGACTGTATCCTCAATGAATCCCCAACAATAAAAAAAAAATAATAGGGCGGCGCCTGTGGCTCAGTCGGTAAGGCGCCGGCCCCATATACCGAGGGTGGTGGGTTCAAACCCGGCCCCGGCCTAACTGCAACCAAAAAATAGCCGGGCGTTGTGGCGGGCGCCTGTAGTCCCAGCTACTTGGGAGGCTGAGGCAAGAGAATCACTTAAGCCCAGGAGTTGGAGGTTGCTGTGAGATGTGTGAGGCCACAGCACTCTACCGAGGGCCATAAAGTGAGACCCTGTCTCTACAAAAAAAATAAATAAATAAATAATAATAATAAGGGTGGCGCCTGTGGCTCAGTGAGTAGGGTGCCGGCCCCATATACCGAGGGTGGCGGGTTCAAACCCAGCCCTGGCTGAACTGCAACCAAAAAATAGCCAGGCGTTGTGGTGGGCGCCTGTAATCCCAGCTGCTCGGGAGGCTGAGGGAGGAGAATCGCGGAAGCCCAAGAGCTAGAGGTTGCTGTGAGTCCTGTGACATCATGGCACTCTACTGAAGGCAGTAAAGTGAGACTCTGCCTCTACAAAAAAAAATAATAATAAAATAATAATAATAATAAAAAAAAATGTTATATTGCCTAATAGTGAGACAAAACACCAATGGAAAAGGGAGTAAATCTTGTCCATAAAATCCCAGTTTAACCACCACTACATACCCTGGCATGTAGGCATAATTTCAATATTATTAACAGTAGCTTACTTACAGCAGCAACAGGGTCATTGCTCCGGGTGGCTGCAAGACTGAAGTATTTCACATGTGTGTTAGTTTCCAAAGCCTTTGCAAAATCTTTTAGGGTTGGAATTGGGATATTCTTAAAAGACAATAACATGAAACATCATTACATTTTAGTTTTCAGGACAAAGTGTATATCATCACTTCTCTAGTATTTAGGTTAAACAAAGTCTCACTATTCTACTTTTAATTATTATTATATGCAGCCATCCCCTAATAATTAAAAGTGGATATACTTTCCTACAAGGACAGAGATGTAGAAATCTATCTGTAATGAGTACGATGTCTGAGGTAGATGACTACTGTTCTTAGTCCCTCAGTTTAAGCTATAAGGTATTAACAGAGATTAACCCTACACTACTCGAAGGAGGAAAAATATAGTTACTGAGAATACTTATTTCTGCCTTTAGTACCCAAAACCGCAATTCCTTATAGCCTGGTTATTTTCAGATCATTGCTGTTTATTTAGAGACAGAGATACATGGGGACCAAATGTTTTAAAAAAAAAGATCAATGATTAGTGATCAACTAAAAATAATACTTTTATCCAAGGCTTTTTCCCCTTCAATCACAGAAAGGAACAGCCTCTCAAGCAGCACAAAGGTCTTCTTCCCTAGGTTCAGGTAATTTTCAGATGCTTTCCTCCTCTCACTCCTCATTTCAGAAAAGTTAAGATATAAAATAAGAAATTTTTAATGAAACTATTGTATAATGGCCAATACCCAGGAGATAATTCAAGTTTACTTTTTGATAATTACCTACTCTCTTCTTTTCCCTACCCCAAGAAAAAGCTGTATTGTTTAAAACCCAATTAAGAGGGCGGTGCCTGTGACTCAAGGAGTAGGGCGCCGCTCCCATATGCCGGAGGTGGCGGGTTCAAACCTAGCCCCGGCCAAAAACCAAAAAAAAAAATAAAAAAATAAAAACCAATAAGATCCCAGAAAGCCTATTTCTAGGTATTTACTCAAGAAAATCAAAAATGGCCAGGAGCGTGGCTCACGCCTGTAATCCTAACACTCTGAGAAATTGTGGTGGGTGGATTGCCTAAGCGTACAAGTTTGAGACCAGCCTGAGCCAGAGTGAGACCTCATCTCTAAAAATAGCCAGGTGGGCGCCTGTAGTCCCAGCTACTTGAGAGGTTGAAGCAAGAGAATTGCTTAAGCCCAAGAGTTTGAGGGTGCTGTGAGCTGCAATGCCATGACACTCTACTGAGAGTGACAAAGTGAGACTGTCTCAAAAAAAAAAAAAAGGAAAAAGAAAATAGAAAACATGTTCACACAAAAACCTGTATGTGAACGTGTATAGTGACTTCGTTCATAATCAACCCAAAATGGAAGGAAGCCATGTATCTCTTAACTGATAAATTGATAAACAAACTACAGCCCATCCATACAATGGGATAATACTCAGCAATGAAAAAGAACAAACTAATGAAACACACAATAACACGCTTAATCTCAAATGCATTCGGCTAAGTAGAAGAAAACAGACTCAAAAGGCTACATACTTATGATTTCATTTCTATGACATTCTGGAGAAGGCAAAATGAACAAGAAAGAAAACTGAGCAGTGGTTTTCAGGGACCAGAACTGGGTGGAAGAAAATGACTACAAAGGTGGGCGGTGCCTGTGGCTCAGTCTGTAAGGCTCCGGCCCCATATACCGAGGGTGGCAGGTTCAAACCCGGCCCCGGCTGAACTGCAACCAAAAACTAGCCGGGCGTTGTGGCGGGCGCCTGTAGTCCCAGCTACTCGGGAGGCTGAGGCAAGAGAATCACTTAAGCCCAGGAGTTGGAGGTTGCTGGGAGCTGTGTGATGCCATGGCACTCTACCCAGGGCCATAAAGTGAGACTCTCTCTCTACAACAACAACAACAACAACAAAAAAGAAAATGACTACAAAGGTGTGTGAGAAAATCTGGACAATGATAGGTATGTCGACTGTTGTGATGGTTATACGACTGCATGTACTTGTCAAAACTCACAGAACTGTACACAAAATATATTTAAATTTTATCTCAAGAATCCTGATTTTCAAGAAGCAAAACCCCAAAAGCTAAATCTTCTTAGAAAGGGAAAGTATTTTGAAAACCAGAGAGATTTATGGCACCTGTAGGGTTTACATTTTTATACGATAAAATCTTTAAAAAGCAATTCAGAAATTACTGTAATACTTTAAGATCTAAAATATGAAGGAATCTATGTTAGCATACTGTTAAGAGCAAACCTTTGCCTGTAAGTAGAAAGAATTAGACGGCTATATCAAAACTGCCCAGCTCTCATCCTAGGTCCAACTGCCTTAAAGCCATACAAACCAACTTTGTGCGCTAAGTACACTTACCTTTATATTATTTAAATTAACTTCAACAAGATGAGCATCATCTTCTTTAATTCTCTTTAAACTCTCTTCAACGTTGGTTGGATTTGGTGGCTCATCAAATACTGGAAGAATCTTTTCACCTTTTACCACATCTGTAGTAGCGGACGAAAAGAGCAAGAGTCTGACTGGTTGACACTATTACAGTGCATGTGTATACTGACGTGGTAACACATTTCTCTCTCTTAATCTTACCGACACACATAAACATATTTATACAACAGAACAGTTTTAAAAGTTTTTCGCACAGCTCCTAAAGATCCTTTATGTGTTAACACCTATTTCAAGCATCCAAGTCAAATTTTACTGAATATAAACACCAAAATACATTCAACATTTGTTTGACGTGGATCAGCCTTCAAAAATGAATATCTTTACTGCCTCCTAATGTATTACAATATATCTTTACCACTCAAATAATCTGACAGTGCAAACTGATGATCCCATTTATTTTTAGCAATATTCAAGATAAAGTTTTAGCATGATAAAATCTAGCATTTCTTATCACTTTCTCTGAGATTTGACAGATAATTGGTATAAGAATCAGACTTAAAGAAATATAGCCTCATTGGGAAGAGTAAGGTAAGAGGAGGGCATATTCCCTTTCTCCTCCCACAGGGGGCACTATGCAATGGGCAAAAGGAAAGAACTTCATACTAACAAGTAGCAAATACATATGAAGAAGGGTAGGGGTAGGAGTGGAGAGGGAGAGACAAGTGAAGGTGCGTAGAAGATCTCCTGAGACAGAAACTCCAACTTTCACTGCCCTCCTTCACTCTTACCTTCATTTTCACTTTATACATCCACATACAAGACACAGAATACAAGGTCATACAACTAAGTTCTTGAACTCATTCAAGAAAAAGTGGTATATATGCATGAGTTCATGGCCTTAATTGCCAGACTTCATAGGACAACAGCTCTGATGGCCAACCCAGAAAAAGAGCTCCAAAATTGCTTTGAAGGAAGATTAGGCACTGATGTTGCTGCACGGCTTCCCAAGGGCAGTACTTCAAAGGTAAACATGATATTCAGTAGTGAGGTGTGCAGCACATTTTTTAGGATGAGTTCATGAAACTTGAGTTCTAAATTTTATAAAACCAAAAAATTTCTTTCCTTACTCCACAGAATAAGTGTATTTAAATTTATTTTTTAATGTTTATTTTTAATTATTATGGGCATATAATATTTGTATATCTTTTTTGATTGTTTCTTTATTATTTTTTTTACAATAAGGGTGTAGTCTTTATACTCCACACACACAAAATAAAACAAGTGCTTATTACGAAAGAGTCCCTGCCCCCACCCCCTGCAGAACATCCTGAACATAGCAATTCAATAGAACAGAAAAATCAAGACAAATTTGATTTCAAAATTTTAATAAAAAGCAAAAAGTATGTACTGCAACAGCTGTTCAACTTCCAACTCTAAATAGGCACCATTAAACAAACACAAAACCCCAATATTATCAATTTCTCCAGCACACATTCCAGTATAAATGCTCTGAACTGTAATCAGCAAGTTAATAATGGGAATATAACCTTAGAACAGAAGCTATATTGTTTCCCTGTCCCCTTTTCTCTAATGATTGGAGGGTGCAGGTATTCAGGGATACAAGTCAGAGGAAGTATAATTAAAAAGAACAATTCCCAAACTGCTGCTGTCTGGACTACAAAGGCAGACAGCATTTTACAAATGTTCAGAAAATCCCAAGGCAAATAACACAGTTTGTTCATTATCACTCCTACTTGAAAGAATAAAAGAGATCAGTGTCTTATTATATAAAACGGTACTTTCAGAATGGTAGTATCTGTATATCTTTACAGAGTCCATGTGATGTTTTCATGCAGGTATATAATATGAATTAATCAAATCAGGGTAGTTGGGGTATCCATCACCTACATATTTAAATTTAAAGAGCTGAGCATGGTGGCACACAGCTGCTGTTCTAACTAACTGGGAGGATGCGGTGGTAGAGTCACCTGAGCCCAGGGTCCAGCCTGAGCACATGGCAAGACTCCACCTTTATATATATAAAAAAAAAGATGTAAAGAGCCTCGCCCCCTAATGAAATAATGGATCTAGTCAATATGATGCTGAAATCATTGGGCAAAATAGTTCATGATGAACTTAAAAATGATGGATCAGGCTTCTAACATTTGAACCCAGTAATCCATCTTAACACATCTCCCAGAGAAGAAAAACCAGACTTGATAAGCTTCCTACTATAATTCAGTGAACACTCATGAAGCATTCTTGCCAAAAAAGATTTGCACCAGAATCTGATCAAGCTATTAGAACTAACAGTTTACAGAAACATAGGTGACAGAAAAATATATAAAATCACACTATGAGGTCAAAATCAGCCAAATCCAGAATGTGGAAAATTCTATATGAAAAATAACCTAGTTTAATTTAGAAATAAAGGTCATGAAAAAAAGAGGTAAAAGAGGCTGAGGAGGAGAACTGTTGAGAAATTAAAGGAGACTGAAAAGACAAACCACCTTGTGTGCAGGGTGTAACTTTAATTTGAATCTTGATTTCAAACAACTATGAGATGATGTTTTCTGGGTATTGGATGATATAAAGGAATTATTGTTAATTTTAAGTTTGATGATGGTGTTGTGGTTATGCCCAAATGAGGTACACTGACTACATGTACACTGGTTAAATCCTTACCACTGACTTTGTGTGACATCAGGCTAGTTACTTTGTGTGACATTCTCAGCTCCTTCACATGCAAATTAAAGATAATAATACCTTTTTCACAGAACTCTTGTGAGTATTAAAAGAAAATAATCCACATTCAAGAGTTGTGCGCAAGAGCCAGGCATGGTGGCTCACGCCTGTAATCCTAGTACTCTGGGAGGCCGAGGTGGGTTAATTGCTTGAGCTCACAAGTTCAAGACCAGCCTGAGCAACACTGAGACCCCATCTGTAAAAACAGCCAGGCATTGTGGGAGGCACCTGTAGTCCCAGCTACTTGGGTGGCTGAGGCACTTGAGCCTGAGAGTTTGAGGTTGCTGTGAACTATGACACCCTGGCATTCTACCCAGGGTGACAAAGTGAAACTATCTCAAAAAAAAAAAGGTGTGCACAAAAGAACATGGTCCATACTAAGCATCAAAAAAAATTAGCTTATAGGCTGGGCATGGTGGCTCATGCCTGTAATCCTAGCACTTCTAGGAGGCTGAGGCAAGAAGATTGCCTGAGCTCAGGAGTTTGAGACCAGCCTGAGCCAAGAGCAAGACCCTATCTCTAAAAATAGCCAGGCACTGTGGTGGGCACCTGTAGTCCCAGCTACCTGGGAGGCTGAGGCAAAAGGATAGCTTGAGCCCAAGAGTTTGAGGTTGTTGTGAGCTACGATGCCATAGCACTCTACTTAGGGTGACAGAGTTAGAATCTGTCTCAAAGAAAACAAAAGAAAAAATTAGCCAATAGTATTATTATTGAAAAATTAAGTTGCAAAAAATATTTATAGCATGATCCCATTTTTGTACTATAAAAATATAGTATAAAATATAGAAGGGTATATATACTAAATTCTTAAAAGGGTGGTGGTATGGGGAGCAGAGGGCCTGGTGACTATGGATAGAGACACTTCTACGTCTTACCATATATACCTTTGTTTAAGTGTGCTGCAAAAAGCATGTATCACCTTTGTAATTTAAAAATACCTTATATGGTCAGGCAGATGGCTCATGCCTATAATCCTAGCACTCTGGAAGGCTACAAGTGGACTGCCCGAGCTCACAGGTTCGAGACCAGCTGAGATCGAGCAAGACCCCCATGTCTTAAAAAAAAAAAAAAAATAGCCAGGCATTGTAGTGGGCACCTGTAGTCCCAGCTACTTGGGAGGCTAAGACAAGAAAATCACTTGAGACCAAGAGTTTGGGGTTGCTGTGAGCTATGACACCATCGCACTTTACCGAGGACTACAAAGTGAGACTTTATCTCAAAAAAATAAAACACCTTATTAATGAATTTTTCATCTATTATATTTTTATTATTTATTTATTTTATTTTGGATTAATAAGGGTACATATGATTATAAATGAATTTTTAAAAAAGCTTTGCTTTAGGCTATTGAATATTTTGTATCAGACTGAAAGGGTTAGGGGCTGGATGGTTTTGTGGTTTCTCCTGAATCTGATTTTATAATGTAATTTGTCAGCATTTTGGGGGATTTCTTGAAAATCAGTAACATTGGTAATAAAATGCCAACAAAAAAAATCAATAAAAATATTTAATATTATGCTTTTAATGGCTTTCTGTCCATATCATAAACTGGACTTTGGGTTTTAAGTACATATATATAACATCCAGTATGTAAATGCAGACGTCAATACATGGAGAAAACAATATACATTTAATAAAGGACTGAAATTCACAATTCACTTTAAGTACTCACTTGAAAAATGTTCCTGGTCGACACCATTACTGCTACTTCCCACTATATTACACAACTGTGTATTCGTTATCAAATTGTGCATCCCAAGAATAGCTAAAAATATAGGAAAACAAAGATCATCTTTCCAACTCTTTTAAACATAAAGGATTAATTTTAAAATCAAAAGTTTCTATCAATAATTTTAACATCCTCTGGACATTTTTGTATTGAATTATAGATTTTGTAGCCGGGGGGAAAAATGGGAGACAAAGTGATTAAAAGTCAATTAAAAGTCACCTATAATCTCATTCTCATCAAGACCTTTGTTATTTTCTCCCACATTCCTGAATTTAGATGTCCTCATATTTCCAAATTCAGACACATACATAGCTGGAGCCAGCCTATCCCGAAACATAAATCTGTGCTTAGCTCCATCTGGTGGCTAAAGGAGAAAATTGAAACAATCTATTTTTGCTGTCCACCCATCTCACAAGGTTTCTAGGAAGATGGTAAAATGCAGGTTTTTCGATTTAACCTTAGTATTTTTACATTTGTTAGTCTCATTAATTTATATTCATAATCTAGCTAAGAGTAGGATACTAAAAGTATTGTTACATTCTTGTATTTAAGAAAAATGTAGCTTCCCTCAAGAATATCAGCCTGGGCAGCAGCGAGACCCCATCTCTATAAAACAAAAATTAGCTGGGCATGGAAGCATGGGCCTGTAGCCCTGAACTCTAGCCCAGACAACAGAGCAAGATGTTGTCTCAAGACTTAAGATATAGCACAACTTAACATATTCCTTTCCAAGGTCCTTCCCCCAAAACCATCAGTGTAACTTTCAAATATGCTAGTTCCTAGGATTGTTGTGGTACTAAGATCTCCCCATGTACCACATTTTCCATCTAAGAAAATGAGTTATGTATGAGCGGGTGTGATATGGGAAGATACTGGTCTAGATAAGATCAGCGATGATGAAAATGACAGACGCATGGAAAGTGCCAATACACATTTCGGAAGTTTGGAAAGTGGTGAATATAGCCTAGGACTGATTCTTCCATTTGCTTTCTAGTTACTCATCTCTGGGTTTTCTGATAAATTATGGGGCAGTAGTTAATCCTAAAGACTGTTCCAGTGCTTAGGTGGGAAACTGAACAAAAGCAGATAAAAGATACTTATTTAAAAAGACTTTCAAATATGGCAGCCTGGGAAAAGAGTCAAATAACAAATTCCATTAATATAGAAATTTTACCATTTAAAGTATTTATACAAATGGAATCCTCTATGTCTGATTTATTGCATAAAATACAAAGCCAAATGGGTGGTTACAAATTCCATCGCAGTTTACTAGGCAAGGCATTTGTATAATGTATATAGGTGTGTGCTGGTGTTCCCCTCCCACACCATGCTCATTCACCAGTTAATTTGTTTTATGAGATACCTGCAAGGTCACACAATTCTGTATCAGAAGCACTTGTCAAAGCTTCTTCTAATTCTGGATCAAGAGACACTTTTTCTTCTGTAAAAGTCTGTACAGGTTTCTGTTTGGGGATAAATATTTTTCCTGTAAAATAAAACACTTTGTTAAAAGTATGTTCAATTGAAACTGAAGTAAAAGTGAAGATTAACATCTATAGTCATTTTGTTTCCTCTTTTACATGGATTTATAAATTTCCAGGGCAATACTTCAGCTATACAAGTGTGAAAGAAAAGATCAACTGAGAAATTTTTCATCTGTAGAAATAAAAAGAGGCTCTTTTTGGAGTAATAATGAGTTACTTTACAAATAATCAAGCAATAAAAGAACAAAAATGTATACAACTTTAGCGAGATTAAAAACAACATGATCCAAGACGTAGTCTTTATTAAGTGAAAATCATGTTTATGACCATACGTTCAATGCAAGGTTGAGAATATAAAGGGAATAGAAAATGATGATATAACTGCTGTACCAACTGACCAAACAAGATGCACTCACACAAAGTGAAAACCGGGTTACCCAGGCTGCTTCTGTTTTCTCTCCCAAGACAAGTGAAAATTATAACCCAAATTATTTGACAATGCCTATGTAGGAATTTAAAGAACTGCCACTTTTTTTTTTCTATCAAGAAACTATCAGGAGTAGCTTGGCGCCTGTAGTTCAGCGGCTAGGGCACCAGCCACATACAATGGAGCTGGCGGGTTTGAACCCAGCCTGGGCCTGCCAAACAATAATAACAACTACAACCAAAAAATAGATGGTTGTTGTGGCGAGCACCTGTAGTCCCAGCTACTTGGGAGGCCGAGGCAAGAGAATCGCTTAAGCCCAAGAGTTTGAGGTTCCTGTGAGCTGTGACAACATAGCACTCTATTGAGGGCGACATAGTGAGACTCTGTCTAAAAAAAGTAAAAGAAACTATCAGGGAAATTCGCAAGACTATGTGACCTTATGAATCTATGAAGTACTCTATCAAAAGAAACGTTTGTGGGCTTATAATTTCAGTGACTGTTGTGTCTTGATCAAGGTAATTATCAGTCATAAGGAATGATGACTTCCCAATACAGACTGCTCTCACAAATTTGACCAAGGCTGGTTAGGTATTTTCTGCTAAACCAATCTAAAGGATCTTAATTTCGGACATACTTTTATTTCTAACATTTCCATTTGGTTCTTTAAAAAAAAAAAAAAAAAACAATTTCCATGTTTCTGCTAAAATCTCCCACATCTGACACATGCTGTCTAACCGTTTCCAGCAAAGTTATCTTAAAGTCCCTGACTAGTAATGCCAAAATCTGGGTCATCATTTTTTCTTTCTTTTAAAGAGATATGGTCTTGCTATGTTGCCCAGGCAGGCCTTGAACTGGGCTTAAGCCATCTTCCTGGCTTAGCCTCCGAAGTAGCTGAGAAGACTGGTATGCCTTGCCATGTGTGGCAGTGGGTTTCCTTTTTTTTTTTTTTTTTTGGTAAACTTTATTCAAATTAATGAAGGTACAATATTTAGGTTACATTGTTCTCACTTCCAGGGTGAAGTTCCATTTGTAGAGAGCCCCTCACCCAGGGGGCGTGTTATACACCCTCTCAATGTGCACAGTAGGTGAGGTCCCGCCCCATGCCCTCCCTCCTTCTGCCAAACATCCTCGTCTTCCCCTGGCTCTAGGTTTTCTATCGACCGTTTATGTTCTTGACTATTTTTGCTTCCATGTGTTTTAAGATCTTTGACTGTATGCTGAGCATTTTATGTAAAATTATAGCAGAGACTAAAGGAAATGATATTTATTCCTAGAAAGGAGCATGATTTTGGGTCAGAGGTGAATCAATCTGTGTTCTACTGTTGAGCTAAATCTGGGCCTTGCTGCAACTTTAGTTTTTGACTAAATTCCTCATTGGCTTAAAACACTTTGAGAAGAGAATCAGGAATTTCCCTTCAGCAAGGCCTGGGATTAGAACCCTGGTGAGATTCTAGAAACTTGCCACGCTGCCTTCTTTTCTGAACCATGGACTGTGATACTTCTTTCTGAAGTATAGCTCTACCGCCCTTCCCTTCATCTCCCCCAGATGAGAATTCACGCCTTGGGGATTTTCTCTCAGCTCCGCTTCACTGCCTCTGTTCCTGGAGTACTATCTCTAGCACCAAATGAAGAACCCAGAAAAGAGCCAGGGGTACCATATTATATACCAGTCTGCCTCTAGGGCTGCACTATTCAAAAATGGAAGCCATTAGTCATGTGTGACTATTAAATTAATTAAAATGAAAAATTCAGTTACTTGGTCACACTAGCCACATTTCAAGCATTCAACAGATACATCTACAGTAGCTAGTCGCTGCCATACTGGTAACATCTAGTGGACAGCGCTGGTAGGGCTTCTCTGGATTCTAACCTACTGTGCCAGCTCACACACAGCCATTAAAAGTTTGTTAAAAGTTAGGCTGATTGCAGCTGCTCAGGAGGCTGAGGCAGGAGAATCACATAAGCCCAAGAGCTGGAGGTTGCTGTGAGCCATGTGATGCCACGGCACTCTATCGAAGGCAGTAAAGTGAGACTCTGTCTCTACAAAAAAACAAAACAAAACAAAAAAAAACAAAAAAAGTTAGGCTGATTTCTCCTTACTCCCCTCTGTGGTTGTTTCCTCCTCCCTACGTTTCAGTCAAGGATGAGAGAAGTGGATCATCTCTTTATTGAAGGGCTTGTCACTTTCTGGAATCATTTAGGTTTGTGTTCTCAAGCTCTCTAATAGGCTTAACAAGAAACTATGTAGCTTACAGTGCTTGTTTTGGTTATTATAATGGCAAGAATAACAGTCTCTTACAACTTCCTAGGTCTGAATAAAGTCTTTCTAGTCAGGTATTTTCTTTCTTTCTTTTTTTTTTTTTTTTGACTATTAGAAAAGTTTATTTAACAAAAAGTTGAATATGAAAATGTACAAGACTTGATTTTGACATCATAGTAAAACAGGCTCATTGGAGACGGGACATGGATTTCTCCACAGAACAGCTATTATTCATACTCGTTCCAAAGCTTCTAACATGATGATACTATTTCCTCGTATTACCACCATTCCAATATTGTTTCGCTGCCCACTAGTTGCCATCTCCACACATTCATCTATCACAAGATTCATAAAGGGATCAAACCCCCGCAATATTCCTTGGACATGTCTGCCACCATTTAATTTTAATGATAACTTCTTGTCCATAAATTTTTTCAGTTCGGGAGGGTGAGCTTTGCTCATGGTAGTAACTCCACCAGATCAAGGATGAGCCTAGTCAGGTATTTTTATTTAAAAAGTGGCACTCAGTCAATCCACAAGGTATTTGCAATAGTAAGGACTTCTTTTTTGAGACAGAGTCTTAAGACCCTCACTAGAGTGTCGTGGCGTCCCAGCTCACAGCAACCTCCAGCTCTTGGGCTTAAGCGATTCTCTTGCCTCAGCCTCCCAAGTAGCTGGGACTGCAGGCACCCACCCTAATGCCTGGCTAAGTAAGGATGTTTTTAACTGCATATAGCAGAATATCTCATTAAAACTGGTTTAAACTGGTGCTTCTCAAACTTTAATGTGCATAGTAATCGCCTGGGGATCTATTAAATTATAGATCCTGATGCAGTTAAGTTAGAAGTGGGGTCTGAGATTCTGCACATCCAACCTCCCCACCAGGTGACACTGATTCACAGACCACTCTTGAAGCAACAACGGTTCAAATAACATGAATTGTTACTGTCTTATTTAATATGCCCACAGGCAGGTGGCTCTAAGGTTGGCTCAGCAGCTCAGTGTGGCTATCAAGGATCTGAGAGTCAAGGCTCTTTGTTTCTCTGGCCATTCTTGGCATGGAGACCTTTAGTCTCAAGATGACCTCTTTAACACAAAGTATCATGTCCCCATGTAATAAGGTCAGGATAGAAGGAAGAGTACTTTCTCAATTGCCAACTTTTTTTTTTTTTTGAGACAGAATCTCACTTTGTTGTCCTCAATAGAGAGCTGTGGCATCATAAATCACAACAACCTCAAACTCTTGGGCTCAAGCAATCCTCTTGCCTGAGCCTCCCAAGTAGCTGGGACTACATGCACCCATCACAACACCTGGCTTTTTTTTTTTTTGCAGTTTTTGGCCAGGGCCAGGTTTGAACCCGCCGCCTCTGGTATATGGGCCTGGTGCCCTACTCCTTTGAGCCACAGGTGCTGCCCCACCTGGCTTTTTTTTTTTTAGAGATGGGGTCTCACTCTCACTCAGGCTGGTCTCCAACTCCTGAGCTCAAGCAATCCATCTGCCACAGCCTCCTAGAGTGCTAGGATTACAGGCCTGAGCCACCACGCCTGGCCTTCAATTGACAACTTTTATAAGAAAACCTGCCCTTCAGATTTTTTCTGGTCTTATTGACCAGCACTGGGCTACATGCCCATGTCCTAAGCTGGAAGGGCAGCTAGGAAATCAAGCATCTCTGAGTGGTTGCTGACTAAGCAACTATATTAGGTCTGACAATTAAGTTAGCAAACTTGCCACCATGTGGCTATGTTGGCAGCCCTGTACAAATAGTTCAGTAAGGTTTCATACCTTGGTATATCAGTATCTCACAGTTGTGTTAGCACTGATGTGTGGAAGGGTCTTGCTGAGTTGAGTTCATCATTGCCGTGTGCTTTTGTGTGTTGTTGCAAGAATGTTGGAGCTTGAATTAGAGCAACAAACATTCATGTATTTCTTGTTAAACTTGGCAAGAGTGGAAGTGAAATCAAGGACATGTTAATCCAAGTTTATGGGGATAATGCCATGAAGAAAATGGCAGTGTACAAATGGAAAAGAAATTCATCATTGATGAAGAGGTCAGGGAGGCCAGTAACAAGCAGAGCTGACAAAAACACTGCAAAAATTATTGAATTGTGTGTCAAAATCATCAGCTGACCGTGAGAAGCATAGCAGACCAAGTAAACACTGATAAACAGTTAGGAAAATCCTAACTGAAAATCTTGGCATAAGAAAGGTTTGACTCTTTGCACCATGACAATGCACCAGCTTATATACGACATTATGAGTGAATTTGTAGCCAGGAAAACAAATAACTCATCTCTACCTACCTGATTTGGCCCTAATTGACTGTTTTCTTTTTTTTTTTTTTTTTTTTTAATTTGGCCAGGGCTGGGTTTGAACCCGCCACCTCCGGCATGTGGGACCGGCGCCCTACCCGCTGAGCCACAGGCGCCGCCCTTGACTGTTTTCTTTATCCAAAGATAAAGGAAATCTTGAAGGGAAGACATTTTGGTGACATTCAGGACATCAGGGTAATACAAAGATAACTCTGCTGGTCATTCTAGAAAGAGTTCCAAAATTGCTTTGAAGGGTGGACCAAGAGCTGACGTGGGCACATAGCTTCCTAAAGGGAGTACTTCAAAGGTGACCACAGTGATATTCAGCAATGACGTATGCAGCACTTTTTCTGCTATGAATTTGTGAACTTGTCAACGTCATAGTGTTTGTCCCAAATTGAAACTAAATGAAGTATTTCCATGTTGTCGTAACTTCCTGAAAACTGCACTCTTGCTGTATTCTGCATGTGTGTGTGTCTGCCTTCTGGGAGCTTTTCAAGGATATGATCTATGTTCTGTTCATCCCTGTATCCTTGCCTTGAACAAGGTAGGCAATCCAATTTGCTGAATAAAAAATCTAGACCACCTCCGGCCCACTGGCTTTATTTTGTAAAGCATAATTTAAATACACGGATTCCAAGTTACACAGCAGAGACAACACAAGTTGTCAAACCCTTGAACCAGTACTTCAGGGCTTCTTCCAATAAACTGGTAGCTTACAAAATTTTTTTAGTAGTAGACTTTCTCCCCAAACAAATGTCTGCCTACATGGTGATATGCACAGCTGATCTTAGTACCACATTTTCGATTTCTGGTAATTATATAATCTTTTATTACTGTTCACAGATAAAGGCAAATCCAAATCATTATTAAGTACTGATAATTCCACAGTACTTTTCACAGTGGCTGATATTACCATTGAAGTGGCACATGTTCAGGGCACATGTCTCTCTTTTATTGTCATTTCAGGATAATTACATTCTCCTGAGCTCAATCTCACCTGCACTTTCAACTGTCGAGGGCAGTAGTTCTCAACATTAGGTGCACATTGGCTTTACTACAACAGCTTTAACAATTCTAATATCCAGGGCGGTGCCTGTGGCTCAGTGAGTAGGGCACTGGCCCCATATGCCGAGGGTGGTGGGTTCGGGCCCAGCCCCGGCCGAACTGCAACAACAAAAAAATGGCCGGGCATTGTGGCAGGCGTCTGGGAGGCTGAGGCAAGAGAATCGCATAAGCCCAGGAGCTGGAGGTTGCTGTGAGCCGTGTGACACCACGGCACTCTACCGAGGGCAGTAAGGTGAGACTCTGTCTCTACAAAAAAAAAAAAAAAACAAACAATTCTAATGTCCAAATCCCACCCCAGACATTCTGACTCTAATTGGTCTAGTGTGCTACATGGGGGAGCTGAATTTTTAAAAGCTCTGCAAGGATTCTGATGTGTACCAGCCAAGGTCAAGAACAACCAGATTTGGAAGGGTGCAGGTGAAATTTACTAAGTATAAAGTATAAGGGTTTGAACACAATAATTAAGAAAATGCCATGAAGGCTATGTTAACCAGTTTGGTGAAAATATTTCAGACTGTATATGGAACCAGCACATTGTGCCTCATGATTGCATTATTGTACACAGCTATGATTTAATAAAAAAATAATGATAATTAAAACAACTAGATTATGGCATTCACTGACTAAACAAAACTATGTACGCTACTTATCACAAAAAAATGGTGAGGTCATGTATATTTTAAATTTGATTTAGTTATTCCACAATGTGTACATATATCAAAACAACATGTTGTATACCACAAATATATGTAGTTTTTACTTATCAATTAAAAAACTACACAAGCTATCAAATAGCTGCCCATGTCTTATTCAAGAGACCAATGGAATCTAAAGCATTATAAAAATTCAAGATGTTTATTTTTTGTTATCCTCATCCACATTCCTTACGAGGCATTATTCATATCTAATTTCCTTCCATACATAAACTTTTGCTAATGCTTACAAACACAAAATGAATCTCAACAGAAAAAACAAGGCAAAACAAAATAAAACTTCCAAAGACTGACGAAAATTTTTCTGTCATATAGAATTTTGTACTATTTTATATGATATAGTTGGGTCCATCCGATACTTCTCTTAATGATAATTTGTCTGTATGTAGGAATTTTTGCTATAGAGGTATTTAAACTATACAATATTGTGTTTTTAACTATTCACAAACAGTAATTACGTCATAGTTTAATACTAATATATTCAAGAAATTATCTTTTAATGTATATATACAGGCCAGGGATAGTGGCTCATGCCTATAATCCTAGCACTCCCCTGGGAGGCTTGAGGCAGGAGGATCGCCTGAATTCAGGAGTTCAAGACCACCTTGAGAATGAGTGAGACCCCCATCTCTACTAAAAAGAGAAAAATTAGCCAGGTGTTGTGTCAGGCACATGTACTCCCAGCTACACAGGAGGAAGAGGCAGGAGGATCACTTAAACCCACGAGTATGAGGTTGTAGCACTTTACTCTGGGCAACAGAGCAAGACTCTGTCTCCAAAAAAAAAAGTATATACAAAATCTAGTTATAGAAAACTGAAAGTAAATAAATTTATTTTATATGAAAGGATATACTAGGAAGGACCTAAGCTTAGTGCTATAAATACAAAATCTAAGGGGCTCTCCAGAAGTTTATTTACAGATTTAAACAATCTCTTTCAAAATCGTTGGCTTCTTTTGCAGAAAGTGACATGCTGATCCTAAAATTCATATGGAAATCCAAAGACCTAGAACAGCCAAACAATCTTGAAAAAGAACAATGTTAGAGGAATCCCAATTTCCAAATTTAAGACAAAGCTATTATAATCAGGACAATGTTACAGTGCATAAAGAAAGATATTCAGGTCAATGGAATAGCACTGGAAATCCAGAAAGAAACTCTTATACTTATGTATGGTCAACTGACATTCTACAAAGATACCAAAACAATTCAATGTAGAAAGAACAGTGTTTTCAACAAACGGAACTAAGACAATTGGACAGTCATATACAAAAGAACAAAGGTGAACCTCATACCATACACAAGGGTAACTCAAAATCGATTACAGATCCTAATGTAAGAGCTAAACTATAAAACTCATAGAAAAAAATATAAGATTATATTATCATGACCTTGATTTAGGCAATGGTTTTTAAGAACTGACATCAAAAGGATGAAGGACAAAAGAAAGCATAGATAAATTGGATCATATCAAAATTAAAACTGTGAGGCAAATGGTACCATCAAGAAAGTAAAAAGATAACCTACTGAATGGGAGAAACATTATCAAATTATCTAATACAGAACTTGTAATGGAATATATGAGGAATGTTTACCAATCAATAATAAAAGGACACCTCAATTTAAAAATAAGCAAATATTTGAAAAGATATTTCTACAAAGAAAATATATAGCCAGGAGCTATACATGTACCAGGGCGGTACATGCTCGTAGTTCCAGCTACTTGGTAGGCTAAGGCAGGAGGATCACTTTAACCCAGGAGTTTGAGTCCAGCCTGGAAGCACAGCCAGACCCACTCTCTAAAAACAAACACACAAAAACAAAAAAAGGAAAAAGAAAAAGAACAGAAAAAAATGTAATAGTACATGAAAAAATCCTCAATATCATAGCAAGATAGCTGTAATCAAAAAACAGACAAGAATTGGCAAGGACATGGAAAAATTTCAAGTCCCGCACATTACTGGTGAAAATGTAAAATACTGCAGCCATGTTGGAAAACAGTTTGGCAGTTCCTCAAATTGTTTAAACATAGTTACCTTATGACCCAGCAAATTTCATTCTTAGGCATACATCCAAGAGAAAATGAAAACATATGTCTATACAACAACTTGTATAAAAATGTTCATAGAAGCATATTCATGATATGCTAAAAAATGAAAATAACCCGAGTATCCCTTAAATGATGAAGGGATAAACAAAATGTGGTATATATCCAAATGGAATGTCATCCAGCCACAGAAAGGAATGAAGTACTGAACATGCCACACGATGAAACCGAAAAACATTATGCCAAGTGAAAGAAGCTAGTAGTAAATACAAATCACAGGGAGTCCATGTATAGGAAATGTTCAGAGTCTCTTACTTGTGTCTAGAGTTAGGGATCATAGTGGGCAATGGAGATTGACTGCTTATGTGTACAGGGTTTTGGTTTGAGGTTATGAAAATGTTCTAAATATAAGACTGTAAGACGGTGGTGATGGTTGTATAAATCTGAATTTGCTAAAAACTATGGAATTATTTCTCTTAAATGGGTAAATTTTACGATATAGGAATTATACCGATATCTATCATCTTTATTAATAAAGATATTTACAAAAGCCATGAAGAAGCTAATATATCAGATAACAGGTTTTTCTGTTTTCTTGAGTAAATTTATATTTGGTCCCTTGAAATTTAAAGAGAAAAAAAATAATTTTCTGAGACAAAATGAGCCAGACACAGTCTATGTTTGTGCTTCGTAGTCAAAATCAGCTGTTTTCTGGAAAATACATAATTAGCAAACTCCTGGAACAGTTTCATATAACAGAAAATGAATTTCTAAACATTTGTATTAGTTTAAATTAATATCAACTCAATTTAAAAATCTTAATGACTATAAGACACTGATAAATTTCACAGAGCTCCTTTATGATGGTGAGTTTGGTTTGTGCTCCGTCTTGCAGGAAGAATGAAATGTTGGGCTGTTATTAGATACAGAAGTATTACATAGAGTGGTGTGTCTTTCTGCAGAGATTAAGAACACACATAGCAAATTTGATACTGCCTTTAGTCCAAACCATCTATTAACAAATGTTTTAGGAAACATACTTGACACACCTTAATTCCTTATTCTTTTTTTTTTTTTTGTAGAGACAGAGTCTCACTTTATGGCCCTCGGTAGAGTGCCGTGGCCTCACACAGCTCACAGCAACCTCCAACTCCTGGGCTTAAGCGATTCTCTTGCCTCAGCCTCCCGAGTGGCTGGGACTACAGGTGCCCGCCACAACGCCCGGCTATATTTTGGTTGCAGTTTGGCCGGGGCCGGGTTTGAACCACCCTCGGTATATGGGGCCGGCACCTTACCGACTGAGCCACAGGCGCCGCCCAATTCCTTATTCTTATTACCTCTAGGCTTTCTAGTATGACAGAAAGATAGGGAGAGAGACAGAGAGACACACAGAGAAAGAGAGAGAGTTTTGCAAAACAAACTAGCAACCCAGGAGCATGGAAAACCATGTAGTCCCAAATCATCCATATTGGTGTTCTTACTCATGGAATAAGGACTGGCCAGGCATAGATATTTCTGAAAAAGTTCTAGAAGTGATTCTAATTCTTACCCAGTCAGGTTGCTAACCACTAACCTGTATAATGACAGTCCAGAAAAGATGAGGATGGGTTATCTCAGATTGATCTAATTTTACTTTTCCTCTCCTTGTAATATGGTTAAAAAAAAAAAATAAGACCCTTTGACTTGTAACTTTTAATATTTGTAATTTCTGAAATAACAATGTTTGATAAAACAGCTACTCATTTTTTATCCTTCAGTAGACAGCATTCTATCTCAATGACTTTAATTTCCTTATTTAATAAACTTAAATCCCAGACTGGAATTTTTAATTTTGAAATTATGACTTTATATTGTAGCAAAATATAAAAATAAATGACTAGATCAGAAAAACTCTCTCAGACAAGTATAAAATGACACATCCCCCACCCTTAAGTTAAACAAACAAAACCAGGGCTAGGGCTCTTGTTTGCTAAGAATGTTAAAATAGTTCAGTAAGTTTCTGTACTACAAAATGACAGCCAAGGAAATAGAAGAAACCGAGATAAGAACTCACATAATGGTAATTTAAATGTATGGCATTTATCCAAAGCATGTTTGTGCCAAGAAAAAAAAGGGAATATCCTGTGCCAAGATCCTTGTTATTGTCACAAAATCAGTAAGAGATACTGTGAACTGTGTTAACAATTTTATTGCCAGGACCTTTCTTTATTAGTCCTCATCTCTTCTGCTCTGATACCAAGTTGCAGCTATAATAAATGTTAAGAATTACTTTAGTCATGGCTCCCTTCCTAGCTGAGTCTACAGAAAATACAACAATACAAGAAACAGATGGCTCTTAGTTATTTCACTCCTACAGAGTTGAAAGGCCATGGATAATTTTACTGTTTGTTTATAAGCTGCCTTATTCCAGAAAACCATGCCACTATAATCTCCAAGGGGCTTTGGGATTTATGCTTGACAAGCAGCATACAAACCTCAAACCATCCAAACTAAAGGACGAGGGAGAAGATCCTGGAAAAACATTTTTGTTTTGATCCAGTGACACACACCATATCTGCTCAATGCTGATAAACTGAGCAGCAATAAATACTTAGTAAACAAATGTTTAATGAGCTTGTGTATACTAGATAATGAACTAGGAAGATACAAGAAAAACAAAATAAGAGAACCAATTCACTTGTTGGAGAAATAGAATATCTACTGCATCCTTTTCTGGAAATTTCTATTTCTAGTCAAGATAGAGTAACAGGGACAGAATTTACCCACATGCCTGAAACACCCCGTGAACGGACAGAGTACTAAGATTATAGGCAGGAGCCACCACATCTGGCCAAGAACCAGTTTTCATCTTGACTTAGTGGAAACCAATTGCCCACTGGTGGTTATATAATTCTGCTGATTTAGGCAAGTTATAACCATGATCTTACTAAAGGATAAGGTCTGTCTTTCCTCCAAAATAATAAAAAATCATGTACCCAGCAAGGTAAGGGAAGCCTCTTTTAGAATAAAAATGAACAAGTTTTCTGGAAAACTAAGGTTAATTGTGAATAAGTAACTTGGAAAATATATGGAAGTGCTTATTTTAAGACAGTCTATTTAAATTTGCCTTTAGAAAATTAAGGTGTGGGGCGGTGCCTGTGGCTCAGTGGGTGGGGTGCCAGGGTGCTGGGTTTGAACCCGGCCCCAGCCAAACTGCAACAAAAAAACAGCCAGGCATTGTGGCGGGTACCTGTAGTCCCAGCTACTCAAGAGGCCGAGGCAAGAGAATCGCCTAAGCCCAGGAGTAGGAGGTTGCTGTGAGCTGTGACGCCACAGCCCTCTACTGAGGGCAATAAAGTGAGACTCTGTCTCTAAAAAAAAGAAAGAAAGAGAGGAAGAAAAAAGAAAATTAAGGTGTGGCATGTGGCATTCTTGGGAAAGAACTCAAGTGCATTCCATTCTCAGGATGGGGAAGGGAAAAACAACAAAAAAAAGCACACACGGCTCTAACCCAAGGCCAACAGGGAGAAAAGGAGTGCTCCGCAGGGAAGGGAGGAGCCCACATTGGGTGAGTCAGCAGCTTCAATGAAATTAGATGGCACACCTCTGTGTAGTATATAAGGTACAGCTCTGGTGCCTCTGTGAAATAAGGAACACAGTGAAAAAATAAATCTTTGTATAAGTAAAGGGAAAGCATAGTAGCAACGGGAAGGAGGAGTCCCTAGCAAAACAAAACAAAATGAGAGGCAGTAAAAAAAAATATTAAAGACTAGGGCAAACTATTTCTCCAAGTGACGAGTTCACTGCAGTGCTCTATGCCTTATCTGACTTTGGGACAGAATATCCACGTTATGTACAAATATGATGGGAAATAATAATCAATGTCTTGTGCATGTTCACCATTCTCAGGAATGAGAAAGAGCTGGATGAATACTGTCCTTCACTCTTGTATTGGTCTATTTTGCAAAATTTCAAGAGGAAGAGGTAAAAACACCTTAACATTTTATCTTTTAGTAAAAGAAACATACATTGAAATTATATTATTTTAATTTTCTTAAGTTTTACTTTCTCAACATTTTGAACATAGTAAGACTCATAAAGACATTTCCATAAGAGCTGATGAAAAAAAAAGACATTTCCATTAATCTTTGCCAAGATTATTTTATACCATGATACCATTCCTATAAGCTTATTAGATTTAGATGAATTTAACTATAGATTGTGGGTTCTCCTATAAATAGTGCATTTGAAAATGATCCTTAACACATCTTTTGTCAGATGTGCCCTATTAGTTGCCTGATGGCTTCATTTTGCAATTAACTATACTATTAAATATAGGACATTTTACTAGTATAGGACAAAATGTTCCCCCAAATTCACCTAAGACATAAGGCCTTGAGCTTCACTTAATTAGGATTAAATCCTTCTTCTCAGATTTTGACATATGTTTTCAAGTCTGCAAAAGTATAGTTATAGAGACAATCATTTCACAAATCATAAAATGAAATTACTAATTTATATCTATATAAAAACTCTCAAGTTACGACCTGATTTTGCACTATTTGCGAATGGAAAATTACTTGCTTTTTAATTCAACTATTTCCATTTATCTCTTACTCATCTAAAACCTAAAGTAAGAAATAAAATTTTAAAAAGATACAAAAGGAGAGAAAAATGATTCCATCATATTGAGAATATAGCACTTTTAAAAAAATCATCACCCATATTCCTCACTCTATCATATTTTCTTATTTTCCACAATTCTCTACTTTCCTATTTCCTCTAATCCTCAAAGATCTTTTCCTAGGTAACCAGAGATTATAAAACAAGAACCTATTAGGAATCTTCCTGGGTGAGCCTGGGATAAATACAGTACTCTTTTATATCTTTAATTTTCTCCCCTTCTTGTCTTCAAATTCCAGTTTTTTCATTTTTCTTTTTTTTAATGTTTTTCCTGTTCTCTTTTTACTCACTCCATTTTGCAGAGGAATTCAAAGTTTTCCCTTGCATCTCTTTTTCTCACATCTCTCTCTCTCTGTTTCTGTCTCCATTACTCTTCCTAATTATAACTCTAGAGTCCACCTGAAACATTCAGATGAGTAAAAGGTAATCAATCAATGTTTTTTATCCTCAAATCATGCTCTCCTATTTAAGTAGGATTAAGGGTATGGCTGTACAGAGAGAATATAACCAGCTGTCTTTCCTATGACAAATACAAAGGAACAGATGCTTCTGCCTGTCTTTGTGACTTTCTACACTTAAATATTCTGCATTGGTTTTCCACCCCTTTTCTGGCCCCAGACACCTGAGGGATGTGACATTCCCTTCTCTAACAATAGTTTGAGAGACTGATCTCCCCCAAGTAAGAAGGAATTCTGCCAGCAGGCTGCCTTGAACAGGTACTGTAACTCTTCTTTGTGTTTCTGGCCTGCTAGATTTTGGATTTATGAAGCCTCCACAATCATGTGAGATAATTCCTTAAAATAAATCTCTTTCTTCCCCTCCCAATATCATGTTGGTTTGGTTTCTCTGGAGAAGCTGGCAATTTCAAGTAGTGAAGGTAGCAATCCTCAACTGGAAAGGAAGGGAGATGGAATCTAAAGAAAGAGCAGAGGGACTAGGGGTGATGGACAATTTTGAAAAGGCCTGATGTAGACATTGTGGCTTATGTACTCAAAGTCATTCACTAGCCTTCCTCAACTATAGAGGTGGAATGCTAGAATGAACTTTCCTGTTTCCCTTGCAGCTTTGGGGTAGTCACAAAAGCTACCCTCACCAAATTTCTTGAGAAAGGCTTCTTTCCTGAGTCTCGATAGGAGAAAGCACTAAGCTCTAACCCATTCTTCCCTACCGGACTAGTACAAATTCAGATAAACCTGGATGAACTGATTTTCAGCTTTACTATGCTGCCACCATTCCCCAGTATTTTACACATGATATCCCAAATAACAGTGCCATGTATAATTTGGCTTTTTAGGCCAATCTGTATTCTTATTTGCTGTGAAAGCTGAGAAACTTATCCTATTTCATTTAAGTGCTATTATACACAGAACTTTTGAAAACTCACCTGCATTCCATTTTTATGAGAGAATCATAAAATCAAATATTGCAATGAGAGAGAGAGTTAAAATAGAAATATTTCCTGAAAGTAATGATTACAAAGCATTGGCAATTATAACCATGATTACTAAGGAAGGCTACAAGGTCTTTAAAAATATAAATTGTTTTATGGCATTCCACTTTTTTTTCTTCTTCTTCTTTTTTTTTTTTTTTTTTGCAGTTTTTGGCTGGGGCTAGATTTGAACCTGCCACCTCTGGCATATGGGGCCGGGGCCCTACTCCTTTGAGCCACAGGCGCCACCCATGGCATTCCATTTTAAAGACAGGCATTAGAATAGCACAGTGCTTTACCATGTTAGACAAAACCACTGTGCAATAAAATATTATTAACAAATCATTAAGAAGAAACTTACCAGCCGAGCTGATGAAAATTATAAATAAAATATCTAAACTATTAAGATTTTAAGTCAACAGTGTCATTATCTTTAAGGCTACCAGGGACTTACCTCTAAAAATATGATTTTCTCCATATCTACCTATAAAAATAAAAATCAAGTGCTATCACACAATAACTTCAAAGTTCTGGGTTTACCTTTTTTTTCTCCAGTGTAGGGCACATAGTCTTCCCTGTCCTTATGCTCCAATGCTTCCTTCTCCAGATAGGAAAGAAGGTGCTCTCTATCAAATGGCCCTGTGGCGGTCTTTGATGTCTGGTTCTTTTGCCGGAACCCTGCAGGCAGAAGGGCATTCTGCCAAAGAGAATGAATCAGCCATTATGACCACCAAGATACTAACACTATACGCTTCCATAGATTACCCACATATGAAAGAATTACAGACTAGAATGTGATTTTGGCATTAAATGTTTTATTGCAGGATTTTAGGGCAGCAATATAAATGTGCTCCAAAGAATTTTTTTTAATTAGGTAGAATTCAGTTACGTTATTACTAAAATAGGCACATAATTGGAACATTTCCTAATAAAACAACAGAAGAAAATAGAACATTTTCTTCAGAAAGTATTCTACAAGCAGGAAACACACTTTAGCTTTTAAGTGTTCTGAGATGGATTAAAAAGTAGTTTTCTAAATACTTAATAAATGCTCAGCACATATATACAGAGAATAATTTTATTGTAAAAGAATGTTAAATGACTATATAAATGACATGCCTTCATAATGACTCCTATTTCATTGTACAGACTTTCTCATGATAAAAACATGAATACCATACAGAGAGGATCAGATTCACACTTACACGTTTCAAACCCAATGTGAAGTGTTCCACTTGTGTGTGTTCATATGTATTTATGTGAGCCCTAGGATGTACCTGCAACAATCATTGCCATTGCCACGCATGTCCCGCATGTCCCAAGGCACCCCTCAGACCCTCAGAGTAAGAGCCAAGTTCCTGGATTTCCACGTGGCTACAGCCTTTCTGAATGAATAGAGTTGGGGGTGGTGAGCTAGAGGGCAATGGATTAAAATTATCTCCTGTAGTTTCTACTCTGATCTTATATGAATAATGATAGCAGAAAACATTCATTTTATAACTAGAAAGTACAGCAATTCAGCTTTGGCCATTTGCTGAGATCCATAATAATTTTCATAAATTTCACTTTGTGTTCCACTTTATGGAATGGCATTCATTACATGGAAAGATGACCTATAAAAATGAAATACAAAGGTCTGTTCCTAATTCTGGACCAACTATGTATCTGTAATTCCAAATTGTCTATGAAACTATAAAAAGAAAATACAAGATTTCTACTTTCAAACTTGGACATCAAGACAAGAACTATATACACAAAGAATCCATTCCCAATCAATCTGCAAGTCCTATCCATGTTTACTTCCTAAAGAACTCACTCATTCTCCCATCTCTGACACCATTATTAAGTAACTGACCCATTAGCTTATTTCATTAGAATATACATCTAATCAACTTTGGCCCGAGCTATGACTGGAGCTTGCCTAGAATGTCACATTAGCCTCCTGATTGGATTAGCTGCTTGATGCTCTTCACCCTCACTGCCATCACCTCAGCTAGTTACCCTAGCCTCAGCTCACACACCCTCTCCATTCTAGTTGTGTCAGCTGCTCTTCCTCCCCGTGATTGCCATATATAGTAGAATCTCTGTAAGTTGACCACCCAAGGGACTGTAACAAACTGATCAACATGCGGAAGTGGTCAACGTAAAGAATTAGGCCTACTGTACCGATATGTACCTGTGATGCATGTCCAGTCTCTGAAAATTAGGTCAACTTAAGGAAGTGGTCAACGTGGAAAGGTGGCCAACTATGGCGTTCTACGTACTTCCTTCTACCACAAGGCCTCTATGTGTGTGGTCCCCAATGTTCTGCCCATCTTGATCTTTCATTTAAAGTTCTTATAGCTTATAACACTTACCTTTTTTTTTGTTTTGTTTTGTTTTTTTGTCCTGGGCAAGGTTTGTACCCACCACCTCCGGCATATGGGACCGGCGCTCTACTCCTTGAGCCACATGTGCGGCCCAACTTACCATTTTTTTTTAGTATGGTATGATTACTTGACTAATGACTAACTGCCCCCATTCCTACCAGCCTGCATCATGAGGGCAAAGACCACCTTTGTTTTTCTTACTTGTATATCCCTAAGCCTAGCATAGTACCTGGATCTACAGGTTGCCCCTCAAGTACTCATTAAATAAAGATTTTAAAATACTCTTAAAGAAAAATGCTTATTAAGGCAAATAATTAACAAGTTACATTGCCTCTCCATCAATAATGCATGTACTTATGCATTGCTATTTCCTGGTGGTGGTGATGGAGTTATACTATTCTACATGCTTGCTCAAGCCCATGTGTAACATACAGTTTTAAATATTAGCTGGGATCCCGACTCTTTAAATACAATTTTTGACTACAAAATAAATGACAGCTAACTGTTTTTAAAAGCTATAGACCCACGAACTGAGCTTCATTATACGCATATTCTAATCAAGTAAGCTAATAGATTACAGTTACTTAACAAATAGATAAAAAAAAATTCATTAATATGCTTGTCACACACACCTTCACCTGCTCTTATCCTGTCTTCTGAGACTTTGTAAGTTACAGTAGTGTTTCTCTGGCTAAAATAACTATTACTGTGGTACCCTCCTTTCTTACCTAGTCCTTCATCAAAACTCTTCCCCAAAGTATCACCCAACAAGGGGCATGCTGTCAATAAACATCACTGCATTCTAGTCTCTATGGACAGTATCTGAGGTTGGAAGAGTTGCAACTGGGTTAGGGAGTTTACAATATATTACATTCAGAAGTTAGATCTGAATATATTACATTCAAACCTCTCCATACAAGAACAGGTGATGGATTTGTAAATAATAAAAAAGCCGCAGATTTTAGACTGATACCACAGTTTTACAGAAAGACTGCTAGATTCTGCCAGGTATTAATCAGGGATCTAGTCTTCATTCTTTTTTTTTTTTTTTTTTTGTAGAGACAGAGTCTCATTGTACCGCCCTCGGTAGAGTGCCATGACATCACACGACTCACAGCAACCTCTAACTCTTGGGCTTACGCGATTCTCTTGCCTCAGCCTCCCAAGCAGCTGGGACTATAGGCACCCACCACAACGCCCGGCTATTTTTTTGTTACCCGCCACCCTCAGTATATGGGGCCGGTGCCCTACTCACTGAGCCACAGGCGCTGCCCTCTCCATTCTTTTTCTAACTGTAATAACTGAGGCAAGTCACCTGACTTTTGTTTTAATCTATAAAACAGAAGGTAGGGACTAGATCAATGTTTGTCAACCCAGGCACTTTTGTACCCAGGGGACACCTGGCAATATCCAGAAATGTTTTTGGTTGTCACACTGAGGGGGGAGTGTTATGCTTTTTATGTTCTGAATTTTATAATGCTTTGACATCTTGAGGGACTGCTAATTTTCCCAGGGCTAACTAATTCATGGAGATAGCACTACTCACTACTCCTCATTCCCTGCCCCATGAGCATACCTTTCACACATAAACCAACCAGGCCAGGGCCCACACCAGCAACCACCTCTTTAACCTATCTCTCACACACCAAGCCAGTATTTCCCCAGCCGTAAACTGCCCCAGGGCCGGGTCTTAGATGACAATAGCCCTGAGTCTGTTGAAATTATCCAAACTATCCAGTCCTCAACTTGCCTATCCTGCTTTACCCATTCATTCCCCCCAGAAACCACAATACAGGCTCTGGACCATGCTCATTCCTTCCTTTTGCTGCCTCCTGACGGACCTAGGGGCTTCCCCGTGTGTCCCTGCATGGCATGGTGTGCCTCCTGCTCTTGGGAACTGTAAGTAATAAACTCTTCTTTCAAGGCAGTTGTCTGTGTGTTTGTTACCAGACCTGATTAAAACAAAACCCCAGGTACATTTTAAAACAGGGGATGTGCTACTGGCTAGAGGCCAGGGACACTGCACAACTCCCTCCCAAGCACAGGACAGCACCCCTAACAAAGAATTATCCAGCCCCAATGTCGATAGTGTTGAGGATGGAAAACCCTGCACTAGATGAACTCTTAGGATTCTACTCACTCTAAAACCTCAAATGCTTCAAATAGATCTAACAGGTTGAATAGCCTGTAGAAGATATCACTGCAACATGATAAAAACAGCACTGTTATTCTAAGAAACCCCCCCCCATTTAAGTGTCCTGAAAACTTCCATGAAAGGCATTTTAAATCTGTATATTGGCATAAAGAAATGTGGTATTACAAAAAAAGATGACACAGCCTAGCAAATAACCATTACCATTTATCTTTAGGTTCTCCCTTCCCTGCCCAAACCCTCATATCAGACATAATAATTGAAGGGTTAAGAGCTTCTACCTTAGCCTGTGTAATTTACAAAACAAATAACATCTACTCTGCAAATTAAAACATATATCTATTCAGGTCTGCTTAACAATAGACTGTTGTATCGCCAAGAAGCTACTTAGATCTATTCTACCACTGACTAACAATTTATTCAATTTGGTCAGCATCTCTCAGAAAGGTAACAGGTAGGTTGAAAGTCACAAAGAACCTTCTGAAGGCATTCTGTGCTGGAGCCACCATGGTATAGAAGTTCTGGAGAGAGATAGAGGTGTCTCGTCTATCAAGGAGCTAATCGTCCCGTCTCTGTGTGTGGTTTTTGTTTTGTTTTTTTTTTTTTTTTTTTAGAGACAGAGTCTCACTTTGTCACCCTTGGTAGAGTGCCATGGCATCACAGCTCCACAGCAACCTCCAGCTTCTGGGCTTAGGCGATTCTCTTGCCTCAGCCTCCCGAGTAGCTGGAACTACAGGAGCCTGCCACAATGCCCAGCTATTTTTTTGTTGCATTTTGGCCGGGGCCGGGCTCAAACTCGCCACCCTTGGTAAATGGGGCTGGCACCCCATTCACTGAGTCACAGGCACTGCCACCCCATATGCTGGAGGCGGCAGGTTCAAACCCAGCCCCGGCCAAAAACCGCAAAAAATGGGTAGGGCACTGGCCCCATATCCCGGAGGTGGCAGGTTCAAATCCATTCCCGGCCAAAAACCACAAGAAAAAAAAAAAAAAAATATATATATATATATGTGTGTATATATATATATATGTATGTATATATATCCTTTCCTGCATACAGAAAAAAGGATATCTGAAAAACTTCAGAGATATTTGAAAATTTGAAAATAAGGATATTGGAGAAGATAGGTTAGAATAGTAAACATACAGAGACAGAAGTGGGGAAACTGAAGCAACAGCAAAAAGCAAGTTCACCTGGATGAAGGGGGTGGGTGTGGAGGGTCCCAGGGAAAAGTCGTGGAAAAGCTATCTGCTCAAAGGCAACTTCGAACTTTCAAAGGATTTGAAAGGTACTTGGTTTCTCCTCAGCAGCTAACACCTACCTCCGGGTCAAGATCATCCAGAACAGTTTCCAGTTGCTTCAGTTCTATTTCTGACAGATTCCCAAGGAGCTCGTCTTCATCAAGGTCCTTGTACTTCTCTAAGTCCTTCCGAAATGGTAGTGCCATGATTTGCAGTGTAGGATGTCACTTAATTTTTGCTATTCAGTACAGTTAGAAGTGATTTTTTTACTTTTTCTTAAAGCTATAGAGAAAAGAAATGAAAACATTTTAAATATTAAGTAATCTCTACCTACTTAATCTACTATTAGATTAAGTAAAATGTAATTTTCCCATGTCATATATTCTTGTATCATCTATCACATAATACGCTTGGCTGTGAATCTTTCAATGTCTTTTACCTTTTGTCCTTTTTTTTTTTTTTTAGTCAGGGTCTCACTGTGTCTCTTGGGCTAGAGTGCTGTGGCATCATCACAGCTCACGACAACCTCAAAGGCCTGGGCATGAGCAATGCTCCTGCCTCAGCCTCCCGAGTTGCTGGGACTAGAGGAACCTGCCACCATGCCTGGCTAATTTTTCTATTTTTAGTAGAGATGGGGTGGTCTCGAATTTCTGAGCTCAAGCAGTCCACCACCTTGGCCTCCCAGAGTACTAGAATCATAGGTGTGAGCCACTACACCCAGACACTTTTTGTCTTTTGTTGAGGAAAAAACTCAACTGGGAAAAAAAAGGTGGGAGGATGGAAGAAAATTCAAATCCATTAAGACAGCTACTTAATAGAATTTAGAATTTCTGATAACTGAAATTTAGAAGGAAAGAAACTATAATGTGTGCCAAATAAAAGTTTTTTTATCAATAGCTTTTACATTATTTTTCCAGAGTACTTTGCTTCAGCTCAGTATGTTTAAGGCACAATGATCTTACTGTAAATTGTTTAGGAGAACAATATGACCCAATGTTAATACAGGTTGGATATCAATACACTCCCCATGGAGGGAGAGTGGTCTCTTGCCACTGGAAAACAATTTTTTTTAAAAGGTACATTTGAAAATATGCTCACTCAGAAAATATTTTTCTGAAAATGTGTTTTTAAAGGAAAAAATACAGAATTCTGAAAATATTTCAATAAAATACTAAAAATCATGCTGGGTTATGTCACCCATGGATACCATGGGAAAGGACTGTTACCATTTCCTCACTATGAGGTTAATCAAGAATTAGGTTAATAGAAGCCCTGAAGAGACACAGAACTTGATGTATCTCAAAGAGCTAATTATTTGCTGCCACAGCAGGACTGTTTGATAGGAAAGGATACTTAAAATAAATCACATGTAAAATAGAAACAAAACACCAAGTATTGGGCGGCACCTGTGGCTCAGTGAGCGGGGTACCGGCCCCATGTGCCGAGGGTGGCGGGTTCAAACCCGGCCCCGGCCAAACTGCAACAAAAAAAAGAAATAGCCCGGCGTTGTGGCGGGCGCCTGTAGTCCCAGCTACTCCGGAGGCTGAGGCAGGAGAATCGCCTAGGCCCAGGAGTTGGAGGTTGCTGTGAGCTGTTTGATGCCACGGCACTCTACGGAGGGTGATAAAGTGAAACTCTGTCTCTACAAAAAAAAAAAAAAAAAAACCAAAAAAACCCCACCAAGTATTTCCATAAATCCTAGCCATATGTGTGGATTAAGAAATAATCCTTAGACTTAGTGATGCGGCTAAATTCTTCTTGGCTTCAAAATGCCCAGTGTTTCAAAGTTTGACTTATTTCCTGTACTATCCCCTTCCCCTAAGTTTTTCCAGCTTAATATTTTAATTAATATATTTTCTTCTGCAAACCACTAACTTTTAAGGATTATTGTGTGTGCTTTCATCTCCTAGGAACAGAACTGCTCAAGCCAAGTTTAGAACAGAAGGTCTGACAGCACCACCTCAGGACAGGGAACAAACCAACAGAATTTCCTCATGCAGATGTTAAACTGCAGGCGTTTTCTGTAACTGCTCAAGACAGGTCTGGCTTATGGCTGGTCTGTGGCACCTTTTCTGGTTTACTAGTTAAACTGCATTTGTTTTCTTTTTTTAATCATCATTGTTGTCATTACTAAGCTTGTTAAACCTTGACTTTGTACTTCCAACTTACAGATATTCTGAGAGTATATTTTCTCCACTAAAACCAACACAGCCCACAGTGAAGATTCAATGGAAGATACCAGCATTTTCAAATATATTAAGTATAAAATGTAATTTAGAAGAAGATAGTGAGCAATTTCAAGGGACAAAAATTAAAAATGAGACCACTTTGAAAAAATATTCCCTATATAAAAATCTCAATGACATGGTATTTGAGATAGTTAAGGGTATGAAATTGATAAAAGTATATAAATTTGTACCAAGAATAATTTAGCTCATGCTATTTTCTTTAAATGTTTAAACATTTTAAAAGTTTTTAATGTGCTTTAATTTTTAAAAATTTATAATATATGAGCCAATTTCTTCATCAAAAATATTTTTAAATACATAACATATGTGTGTGTATATATATATATATATATATATATATAAAATTTAAATTATTTTGAGCATTCCCTCAATTTACTTTCAATATTATCCCAGCACAGGCAATAAATTCCATGGACACCCTACAAATAAGGCTCTGTAATGGGCAACACAATAGGAATGACATATTAAGGGCAAATGTGGGCAATGTTAAACGCCATTCATGTTTTATAATGTGCTCTATCCTGTGGAAAGACTAAATAGCTTACTCCAAGGGATTTCTCCTCCTAATCCCAAAGTAAAATCTATCACACAAATGAACACCCATGAATGCACTTCCTATCTTTTCTTTTTTTATTAAATCATAGCTGTGTACGTTGATATAATCATGGGGCATTGCACTGCCCATCTTAAGAGAGAGAACACGACTAACACCCTCACGCTCTAGCTGCATCCCCCTCAGAGTGGCCGCTGTATTGATTTTAATTATTCCCTTGCTTTCCCTTAGTTTTACCTTGTATGTACATGCCCTTAACAGTTTAAGTTTTGCACTTTATGTATATGGACTCACACAGTATGTACCCTTCTGACTTGCTTTTTTCATTTAGCACTTTTGAGTTGTTGCTTACGAGTTATACTTCTTTTAATTTCATTTCTATATAGTATTCTATCATAAATGAACATTTAAGTTACTTATAGTCTTTCTCCCTCTATTTCTCTACTGTAAAGAAGCTTGTTACCTGGTTCCTGGTACATATGTGCAACAGTTTCTCCAAGATTCAAACCTAGCAATGGAATTCCTAGGAAAAGGGCATTGCTCATACTCAACTCTATAGATAATACCAAACTATTTTCACAGTGATTGTATCAATGAACACCCCTAGACGATTCAGTACATGACAATTCATGTTGCTTCCCATCCTTGATAATGTTGCTATTATCAGAGTTTTTTATTTTTAGCCATTCTAATGGATGTAAAATGGTATTTCATTGTGGTTCTAATTTGCATTTTGCTGAATTATAATGAAGTTGAGCATTTTTTTTTCATATGTTCATGGCCAAAGTATTAGTTATTCTGTGAAGAATTCACTGTCCATTTTTATACTGAGGTTGTTCTTCTTTTTCTTTTTTTTGAGACAGAGTCTCAAGCTGTTGCCCTGGGTAGAGTGCCGTGACATCACAGGTCATAGCAACCTCCAACTCCTGGGCTTAAGCGATTCTCTTGCCTCAGTCTCTCAAGTAGCTGGGACCACTGGCGCCTGCCACAACGCCCACTATTTTTTGGTTGTAGTTGTCATTGTGGTTTGGCAAGCCCGGGCTGGATTCGAACCCTCTAGCTCTGGTGTATGCAGCTGGCACCTTAGCTGCTTGAGCTACAGGCGCTGAGCCTGTTTTTCTTTTTAATAAATGCCCTTCATATATTCTGGATACCAATCTTTGTCAGTTATATGCAACAAATCTCTTCTTCCATTTTCTTTCAAATCTTATTAAATTTAGTATGGTATGCCTTAAGGGACCCGTGTCTTAGTATTTCTCGTTTTGCAGATTTTCTGAAATCTATTGCTCTACAGGCACTTGCCTCATCAGTTCTGACAACAAGGTCTCATATTCTTGTGATGGTCTATCTCGTCCTACTCACAAGCTAAAGAATTTTGTTTAAATATTCCCCAAAGCCTATGCATGCTGCTACTTTTCTTTCTACTTGCCCACTGCTGCACTGCACTTCAATTAGTGAAGGCTGTACTAAGGGACAGCAGGAAACTCCTGGAATATTCTATTAACTTAAGTCATCATTTATTAAACTTACCTCTTTTTCACTTATCATTTGTCTTTAGAATCCTTATTTTTCACAGTGGACTTTCAGAACCATATAAAGTTTTTGATGGATTCTTGGCAATCTGATTTTTTTAAGAAGTTTTAAATATTAGCTTTCTATACGAATAATTTCCAAAAATCACCATATTCTGAATTTTTTCAGATAACTTCAAACAAAGCACTGTTGCCATGTTTACATTTATATTTATTAGTGCACCAGCACCAGGTAGAACTGCTTTAATTATTCTATTCTAATAGAGCCAGCCTTAATACTTAATGGATACAGTTACACAAAATAAAGGTCACGGGCACAATACAACCAAAGGTTTCTCTGAGATTCAAACATAGAAAGACCGGAGACTAGTTTTGCACATGGCAGGTTGTAGGACAGACACAATGAACTCAAAAAGAACTTGCAGGCTTGGAACCTGTAGCACTGTGGTTATGGCGCCAGCCACATACACCGAGACTGGCAGGTTCAAACTTGGCCCACGCCAGCCACACCACCATGACAACTGCAACAACAACAACAAAAAACTTGCAATGTATCACATTCCTATCCAATAGCAATTTAGTTTTTATAAAAATCATCAATTAACACTGGGTTTCATAATAATTTCTTTTCCTTTAAAAGGGGTCTATAAACTGTGTAAGTTTGAGAAGCACTGCTGGTCTACTCTATTTAACCAATCTCCACTTATTTTTCAGTTTTATATTTTTATGGAGAGGAAGGTCTTGACACTAGCTATATTTTAAAAATGTGGAATTGCATGATTCAGATATATATTCTTGCAATATATGAATTGTTAATCTCCATTTCAGCACCATTTCTATAAGATGGGCTCACAATTTTTAGACTGTTATCTGTCCTCTCTTTAACGCAAAGATAGGATCTTTTTTTTTTTTTTTTAATTTGGCCGGGGCTGGGTTTGAACCCGCCACCTCCGGCATATGGGACCGGCGCCCTACCCGCTGAGCCACAGGCACTGCCCGCAAAGATAGGATCTTACCATTCTCTGGTTCAAAAACGTTAGGTACATTCATAAAAGCCTGCAACACGGTTAGGCAAACTATAGCCAGAGGGCCAAATTCAGCCTACTGCCTGTCTCTATAAATGTTTTATTAGAACACAGTCACATTAATTAATTTACATATTGCCGATGGTTGTTTTGGGGCTACAATGGCAGAATTGAATAATTGCAATAGAGACCAGATGGCCTGCAAAACCTAAAATATTTATTATCTGGCCCTTCACAGAAAAAGTTTTCCCATCTCTGACCTATAAGAGAAAGTCTAAACTCCTCAGCATGAGATAACCTGGTCCTACCTAGCTTTCCAATACGTGTTATCTCCTGGCGCTCCCTATCACATACTCCAAATAGGCCAAAGACTTTAGGTTTCTCTCTTTCTTTGCTTATTATGTTCCCTCCCTCTAGGAAAAAAACAAAACAAATGTTTTCTTTCCATCTATCTCTGTCCTCAACTGAACTCCTACACATTCTTCAAAGCATAGCTGAAATGTCACATCTTCCCTGAAAAATCTCCTTTGGTCTCTCTATTCTCACCCCCACCAAAAATTAATATTTTCCTTACTGATGTTGCCATTAACCTGATATGTAACTTCAAAACTTAAGGGTATAACTGAAAATATCAACACACAATGGTAAGAGGGTTTCCTAAGAAAGCAGATAAAATAACAAATTACTTTGAAATGATGGTAACATAACCAAAGAAAGAAGACAAAATTTGTAGCACCCAATTACTTCTCCCTATTTTTCTCCATGTTCACCAAGTAGTCTTCTAATTAAAGCTTGGCTATTCATGTAGCTTTCCCTACCGTAAATTAATAAAGTGACATTTGGGTTTTTGGTTGTTGTTGTTGTTGTTTAGTTGTTTGTTTTTGAGTCAGAATCTCTCTCTGTTGCCCATGCTAGAGCGCCATGGCCTCAGCCTAGCTCATAGCAACCTCAAAGTCCTGGGCTCAAGCAAACCTCCTGCCTCAGTCTCCTGAGCTGAGACTACAGGCATGTGCCACCACACCCAGCTAATTTTCCTATTTTTAGTAGAGATAGCGTCTTGTGCTTGTTCAGGCTGGTCTTGAACTCCTGGACTCAAGCAATCCACCCGCCTTGGCCTCCCAGAATGCTAGGATTACAGGTGTGAGCCATTATGCCCTGCCAGACATTTGGGATTTTGTACTAGTCTTTTATGAGTATGGTTACTATGGGCCAAGTTTTAAGTGATTAGGCACCTGTTGGTAGATTAAAATCGGGTCTCTGCAAAGATAAATCTATGTACCACTACATGAAATCCTATCCCAGGCCAGCCAGCTACCCCTTAACGACACCCCATAATCTCACTTCCAACCAAAAAATGCATAGTCGTTCATCTGTCTCCATTGCCAGAAATGATAAACCTCCTGAGGAGCAGAGATTCTCTCCTAGATCTCATGCCTCACCGGGTTACTATCACCAGGTACAGTACCTGGTGGCACATAGATAAGCCAAATTTGGTTGAATTAGATCATCTATCAGTCTCTACTTTTTCTTCTTTGATAGTTTATCTTCCTCCCCCAGCTATCTAGTCCTCTTGCTCCCTAACTCTAATTCCCTTATCACAACTAAAAAGGATTGAAAATTAGTCTGTTAACCCTCTACATTCAGGTGTGTCCAGTCTTATTTTTTCTCTGTAACACATTGGAAGAAAAAGAGTTGTCTTGGGCCCCAATGAAAGCTGATTAAAAAAAAAAAAAAGCCTGCATACTTTTGGTGATATCTGACACTACAGATAAACAAAAAAGTTCTCACAAAATTAGCATGCAGCCTGCAGGCCAGAGGATGGACACCCTCCTTCCTCTAGAGCTTCTGCATTATTCATCTTTTCTTCCCTTAGTATCAACCCACTTTGGCTTGATATTCAGAGTTCTCTGCTAATCTTTCCCAGTCAGAACCAAAAAAAAACATATCCACCTGATAATCAGTCATCGGACTTCTGAAATGAAATATAAATCCTGATGAAAATTTGCTTTTCTTTTAGGTAAAGAAATTACTTTCTTCCTTAGAAGGCACCAAGCCTCAGGTCAGTCCCACTTCAAGTGTTGAAGGCCTACTTTTCAGATGCTTTAGGCTCAAAATGTGTCTTCTCTTCACTAGCTTCTCCTAAAATCTCTAGGTACTAAACCTCCCTGACCCACTAGATTAGAGATATTTTTTGGTCTCAAAGATACCCAGCACTTCAGGTGCAGTGGTTATGCCTATAACCCCAGAACTTTGAGTAAATGAGGCAGGAAGATCACTTGAGGCCAGGAGTTAGAGACCAGTCTGGGCAATATAGTAAAACCGTATCTGTACCAAAAAAATTTTTTTTTAATTCCAGATGAATATTTGTTTTTTAATACATTTATTGTTCAGCCAGATGCAGTGGCTCGCACCTGAAATACCAGTACTTTGGGAGGCCGAAGTCGGAGGATCCCCTGAGCTCACAAGTTCAAGACCAGCCTCAGCTAGAATGAGACCCCATTTCTAAAAATAGCCAGGTGTTGTGGTGGGCGCCCATAGTCCCAGCTACTTGGGAGGCTGAGGCTAGAGAATCGCTTGAGCCCAAGAGTTAGAGGTTGCTGTGAGATATGACATCAGGGCACTCTACTCAGGGCGACAAAGTGAGATTCTATCTCAAAAAAAAAAAAAAAAAAGTGTGTGTGTGCATATATATAATATTTAAAAAGTGTATATAAATATTATGTTAAAAAATAATATGTTGAACAATAAAATATATATACTGTTCATTCAACGTATTATTTTTTAACATCTCCTATGTCAGGAATTGACTTCTTCCAGACAACAGGCATAGGCAATATAAAAGACACAGACAAGTTCCTTGCTCTAAATTATTGTATAGGTGGCCTATGAACAAAAATCAATGAACAAAAGAAAAAGATACTATCAGATAGCAATAAATACTATAAGGAAAAGAAACCCTGAACAGTGCTATAGGAGTGTCCGGTGCTATGGGAGTGTGGGGAGATTAGGAAGGCTACTTTAAGTGGTTCAGATAAGTTGTTCTGAAAGATGACTTTTGAGCTACGCCCCCAGCAGCTTTCTCAGCCTAAGATTCTGTGCTAACAGTCATAGTAGAGTAGTCTGGAGTAGAGTTGTGGCTGTGCAGATGGAGAGAAGGGTATAAACATGTGATGTATTTTGGAAGCACAACCAAAATGACTTAACAGGTTGGTTGTGAGATACCAAAGCAAGAGGGATGACTCCCAAGTCAACTTCAGTTAGTATGTAATAATGTTTTTTTATTCTATATCTATTTTTTTTTTCCTGAGGAGATAAGTATGGCCCTTTGTCACCTATATTTCTAGGTCTGCTTTTAAAAAAGTTTCTTAGTTAATATTTTAGGGTGATTTGTTTTGAGATCCACATAGTGAACTGTCTTAACATGACAATTTAAGAACACACCCATAATAACAACAAATTAAGTAAAATAAATGAACCAAAAATTACTAAATGAAATATTTGCTGGCTACACTTTAACATATTTACAAGCTAAACCAAAGCACATGTCTTTGTTAATGCCATTTCTCATATCATCTTCTGCAAAAGGCTAAGTCTAAAAAGTGAAACAAATAATTTGTTATGACTTAAAAAATAAAAATCAGACAATGGCTATTTCTAACTTCTTTTCTTCCCTATATTTTCAAAGTCACCGGTCAAACTGCTGAAGAAGAAATAGTCAAGAATCTGGCACCCAGCAATCATTAGTGATTTCAAGCTCTATATAGCTGACTCTCTAACACCTGGTCAGAGTTCCTTGCCTTTTTCTCTTCTGATAGTTCAGTCTTCAGCCTACCTCAGCCCCACACTACCACCTAGTCCTTATCCTCACCAATAAGTGTGCTCTCCATAGCGCTCAACATCTATGACCCTTCTCTGGTTAAAATTAACTCTTCCTACTCTTTACCAGCACCACGATACAGATGAAATTGAAGAAAAACACATGAACTGACCAGACATATTTAAAATTTACCATCACTAACACCAAAGTGCTGCCTAATAATTCTACTGTATTTCAAATCCCATCTAGTCATTCTCCTCTTAGATAAATTATTTACCTCTTTTTTTCCCCTCAAGCCTTTAATATTGCCTATCCTTCACTCTCTGAACACCTTACCTTAATATTTCACTGAAAATATATTTTAATGAAAACAATCAAAGTGACATGTAAGCTCCCACCACATCTACCATCCTACCTGTATCTGTACCCATACATTCTACCTTCCCTCTGGCTCTTATGGATTAAGTACCCAGACCCTCATCTAAGCCAATCCCGACTCTTGTGACCAGATCCCATCCCTGCTCATTTACACAAAAGCACTCCAGTAATTGTGCTCTGTCTCTAGTGGATCAGCACACAGACTGACATACATCTCCCGGATTAAAAACATACAAACGTTCCTTGCACTTCACATCCTCACCAGATACTATCCTACTTCTTGACTCTCCTTTATAGCAAAACTCCTTCAAAAAACTGTCTACATTTGGTACCCCAATTCTTTTCCCTCTTATTCTCTCAAATCTTCCCTAATCTGGCTTTCATCTCCACCACTCACTCCACCCAAACTGACCTTGTCAGCAATGACCCGCATGGTGCCAAATCCAACTGTCAATTTGCAGTCCACACTTTTTTTTTTTTTGAGACAGAACTTCCAGCTGTGGCCCTGGGTAGAGTGCCATGGCATCACAGCTTACAGCAACCTCCAACTCCTGGGCTGAAGCGAGTCTCTTGCCTCAGCCTCCCAAGTAGCTGGGACTACAGGCGCCCGCCACAACACCCGGCTATTTTTTGGCTGTAGTTGTCATTGTTGTTTGGCAGGCCCAGGCTGGATTCGAACCTGCCAGCTCTGGGGTATGTGTCTGGCGCCTCAGCCGCTTGAGCTACAGGCACCGAGCCTGCAGTCCACATTTTACAGGACCTATTAGAAGCAGTATCTGGCCATAAAACACTCTCCTCACATGGATTTGAGGACTTTTTCTCTTGGCCCTTTCTCCCTTTTCTCTCTGCCTCATCTCATTCTTCTTTGCTGGTTCCTCCTCATCTTCCTCATCTTTAAATGGCAAAGTGCTCCCAGGACTTAGTTCCTTGGACAGCTTCTCATTTTAAACTCCTTCTCTTGGCAATTTCATACATGACTATTTTCTATCTCCAACCTGGACCTCTGGAACTACAGGTGCCCAATGCCATGCCTAGCCAATTTCTTTTTTTTTTTTGGTAGAGACGGGGATCTCATCAGAGCTGTTATTCTAGGAGGCCTGACAATTAAGTTCATGATGGCCACTGTGCACTTATTTTGGCAGCACTGTACTAACAACTCAGTAACCTTGTTATATCAGTGTCTCACAGCTGTGTTTGTGTTGACGTATGCCAGTGTCTTGCTCAGCAGCATTCACTATTTTTGTTGCGTATTTTTGTGTGTCATTCCACAACAGCTCTGATGATCATTCCAGAAAAAGAAGTTCCGAAACTGCTTTGAAGGGTGGATGAGGTGATGACATTGGTGCATAGCTTCCCAAGGGGAGTACTTCAAAGGTGACCATGTGATATTCAGCAATGAGGTATGTAGCACTTTTTCTAGGATGAGTTCACAAACTCAATTATCAAACCTTGTGTAAACCCTGACTGGCTAAAATTTAAAAGAATGACAATACCAAGTGTTGACAAGGACACGGAACAACTGGAAATCTCAAAAATTTCTGGTAGAGTACAAATTATTTAACCACTTTAAAAAACTTTGTTAATATTTATTAAAACTAAATATACATGTACCATAATAACTCAGCGTTTCATTCCTACCTATATACCCAAAATGAGTATAATGATGAGTAAAAGTGTTCATTTAAAAAAAAATCTAAACAAAAATGGTCATAGCAGCCTCAAACGTCCATTATCAGGAGTTTACATAAATGAATTGTGGTATAATATTCACATAACTGAATACTACATGGTTTTATGTACCAAAACATAAAATCACTCTTACATGCATTATATTGAAAGAAATAAAAAAAGCCAGACATAAAGTAATATATACTATACACTATCATTTATATGAAATTTAAGAATACATAAAACTAATCAACCCACGGGCATGGAATCAGAATAACTATTGAAGTTTAATTAGAAAAGAAATCAGAGAACATTCTGGAGTGATAAAAATGTCTTTTTTTTTTTTTTTTTTTGTAGAGACAGGGTCTCACTTTATGGCCCTCAGTAGAGTGCCATGGCATCACACAGCTCACAGCAACCTCCAACTCCTGGGCTTAAGCGATTCTCTTGCCTCAGCCTCCCGAGTAGCTGGGACTACAGGCGCCCGCCACAACGCCCGCCTATTTTTTGGTTGCAGTTTGGCTGGGGCTGGGTTTGAACCCGTCACTCTTGGTATATGGGGCTGGCGCCCTACTCACCGAGCCACAGGTGCTGCCCGATAAAAATGTCTTATATTCTTGAATTGGATAGTAGTTACACAGGCATACACAGATGTAGAAAATTTGTTGGGCTATATATTTAATATTTTCTCCCTTTAAGTTATATATAAAAAGTTATCTTTAAAAATTAACATATATGCTTGCTTTATACAGGTAATTACAAATATTTGATGCTGAAAATTAAAAAGTTTCTACAAACTTGGAAAAGACTGCTTTTTCTATAGTCATAGTAATAAGTAGCCTCCAAAATGCAAGCTAATCAATCACAGTCGAGTCCTTCACTCCTGGTAGTCAGCCAATCAGGACAGAACAGACTTACTCATGCCTCTGAGTGCCAGCCGACCAATCATAGTTATGCTTCTACAGAGAATCCACTATGGCCTCTGAAAGTGTGCCAATCCCTGAATTCCACACTTCTTCAAAATCCTATATAAAAAATTAGCCTGTTCTCTTTAGAGAAGTGTGGCTGGCCAGCATAGCTCTCCCTCACTATAGGCAGTATTAAATTCAGCTTTGCCTTTTTGCTTCAGATATTGACTGGTAGTGTCATCATCCTTTCATGCTAGAGAAACTTTTAGTGATAACATATGTTTATTTTTAAGTAAAAATATTTCAATGTTGATACATACTAGATAATAATAGCTTGGATTGAAAAATTCCCTCTAGATAAATATCCTTACAATCTTTTGAACTGGATATGGTTCACTATCCAGTAATTTTATAAGTATCTGCTTCAATTTACTTTGGTTTTAAAAATTCAAATCAACGTTTCTTTTTCTTTTTTGTTTGGACCAGGCTTCAGAATTAATCTGGAAAAAATGTTGAAATAAGTTATTTCTGTCTGAAGATTTTTTTTTATCTAAATGCTCTCTTATTTAATGTTAGGCTGAGTGCCATCTCTGCTGGTTGGAAGAACATTCTCTTTAATGGAGAACACCAAACTAAAGAAAGTCATCTATGTATTCTTGGGATTGTTAAAGTACAGGCTGAGCATGAGTATCTGTCATGATAGTATGTGGCAGATTTCTCAGCTCCAAGGGAGTTTTAAGACTCTCATAAGGGGGTGGCACCTGCGGCTCAGTTAGTAGGGTGCCAGGTTTGAACCCAGCCCTGGCCAAACTGCAACAAAAAATAGCCGGGTGTCGTGGCGGGCGCCTGTAGTCCCACTACTCAGGAGGCTGAGGCAAGAGAATCGCCTAAGCTTAAGAGCTGGAGGTTGCTGTGAGCTGTGTGCCAAGGCACTCTACTGAGGGCAATAAAATGAGACTCTGTCTCAAAAAAAAATAAAATAAAAAAGACTGTCATAAGGTCATTTCCTTTTTATAAGCTTATAATTCTAAATAACACTAATTATAACCAAAAAATGTACTCAATGTCTGTTTTAGCCTATGTTGCTATAACAAAATGCCATAAATTGGAAAGCTTATAAACAACAGAAATTTATTTCTCACAGTTCTAGAGGCTGGAGAGTCCAAGATGAAGATGCCAGCAGATTCAGTGGCTCGTGATTCTGAGTCATAGGTTGAAACCTTCTAGCTAGCTGTGTGCTCACAGGTAGAAGAGGCAAGGCAGCTCTCTAGGGCCTCTTTTATAAAAGGTACTAATCCCATCCACAAAGGGCTCCACCCTCAAGACCTACTCACCTCCTCGTGAGTAGGGAGATTAAGACTTCAACATACGAATTTTGGGAGGACACAAACATTCAGACCATATCAGTATCCGCCATGTCCAAACACTATGCTCACAATATTTACCTTCTAAAAAATGAAACCCATTTTATTTCAGTTGTATTTAATATATATTACTGCTATAGTAAATAAGACTTTTTTTTTTTTTGGACGGGGTCTTGCTCTTTTGTCAGGCTAGAGTGTAGTGGTGTTATCACAGCTCTCTGCAACATCAGACTCCTGGGTTCAAGCGATCCTCCTGACTCAACCTCTCAAGAAGCTGGAACTATTGGTGCCCAAGCTCACTCCTAGTCAATTTTTGTATTTTTTTTTGTAGAGACTTGGATCTCACTATGTTGTTCAGGCTGGTCTTGAATTCCTGGCCTCAAGCAGTCCTCCCACTTTAGCCTCCCAAAGTGCTAGCATTATAGGCATGAGCCACTGGGCGCAGCCATAAATTAGACATTTTTATAAGTAAGTGATTTGAATAGATACTAAATTTATCTATCCATTCAGTTCACTGACTCTTCTAAACAAACAAAAGCCTAAAAGATAGTACTTTAATGATTTTTGTGACATTCTTGGGATGCTCTAGTTGACCTCAGCTGTAAGCATTATCTGTGAGATAGCTGCTTTGCACACACACATTTGAGAAAATGGTGGCTGATTACAAGGTTCCATGGAAACTAATCAACCCAAGAATAAGATCAGCTAAGACGCCTTTCCTGCCACTGCTGATACCATCTTGCTCTTTTTTTTTTTTTTGAGACAGAGACTCAAGTTGTCACCCTGTGTAGAATGCCGGGGCATCATAGCTCACAGCAACCTCCAACTCCAGCTCAAGTGATCCTCTTGTCTCAGTTTTTCTATTTTTAGTAGAGATGAGGGTCTCACTTTTTGCTCAGGCTGGTCTCAAACTCATGAGCTCAAGCAATCCACCCGCCTCAGCCTCCCCCAGAGTGCTAGGATTATAGGCGTGAACCACTGGGTATGGCCCCATCTTGCATTTTTAATAATGAGATCTATAGATCCCAAAAGCATAAGGAAAGAAAATAAAGTCTGAAGTCAGCTCAGAAAAACTTGTTGGGGCCAGAACAAAGAAGGGATGTAATTAGAAGCAGGTTACTGAGGGCAACCTTAAAGTAGAAAGCAGCCAGATCAGTTCTCTGATTACTACAAGAAAATACTTGATGGGTTACTCGTCCCACTTCAAAAAATGATCTTTCACCAAGACCCTTCTGCAAGACTTTTGTGGCTCCCATGTGGGTACCCCACTTCCTTTTCTGCCTCAAAGCAGTAAACTAGCTCCAAGTTCTATCCCACCTCCTCTTTTTCTTCCTGGTGGGGTTGCAGCACCAGAGATACAAGGCAAGGTCAGACAGGAACCCACTGCGTGCAGACCAAAGACGGATGCCAGAACAGCCACACCCTGAGCACATCCAGTTTTCTCAGTACCACATACCTCCGTCTTTATTTTTTATTTTATTGTTTTATTTTTGGTTTGTTTGTTTAATAGACTGGGCTGACTAGAAAAAGCGGAAGCTTTTCTAAAAGTTGTTGCAAACTCAAAACATCTTAAAAAAGAAATGACATCATACGAACAAGGCCCTCAGGATAATAAGGTTACCGGAACTCTTTATCTCTGCTGGTTAACCTAAAAGAGCTTTCTACCAGCCACACAGTAGACACAACCAAAAGTAATATAAGGTGGGTTACAGGGAAAGATTATCAGTGCTCAGCTATCATTCAAAATGCTAAATCCACTCCAAGTTTATAATGGAGAGATTAATCTGAGGGTTTTCTCTCTTTCCCCCAACCCCCAAAGGGAAGTATTGCCATGACTCATTCTTCCTCTTGCAAGAATTTTCTTAATCCATCAAGTTAGTAAGCGCTGAAGTACATAAAAAATGAACTAGACCAGAAATCGTGCTGAGAGCAAAGTGAATTTTATGCAGCAAACAAAAGGTATTATCTTTCCTCAGTTTCACTCCTTCTGAATTTCCTGGGCTTCGAGCTAAAATATTGGCTTCATTTTAGATCCTCCGAATTCTGAAACACTCTCCTTTGTTAATTAACTTTACCAATTTTCCCATCTTCAAGCAAAATAACACACACATACACATTTATTAAATGCCTATCACATTTAATGTACTTTCCTGGAGGGGAGAAGGTGCTGGACTAGAGGGTAGGATGTAGGGTGAGGAAAGCAACCCTGGGAATGAAAGGAAAAGAATTAGAGAAAATTACGTAGAACAGATTTTTGTTCTCTCTCCCCCTTTTATAAATGTTTCTCAAACTAGAATTTATTTATTTATTTTTATTGTTAAATCATAGCTGTGTACATTGGTGCAATCAAGGGATACAATGTGCTGGTTTCATATACAATCTGAAATATTCTCATCAAACTGTTCAACGCAGCCTTCATGGCATTTCCTTAGCTACTGTATGTAGACATTTGTATTCTGCCTTCAGTAAGTCAAACTAGAGTTTAAGAGACCACAAGAACAAAAGATACGGCACAAAGAGGAGACAGAGACTGTAATACTCAATTGTAGACTTAATGTTAAAGGCAGGTACAAAACAATACTTTTGAATCTTCTTTAGATACACCATCTCTAAATTTACAAAAATGGTAAGCTGCACAGTTGGGCAAACAACTAAAGGAAATCTAGTCTTTCCTAGGTTTTGTCCCTCGGAAGAGTGGTGGACTGAAGAGGTGCCATCACTGGAATGTCTCTGCTCTTTTCTCCGTTCCCTTTTTACATCCATAGACATGCAGAACCCCACCCTCCAGCAATGCTATGCATTGACAATTGTGCCACAATAAATAAAGATTCAGAAGTGCATCACTGTTCACCTGAAAACGTGTTTACATAGAAAAATATTCCCCCAAATGAAGCAACTGTGCTAGGAGAAATCAATTCTCAACACAATGTGCCTGGATGAACGCAGGCGTGAGTATCGCTGCCACACTTGCCGATCGGCTTATTAACAGTTAAGAAGGCATCAAAATATTTTGTATGAAAATGGTCCCAGTATTCTAGAGACTTTAAAAAGGTAAGGTTTTGGTAAAACATGGGGGAAAGTGTTCTAAGAGATTACCAGAACTAATTTATATCACCAAAATAAGCATATAAGATGTGGGAAATGTCAGGATTAAAATTTTTAATTGATACATAATAACTGCATATATTTATGGGGTACATGTCATACTTTGATACATGTAGATAATGTGTAATGATAAAATCAGAGTAATTAGGATAGAAAGGACATTTTTAACATGAAGATTCCCCAAATCAATGATAATAAAATAAATACTCTAAACGCACAAAACACAGCTACTCTTTTTTTTTTTTTTTTTTGTAGAGACAGAGTCTCACTGTACCGCCCTCGGGTAGAGTGCCGTGACGTCACATGGCTCACAGCAACCTCTAACTCTTGGGCTTACGCGATTCTCCTGCCTCAGCCTCCCGAGCAGCTGGGACTACAGGCGCCCACCACAACGCCCAGCTATTTTTTTGTTGTTGTTGCAGTTTGGCCGGGGCTGGGTTTGAACCCGCCACCCTCGGCATATGGGGCCGGTGCCCTACTCACTGAGCCACAGGCGCCGCCCCGACACAGCTACTCTTGCTGTTTGTGTTGCTTCACTGCAAAATTATGCATGATCTGGCCAAAATGTCCAACAGTACAATAGATAAATATCTGGAAAGTTTTTTAAATTCCCCTACGCTAATTCTACTAGTATTTTAATCCTTCCAGACCAGATTTTGTTTTTAAACAATTTCTCTTCTGTCTAAAAAAAAAATTCTATTTTTTTGTTTTTCATTTTTAGGGGTAACACGGGCCTGGCTGAATCATAATGGAGATAAGACAGTAGTACATTTTAAAAATGTTAAAAATGGAAAAATCTTTAGTCTTAAAAATAGATGCTAAAAAGTTTTCTAAACTACATAACTCAAGCTTTTTCTTTTTTTTTTGTAGAGACAGTTTCACTTCATTGCCCTCAGTGGAGTGCCGTGACGTCACACAGCTCACAGCAACCTCCAACTCCTGGGCTTAGGCGATTTTCCTGCCTCAGCCTCCCGAGTAGCTGGGACTACAGGCGCCCGCCACAACGCCCAGCTATTTTTCTGTTGCAGTTTGGCCAGGGCTGGGTTTGAACCCGCCACCCTCGGTATATGGGGCCGGCGCCCTGCTCACTGAGCCACAGGCGCCGCCCTCAAGCTCTTTTTCTTTGCTAGATAAGAACCCTCTCTACTCTGACTGCTTGATGAATACTCCAGAATTTTTCTCCAAGATCTGTAGTAAACTGTGATAAACTTAAAGCTCCCAGTAGGATTAAACTATCAAAAACAAACAAAACACAGAGGGAATCAGAATTCTTTAGGAGAAAAAGTCTAGCACTTAGTCAGCGCCCAGCATTGAACTGAGGATCAGCAGATCTATAGGCTTAAGGGCTCTGTGACTTTGAACAAAAGTCAATTCATTTCTCAGTTTCCTAGACTAGATAAAGTCAAAATACATCACTGGTTCTGACAATCAACTCCTCTATGTCCATGACAAAGAAAAGTCAAATAGCCTTTTCCCCACTGAGCAGATTCTACCCTGTTTCTCCGAAAATAAGACATCCTCTGAAAATAAGACCTACTTACAGGAAAGATAAGACGTCCCCTGAAAATAAGACCTAGCGCATCTTTGGAAGCACACCTTAAAATAACACACTGTCTTATTTTCGGGGAAACAGGGTATCTACCTCAATCTCTAGGCAGCCACTACTGGTAGATGAGAACTGGCAATGGGATGAAACCTGTTCATTTTATCCCTGGGTATCTTCTAGCTCCAATCTATGATTTTAAGAAAACATCATTTGGGAAAAAAATACTTGCCCTCATCACTGCCAGGATGAATAATGTATAACTAGAAAGGAAAAATATGGCAGCTGAATCATGCTAGGTAAGCATGTACACGCACACCAAAACTGAAATACTTTAGGAACGTAACTTGAAAAACCAGAACAAGATAGATTAAAAAAATGAAAAAAGTAAATAACGAAGTCAAATGTGGGCCAATGTAGTTAAGTACTAAAGAAAAAGAAAAGTTAAAACAGTATGCCCATATTAATAAATGCTTTCCTGAAAGTTGACCAAATAATAAAGCAAATTTGTAAGTTCATTTCCTACAGTCACATTGATTTCCACAGTAAAATTAGAAATGTTACTATAAAAACATGAATTCTCAATATATCACAAATTGTAGGAATGAATGCAAGAAGTCTTAATCACAAAATTTAATAAATACAACTTTTATTAATATAGTAAAAATATCAACGTAACACATTCATTTCTGCCTTTACGGAGTCTCACTTTGTAGCCCCTGGTAGACATCATAGCTCATAGCAACCTCAAACTCTTGGGCTCAAGTGATCCCCTTGCCTCAGCCTCCCGGGTATCTGGGACTATAGGTGCCTTCCACAATGCTGGCTATTTTTAGAGACCGGGGTCTCGCTTTAGCTCAGGCTGGTCTCAAACACATGAGCTCAGGCCATCTGCTTGCCTTGGCCTCCAACTGCCTTTATCTTTATTACATTTTCTCTTATTAAAAAAATTAGAAGTATCTAATTATTCTTCATTACTTACTTTTTTCATTTTGTTAATCTGTTTTGTGCTGTTTTTTTAAGTTACTGTCTCTTTTTATCTTAATTTATAGCCAACATTCTCAAGAGGAGGATAGTACTCAAAAATTCCAGGAAAAGACTTTAGAATATGAAAAATAGGTTAGGAAAATGGATTTGTAATTTAGGAAAGAGACCTTTGGTAAATATATCTCAAAGCCTTTAATTTCAGAAGGTGATATTCTAAGGAGTTTTAGAGGGGTTCCCTCACCCTATTATTCATGTCTATTCCTCAAATTTGGCCCACTTTTCTCTAGTACCTCAAAAAACTCTAATGATTAACAAAAGACACTTAAGGTCCTTCCAAATCTAAACAATCAACTTTATTTCCTTATGTTTTTAAGTAATTAATGTTTCTTTGGGCTCGGCGTCCATAGCGCAGTGGTTATGGCACCAGCCACATGCACCAAGGCTGGTGGGTGTGAACCCGGCCTGGGCCTGCTAAACAACAATGACAACTGCAACAAAAAAATAGCCGGGCGTTGTGGCAGGCACCTGTAGTTCCAGCTACTTGGGAGGCTGAGGCAAGAGAATCTTTTTTTTTTTTTTTGGTAGAGACAGAGTCTCACTTTACCGCTTTCAGTAGAGTGCCATGATGTCACAGGACTCACAGCACCTCTAGATCTTGGGCTTCAGCGATTCTCCTGCCTCCCGAGCAGCTGGGACTACAGGTGCCCGCCACAACGCTCGGCTATTTTTTGGTTGCAGTTCAGCCAGGGCAGGGTTTGAACCCACCACCCTCAGTATATGGGGCCAGCGCCCTACTCACTGAGCCACAGGCAAATCTTAAGCCCAAGAGTTAGAGGTTGCTGTGAGATGTAACTCCATGGTATTCTACCACGGGTGATATAGTGAGACCGTCTCAAAAAAGAAAAAAAAAAAATGTTTCTTTTATGGTCAAATACTACATCCATTCCTCTGAGCTTAAAGAACATCAATTGTAAAAATGTAGTAAGTGCTTCAGAATAACTATGGAAGGATCTATAAAACCAGAGATAAACTGGATAGCTGAAGATACAGAACATGTTCACCCAGTATTTGCTATACATTCAGTGGCACTATGTATATCTTTTTATTTTTGAGACAGACTCTTGCTCTGCTGCCTGAGATAGAGTGCAGTGTTGCCATCACAGCTCACTGCACCCTCAAACTCCTAGCCTTAAGCAATCTTCTCATCTCAGCCTCAGCAGTAGCTGGGACTACAGGCATGTACCATCACACCTAGCTAATTTTTAAAATTTTAAAATTTTTAAAATAAAATTTAAAAATTTTTAAAATAAAATTGCTTTATTGCCCAGGCAGTTCTCAGACTCCTGGCCTCAAGGTATCCTCCTGCCTCACCCTCGCGAAGTGCTAGGATTATACAGGCAAGCCACCATGCCCAGACTTAAATTTTACTTTTAATTTGAAGGAAAATTCAATCATTAGTTGTGTTTTGAAGCTGTGTATGAAAAAAAATAACAAATATTGTCTCTGACTTTTGAATTACATACGACATTCAGATAATAGCAAACTATGCTTTGGTAGAAAAATCAAAACAATAAGAAGCACTAACCATCAAATAATTCTATTTAAAGAACTGCAGAACAGCTGAGCATGGTGACTCATGCCTGTAATCCCAACACTGTAGGGGGCTGAGGAGGGAGAATTGCTTGAGCTCAGGAGTCCGAGGCTTGCCTGAGCGAGAGAGAGACCCCAACTCATGGAAAAAATGGAAAATCCCAGCCAGGCACAGCAGCGAGCACCTGTAATCCCATTGGCTTCCAGAGGCTGAGGCAGTGGGATGCCCACAGCCCAAGTCTGAGGTTGCAGTGAGCTATGACGCCATTGCACTCTGCTCAGGGGCATAGGGTGGGACTCTGTCTCAACAACAACAACAACAACAACAACAACAAAAAAAAAAAAAGCAAAGAAATAAAAATAAAAAAATAAGCAACGAAATAAAAAAAAACTGCAGAACATTTATTTTTTTTAAACTAAGAATCTATGAAACCAATACCAAAACTTACTTTAAGAGATACATAATTAGATATTCTTCCAAGTTCAACAGCTTAGGACCAAAGGCTCTATTTAATTGAAATTTTAAAATTGGGATTGAGGCCAGTGTGGGGGTATTTTTTCTCAAGATCTCCCCTTAAAGAAACATAAAGAGAAACAATTTTTTCAGAGTTCTGTGCAGACTTCAAAGCCCTACATCTCTGGGCCCTCTCCCTCCCCAGGAACTACAGAGATTTCTGGAATCTTACATAGAGAAGAAATAAAAAACACTGCTTTATCAAGCTCTCTCTCCTAAGCCCTAGGCAAGCAAACTCCTCACCTGTCTGATTCTAGGATCCTGTTTTCCTGCTCTAATACATCTTGCTTATAGCTACCTAAAATACTGCTCTGAACATTTCACCCCTTTACTTAGAAATTTTTGTTAGGTGTTTGCATTTTGACAGATCCTCGGGTGATTTTGCTAAAACTTCTCCTTCCTACTTGCACTCAATATCACCTTCTCTAATTAGGCTGGCTTCCTCCGGGCCTCACAAACACCCCCAGTTCACCTCCACCCCTCTGCCTCATTTGTTTCCCACAACGGTGTACACTTCAACAACCCTCCCTACCTCATTCCCAAATCTCACCTCTCTATCCTACCCCAACTCTGCACAATTCAGACTAGGACCAGTCATTCTCTCCAACCTTTCCCAGTCTCCTTTTCCCCCCGAAGGTCAACCATGCACAGGGTCCACCAGCCCCATTACTGCCATTGATTCATGTGTCTGGTGCCCCAGCTGGCACAAGTGCATGCTCCTCAATGGACCATGCCTCCCTCCCACATAGTGAAGGCACTTCACACACACTTTCAGAGCCATACAAACGTTGGGCAATTAAGTCTGCAAATTCATCCCAGAAAAAGTGTTGCATACCTCACTGCTGAATAACACTATGGTCACCTTCAAAGTACTCCCCTTGGAAGCTATGCACCAACCCCACCGCCTAGTCCACCCTTCAAAGAAATTTTGGAACTCTTTTTCTGGAGTGGCTATCAGAGCTGCTATTGTACAAGGCCTGATAATTAAGTTTATGAACTCACCCTAGAATAAATGTGAACTCACCCTAGAATAAGTGGTATATACCTCACTGCTCAATATCACTATGGTCACCTTCAAAGTACTCCCTTTGGCCATGTGGTGACTGTACAACAATAGTTCTGATGGCCATTCCAGAACAAAAGTTACAAAATTCCTTTGAATGGATTAAGTGCTGGCATCTGTGCATAGCTTCCCCAGGGAATACTTCAAAGAAAGGTGACTATAGTGATTTTCAGCAATGAGGTATGTATACTTTTTCTAGAATGAGTTCATGAACTTAATTGCCTATCCTTATAGCACACTTGCGGCTTTTAGGGACACTACTCTAATCAATTTCAGAGGCCTGGAGACACATCAAGCTTTGTTACCACAATTCATTTAATTTTCAAATTAACAAGGAGACACAGTCTATAGTTTGCACATTGTATCTTGATGCCTCATGGTGGTGGGTAGGGCTATAGTTCTAGTCAAAGAGATATAGTAACCACTGAAGTCAGGATATAATTCTTATCAGGTAGAATAAAAGGATAAACTGAGTACCTGAGAAAATAAGCAAGCTCCCTCAGTCAACAGCAGGGCAAAAGGGAGCCAGTTCTTCAAGAAAATATCACTGTTCCACCATCTTAAAGCTGGATCCCAACTATAGAAAATCTCTTTGCTTAACGAGGTACTGTGATACCCAGAATAAACAGCTGAAATAAAGCCACCAGACGGGGCACTTGTAAGTAACCACATGGAAGCTGGACACGCCACCATAAATGATTTGGGAATACACAGTGAAAAGGACAAGATGACTATCATCTTACAGGACAAAGACAGCAATGAACAATGTTTGGTAGGTAAAGTAATTTGGTATGAATAAATTTTTACACTTAGCCAAGTGTGGCCCATGACTATAATGCTAGCACTCTGGGAGGCCAAGGCAAGAGGATCATTTGAGGTCAGGAGTTCAAGACCAGGATGAGCAAGAGCAAGACCCTTGCCTCTACTAAACACAGAAAAAATTAGCCAGGACTGGTGGCATATGACTGTAGTCCCACCTACTTGGGAGGCTGAGGCAAGAGGATCACTTAAGCCCAGGAATTTGAGGTGGTAAGCTATGATGATACCACTGCACTCTAGCTGGGATGACAGAGTAAGACTCTGTATCAAAAAAAAATAAAAAAAAAATCCAATACTAATCCAAAGAAAAAAATTATACACTTAAAACGAATCAGTATTGATGTAAATTATACTTTGATAAAATTGTCTTCTTTTAAAAGTAACCTGGTGACCTATACAAGAATATTCACACGTGGACAAGCATCCAGTCCAGTAAGGCAGGGGTAGTCACAAGTTTTTATTGGAGGTTTCAAGACAGAAGGCATAAAACTTCTGGCACAGAAGTGAAAATGTCTCACGATAGTAAGATACGAGAATTCACTATAAATGATGAAAACTACTAAGATATAGCCTTTGAAAAATACAATATACATAAAACTAAAAACCAAACCATGTAAAACCACTGAAATAGTAAGAACCGTAATATTCAGCTAGTAAGGATAGTTCCTGGGAAAGAAGAAATGGCAGGCAGTTGAGGAAGAAAGCAAAACAAAATAATACTTAAGACTGGTGATGGGTGAAGAAAGCAGAACTAATGAAAGACAGGAAGTCTTAGAAACCATTGCTATTGGCCGAGAAGCTTGGTTCACTGTTTGCAGGGTAGGTCTGCTCTGGCATAGGTTCTTTTTTATTTATTTATTTTTTCTTGGAGACAGTCTCACTTTGTTGCCCTCGGTAGAGTGCTGTGGCGTCACACAGCTCACAGCAACCTCCAACTCCTGGGCTTAGGAGATTCTATTGCCTCAGCCTCCCGAGTAGCTGGGACTACAGGCGCCCGCCACAATGCCTGGCTATTTTTTTGTTGCAGTTTGACCGGGGGTGGGTTTGAACCTGCCACCCTCAGTATATGGGGCCAGTGCCCTACTCACTGAGCCACAGGCACTGCCCTCTGGCATAGGTTCTTTAGAAAGAGGCTAAAGGTCAGACATGGGGGGCTCACGGCTGTAAATCTAGCACTCTGGAAGGACGAGGCTGGTGGATCACCAGAGCTCAGGAGTTAGAGACCAGACTGAGTTAAAGCAAGACCCCATCTCTAAAAACAGGCAGAAGTTGTGGCAGGCGCCTTTAGTCCCAGCTACTCTGGAGGCTGAGGCAAGAGGATCACTTGAGCCCAAGAGTTTGAAGTTGCTATATGAGCTGTGACACCAGAGCACTCTACCCAGGGCAACAAAGTAAGGCTGAGTCTTAAAAAAAAAAAGAGGCTAAAGGACATATTTCCTCTAGTCACCACTTTGCCCACACTTCTATCAACATTTATCTCATCACATTACAATCAGTTGTGTAAATACCTATCTTCAGTATAGACAGTATTTTTGAGGGCAGGACCTATTTTTTTTTACTTTACTAGCCCTTAACTAGTGTCTACAACACGGTAGACACTAAATTAATGTATAATAGGGCTCAGCACCCGTAGCACAGTGCTTACGGCGCCAGCCACATACATCAAAGGTGGGCAGTTCAAACCCAGCCCGGCACAGCTAACCAACAATGACAACTGCAACAAAAAATGGCCAGGCATTGTGGCGGGTGCCTGTTGTCCCAGCTACTTGGGAGGCTGAGGCAAGAGAATCGCTTGAGCCCAGGAGTTTGAGGTTGCTATGAGCAGTGACGCCATGGTACCCTACCAAGGGTGACATAGTGAGATTCTGTCTCAGAAAAAAAAAAGAAATTAAATAAATAAAAATAAATTAATGTATAACAAATTGTAATAATTAGGGGGACCAGTAAACTTTGAGATCAATCGTGGGAGTTCTTGGTTACATTATAAACTAACTGGGCTGGGGGACAGAGTCAGTAAAGCTGCAGAGTATTCTATCCCTCTGCGTTTGATCACCAATATTCTATTTCTCTATTCTTTCTGAACTGGGAAATAAATCTCAAAAAGTTATGTTTAAAAAGTAGGTAATTTGGGGTGGTGCCTGTGGCTCAAAAGAGTAGGGTGCCAGCCCCATATGCCGGAGGTGGTAGGTTCAAGCCCAGCCCCAGCCAAAAACTGCAAAAAAAAAAAAAAAAAAAGCAGATAATTTGCTATAAAATTAGAAAATTTCCAAATGATGATAGAATAAATTTCAGTAATTATTTCATACACAGTCCACCCTGTTATTAAGAATAATGCTCTGAGTAGCCTGTTAAACCTAAAAGTTAATCCTAACAGTAAAATGGTCAGGCAGTCATAGCAATAAACAGACACTAAGTAAGAAAACACACACTTTTCAGCTGTCAAACTGTAGATATAAGAGATAAGCCCTGCTCACCTCCCTGATTTCTGGCAGCACAGTAAGTATGTTATGGGCGATCAACCACAAACCTTTTTGTGGGCCCACACTTACCCCAGAAGGACACAGCCAAAGAAACCACATAGCAATGCCCCATCTCTCACAGCTATTTGGTACAGGGGTCACTGCACCTAACCCAGACAGGATAGATCAAATCCAATTCTTCTGTAGGGACCTGGAAAGCTGGGAGACGAAACCTAAGTTGAAAGATAAAGTATTATCAAGTCTGGAAGCAATACCATAACAAGCCAAAGTCCTATTTAAGCTGAAGCTAGGTGGAAAGCAGAGAAAGCCAAACTATGGGGGAGGGCAAGGCTAGGGCTAGAGGGAGGTACCTGACTCAGGCACATGATTCAAGAGGGCACAAAAAAACTCAGTAATTAAGATAAATGATATGTAATGCACACTTTTTTTTTTTTTAGAGACAGAGTCTTATTTTATCGCCCTTGGTAGAGTGCTGTGTCATCACAGCTCACAGCAACCTCCAACTCCTGGGCTTAAGCGATTCTCTTGCCTCAACCTCCCAAGTGCTGGGACTACAGGCAACCGCCACAATGCCCAGCTGTTTTTTTGTGGCAGTTTGGGAGGGGCTGGATTCGAACCCACCACCCTCAGTATATGGGGCCAGCGCCCTACCCACTGAGCCACAGGCCCCGCCCAATGCACGCTATTTTTAAAAATCAAAATTAATGTCCTGGAATGGAGCAAAGGCACAGAAAGAAGCCAAAGAGAGGCCATGCGAGCTACAGAGGGAGGACAGAGGTTTCCAAATGCCTACTCTGGGTTTCAGTTGTAGTTCATTTCAGGGAGCTCAGTGCCCTTACAATAGTAACACACAATAATTTTCAGTCTGCCTCCACACAATCTAGCAAGCTAGCTTAAGTGAGTATGCATTCCCTGAGACCTAAGAACCTCTGACTAATACACACTCTATTTGGGAAAATGAGACCTGCACGTAAAGCTGTGTTTTCTGTTTTGTATTTTTTTTTAATCAAGGCAATACATAATTAACTGCAAAAAAGAGCAGCAGCAATTAGTGCTACACAAGTTCAGAGATCGCTGTGGGTGGTCAGGGAAGGATAGAGTTTAACATAGAGGGGGAGGAGAAGTATATACAAAGCAAAGAGATCAAAGCACAGGCTACAAGCGGGTTGGGAGGAGCCAGGGAAAGGGGAAGAAAAGTAAAGGGAAAGGAGTGATCTGCAAACACTCGCGTTACAGCCATGAGGTTAAGTCACCTTGCCCTTCTGCATCCAGCCCTTACATCACTGTTCACTACTCTGGAACTATTCTTCTGCACTCTTTCCCATGTCAAAGCCTTTCACATATTTCAGAGACAAGTTCAAATAACATATCTTTGAAGAGACTTCCCTGGCTTCCTACTCAAAGGAGATACAGGCCAGCACTATGGTTTTGGCAGTGAGAAGACAAAGGGATAAAAGAATATATGGTTTCTTTTGAGGCAGGAAGGAAAGCTAAGGGGCTGAATGGAGTGACAAGAGCTCTTCTCTGGTAGAGTGTGAACTGTATCACTTGGAATGTTGGCAGGTGTCTAAGGACAGTAGGAAGTGAGATCGTCTGACAAAGAATAATAATAGGGGCTCAAGAAAAGTGCACAGGAAAGGTAGGTAGAGGAGGAGGACGAGCTGACAACAAAAGGGCCCACTTGCACCAATGGCCTTGCAGACGAGGGTGAAATCTGTGCTAATCTGTCACAGTTCATTTCTGCATATGGTTCTGATTTTTCTCCAAGAAACTATAGATCTTAGGGACAACAGCAGAAAAATAGGGGAGAGGGGCTGAGCTCTGAAACCATCAACTACTTATTGATATTTCCCAATCAAATTAGGACTCTCCCTCCTCCCCTCAGCAGGTCTAGCCCGCTATTGGGCATATTAAAGAGGAAAACAGGGCAGCGCCTGTGGCTCAAGGAGTAGGGCGCCGGTCCCATATGCTGGAGGTGGTGGGTTCAAACCCAGCCCCGGACAAAAAAAAAAAAAAAAGAGGAAAACAAACAAAAAAGGTTCTTTAAGAATACTAACTTGGATTAATAATAGTCCACCATGGGGCGGCGCCTGTGGCTCAGTGAGCAGGGCGCTGGCCCCATATACCGAGGGTGGCGGGTTCGAACCCAGCCCCGGCCAAACTGCAACCAAAAAATAGCCGGGCGTTGTGGCAGGCGCCTGTAGTCCCAGCTACTGGGGAGGCTGAGGCAAGAGAATCGCTTAAGCCCAGGAGTTGGAGGTTGCTATGAGCTGTGTGACGCCACAGCACTCTACCGAGGGCCATAAAGTGAAACTCTGTCTCTACAAAAAAAAAAAAAAAAATAGCCGGGCGCCTGTAGTCCCAGCTGCTCGGGAGGCTGAGGCAAGAGAATCACATAAGCCCAAGAGCTGGAGGTTGCTGTGAGCCGTGTGACGCCACGGCACTCTACCGAGGGCAGTAAAGTAAGACTCTGTCTCTACAAAAAAAAATAAAAATAAAAAAAAATAATAATAATAAGTCTGCCATGAATGAAAATAAATCTTGAGGTTGTATCAAACCTTGCCACGCCTATCTCAGCATAAGGGCTGCCTGAACATGAAACAGACTTATAATAATATACTCATCTGAGGGGCCTCCTTCCCCTCTACTCGTATGCATATCAAGGGAATATTCCTTAACAACTCATTAAAGCAAAAAAACCACACCAGGAAACCACAATATTTTATCGATCATAATCTTCCATATGGAATTCTCTACTGTATAATTATTATTAATAATATCCTGCTCAAAGAAATTGCTGTGTAATAGATTAAAGAACTATAGCAATCTTACAGACAAGTCTGTATACATACCAAATAATATATACACAGACTAATGATACATTTAAAAAAAGCTAAAGGTTCTAGGAAATAGTTCTAAACATCAAGAGAATAGACTTTATTTAAATAACTTCAACTTGCCACCATACTCATTCACTCTTGTCCACTCAGCCCTCATTTTCTCATCCATTTTCTCCCACATACTTCAGGAATTGTGTTCACTTGTATGTACTTATGGTGATATTAATGCTTAGATATGCCTAGGTATGAAGATGTTTGTTTGTAGAGGGTTATCACTGCCTATCAGTTACCTTAGTTTGTAAGTTTGTCTTAGTGTGTTTGTGTGGGTGTAGGTGTTTGAGCATAAATACTGGAGGGAGAACATATCTTGACAGGTCAAATAGGGTGCACATCTGTGAAGGAACCATGCCTGTATTTCAGTGATTCTTGAAACGAACTATTAAGAGTAGTACCAGGTTGAATTAAGCCAGTATTAAATATCACATATTATTTAAATCATTTTATTTATGAATGCCCAGAATAGGCAAATCCATAGAGATAGTAGATTAGTGATTGCCAATAGCTGGGGGTGAAGTGAGAGGGCTTGGGAGGAAGTGGGTAGTGATGCTAATTAATAAAAGCTTTTTTTTATGCTGTGACGAAAATGTTCTAAAATAGTGGTGATGATTGTACAGCAATGTGAATATACAAAATCCAATGAATTGTACACTTTTTTTTAATTTTTTTTTTTTTTTTTGAGACAGAATCTCATTATTGGTAGGCGCTGTGACATCACAGCTCACAGCAACCTTCAACTCTTGGGCTTCAGCGATTCTCTTGCCTCAGCCTCCCAAGTAGGTGGGACTATAGGCGCCCACCACAACACCTGGCTATTTTTTATTTGTTGCAGTTGTCATTGTTGTTTTAGCTGGCCTGGGCTGGGTTCGAACCTGCCAGCCTCGGTATATGTGGCTGGCGCTACGGGAACTGAGGCGAATTATACACTTTAAATGGGTGAACTTATGATATGTGAATTTTATTTCAATAAAGCTATACATTGAAGACAGTGAGAGAGAGAATGAATAAGAAAATCAAAATTGTTTCTGCTTCTATCTTAGTTAAGTTTCAGGATTCAAGATTCCACACAAGTAAGTCCCCTTGTCATCTTTTCTCCATCTTTAGTGTTGTTTGTTTTTACTAACAGGGGTGATCCAAATAAGACAGATGGCATCCACTAATCTTAGAACAAAAATAACACGTACACTATGATTACAATCATATAAAATATGCAGGGCAGCACCTGTGGCTCAGTAGGTAAGGCGCTGGCCCCATATAACGAGGGTGGCGGGTTCAAACCCGGCCCCGGCTGAACTGCAATCAAAAAATAGCCGGGCGTTGTGGCAGGTGCCTGTAGTCCCAGCTACTTGGGAGGCTGAGGCAAGAAAATCGCTGAAGCCTAGGAGTTGGAGGTTGCTGTGAGCTGTGTGATGCCACGGCACTCTACCGAGGCCATAAAGTGAGACTCTGTCTCTACAAAAAAAAAAAATATGCAGACAAATAAAGCCTGGAGGGAATGAGGAAAAATGAAATATTAATATTAGAGTAATTAGGCTAGGGACATTCTTTTAAAAATAATGTGATTTTTTTTTTTTTGGTGTTATCAGTAAATAACGCTAGAAGAAAAAATCACCAATCTGTTTCCTTAAAAATTGTTGTAAGGGACATTCAAGAATTGTGTGTCATCAAGGATTGGAATGGACAATAGGGTACAGAGATGGCAATGAAAAACCATGGGCCATATATATTTCCATCTATGTTGATCAAGCCAGTAAGCCAAAAAATATTAATATTTTATTTATTTATTTATTTTTTTTGTAGAGACAGAGTTTCACTTTATCGCCCTCAGTAGAGTGCCATGGCATCACACAGCTCACAGCAACCTCCAACTCCTGGGCTTAGGCGATTTTCCTGCCTCAGCCTCCCGAGTAGCTGGGACTACAGGCGCCCGCCACAACGCCCGGCTTTTTTTTTTGTTGCAGTTTGGCCGGGGCTGGGTTTGAACCTGCCACCCTCGGTATATGGGAACGGCGCCCTGCTCACTGAGCCACAGGTGCCACCAATATTTTAGTATTAATTGCTCTATTAGAGTCCTAAGAGATCACTCTGGGCTTGAATCTCCTTCCTCCTCCCTAGCATCTGCCAGAACCTGGCTTATAGGCAAGGTTCAACTGGAGTCTAGAAATAAATGAGGTTGTCTCCATTAACTCAAGCCCCAGAAAAGCCATTTAAAATTCAAATTCATAATTAGCATTTTTCCATGAGGAAATACATAGTAACTAGTTCTGAATCTATCTCAGTCTAGCCCCAATCTGGAAGGGGTGCATTAAAGGTTTTTTTGTGTTTTTTTTGTTTTTGATTTTTATGATTCAGGGCCTGTTTTTAAGACACTAAACAATAAAGTACAATAAAAATACAAAGTATTAATAGCTCAGTTGATTTTCTTCTTCTTCTTTTTTTTTTTTTTTTTTAGATTTATTTATTTATTTTGCAGTTTTTGGCCAGGGCTAGGTTTGAACCTGCCACCTCCAGCATATGGGGCCAGCACCCTTGAGCCACAGGTGCCACCCCAGCTCAGTTGATTTTCAACTAAGATGCCAAGACAATCTAATGGAGAAAGGTAGGTTTTTTTGTTTGTTTGTTTTAACCTAAGTTGCTAGAACAACTAGAGATCTATGTAGGGGGAAAAATGAACCTAAGCCTTTGAAACACACAAATTAATTTGAGACAGATTAGGGGGACGATAAGAAAAACTTAGAACAAAAAAGCTTCTAGAAGGAAACAGACTATCTTTGCAGCTCTGGGTGGAGGTAAAAATTTCTTGGTCAGGACACACAAAAAAAAACACTAACCATAAAATTTTAAAATTGATAAAATGGAAGCACATCTTTATAAAAAGAAAGCACATCTGCTCATTACAACATCACTGAGAAAACAAGTCAAGCAACAGATTGGATAAAATAAAAATTGCCAATACATACATCTAACAAAAGGTATGTATCCTGAATATATAAAGAACTCCTATAAACAATAAAAAGATGAATAACCCAATGAAAGAACAAGCAAAAGACTTGAACAAATACTTCACAGAAGAAGATATTGTATGGCCAATTAACATATTGTAAAGCATTCAACATCCCCAGTCATCAGGAAAATGCAAAATAAAACCGTAATGAGGTACCACTGTATATCCTCTAGCATGACTAAATTTTTTTTTAATTAAATCATAGCTGTGTACATTAATGCAATCATGGGGTACCATAAAATATTATCATCAAACTGGTTAACATAGCCTTCATGGCATTTTCTTAGTTATTGTGTTAAGACATTTATATTCTACATTTAGTAAGTTTCACATGTACCCTTGTAAGATGCACCGTAGGTGTGGTCCCACATGACTAAAATTTTTTAAAAGGCTGGCAACACTAAAAATACTGAGCAACTGGAATTCATGTATAAGCCACTTTGGAGAAGTGTTTGGCTTTTAATAAAGTTTTTATGTAAAGTTAAACATACATGTACCCTATCATTCAGTAATTCCACATCTAGGTATTTATCAAGAAAAATGAAAAACATGTTCACAAGGACTTAAAATGTTCATAACAGGGTGGTGCCTGTGGCTCAGTCGGTAAGGCGTGGGCCCCATACGCCGAGGGTGGTGGGTTCAAACCCGGCCCCGGCCAAACTGCAACCAAAAAATAGCCAGGCGTTGTGGCGGGCGCCTGTAGTCCCAGCTACTCGGGAGGCTGAGGCAAGAGAATCGCTTCAGCCCAGGAGTTGGAGGTTGCTGTGAGCTGTGTAATGCCACGGCACTCTACCGAGGGCCATAAAGTGAGACTCCGTCTCTACAAAAAAAATAAATAAATAAAATGTTCATAACAACCTATTTATAATAACCCAAACCTGTAAGTAACACAAATATCAAGAGAAAAATTGTTAAGCTGTGGTATATGTATGCCATGGAATACTATTCAGCCATAAAAAAGGATGGAGAATTTACATCTTTTGTATTATTCTAGATGGAGCTGAAACACACTTTTTCACTTTTTTTTTTTTTTTTTGGAGACAGAGTCTCTCTCTGTCTCCCAAGGTACAGTGCTATGGCATCATCATAGCTCACAGCAACCTCAAACACCTGGGTTCCAGCAATCCCCTTGTGTCAGCCTTCCAAGTAGCTGAGACTACAAGCACCTACCACAACACCTGGCCAGTTTTTCTATTTTTAGTAGAGACAGCATCTGGTCTCACTCTTGCTCAGGCTGGCCTGGAACTCCAGAGCTCAGATGATCCATCTCCCTCAGCCTCCCAGAGTGCTAGCATTATAGGTTTCCAGGCCCACCTAAAACACATTCTTCTTAATAAAGTATCTCAAGAATGGCAAAACAAGTATCCAATGTACTCAATACTAACATGAGGCTGGTATAGTATGAAGTAATACATGCCTGCACAAGAGAAAAGCTTACTTTAAGTTGGGGAGAGGAAGTGGAGGGAGGAAGGCGAGAAGAGGAGGGAGGGAGGGAGATTGAAGTGCTCCCCTCTATATGACACAACTCCCGGGTGCTGGATACAACTACAACAGGGGGTTCACCCAACAAATGCAAACACTGTAACCTAATCATCTGTACTTTCATATTAATCTGAAATTTAAAAAAACGAGAGAAATAGATAAACTGGGATATATTCATATAATGGAATACTACTCATTGATTTAAATGGACAAAACACTGAAATGTGCAAAAGAAATGAATCTTAAAAACATTGTTACACTGGGTGGTGCCTGTGGCTCAAGGAGTAGGGCGCCAGCCCCATATACCGGGGGTGACAGGTTCAAACCTGGCCCCAGCCAAAACTTAAACAAAAAACAGGGCGGCGCCTGTGGCTCAGTTGGTAAGGTGCCGGCCCCATATACCGAGGGTGGTGGGTTCAAACTCGGCCCCGGCTTAACTGCAACCAAAAAATAGCCGGGCGTTGTGGCGGGCGCCTGTAGTTCCAGCTACTCGGGAGGCTGAGGCAAGAGAATCGCTGAAGCCCAGGAGTTGGAGGTTGCTGTGAGCTGTGTGATGCCATGGCACTCTACCAAGGGCTATAAAGTGAGATTCTGCTCTATAAAACAAACAAACAAACAAACAAAAACACTGTTACATGAAAGAAGCCAGGCAGGAAAAGGACATAACTACATGATTCCATTTATATGTAATCCGAGACGTGGCAAAACAAATCTATGATGTCAGAAATCTATGGAGTCAGAAAGTAGATGCCTTTGGAGGCAGAATGGGGAAGGTAATGGCTGAAAAGGAGCATGAGGGAACTTTCTAGGATAATAAAAAGATGTTTTCTTATTTTGGTAAAAGTTACAGTATATATAAAATTGTCCTCCTTGAACTGGATATTTAAGATATGTGAATTTTACTGAGTATTAATTATACCTCAATAGAAAAATACAAAGTAGCATTCTGCTTCAAGATATAGGTTAATAATTTTGTTTCAAATGAAATTCCTGAATACCACCCATGTATATTCTATCATTTGGATTATTCACATCTATATTCCTTCATACATGCAAACAGTCTAATAGATTAGAGACACATACAGATAGATAGATATAAGAATGTATGTTCAAGGGCGGCGCCTGTGGCTCAGTGAGTAGGGCGCCAGCCCCATATGCCGAGGGTGGCGGGTTCAAACCCAGCCCCGGCCAAACTGCAACAAAAAAATAGCTGGATGTTGTGGCAGGCGCCTGTAGCCCCAGCTGCTCGGGAGGCTGAGGCAAGAGAATCTTGTAAGCCCAAGAGTTAGAGGTTGCTGTGAGCCGTGTGACGTCATGGCACTCTACCTGAGGGCGGTACAGTGAGACCCTGTCTCTACAAAAAAAAAAAAAAAAAAAAAAGTATGTTCAAGTATCTAATTTTTCATAAATAGCAAATTGAATATGAGTCTTTATAACTTTAATATGCACATTATAAACCAATTATAGGTCCAGTGGAGTTTTCTATTTTCTTTTTTCTTTTTTTTGTAGAGATAGAGTCTCACTGTACCGCCCTTGGGTAGAGTGCCCTGGCGTCACACGGCTCACAGCAACCTCTAACTCTTGGGCTTACGCGATTCTCCTGCCTCAGCCTCCTGAGCAGCTGGGACTACAGGCGCCCGCCACAACGCCCGGCTATTTTTTTGTTGCAGTTTGGCGGGGGCTGGGTTTGAACCCGCTACCCTCGGCATATGGGGCCAGCGCCCTACTCACTGAGCCACAGGTGCCGCCCGGAGTTTTCTATATCATTTGTCTTTCAATATGATTTTATGTTTGTTATTTTTATTTATTTATTTGAGACAATCTCACTTTGTCACCCCTGGTAAAGTAGTACTGTGGCATCATAGCTCAAAGCAACCTCCAACTCTTGGGCTCAAGAGATCTTCTTGCCTCAGCCTATTGAGTAGCTGGGACTAGAGGCGCCCACCGTAATGCCTGGCTAGTTTTTCTACTTTTAGTAGAGATGGGGTCTTGCTCTGGTTCAGGCTGGTCTGAAACTCTTGAACTCAGGCTCTCCACCCGCCTCACCCTCCCAGAGTGCTGGGATTACAGGAATGTGTCACCATGCCTGGCCTGTATTTGTGATTTTAAATGATCTGATTTAAATAGCCGGGCGTTGTGGCTGACACCTGTAGTCCCAGCAACTTGGGAGGCTGAGGCAAGAGAATAGCTGAAGCCCAAGAGTTGCAGGTTGCTGTGAGCTGTGATGCCACAGCACTCTACCCAGGGCGACATAATAAGACTCTGTCTCAAAAATAAAATAAAGGATCTGATTTATAGAACTGAGAAAGTATGTAAATCAGATGTCAGCTAGCAAGATTAATGAGCCATGCTTGCAATCCAGAGAATACCCTCCTCAACTATTCAACAGAGCACACACATATTTAAGATGTAACACAGCCTAAGTACCCTGTTTCCCCGAAAATAAGACATCCTCCGAAAATAAGACCTACTTACAGGAAAGATAAGACGTCCCCTGAAAATAAGACCTAGCGCATCTTTGGGAACACACCTTAAAATAAGACACTGTCTTATTTTCGGGGAAACGGGGTATCAGTGTACATCGGACTGACCCCAGAAAACTTACTAGAAGTCCTTTTTTCCAACTATTTTATAGGATCCTCCTCTATTTTCTTTCCTTTTTATCTTTTCTCCTCCCTCTGTTGGTCGCTATCCAGATATATACATATTTTTGAGACAAAGTCTCACTATGTCACCCTCGGTAGACTGCGGTGGCATCACACCTCACAGCAACCTCAAATTTGTGGGCTTAAGGATTCTCCCCCTTCAGCTTCCCAAGTAGTATCCAGTATATTTTTATCCCCACAGCCTCTCACCCTTCCTATAATATTATTCAGATGTGACTGATTTTCTTTTTGATTTAGGGTATTGCTATGTTGCTGAGGCTGGTCTCAGCCTCCCAAGTTGCTAGGACTATAGCTGTGTGCCACCATGTCTAGTTCTAACTGATTTTCATGTACCTAGCCCACCTCAGGTTCCAGGTTAATACTTTGTATTTTAGTTGTGAGTATATGTCATATATTCTCAAATAGTATAGAAGGTATAGCCTAGGAGAAACAGGGATGGCCAGTGAATAGAAAAAAGGATTGACTTTATTTGTTCCCCACCCCTACAACTGAAGACGACCTTTCCTGAATACCCACCACATGTTTTTATTCTGTATAAATGGCTCAAGTGCTGTGAACTAAACAAGTATACATGCCTAATCCCAAAGAAAGTAAGCTCCCAGACAGGACCTATGTCTTACACAAATTCACCAGGAGCCTGAGCCAGTGCCTTGTATGGGGATGCATACTTGTTGAATTAGTGAATTACTGAATTAATGTGAATGAAAAAAACTGAGAGTAGAAGAGGAGGAAAGAAAAATGTGAGAAGATACAGCAAAGAGAAAGAAGAAAGAGAAAGGAGAGAAAAATCTTTTGTGAAAGAAATTGTTTTTGATAGAGTGAACAGGATTACAGTATCTTTAAAAATTCACAGTTGGAAAAACCATCAATATGTATCTAATATCAATTATCAGCACCTGGGTGGCACCTGCGGCCCAGTGAGTAAGGCACCGGCCCAATATACCAGAGGTGGTGGGCTCAAACCCGGCCCCGGCCAAAAAAAAAAAAAAAAAAAGATCAGCACCAATATTTTAAACACCTTGAAATATCTTTAAAATTTTATCCTCACTCTTGGTATTCAAAATGTGGTCATCACCTACTAGACATACAGATTCTAAATCCTCACTTCAATCCTACAGTATCCTGAGTGATTTAAACATGTTAACATTTGAAAAGCATTGCCCTACACTATTCAGGTCTTTCCCTTGGTACTGAATCGTGTTTCATTTAAATGCACCAGTAAATGTAATCCTGACACTCTCTGAGGCTGAGGCAGATGGATTGCCTGAGCCCAGAGGTTCCAGATTAGCCTCAGCAAGAGCTAGACCGGGTCTCTAAAAGTAGCGGGCATTGTGGTGGGCGCCTGTAGTCTCAGCTACTTGGGAGGCTGAGGCAAGAGAATCGCTTGAGCCCAAGAGAGTTGGAGGTTGCTGTGAACTATGACCCCACAGCACTCTACTGAGAGTGACAAAGTGAGACTCTGTCTATAAATAAATAAATATATATATGCACCAGTAAACGAGAATTGAAAAATCTTTGATTATGAAATCAGTATTTGTATTGGGATTGGACCTGTACTTATTTAACTTCAGGTGAAGTTATATTACAGAGTAATTTGGCCTAATGGGTATATTACAAAACTTAGGAATTAGTCATAAAAACATATGACTAAAGACAATTGAGCAGTAGGTCAGTAACATTCTTAAGAACTCATTTTTGTTCTTAGTTCCTAGCACAGGGCTTAAAATGATTCATGTGGCCAATGTTTCATGAATGAATAAAATAAATAAGTGAATTTTTAAAAATCAGAAATATTTAAAGTTGAAATAATCTTGGGGTCATCTGGTCCAACAATCTCATTTTAAAGATGAGCAAACTAGAAATTCTGAGAGATGCAAAAGCAAAAAAGCTAAAAAGCTAGAATATATTGGAATTCACATTTTAATTCCCTTTTTGTTCCTTTTGTAGGAATATGTTGGGGGATTGTAACTTAGAATTGCTGGCTCTTCGTGAAATGTAATGTAAAAAGGTGCCTAGGACTAGGAAGAAACTAGCAGGAGTAAATAAGCCTGGGCAAAGCTATTTTTTCTAACGCTAATATATTTTTGACAGGTCAATTAATTAATCAATTTAATCTGCCAAAAAATGAATATGAAGAATTTTCAGCGAAAGAAACATGAGCTGCATGAAAATGTTACAAACCAAAACAGACTGCACATAACTAATTTAAATCTCCACAGGCTAATTTCCTGTTGAAGTATGACCTCCTGGGATATGTTTTACTGCAGTGTTACATTACCAGATGACATTTGGTTTTAAGAGAAGCCAAGGGCAAGTTGGAAATGTGATTGCTTAACTAAACTTTACAAACGAAGAAAGAAACTGCGGCTGTTGCCCATTTCTGTTTGTAATCAGAATGCACGCTTGCAGAAGAAACACACAGCCTCTGTAAGCAAAAATACAACGACTCAGTCACGTCCTCAGAACAAACCAACAAACAAACTTCACAGCCGGATCCAGCTGTGCTGCCCAAGAGCCAGGAATTTATTCTAAGACGAGCATAGCTCGAAACGGCGAATGCAAGAAAAGCCAGGTTTCAATCACAAATGGGTGTGCCCTAAGTTTCCACACCCCCACCCCAACTTACAACAAGCAGAAGTCTTTGAAGGAGTCTTGGTGGGGAAGAAAAAAAAAAGACTTTAAGATCATCGTCCCCGAGGTACGCCCGGGTGGGGTGGAGGGAGCCCGCGCGGCCGCAGCAGGCGCCGGCTCCGCGGGAGGGGAAGGGGCCGGTCCCGAACCTGGGGGAGGCCGGGCCCCCGAGTGATTCATCCGCAGCTCCGGGTTTGCGCGCCCCGGCGGTGGGCGACGCCCAGCCCGCCCCACAGCCCCACCCGGGCGGGTTCGCCCTGAAGCAGCCCTCAGCGTACTCCTGCTCCCCAGCAGGGGCCCTTAGAGAAGGAGACCCAAGCTGGGCGGCTGGAAGGCAGCAACCTCTCCCTGTTCGGCCACCATGGCCGGTGCGACTCCCTGTCCCAGCTGCAGACGGACTTCCTGGAAAGCACCGGGCTGGGCTTACCTGACTGGCGCCCGCTGGGGCTGCCGAGCTCTTCACAGACCCGCGGGAACTGCCGGCAGCAAGCAAAGGCTGGGTCCCCAGTACCCGTCCGTCAGCCTGTGTGGGCCTTCCCGGGAGCTGCCCGGTCCTCCGGCAGTGGCTCCCTCGCTCCACCGCGCTGTCGGAGCAGCGAGCGCCCCTTCTTCTTCTAGCGCTTGCGCACGTGCAGCCCGCGGGGCATCCCGGGAGTTGTAGTTCCAGCGAGCGAGGGTGCGGCTGGGTGCAAACTCTGGTCTTTACAAAGGGCAGAAAATTCAACCTTGAGACAAAGCTCGCTACTCTCGGGAAGACCTACCCTTGACCTTCTGGAAGTTACCGATCATATCTAGAGGTTCTTTGGTATAGATTTCCTTTTTACTTTGATCTTTTGTAAAGAGGCACACGGCAGAACTTGCATTGCTCTCTTGGTGTTAATCCAAGGACAAGACATCCAGTCCCTTAAACATGTCATGAAAAAATGATGACAAAGTAAACAAATAAAAGCTAAGGCCCGAGAGGGATATAAGGCAGGCGAATGTTACCTCAAGGGTGTGGCGACCCTAGTAGTTTTCGTAGGTATGCAACCAAGGATGATGAAGCAACAATATTGCCCCTATCTTCCCCAGCAGTGCCTGCCCCTTTCCGGCTTCAGACGTTACTCAGGCTGTAGGGCTGGGCTGATGTAAGTGGGAGAAAAAAATACACGGCAGCTCCAAGGAGTGGTCTGGGCGGATGGGTAGTCTGGAGGGGAAGACAGCGGCCTAGTCAAATGGCTAGGCTTTACATTTTGTAGAGGACTCAGAAGAGGGAACAGCAGTGTCCTTCATTCAGTCATTGGAAATTTTCCTGGCCCGCTCTTCAGGAGCGGAACATCCTCAGTAGTAAAGCCTCTGAAACATTTTTGAAACACCTCTCAAAAATGCAACCAAGGAAGTGAACTGTAGTGCCTACTTGAGGTACATTCCAGTATGGGAGTCGCCTAATGTTAAACCTCTCCTGGCATCTGCTTCTTCCCCATAGAGCAGGGAACACCCTAGTTAAGTAAACACCTTGGAATTTAATGCAACTATCTGATCTTTGGGGATTTTAAAGAGGGGGGGACCCTTTTAAATTGTATTTTAAAATATTCTTAGAAGACAGTCAACACTTTTGCAGATCTTACACCATATTTTCTCTTACATCTTTGTGTGAACCAATTTCTCAAATGTTCTTGGAGATAGAAGCAATTTTATTGTTAAGATACATTTCTGAGAGCAATTTCTAACAGAATTCAGATTCAATTAATATTTGTTACATACTTAATACATACCAAGAACTGTGCCAGCATTTTGTTTATAATATCTCATACAATCCTCCAAATAACCCTAAGCAAAGAGTTACTTAGTATACTTTATATCTGCAGTTGAAAAAAGTAAGACTCAGAAAAGTTAAGTATTTTGCACAAGGTCACATAGCCTGTAACTAGAGATAAAGAAAAGAAACACAAGTATCCTAACTCAAATTCTTTTTTTTTTTTTTTTGTACAGACAGAGTTTCACTTTATCGCCCTCGGTAGAGTGCCGTGTCGTCACACAGCTCACAGCAACCTTCAACTCCTGGGCTTAGGCAATTCTCCTGCCTCAGCCTCCCGAGCAGCTGGGACTACAGGCGCCCGCCACAACGCCCGGCTATTTTTTTGTTGCAGTTTGGCCAGGGCGGGGTTTGAACCCGCCACCGTTGGTATATGGGGCCGGCGCCCTGCTCACTGAGCCACAGGCGCCGCCCCTAACTCAAATTCTAACATTCTTTCCACTGCTGATTAGACTACTATGTCCCTTAAATCTCATCAAATTCTTTAAAGTAAGAAAATCCAGGGCAGCGCCCTGGATTCTTCCCTCCCCCTCTTGCTCTCATCTCAGAGCACAGACCAGAGGGCTCACCTGTAAAGGCCAGCCAGTGATCTGATGCAGACATAATACCAGCTATGAAAAGGTTAACTACCCAGGAGAGTAAGATCCTGGGAAAATCCTCCTGAAATGGAGACAGAGCTCTCTTTTAAAAAGATCATAGTTTATGGGTTGCTATTATTAGCTTATATTTATAAAACACAATTCTTGGAGAAAAAAAAAGAGGAAAAACATGAAATTATATTTATATAAAGGAAAAGGTAAATCCACTAAATACTTGCAGTAGATTAAAATATTCTCTGTCTTCTAGAGGAATAGACAGCCTTACTCACTGCTGTGTGACTTTCAGTGTCATCCTGTAGGCATTTTCAGGCTTTGCTATAATCTAGTGATGAGTTTTTCTTTCTTTCTTCAGACACATGTCAGATTGCAATTGCAAAGCTTAGAAACATGAGTCTTGCTTTGGCCCGTGAAATACAAGGGAAGGTGACAACACAATAGTTCTGGGTGGAAGCTTTAAGAGTCAGTCATTGTTATGTCCCACTAGTGTGCTTGTTCTTTCCCTCCACCAAGAGAAAGAAATATCTTAAGCAGAGGCTGGTCCTTCTGCCTGAATCCTAGAATAAGAAGTTGCATGGTCAGAGCCTCAGCCAAACACAGAAGCCTAATAAAGTAATGTGAGCAAAGAGGAAATTGAGATTTAGGTAGGTTTGTCTCTATTGACTTATCTAGCAAAAGCCGACTGCTGCAGTGCCTCCTTAAAGAAAGTTGCTCTGAAATAGAAGGCCTGGCACCCTCAACCTTCTGTGCTTAATCCCACTTCAAGTAATGGAAAACAGCTGAAGTCCAACGTGCAAAAAAAAAAAAATCTGAAGACTTTAGGTAAAAATATTTGAATAAAGGACAGGCTATGGGTCCTGTTAGTTTTCAGAGCTTGGTTAGATGAAAGTGATTGATAAAAATGACACTCCAACTGTATTTAATGTATTACAAGCCCTAATTAGTGTTATCTTTAAAACTTCCAGCCAAAGTAAAGCATGTCACACTGAATCATCATATGCAAATTAATGCCAGTAGCAATTTTCTTGTTATCAAAGGGTTACTTTAGGAAATAGTTTCTTTGGTGTATGTAAGCACTTAAGAAAAACAGACGCATGTAATTTATAGGACAGCTGAGAAAACTTAAGCTAAAGTCAAACTTGAAACTAAAAGGTAAGGATTTCATATGGGGAGCTTGGAGTTGGTTAAAGCAGTGAGAGGTAAAAATCTGAGAAGACAAACACTATGGCTGGGTGCATATGATTTTATAGAAAGGATTCAAGCAAATTTTTTTGGCTCTAAATGCCCTTTTCTGCCCTTCTCTCTACAGAGAGTCAAATTTCAGCTGAGGTGAGTCAATGACTATGACCCAGGTCCTAAATGGAATGAAATAAAATATTCAAAACTACAAATATTTATATGAAGACCAGAGTTATGGTATGATATAACCTCTACTTACCATTCCTTGTATTGTTTAAATTTTTATAAGCATTAATTGGCTCAAAAAGGATATATTGTTCATACTAAGTTACCTAGCCAACACATTCCCTCTTTATACTTATAGTAACTGTCAACCTATTTCTCTATTTATCTATTGAAAGTTTTAAATATGTGCAATTGTTTCTTTTTGTTTTTCACTAAATATTTATTGATACGTAATAATTATACATATGTATAAGATATGTGTGATATTGTGATACACGCATATAATGAGTCAAGGATCACATCAGGGTAATTGGGATCATCTCCATCACCTCAAACATTTCTCATTGCTTTGGGTTGATCACATTCTACATCTTCTCTTCTAGCTATTTTGAAATATACAAAAAATTAGGCCAGGCATGGTGGCTCATGCCTGTAATCCTCGCTCTCTGGAAGGCCGAGGCGGATGGATCGCCTGAGCTCACAGGTTCGAGACCAGCCTGAGCTAGATCAAGACCCTACGTCTAAAAATAGCTGAGCGTTTTGGCCAACACCTGTAATCCCAGCTACTTGGGAGGCTGAGGCAAGAGAATCGCTTGAGCTCAAGTTTAAGGTTGCTGTGAGCTATAGCACCATGGCACTCTACTGAGGATGACAACATAAGACTATCTCACAAAAAAAAAAAGAAATATACAATAAATTCTGGATAACTACAGTCACCCTACTGTGCTATGGAACACTAGAACTTATTCCTTCTAACTATTTTTAAACCCATTAATCAACCTCTCCTCATTGCTCCCTTAATAATTATCTTAATTGATTTTGACCATAAAGTAAAATCTTTCATAATCAACAATTTTTGCAGCATTTTACTCATCCAATAATTACTATACATTTATACTTTGAAAGAATTTCAACAAACAAATAAGTCAGATAGTCTTCACTCAGGTTAACTTGCTGGTATCTGAAAATGAATGTTCTATAATAATAATAAATCTAAGTGACATACGTTGTCCATGTCAGTGACACTGTAAACTGATAAATGAATAACTTTTATGAACATATAAACACCAACCTTGCTGAGGTTCAAAGATGATGGAAGTAATACTGAAGCTTTCTGAAAGCTGAGACTTGAAGCCAAGGCCAAATAATAGATCTTTTGCCAAATACCAAGACATTTTGTCTAATGTCACTTAAGATAGAGCTAGCTTTTAGGCAGATGCATTGCATTTCTCATTTACATTAAGCTTTTCAACAACTATAACACCAAAATCTCTATCTACACAGATGTAAGGTTATACTTTCCTATCCCATCTTTTTTTTTTAGCTGGTTGTTTGGAGTAAAAGTAGAAAACAGTACTATTGCTTCTGTTAAATTGTATCTGATCACACACTGGCTTGATATTTTTGAACCTTAGAATTGCTTGTCCCCACCCAGTGATTAACAAGTGATGACTTGGGGCGGTGCCTGTGGCTCAATGGAGTAGGGCACTGGCCCCATATGCTGGAGGTGGCGGGTTCAAACCCAGCCCTGGCCAAAAACCACAAACAAACAAACAAACAAACAAAAAAAAACAAGTGATGACTTTATCACTATTCTGTTAGTATTACTTTCAAATAACTGATAAACTGCTAATCAAGACATGTCAAGGAAAGATCTCTGTGGTTGTTAAGCACATCTGGTTGAAATTATTACAGTCATTATAATCAAGGGTAAAAAAAGACTCTGTTTGACTAGTTAGCTGCACTGTTATGCAGTCCATATTTTACAAGAATGTCATGAGACTTTGTTAAAATATCCTGTGGAACTCCAAATAAAGTGTGTTCTTTTGACTTTTCTTTTTTAGACAATTTCACTTTGTCACTCCCGGTAGAGTGCCATGGCACATAGCTCACAGCAACCTCAGACCCATGGGCTCAAGCGATTTTCTTGCCTCAGACTCCCAAGTAACTAGGATTACAGGGGCCAGCCACAATGCCCAGCTAGTTTTAGAGGTGAAGTCTTGATCTGGCTCAGGCTGGTCTTGAACCTGTGAGCTCAGGCAATCCACCTGCCTTGACTTTTGACCTTACTCTTAAGATTTCCTCAATGAGGTTGCTGTGAGCTATGACACCATGGCACTCTACTGAGGGCGACAAAGTGAGACTCTGTCTCAAAAAAAAGAAAAGAAAAAAAGATTTCCTATCCTTTTTTCTGAGTGATTTTGTGCTGGTTTTTAAAGATTGCTGCTTCATGTTCCTTACAAACTACTGAAGTGACCAATATACTTTTCTAATATTTTGCTCAGGATCAGGAAGTCCAGTGATCTACAATTTGCAGAATCCCCTCCCCACTACTACACCTTTTGAATCATACACCTGCCTGATTTTCCTACACCATCTGCCCGACTCAGGTTGGCTGCACCTGAAGCATAGCCCAACCTTATGCAAGCGCACAGACATCTAGTTCCTACTGAGCTCCTGGGATGTGTGGGACACTTCCCAGGGGCTGTGGGCATCTGAACATGTTCCCTGATTGGTGGAGTGGGCAGTGTGTTGGTAGCCAGGGCAGAAGGGATGTAGGGTACCACTTTTTACAGCCATAGAAAAAGGCTGAATTATCAAGCCTAGAGAAATCTGTCCATTAAAGGGTCAAGTCTAACATAAAACAGACCTAAAAGTCAAGGAGTTGCTCCAGAAGCCAAACTGCCAAGTCCAAAAGAGAGGACCTCAGTAGGCAGAACAAACAAAACAAGTGGAAACATTAGGGAAATCATAAGGATCTGAGCTAAATGAGAAGGTCGGCCAGGCATAACTTCTGAGTCAGCTTTATCTTGTTTGCATTCAAGTCTTGGAGTGAGGGGAGAGGACCTGTCTGTGTCAGAACAGAATGGACAGTGAAAATTAAATAGATTCATTCAATCCCATTTAAATTCTTGTTTTTTTTTTGGTAGAGACAGAGTTTCACTTTATGGCCCTGGATAGAGTGCCGTGGCATCACACAGCTCACAGCAACCTCCAACTCCTGGGCTTAAGCAATTCTCTTGCCTCAACCTCCCAAGCAGCTGGGACTACAGGCGCCTGCCACAACGCCCGGCTATTTTTTTGTTGCAGTTTGGCCAGGGCTGGGTTTGAACCTGCCACCCTCGGTATATGGGGCCGGCGCCTTACTGACTGAGCCACAGGTGCCGCCCCTCATTTAAATCCTTAATTTTATTGTATTTTTTATTTTTTGAGACAGAGTCTCACTCTGTCACCATGGGTATAGCACTATGGTGTCATAACTCGCAGAAACCTCAAACTCTTGGGCTCAAGAGATCTTCATGCCTCATCATTCTAACTGGTACACAGGTGCCGACCACAACACCCCACCCCGCTAGTTTTTCTATTTTTCATAGAGATGGGGGTCTCACTCTTGCTCAGGCTGGTCTCAAGCTCCTGAGGTCGAACAGTCCATCCACCTTGGCCTCCCAGGGCGCTAGGATTACAGGTGTGAGCCACCTGCTGGGACCCATTAAATTCTTGACATTGTCAGCATAAAATGGAGAACTTTGCTGGCATTAATATCCTTGGATATTTATTTAGGTTAGAATTTAGGACAGTCATACCTAAGTGCCTTCTGTCTAACTGTTCTAAATAGTTTTACACATTAGGCTTCTTAATAGTACTACTGTGAGGTAGTACTATTACTTGTTTTACAGATGAAGAAATTAGGGCTTGGGAATTTGCATAAATTTATACAATAGAAGTGAGATTTGAACCAGGCAAGTTTGACCTGAGGCTGCACACTTGTAACCTCTATTCATTACAACCCAATAGACTGACAGGGAGAATACTGTAATCAAAATAATTATCATACTTCCTTGTCCAAGAGAAGGTGTGAAGCAGCAAATATAGAAATTAGACATAGGCCCTTTATGGTTCTTAATTGGACCTCAACATCTGCCTCAACTAGGACATCTAAGGATGGGAGTTGGGACAGAGTTCAGCAGGAAGTTCAGAAGATAGTTTTTCCTATTTTTCAAGGTCAAACCTTTACAATGTAACTTTATCACTTTCAGTGTTTAGTATTACATATTCCTAGAATAGCTACAAAAAGATGTATTTAACAATGTAAATCTAAAGGTAATGTAAAAAAATTCAAGGTAAAATGGTGAACTCAGTTGGGTTACCTATATTCCTGCTTCCATTTATTCTAACAAATTTTAACTATTTAGCCAAATGTATGCATTTTTCTTTGGTAACAAGTTCTCATTTTTCCCTGTTGTGGCTAACTGTGGCTGTCTACTTCTTTTCATCTTCTTTGTAATAAGGGCACTTTATAGTTCCATCTGCAAATGTGCTCATCTAATAAGGGCCTAATGCCAAGCATTTATTTTATTTATTTATTTATTAAATCATAGCTGTGTACATTGATATATTCATGGGGCATCATTCACTAGCTTCACAAACTGTTTACCAAGTTTCACATATACCCTTGTAAGATGCACCGCTGGTGTAATCCCACCAATCCTCTTCCCTCTACCCACCTCCCCCCCTCCCTCCCCTCCCTTTCCCCCTTCCCCCTATTCTTAGGTTGTAACTGGGTTATAGCTTTCATGTGAAAACCCTAAATTAGTTTCATAGTAGGGCTGAGTACATTGGGTACTTTTTCTTCCATTCTTGAGATACTTTATATGTTCCAGCTCCATCCATGTAAACATGAAAGAGGTAAAGTCTCCATCTTTCTTTAAGGCTGCATAATATTCCATGGTGTACATATACCACAATTCATTAATCCATTTGTGGATCGATGGGCACTTGGGCTTCTTCCATGACTTAGCAATTATGAATTGGGCTGCAATAAACATTCTGGTACAAATATTTTTGTTATGATGTGATTTTTGGTCTTCTGGGTATTAGAGGGATTACAGGATTGAATGGCAGATCTATTTTTAGATCTCTAAGTGTTCTCCATATCTCTTTCCAAAAGGAATGTATTAATTTGCATTCCCACCAGCAGTGCAAAAGTGTTCCCTTTTCTGCACATCTGCACCAACATCTCTGGTCTTGGGATTTTGTGATATAGGCTAGTCTCACTGGAGTTAGATGGTATCTCAAAGTAGTTTTGATTTGCATTTCTCTGATGATTAAAGGTGATGAGCATTTTTTCATATGTCTGAAGGCTGCGCGCCTGTCTTCTTCAGAGAAGTTTCTCTTCAAATCCCTTGCCCAGCCTGCGATGGGATCCCTTGTTCTATTCTTGCTAGCCAAGCATTTATTTTAAAGAGACACTTTCTACAATTTTGCCAGATTAAAAACAGTCTTTGCTTTTATTTTGAGGGCGGCGCCTGTGGCTCAGTCGGTAGGGCGCCGGCCCCATATACCGAGGGTGGCGGGTTCAAACCCGCCTTGGCTGAACTGCAACCAAAAAAAAAAAAAATAGCCGGGCATTGTGGCGGGCACCTGTAGTTGCAGCTGCTTGGGAGGCTGAGGCAAGAGAATTGCTTAAGCCCAGGAGTTGGAGGTTGCTGTGAGCTGTGTGATGCCATGGCACTCTACCAAGGGCCACAAAGTGAGACTCTGTCTCTACAAAAAAACAAAACAAAACAAACAAAAAAAAAGTCTTTGCTTTTATTTTGAAAGGAAAGTTTATTAATTCCCATATTCTTTACATTTCATTTGGAAATATCATTCCAGACACAAATAGATACATTATATCTTTGAAAGCAGAAAGATCTGAATGAATTAAAACAGTTGACATTTACCTTAGCATTAGGTCTGGCTGGCTGATTCCAAAGGTTCAAAAATTGCACCTATTTGGGCCAACTGGGGGCTTTGATAATTATGAGGGTAAAAGTATTTCATACATTTTGTTTTTACCACACATCTTACTTTCTACACAAGGCTCAACTTCACATTTAAAAGGCGAATTAGTCTTTAATCCCCTAATCAATAATAGTCTACCTTTGATTAAAAAGTTTCAAATGAAAAATGAAACTATGTGGATTTCTCTATAACTATGTGCATTTAGCCAAGTAAATGTTACCAATAAAACCTAAAACAGTTTACAAAAGTATTATTTCCTTTGTTGTGTTCAAAACAATACAGGTACACATAAGATCACACATTACAGGCATCTGAATTGGTAAAACGTTACAGATTAGTGGCATGCAAGTATTTTACATTTTTAAATGCAATGAACAATGCTGCTTATTCATTTTCCTTCAACAGATGAAACAGAATTAAGATAAAGCAAACTTAGCCCTGGTCTAAACCCAGATTAAGGTAATTAAAACATAATTATTTCATGTGTATAAGGTTTTATTTTTTAAAAACCAAAGTGGCAAAGATAAGAATTTTAGGTCAGGATAACTTCTTTCTGAACTAAAAGATTGTCACTGGCAACATTTGGTACTAAAATAAAAGTTAGTTTTCTTTCTGTCCACCTCATTTCACCATATGGTCAATTCCTGTCTGCCCACATTTAGCTCCTCCACCGGCAAGTTTCCAGTCCTGGGCCAGCATCTCTCATCTGCACAGCGCACTTCTGATTGGCTTCTGTGACCCAGTCAACACGTGCTCAGAAACAAGCAGACGGAAATCTTAAAGAAAAGCCTATGAAAAGGACGCTACCTGCTGTGCTCAGTATTCCCTCTTCTTTTTCCCTACTGCTTCTGAGGAGAAAAATAATTGTGTATTTTGAAATAGCCTCTCAGAAAAGGCTACTCATCGACAACTATTCTGAAGACAGTACAAACTGCTGAAGAAGAACAAGTAACCGTCTGTAGAATATTCAGATCTCTTTCTCTAAACAGAGCCTTCTGGAGAGAAAGGAAGCTCCAGGGGAGGTGTCACTCGTCATGTTCGGAGGCAATGAAAATGACTTAGAATCACAGGGTCATAAAGTTTGGGAGCAGGAAGGGACGTCAGGGAGCATCTAAGCCACCACTTCACGAAACGAGGACAAGATAGATTAGGAGTGTTGCCCAGAGTCACAGGTAGCTGGCATCCAAATGAGTATTGTTTCCCCAAAATATTACATGGTGGCAAAGTCAACTCTTATGGAGCTGGAGGATAACAATTATTAAGCACCTACTATGTACAAAGCACCTTACTAGGTGGTACTGAAAATACAAAGATTTATGAAACCTAGTGCTTATGGAAGTCCTGTGGGCCATGCTTCAGTACCTCTCACAGCAGAGATAATACCGACCAGGGCTGAGTTTGCTGGTGATAACAAGGCAGCTGCTGCCCTGGAGAACGGATCTCACAACAGGTGGTACTTTCTCCACTTCACCATCAGAGTTAGTGCCTGTTACACAGCTGCTAGGCATGAAAATTCTTTGAACCATAGGACAATTTTCTTTCCTAGGCCTTCAATTATGCCTGAAGTCTTAGCCTCCCCCACTCCCAGCAGTGACAGGAAGGCAGTGGTGTGTCACTCTCCCTCAGTTCTTAGTTACTGTTTGTTTCCTCCATGTGTCCAGTCTTAGGTCTTCTGCAAGGTTCTAACCATTTCCCAAGGCACCAACACAGTGACCCAAGAAAATACCCCACCATATACATCACTGGTATCTTTATAATAACACCCACTGCCCTCATCAACCACCTCTTTCACCTCTGTGTGGATAGTGAAAAATTCTAGTCCTCTACGTCATATCCATGTCTCAATTCTCCATACGCCAGAAGATGTAGAAGATGTAATTGTTGGTCAGCATAAAACAGATTCAAGAGGCAGTGAGAACAGCCAATTGTTAATAAAAATGATCTCCCACTTCTGATAGCACTCTCCAGTTTAGATAGTATTTTCATTCAATTATTTGATTATATTCTCACCACAACTCTGTGAGGTAGTTAGTGAAGGTATTCCCCTTTGATAGCTGCAGAACCTTAGGCTTAAGAGCCCAATGGCTCACCCAAAGTTACCCTGCTAAGAAAGTATGGAGCCAAGTGTCCAAGTTTCTTGACTCCAAATCCAGTGCTCTTCTCCTATATAGTCTATAATTGGTAGGCAATAGAATGAATTGCCCGTGATCATACACCTGCTAAGTGTTGGTAATGGGATTAGGATTCAATCTCCAAATCTGTAGGTATGGTGCCATTTCACCATACCTGCTGGCTGAGCCAATGTGCTCGGAATAACTACCATGGAAGATACCAGAGAAAAGTCTAGTTAGTTACTTACTCTTTTCTATCTCTATGTCTTCAACTTGTCCTTTATCCTCCCCCAAGTCAACAACGTATCCCAACTCTCATAATCTCTGGTACACGTGCTATTCTATTCGTGAACAGTATCCAGATTCAGGTTACAAACTTGCAACTCCTTCTCCATCTAGTGATTATTCAATCATTGCTGTTACCGGGGGATGGGAAGGAGGTAAGCTGACCAGAGCTCAGTTCTGCTACTAAACAAATTTAAGCCTTTAATTTCCATCCTCCTTCCCCACCTCAGTCAGGCCCTCCACTTTACTAAACTCCTGAATCACAAAGTAAAACTCAATCTGATCTAGAATCGGAGAGCAAGAAAGCAGTGAATATACATCCTTGAGTTTCCAGGCACTTTTCTCTGGTCAGTGTTTCAGGAGGCCCAGTTGTGTGATTTTCATGCAGGAGGCTCAGCTCCATGCTTCTGAGCACTCCCTCACCTTCCCTTTGTGTGTGTGGGGGGGGTGTCTCAATTCTTTATCTTTGGGGATGGAGGGAGTAGAAGGGATATTGGAAATGAGGAGCAATAAAGGAAGGTAAAGGGAAATTGCTAGTGGAAGGCAGAGCTAGGACATTTCCTCTTAGCTCTCTGCTCATTAAAATGAAAACAGCTATTATGGCACGGTTAGCGGAAGAGGGGAAGGAAGCTTTGGGATCATGACTTAAAACCTGAGTCCAGAAACAGTCCTATCTAGTATAGGTAACATACCACAGAACCCAGGGTTCTCAACTTCCCACTTCCTGCCCATTTTTGCTGATACTATACATATCTGAACTAAAGATCGGATTTTCTTTGCAAAAAGGCACTCAAATCTCCTCTCCAAACCCAGGAACACATACACAATGATATTCATCTGGATTCTTAAACTTCTTTCACTGTGGCCAAGGAGAGGGCAAACGTACATCCTGTCCATGAAAAAGGAAATATCTACAAATGCCTTTGTAAATTCCAAAGGGCTATCTTAGATTTAAAGCATGCTGAGGCTTAACACTGGTTTTAAGCATTTGCAGTTTGAGTATCTGAAATGTTCCCTTGGCAGTTATTCAGAGGACACTGGTTTTTCTACAGCTGGTGCCCTGTCAGGGGGTCATGTTGCCATGGGAAGAGAAGCAGCTGTTCTTTTGGGATGGTGTGCCAGCCTTCCCTTAGGGAAAATGGTTACAGGAGTACAGGCACTGGGATAATATCTGAGTGTTTAAATGGAGATGGGCTTTTATTGTAAGGTGAGCTGTGTGCACCTCCAGGTTAGCGATTCCCTGTCTAACTAGGGCCCACAGGAACTCAGACGAGGGCAAGGCAGGCGGATGCCTCCTTCAGTCAATCGTCCAGATGTTCACAAAGACTCCACTACAGTATTTAGTGATCTTTACGCACAAAATATTCACATACAATGTGTCCTACCAAGATGGAAGGAAGGGCCTTAATCATGTTGAGGATAAAATGTTATACACTTTAGGCAGATGTACAGACTTGGTGCAGAAACAATTAAATGATCTCTAGGCTTCTAATATAAATTTCCTCAGAATCATCCTCCACACAGCTATGAAATGTAGTGGTTGGTCACATAATCTGCAAACTCCAGGGAGTAATTTCATATTTAACCTGGGCTTGCAGCAACTCTAAAAAGGGCAAGGGAAGTGGGGCTGGGGAGAGAGCATCTCCCTTCAATCAGTTGTCCAGATGTAGCCAGATACCTAGTTCGCTATCTGACAACACACACACACACACTCTTATTTACATTATACCTTTCAAAGGTGAAAGTAAGGATTTAATCACACTGATGAGGATGAAAGAGCTTCTGTTACACATACTTTAGGCGGATGAGAGAGAGATGGAGTGTTGGACTAATCATATGATTTCTAGACTTCTAAAATTCACCTCCTAAAAGTCCTCTTCCACATATGCTGTGAGAGGTGTTGGTGATATGAGTTTGCAAGTCCAGGTGAGTGACTGTACAGTTCATGTGGACCTGAACAACTCTAAAAGGGGAAGGAGAGTGAGAAAGTGGTCCTGAAGGGACCTTCAGGGACCTTCTCCCTTCAATCAATTGTCCAGATATTGTCAAACATCCAAATGTATCTGGCAAATTACATACATATAAAAATATTTTATATACATTATGCCCATCACAATGGATAATTAAGGGTTAGGGTGGCGCCTGTGGCTCAAAGGAGTAGGACGCCGGCCCCATATGCCAGAGGTGGCGGGTTCAAACCCAGCCCCGGCCAATAACTGCAAAAAAAAAAAAAAGAAAAAAGATAATTAAGGGGTTAGTTGTGCTCATGATGATGGAGGAGCTGCCACTTAAACACTTTGGGCAGATGAAGCCCGGGACTAATTCAATAATTGCTAGGCCCCCCAAAGTGTATGTTTACCTTCCAATACCCATCTTATGTGAATACTCACAGAAATGTCATCTTTCAAACTACCTCAAAAACACACATAATAAAAATTGATTAGTAATAAACATTTGATTTCATAGACTATCACACGTGATTCAACTATTTTACAAGCTAAAAACAGGGTTATCTTTTCAATAATGTCCCATTATCTTTCTTTTTCTTTTTCTCTAAAAAGTTCTTTTGCTTCAGAACTGTTTTATTTAGTAAAACTTGAGTGTTCACATCTTGAACATCTCTTGTTCCTCATTAGAAGGAAAATACTGTTCTTAGAGAAGTCCTAGTAAATAGTTCTCCTGGAGGCTGAAATTCTTTTTTTTTTTTTATTGTTGGGGGTTCATTGAGGGTACAATAAGCCAGGTTACACTGATTGCAATTGTTAGGTAAAGTCCCTCTTTTTCTTTTTTCTTTTTTTTGCAGTTTTGGCCAGGGCTGGGTTTGAACCTGCCACCTCTGGGATATGGGGCCAGCGGCCTACTCCTCTGAGCCACAGGCGCTGCCCTCCATTATCTTTCTTTAATACTGTTAACAGCTGCTTATACAGAAGAAACAGCTATTATTGAATTCTGATTTTTCTTCTTGCTTTCTGCCACAGTGGACTGCTTTAACCCCCAGTCTATAGAACTCTGGAGACACAGGGAACACTCTGTAAGAGTTCTTAGGTGTCGAGGCAAGAAAAAAGCGTTACATAGAGGCAGGTCAAGGACTCAGCATTTAAATAAGTTTGTAACAAATCCAAAGGGGAGAAAAACGTTCTTTCCTTTGGCAGCATGGTAACCAAAACATATGTGTATCAAAAAGGGATTTTGTTAATATAGTTTCACTCAGTGGTGTGCTGATGAATGTTCATCAGCCAGCAATCTAGAGGGAGAGAAAAAAGCCTCAATTTCTAAAACATTGCTTATATCTGTGGTGTAAGTACTCCCACTATGGCCAATTTCAAGCTACTAACAAGAAATTAGTGAACCTGGAGCTGGAAAGAGATGCGACATAGCATACTATTAGATACTGTTTCCACCATACAGACACAAGGGATGCAAATAATCTCAAGAGCATTAAAGATGGTAAAATACTGGCTGGGCATGGTGGCTCATACCTATAATCCCAGCCCTCTACGAGGCCAAAGTGAGAGGATCACTTGAGCTCAGGAGTTCAAGACCAGCCTGAGCAAAAGTGATACCCTGTCTCTACTAAAAATAGAAAAATTAGTCAGATGTGGTGGGTGCCTATAGTCCCAGTTACTCAGGAGGCTGAGGCACTCTAGCCCAGGCAATAGAGTGAGACTTTGTCTCAAAAAAAAAAAAAAAAGGAAAAGAGATAGTAAAATGTACTATATAGTATTTTTTAATACAGCATTTATTACTTTTGTCCTTAATATTATTCATTTAATTATAAGTACATACCATCTAAAACATTTTTTAAAGACATAGTGTCTCCCTGCCTTGCCCAGGTGTGTCTTTAGCTCCTGGGCTCAAGTGATTCTACTGCCTCAGCCTCCTAAATAACTGGAATGACAGGTGCACATCACCACTCCCAGTTTCATTTTAATTTTTAATAATGGTTGTGTTGAGCAAACAGTTTGCAAACATTCTTGAAAATCTAATAATTGGCAAGCCTATACAAGTCAGATCCAACACCCCATACATAAATGGGTGAGAGGAAAGGAAAAATCAGATGGAAAAGTAGCAAATAATATTTACTACGCTTTTTAGATAGATAGGGAGATGTAGTGGTAAACTTAGAGTTCCAGCAGTGTCAGAAGGTTCTGCTTATTATGTCCTCAAAAGTATAAAAAAATTCCCAAGAAAATGAGATGTTTCAAAGGACTTTAGAGACACTTATAATACAGGTTTATGTCTGGCATACATTTTGGGGAGCCTGGCAATCATGAAATTAGCCTAGGGCTTCCTCTTCATATCTGCCCAAAGTATTTAAGTGGTAACTACTTCATGATCATGGGCAAAATTAATCCTTTATTATCCATTGTGATAGGGCATAATTTGATAAGGGCTATCCTAAACAGATTCCATGTGCTTTACAAGCAAGATGGAATAATGTATTAATTATTTTCTCATTAATTTGTTTTATTGCAACCAAGCAACTCGGGAATACTCAGTAAGTAAAATTCTGGATCAGGCCCACCCTCTGCCTGGGTCAGCAATCTCTTTAGCTCCAGGAAGTCACCAACACGAGGGATGCCATCATTATAGGGCTCAGATACAGAATAAAGAAGACGAAAAAGAACATACTGGAAGGAAGGGAGGAGAGAAGGAAGGAAGAGGGAGAGAGGTTCCTTAGGCAGAGTCAGAGTTCCACCAGGCGCCAAAGGCTATAGTTAACCATCTCCTTAGTTTAGCAATGATGCGTTACAGTGCTATACTAAAAGATCAGTGCACACTACAAGGCAATCATCTCGCTGCACCTTCACAGGCTTTATCTTGGAGATGAAACACATCTGGATAAGTAATAATTCAAATTTTTTCTGGATGTTTGCAAATATCTGGATGGATCATGCCATACAGACAAAAATCTGTATAATTCAACCGAATGCTCATATTTTATCCTGTGATCTTGAATAAAAGCAATGAATGCTTCTAAAATTTGCCAAACTAACGCAATAATTTGTATCAGATAACCTTGCTGACGTGCAATTCTTATTGTTTTATGAGGAATGTACTCTTATTAAAAACTTAAAAATAATCCTATCACATCTGAAAAACTTTAAAATTGCTTTGTAAGTACTTATTCATTAGAATTGTGTTGGATGGATTCAATCTATGTTGAATAGTCAATAAAGGTAGGTGTGCTAATTCATTTTGTTACCTGCAAGTCTGGATTGAAGCTACCTTTGTGGGTTAATAAATATTTTATGTTTATTTGCTAATGCTGTGTTAAAGTGTCAGAATGTTGTCTTGCTTTATAAAGATTGTACCACTGATCTTTAATTAGGGGAGTAGGTGCATTTAGTGATATTTTTTCCTGGACTTAAGAGAGAATTTGTGCTAAGTTGGTCACATTTTCTCATCCAGTGAAGATTGGCAATTTAAAGTGGTCAGCAGAACACTTCTGATATATTTAGCCTAACTCAAAGCTACGCATGTAAACAGAGATAGGCCTCTATCATAATCACAGTTACAAATACATATTATATACTAAATACCTTTCAGTAATTAAAAAAATGTTTATGTAAGAAAGCCCCATATGAAAGTGGTTAAAATCATTTCCAACTGTTGTCACGCTCTAAGATCTTCATCAGTCCATGGGTCAAGTTGCCAGAGGTGCCCACGTGCAAATAAAACAATTATATATATTAAAAAATCCAAGATAAATAAGTAGTGCTAAAAAAGAATAACAATTAAATTATTAGTTGTGTGACGAACGGAAATGAACAACCTTTGATAATATGGTCCCCATGGGGAAGGAGGGAAGTTTTTGTTTGCTTGTTTTTAAATGGCCGCAACGTGGTGAGACTTCACCTCTTCTTGGGTAAGTTTACCTTCGGTCTCCTTCAACTCTCTTCTTACGCACTAGGTAAGAAAGAAAGAAAGGTTTAAAAAGATAAATTGAAGGACTATTCCTTAAATTCCAAATAAATGACAGCAATCACAAAAAATAGCAATCACACACACTTGAGGACACGGTCAGCTCGAATTTCCTTCTTTTTTTTTTTTTTTTTTTGAGACAGAGTCTCACTATGTCTGTCACCCAGTAGAGTGCTGGGGCGTCACAGCTCACAGCACCCCCAAACTCTTGGGCTCAAGCGATTCTCTAGCCTCAGTCTCCCAAGTAGCTGGCACTACAGGCGCCCACCACAACTCCCAGCTGTTTTTTGTTGCAGTTGTCACTGTTGTTTAGCTGGCCCTGGGCCGGGTTCACACCTGCCAGCCTTGGTGTATGTGCCGGCATATACAGCAAGCAAACACAGTGTAACCACTGTGTGGGTGTGGAGCAGTGAGCTCAAATTTAAATACTCAATTTACTAGGACGATGAATGGAAATGATAATATAATCCAGTGTCTGAGAGAGTTTACAATTTCAATAAAAATATGTCTGATAGTTGGGTGCTTGCCTGTTAGAACTTTCCTAAAAACAAAGCCCAAAATAGAACCATGAAACAACACACTCCTCAATATATACATATATATATATTTTTTTGTTGTTGCAGTTTTTTTGGCCAGGGCTGGGCTTGAACCCACCACCTCCGGCATATGGGGCCAGCACCCTACCCCTTTGAGCCACAGGAGCCGCCCACACACTCCTCAATATTTCATGGTCATTTAACCACAGCTCATCATCTTCACAGCTTCTGTGCAACTTAGTCCCCAGCTGGCTTTAACTAATTCCTTAGGTCAACTGAATCACAATCTATGTTTCTGATTATGGGTTGAAAACCAGGAAGAAAATAGAACCTCAAAGTTTCTTTTATTTTTTTCAATTTTTTGTTATTTTTAAAACTTTATAAATTTATTTATTATTATTTTTGAGACCGAGTCTCACTCTGTAGCCCAGGCTCTAGTGCCAATGGCATCATCACAGCTCACAGTAACCTCAAACTCTCGGACTCAAGCGATCTTCCTGCCTCGTGACAGTTGCCTACCACAGTACCCAGCTAATTTTTCTATTTTTAGTAGAGACAGGGTCTCATTCTTGCTCAGGCTGCTCTTGAACTCCTGAGCTCAGCCTCCCAGAGTGCTAGGATTATAGGCATGAGCCACCACACCTGGCCCAGAAGCTCAAACTTTCTAAACCTCTTCTAAACAAAAACTCTGAAGTGTCAATGTTTTTTTGCAGTTTTTGGCTGGGGCTGGGTTTAAACCTGCCACCTCCAGCATATGGGGCCGGTGCTGCCCAGATGATGTGTTTCAAACAGCAAGCAAACTCAGAGATTAAGTTTCCCTTAAACTGGTACTTAGGATCAAAGAAATTACCCAGACTCTTTGTTTCCCAGTTTCTGCAACCCTCTTCACTTCAGCTCTTTTGGTCACAAGAAAGAGCTACTTAAAGCTTCCTAGACTTGGCAAAAAAGTGCCCTGGCTGTGGTCTTGGCCCAAAGCACCACTTCAAAAAGCCCAGCCTGCTACTGCGGGAAATTAGACAAAAGCTGTTGCCCCTAGTTGTTACTTCTTGGGTTCAGGATTGCCTCTCCATTTCCTTCAAACCTCTAGTTTGTCCTGTTTTTCTTTGGTCTCTATGTTGTTCAGACACGGGCCCAGTATGCTTTTCCCAGGCGCCTTCTGTCGGCTGCTTCCACCCTGCCCTGAAGCCCTATTTGCTGGTTTGCCTCTTGGCTTCAACCTGTGCACCCCACAGGCAAGTGACGCACATGCCACACCAGCTTCTTGATGCCACACAGTGCACCTCAGCTGGGCCTCAGGGTCTTGGCTAAGCATGTCTGAGCAGGGAACTGGACATTCACCCTTACTTGCCTCTGGTTCTAACCCTTAGCTTCCACCTTGTTCACTAAATGAATCTTCTTGGCCAGCACTGTACTTAGTGGAACACCTTGCTCAGTTCCCCTGTCCAAGGTCTCACATTCTGTCCCTGAACCTCATAACTGCAGCTGAAAGCTGCTTTTGGCTAACTGCTGGCCAGATGGCCTGTCAACTCCTCAATGTCCTTTGGCTATGCTGCTCCAGGCGTCAGCAGTTTCCCCAGAACAAGCTTTCCCAGTCTGTTCCATCCTTCTGTGCTATGATTGACTAGGATGTGCCTCACCTCATCCTAATGGAAGAAATGACAGGGATCCTCTGTAAAACCCAGCAAGGGAAAATGAGAGGGGCTAAATGAAAAAGCCACTTCTAAGTTTAACTGTTACAATGTAGCTCTACTAGTCTATTCCACAGGTAAGGTATCCAAGTATCAGACATACCCATATCTAAATCTAAGTACCAAAGCAGTCAGAAGTCAAACATAAGTAAACTCAGAATTTCCAGGACCATTTTCCGGTGCAGATAACAGAGAGTGATTACATATAAGAAATAAGTAAAGGAAAAGCAAATGCACAAAAGAAATCGAGCAAAAAGGTCAAAGGCTATCTTGGAAAAAGAATAGTTCTTTCTGTGAAAATGTTATGGTACAACTAAAACACTGTGAGGACATGAGTAACCGTAAGCACATGACAACGTGCCTTTCATGAAGGACTAAGTGACACCAAAGGTCAATGGAATAGAAAAGCCCTATCCGTGAGATGTTGCATCTGAAATGGAGACGAGAAAGCTCGCCTTGTAAACAGCACAGATTATGGCTGCATTACCCAGGTCATTATTCTTTGTGATGGCAGCTGCCACCCTTGTCCGTGGTCCTTGCTTGGTAAACTGATATCCAAACTTGAGGATTCTTGAATTCTCTTCCAGCATCTGGGCAATTTCCATCTCTACAGCTGTTCCCAACTGCTGCCTCTGGTTGCCGGTGCAGACACACACACAGGACGGCCAAAAAGGAAAAGGAATGGTTACTTGCACAGGAAAGCCAAGATCCCAAAGTTCCTAATTAGAAGGGTCAGTGTCACTTCACATATTTTCTCCCATAGACTCATTTGAGTCCTGTTCCTTGTCTAGAAGCAAAATCCAACAGTCAGCTGAATCTGCTGGTTTACTGTGCTGAACAAACTAAGCAAGTCATTGGAAAGGACGAGGTCAGAGATAAAGTTAAACAAAATTAATGTTCAGTGTTTCCAATTCACCGTGTATCTGTGGTTTAAAAAAAAAATGACAGGGTATTTTTAATAGTAAAACTATATTATAGCAGCCAGCCCAATTACTAAATTATTAATTCTAGGATCCATAGATAATTAAAGATCACCAACCTATGGGCTGTTGTCTCAGCAGAATCTCACTAGAAAATCCTAAACAGGCTTTATTGTGGTCTGAACCATGCCCATGGTCAGATGAATTACCAAACGCTGAAGGGGTTATTGGGCTACAGAAAAATCTCCAAGTGTTTAAGTTAGTGAGAAATCCTCAAGTTATTTGTGTTGACTGGTTGAAGTTGAGACATAAAATGAAAAAAATAAAAGGTGGAATTTGTTTTTTTCCTTAAATATAGGGGCATGTAAGTATAGGAATTTAAAATTAACATAATATATTTCTTCATAATATAGTCATTACTTTTTTGAAAAGTACAAAGTACAGGCTTGCTTAGAAAGGGAAATAAAGGGTGGCGCCTGTGGCTCAAAGGGGTAGGGTGCCGGTCTCATATGCCAGAGGTGGCGGGTTCAAACCCAGCTCCAGCCAAAAACCACAAAAAAAAAAAAAAAAAAAAAAAAAGAAGGAAATTCCCTTTATTAAAAAAAAGAAAAAGGAAATAAAAAAGTATATAAAATAGAATAGTCACCTTCCTATACCACTCCTATTCCCCATAGAGAAAGCCAGTTTGACACGTAGTATGTAGCCTTCTAAGCATTTTCTACGCTTTTATACATCAATCCAATCACAGGTACGACTATGCTTTCTTTTTTTTTTTTTTTTATTGTTGGGGATTCATTGAGGGTACAAGAAGCCAGGTTACACTGATTGCAATTGTTAGGCAAAGTCCCTCTTGCAATCATGTCTTGCCCCCATAAAGTGTGACACACACCAAGGCCTCACCCCCCTCCCTCCGTCCCTCTTTCTGCTCTTCCTCCCCGCCCATAACCTTAATTGTCATTAAGTGTCCTCATATCAAAATTAAGTACATAGGATTCATGCTTCTCCATTCTTGTGATGCTTTACTAAGAATAATGTCTTCCACTTCCATCCAGGTTAATACGAAGGATGTAAAGTCTCCATTTTTTTTTTTTTTTTTTTTTATTGTTGGGGATTCATTGAGGGTACAATAAGCCAGGTTACACTGATTGCAATTGTTAGGTAAAGTCCCTCTTGCAATCATGTGTTGCATGTGTGACACACACCAAGGCCCCACCCCCCTCCCTCCGTCCCTCTTTCTGCTTTCCCTCCCCCCATAACCATAATTGTCATTAATTGTCCTCATATCAAAATTGAGTACATAGGATTCATGCTTCTCCACTCTTGTGATGCTTTACTAAGAATAATGTCTTCCACGTCCATCCAGGTTAATACGAAGGATGTAAAGTCTCCATTTTTTTTAATGGCTGAATAGTATTCCATGGTATACATATACCACAGCTTGTTAATCCATTCCTGGGTTGGTGGGCATTTAGGCTGTTTCCACATTTTGGCGATTGTAAATTGAGCTGCAATAAACAGTCTAGTACAAGTGTCCTTATGATAAAAGGATTTCTTTCCTTCTGGGTAGATGCCCAGTAATGGGATTGCAGGATCAAATGGGAGGTCTAGCTTGAGTGCTTTGAGGTTTCTCCATACTTCCTTCCAGAAAGGTTGTACTAGTTTGCAGTCCCACCAGCAGTGTAAAAGTGTTCCCTTCTCTCCACATCCACGCCAGCATCTGCAGTTTTGAGATTTTGTGTCCATTTTTTTTTTAATAGCTGAATAGTATTCCATGGTATACATATACCACAGCTTGTTAATCCATTCCTGGGTTGGTGGGCATTTAGGCTGTTTCCACATTTTGGCGATTGTAAATTGAGCTGCAATAAACAGTCTAGTACAAGTGTCCTTATGATAAAAGGATTTCTTTCCTTCTGGGTAGATGCCCAGTAATGGGATTGCAGGATCAAATGGGAGGTCTAGCTTGAGTGCTTTGAGGTTTCTCCATACTTCCTTCCAGAAAGGTTGTACTAGTTTGCAGTCCCACCAGCAGTGTAAAAGTGTTCCCTTCTCTCCACATCCACGCCAGCATCTGCAGTTTTGAGATTTTGTGATGTGGGCCATTCTCACTGGGGTTAGATGATATCTCAGGGTTGTTTTGATTTGCATTTCTCTAATATGTAGAGATGATGAATTTTTTCATATGTTTGTTAGCCATTCACTGTTGTTTTAAAACATGGTTCTTATTTGCCGTTAAGGATATTTTTTCATGTTGGTAAATATATACCATTCACCTCATCCTTATAAAGAGCTGCATGGTACTTCATTGCGAAGGATCGTAATATATTTAGTCAGGCCCTAGTGACTTACTATTACTTTGCTTTCCATTTCCACTCTTCTAACCAATGCTGCAGTGAACTTCCCTTGCACACACAGTCTATCCTGGGCATTTCTGTAAGTGTGCCTATAGGGCAAATTATAGCTGGGTCAAAGGGTAAGCATGTACCAGATTGTGACATATTACCAACTTACTGTTAAAGGTTATGACAACTTTTACTCCTGCTAACAGTTGTATGAGTGTTACTGTTTTCCTTCTCCTAGCCAAATGAAATATTATATTTATATATATATATTTTTTGAGAGTCTCACTCTGTCACCCTGGAGTTGAGTGCCATGGTGTCATATCTCACAGCAACCTCAAACTTCTAGACTCAAGCGGTCCTCATGCCTCAGCTTCCCTCCTTAGTAGCGGACTACAGGTGCCCATCACATGTGGCTAATTTTTCCACTTTGAGTAGAGAAGGGTCTCACTCTTGCTCAGGCTGGTCTTGAACTCTTGAGATCAAACAATCTACCCTCTTTAGCATCCCAGAGCTCTAGGATTACAGGCCTCAGCTACCTCCCCTGGCCCAAATGAAATATTATAGATCTTTTTTTTTGCAGTTTTTTGCTGGGGCTGGGTTTGAACCTGTCACCTCTGGCATATGGGGCCGGCACCCTACTCCTTTGAGCCACAGGCACCACCTATTACAGATTTTTTTAAAGTTTATCAATCCATTTGGTAAAAATTTATATTTAAACTTGTATTCATTTAATTCATTTAATTTGCATTTCTCAAATAAGGATAAGAACAATTAATTTTCTTACGTATTTATATTTCTTTTTCCATTTTTTTTTTTTTTGGCAACTACCAACTCATGCCATTTGCCCGTTTTTCTACCAGCTTACAGTTTATTTTTTTAAATTGATTTGCCCTTTGTCAAATGTTCTGAAAATACTTCACTTAGTTTGTCTTTTGACTTTCTTTTTGATTACTAGAAGGACTTATTTCCATTTTCATGTAGCCAAATTTTACTAATTTCCTAGACCCTTATGTCTTTTTTTTTTCTTTAAGACAGAGTCTCACTTTGTCGTCCCTGGTAGAGTGCCCTACATAGCTCACAGCAACCTCAGACTCTTGGGCTCAAGAGATTCTCTTGCCTCAGCTTCCCGAATACTGGGACTACAGGCACCCACCACAACATCTGGCTATTTTTAGAGATGGGGGTCTTGCTCTAACTCAGGCTGGTCTCAAACTCAGGTGATCCACCCGCTTCAGCCTCCCAAGCGCTGGGATTACCGGTGTGAGCCACTGCCAGGCCTAGATTTTATGTCTTGTTTAGGAAGCCTCTCTATTCCTCTTGATTTTTTCTTTTTAGACAAGAGTCTCACTTTGCCACCCCTCGGTAGAGTGTACTTGTGTAACAGCTTACAGCAACCTCAAACTCTTAGATTCAAGTGATTCTTTTGCCAGCCTCCTAAGTAGCTGAGACTATAGGAGCCTGCCACAACATGCAGCTACTTTTAGATACAGCAGTCTCACTCCAGCTCAGGCTGGTCTCAAACTCCTGAGCTAGAGCAATCCACCTGCCTGGGCCTCCCAGAGTGCTGGGATTACAGGTATGAGTCACCGTGCTCAGCCTCTCTTTTGAGTTGTTTTATGATTTCATGTATTTTAATATTTAAATCTTCATTTCATTTGGAATGAATTTTTGCATAAGAATGAAGATAGAAGGCAGGGTGCCAGGGCTCACACTTGTAATCCCTGGCACTCTGGGAGGCTGAGGCAGGCGGATCTCTTAAATTTACAGAGTTGGAGACCAGCCTGAGCCAGAGTGAAACCCCCTTCTTTAAAACTAACCAGGTGGGCGGTGCCTGTGGCTCAGTCAGTAAGGCACCGGCCCCATATACCGAGGGTGGTGGGTTCAAACCTGGCCCCGGTTGAACTGCAACAACAAAAAAAATAGCTGGGCGTTGTGGCGCGCGCCTGTAGTCCCAGCTACTCGGGAGGCTGAGGCAGGAGAATAGCTTGAGCCCAGGAGTTGGAGGTTGCTGTGAGCTGTGTGATGCCATGGCACTCTACCGAGGGCTATAAAGTGAAACTCTGTCTCTACAAAAAAAAAAAACAACTAACCAGGTGTTGTGGCAGGTACCTGTAGTCCCAGCTACCTGGGAGGCTGAGGCAAAAGGATCACTTGAGTCCAAGGATCTGAGGTTGCTGTGAGCTATGATACCACAGCACTCTATCAAGGGCAACAAAATGAGACTGTCTCCAAAAAAAAAAAAAAAAAAAAAAGAATGAAGACAGAGACCCAATTTAATTTTGTTCCAAGATGCTAGCAAACTGTCATTCTATCTTTTACTTCATTCTTCCCTGATTTGAAACAGTGACATATAATTGCAAAATTCTTAGGTATACTCAGGTTTGTTTCTAGAATCTACTCAAAGCATTGACATATAATTGCAAAATTCTTAGGTATACTCAGGTTTGTTTCTAGAATCTACTCTTGTTCTACTGGTCTTTTATTTATTTATTTTTTTGAGACAGAGTCTCAAGCTGTCGCCCTGGGTAGAGTGCTAAGGCATCAGATCTCACAGCAACCTCAAACTCCTGGGCTCAAGCGATCCTCTTGCCTCAATTTTTCTATTTTTAGTAGAGGTAGGGTCTCACTCTTGCTCAGGCTGTTCTCAAACTAGTGAGCTCAAGCAATCCACCCGCCTCAGCCATCCAGAATGTTGGGATTACAGGTATGAGCCACTGAGCCCCCAGGGCCTACTGTCTATTTTTGTGCCAGTACTAAACAATTTTGATTACTTTGCAATATATTAAAAATACATGCCTTTTAAATTTGGAAAACTTAAGTGCAGAATGGATGAAGGAGAAGGTAAGTTTTTTTTTTTTTTTTTTTTTAAGATGATTCTTTTTTTTTTTTTTTTTTTTTATTGTTGGGGATTCATTGAGGGTACAATAAGCCAGTTAGGAGAAGGTAAGTTTTAAGGCTTACCTCTTTGATCCTCTCATTCTTGTCATCCAGTAGCCTGTTAAACAAGTCTTTCCCCAAAGATTTAACACAATGTGATATTTCCAGTTAGACAATAACAATTATGGGCATTCACGTTGTGAAGATCAGTGCTCTAAGTAATTTGGGTCCATTGGAGGGAGTGGCAGCTAAAAAAAGTAAGAAGTACCAAAAAAAGGGAGGGGGGAGGTTAAGGTGGAGGGAGGGTAATGGGTGGGGCCGCACCTACGGTGCATCTTAGAATGGGCACAGGTGAAACTTACTAAAGGCAGAATACTAATGTCTACATACAATAATTAAGAAAATTCCATGAAGGCTACGTTGAACAGTTTGATGAGAATATTTCAGATTGTATATGAAACCAGCACATTGTACCCCTTGATTGCACTAATGTACACAGCTATGATTTAACAATAAAAAAAAAAAAGTAAGAGGTGTTGACCTCAAAGTTTCATGAGCAACTTTAGCAAATGACATACAGTTTAGAACAATGGGACTGAACCAAAGAAGGAGACCTGAGTTAGAGTTGAGGCTGCCACAGCTATGACTTGAGCCCCTAGAGTGGGCCAAAGTGGTGCTTTTGAGTTGTGGACTTGGGTAACGCGCAATGTTAATGAACAAAAGTTACCCGACACCTATACTCCTAAGCCTCTTGAGTCCCTTCTCTCCAAGTAGCTATTTTCTCGGTCGTTTAAATTTTTTGTCAGCCTATAGTTACTTGGTTTTTGAACAAAAGGCAAATCCAAACTTATTCCTCCTTGACTTGGACGTTCTATTTATATAGATGTCAACTGTAATCTCTTTAGGGGTTTTCTCTATTTTGTACTGAATCTTTGATGACATTTTGGCCAAGTAGTAAAATAGATGCATCATTTCCCCTTTTATAATGTAATTGCATGAACTATTCACATCATCTGCTATAGAAAAATAGGAAATATGAATAGTAGAATACTACCTTTATTTATGTTTTGTTTGGGGAATAGGAGCATGCTAATACCTACATAAAGGGTTTAGATTCTAAGAAGCTGAATAGAATTATATAGGGAAAAGGTCATATAAAAGAAGAGGGGGAAGAGGTCAGGCACGGTGGCTCACACCTGTAATCTCAGCACACTGGAAAGCAGGTAAATTGCTTGAGCTCAGGAGTTCAAGACCAGCCTGAGCAAGACTGAGACCCCATCTCTACTAAAGATAGAAAAAATAGGATGTTGTAGCAGGCGCCTGTAGTCCAGCTACTCAGGAGGCTGAGACAAGAGGATTACTTGAGTCCAAGAGATTGAGGTTGCTATGAGCTATGACAGCACAGCACTCTACCCAGGGCAAAAGAGTGAGACTCTGTCACAAAAAAAAAACAACAAAAAAATTAAAGAAGGAAAGGAAGCAATGGAGTGCCTTCTCCCAGGCCTTCATTTTGGTGCAGTGCCTGCTGCTGTTATGCCCAGTTGGTCTCAGCCTCAGGGCCTGCCTGAGGAAACTGCCTCAGATATTATCTTATTTCAAACCCTCATTACACAGAGGAAACTGAGGTTACTTCTTTTTTTTTTTTTGAGACAGTCTCACTATGTCACAGCTCTCAGCAACCTCTAACTCTTGAGAATTTTTCTTTTTATTTATTTTTTATTTTTTGCAGTTTTTGGCCGGGGCTGGGTTTGAACCCTCCACCTCTGGCATATGGGGCTGGGGCCCTACTCCTTTGAGCCACAGGTGCCACCCAGCAACCTCTAACTCTTGGGCTCAAGCAATTCTCTTGCTTCAGCCTCCCAAGTAACTGAGATTACAGGTGCCCACCACAACGCCTGGCTAATTTTAGAGATAGGGTCTGGCTCTTGCTCAGGCTGGTGTTGAACTCTCAAGTTTAAGCAATCCATCTGCCTCGGCCTCCCAGAGTGCTAGGACTACAGGTGTGAGCCACCATGCCTGACCTTCTGAGTTTACTTTTTTTTTTTGAGACAAAGTCTCATCTTGTTGCCCCCAGTAGGGTGCCGTGGCATCATAGCTCACAGCAACCTCAGTCTCTTGCCTTAGCCTCCCGAGTAACTGGCACTATAGGCGCCCGTCACAATGCCCGGCTATTTTTAGAGATGGGAGTCTCACTCTAGCTGAGGCTGCTCACAGCCTCAGCCTCCCACAGTGCTGGGATTACAGGCATGAGCCACCACGCCTGGCTTGGTTACTTCTAATAGTTTATGAGTCAATGAACAAAATATTGATGTAAGACAAATTTTGACTCTGAATTTCCTCATTCTTTGAGTAAAGTAAATGATTTCTTCCAGTTCCTCTAGCTTAATCTTTTTTTTTGTCTCACATAAGAGAAGTCATTTCAGAAGCGTAATGGAGGACTAAAGTTGAAAAATTACACACATCCATTCCCAGATGGCTGAGGAGGGGTGACAAGGTTGACCTGGAAGGGATTTAAGACAGCAAGTTCTTTGTATTTCATGGTCTTCCTCACACACATTATAAAAAGCTGCTCTATTCTAAGTTTTTGGGATCCCAGTTCATTCACTGGGTATATGGTTGTCAGATTTAGCAAATAAACATACAGAATGCTCACTTAAGTTTGACTTTCAGATAAATAATGAATAATTTTGTAATATGATGATGTCACAAATATTTCATGACATATATTAAAAATTATACTTTATTTGAAGGTCAAATTTATTTGTATTTTATGTAACAACCTTAGTTGAGTGTTATCTTGTAAGAAACTAGGAATGGAGTATCTGTGACATTATTTCAGATAGGGGTTTCACAATGGCCTAAACCAATACAAAAACTTAAATATTCTTTTTTTTTTGTAGAGACAGAGTCTCACTTTATGGCCCTCGGTAGAGTGCCGTGGCCTCACACAGCTCACAGCAACCTCCAACTCCTGGGCTTAAGCGATTCTCTTGCCTCAGCCTCCCGAGTAGCTGGGACTACAGGCGCCCGCCACAACGCCCGGCTATTTCTTGGTTGCAGTTCAGCCCGGGCCGAACTGCCACCCTCGGTATATGGGACCGGCGCCTTACAGACTGAGCCTCAGGCGCCACCCAAAAAACTTAAATATTCTTTAGACCAAGTTATCCACGTCTGTCTTAGATCTCTTAGAAATATTTACTATGAGCCCTCTTAACGTCTTCCTTTATACTGGACAATTCACCAGATAGCCCTCAGCTATCATTTCTTCTCTTTTCTTTCTTTTTTTTTTTTTTTTGACATAGAATGTTAGTTTGTTACCCTCGGTAAAGTGCTGTGGCATCACAGCTCATAGCAACCCCAAACTCTTGGGCTCAATCAATTCTCTTGCCTCAATCTCCCAAGTAGCTGAGACTACAGGCACCAGCTATTTTTAGAGATGAGGGCTTGCTCTGGCTCAGGATGGTCTTGAACCTGTGAGCTCAGGCAATCCACCTGCCTCGGCCTCCCAGATTGCTAGAATCATAGGTGTGAAGCAATGTAACATAGGGTAAGTTTCTATCATTTCTTTTCACTCACTTTGTATCTGGCCCTGAGCTATCATTTCTTTTCACTCACTTTGTATTTCTCCCTAGCTTATTTTCCTATCCTTCTCCTCCCTGATGCTACTTTCTTAATTTACAGGCAGCTGAGACTATATCAGAACACACAGCATTGAATGCCCTTGTGTGTGGGGACGCATGTAGCACATCCCCTTGTAGGTTGCCCTCCACACCTCTGTATTTGGAAAACCTGCTTTGATGGTGCAACCCTTCTAACAGGATGAGAATGAATAAGCTCCTGTCTCCCTGTGGGGTTTGCCTGCTTTTCTGGCAACAAGTCTCAGACCAGGACCAGAGCACCTGCACTGAAACAGCCTGCTGTCCTGCTTAGCTAAGATGGAGAGTAGGGCCTCCAGGGAACTGCTGGGGTTCTCTGGGCTTAGGCAATAGTGCTGGGTGGCACTCTGGAGCTTTATCAGACCTCACAATGTCTATACCAGGGAATTTCCTAGATACAGCCCCCAGACACCTAAAGTGTGTTCTAAATACCCCAACCCTTCCCCCACTCTCCCTTCCTAAGAGGAATGTTCACACCACAAGTCGCTTTGTTCTCTCTTCTCCCTGGTCCACTCCAGGACCCTTTCTTTTCTTTTTCTCTTTTCTTTCTTTTTTTTTTATTTTTAATAAAAATATGGAATGCTTTACAAATTTGCATGTCATCCTTGCGCAGGGGCCACGCTTTTTTTTGGGGGGGGGACAGAGTTCCACTATGTCACCCTTGGTAGAATGCTGTGGTGTCACAGCTCACAGCAACCTCAAACTATTGGGTTAAAAGTGATTCTCTTGCCTTAGCCTCCCAAGTAGCTGGGACTACAGGTACCCGCTGTAATGCCCGGCTATTTTTTTCTTGCAGTTGTCATAGTTGTTTAGCAGGTCCCAGCCGGGTTCGAAACCACTGGCCTCGTATATGGCTGGTGCCCTAGCCCCTGAGTTATGGGCGCTGAGCCAGGACCCTTTCTTTTCACGATACAGTGTCTGGACCCCTCAGATTCACTGGAACCCCACTGTAGACTTTGCCTGCATCAAAGGAGGCTGGCACAGCATCATGACTGACAGCTCAGAGTTGCTGTCTGTGGGCAGAGCAATTCCGAAGGCATTGCAGGCTGATGCTGGGAAAAGAAGGTCTCCAAGGCACAGGAAGTGGCAGCTCTAGGGAAAGCAGCTTGCTTTGCCTGTAGATGGGAACCTGAGAGATGCTGCTGTACACTGAGACCTTCATCCCACTGTGGGTGTGGTCCGCTGCGCTCAGCCAGACCATCTTCCGGAACTCTGATTCCGATGCACAGGCTCTCTGTGGCCAGCACCAGACTGCAGGAGCCTGGGCCTGCTCTTTTGGATCTGGGAATCTCCAGCCAAGGACAAGAGGTCTGAGTCTCTGGCCATAGCCACCGTGCATTCTCCTTCTAACCATTGTCCCTGTGAGTGCCGAAAGCCAGGCTGGGCCAGGACTGGGCTGAGAGTCAAGCTGGAAGGCAATGATGACGGCTGAACAAAGAGACCGTTAGCAGCTCTGCCATCACCTCTGCTTTCTCCTGTGATGCCAGCCTCGCCTAGGGCTGAGGGGACAACTGACCCCTTATTTCTCAGGCTGCCCAGTGTGCATTAATTCGCAACATGCTCTTCCGTGTACTCGCCATGGGCAGACACGGTTACAACTTACACAGAGAGCCAGGGCGTCAGATCAAGTCACACACAAAAGCTTGTCTTTTACCTGGCTCCTGGTGGCATCCTCTCCTCACTGCACACCCCGCCATCAAAGCACTGAGTTCACTCTGCCCCCCTTTCTTACCTGGTTGTCGATCTTGATCTCTGTCAAGGTGTCATTTTCTCTCAGGGCATCCACCAGGGCCAGGATCCCAGTGCCAGTGATAAAATTGGACTCTATGTTTAGACTTCTTAAGGTCTTGTTTACTTTCAACATATCTGCAAAAGCCTTATTATGCAAAAAAAAATGACCATTATTAGGGTCCCTAAAGATTGATTTACTAAAGTCCTCACCTCCAAATAAAGTACAGATATTTTTTACAGCACTTCAAGAAAATCTTAGTCAAATCATATTTTCACCTCTAAGTAACAAAGATAATAATTTAAAACTGTAATAAAAGCCCACTAGTACATATTTACAAACTGTACATACTTGCAAAAAAACCTTTTAAAAAAAGATTCTGACATATGATTGTCAACTTCTTTGTTAAGTAAGAACATTAAAAAAAAAAAATCCCTTGGGCGGCACCTGTGGCTCAGTCGGTAAGGCGCTGGCCCCATATATTGAGGGTGACGGGTTCAAACCCGTCCCCGGCCAAACTGCAACCAAAAAATAGCCGGGCGTTGTGGCGGGCGCCTGTAGTCCCAGCTACTCGGGAGGCTGAGGCAAGAGAATCGCTTAAGCCCAGGAGTTGGAGGTTGCTGTGAGCTGTGTGAGGCCACGGCACTTTACCGAGGGTCATAAAATGAGACTCTGTCTCTACAAAAAAAAAAAAATAATAATACAATACAATAAAATAAAATAAAATAAAAAAATCCCACTATATTATTGTCAATTTTTTTGAGAAAGGACAAATGACCTTATTTTCCCCTTTACCATTATGTGAATGAATTAAAAAAGAAACTACCCCTGACTGGTACTTCTAGTTTAGTTATATTATTTCAGATCATTATACACGAGAATTTCTTAAAAATAACTTTTGGAACAAAATCACCACTTAGAGTGGCAAAACCACTGCAGACTCCAGTTTGAGACATTAGACTGCACACATCACACCTGCCTGATCCCCTTTCTCCCAGAGTTTCCCAACTCCATGAAGAAAAGATACACTTTTTAAGAAACTGCAACTCAGGGTGGTACCTGTGGCTCAGTGGGTAGGGCGCCGGCCCCATATCCCGAGGGTGGTGCATTCAAACCCGGCCTCAGCCAAACTGCAACAAAATAATAGCTGGACGTTCTGGCAGGAGCCTCTAGTCCCAGCTACTTGGGAGGCTGAGGCAAGAGAATAGCCTAAGCTCAGGAGTTGGAGGTTGCTGTTAGCTGTGACGCCACAGCACTCTATCGAGTGCAATAAAGTGAGACTCTGTCTCTAAAAATAAAAAATAAAAATAAAAAGAAACTGTAACTCTCTTGGTGCAAGAAAATAAAACAAAATGCCATTATCTTGAGGAATTGCTAAAATAACATAAATTAGAAAGATTGGTGGAGAAATCCGCACAGCGTAAGCTATTGCCTGAAATGTCAGAGGTAGGTCCTGTTTGGAACATTTCATTGAGGAACTGCCTTAAGAACTGATGAAACAATTAGAGCAGATGTTCCCCTCACCACCCCTCCCAGTGCTTTCCTGAAAAAAGAGAAGCTCAGGCATGACTATCAGTGAAAAATCTCCTTGGAGGAACTATAGTGAGGGTGCTGTGGCCTGGGAGAGAAGCAGCACAGAAACCAGGTACAGTGTGGGAGAAAGGAGGAGAAGGCAGTCCTGCCAGGAAGGAAGTACGGTAGTCCCCCGATTCAAAGTTTTAGTTACCTGCAGTCAACTGCGGTTGGAAAACAGTAAATGGAAAATTCCAGAAACAAGCGTTCATTAAGTTTTAAATTGTACTCCATTCTGAGTAGTGTGATGGAATTGTATACCCTCCTGCTCCCTCCACCTGGGACATGAATCATCCCTTTGTGAGCATAGCTACGCTGTATACAGTCCTTGCCTGTTCCTAACATCCAACCATCAACGTCGTCACGACTCAATGATCCAAAATCACCTGAAGCAGATGATCCTCCTTCTGCCGTATAGTCAGAAGGTCAAAATTAGCCCATTACAACGTCCACGGCATTTACCTCACTCCATCTCATCATGTAGGCATCTTATCTCCTCACATCATTACAAGAAGGGGACAATAAGGTATTTTGAGAGAAAGAAAGACCATGTTCACATAACTTTTATTATAGCATATTATTATAATTGTTCTATTTCCTTATCAGTTATTGTTGTTAATCTCTTACTGTGCCTAATTTATAAATAAAAATTTAACAAAGGTAAGCATCTATAGAAAAAACATTGTATAACTGGGGTTTGGAACTATCCCTAGTTTCAGACATCCTCTGGGGGTCTTAGAACATATCCCCCATGGATAAGGGAGGATCCTGCTTTCCTGAGTGAAGGCTTCCTAACTGCAGCAAGTGCAGGGCCTCTAGGCTGTCTGTCAGCTCCTTACACACACATGACAGAGAAGGTTATCAATTCACCTGCCTGCTGAAAAAAGCACTCATTTATTCATTCAAAAAAGACTGTCAGGTTTCTACTGTTCTCCAGCAGTGGAAAAAACAGAGTCAATAAATTAATAAGGGTGGCGCTTGTGGCTCAAGGAGTAGGGCGCCGGTCCCATATGCCGGAGGTGGCGGGTTCAAACCCAGCCCTGGCCAAAAACCACAAAAAAAGTAAATAAATTAATAAATAAAATCGCCTGTGGCTCAGTGGGTAGGACTGCCAGCCCCATATACCAAGGGTGGCGGGTTCGAACCCGGCCCCGGCCAAACTGCAATAAAAAATAGCCGGGCATTGTGGCAGATGCCTGTAGTCCCAGCTACTCGGGAGGCTAAGGCAGGAAAATCACCTAGGCCCAGGAGGTTGCAGTGAGCTGTGATGCCACAGCACTCTACCGAGGGTGGTAAGATGAGACTCTGTCTCTAAAATTAAAAAAATATATACATATATAGCTTATCAGACGATGAAAAGTGGAGAAAAATAAAGGAGTCTCCTTTTTTAGGGGAATCCATTGGTGAAACAGATCTATAACAACTGCAGAAGAAACTATTCTAGTTTATACAAACCAATCTCATTCTCCATTCAAAAATATGAAGGATCAACCAACAGCCACCAGACATATTAAGAAAAGCAACATTATGAAAGAGAAAAGTCAAGTTGGCCAAACAAGATAATATCATAGAAGGAACAGAAATAAATGTAAAAACTGTAATTATGTATTACTCTCTACACTTTCCTTAAGAAAAAGAAGGAAGGGGGGGGTGTAGATTATATCCATAAAATAAACATTGGCTATTATTCTTTAAAATAAGAGGCATAAGAAAGCATTTTGAATATTTTAAAAGCTACAGTGAAATAAAGTAACAGGGCAAGTTGCAGTGGTTCACATTTGTAATCCTAGCACTCTGGGAGGCTGAGGCAGGAGGATCACTTGAGGCTAGAAGTTAGAGACCAGCTTGAGTGAGAGGAAGACTTCATTTTTACAAAAAATACAAAAATTAGCCAGGCATGGTGGCATGTACATATAGCCCCAGCCATGTGGAAGGCTGACGCAGGAGGATTGCTTGAGACCAGGAGTTTCAGGTTGCAGTGAGCTATGATGACATCATTGCACCCCAGCCTGGGTAACAGAGTAAGACCCTGTCTCAAACAAAAACAAAAACAAAAAAAGTAATAGGTGCACAAAATGAGCATGGCTGAAGACCATGGTTGGTGATCTAGATGATAACACTGAGGCTATTTTTCTTTGTAAGAAGAAAAGGAGATATATTATAAAATAAGAGAAAAATGTTGAAGACATATAGAGGAAAGATGCAGAGGTTCCTCTAATAGGAGTTCCAGAAGGATAAACAACAACAAACAGAAAGGAAGATATTATCAAATAATTAATAGTGAATAACTTCCCAACTGAAGAAAATTATAAGTCTTATTTGAAAGAAACCAACAGGTGCTTTGAATGAATAAAGGAGACTCATAAATGAACACACAAGTGAAATATCAAAATTTCAAGAGAAAAGAGAACAAATAAGAAAAAGTAAGTTACCTACAAAGTAACAAGAATCAGACCAGTACTGGTCACTAGACTATAAAGGCCCATGAGACCAGAGATTTACATTTCTGTAGTCATACAATTGTAAATGTTGCTAGTGGATTTTTAATTTTTTGAAACAATCTAAATACAAAACATAGAATACAGTCATATAAAATGCATAAAGCTCAAATGTGTGAAAAAGTGGAATAGCTACAATTTAGAGGAGAAGTGAAAGGAGGGATGGAAAACAGTGAGTATAGAATTGCCCTCCTCTTTTATAACAGAGAATCAAAAATTAAGATGATAAACCAAAAATGTAAATTTCTGTACATTAGTGGTTTTCTATTTTGGGTATAGATGACTTGGAAGATTAAAAAAAAATGTCGGGGAGGGAGACAAGATGGCGGACTGAAGCCAGCTTTCAACAGGGGCTCCCGTCCAGAAGGAGAGTTAAGGGACAGGAATTTAGTAAGTATCCTGGTGGACTTGAGCCTCACCAAGAGAGAAGGTTGAAGAACGCACATCAACACCGCTGAGGCAAGTTGTGATCACAAGGACGCAAACAAAAGCTGAGACTTCAAGCCAGAGTAAAAGTTGCAATAGGATCGAACAGAAACCAGCTGAAAACAAGACAGAACCACTTTGCTCCACCACACCAGACAGGGCCCCAGTTTTTCAGGCCACAACACTGTACGGGCCCTTGATAAAACCCCAGGGGAAAAACCAAAGGGAGTAAAATAAACATGGGGCGGAACCAGCGGAAAAACTCTGGTAACATGAATAACCAGAATAGATCAACCCCCCCAAGAAAAGATACGGCAGATGTGATTGAAGATCCCATTCATAAACAACTGGCTGAGATGTCAGAAATCGAATTCAGAATTTGGTTTGCAGACAAGATTAATAAAATGGAATTAGGAATTCGAGGAGAAATTCAAAAATTGTCTCAAGAATTTAACGAATTTAAAGACAAAACCACCAAAGACTTAGACACACTGAAGCAAGAACCTACAGCCCTCAAAGATATGAAAAATACAGTAGAATCCCTCAGTAACAGAATGGAGCAAGCAGAAGAAAGGATTTCTGACATTGAAGATAAAGTCTTCGAACGCTCCCAATCTCTCAAAGAGGAAGAGAAATGGAGAGCAAAAACGGATCACTCACTCAGAGAACTCTCAGATAATTCGAAAAAAAGCAACATAAGGATTATAGGAATTTCTGAGAACGATGAAGTGGCCTCCGAGGGCACAGAGGCCCTTCTGCATGAAATTATGAAAGAAAATTTTCCAGACATGCCTAGAGAATCAGAAATTCAGGTAGCAGACAGCTTCAGAACCCCAGCACGATTCAACCCCAATAAGTCATCCCCCAGACATATCATAATTAGCTTCACTAAAGTTAACATGAAAGAGAAGATTCTCAAAGCAGCCCGGCGAAAGAAAACTATAACGTACAAAGGTAAGAATATTAGAATAACTGCAGATCTCTCTGCTGAAACTTTTCAAGCCAGAAGAGGCTGGTCATCAACTTTTAATCTCCTAAAGCAAAAAAACTTTCAACCCAGGATCTTGTATCCAGCTAAACTGAGTTTTATCTATGATGGAGAAATTAAATACTTCAATGACATTCATATGTTGAAAAAATTTGCCATAAGTAAACCAGCTCTTCAGGATGTTCTCAGACCTATCCTCCACAATGACCAACCCAATCCTATACCACAAAAGTAAACTCACTCAGAAACTTCGGATCAAACTCCAACTTCCACACTGGCGAAAGGATTAAAAATGTCCACTGGACCTTTGAAAAACTCGATACCCGAAATTCCACCAGACTTATCAATACTCTCCATCAATGTGAATGGCTTAAACTGTCCTCTAAAGAGGCATAGGTTAGCTGACTGGATACAAAAACTCAAGCCAGATATTTGTTGCATACAAGAGTCACATCTCAACTTAAAAGACAAGTACAGACTCAGGGTGAAAGGAGGGTCATCCATATTTCAGGCAAATGGTAATCAGAAAAAATCAGGTGTTGCAATTTTATTTGCAGATACAGTAGGCTTTAAACCATCAAAAGTAAGGAAGGACAAGAATGGTCACTTCATATTTGTTAAGGGTAATGCTCAAGATGAGATCTCAATTATTAATATCTATGCACCCAACCAGAATGCACCTCAATTTATAAGAGAAACTCTAACAGACATGAGTAACTTGATTTCCTCCAGCTCCATAATCGTCGGAGATTTCAACACTCCCTTGGCAGTGTTGGATCGATCCTCCAGAAAGAAGCTGAGCAAAGAAATCTTAGATTTAAACCTAACCATCCAATATTTAGATTTAGCAGACATCTACAGAACATTTCATCCCAACAAAACTGAATACACATACTTCTCATCAGCCCATGGAACTTACTCCAAAATTGACCACATTTTAGGTCACAAGTCTAACCTCAGTAAATTTAAAGGAATAGAAATTATTCCATGCATCTTCTCGGACCATCATGGAATAAAACTTGAATTGAGTAACAACAGGAATCTGCATACCCATACAAAAACATGGAAGTTAAATAACCTTATGCTGAATGATAGCTGGGTCAGAGATGAGATTAAGAAAGAAATCGCCAATTTTTTGGAACAAAACGACAATGAAGACACAAACTATCAGAACCTCTGGGACACTGCAAAGGCAGTTCTAAGAGGGAAATTTATAGCACTGCAAGCCTTCCTCAAGAGAACGGAAAGAGAGGAAGTTAACAACTTAATGGGACATCTCACGCAACTGGAAAAGGAAGAACATTCCAACCCCAAACCCAGTAGAAGAAAAGAAATAACCAAAATTAGAGCAGAATTAAATGAAATTGAAAACAAAAGAATAATACAACAGATCAATAAATCAAAAAGCTGGTTTTTTGAAAAGGTCAATAAAATAGATAAACCTCTGGCCAACCTAATCAGGAAAAAAAGAGGAAAATCTCTAATATCATCAATCAGAAACAACAAAGACGAAATAACCACAGACTCATCAGAAATCCAAAAAATCCTTAATGAATATTACAAGAAACTTTATTCTCAGAAATATGAAAATCTGAAGGAAATAGACCGATACTTGGAATCATGCCACCTTCCAAGACTTAACCAGAATCAAGTGGAAATGTTGAACAGACCCATATCAAGTTCAGAAATAGCATCAACTATACAAAACCTCCCTAAAAAGAAAAGCCCGGGACCAGATGGTTTCACGTCAGAATTCTACCAAACCTTCAAAGAGGAATTAGTACCTATATTACTCAACCTGTTCTAAAAGGTAGAAAAAGAAGGAAGACTACCCAACACGTTCTATGAAGCAAACATCACCCTGATCCCCAAACCAGGAAAAGACCCAACAAGAAAATTATAGACCAATATCACTAATGAATATAGATGCAAAAATATTCAACAAGATCCTAACAAACAGAATCCAGCAACACATCAAACAAATTATACATCATGACCAAGTTGGTTTTATCCCAGGGTCTCAAGGCTGGTTCAATATACGTAAATCTATAAATGTAATTCAGCACATAAACAAATTAAAAAACAAAGACCATATGATTCTCTCAATTGATGCAGAAAAAGCTTTTGATAATATCCAGCATCCCTTCATGATCAGAACACTCAAGAAAATTGGTCTAGAAGGGACTTTTCTTAAACTGATAGAGGCTATCTACAGCAAACCTACAGCCAATATCATATTGACTGGAGTTAAATTGGAATCATTTCCACTCAGATCAGGAACCAGACAAGGCTGCCCATTGTCCCCATTGCTTTTCAACATTGTAATGGAAGTTTTAGCCACCGCAATTAGGGAAGAAAAGGCGATCAAGGGTATCCATATAGGGTCAGAAGAGATCAAACTCTCGCTCTTCGCAGATGATATGATTGTGTATCTGGAAAACAACAGGGATTCTACTACAAAACTCTTAGAAGTGATCAAGGAATACAGCAGCATCTCAGGTTACAAAATCAACATTCATAAATCGGTAGCCTTTATATACACCAACAACAGTCAAGTTGAAAAAGCAGTTAAGGACTCTATCCCATTCACAGTAGTGCCAAAGAAGATGAAATATTTGGGAATTTACCTAACAAAAGACGTGAAAGATCTCTATAAAGAGAACTATGAAACTCTAAGAAAAGAAATAGCTGAAAATGTTAACAAATGGAAAAACATATCATGCTCATGGCTGGGAAGAATCAACATTATCAAAATGTCCATACTACCCAAAGCAATATATAATTTCAACGCACTCCCTATTAAAGCTCCACTGTCATATTTTAAAGATCTTGAAAAAACATTACTTCGTTTTATATGGAATCAGAAAAAACCTCGAATAGCCAATACATTACTCAGAAATAAAAACAAAACAGGAGGAATCACACTACCAGACCTCAGACTTTACTACAAATCGATAGTGATCAAAACAGCATGGTATTGGCACAAAAACAGAGAAGTAGATATTTGGAACAGAATAGAGAACCAAGAGATGAATCCAGCTATTTACCGCCATTTGATTTTTGACAAGCCAATTAAAAACATTCAGTGGGGAAAAGATTCCCTATTTAACAAATGGTGCTGGGTGAACTGGCTGGCAACCTGCAGAAGCCTGAAATTGGACCCACACCTTTCACCATTAACTAAGATAGACTCTCATTGGATTAAAGATTTAAACTTAAGACATGAAACTATAAAAATACTAGAGGAGAATGCAGGGAAAACCCTTGAAGAAATTGGTCTGGGTGAGTATTTCATGAGGAGAACCCCCCGGGCAATTGAAGCAGCTTCAAAAATACACTACTGGGACTTGATCAAACTAAAAAGCTTCTGCACAGCTAAGAACACAGTAAGCAGAGCAAGCAGACAGCCCTCAGAATGGGAGAAGATATTTGCAGGGTATATCTCTGACAAAGGTTTAATAACCAGAATCCACAGAGAACTCAAACGCATCAGCAAGAAAAAAACAAGGGATCCCATCGCAGGCTGGGCAAGGGATTTGAAGAGAAACTTCTCTAAAGAAGACAGGTGCACGGCCTTCAGACATATGAAAAAATGCTCATCATCTTTAATCATCAGAGAAATGCAAATCAAAACTACTTTGAGATATCATCTAACTCCAATGAGACTAGCCTATATCACAAAATCTCAAGACCAGAGATGTTGGCGTGGATGCGGAGAAAAGGGAACACTTCTGCACTGCTGGTGGGAATGCAAATTAATACATTCCTTTTGGAAAGATATATGGAGAACACTCAGAGATCTAAAAATAGATCTGCCATTCAATCCTGTAATTCCTCTGCTGGGCATATACCCAGAAGACCAAAAATCACAACATAACAAAGACATTTGTACCAGAATGTTTATTGCAGCCCAATTCATAATAGCTAAGTCATGGAAAAAGCCCAAGTGCCCATCGATCCACGAATGGATTAATAAATTGTGGTATATGTATACCATGGAATACTATGCAGCCTTAAAGAAAGATGGAGACTTTACCTCTTTCATGTTTACATGGATGGAGCTGGAACATATTCTTCTTAGTAAAGTATCCCAAGAATGGAAGAAAAAGTACCCAATGTCACAGCCCTACTATGAAACTAATTTGGGACTCTCACATGAAAGCTATAACCCAGCTACAACTGGGGGAAGTGGGAAAGGGGGGGGGTGGGTAGAGGGAGGGGGATCGGTGGGATCACACCTGTGGTGCATATTACAGGGGTATTTGTGAAACTTGGTAAATGTAGAATGTAAATGTTTTGGCACAGTAACTGAGATAACGCCGGAAAGGCTATGTTAACCACTGTGATAAAAATGTGTCAAATGGTTTATGAAGCGAGTGTATGATGCCCCATGATCATATCAATGTATACAGTTATGATTTAATAAAAAAAAAAAAATGTCAATGCTTGGGCCCCACCCCAGCTGAATTAAATCAGAAACTCTGAGGCTGTGGCATGACCATCTGCATTTTTGAAACGTTCTCTAGGTGAGTAATGTGCAGTCAGCATCGACAGCCCTTTAATTAAAGTCATAAAGATAGGGTGGCACCTGTGGCTCAGTGGGTAGGGCACCCAGCCCCATATACCAAGGGTGGTGGGTTCTAGCCAGGCCCCAGCCAAACTGCAACAAAAAATAGCCAGGTGTTGTGGCAGGCACCTGTAGTCCCAGCTATTTGGGAGGCTGAGGGAACAGAATCACCTAAGCCCAGGAGTTGGAAGTTGCTATGAGCTGTGATGCCACAGCACTCTACCAAGGGCAATAAAGTGAGACTCTGTCTCTAAAAAAAAAAAAAAAAAATTAAAGTCATGAAGATAACAACTAGACGAATGAAAAACAAACTGTTCGCAATGATTGCTTCTGGGGAGTAGAACAAAGAAATTTATCAGCTATTTTAATTATCAGTAGAAAAGACAAGAAGAACGAAGAAGGAATCCAACATGGGACTAGAACCTCTGCATGGCTGACATTTGGGACTTGAGGATGATTTGTTGTGGGACGTTATCCTGTGTATTATACGATATTTAGCAGTATCTCTGTCCTCTGAGATCCACTAGCTGCCTACAGCATTTCTCCCAGTTACGACAACCAAAAATATTTCCAAACACTGCCAAATGTCCCCAGGAGGACAAAACTGCCCTGGGTTGAGAACCATTCGACTAGAAAGAATAATCCTGTGTATTAGGCAGGCAGTTGCCTGAACTGCAAAAAAAGCTCAAGGATTTGGACTGACATTGTGACACACCACGTAAATCACAATACATTTATCTGGTGCTAGGTCTTTAATTAAAATTAAGTGTACAAATTTTCATCAGAGTACCAAAGGGATATGCATCAGGCCTTTCCTTATGCATGCTGGAAGCCTTGGGATTTACTTTCATTATTAGAATAACAGAATGTCAGAGCAATTAGGCCTTTACAAAAAAGTTGCAGGACCTCCTGGCAAGAAGCCAGAATCTTGCCAATTCCTTTTAAACTCAAGAAACCACTTTTCTCATACTGAACAAAACAGGGGAGAAACAACCCTGGGCCAAACAACTCTGGGCTGGTGGCCCAACTTCATTTCAGCAAATATTTGAGCATCTATTATGTGTGCTAGGGATAATAACACTAGAAAAACAAAGACTAGATTTCTTGAATGTTATATAAATAGAGGAGAAATACATTTTTAAGGAGAATTTTGCTTTCTATACTTTATGGATTATATGGAAATGCATTTTTCTGCACTGTCCAAATGGTAGCCATGAGAAACATGTGGTTTTCGGGCCCCAGAAAAATGGATAGTCTGAATTGAAATGTGCTGTAAATGTAAAACACACACTGGATTTCAAAGACGTAGTATTGAAAAAAAGGAAAGTAAAATACCTCATCACATTTTCAAATTACATTTTGAAATATTTTGGACATATTAGTTTAAATAAAACACTAACAACCCCTGACTTATGATGGTTCTACTTGATTTTTCAAATTTACCATGATAGGGAGGGAATTCGGCTGCTAGTGGGTGACTAGGCCTCTCCAGATGCAATCCGGCGGGATCAGAGCCCTCAGAACCGCCACCACGACCATGGGCAAGGGCAGCAAGATGCTGCAGCATACGGACTACAGGGTGAGGTGCATCCTGCACGACGGCCGGATCTTCATCCGCACCGTCAAGGCTTTCAACAAGCATATGAGTTTGATCCTTTGTGACCATGATATAGAGTTCAGAAAAATCAAGCCTAAGAACTCCAAACAAGCAAAAAGGGAAGAGAAATGAGTCCTTGGCCTGGTGCTGCTACGAGGGAGAACCTGGTCTCAATGACAGTAGAGAGACCGGCTCCTAAAGATACTGGTATTGCCCCAGTGCCACTTGCTGGCGCTGCTGGGAGTCCAGGGATTGGCAGGGCTGCTGGCTGAGGAATCCCCGCTGGGGTTCCCAGGCCCCAGGCTCCTGCAGGACTTGCTGGGCCAGTCCGGGGGTTGGTGGGCTATCCCAACAGGTGATGAGAAGAGGTACTGTGGCCGCTGCTGCAGCTGCTGCCGCAGCTAGTATTGCAGGTACCAACCCAGTACCCACCTGGCCGTGGGGGTCCTCCCCCACCCATGGGCTGAGGGGTACCCCCTCCAGGCATGATGGGCCCGCCTCCTGGTATGAGGCCTCCCATGGGTCCCACAGTGGGGATTCCCTCTGGACAAGGGACTCCTGATGGGCATTTCCCCTCCAGGGATGTGGACTCCTCCTCCAGAAATGCGAGGCCTTCTTTGACCCTTGGCCACAGAGTTATGGAAGTAGCTCCACAGAGCCGTGGGCTCGATTCCTCAGGGCCATGTTACCACGGACTTGTTTGTTTGTTATGCTGTTGTTCGAGGAGTCTCACCGGATTTTCTGGTTTCCCTTACAGGGCCCCAGCCGGGAATGCACCCACCAAGGCCCTAGACTCATCTTGGCCCTCCTCAGCTCCCTGCCTGTTTCCCGTAAGGCTGTACATAGCCCTTTTATTTCCTGGTGGCCTATGAAACCGGTTTATAATAAACTCATAAGACAATTAAAAAAAAAACCAAAAAACAAATTTACCATGATACAAAAGCAATACACATTCAGTATACTCTTCAATTTATGACACAGCTACATCCAGAAAAACATTGCCAACTTACGGTAAGTTTATATGCTACAACCCCATTTAAGTTGAAGAGCTAATTTCACTTTTTTTATTTACGTATTTATTTATTTTTGGACACAGAGTCTTACTCTGTTGCCCTGGGTAGAGTGTTGTGGCTTCATCATAGATCACAGCAACTCCAATCTCTTGGGTTTAGGAGATCCTCTTGCCTCAGCCTCCCCAGTAGCTGGGACTACAGGTGCCTGCCACTATGCCTAGCTAGTTTTTCTAGTTTTAGTGGAGACAGGGATCTCCCTCTTGCTCAGGCTGGTCTCGAACTCCTGAGCGCAGGGGGTCCACCTGCCTTGGCCTCCCAGAGAGCTGGGATTATAGCTGTGAGCCACCAGGCCTGGTCTATTTCTTTCTTTCTTTTTTTTTTTTTTTAATGTGGCTATTAGAAAACTTAAAATGATACACGTAGCTTATATTTGTGGCTTAAACTGTCCTAACCCCTTAATTTTTTTGTGGCATCATTGTAAATAATGTAATATTTTTTATCTATTTGGACCTATTAGAATCCATCACTGCATTCAGTGAGGGCAAGTTCTAACAATACTCAACTGTGACAGATGTGATTATGTGGAAGTGCTCTAGGCATGGTAAACTGACCTTGATTACCGCTGACTTACATCTACATCCTTGCGTGGCCACCTGCATGTAATCTTAGTTAACTCATTCAACTTCTCTGAGCCTCAGTTGCCTCATCTGTAAAACGGGGATGATGTCTTCTCTCATACAAGTTGCTTGTCTACATTCACAACAATCCCAGAAGTGCCCTGTTGAAACTATTTTTGAATCAAAGTCTCTTGAAGCTCTTTGCTTTAGTGATAATTTTTAATTCAACAGTGAGCAGCAGCCATAATGACAGTTTGAAGATCTCTACTGCCTGTGGGGTAATCAACCAACCTATAGGAAGATTATTTCCTGACAAAGGCAGAGTGGGAGGGGGACCATCTGGGGGCAGGCAGGTGTGGCGTGGACCACATGCAGCCTTCTAGGCATAAGTCTAAAAGAAATTTTTCTCTTTATACCCTAAGGACAACAATTATTCCTCCCAAAGGTATAGTGTGTTAATTGCTTCTAGGTGGATATGAATTTTCCTGATACTGCCAGCAAACATCAATTATCTCCGAGGAAACTAAGGCCCAGAGAAGTTACAGCAGATGTCAAATATTCCATGGTATATGATGCTGTCCGACAGTTAAACTACTGTGCTTTTATAAGCCTAAAAAATGTCTCATTTCAAATGTACAACATTCTCAGAGAGTGTTTTAAAAAACTGTCATGAATTTTATTTGTTTGTGGTTTCCACAAACCCTGAAATAAAATGCTTTCTTATTGAATACAAAATAGTTTTAAATGAGTACATGTCTAAATGAACGCTAATCACACAGGGCTTTGTTTTGCTGATTCTAACAACATATCAAAATGATAATCTGGAATACGAAAGCGGCATAAGGTTTGAGGTATGCCAATGGCATCCCCTAGAAACTCCTTTTCAATGATAAAAATGAAGGCTATGACAGAAGCTTCCAATGAAACAGTCACCCAGGCACAGTGACAACTAAGAAAACGTTTTCTAAAACCCTCATTTCTTTCCCTTGGTTCCACTTCTCCTTGCTCTGCTTACCCTTGGGCAGAAGTGAGGAGGAGAGAAGAGAGGAGGGTGGTATGACCCACACATCCATTAGAGTTGGAACAAAGGAAAAGTGAAAAATCTCCAAAAGAAGTGACAGTCTTCACTACAAATCAGTAGTAAAATCATATTTTGAGGGCAATTGTGGTGGCTCATGCCTATAATCCTAGCACTTGGGGAGGCTGAGGTAGGAGGATCACTTGAAGTCAGGAGTTTAAGACCACCGTGGGCAATACAGCAAGACCCTGTCTCTACAATAAAATAAAAAAGTAGCCAACATGGTGGCATATGCCATAGTCCTAGCTACTCGGGAGGCTGAGGGAGGACTGCTTGAGCCCAGGAGTTTGAGGTTGCAGTGAACTTGATCATGCCACTGCACTCTAGCCCAGGCAATATGGCACGACCTAGTGTCTGAAAAACATAATAAAAATAAAATAAAATCGTATTTTGAAAACTCTACCCATATAAAAGAATGGATGAATATACATATTTCCTGAAGTTCTTCTGTTTTGCAGACTGTACTGTGACTATACCAATACATTTTAAAATTTAGGGTTCATGTGATATTTTGATACCTGTACATAATGTATAAAAACCCTATCGGGTAACTGCGATATCCATCACCTCAAACCAAACATTTATCTTTTGTGTAGGGAGTATTACAGTTCTTTTTTTCCCCTAGTTTTAAAATGTAAAAATGTTGTTAATATAATTTCCCTGCTGTACTACTGAAAACTAGAACTCATTCTTTCTACCCCATTGTGTTTTGTGTCCCTTCACAAATGGCCCTTCGTCCTTCCCTGCCCCTTTCCTTTCCCAGCCTCTGGTAACACCATTCCGCTCTCTGCCTCCGTGAGATCCACTTCTTTATTACATTTCCCACATACGAGTGAGAAAATGTGATATTTTTCTTTCTGGGCCTAATTTGTTTCACCTAATACAATGACATCCAGTTCTATCCACATTGCTGCAAATGACAAGATTTCATTCTTTTTTTATGGCTGAGTGATATTCCATTGTGTATTTATACTACATTTTCTTTATCCATTCACCTGTTGATGGACACTTCCATATCTTGGTTATTTTGAATAATGGATGCCATAAACATGCACACATATATCTCTTTGATTGGCTAATTTTCTTTCTTTTGGCTATATCCCCAGAAGTGAGATTGCTGGATCATAAGGTAGTTCTACTGTCTTTGAGTAAATGCCATATTGTTTTCCACAATGGCTGTAGTACTTTATATTCCCACCAACAGCGTACAAGCATTTCCTGTTCCCTGCATACTCCTCAGCAATAAATTACTTTTTAAAAAGCATGATACTGGGCGGCATCTGTAGCTCAAAGCGGTAGGGCGCCGGCCCCATATGCCGTAGGTGGTGGGTTCAAACCCAGCCCCAGCCAAAAACTGCAATTAAATAAATAATAAATAAAAAGCATGATACAAAAGAGGTTAAATTGTGTATAACTTTGACTCAACATAAACAAAAACAAGTAGATGAAACGTGTACCCCCTAATATTCAGAAATTAAAATACAAATGTTTCTTAAAAATGTTCCCCCAAAATCTAGCTCCAAGCACAGTGCTTGTCATAGGCACGCAACACACAATTGTTGCATTAAAAATAGCATCAAAAAGACTATTATATTTGGAATTTAGTCCCCTTGGCAAGTTATCTATTTGACCTAAAATAGAAGTTAGGTTATTTACCAGTATTCCATTGACAATGGACTATAAACTATGCCTACACCTCCAATTTTACTGAAAATAATATATTAAACAGAAGTGACAAATCATTTCTCTGTTAATCCCTTTATTCACTTACATACAAAGTATATTGTGAATATTTTTGCTTTATTGAAAACAAATCTACTAAAGAGCAGAGACAGGACAAAATCATATACAGGTAAGAATCCTTAAATTGCTTATTTTACCTTACCAATGGTTTAGTTCTATGATTTTCTGTTTTAATGATGTTTCAAATTTAAAACTGCTTTCAACCTACAAATTTAGATGTGTAATAATCACTAGTGAAAACACTAATTTTGTACCTTGGGCCCTCTTTTACATTGGTATTTATCACAAGTTTGCATTGTTATCATGGAAATACTCCCTCCTGCTGAGAGGCTGGAGGTCATGATCTTTCATTCATTTAACAACGACTTTCAAACACCTATTCTGTGGCAGGACCATAATAGGTAGTCATTACTTTTATGTCATCTGTTGTAAATGCTATTTTAGATCTTCCAGAAGATTTATTACTATAAATCAAAGCATCAAGTCAAGACAACTTTTGTTTTTTTAGCTTGATGTAAGGGCTGGGTATTAGATGCTACAGAGCTACACAGGGTGATGCTACACAGGATGATTCTACACAAGCTCTAGAAAAAGGACATACTTTAGCAAATGATTTGACAGTGAGGCATTTTGTGTAAATATAGCATAGCTTGATGGGTAAGCATTTTGTTTGTGGAACCAGAAAGACCTGGTGGTAACTCCTGGCTCTGCTACTTACTGGTCGTATCACCTCAAGCAACTTCCTTAACCTCTCTGAGCTCAATTTGCTCATTTGTTGAAGTATTAACTAATAATAGTATATACCTCATAGTATTATAGTAAGAATTAAGTGAGATGTGTTTAAAGCACAAAGATTAATAGGGGCATTTACTAATTCCTCAAGAAATTAGCTATTAACAGGAGGAATTAATAGAAAGAATAACTAATTAGCTATTAATAGGAGGAACAAAAATCTGATAGTGATGGTGGAAGTATTTACTTGGATCAAGGGGCTTCCTTATTTGGCTGAATTATCTAAAATGAATAGAAGGGGGCCAGCCTATTATCCTAGCACTGTGGGAGGCCAAGGCGGGTAGACTACTTGAGCTCAAGTTTGAGACCAGCCTGAGCAAGAGCGAGACACTGTCTCTACTAATAATAGAACTAGGTGGGCTTTGTGGTCGGTGCCTGTAGTCCCGGCTACTCAGGAGGCTGAGGCAAGAGGACTGCTTGAATCCAGGAGTTGGAGGTCACTATGAGCTATGATGCCATGACACTCTACCGAGGGAGAAAGTAAGACTCTGTCTCAAAAAACAAAATAAAAATAAAATCAAGTGAATAGAAGGAACAGAGCTTTTGGTTGGCTTTTATCATATTCTGGTTAACAGAGTATCAAAAAAAATCTCAAGATTAGATTGTTTAAAATATTTTAGACACATATTAATCCATTACAAAGTTTAAAGTAAAATATATTTTTATATGTTTTTAGAGACACCAAGTTTCTATATGATTTTAGGGCCTACTATCCAATGACTCTAACAGAATATTATTATAGATGCCAAGTTTCAGAAAACTTGAACCAAACACAGAACAAACCATAAATGTTTAGTTAAATGCCAAACTTGTTTCTTTCTCTAAAAAGTATAGGGCTGAGAAAATTCTAGTTGAAAGTGCCCAACAGTTGGATTCTTAAGTTTTAATTATACATGGCAACTATAATTTTGCTTATTAACTCTGCAGAATATAAAATTTCTACATCTAAAAATTGTTAGTTGATAAAAAGAACTAAAAAGCTCTTATGAATTAAATAAGTCATGTTATATTTCTAACATTTTACTCACAATGGCCACAGGGTCATTGCTGCGGGTTGCAGCCAGGCTGAACTTTTTTACATGAGTATTGGTCTCCAGAGCCTTTGCAAATTCCTTCAGAGTTGGAATTGGAATGTTCTAAGACAGAGAAAACAGGACTAGTTGATGATCCATTCTACAGCACACTCACTTCAAGTTAAGAACCCACAACTTTTTTTTTTTGAGACAGAGCCTCAAGCTGTCGCCCTGGGTAGAGTGCTGTGGGCTCACAGCTCACAGCAACCTCCAACTCCTGGGCTCAAGCGTGATTCTCCTGCCTCCACCTCCCGAGTAGCTGGGACAATAGGCACCCACCACAACACCCGGCTATTTTTTGGTTGCAGCCGTCATTGTTGTTTGGCAGGCCTGGGCTGGATTTGAACCCGCCAGCTCAGTTGTATGTGGCTGGCGCCTTAGCTGCTTGAGCCAAGAACCCACAACTTTTAAATACCAGATATATCTACCCAGCTAATTACATGATAACCCTCCTCTGAAAGAGTCATTATCAACTAGCCACTCTGAGCTGACAGCACCACTTAGCGTTCACAACCATTCAAGACAATGGTACATTCTGATGTCGCCTGTTCTTCCTAAGAAATTATGCACATAACTAAACTCCCCCCTTATTCTCTTCTAATCTCCCTATTCTAGTCATTCTGACCTACCTGCCATTCTTTTAATATACCATGGTCTTTCTGTTTTCCTTGCCTTTGTAAGTACGCTTTCCCTTTACTTCAAAATTCCTTTGTTCTTTTCTTCAACTAATTCCTATTCATCTTTCAAGACCCAGCTGACATATCACCTCCTTCATTTATTTGCTCTCCTAGGTGGCATTTAAATTTTTCCTTCTTGCAGTTCCATCACATTTGGGGGATTCCTACATCATGTTGTAATTATCTGTTTAGCGTTTTTCTCCTAATACAAACTGTTCAGAGTAAAGACTGAATGGATTTTACTCACCTTTGCGCTTCCTCTTACATAGCACTTAGCACCTACTGACCAATGGGGATGGAGGCAATATATGGCTCCGTATATTGGCTAGAGGTATGGCTGGAGGAGGACAAGAGTCCTAGTTGCACTATAGACTAGCTCTGTGACCTTAGCAACTTAACCTCTTTAAATCCTACTAAGGACTAAATGAGATAATAAATTTCAAGTACTTAGCAAAGGCTATGGCACATAGTGAGTACTCAATAAAAATCAGTTACTATTATTACATGCTCGGAACTGGTCGAGTAAGAATGAAGAAAACAGACCTTAGGCAATGTTTACACATACACATATATACTCGCCCCCTGCCTTTGAGAATGGCATGAGTTATTGGAAGTGATGATGTATGACTTCAGAGCCCAGGTCATAAAAGGTACATGGCTTCCTGCTTGCTCTTTCTTTCTCTCTTGGATCACTCACTCTGGGGGAAACCAGCTGTCATGATGTGAGGACACTCAGGCAGCCCTATAAAGGGGCCCATGTGGTAAGAAACTGAGGTCTTCTGGCCCAGTGAAGCCTGATATGGGCTTTACTACATAATCATTTGAGACCCTGACCCACAACTACTCAGCTAAGCCACTCCCAGATTACCGACACTCAAAAAGTGTGTGAAATAATAAATGATTTTTGTTTGAAGCCTCTTAGTTTTGGAGAAATTTGTTATCCAGGAATAGTTAGGACAAATGTACTATGTTTAACCCTTAATTCTTTTCAAAGAAATCTAAAAAAATCACTGTTTTGACTGGGCTTGGTGGCTCACGCCTGTAATCTTAGCACTCCAGGAGGCCAAGGTAGAATGCTTCAGTTCAGCAGTTCAAGACCAACCTGAGCCAGAGTGAGACCCCCATCTCTACAAAACGTAGAAAGAACTAGCCAAGGCAGGTGCCTGTAGTCCCTGGGGTTCAGGAGGGCGAGGCAAAAGGATCACAGGAGCCAAAAGTTGAAGGTTGCTGTGAGCTATAATGACTCTATAGCACTCTATCCAGGGCCACAGAGGAAGACTCAGTCTCAAAAAAAAAAAAAGAAAAGGAAAAAGAATGACAGTCGTAATGAAATACCTTAATATTGTTGAGGTTGACTTCTTGCAGGCTAGGATCATTGGCTTTCATCTGCTGCAGACTTATTTCCACATTTGTGGGGTTGGGTGGTTCCTCAAATACTGGCTTGACCTTCTCACCTTTGACCACATCTAAGACACAAGTTTTAATTTTTTTAAAGTAAATACAAAGCCTCTTCTATCAAAATCAGAGACGTCTTCCCCCTAAATGACACGTCTTTCGTATGTTCTCATTACAATAATATTCTAAAGTCAATGGTATTAAGCTTATTTTCAACTAAGCAAGCATGGGAATGGTATAGCTCTGTCTAAGTTTGAAAGGCTGACGTTGCTCAAATGCAACAAGAACTCTCAGTGCTGGCACTGCATGGAGCTAAACGTACAGGAAGCCCTACAGTAAACCCTAACCCCTAAAATATCCACAGGCGGGTACTGCTAATCTGGACCTCTTACAGACTATAATAACTGTCTACCTATAAAAATATAAGATGTGCATAATACTATAGATACTACAGACTCTAGGATCTGAGACACAAAAAAGAGACGATAATGAGTCTCTTCATTTCCTAGGCCTTGACACCCCTCTGGCCTCTCGGACATACCTTCCCCTCCCCTGATTTCCATTTTGGGGCTTTTGTTTTGAGGAAGGTATGGGAAGAGAAAAGGAAGAAATCTAAGACAAATGGAAGAATTTTCAAAAGCAGTTAACAGAAAACATTTAGAATATATTTAATATACAAAGGGTAAATATCCCAATATATATGGAGCTCCCATAAATCAATAAGATAACCCAATTAAAAATGAACAAATAATATACTTAATCATTTGTCATTCCATTAAAAATATATAAAATAATTAAACTCTGACATAAAAAATGAAATACCATTTCATTAGCAGCAATGATCTAAAAACAGGCCAGGCCTAGTGGCTCATACCTGTAATCTCAGCACTTTGGGAAGCTGAGGCAGGAGGGTTCCTTGAGCCCAAGGAGTTTGAGAACAGCATGGGCAACATAGGAATATGTCATTTCTAAAAAAAGTTAAAAAGTAGCCAGGTGTGGTAGCCTATGCCTGTAGTCCTTCCTAGCTACTCAGGAGGCTGAGCCGGGAAGATCGCTTGAGCCTGAGAGTTGGAGGTTGCAGTGAGTCGTGATCACACCACTGCACTTCAGCCTGGCTGAAGTGTGTAAGACTCTGTCAAGTGCACAGTTAGACTCACTCGTACATCAGTCACCTGCTAAGTGCCTACTATGTGTCAGGAATGTCCTAGGCTTAGATATGAAGATAAAAGATGGTCCTGCCCGAAGGAACTTATCTGTGCAGGTTAGAGATGGACCAATAATTAGGTAATTTCAGGACAGTGTGATCTTGGTGCTATGAAGACTCCCAGAAGATGACCACTTTTCATAGCTTAGTTATATCTGATTCCGCTTGACAGAAACTTGTGAGATCTTTCTGGTTTCAGTAGAATATTTATGAAATATCATTTATAGAGGGTAATTTACCCAGATTGTGGGTAATAGTCCTTTTAATTTTTTTCTTTCTGGTTTACCATGCATACAGATGAAAAATGCTTATCCTTATTGGCTTCAATAACATTCTAACAAGGCCTTAACTCAAAAACAAAAAATGTAAAATGAGCTAACATTCAGAGTTAGTAGCAATGTGGAGGAAAAAGCATTTTCGTACATTTTTGGGAGAGTAATTTGGCACTATCTATAAAATTTAAGATGTAGATACTCCAATGACCCAGCATCTATAAGTCTAAACTTACAGAAAAAATTGCATGAATGTATACAAATATATATTTAGAGATATTCTCTGATGTACTACTTGTGACAGCATAACATGGATAAACAAAATGCTCATCAATATAAAAAAGGTTAAGTAAATTATAGCATTATGGTTCGGTGCCTGTAGATCAGTGGTTAAGGCGCCAGCCACATACACTGAGGCTGGAGAGTTCAAACCCAGCCCCGGCCTGCTAAACAACAATGACAACTGCAACAACAAAAAAATATCTGGGTGTTGTGGTGAGTGCCTGTAGTCCAAGCTACTTGGGAGGCTGAGGTGAAAGAATAGCTTAAGCCCAAGAGTTTGAGGTTGCTGTGAGCTGTGATGCCACAGCACTCTATAGAGGGTGACATAGTGAATCCTCTGTCTCAAAAAAAATAAAAATAAAATAAATTATAGCATCATTACATAGCAATTCACTATCTATTTGTGATTTATTCATTAACAGAATCTATTCTTTAATATATTCACAGATTCACATTAAAAGCTATTCATCTATTCATTTAAAAAGTTATGTGTTCAACCTCAATGAATCCCCAACAATTAAAAAAAAAAGTTATGTGTTCATTGAAAGAATAAGGTAAAGCTGCAGGTGCTGGAAAGAGAGCCCAATTTAAAAAAAGTTAATATTTCTGTGTATAGGTACATGTAAAAGCCCAGAAACTCGTGTACTAGACTGTTATAAGCAAACACATTGTCAGAATGTTACCCTCTGATACTGAAGCTAAAAGGATAGGCATTTTTCATGTGTATGCATAATAAATCAGAAAGAAAAAATTAAAAGGACTACTGCCCACTATCTGGGTAAATTACCCACTATAAATGATATTTCATAAATATTCTACTGAAACTAGAAAGATCTCACAAGTTTCTGTCAAGAGAATCAGATATAACTAAGCTATGAAAAGCTGTCATCTTCTGGGAGTCTTCATAGCACCAAGATCACACTGTCCTGAAATTACCTAATTATTGGTCCATCTCTAACCTGCACAGATAAGTTCCTTCGGGCAGGACCATCTTTTATCTTCACACCTAAGCCTAGGATATTTCCGACACATAGTAGGCACTTAGCAGGTGACTAACTATGAGTGAGTCTAACTGTGCACTTCCCAAGAAATCTGGACATAGAATACGGTGGTCTGGAACTTCCTGTGCCAGTAAGTCCATGCCAGCCTTTCATGCTATCTAGGGGAAGGAGGTATTCACATTCTAATGACAAGCATCTGTTATTGAGACAAAAGACACTCAAATAAAGAAGCTACCATGGTTGATTGAAATATCCTTTTGAACATGAAACTGTTCACGTTTTTGTTGACTACCCATATTTTTTATTAGTAATTTTATCTTTCTGACTGAACAAACCTATCGAGAAATTGTGTCTTGGACAAAACACAATGATTGGTGCTAGGTACACTGCCAGACAGAGCCCCCACTCTCAGCTGCTGTGTTCTGGTTTGATTGCTCAGAGCCCAGTGATCCCAGTGAAATGAATGACAAGTGTAAAATTTGCAGGAGTCAGCAGGCTTCTCTGCTACCAGCAATACCTGGAGGCCCCAAAGCTTCACAAAACCATGTATTCCATATCAACTTACTTTTTTTTTTTTAATTTTTTTTCATCAACTTACTTCTTACAGGTCCTTTGCCGCCTTTATTGTTGGATGTTTCTTCATCAAACTTTGGATTGTTGAGTAAATTGTGTACTCCAAGGACAGCTGAAAACAAAGACAATCAGTGAATGAGCATTAAACTTGGAGAGGGATGTTAGGATGTCTATTTGTTAATTTGCCCCTTTACAACATAAAGATAAATCTCCGACTCCTCTTTGTTTGCACAGTGTGTGTGATACATGTGTAGTATTAAATAAACGTGTTCCAAAAACCTCCTTCCACGACTACCAGTGATCTTCACTTGTCTTTCAACATCTAAACACGTGGAATCATTTAAGATCTCAGAAATGATAGCCTAGTTATATCCACAATTTACTAAAAAAACTGCTTTAGACTTCCTAGTTAAGTAGACACAACCCTTTGGTTTTCTAATCTGTTAAATGAGAAGGAGGGACTGAGCCTAAGGATTTTTAAGACCTAACATTATGTAGATTATGGCATATATTTTTCTAGAGCGGCGGTTCTCAACCTGTGGGTTGCGACCCCTTTGTAACAACGAAAATACATTGCAGCATTAGGAAGGTTGAGAACCACTTTCTAGAGGCAAATGCAGAAGACTGTGGGCCTCTTTCAGTGTACGCCTCCCCTTCTCTCAGTAGTAAAAGGACATGTCCTTTCCCCCATGTAAAGCATTCCAGGGTGGGAAATAAAAGAGACATCCGCAAAAAAAGGTCAGCCGAGCACAAAGAGATTTTTAGTTTCTTGTATTACACAGAGCTTGCACCAGGAGGCAGCAAAGTATGCTGGAAACAACATGGGGGTGGTGAAGGAGAGAATGAATGGTGGGCAGGCTGAAACTGCAGCTGCCCACACAGGTTTCCCTTTGCTAAGGAAATTACAGGTGAGATGGCAACCTGGAGAGAGGTCCCTGAAGAGATGATCACCTGTGGCATTCAGAGGACTGCCTCTGAGACCCTTAGTTCTACCATTAGCTACACATCAGAAGGAAGGAGGCAGCACAGGACGAGGTAGGACAAATGGTTAGAGCCAGCAAGGTACGTGGGATAAGAGGGGGGCTCTGGAGCAGCCAGCCACAGTTTGAATCCTGACTCCGTCATACGCTAACTACGTGACTTGGGAAGTTGCAAAATGGCTCTGAGTCTCAGTTTCCTCATCTGTAAAATGGGATAATAATTATGCTTTCTTCTTGAAAAGATTAAATGACTGGTTATGTATCTGACAGGCACTGTTTTAAGTGCTTTGCAAACTCTTGTTAAATAAATTAGAATTTGCCACTGTGTCTCTGGCATTGTCTAGGGAGAAGGTGTCCTATTTGATAAACATGCCTTCTTGCTCTGGCCCAATGCTCGCCCAACATCTCATTATAATTTGGCTCCCATTACCAAGTTTTAATTTTTGTTTATCTGTTATCTGTGAATCTGGCTAGTGGGCCAGTTACTACCACACTCCACTCCAATCTGGTTGATTCTATATAAACTAACAAGATGAAATCTCTAGACCAGCAGAGCAGAGAACTAGATTCTGGATGGTGACAACACTAAGAAAAGGACAATTTGTGTGGCCCTGTCTTGGAGACCCATTGCCATTCCTTTGATGAACTGTTTGCTCTCCATATGCCACAGTAACATGGGCAATACATCAACACTCTTACCTAAACCTCAACGGCTATCAGCCCATCACTCAAGATGCCCCCGGTACGGGAAGCTCCCCCCACCCCAACCAGGCTTCCTCCTGAGTTCCTAGGGAGCAGATGATGAGGGAAAGAGGCTGAGTGAGAATGAATAAGGGACAGTTTTCTTTTTGAATTATCTCCTTGGTTTTACTGTATGAGTTTCAGGATATAGTATCTTCCAAATGATTGGTATTTTTCTCTTTCTCCTTTCCCAGGCATTTCCTGGGGATTCAAGCCCAGCCCTGCATTTCCCTTTGGGTAATTTCTCAACCTTTGAGAGGTACAGTAACCCTAACAGGGTCCCTCCGTAGTAACCAGAGGGCTTAAAACCAGTCACTGTAAAGCACCTTCTTTACTAGGGGATGCAAGTCCCTCAATTCTTGCAGTGACCTCTGAGAGAGGTTCAAATATGTGAACTTAATTATCAACCACTGACTTCATCACAGAAGGAATGAAAACATAGCTGGGATGGTCGGCTGTATTAGAATTAGACGATTCTCCTGGGAGGAAAGAGATTATTATTATCTATGTCTTCCAGTGGAATTAGAATGAGAATCCTTGCTGAAGCTATAAACTGTTTTTTTTTTTTGTTTGTTTTTTTTAAATGCCAGGTTAATGTTAGGGTACAAACAACTAGGTTACAATATTTGGATTTGTTAAGGAGAGTCCCCCTTGTAGTGTGTCCCCGGACTGGTGTTCAAGGTACTGTTTTCCTCTGGTGACTAATAAGCTGTGTGTGGGTGGCAGGGTAAGATTTAATGTACAAATATGCTGGTACATACAGGGAATTTTTCTCAAAGGTTATATAAGAAATGGGAGAAGGCCTAGATAATTAGTCTCATATACACATTTCAGTACATATTCTTGTACTCTTTGAACTTTTTAATATGTGCATGTAAAATCAATTATAATAATTATCATTACCCCATTACTATTGTTAAGAAAACTAGAAAGCTAACAGACCTATAAGTGTGAATCAAAAATGGAACTTAACTGTGGAGAAGGGTGAGAGCTCATAAAAATTTTGTGATGATAAAATGTCAAATGGGAAAGCTCATCAGAAAGCGTAAGGGCTTTTTTTTTCATTATTTAAGTTCTCAACACTCCTTCACATTTGTTCCCTTTGATTTCTCACAGAAGCTCTTGAATTTTGTAGGATAGGTATTATTGGGGCATTTTATAGCTGAGATAGAGCAAAATAATATTTGCTTAGAGGGGTTAAGTCACCTGCATCAAATCTTACAGCTACATGAGGCTGAGTCAATGTGGTATCCCAGTAATAATGAATAGCAACAGAGAAGCTCAAAGGCTGCTGCTGTGGGTACCAGCACACACCTGGAGATTACAGAGCCAGACAGGAAAGTTCCCAGAGCAGAGGACTAACCTGCAAGATCGTAGAGTTCAGTGTCAGAGGCGCTGGCCAAAGCTTCTTCCAATTCTGGGTCAAGGGTCACCTTTTCTTCTTTACGAGTTTCTATGGGCTTTTCTTTGGGTATAAAGACTCTCCCTTTAAACCAGAAGAAAAAGAGTATGGTGTGCCACTTCCTTATTGGTAGAGTAAGCAGACTGAGTACAGAATGTAGTTCTGGCCATTAAGACTGTTTTTTTTTTTTTTTTGAGACACAGTCTCACTTTGTCGCCCTTAGTTGAGTGCTGTGGTGTCACAGCTCACAGCAACCTCCAGCTCCTGGATTGAGGCAATTCTCTTGCCTCAGCCTCCTGATTAGCTGGGACTGCAGGTGCCTGCCACTACGCCCAGTTATTTTCTTTGTTGTTGTTGCAGTTTGGCCGGGGCCGGGTTTGAACCCACTACCCTCGGTATATGGGGCCGGCGCCCTACTTGCTGAGCCACAGGCGCCACCCAAGACTCGTATAGTTAAGGCATTTTATATCCAACTGATTCCTGAATCACAGGAATGGTGCCAACGTGAACAATCCACTATTAAAGGGAAGGAACACTGGAAGAGGAATCCTGCAGTCTGCCACACAGAGATCTTAGACTACAGTCCTTAAACGCAGAGGGAACAGGTGGCTTCTACCTCTCTGTTATTGGCAGCACTGCCCTTAGGCCTGGACAGGAGGGGCCTTGCCCTGGGCCCCACACTTCAGGGGGCTTCACTCCAGTCTTCCTCTGGTTGCATCTCTCCCCACTAAAGGAGAAGCCAAAGGACCAAATAGATATTCCCATGCAGCTCACAGGGCCACCTGCTAGATCACACTCCAGGGACCTGTGACCCTGGAGTTCCCTGCCCAAAGAGCCCTGAGCCTGTTTCCAGGGCCTGCACAAGCCCCTTGCCCTGGCCCTCCTCCTAAAGGTAGGGCACGCAGCTAGGGTGTGTCCCCCAGGCCAACAGAGGCTACTTGTGGGGGAGCATGGATGAAGCTCAGCTATGTAGGCAGGCGAGGAGGGGGTGCAATGTGTGTTTGAGGCCCTTGGCAGGGTGGGACAAACACCCCCTGCATAGAACTCTTGGAAGTCCAAGAACACTGGCCTTCTAGGTATATTTGTCGAGGGCTATAACATATTTTAACTGTTGTTAGCTTTTAAATATTTAGCAGGAATGGCATGTGGGCTTCTATTTGTGTTCTTGCCTTAGGCCCTGCCAATATTCGGAATGGGTTTATAAACATAGCACCAAGGGGACAAACTGGCGACCCCCCACAGTTGCCCCCACTTAAATTGGGATTGTAGATCACTAGGATGCTCTATCTGAGGTCAGCTGGACTAGTGTGGTGCTTGGATCCAGACACCTCTCTGAAGTACACCGAAGCGGGCCTGATTTTAAGGAAAAATCAGGGTTGCTATACTTAGTATGAGAGTCCGTGAGAGCAAGCCATCCAGGGCCTCCCACAGATGCGTTCTCTGCCACTGCCTCCCACTTCATCCTGTCAGTCAGATTCCCTTTATTTTTCCTCCTACTCACTCCTGAAAATGCTGGTATTTACATCCCATCCCCAGCCCAAACTTCTAGACTGGTGGATCATAGTGCTGGGAGGATGACACAGTACCTGCTCTTGACTTCCAGCCAGGCCAGCCCTTCCTCATCCCACACGTGCCACGGCTGACAAAGGTAAACTTAGGATATTCTAGAGCCATCATCACAATAGCTCAGACCACTCATGTTCTTTTTCAATGATTTACAGCTTTTTCTTTTCTTTTCTTTTGAGACAGAGTCTAAAGCTGTTGCCCTGGGTAGAGTGCCGTGGTGTCACAGCTCACAGTGAACTCACACTCTTGGGCTTAGGTGATTCTCCTGCCTCAGCCTCCCAAGTAGGCGGGACTACAGGTGCCCACCACAATGGCCTGCTATCTTTGTTGTTGTTGTTGCCATTGTTGTTTTAACTGGTCCAGGCTGGGTTCGAACCTGCCAGCCTCAGTGTATGTGGCCGGCACCCTACCCACTGAGCTCCAGGCGCCACTGATTTACAGCATTTGACTCTTGGTTTCTCTCTCTCTTTTTTTCTTTATTTTTTTTTTTTTTTAAAGAGATGGGCTTTTGCTATGTTGCTGAGAGGCATGGTTACTCACAAGCATGATCCCAGTACAGATAAGCAGAAAGTACTGGCCTGCTCCATTTCTGCTGATCCAGGCCATTCACCTCTGCTTAGGGAACCTGGTGGTCTCCTGCTCCTGGGAGGTCACTACATGGATGACAAACTTAATGGGGATACTCTGTGGGCACTGCATACTACCCCCCAGATGGCTCAAGCAATCTCCCTGCCTCAGCCTCCCAAGTAGCTGGGACCACAGGTGCTAGTCTTCACGCCCAGCTTTCTGTTTTTTGGAGCTGCTCCTCCTTCTTGGTCATGGTCTTGGAAATTAGTCTCCTTCATTTTAACCTTTGGAGTTCCCTAAAGACTCGTCCCACTATTGCCACCTCTTAGTTACAGGTTGTCCTGGCTAGCCTGGCCCACCCCATCCCTATGGGAAAGGAGAGAGTCAGACCCAAAGTCAGTAACCCTCCCTCATGAAAGATCTCAAAGAGACTTTCCTGATCATGAGGACTGTATTTCCTGATGGTTTACCATACTGTCAAAAGGTTGGATAACCAAGTGGGAGCCAGTCAGAGCTGGGCACTGCAAAGGGAGGAAAGAGACACTGCTTATGGTCAGTCTGCGACATCCTGGCAGCAAGGTCTCTCTCATTTGCAAACATCCTGATTCCGGCTTAGCATCACATAAACTTCCACATTTCCCAGTAAAAAGGAAATTACCCTGGGAAACAAAGTAGGAGGATGGCCAGAAGATAGAAAATGGAAAAAAAAAATCAACTGATCAGTAACATCTCAGACATTGGAGTTTGCATTTTCTGTCTGGCTGAGATGATCTTGGGTGTAAAGTCAAAATAGGTTTTCTAACTTGCTCTTTCCTGGTACTATTTAGGGTTACCCTAAACATGAGTTACACAGGTGGCCTAACAATTATCAGTATTCAGGATAACTGTTGATACAGATCCATTCCTGGGGGTCCAACCAAACGATAAGTTCTACACAAAAATAAGCTGCACTGAAGAGTCCAGCCCAGCCCAGGAACAGAGGTGCCCAGCACAGCACACTCAGGACTGGGGCTGTGCAACCTGTGATAGCCTCACCTTACCCCTGGATCTTCTCACTGGTCTTTCTGGGGGCCCTGCATAATCCTCAACTCTGATTCCACACTGCTTTGTTTGGAAAAGTTGCTCTCTGGCCATTTTATACACTTGTGCTACTTTTCTTTTTCTTAAATCATAAACACATAGATCATGTATACATTAATGCATTTATGGGGTACAATGTGCTGATTTCATATAGAATTAGGAACGCTTAACATCACACTGGTTAATATATACCTCATCTCGTTTACTTAATTATTGTGTTAAGACATTTATACTCTATACCAGGAGTCCTCAAACTTTTTAAACAGGGGGCCAATGCACTGTCCCTCAGACCGTTGGAGGGCCGGACTATAGTTAAAAAAAAAAAAATGAACAAATTCCTAGGCACATATCTTATTTTGAAGTAAAAAAACAAAACGGGAACAAATACAATCACACCACCTCATGTGGCCCGCGGGCCACAGTTTGAGGACCCCTGCTCTATACTAATAGATCAGACATGCACCTTTGCATTATGCACCATAGTGTGATCCCACCATTCACCCTCCCTCAGTCTGACCTCCGCCCATCCCCCTTCCTCCCTCCTTCATCCTGGGCCATAGTTGTGATCTATTCTTCATATGAAAGTGTGAGTGATTGTAAATTGGTTTCATAACAGTACTGAGTAAACTGGGTATTTTTTATTCCTTTCTTGAGATACTTCACTAAGTAGGATATGTTCCAGCTCCATCCATGACTTGTGCTACTTTTCAACCTTCTCCTAAGCTACCCCATGCAACTGTATACCCCTTTATGCCTCTATTTATTATTACTCAGACAACTCGTGGACTCCTAACGCCCCCATCAACCATCTGGAGATTAATCTGGATCAAGAGATAATTTACCAGAGCCACTTCTCAGACCTCTACTCTGAGAACAAAATATAACAGCTTTCTCCTTATTATGCTGTCACTTCTTGATGTTAATTGGGATTTTATTGAAGATTTGACATTATGATTTTTTTTGCAATTAAATAAGTCAAATAGCAACTATGCTGCCATAGAAACAGCTCCATATTTCCACTGTAGTTATTGGTTATTTGCCCAATTCATCACTGTTCAACTTTACTTTCCTAATGATGTTCTCAGCGGCATGTGATCCATCAACTGTGCCCAGTGCAGAGGAGAGCCAGGATATTACGCGAAGGAAGACAACAGGGCTCTAACACAGGCTGGCTGGTACAGAAGCTCAGAGGCAGCATTCGTGTGACTCATATTTATTGAGTGCCTCCTGTGCCAGTTTCCGTGCCAGCTTCTGTGGCAGCACCACAAAAAAGACACTGTCCCAGAGTGGACACCTCAGTCTGATGTGGGAAACTTGCAAAAATCAAAGGACATAAGCAAAGTGATGAACACTGTCACGGGGCTGTGAAAGCAATAAACAGGTGTCATGACAGAAAGAAGGGGCTATTCCAGGTACGAAGGTCAGGGAAAGCCCGAGGCTCTGACCTTTAAACTGAGACACAAAGGATGAGAAAAATGATGCTGTGGGTCAGAAGGAAGAGTCTGTGAGGAGACTGGCCTGAGATGGGAAAAGAACTTGGCAAGTCTGGGGAAATGAATGAAGAAGGGGGGCTGAGGCTTAGCAAGGGAAGAAGAGATGTCATCAGAGGGGTAGGCAGAGGCAAGATCCACTTTGAAGGGCGCAGTAAAGATTTGGCACATGCAACAGGGAAATGACATGGTCTGACTTGTATTTTACCAAGACTGTAGTTGCCATGAAGTTATCAAGGATTCCATTAGTGTCGTGGGCCCAAGTCACTGTCTGTAGTGAGGAAGCTGGAAACGCTAGGGATGCCCACTCTTCCACCCAATGGGAGCTCAGGGCTGGGAGCTAAGGAGGAAGGTTTCCTTGAATGGGCTGGAAGCTCAGTCCTAGCATGCACAAACCCAACGTGCTCCTCACGCCTTCCCAGCTCTCTCGTCATGTGTCACTCAACAGACCACAGACTCCTTGAGGGTTGGGTCTTATTCCCCCTGTGGTCCCAGTGCCTGGCACAAGACTCTACAAAGAGGAGGTGTTTGGGAGACACTGAATGAATGAATGACTGTGCTGGCCTTTAGTGGTAGCCTCTCAGGTTAGGGGTGTGGTGCTATAGCTATTCTGGACGTGGAGGAGAAAGGCCGTGAGGGACTTCTATAGCTGGTAAAGCACCGGAGCAAAAGAAACACACCAGTGCCCATGATGTTCTCTTTCAGGTGTGTTGCTGAGTCACATTTTTCAAAACTTTCCTTGGGGTTTGAGATTTTTTTCTCTGAACTAATTTGAGGACTGTGATGCCCTAAGTATTCATTTAATTAGCTTATTATTCTTCCCATGTTTCTTTTTTTCTTTTAAATTAAACTTTACTTTTTAGGAAAGTGTTAGGTTTGTAGCAAAATTAAGCAGAAAGTACAGGGAGTTCCCATATAATCCCACTCCGCCTCCCACAACAACAGCTAACAACATCCCACATCACAGTGATATATTTGTAACAACTGATGAACTTCTGCTGACACATCCTTATCACCCAAAGTCCATGGTTTATGTTAGGGTTCACTTTTGGTGTTGTACAGTCGCTGGGCAAATGTAGACTGGCTTGTATTTATCAGCAATGATTCTTTTTAATGGTGAGTCCAGTTCACGGCCTTATTTCCCATTTCCAGGACAGCTCCCTTGCTTAACTCTCCACAGCAATACATTAAGAGTGCCCTTGTCCTGAGACACACTGCCTGTGGTCCTTACCTTTTTTTTCTCCAGTGAAGGGCACAAAGTCCTCCCTGTCTTTTTGCTCCAAAGCCTCTTTTTCCAGGTACATGAGGAGATGCTCGCGATCAAAAGGGCCGGTGGCTGCTTTCTGTGTCTGGTCTTTCTGTCGGAATCCAGCTGGCAGCATCGCACTCTGACAGGACAGAGGTGTGAACAGAAGGAAGGATGTTTGCCAGACTGGCACTTTGTTCCTCCCTCCCCTTAGCCCCCACTCACTGTATGTGGGGGACCCAGGGAGAAATACACCTATGCAGAAATGCGGGTATAAGCTGAGAGTTGGAGTCTCTAAGGCCGTACTTGTTCTAACATTCTACTCTTAGAAGAGAGTTCCCAGAGAGCACAAGCAGAGACAGACAGCTGGAGCAGCCTCTAGAACTTATATAACAGGGCCGGGCGCTCACGCCTGTAATCCTAGCACTCTGGGAGGCAGAGGTGAGTGGATTACTTGAGCTCATGAGTTCGAGACCAGCCTGAGCAAAAGTGAGACCCCGTCTCTACTAAAAATAGACAAACTGAGGCAAGAGGTTCACTCTCACTACTGTTCTTTTTTTTTCTCCTTTCTTTATCTTCCATTCTGTTTCTATTCCCATTTGCTTTCTTTTTGGAGGTTTCTGTCAGCTATGACACCACGACACACCCAGGGTGACAGCTGGAGACTCTGTCTCAAAAACAAACAAACTTACATAGCAGATCACACAGGCAAGAATATGGAGACTTTAACAGGGAGCCAATGCGGCTAACCCTTCTCCTGCAGAAACATCCAACCAGGTAAGTAAATCCTATGGTAGATGTTAGTATCTGCTTGATTAAGCTTTTAGATTCCTTCCTTAAGTTAAAAAAAGAAGCAGGATAGTGATGAAAATGTGTCAAACGGTCTATGAACAAGTATATGGTGCCCCATGATCATACTAATGTACACAGCTATGATTTAATAAAATTAAAAAAAAATAAAAGTAAATATAATATGCAAAATACCTGACACATCAGAATGCCATTACATATACATAATTCTGTTTTAGTCATATTTTTATTTTTAGTAAAATCATGATTTGGATATCTCCAATGATAAGTTTAATACCATTAGGGCTACAGAAAAGACTTGCTAAACAAACAATATAACAACTTAGCTTTTGAAGAACTCATAAAAATATTAAAAACTCCATTTAAATTTATTTGATATTATGATTATAGTCATTCTAACCCATCCATTGTTGTAGAATTATCAAAGATTTCAAGTTACTTATGTATTTCAAAGAAATGAGTTATTTAAAAAAATCTGTATTTGGGGTGGCGCCTGTGGCTCAAAGAGGTAGGGCACTGGCCCCATAAGCCGGAGGTGGCGCGTTCAAACCCAGCCCCAGCCAAAAACTGCAAAAAAAAATAATTAAAATAAAAATCTGCATTTGGGGTAAAAGGCCTGGTTTAAACACCAGGTCTCTGACATTTTATAATATGAAATCTAATGTAAATTACCTCTCCCAGACTGTTTCCTCATTTATAAAATGGTGATAATGTGATTTATTTGAAGGTCTTCTACTCCCAGCAAAGGGTATTAACACATAGAAAAAAATTCAGTAAGATTTGTTTCTCTCCTTCCTTAAAGGAGACAAGTCTTTCCTCAACCAATGGAAACTGAACTGGTTTTTGAGAAATACATTTGCCATATCACACGGTGGGGGCTGTCAGGTTCTCTATAAACTAGTAAATGACCCAGAGCCAATCAGGGGAAGGGAAGAAAATTTGCATTTGGAGCTAAAGGATTTCTACTACTGTTTAAGGACCAAACCATGCCATTTATCCCCTCTTATCACTGACTCACTCTGCTTCAGCTCCATGTTACTAACCTCAGGATCTAGGTCATCCAGAACATTTTCCAACTGCTTCAGTTCCTCTTCTGAGAGTTTTCCAAGAAGCTCATCTTCATCAATGTTCTTGTATTTCTCCAGCTCTTTTTGAAAAGGGAGTGCCATGGCTTCTTATATCCCTTTCTCATGGGCCGTGCACATTGAATTGGTCCAGCTTCCTGAGGCTTCAGAGTACTACTAATAAAAGAGAAACACTGTGATCTCTCAGTAAACAGGACTTACTAACAGGAGACAAAGTGATGCTGTCAGTGGAGTCCACTGCAAGTAATGCAACTGAAAGGTCTTGCCATCTGCATTCCCGGAGCAACCCGACAGCTTACAAAGTGTTTCATATATATTATTTCACCTATTTTGATATTTACAACAACCCTGTGAGGAAGCCTGCACAGATATTACCATTCCCATTTACAGACGATGATTCTGAAGTGGAGGTGGCCAAATGCCTTGCGGAGGTCACAAACCTGGGATGCATGAGCCCGGCCCTCTGATCCCCAGTGTAGTGAGTGCTTTTCCACATTACTATTCTGCCTCCCCCAGCTTTCCACAGAAAAACAGTGAAGAACAATGCACTAATTGTAAGGCAGTTGTAAGAAGCACACTTGCTTCTCTTCAGGGAGAAAGTGATGTGAAGAATACAAAATGGGATTCATTCAGGAAAGAGTCTGCAAAGTCTGTGTGAGAAGCATTATCTAGTAACTCCTCTGCAATTAAACTAAGATTCTCAAATCCTGGACACATAATCACTCTCACTACCGTTCTCTTTTTTTCTCCTTTCTTTATCCTCCATTCTATTTCTATTCCCATTTGCTTTCTTTTTCTTTAAGCTACCCTTCCTAAATCTTCTTTCTTTATACCCCTAGATCAGTGATTTTGAACTGGTGTGCCGTGGCACACTGGTGCAGCATGAGAGGATCTTAGGTGTGCCTCAGAAATTTTTAAGGATCGTTAATTAAATTATTTTAGAAAGAAGTTCAAAGCACAAGAAGTATATTATTTTTTTCTCCTTTTTTTGATCAATATAATTTAAGTGTGCCATGAGATAAAAAAGGTTGAAAAACAGTGTGCTAGACCTTTTAACTCCCTACACTTTTTATACCACCTCACTTCTAAACCTTCACTCAAAATGAAATTTTTACTCAGTCTCTCTCTTTCCCCTTGCAGATTAACACTCATTCAGGAAACAGTAATGGACTTATTGTGTTTCTTCTCAGGAGGTAGTGGCATCAATCAGACTTATCAAGGCAATACATATTTAATGTATACCTACTATTTTCCAGGCACAGTTCTAGAAAACAGCAAAAAAAGATACCTAAGATCCAACCCTTTCTCCCAAGGAGATAATAGCTTATTGAGACAGACACACACAAATGATGCATGTTAGAAGTAATGTACAAAGTAGGTTTAAAAACACATGAGGAAATAATCACTGAGTGAGGGAGGCAGTTTTGAAGGGAAACTGCGAGAAAGAAGTTGCATTTGAGCCTTGAAGGATGAGGGTGTAAGGTGAACATGGGTGGGCGAGGGCCATTCTAGGAGAAGAGAACAGAATGAAGAGAAGCACAGGATGAGAAAGCAGAGACATGCTGGTGGGATGGGTGGCATGGCTCCAGAGGAAGATCGCTGGGGAGGGAGAGGGCAGAACTAAAGGCAAGGACAGGATATCTGTGAAGGACCTTCCTTATGTGCCTTGCTCTGGGACCTGGACTTTATTAGGAATGAGAAGCCACGACCACTTCTTAAGAGCAGGGGAGTGATCTGGGCACACCGTTTTTCATAGGACTTCAAACGGTAAGAATGAAGAATGAATGGGTTGGCATGGAAAGTGACTGGCTGCACTTACAGACTATTAAGTGGGCCACTTACAGACTATTAGAATGTTATTTCCCCAACCCCACCCCCAAACATTGGAATGTTTTACAATTGATGGTAATTCAACTGCTCACAATGTTCAGACTTGTGGTTTTCTACTTAGGTACCCTTTCTACATGCAATGCAACTCTCTTTCTCTTCCATTAGCCCTCCTTTTAAGTTTTAATCACTGTATTCCAGTAAAAATCCTACTAAAATCAGAAAAATCAACTAGATTCTATATACTTTGTTCTGGTCCCAGCTACCACTAATTTACTGTGTGACACTGGTCAAAGATCTCATCTGCCTGGCCCTTATTCAACAAATGAACTGGCTGAATTACTGTGCTTAATGGATTCTAAGATGCACTATTTACCACATTTAACCTTCTGAAATTGAGATGTGTCTCACAGTTGATGGTATCCTACAATCACCATTGCTCCAGAGTAGTTGAGATGTACTTGTCATTGCCTACATATATACATACGCATAAACATCCAAAGCACCAGCTTCATAACTAGTGAATGGATGTCATGGACAACTGTACAACATTCTTTTAAAACCTAGGAAGCAAGGCTTGGCATGGTGGCTCACACTGTAATTCTAGCACTTTAAGAGGAAGAAGTGGGACGATCACTTGAGGTTGTTTTTAAGACCAGCCCAACCAAGAGTGAGACCCCCATCTCAACAAAAATAGAAAAATTAGCTGAGTGCGGTGGTACACACCTATACTCGCAGCTGGGATCCTGGGGCAGGAGGATTACTTAAGCTCAGGAGTATACGGCTGCAGCGAGCTACGATGATGCTCTTTCACTCCAAGAGTGAAACCCTCCACAAATAAACACACACACACCCAGGAAACAAACCATTATGGGAGTTGGTGATGCAGGAGTGTTTAGAAGCACTCCCAGAGAAAGATCCAGATTAGAATAGTTCCTTATAATTACAAGGCAAGCTTGAATGCCCAGAAAATCAATGCCTTTTAGTTCTTTTATGGATTTTTAAAATTACCACTCTTGATGGCACAGAGGAGATTCTATGTGGAAAAATACAGATGCTGGTGACTATGAGTCAAAAAGTGATTTTAAAAGATGGATTCTGAACACGAACAAGTTTTAAGAATATCAACCAATTCATTTCACTTAATTTTCCCTTTCTATATGTGCACAAGCGAGATATGTAATTTAAAAATTTTCTGTCTATTTATAGGTTTAATTGTATAGCCAAAAAACTATGAACAACCATAGTGATAATAGGTGAATAATGAATTTTGGTATATCCACATAATAGAACACTTCTTGGCAATAAAAAGTAATGAACTACTGATAGATACAACAATATGGATGAACCTCAAAATAATTATGAGTGGGGACGGCGCCTGTGGCTCAGTCGGTAGGGCTCCGGCCCCATATACTGAGGGTGGCAGGTTCAAACCCGGCCCCAGCCAAACTGCAAACCAAAAAATAACTGGGCATTGTGGCGGGCGCCTGTAGTCCCAGCTACTTGGGAGGCTGAGGCAGGAGAATCGCGGAAGCCCAGGAGTTGGAGGTTGCTGTGAGCTGTGTGAGGCCACGGCACTCTATTGAGGGCCATAAAGTCAGACTCTGTCTCTACAAAAAAAAAAATAATAATTATGACTGAAAGAAGACAAAAAGAGGATATGCTGTATGATTCCGTTTGTCTAAAATTCTATAAAATGTAAACAAATTTCTGTGACAAAAAGCAAATCAGAGTTGCTTAGGGAAGAGAGGTGAGTGAAGAGAGGGATGACACTGAGCCTGAGGAACTTTTGGGGATGCTGCACAGATTCACCACCTTGATTCCGGTGATGGTTCCACAGTGCTTGTATACGTCAATGTTATCAAACTGCACCCTTGAAATATGTGCGCTTTATTGTTACATCAATATCTTAATAAAAAGATTTTTAAAAATCTACCTAGAAGTCTAAAATAGGTCTTTCTACACAGTGAAAATTGTATTTTTAAGAAAGTAGGTATCATATTTTGATTGACAACATTTTTTCCTTAATGATACATAAAATACTGGAGTATTTTACAATTGATGGTATCGAGTTCATAAGATTCTACTTGACTTTCTATTCCAGGATTCTATGCTAAACCCTGACTGTTTATCCTCTTCTGAAATAGATTTGCTCTCTGAATTAACCTACCGGTCAGCCACTCTCGATTCTCTGACCAACCTCAGATTCTGCCCCTTTTTCTGGCATCCAGTCTGTCAGCACTTCCTGCAGCTACTTCTGCACAGTAATTTTCACACGATCCTTTCTTTGCACCTTTGTTCTTTCATGCTTACACTACTCTAATTTCGTCTTGAAAGGTTTCTTTTCTTCCCTGTAAACCACCCAGAACACTATGATGGGATCATCTTTCTCAACACTGTTAACAAGCCACTTCCCTGGTTAAAAACGTATAATGGCTCCTTCTCGTCTACAGAATGAAATTCAGACAACTCAGCATTCGAAGCTCCCATAATTTGATCTTAATCTGCACTTCCTATTTTTTCTCTCTTTACTTTTCTGGGGGAGCCCTCTGTTTCAGTTAAAATGGTTTATTCACTCTCAGTGACAGGCAGAATCGTGGCCACCTTAAGATGTCTACCTTCTAATCCCCAGACCTCTTCAAGGTCCATGGCCATGTTACTTTACATGGCAAAAGGGTCCAGGTGACATTAAATTAAGGTTCTTAAAATGGGGGTGTTATCCTGGATTATCTGGGTGGGCCCAGTCTAATTCAAAGGGCTCTTAAGAAATGGAAGAGGGAGGCAGAAGAGTTAGAGAAGGAGATATGAGGGATCAGAAAGCTGAAGTCAGAATCATCTGATTGCTGGAAGATGAAGGAAGGGGCCTTGAGCCAAGGAATGTGGGCAGCCCCAGAAGCTGGGAAACTCAAGGAAATGGCCTCTCCTCCACAGTCTCCAGAAAAGAATATAGTCCTGCTCACCTTTTGATTTCGCCTAGTGAGATGTGTTTAAGACTTCTGACTTCTAAAATGGTAGGATACATTTGTGTTGTTTTAAGCCACTAAATTTGTGCTAATTTGTTACCACAGCAATCGGAAACTAACATACTCCCTTACTCAAACACTTCCATTTTCCAAGATAATTGTTTTGGTTACCTTCCACTAGTCCCTCCACATCGACCTCCCACGCTGCTTTGTGCTCCAGTAAGACAGTCTATTTGGATTCAGATTGCAACAATCTTTCTTTTTGGCTTCTGTTTGCCCAACAGGAGGCACCAGAAAGAAACTGGATGGCAGGAAAAGAGGAAGGTCAGGTCTGGAAGCCCACATCTCCCAATGGGCAGCTGTATCTCCAAAGATACCCTCCTGACCTTGCTGACCTCGGGTCTTAGGGAGGTGAAGGGTCTCCGTGGTGGCCAGTGCCAGAGTTTTACTTTGCTGGATTCCCTAAATCCTTCCCACATCTTTGTACATAGCCTCTTTATTAAAATGTCTCCAGGTTCTCAGTTTGAGTATGTCCTCTGTTTCTTGTTGAGAAGTTGGCTGATATAGTAATATTACTTGGAATGTCTACATGCTCTGCTTTCTTTTTGTTTTTTGAAACAGGGTCTTACTCTGTTGCCCAGACTAGAGTGCAACGGTGTCAACACAGCTCACTGCCACCTCAACCTCCTAGGTTCAAGTGATTCTCCTGCCTCTGCCTCCCAGGTAGCTGGATTGTAAGAACTCACCACTGCACCAGGCTAATTTTTCTTTGTTTATTTTATTTTTTTAAGAGACAGGACTCATTATGTTGCTCATGCTAGTCTTAAACTCCCAGGCTCAAGTGATGCTCCCATCTCAGCCTCCTGAGTAACTTAAGACAACAGGCACCTGCTACCACAGCTGGCTATGAGACCTGGCTCAGATCCCAGCTCTGCAGGACCACAGACTGTCCAAGCTGACAGAGGCCTTAAAGATCACCTAATCTAGCACCACAGATGTTTTTTCTCCTGTTTCTCTGACCACTCCTTTTTGATCTTCTTTCATCTCTCTTCACCATAAATACCAGCATTCCTCAAGGTCTTGCTTAGAAATTCTATTCCTTTTTTTTTTCTTTCCAGACAGAGTCTTACTATGTCACCCTCGGTAGAGTGCCGTGGCATCACAGCTCACAGCTCACTCTTGGCCTTAAGCAATTCTCTTGCCTCAGCCTCTCAAGTAACTGAGACTACAGGCACCCGCCACAACACCCAGCTATTTTTTGGTTGCAGTTGTCACTGTTGGTTAGCAGGCCAGGGCTGGGCTTGGACCCACCAACCTTAGTCTATGTGGCTGGTGTCCTACTCACTGAGCTATGGGCGCTTATATTACATGTTCTCTCTACAAAACTCATCTGCCTCCAAAATTTTAATTATTTTATATATAGTTATTATGTATCTAATTATATATATACATGTATATATGTATGTATGTATATGTGTGTGTATATCCTGAAGCCTCAAAATCCATTATCTTCATCTTAGACTTTGTTCCTGAGGGCTAGACCTGTATATTTTCTTCTTTTTTTTTTTTTTTGAGACAGAGTCTCATGACGTTGCCCTTAGTAGAGTGCCATGGCGTCACAGCTCACAGTAACCTCAAACTTCTGGGCCTAAGTGATTCCCCTGCCTCAGCCTCCCAAGTAGCTGGGACCACAGGCACCCACCACAACGCCTGGCTATTTCTTTGTGGCAGTTGTCATTGTTGTTTAGCAGGCCCAGGCCGGGTTCGAACCCTCCAGCCCCAGGGTATGTGGCCAGCACCCTAACCACTGAGCTAGTGTGCAGACCCCAGACCTGTATGTTTTCAGCTACCTACACCAACATCTCTCATTAGCTACCTCAGACACCTCAAATACATCAGAAGTGCTTTCATCATCTCATCATCTTTCCTCCTCTAGAATTTCTAATTTCAAGAAAATGGCCAAAAACCCAGGAAGTGATCCTTGACATCTCCCTCCATCACTCACCAAATCCTGCCCTTACCTGAATGTGTTAAGAATCTACGTACTTCACTCATCCATCCTGCCCACATTCAGCCCTCCCTGCTCCTGATCCATTCTTCACACAAAAGGCAAAAAAGATCTTTTTAAACAAGTCTGCTCTAGTTACTTAAAATCACGCAGTGCACTCCTGTTGCCTTAAGGATAAGGTTCAAATTCATCTGAGCTCTGTCATCCCCATCAGCCTCACGCAGCACTGCACTACCATCTCCTCCTGGCTCCAGCCTCCTGGACCACTTCCAATTCCTGGATCAAGTCTTATGTTGTTCCCTCTGCTCAGAATACTTTGACCACTCCACTCCTCTGGCCGACTGCTATCTGGCTCATTCCTCAGTCTCATGTAAGTGTTACTTCCTCAGGAGGACCTTGTTTGGACCCTGAGATAATGTCTGGGTCACTCCCCAGCTCACCTACCACAAGACCCCACCTTGATCCCATCTGTTTTTGGCTTTATTACAATTACTTGTTTTATCTGTCTTTCTTACTAATCTCTATTAGCAAGAGGGTAGGGACTGTACTTGTTTTATCTGTCTTTCTTGCTAATCTCTATTAGCAAGAGGGTGGGGACTGTATCATTTTATTCACAGATAAAATCATGACAGCATAGGTCTTGACCCAGAACAGGCATCCCTTAAATACTGTGTAACAGAGTCCAAATGAAGGAAATGAGCTCAAAGAGGTGAAGCAAGCCACAGGCCCAGAGCTCATCCCACTGTATCTCCTGGTTTCTGAGATCACCTAAGCCCACAGAGTTGCCCCCATCCTAAATTTGTATGACCACAGGTCACCGACTGATGTTCATCACTTGCTTTACCGACTGATGTTCATCACTTGCTTTCTTGTTATATCTTCATGTATGTTACATATATGGTTTTCTCTCCAGCAACCCGACAAACTCCCAGAAGATGGGGACCATGTGATTCTTTACATTCCTGGCCTTCTCAAGCTTAAGTTTGTACATTCATTCAATAATCATCTGTAGAAAGTCTACCTTTTCCAGATATTGCTGGGACAATAGCAGTGAAGGAAACAGATGGTATCCTGTGTTCTAAATGAGCTAATAGATGAGCGGGAAAAACATTAATCAATTACAATAACATGTTAATACTATGTAATAGTACCAGTTAAAACAAACTGCATATGTTGTGTCAATGTACCTGGGAAGCGGGGGGACCCTCAAAGGCAGAGAAGAAAAAAAGTTGTACCTTCCTGGAGTACGATTTTGACTTGAAGATTTGGGAAAAAGCTAGTTATTATTTATTTATTATTTATTTATTTATTTATTTTTTGAGACAGAGCCTCAAGCTGTTGCCCTGGGTAGAGTGCTGTGGCATCATAGCTCACAGCAACCTCCTACTCCTGGGCTCAAGCGATTCTCCTGCCTCCGCCTCCCAAGTAGCTGGGACTACAGGTGCCCGCCACAAAGCCCAGGTATTTTTTGGTTGCAGCCGTCATTGTTGTTTGGCGGGCCCAGGCTGGATTTGAACCTGCCAGCTCAGGTGTATATGGCTGGCACCTTAACCACTTGAGCCACAGGCACCAAGCCTAGTTATTATTTTTTAAGAAACAAATATAGACATACAGTGGAGAAGAATGCAGCATTCTCACAGCTTTTAAAGTCAAATCACAGATTTTTCCAGCTTGTGGGTAGTCTGCTTTTGCCCTCACCATGGGGTCACTTTTGTCTTCTCCTGCTGGAGATGCTGCAGTGGAAGTTTGCAAAGCACTTTTGCAGCCTCACCTCTGGCACAGCGTCTGTCCCATGGCAAGCATTCAACATACAACAAGATACTCAAGTACACAGTGAAATGAAGCAGATGCCAAGCAAGGCTTCCAAGAGTACAGAAGGTGGTTAGGAAAATAGAAAATAGGAGTAAAGACGTGAGCTTATGGAAGGATGCCTGGGGCCCTTAAGTAACTCTTCCTGTTACCCAAAGATACAAACCATGGGAAGGAAAATGAGTGTGGCTTTCTTTGTTTCTCCTTCCACTGGATAGCTGTGGTATGGAAGAGGAAAATCAGACCCAATGTGAGGTGCCCAACCTTGGGCGCTGCCTACACACAAAGACAGAAACAAAGCCAAAACAAATAGCCCTATTTACTAAACACAAACCAAAGACTAACTTTTACAAAAGAGTAAACAAAAAAATACTCTTAAAAAAAACCAGTGAAAAGTTTTTTAAATGCATAAAATAGTACCATAAATTGCCTCAGAATACATACATATCTAGGAAAGCTACAAAGGGCTGCTCCTGGAAAGGACAAATGCCTTTTTGGGAGGGGAATTTGATTGGAGAAAGGGAACTTGGGGCTCCCACTGTGCTATTGATGATTTATTCCTACGTGGAGGGGCCAGTAAGTGAGCCCCAAGATTTATTCTTTTCAATATATCTTCAAGATTTCATAATAATGAAATTTTTGTAAATTATTCTTTAGTCTTTTCAATATATCTTCAAGATGTATTCTTTTCAATATATCTTCAAGATTTCATAATAATTTTTTTTTTTTTTTTTTTTTTGTAGAGACAGAGTCTCACTGTACCACCCTCGGTAGAGTGCCGTGGCATCACACAGCTTACAGCAACCTCTAACTCTTGGGCTTACGCGATTCTCTTGCCTCAGCCTCCCGAGCAGCTGGGACTACAGGCGCCCGCCACAACGCCCGGCTATTTTTTTGTTGCAGTTTGGCGGGGGCTGGGTTTGAACCCGCCACCCTCGGCATATGGGGCCGGCGCCCTACTCACTGAGCCACAGGCGCCACCCTCATAATAATTTTTTTATTAATTAGTGAACTAAGTTTCACAAGAGCCAAATCTACATTTTCAAAAATTAGTAAATTAGAACAAAATCAGCATGTCAATGTACATTCCAACAAAACATGAATTGATCCCATATTAAATCCATTTCTCACTGTTGGGCAAATACGAAGATGTAACAGCCACAGCCTGTGTTTTGGAATCTAGCTATTTGAAGATGGACCAGTCAAGCCTGTTTATCTGTTTAAACAACTAAATGGCTCCCACCATATTCTGGGAAACACTTGCAGAGGATGAAGGACAGAGAATGAGGTGGGATAAGGAGAAATAAAATATATAGTAAAGCAAGAAAAATGTGGAATGAGAAACAGATCTTATCAGAATGAAGATCTTGTATCTGAGGTTATTTATTCTTAATTTCCCAAATTTATAATACAAAAATTGCCAGAGCCTAAATCGTGCTTGAAAATAGTCCTTTTTTATAACTGCGGGCCCACTAGTGACTGCTGCAGGTTAAGAAGAACACCGAAGACTAAAGCATGGGCCTTGGAGTCTGTCACCCCGAGGGCTGAGGATACAGACACATGTGCAGTGACAACCTCTCCAAGCTTCTGTTCCTTTCTCTGTGAAATGGGCAAAGACCAGTACTTCTCTCAGAAGGTGGACACTACCCCACCTCCATGTCTATCAACAGTCAATAATCTAAGGAAGGTTTTGAAAACACTTTTAAGCTTTGTTTACCCTAGTGTTTCACGGATGTGACTAGGCACTTTCTTTTTCTCGTAACCTATTATTAACATTCTATATATTTTGGGGAATAATGATTGAGAGATTCACAGACACATACAAATAAACTACCTTAGACATTTAAGCTAGTCAATGTGTATACCCTAAATTAACATTTTCGTATATATACACAATATCCGGGAATAGCAAAAATATTATGTCCTTGCAGCAAAGGATTCTGTAAAAGAGTTGATTATATTTTCTCAGTCTGGAAACGGGAAGTCTCTTCTGCACGTCTTCTATAACCCTTTGAACTATTTATAGCCTATAAGGAAAATATCTGGTTGCCTGTAATTTACACACAAAGGGAATGAGAGGAAACCCCTCAACTTCTGTTGTCACAAAGCTGGATCTGTTTTTTCCCCCAATGCTTCCCTAACCCAAAATAAAATGAACCACCATTTATGTTCTCAGACTTCCTTGCACACTGACACAGATCGAGGACATAGAAAGGAAAGGGATGGCTCTTGTGTAGCGGTAGCATCCTTCCTTCCTTTCTTTTTTTTTGAGACAGAGTCTCAAGCTGTCACCCTGGGTAGAGTGCTGTAGTGTCACAGCTCGCAGTAACATCAAGTTCTTGGGTTTAAGCGATTCTCTTGCCTCAGCCTCCCAAGTAGCTGGGACTACAGGCGCCCACCCCAACAACCGGCTATTTTTTGTTGCAGTTGTCCTTGTTGTTTAGCTGGCCCAGGCCGGTTCGAACCCGCCAACTTTGGTGTATGTCACTGGCGCCATAACTGGTGTGCTCCAGGCGCTGAGCCTAGAGGTAGCTTTCTAAGGTTTAGGGAATTACTAATACTTTGAGGTTGGAGGGAGAGGATGAATATCTGAAGCATAAATAATTAATAGCAGCCAAGATGAACCAAAAAAAGGGAATCTCCCCTGACCCCACTCCTACTTCCCATAGGATTTAGAACCCTGGGAACTTGAAACCAAGGAGTTCCCCACATATTCACTGTAGCTGTCTGTCACTAATTACAGAGTCCTCTACAATACTTTCTCTTAATTTACTTATTTTATTGTTCTCCCCCAAAAGTCAAATTACAGAAAAGTTAAAAGAACAGTACAACAAACATCTGTTTACCATTCTTTTTGATTCACCAATTGTCAGCATTCTGCCACATTTGCTACATTCCTGAACTTGCTCTGTCACCCTATATATTTTTTCTTAAAAATGTTGCAGATGTCATGACATCTCACATATCCACATCTCCAAAGAATGAAGATCACCTGGTCTCCTACATAACCACAGTACCATTACTGCACTTAAGAAAATTAACAGTAATTCCATAATACCACCTAACATGCCGTCCATATTCAGATAGCCCCATGGTCTCCACACTGGCTTTTATACCAATTTTTTTTCTTTTAGGATTCAAAGTCCACACATCCCAACTCATCTTTACACCACATGAGTAATTTAATCTACAACATTTTTACATCCCCCACCGCCCAGTATTTTTCACTACACCGGTGAAGTTATAGCCTACTTATGCTATCTCAACAGGAGAGTCATAAGAGCTGGGGCTAAACTTGATCATTTGATTAAGGTGGTGACCTCCTAATCTCTTAAAATTGTAAATGCACATTTTCCCTAACTAGCCTGTAGTGAGATACGTTGAAATAATGTAAAAAATCCTATTCCCCAACCATCTTTCACTTACAGGTTTTGTACCAGTTGGTGAGTCCCTACCTGAATCACCTGTTATTTTAGGGTTTGCGCAGTGCTGAGTTTCCGATTCTCTCCTCCCTTCTATTGTATATTCCTTTTTCACACAATGACCCATCAGTATCATCCTCTGTTTTCTTAGCATAGGGATGCTCTGGTTACTTCTTGCTGGGGCAGCCTCCCCGACCTCCTCTCTGACCACATTGGACTGTTCAGGCTCAGCCCTAGAGATCGACTAACCTTTATCTACAGATTCCATCACTTCACCTTCAGCAAATAAAAAACAAAAATCACTACATTTATGCCTACCGATTTACAGTAATTTACAAAAATTAAAATAGCTGTTATGCATATTCATTGGGTTGGACTAAAGGGAGTAAACAGAAGAAATCGGTTTTATTTTGCAAAAATGCTGATGTTTTGCACAAGCCCTGAAAAATCTTTCCTCCTCACCAGGGCAGAGTCACAATCGGGCTTTTTGTAATGGTGTTAAACAGAAGCACCCTCATCTCTGCAGTTCCCTGACATTAGAATCTTGGAAGAATAGAGGTTTAGAAATCATTTCCCAAATGCCCCATTTTACAAGCAAAAAAAGAGGCTCAGAAAGATGGAGGGCCTTGTCCAGAGTCCACGAGCTTCTTAATAGTGAAGCTAGGACGGGAAGCTGGTTTTTGAAATACCTCCTCCTCCAATATTCTTTTCATTCCCTTCACAAGGGTCTTGTGATTCAGATGTCTAATGGGCACAGAGGAAACCGTAGCATTCACGGCCTCTTTCGTTGCTGATTTGCATTTTGATACGATCACTTTTCCACCTTCGAATACTTCAAGTAAAAATTCCCATTAGGAGCTTTTCATCATTATTATTTAAAAAATCAACCTTCATTTATGCAGGCCAACAGGGAAAATTTAGGAAGCCTCCAGGGAGCACATACTACCAGTAACTTTAAAGGAAAAAAATAAAAAATAAGAGTGTCTCAGGAACCTGCATCAGGCTGCTTTCTGGGAGGCTGAAATACCCTGCGAGTGACAGCTCCAGAGATCTCAGAAGACGCCGGCTGGAGTCCACCCTTCCTTGTCGCCTGCTTTAACGAGGCAGGGAGATGCATAAGACCTCAGGAGCTTATCAAACATTCACAGGAGAGGAGAAAGTGGGGAACAAAGCCCAGCTTGGAAAAACCCAGCCCCGCAGCCCGGGAGGGCAAGAGACCGCGCCCTCGCCGCTGCGGCCCAGCGGGCTGCGGAGGCTGCGGCACCGCAGTGCGGGACTCGGGACCCACCCCAGCGGGCAGCGCCCGGCCGCCCCGCGCAGCCAGCCCAAGCCGCGGAGCATCCTCCAGCCCGCGAGGAGGGCGCGGCGCTCCGGGCCGGGGGCTGCAGACAGCGGCGGGCCCGGGCCGGCCCCTCCCTCCCCGGCTCGCTCACCCGTCCGTGCGCCCATCCCGGAGCCGGCGGTCAGGGCGGGCAGGGCGGGCAGGGCGGGCAGGGCGGTCAGTCCGTCAGCCCCGAGGCAGCGGGGCCAGGCGAGCAGGGCGGCGCCGCGGCCGGGGCGAGCGCGCCGATCAACAGGCGGCTCCGGGCCGGGCGCGCGGCTGCAGCGGAGCAGGCTGGGAAGCGTAGTCCCGGCGGCGCGCGGAGCACGACCGCCGCCTTCCCGCGGCCGCCGCCCGCCGTCCCCCGCCCCCCACGGGGGCCTCTGCTCCAACCCGCGTGCGAACCCTGCAACCGTCTGCTGGGCGAGGCCGAGCGGGCTCGCGTGAGACGCGGAGGACTCCGCACAGGGCGGGAAGGAGGCGCGTTCGGGTGAGTGAGCATCTTGACGCGGAGCCTGGGTGAGACCCGGCTCAGGGACGCGCACTCCCGGCGGCCGTAGGTTTTATTGGCAGGCAGGGGCGTGGGGAGAACGTGGCTTAGTTGCCCCGGAGAGAGCTAAGCGAGGTGGGATGGAGCCAGGCTGATGTAAAGTTAGGGCGTGAGGGTGTTGGAGACGCCCACAGGGGCGCCTTCACCAGCTGGGTGACCGGACAACTTAGCCTCAGTGAGCCTTGGTGTCCCTTAGTGTCCCCACCTGTGAAAGAGGCTCAGAGCTTGAGGACGTGTTGTGAGGCTTGAAAGACCCACAGCATATACCTGGGTGTGGCCCTGCGTGAAGGTTCTAACTTCGGAGTTATGTGGGATTGATTCTTGGGCACACTTTTTGCAGGGAAAGCCCTACGGAGGTAATGCTATAGTCCTCTCTGGACTGGGTAAATGTTAAAATCTACCGGGTTGCTGTCAGTCTTGGAGTACTAAATATGTACTGCTGAGTTCTTGGGAGCTACAAAGATAGAGAAAAAACTAGTTTATGAAGTATGAAAATAGGATGCAGTGACATAGGACGACAAAACCCAAAATTATGAAAATACAGGGCATTGTAGGGTTACCTTCCAGAGGCCATTTCTAACTACACAAGATATCTCTCTCCCCCTCCCTCCACCCCTCTCCTTTTAGACCCTTGCTGCACACTGTAAGTACATATAACCTTTGTTTGGGGCACTTACCTCCACGCAAGGGTCCTCAAACTGCGGCCCGCGGGCCACATGAGGTGGTGTGATTGTATTTGTTCCCGTTTTTTTCTTTTTACTTCAAAATAAGATATGTGCAGTGTGCATAGGAATTTGTTCATAGTTTTGTTTTTTTTTTAAACTATAGTCCGGCCCTCCAACGGTCTGAGGGACTGTGAATTGGCCCCCTGTTTAAAAAGTTTGAGGACGCCTGGAAGGTATGTTGGGTTTTGCCAGTTGCCACTATGCAGTGTTTGGCATTATGGTAGTGGAGGGAAATGAACCAAAGGGATGGATGTAGCACGGCTAGTGTAATCGCTGTCTGAAATAGGCAAAGGGTGAATGGAGGTGAAACAGCTTTATTGTCTGGCAGGAGCTGTGCAGTCATCATGGGGCCAGAAAAAAAAAGTGCCGCAGAGGAAATTCCATATTTGAAAATAACATCACAGTTTTGCATTTGTGAAAATACTTTTCTATTCATGTTCTCATTTGATTTTTGCAACAGTCCTGTGAGGTGGGTAGAGTGAGGATTTTTTTCTCGTGACAGTAGTAAGAGGCACAGGGACTTATTCAGGGTCACCCAGCTGGCTGTTAAGCTCATCTACTTTCCTTCTGTGGGCACCCTCAGCTCTGTCTTTCCTTTGAATATTTCAAAGCAGGACCATACCTTTCTGAGAGGATGACCTGAATCAGAAGGTAAAGTAGGGGCGGCGCCTGTGGCTCAGTGAGTAGGGCGCCGGCCCCATATGCCGAGGGTGGTGGGTTCAAACCCGGCCCCGGCCAAACTGCAACAGAAAAATAGCCGGGCGTTGTGGCGGGCGCCTGTAGTCCCAGCTGCTCGGGAGGCTGAGGCAAGAGAATCGTGTAAGCCCAGGAGTTAGAGGTTGCTGTGAGCCGTGTGACGCCACGGCACTCTACCCGAGGGCGGTACAGTGAGACTCTGTTTCTACAAAAAAAAAGAAAAAAAGAAGAAGGTAAAGTAAATTCTCAAAAACTCGTGGCACTAGCATAAAGAACACTGGCACACAGTAGCTGCTGAGAGTCCAGTGTTGTTTCCACTATCATTTGTGGCAATGGACTATATACCCTGGGCCTCCTAAGAATGGCAAATATGAATTGCAAGGAGTTAAATGAAATAGAAGTGTGGCCAAACCAGTTTAAATCAGGTTCCCAAGTTTTCCTGTACATTTATTATTTCAAATCGTCTGTGTAACAGACAGGACTTTCATGTTATACATTTGTTACATTCATATCCTTCTGTTGAATAAGAATGGGGCCCTTGACAGATCAAGCCAGAAGTTTTCCCAGAGAAGGCTGATAGCAGGCATATACTAAAAATAATAAAGTTATTCCATTCATATTGGAAGAAAGAGTAGCAAAGGTACCCTATAGTACTCTCTGTCTCCTTGGTTTCCTGTGGTTCCCCATAAGGAAAATGGTAGCATGTGATAAAACAAATAGAACATTACTTCAGAAACAGGCTGTGAAGGGAAGCAGACAGAAAAATGCTTTAAGTTAAAGTCATAGTTGGTAGCCAAAAGCAGAGATGCAAGTGCCATCCCACAGTCCTAGAGCCATGCATATAAGCTGCAGTAGTATTATGGCACCAGACTAAAGAGAATGAGTTGTGCAAAGGAATTTCTGAACATTCTCTGTCTGCATGATGCAGAGTGGAAACCAGTCAATGGATGAATGAGGAAAGTGGAACACTTAACCTAATGTTAAAACTTAATGGAAAGATATTACCAGTTCTGGTCTGTTTAGTTATTTAAATCTAAAGTGTATGTCTTATTTTAAGATAAGTCATACCCATGACTTACCAGTTGAAACCCATCATCATTTCTGGACCATATCTTGTAGGCTTAACTTTTCAACTTACTTTTTAGAAAATGAAAATATAAAATTGAAACAGAACTCCCAATAGCTAGAAGGGATCTCACAGATCATCTTGCATAGCCATTTCTTCCTGCAAATGAGGAAGCTGATAACGTTGCCAGTAAAATCTCACATGGCAGAAAGTAAAACAAATTCTAAGTGCCAGTTATAATGAAATAGTTTAATGACTCACAGTCAAATATGTAGCATGCCTCATTAGGAACAAGTAGTAAGTACAGTTGGTTGCCTACCTAACATCCATCCCACCTTCTCCTTCACCTATACGGAAGCTTATGTATGGGTGTCCATCCACCAGGGTTAGTGACCTCATTACCATCTCAGAGGTACGTTCCTAAACCTACCATGGGCTAAGGGAGTAGGATCCTCTTAACTGGTCTGAAAGAGATTGGTGAGCATGTGACCCAGTTCTAGGCAGTGAGACCTGAGGAGAGATCTGTTGAAAGAACTTCTGGGAAAGGTTTTCTTGCTCTTAAACACAGACATACTGGGAAACATTCCCCTGTCTTCACTGGAAGTTATTGTATCTGGCTGTGTTACTAGCCTTAGGGCAAGTAAAGACATAGATAAACCTGGGTCTGTAATGTTATGACTAAGTCAATCAGCCCTGGTGCTGCCCTGCTTTGGGATTTCTTGTTACATGAGATAATAAATATTCCTATTGTTGAGTAAATTTGAGATCGGGTTGAAGCTGAAAACATCCTAAGTGTTCAGTAGAGATGTGAATATACCATGTTTTTTGGATGGACTAAGAGACTTCTTCCTAGACCTGATAAAAACAAACCACTGTAAACCACAAGCATAGGAAATGTGAGGGGATATTATCACATAACAGATGATATCATAGGTTTTAACATGATGCAGATTTGAGTTTGAACCCAGATATTTGCTGATGGTTTAACTGTGGCCAAGTTTCTTTAATCCCCCCTAAGCCTCATTTTTTCATTTCTAAAGTAGGGTAAATAATACATGGGGTTGTAATGAAGATTCAATGAGATAATTTGTGTCAAGTACCCTACAAATGATATGGTGGTTACTAAGGGCTGAAGAAGTGGTAGACTATGTTGATGAATTGTGAGTTAAATTGTTTATATACTTTAATTATCAGCAAGCATCTACAAGCAAATCATTGTGTAATAGCGATAATGTTAAATGACACTACAGTTATGCAATCAGCAAAATCCAGTATGTGGGAAACTACGCGACAACCTGGTTTCTTCAATAAGTAAATTGCAAGAAAAGTAAAAGAGGGAGGGAAATATTACAGGTGTATAGAGACGCAAGAGACAACCAAATGTAAAGTACGAATCTTGATTTGAACAAAGAAACTAATAAATCACATTAACGAGATAATTGGCAGAAATATGAACACAGGGTATTTGATTATAAGGTATTGTTTTAAAATTTTCTGGTTGTGATAACAATATCATAATTTTTTCCCCTCAGATCTTTATCTTTTGGAGGAAAAAACTGAGTATTTACAGAGGAAATAATATCCGGGATTTGCTTTTGAAATTATGCAGTGTAGAAGCTGGGGTAGAATGGCAGAGTAGGGTAGATGAAACAAGATTGGCCATGAGTGGATAATGGTTGAAGCTGAGTAATGAGACCTTATTAAGTCATTCTCTCTCAATTTTTTCTTTTTAAAAATATGTTTTTGTTGGGCGGCTCCTGTGGCTCAGTCGGTAAGGCGCCGGCCCCATATACCGAGGGTGGCGGGTTCGAACCCGGCCCCAGCTGAACTGCAACCAAAAAATAGCCGGGCACTGTGGCAGGTGCCTGGAGTCCCAGCTACTTGGGAGGCTGAGGCAAGAGAATCACTTAAGCCCAGGAGTTGGAGGTTGCTGTGAGCTGTATGATGCCATGGCACTCTACCAAGGGCCATAAAGTGAAACTCTGTCTCTCCAAAAAAAAAAAAATATATATATATATGTTTTTGTTAAGATATAGTACACCAAAAAAAAAATATATATATATGTTTTTGTTAAGATATAGTTCATGTACCATAAATTTACCCCTTTAAAGTATACAGTTTGATGGTTTTTATATTCTCAGAGTTGTATAACTGTTACCCAATCTAACAGTAAAACGTTTTTAAAACCACAAAGAGAAACTTCATACACATCCATTTGCCTCACATATCTAGACCCAGGCAACTGCGAACCCATTTTATGTCTTCTCTAAATGTGCTTATTCTGGACATTTCACGTAAATGAAGTCATATAACATATGGTCTTTTGTGACTGGCTTCTTTCACAATGTTTTGGGGTTCATCTGTGTTGGAGCATGTGTTAGTACTTTCTTTTTTTTATGATCAAATAGAACTCACTTTATGGATATAACACATTTGGCTTATCTGCCCATCAGTTGATGGGCATTTGTTATAGATGGCTTCCACATTTTGGCTGTTATGAATAGTGTTGCTATGTACATTTGTGCACAAGGTTTTGTACAAGCTTATGTTTTTATTTCTCTTAGTTACATATCTAGGAGCGAGATTGCTGTGTCATATGACAACTTTATAATATTTTGAGAAACTATGAAGCTGTTCTCCAAAGCATTTGCAGAATTTTACATTTTGATCAGCAAAGGATGAGTGTTCCAATTTTTAAACCCCCTCACCAACATTCGTTAACGTCTTTTTTCAATTGTAGATATCTTAGTGGGATTTTGATATGCATTTTCCTAGTGACTAATGGTGTTGAACATTTTTTCATATGCTCATTGGTCCTTTTTTTTTTTTTTTTGAGATGGAGTCTCACTTAGTTGCCCTGGGTAGAGTATCATGATATCTTCATAGCTCACAGCAATCTCACACTGTTGGGCTCAAGCAATCCTTTTGCCTTAGCCTCTTAAGTAGCTGGGACTACAGGCACACACCACCACGCCTGGCTAGCTTTTACTTTTTTAATTTTTTTGAGACAGAGTCTCACTTTCTTGTGCTGGGGTAGAGTGCCATGTCATCATAGTTCACTGAACCTCTGAACTCATCTGGGCTCAAGCATCCCTTACCTCAGCCTCCTGAATAGCTGGAACTACAGCCCACCACAATGCCCAGCTATTTTTAGAGACAGGGTCTCACTCTTGCTCAGGCTGGTCTAGAACTCCTGAGCTAAAGCAATCTGCTCACTTAGGCCTCCCAGAGTCCTAGGATTACAGGCGTGAGTAGTTTATTTTTAGTAGAGTGAGGTCTCACTCTTGCTCAGGCTAGTCTCAAAATCCTGACCTCAAGCAATCCTCCTGCCTCTGCCTCCCAGAGTGCTGGGATTATAGATGTAAGCCACTGCATCTGACCTTATTGGCCATTTTATATCTTTGGAGAAATGTCTATTCAAATCCTTTGCCTATTTTTTAATTGAATTGTCTTGTTATTTATTTATAAAGGTTCTTTATATGCACTGGATATAAATCCTCATCAGATATGTGATTTTCAAATATTTTCTCCCATTCAGTGTTTTCTTTTTCACTTTCTTGATTGTGTTTTTTAGTAAACACTCTTTACCAATTTGAGGAAGTTCCTATCTATTCCTACATTGTTGAATGTTTTTATCATGAAAGGGTGCTGGACTTGATTGAGGACTTCTGTGTCTATTGAGATGTTCATATAGGTCTTTTTCCTTTATTTTATTAATATAATGTATTGCATTAATTTTCAGATGTTAAATTTACCACTCATTCCTAGGATAAATCCTACTTGGTCATGGTATGTAATCCTTTTTACATATTGCTGGATTTGTTTTGCTAGTATTTTGTCAAGAATTTTTGTGTTGGCTGGGTGTAGTGGCTCATACCTATAACCCTAGCACTCTGGGAGGCCAAGGCAGGTGGATTGCCTGAGCTCACAAGTTTGAGACCAGCCTGAGCAAGTGCGAGATCCTGTCTCTAAAAAATAGCGGGGCATTGTGGTGGGCGCTTGTAATCCCAGCTACCCGGGAGGCTTAGACAAGAGAATTGCTTGAGCCCAAGAGTCTGAGGTTGCTGTGAACTCTGACACCATGGCACTCTACTAAGGGCAGCAAAGTAAGACTCTGTCTCCAAAAAAAAAAAAAAAAGAATTTTTGTCTCACCTAACAAATACAATGTAACCTAATCTTATGTACCCTTATATTAATCTGAAATAAAATCACATGTATCTGCAAATATGTTCAAATTTGTGTGCAATAAAATATATTTGCTTTATTAAAAATGTTAAGATATCAGATAAAAGGATTTTTGTGTCTACATTTATGAAAAATATCGATCAGTATTTTTTTTCTTGTGATACCTTTGCTTTGGGTACTAGGGTAATACTGGCATTATGAAATAAATTAGAAAGTGGTCCCTGCACTTCTATTTTGTGAAAGTGCTTATGAAGGATTAGTTCTTCTTTAAATGTTTGGTGTAATTCACCAGTGAAGCTGTCTGGGCCTTAGCTTTTCTTTGTCAGAGTTTTAAAATTACAAAATCAATCTCTGGTTGTTCTGGATCTATTCGGATTATGTATTTTTTTTTAAGTCAGTTTTGTTAGTTTGTGTCTTTTTAGGAATTTATCGCTTCATTTAAGTTATCTAATTTGTTGGCATACAGAAGCTCATAATATTCCTTTACTATCCTTTTTATTTCTTTCCTTTTTTTTTTCTTTTTGTAGAGACAGAGTCTCACTTTATTACCCTCAGTAGAGTGCTGTGGCGTCACAGCTCACAGCAACCTCCAAATCCTGGGTTTAGGTGATTCTCTTGCCTCAGCCTCCCGAGTAGCTGGGACTACAGGTGCCCACCACATCGCCCGGCTATTTTTTTGTTACAATTTGGCCAGGACCAGGTTTGAACCCACCACCCTTGGTATATGGGGCCAGCGCCCTACCCACTGAGCCATGGGCGCCGCCCCATATCCTTTTTATTTCTGTAAGATGAGTAATGATATCCCCTTTTTTATTTCTGATTTTAGTAATTTGAGTCTTTTCTCTCTTGTTTTTTTCTTGATCAATCTAGGTAAAGATTTGTCAATTTTGTTGATCTTTTCAAAGAACCAACTTAACAAACTTTTGGTTTTGTTGACTTTGTATGTTGGTTTTTAAGTCTCTATTTCATTTATTTCTGCTTTAATCTTTATTAGACTTAAACCATGGCTCAGACGGTTTAACTGGTAAATTCTACCAAATATTTAAAGAAGAAATGATACCAATTTTCTATCTTAATTTATTCTGTGAGGCCAGCATTACCCCAATATCAAAACCAGACAAAGATATTAACAAGAAAAGAAAATTACAGGCCATTATCTCTCATGAATACAGATGTTCTTAACAAAATATTAATAAATTGAATCCAACTTTGTATAAAAAGAATTGTACACCACAACCAAGTAGGATTAATTCCAGGTAAATAGAACTGGTTCAACATTCAAAGATCCATCATGTAACTCATTACATCAATAAACTAAAGAAGAATGAAATTCGTATGATTATATCAATAGATGCTGCAGAAAGTGCATTTGACAAAATTCAACAGCCATTCATGAGAGCATCATAAAAATGATGCCACAGCCACTCAGCCTGCCAGGCACAGTGACTCACACCTGTAATCCTAGCATTTTGGGAGGCCAAGGTGGGTGGATTGCCTGAGCTCAGGAGTTCAAGACCAGCTTGAGCAAGAGTAAGACCTGTCTCTTAAAAATAGAAAAAAATGGGTGTGGAGACAAGATGGCTGACTGAAGCCAGCTTTCCACAGAGGCTCCTGTCCAGAAGGAGGGTGAAAGGACAGAAATTTAGCAAGTAACCTGGTAGATTAGAGCTGCACCAAGAGAGAAGGTTGAAGAATGCACATCAACCCTGCTGAGGCGAGCTGTGACCCCAAGGATGCAAACAAAAGGTGCAAAATCCATCACCAAGCGGACAGGAGTCCCCTCCCCCATGAGAATGTCTCAGAGTGCCCCACAAACAAACAAGCAGATTCAAAGGTCCTCCCACTACACTCCACAGGAGAGACCCTCTAAAACAGGCGTCCTCAAACTGTGGCCCATGGGCCACATGAAGCAATGTGAATTGTATTTGTTCCTGTTTTGTTTTTTTACTTCAAAATAAGATATGTGCAGTGTGCATAGGAATTTGTTCATAGTTTTTTTTAAAAAACTATAGTCCGGCCCTCCGATGGTCTGAGGGACAGTGAATTGGCCCCTTGTTTAAAAAGTTTGAGGATGCCTGCTCAAAAAACTGGACCTACCTCCCCTACTAGGGTGCCATGGCATTCTCCTGCCAGGCATAAAACTGTATATATTCTCAACCTGCAACTCTGAGCTCCCAGCACTTCCCTCCACTCTCACTCTGATGTCTGGAGGCCTGTCCCACAGAAGTCCAGATTCTTGGGTGATTTCTCGAGGGGTTTGGACAGGGCCTAAACTGCAGCTGGTCAGTGCTGACTCCACCCCACGGGAGTGAGGAGAGGATGGTCGGCTGAGAGGGAACCTCACCGGAGTGGCAGTGCCACAAGGCACAGAGCAGCAGTCCTCTTTTGGCAACAATAGGGCTCACTCCCGGATATTCCAAAGTCACACCACCTGTCTCCGTGGGCAACCAGAGGAGGCCAGGTGTCTACTCAGGTGGCAACCACCATGGAACAGATCTGGGACAGAAACACAGGCCCTGGAAATAAAGGGTTTCCCTGAGGCGGTACCGGCCTGGGTGGAGCGCGGGGGACTAGAAACATATGCGCAGATGGGAAGTTCCCAGGGCGGGGCTGAACCAGAGGACTGCTTTACTGAGCCTAAGACACACCCAGCCCTCAGGAGATCGTCAGCCTATAGACAAAGGAAGACAGGAGGCTAGAACTGACAGGTAACCGAATACAAACCTGCAGGAGTAAAGACAGGGCCTGAGGCGCAGGCTCTGGGAACTCAAAACAGCTTCTCTTCTGCAGGGGAATTTAGCAGGGACAGAAACAAATTCCCGCAAAGCTGTTCTGTTCTGTTCTGTCAGTAACATGAATCAGGGGCGAGGTTGGAACTGAGTGAACACCCCCCCCAGCCTCCATCAAGCTCCCAAGGTTGTCAGGCCTCACCTCCCCCTGCTAGATAGAGACAGAGCGCAGCGGCCTGGCTGAGCAGAAATAGATTTTCTTGTGATTCAGGCAGGTGCAAACCCCTGGAGTATCTGTTCACTACAGGCAACTGGTTCATAGCCCTGTGGGGCTATCAGTGACTAGGTGTGACAGAGGTGCAAGGTGGGGAAGGAGGTATCAACCTTCTCAGACTAATCTATTTGCTGGGTGGGTCCTCCTGACTGCACAGAACACCAGAGCAAGCTATATCTGAATAGTCACCCAGAACCCTGTGATCCAGTTGCCAGAGACCTTTTAAACTCTCCCACCTGAGACAGGTACTGACTGAGACAATTGATTTGGACCTTTTGAACCGAGCCAATTGCCCGAGGACTATTCAGGTGGTGCCCTGGGTGTGTGGTTGTAGGAAGGTTTGATTTTCCTTTTCCAATTGTTGCCTATGGGGGGGCGGGGTGACTTAATTGCTGGTATTTCTCCACAGCTGAGACTTCAACCCAGAGTAACTGTTTCACTAGGGTCGAACAGAGACCAGCTGAAAACAAGAAAGAACCACTTAGCCCCACCACACCAAACAGGTCCCCAGTTTATCAGGCCATAGCACTGTACAGGTCCCCAACAAAGTTCCAGGGGAAAAATCAAACGGTGTAAAACAATCATGGGGCGGGCTCAGCAGAAAAACTCTGGTAACATGAATAACCAGAATAGATCGCCCCCTCCCCGCAAGGAAAGATATGGCAGATGTAACTGAAGATCCTATTCATAAACAGCTGGCCGAGATGACAGAAATCAAATTCAGAATTTGGATGGCTTACAAGATTAACCAAATGGAGGAAAATTTGGAATTAGAAATTCGAGGAGCAATTCAAAAGTTGGAATTAGAAATTTGAGGAGAAATTCAAAAGTTGTCTCAAGAATTTAACGAATTTAAAGACAAAACCACCAAAGATTTTGACGCACTGAAGCAAAAATTTGTAGCCTTCAAAGATCTGAAAAATACAGTAGAATCCTCAGTAACAGAGTGGAGCAAGCAGAAAAAAGGATTTCTGACATTGAAGACAAAGCTTTTGAATGCTCCCAAACTCTCGAAGAAGAAGAGAAATGGAGAGCAAAAATGGATCATTCTCTCAGAGAGCTCCGGGATAATAATAAGAAGGCTAATATCTGCCTCATTGCAATCCCTGAAAGTGATGAAGTAGCCTCGCAAGGCACAGAAGGCCCTTCTCCATGAAATTAAGAAAGAGAATTTTCCAGACATGCCAAGAGATTCTGAAATTCAGATAGCAGACAGTTTCAGAACCTCAGCACAACTCAATCCCAATAAGACATCCCCCAGGCATATCATAATTAACTCCACTACAGTTAATATGAAGGAGAAAATTCTGAAAGCATCTAATGTAAGAAATCCATTACCTACAAAGGGAAGAATATTAGAATGACTGCAGATCTCTCGACTAAACTTTTCAAGCCAGAAGAGGGTGGTCATCGACTTTTGATCTCCTAAAGCAAAACAACTTTCAACCCCAGATCCTATATCCAGCTAAACTGAGTTTCATTTATGATGGAGAAATTAAATACTTTAATGACATTCACATGTTGAAGAAATTTGCCATAACCAAACCAGCTCTTCAGGATATTCTCAGACCTATCTTCCATAACAACCAACCCAATCCTCTACCAAAAAAGTAAATTCACTCAGAAACTTTTGATCAAACTCCAACTTCCACACTGGCGAAAGGATTAAAAATGTCCACTGGACTTTCGAAAAACTCAATACCCAAAAATTTACCAGACTTATCAATAGTCTTCATTAATGTGAACGGCTTCAACTGTCCTCTAAAGAGGCATAGGTTAGCTGACTGGATACAAAAACTCAGGCCAGATATTTGTTGCATACAAGAGTCACATCTTACCTTAAAAGACAAATATAGACTCAGGGTGAAAGGATGGTTATCCATATTTCAGGCAAATGGTAATCAGAAAAAAGCAGGTGTTGCAATTTTATTTGCAGATACAATAGGCTTTAAACCAACAAAAGTAAGGAAGGATAAGAACGGTCACTTCATATTTGTTAAGGGTAATACTCAATATGATGAGATTTCAATTATTAATATCTATGCACCCAACCAGAATGCACCTTCAATTTATAAGAGAAACTCTAACAGACATGAACAACTTGATTTCCTCCAGGTCCATAATAGTTGGAGATTTTAACACCCCTTTAGCAGTGCTGGATAGATCCTCCAAAAAGAAGCTGAGCAAAGAAATTTTAGGTTTAAACCTAACCATCCAACATTTGGATTTAGCAGACATCTGCAGAACATTTCATGCCAACAAAACTGAATACACATACTTCTCATCAGCGCACGAAACATACTCCAAAATCGATCATATCTTAGGTCACAAGTCTAATCTCAGTAAATTTAAAGGAATAGAAATTATTCCTTGCATCTTCTTGCACCACCATGGAATAAAAGTTGAGCTCAGTAACAACAGGAATCTGCATACGCATACAAAAACATGTAAGTTAAATAACCTTATGCTGAATGATAGCTGGGTGATAGATGAGATTAAGAAGGAAATTGCCAAATTTTTGGAACAAAATGACAATGAAGACACGAATTATCAGAACCTCTGGGATACCACAAAGGCACTCCTGAGAGGGAAATTTATAGCACTGCAAGCCTTCCTCAAGAGAATGGAAAGGGAGGAACTTAACAACTTAATGGGACATCTCAAGCAACTGGAAAAGGAAGAACATTCCGGGCGGTGCCTGTGGCTCAGTCAGTAGGGCGCCGGCCCCATATGCCGAGGGTGGTGGGTTCAAACCCAGCCCCGGCCAAACTGCAACCAAAAAATAGCCGGGCGTTGTGGCGGGCATAGTAGTCCCAGCTACTCGGGAGGCTGAGGCAAGAGAATCGCTTAAGCCCAGGAGTTGGAGGTTGCTGTGAGCTGTGTGAGGCCACGGCACTCTACCGAGGGCCATAGAGTGAGACTCTGTCTCTACAAAAAAAAAAAAAAAAAAAAAGGAAGAACATTCCAACCGCAAACACAGTAGAAGCAAAGAAATAACCAAAATTAGAGCAGAATTAAATGAAATTGAAAACAAAAGAATTATACAACAGATCAATAAATGAAAAAGTTGGTTTTTTGAAAAGGTCAATAAAATAGATAAACCTTTGGCTAACCTAACCAGGAAAAAAGAGTAAAATCTCTAATCTCATCAATCAGAAACAACAAAGATGAAATAATAACAGACTCCTCAGAAATTAAAAAAATCCTTAATGAATATTACAAAGAAACTTTTTTCTCAGAAATATGAAAATCTGAAGGAAATTGACCAATACTTGGAAGCACATCACCTTCCAAGACTTAGCCAGAATCAAGTGGAAATGTTGAACAAGCCCATATCAAGTTCTGAAATAGAATCAACCATACAAAATCTCCCTAAAAAGTAAAGCCCAGGACTAGATGGCTTCACGTCAGAATTCTACCAAAACTTTAAAGAGGAATTAGTACCTGTATTTCTCAACCTGTTCCAAAAGGTAGAAAAAGAAGGAAGACTACCCAACACATTCTATGAAGCAAACATCACCCTGATCCCCAAACCAGGAAAAGACCCAACAAGAAAAGAAAATTATAGACCAATATCACTAATGAATATAGATGCAAAAATATTCAACAAGATCCTAACAAACAGAATCCAGCAACACATCAAACAAATTATACATCATGGCCAAGTTGGTTTTATCCCAGAGTTTCAAGGCTGGTTCAATATACGTAAATCTAGAAGTATAATTCAGCACATAAACAAATTAAAAAACAAAGACCATATGATTCTCTCAATTGATGCAGAAAAAGCTTTTGATAATATCCAGCATCCCTTCATGATCAGAACACTTAAGAAAATTGGTATAGAAGGGACATTTTTTAAACTGATAGAGGCCATCTACAGCAAACCCACAGCCAATATCGTATTGAATGGAGTTAAATTGAAATCATTTCCACTCAGATCAGGAACCAGACAAGGCTGCCCATTGTCTCCACTGCTCTTTAACATTGTAATGGAAGTTTTAGCCACTGGAATTAGGGAAGAAAAGGCAATCAAGGGTATCCATAGAGGGTCAGAAGAGATCAAACTTTCGCTCTTTGCAGATGATATGATTGTATATCTGGAAAACACCAGGGATTCCACTACAAAACTCTTAGAAGTGATCAAGGAATACAGTAGCGTCTCAGGTTACAAAATCAACATTTATAAATCGGTAGCCTTTGTATATACCAACAATAGTCAAGCTGAAAAAACAGTTAAGGACTCTATTCCATTCACAGTAGTGCCAAAGAAGATGAAATATTTGGGAGTTTATCTAACAAAAGACGTGAAAGATCTCTATAAAGAGAACTATGAAACTCTAAGAAAAGAAATAGCTGAAAATGTTAACAAATGGAAAAACATACCATGCTCATGGCTGGGAAGAATCAACATTGTTAAAATGTCCATACTACCCAAAGCAATATGCAATTTTAATGTAATCCCCATTAAAGCTTCACTGTCATACTTTAAAGATCTTGAAAAAAAAATACTTTGTTTTATATGGAATCAGAAAAAACCTTGAATAGCCAAGACATTACTCAGAAATAAAAACAAAGCAAGAGGAATCATGCTACCAGACCTCAGACTATACTATAAATCGATAGTAATCAAAACAGCATGGTACTGGCACAAAAACAGAGAAGTAGATGTCTGGAACAGAATAGACAACCAAGAGATGAATCCAGCTACTTACCGTTATTTGATCTTTGACAAGCCAATTAAAAACATTCAGTGGGGAAAAGATTCCCTATTTAACAAATGGTGCTGGGTGAACTGGCTGGCAACCTGTAGAAGACTGAAACTGGACCCACACCTTTCACCATTAACTAAGATAGACTCTCACTGGATTAAAGATTTAAACTTAAGACATGAAACTATAAAAATACTAGAGGAGAATGCAGGGAAAACCCTTGAAGAAATTGGTGTGGGCGAGTATTTTATGAGGAGGACCCCCCCAGGGCAGTTGAAGCAGCTTCAAAAATACACTACTGGGACTTGATCAAACTAAAAAGCTTCTGTAGAGCCAAGAACACAGTAAGTAAAGCAAGCAGACAGCCCTCCGAATGGGAGAAGATATTTGGAGATTATGTCTCCGACAAAGGTTTAATAGCCAGAATCCACAGAGAACTCAAACGTATAAGCAAGAAAAAAACAAGTGATCCCATCGCAGGCTGGGCAAAGGACTTGAAGAGAAACTTCTCTGAAGAAGACAGGCACACGGCCTACACACATATGAAAAAATGCTCATCATCTTTAATCATCAGAGAAACACAAATTGAAACTACTTTGAGATATCATCTAACTCCGGTAAGATTAGCCCATATCACATAATCCCAAGACCAGAGATGTTGGCATGGATGTGGAGAAAAGGGAACACTTCTACACTGCTGGTGGGAATGCAAATTAATACATTCCTTTTGGAAAGATGTTTGGAGAACTCTTAGAGATCTAAAAATAGATCTGCCATTCAATCCTATAATTCCTCTATTAGGCATATACCCAGAAGACCAAAAATCACATCATAACAAAGATATTTGTACCAGAATGTTTATTGCAGCCCAATTCATAATTGCTAAGTCATGGAAAAAGCCCAAGTGCCCATGGATCTATGAATGGAGTAATGAATTGTGGTATGTATACAACATGGAATATTATGCAGCCTTAAAGAAAGATGGAGACTTTACCTCTTTCATGTTTACATGGATGGAGCTGGAACATATTCTTCTTAGTAAAGTATCTCAAGAATGGAAGAAAAAGTATTCAACGTACTCAGCCCTACTATGAAACTAATTTATGGCTTTCATATGAAAGCTATAACCCAGTTACAACCTAAGAATAGGGGGAAGGTGGAAAGGGAGGGGAGGGAGGGGAGAGGTGGGCGGAGGGAGGGTGATTGGTGGGATTACATCTGCGGTGCATCTTACAAGGGTAAATGTGAAACTTAGTAAATGTAGAATGTAAATGTCTTAACACAATAACTAAGAAAATTCCAGGAAGGCTATGTTAATCAGTGTGATGAAAATGTATGAAACGGTCTATAAAACCAGTGTATGGTGCCCCATGATCGCATTAATGTACACAGCTATGATTTAATAATAAAAAAAAGGTAGAAAAGAACTAGCTGGGCCTTGTGTTGAGTGCCTGTAGTCCCAGCTACTAGGGAGGCTGAGGTAAGAGAGTCACTTGAGCCCAAGAGTTTGAGGTTGCTGTGAGCTATGATGTAACGGCACTCTACCCAGGGCAACAGAGAGTGACTGTCTACCCCAAAAAACAAAAAATAAAAACTCTCACCAAACTGGAATTAGAGGGGTATTTCCTTAATTTGTAAGAACATCTATAAAAAAATTTACAGTCAACATTATATTGAATTTGTGAGAAGCTAGATGCTGTCCCCCTAGGATCAGAAACAAGGTGAGGATGTTCTTTGCCACCACTTCCATTCAGTGTCATACTGGAAGTCTTAACTAATGCAATAAGACAGTAAAGTGGAAAGAGGAATGTACAGATTGAGTAGGAAGAAATAAAACTGTCTTTGTTCATAGATAACATGATTGGCTATGTATAAAATCCCAAAGAATTGTCCCCCCAAAACCCTAAAACTAAAACAAAACCTACATTCCTGGAATGAATAGCTTGTTATAGCAAGGTTTTAGGACACAAGGTTAATATAGAAAAGACATTTACTTTCCTGTAATTGGAATTTAAAATTAAAAACAACACCATTAATATTAGCAACTAAAGGGCGGCGCCTTTGGCTCAAAGGAGTAGGGTGCCGGTCCCATATGTCAGAGCTGGTGGGTTCAAGCCCAGCCCAGGCCAAAAACTGCAAAAAAAGAAAAAAAAATTCGCAACTAAAAAAAAAAGGAAAGAGGGCGGCGCCTGTGGCTCAGTGAGTAGGGCGCCGGCCCCATATGCCGAGGGTGGCGGGTTCAAAGCCAGCCCCGGCCAAACTGCAACAAAAAAATAGCCGGGTGCTGTGGCGGGCACCTGTAGTCCCAGCTACTCGGGAGGCTGAGGCAAGAGAATCTCTTAAGCCCAGGAGCTGGAGGTTGCTGCGAGCTGTGTGATGCCACGGCACTCTACCAAGGGCCATAAAGTGAGACTCTGTCTACAAAAAAAAAAAAAAAAAGGAAAGAAAGAAATATTAGGTAAATGTATGATATCTGTATGAGGAAATCAAAACTGATGAAAGAAATCAAGGAAGATATGAATAAATGGAGAGATATTCCATGTTCATGGATAGGAACACTTAATATTATTGGATGTCAATATTTTAAAACTAAATCTATTGATTCAGTGCAATCCCAATTAAAATGCCAGCAAGTTATTTTGTGGCTATTGACAAACTGATTCCATAGTTTACATGGAAAGGCAAAATACTTAGAAATACCAACATAATATTGAAAAAGAACAAAAGAACAAAAAGAACAAAGTCAAAGAAATGAAATAACCTGAGCATAGACTTAATTTAGCCAAGAAGTAGAAGACTTGTGCACTGAAGATTATGACTACTCAACTTTAAGATTCAGAATGAAGGGCGGCGCCTGTGGCTCAAAGGCAGGGCGCCAGCCCCATATGCTAGAGGTGGTGGGTTCAAACCCAGCCCTGGCCAAAAACCGCAAAAAAAAAAAAAAAAAAAAAAAAATTCAGAATGAAGCTGCAGTAATCAAGATAGTGTGGTATTGGTGAAAGAACAGACACAAGGAACAGTCTCACAAATATGTTAATAGTCAACTGATTTTTTTCCTAAGGTGCAAAGGCAATTCAGTTTCTCAAAAGAGAGAAGATCATCTTTTCAAAAAACAGTGCTGAAACAATTGTATGTCCACATGCAAAAACAATGAATTTAAACACAGGATTTATACTGTTAACAAAAATTAACTCAAGATGGATTCATCACAGAATTAAATGTAAAATACAAAAATAGAAAACTTCTAGAAAATAATATAGGAGAAAATCTAGGTGACTTTGGATTTGGTGATAACTTTTAGATACAACAACAAAAACATGATCCAGAAAAGAAAACATTGGTAAGTTAAATTTTTCTTTTTTTGAATTTCAGATTAATACGGGGGTACATACAATTAGGTTTTGTAAGGTTAAAGTCTGGGTAGTGGTTGTGCCCTTCACACAGGAAGTGTGCTATATACCTATGCAGTGTACTCACTGGGAGGGATTTTACCTAACCCTTTGTCCCCCCTCCCCTAAGGTTAGACTTTATTGAAGTTTTTAAAAAAGCCTCCTGCTCAGATAAAGACCTTATTGAAAGAATTAAAATGCAAGCCATAGACTGGAGAACGAAAACCTGATAAAGGACCTATCCAAAATACACAAAGAACTCTTACAAACTCAATAAAAGGAAACCAATTAGCCTAATTTTTTTTAAAGGAGCAAAAGATCTGAATAGGCACACCAAAAATTACATACAGATGGGAGAAAAGTGTATGAAAAGATGTTAAACATCATCTGTCATTAGGGTACTGCAAATTAAAACAACAATGTGATACTACAATGCACCTATTAGAATGGCTAAAATTCAAAACATTGACCACACCAAATTCTGGAGAGGTTGTGTCACCATGGGAACTATTATTCATTCCTCACGGGGCCACAAAATGGTACCACCACTTTGGAAGTTAGTTTGCCAGTTTCTCACAAAGCTACGAAGTTACAGGTAGCTGTAGTGCATTCATTTTCCCTGCTCTGTGATATGCAATGATATAATATGCTGTATTATGGACACAGTAGATCAAAACATGGGATGCAGCAAAGGCTGGGCTCCAAGGGAAATGTATAGTTGTAAATACCTACATTAACAAAAGAGAAAGAACTCAAATAGATAACCTATCTTTATACCTTGATAAACTAGACAAAGAAAAGCAAAAACTAACCAAAGGAAGAAAACAGCAAAGATTAAAGAGAAAATAAGTAAAATAGAGAATAGAAAATAGGATCAATGAAACCACAAGTTCTTTGAAAAGATCAACAAAATGGACAGTTTTTCACTAGACTGACCAAAAAAAAGAGAAGACATAAGTAACTAAAATTCAAAATGCAAGTGGGGACATTACAGCTAATCATACAGAAATAAAAGGGACTATGAGAGAATGTTGTGAATAATTATACAGCAACCTAGACAACCCAGATGAATTGAACACATTTCTAGAAACACACAAATTATCCAAACTGACTAAGAAAAATCTTAGTGACCTGTACCAAGCAGAGAGATTGAATCAGTAATTAAAAAAATCCCCCAACAAAAAGAAATTATAGTTTCACTGGTGAATTCTATGAAGGATTTAAAGAAGAATTAACATGAATCCTTCTCAAACCCTTCCAAAAATAGAAGAGGAGAGAATATTTCCTAATTCAGTCTATGAAGCGAGTATTATTCTCATACCAAACCCAGACAAAGAGCACAAGAAAAGAAAATTATAAATCAATATTCCTTATGAATATAGATGCAAAAATTCTTGAGAAAATGTAAGTAAACCAAATTCAATAGCATATTAAAAGGATTATATACTATGACCAGGTGGGATTTATCTCAGGATGCAGATTGTTCAACATAAAAAAAGTAGTAAGTGTAATGCATTAGATTGATAGACAAAGAGAAAGAAACCCTACCAGAGGTCCTACGGCCCGTGGGCCACATGAGGCGGTTTGATTGTATTTGTTCCCATTTTGTTTTTTTACTTCAAAATAAGATACGTGCAGTGTGCATAGGAATTTGTTCATAGTTTTTCTTTTAAACTATAGTTCAGCCCTCCAACAGTCTGAGGGACAGTGAACTGGCCCCGTTTAAAAAGTTTGAGGACCCCTGCTATAACATCATCGCAATACAGAAGACATTTGACAAAATCCAGCACAGTTTCATGATAAAAATGCTCAGAAACATAGAAAAGAAGGGAACCTTCTCAATATGATAAAGGGCAGTTATGAACTCACAACTAACATTATAATCAATAATGAAAGACTGCTTGCTAATTTGTCATGGGATTAGAGTTTTTTGTGTTTTTTTTTTTTTTCTTTTTTGAGACAGAGTCTCACTTTGTTCCCTCAGTAGAGCGCTATGGCATCACAGCTCACAGCAACCTCAGACTCTTGGGCTCAAGCGATTCTCTTGCCTCAGGCTTCCAAGTAGCTGGGACTACAGGTGTCTGCCACCTGCCTGGCTATATTTAGAGGTGGGGCCCTCACTCTTGCTCAGGTTGGTCTCCAACCTGTGAGCTCAGGCAATCTGTCTGCCTTGGCCTCCCAGAGGGCTAGGATTACAGGCATGAACCACCATGCCCGGGCTCTTTTTTTCCTTTTTAAAACCTTAATCTTGGCCGGGCGTGGTGGCAGTGGCTCACACCTGTAATCCTAGCTCTCTGGGAGGCCAAGGCAGGTGGATTGCCTGAGCTCACAGGTTGGAGACCAGCCTGATCAAGAGTGAGAGCCCTGTCTCTAAAGGTAGCCAAGCATTGTGGCAGGTTCCTGTGGTCCCACCTACTTGGGAGGCTGAGGCAAGAGAATCGCTTAAGCCCAAGAGTCTGAGGTTGCTGTGAGCTGTGACGCCATGGCACTGTACCAAGGCTGACAAAGTGAGACTGTCTCAAAAATGAATAAATAAATGAATACATAAAAATAAAAAGAAGAAAAAGACTGAATGTTGTCTCCTTGAGATCAGAAAGGAGACAAGAATGTTCTCTTTCCCTGCTATTTAGCATTTTACTGTAAGTTCTAGTTAAACTAGAAAAAGAAGTAAAATGTGTACATATTGGAAAAGTATCTCTACTTGCAGATGACATAATTATACACACACACACACATACATACACACACATATATAATTCCAAAGAATCTACAGAAAGCTAATAGAGGTAATAAAAGAATTCAGCACATTTTCAGGGCACAAGATCAACACACACATCAATAAATTGTAAGTCTCTGCACCAGCAAGGAATAATCAGAATAGGAAATTAAGAAAGTGATTCTTAACGCATTGGCAAGGACCTCCAGAACAATGTTAAATAAAGGCAGTAATAGGAAGCTTCCTTTTCTTCCTCTCTCCTCAAATCAAGTGTTACTAGTATTTTACCATTGTCAGGTTTGCTCTAAATTGTAGGTAGATACACATAAAGGCAACTTCGAAGTTCTGGGTCAAGAAGGAAAGCAAAAATTCAGTATGAGCCACAAATTTTAGTATTAACTTTTATTCTTTGAGTTTGAGAGAAATAGAAAATTCACAGGAACTTGGATATCTGGAAACAGCTCAGGTATCTAGGGGAAAAAAACTCAAGAAAACCCTAACTATAAAATATCAAGTAAGTATTAATTCAAATTGGTTAATTTGGGGGATTAGAAGAAACTCTAGTGCAGATCACCAAAAAGAATCATGGAGAAAATTCTGAGAATTGTGGGCGTTATGTTGCAGAGCAATTACAACTATTTTGAAGATGTTATATGGTCTAGGATACTTTATTGCTAGAGAAATTGAAAATAACGGGATAGCATAGAAATTAGCCCTAATAAGGGAGAAGTGGGGTGGCACCTGTAGTTCAGTGGGTAGTACGCTGGCCACATATACCGAGGTGGGTTTGAACCCAGCCTGGGCCTGCTGAAACAACAATGATAACTGCAACAACAAGAACAACAAAAATAGCCAGGCATTGTGGCCGGCGCCTGTACCCCCAGCTACTTGGGAGGCTGAGGCAGGAGAATCACTTAAGCCCAAGAGTTTGAGGTTGCTTTGAGCTGTGATGCTACAGCACTTTAACCAGGCTGACAGCTTGAGACTTTGTCTCAAAAAAAAGAAAAGAAAGAAAGAAAAGAGAGAGAGAGAAGTGGGATGGTTTTCAACTCTCTATAAATTTTTCATGGTAACTTTTTCCCCTGCACTTTTACAGCCACCTTGGACATTCTGTAAAGTAATTAAGTGATCATCACCTAGACTCTTTCCTATTGGCTCATTTTCTGCCCTTTTCTTTAGGCACCTACTTTTTTGGTCTTTTGGTAATCTCTGACTTTTCAAAATTATCTTCCTGGTTTCTTTTTGAGGCTTGTCTTTCCCCTTTACGTCAGCATGAGACCAAACTGTAGAAATTCTGAGGAAAAAAGAGGTTCTATAACTAATTGAGTTTGGGAAATACACTGTTAAGCAAAATCCAGTAGCTTACTTCCCTGCAGGCCTTCTAGAGCCTTCAGCATTCTGATATGCATTGCGAATCTCCAAAAAGGAAATATAGCTGGCAACGTTACCCCAAGTAACATGGAACCCTTTCTAATGAACACTTAACACTTCCTGTAACCCAGTTCTTCAATCTTCAGATAAAAATTTCTAGTCCTTCAGTAATGTTTCTTAGCAGGAAACATGTTATATGCTGTCTCATCACTAGATTGTAAACTCTTTGAGGGAAGATACCCAAAAGTTACTAATATTGTCAGTATCCTCTCTCCTAGATCCTGGAATAGACACCAAAAGTTCCTGTTTTGCAGACTTGTGCTAAATGATCTAATTTAGCCTTCAGGATCTTTTTACTACACCTCAATTCAACTATTTGTGATCATGTACAATTTTTGTTTCACCGAGCTAGGCAATGCTGGAGCTAAAAGGATGAGTAAGACCCAGATATGCCTCTCGAAGCATGTATCTGGTGGAGGAGGTTAAGTACCTGGACAACTCAAACACAAAACACAGTGTGGAAAATACTAAACAAGAGGTACAAACTACACTTGGGGTTCAGAGGAGAAACAATAACAATTGGGTAGGTAGGAGAGAAGGACAATTGGAAAGAATGAGGCAGAAACATTTGAGACAGATTTTTTATTTTTTGACGCAGAGTCTCACTCTGTTTCCCAGGCTAGAGTACAGTGGCATCAGCCTGGCTCATAGCAACCTCAGTCTCCTAGGGTCAAGCAATCCTTCTGCCTCAGCTTCCTGAGTAGCTAGGCCTATAGATGCCTGCCACAACGCCCAGCTAATTTTTCAATTTTTAGTAGAAACAGGGTCTCACTCTTGCTCAGGCTGGTTTTGAACTCCTGAGCTCAAACAGTCCTCCTGCCTTGGCCTTCCAGAGTGCTAGCATTACAGGTGCAAGCCACTGTGCCTAGCCTTAAGACAGATATTAAAGATTTTAAAAAACGTAGACAGAGGGTATTAGAAAAGCAGAGGGAATAATGCATACATGGTATGAAAATAGAACAAGGAGGCCAGTTCAAGTGGCTCTATTTGGCAGGAACTTGTGGAGCATACAAAATGAGTTATATAGATGGGGTATGGTCGGAACATGAATAGTAAAAACAGAAATAATAGCTTAAATGTCAGTGTGGGTTTACGTTAAGGTTATTGTACTCTGGGAGCCATTGCAGGATTTTTGAGTGGGAAGGTGACGTGGGGACCACTTGCTCCTCTCCCATCCTGGAGTGTGTCACCCCAAATCTATTTCCTTTGTCTCTGTCTAGCATTGCAACATATTAAAACGGTAACCAATGAATGGAGCTTCCAGTGTCCTGGCCTGCTTTCTTAGAGAGTTGTCCAAGGTACAACAGAAACCAAAGCAGGAGATAATAGTTAACATGCGCTCACTCCTGTGTACAAGTCAGTCTATGGAGGAGGTGTTCAAGGGGAGAGGATGTTCAGATGAAGAGTACGAATAAGAGTCTTTGGTAGATTTAATGGTAATACCTGAGTGAGTTATGATTTCAGGGTGTCAATGAGGATACTGATTAAAAAATAATAATAATAAAAGGTACATGCAGATAGTGAGCCAGGAGAATGAACTGTGTCCAGTCAGGCTTTCAAGGTAGCGCTGGACTAAGGACGAGTAAAACTCAGACAACTGGAGGGTTATTTGAAGTCCACCCGTGAGGTCTCAGGAGCTCTGTCCCTCCTGGTGTCATGTTGAAAGACTCACCCTCCAGGCTGTTGAGATGGGCTGGAGAAGCTGGGTGTGTTTGATGCTATTACATTTTTCTGTGACGCAGACTTTGAGGTCATTGGGGGTGGGGGCAGAGACGTAGCCTTGGCATTGGCAGAGCTTGGAGGTTTGAGCAAGCTGGCCCCTGCTGGGATGCAGTAAGGCGGCAGAGCAAAGGTTTGGCTTTTCGCCTGCCCAGGTTCTGTCGGCATGGCTTACGGGTCCAGCTGGAGCTCAGGGCGCCTACGGATGGGCCTCTCTTAGCTCCCACGGCCACGGGCTTTAGCGCGCCCCGGTTTCCCAGAGGGGAGGGCTTTCCTTGCACAGGCCGCCGAGGAGGAGCCGCGGCAGTCGGCCCGGCAGCTGCGGGAGCTCGTTCCGCTCTCCCCCTCGCAGGTTCGCGCGTGGCGCGGGCGCCCGAGCCGGCAGGACGCGGAGGAGGGAGGTGCCCGCCATGCCGGGCCCGCAGCTCCGCGCCTCGACCGCCCGCCCGCCGCCCCCGCGGAACAGCCAGCCGCATCCCCGGTGAGGAGGAAGAGGCGGCGGCGGCTGCGGAGGAGGAGGAGGCGCCGCCCCCTTGGCAGGCTCCCGACCCGGCGGCCTCGGCAGGACCCATGGCGGATTCCTCGCCCGCGCCGTCCCTGCGGGAAGGCGGCTCCCGCGCCCCGCGCCCTGCGGCCCACTCGCCCCCGCCGCGCTCGCGCTCCGGCTCCGAGTCCGAGGAGGCCGAGCTGTCGCTGAGCCTGGCCCGCACCAAGACCCGCTCGTACGGGAGCACGGCCAGCGTGCGGGCGCCTCTGGGCGCCGGCGTCATGGAGCGCCATGTAGAGCACCGGGTCCGCGCCGGCGACACGCTGCAGGGCATCGCGCTCAAGTACGGAGTCACGGTGAGCGGGGCGCCGGGGGACCGAGGGGAGGGGTGCGGGGGCCGGGGCACCGAGGGGAGGGCGGCGTCCCACCCCAGCCGCGCGCGCTGCTGGCCACGGAAATGGTCGCCGAGGCTGGTCCAGCAGCCCGAGGGGCGGGCCGCTGGGGCTCCCTCCCCAGGTAGCCGCATCGAGTTCTCGGGTGCCCTGCCCAGACTCAGACACGATCTGTCGCGTGAGGAAGGCCAGACAGGACTAAGGCTTTGGCACCACCAGGAGCCATATTCACCTGATTTGCAGTCCCGGTCACACTACAGTATATTTACTCAAAGCCAGACCGAGGTGAATTTTATTCTCTATGTAAACAAGCTCTGTGATGTCAGAAATGGTACATTTGTACCTACCGGATGGTTCTGGTTCTGTCGATTATGCTTCTTTATTTAGAAGTGAAATTACACCCCAGGGCTCACTGGCAACCGTGAATGTGACACCTGTCGCTAAGCAGCAGCCAAGAACTGTGGTCTCGCTGAGCTGGAAGGTTGTGTTTATTACGCGTTTGTAAGTGTGTGTGAATTGGGTGTGTTGCATTACACCTCCTGGAAGAACATGGAAACCCAAAGGAGGAAATTGTTTCATTAAAATTACTTATAATTAACTCTAAGCTCTGTGGTGGCCTTTTTGCATTTGAGTTTTGTATCACTTTTCAGTGTTCTTTCCTGAAGCATCTTAAACAACAAGGAGAAGAAAAGATGATCTTATCTATATCTTTCTCTTAAATCTTAAAGTGAAACTCTTCCTGGCCTTTTACCCAGTAGCAGAGACGGAGTAATCTATTTTGCATAGTTGAGCCGGTGTAGGCTTACCTATCAGGTCCTTCTGTCATTTAAACATTTTGAGAGCAAGAGCCTTGCTGTGCAGCCCTCCACTGATATTATCATGCCGTGGAGAGCCCCATTCTGCCCTCTGGGGAGTCTTCCAAATGTGAAACGTAGAGCTACAATTCTCCATGTACATGGGGCCTGATTTGGGTCAGAGCCAGAGGAAAGCAGAGTTGGGAAACATCAGTAGCTATCCTCTGCTGAATGCCTGCTGTGTGCCAGGTATTGCATTTATCCTGTTTCATCTTGATCTTATTTAATTTGACTTTCACAGTCAGCCTAGGAGACAGGTGTAATTAATCTTTTTACAGATGAGAAGATGGATGAGAGGTAAGGATATTTTCCAAGTATGCTTATTCGTTAAGACCAGCTTTAATTAACACAGTGATCAAGTATTTGCTTTCTTCTAGATATTACTTCTGACATCCACCCTTATTTTTATTTTGGTTGCTGAAGAGGGAAGGTCTTTTCTGTCTATTTTTTATGCGTCATCCTTATTAGGCTGGGGTGATGATACCTAATAATATATGATATTTCCTATTGCCGCTTCCTGTGCAATTTCTCTGCAATCCATAGCCCTCTGTGGTCTCATTTGATTTGCTTATAGCTCCTAAACATCTGCTTACTGCAGTTCTCTACCTTTAAACAAATACTTTCCAATCCCTATTTTATCTTATAAAGATCCAGTTACTTATAATTCTTTTCCATTAAAGTATAAATCAGATGTTTCATTACTTTTATGAATACTTTTGATTTTAAGATGTTAAGTTCAACCATAATGAATTGAGAACTAGAACTGATAGTGACAAATTGTGCATTACAGGGGTTTTCAACCTTAGCACTACTGATATTGTGGACAAGATAATTCTATGTTGTGGGGGCTGTAAAATATTTAGCAACATCTACCCTCTAGATGCCTATAGCACTCCCCCAGCCCCATCCAGACATTGCCAAGTGTTCCCTTGTTGACAAACTCACCCCTGGTTGAGAACCACTGGTTTATTACATATGTATCTCATTATTTTGGGCCCTAAACTGATTGAAATTCACTTGATGAGATTGTTAAAGACTCCTCCACTAATTAGATAGAACCAGTGAATATGGTAATACTTATCACAATAGTGAAGAGATATTCTTGCTTTAATTAATATCTGCAGATATTAATGTGTTTATCATTGTAAATGAGATTATAGGTAGAAGTTCACAAGGCAGAAAAGTTTTCTTTCTTCCTCTGACTTAACAGAAAGAAGTTGAGTTAAGTTTTTAATATTAATTGCCCAGATCATGTATAACATACTTAAGTTGTTGTTTAAAGGGTTGGTGATGAGATATTGGACGCTTTGAGACCCAAGGCGGTGCACCTAGAAATTAAGAGTCAGTCCAGGCAAATAGTTGACCTTAATATTCCACATCTGAGGGGAGTCCAGCATAGCTCTTCAGACTTGCTGAGAGGAGTAGGAATTCGCAGGGAAGCCTATCTGACAAGGCAGCTCCTCAGCTACCCGGCTGAGAGTCCACAGAAGAGTTCAGTCCGTTGGTGGGAAAATTGCTAAGAGCCAGTAGTAATCGAGGTATAAAGAGGTTCCCAGAACAGAGGCTCTGATGATGGGTGAAGATGGAGACCTAGTTGCCAGCTCGGGGTTGTAAACTGGAAGCTAGTTCTCTGAAGTGGTGCTCAAGGGCTTGCAGCAGGATACGTCTCCAGACAGGGGAATAGATTGTGTTCCTCAAATTTGCCTGGGCAGGAGAAGAATGTCCTGGGGAAGACTAAAAATAAAGGGTCCCAGCTGACTTCAGAGCTTTGGGATCAGAATATCCAGAAAAGGAGTCCAGGAATTTCTATTTTTAACAAGCATGGCCTCTTTACTTGTTCCCAAAGCACTGTCCCTCCTTGGAGTCTTTGCCACTTGAGGTTCTGTCCATCTGGAACACTCTTTTTCTGATAGTTATATGCAGGGCTGGCTCTGTGGGTGTGTCATCTGTGGCCTTCATGTTTAGAAGGGCCTCACACTTGGTTTAATGCTCTGATGTCACATATTGAAATGTTTGTGAACAAGACTCACATTTTCATTTTTCATCAGGCCCTGGGCAAATGATGTCACTGGTCCTCGCCAAGTGACTTTTTTCTTCACTGCGTATAGAGACTCTTCTGTGAGGCCTTTCCTGAACACTCTGTGTCAAAGTGCAGCCCCTCACCCCCAGCACGCTTCCCCCAACACCCCGCCTTGTTTTTCTAATAGTATTTATCATACGTCTAATTTTTCTTTTTTCTCCTCCAGTGCTACCCTTTTGCTGGTCTATTAGTAAGTAAATAAAAACCCATGCCCTCATGGAGCTTATATTTTGTTAGTGGAGATGGTAAATAAAAAAGTAAAGTATGCTTTGAGTCAGATATTGATACACAAAATGAAAAAAAAAATCATGCAGAGGAAGGAGATAGCAAGGACTGGTGGAGGTGGCTATGGTTTAAACTGGTGTGGCCAGGGAAGGCCTCACTGAGGAGAGAAGAGAGGGAGCTGTGCAGATAACTGGTGAAGAACCTTCTGGGCAGGGAAGAACAGCCGGTGGTGCAAAGGCCTGAGGTGGGAGCATAATTGACACTTTACAGGAATAGTGTAGCTGGTGCTTGGAATGCAGTGGGCTATCGTTGGACCAGATCACTCAGGGACTTGAAGGCTATTTTAAGACCTTTGGCTTTTTCTCTGAATTGGGACACATTTGAGCAGAAGAGTGACATAAGCTGACTTGTGCATGACAAGCATCACTTTGCTGCTTTGAGAATAGGCTATGGGAATAACCAGTGCCAAGCAGGATGATCGGATAGAACAGGGGCTTTTGCAGTAATGTGGCTTGGACCAAAGCAGTTGAGAAGGAGGGCGATGGTAAGGAGAGGCCAGGTCTGGATGATTTGCTGATGCGCTATAAATGTTCTGCTGATTTGTTTCCTGTTTAGTCCTAGGGATGGGCCCAGGGATCCAGGAGGCTGCTCTACAGGAAAAAAGAATGTGGCATTTCAAGAACCTGGCCAGGTCTGATACCTGATGGATCCCAGTTCTGCCAGTGACTTAGAAAGGATCACTATGACTTTTTCTTCCTTCCATCACTTTTTTAGCCATTAATTGTCAGTAATAACAAGCATCCATTATTTTCTTAACCTACTTTTATAGAGCCTGGTTTGTTTGAGGCCCTGTGCTAGATGCTAGGACTACAGGATAGTACATGTGGTTTTCTTTTATTTATGGTAACTTGATCAGCCGCTGCTTTCCACTAACCTGTAGCTACTTGAGAACCTGGGAACTTGCCTGATCCATCTTTGTATCTTCTGTGCCCACAGCCTGAAGCCTGGCAGATTGTGAGCTCTCTTCATACAGGCGGACTTAATCTGTAAGAAAGCCTGCCTGGTAGGAAATACAGTAGAACCTCCACATCTGACCACCTCCCTATAGTGACACCTCCTTCAGTTTACTTACTTTTCATAGAGCAGACATGCACCACATGCATGTATCAGTACCGGAGGCCTAGTTCCTTATGTTGACCACCTCTGTGTGTTGACAGTTTGTTACAGTCCTTTGAGGGCGGTCAACTTACAGAAGTTCTATTGTAGTAGGCCCTGAAGTTGAACAGGCCCTGGAAGATGGGGCCCTGGGCAGGTGGGTCTGGGAGAAGCAGAGACCTGAGTTGAAGAGGTGCAGCCTGCTGAAGACTAAAACTGCAAGATTGGTTTGAGGCTAGTTCTCCAACCTTCAAAAGACAGCTGCTTTTACTGGTGTGTGTTTCCTCCCCTCACTAGCAGTGAGTCTTTACACTGAATTACATTTAGGTTTACTGCAGTAGGAGGTGTTTGAGGAAGTGGGTCTGGGAAACCGAAACTATTTGGGCTGAGTTGAGAAATTACTATATAAATACAGTTCAAACCTCAGATGTGAACTTGATTGGACTGGAGTTTCCCTGCTGTGTTTATCCCCACTGAGACACGCGGGCCCCTCCCTTGCCCTGTATTCCAGATTTAGCTATTGTGTTTTCAGTGATCCTCCTCGTTGGAGTCAAGCCTCTGGAGGAAAGTGACCAGTTCCAGGCTGCCACTGTCAACTTTTTGTTCAGAAATTCTGGAAAAGCCTCCAGAGAGCAGAATAGGAACTGAAACTTTTGGAGGCAGCCTGGTGGGACTTTCGTCTTCATAACCTTTTTCTCTGTCTCTTTGCTTCTCCCGGGCGGCTTGGCTGTCCTCTCACCTCTCCAGAGGCCACCTCACCTTCCAGTGCCCTCACTAAGTTCCTTTCCAGTTTTATTCCAGGGTTTTCTCTTCTCTTTCAATTAGCTGCTAAGCTGAGTTGTTGCTTAATGTTCTCCCTAACAAGTTACCTTGCTGAGAAAAGGTGAAATGATTGTCATGGTAAGTAGAATAAGCTATTGTGAGTTAGAAGCTTAAGGATATGTAAACCTTTAGTGTTTATAACTATAGCCCCTGCTGCTGGTGGAGGTTGTTGACCCTTAGAGCTGGTCAAAGGGCAGAGAACTGTAAATAGTGCCGCGGGAAGGGGGAGGTTATGGTGGAGTAGACTGGACTGATTTGGGGTTTTAGTAGATTTCTCATGTATTCTTTTTTTTTTTAAATAGTTTTATTGAGGTATAATGACAAAAGTTGGCCTTCTTAAGTGCATAATTTAATGACTGTTAGTAAAGAGAATTGAGACAGCTCTCCAATTGAGAATTGCATAATTCTCTCAAGTTTGGAAAGTTCCATCACCCTGGAAAGGAGCCTGTGTCCATCCCATTCCTCACACTCTCTGTTCTGCTCTTTAGTCCCAGGCAACCTCCCCTCTACTTTCTGATTTATGCATTTGTCTCTTCTGAGACAGCGTAGGGAAAGAAAAAAGCATTTCTCCCATGAGCACGTGGCCACAGTGGGGTATGATTGCTACCAACACCTAGAACATAATGGGTGACAGATGTGGGATGCATCTTGGGAGAATCATTTAATATTTAAATAGTAATATTTATTATTATTTTGTAAATAATAATCAAATAATTATTATTGTTGTATGTGTTTATGAAAATGTCTGCAAGCCACACAGTGCTGTGAAAATGTTAGTTATCTTGGAATTTTTTGGAAGGCCTTCTCTTTTTAAGGAATGGAGAGGAAGAAAAAGAAGTTTTGAATACTGTATTTACTAGGTGAACTGATGATGCCGGCCCAAGTGTCCTTTGGGAAAGTTCTTGGCCATACTCTGTGGCTGCTGTTGAGATACCTTGTAGGGTGGTGAATTCCCTCCGAAGTAAATTCACCTTTATAATGTGTATTTCCAGGGCAGTCATGTTCAGTAAGTTGTTTTTAAGTTATTGATGGCACTCACTCTACCTAACTTCACCATGATCGACCTTGTGTCCATCCGTTAGCTTTCACTTTTTTTATTCTGTTGTCTGTTTCTTAGTAACCAGCTAGTAAATTTCTCTTTCATTGAGTCATACTGTTCAGTCCTCATAAGGAAAGACTTTGAATGAAAGTGACGGATAAGGCTGCTGCTCCTACTCATCTGTCTCTAAGAAACAGGGTAATTCTGTATCACTTTGAAAAGCACACACTTTCTCGTCTCAGCATTAATAGGATCTCCGGAAATGTTGAATGGAGGCAGGTAGGAAAGCTGTAGAGTTTTCCAGCTCTTCCTCGGATTGGGTCATGACTTTCCTTAGTCTTAAGTGAGGGGAAATTCCCAGGACAGCAGACACATCTCTATTCAGATAGAAGCACGTGCATATAAAACATTCCAAAGCAAAGGGAAACAGCATTTCACCATCTGGGTCATCCATGGCTTCTTGTCTGTGCTGCAGCCCTTACCTCCGTAACTGGGCTTCTTGTGTCTGCTAATGCCTCTTTCTTGCTAATCCATTTTTCCGCACAGCTGCCGGAATGATCTTTAACTGTAATCAGATCATGTCACTCACTTCCTTCATCCTCCAGTGGCTTCTCATCACATTTAAAATAAATTCCAAATCCCCTTCTTTGGCATACAAGGCCCTGCCTGGCCTGATGTCTGCTTAGTACCCTCTGAACTTCATTCATGTTTTTGTTCCCCCTTGTTCTGGGGCATTTGCTGCTTTCTTTCTGGCTGTGATGCTTTTTTTTTTTCTTTTCTAGCTCTTTGTATGTCTGGTTTCACGCCATAACTTAAAGAGAAGTAACAGAGTTTAGACCCTATGCAGTTGGCCCAAGCCATTGCTTGGAAAAAAGAACACGTTAAGATCAAACTTAATAACTTTTTTTTTTTTTTTTGTAGAGACAGAGTTTCACTTTATTGGCCACGGTAGAGTGCCATGGTGACACACAGCTCACAGCAACCTCCAACTCCTGGGCTTAGGCGATTCTCTTGTCTTCCGAGTAGCTGGGACTACAGGCGCCCACCATAATGCCCGGCTATTTTTATTGTTGCAGTTTGGCCGGGGCTGGGTTTGAACCTGCCACCCTCAGTATATGGGGCCGGTGCCCTACCCACTGAGCCACAGGCGCCTCCCTCAAACTTAATAACTTTTTTTTTAATTTATTTATTAATTTTTTTTTTTGTAGAGACAGAGTCTTACTTTATGGCCCTTGGTAGAGTGCCATGGCCTCACACAGCTCACAGCAACCTCCAACTCCTGGGCTTAAGTGATTCTCTTGCCTCAGCCTCCCGAGTAGCTGGAACTACAGGCGCACGCCACAACGCCCGGCTATTTTTTGGTTGCAGTTTGGCCGGGGCCGGGTTTGAACCCACCACCCTCGGTATATGGGGCCGGCGCCCTACCAACTGAGCCACAGGCGCCGCCCAAACTTAATAACTTCTTAACAAAACCTTTCAAAGCCTTTTTTCACACTGTAGGGCAGTGACAACATACTATATTATTTATCTGGGTTTATTTATGTGAAATGTTCCTTATATATTCTTACCTTAGGAGAAAACAAAACACTTTTTTTTTTTTGAGACAGAGTCTTACTATGTTGCCCAGGCTAGAGTACAAGGAGGTCATCATAGCTCACAGCAACCTCAAATTCCTGAGCTCTAGTGATCCTCCTGCCTCAGTCTCCCGAGTAGCTGAGGCTACCGGTGCATGCCACAACACTCACCTAGTTTTTCTATTTTTTGTAGAAACGGAGTTTCACTCTTGCTCAGGCTGGTCTTGAACTCCTAAGCTCAATTAGTCCTCCCGCCTCAGCATCCCAAAGTGTTGGGATTACAAACATGAGCCAAAGCCCCTGGCCAAGGAAAAAAATTATTTATTTATTTATTTATTGGCAGAGTCTCACTCTGTTGCCCTGGGTAGAGTGCGGTGGAGTCAGAGCTCACAGCAACCTCAAACTCTTGAGCTCAAGTGATTCTCTTGCCTCAGCCTCCCAAGTAATTGGGACTATAGGCATGTGCCACAAAGCCTGGATAGTTTTTTCATTTTTAGTAGAAACAGGGTTTTGTTCCTGCTCAGACTGGTCTTGAACTCCTGAGCTCAAGCAGTCCACCTGCCTCCGCCTCTCAGAGTGCTGGGATTACAGGCGTGAGCCCCTGTGCCCTACCTAAGAAAAAAATTTTAGTAAGAGAAAATTCCTACCTCCTTCCTTCTCATTTGCTGAATACATGTAGGGATCTGCCCTGACTCGTTGCTTTCTTATGTTTAAACAAACTTAATGATAACAGTTGCAAACATTTTGAGTACTTCTTGTGTGCCATATGGTGTTCTCAATACTTGACATGAATTTTGCCTGGCAGAAGGTCAAGGGAAGAAAGAGAAAAAAAATTTTAAGGCTAGGCTTGGTGCCCATAGCTCAGTGAGTAAGGGCACCAGGCACATACACGGAGGGTGGCGGGTTCGAGCCTGGCCCGGGCCTGCTAAACAATAGTGACAACTGCCGCAAAAAAATAACTGGGCATGGTGGCGGGGGCCTGTAGTCCCAGCTACTTGGGAGGCTGAGGCAGGAGAATCGCTTAAGCCCAAGAGTTTGAGGTTGCTGTGAGCTGTGCCACTACGGCACTCTACTAAGGATGACAAAGTGAGACTCTGTCTCAAAAATAAAAAAAAAATTTTTAGTAGAAAAAACAAAAGAATATTTTACATAGATTAATTAAACAATGATTATATGTTACGTGTATTCCCCTCGCATTACAGATAAGAAAACAGAGAATGATTAGAAAGTGGCAAAGCCAGGATGTGAACCCAGAAAGTTTGGCTGCAGAGCCTATGCTTCAAACTATTACCTTGTATTAAACTTATTTACTTGTTTTCACCTTCAGACTCAAATCTGCCCCTGTCCTTAGACTGGTTCCCGCCTTGATGCTAGCTATGTCTGGATGTCCCTGATGCCTTTGATGTGGACCACAGATCACAAGGGTTAATATATACCTGAAACATTTACTAATGATACTGAGATAAAGGTGCAGCTCCTGACTTTGGAAGCTTGTGGACTGGGTTAAAGGGCAGTTCTAGAGTGAATCACTGTGCAACAGTGTATACAAGAGCTAGGGGAGCCCTGCCCTTCACCGACCACACCCAGCCCCTGACTCAGTCACCTTGTCTTTGTTCAGTATCTTTGGCCCCTTGCCTGGCCTCGGTGGCCTGTCTTGCTCTGCATTCAGTGTCCCAGTGGGATACAGACAGCACGCTCAGACGGTGTGGCCAGAGTTTAATGAAAGGACATTTATAGAAGGTGAGCAGGGATAAGGGAACCAACTTGGGATGGTGGAATTCCCAGAGATGAGCAGTGGCAGGGCAATTACCCCTAGGCCTGAAGGGTCAAGGGAAGACTGCCCAGATACGGAGGCTTGGACAGGGTGCCCTGGCATGACCTCTGGCCAGAGGAGTGCAGCCACCATCAGCGTGAGGTCCTTCTGCTGCAGTTAGAATACCAAGTATAATTGTGAGGACAAGGGGCCTGGAGTGATGCAATTCTTAAAAGGTCAGCCTCCTAAGATTTATAATAGGCTCAATAAAAGTGGGGAGTGGATTGGGAGGTGAAGGGAGGTTTAAAAGGTTTTAATGTGTCTTGGTTTTCTGCAACTAATGAAAAAAAAAGGAAAGGAGAATAGTAACATAACAGATAACTTATGGCCCATTTCTGGTTACTTCCCTGGGTTCCTCTTATATGCCTGTTCTTCTGACCTGTTATTAATTCTCTTATCTATATGTCCCAAGCTCTTAGAGTGTGTGAGGTCTTTGTCAGACCAGGGAGGCTATAGAAATAACCACAGTGCACTACTTTTGCTGTTCCCAGCCCTGCTTAGCAGTTCAGCTCCTAGCGTTCCCATCTGCTTCTGTCCTCCATCATTCCCAAGAAAGAATGACTATTAGCCGTTAGTTGCCCTCCCAAAAAGCATTTTAAAGGTCAGTGTATCAGCAAGGGCTCTTTCAGTTACAAGTGACAGGAAACCTAACTCAAATTGGCCCGAGCAAAAAACAAAAAGAAAAAAAAAATCCAAAATGGAGTTTATTTGCTCACGGAACAGAAAGGTCTGAGCATATTCTGGCGTCTGGCCCTGATCCAGAGGTGCCACATGCCCGTCTCTAAGGTAGCTTCATTATCAAGTTCCACACAGCATCTCCAGCCAGTCCCCTTCCAGTAGGAAAAAAATAGAGAACTTTGTCCCTGACAGACACAGCCAAAGTCTTGCATGTCTGGGTGGTTCCGAGATGGGACTGTGATCTGTCACAAAAGCCAGGGCTCTGTGATGCTGCAAAGGGCAGGACTGAGTCACTGCTCACCCTGGAGCCAGGCGAGTACTCGGTGCCGCTGGACGCCCGTGCACAAGACGGAGCTGGATGCTGCCTGGCAAGAACCGGGGTACTGCAGGCAGAATGGAATGTACCTGAACTTGCCTTGGGCAACATGTTCCAGCTGTTTAACCCTCTCAAGTCTAAACCCAGACTAGACCCAAAATAGTTGGGAGTTTCAGATTTTTTTTTTGTTTTTTGTTTTTTTTGTTTTTTTGTTTTTTTGTAGAGACAGAGTCTCACTTTATGGCCCTTGGTAGAGTGCCGTGACCTCACACAGCTCACAGCAACCTCCAATTCCTGGGCTTAAGCGATTCTCTTGCCTCAGCCTCCCGAGTAGCTGGGACTACAGGCGCCCGCCACAACACCCGGCTATTTTTTTTTTGCAGTTTGGCTGGGGCTGGGTTTGAACCTGCCACCCTCGGCATATGGGGCCGGCGCCCTGCTCACTGAGCCACAGGCGCCGCCCAGGGAGTTTCAGATTTTAATTTTGTCTCTAAAATGCACCTGCCCATGTTGATGTCCTGTTTCTCACCCTTGCCTTCTCCACCTAAACCAGAAGGTAGAACACAAGAGACCACCCCTCCTCTTTTCTTTTTTTTGAGTTTTTGGCAGGGGTTGGGTTTGAACCCCCCATCTCCGGCACATAGGGCCGGCGCCCTACTCCTTTGAGCCACAGGCGCTGCCCCAGCTCCTCTTTTCTTTAATGTACTATCTGTTAAGAGAAAAAAGAAAACTTTGTTGATACTGTTTGTGTGGATTTGGCTTATAATGAGAAAGCAAGAGAAACAGGGTCCACTTACATGAATTTTGGTTTTACATTTATAGAAATGTAATTTTTTTCACTCAGAACTAATTTGGCATTAAAGGCTCCCCACCATGGGGTTCCATTAATCATCCAGGCAGTGTATGGATTTTAGAATCAGACAGAAATCTCATTTCAAAGTTTTAAAGAGCCATACGCACTTGGCCAAATCAGTCATCTCTGGGGGCCTTGATTTCTTCACTAGACCATGGAGAGTAGTAAGTACCGTCCACCACCAGGCACTCCACTAACTACTTTCCTCTCTTTCTGTATACAAAGAATGCCCCCCCAAAATGTGTACACATTGTAAGAAAGGAAAAAAAGTATGTTTGTGATATTCAAAGTCACTTTTGACTTCTGTAATTATAAGAGCTTCTCACTGTAACTTGTATTAATCTTTTTTTATTGGTACATATCATTAAAATTTTAATATACTTTTTTCCTTTCTTAAAGTGTGTATGCATGTTTTTGGCACCCTCTGCATACACGTACGTGTGTGTGTGTGTGTGTGTACATACATATACAGTAGAACCTCTGTGAGTTGACCACCCAAGGGACTGTAGCAGACGGGTCAATGTACGGAGGTGGTCAACATAAAGAACTGGGCCGACTGTGCTGATACACGTGGTACATGGCTAGTAGGTGAAAATTAGGTCTTAAGGAGGTGTCAGTGTAGGGAGGTGGTCAACCATGGAGGTTCTGCTTAATCCTCTATGTGAGCTTATTGCACAGGGTGGCCATAAAGTTCGTGTGGGCCACCATGTATAAGCCCTCCTTTAAACCTTGCAACAACCCCGTGAAGGGTCGACGGCATCTGCTTTACACATGAGGAAGGCTCTATGAGGTAAGTAACAAGCTCATGGTCGTACGGTCTGTGTTGGTGGAGCCAGAATTTGAAGCGGGACTGTCAGATTCCAAAGCCTGTGTGTTTAGCTGTTGTATTAAACTGTCTTGATTACAGACTTTGCAGGAAAGAGTTGTGGTGAAAGCGAGATACATTCTACGGTGCATATAGAATGCCTGGCCTGGTGAGAGTTCCACGCTAGCAGAGTAGAGGAGTCTGTAGCTAGAGCGTAACAGGTGTGATGAGCTATGTAGGTATTTCTCCAACAAGCTCAGAACTGGCACAGTTTGCGTCCTGTCTGCACTTACTAGCGTGGTGGACTTACGCATGCTCTTTAACTCTCAAGTCTCCGTTTCCTCATGTGTAAAAAAGCGATGATTAATATCTAGGTTGCAGAACTGTGATGAAGGCTAAATAAGATAACGTATGTAAATTCTATTCCATCTCTCACCCTCACCTCCCTTCCCCATCTCAGTGGTTTGGGGGAGGCATCCACAAGCTATAATCGAGTTTGAGGTTTATAAAAACCTGTATTAAATTCTAGCTTCTTCATCTGCCAGTTGTATGATGACTCCATGGTATATAATCTCTCCGAGCTTTTCTTTTATTTGTCCGTGAGGCCTTTCTTAATGACTGCAAGCCTGCCTACCTCATTCTTCCATATTACTGGTACTTCGGTCTCTCCCACCTCCTGTATCTGTTATATAGTCAGCCATCCCCAGCCATGGGTTCTGCATCTGCAGATTCATCCACCCCAGGAAAATGTAGTTAGGGCCACAGTGGTTGTGTCTGAACATGTGCAGACTTTTTTCTTGACATTATCTCTATACGATACAATATAGCAACTATTTACACTGTGTTTACATTTTATCATGTAACTCCTCTAGAGGTGGTTTAAAGCATACAGGAGGATGAGCACAGATTATATGCAAATACTAGGCCTTTTTATATAAGGAATTTGAGCGTCCTTGGATTTTGGTATTCATGGGAGGTTCTGGAACCAATCCCCACAGATATCCAGGGACAACTGGATTCACCAGGCACAATTCTAGAGACGTGGGGAGCACCCCATAAGTAAAATAGCAATGATAATATATATATATAAATAAATATATATATATATTTTTTTTTTTAAGTCATAGAAATGTTAAGACAAAAATGGAATTTATTAAATAATCACTAAAAAGTTTACATTTTTTAACTTTGGGAATTTAAGGCCCCTGATGTTAAAAGCTGCCCTGTAGGGGAAATGATGTAGTAGGGGAAAATTAGTCTTTCCTTTTTAAACATTGGCAAATAGTATTTCCTGATGTCTCTTGAAACAATTAGGGATATCTTGGGAGGTGACCACCAAAAGAATCTCAAATCGAGAGAAAACATTGCATACATTTTTCTCTTGAACATTTGTAGTTCTGCGTTATATAATAAACTCTATGCCTGGATTTGCTTATATTAATCTTTTTCCTTTATTTTTTTTAATATTTTAGATGGAGCAAATTAAAAGGGCCAATAAACTGTTTACCAATGATTGTATATTTCTGAAGAAAACATTGAACATCCCTATTATATCAGAGAAGCCATTGTTGTTTAATGGACTTAACTCCATTGATTCTCCAGAAAATGAAACTGTTGATAGCAGTTTTCCTCATGAAGAGGACCCAGTGGTAGCTGGGGAAGACCTTCCACCTCGTAGTCCTCAGGAGTCTGAGGCTCAGCCTGTGCAGCCTGAGGAAGTATCAGCCAGAGATTTCCTACAGAGACTTGATTTGCAGATTAAGTTATCAACACAGGCAGCCAAGAAACTAAAAGAAGACAGCAGGTAAAAAATACTCAATTTAAATGTCAGAGGCTAAATAATTTTATTAAGATGTCTTTGCTGGGCCAAATCTTTCTCCTTTTTTTTTTTTTTCCCTTGAGGCAGAGTCTTGCTCTGTCACCCAATCTTGAGAGCAGTGCCTTGATCAGAGCTCAGAGCAGCCTCAAACTCCTGGGCTCAAGAGATCCTTCTCAGAGCTCACAGCAGCCTCAAACTCCTGGGCTCAAGAGATCCTTCTCAGAGTAGCTGGGACCACTGGCACCTGCCACCATGCTCAGTTAATTTTTCTATTTTTTAGTAGAGATGGGGTCTCACTCTAGTTTAGGCTGGTTTTGAACTCCTGACCCCAAGCAGTCCTCCCACCTCAGCCCAAATCTTCTTTACTTTCTTTTTTTCTGCTTTATAGTGTATAGTTTAATTCTAGAAAGCCACTTTTAATATATAAAATCTAATGGAGCTGCAGCCTGCTGTACAAGACTTTATCTGTTACAGAGCTCTTGTCTCTGTTATTTATTACAAAAAATTTGCTTCTATGCTTTAATAGCATCACTGTCCAGCTAGCAATTCTGGATAGCAGCCAAATGAACGTATCTCATTGACACCTTCAAGGGAAGTCGTGCCCTAGAAAATACTTGCACAATACTGAGCCTTATAAAATTTGTCAGACTTTATTTGTTATTTGTTACTGGTTATTCCCTACATAAGATCTCACGTGAGCTTTTGGTTTTTCAATTTGGTATTAGGGCAAACCTTTCTCTCTCCTAAAAATTGGTTTCTTTCTCTTATGATTTCAAAAAGGCATAACTGAGCCAGGTACAGTGGCTCAGGCCTGTAATCTTAGCACTCTGGAAGGTCGAGATGGGTGGATTGCTTGAGCTCAAAGAGTTTCAGACCAACCTAAGCAAGAGTGAGACCCCATCTCTAAAAATAGCCGGGTGTTGTGGTAGGCGCCTGTAATCCCAGATACTTGGGAGGCTGAGGCAAGCAGATCACTTGAGCCCAAGAGTTTGAGGTTTCTGTGAGCTGTGACCCCATGGCACTCTACCGAGAGCAACAAAGTGAGACTCTGTCTGAAAAAATAAAAGAAAAAAGAAGGCACAATTGACTGTGTTTTTCCTTTTTCGTGTTGGCTACTGAGAAGCTTGAAACTAAAATTGACACCCAGGTTCAATTTTGTTTTATAATATTTTTTGTGTTTAATATATTGTTTTCCTTCTCCTTTCCTTAGTCCAGATTATTTCTATTTCATTCATCTTGTTATATGTATGGTCTTTGTTGTAGGTACCTCAAATCCTTTTGAGAAAGAGGTGGAATATAAGAAGCACAAACAAATATAAATATGAGTATAATGTAGTATAAATTTAATATACTTAAATATATCAACAATACAAATAAATTAGATGTAAAAAAACAAATACCAGGCTTGGCGCCTGTAGCTCAGCAGCTAGGGCACCAGCCACATACACCAGGAGCTGGCGGATTTGAATCCAGTCCGGGCCTGCCAAATAACAATGACAACTGTAACCAAAAATAGCCAGGCGTCGTGGCGGGCATGTGTAGTCCCAGCTACCTGGGAGGCTGAGGCAAGAGAATTGCTTAAGCCTAAGAGTTTGAGGTTGCTGTGAACTGTGACGCTACGGCACTCTACCGAGGGCAAAAAAGTGAGAATATCTCAAAAAATAGCATTATCAATAACTGAGACACCAATGAAATGGAGACAGTCAGGGACACCTGAGTGTATGAAACACCAAGCCTTAATAAGTTTCGATGTTTCATACAACTATGCACATATTCTAAGTTGATACATTCCTGCCCTTCTTTGGCAAGTGTATATTAAGTTGTATAATATGTATACGTGCTCATTTTCTGAATGTAATTTTGAAAAGTCATTTATGCTCTATGTCTTTTTTTTTTTTTTCCCCAGAGATGAAGAAAATCCCTATGCAACTTCCCCGTATCACAGTTAGGTGATTTGGGAGCAGAACTCAAACCTGGATGAAGACATGGTTGGACCAGAAAGGATCCAAGCACTGAATACTTAAAAGCATCCCGTTTGGATTCCCATAGTGTACATCTTGAAATCATAATTTACCTACTGCAATTGCACTGAAGTAATTCGTTTCCTCTGGCTTTCTATAAATTTAAGTCTTTACTACGGCATGATAGCAAAATTATATCCTAAAGCTCATCACTTTTGTAGGTGATGGTAGTTTTTAGACTAGCTTTTATAAATACTGGTTGACATAAAGCATCAAAGACTTTATATATTTAAGCTAAAAACAATGTTTATCTCCTTATGAAATCCTAATTATGTGAAAAACACGGTTGCTGCTTAAGTGATGCTGAATTTGCTATGTGTTTATAACTTAAGTGCTATAAATATATATTTCGATATATATTACATATTCTGTATTAATACAAAGAACCAAATTTTGTCTGCTATTTTGTAAAAATAAAAACTACAAAGTTCTGAATGGAGAAAATAAAGTATGTTTTCAAAGTTGAGTCTTTGTTTTTTTCCAAAAAATGGGAAAATAAAATTGATTTTTAAATATTTTTTTTAAAAATTAGGTTATGTATTTTAAATTTTGACAGCTTCTCCAACACCATAATGATTTTATAACTGCAATTTTGAAAAAAGTTTTTTTTTTTTTTTTTTTTTTGTAGAGACAGAGTCTCACTTTATGGCCCTCAGTAGAGTGCTGTGGCCTCACACAGCTCACAGCAACCTCCAACTCCTGGGCTTAAGCAATTCTCTTGCCTCAGCCTCCCAAGTAGCTGGGACTACAGGCACCCGCCACAACGCCCGGCTATTTTTTGGTTTTGCAGTTTGGCCGGGGCTAGGTTTGAACCCGCCACCCTCGGTATATGGGGCCGGTGCCCCACCGACTGAGCCACAGGCGCCGCCCATTTTGAAAAAAGTTTTAATAATCTAAAAGGGAATCATCAACAGACCAATCCCGGCTAGAAAAAAATTTTTTCTTTTTTAAAGCAGATCAATTACATTTGATTTGCTTTTAGATTATTAAGTCTTGGCATTTTAATTGACCGAATGTATCTCAGCTACAGTGAAAAGATGGAATTATAATCAAAAGAACAAATAGTACCATAACCTGACACAGTGCTGCATTCTAATTCTAGTTGAAATTTTATTGCTAAGTAATTTTATAGAGTGTTTTGTAGTCACTGTACTCATTTCAATTGAGAGTTATGCTTTTATTCACATAATTCGTCGTACCTTCATCATTTGTATAGGTTACAGCACTAAACTTTAAGTGATATATCTTCTATAATTAAATATTTATGTGCTCTTGATTTCTATTCAACTACTAAGATAAATAAATCTTTAGACTTCCACAACAATTCCTCATTTTACCCACCCCTTCCCAACATACCAAGAAGAGTCTGCGACCTGTGGGACAGAAAGGACTCTTGTTTTCCTTTTTTTTTTTAATTTTTTTAGAGACAGGGTCTCACTGTGAGCCCAGATGGGATTTGAACTCCTCCTGGGCTCAAGTGATCCTCCCACGTAAGCCCACCAAAGAGCTGGGATTACAGGTGTGTAGGGCCGTGCCTTGCTTCCCTCTTTTGGTTCTTTTTTTCTCTTTTCTTACTCTTTTCTCTTCCCTCTTTTCTTCCTCCCTGTCTTGCTTTCCTGGAACTTCCATTAAGCAAGAAACAAGTACCCTTAGGTGTTCATATAGCAGAGCTTGTGGAACCAGAATTGCACATAACCAACCCCTAAGACTCACCACCAGTGTATCAGTGGGAAGCAGTAGCTTCCTGTCTTTGTCTTGCTGATTTTCTTGTTCATTAATAACATACATAATCCCTGTCTTTTTCTATCTCCTGTTATTATAGAATCTTTGCAAGAGGGTGCTCTCTTGATCATGCTTTTTTTTTTTTAAATTGAGACAGAGTGTTGCTTTATCACCCTCGGTAGAGTGCTGTGGTGTCATAGCTCATAGTAACCTCAAACTCTTGGGTTCAAGTGATTCTCTTACCTCAGTCTCCCTAGTAGCTGGGACTACAGGCACCTGCCACAGTGCCCAGCTATTTTTTGTGTTTGTTTAGCAGACCCGGGTGGGGTTCGAATCCACCAGCCCTGGAGCATGTGGCCGTCACCCTAACCACTGAGCTACGGGCGCCCTTGATCATGCTTTTCTGTTGTCTCGTATCAACTATTACCTGAACTGTGGGGAGCTAGTTGGAAGAGGAGAAAACTAAAAGAAAAACTAAGGGAAAGGAAACGGTTATATATTGTAAGGAAAGGCTCAAGCAAATCTCTGCAGAAGCCTAGGTGCTTTTAAAAATGTAAAGTTATCATGTTTGCCATAAAATGATCTGAAATTTTAAAGTAATCCAAAAGATTTAAATCCAAAGACGCCATCCAGAAGATGTAACATAAGCTTGAATTTGAAATTAAGACCAAGAACTTTTTTCTGAGTATTTTATTTTTGCCTAAGATATCTCTTAGCAATTTCTAGCCAAAGTATCACACTTTTTCAAGGTAATAGTGACTTTGAATTCTCAGTAGCCACATCTCAACTATACAGAGTATTTCAGTCCCACCTGGTATGGAGAATCACTGGGGAGTGGGCTGAGAGACAAGAAACTGAGGTTCTGGTCCCAGTTTTCCTATTTCCTGGCCACAGGAACTTGGATATACTCTGCTCCCTAGTTCCCTTTGTTAACCAATGTCTTTCATAAAACAGGACTGATTATCTTCCTTTTGTCTTGGTTATTGATAGGAGCTAATGAATGCCAATGTGCTTTGAAAGCTAAGTAAACTCCCCCCCAAATTTATTTTTAAAAATACTGCATAGTCAGACCCAGTGGCTCACATCTATATTCCTAGCAGTCCAGGAGGCTGAGGTGGGTGGACTGCTTGAACTCAAGAGTTAGAGACCAGCCTGAGCAAAAGCAAGACCCTGTCTCTACTAAAAATGGGAAATCTAGCTAGCCAGGTATTGTGGCAGGACCCTGTAGTCCCAGCTCTTCCAGAGGCTGAGGCAGGAGGATCACTTGAGCTCAAGAGTTTGAGGTTGCTGTGAGCTGTGACACCATAGCACTCTACCCAGGGCCACTGAGTGAGCCTCTTTCTCAAAAAAAAAAACTGCATAGATATTTAGATACATTATAGAAAAGTGAATGGATAAAATGCTTTAGTCAGAGCCAGTTTATTGTCTAATGGAGAAGCAGCCGGTTTGGACATGGCTGAAGTAGAGTCAGTCATGTTATCAAAGACGACTCATTACAACAATCTGACTCATTGCTCTTTGGCAAATGTTATTCAGGAGAAGGTGTTCAGGAGCCAGTGCCCACTGGGGAGTGGGGAGAAGGAACTAAAGTTTAGTTCTGAGTTTAGTCTGTGTGTCAGGCTTTAGTTTTTGTTTCTTTTTGCAGCTCTTTGGAGAGGACAGGAATGAGTCTTCTACCTGTGAAAATCAGCCCTGTAAGTTCCCTGGTCCTTACCAAAGGTGGAACAACAGGGAAGGGCATTCAAGAAAACCATGTAGGCATCAGAAGGCTGTTTCAAGCAGTGACAGATACTACACAAAGCATTGTATTTTGATGATATTGAGCAAATATATAGAAAAAATACTTATATAATTATTTCACACTCAATAATACATTTCAAAACATTTTTGGTTTGTGAACATTGACCATTAACATTTCAAAAGGACCTTAGGCCACTTAGCAGTTGTTTCCAGGGCTGTGTTTGTGGAGTTGCAGGGAGCTGAAGTTCATTAACTTCTTCCTCCAGGGAATCTCCTTTACCCTCTTTGGTTCCCAGGGAAAGGAATGATTTTTATCTCTATTTCTACCCTACTGCCTGGCCAAACACTCTATTGAAACACCTTCACTTGGGTCAAATCTAGTGTAGATGTCAGAGGTGACATACATTTTTACTTTGCTTATGACTTCACTTGTCTTCTTGGAGAATATATAAATAACCCCCTTTAACTTAGTGTCTGAAAACTCATCACTAACAGTAAATGTTAAGAGCAAGGGGAGATTGTTAATAAATCCAGCAAATCCGATGCCTATTTTTGTGGTTCCTTTTGTGTCACTGGGCCTCAGAAAGAGCTTGCTAAAAAAGAACAGCCAAAAAAACAGATGGCTTTGCTCATGCCATGAGGCTTTGAGGAAATGGGAATTTATTTCAACTCCCCAAAGGGGCCCACTTGTGGAAACATCTTATTACAGACATATTTACAGGGTGCTTCATACCTGGCATGCTTTGAAAACAGAATCCCCTTATCTTTAGGGGTGTATGTGTGTGAGAGAGAGACAGCGGGAAGAAAGTTTAGTGTTTTTTTTGGCCAGGGCTGGGTTTGAACCCACCACCTCTAGCATATGGGGCCAGCGCCCTACTCCTTTGAGCCACAGGTGCCACCCAAAAGTTTAGTTTTAAGTTCAGTCCATTAGAGGCTTTTCCAGAGCAACATGTCTGATTATAAAACGTACATCTCTGAGGAAATAAGGATTCTATATACAAAAACTCAGCTTGCATACAACTTTACTTCTCAGATAGTTTTTGTGGCAAAAAAGCTATGATTTAACCATTTCTAAAAGGTTAACTACTGTAAATTTGGCACTTTCTGTGGCCAAAAAAACTTTAATCGCAGAATTAGAAGTGTTTTGAGCTATACTATGTTTCTCAAAGTTGTAAGACTCCCGGATCTTCTGCCATTTTTACAGGCTGCTGTAAATGCGCTTGATGGCCTTGGCTTCTTCCTTATCAAGAATGCCTTTCTCCACATACGCATCAGCTTGTTGGTTGATGAAGTCTCTCATCTTTGAAAGGTCATAATCTGGAAAATATTATTAGACTATCATGAGCAAAGAGCAGGCAAGATAGTCCTATTACAGTGATTACCATTAACGGAGAGATATGTTGTATAATAATAAAATTCCCTGCCTTTCACACTGGAAAACATTTTAATTCTTGGCTTTGTTGCAGTACTTAGCAGTTTAGAATGATGTTTATGTGTATTATATTATCTTAGCTGCTCTTCAACACAATCCCGTGAGCACCCCATTTGACCAAAGAGGGAACTGGCTCAAGGCTGGGGCTTTGCAAACTTTAACGTTTATACCAAATCACCTGGAAGTCTTAGGAAGTTACAGGTTTGTATTTAGTAGGTCTGGAGTGAGGGCCAAGGTTTTGCATCTTTTTTTTTTTTTTTTGAGACAGTCTCACTTTTGAGACAAAGTCTTACTTTGAGACAGGCACACTGGTAGAGTGCCGTGGTATCACAGCTCACAACAACCTCACACTCCTGGGTTCAGTGATCGATTCTCTTCCCTCAGCCTTCCTAGTAACTGGGACTTACGCGCACTTGCCACAATGCCTGGCTAATCTGTTTTTAATATAGATGGGGTCTCACTCTTGCTCAAGCTGGTTTCAAACTCCTGAGCTCGAGCAATCCACCCATTTGGGCCTCCCAGAGTGCTAGGGTTATCGGCATGAGTCACCACACCCAGCTTTTCCCTAAATTCTTTTTTTTTTTTTTGTAGAGACAGAGTCTCACTTTTTATGGCCCTCGGTAGAGTGCCGTGGCCTCACACAGCTCACAGCAACCTCTAACTCTTGGGCTTACGCGATTCTCTTGCCTCAGCCTCCCGAGTAGCTGGGACTACAGGCGCCCGCCACAACGCCCGGCTATTTTTTGGTTGCAGTTTGGCCGGGGCCGGGTTTGAACCTGCCACCCTGGGTATATGGGGCCGGCGCCTTACGGATTGAGCCACAGGCGCCGCCCCCTTTTTCCCTAAATTCTTTAAAAGTGTATAATTATAATTATAAAAGACCAGAACAGAGCCATGCCTCAGTTTATAAGCGGGAGAGAAAGAAGAAAGACTGGACGTAAGAGCACACAGGGTTCAAGGCCATCTGTATAGCTAGCCAGAATGTAATCTGAACCTGGGTCACGTGCGTATTTTGAAGTCGCTATGTGACAGTAACACAAAGCATGAAGGGCCTCTCTACAACCATGACTAGAGGCGTTTATCATATTAAGGTGAGTGAGGTTCAGAGACAGCTTATTGCCCTGCCAGCCAGCATTTGCTCCCTGTTGGGGCACAGTCATGAGAATTTAGAGAATTCCCAGCACTAAGTACCTGACAAACATCATTTATTTGCTCCTTTCAAAACTCCATGAGGTAACATGACATTACGATACACACACGTGTATAGCTCCATAGTTGACTGCCTCCCTACATCAACCACCTGCTTAAGGTCACCTAATTTTCTTTTCTTTTCTTTTTTTCTGAGACAGAGTCTCACTATGTGACCCTCGGTAGAGTGCCATGGCATCACAGCTCGCAGCAACCTCAAACTCTTGGGCTCAAGCGATTCTCTTGCCTCAGCCTCCCGAGTAGCTGGGACTACAGGTGCCCACCACAACGCCCGGCTATTTTTTTTTTTTGCAGTTGTCATTGTTGTCTAGCAGGTCCAGGCGGGGCTTGAACCCGCCAGTCTCAGTGTATGTGGCTGGTGCCGTGACCACTGTGCTATAGGCACAAGGTGATCTAATTTTCATTGACAAGACATAACCACATGTACTCAATGGAAGTTCCTTATGTTGACCAGTTTGTTACAGTCCTTTGGGTGGTCAACTTCCAGAGGTTCTACTGTAAGTTTTCTTCCATCTTTCCTGACTGATAACTCCCACAGCCCCTATTACAGTCTTTTGTTACAATGTTGGGGAATTTTAGGCCTCAGGAAACAGAATCTCTCTCTGACTTTCTCCTGCCTCCTTACACCTGCCCAAGGCCACATCCTCATCTGATGTCTGTGGGTCATAATCCCCTAATTTCAGAAGGGTCCTGCCCCATGCCCTGAAGGGAGGAATGCTATACAGAGAGTCCAAGGAGAATCTGAACAGACAGGTCTTGTGGGTTTAAATTATATTCTTTTTGTCCAATCATGTATCTATATGGTTATCAATTGTGCCTATTCAATGATGTCTCCATAAAAGGCCCACGAGGACAGGGTAAGGGAGCTTCTGGAAAGCTAAACATGTGGGGGCTGACAGCGAGGTGAATAAGAACTCATCCACCTCTGGGAGGGTGGTGCACCCCAACTCCACAAGGACAGAAACTTCTACACCCAGGACCCTTCTAGACCTTGCCCTGCATATCTCTTCATCTGGCTGTTTGTTTGTAGCCTTTAAAACAGGCTGTGAGCTGCTCTAGCAAATTAATAGAACTCAAAGAGGGGGTCATGGGAAACTCCATGAAACTGGTTGGTAGATATTCTGGAGGCCCAGCTTTGTGACTGATAGGAACAAACAGGTGGCTTTGTGGGACTGAGCCCTCAACCTGTGATTTCTGAGGCTATCTCCAGGTAGATAGTGTCAGAATTGAACTAGGAACACCCAGCTGGTGTCCACTACAGAACTGATTGCTTTCTCCGTGTGTGGGGAGATACCCTCCCACATTTGGTCACAGGAGTGGATTATTATTGTGTTGAGTGAGAGAATAGGAAGAATCATGGAGAGGGCCGTTGTCTCCAGCTTATAGGTAAACATTAGCACCCCCATTTCAGAGACAAAGAAACAGGACAGAGGGGTTAAGTGACTTGCCCTGGGAGGTGGTGGGGGTTGGAGTCAGGTTCTGAACCCAGGGCTATCTGTAGTCATTGCTTGGCCATTCTGTGGCCTTGAAGTACTGAATATAAAAAGCACCCAGTGGGCACAAAGTAAAATTTCAATAAATGCTCACTTTTTTGACTTCTCCCTTTCTCTCAGGCACAAAACAGAGAAGGAATCTGAGCATGTATTTTGTGTGCACCTCACAAGATTGATTCCTTGATTCCTGACTCTTAGGGCACTCTTCCTTGACTCTTCCTGACTCTTAGGGTACCCTTGATTCCTGACTCTTAGGGCACAGAGAGGCACTTTTTGCTCGTTGCTGATTCATTAATACTGGCACTTCAGAATTGCTTGCAGTGTCAACATTTTTTTTTTTTTTTTTTTTTGACACAGAGTCTCACTCTGTTGCCCTGGTGCCATGGCATCATAGCTCACAGTAACCTCAAACTCTTGGTCTTCAGCAATATTCTTGCTTCAGCTCCTGAGTAGCTGGGACTATAGGCACCCGATACAATGCCCAGCTAGTTTTTCTATTTCAGTAGAGATGGGGTCTCACTCTTGCTCAGGCTAGTCCTGGTCTCGAACTCCTAAGCTCAGGCAATCTATCTGCCTCGGCCTCCCAGTAGGATTACAGGCCTGAGCCACTGTGCCTGGCAGGAGTCAACATTTTTAATATGACAAAAGGCAAACTCCCATAGATAAATGTGGAGAGCCCTAGTGATTTGGATTTTTTGTTTGTTTGTTTGTTTTTGAAACAGAGTCTCATTCTGCCACCCTGGCTAGAGTGCTGTGGCATTGTCATCACTCACGGCAACCTCAAATTCTTGGCTCAAGTGATCCTTTTGTGTCAGCCACCCAAGTAGCTAGGACTACAGGTGGCTAGTTTTTCTATTTTTAGTAGAAAGAGGGTCTCACTCTGGCTCAGGCTTGTCTCTAACTCCTGAGCTCAAGGAATCTACCCACCTTGGTCTCCCAGAGTGCTAGGGTTAAGGCAGGAGTCATGACACCCGGCCAGCTCCAGTGATTTGAATAGACAAACCGGCAAATAATTCTGTCTTTATGACACGGGTATTACTCTGCAGTGACAAAACCAGCATGGTGCAGAGGAAAAGACCCTTGGCATCTAATCCCAGTTCTACCCTGGCTGGCTGTTAGGGCACACAAACCAGGAGCCACCTTGCTAACCTTAAAAAAGGTTTTAAGCTTATAAGACTCAAAAGAGATAAGGGCTGTGATTCACTTTCTTAAAAGCACTTTTTTTTTTTATAGAGACAGAGTCTCACTCTACCGCCCTCAGGTAGAGTGCTGTGGCATCACACGGCTCACAGTAAGCTCTAACTCTTGGGCTTATGCGATTCTCTTGCCTCAGCCTCCCGAGTAGCTGGGACTACAGGCGCCCGCCACAACGCCCGGCTATTTTTTTTTTGTTGTTGCAGTTTGGCCGGGGCTGGGTTTGAACCCGCCACCCTCGGCATATGGGGCTGGCGCCCCACTCACTGAGCCACAGGCGCTGCCCAAAAGCACATTTTTTTTTAAGGCTGCATAAAGAGTTTATCATCTTATCACATCACATGGACCTCCTTTTTCTGGGTTTGGGAAGGGGATTCAGGCCACTCAGGCCCTGACAAACCAAGATTATGAGCAGTGGGTAAGAAAGGTCCAAACTGTGGTAAGTCTTCCTGCTTGTGCAGCTGCAGCCTCTGAATGGCCCTAGGACCTAGACTCCCACAGGCTTTGCGAGATGACCCAAAGTCAGGCAGGACATACATGAGGGCAGGGAAGAAAGCTCTCTGTCTGTCTTCAAGAGAGCATGTGCATGTTGTCCTCACTTCCTGGAGGCCAAGGACAGCATCACCCTCAACACTACCCTTCTCAAGTTTGCTAACAGAGCCTTCCAAATGCAAGCACCAGAGTTCAGGCTTCACTAGGTTGGTCATTTCCAGAATGGGAAGATTGAACTGCATGATGTTGTTGGTAATGACCAGGAATCTGATTCATATTGCTAATAAGTGAAAACAATAACAAATACTCCAAACGGGTGTACCGTGCAATTTACATTAGTTTCTGAATGTATTTTGGGACACACTGTATTATGGTGATCCTAAGGTAAACATTTTTATTTTAATGTCTTTGCAGTCATCAATGGCATGGTATGATTTAGTTGGCCACATTTTTTTTTTCTTCCTTAGTGGTATATAAAACAATGCAGCATCTTCAATCAGTGACAGATCTGCTGAAATATGCTTCATGTGAATTTTAATGTAACTGACAGCCTGGAAATTTATATATTAACAATTTTGAACGAAATAAAGTATGTATGAATACCTGGTAATTGTCTTTATCACATTGGTAAATGAAAATTAAAATCCTAACTCCACCCCCAAAGGGACCCCAGAGAAATCTTAAAAACTGAATTCTCAGCCATAACAGGACGGGAGGTCAAACATAACCTCATTATATCCTCTTCCTTTTGAGGTTTATACACAACAACTGACCAGCATTAATGTTAAAATAGGGATCATAAGACTATCAGAACAGAGTCTTTGTAGCAGTAAGATATACCACATTATAAACAGGACCCAAGGCCACACAAGGCAAATTTAAATCTTCTACCTCCTACATTTAAAGAATAAACTAGGGGGCGGCGTCTGTGGCTCTGTGGGTGGGGCACCAGCCCCATATACCAAGGGTGGCGAGTTTGAGCCTGGCCTTGGCCAAACTGCAACAAAAAAACCCCAAATAAAAGAAACTATTCTGTCACAAGTTGTTTTGTTTTTTTTCCTAGTAGTTAAACAACCACTGGTCTCAAGTAATATTAAAACAATTTGCGGCCTCATCACTATAATCTGTTTCTCCTCGTTCTATAAGCTGTAACTACAGCTTTGATTAGACAAGAGAATGAGTCAGTAACTTTCTCCTGATAAGGAGGCCACTGGCCATGGGCTGGTTCTGCTGGTTTACAGAGGCTGCACGCTCAAGTAAGTGCCTTTGTGTCCTGAAAAGACGTTTTGATATATATGGCCTAATTGTAATACATTTAAATGTTAAGTTTTCATGCCAAAGTGAATGTGGGTCACATGTAACATGCAGTTTTGTTCAGTACACATGCTTTGATACCACCTTCGTGAATATATTCATACCCCTCCTATGCCTGTTGAATATGTATAATTGGCCAACCCAGTCATCCCTCCTTCTCTCAAAATGCCTTTCTCTGGTCTTTGCCAGAGGCTCCAAGCCTGTCAGAATGGCCCCTTTTCCGGGTGTAACCCTTTTAAAGCTCTCCTTTCTAAATAGAAAGTAGAACCTCCATAGTTGCCCACCTCGCTGTATTGACCTAATTTTCATAGACCAGGCACGCACCACATGTATGTATCAGTACAGCAGGGCCAGCTCCTTATGTTGACCGCCTCCATATGTTGACCAGTTTGTTACAGTCCTTTGGGTGGTCAACTTACAAAGGTTCTACTGGATACAGATCTTGTGATATTTCAGTCGACACACTCAACTTAGAGGACACCAGCTAAAAGGGTGCTGAAATTGCCTCTTCTTCCCACTGTGTTCTATCTCAGCAATTCTCAGACTTGGCTGCACACTGGAATAATCCGGGGAGTTGGAAAAACACTGACGCCACAGCCCTGTCCCCAGGGCTTCTGCTGAGTGGTGCTGAAGCGTGACCTGGGCAATGAGGCATTTAGAAGCTCCCCAGGTGATGGGGATGCACTTTACTGAGAAGCATTACTCATCTCATTGGAAAAGCGTCACTTTGCATCTGCTCTGGCCAGACACCGGGAATCATACCAGAATCCTCCCTCTCCCGGAGCTCTTTCCTCCCTTCCTTTTTATTTACTCTACCTTGCCTTGGTGTAAACCCCATTATTTCCGCTCCAGATTCTTTTTTTTTTTTTTTTTTTGTAGAGACAGTGTCTCACTGTACCGCCCTCGGTAGAGTGCCGTGGCGTCACACGGCTCACAGCAACCTCCAACTCCTGGGCTTAGGCGATTCTCCTGCCTCAGCCTCCCGAGTAGCAGATTCTTGCCTCCTTATTTTTCTCCTCCCTACTGGGTTTTTTTCTTTTCAATCCGTAATCACAATATTGTCAGATGGATTTCTCAGTTCTAAACCTAATTAGGCCCCAATTTAGGCTCCCCTGGAGCCTCCTTTCCAGGGTGTACAGACATCCCTTGGTGTGGCCACTGCCCTCTTGGCTGCTCATCCCTCTAAACACCTTTTTCTTTTCAGAAATGAATGGTTCCATTTCCTAGAAACAACCTTCTCTTTTGTGCCTTTATGTCTGGGCACCCAGAGTTCCTTCTGCCTTCATCTCGTCTCCCTGGCCAGAGTCCTCCTGACCTTCCCAGCAAAGGCTTTCCTATGGCCCTTTCCCCTTCTGTCCTGGTATGAGGATCCACCCCATCCTCTGGCCTCCTTGGCACCACTATCCACCCCATCCTCTGGCCTCCTTGGCACCACTATCCACCCCATCCTCTGGCCTCCTTGGCACCACTACCCCTATCCAGGACGGCACTGAGCAGGTCCAACCAGAGCTGTGCTGACGCTGTGAGCGCCTGGCATGGCCACATCTATGATTCTGGTGCTCAAAACAGGGTCTGGTTCTGTGTTTTGCTTTCTGTAAGTGAGTGACTGCTTTTGTGATTACAGAGTACACTTAACATGTGCTCAGAAAGTGGCATTGTTTAAAATACTCCAAAAGAAGGAGAGTAGATAAAACAAGAATGGCAAAATGTTGACAATTACTGAAGATGGGCGATGGGCACCTAGGGGTTCATTTTACTACTCATTCTACTTTTGCTTGACTTTTTTTCATAATAAAATATAAAAGAAAAGAAAATGCCTTTGCATGAAAGGCTGATTTGAATAATAAGAAATGGCAGTTCTGTTCCCCTCTGTATCTGAGTGGTGACGAGAGTCTCTTGGGCTCTCTGGGGAGACGTGAGAACAGTCAATTTGGTTGTGGGAATCTTTATATAACAAGAGCCCTGGACAAACAGGTGAAGTCTGCAAAGTATGACCACCGTAAATCCCTACCTCCTTTATTTCCTTTTTTGTCATGTTTCTTCAGCCATTCAATATTTTTCCTGATGGCTTCCAAATAAGCTTCTGTTTTCCCTGGAAAAGGCAAGAGAGCCATATCATACACTCATAAAATATCACCGTATCTCTCTTTAAAGACCACGGATCAGGTGTCCTCAAACTTTTTAAACAGGGGGCCAGTTCACTGTCCCTCAGACTGTTGGAGGGCTGCACTACAGTTTAAAAAAAAAAACTATGAACAAATTCCTATGCACGCTGCACATATCTTATTTTGAAGTAAAAAACCAAAATGGGAACACATACAATCACACCACCTCATGTGGCCCGCGGGCCGCAGTTTGATGACCCCTGACGTATATGTTCAAAACCACAAATACCGGCCATAAGGAACACCTGCAAGGTGGTGTCCCTGAGTGGGTAACGTGCATATCTGAATGTGTATGTACGTGTGTGTTTGTGTATTGAAGGGGGTGTTTGTAATGAGGAGCATTATCCACACCAAGTTTGATGCTCTGGCAGAGAAGCGATGTACTATAACAGATATGTGAGTCCCGACAATTCTTAGATAAGGTCATGTCACTGGATAGAGGTGGTTATTCCAAACCAAGGTGCATTATCAGGTCAAGGACTAAACCGGAGTGGAAGATACTTAAAGACCCCAACACTTCAGTTAAAAAGCCAAATATGTGGTTTTGTGTAAGCAGCTCTGTAAGTCTTCTGCCCAGTCCTGGGAGGGGATGTGCACAAATTCAGATGAAGAGGTGACCAGTGCCTCACTTCAAGGTTTGGATGGTGAACCTTAGAACTTTTTTTTTGAGACAGAGGCTCACTATGTCACCCAAGGCAGAGTTCTGTGGTGTCATAGCTCATAGCAACCTCCAACTCTTCGGCTCAAGCGATTGTCTTGCCTCAGCCTCCCAAGTAGCTTGGGACTACAGGCGCCCGCCACAACTCCTGGCTATATTTTTGTTGCCATTGGCACTGTTGTTCAGTTGACCCAGGCCAGGTTTGAACCCACCAACCTTCGTGTATGTGGCCGGTGCCTTACCCACTGAGCTACAGGCAGTGCCCGAATTGGTTCTTTTCCTTTTTTTTTAGAGACAGAGTCTTACTTTGTCACAGTAGAGTGCTGTGGCGTCACAGCTCACAGCAACCTCTAGCTCCTGGGCTTAGGTGATTCTCTTGCCTCAGCTTCCCAAGCAGCTGGGACTATAGGCACCTGCCACAGCGCCTGGCTATTTTTTGTTGCAGTTTGGCTGGGGTGGGGTTTGAACCCACCACCCTCAGTATATGGGGCCAGAGCCCTACTCACTGAGCCACAGGCGCTGCCCAGAACCAGTTCTAATAAAACTCCCTTGCATGTGAACACTCTCCAGTGGGCCTCAAGTGTGGCTGGGGAATACCAGGCATCCCCGAAGCACCTACTGTGATGCTCCATATCTGCACGGTTGCCTGTAAGTGGAAATCATCATTAACTTAGAAATGAGAATCTGAGGCTCAGAGAGCCTAAGTGACTTAGCTAAGGCCACACAGGAAATAACAGAGCTGGGATTTGAACTCTGATCTGCTTAGTTTCTACTACCTGTATTATCTGAAAGAGAAAACCCTGTCTTTGGATATGGCCATTAATGCCCCCATGTTCTACATCAAAGAAATCAATCATTACCTTACCCAGGTGAGTCCTTAATGCTCAGAGTGTTAGTACCAAGAGACCTGGTCTAGAGAGGACCAGACAGCTTTTACAAAGAGATTTTCAAAGTCCAGAGCCTGCGGAAGCAATGGCTGTGAAGCTCAGTGTGGTGACCACCCAGACTGACCCCCTCCTTGAGCCCTGCCACTTCCAGTCTACCGTGCACACCTCTTGGTTGAGCAACCTCTACTATGTGCCTATCACATGCCAGGGACTGTGCTTTAGGCTCCAAAATGCATTATGTCTTCTATTCTTCACAACAACCTAATAGTATTTTCCCATTTTACAAATGATAAAACTAAACACAGACAGATAAAGTAATATGCTGAGATCACCCAGGAGAGCCAGGCTTGAACCCGGCTGCATCTGACTACTGTCCATGTACAATCACACTGTTTCAAGAGCCTTCAATGTTCCAATTTCCATCATTGCATTTATCTAAATGACTTCCTGACACCTTTTTCCTTATCTTGAAGCTCTGAGGGTTTTATGTTATCTGGTCCCTAAAGAAGCACAGAGACTTTCCTAAGACTTTCCTAAGCAGAAAGGTATAAATGGACAACAGAAGAGCTCCACAATCTATTTTATTTTATTTTATTTTTGAGACAGAGTCTCACTTTGTCACCCTCAATAGAGTGACGTGGAGTCATAGCTCATAGCAACCTCAAACTCTTGGGATCACGAGATTCTCTTGCCTCAGCCTCCCGAGTAGCTGAGACTACAGGCACCCAGTACCACGCTCGGCTACTTTTTCTATTTTTATTTCTTTATTTTTATTTTAATTAATTAATTGTTTTGAGACAAAGTCTTACTTTGTTGCCCTCAGTAGGGTGCTGTGGCATCACAGCTCACAGCAACCTCAAACTCTTGGCCTCAAGTGATTATTCTGCCTCAGCCTCTTGAGTAGCTGGGACTACAGGTGCACACCACAACGCCTGGCTATTTTTAGAGATGGGATCTCCTCTAGCTCAGCCTGGTCTTAAACTTGTGAGCTCAGGCAATCCACCTGCCTTGGCCTCTCAGAGTACTAGGATTATAGGCGTGAGCCAGTGCACCTGGTCTTAGTTTTTCTATTTTTAATAGAGACAGGTCTTGCTCTTGCTCTGGCTGGTCTTCAGCTCCTGAGCTCAAGCAATTCACCTGCCTTGGCCTCCCTGAGTGCTAGGATTATAGACGTGAACACCGTGCCCGGCCCACAATCTTTAGTCCCTATTCACTTCAGTAGCCTGTGTGGAAACACCCTTGGTTTCAGCGGCTGTTTTTTCCGAATGTCAGAGCATGTGAAGAGCAATCCATTACACCACAACCAATACTGAGATTTTCACAGTCTATTGCTGGTTGCTGAGAAGATTAATTGGATGATTTGTTAACATAAAAACATTGTCTTCTATTTAAAATTAATTCACTTAGATAAGGCATTTTGAACAAAGAAGGAAATCTTGGTGTAGACTGTTACTAAACAATGCAACTGCATTATTTATGAAGAATTTAAGTCAAATTAGTGATGCTCACTGGGTTTTCTTTAATAAATAATGATTTGTCAGTAGCACATTAGGTAGTCAGGGCTTCGGAAACTTTTGAGTATTTCTGAAAGTAGTCTTGCTCTTTAAATGATTTTAAGCATTTTTTCCATGATATTGTATCACGATGTGATGAGCTTACTTGAAATAAGTAAAAATACAACTTAGTCTCTGTTTAAAAATAATTCTGAATTAAGAGACTAAAAAAAAATACCTATGAGGTTTCTCTCATAACATAGCAGACATTCCCCACTGTCAGGCGTCCCTCTCTCTCCCGATATGCTGATGATGGATAGACTTAACTGATAATGGGTCAAATCGGTAGACTGACGTGTCAGCTTGCTGGTTCCTCATATGTGTTCTAGCTACGGTTCCCCAGAGGTCTTCAGTGAAATTGAGTTCCAGTTGCCCATAGCTGAAGCCTGCTCATTAACACACCTTATATGGGCTCCTCTCCCTTCCCCAGCTCATGTACCTAACCCCACAGTGGGGCGTCCTGGAGTCACCTCCCAATTAAACTACTTCACCTAAAGCCTTCTCTTAGGCTCAGCTTCAGAGGGAACTCAACATAAGACAATTGGAAACAGAGGTCTCATCATTATCTCGCCAGGTTGCTTTTGTTCTGGAACCACTTGCCTATAAAAATAGTGTGGGATTTTAAAAATAGGAAATGCAGGAAATGCAAATTTATTCACTATACTGACATTATCAACCCACCACAAAGAATAAGTTTACTACAGTTTGAAGAGAACTAGACTGTAATCCATTGAGACTACTCTCTTATGGGTCATAACATAGAAAATGAGAACAATCTTTTTTATTATTTTATTTTATTTTTGAGATAGAGTCTTGCTTTGTTGCCCTTAGTAGAGTGCCGTGTCATCATAGCTCCTGGCAATCTCAAACTCAAACTCTTGGGCTCAAGTGCCTCTCTTGCCTCAGCATCCCAAGTAGCTGGGACTATAGGCACCTGCCACAACACCTGGCTATTTTTATTATAAATGGGGTCTCGCTCTTACTCAGGCAGGTCTCCAACTCCTGAGCTTGAACAATCCACCCATTTCGGCCTCCCAGAGTGCTAGGATTATAGGCGTGAAACCGCCCTGGGCCAGTCTCTCTATTTTCAAATGAAACACCCCATCCCCTCATCCTTCTTAAAGAAAGTGATTACTTACCATCTACTGTATCCTATAATTTATTAAGTTTACTGTCTTCCTCCTTTACAAATATCTTGTTTGCTGATGTGCCCTCATGCCTAGAACCAGAACTGACACATAGTAGGCCCTCAATAAGTACTTGTTGAATGAGTAAATGGATGAAGGCTTCCTACAGAGAAGTCAAATTGTAATTAGAAAACTGCTCAGTGAGCGGCTCAGCGCCTGTGGCTCAAGTGGCTGAGGTGCCAGCCACATGCATCTGAGCTGGCGGGTTCAAATCCAGCCTGGGCCCGCCAAACAACAATGACAGCTGCAACCAAAAAATAGCCGGCGTTATGGCAGGCACCTATAGTCCCAGCTACTTGGGAGGCAGAGGCAGGAGTATCGCCTGAACCCAGGAGTTGGAGGTTGCTGTGATCTGTGATGCCACAGCACTCTACCCAGGGTGACAGCTTGAGGCTCTGTCTCAAAACAAAAACAAAAACAAAACAAAAGAAAACACGAAAAACTGCTCAGCGAGGACGGAATCCAAACTAGAGAAAGTCCTTTTTTAAAAAAAGTATAAGTGGCACAGATTTTTATCTCTCTGTTTTAAATGAAAACAAATTACTGGCAAGAGTTGAAATTTTATGGATTCCGAATCTGATTGATATATATATATCACAAACAATTTAAAACACAAGTATGGTAGACATGCTATATCCACGTCATTTATTCTTCACAGAACTCTATGAAATAAGTATCATAAGTACCATTATCTTTTTCTTTTTTTAACCCCAATCCTTGGTGGGAGGTAAACATTGTTCCAATTTTACTTAAGAAACTCAGGCTTAGGGTGAGTGACACACTCAAAGGGACACAGCTATGAAAAGGTCAGTGCCTGGTTTTGAAACAGAATGAATCTGGAGCCTCTAATGACTGGAGCTGGGTCAACTTTACCTTTTAGACCAGAGGAATGCAGTGCCTCTTGTTGTTACCAAACTGGCAAACAAGGCAGTGGTTTCCAACCTTTGCTGCAGATTAAAATCACTTAGCTAAATTTTAAAAAGCCCAATGTCCAGGTTGCTTCTTGGACCAATTAAATCAGGGTATCTGGGGATAGGAACAATGCATCAGTATTTTTTAATGATTCTGAGGTGATGCCAATGAGGAACAAAATCTGGGAACAATTGCCACCAGTACTGAGACCTCCACATATCTACAGGAGCACTGGTGACAACGGGAATAACATCAGGTGTTTCTCTGCTCTGGGAGAGAAGCAGCTGGTTCCTATTTACTTTTCTCCTCTCTGGAGCTGTAACACTGATCTGTTATTTACACAGTGTACACTGAAAACCTGTGAGTCTACTTTGGAAAGCTGGACTATTTTTTCCCCAATTTATTTCAGCTTCCTTTGGAAAAAAATAGCTCATGGCTGAGGTAATAGAGCATAAGTTCTTAAAACATATGTTGAAGCAGATGGGAAGACAGCCAGCGTCAAGAGGCAGCTCTACTTTTCTGCTGTTAAGCTTTTCTACACTGCAAGAGAAATATCGTTTTGAGCATTTTTTTTTCTTTTTTTTTTTTTTTGGCCGGGGCTAGGTTTTGAACCAGCCCTTGAGCCACAGGCGCCGCCCCGAGAAATATCCTTTTATATATATAAAATTTTCCTGACCCTAATATGTTGTTCTGATCACTCCCCTGCAAAAAATATTATATACAAATCAACAGGGTTAACTTACTGCATACTGGATGTACTAAAGATTTTAGATATTCTGGGTGGCGCCTGTGGCTCAAGGAGTAGGGTGCCGGTCCCATATGCCGGAGGTGGTGGGTTCAAACCCAGCCCCGGCCAAAAAAAAAAAAAAAAGATTTTAGATATTCTATTCTAAGAGTGTCTATAAAAATTAAGTTTGACATAATGCTTAAAATTATTGTCAAGGTCACATGGCTATAGTTTTGAACTGCAGAAAGCAAAGCAACTGATACTGGCATTGTGGATGCCAACAGGGGCTGCAGAGCTGTTCAATTCAAGAATTTCTGTGTAATGATGCCATTTCACATACCTATTAGATGCAGCATAGAAAACTGGGAAAGCTCTAGATTGTGAGTTCAGGGGACATGAGTTCAAGGCCCAGCTTTTTCACTGTTTGGTCATGAGATCTTGAGCGACTTCATCTTCTGTTTTTTTTTGTTGTTGTTGTTGTTGTTTTTTTACTGATTTATAAATTAAGGGGTGAATTCTTTTTTTTTTTTTTTTAAGGGGTGAATTCTAAAAAGGAGATTTATGGCTTGCATAAATGGGAAAAAATTCTCCTTTTCTATCCTTGAAAAACCCATGTCTTCCGGGCCTGTGCTTTGCTTCTGGCCCACTCACAGACTCCCAGGGGAGAAAACTGGATTCACTATTTTTGTATTTTTAGACATTTCCAAGAATGCCTTGGGACTTGAAGCATAATTTTCCTTCTCTTGTGTTGCTTAAAAAATAAGAGTATATAATCAACTTACTAATGAAACAGGCTAACTTTTCTGGCTCCTATAAAAAAGATAGGAAAAGAATAGGCTACTTAGGAAAAAGTTATCTTAGAGATCACCCTGTTCAACCTAATTTCATTATCTAGCCATAAACTTGACAAATGACTCAAGTTTATGGCATTGGAATGAGGGCTTTTTTTTAAATTTTTTTTTTTGTAATGAGTTTGTGGGTGTTATAATGTTTATCTCATCGCTTGGATGATTTAAAAAAAGATTTTTAGTGACTCACAGAACAGACGTGAATGAGTAAACATCTAACTAGCAAAAAGAGCTACACTTAGATAATGGAATAGTTTTTAAATGGTTTTTTTTTTTTGTTTCTAGAGAGCAATTTACTTGAAAAATCCAGTAACTTTATAGATTTGTTCTGAATTAGAACAAATTATATTTTATTGGCATATCTTTAAATTAAGGAATAATGATCAAATTGAAATAAATGTACCAATTAGAAATCAACACTTTAAAATATGATTCTTAATGTGACTCACTATAGAAAGTAATAATTTAAATAGCTTCAACTACTGGGGTGCCAAAAAAATGTATCTCCATTTTCAGAGATGTTATCTGTGTATTACTATTCGAAGTTGAATTACAGTAGTAATGTGTAGTATGATACTTGGTCAAAAGGTGGCATTAATCAGATGAATGCTAGTAGCACCAGGCAACAGGCATGAGTAGGGTAGCTTCCTCTCCTAAAATGAGTGTACATTTTTTTTGGCACTCTCTGTATATTTAAAGGTGAATGTGTCATTTTTTATCATTGATAATAAAATTGGATTTTTTTTCACATTATACCTGAAATGAGATGCATGGGCTCGGTGCCCATAGCTCAGTAAGTAGGGCGCTGGCCACATACACCAAAGCTGGTGGGTTCGAATCCAGCCCAGGCCTCCTAAAACAACAATGACAACTGCAACAAAAACTACCCAGCTGTAGTCCCAGCTACTTGGGAGGCTGAGGCAAGAGAATCGCTTAAGCCCAGGAGTTGGAGGTTGCTGTGAGGTGTGACGCTACAGCACTCTACCGAGGGTGACACAGTCAGACTCTTGTCTCAAAAAAACAAAAAATATGAGATGCATAGCAACGTCCTTTATAAATTGAAGTGGTATAAACATAGGGTATTATTACTGTTGTTGTTGTTGTTACTAATATTCTTATTTACATTCCTCATAGGATCTAGCACATGCTAGGCATGGTTAATAAATATTTGCTATAATTAGATAAGGCCATCAATGGATGCTGCAAAACCAAAATAAACTCCCAACAGAAATGGCTGCCAATGTGTCCCTCTTATGATTATTTCTTTAAGTGGTTTCAGAGAGGCCATTACGCCATCCCTTGTTCTACTCTGTAACGTCCTCCAACTTTCTCTCCTGAAGGGATCCCATTCTACACATGCCTGCCTCCATAATGAGTGTGGTGCACCTGCCCGTGTGGGGCCTGTGCTGCCCTCGGTTACAGAGGAGTTAAAAGCTATTCTCAGGCATTTCAAAGCTTGCTTGAGTCCTCAAAGACAAGCATGGAATCTGCTGTTTTTCTGTGGCTGCTTCCTGAGCACAGTGCCAGGCATGCCATTGCAATAAATGTTTGTGTATTGCTGACTAACGTCCGGGGAAATGCAGCCAACCCTGCCTTGGCCAGGCATTGTGGCTCACGCCTATAATCCTAGCACTTTGGGAAGCTGAGGTAGGAGGATTGCAAAGCAGAGGTAGAGGATTGCTTGAGGCCAGGAATTTGAGACCAGGCTGGGCAACACAGTAAGATACCATCTCTATAAAAAATACAAAAATTATCTGGGCGTGGCGGCATGTGCCTATAGTCCTAGCTACTCAGGAGGCTGAGGCAGGGGGATCCTTTGAGCCCAGGAGCTCCAGGCTGCAGTGAGCTAAGATCCATGTCACTGCCCTTCAGCCTAGGTGAGAGAGCGAGATCCTATCTCTAAAAAGAAAACAAACAAACAAACAAAAAAACCCACAGTCCTACTTTCCACTCACATGGATGCTTTACTTTTTCTACTTAGAGAAATGTTTTCTCACTGAGTTTTATAACAGAGAAATAAAACAGCCCTTGAAAAAAGTGCAACAAAGCAACTGTGAGTACAAAAATCTTAGTATGTCTTTTGGAGATTAATTACATTGTTTTCCAGAAATGTTGCTCCTTGGCTAAAGCTCAGTTTGTTTTTTTCTAAACTGCATTAGAATCAGTTGTTCTTATCCCATATTGGTCAGGGCCAATATGAATACATTACACCTCTAAATAATGAGGGGGATTAACTTAACCCCAAGTTCCTACCCCTTTCCTGATGTTTCAGAACAGCCATCACAAAGAATAACACACACACACACATAAAAAAAACAAAGAATAACACTAAATGGATAGAATTTTACTCCTCTTTCTTCCTGTTATTATCTAGTAGAAATCCTAATAAAAAGAGAGGCTTTTTAGTCTTATTAAAATAGTCTTATTAAAATACCCTTATTTTTAGTCTCCACTCACTCACTTCCTAAACAGGCAATAGGGGGCTACCAAGAATCACCTCCTTCCCATTCCTTTTTAACATGTTTTCTTTTTTTTTTGTAGAGACAGAGTCTCACTTTACTGCCCTCGGTAGAGTGCCGTGGCGTCACACAGCTCACAGCAACCCCCAGCTCTTGGGCTTATGTGATTCTCTTGCCTCAGCCTCCCAAGCAGCTGGGACTACAGGCGCCCGCCACAACGCCCGGCTATTGTTTGGCTGCAGTTTGGCTGGGGCTGGGTTTGAACCCACCACCCTCGGTATATGGGGCCGGGGCCCTACTCACTGAGCCACAGGCACCGTCCTAACATGTTTTCTTAAGAAACAAAGAGACCCCACCGTGTCTCAGGCCTGTAATCTCAGCACTCTTGGAGGCCTGGGTGGGTGGATCACCTAAGATCACCTGAGACCAGCCTGAACAAGAGCAAGACCCTGCCTCTAAAATTAGCCTCTAAAAATAGCTAGGTGTTGTGGTGGGTGCCTATAGTCCCAGCTACTCCGGAAGCTGAGGCAAGAGGATTACTTGAGCCCAAGAGTTTGAACTTGAGCCCAAGAGTTTGCGGTTGCTGTGAGCTGTGACACTACAGAGCTTTACAGAGACAAAGTGAGACTCTGTCTCAAAAAGAAAATTAAAAAAAAAAAAAAAGAGGGCGGCACCTGTGGTTCAGTGGGTAGGGCCCCGGCCCCATATACCGAGGGTGGTGGGTTCAAACCCGGCCCAGGCCAAACTACAACAGAAAATAGCCAAGCATTGTGGCGGGCGCCTGTAATCCCCGCTACTCGGGAGGCTAAGGCAAGAGAATCGCCTAAACCCAGGAGTTGGAGGTTGCCGTGAGCTATGTGATGCCACGGCACTCTACCAAGGGTGATAAAGTGAGACTCTGTCTCTACAAAAAAAAAAAAAAAGAAACAAAGAGACCTGTTAGCACCCATTCCAGGGATCTTTACGGGTGATACAATGTGTTGTTTTAAGCACTGAGCATGCTGCCCCAGCAAGGCAAAGGATCTAGCATATGGCTTGCCCTGTTCTAGTGAAGCACAATCATTACACGTGGGTTGCTCCCAGAGTAGATGCTTGAGAAATCCTGGGTTTCTACTGGGGTGAACTGTTGTGCTCTCTCTGGCCATTTCATGGTTTTCTGTCTTAGGCCTTAGGCCACTCTTTTCCTGGTTGGCTATTTTTAAAAAGTTTTACCACTCATCTTCCGTCACATTCATTAGTATAAAACAAAATAAATGCTCGGTGCCTGTAGCACAGTGGTTATGGCGCCAGCCACATACACAGAGGGTGGTGGGTTGAAACCTGGCCAGGCCAACTGAACAACTGCAACCAAAAAAATAGCTGGGCATCGTGGTGGGCGCCTGTAGTCCCAGCTACTTGGGAGGTTGAGGCAAGATAATTGCTTAAGCCCAAGAGTAGGAGGTTGCTGTGAGCTGTGATGCCACGGCACTCTACCCAGGGTGACAGCTTGAGACTCTGTCTCAAAATAAATAAATAAATAAATAAAAATAAAACAAATAACAAGTGTTGGGAAGGATGTGAAAAAATTGGAACCTTTGTGCACTGTTGGTAGAAATTTAAAATGGTACAGCCACTATAGAAAACAGTACAGTGGTTGTTCAAAAATTAAAAATGGAATTACCGTGTGATCCAGCAATTCTACTTCTCTCTCTCTCTCTCTCTCTATATATATATATATACACACACACACACACACAAAAGAAAGGAAAGCAGGATATCAGAGATGTCTGTACACCTATGTTCATAGCAGCATTATTCACAGTAGCCAAATGATGGAACCAACACAAGCGTCCACAGATGACTGCGTGAATAAACAAAATACGGTATATATACATAGAGGGTGCCAAAAATGCATGCACATTTTCAGAAAGGAAAAGAACTGTATTAAAATTGGAATACTACATACATACCACAAAAGATGCACACAAGTCACTTCTTTTAATTGCAAAAGTCAAATGTGACTTGAGTATTACAATTTAATATAGTTTTTCCTTTCCTCAAATAGATGTACTTTTTTTGGGACCCTCTATGTATATATACTGTATTTTGTATGTACACAATAGACTATTATTCAGTCTTAAGAAGGAAAAAAAATTCTGATGCTACAACATGGATGAACATTGAGGACATTATGCTAAGTGAAATAAGCCTGGAACAAAAGGACAAATACCATATAATTCCACTTATACCAGGTCCCTGGAGTGGTCAATCCATATAGATAGAAAGAATGGTGGCTGGGTGTGTTGGCTCATGCCTGTAATCCTAGCACTCTAGGAGGCTGAGGCTGCTGGACTGCCTGAGTTCAGGAGTTCGAGACCAGCCTGAGCAAGAGCAAGACCCTGTCTCTACTAAAAATAGAAAAAAAGTAGCTGGGCATTTTGGTGAGTACCTGTAGTCCCAGCTATTCAAGAGGGTCAGAGAAGGGGATTGCTTGAGCCTCAAGAGTTTGAGATTGCTGCCATGGCACTCTGCCCAGGGTGACTTAGTGAGACTCTGTCTCAAAAAGAAAAGAAAGAAAATAGAAAGTAGAATAGTGATTACCAGGTATTAGGGGAAATGGAAAATTATTATTTAGTGGGTACAGTTTCACATTTTTGTTGTTATGTGTCTTTCTCTCTTTCTTTCTTTTTTTTTTTTTTTTTTGAGACAGGATCTTACTCTGTTGTCTAGGCTGGAGTGCAGTGATCATAGCTCACTGCAGCCTTGAACTCCTGAGCTCAAGCAATCCTCTTGCCTTAGCCCCAGGTAGCTGGGACTATAGCCACATGCCACCATGCCTAGCCAATATTTCTACTTTTTATAGAGACAAAGTCTCACTATTGTCCAGGCTAATCTCAAACTCCTGACCTTAAGCAATCCTCCTGCCTCAGCCTCCCAGAGTGCTAGCTGTACAGTTGTGAGCCACTGCGCCCTGCCTAGAGTTTTGGTCTTTCAACATGAAGAGTTTCCAGAGATGGATGATGGCAATGGTAGCACAGTAATGTGAATGTACTTAGTGCCTCTAAACTGTACACTTAAAAATAGTTAAGATGGTAAATTTTATGTTGCATGTATTTTACCACTTTATCTTCAAAAAAAAGAAAAGATATTAAAAACAAAGTTCACCATTCATCCAGAGTGAACATATGGTTGAATGGAAGTAACAGAGTAGCATGATGGGTCTTACAGGGTGCTTAAACGTTCCTTGCTCGGGACAAATGCTATTAATTGATCATTCCAACAGTCTTTCCTCCTGAGCCCAGGTACAACATCATAACCTTTTTCCAGAAGGCCACTACCACACAATTGGAGTTGATATGTCAGCAATGCCAATATAGGGGAAAATTGTGATGATCCACGCTAGAGAAAAGAAGGACACAATAAAAACTCCCTCATAAGATGGGAAAAATCAACATGAACTGGATATATTAAGAATAAAAATATTTTTTTAGCCCTGTCCCCAATAAGTCCCAATAGCTGAAATACAAGCAGCTTTTGTCATCATAATCACTACTCATTTGAAAATATATAACCCAGGTTCAGATCTCTAATTATACATACACACATGAGCATTTTCTACAAAAAAGAACCAGAACTCTTTGAAGAGGAACTGATTTCATGTCATGGGAAAAGAAAATTCAGAGAGGGTCTAGAATATACTGGGTTTTTTTTTGTTTGTTTGTTTGTTTTTAATTTTCTCTATACATGTACATGTGTGTATTTGGTTTCTACTTTCTGCCTTCACAAAATTAAAGAGGCTTAAAATTTAATAACAATAACAATGCTTAAGATAAGGACTAGAAACAAAACCACGTAAAGAACGAAGATAAATACAATCAGAAAAGAAATCGGATGATTGCTGCAATGAAAATATTGAGCAATAATAATAATAATGCAAAAAAAGTAAAATTCACATTGTCGGATGAAAGTATGTGTATCATAGAATGCTTTGACTCTGAGGTTCAGTATGGAGTCATCAGTTAACTTCTTTTCTTTTTTTTCCAAAGTCTCAAAAAATAGAGAATATTTATTTTTATAAATAAAAATAGAAGATAAGTTCAAAAAACAGATCATGCCAAATCTTATAGACAATAGAAAAAGAAGAAATACTTCAAAATCATTCTACTTCATCTGGATATACCTGGTATTAAAATTGGAAAAAATATATTATTATAAAGGGAAATTACAAACCTACTTCACTTATAAATGAGGATGTAATATCCTAAACAACATGTGAACAAGTTGAATTAAAAATTATTGTTCAAATAATGTACTTTGGTCAAAATGAAATCCAATTTATGTGAGAATTAGTCACTATTAGTCACTAAAAAAATTAGTCACTAAAAAAAAAGAAAAGAGGGCGGCACCTGTGGCTCAAGGAGTAGGGCACCGGTCCCATATGCCAGAGGTGGCGGGTTCAAACCCAGCCCCAGCCAAAAATCGCAAAAAAAAAAAAAGAAAAGAAAAGAAAATAGAATCTACTGTTGTTGTTGGAAAGCAAAGATAATATGCAAAAAGGATAAAAGAGAAACTTAGGGAGCTCCCACGGCCCAATCTATGCCAATTTAAGCATAAAATCATCATCATCAATGGCAACTGGAACAATTTAAATCAATAGAAAAAGTTAACATAAAGTATTAACAAGAGTAGTAATATAAAAGGGAAACAGTTTGTAATTTTATTGCTGTTATTGAGTTTTAAGGTATTAAATGCAGAGCTAGTTTGTTTCTTTTCCATTGGATACACAGACATTGTTAAGCATGGGTCTATTATCAGGTATGAACCTGAACCTGCTTCTATTCCTATAAGCAGGAGAGATTGGTAGGGAACCTGTAAGTAGGCCAAGAAATCCCCTCAAAATGAATAACTATACAATGAAGATCAGCCCTTGTGGTCTTAGATCATATCACAACAAAGAATAAGCAAAGTTCATCCAGGTGGCCACTGATAGTTGGTTATAATAACCACTGAAAATTAGCTGGGTGCTATCCCCTCGCCCCCAAAAGAGCACTAGCCTACTCCCTCAGCTCCCAGGGAATAAACCCTGCAGATGAACTTACTAAGGAGACAATAATAAGACATAACTAAGGTTCCAATTATGTCAAAGAGCTCAGTGTATCATAATGACAGAACATTAAGTCAGATTCAAGCTATGTGTTCACTAAATCTAGTAGAGACATTGAATTTCAGTAAAAGAATATCTGAGACATGGAGATGTAAAATTTCCATGTGTAACTAGCACAACTTTGGTAATAAAAGGAGCTTGAATCATTGAATGATAAAATTAGATCCAACATTCTGACCTGAAATCACAGGGTTAACAATTCAGAACTGACAACCTCATTGAATCTTTTTTTTTTTTGAGGATCTGGTAAAGTTTCTAAAATTTTAGGAAGATATAAATCTTATGTTGTGTTGATATGTTTACGCTATTTAAGACAATTATATACAGGGTGGACATAAAGTTCGTGTGCAATTTAAATAGTAAACTAATTTACTTTATGTAATCACTGGTTAAATAATTCATGGAATTTGCTGAATTATTTTTGTTTTGTTAAAGCCATAAATTTTAGCAACCTTGCTGAATAAGTAGCATGTAACTATTTAGAGGAGTATTAAATAAGTTTAAAGAAATATAGGAGAGTTGGCCACCCAAGGGACTATAACAACTGGTCAACATAAGGAACTAGGCCTATTAGCCTGATATATACCTGTGGTGCCTGTCCAGTCTATGAAAATTAGGTCAACTAAAGGAGAAGGTCAATGTAGGGAGGTGGTCAGCTATGGAGGTTCTACTGCATTGCTCGATAAATTCTTCAGATTATAAATTACACGTTAAACAAAAAAGCACAAAAGTCCACTGGCCACTAAAGACCATCAAAAGATAAACCAACTTGCTATACCAGGAGACTCAAAACCATTAAAAAAAATTACTACTCAAATAAAGGTACTACAAATCTTTTCTATAAAGATCCCACTAATTTCTCAGATTTGGTGGAGCCTGCTCCTTGGACCACCCTACCTTGAGTGGGGAAAGCTTTCGCCTCTCCAATTTCATTGCTATCCTAGAGTTATCAAACTTGTACCTTTTGGTTCATCTGTCCTTCCTCCGGGGTTGGAGTTATCATCTTTTGTAGAATCCTTCAAGGTTCCATATTCCTTTTCCATCTTAGCAGCTTCTTCCTTGGTACTGTCTGTCTCTTCATGACTCTTCTCTGATGGTGCTGTAATCAGATTGTGAGTTGTAACTGTATTCCCTATCTATTACTTCATTCCTAATACAGAAATAAAATTCACTGGAAAGATGCAATTTGCATTCAGATCATTTTTTGAACTGAAATAGATCTTAGTGATTATCTCTAGTCCAACCCCTATGCCCCCACTACACACAAGAAGAAACTGAGGCCCAGAAAGTGGAAAAAGATGTCTAAAGTCATCCACTGAATTAACAGAAAAGCTGGAGCAACCCCTCAGCTTTCTAGATTCTGATTTAGCATTCGTTCCCTTCTGTGACACTGTGTCATCACAGGGTAAATTATTTGTCTTATTAAGAACAGTCTATTACTCAGTAACAGTTTACTAGCATCTAAGGATTAGGAGCTATGGCAAGATTTCTTTCCTTCTGCCCCTTTCTTCACACTCCCTTACCCTGGTAACTCTAAATGCAAAGAAGGGACTTGGATCCTTCTTTTTTTTATTTTGAGACACAATCTCCCTCTGTCACCCTGGGTTGAGTGCTGTGGCATCATACCTCACAGCAACCTCAAACTCTTGGGCTTACATGATCCTCCTACCTACGCTTCCTGAGTAACTGGGACTACAAGTGCCCGCCACAATGCCTGGCTATTTTTTCTATTTTTAGTAGAGATGGGGTCTCACTCTTTCTCAGGCTGGTTTTGAATCCCTGACCTCAAGCAATCCACCTGCCTCAGCCTCCCTGAGTGCTAGGATTACAGGTGTGAGCCACCACACCCAGCAGAGACTTGGACTCTTATCATCAAAAACGGATAATGCTTGCTTACTTCCCACTTAAAAATAATTACATTTCCTCCTAGCAAATCCTATGTTAAATTAAAAATCATAAATCTTGAAGTAGGTAACCACTTCAAAACAATTGTAATGCCTTCCACAGCCAATAAAATATATGGAATCTCAAGCAGTCTAACAACAAGCTTTTTTAATAAAATTTTTTTTTTGAGGCAATCTCTCACTGTCACCAGGCTAAAGTGTAGTGACATGATTATATCTCAATGTAGCTTCAAACTCCTGGGCTCAAGAGAGCCTTGCACCTCAGTCTCCCAAGTAGTTGAGACCATAGGCATAAGCCACTGAGCCTGGCTAAATTTTTTTTTTTTTGGAGATAGAGCCTTAAGCTTTCGCCCTGGGTAGAGTGCTGTGGCATCAGAGCTCACAGCAACCTCCAACTTCTGGGCTTAAGCAATTCTCTTGCCTCAGCCTCGCAAGTAGCTGGGACTACAGGTGTCTGCCACAACGCTTGGCTATCTTTTGGTTGTAGTTGTCATGGTTGTTTGGCAGGCCCAGGCTGGATTCAAACCCGAGCCTGGCTAATTTTTAAAAAAATTTTTAGAGGGCAGCACCTGTGGATCAATGAGAAGGACGCCGGCCCCATGTACTGAGGGTGGCAGGTTCGAACCCAGCCCTGGACAAACTGCAACAAAAAAACAGCTGGGCGATGTGGCGGGCACCTATACTCCCAGCTACTTGGGAGGCTGAGGCAGGAGAATGGCCTAAGCCCAAGAGTTTGAGGTTGCTATGAGATGTGACAACACAGCACTCTACCGAGGGCAACAAAATGAAACTCTATCTCAAAAAAAGAATATATATATTTTTTAGAGATGAGTCTTGCTATATTGCCCAGGTTGGTCTCAAACTCTTGGCCTGAAGCAATTCTCTCACCCTAGTGCTAGGATTACAGGCATGAAACACTGTGCCTGGCCTGTTTTGTTTTTTTTCTCCTCAATTATAGAACAAACAGAAAAGAAGAACTCAGTTTTTGATACATGTAAAACATCCACTGGTGCACCAAATTATATAGAGAGATGCATAATTTTTCTCATAGTTGTAGAATAATTTTGTCCTTTGCTTTTGCTAATATCATTATAGAAAGATATTTGCAGATATTAAAAACTGATTGAAAACATATTTTAAAAAGCCATATATTATTCCATCAAGATTATATACACAACCGCTGTGATAGGGACAAAAAACTAAAGTGTCAGAATTTGCAATTTGCAATCTTTTTTCTTCCTGCTCCACTCTCCTCCTTGAAAGGAGGCTTCTTAGCATAGCTCAGTTCTGTGGTGTTTGCTCTGCTGGGCAGGGGCATGGGTAGAGGTGCAGAAACCAAGAGAACAGAGTAAATCACACTGCATAGGGTCATGGATCATTCCAGAGGAGAGAAGACCTAGGAGGAAAAGCAGGGGGCAGGGGAAGTGGGGAGTGGACAGAAGACCAGGGTCAGTAGTCCAGACAGTTGGCGCTCTAGGGAGAGAAGATGCCTGAAGAATTTCAGGAAGGATTGCTCAGTTTTGTAATGTAGCCTTTTCCTCTTGACCTAAGTTTGTTAACCAGCTCCTAAGAATCTTCCACAAGATCTACATAATACTTTTGGGGGGTCAGATTTTTGCATTGTGCCTGGCCACAAAACAGCCAAGAGTTATATCCCTTTAATCCTATGGATGGATTTCAGATTTTAAGACTTTTTGGAATCTGTAACTCTTTATTAATGTTATTGATATTCAATATTTATCATTCAAAAGGATTTTTCTTCTAAAGAAAAAAATTAAATAAATCATACCTGGGAAAAGCTTACTTTTATTGTCAGTAGCATTTTTTTCTAGCTTGTTTTTGGTTTGAAGAGCAATCATTTCATCCAAGTTTTCTGAAGAGAGGAGGGAAAGAAATGTAATTTTATTCCCTAAGAGATGACATCAAACTTTTACTGAGAATGTTTAAATCTCACTAGAAACATCACAATAGCAATTCCAAAACACTAATACTAGAAGTAAGATGCCTTAACCTAGATTTTATCTCTAAAAATCATAGACTCAAGATAGAAAGGCATATCCTGGTAATTTGAGATCCTCAAGTTCAACCTCGTATTCAGCTAAAAAGTTCCTTCTACATCTCTGTGGCCACAGCCAGAACACTTCCAAGGTAACCACTTAGAGTGGACACCTGTGGTTTTGACCTACTCAATACCTTGTGGAAATTGTACTTTGATTTTCCTTTGGGAAACCCAGCCCTCTTCTGCTCTCAGAACATGTGACTATAGTGGTGGCAGAATAACCCAAGCCTGACTAATCAGGGTCTTCTAAGTTAATGAAACTCGGGGCTAGCACTACTGATAGAAAGAGGCTCTCTTTTCACTGCAGTAATGTGATGTACTGTGAGATGGGAGATTGGGGCTGTGCCACTATCTTGTTTCCACAAGGAGCAGCCTCTCCAGAATGAATCAATATACAGAAGGTTAGAGTTGTGAGATAGGAAGGGATCATTTCCTCACGCTTGGTAGAATTCACAAACTAAAGCCAGACTATCTCTTCCCCTAGCCCTACTGTGGACTTTTTAATTACATAAGGTAATAAATTCCCTTTACACTTAAGCCAAACAGTTGGATTTCTGTCATTCAAGACCCTCGCTAATTCATGAGGTAGCTAGTTCTATTCTTAGGTAGTCTTAACGGTGAGAATTTCCCTACTCGTGTTAAGCTGCAGTCTGTATCCTTGTCTTTGTTCTAATTCTGGTCTTTGGAGTAAGATCATATAAGTGTTACTAAACAGGAGTCCAGACTGTGACTTCCTTGAGGTAAACAATAAATTAGATCCACATTCTTCGTTCTCAGGTATTCAACCAGCCACATATATTTTGTGAAATAGTGGTCACAGCTGGCCACTGTCGTGATCACTGCATACTGCTGAGACCAGAAGAGAAAGGTGGGTCACTGCTTGCCACTGGCTCAGCTGGGCATGGAAAGGCCAGTCAAGGCTCGTCACTTAGGCTGCCCTGCGTCTTCAGGGGATGAAGATGGATTTACGTGACAGCAGAAGCCAAAAGCCAATGTGCTTATACAGAAAAATTCTTAAAAATATAACTTGTAATCTGACTAGAAGAATGATTTGTAGTGGAGAAAATTAAAAAAACAGAAAATTAGTTTTTAGAGTCACACTTATTATGCTCAGAGATATTTTGGTATATTTCCTTCCAACTTGCTTTCTATATGTGTATGTGGGTTTTTTTTTGCAGTTTTTGGCCAGGGCTGGGTTTGAACCCGCCACCTCCAGCATATGGGTCCGGCACCCTACTCCTTTGAGCCACAGGTGCCACCCTGTGTGTGTATTTTTTTAGCGCCAAAATTAAGGTTATATCCTAAATGGCTTTAAGCATTCAGCATTTTACCATAAACATTTCTTCCTGCCACTAAATAGTGAATATAAACAATATTTATATTGCATATATAATAAGCATATATAATTATTTTAAAAACACATTTAAATAAATATTTAAAAGTCCATGATAAAAATACATAGTTTATTTTAGAAAATCTTCTCTTCTGGAGTATCTAGCCTATTATTACTTTTTCACACCTCTAGACCAATGTGTCCGACAGAACTATCTGCAATGATGGATATATTCATTTCTACGCTGTTCCATATGATAGCTACTAGCTACATGCGGCAATTGAGCACTTGAAAAGTGCCTAGTGCAACTGAGAAACTAGATATTAAATTAAATTTAATTTAATTACTTTTAATTTAAATACCAATTTGCGTTTGGTGACTACCACGTTGGACAGCACAGCTATAAATAGTGGTGGGAACACGTGCTTTGCACATAAGCAATTTTCAATTCCTTTGTGGCATCTCTGGCTTATTTACATAGTATAAATGACTAAGTTCTCAGTCACAGGGTATAGATATGAAGCTATTTTTCTGAAACATCTTTGAAGTACTCTTAAAGGAATAAAGTAGGCCATATTTTTACTAGGAAGCTCTGTATGTAATATGAGCCCATTTTTGTTAAGATAAAAGATTACATGGGTATGCACAAATGCACCTACTTACACATAGAAGAAAACACCTGGACAGCATCAATATTGTGATTTTCACTTACTTTTATTTTTATTTATTTTTAAGAAAGAGTCTCACTCTGTTGCCCAGGCTAGAGTGTTATGGTGTCACAACTCACAGCAACCTCAAACTCCTGGGCTGAAGTGATCCTCCTGCCTCAGCTTCCCAAGCAGCTGGGACTACAGGCACCCACCACAATGGCTAGCTATTATTTCCTATTTTTAATAGAGAGAGGGTCTTGCTCTTGCTCAAGCTGGTCTTGAACTCCTGAGCTTAGGCAATCTACCTGCATTGGCCTCCCAGAGTGCTAGGATTACAGGCATGTCTGGCCAATTTTCAATTCCTTTTAAACCTCTTTTTGCATTGAATGTCTTTTAAAAAGAAATACATAATTTTTATAATTATATATTGTATAAATATTAAATATTCATTTATATTTATATAATATATATTTGTTATAAATATATATTCTTTCATAATCAGAAAAAATAGTAAAACTATTTTCATGAAAAAAATGGGATTTATATAAAGTAATTCTGGACTATCCTGTCTTATGAGATTTCCTCTCCTATTTAATTCTCCCTCCCCATCAGAGCTAGGGGCTGTGAGATCATTTCATCCAAAGTATATTGAGGATGAAGGGCATTTGTTGATTAACTAAACTGAGCAGGAAAATAACAAGGTTTTTTTTTTAAAAAAACAAAGGTTAAGCACTTGCAATGTGTCTAGTGCAACATGAGAAACTAGATTTTAATTTTTTGGAGGGGGGAACTGGGAGAATTGTGTTATGTGGTGGTATGTGGGAGAATGTAAATACTGTAGAACCTCAGTAAGTTGACCACCCCAGGCAATTGTAACCAACTGGTTACCATACACAGGTGCTCAACATAAGGAACTAGGCCTACTAGACTGATATGTACATGTGGTGCATGTCTGGTCTATGAAAATTAGGTGAACTTAAGGAGGTGGTCAGTGTAGGGAGGGGTCAACTATGGAGGTTACACTGAACTTTATTTATTTATTGAGACAGAGTCTTACTATGTCACCCTTGGTAGAGTACCGTTGTGTCCCAGCTCCCAGCAACCTCAAAGTCTTGGGCTTAAGTGATTCTCTTGCCTCAGCCTCCCAAGTAGCTGGGACTAGAGGCACTCGCCACAACGCCTGTCCATTTTTTTGTTGCAGTTGCCATTGTTGTTTTAGCTGGCCCGGGCAAGGTACAAACACACCAGCCTCGGTGTATATGGCCCGTGCCCTACCCACTGAGCTAGGGGCACCGCCCTTTATTTAATTTTAATTACTTAAAAAAATTAACCTACATGCAAAATCAAAGAATGTCCAATTAACCTATAAAGTTCAAGGCAAACTTTCTGTAAAAGTCTAGATAATAAATGTTTGGGTTCTGCAGGCCACCTGTAACATCTAATCTCTATTGCAACTACTCGGCTCTGTTATAGAATGAAAGCAGCTGTCTACGATACTAAAACAAATGGATATGGCTGTGTTCCTATAAAACTTCACTTACAGACATTGGAATTCGAATTTTATCTAATTTCCGTATGTCATTAAATGCTATTCTTCTTTTGATTTTTGTTTCAACCATTTAAACATGTACACGCCATTCTTAGGTTGCATGCTATACAAAATAGGGGATGGACCAGATATGGGCAGTAGTTCACCAACCCTGTTATTGATAACGAAATCCTTTATTTATTATCTATTTTATTGTTTATTTATTTAATTTATTTTATTTTATTATTTTATTTATTTTTGAGACAGGGTCTCTCTCTGTTGCCCAGGCTAGAGCACAATGGCATTCTCATAGCTCACTGCAACCCCCTATGCCTGAGCTCAAGCGATCCTCTTGCCTCAGCCTCCTGAGTACTTGGTTCTACTTGCACATGCAACAGTGCCCGGCTTATTTTATTTTATTTATTTAATTTTTTTTTTTTTTGAGGCAGAGTCTCACTTTGTTGCCCCTGGTAAGTGCTGTGGTGTCATAGCCCACAGCAACCTCAAAACTCTTGGGCTCAAGTGATTCTCTTGCTCCAGCCTCCCGAGTAGCAGGGACTACAGACACCCACCACAACACCAGCTATTTTTAGAGACAGGGTCTCACTCTTGCTCAGGCTGGTCTCGAAGCTGTGAGCTCAGGCGATCCACTTGCCTCAGCCTCCCAGAGTGCTAGGATTACAGGCGCGAGCCACTGTGCCCCCAGCTAATTTTAGAGACAAAATCTCGCAATTTTTCAGGCTGATCTTAAGCTCCTACTCAAAGCAATACTCCCACCTTGGCCTCCCAAGTGCTAGAATTATAGGTGTGAGCCACTGCACCCAACCTCAAAGTCCTTCATTTCATAGATGCAGAAACTGAAACCCAGCAAGGAACAGTGCCTTCCCTGACACGACAGAGCCTGGGACCAGGAGTTAGGACATCTGATGCCCAGGCTAGTGCCACCCACAGACGTCAGAGAGAAAATCAAGACTCTTACTTCCGTCTTCCATACATAATTGAAAAAAGCTAGTGAGTCAAATTATAATAAAATTGTCTCCATGGAGATTATTAGAAAATGCTAGTAAGACAAAATATAACACATGTGAAATGTTTGTACTCAAGCTGGATGTATAATAATGAAAAGCTGAAAACTGCTGATTAATTTTATTCGTATTCATTATCAAATGGGGGAAATTCTGGTTACCTGGATGATTTGGACAGTTTTGGCATAAATTATCAAATTAGTGAGATAATTATCGCCAAGTTCCTAACTTGCTCTGAACAGTGAAAACTACCAGAGTAAAAACAGAACAGATAGGATTCTCACCAAGGTAGGAAACACCTTCTTCTGGAGATATTGTGCCATACTTTACCATCATCTTCACAAAGTCAATCAATGTTTTCATGATAGTAATCAGTGTTTCTTTCTCTTTTGCCTCTTTTTCTATATAAAAGAACAAAATAAAGAAAACTAGTGGAGTGTAGCTTTATCTTTCAATGTCAGTTAAAGAAGTACAACATCTTATTAAAATATCTGTTCCTACATCTATAGCTAAAACCTTATTTATTTATTTTCAATATGGGGCCTCACTCTGTTGCTTTAGGCTGGAGTGCAGTGGGACCATCATAGCTCACTGCAGCCTTGCACTCCTCAAGTGATTCTCTTACCTTAGCCTTTCAAGTTGCTGGGACTATAGGTGCATACCACTATGCCCAGCTAATTTTATTTTATTTTTTTAGAGATGAGTCTTGCTGTGTTGCCCAAGCTGGTGTTGAACTCCTGGGCTCAAACAATCCTCCTGCATCCGCCTCTTGAATTGCTCGGATTATAGGCCTGAGGTATTATACCCAGCTAAAATAATGTATATTTAATTTACAAAAAAATCTAAGACTTGATTGGAAATACAAGGCTATATCAAACTTTACAGAATACAAAAATATCAAACTTTTACAGAAATGAACACTTGTAACTTCTCCAAAAGGGTTCAAGTTAATCTAAAATATTTTACTAGAGTAGATGATAGAGAGTTTTTAAAAGGAAGGGTAGAAGATTGACAACCCAACAACTTTACTGAGGTGGTAAGTCTTTGAGGGCAAGGACAATCCGTACTTATTAATTAAGCTTATATTTCTGAGTGGACAACAAGAACACACACATATTTTTAGTTTTTAAGTGAAAGATTTTTCAACAGCAGCAAGTAACTTTTTAACCTTTATTTTGTTTAAAAGAGCATATGTATAGAGTAATAAAATTCCAACAGTTCAGAAGTAAATTAAAGTGAAAGGTAACACTCTCTTCCTCACTCCCACGCTCCCCTCTTATTCCCCGTAGGTAACCAGTATGAACAATTTCTCCAGAACCCTTTGTATTTGATATACTCTTCCGCATCTTGATGGAACAAAATGGTTAACTTGATGCCATCATAGCTCAACAAATACATTAATTCTCAAATCAGAAAATACCTATTCCCATTTTTGAAGAAAAGAAAAACACACTAAGATAATAGAGGGGAACCCATTGTCCCTATTCTTTTAGCTGCCATGAAGAATTTTCTTCCCCAACCCGTTCATCCTCCCCACATAAATAGATGGTAGGCAATAAGTCTGCATTCTCAACTGATGGGGGGTTGGAATCTTCCCTCTTTCCACCTGCCTGGAATGGTAGAAGGCAAGGACCTGAGATACTTGTCTGCTCTGCAGACTCAAACCGTACCTGGGATTGGCTTCTACAATCTAGACCCAGGAGCACTAAGCGACATTCTACATCCCAGTGTTTATCATTAACAGAGATAATATTTTGTTTTTCTACTTGCTTTGTTACTTCTCAATTGGTTTGGACCAGGTGTAAGAAAAGACTTCAGTCTAAATATTGAAATCAAAAGTCTAGAAAAATAAAGGCAACAGGGAATGGGGTGAAGGCAACTGAGAGATAAAAACAAATAAATGAAGAATAGCCCATATGATAGAATTTTTCAAAATGCCATCAAAATCACAAAATGGGAGTGAAGAAAAGTGAGAGAAAAGACCAGGCAAAAGATCCCGGAAAAGAACTGGTAAATGAAAACTTCAGCTATGGTGTTACTTGCTCAAGGTCACATCTGTGTAAGTATTTGGCATCCTGCTGGTGCTCTTCACTGATAAGAAGTGACTCACCAGGATGACAGGTTCTGAGCTGGGCATCTGCCAACCCACGGGCAAGATGGCTCAGAATGGACCCTCAAGATGTACAAGCCCTGCAGACACCAGCAGAGGGGCCGGTGCCTCTGGCCAAGGTCTGAAATTGAAGTACAAAGAATGTTCTCCAGAAGTGAAGCTTACTTTAAGGTCATTTCTTGGGGATGGGCTGGGGGATGGAAATAGATTACAACTGTAGAAATCTTTATATAAATATACAGTCTGAGGCTGAATCTTTGAACAGGGAGAGGAAAAGCTAGTAAGGCAGTGCAGGACATCTGCTTGAACAATAGCAACAGAAATATTACACATTATTAACCTTCTTACAGATTAACCAAAAATAATCACAAACCGAAATCCTCAGCTAACTCAGAGCACATAGGAGGAAAAAGATCAGGACACATTAAAGAGTTTGTTTCCAAAAAAACCCAAATAATTTCCTGAGTATGTTGGGCTCCTGGCCGCCTCCTTCAGTCTAATGTTCTTCATTTTAACTCATTTGAAGGCTGAAACTAAAACCATCTATAAAGCAATGTCTGAAATAATTACAAAAAGGATGAAAAGGTTTCTACACTGTTCTGATTAGGAGAGTAAAATGAGTAGAGCTTTAAAAATGAACATTTGATGCAAATGGCAGGATTTCCTTCCTGTTGTTTGCTTGTTTGTTTTGTTTTGTTTTGTTTTTGCAGTTTTTTGGCCGGGGCCGAGTTTGAACCTCCAGTATATGGGGCCGGTGCCCTACTCCTTGAGCCACAGGTGCCGCCCTGAAAGTGTTTGTTTTCATGACAACATGGATGACCCTAGAGGGTATATGCGAAACAAATAAACCAGGCACAGAAAGACAAATACCATAAGATCTCACTTAACCTGTACAATCTAAAATAGTCAAATTTATAGAAGCAGAGAGTAGAATGATGGTTGCCAAGGGTCAGGGGAGGAGCGGGGAGTTTTTGATCAAAATATACAGTTTTAGCTGTGCAAGATTAATGTATTAGCGTGATGACTATAGTTAGCCATACTGTACGGTATACTTGAAATTCGCAAAAAAATGGAGAAAAAAATAAAAGAAAGACAAAGAGGAAGGAAAAAATGGTCACCATGTGGGTGATAGATATGTTAATTAACTTGACTGCAGTGATCATTTCACAATATATATCAAAACATCAACTGTACACCTTGAGTACATACAATTTTTATTTGCCAGTTATACCACAACAAAGCTGAGAAAAAATAAAAAGAGTTGCAGTAAGGACTGAGACTGCATTGGGTCAGAGTGGGGATGCTGTCTGATTTATTTCTGTATCTGTACAAGGCCCTCTCTAGACATGACACATGCTCACTAGCTGTTTGTTGAACAAATAAATGAACCTCTGCTACCAAAAAGATTAAATTATCCAACACTCCACCTTTCCTGATTACCCTGTCGTAGATATTTCCATGACTAGTACATTTTCTCCAGCCCCCCCCCAAAAAAAATCAATGTGACCTGTTTTTCCCCAAGCCTACAGCATGTTTTTGAGGACTGCAGTTGGAAATTGAAAACAGGAAGAAAAAGCCCCACCTACACATTTCCTAGAATTACTGTTTCTGTTCCACATGGTCAGAAACACCGCGGTTACCTGAATCAATACTTTTCAGTAGTGCATAGAAGTTTGGGAAATACTGGAGTTCCTCAAAGTTGTCTTCACTGTAGGTTTTAGTTCTCCTTTCCAAGCCATTTGTCAAGGTTAAAGTGTTAGATACCGTTTCATCGTTTTCTCCATTAGTAAAACCATCTTGGATTGTTGTCATTGGAGTCTGTAGCGGGGACAAAAAATGTCAATAAAAAATAAGTATTTTGGGGCGGCGCCTGTGGCTCAGTGAGTAGGGCGCCAGCCCCATATGTTGAGGGTGACGGGTTCAAACCTAGCCCCAGCCAAACTGCAACAAAAAAATAGCCGGGCGTTGTGGCGGGCGCCTGTAGTCCCAGCTGCTCGGGAAGCTGAGGCAAGAGAATCACGAAAGCCCAAGAGTTAGAGGTTGCTGTGAGCCGTGTGACGCCATGGCACTCTACCCGAGGGCGGTACAGTGAGACTCTGTCTCTACCAAAAAAAAAAAAAAAGTTTTTTGTTACAACTCATGAAATTCCTAATTGATTCTTGCCTCTGTGATGCCCCTGAATATGAAATGTAAGAATTCCTCCTCCTTTGTTTGCAAGATCTACAGGTTCAAACCCATTTCTTGGTATATATGCTCTAGTCATATGGATGGGCCAATGGGGCTTAGAAAAAGGTGCTCTACCTTGAGGAAAACCACTTGAAGACCTTGGCTGCTGCTTAGAGGGAAAATAGGGAATTTCTAGGTTCCTGCCCTGGCCAAGTTCACTTTTGTAAGTTCTCTTAAGTCTCTCTGCACAAAACTACCTTTCAGCAAAGAGAGATTTCATTTCAGAGAATCTACCATGAGGGTTAGTGCCAGGACACAGGAAAGCCTGTCAGAATTTCTAATGTATAGCAGAGCAGTCACACTTGGGAATTTCTCGATGACAATTCAAGAGCTGTCTGAATGGGTACATAAGAGTCTTTCTTTGAGACTTGATCTGTGTTTGGTATTCCTCATCTGAGTAAATGGCCCATTCTCCATTGAGTGAACTAGACAGAAATGTTAAGAGCTGTTCTTGCTTCTTCTTTCTTTCACTCATTCATTCCGTCAGTAGCTTTGATGGCCCTATGTTCAAAACATCTCCTGAATTTGTACATTCCTCTCTCTACTACCACACTCTAGTCCAAGCAGCCTTTATCTCTCACCTTCCAACTGCTACAAATCTATCCCCAACCCTGCACTTTTTACACTGTAGCAGTGTTACCTTTCTTTCTTTCTTTTTTTTTTTTTTGAGACAGAGTCTCACTATGTTGCCCTGGGTAGAGAGCTGTGGCATCACAGCTCACAGCTCACAGCAACCTCTAACTCTCGGGCTAAAGCAATTCTCTTGCCTCAGCCTCGGAGTAGCTGGGACTACAGGTGCCCGCCACAACGCTCAGCTATTTTTCTCTTGTGTCAGTTGTCATTGTTGTTTAGCTGGCCAGGGCTGGGTTCGAACCCACCAACATAGTGTATGTGGCTGGCACCATAACCCACTGTGCTATGGATGCTGAGCCAAGTGTTATCTTTTTAAAAATCGGATCATGTAACTCCTTTGCTTAAAATCCTGTGTTTTCCCAGGGCTGTTACAATAAAGGTCAGAACCCGTTTATGGCTCCTACCCTCTGCATGGTCTGGCCTGGGTCCACCCCCCCGTCTCTTCCCTTGCCAGCCACACTGTCCTTGTTTCAGTTGCTGGGATACTCCACACATCCTTTTCTACGTGCTGACTCTCATGTTCACAAGTTAACTCCTATTTGACCTTTAGTTACTTCCTCTGAGAAGCATCCCCTGAGCCTAAGTCCCGAACAGAATCCTTTTTCATAAGGTCTCACAGAACTATGTTCCCTCCGTTAGAGCACTTGATGCAGTTGTAATGAAAATACACAAATGTAATGAAAATGCTGTTTAAAGACGGTCTACCTCTTACACTAGACTTAAAGCTTCATAGGAGCAGGGACTGTATTTTTTTATTTTTTATTTTTTTGGGAAATGAAGAGACAAAGAGTCTCATTTATAGTCAGATTGCATCTGCTGGGAAAGATGGGAAAGGGTCAAAAGTCTCTTTGGATTCATTGTAGGACAAATTGTTAGAAATAATTGTATTTCCCAGAATATTCCTTTCATTTTCACTTTGGACTTATTACTGGCATGCCAGGTGCCAGGATCCACACATGATTTTCCCTGTTCAATAGGATTATGTATTTTTAAACGAGTATGGTATTCATGGCGCATGACTCACGGTTGGCATTTAAGAAATATTTGTTGAAACACTATTTCACTTGCATTTCATGTGAATTGATGCTTTCAGATAACATGAATAAACAGGTCAAGCATACGGTTTTAGAGATGGGTAAACAGGAGTACATAAGGGGAATGAAGGGTTATGAAAACAGCTGTGCCCTTTTTAGTTCAGACCAGTAAGCATGAGTGAACGTCATGAGCTTTGATACATCTAGGAAATGTTTTTAAAGTAGGCGAATCTTCAAAAGCTGTTTATGAAGATGGCAACTGGTAGGGATTAGAAGGAGGGAGAAAAAAAAGTTTTTAGGCTATCAAGCAAAAAAATCCAGACCCAATTTCTATTTTCTAGCCTCTTATCTAAAACATAACCATATGCTTATATACTCTGTATCTGAGACAGGCTATTGCAGGAGATGAGGAGCCACGGGTCTGGGTGTTCTGGTGAAGAAAATCAAAGGAGAGGTGAGGAGTGTGATATCCTCCTACAGTCAGCTTCATCTAGAGCTTTAAAAAGAATCCAAGGTGAGAAGAAAGATCTCAGCAGCTTGGTTAACATCAAGGACAAGAAGCAGCAGCAGAAAGAAGTCCCGAGGGGATGGACGGGAATAACGGCTAAATCTGGGTGAAGGATGACAGATGGGCACCTAACCAATGAGAAAAAGGAGGAGCAGCAGCAGGGCACAGTCTGGAACAGACACGCCGCATTTGGCAGCTAGCTCCAAGGACTGCAACAGCTGGGGTGGCAGAGAGTTGGCTCAACCCACTTCTTTTTGCAGGGGCTGGAGACAGATGATGACATCTACTGTGAACAGGTGTTGGATGCCAAAAGAGCTATGAGATATTTGGTTCCAGAACACTGGAACTGTACAAATAGTTGTTATTATGTGATACTGTTATTTCACACGTTATTCCATACATGTATTGTTCTGCTGTGTGGCATATTGTAAGATACAATCTTTACTATATAATAGAACATAACGTGCAAACTTTCAGTTATTTTCAAAGTAGAATTCATTGCATCTTTTAACATATTGGTATTTTATGAATATACTTTTTTTGAGAGACAAGAGTCTTGCTAAGTTGCCCAGACTGGCTTCAAACTCCTGACCTCAAGGGATCCTCCTGCCTTGGCCTCCCAAAATGCTCAGATTACAGGCATGAGCCACTGTGGCTGGCCTTAAATAGGCTAATAATGAAATGTTTTTTGGCATCAGATAGGGTATAATTATATATACATATAAGTATACAAACACACACACACACAACATACACATGTACATACCACTTTGTCTGGTATTTTACCAGCCTGACTCTCAGTCCTGCTTGTGGGTTTATTGAGATCCTGCTCATAATTGTTGGCTTCCTTTGAGATTAATTTTTGTAAAACCTCTGCTACTTCATCTTCTAGTGTATGCGCTTGACTTTCTGTGATCTGTTAGAAAGAAGCAAAACATATATAACTGCTATTCCTTGTCTTGTGACTTGCAACAAAAAAATCAGGATTGAACTCTACAGCTAAACATGTATTTTTCAAAGAGGAACCCTCTAAACTCTTTCAGAAAGCCCCCGCTTTTGCCTCCGCTGCGTGCTGGCTGTTTAGTGGCTGCCCAGCACTCCTGGAAGTGTCTCTGTGTGCTGAAACCCATGCAGCACGTATTTTGAGCTGTTCCTCCCCAGCTTTGGGTCTTAGGTAACCTTTGAAGCCCCACAACATTAGCATCTTAATAAAGCCTACCAGGGCTGCGGAGACAAGCTAAGGTGGATTTGGCATCTGTAAACACACACTGCATGCCTTTGCTGTGTTAGATCCTTTATGTGCCACACGTCTCTTACCTCTGCTGGTTATATATATCTTAACCATCCTCCCAAGCTCACTTCAAACACCTCTCCCTCTGAAGCTTCTCCTACTGCCAATTGGATACGAGCTGGCTCTGAAGCAGCTTGCATTATGGGCCTGTGTGTACTTGCCTAGTTTTCTTCTCATGGACTATAAACTCCTAAAGAAAAAGAATTATGCCTTACTTGTCCTTGAAACCTACGGTACCTACAATAAAGGAGATGCATTATAAACATTCGAACCCAATGGCTTGGCTTCTTAGCATACTTCACACTATACCAAGAATTTGGCGTATTCTCATGCATGTGACTTACGAGGCCAAGATTCAGCAGTTTAGAAACAATCTTGTCAAACACTCCTCTGTCATTTTCCTCGTAAATCCTGGTGGCAATTTTATGGACGATGTCTTCAGCAGTTAAAGGAGTTCCATCTAGTTGATGAAGGCCATCCGGATCATCTAAACAGAACAACCACAGTCCCATACCATGGTGATCCTAGAACTGTTTCGTGCATCGCATTATATTTATAATCTATACTTTGCTTTTGTACTCTCAGATATGTTTGAGATAATTTATAGTGGTGCTTGGTCTACATTACCTCCTGGGTCATAATAAAATTGGTCTTCAAGTTAATAAGCTACGATGATGATGAAAATTTTGAAAGTTTCTTATGTGACTATCAGAGGAAGGAAGATCTGAAGAAAATACAAAAGGCCTTTCCATTCAATATTATCACTACTAATGGAAACATATACTTTTTATTTACATAGTATATATATTTATATAGTATGTCATGTTATTCAAATCACCCTTCTATATACTATATAATTTGATATCCCATTCCCATACAAGGAATAGACTGATTGGTAATCTTGCCACAAGGCAAATTCCTTGGGGTAGAGGTGGAGAAAGCTACCTCACACCCAGAATCAGAGAGTGTATACTGAAGATTTGATGACTTACCTGGAATAAATATTTATTTATAACTGAACATGTGTCAGAGTGTGCTTATGGAAGGCAGCCTAATATGACTAGCCCCATTCTCCAGAGAATTCATTTATTTAATTCAATTCAAATTTTTAAAATGTATCAACAGATCTGCACAAAGTAATATGTAAATCTTTGCAGGGAAACATGCAAATATGTGTCATTGGCTTTCCTGACATTCGGCAGTAAAGCAAGGGCCCATCCTGAGGGAAATGGTTAGTGGCAATGAAGCAATTGCACCACATGGCAGAGAATGTTCAGGAATCCATTACTCTTCTCCAGTCTATACCATACCGAGTGGATCAAGTTTACAATGCACTTAACTCCCTGTTACCTCTAGGCAGATTGGAAAGATCAGATTTTTATCTCTAATGATACATACCTGTTGTTACCCACATATCCTTGAACTATTGTAAGAGAAAATTATCAAGTATCTATTTCCTGGGATGGTTATGAGGATCAGATGAGATAAGATGTAAAAGCATCTTGTAGATTGCAAAGTACTACATGAAAGCTAATATATTATTGTTATTGTGTACAGTGAATTTGTATTTTGAAATAAAGGAACTATAATTATCTTCTAGAGGAAATGGAAATTGAATCCCTGGCCAGATTCTGCCCAAATAATCCTCATCGTATTCACTCAAAGAAAGGACTTCGTATATCTATTCTGAGTCTGTACTTTTTTTCCATGGCTTTTGAGGATTCAGACAGGGAATTTCTCTCATGACCTATCTTTCATACTGCATGGAAATAGAAGTATATGAAGCCCCAGGCAGAACATCTTCTTGTTCTTCAGGAAAACAAGGGGGGGTAATTATACTCAGAAGATTGAATGTTCTCCGTCAGGATATAATTGCTGAGCTGTGAGCTTTTGGAGCCCTGAGTCCCAGGATGGTAAAGGAGCAGAAAAGCCCCTAAGGAAAAAAAATAAGAAGAAAAAATCACTTCCCCTCCTAGCTGACTGAAAATTGGGTTCATCCTCTATTTTGCAGGAGCAGAGACCATTATGTGGGTCTGATTTTTCCATTTGTGGGTTGCAAGGCAGGCTCTCGGGAATATGTGGAGCAGAAACTGCCCCAGTCTACGCAGAGGTGGAAGAATTTGTTTCTCTTCCCACTTACCCCTCAGGATCTGAAAAGGGAAGAATATTGGTTGCTTGCTAGAGCTGGAAAAGAACTGAGGTAGTGACTGTTTTTCAGTTCATTTACTTCACAGTGGGGAGAATGTTAGTAACTCACTGAATACTGTACTGCTGTATTCTCTGGAGCTAGGAATTTAGGTCTCCCCTAACAGAACTTTCCCAGACGGGGTTAATAGTGAAATACTTGACTCCTGTGCTTCTTACCTTCCACTCATTTCCCTTTGCTCTTCTAAAATAGACAGGATCATTCAGAATGACTTCCTGATTGCTCATGAAAGGGTATTTCACCCTCCACATAGAGCAGTGGTTCTCAACCTTCCTCATGACATGACCCTTTAATACAGTTCCTCATGTTGTGGTGACCCCCAACCATAAAATTATTTTCGTTGCTACTTTATAACTGTAATTTTGCTACTGTTATGAATCATAATGTAAATATCTGATATGCAGGATGGTCTTAGGCGACCCCTATGAAAGGGTCATTTGACCCCGAAAGGGGTCGTGACTCTCAGGTTGAGAACCACTGACATAGAGGGAAGCCAAATGTGGATTCGACATTTATAGCTTTCGTTAAGCAGCCACAACAATCTGAGTGGATATCAAAGGGCCACACCCAGATCATCATCTGCCCAGTTATGTTTTGAATCCCTAGCCTCTAACATAGCACTTGTCATTCATTTAATAAACTTTTATTAAAGTCTTAATATGTGCCAGATACTGGAAATAGGTTAGGCATGGTCTCTGACTGCATAGAACTTATCTTGTTTATAGGTTGATACATAATAATTCTCAACAAATATTTGTCAGGTGCACCGCTTTATAAAAGAAACTTGGAAAAACCCTGTATCATGCATACTACAGAAAATACTAAAAAGGAGAACTGAGGGTCCCTTGTAGCCCAAGCCTATTTGGAAGTTTTCTAAAGGTGAGAGTAGGTCTGGGAGTGAACCCTGCAGAAGTTAGTCTACTATAACCCGCGTATGGGATGAAGACTACGTGTCTGCCATGTTCTATTCAGCTTAGTGGTCCTAAGCCCTCTGGATCCAGAATTTGCAGGGCATAAATCATCTCTCTAAGAACTTTGGCCCAACTTCTCAGTGATCTGAAATGGAGTGAAATGACTCCTACGGTAAACCTAAAGCTATCAGGACTAGCACGTCGTAGTTGCAAACATACTTGGGATGGTAATAAAATGTTATTAGTGGTTAAATTCTATACAAATCTGTGACTCTGTGTGCACACACATACAACTAACTTGAACAATCCAGTCAAACAAACACTACACTATCTAAAAAAAAATGTTTTTTTGAGACAGAGTCTCACTTTGTCACCCTCAGTAGAGTGCCATGGCATCACAGCTCACAGCAACCTCAAACTCCTGGGTTCAAGTGATTCTCTTGCCTCAGCCTCCTGAGTAGCTGGGACTACAGGCACCCACCACTATGCCTAGCTATTTTTAGAGATGGGTTCTCACTCTTGCTCAGGCTGGTCTTGAACTCCTGAACTCAAGTGATTTGCCCACCTCTGCCTCCCAAACTACTAGGATTACAGGTGTGAGCTACCATGCCCGGCCTTATTTTTAAAATTTTATTAAATCAAATGGTCATTTTAGTCAAAGTTGACTCTGTTTTATATGCAGTTATAATCAGTGTCTCTTTATTTTTAGTCCAAATATTTTAGGTTAAAAAGTAGAATTCAAGAGTAAAAAGACAAATTTCCCCAAGTACGTGTAGCAGTGAATATGATATGTGTCAAAATATAAACCACTGCTGCCATCCCAACTCAGAAATACACAACATACTTCTGAATTCTCCTCAGGTTATTATGTCCTAGGAAAGTCCAATTTCATTGTCCATTATTTTATGGAAGAAATATTTAACATGATTCTCTTGTGGACATGGAACAGAATAAAGACATGGAAGAAAGCCTGTACACTAACTCCCTTTCATTCATTTTGCTTGTCTTTTTTTTTGGAGACAGAGCCTTTCGAGTGCTGTGATATCATAGCTCATAGCAACCTCAAACTCTTGGGCTTGAGCAATCCTCTTGCCTCAGCCTCTCCAGTAGCTGGGACTACAGGTACCCGCCGCTACTCCTCACTAGTTTTTCTATTTTTAGTAGAGATGGGTTCTTGCTCTTTCTCAGGCTGGTCTTGAACTCCTGAACTCAAGGGCTCTACCTGACTCAGCCTCCCAGAGTGCTAGGATTTGCAGCATATGGCGCCTAACCTGTACATTCACTCCCAAGCACTGGTCCTTAGGACAGAAAACATTCACTTCTTTAAACCTACATGAAGCATTTCATTTATTCCTTCTTATATTCTTTCATTTGTTCATTCATTCATTTATAAATTCATTCAATGAATTTATGTGCATGTAGGCACTGGGGCTATAAGAGCTTTGTTTCTTGTGAAGTTTTCAGTTTATGTTTGGAGAAAGACATTAATCATAGGCAGTCACACTTACAAAGGTAAAATTACAAACCACATTCAGTGCCATGAAAGAAAGTGACAAGAGTTCTATTAGCTCGTGTGTGCTGGATGAACCTAGAAATGTAGACAGGAATCAGTCCACACAAGACTGTGGAAGCCACAATAAGGATTTTGGTTTTTAGCCCAAGAGAAATTAGAATCTACTAAAAGGTTTTATAAAAAAGCATGCTCAAAACTGTGTGTTGAAAAGGCCTCTTTGCCACATGAAAAACGACTTGGAGAAAGGACAAGAGCAGTTGCTGTGGGGAATTGTAGATTTTGCTATAGTTCCAGTGAGACATGACTAGAGCTTGGACAAGAGTGGTGGTGATAGAAGATAGAGAAAAATAAAATAATTGAGAGATAAAGGAGAGGTAAAATTAATAAGATTTCATGGCTTAGAATTTGAGAGGTGAGGGAAAAAAGAAATGGTTTGATCCTAGATTTCTGTCTTAAAAAACTGGATGGATGATTGCAAGAGTGACTTTACCTAACAATTGCAATCAGTGTAACCTGGCTTATTGTACCCTCAATGAATCCCCAACAATAAAAAAAAAATAAATAATAAAAAAAAAAAAAAGAAAAATAAGATGGGTGGGTTGTAAGGTGAACAGAGATAAGTTTGAGATGACCAAAGGAGAAAGGAGATAGCTAGGAGAACATTGAAAAGGAAATAGTAGCTAATTCACATTTTGGGGGCCTACTTTATTGATCAAATTATTTGAAAATTAAGATGTTTTGTTTGTACTAATTGTTAAAATTAATTGGAATGTTAGAATGAATTTGATAACATAAAACAGTAAATTTTAAAAAAATGTTAAAGCATCAGTAAAGGAATATCTAAGTGGAAAATAAAATTTAAGACCCTGTGGAACTGAGGCTTTTCTCACTATCCGTAAATTTGGCCTTTATATCAACTTTAGAGCTGACTAATAAAAGATGACAAGTATAAAAAAAAGATTACAAGTGTATAAGAGATCTTTTTAAAGTAGAGGACTTTTTCTTAATCTATTATGGGAAACTCTAAGTGAGAGAAAATATACTATGTAGCAAAAAAGTTCTTTTTTCTCATTTACCTTGAGATTTCTGATCCAATCCACTCTTAGTAGAATCATAATCATCAGTAAGTCTTCGATTCTTAGTTGAATCAACATCTTCCACGTTCAGTTTATTATCATATGGGGAGCTTTGTATGGATTGTCTCTCTTTTTCGATTTTTTCCTTTTCTGTTATTGCCTTCAGCAGGTTCAAGTTATCAACAAAAGAATAGTTGCTTTCACTTGGCTTGTTTTCTGAAAGAAAAGCCCCCAAATCCAACAGAGCTATTTTAGCTCAGATTTTCATAGCCTACATTATTTAAATTAACATCAGCATGATTTCTTTGTACCTGGAGGGTATGTGTTTTTAATCTTGTCTGCTTCGGCTTCAGCAATCTGAAACATAGAAGATAGACCTGGTTTAAAATCATTGCTCCGCTACTTACCAAGTTTAAGAGTCAAATGACTTAATTTCCATGCAACTTAGTTTTCTTGTTTGTAAAATGTAGGTAATAATTCCTAACTCAAAGCATCGCTATAAGGATTAAATGAGATAAAATAAAGGGAAGATGCTCTATAAATATTAATTCTTTTCTCTGATAACATTGCTGAAAGATTAATCTCTGGTAAATTAAGCAATCTTATCATAGAATGGGTATGATGTTGAGCTTACTGTGTTATTATATAGTCATCTCTATATATCATACAGAACTCCATGTATGCAACTATTTAGAATTTACCAAAACTAGATTTCCCATACTAATTTCTGAAAATTTGATATGTTTTAATTTTAATTTTTAAAAAATCTTTAAACTCTTTTTTTTTGGTTTTGAGACAGAGTCTCACTTTGTCACCCACGATAGAGTGCTATGCCATCATAGCTCACAGCAACCTCAAATTCCTGGGCTCAAGCAATTCTCTTGCCTCGGCCTCTCAAGTAGCTGGGACTAAAGGGGCCCTCCAATGCCCAGCTGTTTTTAGAGACCAGCTCTCGCTCTAGCTCAGGCTGGTCTCAAACTCCTGGGCTCAAACAATCCACTCACCTCAGCCTCCCACAACTCTTTCTTTCTTTTTGTTTTCACATCTCAGCTGTGGTGTGGATAAACTGTCAATTTACAATTAAGTTCATGAAGTTTGTATGTTCAAAATGACCAAAATGTCACAGCATAATTACACTATGTAATAACTAAAGCAAAATGAAATAGCATTTATAATTTTACGTTTGCCTACCTGTTCATTCAGAGGTCTTTCTGCACTTAGTTCTCTATTATGTAGAGATTTGTCTAAAATACACACAAATATAAATTCAATTGTGCGTTGGAAAGACAAAATATATCTTATTAAATAAAATCATCAAAACAAGAGCAGAAACAAGTATTGAGAAATATTCTTGGATGACTATGAAACAGAACATATATCAACAAAAATATCAAAATTATACAATAACAATAATCATCAAGGTTGCCTTGTTTTTTATTATGGTGTATTTCCCTAGTTAATAGAATCACAGTTTTCTTTTTTTTTCTGACCAAAAATCAAACATACAGTTCTAACATTTGGCTTACCGGCTATTCACAACTAGAGAGCGAGCCTGATTTGGATCAATTTATAGAGTATCTGCGAAAGGTTGTAAAACGACTAGAAAAAATTCCAAGCCACTTTAGGTGAAAAAGATACCTTTTCCAAATAAGGTCTTTAGCAACAACCTATGTTATTGTTGTATCCTTTAAAAAGTGAAGGAAACAAATCGTCTATTGTCTCTGAATTCAAACTGCTTTCTCCGTCCATAGTCCTGGATATGATCTGATCGTTTTCTGTGAGACAAGGTGATTTACATACAGCTCACGGATTATGCCAAGCTTTTCCTGGGGAAGTAAAAGGGACGTGGGGAAAAGAAAAGGGTCCACATACCTTGGCTGCTTCCCGGTTTGGGAAAAGCTTGAATTGGGCTAGTGTGGAACACCAACACCAGAATCCAAGCGCTGGTCCAAAGGAACCCCATTCTTTCACGCTCGGCTTCAGAAATAGCCTGGCGCCGGGCTCCCGCAGCTGAGGCTTTTGTTATGAATGAAAAGGAGGCGTGAAAACAGGAAGAGCCCAGGGGGCGGGGGCGGGGCGGGAGACGGACCCGGACCGCGGCGGGTGGAGCCCGCGCTGAGCCCGCGTGGAGGGCTGGGGAGGGCTCGGGGCGCTCGGCGGCGGGCCTCGGCTGCAGGGAGCGCTGTCCGCCCCGGGGGTGCTGAAGTTCCTGTGACGCGGCGTGGGCCGCTAGGGCGTCGCTTTACTCTGGCTGCCTCCTGGAGAGGAAGTGAGGAAGGAGGCGCATGCTCTGTGCGAGCCAGAGGCGGGAAGCGATGGCGTCAGCGAGTCGGATCTACTCCAGCCCCGCGGGAAGGGTGCGCGGGAGGGGCGGCGGACGGTCTGTGCTGCAGTCGCAGGGATGCTCCCGCGCTCGGGGTCAGCTGGATTGCCACACGCTAGACATAATTGTCATAACCTCCCCAGTAAATGTTACTTTCAAGGACCAAATGTCTTCTCTGCCTTGAGTACCTGGTAAGGAGAGTTAGATAACCTTGGGCAAGGAATGCCACTCTGGGATTCTTCTGCGATATCTGCTCCAGAATCCTTTCTTTCCATTCCACCTCCTGTGCCTAAAAAGTAGATATAATTCTAATATTTTTAGAAGAGCTCTGCCGTTTGTGATCTGTGTTGACATACCAAGCGCCCCTTGATGCTCTTGTGTCTCAGCTGCACAAAGTCTTTTGAATTGGAAATTAGAAAACATTCTTTACAATAGTCAGATTGAGGCAACACACCCTCACTTCTCCTAGATGCTGAACCAGAACAACAAAAACAAAAAACCCATTGCCTATTCCCCTAAGAGTGAGCGTCCTCATCAGCCCTGGGAGTTGCTGAGCTGCAGTGGGCAGTTTCATTCTAAGATTCTCCTTTCCCCACTAAGTGGAAAACTCCCCCTTCCCTCTCACACACGCACACTCACGTATTGAATTAGCAAAAACAAAAACTGCTGCACTTCTATAAAACTCTTGCCCAGGATTTAATTATGCCTAAGGACCTGACTGGTCCAGGGGTCCTCCAAGAGAGGGAATAGTCATCAGAAGCATTTTTCTTCAGAACTGAATCAGGGAGGTGCTATCTATATACTAAGAATCTTCCCAGAAGCCTAAGGTTGTTGCATACAAGGGGATATCAAAAGATTTTAAATAATGAATACAAGCAACACTAATGTGAGCAGGGTGCTGAGTAAGCTCTCTAGTCTCTGATTTTTAAATAGAACTTGGACCCTTTCCTTTGGCCTGCAGCATGCTGGGAACCAGTCTGAATAATGACCAAAGAGGATTCAGCACAATCAGGCCTTTGATTTCTACACTCTGCTTTTCAAGGAGCAGTTAGTTATTCAAGTACCTAAAAACAAACAAACAAACAAACAACCAAGCTGGCAAACAAATCCTCCTCATTCTGAAGATTTTTGAGTTTGGAAACCACTCAAATACTCCCTTTAAGGATTTACGGAGTACTTATAAACCTAACAGCTACTTCAAAACCAATAGCCCTTTTTTGGTAGTGATAACATAGTATTATTATCCTCCTATACTGCATTTTAAAAAAATTGAGTTGCTTTTTAAAATCCCAGGTTGAGTGAAGGGTAAATTTCCTTAGTTTCCTCTTTTTTTTTTTTTTTCCGCAGTTTTTTGGCCAAGGCCAGGTTTGAACCCGCCACCTCCGGTATATGGGGCCGGCAGGCACCACCCAGTTTCCTCTCCTTTAAAGTAGTGACGGCAGGCTTTGTTTACTTCACACTGTTATTGTGGAGATCAAATGGGTACATGTTTTGAACAAGTCATCTTTATTCTAAGAATATTTCTTAACACAGTCTAAAAAAATAAGTCATGAAATGCTTTCAGCCTTTAAGAAACATTACTTAGTATTAAGTGAAATAGCCGATTACTGATCCTGAGATAGGAGACTCAGAGACTCTCTCACTGACCTAATCCCTCAGCTTCACTTTATTCTTTGTCCATTTCTAATTAGCCTCTCCCCTGAGCATTTGTTTGCAGCTGGGAGAAACTCAGGATGGAATAAAGGGAGGGAATAGGTATTGAGTGCCTTTCTTTCTTTGCCCAAAAGAAAAAAGGTATTTTACCTCTCTCTCCTATTTGGACTCAAGTGATGGTGTTAAATAGACACCAAATTTGAGAGCATGTTATATGTCTGATCAAACGAGCCTTAGAAGATTGAATAAACTGTAAATGAATTAAGTTACATTCTCCAGTCTTATGGATAATCCCACTGGACTTCATATACATCTGTGAATAGAATAATCCTAAATTTCATTTATTCATTCATTCATTCAGCAGATGTTCATTGAGCATCTAAAATGTACCAAACATTGAGATAGTTGCCGATTATACAAAGAAAAATAAGATACTAGTCACTGCTAGTTTTATAGCCTAACAAAGAAGTATTGTGATTATAATAGCAATAATAACAACAGCTATTTGGTGAAGAGGTTCATGTACAACATACTGTTATCATTTTAATATAAGTGAACAAATAAACACGAAACTGTGTTCTGGCTCCCTTTTGCATGTGCAAAAGTTTAGGTGGAGTCCAAATAATGGAATGAATTGTCAGGAAAGTTTTCAAAGAGAAGATAGCTTTCATTAATATTAATAATTAAAAGATTGAAATATTTGATTCTTATTATACACATTGAATAATATAAAATATATATGTTAAGCTGGGCGCCTGTGGCTCAAACAGCTAAAATATATATGTTGAATTAAAAGACAAGTGGCATGACACAGATCAGATGATTGTGAAATAGACCATATATAATGCATGCAAATTTGTCAATGTTGCTTGTGTATTTTTCAACACATGTGGATCAATCGTGGTGTGCTCATTCACTGGTGGAGAATATGCCTTTTGAACTGGATCTAGAAGATAGAGACATCTGAAGGATGTTTTCATTTGTATTACAAAAATATTGTATGAATTATTATTGCATATTTTATTGTAGGACATTTCAAAGACAAAAGAAAATATTGGAATGAGCACCATGAACCCATCACCCCAGTTTAATAATCATTAAATTATGACCATTCTTTTTGTTTTGTTATTCCAGTCACTTTATACCTCCAGTGGATTATTTTCCTATGAAACCCCCAAACTTCATGTAATTTCATAAATAAATATATCCATATGTTTATCTAGAAGAATCATTTTTGCCCGACATAACAACAATACTATTTTTTTTTTTTTTAGAGACAGAGTCTCGCTTTATCGCCCTCAGTAGAGTGCTGTGGCATCCCAGCTCGCAGCAACCTCCAGCTCTTGGGATTAGGCAATTCTCTTGCCTTAGCCTCCCAAGTAGCTGGGAGTACAGGTACCTGCCAGAATGCCCAGGTATTTTTTTGTTGCAATTTGACCAGGGCTGGGTTCAAACCCACTACCCTCAGTATATGGGGCCGGCACCCTACCCACTGAGCCACAGGCGCCGCCCAACAACAATACTTTTAACATACCTTGTAATCATAACATTACTTAGTATTATCAAATATGTGGTATCAAGTCAGAGTTCAAATTTCTCTACTTGTCTTATACTGTAAGTACTTATACAATTGGTTTGCTTGGACCAAGATCTGAACAAGGTTATGCATTGCATTTGGTTGGACGTAAGAGACACAGATGGATGTAAGGCTGGAGAGGCAGATGTTGCAGTGTTTTCTTTGACTTCCCTGATGAGTCAATGGCTTCCTCAGGATACTGTGCACGCTTCCAATATAGTGTGTACCCTGCTGTGCTGTTTTTTGTAGATGCCTCCCTTTTCTAGATAGTAAATAAATAAAGGATAACCAATGCTAACTTTTGGTATATGTCCTTCTGGTGGTTTTTCGTTTTGTTTTGTTTTTGAGACAGAGTCTCACCCTGTCTCCCTGGGTGGAGTGCTGCAGTGTCATAGCTCACAGAAACCTCAAACTCTTGGGCTCAGGGGATCCATTGCCTCAGCCTTCCAAGTAGCTACAACCACAGGCACCCAACACAATGTCCAGCTAGTTTTTCTATTTTTAGTAGAGACAGGGTCTTGCTCTTGCTCAGGTTAGTCTCGAACTCCTGACTCAAGCAATCCACCCACCTCAGTCTCCCAGAGTACTAGGATTACAGGCATGAGCCAACATGCCTGGCCTTTTGGTGTTTGTTTTTTCCTAAGAAAATATTTTATACATATATTTATAAAATTGTATCTTTCACTGTTATATGCCTACATGGCTGGCTGTCTATCCCACTGAACTGTTAATTTCTCAAGAGGAAGGATCTTTTCTCACTCATCTTTGAGTTCCAAGCCTTTCTTACAGTGTCTGGAAATCCATCTGCTTAAATCAGTGAACAAAGTAATGGAGGGTTGCCTGCTTCCCTTTGGTCTTCAGTTTCAAGACTGTGATGGCTGTCTCACAATGGAGGATCACAGCTCTGATGGTATGATTCCCCACTCTACATCCTCAAGATTTCCTTATAATTTTTTAAACAATGAGTGAAACAAGTTTCACAAGAACCAAACTGACATTTTCTAAAACTAGTAGATTAGAGCAAAATCAGCATACCAACATGCCTTCCAACAAAACATGTATCGATCCCATATGGAATCCATTTCTAACTGCTGGGCAAATACAAAGGTGTGACAGTCACAGCCTGTGTTTCCAAATCTAGCTATTTGAAGATGGGCCAGATAAGTCTGTTTCTTTTTCTTAACAACTAAATGATTCCTGCCACATTCTGGGAAACACTTGCAGAGAATGAAGGATAAGAGAATGACATAGGATAAGGAGAAATTTCGGGCAAAAGGTATAATAAAACACTTGGCATTCATTCATTTAATAAATGAGTGGGTATTCTGGTCAGGGACAATCCATCTGATAGGACAGATTGATGACTTTTTTTTAGAGATAGGTTCTTACTATGTTGCCCAGCTTGACCTTGAACTCCTGGCCTGAAGTAATCCTCCCACCTCAAGCCTCCCAAATTGCTGGAATTATAGGTATGAGCCATTGTGCCCAGCCCCTTGTGGATCTTTACAAGGTACTAGTCATGCAAAGTGTGTTTAGCTTGCAAGAAATGAAGGCCATTCTTGACTTCCTTAGGGAGTGTGGTAGTCAGACTGGCCCTGAGTGAGCAGTTCCAAAGTCTTAGAATTATTGGTCAGGATCATCTGGATTTCTGAAAAGGAGGGAATATATATATTAGAAGCTTGACCTCTAGCTGCTAGAAGGCACCCTCCTCTGGTTTGTGCAGAGATGGCGAAGCAACAGGTATACCAGAGTCATCCTTCCTGGGTATCTGAGGTCAGGTAGAGGATGAGAGAAGCACCACACCCACTCACCCGCGTCCAAGAGGTCATGCAACTGCTGATCAGTACACTGGCGTGTAGCAGGGCTAAAGTTGACTCTGCCCAAGGTAGGGGCTCTATGAAGACATCACTATCTGGGCCTCTTGTAACCCTTCCAGTGTGACAGGAATTGCATCCCTCTCTCATTAAGCTGACAGGCTTGGAGCATGAGATTTTCTACCCCATAGGTACAGTGAATGAAGATGATGGACAAGTACCAAGAATCACATCGTAAAGGGAGAAATGACAGGAGTCGTGATAATTTGCATAAACTGGGACACTAAGACAAGGGGTCCAGGATGTCTGGGATTGGCTTTAAAATACCCCTGAATAAAAATACAGCTAGATAGATAGATACAGAGAAAAAATAATATTTGCCATTAGTTAATAATTATAGTATCTGGGTTATGAGTACACGGGAGTCCAATATACTATCCTTTCTCATTTTATACATAGTGTGTTTGAAGATTTTCATTAAAAAGCCTATTTTAAGAAGGTTTATATTTTACTTTTTATTTTATTTACTACTTACCAGTGGAGAGAGTAGCAAGAGAGACTATTTTTTCTTTTCTCTTCTTTCCCCCAAAGGTATTTGAAAATGCAGTTAAATACCTTCCTTAGTGGAACAGAAAATCAATATTGTTGCTCTGGTGCTCCAAAGCCCATCAGCAGCCATCCCCGTGAGCCTGATGCTGCCACAGTGACCCAAAGTGACTTAGTCGCCAACTCCCCTACAAGATTGGTGGTGCAATTTACAAATATTGGGGAATTAAGCCAGTATCTCTTGCCAGATACTGCATAGGTATAATTAGGCAGAACTAATGCCATCTGAGAAACTAAGGGTGATTTCCGGCTCTTCCCAGCCCTAGACGTAGAACAGTGGGCAGGAAAAGAGGATGAGACCGCTCGCCTCCCCTCACGGGGGGGGGGGGGGATAAGTTGGCCCCTGGGGCATACAGTGGGAGGTGGGGAAGAGGAGTCAGCCGTTCCCTCTTCTCTGTTGCTCTGTGGCATGTGGGACCTCAATCGTTTCCATTCTTCCCCTGCTCTTAAGGCCCAGCTGCACTAGCTGCTGCTCCTGACATGTCCAGACACAGGTCACCTTGGAGCCTTCACAGTGACCTTCTCTGCCTGGAAGAGCCTCCACATGGCTCATTTCCGCATCTCCTCAAAGTCAGCTCAAATGTCTTAGCTCTCAGTGATGGATTATTTACAATTTCACCCTCCTCTTCCACCCCTGTACTCCCAACCCCATTACTTGCTCATTTTCATTATTCCTTGCCACTTATCTCTTTCAAATATACTATGCAATTTATTTATTCACCTATTCTGAGTGCCTGTAATGGTCCCTGGCATGTAAAAAAAAAATGGAATGAATAAATGGAATTCAGGGTCCTGTGTTTCTGGGTGTCCATACATTCAACATTTTTTTCAAATCAGTCCTGGTTTTAACTGTGCCACTGCCGAACTCTCTCTGCTTCCCTTCCTCTTGTCCTGCACCTCCGTCCCTCCAATTCATACTTTAACCAGAGTCATCTTTTAAACAGGTGAGTTAGGAGTTAGGCAAAGTAACATGGGAAGATGAACCACATGTGTGTGGTCACACGTGGGAGACTTCCCCACCCAAGGCCTGAGCCTGGTGTGAGACCTGAAGGGCTGACAGGACGGGGAGCCTTCAGTACAGCGTGCAGCCCACAGGAGACAACCCCACAGGGAGGGAGCTGAGGAAATAAATCTCCTGATTCCTCTCTCCTCCCTTCTTCTCATCTCCTGCCAGTGGTCCCCAGTGCCTGGACTCAGCCAGAAACCAGAGAGCAAGGTGACATTAATGCAGTCTTAGAAGTCAGCCTGCTAGGGCATGGGGCAAGGTATACAGTGGATGCTCTCCTGCTGCTCCGGCCCCATGACCTTCCATGTCATTTCAAGAATAAGACTCTGGACTTTTGCACTTGCTCCTCCTGACTGGAGAGCTCCTTTACCCAGCTAGCTGCTTCTCATCCTGGGAAATGTTTCCTCCTTAGAAAAGCCTTCCCGGACTGGTGTCCTCATTCAATTATGTTTGATTGCATTTTCCTATGTCTTTCTTTCTTGGAATTTTTGTACCCTTTAATAAATTTGTTTCATGATCCCTTTCTTCCTGTAGACCAGTGGTTCTCAACTTTCCTAATGCCGCGACCCTTTAATACAGTTCCTATGGGTCACAATCCACAGGTTGAGAACCACTGCACTAGACTAGGCAAGCTCTCCCAGGGCAAGACCCTGGCCTATCTTGAATTCCAACTCTTGAAACAAAGCCTGGGACATAGTAGGCACTCAATAAATATTTGAGTGAAGGAGCAAATAAATGAATAACCAAGGAAGTTTTAAAAGGAAATGGAGGTGAACTGCCCTACCAGATATTAAATTACAACACGACAGTAACTCAATCACTTTGACTCTGGCATAGGAATAGAAAACTCTGTCTAGAAGCAGAACCCTGCCTGGTTCTGTGTTATTTAGTCTGTGATATAAGTGGCACTTAAAATCAGTGGAGAAAGATGACTGCCTTAGTCTGTTTTGTGCTGCTAAGACAGAATACCTGAGAATGGGTAATTTATAAAGAATAGAAGTTTATTTGGCTCACAATTCTGGAGGCTAAGAAGTCAAAGGTGGAGGGGCTACATCTGGTGAGAGCCTTCTTGTTGCATCATAATTTTAAAAAAAATTTTAACATTTTTCCCAAACTTTTTAAGCTATGAAATTTATTTTCTTGCATAATACTGAAATGTTAGTAATGCTCAATTACTAAAAGTAACAAACAAACTATTAAAAGTCAAAACGCAATTGAAACTTTATATTCATATATATGAGTATAATAAGAATTAGTAGATAGATAGATAGATAGATAGATAGATAGATAGATAGATAGATAATAGATAGATAATAAAGGGTTATATTTTACCTGCTCAACTGGCTTGGGTTTCCAAAAGAACACTCAAAAAGAAAAATTGGAGAATAATAAATACAAGTGGACAAAAATATATGAAAAAATTAACTACCTAATGTGTAATAAGAGAAGTACAACATTTCAAAAGAAGACACCATTAGTTTTCTTTCAAATTTCAGAAAGGTAAGTTTTCTAAAAGATAAATGCTAGGGTTGGCAAGGATATGGGAAAACATATACTTCAGAATACCCTTCCATGGTGAGAGATAAATTGGCATAAGCTTTTTGGAAAGCAGATGGGTTACAAATCAAAAGCCTGAAAAATATATATGCCAGGTGCCTGAGATGAAATCAGTTCAGTGATTACCCTTCTAAAGTAATCAGAGATTACTATTTAGTGGTAGCAAAGATGAGTGGTGCCACATTCAACAACAGGAATACATCTCATTGATAGAAGTGAGAGAAAGAGTGAAAGAAGCTAGACCCAAAAGAAGGCATAGTTTATGTTTTTATTTATATGAAGTTCAAGATTGGGCAAAACTTATCTATGGTGGTAGAAGTGAGAATGGTGATTACTCTGGGTCTAGGGGTAAGTATTGATAGGGAAGGGACATGAATGAGCCTTCTAGAGTACTGGAAATAGTACCTACCTTGATATGGGTGGGCTGCAGGGATATATACATTTAAACATTTATCAAGCTGTAATTAAGATGTATGTCCTTTATTGTAGATTATACTTGAATTTGTAAAAAACAACAACACACAACTAGTATCTATTTAAAAAAGACTCTGGGGCGGTGCCTGTGGCTCAAGGAGTAGGGCGCCGGTCCCATATGCAGGAGGTGGCAGGTTCAAACCTACTCCCCGCCAAAAACCAAAAAAAAAAAAAAAAAAAAGACTCTGAGAGGCTGAGGCAGATGGATTGCCTGAGCTCATAGGTTTGAGACCAGCCTGAGCCAGAGTGAGACCTCGTCTCTAAAAATAGCTAGGTGTTGTGGCAGGTGCTGATAGTCCCAGTTACTGGGGAGGCTGAGGCAAGAGAATCACTTGCACCCAAAAGTTTGAGGTTGCTGTGAGCTGTGATGTCATAGCAGTCTATCAAGGGCAAGAAAGTGAGACTCTATCCAAAAAAATAAATAAATAATAAATAATAAAAAAGACACAGGACTCTACTTGACGTGATCCCTAATTACCAAACTCAGGACAATTTTAGTATCAAAATAAATAGTGACTGTAGTGACAGAGAGAAATGGAGGGGACAGATAAAATCCATGAATCTACGGTGGATACTCAAAAAAGGAGGTGGATGAGGAGAGGTAAAATTCTGCTTTTTTTATAGAAGGATGCAAACCGACAAATAAGAAAAGAATGCTAGAATTAGAAACTCACCACTCTGCAACCGCATATTGCAAGAATTATCAATGAGTGCTTAAACCATTAGGTGAAAAATTACTGGGAACAGAATATTCATAAGGTTCCAAAATATCACCCCCCAGATTACTTGCTAATTACAAAGAGGAAGTACACCTTTACAACAGAATGACTTGGTAGTCACCAGTTCAGTTTGGTGACCAAATTCAGCATCTGTCATATGAGACAATGCAACATCCTGTGCCTCTTGATGAGATGTAAAATTAAGCACATAAGCATCACTCTCAAGTATTCATATTTCTGCCAAAGCTGCTGATTTCTTTGGTCTGAAGTAGGATGTGCACAATGACATTGGAAGTATTTAAAAGATCCCCAGGAGAACAGAGAGAGAAAGAAGGATGGAGGGGTGGGGGAAAGGAAGAGCAGAGAGAGGGAAGGAGTGGGGAGAGGGGGGTCTTGGTGTGTGCCACACCTTTTGGGGGCAAGACTTGATTGTAAAAGGGACTTTACCTAACAAATGCAATCAGTATAACCTGGTTTCTTGTACCCTCAATGAATCCCCAACAATAAAAAAAAATATATATATATATATAGTTAAAAAAAAAAAAAAAAAGATCTCCAGTGATTCTAGTGGGCAGTTACACCAATTTAAATATTTGGGAGGTCAAAATTGAGTGCCTCTATGAATTATTTCGGAATTGGATATTAGATCTGAACGAAATGAGCTGAAGAGAAAATACAATGCAATGGAAAATGACCTTCCTGATTCTGGTAGTCTCTCAGCCAAGTAATCCTGTGAAAACTCTTTTCCCTTGTCTTCGCACCATCATAAAGCTTTTTTTTTTTTTTTTGTAGAGACAGAGTCTCACTGTACCGCCCTCGGGTAGAGTGCCGTGGAGTCACACGGCTCACAGCAACCTCTAACTCTTGGGCTTACGCGATTCTCTTGCCTCAGCCTCCCGAGCAGCTGGGACTACAGGCGCCCGCCACAACGCCCGGCTATTTTTTTTTGTTGCAGTTTGGCCGGGGCTGGGTTTGAACCCGCCACCCTCGGCATATGGGGCCGGCGCCCTACTCACTGAGCCACAGGTGCTGCCCAAAGATCATGAGTTTTTTTTTGTTTTTTTTTTGGCCGGGGCTGGGCTTGAACCCACCACCTCCAGCATATGGGACCAGTGCCCTACCCGCTGAGCCACAGGTGCCACCTCATCATAAAGCTTTAAATGAATATGTATCTTTAAATCATGCCACAGAAAGAAACTGCAGGTTAATCATACAAAAAGTTTCTATAGATCAAAGATAGCTAAATAGTACTTAAAGATTTTTGACATAGTATTTTAATTTTAAAACTGTATTTTGAAAGTAGAATAGTGGTTGCCAGAAGATGACAAGAGAGGAGAATAGGGGAATTATTGTGTGTGTGTGTCTTTTTTTTTTTTCAGTTTCTGGCCGGGGCTGGGTTTGAACCCGCCACCTCTGGCACATGGGGCCGGCGCCCTACTCTTTTGAGCCACAAGCGCCGCTGGGGAATTATTGTTTTAATGAGTATAGCATTTCAGTTTTACAAGATGAAAAGAGTTATGGAAATGGTTGGTGGTTATAGTTATTACATAGATAATACATATAGATACAACATTATAACTGTATCTAAAACCACTGAATCATAAACTTAAAAATACTAAAGATGGTAAATTATACATTATGTGTATTTTACCACAATAAAAAATTGAGAAAATGTATGTATTTGTCCTCTCAATATGAACATTAGCATAAAAGAAGATTTTCAATATTTAACTTTCAACCTGACAGATTAGTGGCTATTCATGAGGAAATAAACAGTAGGATGCAGTTTTATAATGCAAGAGTCAGGTTGTCACCACATATTTTATGATTTTATTTATACAAATGTCCAGAATAGACAGATCTCACAGAGGCAGAAAGTAGATTAGTGGTTGCCCAGGGCTGGGAGGAAGTGGTTAGGAAATAGGAGGATGCCTGCTAGGATATGAGATTTCTCTTTAGACTGACAAAGATGTTCTGAAAATTATTATGGTGTCTGGGTGCGGTGGCTCATGCCTGTAATCCTAGCACTCTGACAGACTAAGGTTGGTGGATTGCTTGAGCTCAGGAGTTCCAGACCAGCCTGAGCAAGGGTGAGACCCTGTCTTTACTAAAAATAGTAAAACTAGCTAGGCATTGTGGTGAATGCCTGTAGTCTCAGCTACTCAGAAGGATCACTTGTGCCCAAGAGTTTGAGGTTGCTGTGAGCTGTGATGCAACGGTGCTCTACCTATGGTGATGTAGTGAGACTCTGTCTCAAAAAAAAGAAAGAAAGAAAAGAAAATGATTATAGTGATAGTTACACACCTCTGTGAATATACAAACAACCACTGCATTACAGAATTGTAGGAAATATTAATTATATTTTAATAAGGTTGTTATAAAAAGAATCAGGCTGCCGCACCTGAAGCTAGGAGTTAATCTTAACATCACAAATAGCGGAACAACCAGTTACATGGCCATCCTGCTGTGATGCAATTTGAAGTACCTCTGAAATATTTATTTGACTCTAGTGAAGGCTTTAGACCTAAATTTCAAAGCCTGGAGGAGTCAATTGTATGTCTCTTGAGTAAGCTATGAGACAAATCCAGGAGGTGAAAAACTATACCAGACTACTAGTAGAAGAGACTCCTCTTCTAGCCTTCTCAGCAAGTCACTTTCATAGGAAGATAAGTTTGGACTGAAATGGTTCCAGATTTCATAAAACTTAAGAGATGTAACAAATGCAAGGTTTGGGACTTGATTGGGTGCTATTTTGAACAAACTGTTAGAAAAAATATTATTGTACAATTGGAAAATTCAGATTTGGAGCAGACATTTTATGATATAAAAATCATTGTTAATTTTATTAGGGACTTAGTTATATGTGCTTAATTTTTAAGATGCCAACCAAAGTCTTTAGGAGGTGAAATATCATGATGTCTGTAATTTACTTCTTTTTTTCCTTTTTTGAGATAAAGCCATCCTGTGTCACCCTGAATAGAGTGCTGTGGTATCATAGCTCACAGCAACCTCAAACTCTTGAACTCAAGTGATCCTCTTGTCTTAGCCTCCTTAGTAGCTGGAACCACAGGTGCCTGCCACAACTCCCAGCTAGGTTTTTTTTTTTTTTTTTTTTTTTTTTCCTATTTTAAGTAGACACAGGGTCTCTCTCTTGCTCAGGCTGGTCTCAAACTCCTGAGCTCAAGCAATCCACCTGCCTTGGCCTTCCAAAGTGCTAGGATTATGGGTGTGAGCCACCATGCCGGCTTATAATTTACTTTGTTTTTTTTTTTTTTTTTTTGTAGAGACAGAGTTTCACTTTATCGCCCTTGGTAGAGTGCCGTGGCGTCACACAGCTCACAGTAACCTCCAACTCCTGAGCTTAAGCGATTCTCCTGCCTCAGCCTCCCGAGTAGATGGGGACTACAGGCGCCCGCCACAACGCCCGGCTATTTTTTTGTTGCAGTTTGGCCGGGGCCGGGTTTGAACCTGTCACCCTCGGTATATGGGGCCGGCGCCCTCCTCACTGAGCCATAGGCGCCGCCCTTATAATTTACTTTGAAAAACATCAGAAAAAATACAGATGAAGCAATTATGGCAAAATGTTAATCATTGTTAAATCTAAATAATAGATGGGGGTTCATTTTCCTGTTTCCTCTCCTTTCCTTGTGAAAATTAAATTTCATTAAAAAAAATTAAAGAACCGGGAAATTGTCAAATCCATGAGAATAATCCAAAATAATTATCCAAACTTTTTCCAAGAGATGTTTGAATAATTAAAGTAGTATAGATAATTTTTAGCAAATCTGAGATCTGTATAATAGGTGCTTATCCACTTTTGCAGTAGATGTGTGTATGATACCATGACAACCCAAATATTATTTAATTTATTTAAATAAATAAAAATTATTTATTTATAGAAATAAATAAATAATAAAATAAAATACAAATAAATTATTTATTTCATAGAAATACAAATACAATAAATATTGTATTTCATAGAAATTTATTGTATTTCATGGAACACCGTTCTTTCTAAAATGAAGGGAATTAAAAATATATTATTAAATATTTTATTTTTATACCTATGCAAGACTTTTTATGCACATAAACTCATAGCTCAGGAAAGAAAATCTATATTGTATTACGATTCTTGCATTGGGATCACAAAATATAGCAATTTATATATGGCAATGTTAGCCATATATACAAGGCAGAAGCATCATATTCATGAAATCCCAGCAGAGGTCAACAGACAACAGTAAGAAAAAAGAAAAACTTGCTCTGAATTATCTGATGCAGTAGTCCAGTATTTAAAAGTCCACTTGCCTCTCTTGTTCTGTCCACTCAAAGATCTCTATCTCATTTATAGTATTTCTTATCATTCAAATGATCTGGGGCAGCTGAGGTACATAGTCAGATTCTCTCAATAGGATCAGCAGCAAATGATAACTGAATGGCTATTTTACCCTATTTCTGGTCAAGCTACATTCAAAGACAGATTTACTATGAAACTAATGAAGCTTACTTAACTTTGTGCAGGGACAAGCCCTCACTATTGTTCACATAGCCATATACTTTTGTAAAATTTAAATAAGTAAATCTTTCAAACTCGGGTTGGTTAAGACCTCTGTCCTTGGACTCTAATTTCCCACCAAATTTCTCCTTATTTGCGGTGTTGGGTGAGTTTAAGCGGCTCATAGTCACTTCCTTGTAAAGTTAAGTTATTGCTAGTTTAGCCAATAAAGAAATGAATTCTTGGAACACGCCTACTGCCAACTATGTCCCGGCATGAAGATACAGGGCTAGAGGTCCTATCACAATATGAATGTGTCCTAAAGCTTCTGTCACTAAAGTAGCATGTCCATAGCCAAAGTTGTGATGAAGTAACGTGGGGCTGATCAATGCTGCTGCAGAGAACAAACCAAAGCAGACGCAAATGAACTAAATACTCCAGTCTGAAGACAGAGTCAGATTGGGTAAAAGACCCGCCCAACCATATGCTGCTCACAAGGTACATACTTTAACTATAAGGACATAGAAAGGTTGAAAGTAAAAAGATAGAACCATACTGAGACCACGCTGGTATATGGAAAACTCTTCTAATGATCGGAAGTATAAAATTGTAAATGGAAGGTTTAGTTTCTATCAAAGTCAGTTTTTCCTTTTCAAGAATATATTTGAGGCCAGGCATGGTGGCTCCCATCTATAACCTTGGCACTCTGGAAGGCCAAGGCAGGAAGATTGCTTGAGCTCAGGAGTTCGAGACCAGCCTGAGCAAGAGTGAGACCTGGTCTCTACTTAAAAAAATAGAAAAATTAGCCAGACATTGTGGCAAGTGCCTGTAGTCTGAGCTACGTGGGTGGCTGAGGCAGGAGGATTTCTTGAACCGAGGAATTTGAGGTTGCTGTAAGTTAGGCTAACGCCATGGCATTCTAGCCTAGGAACAGAGTGAGAATCTGTCTCAAAAACAAATATATATTTGATAATGTTATGAAAACCGTCTTAAATACGAGACTTTTCTCTTTTTTAACAGGTATCTCACATACTAAATTTTATCAGAATTCCTATTTTTGTGTATCATAAATCTGTAACAGGACTACAAACAGGGAGTACGCCTGCGCATAAAATTGTATGTCTTAAGCATCTCAACAATCAATAATAAAAAAAACAAATTCTGTCAAGATCGAATCTTCTTTTTATTTTCTGTATAGAAAGTGACATAAAGTGAATGTCCTGTGGGAAAGTTTGCAGCCAAAAATTATGGGGAAGAAAGGTACTATAAAGATATGTTAGGCAGTTATTGAAAATGTTATACTGCTTTTTATATTTGTGATATTTTAATATTTGCCATATTTTCAACATCTGTATTTTGTTGTAATTTTATTTCTCATCCAAATAAATATAGACCCTTCCCAAAGAATATATAAATGGCTAACAGCAGCGGTCCTTAACCTGTGGGTTGCGACCCTTTTTTTTTTTTTTTTTTGTAGAGACAGAGTTTCACTTTATGGCCCTCGGTAGAGTGCCGTGGCCTCACACAGCTCACAGCAACCTCCAACTCCTGGGCCTAAGCGATTCTCCTGCCTCAGCCTCCCAAGCAGCTGGGACTACAGGCGCCCGCCACAACGCCCGGCTATTTTTTTTTTTTTTGGTTGCAGTTCAGCCGGGGCCGGGCTTGAACCCACCACCCTCGGCATATGGGGCCCGTGCCCCACCAACCGAGCCACAGGCACCGCCCTGGGGTTGCGACCCTTTTTAGGGTAGAATGATCCTTTGAAAGTGGTCGCCTAAAACCATCCTGCATATCAGATATTTACATTATGATTCATAACAGTAGCAAAATTACAGTTATGAAGTAGCAACGAAAATAATTTTATGGTTGGGGGTTACCACACCATGAGGAACTGTTTTAAAGGGTTGCGGCATTAGGAAGGTTGAGGCCAACAAGTATATGAAAAAGTGCCCCACATACCTAATCATCAGGGAAGTGCAAATCAAAACCACAAGGAAAGGATTAGCTCACATCTGTTAGGATGGCTATTATTTTAAAGAGTCAAAAGATAACAAGGGTTGGTTTAGATATGGAGAAAAAGGGATCCTAATACACTGTTGGTGGGAATGTAAATTGGTTCAACCATTATAGAAAACAGTATAGATGTTTCTCAAAAAATAAAAAATAAAACTACCATACAATCCAGCAATCTTACTTCTGGGTATATATCCAAAGGAAATAAAAATCACCATCACAAAGAGGTTACTGCACTCCCACATTAATTGCAGCATTATTCACAACAGCCCAGATATGGGAGCAACCTAAATGTCCATCAGTGGAAGAATGAGGAAAGAAAATGTGGCATATAGGCTTGGTGCCCGTAGCACAGTGGTTACGGTGCCAGCCACATACACCAAGCCTGGCAGGTTCGAACCTGGCCCAGGCCTGCTAAACAACAATGACAACTGTAACAAAGAATAGCCAGACGTTGTAGCGGGCGCCTGTAGTCCCAGCTACTTGGGAGGCTGAGGCAAGAGAATCGCCTAAGCCCAAGAGCTAGAGATTGCTGTGAGCTGTGATGCCATAGCACTCTACTGAGGGTGACAAAGTGAGACTCTGTCTCAAAGAAAAGAAAGAAAATGTGTCATATATACACAATGGAATTCTATTCAGCCTTAAAAAAGAAGGAAATCTTGTAATTTGTGATAACAAGGATGAAACCAAGTGGACATTGTGTTTCTTACCTCTGTATCCTTTGCACCTGTTCTCTCTGATTAGCAATCTCTGTTACAGGCTCTTTGCCTGACTGGGTTGTCCACCTGCAGATCTCAGCTGAAATGCTACCTCTAACAGAGGTCTTCCCTTATCCCACTCTAGTGAAGGTTATTTTCCCCTAGTCTTAATCATATCATCCTTTTCCTTCACTTTTCACAATCTATAGTTATCTTATATAGGGTGGCCATAAAGTGCCTGTGCAATTTTAAGTTGCAGACTGGAACTTATGGCCACCTTCACCCTGTATTTATATCTAAATATTTCAGTAAGCATCTCTAAAATATAAAGAAATTTTCTTATGTATATCAAAGGACAAGACCACCCTCAATACCAGAAGCACAAAGCTGTATTGTTACCTTATTTAAGTAAATAGGTGGTACGCTGGGCAGGGACAATCTATCAGGGAAGAACAGATGTATGAGCTCATATAAGGTTTTTAAGAAGAGTATGATTCAGAGATTCATGGATTTTCAGAGGTTGGATTGGCTTTTTTTTTTTTGTAGAGACAGAGTCTCACTTTATTCCCCTCCGTGGGGTGTCGTGGTGTCACACAGCTCACAGCAACCTCCAACTCCTGGGCTTAGGCGATTCTCTTGCCTCAGCCTCCGGAGTAGCTGGGACTACAGGAGCCTGCCACAATGCCCAGCTATTTTTTTTTGTTGTTGCAATTTGGCCAGGGCCAGGCTTGAATCCACCACCCACGGTATATGGGGCTGGCACCCTACCCACTGAGCCACAGGTGCCACCCTGGATTGGGTTTTTATCAGCTGTAAAAACAAGGTTACTCAGGTGAGCCTGATGATTCTGATGGCTTGGCATTCAGAAGCATATTCACTGGAATAACTGGGACTGACTTTCAGAAGCAAAAGATGTCACAAATGGATTGGATTGCAAATTGGATTGAGGCAAATTGTCATTGATTGATTAAGTGGATTTAAAACCAGTTGTGGTGGTTATTTGTTACTGCTGACCTAAAAGGAAGAAGCTGAGGCAAAATTAATATGAAGCTTATTTGGGCCAAGTTTGAGAACCGCAGGACAGGACACGCTTCCAGGTTGCCTTGGAGAGTGCTCTGGAGAACAAAGGAGAGCCTTAAGTTTTTAAAGAAAAAAGGTCAAATCAGGAGAGGAGGTGATCTATTTATAACATTGGCTGGTGATTGGCTATACATTGTTGAACTATGGAGAATGTAGTGCTTTATGGTAACTTGGAGTAAGTTAGTCTAGAGTCCTACAGCAAGTAGCTTTAGGAAGTAATTAGTTCAAGGGGGCGTGAGAAGTGACTGCTATTACATTTTAAATGGCTCTCCAGGCCTGACAATTTAAAGGGGCTCCCATTTTTCAGATAAAAAGGGCTTTTTCTTTCTCATTACCACGTTAAAGAACTGTCGTTCATTGATTAGGCAGGTTTTTTTGTTTGTTTTTTTGTTTATTTTGTAGAGACAGAGTCTCACTTTATTACCCTCGGTAGAGTGCCATGGTGTCACACAGCTCACAGCAACCTCCAACTCCTGGGCTTAGGCGATTCTCTTGCCTCAGCCTCCCAGGTAGGTGGGACTACAGGCGCCCGCCACAACGCCCAGCTATTTTTTGGTTGCAATTTGGCCGGGGCTGGGTTAGAAACCGCCACCCTCCGTATATGGGGCCAGGGCCCTACTCACTGAGCCACAAGCACCGCCCAGGCAGGTTAAAAAAAAAGTAAGGGTGGCTAATTGTTACTATAGCTTTAGTACCACACATCTTTTCCTTGGAGTGTGGGAACTCTTTCTGTTCTCTGCCATTAATGAACAAGAATCCCTCAATAGCATCTACTGCACTGCTACATTCAATGTGAGACAGGAAGTGGTTCTGGTCCATAAACCAGTCCCTGTCTGCAAAGAAATGCGTAAAGAAATGGAAGATTAGCTTTTATAAGTAAATGTAACAATTTCGCAGGATAATTTTTTTTTCTTCTTTTTTTGAGACCGAGTCTCACTCTGTTGCTCTCGGTAGAGTGTCGTGGTGTCACAGCTCGCAGCAACCTCAAACTCTTGGGCTCAAGCAATCCTCTTGCCTCAGCCTCCCAAGTAGCTGGGACTACAGGCATCCGCCACAACACCTGGCTATTTTTTGTTTGTAGTTGTGTTGTTTGGCAGGCCCAGGCTGTGTTTGAACCCGCTAGCTCTGGTATTTGTGGCTGGCACCCTAACCGTTGAGCTATGGGCGCCCAGTCTTCACAGGATAATTTTATATCTACAGACTAACAATAATAAAAAAGGCAAGGTGACTCACACCTGTAATCCTAGCACTCTGGGAGGCAGGGACTGCAGGGGGTTGGGATGGTGATCTCTTGAGGCCAGGAGTTCCAGACTAGCTTCGAAAACACATATCAAGAATAAGACAGAGTCTGTCAGGCTAGGGCAGACATGATGCAGCTGGTCTGGTCAGTCTAGGTCCTGCCTGACCTTTATCCTCTGACTCCCATTCTTACTGTTTTGTAAATTTTGCTCCCATCCTGAAGATGCCTATGTTGAGTAATTTCAGCGGATTGCTTTAGAAGATTAACTTATAATGTTGTTTATTGTTTATGAGTCATGGGTTCTGCAGATTATTGTTTAAGGGTTAACAGGGTCTTCACTTTGAACGTAAATGTATAAAACTATAATGTTGGAATGAAAAAACAGAACAGACTTGAAGAGGCTATCTCACTGTTCTCCGGAATCCTGGCCTTCTGACAAATAAAGTTTGGTGGACCTATCCCAGTCTCCGCATATTGGCTGACAATGGGGGGAGGGGGCGGGGGGCAGACCCTCTTTGTCCAGGAACAGCTTGAGGGACAGGGAGACCCTATCCCTCAAATAATAGGGTAAACAAATAATAGGAAAAATACACCAGGCATTGTGGTGTGTGCTTCGCAGTCCCAGCTACTTGGGAGGCTGATGAAGGAGGATTGCGTAAACCCAGATGTTTGCGGTTACAGTGAGGCATGATAATGCCTCTGCACTTTACCCTGGGCAATAGAGTGAGTTCCCGTCTCAAAAAAATAAATACAGGGTGGTGCCTGTGGCTCAGTGAGTAGGGCACCGGCCCCATATACCGAGGATGGTGGGTTCAAACCCAGCCCCGGCCAAACTGCAACAAAAAAAATAGCCAGGCGTTGTGGCCTGTAGTCCCAGCTACTCAGGAGGCTGAGGGAAGAGAATCACCTAAGCCCAGGAGTTGGAGGTTGCTGTGAGCTGTGACACTACAACACTGTACAGAGACAAGCCTCCAGACATTTACCAAAACTCAAGTTAAGCTCTGTTAAGTAAATTGATGGCCTATAGGTGTGGTTTCAGCTTTGTCTCCCAAGGCTTAGGTCCTATTAATTTTACTGTTACAAAGAGTAACTTCAAAAGGGAGGGCATATAACAGGGCGTGTCTCACCTCTGTTCTCACAACTGGCAACTCAGTTTGAAGGTTTTTTGGATACCCTCCTTGTCTAAGAGGGTATCCATTCATACACAGCCAGTGACTTCACGCAGCCACTAGAGAGATGCCACCATACCTAGGCAATCTCTGCGACCACCTTGCTTTTTAAAACTACAGATGAAGTAGTTATAGGATCCTCTCACCATCTGTGTTTTTCACTAGGTGGAAACCCTCCTAAAACTCCCATCATCTCTAACATGACTCTGCTAATAGACTTGCTTTCTTGAAGTTCTTCTATCTTCACCTAATGTTACTATTTCTCTGGTGATAATCTTAGCCCAGCCACTCTTTTGCCTACCAAGGAGACACCCTATGGTTGCATTATCCTGATTTCAGTTTTCTGAGAAGCTATACTTGTTAGGTAGATAGTTAGGATTCCCACTATCCTAGGGAAAAAGGGCAACGTGGGTGCTCTGCCCTGGTGCTGCCTCACCAATTACTTCACCTGGGAAGAAGGAAAAGGGTAGCCCCGTCTTAGGGCTGCCTCATCTTAATCTTATCCCATGTAACAGCCACCTGGGGAAGAACGAACCCCTGTTAATCTGCAAAAGAATATAAGGAATCCCCAGCCCACAAGCCAGGCAGCCCAGGCGCAAGCAAATTTGAAAAGTAAATCAGAGTCATCTAAGTCTTATTATCATGCCCTTAACTATCCATCAAAATGTGACATCAATGTGTGACATCTGGTGCCCACGTAGGCAGCACATATACTAAAATTGGAATGATACAGAGGAGATTAGCATGGCCCCTGCGCAAGGATGACACGCAGATTTGTGAAGCGTTCCATATTTTTGGTGGGTTCCTACTGGCCCGGGCCAGCTAAACTATTGCAACAAAAAAATAGCTGGGCATTGTGGCAGGCGCCTATAGTCCCAGCTACTCAGGCTGAGGCAAGAGAATCGCTTGAGCCCAAGACTTTGAGTTTGCTGTGAGCTGGGACGCCACAGCACTCTACCCAGGGCGACATAGTGAGACTCTGTCTCAAAAAAAAAAAGTGTGACATCTGAACCCTGAGGAGGTTCCTACCCAGAGAGTATAAAACAGGACACCAGACCATAACCAAAGCCTTTTTCTATCATGACAAGGGGCCCATTCATTTTCTACGGTGACTGTATCTTGCTCTTGCTCTGTAAGCCTACCTCTCTCTTCCTCACTAAACTTTGTTGGATGCTTGCCTTGTTTTGGTGGGTCTGGTCGTTCTTTGGCCAGGAGCACACCAATAACAAGAACGCAGACAACTGCCTAAATCTTGACATTCTCACTTTGGCTCAAGTAAACTCTTTAAATTATGTTTTGTGCCTCAGACTCTTCCTTTTGGGCTGACAGGTATACATCGTTCTCCCTGGCAGATTTCTAGAAAAGAATTTACTGAATCAAAGAATATAACACGGGGCAGCGCCTGTGGCTCAAAGGGGTAGGGTGCCGGCCCATATGCTGGAGGTGGTGGGTTCAAACCCAGCCCTGGCCAAAAACTGCAAAAAAAAAGAGTGTAACACGTTTATGACTCTTGCTTATGTTGCCAAATTTCTTTCCGAAGAGTTTGCATCAGACAACCCAAAACCATCCACTGTCTTGACATGAAATATAATACAAATTAATTTAGGCTAACAGTTCTAGTTAAAACGGAAAGTAAGTAAAATCATACTATTCATAAGTAACATGTATGGGAGACCAGAATCTACCACCACCAAATATGCCTCTTGGGCACAGAGATTGTTGCATTAAAGGCAATCAAGGAGAAGCAGAGGCAGGAAAGCTCTCTGCCCTCCTATATTTACTTAAAATCAGGACACAAATTTACAAAGACAAAAGGTATAGTACCCCTCCCCAAACACACATACACTTACTACCAGAACAAAGGTTGTTTTCAGTAGTTATGGGCCTACAGAGGGTACCAGAGGAATCAACGTTGATAAACTTTACTAACTAGCCTTTATTTGCCTTCCCACTACTTGCCTCCCCTAGAGACTCAAAGTCTTTTTCCTTTGTCATGTCACTTCCCTAATAATGTGCTAGATTAGCTGGGATTCAAAGCCATTTCTTTGGGAAGTACTCATTCCTTAGATGTCGCTCATGTATATTTGAAAATGTACACGTCAATAGACATCTGTTTATTTCTCTCTTATTAATCCATCTTTTGCTGTAAAGTCAATTCCATTCAAGAATTTATGGGAGTTGACCCTAGGTATGATTGTGTATGTAGAAAAATCAATAGATTCTATTTTTTTTTTTTTTTTTTGAGACAGAGTCTCATTTTGTTTCCTAGGTAGGGTACCATGCATAATAGCTCACAGCAACCTCAAATTCCTGGGCTCAAGTAATCCTCTTTGCCTCAGCCTCCTAAATAGCTGTAACTACAGGTGCCTGCCACAATGCCCAGCTGGTTTTTCTATTTTTAGTAGAGATGGGGTCTCACTCAATCTTGCTCAGGCTGGTCTTGGACTCCTGAGCTTAAGCAATCCACTGGCCTCAATCTCCCAGAATGCTAGGATTACAGGCATGAGCCACTGTGCCCAGCCTCGATTCTATTTTTTAAAAAAACGGAACTAAGGGAATTTAACAAGATTGCAGAATACAGGATTAATAGTTCATTTTTTCATGTATTCCTATATAATTTGTCCCTTCATATCCATGAGGTCTGGATTCATGGATTCAACCAAGAATAGATCAAAAATATTCAGGAAAAATAATCCATTAAGTTCCAAAAAGCAAAACCTGAATTTTGTGGCCGGGCGAGGTACCTCATACCAATAATCCTAGCACTCTAGGAGGCTGAAGCAGGTGGATTGCCTGAGCTCAGGAGTTTGAGACCAGCCTGAGCAAGAGCAAGACCCCCATCTCTACTAAAAATAGAAGAATTAGCCAGGTGTCATGGGGCGGGGGGGCGCTGTAGTCCCAGCTAATGGGGAGGATGAGTTAAGAGGATCACCTGAGCCCAAGAAATTGGTGTTGCTGTCAGCTATGATGATGCCACAGCACTCTACCCAGGGTGACAGAGTGAGATGCTGTCTCAAAAACGAAAACAAAAAGAAACAAAAAAGGGCGGCGCCTGTGGCTCAAAGGAGTAGGGCGCCGGCCCCATATGCTGGAGGTGGCGGGTTCAAGCCCAGCCCTGGGCCAAAAACTGCAAAAAAAACCCCCCCAAAAACAAAGAAACAAAAAAAGAAAACCTGAATTTGCTATGTGCTAAGGATTATGCTGAATCACATGAATGAAGTGATGTGTAGGCATTCTATTAGGTGTTATTTTTTTGTTCATTTTTTTTAGACAGAGCCTTACTGTGTTGCCCTGTGTAAAGAACTGTGACATCATTATAGCCCATAGCAACCTCAAACTCTTGTGCACCCTTGTCTCAAACTCCTGAGCTCAAGCAATCCATTGGCTTCATTCTCGCAAAGTGCTGGGATTATAGGTGCCAGCCACTGTGCCAGTCCTGTATTAGGTATCGTAAGTAATCAATAGATGAATTAAAGTACAGAGGGTGCAAAATAAATATACATGTTTTCAGAAAAGAAAAAATTGTATTAAAATTTTAATACTCAATATATACTGGGAGGAAGGTCTGAAAATTCTCCCCAGATGAGTGAAATCAAGTGTCTTGGTGTGTACACTGGTGAACTTACCCAAACAAATGGCCAAATCTTTGCAACAATTCCCGAATTCATTTCCTTATCCTCAACAAAGATAAAGTTGGTCAGAGCTACATCTAATTAAGAGAGGAGAGACAGGAGTAACTTGGAGCTAACAAGGCTCCAGCAACTACTGGGGTGATCCTTCACTCTCTTACCCCAAAAGATGATGCTCCTATCCATGGCTTGAACAAGGGCTGCTTCCTGTCTCTCCCCTCAGTCACGGGGATGTGGTTCCAACAGGGTGCCCCCTGCTCCACCTAGGGACACTATATTCTGTTACTGAAAGTTCCTTACTTGTCTCTGCAGCCTAATGAAGAGTGAGGACAAGTGGTTTGAAAAGAAGGAAAGAGATGTTTATAAATTTGCTGGCAAATGAGAAGGATGTCAGACTCTCATCTGAAAGTCACAATGTTCTCACTATAAGCAGAAATACAGAGTTTCTAAAGGGAGGATTGTGCTTTCAGTTTCAGGTTATTGCTATTTTACTATAGTTGATGGTTCTGATTGGCCCCACTTGCGGAAGGGGAGAAGACAATTTCATGATCTGCCCAGAAAATTCTGTACAGCCATTTTCTGTGGTATAAAAAATAAAGAACACTCCCCTGCCCCTCTGATTACTGGCCTTAGGCAGGGATGCAGATATAAGTTCCCCCCAAAGGATGAAGGGGTTTTAAAGAAACAGGCAAGGCGGCATCTGTGGCTCAGTAAGTAGGGCACTGGCCCCTTATACCGAGGGTGGCAGGTTTGAACCCGACCACAGCCAAACTGCAACAAAAAATAGCTGGGCGTTGTGGTGGGCACCTGTAGTCCCAGCTACTTGGGAGGCTGAGGCAAGAGAATCGCCTAAGCCCAAGAGCTAGATATTGCTGTGAGCTGTGACGCCACGGCATGCTACCGAGGGTGACAAAGTGAGACTCTGTCAATAAAAAATAAAAAAAATAAAGAGACAGGCAGGGGCAGTGGCTCATGCCTGTGATTCTAGCACTCTGGGAGACCAAGGCAGGTGGATTACTTGTGTTCAGGAGTTCAAGATCAGCTGGAGCAAAAGCAAGACCCCATCTCTACTAAAAATAGAAAAACTAGCCAGGTGTTGTGGCAAGTGCCTGTAGTCTCAGCTACTCAGGAGGCCGAGGCAAGAGGATCTCTTGAGCACAAGAGTTTGAGGTTCTTGTGAGCTATGATGCCGTGACACTCTAGACAGGGGGCAACAGAGTGAGACTCTGTCTCAAAAAATAAATAAAGAGACAAATAAATAAAATAAAGAGATAGCTCATAAAACATTTCAGGTCTTTGCCTCCGTTAATAATGTTAGATATATTGGGTTGAATTAAATATACTATTAAAATTAACTCACCCATTTTGCTTTATTTTTTAAAAATGGGGCTAGTAGGACATTTAAAATTATATTATTTAGGGTCTATGAGCCATGTATGAAACCCCAGTGGCAATGAGTGTGTCTCATGCAGAAATTTTGGTTTCTAATACCATTTTTCAATAAAAGGAGTCAGGGCTCCTTGCACAAGTAGCTGATTCTAGGATTGGGGCAGGAAATGTAAAAGATGGGCTGGAGTATCTTTTAGCACCAGAAAGTAAGAAAGTGCTCAAACCAAATCTACCTGGGTAGGGACATGAAAGCCAACTTAAAGGGGTCTCCACGGCCAAGGCAGGAACAGTTTTGGTGAGGAATGACTGCCATAGGCAACCAGCAGTGTTTGCCACTCTGTGTCACAACCTGGATGATGTTTGATATAAAACTTCTCTTATTGTATACATAAACATTTATTGAGCACTCATTATGTATTGCTGCTGAGAACATGATGGTGAATAAAACATTGTCCCTGCCCTCAGGAGTCATGGGGAATTAGATTCTCTGGTAGAAAGAAATGTTAGTAAGGTAAAGAGGAAAGAAAAATTCAAGAGGTGAGGAGGGTAGGGGAACATGTGTCTGAGAGGATAATTGGGGCATTCATGAGGCCTTAGGGTATATCAAACCAGGAGCAGCCCACCTGTCTTCAGCATGCTTACACAAGGTAGTCCTGAGGTGGTAATATAACTCTACTACAAAATGATGATCTGATCTTCTATGGTAACAGTAGACATTATCTTTAAACTGATTACACAGGCAAAAGTTCAATGAAAGGAGTTTTGCAGCCTTTCGTTGGTATTCAGAAAGTATGTTGTTTGTTTTTATGGGGACTACCTGGAATTCGCTTTAATGTTTCTGAGGCTGCTCTTTCTATTTCAAAAAAATTTATTTTGACCATTTGTATCATCATTGAGGAAGACAAGGTAGTGAAGATAGGTCTACAATTTGTGAATTCTTACAAAGGTTATATTGGAGCGGCAGCAGTGCAAGACGGTGGCCAACACAGGCTTAGGAGTAAAAGTCCTTCATAATTTACAATTGGAAGAACTTGAAGAAGGCCAGAAAAGAGTAGGAGACGGTGCAGTTAGCTGGGGTTTAGAAGATGATGAAGACATGACAGGAGATAGACATGGATGAGAATTGGGCCCCCCCCAAAACAATTTATGGAAACCACGTACACAGCCTTAAAACAGTGTGTACCTAAATACCCAGAGGTGCCCCCTTTGTAAGATTTGCAACAAAAATTCGTATGAATGGAGTTAATAGTTCTAATGGAGTGGTAGACCCAGAAGCCATATTAGTGCTAGCAATATAGCAGAATTTATATAGCATTAAAATTGTCCTGCAACAGCTTTGGTGCCTGATGATGTCTAAAGAAAATATGAAACTCCTTCAGTCACATGAAGGACAGTGTTATAGCAATTACTCAAAAAGAAAAACCAGGCTGGGTGTGCTGGTTCATGCCTATAATCCCAGCACTCTGGGATACTGAGGTGGGTGGACTGCCTGAGCTCACAGGTTCAAGAGCAGCCTGAGCACCAGTGAGACCCCACCTCTAAAAATAGCCAGGTATTGTGGTGGGCGCCTGCAGTTCCAGCTACTTGGGAGGCTGAGGCAAGAGGATTGCTGGAGCCCAAGAGTTTGAGGTTGCTGTGAGCTATGATGCCATGGCACTCTACCACAGGCAATAAAGTGAGACTCTGTCTCAAAAAGGAAAACAAACAAACCACAGGCCCTTCCCCTTAATTTGATTTAAGCAGTCGTCAGTTTCCAGAATGGTAATTTTCTAGATATGTCTGGTAGAGCTCAAAGTTATGGAAAGGAAGCTCCCATTCAAAGGCAATTTTATCTTAAATTACTGTAAATAATACAAATTTTTTGTCCTTTTTTTTTTTTTTTTAGAGACAGAGTCTCACTTTGTTGCTCTCAGTAGAGTGCTGTGGTGTCACAGCTCGGAGCAACCTCCAGCTCTTGGGCTTAGGCGATTCTCTTGCCTCAGCCTCCTGAGTAGCCGGGACTACAGGAGCCTGCCACAATGCCTGGCTGTTTTTTTGTTGCATTTTGGCTGGGGCTGGGTTTGAACCTGTCACCCTCGGTATATGGCGCTCTGCTCACTGAGCCACAGACGCTGCCCATTTTTTGTCCATTTGAAATATATGTAAAAGTTGTGCTTATAGGGTGGGGCCACACCTACGGTATCTTGGAATGGATACAGGCAAAACTTACTAAAGGCAGAATACAAATGTCTACATACAATAACTAGGAAAATGCCATGAAGGCTGCGTTGAACAGTTTGATGGGAATGTTTCAGATTGTACATGCAACCAGCACATTGTACCCCTTGATTGCACTAATGTACACAGCTATGATTTAACAATAAAAAAAAAAAAGTTGTCCTATAACAAATCATCCTATCAATGTAACCACTGTCCACATAGTAGTACTTCTGGGATCAAGAAAGTATATTTAAATTGCTTCCACTGGCGGGCACATCTAACTCAGTTGTGAAAAGACATCACAAATCATCTTGCTTCTGCTGACATGGCCCAGGCTCTCCGCCTTCTCTCCTTTCTTCCTCCCCTACCTTCTTTCTTCTTTGCCACAGCCCTCAGCTTAGGGATTGTAAGAGAAGGTGAGAAGGTTTCAGGTTACAGCCTGTGGGACTATGACTTGGTGTGTGGGGTGCTTTGCCTGCACCCCTGGTCTCTTTACGTCTTAAATGGTATGCCCCTCTCCAAGCCTTTTCCCCCTCCCCACTCTTCTTCACCCTCACCCTTGGCAAAGCATAGATTATAACCCCTTCACTCCCATCGGAGATTGATCTTCAGTGAGAAATTCAAGGTTTATGTCATATCTTCTCCCCACCTTTATCCAGGCGTGCTGCTTTCCCCTCCCTCCTCCTCAACTCCACCTTAGCACATCACCACCCGACACTTTGCATGACACTTCCTTGCTTTGGCCAGAAGCCATCAAGTAAGGTTGGAAGAGTCTCTGACTGCCTTCGTTTAGTTTTGGAACCGTATTTATTCACTCCTCTGGCCTAGGAAATGAACACTGGGTCTTTAGCCCTGACAGTGGTTACATTGATGGGATGATTTGTTATAGCACAGCTTATACATATATTTCAAATGGACAAAAAAATTGTATCATTTACAGTATCTTAAGATAAATTGCCTTTGAATGGGAGCTTCCTTTCCAGAACTTTGAGCTCTACCAGGTTTTAATAAGGTGAAAAGAACAGTTACCAGTAATCCTCAGAGTCCTTGGTGGTTAAACTTGGAGAAAGCCCACGTGAAGACATTTGTAAGCACACACGATCCCTCTGAATTGTTTTCTTTTCCTGTAATTGCTTTTGTTTATAAAAATTGAAGAAGTTATAAACAGGGCTCTCCTTTGGTCACCCTTGCAACCCATCAGGGTTTAGTTTAGAATTTGACAACGGTAATAAAAAGAACCTTGAATTTGGTGCATACTTTGGTTTTGTTGCTGCTGCTTTTCACGATCCTCAGCAGGGATCCAGAAAGAACTGGGCCCGCATAGCTGATCCCTGTAATTGGCGGGCTTGACTTCCGACCAAATTGCTGGGTTCTACTTTCTGTTCAGGACCACTAAATGCTAAAATGTGGATGTGTACCAAAATAAAAGCAATTCCCTGTGTTAAAAAAAAAAAAAAGAGAGAGAGAAGAAAATGAAAAAGAAAATTTGTATCGACAGCTACATACACAGGATTAGAAAGAAATATGACAAAATGCTAACAGATTATGCTGTGATTTATTTTTCTACTTCTAAAAATTTCTGCAATATATTTTTACTAGGATAAATGAACATTATAAGCTTAAAAAAAAAAGATATTTGTTGTGGCAACCCTCAAAGAAAACTTCTAGACTTGCCATACAACTATATTGACCTCTGTATTTGCCAGAACAATACTGCTGTTTTCCCCTCGTGGGACACTGTACTTCAGTTTATAAGATTGGATTGAAGGCACAGGGGAAGTACTCTTGAAATAACAGAAGATGCTTATTTCCGCCTGCATATTCTGCCAACATTTAGGAAACACTGCCACCAGGTGGATAGTAGGAACTTAGCTCTGGACCCTTGATGTAAATGTAGCCTTCCTGTTGCCTTTCTGTTCACACAGAAAGTCAGAGTAGATGGAGCAAAGTGGGTATATGTGTGTGTTTGGGGACATGATAGGGGCTTGGGTTGATCCGTGGTGGCAAACTCAGAAAGTTGCTCGTGTATGTTTGAGCAAACAAGAAAGATTAAATCCAAACAGGGCAGCCCAAGTAGAAATCTTGGAGAGACTGAACTGTACATCTAGCATCTAGCACCCTGAGAAATGCATTAGGATCTATCCTCAGGAAATAACCATGGATGTGCTAAGATTTAATATTAATGTTGTAAAGACCTAACACTGGTGTTTATCATGGTAGGTTTTTTTTTTTTTGGACAGGGTTTCTCGCTGTTGTCTAGGCTGGAGTGCAATGGCACAATCATAGCTCACCTGTAAACTCAAGCTCTGGGGCTCAAGTGATCCTCCTGTTTCAGTCTCCTGAGTTGCTGAGACAACAGAAGCCTACCACTATGCCCACCTAATTTTTACAATTTTTGTGGAGACAAGGTCTTCCTATGTTGCCCCAGCTGGTTTTGAGCTCCTGGGCTAGGGCAGTCCTCCTAGGTATGCCTCTCAAAGTGCTGTGATCATAGGCACTACCACATTCAGCCTTCATGGTGGGTTTTTTTAAAAAACTATAACAAAAACTAGAATATAAGTAATTGGTGATTAAGAATTCATTGAATACATAATGATAATACATCTGTACACATAACTACTCCTTGGCCATTAAAGCAATATTTAAAAATGTGTAATGAAGCCTGGGCAGTGGCTTATGCCTCTAATCCCAGTGGTTGGGAGGTGGAGGTGAGAAGATCATTTGAGCCCAAGAGTCCAAGAGTTGGAGGCTGCAATGAGCTGTGATTGTGCCATCCTGGGCAATGGAGTGGGACTCTGTCTCGATAAAAAAGAAAGAAAGAAAGTGCAGTGATAGGGAATGATGCTTATGATATACTTTTGAGTGAAAATGTGGATAAAAAGTAACATATACCACACACAGCTAAAAAAACAAGGGTATGTATAAAATTATTAATAATAACCAATAATAATGAACATATATTCAAGTGCTCGCTATGTGCCAGGCAAATTAAAATAGCTATTTTGGACCTGCCCTCTATTCTCGTCTCCAATTTAGTCCTCCTAGTGTTTCTCTCTGTTTTCACTCCTAGCCTGTCTCTGGCCCGAGACCCTTTTGAGAGTCTGGACAAGCATACGGACTCCAGAGGACATTTTAAAATAAAAAACACAAAGTATCACATAAGAAATCAATTACATTGAAATACAGTGGTTAAAGTATCTAAAACTCAAATCTGTGCTAGTTTAATAAATATATACCCACAAATACTTCCTTATTAATGCCTTAAAAATATCAAGACATAGTAAGTTAAACAGTTTCTAACTAGAGATACTCATAAATGGTATTTTCAGATAATTACAACTATTGTGTATAAAAATATTTGTGATTTCTATTGATGACAAAATCACAGAACTGCTAAGTATTAGTGTGTTTTGTTGTCCCAATTCATGGTTGAAATAAATGTTTAACAGCAGTTAAAGTTTAGAAAAAATGAAGATGTATTTTTTCCCTATCCTTGGGATGTAGATTAAAAATTCCTGTTCTCCAGTGTATTATTCAGCCAAGTGTCATTGATACCGGAATTTCAGGTTCTTGGTCTCGGGGATAGGAAGAATGAATTGATGGACCACAGGATCATTGCTAAGTTAGGATTTATTTATAGAAACAAAACTTACAACTACAAAAACCAAACCTCCTGGCAGAGAGAACCCAGGAGGGGAACAAGCTCTCCTGTTCCCTCTTCAAGGTCTGTCTTTGGGCTCTCTGCTCAGGGGTTTATATAGTGGCAGGGGGGGTTGTTCTTCTAGGGTGTGAGTCCTGTCAGTTACAGCCAGCTGTCCAATGAACTCTCAGGCCTTGGAAACTGACAGGAAATCCACCAGTTAGAAGTGCAGTGGAGGAGACAGCAAGGTGCCATCCATGAAACTGACCAGTCAGAAGTGCATGTGGAGGAGACAGCAGGGCGCCAGCATCTCCCCCCAGGTGTCCCGCCCTTGCAGCAAGCTGGTTCCTCCATCCGCAGGAGCATCAACACCTCCAGGGCTAAGGCAGCAGGTCATGGTGCTGCCTTGTCCCCCATCAATTCTCCCTCTCCAAGTGGAAACTCTAACTGCTGTTAGGGAAAAGGGTGAAGACTCAATCTAACTGCTTCCTGCTGAATCGGGCAATGATTCAGGGGTTTTTCCGGAGAGAGAGTGATACGGGGGTTCAGGTCTTGGATTGGAACCATCTTTACTGTGTGTGGCCTGATGACATTTCTGGACAATACAAATCTGATTAGTATAATCAGTAAAAAGCAAAGGTAGGGCAGTGTCAGATTAGAAGCACAAAGCTAGTGATGCTAAAAGAAAACTATATTAACATTTTTCTTGTTGTTTTTTAAATAATAACTTCAAACTTTTCTTTGGCTCACAAGTGTAGGTGGACTGTGGCTGGCTCTCTTCATAGTCTGCTTCCGTAGAAGGCGGAGGGTTCCAGGATTTTACTCGTGAATGATGTATCCAGGAATCCACTCCCATAACTTTAACAGCTGTAGAGGAAGACAAGATAACAGAAAAGGGACCTTCCCAAGTTGGGGTTAGGGAAGGTGAATTAGAGGGAAGAATTTTGATCATGACTAGATCTCCAGGAGAGAAAAGCTCCTTCAGTGTTGAATGTGAGAATGTAGTTGGGAGGTTTTTAAGGATTTGTTGAAATTTAGCTAAAGAAGTGACATGTTTTACTAATTCTGTAGTCTCCAGATCTAGTAATAAATCATTAGTTAAAAAGGGTCTTCCATATAATAATTCGAATGGGCTACAACTGAGCTTCTGAGGTAAATTCCTTATTCTAAGGAGAACAATGGAAACTATTTTAGTCCAAGGGAGATGAGTTTCTTGAGTTAGCTTTCGTAACTGTCCTTTGATTTTATCATTCATTTTCTCCACCTTCCCAGAGGATTGGAGCCTCCAAGAGCAGTGCAGGTGATATTTTATGCCCAGAGCTTTAGATATCCCTTGTGTTACTGTTGCCTTGAAGGCCAGCCCATTATCACTTTGCAAACTCTGAGGGAGTCCAAACCTGGGGATAATCTCATGTACTAAAGCCTTTACCACTTCCTGGGCCTTTTCTGTTCTACAAGGGAATGCTTCAACCCAATTAGTAAAAGTATCCACAAATACCAGTAAATATTGTATGCCATGTACTTTAGGGAGGTGAGTGAAATCCATTTGCCAATCTTCACCTGGATATCTACCGTGTCTCTGTATACCTGGGGGAGCTAGACAGTGATTTAAAGGATTCCAGGGCTAGAGAGAAGTATAGAAAAGGTTGCTCCAGTGTCCAGAAGAAATTCTATCTCCTGCACCTCCACTATAAAGTGAACCCAGGGCTCTTGAGGGGTGATGACACAAGCTGGAACCATGAGATGCCCCGGGCACCCGGGCACCCTCAGTCCAGTTTGGGTGTGGATGGGATCACCGTCCCAGGAGGCCTTTGCCTCTGGGGACAGGCCACCCTCCAATGGTCACCCTTACATTCTGGACAGGGGCCAGGTGGCTTGCCCAGCCGGTGGTACTGCTGGGGACAGTCCTTTCTGAAGTGACCAACCTGACCACATTGGAAGCACTTATCCCTAGCACCTCTGGCTTTCCCCTGCCCCTAGAAGGTGCTCGTTTGTTGGAGTGCCATTATTAGAGCCGTCATTCTTTTTTGATCCCTTATCTCTTTTTCCTCCTTTTTCTCCTGATCTCAGTTATAAAAGACCATAGTGGCTGTTTTAAGAAGATTCTCTAGATTATGATCTGGGCCTAGAGCCAATTTCTGGAGTTTTCTTTGAATGTCTGGAGCCGCTTGAGTAATAAATTTGTCTTTCAAAATAATTTGACTCTCTATGGAGTCAGGTGTCAATTGGGTGTGTTTTCTCATTGCCTCCCTAAGCCTCTCAAGAAAGGCTGAGGGACTCTCGTTTTGCTCCTGGCAAATAGTAGACAACTTGAAATAATTCACAGGCTTTTTCTTGGACCGACGTAAACCTTCTAGGATACATATTAGAAAATGTTTACGCCACTAATCATCTTCCTTCTCAGGGTCCCATTCAGGATCCTGAAGGGGAACTGCCTGTCTTCTTATGGGGTATCTGTCCCTGTCTCCAGGAGACATACTGCCATCAGTATTGGACATGAACCACAAATCACCCCACTTCCTAGCTTCATCCAGGACTTCACTTTTTTCATTAAAGTTTGATCTAATAGTAACATTATATCTCTCCAAGAGAGGTCAAAGCTTTGCCCTAACCCTTGGAGAACATCTATGTATTTATCGGGGTCATCAGAAAATTTTCCTAAATCAACTTTATTTTATTTTATTTTTTATTTTTTTGTGGTTTTTGGCCAGGGCTGGGTTTGAACCCACCACCTCCGGCATATGGGACCGGCACCCTACTCCTTGAGCCACAGGCGCTGCCCTAAATCAACTTTAATTTGCCTTAAATCTGCTAGAGAAAAAGGAGTGTATACTCGCGCACTTCCCCTTTCACCACTTGCAATCTCAACCAAGGGACACAAAGAAGGATATGGTTGCCTTCTGGGGGTCCCAGTAGGACCAGTAAAAACTCTTGGGACAGTCTCCCTTCTGGGATTTTCTGAACACATGGGGAAGGAAGGTGTGGGAGAAGTAGATGGAGGGTTTGAACTAGGGAGTGATGGTGTCTCCCTTGAGAATCCGTGACCATTTGGGGAAGTTACTACAGCTAAGAGAGCAGAATCTATCTGACAGGTCTTACACAGCTGGGGGTTGTCCCTGAGGGAAAAGAAAGCTTGCACATAGGGCACCTCAGATCACTTTTCTTCCTGTTTACAAAAAGCATCTAGCTGAAAAATGGTGTCATAATTAAGAGTACCCTCTGGGGGCCATTGTTCACCAGTGGAGAGTTGATACTGAGGCCAGGTCTGGGTGCAGAAGAAAACCATATATTCTTGTTTCAGCGTCTGGGGATCAAACATGTCCCAGTGCTCCAGAACACAGCCCAGCGGACAGAGAATCCCACCCCGTATTCCTGAGTCATCAGAGCATACTCTGACCAACCGAAGAAGCCTTCCGACCAAACAAAAGGAAGCGTCCTTCCAGTCCTTGGGAAAGAGTACCTGAGGAGAGTGGCCTCTGCAGCCCTGTGCTTGTCTGGAATTAGCCACTCTTACCAGTGTAGCGCTTAGTGCCCGCTGGTTCTCCTGTGCTTAGAACGTGCCGGCAGCACAGCTCTGAGAAATCAGGTATCAGGGAGCCTCGGTCCCACCGATGTTTATATTCTGCCCTTTCTGCCCCTTCCCCCGACTAGCCTCGGAGTATCAATCAAAGTGGGGATGAGCCCCATCCTGGAGAAAATGGCTGTGTGATGTTTGCACATTTAACTCTAAAGAATCTGTAGAAGCTTTTTCTAAACTCCCTGTAACAAAAAGGAAAGTAGGCTTTCCAGCATGAGCACGTCTTGGTGTTAAATGCTATGCTTTTCTAATTTCCCTTTCTTTCTCAAAGGTTAGCAAGGCAACAATAAATTAGGGTTCAGTTGAGAGACCCTGTGAAACTTGTTGTATTACAATTAGTTGCACTTAGCCGAGGTCCTAGACAAACCTAGAATTATCTTAAATTTCCCCACACTGGAAGAAATTAAATACCCAGGGTCATCCTCGTCGCTCTTCTTTATGTTCAAAAGACTGAGCAGTAGCCAAAGTTCAGGGCAAGTGCCACCTTGGGGAGTCATCCTGGGCTTCCCTTCACAGGCCTCTGCTTGCCCAAACTGTGGAGGGGAGTCATGTCGCCTCTTGTTTGGGACTGACTTCTCTTTAACAAGGTCAGCCCTTGTGTTTTTAGTGACATAAAAACACTAATGAACAGTAAAAACTCTCAACTCACCTACAGCATTTGAAACCCCCTTAAAACATCTAATACACACTTCTAAAAAAAGCCAGAATACACGTACAACATAACTAAATATATAAACAATTCTTACCTACATTCAAACAAAGCATATTTACTATTAAGGAGAGGGAGAAAACAAGAAGAGGTCTACAGAAATAAATAGTACAAGTTTGGGACCATGGAAGAGAAGAGAAGATAGGAAAAGCTGGGAGAGCACAAGTTTTCGAAGGCCCTCCCAAGTCCTGGGGTCAGAACCATTGCTGGGGATCCCAGGGCCTCTGGGTGCTACCTTCTTACTCGGCTCTCAACCAGGGAAAAGAAATAAACAGAGAATAGGGTCAGCATTCTTTCAACACACCCTTTGGCCTTCTTTCGGAAGCTAAGAAGAATGAGAAAGTTTGCTCCTCAACAGCCTCTTGCCTGTGACCTGGAGGTCAACCTCTACACTATGCACAGTTACATGCTGGGGGGCATTGAATTTATTAATCTCCAGTAGGATAGCTATAGAGAAAAACAGGATAGAGGTAAGCGGTCCCATTACTTACCACAGATCTCTTCTTCCCGACCGGGTATGGGCTGGGATGTTGTCTTCTCTCCTGGCTGGCTGGCCAAATATGATACCGGAATTTCTTGGTCTGGGGATAGGAAGAATGAATCACGGACCACAGGATCAGTGCTAAGTCAGGATTTGTTTACAGAAACAAAACTTACAACAAGTACAAAAACCAAACCTCCTGGCAGAGAGAACCCAGGAGGGGAACAAGCTCTCCTGCTCCCTCTTCCAGGTCTGTCTTTGGGCTCTCTGCTCAGGGGTTTATATAGTGGCAGGGGGGTTGTTCTTCTAGGGTGTGAGTCCTGTCAGTTACAGCCAGCTGTCCAATGAACTCTCAGGCCTTGGAAACTGACAGGAAATCCACCAGTCAGAAGTGCACGTGGAGGAGACAGCATGGCACCAGCATCTCCCCTGCAGGTGTCCGGCCCTTGCAGCAAGCTGGTTTCTGTTCCTCTGTCCCCAGGAGCATCAACACCTCCAGGGCTAAGGCAGCAGGTCATGGTGCTGCCTTGTCCTGCATTATCATCATGCCATTCTTTTTTCAAACTCCGTAAATGTCTTTCCATCTCACTTAAAAGTTAAAATCCTTACCCAGGAAGATATGGCCTGAAGTTCCCTTCTGATTTTACTTCCTGCCGTTTTCTTACCACTCCCCCTCTCACACTCTGCCACCCAGAACACTGGCTTCCATCCGGTTCTTTGGACACAAGCCAACCACAGCCCTGATGCAGGGCCTTGGCTCTTGCCATTATCTCTGCCAGAATATTTTCCCCTGAGGTACTGGCAGAGCTCACTCTCTTATATTTTATTAGGGGTCAACAAACATTTTTCACAAAGGGCCATATGGGCTCTTTCTTGCAACCAACCACTCAAAGCTACTGAGATAATGCAAAAGCAGCTACAGAGAAATAAAGAATAAGAAAATAGATGTGGGTATGTCTCAATACCACTTATTCTGTGGCACTGAGTTTTGAATTGCGTATAATGTTCACATCATGAAGTATTTTTCTTTTTTTTAATAATTTTTTAAATTTTCAGCACATTATTACTTTTTTTTTTTTTTTTTTTGCAGTTTTTGGCTGGGGCTGGGTTTAAACCTGCCATCTCCGGCATATGGGGCTGGTGCCCTACTCCTTTGAGCCACAGGCGTCGACCATGAAGTATTTTTCTTTAAAATTTTTTTTTATCAATCGTTCCAAAATATTAAAACCATTCTTAGTTCTCAAGCCATACAAAAACAGATGGCCAGTCAAATTTGGCCCACTGCTCATAGTTTGCTGATGCCTGCTTCATACCAGGCAGGCATTTGTTAAAATGTCTTCAGTGTGGAGAGGTCTGTAAATCTGTCCCTCCTTTTGTCTGTATTCCTTTATCTGAGTTTATTCTTCTTCATTGAATTTCTCTGGCCCTAACATATATTTTTACTTGTTTATTGTCTATATTTCTTCTAGTATGTAAATACCACAAGGCAGGGCCTTAGTGTTTCCTTTGCTGCTGTACCCCCATCAGAAGGACAGTGGTTGTCACAAAGTAAGCACTCAAATACTTGCTGAAAGAATAAATTAGTACTGGCTATCTCTGTATGAATCTACCATTTGATTCAATTTGATTGAATCAAATTTGATTAATTCAATTTGGTTAGAATTTGAATTTTTCTTAATTTGTGTTGGTCAGAACTGAAAAATATTCCCCAGGTACAGTCTGAATCAATACAGAGCAAAATAAAACAATGTTTCCTTCTTTTCTTTCTTTCCTTTTTTTTTTTTTTCCTCCCTCCCTTCCTTCTTTCCTTCCATCTTTTTGTTAGACTAGAGTTTCACTCTGTCCCCTGGGCTAGAGTGCAGGGGTGTCATCATAGCTCACTGCAATCTCGAACTCTTGGGCTCAAGCAATCCTCCTTCCTGAGCCTTCTGAGTAACTGGCTAATTCTTTTATTTTTTTTATAGAGAGGGCATCTTGCTATATTGCTGTTCTTGAACTCCTGAGCTCAAGCAATCCTTCTGCCTCCAAAGTGCTAGGATTATAGGAATGAGCCACCACAGCAGGATCAATGTTTCTTTTAAGGCAGTGTCTTTTATACACTTTTGTATAAAGTGAGTTAATTTTTGTGAGTGGTGCAAATCCTGTTTCAGTCTTTTTACGTGTGGCTACAGTCGACCCAGCACCATTTATTGAAGAGGGATTCTTTTCCCCAAGGTATATTTCTCTCTATTTTGCAACACCTACACGCAACATTTACATAGGGAAGTAAATCTCAATGAAAATTGAGCTAGAAGGGGAGATGATGGGTAAATTCAGACCTATTGGGTATGGTGCACACTGACTGGGTAAGCAGCACACTTATAACCCTGACTCAATTTGTGAAAAAAATTAAATATGTAAATAAAACACATGCATCCCTTAACATTAAAAACAAAAATCAATGTATGAATTATAGTAATAAAAAATTTAAACTTAAAAAAAAAAGAAATTAGGGCGGCGCCTGTGGCTCAAGGAGTAGGGTGCCGGTCCCATATGCCGGAGGTGGCAGGTTCAAACCTAGCCCCGGCCAAAAACCACACACACACACACACACACAAAGAAATTAAACAAAGAAAGAATAGGTGGTAACCTTACTCTGCATGTATATTTGACATTGTCATAATTTTGTAAACATTTGCCTTTTAGAGGTTCTGGTACTAGTAAACCACTAAACTAGAGCTACATAGTTCCTAGAAATAATTTTTTAAAATTTATTATTTTTTCCCAGAAATAATCTTTCTGTAAATTACAACTGTAGCAGGAAAATGGAACAACATATTTACAGATAATAAATAAAGCTAATTGAACTTGTTTTGCACATAGGTCTTTAATAAAAAAAATTTGTGAATGGCAATTCTGCTCCCAGTATTTATCACAAATGCGTAGGGTGAAGCATCAAGTTATAATTTGTTGATCATTTGTTTAAGGTTGTAAGTGATCTTTGAGTTCTCCAAGCCCCATTTACTACAAAGTATTGGTATCTGGACATTAGCCTGAGTCAGGGGTAACTCAAGAACTAGCAGGAACTTCTCAATTTACAAATCCTGAGAAAAGAAAACAAGGAAGTCTCACTGCTTCAACCAAAAATGTTTATTACGTGCTTATTTTAGTGTTGGGCATAGAAGCTAATGCTTCACGGTGCCACTAGACTACAAAGCTCACCTGCGTACTCTCAAGTGAGGAGAGCAAATAAAGTTTGTTGAATGAATGGGAGACGAAATAAGAGGCATTTGTAAAAAACAAGAACAAAGGATAAATGATGACTTGTTTACCAAACCATGAGAAACTAGGGTTACCCTAGGGTTACTAGGGTTATCCCTTGACATTTATGAGGTAAATGTAGAAGGAATAAACACAAAGTAAAATGAAAATAAAACAAAAGTGAGCAAAAACAGAATAATCCCAGTCCGAAGTTAAAAACAAAGTCCTTGCCCATCAGCACCATTGGACCTAATATTGGACACTGATCCTTATTTAAGAAAACTGGAATTAGGCATTCAAATCACATAATTTATTAAGGGAAATGATAACATTATAAAAAATATATATTGTATTTATCTGAGAAGGCTCAGTGACATGGGGACCTTTTCTGCTGATTTCATTAAAAGATAGGAGCTGGATTATATATATATATGTATTTCTTTTTTTTTTTTTTTTTTTTGAGACAGAGTCTCACTCTGGCACCCTGAGTAGAGTGCTGTGGCGTCACAGCAATCTCGTCACAGCAATCTCAAGCTCTTGGGATCACGCGATGTCTTGCTTCCATTTGTTTTTTCTTTCTATTTTTAGTAGGGATGGGGTCTTGCTTTTGCTCAGGATAGTCTTGAACTCCTGAGCTCAAACAATCCACCTGCCTCAGCCTCCCAGAGTGCTAGGATTACAGGCGTGAGCACCTGCATCTGGCCTGGATTATATCTTTATCATACATTTCTATCGAATTCGCCAAACATGCAAGGCAAAAGAGAGGTGCCATTTTTTTGAGCACTTGGTTCATAGTAAATGTTGAATAGTTGTTTCTTCGATCATTTCCATCAGCACTGTCAGTAGGCTTCATGCCTCCTTAGTGCTATAGATGTGTTAGGGAAAATGTAATAACGATTATTATTTTTACAGTTAAATTTGACCCGAAACACTTATCCAGCACTTATTCTGTGTCAGCAGTTGTCCTAGTGCTTTGTATGTGTTAATTTATTTAATTCTTACAACAACCCATGAGGTAGGTGCTATTACCAGTCCTATTTTATAGATTAGAAGGCAATTAGGTAACACAGGATCTGCCCTTGGAAAGCCGGGATCAGAGCTGATGGATTCTGTCATTAACGGCCCCTGATCCTGCTTCCTGTTGAGCTCATCTTTGTGTCCCACTTCTCTCTGCCGCACAGCCTTTTCTGTTCATTCATGGCTCCTCTGCTCTGTAGTTTGGCCTGCCCTTGTGCTCACATCAATCCCACCTTTACAAGTTCTTTTAACCATTTAACCATTTTCACCATTCAACTGAGAATCTCAGTGTCCCAATTTTACATTCACAGCTCAGAATTTAATTCTGCAACAAGAAAATTTACATAGAATACATAATGTTAATCTGAGCATGATATGTGTGTGCCATAGTCTCTTAAGTAAACAACTCCACAGACTTAAGAAAAGACCACCCTTCATTTAAAAATCTAAAATCATTATATGTTTTCTCAATATAAAAGCAATTCGTATATATTTATTGTAGAAAATTAAAAATAAATGTGCAAAAACATTAAAATTAAACTTATTAATCATTCTACCAAGTAGACATGAGACTATTTATGTAACTCCTGGATCTTTTCTTTGTATAGACACATGTAGGGTTTGTTTTTTAATTCACAAAAAATGGCTCTTTTTTTTTTTAAATTGAGGTGAAATTCACATAACATAAAATTAATCATTTGAAAGTGAACAATTCAGGGACATACAGTATATTCACAATGTTGTGCCACCATCGTGTCTCCCTAGTTCCAAGACATTTTCATTACTCCATACAGAGATCCCATACATACGAAGCAGTTTTTCCATTTTCCCTTCTTCCGCAATGCCTGATTATTAGTACAACTGATTTTTCTCTCAGCAACCCAAAGAAATAGCAAGTTCACTTCGTTCTCTAAGTCTAGAACCAGATTAACTGTTCCTCCTTCTTTAAAATTTTATTTTGTTTGTGCACAATGCCAGGAAAATGAATCTCCTGATGCACAGATGGTCCGTTGACTATGTAGCAAGGCATGTTCAATTTAATAACTAATTTCAACTTTTGTTCTGTTCTTACCCCTTATCTCTGTCCTTGTAGCCTTCTGTTCCTACAACTACCATCTTACCCTCCCCACGGGAGGTAGATATACTATTTTGTTTTCTGAGGTATCTGAGTTCTAAAATATTTGTGACATCTTCTCTAAGTAAATTAACATAATGTACCCTCAACACAGTTAATAACTACTTTGCTTAATAAACACTTCTTGAGTTCCTACTGTGTTCCAGGCACTTTGCCAGGCTCTCGGAATTCACATACAACACACACACACACACACACACACACGCACACACACACACACACACACACACACACGACAGCTAAGAGTATCAATTAGGATTAGGAAAAACTCAAACAGAGATACAAAATTGCTGTACTTCTGCCTCAGCCAACATCTTATTTATCAGAACTTAGCCACCTGACCAAGAAGCATCCAGGTAAGCTGGGAAATGTAGTCTTTATTTCAAGTGTCTATTTCCCAGCTAAAAACTGTGGGGTCCTAATAAGAGAAAACAGATAATGTAGAAGGCAATCAGAAATTTGTCAACATCGAGACATAGTCCCCACACTCTGGACTAGTGGTTCTCAACCTTCCTAATGCTGCGACTCTTTAATACAGTTTCTCATGTTTTGGTGCCAGCAACAAAAATAATTTTATGGTTGGGGGTCACCACCACAACATGAGGAACTGTATTAAAGGGTCACAGCATTAGGAAGGTTGAGAACCACCGCTCTTGACAGGTGAGGGAAGGAATATTGTAGGAATGCATAACAGAAGAATCTAATTCACATTGTGCAAAGATTTCCAGAAATGGGGGCCTCTGATCTGAATTTTTAGGAAGAGTAGAAGTTTGATAGGCAGAGTATAGTGGTGGTGAGGATGATGGTGAGGGAGTTTCTAGAGAGGGGAAGTAACTGGGATCTAGAGGCTTAACAGATCAAAGGAATTACTAGGATTTCACTGTAGTTGGAATATATATTTAGAGGTCAGCAGTGTTGAAAGACATAATTGGGGGGTGGTGCCTGTGGCTCAGTGAGTAGGGCACCAGCCCCATATGCCAAGGGTTGCGGGTTCAAACCCAGCCCCAGCCAAACTGCAACAACAACAACAAAAATAAATAAATAAATAAATAAATAAAACATTAAAAAAAAAAAGAAAGACATAATTGGAAAGGTAAGCGAGGGTCATTTCTTGTCATAACTGGTTTACTCTATATAATAATTATTCAAATGACAAACTGTTTTTAGAAATGAGTTCCCACTTAAGCTGTCACCTAAATTAATTTCTAAAGGCACTCATCAACCAGTGATCTGTAAGGGAATATATTTGTAGAGCATATAACTTTTCACAGTATGATCATAAATAAGTGCCTGCAAAGATATTATGATTCATTCTTCTCTACAAATCCTCTAAGATGATCCGTCTTCTCAGCTCGTTGCAACAAAAGAATCTAACTAGATGAAAACTTATCTTATTCATCTGCTTGTAAGATTCATACAGATTAATCCTTGCCCCAGAAGATGTTTAGAAATTTTCCTGTGTCTAATGCCCACATATTTGAAATAAAAGCCAAAGGCTTAAGGTATGAGTTAAATAGCTGAGAGTCTGAAGTGTAGTCACCAAGAAGACAGTAATTTAATGCCTCTAACAGAGAAAGTCATCATAGAAAATATGTGAGATTTTCCATCCTATAAGTGGCGTCTTCCCCAAAACAAAGTGAAAATAATAAATCACAGGCCATAAAGATGATCTGAGGTAGAGTTTGGGTCTGTGACATAGATTGTTTACTGAGATGGCTGATTATTCCTACTATTTGCAATGTGATTTTCTGTTCCTCTCATTGAAAGGCGGGATTTATCTCCGTAGTCCTTGAATCTGTGCTGATTCTGACTTGTTTTGACCAAGAAATGTGGTAGGGGTGACTCTGTGTGTGACCTTCAGGATTAGGCCTGAGATTGCCGTGTGAACAAGGCAGTCCTGTGGAGGACGAGAGGCTACGTGGAGGGGAGTTGAGGCACTCTGGACAACAACTAGCAGTAACTGCGAGATATGAGGCCATTTTAACCCAGGTAACCCCTCCAGTTCAAATACAGCTACGTGAGTGAGCCCAAGTGAAACTTGGGCAGAGAATCTTCCCCAACAATTCACAGAGAATAAGAAATAATAATAGTTGTTTTAAGCTCCCCTTTCAGAGTGTTTCGTTACATAGCAATAGATAACTGAAATAGGGTCTTTCCCATGCTATCTTAGATTAAAATATATTACCACTTTGGTTTATGACTCAAAAGCAATAAAGGCATTGCTACAACATTGATTTTGGGCTTAACACAATAGACTTTGCAAAATGAACTGGAAATAGGGAGGCTTCCACTGCTATCAGCTTAAAGTGTTAGACATCTATAAGAAAACTGTAAGTTCCACCCAACTAGAAGAAACATTAAAAATGGGTATTTGATCCTCAAACAAATATTATAAATGGAATAACCTGAGAAATTTCACATTTAAATCACATAGGTAGTGCATAAATAAAGAACTGATAACAGATATATCAAGGATTGGCATTTTGATACTCTAGATTTATGAGTAGAAATTCTAGTTATTTTATAGGTAAGAATAATAATGACCAAAGTACACAGCTATGATTTAATAAAAAACAAAAAACAAACAAACAAGAATAATAATGACACAAATGATGTCTCTTGATTTTTTTCTTTTTTGAAAGCCTTGCTCTGTTGCCCAGGCTAGAGTACAGTTATGTACACTCACTATAGCCTTGAACTCCTGGGCACAACTGATACATATGCCTCAGTTTCCTTAGTAGTTGGGACTAATGGTGTGTGCCACCTGAATGGCTAATAAAATTTTTAATTTTTTTTTTTTTGTAGGGACAGAGTCCTTCTATGTTGCCCAGGCTTGTCTTAAACTCCTGGCCTCAAGCAATCCTCTTGTCTCAGCCTCCCAAAGTTCTGGGATTACAGACGTGAGCCGCTGTGCCTGGCCTACTTTAACTCTTCAAGATAAAATCCTGAGTCCCTTGGTATAGTAGGTATCTTCCAAAAATGGTGCTTTATAATTCTCACTTCCTGGCACACATTGTCTTACAAAATACTATCCTGATGGGCGGAGGGAGGGTGATTGGTGGGACAACGCCTAGGGTGCCTCTTACAAGGGTACATGTGAAACTTAGTAAATGTAGAATATAAATGTCTTAACACAATAACTAAGAAAATGCCAGGAAGGCTATGTTAACCAATGTGATGAAAATATGTCAAATGGTCTATAAAACCAGTGTATGGTGCCCCATGATCGCATTAATGTACACAGCTATGAAAAAAAAAAAGAAAGAAAATACTATCCTACACTAAATTATGGTTGTCCTTTGTGTCCATTAAAATATGGCAGAAATAGGCTGCACCTGTGGCTCAAAGGAGTAGGGTGCCGGCCCCTTATGCTGGAGGTGGCGAGTTCAAACCCAGCCCCGGCCAAAAACTGCCAAAAAAAAAAAAAAAAAAAAAAGGCAGAAGTGATGGTGTGTGGCTTCTTTGGATAGATTATAAAACACATGGCAGTTTCCACCTTTGTTTCTTTCTTAGATCACTGACTCTTGGAGAAGCCAGCTGCTCTATCTTAAAGAAACTCACATGGCCCTGTGGATAGGAACATGTAGTGAGGAACTGAGCCCTCCTTCCACCTACTAGGATCAACGTGCCAGCTGTGAGAGTTTGCCATCTTCGAAGCAGGTACTTTGTCTCAGACAAGCCTTCAGATGACTGTAGCCTTGGCTCACACTTCTTTTTTAAGATAGCTTTACTGAGAATATAATTTATTTACCATAAACTTCACTAATTTCAAGTGCACAATTCAATGATTTCTATTAAACTTACTGAGCTGCTCAACCATGACCACAATCTAATTTTAGAATATTTACATCATGCGAGAAAGAAACCCCAAATCCATCAGCAGTTATTCTCAGTTCCACCTTGATCCCCAGACAGCCACTAATCTATCTCCTCTTGAGTATAGATTTGCTTTTTCAGAACATTTCACACCCATTAAATCATACAGTATGTGGTTTTTGTGTCTAGCTTCTTCTTCTTCTTCTTTTTTTTTTTTGGCAGTTTTGGTTTTGTTTTTTTTTGGCCAGGGCTGGGTTTGAACCCGCCACCTCCAGTATATGGGGACGGCGCCCTTCTTCTCTGAGCTACAGGTGCCGCCCTGTGTCTAGCTTCTTTTCTTTGGCATCTGGCTGACATTTTGATTACAATCATTAGACTTTGAACCAGAAGCCCCCACCTAAGCTATTACTGATTCTTGATCCATAGAAACTGTGAGATAATGAATGTTGATTGTTATTTTTGTCTAATCTGGTACACAGTAATACATAACTAGAACCCATGGGTATGTCATACCAGTGAGAGAATAAGTCCCTCTTGACCTTCAATGTGCCTTTAAACCTAAGTCTAAAGGTACAACATTTGTTACTATTAAGAACTGTGGACATGATAAATCTTGCAACTGTATCAACATGCTTTGTTAATGATACAAAACTGCCACTTTCTCTAATTTTATTTTATTATTATTATTATTTTTAGGCAGCATGTCCCCCTCAGTAGAGTGCTGTGGCGTCTAGCAGCAAACTCAAACTCTTGGGCTTAAGTGATTCTCTTGCCTCAGCTTCCCAAGTAGTCCCACCTGGGACTACAGGTGCCTGCCACAACGCCCGGCTATTTTTTTGTTGCAGTTGTCATTGTTGATTCTAGCTAACCTGGGCCGGATTTGAACTTGCGAGCCTTGATGTATGTGGCCAGTGCCCCACCCACCGAGCTACAGGTGCCTCCCTATTATTACTATTTTTTGAAACAGAGTCTCACTCTGTTGCCCTGGGTAGTGCCATGGATGTCATTGAAGTTTATAGCAACTTCAAAGTCTTGGGCTCAAGTGATCTCTTGCCTCAGCCTTCCATGTAGTTGGGACTACAGGTACCCGCCACAATGCTTGGCTAGTTTTTCTATTTTTAGTAGAAATGGGGTCCTCATACCCTCTCACTCAGGCTGATCTTGAACTCCTGAGCTCAAGCAATTCACAGGCCTTGGCCTCCCAGAGTACTAGGATTAAAGGCAAGAAGCCCCTCATCCAGCCCATTTTTCCTCATTTTAAAAAGAAAACCATTTCCAAGTCAGAAGAAAGACTCCCCATTTATTTTTAGGTCTATAAAAAAGTTTAAATGAGGGTGGCGCCTGTGGCCCAGTGAGTAGGGCGCCAGCCCCATATACCGAGGGTAGCGGGTTCAAACCCGTCCTTGGCCAAACTGCAACCAAAAAATAGCCGGGCGTTGTGGCGGGCGCCTGTAGTCCCAGCTACTCAGGAGGCTGAGGCAAGAGAATCGCGTAAGCCCAAAAAGCTGGAGGTTGCTGTGAGCCGTGTGACATCATGGCACTCTACCCAGGGTGGTAAAGTGAGACTCTGTCTCTACAAAAAAGAAAAAAAGTTTGAACGAACAAGAAAGAAATGAAATTGTGGACAGTCAGAAATGTGGTCCATCTGTCCTGTTGGTCTATTAAAGAGACCTGCCCTATTAATAAAAGGCTTAGTTGTAATTCTAGGAGACTTAATTAGCAAGTTGAAACTTTCAAAACCAGCTATTAAGAAGTCATTTAAAGGATTCATGAAGGAAGAAGAGAGGAAGAACAGGTGGTTTCACACTTTAGATTTGGAGTTTGATACTGAGAAGAAGGAAGAAGAGCTTTTCAATTTCACAACTGTGTGAGAAGGGTCAAAACTTCGTGGAATGCTGTAAAACAAAAGCCATGTGTGAAATGGTTTAAATAATGTGGAATTAGTAATGTTCTTGACAATGATTGTTGGCTGATGATGATTTTGACTCAGCTTCTAATTCAAAGATTAAGCAAATTTGTTTAGAATCTACTGGAGTAGCAACAGTTATCAGACTTTAAAAATATTCCAAATTTTGAGAGTAAAAATTAAAATCTTTATGACACTTAGAAACATTGTTCACTTCTTGTTATGGTTATTTTTGCCAAAACATTAGTCACTATAACTCCTCTTCCATTGTTATTTTATTCAGTATACAGTATAACTTGGGTAAGTTGACCACTTAAGGGACTAACTGGTCAACATACAGAGGTGTTTCAACATAAGGAACCAGGTCTACTGTACTGATATGTATATGTGGTGCATGTCTGGTCTATGAAAATTAGGTCAATTTAAGGAGGTGGTAAACTATGGAAGATCTACTGTATATTAATGTTTGGTAAAATATTTGCCTTTATGTATGAACGTAAAACTGGAATTTCTTCAAATTTATTACTTTGTTATAAGATTTGTTCCTGTTTTTACTGAAATGTTTGTTGACATAAATTAAACCTTTATGTAAATGGATTTATCTCAATGTATTATATTTAATCTCTTGCTTTATACATTTTTTTCTGATACATTCTGTGTCTACATGTACAATATAGGAATTTTCTTAAATTTATTTGATACTGTGACATGTTTTTTAGTTGCTAGTACCAAGATGGAGCATTAGTAATTGCCTTCATGGCTTTTTATGCATAGCATGGGACTTCATTTACTGATCATTTTCATTTTGTTTTATTGTTTGCTATATTTTCAGTATATTAATAAGCTATGTAGCTTAGGAGCTTTATTCATGATCAGTGGCACATAATTAAATATACAGAACCATTGATGTCCTAGAACTCAGTATACTATACAAAGTTTATTGTAGTTACATGAACATGTAATACTTCCCTCCATAAAACCACTGTAAAAGCATTTAAACACATTCACAAATAATGAAAAGTACTTTTTTATCCCTTACATTTTTCTTGAAAAATTGGATGCTCTTGTTCACATTAATATGTTATATGTTGTGCTTGCTTCAGCAGCGCATTTACAAATCTTACACATCACCAAATAAAGTATTATGATTCAAGTACGAGTGACCGATCCTGCCTTGAAACATCTAAGGCTCTACTGAAGGAAATGGACTTACAGTGCTATGGCTTACCTGATACGTGCATTTTACAGAATGGGATGGTGAAGGAAATTTTACCAAATAGGTGACTTCTGAGCTAAACTATGGTTTTTCAGGGCAACAAGGGGAGGAAGAGCTTTCCAGACAGAGCAAAAAGCATAAGTAAAGGCAAGGAAGTACAAAAGAAGATAGCATGCTCTGGGAACAGGATTAGTTTAGTGGCGCTGGAGCCTAGTGAGCGTAAGGAAACAGGCTGAGATAAGGAAGGAAGATTAAACAGAAACCATATTGGTCTGGGTTGTCAGCCAAGCTAAGGGGTTTGGACTTTAAACTATGTGGAGTGGAGAGCTACTACAGGATTTTATGCAGATGAATTTTTCCGTTAAAAAAGCTTCTCTTGGACAGGCGTGGTGACCGTGCCACTTTGGGAGGTGAAGGTGGGAGGATCCCTTGAGGCCAGAAGTTCTAGAGAAGCCTGAGCAAAATTGAGACCTCATCTCTACTAAAATTAGAAAAATTAACTGGGTTTTGTGGTGGGTCCTTATAGTACCAGGAGGAGGCAGGAGGTTTGCTTAAGCCCAGGAGTATGAGGTTGTAGTGAGGTATGATGAAACCACTGCACTCTAGCTGGGGCAACAGAGCAAGATCCTGTCTCAAAAAAAAAAAAAAAACAAAAAAAAAAGTTTCTCTGGCTGCAACTGCAAGGAATACATTAGAGATAGAGAACAAAGAGATGGAAGGCAATCAAACCGTTTAGAAGGCTATTATGGTAGTTAAATGAGAAATGATAAGATCTGCAATGATGTAAATGGCAGTGGAGTTGATGAGGGGCATGCATTAGGGAACTTGATATGGAGGAGAGGGAGAGGGAGAGAAATTTCTAGTTGGGTGACTGAGGGAATAGGTATGCCACTAAATGAGAAGGGAAAGGAAAGCGCCTTAGGTTATTGGGAATTATCTTTGATTCCTCCTGCTCCTATGCACAAAACAGATTACCATCTCCTGCCATTTCTTTATTTTTTGCCTCCAATCTCCCTCACTCTTCACTTATGCTTCAAAGTGCTACAAAGTGATTTTCCTAAAGCAGCTCTGATAATACAAATTTCTGATTAGAAACATTTGAAGGGCTCCCACTACCAACAGAATGAAATCGTGGCTTCCTAGTGGAGCATTGAAGACTCCATATTCTGGCAGGCCAAAAGATAAAGACTTGGATACTTCTAACTCTTGCTAGCTATTATTTCCCTTCCCCACCCTATATATCATTTGGCTCAAACATTAATCCAATCTAATCTAATCTTTGTTAATCTAATCTAACACATCCTGTCTGTTTTTGAATACAGTGGTTTTTGTCCATCTCAGTCTGTCAAAATTCTACCCAGCATTTATGTCAGGTTTTGTCTCCGTAACACTTTGCCCATTTCCTTAGTCAACACCATTCTTGCTCTTCCGTGGTGTATAGACTTTTACATTCAATCCTAACACTTTTGGCGTCTGCCTACTTTTACAGATAGTTATGTCTTCACATCCCTTCTGCTTGCCCGTGACGGGTTAAAAAATGTGCCATGAATGACCTGGAGCAGGGAATCTGATCTCTGTGCCAACAACCCAAAGTTTAGCAGACAGTCTGGAAAATCAGGCGATTCTGCGAAGCCATGACATCACCCATGAACAAAAGAGTCTAGGTCACCAGTCTCTGGGGAGGATTTTCAGCTGTCCAGAATAATCATGGCAGGAGGTGGGCGCAAAATAGTTTGTTGTCAGGAGAGTATGGCTTCTCTGACTAGTCGCAAGATGCTTGTATTGTTTATGTAAAAGAAAATATTTTATGCACTGTACTTTCACAAAGACTGGGGTGGAATTTCCTGGTGACTGGTGTCCTTGTCCTGAGGTCAGCTGCAATGACTATTACACCCTGTACTCTGGACTAGATTAAACACACAGCAAAAGAGGCGCGCGATGCCAGGCGTGGGACTTGGGGACTTGGGCGAATCCCCAGGCGCGACCTGCTCTTCGCTCTAGGCGCCCTCAGCGGCCGCGGCCCTAGAGGCTCACAGGGAACTCCCGCACGTCTGCGCGCGCAATCCCGAGCCGAAGGGTCGGCGCGGCGCGCGCAATTACCCTGGAAACCGCTACTCGCGCACGCGCAAACGCGGAGCGTGGGGAGGACCGAGCTGAGAGCGTCGCGGCGGGAGGAGGGCTTTACCCTTCCACTCCACCCTCGCTCCCCGGCAGTGGGCGCGTGCGCGCCGCCCCTGTCGCTCGGGCGGAGCGTCCCTTCCAGCACGCGCGCTCCCCCAGGCGCCCTCCTCCGCCTCACACGCACCCTTGCCCTCCTCCCGCATTTGTGCGCCGGTGCAGCAGGCAGTGGGAGCATCCGGGCATTTCCGCAGCTGAGCGGCGAGCCTGGCGGCGGCGGCTGCGGTCGAGGATCTCCAATGGCAGGGACGAGGCGGGGGGAAAGCGAGAGCGGGGCGAGGCGTTAAGCCGGAGCCGCCGCGGGGCGGGTTCCCGAGGGAGGCGGAGGGGGAAGTGTCTCTAGCGGCCGGAGGAGGGCCGGGCGCGGGACTCGTCGGCCCCTCGCGCATTCCTCTGTCCAGCCCGGGCCCCGGAGATGCATCTGCATCAGGTCCTCACCGGGGCTGTCAACCCTGGAGACAACTGCTACTCCGTGGGCAGCGTCGGGGATGTCCCTTTCACGGTGAGCGGCGGCCGGGAGCCCGACGGGGAGAGACCAGGGTTCAGACGCGGGGGCAGGGACCCCCTGTCCGGGGCCCACACCTCTCCGGGAGGCTCTGAGAGGTTGGTGGGCCCCACCCGCTGGGTTTGCAGCCTTGGGTTTAGTTTCCTCTGGGGCCATAGCGTCCTATGGCTGGTGTAGGAAATTACCAGGCAGCGGAAAGGCTTAGGAATCTACTACGCTGCCCACCCGCAGTAAACGGGTCCGGGGTGACTGGACTGGAAGGTACCTCCTAGGGCGGCCATTGGGTCTGCGGTGGTGGAAGGTGGTTACAGCTGCTGAAACCTCAGAGCGTCGGTTTCGCACCTGCTCTCGGTCATCGCCTCGGAGCGTTGGAGGCGATGCTGTGCCTTGGCTCCCTCTGCTCGTTGTGCTAGGACAGCGAGGAGCTGCTGAAGTGTGTGGCTTTAAACCTGTCCCTGTGTATCTCCTGATAAGCAGGATCTTAATTCCAGCAAGAAAATAAAAAAATTCATCTTCTGCTCCCGAAGGCTTTAGAATGGAAAGGTCAGACTAACAGTGGCCTGGAGAGCTATCTTATTTATCAGGAGGTTGCAATTTGGTAACCCTCCTAGGTAATATTTTAATCTGTTCGCGAGGTAGACTGGGTTCTACTTTTTAAACTAAGGCAATGGGAAAATATAATGACAGTGTTTTTCTTGGAGGAAAGTATATGTTAACATAACATTTTAGAATGTTTAAAGTCGAGATGAAAGAGACATGTTTCTCGAGGAGAATAGACTTACTAGTCCTTTTTGAGAATGGAATGTTCGAGCCCCAGAGCTTCTTTTACTAACAGGCAGGCTCCCATAGACTAATACAAATTCTTTTCTTAAATTTATACATGGTCTTCCTTTGAAGGAACTGTAGACAACAATAAATTAAATACCCTAATTTATTATTGATAAACATTCTGCTTGATGAAATTGGAAAATAGCATAGTGGTATGCTTTTTAGACAAGGGAGAACACTTTGATGTCTGCTTTCCAACAACATTTTTAAAACTGCAGAAAATAAAGCTTTAGCAAAACTGCAGAATCATGTAGCAATGCATTCTGGAACAATTTATTTTTTAATTTTTTAATATTAAAAATAACCCGGTAAGATTGCTTTTTGGCCCTTTTAATTTTTAAATGTACTCAACTTGGCTTTGCTCCAGTTTAGAATGATTTCTTTAAAAACAGGATTTTCCTGACTTACATTATTACACCTGTCACTATCAATGGTGTCATCTGTGTTTTGTGTACACGTGATGTAAAAGATCCATATGGAATTGAGGTTGGGCTTCAGGCGTGTGGAGAATCTTTGGGGGATAGAAGAAATTTCCCTGTCCCCACTTGTGTAGATAGAAAGTTCCCTAGGGTTAGAACACCATTTCTCCATTAAGAAACATTTGGATCCTTTGGTTATGGCATTTTCCCACTAAAATGGTGGTGGTAGTAGTTTATTGCTTCTATCTAAAGTGTAGTGTTGTCTCACTGTGGGGCTAGTATATAGAGCTGAGCAAGTTCAGGTGCAGTCTGGAAAATCCCTAGTAAGAGCTGTTAGTGCTGTGCAGGTGTGATTATGCTGTAGGCCATTTATGGCCAGATACTTAGAGTCATTTTCAAATCTTCTTACACCTCCCTGAGTCAACCTATCACCAAGTCTATCCGACTCCCTGAAGTGTCTATCAGATTTACCCCTTTTGGTGTCCTTAGTCACCACCTTATTTTAGAATCTTATTTGTATTGCTTGATATAAAAGCTTTCAAACTAGATTTCCTGACACTTATCTTTGATCACTTCAGTTCATCCCCCACACAGCTGCCAGGATAATTTTCTTCAAATACCATTTACCATATCACTCTTGGCTTAAGAATATGGAACTGTTCCTAATAGCTGTATTAGGAAATTTAAACTTGTCAAATATTCTCCTTCCGTTTTTGACTTTATATTTGATTAAATGTATTCCTCACCTTAGCCCCTCTGTTACATACTGCTCTTCTTATTCTAGCCTATATTTTCATGTTTTAACAAGAGAGTCTTTGCTTTTCATGTTTCCAAATTTGGTTCAAAATTTACCTGATTTAGGATGTCTGCCTGTGACACTTACTTTGGCCTTCTGGCAAATGCAAATACAAATCCATTTTGCACGCCATCTCATTTTAATACCTTAGTTTTGAATGCAGCGATCCAGTTAAAATCTTTCCATGAACTAGAAATGACCTTTTGTGCTGTATAAAAAATAGATTTGCCTTTAAAAAGTGAGAATAAGCTATTTTCAAGCACTTCTGGAATCAACTAACAATAACTGAATGCCCATATTTGTGTAGTACAAATAAAAATAAAAAATAAAGCTCTGCTTCATAAAGCATGCCACTAGATTTGTAGGGCAATCAAATGAACAAGTTTTGGTTCTGGGTTAGATGACTAAAAGGGGAAAAAAGCCAGAAATGGAATGAAGTTATTGTGACTTCTCGTCTGGTGAGGTTTTTTTTTTGGGGGGGGAGGGGAATCATTGAGGGTACAAAGAACCAGGTTACACAGCTTGCATTTGTTAGGTGAAGTCCCTCTTATAATTGTGTCCTGCCCCCAAAAGGTGTGTCACACACTGTGACCCCCCCCAATGCCCTCCCTCCTTCCCTCTTTCCACTCTCCCACCATGTACTAGCATCAATTGTCCTCATATCATAATTGAGTACATTGGATTCTTGCTTCTCCATTCTTGTGATGCTTTACTAAGAAGAATGTGTTTCAACTCTGTCCAGGTTAATATAAAAGATATAAAGTCACCATCTTTTTTAGTGGCTGAGTAGTATTCCATGGTATACATATACCATAGCTTGTTAAACCATTCCTGGATTGGTGGGCATTTAAGTTGTTTCCACAATTTGGCAGTTATAAATTGAGCTGCAGTAAACAGTGTAGTGCAAATGTCCTTATGATAAAATGATTTTTTCTTCTGGGTAGATGACCAATAATGGTATTGCAGGATCAAATGGGAGGTCTAGTTTGAGTTCTTTGAGGATTCTCCATACTTCCTTCCAAAAGGGTTGTATTAGTTTGCAGTCTGGTGAGCTTTTCTTGGTAGTATGTTTCCTTGTTCTCAGAGTGCCTGTCCTGAAGAATGTATGTGTATGTATGGATAGATAGGTAGAGAGGGCCTTCTGGACATAGTTGGTATAAAAGGAAAGATTGTCTTACAGATAGCCAGTGGTTCTTAGCTTATGCTGTGTTTTCAGAATAGGATAGATTATTTCAGAGCCTATGAACTGATACATTTTGTTTAAAAAATATTTTTATCTTGCTAATTGACATTGCAGTAATATAAACTGATACGTTTTGAAGAATAAAATTATTCTAAAAGGAATTTGAGTTTATGACCTCGTAATAATTGTAAAAGGTTGCTTATGTATTTCGCTGTGTATGGGGGATGATATGATTGGGCTTTGAATGACTGCTCAATGATGTCATTGTGTTCCAATTTGGGTTATATTGACATGATTATGCAGTTTATAATGGGCATTGATGTATGTAGTTTTAGTGGCAACATGTAAGCTATGATTGTTTTCACTTGTGTTTTGGTGGTTAACAGCTATTTAACCACTATTATATTGACATGATTATGCAGTTTATAATGGACAGTTCATGTATGTTGTTTTAGTGGCAACCTGTAAGCTATGATGGTTTTCACTTGTGCTTTGGTGGTTAACAGCTATTTTTTTAAACATTCAATTGTGATTTTGTATATGTCACATCTTAAAACATCGCTTTAAAAATTTAGTTGCACATATGAGTAGGTTGCATTGTTTGTGTTTGTGTTTGTAATGTCTAAGTTGCAATTGAGCTCTTGACCCGGGAGGTGTGCCATATACCCCTACATTGTACCTGATAGGTGAGAGCTTATCGCATCCCCTCCGCTCTCCCTCTTTCTTGAATTTAAATGTGTTTTTCTCTCTTGTGGGTGTGTAGTTGTTCATCTGTTAGTTTCATATTAATATTGAGTACATTGGATTCTTATTATTCAGCCATAAAGAAAGATGGAACTTCACACCTTTTGTACTTACCTAGACTATCCTCTTTGGAGAATATCTTCCTAAGAGTAACAGGAATGGAAAAAGAAAACATTACCTTTTGCTCATTTGGTTCTTCTCATTGTAAGATCTAAGTTCTAGAAATATTGTTACCCTGCAATAAGTCAGATCTTAGGTAGTCCAAGGACATGATCTACCATGTATGGGGTCTAGTATAATTTATTTCACTTCTTTGGACTTTGTTTTTATTAAGACATTTTCAACTATTTTGCTGTTTAAGACATTTATAACTACTATTTGGATGAGTGAATTTTTTTTTTCTTTTATTGAGACAGCATCTCACTCTGTCATCCTCAGTAAAGTGCAGTGGCATCATCATAGCTCACAGCAACTTCAAACTTTTAGGCTGTAGTGATCCTTTTGTCTAAGCCTCCCCAGTAGCTGGGACTACAGGCGCCCACCAGCATGCCGGTTAGTTTTTCTATTTTTAGTAGAGACAGGGTATTGCTTTTACTCAGTTTGGTCTTGAACTCTTGAGCTCAAGCAGTCTACCCACCTTAGTCTCCCAGAGTCCTAGGTGTGAGCCACTATGCCTGGCCCTAGATACGTCAATGTTTTGAGGTTTTATGCAAAGATACTGCAAATTTCTCATTATATTATTATTACTTTCCTGAAAAGTAGTAGTCCTTAGGTTTTTTACTTTTTTGTAACTCTTAAAACATTGAAATAATGATACATGATTCTTTTTTTTAATATTTTATTTATTTATTTTTTAGAGACGGAGTCTCACTTTGCTGCCCTCCATAGAGTGTCGTGGCATCACAGCTCATAGCAACCTTCAACTCCTAGGCTTAGGTGATTCTCTTGCCTCTCACCTGTAGCTGGGACTACAGGTGCCTGCCACAATGCCTGGCTATTTTTTTGTTGCAGTTTAGCTGGGGCAGGGTTCGAACCTGCCACCCTCGGTATATGGGGCCGATGCCCTACTCACTGAGCCACAGGCACCGCCCTGATACATGATTCTTAATGAAAATTTTCACCATTTGGCCATAAGGCATGCAGACTGTATTAGGCATTCAGATGTTTATGGGAAGTTGATATTATTCCAATCTGACATGAATTGAACACACTGATCAAAGTTTACAAAAATTGGTAAGTCATTTCCATTCTTATGGAATTTATAACATACTGGCAGATGAAAAATGATGTACATAATTATAAGGCAGATGGAAGAGATCTTATGTAGTTTGAGAGGATAAAAGATTTCACAGAATATTGTCATTTGGAACGACATGAACGACAGAAGCCAAGGAATGGTGTAATACAAAGGATAAATTATTGAGTGAATATTCTCTTCACAAAAGTGATTTAACCACAAGACTTCCCTTAGAATGTTGAAAAATATAATTTGCAAATAGTACCTATACTACCATTATCTGGTATTCTGACATTTCTTAATTTTGTTGTTGATTTTGTTTTTTTACTAAAGTAAGTACCATCAAAAAGTTGGTAATGAATGAAAATCGTGCATTTAAAAAGTAGGAAATAATGTTATATGACCTCTTTTTCTGGCATTTAGATATGGTTTTAAAAAATTTCTTTGTTCATATTGAGAATAGGTATATTTTAACTGTACCATAGCATAGGATGTTGGGTAATGACCACAATGGGATAGTGGAAAAACAAGTCATGCCTGACTCATTTGATTTCCTCTATGATAGAAAGTAAAGCAGTATTTAAAGGGGGGTAATAATACAGAATATCTGCAATTTGGATTTTTTGTTTGTTTGTTTTTTTAGAGACAGAGTTACCCTTTATCGCTTTATTGGTAGAGAGAGGGCTGTGGCGTCACAGCTCACAGCAACCTTCAGCTCTTGAGCTTAGGCGATTCTCTTGCCTCAGCCTCCTGAGTAGCAGAGACTACAGGTGCCCGCCACAACGCCTGGCTATTTTTTGTTGCAGTTTGGCCGGGGCCAGGTTTGAACCTGCCACCCTCAGTATATGGCACCGGTGCCCTATTCACTGAGCCACAGGTGCCACCCTGCAATTTGGATTTTATAAGGCTTTTCTAGCTTGTCAATTATTTTTTAAAATAAGTTTGGAAGCCAAATATTTTTGTAGAAATTTTAGAGTTTTCAATCTTTTCGAGTTTACAGAATGCTTTTGCATTACTATTAGTGCTCCAGAACCCTGATGCATGTTGTAACAAAATAGGACCTATTATTGAGGGAGCAAGTACAACTTACACAGGTGAAATAACTGTATTTTCTATCTCTTAAAGGTAGCTCATGTAACCCTATGAGTTGATGTAGATATGTAAAACCAGTGACCTACACTTTTTTATTCTCAAACCTTATCATTTCATGATTGCTGAGGGCTCTTTTAAAGCTCCCCACTTACAATCCTAAACAAAAAATGTGATGGTTATCTTACATCTCAGATGGAGAAGTCAGTAGGCCTAAAGGGATGGGGTGAGTAGAGCCAGGTTCCTCTAAATATCATTGTATGTGGTAATTTGGTGGGGTGATTTTAAGGGTATAAATAATAACCTTTTGAATGAGTTATTATTGGATATGTGTTCCTTTCAGTCTATTTTCTTCATTACTTCTAAAAATTGAGCCCTCTTGGGAGTAGTAACATTTAATTCATATGAAAACATTGCTTTCCTTCTATGATTTTAGGAGAAATCCATTGATTCATACTAAATCAGTTATGTTTTCCTCCTGTGATTTTAGGAGAAACCCAGGAAACTGGAGACTGTTAAGTGCATTTTGCAAGTGATCATAGACGAAAAAAACTCATAAAACTTTTGGCTTAGCATCAGTTCACAGATAGATGTAGCTTATATCGTAACTATAGGTCAAGAACAAAATGCCAAACATTTTCTTGGGAGTAATGACTTTGGTTTTGTGTTAGCACCTTCTTCATGTCATCTCTGGCCTTGACTGTATCTGTACTTGAGAGGATCTAATCAGCAGGAGGTAATTAAAGAATCATCATGTACCCTACACGGTACACATAATATCTTCCAACATTCCTTTTATGTGCATGACTAGTCAGTGTTTCCAGGAAAGGCCACGCCTACATTTATCCTGGTTGTTATAAACTGGGGGTGATGTTGTCCCTCAGGAAACATTTGGTGATGTCTGGAGATATTGCTGTAACTCAAGATGGGGTACTGGCATCTACTGATCAGTGGCCAGAGATTTTGATAAGCATCCTATAATGCATAGAACAGCCTTCCAAAATGAAGAGTTATCCAGCCACAATGTCAGTAGTGTGAAATTGTGAGAAACTCTAATTTATACCCTAGGATTCCTATCTTTCTTTCCTACTCAAAGGCGGTTTCCCCTTGCTTACTTGTAAAACTGCTTTGTCTGTTCTACTGAGAGACTTTCTTCATTTAGCTCTCCCAGATTTACATATCCAGCTATTTCTTTAAAGTCTCCAGCCTCGTAACATTTTCTTTCTCCAGCCGTCTCCAAATCAATATGGCAACTCCATTTTTTTTAATTCCCTTATAATTGATCTTTTCTATTCCATTTATATTGTATACCTAATGTTAACAAATTCTTTTTTTTTTTTATGTTAACAAATTCTATTGGCTATATCCTCAAACATACATCCAGGATCTGACTACTTCTTATCTTCTCTAGCACCCAGCTTGCCATTACCCTGGTCCAAGACACTGTCATTTCTTCCCTGGATTTGGCAGTAGGATCTTAAGTGGTCCTCCTGTCTTTAATCTAGCTGCCTCCAGTTTATTTTCAGCATAGTTGCTAGAGTGATCCTTTTAAGATATAAATCACATCTTGTTAGTCCTTGTACAGAACTTTCAAATAATGTATTTTTATTTATTTATTTGCTTTTTATTGGTGGGGAGTCATTGAGGGTACAAAGAGCCAAGTTACACTGCTTGCAGTTGCTGGATAAAGTCCCTCTAATAACAGTGTCCTACCTCCAAGAGGTGTGTCACACACCGTGGGCCCTCCTCCCTTTTTCCCTCTCTCCTTTGCCCTATTCCCTCTCCCCTCACCATGCACTAGCATCATTTGTCGTATCAGTATTGAGTACATCGGAGAATCTTGCTTCTCCATCCTTATGAGGCTTTACTAAGAAGAATGTATTTCAGCTCCGTCCAGGTTAATACAAAAGATGTAAAGTCACCATTTTTTTTAGTGGCTGAATAGTATTCCATGGTGTACATATACCACAGCTTATTATTAATTGATTCCTGGATTGGTGGGCATTTAGGTTGTTTCCACAATTTGGCACTTGTAAATTGAGCTACAGTAAATGGTCCAGTGCAAATGTTCTTATGATAAAATGATTATTTTTTTCTTCTAGGTAGATGCTCAGTAATGGGATTGCAGGATCAAATGGGAGGTCTAGTTTGAGTACTTTGAGCAGCACTTCTCAACCTGTGGGTCACAACCCCTTTTTAACAATGAAAATTACATTGCGGCATTAGTAAGGTTGAGAACCACTGACTTTGAGAATTCTCCATACTTCCTTTCAAAGGGTTGTATTAGTTTGCAGTCCCACCAGCAGTGTAAAAGAGTTCCCTTCTCTCAATGACCATGCCAGCCAGCATCTGCAGCTTTGAGACTTTGTGATGTGGGCCCATTCTCACTGGGGTTAGGTAATATCTCAGTGTGGTTTTGATATGCATTTTTCTGATAATTAGGGATGATGGGCATTTTTTCATGTTAGCCATTTGTCTGTCTTCTTTAGAGAAGGTTCTATTCATCTCATTTGCCCATTGATATAAGGGATTGTTGGCTCTATTTTTGTTTAATTTCAGTTCTCTGTAGATTATAGTTATCAAGCTTTTGTCTGATTCATAATATGCAAATATCTTTTGCCATTCTGAAGGTTTTCTGTTTGCTTTGGTTATTGTCTCGTTAGTTGTACAGAAGCTATTAATTTAATTAAGTCACATTCGCTTATTTTTGTTGTTGCAATTGCTACTGGAGTCTTCTTCATAAAGTCTTTCCTCAGGCCGATACATTCAAGTGTTTTCCCCACACTTACTTTGAGGATTTTTATTGATTCATGCCTTAAATAGACCTTTTATCCTTCTTGAATCAATTTTGGTGAGTGGAGAAAGGTCCAGTTTCAGTCTTTTACATATGGTTATCCACTTCTCCCAGCACCATTTATTGAATAGGGAGTCTTTATCCCAGTGAATGTTCTTGTTTGATTTATCAAAGATCAGGTGGCTGTAAGATTTCAATTTCATCTCATGGTTTTCTATTCAGTTCCGGGTGTCTATGTCTCTATTTTTGTTCCAATACCATGCTGTTTGATCACTTTGGCCTTGTAGTACAGCCTAAAGTCTGGCAGGTTAATGCCCCCAGCTTTGTTTTTATTACTAAGAATTGCCTTAGCTATACAGGTTTTTTTTCTGGCTCTATACAAAATGAAGAATTATTTTTTCCAAATCTTAAAAGTATGATGTTGGTATTTTTTTTTTGGCTGGGGATGGGTTTGAACCTGCCACCTCCAGCATATGGGACCGGCGCCCTACTCCTTGAGCCACAGGTGCCGCCCTGATGTTGGTATTTTAATGGGGATTGCACTGAATCTGTAGATTGCTTTGGGAAGTATAGACATTTTAACAATGTTGATTCTTCCCAGCCATGAGCATGGTATGTTCTTCCGTTTGTTAATGTCTTCTGCTATTTCTTTTCTTAGGGCATCCTAGTTTTCTTTTTTTTTTTTGTGGTTTTTTTTTTTTTTTGGCTGGGGCTGGGTTTGAACCCGCCACCTCTGGCATATGGGACCGGCGCCCTACCTGCTGAGCCACAGGCGCCGCCCCTAGTTTTCTTTATAGAGATCCTTCATCTCTTTTGTTAGGTATATTTCCAGGTATTTCATTTTCTTTGAAGCTACTGTGAAGGAAATTTTTTTTTTTTGGGATAGAGTCTCATTCTTTTGCCCTGGTTAGAGTGCCTTGGCATCATAGTTCACAGCAACCTCAAACTTCTGGGCTCAAGCGATCCTCTTGCCTCATCCTCCTTTGTAGCTTGGACTACAGTTGCCTGCCACAGTGCTTGGCTAGTTTTTCTACTTTTATTTATTTTATTTTATTTTTTATTTTTTCTATTTTTAGTAGAGATGGAGTCTCGCTCTTGCTCAGGCTAGTCTTGAACGCCTGAGCTCAAGCTGTCCACCTGCCTTGGCCTCCCAGAGTGCTAGATTACAGGCATGAGCCACTATGCCCACCCTCAAATAACTCTTTTTTAAAACCGAGAATAAAAACCCAAGTGCCTTCAATGCCCTTATTGTTATTTTTTTTAGTACTGAGAATAGAAAGAACCTGGAACAAAAAAGTATTCAGTAAGTTAGTAAATGGAAATGGCATTTAACTATGATACACAACATTCTTATGGTAAACACAGTGATCTTTTCATAGGCTATTTTTATAATACTTTTTGGTATAGGTCAGTGGCATTAAGTCATATTTAGAAAAATCTATTTTATAGGATGAGGCAGAGAGAGCTGATATAATATAATCCTGGTATATAGCTCTGCTGTCAGGTTTAATCCAAGGGTATATATTAATGTATCAAGAGGAGCTGACAGACTTTATACCCATCAGGCAGTTCTCAAATTCTCCTCAGTTATACTTTTGAAAAACTTTGATACATAACAAATTAGAGACTAATGTGACATACCTGAGGTGTAGAAATTCTGTATTTTCAGAGTTTAAGAGTTATATGTTGTGTTAGGAACTTACAGACTGGGTTTCTGAACAGAGTTTATTTTAGAGGTCTTAGAAGAATCCAAGAGCAAGGTGTCAGCAGATTTGGTTTCTCTGGAGGACTTTCTCCTTTGCTTGTACATTGTCCCCTTGCTGTGTCCTCATAGGGCCTTTCCTCTGTGTGTTTACACTCCTAGTATCTCTTCCTCTTCTTATAGGGACCCTAGTCTTAGGAGATTAGGGCCATCCCCTTATGACCTCATTTAACCGTAATTACTTCCTTAAAAGTCTTATCTCCAAATACAGACACATTGGGTGTAGAGTTTCAACTTGTGAATTTTGGGGGAATGCAGTACAGTTCATAACACATTTGAACAATCAGATGAGCTGGGCCTGTAATCGAAAATTGAGGAAAATGACAAAGACATATTATAGGATTGACATGGCTACCCTGCTTGATGGTAATTTGAATTTAGCCAAAGGAGTATTCTTGGATAGAAGCAAGATAGTCTTAAAGTAATTTTAAGAATATGTTAATACATAGACAAATGGGCCATTCAAACAGGGCTGTGATGATTTTATGCTGGATCTATGGCTATAATCAAAAGCCCAATTTGGCCGTAACTGAGATAACGCCGGAAAGGCTATGTTAACCATTGTGATAAACGTGTCAAATGGTCTATGAAGCGAGTGTATGATGCCCCATGCTCATATCAATGTATACAGTTATGATTTAATAAAAAAAAGCAAAAAACAAATAAAAGCCATAAATAATTCAGATTTTTTTTGTTTTTAAAAAATTAATGTAATATTTGTATTATAAAAAGCTTATAATTCAAGCAATGTTGAACTATAGAAAGTAAAACTGAGCGTTTCCAGTTCCCAGAAGAATTTTATGATTGTCCTTTATTCAAAAATATATGTGTGTAGGCTCAGTGCCTGTAGCTCAGTGGCTAGGGTGCTGGCCACATACACTGAGGCAGGCTGGCAGGTTCGAACCCAGCCTGGGCCAGTGAAACAACAACAACTGCAACAACAACAACAAAAATAGCTGGGCCTTGTGGTGGGCGCCTGTAGTCCTAGCTACTTGGGAGGCTGAGGCAAGAGAATCGCCTAAGCCCAAGAGTTTGAGGTTGCTGTGAGCTGTGATACCACAGTACTCTACTGAGGGTGGCAAAGTGAGACTCTGTCTCAAAAAAAAAAAAAATGTATATATATACACACACACACAGAGATATATATATATGTACCTAAGTATTTGTGCATACCTTCCAAGGTAAACTAGCTACTGCACTATTGCACTAAAGGACATGGCATGTGTTATTTGCTATAAATTAGTTACATTGGGGATCATCTGCCAAACTGATGATTTTGGCTATAAAATAACTGAATTTTAGCCTTTCTTTTTGGCAGTAATTTTTTTTGGACAGGAAGTAGGATTTATTATTGGTAGGCGCAATTGATAGGCAACACAATGTTAAGTCCTCACGAGTGGAGGGGCCGCCACTTGTCCAGGGGGCCACGATTGGGGATGTATTTGACCCCACAGCCATCTGGGATGAGTCGCTTTTCAGCCACCATGTCTTCAAATTCATCTGAGTTAAACTTCGTAAAACCCCATTTCTTGGAGATGTGAATCTTCTGACAGCCAGGGAACTTGAACTTGGCCCTGCGAAGGGCCTCAATCACATGCTCCTTGTTCTGTAGTTTGGTGTGGATGGACATGATGACTTGGCCAATGTGAACCCTGGCCACAGTGCCCTGGGGCTTTCCAAAGGCACCACGCATACCTGTCTGGAGCCTAGATTGGGGACAGCACAAGGTCTAACACATGAACATGTATTGGAAAGGAGTGTCTCCAAGGTCCCTTAGAGCAACCTATACAAGCAACAGGCTGCATACACTACTGAGGAGGCTGCTGTTTGCAGCCACTGCACGCCGGGTCCCCATGAGGAAAGGAGCATGGTCGGCTTAATTAGCTGCAGTTTTTGGCAGTATTTAATAATACCATCTGTATGTGTTTGATGCATAGAAAATAAGGCAATTTTTTAAACTGGTAGGATTAATATTTATCTTGTATGAGTATGTTAAATTGGTACATGAACTCAACTGTTTTATAATTTAAATCTACCCTAATACCTCTTTATAGTGAGGAAATTAATACTCTTGAGAGATTATATGATTTAATGAAGGATAAATAGCTAGAACTGTGGCAGAGTTCATACTGGAACCCAATGCTACTAGTCCTCATTTCCTTGTTTAAAATTTAAAAAGTAACATATGCCCTTGTAGAAAAAAATGCGGAAGAAAGATAAAATCATTTATGATGGTGTAATGTAAAGGTAACCCTAGTTACCATTTTGGTAAGTTGAACCAGGGCCTCATGGAAGAAGCTTATTATTACTGATTAGAGAATGTTTACCTGCATTTTTTTCCCTTGAATGAATTTTGGGTATTTTTCTATGAATTTAATCTATTTTATGTAGATTTTTGAATTTATTAGTATATACTTGTTTACAGCAATGCTTTAATATCTTTTAAAGTCTACAGAATTGAGGCTGGGTGTGGTGGCTCTCCTCTGTAATCCTAGCCCTCTGGGAACCCGAGGTGGGTGAATTGCCTGAGCTTACAAATTGGAGACCAGCCTGAGCCAGAGTGAGACCTTGTTTCTAAAAATAGCCGGACACTGTGGTGGGCACCTGTAGTCCCAGCTACTTGGGAGGCTGAGGCAAGAGAATTGCTTAAGCCCAGGAATTTGAGGTTGCTGTGAGCTGTGACACCAAGGCACTCTACCCAGAGTGACTAAGTGAGACTCTCAAAAAAAAAAAAAAAAATGCAGCATTTGTATTGCTGCTTTTCTCATCACTGCCAGTAGTTATTTGTGCCTTCTCTTTTTTTCTTCAACAGAAGTTTATCAATTTTATTAATCTTCAAAGAACTACTTTTAGCTTTATTTTCTCTATATTTTCCATTTTTATGATTTTTGTTCTTCCTTTCTTCTATATTATTTTGGTTAATTTTAGATTCCCCCAACTAGTTGAGATAAATGCTGAGCTCATTTCAGTCTTTCTTTCTAATATATGTATTTAAGAATGTAAGTTTTCCTTCAAGATCTACATTGTCTGCATTCTACATAGCCTGGCACACAAAACCTGGCAGACACCTGTAGTCCCCGCTACTTGGGTGACTGAGGCAGGAGAATCGCTTGAATTCAGGCGTTTGATGTTGCTGTGAGCTGGGCTGACATTATGGCACTCTAGCCTGGGTGACAGAGTGAGACTCTGTCTTAAAAAAAAAGAAAAAGGAAAAGAACTGTATTTCTAAACTTTTAAATCTATGGGACTTGTAAAATTGTAATTCTGGCAAGAGGATCACTTGAACCCAAGAGTTTGAGGTTGCTGTGAGCTATGATGCCACAGCACTCTACCCAGGGCAACTAAGTGAGACTCTTGTCTCAAAAAAAAAAAAAAGTTATAATTTTGTTTACTAATTTCTCACATCACTGTATTGTGTGCAAACAGCATATAATATATACTTATAATCTTTTTTAAGTTGAAATTTCAGTTGGTTGATTTTTATAAATTTTCCATTGTGCTTAAATAAAATATATCTTTAATTGTTAATTGTGTTTTGCATATGTCTTTTAAGTCATGTTAATCATGTTGTTTAAATATTATAAAACTTTATTACTTTTCTGTTTGCTTATTCATTTTTTTTACTGAGATGTGTGTTGATGTCTACTATGACTATGAATTTATCCTGGTAGGAATATTTTTATTTATTTGTACTTAGCATTTAAAAGTGTATTTTCCTGGTGAATTGACCTGTTTATCATTAAGAAGTAATCTCCCTCCCACCCCACCCCCTTCTCATTTCTTGCAGTGCTTTCTGTAGTTTACCTTATCTGGCATTAATATAGCTTTATCAGCTTTCTTTTGGTTAGCATTTGTGCATTTTATCTTTTTTTATCCTCTTACTTTCAACTTTCCTGCATAGTTATGTTTAAGATCTTTGTTTTAAACAGTCATATGTTGCTTAATGACTGGGATACATTCCAAGAAATGCATTCTTAGGTGATTTCTTTCTTTTCTTTTCTTCTTCTTCTTCTTTTTTTTTTTTTTGAGACAAAGTCTCACTTACTTTGTAGAGTATCATGGTGTCTTACCTCACAGCAACCTCAAACTCCTGGGCTTAAGCAATTCCCTTGCCTCAGCCTCTCAGTAGCTGGGACTACAGGTGCCTGCCACAACACTTGACTATTTTCTCTCTCTGGCTCAGGCTGGTCTTGAATCTGTGAGTTCAGGCAATCCACCTGCCTCAGCCTCGCAAGTGCTGGGATTACAGGTGTGAGCCACCTTGCCCGGTCCCTTGTTAGGTGATTTTCTTGTGTGAACATCATGGACTGTACTTACTCAAACCCAGATGTTATACAGCCTGGTGCATCTAGACTAAAAACCTGTGTAGTATGTTACTGTACTGAATACTGTAGGCACTTGTAACACATGGTAAGTATTTGTGTATCTAAACATACTTAAGCATAGAGAAAATATAGTTAGAGAATACAGTATTATAATCTTAAGGGACCACCACTGTATATGTGATCCTTTATAGGTAGCTAATGACCATATAACATAGTTGGATTTTTAAAAGTCCAGCCTAACAATTTTTGTGTCAGTTAGAACTTTTGGTTCATGTATATTTAATATAATTACCGACATGTTTAATTACTGTGATTAAGTTTTGAAAATAGAATCAGCTTTATATTACTGGTATAAACTTTACTTGGTTGTGCTATATATGTTTTTATTTGTGGCTGGATATTTTGTTGAGCATTTTTGCATCTATATATTTTTCTCTTGTATTATTTTCTGTCTGGTCTTGGTTTTGATACTATCGTAATGCTAGTTTCATAAAATGACTTTGGATGTATTTTATCCTCTTCTATTTTCTGTCAGGATCATGTGGAATTGGTATCATTTTTTCTTTAAATCTTAAGTAGAATTTGCCAATGAAACCATCTGGGCCATCACTTTCCTTTTACAGAGGTTTTTAACTATACATTTGATTTTTTTAATAGTTAAAGGACTACTTTGGTAATATGTTACATCTTGGGTATGTTTTTGTAGTTTCTGGTTTGAGAGGAATTAGTCTTTTTATCCATTTTGTTTTTATAGATTTATGTGCATAGACTTGTTTATGGTTCTTTTTCTTTTCTATTTTCTTGAGACAGAGTCTCACTCTGTCACCCTGGCTAGAGTGCTGTGGCATCATACTTCACAGCAACCTCAGACTCCTGGACTCAAGCAGTTGATTCTCTTGTCTCAGCCTCCCGAGTAGCTGGGACTACAGGCACCCAACACAGCATCCAGTTAGTTTTTCTATTTTTAGTAGAGACAGGGTCTTGCTCTTATTCAAGCTGGTCTTGAACTTCTGAGTTCAAGCAATCCACGTGCCTTAGCCTCTCAAAGTGCTAGGATAATACACTGCCCCACTCAAAGTGCTGGGATTACAGGTGTGAGACACTGCGCCAGGCTGCTTATTGCTCTTTATTATTATCCTTTTAATGTACGTAGGGTTAGTTGATACCCCTCCTTTATTTAATTAATTAATTAATTTTTGAGACAGAGTCTCACTATGTTGCCCTTGGTAGGGTGCCGTGGCATCACAGCTTACAGCAACCTCAAGCTCTTGGGCTTAAGCGATTATCTTGCCTCAGCCTCCCAAGTAACTGGGACTACAGGCGCCCACCACAAGGCCCAGCTATTTTTTTTTTTTGTTGTTGTTGTTGCAGCTGTCGTTGTTTAGTTGGCCCGGGGGTTTGAACCTGCCAGCCTCAGTGTATGTGGCCAGCGCCCTACCCACTGAGCTATGGGCGCCACCTCCCCCTCCTTTATTCTTGATATTGGTAATTTGTATCTTTTCTTTTTTAGTTTTGCTAGAGGTTTATATGTTGATCTTTTTCAAAGAAGTAGATTTTGATTTTATTATTTCATTTATATTCTATTATTTTTCTGTTGTCAATTTCATTGATTTCTGTTCTTTTATCTATTTTTTCCTTCCTTTACATGCTTTAGATTTGTTTTATTCTTCTTTTCCTATTTAAGAGCTTAGATTATGGATTTGAGAATGCTCACTTACACGTTGAGTATTTTTCTACTAGTCTTCACTTACCTTTCAGATAATGGCAATGTCTGTGTCTTGACTGTCTTTTCCTTTGCCAATTGAGATTTTCTTAGTTCTTCACATGCTTAGTAATTTTGCGTTATGTCCTGGAATTTTCTTTTCTTTTAATGAGACTCTGCGCCTTATGTAAATCCTATGGTAAATGTTGATATTTTTGTGTTAGCATGAATAGACCTGGTTGCGTTCAGGTAGAAGGTTTTGACTAGCCTTCTGTCTCTGTGGGTTGAATTAATAGTTTCAATCTCACTTTGATTTTCAAAGCCTTTGTGGTGCTAGTTGGATGTACTGTATCTTGTGTGTGCCATCTGGTGGCTAGTATGGGGCTTGGGCAGTGGGTCTCTCCTATAGTTGGTTGTCAAGGTCTTTGCTCTGCTGTTGAAGGTAAGATCCACACATATGCATCCTGGGGATGAACCCAGATGTTTTATAAACAAGTTTAGTGAGTTGCTTTTCCAAGATCTTTCTTTTCTCTGATTTCTTTGGTACTTTTGTTTCCTTCCTGTAACTATACTTGTGTTCAATGCCAAATTGCTATAGGGAAAGAAAAAAATAACATGGATTCATCTTACTTTCTTGGGAACAAAGCTCCCCAAGAGTATAGCTGTGGAATTATTTGGGGCCTGAGACAGGAGAAAATAGAGAAAAGAAAAAAGAAAGAAACAAGTAGGGAAATTTTCCTCCTTTTCTTCTTCTTCCCCATTCCTTGAGCCAGAAGTAAATGGATTTCCCTAGAGCTTTTTCTTTTTGCTTTTTTGTTTCATCCTGACTAGATTCCAGTTTGGTAGATGCTAGAGTGAAAATGGGCAACTCTCTGCTGGTACGGTGGACTTCAAACTCTGTTTTTGGTAATCTGGCTGCTACCATTTTTTTATAGTCCTCAAGTAGCTATTCTGTGCATTCTGTCCATGTTTTATGACTGCATTAAGTGGGAGAGATATCATTTATTGTAGTTGCTTCATTTTATTTGGAACTGGAACTACGATGTCATTTTTCATACCATCAAAAAAATATCAAGGACATAGCAATAAGTCTAATGATACACATGTAAGATGTTTATGGGCAAAATTAACAACACTTTATTGAGAGACTTAAAAGGAGATAAATACCATGTTCATGGACTGGAAGATTCACTACTGTAAAGATACTGTAAAGATACTTATTATTTCCAGGCTGATTTGATGCATTCCTAATTAAAATTTTAAGAGGGTTTTCTGGAGTTTGACAGAAGAATGCTAAAATTTTATGGGAAAAAGGTCAAGAAGGCAATTTCAAAGAACAATAGAGTAAGAAGATGTCTGCCAACTCAAGACTTAGAAAGTTTTAGTCATTAGGATAGTGTGGTGGTAGCCTAAAGACAAATACACCGAAATAAATACCAGAAGCAGACTCACACATTTATTGATAATTGATTAATAAAAAATGACATGGTAGGCTGGGTGTGATAGCTCACACCTGTAATTTTCACTCTCTGGGAGCCTGAGGCAGGTGGATTGCTTGAGCTCAGGAGTTTAAGACCAGCCTGAGCAAGAGTGAGACCCCATCGCTGCTAAAAAAAAAATTAGCTGGGCATGGTGCATGCCTGTAGTCCTAGCTACTCTGGAGGTTGAGGCAAGAGGATTGCTTGAGCCCTAGAGTTTGAGGTTGCTGTGAGTTATGATGACACCAGAGCACTCTATCTAGAGTGACAAAGTGAGACTCTGGTGAAAAAAAAAAAAGAAAGGTACAGTAGTGCAGAATTGTTGATCTTCTCAGTGATGTTGGGACATCCTGTTACCTATATAGGGAAAGAAATTAGGCATGGATCCTATCTCACCCATACCCCCAAATTAACTCTAAGTAGATTATAGATCTAGGTGAGAAAGACAGAACAATAGATATTTTAGAAGACTTGAGAAGAATAAATTTAGAGGAAAATGTCTTTTTGACTTCAAGGTTGCAGTCAAACACTTGCAGCCAAGTGTTTCTTAAAACACCCAACTATTGTGTTTTCCTCTACTTTGGTCTTGAGGTCTCTCTCTGGAGAGTACCTATAAAATCTAGTGCTGCCCTGATGGGGTTCCAGGGGGAGATGGTTGTGGATGTTTACACTGTGCCTTACATGAGGTACTTCTTTATCCTGGTGGATGGCCTAATGCTTAAGTGTCAGACCCACGACTGGATGTTGCTTCCTCAGGAAACTTATTTATATTGGCAGATAGCATTGTGGCTCTGGTCTGATCTGTGTCCAGTTTATTCTTACCAAGATTACCACTCTGTAGGAGAGCCCTGACCATTAGGAAAGTTAAGTTTGGGTGTGTTGGTCAGCGAGACAGAGGCAGCACAACAAAATGTATGTTATAACAGAGGCAGTTTTTATTACTTAAAGATCTCAGAAGAGAGGGCAGCATACTTTGCAGGGTCAACAGGAAGTGGGGAGCCATGTGGGACATACACATTCAACTAGTGGAGAGTGGGGAGTAAGGGAGAGACTTGTGGGACTAAAGCCTTTATGGAGGTCCAGGTGTTACCAAGCAAGTTTTCCATAGGGAGTTCTAATTGGGAGGTTTAGAGCAGCAGGCATGAATTCCATGGAGTCAAGGCTGTGATTGAGAGGTGGTCCTTGAGGCATATCTGTGCAGTCTACGCAGGGTATGGGGTTACATTACAGGGTCTCACTATCCTCTAAGCAGGTCACCAGGAGGTGGTTGTACAGGGCAGATATCTGGATCAACTACCCTGAGGGGAGAGGTAGAGGAGGCGTAGAATTAGGAACTGTGTCAGGAGAGTGACTGAGCCCTATTTCTGCTATGAGAAAGTTAAGCATATTCAAAATGGATGTGAGGCAATATAAAATTATAAGAATTTACTACACACGTATACCACAATTGCAGATAAATGTATTTTGGGTATTGTGAGCCAGGTTTCTGATTATTGAAGAAGGGAGTTATAGACATAGAAAGTGGGAAGGCTAGTGTGAACCTTGTGGTGTATATAATTGGATGAGAGGGAATAGTATGGTGTCATAGATGTGTATGCACGTCTATACGCATGTATATATTATGTGTTTATGTATATAAAATGTGTGTGTATATGCATGTATATGCATATAAGGAGACATAGAAAGCAGTGACATATAGATGTAGAATTCTGCAAATATTATAAGGATGTGTGTACTGGGGTGTCATTGCTCCTAAGCCCTTTCAGTGGACAGTTGAAAATATGTGCATTTCTGTGTCTGTATATATGGACATAAATAGGCAAGGGGTGGTGGTTCACACCTGTAATCCTAGACTCTGGGAGGCCGAGGTGGGTGGATTGCCTGAGCTCACAGGTTTAAGACCAGCCTGAGGAAGAGTGAGACCTCATCTCTAAAAATAGCTGGGCGTTGTGGTGGGCACCTGCAGTCCCAGTTACTTGGGAGGCTGAAGCAAGGGTATCACTTGAGTCCAAGAATTTGAGGTTGCTGTGAGCTATAATGCCATGGCACTCTACTGAGGATGACAAAGTGAGACTCTGTCTCAAGAAAAAAAAAATAGACATAAATATACACACATGCATTGATTTCCTAGCTCTGTCATTGAGAGGCCTCTGAGCAATGATACCCCAGTAGCAATAAGCACAATTGGCATCTAGATCCTGGTTTTTAAGTACCTTTCTCCATTTAAAGGAATCAGTATTTCTTGGAGAAATAGCTGATTCTAGGCTGGGGTATGAAAAATGAAATGAGTCTGGAATTTCTTTTATTGGAAAGTAAGAAATTGCTCTGAGAATGATAAGAACATGTCAAAATGACACAGGAGTTAGCTTAAAGGGTTCCTACTGGCCAAATCTGAGACAACTTGAGTATGAAAATAAATGATAATGTATTATAACCCTTGGAATAAGATAAGAATCCACAAATTCTTATTGTTATAAATAAATAATAAGGAAAACTCTTCTTTACAGAGGGAAACCAACAAATAAATGACGAAATGATAGAAGATTACCATTTGGCAACCATTGTAGTAATAATTGATTTAGGCAAGAGTCATCAATGGATACTAAAACTAACAGATGAAAGTTTGAAAAATAGGGTGGTGCCTGTGGCTTAGTGGGTAGGATGCTGGCCCCATCTACGGAGGGTGGCGGGTTCAACCTGGCCCTGGCCAAACTGCAACAAAAAATAGCCAGGCATTGTGGCAGGCGCCTGTAGTCACAGCTACTTAGGAGACTGAGGCAAGAGAATTGCCTAAGTCCAAGAGCTGGAGGTTGCTATGAGCTGTGACACCACGGCACTTTACCGAGGGCAACAAAATGAGACTCTGTCCCTAAAAAAACAAAAAAATAAAAAAAGTAACAGGATATCTATATAGCCTCAAAATATCTTCCAGTAAGATACAATTACAAAGAAAAAATAATGACTTTGTAGAGGAGAAACCTGGCAGGAACTGCTTGAATTAGCTATTCAAAGATAACATCACCAGAGATAGGACAAATTGACAAATGTGCCTGCTGCTCAAATGCAGTGAGAAAAATATAATGTTCCTGCTCCAAACCTATCATTTAAATGTGAGGAAACATGAGACAAACCCACATTTTGAGACATTCTACAAAATAACTGGCCTGTATTCTTCAAAACTTTTAATGACATGGAAAACAAAGAACAAGGAACTATTTCAGATTAAAGGAGTTTGAAACATGATATCTAAACACTTAATGTTGGATTTTCTTTCTTTTTTTTTATTTTTTTCTGAGATAGTCTCAAGCTGTTGCCCTGGGTAGAGTGCTGTGGCGTCATAGCTCACAGTAACCTCCAACTTGTGCTCACATGATCCTCTTTCCTCAGTTTTTCTATTTTTAGTAGGGACAGGGTCTCACTTTTACTCAGGCTGGTGTCAAACTCATGAGCTCAAGTGATCCACCTGCGTCAGCCTTCCAGCATGCTAGGATTATAGGCATGAGCCACCGTCCTGGCCTTCATGTGGGATTTTCTTTGCTATAAGGGCTATATTGGCAACAGTTGGAGAAATTAAAATAAACTCTATAGATAATACAATTTTATTAATATTAATGATTTTGATAAATATTCTGTGGTCATTGTATAAGGATGTTTTTAAAGGAAATACTGAAGTATTTATTAAGGAACAAAAAGGAATCATGCCTGCAACTTTCAAGTGGTTCAGAAAAGATATGTATATGTGCATAATAGAGAAAAACATAAAGCAGATGTAGTAAAATATTAACATTTGGGGAATCTGCTCTACAGGAATTCATTATAGCTGTTTTTATAACTTTTTTAAGAGCCTGAAGTTATGTCAAAAAAAATTAAAAATAAAGTGCCATGCTATAAAAGAAGAGATAAATTGAACTATTTTATGATTAGGAAATTCCTCAAAGATAGTATTAAGAGTGGAAATGCAAACTATGGAGTTGGAAAAGATAATTGGCAACATCTATATTTGAGAAGTGACTGGTATCCAGAATATTACCATATCTACAAATCAATCATAAGCACTTTGTAAGAGAAAATCTAAATGACTAAGAAACATATGAAAAGGAACTTCATCTTATTAATAATCACACAAATGCAAAATGAAATTGGAAGATACCATTATAATACGTAACAGATTTACACAAAATCATTAAGTTTTATATGTCTGGTGATGGCAAGGAAGTCCAGTAGTGGGAATTCACATGGACAGCTAGTGAAAGTATAAACTGGTACAACTACTAGGGAAATAATTTAGCATTATATAACAAAACTTAAGATATATATACCCTAGGCTGGGCAGGGGGGCTTACACCTGTAATCCTAGCAGAAACATATATATTTTGTTTTAATAATTTTGTTTAGCACTCTGGAAAGCCAAGGCAGGTAGGTTGTCTGAACTCAGGAGTTTGAGACCAGCCTGAGCAAGAGTGAGACCCCATCTCTTCTAAAGCTAAAAACATTACCCAGGCATTTTGGCAGGTACCTGTAGTTGCAGCTACTAGAGAGACTGAGGCAGGAGGATTACTTCAGCCCAAGAATTTGAGGTTGATGTGAGCTATAATGCCATGGCACTCTACCCAGGGCCACAGAGAGAGACTGTGTTTCAAAAAAAAAAAAATAAAAAAAAATCAGTCAGCTGTGTGGATTGGTAAACTGTTCTTCTCCGTGTGTTGTGTCCATTAAAAATGGCTTGCATGAGAACCTCATTGACTGCCCTGGCTTTGTATACATAAAGCCTTTTTGGTTTAGTGCCTTTCTCCCCTTACTGTATTTCTTGCTGTTTTCCAGTTGAATGTCCAGGAAGTACATTATGGCCCAGTTCACTTTTTTTTTTCTTTTGCAGTTTCAAACCCTGGGGCTGGGTTTGAACCTGCCACCTCTGGCATATGGGGCAGTGCCCTACTCCTTTGAGCCACAGGTGCCACCCATCCCAGTTCACTTTTTTAAGCCAGGCCACATCATAGATTACTGGTCATCCTATAGCTTTTGGTATTAATTTTTTTTTTTTTTTTTTTTTTTTGAGACAGAGTCTCACTCTGTTGCCCTGAGTAGAGTGCTGTGGCATTGTAGCTTACAGCAACCTCAAACTTGTGGGCTCAGGACATCCTCTTGCCTTAGTTTTTCAATTTTTAGTAGAGACAGGATCTTGCGTTTGCTCAGGCTGGTCTCAAAACTCCTGAGCTCAAGCAATGTGCCCACCTCGGCCTCCAGAGTGCTAGGATTACAGGCGCGAGCCACTGCATCCACTGGTATTAAATTTTTAACCTTTAGAATAAAGTGTCAACTCCTGGTCCAATCAGTTGTATGCTCTGAATGTTGGTCATGTGGTCTTCCAGGGCTGTGCTCTCAGAAGGACCATGGATGGGGCAGTTTGCCTAGGAGAGGCCTGTGACTAAGATAAGCAATATAGTTGACACGATAAAGCATAATTTCCTACTATATGATGTTTAGGTTGTTCTCATTTTTCATTACTTTATATAATGTTGCAGCATACATCTTAGTACTAATTTTAATCTTTGTTTACATGTCTGCATGTTTTCTTAGGATAGAGTCTAAAAAATAGACTTGATGAATCAATGTACTATACAAATTTTTTGTACTTTCTTAATTCATGTTATCAAATTGTTTTCCAGAAAAGTTGTTTCATGGTGCACTAGGTATACCATACTCTTGTTTGTTGCTTTTTGCTGTTCTTCATTACAAGCTGAACACAAAGTGCATTTAGCTATCAAAAGCCTTACTCTTTCTAGGTACGTCTTTTGATCCCAAGCAATCACAGATAATTTCAGTAATTGTATGACTATATAATCCTGTTTTGCTTGCTTTCCATCCTAGCATTCTCATTGCATTCTAATATCATGGCCAATTCCACATCTTTTTTTTTTTTTGTAGAGATAGAGTCTCACTTTATCACTCTCAGTAGAGTGCTATGGCATCACAGCTCACAACAACCTCCACCTCCTGGGTTTAGGCCATTCTCCTGCCTCAGCCTCCCAAGTAGCTGGGACTACAGGCGCCTGCCACAACACCCGGCTATTTTTTTGTTGCAGTTTGGCTGGGGCTGGGTCTGAACCCACCACTCTTGGTATATGGGGCCGGCGCCCCACTCACTGAGGCACAGGCGCTGCCCTCCACATCTTCTTAGAAGGCCTGCTCTGGATATCCCCAATATTTGTACCAGTTTTGGTTCTAGTCAGGGAAGAGACAGATGTACTGAAGTAAAAGCGAGGTTTATGTTAGGGTGCGCAATAAACCGTCAAAAAAGGGCAATTGGGCTTCAGAGAGAGATTGGAACAAGAAAGCTGGTAGAATCAACTGCCTTCTCGTAGGGATTTTATGCACTTGTTCTCTCGTGGGTTCTTGTCTTTGGCCATCTGATCCGTTTGCTTCTGAAACTGGTGAGTTTAGCTTCAATTTGCAGAAGGTTCTTAATGACTGACTTGTTGCTGAATATGCATGCCTGTTCAGCTCAACTCTTTCTGCTGACTCTGAGTCTTTTGGTTTAAAGTCCCCAGAGTGGACTTTGATTGGTTTATTATTCTGGACCATCCTCCAATCCCACCAGCTGTGAATAAGAGAAAATTGACAAGATAGAGAAAATATTGGGTGCGCTTACCTGGAGCTCTATGTGAAATAGTATACACTGGATTATTTAATCTTTTAGGGGCTTTTTGGAAACAAATTTGTGCACACTTAACAGGATTATAGCTTAAAAGTTGAAAAGGGTCTCAAGTGATCTAGTCAAAATCTCTCATTTGGCTAATGAAGGAAATGTCTATAGAAATACTACTTTTTCCTCATAGTGAAGAGTCAGTGTTAGCACCTCTAAGTTCTCAGGAATATATTCTTTCTATCACATTGCCGGTATTAGAAATTTAATTACAATTTAATAGTTTAATCATAGACTTTATGAACACTGTTATGATCATTTTTCTTAAAATAGCAACACTTATGTTAAATAGTTTTCTGGAAGTTTCCAGAACAACAATTCAAAGTTGTCATAAATGTTGCCTATTAATATTGCTGTGTATTACATAATGTATTACTTAAAACTCTTTCATATGTTAAAATGTATTGAGAACAAATTAAGAAAAAATACTGGGTCACTTACAGTATTTTTTGTATAATTTTACTGTTTTTTGAGACAGACTGTCACTCTGTCACACAGACTGGAATGCAGTGGCATGATCACAGCTCACTGCAACATCTGACTGGACTCAGGTGATCCTCCTAGCTCAGCCCTCTGAGAAGCTAGAACTATAGCTCTGTGTGATGATGCCCAGCTAATTAATTTTTGTAAAAAAAGATTATTTTTTGATCCATTTGTAGTTCATAAGCATGATGATTGGGTTTTCATGTGCATGGGTGAGATGTGCCTCCCACAAATCTTGTTACGACGTTGGCACATTACCTGTCTGACATGAAATTTTTTTTTTATTTTTTGTAGAGGTAGGGTCTTGCTATGTTTCCTAGATTGGTCTTGACTTCCTGGCCTCAGGAGGATCCTCCTGCTTTGGCCTCCCAAAGTGCTGTGATTATAGAAGTAGTCATTTTAAAAAGTAGTATTTTACTTCATTTTTTATGAGGCAAATTGTTATATACGCCATGTTTTTGAGAAAAAATTTGAGGTCAAAAGGTGATTCTAGGTTTTTGTATGTGTTGGCCACTCCGTGGGGCCTATTTTTATAGTTTTACTATGATTTCATTCAGAAATTTTTGATAATATTTTAAATGGTTTATTCACATTAACATATAAAATATTTATAAGAGGGATGATTTTTGGTTTCCACTTTTAGGCCTACCTTTTAATGAGAATGCAGGCAAGCTTTAGATAGAGCTGGTTTTGTAACGGTTGATTAGAGCAAATTAATTACTGTATATTTTACTTTTCAAGGTCTCATTTTCTTTTCAGATGTTACGTCAATAAACAAACATGTTTTCTTATTTGTTCACAAGTATAGAAATAGGCTTAGTTTGGATTACAAGTATCTGTTTCTCTTTAGCTTAATACTTACAGATTTATTACAGCTCCATTATGTTAGCAAATTATCAAAATTGGAGAGTTTTTGACTAATATTAAAATTTTCTCTTTAAAGTTTAAATCTAAAATTTTTACTTTTGTTGAAAAAGTTCTTTCAGGTCAATTGCTTTTCAGAGATCAGGAAGAAATTAAAAATTATTTTGTCTCTTACTACTTAATCATAAATACTTGTAGTATTTTCTTAGATTTTCTTCTTTTTTCTAACCATAGTTTTTGAAATATATTTATATTTCAGCTTTGTCTTATGATTTACACTACATACCACTCTGAGTTTTGTTTTTTTCTACTGCTATTTGTAAGTATTCTGTTAATTTTGCATTTCCTGATATGCCTTGTTTCTAAAAGAAACAGATCTTTTGGTTACCACACGTGCAATCATTATTATTAATAGTTTATTTTCATCATTGCTTCACTCATCAATGACTTGGTTAAAGTTTTTGCTATAAGATTTTTTTCACACTATTTAGTTTTTTTTTCATTTATTTTGTACTCATTGAGCTCTTGAGCTCTTTTGAGTGGACTTTCCACACTTGGAATGACTGAATCCTATCAGTAAAGGTGTGTTTCAGTCATGTGGAAAGAAGAGCTTCTTATTGAGATGCTGTCCGCTTACTGCTTTTCTTACTGTGTAGTGTGAATGATAGGAGTTTTATTTATCTTGGGGATGGTGGTGGTGAGCAAGAGTTGTTTGTTTTTGTGTGGAAACTTGTAGAAAGATTAATGGACCAAAACAATGAGTTGTCATTTTGCAGAGAAAGAAATATAACTGGCTGATAAATATATGAAGAAATGCTTGATTTTTCTTCTAATAACAACACAAATTAAAACAGTAGGGAGATGTTAGGTTTATTAGGTTGGAAATACAAAACATTTGATAAGGATCAGGGTTGGTAAGGAAGAATAGAATAGGTACTTTTATGCCTATGGGGAGTATAACCTTTTTGGAAGGCAGTTTGCAGTAGCAATTAATTTTAATCATTGATCTAGCATATTTTCCTTAGAATAATATCTTCATATATATCCTATGGGTATAATTGGACACATTATATATTGACATCTATAAATATAGATGGTCACTGAAGCATTATTTGCAATAGTGAAAGACTAGAAACAACCAAAATTGGTTCTTTTTTTTTTTTTTTTTTTTTTGGCAGGGGCTGGGTTTGAACCCGCCACCTCTGGCATATGGGACCGGCGCCCTACTCCTTGAGCCACAGGCACCGCCCTGAAACAACCAAAATTAGTTATAGCAAAGCCACAAAATGAAATACCATGCAACTATTAAGAATAATAAGGTAATTTCTTCTGTGCTGACAGGGAAAGTTCTTCAAGATACATTGTTAAGTGGAAAAGTTGCAGAATTATATATAGCATGATCCCATTTATGTTAAAAGAAATTTATAAAAGCTATACTTTTATATTCTGAATATTTCAGGAAGGGCTCATAAGTGATTTCTCCTTGGGATTGAGGTGGGATAGTCAAGGTTAATAAAGAGACTTTATTTTCTGTTTAATTTTGAAATTTAGTATATATGTTGTTTTTTCTATAAAAAAGAAAATCTTGTTACTGAAAACATTAAATGCCTTATACAACTTGCAGATGGTTTTAATGGATAAGTGAAACATGAAATTTCTAGCATAATTAGGGATCCATTCAATAAAGAAACCTATTTGTCCTTTCTAGAAATTAATTTTTAATTTTGAGAGTGTCGTAAGGAGTTAGAATTTTAATTAGGTGACTTCTTGGGAAGTTTTTGTTCATTTGTGTTTTATCTTTTTGGTTGTAAGATTTTTTCATAGGTCAACACTGGCCTCTTAAGACTATTTTCATAAGATCACTTAGTACAATTTGGTAACAATTAAAGCCCAGGTAACCACCACTGAAGAATTTAAATGAATTTCTATAATTAGTAAGGAGAACAAAATTTAGAGGAATAGAAAACAAAATGATAGAAAGTGATCATTAGAGGCGGAGCAAGATGGCAGCCGAGTAACAGCTTCCTTGCATCTGGGCACCGTGAGTCTGGGGAGATAGGACTCCAGGCATCTCTGGCTGGTGGGATCTGCCTATCATCACTCCTATGAGGATACAGGGAGTCAGCGAGAGACTTCTGGACCCCAAGAGGAGGACTAAAACAGTGGAAAACCGGCAAGTGGTCGCGCGTGTTCAATCCGTCTAAACCCGCCCACAACTTCCACAGGCACAAGAACTTAAAGAGCAAGAGGAAGTGAAAGGAAAATTAGGGCAAGGAAACAGATAAAAGAAATCACTCATGAGGAAGAATCAACAGAAAACTGTAGGCAACATGAAGAACCAGTCTAGAACAACCCCACCAAGGGACCATGAGGTAGCTACTGCAGATAATTCCACCTGTAAAGAAATGTTAGGAATGACAGAAAGGGAATTTAGAATACACATGCTGAAAACAATGAAAGAAATGATGGAAACAATGAAGGAAACTGCTAATAAAGTGGAAAATAACCAAAAGGAAATCCAAAAACAGAATCAAATAAGAGATGAACGATATGAAGAATATAAAAAGGATATAGCAGAGCTGAAGGAACTGAAACAGTCAATTAGGGAACTTAAAGATGCAATGGAAAGTATCAGCAACAGGTTAGACCATGCAGAAGAAAGAATTTCAGAGGTAGAAGACAAAGTTCTTGAGATAACTCAGACAGTAAAAGAGGCAGAAAAGAAGAGAGAGAAAGCAGAACGTTCACTGTCAGAATTATGGGACTTTATGAAGCGTTCCAACATACAAGTTATAGGAATTCCAGAAGTGGAAGAAGAATGCCCCAGAGGAATGGAAGCCATACTAGAGAATATTATAAAAGAAAATTTCCCAAACATCACCAAAGATTCTGACACACTGCTTTCAGAGGGATATCGGACCCCAGGTCGCCTCAACTCTAACCAAACTTCTCCAAGACACATTGTGATGAACCTGTCCAAAGTCAAGACAAAAGAAAAGATTCTGCAAGCTGCCAGGAGTAAGCGCCAGTTGACCTACAGGGGCAAATCCATCAGAGTGACCGCAGACTTCTCTAATGAAACTTTCCAAGCAAGAAGACAATGGTCATCTACCTTTAATCTACTTAAACAGAACAATTTTCAGCCCAGAATTCTGTACCCCGCTAAGCTAAGCTTCAAAATTGACGGAGAAATCAAATCATTTACGGATATACAAACATTGAGGAAATTCGCCACAACAAGACCAGCTCTACAGGAAATACTTCAACCTGTTCTGCACACTGACCACCACAATAAATCAGCAGCAAAGTAAGATCTCAGAAATCAAAGGACAGAACCTAACCTCCACACTGATGCAAAAGATAAAACTAAGCAATGGACTCTCACCAAATAAGACGAATAGAATACTACCACACTTATCAATTATCTCAATAAATGTTAATGGCTTGAATTCCCCACTGAAGAGACATAGATTGGTTGACTGGATTAAAAAACACAAGCCATCCATTTGCTGTCTGCAAGAAACACACCTGGCTTCAAAAGACAAATTAAAGCTCCGAGTCAAGGGTTGGAAGACAATTTTTCAGGCAAGTGGCATTCAGAAGAAAAGAGGAGTTGCGATCTTATTTTCAGATACATGTGGATTTAAAGCAACTAAAGTCAAAAAAGACAAAGATGGTCACTTTATATTGGTCAAGGGAAAAATACAACAAGAAGACATTTCAATTCTAAATATTTATGCACCCAATTTAAATGCTCCCAGATTCTTGAAGCAGACCTTACTCAGTGTGAGCAATATGATATCTGATAATACCATCATAACAGGGGACTTTAACACTCCTCTTACAGAGCTGGACAGATCTTCTAAACAGAAATTAAACAAAGATATAAGAGATTTAAATGAGACCCTAGAACAACTGTGCTTGATAGATGCATATAGAACACTCCATCCCAAAGATAAAGAATACACATTCTTCTCATCACCCCATGGAACATTCTCCAAAATTGATCATATCCTGGGACACAAAACAAATATCAACAGAATCAAAAGAATTGAAATTTTACCTTGTATCTTTTCAGACCATAAGGCACTAAAGGTGGAACTCAACTCTAACAAAAATGCTCAACCGCACCCAAAGGCATGGAAATTAAACAATCTTCTGTTGAATAACAGATGGGTGCAGGAAGAAATAAAACAGGAAATCATTAACTTCCTTGAGCATAACAACAATGAAGACACAAGCTACCAAAACCTGTGGGATAGTGCAAAAGCAGTTTTGAGAGGAAAATTCATCGCTTTAGATGCCTACATTCGAAAAACAGAAAGAGAGCACATCAACAATCTCACAAGAGATCTTATGGAATTGGAAAAAGAAGAACAATCGAAGCCTAAACTCAGTAGAAGAAAAGAAATCTCCAAAATCAAATCAGAGATCAATGAAATTGAAAACAAAAGAATCATTCAGAAAATTAATGAAACAAGGAGTTGGTTTTTTGAAAAAATAAATAAAATAGATAAACCATTGGCCAGACTAACTAGAAATAGAAAAGTAAAATCTCTAGTAACCTCAACAGAAACGATAAAGGGGAAATAACAACTGATCCCACAGAGATACAAGAGATCATCTCTGAATACTACCAGAAACTCTATGCCCAGAAATTTGACAATGTGAAGGAAATGGATCAATATTTGGAATCACACCCTCTCCCTAGACTTAGCCAGGAAGAAATAGACCTCCTGAACAGACCAATTTCAAGCACTGAGATCAAAGAAACAATAAAAAAGCTTCCAACTAAAAAATGCCCTGGTCCAGATGGCTTCACTCCAGAATTCTATCAAACCTTCAAGGAAGAGCTTATTCCTGTACTGCAGAAATTATTCCAAAAAACTGAGGAAGAAGGAATCTTCCCCAACACATTCTATGAAGCAAACATCACCCTGATACCAAAACTAGGAAAAGACCCAAACAAAAAGGAGAATTTCAGACCAATCTCACTCATGAATATAGATGCAAAAATTCTCAACAAAATGCTAGCCAATAGATTACAGCTTATCATCAAAAAAGTCATTCATCATGATCAAGTAGGCTTCATCCCAGGGATGCAAGGCTGGTTTAACATACGCAAGTCCATAAACGTTATCCACCATATTAACAGAGGCAAAAATAAAGATCACATGATCCTCTCAATAGATGCAGAAAAAGCATTTGATAAAATCCAGCATCCTTTTCTAATTAGAACACTGAAGAGTATAGGCATAGGTGGCACATTTCTAAAACTGATTGAAGCTATCTATGACAAACCCACAGCCAATATTTTACTGAATGGAGTAAAACTGAAAGCTTTTCCTCTTAGAACTGGAACCAGACAAGGTTGTCCTCTGTCACCTTTACTATTCAACGTAGTGCTGGAAGTTCTAGCCAATTAGGCAAGACAAGGAAATAAAGGGAATCCAAATGGGAGCAGAGGAGGTCAAACTCTCCCTCTTTGCTGATGACATGATCTTATACTTAGAGAACCCCAAAGACTCAACCACAAGACTCCTAGAAGTCATCAAAAAATACAGTACTGTTTCAGGATATAAAATCAATGTCCACAAGTCAGTAGCCTTTGTATACACCAGTAACAATCAAGATGAGAAGCTAATTAAGGACACAACTCCCTTCACCATAGTTTCAAAGAAAATGAAATACCTAGGAATATACCTAACGAAGGAGGTGAAGGACCTCTATAAAGAAAACTATGAAATCCTCAGAAAGGAAATAGCAGAGGATATTAACAAATGGAAGAACATACCATGCTCATGGATGGGAAGAATCAACATTGTTAAAATGTCTATACTTCCCAAAGCAATCTACCTATTCAATGCCATTCCTATCAAAATACCAACATCGTACTTTCAAGATTTGGAAAAAATGATTCTGCATTTTGTATGGAACCGGAAAATACCCCGTATAGCTAAGGCAGTTCTCTGTAACAAAAATAAAGCTGGGGGCATCAGCATACCAGATTTTAGTCTGTACTACAAAGCCATAGTGGTCAAGACAGTATGGTACTGGCACAAAAACAGAGACATAGACACTTGGACTCGAATTGAAAACCAAGAAATGAAACTAACATCTTACAACCACCTAATCTTTGATAAACCAAACAAGAACTTACCTTGGGGGAAAGACTCCCTATTCAATAAATGGTGTTGGGAGAACTGGATGTCTACATGTAAAAGACTGAAACTGGACCCAAACCTTTCCCCACTCACAAAAATTGATTCAAGGTGGATAAAGGACTTAAATTTAAGGCATGAAACAATAAAAATCCTCAAAGAAAGCATAGGAAAAACACTGGAATATATTGGCCTGGGGGAAGACTTCATGAAGAAGACTTCCATGGCAATTGCAACAACAACAAAAATAAACAAATGGGACTTCATTAAACTGAAAAGCTTCTGTACAGCCAAGGAGACAATAACCAAAGCAAAGAGACAACCTACACAATGGGAAAGGATATTTGCATATTTTCAATCAGACAAAAGGTTGATAACTAGGATCTATAGAGAACTCAAATTAATCCACATGATAAAAGCCAACAATCCCATATATCAATGGGCTAGAGACATGAATAGAACTTTCTCTAAAGATGACAGACGAATGGCTAATAAACACATGAAAAAATGTTCATCATCTCTCTATATTAGAGAAATGCAAATCAAAACAACCCTGAGATATCATCTAACCCCAGTGAGAATGGCCCACATCACAAAATCTCAAAACTGCAGATGCTGGCGTGGATGTGGAGAGAAGGGAACACTTTTACACTGCTGGTGGGACTGCAAACTAGTACAACCTTTCTGGAAGGAAGTATGGAGAAACCTCAAAGCACTCAAGCTAGACCTCCCATTTGATCCTGCAATCCCATTACTGGGCATCTACCCGGAAGGAAAAAAATCCTTTTATCATAAGGACACTTGTACTAGACTGTTTATTGCAGCTCAATTTACAATCGCCAAAATGTGGAAACAGCCTAAATGCCCACCAACCCAGGAATGGATTAACAAGCTGTGGTATATGTATACCATTGAATACTATTCAGCCATTAAAAAAAATGGAGACTTTACATCCTTCATATTAACCTGGATGGAAGTGGAAGACATTATTCTTAGTAAAGCATCACAAGAATGGAGAAGCATGAATCCTATGTACTCAATTTTGATATGAGGACAATTAATGACAATTAAGGTTATGGGGGGGAAGTAGAAAGAGGGATGGAGGGAGGGGGGTGGGGCCTTAGTGTGAGTCACACTTTATGGGGGCAAGACATGATTGCAAGAGGGACTTTACCTAACAATTGCAATCAGTGTAACTGGCTTATTGTACCCTCAATGAATCCCCAACAATTAAAAAAAAAAAGAAAGTGATCATTAGTGAAGTAGAAAAAAAGGTGTATGGAGAGACCTGAGTTTGTTTGATGATATGATTATTTTCAGTTTTTGCTACTATAAACAATGAGGCAAAGTTTTGTAAGTATACTTGTAGAGTAAAATAGGGAATGTTCAATCAAATACTATATTTTATTTAAAATTTTGCTAGATGTTGTCAAATTATTTTATCCAGGAAGAGTCTATTTAATTCTGGGATGGGACCAAGCAATCTGTATTTTTAACAAGTTCCCAGGTGATTTTGATGCAGCTAAGTTTGAGAACTAATGCAAAATAAGAATGGCAAGATTTCTTTTTTTTGTAGAGACAGAGTCTCACTTTATCGCCCTCGTTAGAGTGCCGTGGCATCACACGGCTCACAGCAACCTCCAACTCCTGGGCTGAAACGATTCTCTTGCCTCAGCCTCCCGAGTAGCTGGGACGACAGGCGCCCACCACAACACCCGCCTACTCTTTGGTTGCAGTTCAGCCGGGGCTGGGTTTGAACCCGCCACCCTCGGTATATGGGGCCGGCGCCCAGAATGGCAAGATTTCTTATGCTATTGTACATGAGAAGTTCAGGCAATTCTAGAAATCCAGAGAAGAGTAAAAAGCCTTTTCAGTAACTGAGTGGTAAGAGTATCTAGAGCAGTCTTTGCTAGGATTGGTCCCTCCTTAGTGAAGTTAAGTACACTAATATTTATCTGGAATATTTTATCTCTTTGATATGTAATGTAGGGAAAGGAACATAGGAATTGTAGGGACCTTAGTTTGAACACTTCCCATTTACTGTGCAATATTAGACAAATTAATCAATTTAGAATTTTTCTTTAAAAAATAATATTTACTATGTGTGTTCCAGGTTTGTTGCAAAGATTAGAGAGAGTGACACAACATTTATCAAATACCTCCTCTGATTTCTAGTATTATTTTGTGGCAGTATTTCTGGATATCTCTGTCATGGCACTTTGTCATTTAGTTGTGATTGATGAGTAACCTAGTCATCCCCCCATTCTACTGATTGGGACCACATCTTGTGGGTTTGCATTCCCAGTACTTAGCCCAGGCCTGAGAGCTGGTGGATTACTCTGATTCTTAAATGAATGATGTAGGTTAAGCACTATGCAGGTAGATTTTCTGTTCTAATTTTCATGATTATCCTAAGAGATAAGTATTATTTTTTCCATTTTAGCACCAGGGAGCTTAGGTAACTTAAAGGATAGCACAATATGGCATACCCCAAACTGAAAACTCTGTATGTGTAATTTCAAACTAAATAAAAATCTGTGTGTACTTTTTCTATCACTCTGCTTTGTTGAGATAATGATATAAGGCACTTTGGAAATTGTGAAATTGTTATTCAAGGATAAGATTACTTTTGTTAGTTTAGTAATATAATTTTAAAGATTAACGTGGTGACACCAACATTTTTTCTGTATATACTCAGTATTTTCTTTTAGTTTAGCTTTCCTGAATATATGATACAGTTAAGTCTACCTTGCCTGTAAGAATGTAAGTGGTCATTTCCTCCTGTAAATGATTTTCTACATATTTCTCTTCCTTCAAATTCTGTCTTTGCCTTTTCTTCGGTAAACTTTTTGATATCTATAAACATATGGGTTGAAATTTATAGTAGTTACAACAGGATTTTGATAACATTGGAAATTTCATTAACCAATAATGTAATGTCTTCGTATCTGTTCCTTATTTCCCTCTTTCATTAACAGCCACATGTAGATTTCTTCAGGGCATAGGTCACTGATTTAGATGTCTTCACGTGTCAGTCCTGGCTATTGTATATCTTTATTTTGTAAGACATGGCCACATTGCTTAAGGGTGTGGAAATAATAGGGAAAATCCTTCATCACAAATTTTGTGTTGCTTTTAAAGGGGCTTTTTAAATTTGAAAATTAGATTATTAAGTTGTTTTTAATATTTAGTCATAAGGAGAGTTTGAAAGAAACAGAAAATGTTCCTACCCTCTGCCCTTTATGTCATCATAAAATTTACAAAGTTGCAAAACAGGAATAGCACACACCAGGAAGTGTGGCAATAGGAAGAAGTATATGGTTTTACTCATTTTAATTGAACAAAAGAATTTTCCAGCAATTTCATTCTTTTTTTTTTTTCTTCGGAGACAGAGTCTCATTTTGTTACCCTTGGTAGAGTGCTGTAGTGTCATAGCTCACAGCAACCTCCAACTTTTGGGCTTAAGCAATTCTCTTGCCTCAGTCTCCTGAGTAGCTGGGACTACAGGTGCCCACCGTAACACCCAGCTATTTTTAGAGACAGGGACTTGCTCTTGCTCAGGCTGGTCTTAAACCTGTGAGCTCAGGGCAATCCACCTGTGTAGGCCTCCTAGAGAGCTAGGATTACAGGCATGAGCTACTGCGCCCTGTTCAATTTCATTCTTTGTTATAATTTATTTTTCAGATCATACAGTGACATTCGCCCAGTATTTTACGTAAATTAGCTTTTTTTTTTTTTTTTTTTGAGACAGAGTCTTACTGTGTCACCCTTGGTAGAGTGCTGTGGCATCACAGCTCACAGCAACCTTGAACTCTTGGGCTTAAGCAATTCTTTTGTCTCAGCCTCCCAAGTAGCTGGGCCTACAGGTGCCTGCCACAATGTCTGGCTATTTTTTTGTTGCTCTTGTTTAGCTGGCCCAGGCTGGGTTCGAACCCGCCACCCTCAGTGTATGTGGCTGTGCTATGGCCACTGAGCCGTAAATTAGCTTTTTTATTTAACTTAATTTTTTTTTTTTTTTTTTTTTTGGTAAAACCACTTTAGATTGGTTTCCTTTCTCTTTTATACTTGGTGAGGTTGGGACTGGTGAGAGGGGATGCATGGAGGCAGACCGCATCATGGATACATTTGGGTTAACTGATGAGTTTAAGTTTAGTCCCTGCCTTAGTGCATGTAATTCTACCTTGGGTGTTCATGTCTATTTAACTAGCTCTTTAAGCCATGTGGAATTGTGTTGGAAAATGCATATCTAATTCCAATCTTGATCTTTTTTAAACCTCGTTTGAACCCTGGGAATACAGTTACAGTCTTCAGTATCTTAATATTTTTAGATGGACTTTTTATACTTGAGGGCTTACTGAGATGAAGTTTGGAGAGAAACTTTTAAATGGAATGATTTATGATCTTTACTGATAGGGATGCTGTAGTGTTTAAGAAAGAGAAGAATCCTTTTTCTATTAGTGACACTTGTTGAATGACAATGCATGTAGTAGCATCAGATTATTTTTTATGTGACTTTATTTGGAAATAGATATTCTTACATTAACTATTTTTAAAAATGTTTCAAGGTATATATTACAATAACAAAATCTAAGATAAATATTATATAATAATATTTCAAAAGTTGTATATCTTACATATCATAAAACTTTTCTTTTTAGGCATATGGATCAGGCTGTGATATTGTTATTTTGGCAAATGACTTTGAATGTGTACAGATCATTCCTGGTGCTAAGCATGGAAACATCCAAGTCAGCTGTGTGGAGTGTTCTAACCAACAAGGAAGAGTAAGGAATTTAATTACTTATTAAATGTCATTTATGCAAGGCTTGCCTATAGTGTACCTGGCTAGGTGGCTATTGGTAAGAGTTGTAAAGTGATAGGTTGTATACAAATTATAAAGTGCCATTAGGTTGACAATGTGATAATTAATTGTTCTGCAAGTGTAAACTGTCTGCAGAGACCTGTAGGTCTCTTGATCCTGTACTGTTATTTTGCCAGCTGATAATTCTAGCAGCCATTAATTCAATAGTAGGGGGAAAGTAAACTTTTTTTTTTTTTTTTTTTTGTAGAGACAGAGTCTCACTTTATGGCCCTCAGTAGAGTGCCGTGGCCTCACACAGCTCACAACAACCTCCAACTCCTGGGCTTAAGTGATTCTCTTGCCTCAGCCTCCCAAGTAGCTGGGACTACTGGCGCCCGCCACAACGCCCGGCTAGTTTTTGGTTGCAGTTTGGCCGGGGCCGGGTTTGAACCCGTCACCCTCGGTATATGAGGCCGGCGCCTTACCGACTGAGCCACAGGCGCCGCCCTGGGAAAGTAAACTTTTATCTTCTCCACCCAGTACTTCATATCTTTCCCACAGATAATCAACTTTTTATTAAGAAATTTAGCAAGCTGTTAATGTCTAATATAATGTTTTAGTCATAAAGCAGGTGCTTTGTAAAGTCTATTAATTTAATGAAAATTTGTTCAGTGAAGCATCTTATAGTTTATTGATTCAGACTTTAAAACCTGAATGAGAGTTTATTTTGAAATAGTTAAAATTTCATCTTATGCACCTCTTCTTCAAATTTTCAGACGTATGTCAAATTTTACTTGCATGTAAAGTAAATATAGCATGTTTTGCTGTATACTCTTAACAGTTCAGTAAGGCCAATATTCTATAGTAAAGTTGAATGTCTCTGAAGAATATAGAATGTAGAATTATAGAATATAGAAATGAGATTTTTACCTATAATAACTGTAATAATTTAAACCATCTTAGTGTTCTAGAAATTCTTCTTTATAGGGTAACAAATTTTATCAAGGATTTTTTTTTTTTGAAGTCTTCCTCTGGTACCCTCCTTAGATTGCAGTGGTGCAATTTAGCTCGTTGCAACCTCCAAATCCTGGGCTTATGTGATCTTTCTGCCTCAGCCTCCTGAATAGCTAGGATTACAGGTTCCTGCCACATCACCTGTCTGATTTTTTTCCATTCTTAGTAGAGATGGGGTTTAGCTGTTGGTCAGGCTGGTCTTGAACTCCTGAGTTCAAGTGATCAGTGTGTTAGTCTTAATAGATTTGAGCCACCGTGACAGCTGTTTGAATTTTTTGATAACAAATAAGGGACTTTTTTTATCCTTTTATTGCTGCATTTCTTTTGGGTTTTGCTTTTTAAAAATTTTAATAGATTAGGGGTACAAGCCGAGTGTTGTGACTTGTGCTTATAGTCCCAGCTACTCAGGAGGCTGAGGCAAGAGGATTGCTTTGGCCCAAGAGTTTGAGGTCGTTGTGAGCTATGATGTCACAGTGCTTTACCCAGGGTGACAGAGTGAGACTTGGTATCAAAAAAGCAAAAAAACAGACTCAACTCCAATATACTTCCAGGTGTATTTATGGAAGGAAAAACCCATTAATGCTGTATTGGAATTATACTGATGTAATTAGTTTATATGTTATTGTGAAAAGGCAGGTTATGTTTATTTTACCTTCGACATATTAATGCCGTGTTTATTCTTTTTTAGATTGCAGCGTCATATGGTAATGCCGTTTGTATTTTTGAGCCCCTGGGTATAAATTCTCATAAGAGAAACTCTGTAAGTATTAACTAATAATGCTAATAGTAGGACATTTTTAGAATCTAGTTAATTTTAGTATCCAGTTGATAGTAATAAAGAGCTCCTTAGGAGTTGGTGGGCCGGAATATCATCGTAAAGTTGATCTTATTCTTTTCATTCACTAAGAATATATTCCCAGGCCTTTTAGAAACTCTTTATTTCTGGAATGTTGCTAATTGAGATTTACCGTGTTAATGAAGAGTGACCCTAGTTTGAATTACTCTTATTTTTTGCTTAGATTACTAATATATATCTGATATCTGGTTTCCTATTCTTTTACTCCCATCCCTTATCTCAGCAGTTCATGACACTTCTCTGCTTAAAAATCTGTTAGTGCCTCCATATTTCTCTCAGGTAAAAAGCTAAAAGCTGTTTATGATAGACTAAACCAGGGGTCCTCAAACTATGGCCCATGGGCCACGTGAGGCAGTGTGATTGTATTTGTTCCCATTTTGTTTTTTACTTCAAAATAAGATATGTGCAGTGTGCATAGGAATTTGTTCATAGTTTTTTTTTAAAACTATAGTCCGGCCCTCCAACATCTGAGGGACAGTGAACTGGCCCCATGTTTAAAAAGTTTGAGGACCGGGGCGGCGCCTGTGGCTCAGTGAGTAGGGCGCCGGCCCCATATACCGAGGGTGGCGGGTTCAAACCCGGCCCCGGCTAAACTGCAATCAAAAAATAGCCGGGCGTTGTGGCGGTTGCCTGTAGTCCCAGCTACTCGGGAGGCTGAGGCAGAAGAATTGCTTAAGCCCAGGAGTTGGAGGTTGCTGTGAGCTGTCTGAGGCCACGGCACTCTACCGAGGGCAATAAAGTGAAACTCTGTCTCTACAAAAAAAAAAAAAAAAAAAAAGTTTGAGGACCCCTGGACTAAACCATCCTTCTACCCAGCACTATACTTACTATCTCTAGAGCTCATCTTCTAATTATTGTTGTCCTCTCTGGGTTCACTCCGGCCACACTGTCATTTTTGTTGTTTCTTAGTTACCCTTCTCTAATGAGCCTGTACACTGGTGGTTTTCTTTGGAATGTTCTTCCTCCAGGTGCCTCCAAAGTAAGGTTAGCTGCCAGAGGGCCTTTAGGACTTTGTTCAATAATATCTTCTCAGTTAGGTTTACCTGGACCATCCTTTTAAAAATTGTAACTTCTACACCCCCCCCTTACCTTTCTATTTAAAATTTTTTATAACATTCATCTTGTCTATTTATATATTGTTTATTATTTACAGTGTAAGGTCCATAAGGGTGGGAAGCTTTGGTGTTTTTGTTTTTTTTTTTCCCACTGATGAATTCGAAGTACTTAAACCAGTATCTGGAACATAGTAGGCACTCCTAAATATTTGTTGAATTAAGGAATTAGGAGCTTAGATAAGCTTGTTTATCAGCTAAGTGGTCAAACATACTACGTTGAGAACATTCACATTCATATTGGGTGCTATATTATGTTTTGTCTTAATATTCAGAAATCCAATATGTTTGGAATTATCCCTTTTAAAAATTACTACATGTGTTAGAACTTCATCACTCACGTATAATCAAACTGCAAATGCTAAATCTGAATGCCAAGTGTATATATTTTGAATAAGTCTTTAAGAGTACTTTTTTGGGTAGAGTGCTGTAGTGTCATAACTCACAGCAACCTCAAATTCTTGGTTTTGAGCAGTCTTCTTGCCTCAGCCTCCTAAGTAACTGAGACTACTAGCATGTGCCATTACACCTGGCTAGTATTTTTTCTATTTCTAGTAGAGGTGGGGTCTTGTTCTTGCTCAGGCTGATCTGGAACTTCTGAGTTCAAGCAGTCCACCTACCTCAACCTCTCAGAGTGCTAGGATTATAGGCATGAACCACTGCACCAGCCTTAAGTGTACTTTTGAATAAAACAAACGGTTTTGGCATTTTTTCATTAAATTTGTGTATTTGAATATGTCTTTTTACATTTTTAAAAGCCAATATGAATTAAAATGTCATTCTTAATATTAGAAATATATATATAGTAGAACCTCCATAGTTGACCAGCTCCCTACATTGACCACCTCCTAAGTTGACCTACTTTTCATAGACTGGACGGACATGTACTACCAATAACAGGAGGCCTAGTTCCTTATGTTGACCACATCTGTATGTAGACTAATTTGTTGCAGTCCTTTGGGTGGTCAAATTATATTCTACTATATATATTAATATACTAAATATTAATATATTTCATAATAGTATTATGAAACATATTAAATTTTGGAATACTTCAGAGTCACCAAGAGCACATGCCGAATATTCAGATTCCCAGGTCTCATTCCCCAAATTTCTTCTAGGTGGTTGGTCCACAGATTATACTCTGAGGAACACTAAAGGAATGAGTATTAAGGGTTTTTCTAATTTGGGGGATTATTTAATTTTTATACTAAAATAGATTTCTTGAACAGTTTTTAAAATATTGTTGTAACTGCCATTTTGTTTAGCAGTGGTAGAGTTTAAAAAATAACATTTTCCTTGACTATGAAATATAAAATTATTTTTGGATAATGAAGTGCAGGTTTGCAGTTATATTTTAAAATTCTGCCTCTAAGTTGTAAAGAAACTTTGTGCAAGTTATTTGTTAAATATTTTTATTTATTTATATTTTTTGCAGTTTCTGGCCGGGGCTGGGTTTGAACCTGCCACCTCCAGCGGGTTCCCCCTCCATATGGGGCCAGCGCCCTACTCCTTTGAGCCACAGGTGCCACCCCCTGTTAAATATTTTAAAATATTATAAAGAGGAAGGGTATTACCATCTTAAGAATTATTATTGTTTGTTAAGCAATTAACATATAATTTCCTTAAGGTAAAAAGACTTTACATTGCACTATACTTTCACAAAGGGACATTTTATATTTATATGCTAAAAGAAATATATAGACTTTTGTTTATTTACTGTATTTCATTGCAAAGGTCTTTGACTTCTAAATTTTAAAACACTTTTTAGAATAAAAATATTAAGAAAAAAGGAAATTAATTGAAATACAATATAGATGAATTTTGTAGAGTATATATATATACGAGGTCTGACAGTTAAGTTCGTGAAGTTGCCACCATGTGCTTACGCTGGCAGCACTGTACGAACAAGTCAGTAAGGTTTCATAACCTTTGTATGTCAGCGTCTCGCTGCTATGTTTGTGTTGACAGGTGGTGGTGTCTTGGTAAATAGTGTTTATTGTTGTTGACTGTTTTTGTGTACTTTCTTGACAATGTCAGAGCTTGACTTAGAGTATGAACCAATATTAAATTTCTTGTTAAACTTGGTAAGAGTTGAAGGGAAATCAGGGACATGTTTAGTCCAAGTTAAGGGGATAATGCCATGAAGAAAAAGGTGGTGTACAAATGGATTAAACATTCTGAGGGGAGAGAAAGCGCCACCAATGTAGAGAGGTCAGGGTTGCAGGTAAAGAACCTAACTGAAGAAAACATTGCAACAATTCGTCAAATTGTATATCCATAATTGCCGGCTGACTGTGAGAAACATGGCAGACCGAGTAAATGTTGATAGAGAAACAGTTAAGAATATCGTAAATGAAAATCTTGGCATGAGAAAGGTGTGTAAAAATGGTCCCAAAGGAGAGTCAAAATTTTCGAAGACGTTTAGGAGAGGGAGACGATGTTTTGGGCCCTCTATCACTGCTGATGAACCATGAGTTTTCCAGTATGACCCTGAAACAAATTGTCAAAATGCACAATGGAAGTCAGCCAGTTCTCCAAAAAAGTTCTGTCAGTCTAAATGATGTTGCTAGCTTTTTTTGATATCAGAGGGATTATTCATTATGAATTTGTACCAAATGGACAGTTAACTGAGTTTACTATTTAGAAGTGCTAGCTTTTTTTGATATCAGAGGGATTATTCATTATGAATTTGTACCAAATGAACAGTTAACTGAGTTTACTATTTAGAAGTGCTGAAAGGGCTATGTGAGGAAGTTAGACAAAATGACCTGAACTTTTCACCAACTCATGGCTCTTGGATCACAAGAAGGCACCAGCTCACACAGCACTGTCTGGGAGGGAGTTCTTAGCCAGTAATCAAATAACTGTATTGGAACATCCTCACTACTCACCTGATATAGCCCCTAAGGACTTTTTTCTTTACCCTAAGATAAAGAAAATATTGATAGGAAGACATTTTTTTGACATTCAGGACATTAAGAGTAATGTGATGACAGCTCTGATGGCCATTCCAGAAAAAGAGTTCTAAAACTTTGTTGAAGTGTGGACTAGGTGCTGGTGTCAGTGCACAGCTTCCTAAGGGGAGTACTTCAGAGACAACTGTAATGATATTTAGTAATGAGATATGTAGCGCTTTTTCTAGGATGAGTTTGGGAACTTAATTGTCAGACCTTATATATTTCATATCTGTTGACTTTTGGGGACGTATCTAGTTTTCTTTCAGACATTGAGTTCATGAGATTATGGTAAGTTGCATTTCTTATGTGCATTTATTTTGTTTTAATAAACATTTATTGAACATTCTTTGTACCAGCCATTACAAATGCTAAAGATAAGAAAGATTATTATGAGATGGTTTCTGCTCTTTAAGCATTGCATTTTAATAGCAGAGAATCAGACATATAAAACAAATAATAATTCTATGTGATCAGTGTTACAGTGGCAGAATATAAAAGTGCGATGGGTGCTGCCAGAAGTCACAGAAAGTTTCATAGTAGAGATGATGAGTTAGTTAATGTTAATGGAAGCATAGGAGTTTGCAGGTGGAGAAATGATGCAAAGGATATTCTGAGTATAAGAATGTATATATGGACATGGAAGGAAACCTGAAAGAACATACGTTGGGCACAGCAAGGTGCTTATCATGGTAGAATAAATAGTAGTGAAACTATTGACATTTATGTTAAAAAAATCATAGTGAAACTCTTGCAGCTTTGTTTCACATTATAATTTATGGTCTTAAGTTAAAGAAAATGAGATAAAATTATGACATTTATGTTAAAAAATTTATGTTAAAATTATGACATTTATGTTAAAAAAATCATAGTGAAACTCTTGCAGCTTTTTTTCACATTATGATTTATGGTCTTAAGTTAAAGAAAATGAGATAAAAATTTTGGATATTTTAAAAACATACTTTTCCTTTTTCTCTACATGTTTCAGCAACTCAAATGTCAGTGGTTTAAAACTGGGCAGTTTTTTTTGAGTTCTGTGACATACAACTTAGCCTGGGACCCTCAAGGTATTTAACGATTATACTTAGAAATTATTTAAATTAAATATATTTTTAAATGTATGATGATTTCAATGTAATATAGTCTCCCATAATAAGAAAAAATTATCAATACTGTCTTTTTATTGGTGAATGAGTCTACTTTTCTCTTGGTATACACTGTTTTGTACAATGCTTAATTTACTATTAGTTTTATGTTTTTTTCTCCTTGCTTTTGAATGTTTTATTTCAAGAAATAGTGATGATTTGTTTCATTAGTTAACATGTGCTGTACTTTACTCTTATTGTATTTACTAAGAAAACTGTTAAACAAGAGACCAAAAATCTCTACTTTGTTTTATCATTTGTATTTTAGAAAATTACTATTTCTTTCTTTCTTTTCTTTTTTTTTTTTTGAGACAGAGTCTCACTTTGTCATCCTTGGTAGAGTGCCACGGTGTCATAGCTCATAGCAACCTCAAACTCCTGGGCTCAAATGATCCCCTTGCCTCAGCCTCCCTAATAGTTAGGATTGCAGGCCCCTGTCACAACACCCAGCTATTTTTAGAGACAGGGTCTCACTCTTGCTCAGGCTGGTCTTGACCTCCTGAGCTCAAGCCATCCACCTGCCTTGGTCTCCCAGAATGCTAGGATTTAAGGAGACTGTTTTTGCTTTTGAAAGATGAGAAACCTTTAATAATAATGACTCTTGTCTCTTTTTAAATTCAAATTAATGAGGATTATTTTGTACAAATTTTATTAATTTGTAGTTATGTTTCATATCTTGAAAACATTTAAAATTATACAAATATCATGGTTTTAGGGGGCTGTTATTCTACTTTGGCTTTTTTTTTTTTTTTTTTTTAAAGACTTGTTAGATGCCTTGGCACCTGTAGCTTAGTGGTTAGGGTGCCGATCACATTCACCAAGGCTGGCGGGTTTAAACCTGACCGGGCCTGCTAAACAACAGTGACAACAACAATAAAAAGCTGGGTGTTGTGGCAGGCACCTGTAGTCTCAGCTACTTGGGAGGCTGAGGCAAGAGAATTGCTTAAGCCCAAGGATTTCTACCCAGGGCAACGTAATGAGACTATTTCTTAAAAACAAAACAAAACAAAAAAAAAGACCTTCTAGATACACAATAGCCCTTTGCCAATAAGTTTTTCTTCGTTCATTCTCAAGTCTTCCGTAAGAACTACTCTTTTTTTTTTGGCTAGAGGATTCTCTTTTTTCTTCTAGGAAATTCTTTTAAATAGATATATAATGAATTTTTTAAATGACAGTATGTATAGTTTATTTTTCACGTAATAGCTTACAGATCTAAACAGAAGTTCATGTGCATTTTTTCCCTTAGATAAACCTTGCTCATTCATTAGAACATTCTTTAATTTTCAGATAACAGATTATTGACAGCAACTGATTCTGTTCAGTTGTGGGCTCCTCCAGGAGGTGATATTCTGGAAGAGGAGGAAGAAATTGATAATAAAATTCCTGTTTTAAGTGATTGGAAGTGCATCTGGCAGTGCAAGTTAGTGACTAACTCTATCATTATATTCATTAATTCAAAACAAATGCTTCCTAAAATCTTTTTCCATTCATAAAGACCTTTGTTTTTTAATGGTTCATTGCATTTAGAAGCCTAGAAAGTAGACTTTGTAACTAAAAAGTACTATGTCATGCTTTAATCTGTGCTACAATCAACTCTTTAACAAAAAGAAAAAAAAATTTTCATAGTTATAGCCCCAGGACTTGAGTTGACAGGGTTGACATATAAGAAATACTCATTAATGTAATGAGGTATGGGTGGGGAAGGGAAAGATGTAAAAATTGCCAGCCCATCTTTCAAGTGAAAGGATGGCTGTACCATTAATATAAATTATGTGAAGGGGACCCATTAGTCAGGGAAGCTGGTGAGCACAGGTTTTAATGTGCTATATTGGGATGTTGGTGGGATATGTAGGTAGATATATATGGTATATGGTATGCAGGTTTTTTACATTGTTTACGAAAGTGAGTTTTGGACTCGTTTTAATTTATGTTTTTAAGGAGGTGAAACATTTATTATTTTAGGGAGGCAGAAACTCTTGTAATTCTGAGGATTGTGACTTTAATATTAGGGAAACTTGACTATTTATGTATGTGGTATACCAGATTAAAAAAATATTAACTAACTGTTTAACTTTGTCTTTTTTAGAACCTCAGTAGCTGTACATTTGATGGAATGGTCCCCTGATGGTGAATATTTTGCTACTGCTGGAAAGGTAAAGGACTAAGCCAAAAAGAAACAAAAGAAACAAATAAAACAATTAAAAATGTTTCTTATTCACGTTCATTTTTCTCATCTGTAAAACTGCGATAATTCTACTCTGCAGAGCTACCTTGAGGAATAGTAATTAGTGTTAGTAAAACTGGTCTGTTCCCCAATTGTAGTAGGGACTTGGGAAGTAATGCCCATCATTGTTACTCTTATTTGACCTTAGCTCGCTTACGTTTTTTTTGTACCTGTTAGGTGTGAATTTACTCCTCTTTTCATGCCCCCTCCCACTTACTTGCATTCCGTTGAGTTTACTACCAAATGTGGGTGTTGATCTATTAGTTCCAGTTTAATAGTACATGTGGTGTTTGTTTTTCCATTCTTGAGAAACTTCACTTAGAAGAATGATCACCAGTTCTATCCATGTTGTTACACTATCTGGATTGTTCACCATTTTTTATGGCTTAGTAGTACTCCATGGTATACATATACCATGTTTCATTAATCCACTCATGTATTGATGGATACTTGGGTTGGTTCCACATTTTTACGATTATAAATTATGCTGCAGTAAACATTCAAGTACACTTATCTTTCTGATAAAATCACATTTATAGATTTGTGTATGTTGAACCATCTTTGTATCCCGAGGATGAAGCCTACTTGGTCCTGGTGGATTATTGTTTTTGGTGTGTGTTGCTGTATTCAGTTTGCTAGAATTTTATTGGGAATTTTTGCATCTGTATTCATAAGGGATATTGGTCCATAGTTTTCTTTTTTAGTTGTGTCCTTTCCTGGCTTTGGTATCAAGAAGCTACTGCTTCATAGAATGAGTTGGGGAGGATCGATGTTATGAAATAAATTCTGCAGTACAGGGACCAGTTCCTCTTTGTAGGTCTAGTAAAATTTGGCTGTGAAACCATCTGGTCTGGGACTTTTTTTGTTGGAACATTTTTTTATTGCTGCTTTAGTTTCATTACTTGGTATTAGTCTTTTTTAAGAGTTCTGTTTTTTCCTGATTGAGCCTAGGGAGGTTGTATGTTTGCAGGAATTCATCCATTTCCTTGACATTTTCTACTTCATGGGCATGGAGGTTTTTATAGTACTCAGAGATGATCTTTTGTATTTCTGTGGTATCAGTTGTAATATCTTTTTCATTTGATTGAGCTTATTAGTATCTTTTCTGTTTTTGGTTAATTAAGAGGCCTGTCAATTTTGTTTATCTTTTCAAAGAACCAAATTTTTGTTCATTAACTTCTGTATAATGCTTTTGTTACCAGTTTCATTTACTTCTGCACTGACTTTAGTTATTTCTTTTCTTCTGGGCTTAGGATTGGTTTGCTCTTCCTTTTTTAATTCCTTGATGTGATTTATTAGATTTCTGTTTTGCTATTTTTCTGGTTTTTGCAGAATCCTACAGATTTTTATGACTTGTGTCCCATTTGTCATTTAGTTTGAAGAGTCTTATGATTTACATCTTGATTTTCTCCTTGACCCAATAATTGTTTAGCAATAGGTTGTTTAATTTCCATTACTTTGTGTAGAATTGATTGTTTCTGGTGCAGTTGATTTTTATTTTTATTCCACTGTGGTCAGGGAAGGTACATGGTATAATTCTATTGTTTTGAGTTTGTTAAGACATGTTTTGTGGCCTAAGATGTGATCAATATTCCATGTGTTGATGAGAAGAATACTCAGTAGAATTCTGAATTGGGCAGAATGTTCTGTAAATATTTGTTAGGCTCATTTGTGCTAGAGTCTTTTTTAAGTCCCATGTTTGTTTCTTTCCTTCATCTCAGCTTATCACCCTCAGTAGAGTGCTGTGGCGTCATAGCTCACAGCAACCTCTAATTCCTGGGCTTAGGTGATTCTTTTACCTCAGCCTCTCGAGTAGCTGGGACTATAGGTGCCCGCCATAACTCCTCGCTATTTTTGTTGTTGTTCTTGCAGTTTGGCCAGGGCCAGGTTCGAAACTGCCACCCTCAGTATATGGGGCCAGCGCCCTATCCACTGAGCCACAAGCACTGCCCAAGTCTCGTATTTCTTTATTTATTTTCTTCTCAGAGGGATCTGTCCAGTTCTGTCAGTGTGGTGTTGGCGTTTATTACTTTGCTAGTAGCTTTGCTTTATGAATCTGGATGTATGTATGTTAAGTACATATTTAGAATTGTTTTCTCATTGAATTGTTCTCTTTGCCATTATATAATGATCATTTTTGTCTTTTGCTGCTTTGAAGTCTATATTATCTAATATAAGACTGGCTGTACTAGCTTTCTTTTGGTTTGCATTTACATGGAATATTGTTTGCACTCCCCTCATCTGTGTCTGAATGAGTCCTTGTGGATCAGATGTGTTTGTACTCAACTTTATATTTCTGAGAGTCATCTGTCTTGATGGTGTAGTTCATTCATCTTTTCTGGTGTATAGTATTTCATTATATGAATATACTCCAACTTGTCCATTCTCTTGCTGGATTTTTTTAAATAAAGGTTTTTGGTATCATGAAGCTGCAGTTAATGTTCATTTGTCTCTCTTGGTGTGCTTGTGCAAAATTTGTCTAGATACATATTTAAGAGCAAAGTGTGCATTTTCACAATTGTGAAACAATTCTAATTGTTTCCAAAGTTCTTTTTTTGTTGTTGTTTTATTTTTTGAGACAGAGTAGCACTTTGTTGCCCTTGGTAGAATGCCGTGGAGTCATAGTTCACAGCAACCTCAAACTCTTTGGCTCAAGCAATTCTCTTGCCTCAGCCTCCCTAGTAGCGAGGACTACAGGTACCCGCCACAATACTGAGCTATTTTTTAGAGATGGGGTCTTGCTCTTGCTCAGATTGGTCTGGAACTCATGAGCTCAGGCAGTCCACCTGCCTTGGCCTTCCAGAGTGCTAGGATTACAGGCATGAGTCACCGCGCCTGGCCTTTGTTTTCCAAAGTTTTGTACTCAGTTTACCCTTCTATCAGCAGTACATGATTGTCATGATGGTACTATGTTCTCACAATAGTGTGGCTTTAATTACATTTTCCTCATTACTATTGAATATGAATACCATTTCCTTTATTTATGGGCCCTTGATATTTTCTTTTAGGTTTATTTTTGATTTGAGGGAGTTCTTCATATATTTTGTTCATAATCTCTCGTCAGTTATTTGTGTTGCAAATATATGTTCTTAGTTTGTCTTTTTTTCCCTTTAAGTTTTTTAAGTACAGAGAAAAATATAGCAAAGTCCTATGTATCCATCGTTAGGGTAGGAACTCCTTGTGTGGGCTGAGAAAGAGTTCTTGACACAAAGATTAGGATACCAAGAAGCAAAAAGTGTATTTTACTTCCCAAAGGTGGAAAGGGCTTGGCACAACAGGAAGGAGAAGTACTGGTACTGAGGACAAATGGTGTGGAATTTTATTGAAAGTAAAGGAAGAAGAAAAAAAAGTTATTAGTAGAATGTGGCTGTGAAATGGTTGAGTCTGTTTCTCCCTTTTTTCCTCTTTGTGAGGCTGTCTTATCAGAGTCTATGGGATGTGGTCTGCTGAGAGTGGGGGAAACACTATACTCCTCTGTCTTCTCAGTTCTTATCAAGTATTGGACAAAAACCTCTCAAATGAAGGAAACAATTTAAGACCTAGGTGGTTAATCAAACAAAGGGGCAGTTGTGACCTTTCTCTTCAAAAGGGCAGTTATGTGCTGTGAGTTTCTTCTTTTTTTTGGTTATTTTTCTCTACTAGTTTATTAGCAAGGTTGTCCTATAACCTATCACCCAGCTTCAAGAGTTATTATCCAGCCAGTCTTTTTATCTGTACTACCCTTCCCCTAGTTGTGTTATTTTATATACCTGTTGTCATGAATCTGTAATTATTTCAGCAGCTGTTTTTAAAGGATAAAGACTTAAAACATATGCACAATATATGGTGAGTTAAATGTAGTTTGACTCTTGTTGAGGAAACTCTTATTCCGATGCTATTAAAACATTCTTCTTTATTTTTTCTAAAATCTAAAAATTTTAATCTCTTATAATTAAGTTCTTTAATCCAAATGGATGTTGTCTCAGTACCATTTATCGAATAGTTCCTTCCCAGAGGTGGGAAAGAACCCATTGATCTGCTATGCCATTTCTGATGTGTGTTAGATAATGCTTCAGTGAATGTCTTGTACATGCCTATTAAGCCATTTCTCTTGGTTGAATATACACAAGAGTAGAATTGCTGGCACAAGATGTATGTATCTTTAACCTTAGTAGGTAATGCCAGTTTCCCAAAGTTGATAGACTGATTTACACTCTCAGTAATAGTGTACAGTAGTTCCTGTTGCTCCTTATCGACATGGATATGGTCAGACTTTTAAACTTTTGTAAATTTGGTAGATTCTAAGTACCACCTCATTTTAGTTTTTTTTTGGCCGGGGCTGGGTTTGAACCCGCCACCTCTGGCATATGGGACCCGCGCCCTACTCCTTGAGCCACAGGCGCCGCCCCTCATTTTAGTTTTTAACATGCATTTCCCTGATTATTAAGGAAACCTTAAATGCCGTTTCATATGTTAATTGGGTATTTGGATGTGTGAATCAGAAAAAAATAACTGGGCAAGTCCCTTACCATTTTCTAAATGTTCATTGGTCTTTTTTTCTTATTGATTTGTAGGACTTCCTTATTCTGAATGGGAGCTCTTTGCCAGTTACATGTTTTACAAAGATTTTTTTTCCCATTCCATGACTTGCTTATTCACTCTGTTAAAATATCTTTTATATATATTTAACTTTAATTTCAAATTAATCAGTTTTCTTCTTTTAGGATTGTGCTTTCTGAGTCTTACTTTATAAGTTCTTACTACTATGAGATTCTGAAGATTGTTCAACATAATATAATCTTCTGGACCACAGTTGCTTCACTGTTTCTGTGCTATAAATCCCTTTGAAAATCTAGTGGTGGTTATAACCTTCTTCACAGTATGATATTTTTAAATACGTAAAACAAAATGCATAGGATTACAAAGGAAATAAGTTATTGAAATACTGCTTTATTAAAGAATAAATTTGTGATAATAGACATACTTTTTAATTAATGCAGTCAGAGATAAAAAATTATATTTAAAATATGGGCAAGTTTAATTGTATTTAACTATCATATATGGAATTAAAACTTAAGAATCTTGGGTGTTGTGGCGGGTGCCTGTAGTCTCAGCTACTTGAGAGGCTGAGGTAAGAGAATCGCTTAAGCCCAATAGTTTGAGGTTGCTGTGAGCTGTGATGCTACAGCACGCTACCAAGGGTGACATAGTAAAACTCAGTCTCAAAAAAAACCAAAAAAAAAATCCCCTTAAGAATCTTACTTTGTATGGTGAGAATAAGCTTTCCAAGAGCAATAGAATCCACCCATGGTTTTTTGAGTTAATGTCAAGTTGCAAGAACATTCAGCTTTATTGTTACATGGCTGAATGGTTATTTGGCACAGAGGTAGTTTCTCAACAGTTTTATGAGCATGGATTGGAACAGAGCACAACATAGACAGGAAAACTGCAATCATGTGCACGTTAGTAGCGATCCCAAGAACTAACAATTTCGAAGTAGAGATGAGTGTAAAAAGTATTTCGAGATATGCAGCAACTGCCATGTAATATGAAAACATCTGTGATTTCTGTTGGAAACAAAGTCATATGTACTACTACTAATACTGGTTTGTTTGTTGAAGTGTTTCTTTCGATTAGCAGTTATGCAAATAGAGCAGTAATTTTTTTCCCCCATCATATTCAAGGTACTTGTGGTCTTAGTTATCTTGGTTTTATAGAAACAGATCCTGAGACAAGGATTCAGTTGTTAATAATTAATATGTGGAATGATCACACAAAATATATTGGATTAGAGGCAGAGAAGTAAAGGCACTTAATATAAGGTTTACTCGCATGGTAATATATATAACCTTTATTAACACATTAACTACTATGTGAGTTGTATTTAACTTACATTAGTTTTGAGCCCAGAGCCTCATAAAGCATATGTAATGCATGTCTCTTGACCTATTTTGACCTAATAAAACACCATAGCCAAAGAACAAATTTTTGAGTGTGACAGTCAGTGTGTTAAGTGCGTAAACTAACAAGTTTACATTTCTGGGTGTTCTGAGAGCCAATTTTCCTTGCTTGAGTCTTGTTCTTTATACAAATCAGTCATTGCTAGAGGGTAGGTGTGATGCCAGGCATCAGTTCTCAGCCCTCAGAACCAACTCCTAGAAAACTTCAGGTAAAGTAATGTAGATGCTTTCAGTTGAAATTGGCACACCAGGGTGGCGCCTGTGGCTCAAAGGAGTAGGGCGCTGGCCCCATATGCCGGAGGTGGCCAGTTTAAACCCAGCTCCGGCCATAAAAAAAAAAAAAAATAGAAAAAAAAAGAAATTGGCACACCAGAATGCTGAGGCATCATGGGATACAGATGAAGTACCAAAAATATCAAAAGTAACTTTATTTAAAAAAATTTTTTTTGAGAAAGTCTTGCCCTGGGTAGAGTGCCAGGCCATCATAGCTCAACAGCAACCTCACACTCTTGGGTTCAAGCAATCCTCTCATCTCAGCCTCCCAAGTACCTGGGACTATAGGCATCTACCACAATGCTGAGCTAATTTTTCTATTTTTAGCAGAGATGGGATCTCACTTTGCTCAGGTTGATCTTGAACTCTTTTTTTTTTTTGAGATAGACTGTCGCTATGTTGCCCTTGATACTCACAGTTACCTCAAACTCTTGGGCTTAAGCGATTCTCTTGTCTTGGCCTCCCATGTAGCTGGGACTACAGGCACCTGCCATAGGCCTGGCTGTTTTTTTTTTTTTTTGTTGTTGTTGTTGTAGTTGTCATTGTTGTTTAGCAGTCTCTGGCTGGGTTTGAACCTGCCAACCATGGTGTATGTGGCTGGTGCCCTAACCACTGAGCTATGGCCTCCAAGCCTTATCTTGTACTCTTGAGCTCAGGCAGTCCACCTGCCTTGGCCTCCCAGAGTGTTTAGGATTACAGGTGTGAACCACCACACCTGGCCAAAAGTAACTTTTATATCTTGGATTCTATCCATAGAATTTTTGGGTCAGGGACTTAAGAACTCCTAGTCTGGAATCCAGACAGTTATGTTTTGTCTTTCACTGTTTTTTACTTTTTGGAGACAGAGTCTCACTGTGTTGCCCTTGGAAGAGTGCTATGGCATCACAGCTCACAGCAAACTCAAACTCCCGGGCTCAAGTGTTTCAGCCTCCCAAGTATCTGGGACTATAGGCTTCTGCCATAATGCCTGGCTATTTTTAGAGACAGAGTATTGTTCTGGCTCAGGCTAATCTTGAACACCTGAACTCAAGCAATCCACCTACCTTTGCCTCCCTGAGTGCTGGGATTACAGAAATGTGCCACCACACCTGGCCCTGTCTTTCATTTTTAGTTCTAAAATCTATGTGAAATGATTTTAGGTATGGTTTAAAGAAGTGGTCAAGTTTCATTTTTTCCTTATTGTTAAATTGTGCCCAATTTATTGAAAAATCTCTCCTTTCTCCATTGCTCTGTATTACTACCTTTATCATAAAATCAAATATACGTATTTCTGTGGTTCTGTTTCTGTATTCTTTTCATTGGTCTTTCCTTGTACCAATGTCTTGATTGCTATAGCTTTTAAATTAAGTCTTGATTTCTTGTAAAGTAAATCCTCCCATCTTGGTTTTTCTTCTTTAAGATTATCTTTCCTGTTCTTGGCCCTTTGCATGTACATATGAATTTTAGAATAAGCGTGATAAATTTTACAAACAAATAGAAAATCTATTGTGATTTTGATTTTTATTGTATCAATTCTAAGTCTGTTTGGAGAGAATTGACATCTTTACAATAGAACCTCTGTGAGTTGGCCACCCACGGGATTATAACAAACTGGTCAGTGTATGAAGGTGATCAACATAAGAAATGAGGTGCTAGTACATGTGGTGCGTGTCTGGTTTATGAAAATTAGGTCGACTTCAGGAAGTGGTCAATGTAGGGAGGTGGTCAACTGTGGAGGTTCTGCTATATTTATTTTTCCCTTCTATGAACATGGTATAGCCCTATTGGATCCTGTTGGATCTTTTATTTTTCTCAGTAGTATTATAATTTTCTATGTAGAGCTTCTAAACATCTTTCTAAAGATTCCTTCCTAGGAATCTATATTTTTATGTTATTACAAATGGCATCAGTGTGTAAATTTTATATTTGTTCTTGGTATATATAAACACAATTTTTTTTTTTAATTTTTTTATTAAATCATAACTGTATACAATGATATGATCATGGGGCATCATACACTCACTTCATAAACCATTTGACACATTTTTATCACAGTGGTTAACATAGCCTTTCCGGCGTTATCTCAGTTACTGTGCCAAAACATTTACATTCTACATTTACCAAGTTTCGCAAATACCCCTGTAATATGCACCACAGGTGTGATCCCACCGATTCCCCTCCCTCTACCCACCCCCCCCTTTCCCACTTCCCCCTATTGTTAAGTTGTAGCTGGGTTATAGCTTTCATGTGAGAGTCCCAAATTAGTTTCATAGTAGGGCTGTGTACATTGGGTATTTTTTCTTCCATTCTTGGGATACTTTACTAAGAAGAATATGTTCCAGCTCCATCCATGTAAACATGAAAGAGGTAAAGTCTCCATCTTTCTTTAAGGCTGCATAGTATTCCATGGTATACATATACCACAATTTATTAATCCATTCGTGGATCGATGGGCACTTGGGCTTTTTCCATGACTTAGCTATTATGAATTGGGCTGCAATAAACATTCTGGTACAAATATCTTTGTTATGTTGTGATTTTTGGTCTTCTGGGTATATGCCCAGCAGAGGAATTACAGGATTGAATGGCAGATCTATTTTTAGATCTCTGAGTGTTCTCCATATATCTTTCCAAAAGGAATGTATTAATTTGCATTCCCACCAGCAGTGCAGAAGTGTTCCCTTTTCTCCGCATCCACGCCAACATCTCTGGTCTTGAGATTTTGTGATATAGGCTAGTCTCATTGGAGTTAGATGATATCTCAAAGTAGTTTTGATTTGCATTTCTCTGATGATTAAAGATGATGAGCATTTTTTCATATGTCTGAAGGCCGTGCGCCTGTCTTCTTCAGAGAAGTTTCTCTTCAAATCCCTTGCCCAGCCTGCGATGGGATCCCTTGTTTTTTTCTTGCTGATGCGTTTGAGTTCTCTGTGGATTCTGGTTATTAAACCTTTGTCAGAGTTATACCCTGCAAATATCTTCTCCCATTCTGAGGGCTGTCTGCTTGCTGTGCTTACTGTGTTCTTAGCTGTGCAGAAGCTTTTTAGTTTGATCAAGTCCCAGTAGTGTATCTTTGAAGCTGCTTCAATTGCCCGGGGGGTTCTCCTCATGAAATACTCACCCAGACCAATTTCTTCAAGGGTTTTCCCTGCATTCTCCTCTAGTATTTTTATAGTTTCATGTCTTAAGTTTAAATCTTTAATCCAATGAGAGTCTATCTTAGTTAATGGTGAAAGGTGTGGGTCCAATTTCAGTCTTCTGCAGGTTGCCAGCCAGTTCACCCAGCACCATTTGTTAAATAGGGAATCTTTTCCCCACTGAATGTTTTTAATTGGCTTGTCAAAAATCAAATAGCGGTAAGTAGCTGGATTCATCTCTTGGTTCTCTATTCTATTCCAGATATCTACTTCTCTGTTTTTGTGCCAATACCATGCTGTTTTGATCACTATCGATTTGTAGTAAAGTCTGAGGTCTGGTAGTGTGATTCCTCCTGTTTTGTTTTTATTTCTGAGTAATGTCTTGGCTATTCGAGGTTTTTTCTGATTCCATATAAAATGAAGTAATGTTTTTTCAAGATCTTTAAAATATGACAGTGGAGCTTTAATAGGGAGTGCGTTGAAATTATATATTGCTTTGGGTAGTATGGACATTTTGATAATGTTGATTCTTCCTAGCCATGAGCATGGTATGTTTTTCCATTTGTTAACATTTTCAGCTATTTCTTTTCTTAGAGTTTCATAGTTCTCTTTATAGAGATCTTTCACGTCTTTTGTTAGGTAAATTCCCAAATATTTCATCTTCTTTGGCACTACTGTGAATGGGATAGAGTCCTTAACTGCTTTTTCAATTTGACTGTTGTTGGTGTATATAAAGGCTACTGATTTATGAATGTTGATTTTGTAACCTGAGACGCTGCTGTATTCCTTGATCACTTCTAGGAGTTTTGTAGTAGAGTCCCTAGTGTTTTCCAGATACACAATCATATCATCTGCGAAGAGCGAGAGTTTGATCTCTTCTGACCCTATATGGATACCCTTGATCGCCTTTTCTTCCCTAATTGCGGTGGCTAAAACTTCCATTACAATGTTGAAAAGCAATGGAGACAATGGGCAGCCTTGTCTGGTTCCTGATCTGAGTGGAAATGATTCCAATTTAACTCCATTCAATATGATATTGGCTGTGGGTTTGCTGTAGATAGCCTCTATCAGTTTAAGAAAAGTCCCTTCTAGACCAATTTTCTTGAGTGTTCTGATCATGAAGGGATGCTGGATATTATCAAAAGCTTTTTCTGCATCAATTGAGAGAATCATATGGTCTTTGTTTTTTAATTTGTTTATGTGCTGAATTACATTTATAGATTTACGTATATTGAACCAGTCTTGAGACCCTGGGATAAAACCAACTTGGTCATGATGTATAATTTGTTTGATGTGTTGCTGGATTCTGTTTGTTAGGATCTTGTTGAATATTTTTGCATCTATATTCATTAGTGATATTGGTCTATAATTTTCTTTTCTTGTTGGGTCTTTTCCTGGTTTGGGGATCAGGGTGATATTTGCTTCATAGAACGTGTTGGGTAGTCTTCCTTCTTTTTCTACGTTTTGGAACAGGTTGAGTAATATAGGTACTAATTCCTCTTTAAAGGTTTGGTAGAATTCTGACGTGAAACCATCTGGTCCCGGGCTTTTCTTTTTAGGGAGGTTTTGTATAGTTGATGCTATTTCTGAACTTGATATGGGTCTGTTCAACATTTCCACTTGATTCTGGTTAAGTCTTGGAAGGTGGCGTGCTTCCAAGTATCGGTCTATTTCCTTCAGATTTTCATATTTCTGAGAATAAAGTTTCTTGTAATATTCATTAAGGATTTTTTGGATTTCTGATGAGTCTGTGGTTATTTTGTCTTTGTTGTTTCTGATTGATGATATTAGAGATTTTACTCTTTTTTTCCTGATTAGGTTGGCCAGAGGTTTATCTATTTTATTGACCTTTTCAAAAAACCAGCTTTTTGATTTATTGATCTGTTGTATTATTCTTTTGTTTTCAATTTCATTTAATTCTGCTCTAATTTTGGTTATTTCTTTTCTTCTACTGGGTTTGGGGTTGGAATGTTCTTCCTTTTCCAGTTGCGTGAGATGTCCCATTAAGTTGTTAACTTCCTCTCTTTCCGTTCTCTTGAGGAAGGCTTGCAGTGCTATAAATTTCCCTCTTAGAACTGCCTTTGCAGTGTCCCAGAGGTTCTGATAGCTTGTGTCTTCATTGTCATTTTGTTCCAAAAAATTGGTGATTTCTTTCTTAATCTCATCTCTGACCCAGCTATCATTCAGCATAAGGTTATTTAACTTCCATGTTTTTGTATGGGTGTGCAGATTCCTGTTGTTACTCAATTCAAGTTTTATTCCATGATGGTCCGAGAAAATGCATGGAATCATTTCTATTCCTTTAAATTTACTGAGGTTAGACTTGTGACCTAAAATGTGATCAATTTTGGAGTAAGTTCCGTGGGCTGATGAGAAGTATGTGTATTCAGTTTTGTTGGGATGAAATGTTCTGTAGATATCTGCTAAATCTAAATATTGGATGGTTAGGTTTAAATCTAAAATTTCTTTGCTCAGCTTCTTTCTGGAGGATCGATCCAACACTGCCAAGGGAGTGTTGAAATCTCCAACGATTATGGAGCTGGAGGAAATCAAGTTACTCATGTCTGTTAGAGTTTCTCTTATAAATTGAGGTGCATTCTGGTTGGGTGCATAGATATTAATAATTGAGATCTCGTCATATTGAGTATTACCCTTAACAAATATGAAGTGACCATTCTTGTCTTTCCTTACTTTTGATGGTTTAAAGCCTACTGTATCTGCAAATAAAATTGCAACACCTGCTTTTTTCTGATTACCATTTGCCTGAAATATGGATGACCATCCTTTCACCCTGAGTCTGTATTTGTCTTTTAAGTTGAGATGTGACTCTTGTATGCAACAAATATCTGGCTTGAGTTTTTGTATCCAGTCAGCTAACCTATGCCTCTTTAGAGGACAGTTTAAGCCATTCACATTGATGGAGAGTATTGATAAGTCTGGTGGAATTTTGGGTATCGAGTTTTTCAAAGGTCCAGTGGACATTTTTAATCCTTTCGCCAGTGTGGAAGTTGGAGTTTGATCCGAAGTTTCTGAGTGAGTTTACTTTTGTGGTATAGGATTGGGTTGGTCATTGTGGAGGATAGGTCTGAGAACATCCTGAAGAGCTGGTTTACTTATGGCAAATTTTTTCAACATATGAATGTCATTGAAGTATTTAATTTCTCCATCATAGATGAAACTCAGTTTAGCTGGATACAAGATCCTGGGTTGAAAGTTTTTTTGCTTTAGGAGATTAAAAGTTGATGACCAGCCTCTTCTTGCTTGAAAAGTTTCAGCAGAGAGATCTGCGGTTATTCTAATATTCTTACCTTTGTACGTTATAGTTTTCTTTCGCCGGGCTGCTTTGAGAATCTTCTCTTTCATGTTAACTTTAGTGAAGCTAATTATGATATGTCTGGGAGATGGCTTTTTGGGGTTGAATCGTGCTGGGGTTCTGAAGCTGTCTGCTATCTGAATTTCAGATTCTCTAGGCATGTCTGGAAAATTTTCTTTCATAATTTCATGTAGAAGGGCCTCTGTGTCCTTGGCAGCCACTTCATCATTCTCCGAAATTCCTATAACCCTTATGTTGTTTTTTTTCGAATTATCTGAGAGCTCTCTGAGTGAGTGATCCGTTTTTGATCTCCATTTCTCTTCCTCTTTGAGAGATTGGGAGCGTTCGAAGACTTTATCTTCAATGTCAGAAATCCTTTCTTCTGCTTGCTCCATTCTGTTACTGAGGGATTCTACTGTATTTTTCATATCTTTGAGGGCTGTAAGTTCTTGTTTCAGTGTGTCTAAGTCTTTGGTGGTTTTGTCTTTAAATTCGTTAAATTCTTGAGACAATTTTTGAATTTCTCCTCGAATTCCTAATTCCATTTTATTAATCTTGTCTGCAAACCAAATTCTGAATTCGACTTCTGACATCTCAGCCAATTGTTTATGAATGGGATCTTCAATCACATCTGCCATATCTTTTCTTGGGGGGGTTGATCTATTCTGGTTATTCATGTTACCAGAGTTTTTCCGCTGATTCCGCCCCATGGTTTACTCCCTTTGGTTTTTCCCCTGGGGTTTTATCGAGGGCCCGTACAGTGTTGTGGCCTGAGAAACTGGGGCCCTGTCTGGTGTGGTGGAGCAAAGTGGTTCTGTCTTGTTTTCAGCTGGTTTCTGTTCGATCCTATTGCAACTTCTACTCTGGCTTGAAGTCTCAGCTGTGTGGAAAAATCAGCAATTAAGTCACCCCGCCTGCCCACCTCTGGCCCCAGTTGGAAAAGGAGAATCAAACCTTCCTACAATCGCACACCCAGGGCACCGCCTGAAGAGTCCTCAGTCTATTAGCCCAGTTCAAAAGGTCCGAATCAACTGTCTCAATCGGCACTTGTCTCGGGTGGAAGGGTTCAAGAGGTCTCTGGGAACTGGATCACAGGGGCCTGGTGACTCCTCTGACACAGCTCACCCCAATGCAGCGTGGAGTCAGGAGGAGCCACCCAGCAAACAGAGCAGTCTGGGAAGGTTGACGTCTCCTTCCCCACTTTGCCCCTCCGTCGGACCCAGTCACTGGTATCTCTGCAGATGGCTAACCCAGTTGCCTGCAGTGAACAGACACTCCAGGGGTTTGCACCTGCCTGAATCGCAAGGAAGTCTGCCAGGCCCCCGCAGACTGCCGCTATCTAGCAGGAGGAGATGGGGCCTGACATCTTTGAGTGTTTGATGCAGGTGATGGGAAGGAGGTGTTCACTCAGGCTTAGCCCCGTCCCTGATGCATGCTGCTAACAGAACAGAACAGAACAGACAACTTTGTGAGGTTCTGTCTCTGTTCCTGTCGTCGCCTACAGGAGACGGGCTGTTTTGAGTTCAAACGTCTTTGCTGCTGGAGAATTGCGTCTGAACACCTCTCTGGGTCGGCCCCGCCCTGGAGGCTTCCGGGTTTGTGAGCCGTGTCACCGGTGGCCTCCTCTGGTTGCCCAGGGAGACAGGGGGTGTGGCCTCAGAATATCCAGAAGTGAGCGTTCTGCCGTTAAAGAAAAAACGGCTGTTGATCTACCTCCAGGGAACTGCTGCTCTGGTGTGGGCACTCAGGCGACCCTTTTCTCCTCTGTCCCGTGCCCCAGAGTCAGCACTGAGCGGCCGCAGTTTGTGCTGGGTCCACACCCCTTAAGAGATCCCCCAAGAATCAGAACTCTTGGGGGATGGGCCCCCAGACCCCGATTGGGAGTGGGGCGGGGGGAAGCTAGAGTTTCATTCAGTTTCACGCAATACTACGGCACCCCAGGGAAGTGTCGCCAAGGCTTGATTTCCCCCCAGCAAAGTGCCCTCTCCTCGCTCACGTGTCCCAGAGTCAGCACTGACCTGACGCAGCTCAGGCACTGTGCACTCTCCTCGAGAAATCACCCAAGGAGCCGAACTCCTGGGGGATAGGCCCTCAGACCCCGAGTGAGAGTAGGGGTTCTCAGCTCTCAGCGGGGAGGCCAGAGTCTGATTCAGTCTTGGGCCCCGTATGCCTGGGGAGGGTTGCTGCACTGCACCGCAGGGAAGTGCCGCGAGGCGTGACTCCCCCTCAGCCCGGTGCCCTCTCCTCACTCAGCGCACCTCAGAGTCAATGCTGACCAGTCGCAACTCGGGGACTGTCCACTCCCCTTGAGAAATCACCCAAGGATCCGAAGTCCTGGGGGACAGGCCTCCAGACCTCAGTGGGCGGGAGGGGAGCGCCGGGGATTCAGGGTTGCCGGCAAAGGATTCCCAAAGTTTTATTCAGCCCTATGTCCGGCAGGAGAACGCCACGGCACCCCAGTAGGGGAGGTAGGTCCAGTTTTTAGAAGGTCTCTCCCGTGGAGTGTAGTGGGAGGGCCTTTAATTTCTGCCCGCTTGTTCAATTGTGGGGCTCTAGAGCCAGTCTCATGGGGGAGGGGGACTCCCGTCCGCTTGGTGGTGGATTTTGTACCTTTTGTTTGCGTCCTTGTGATCACAACTTGCCTCAGCGGTGTTGATGTGCGTTCTTCAGCCTTCTCTCTTGGTGAGGCTCAAGTCCACCAGGATACTTACTAAATTCCTGTCCCTTAACTCTCCTTCTGGACGGGAGCCTTTGTTGAAAGCTGGCTTCAGTCCGCCATCTTGTCTCCCCCTCCTCCACAATTTTTTATATTGGCTTTATACGTAGCACTCTTACTGAGTTCATTAATTCTAATAATTCCTCTATAGATCCTTTTGGATTTTCCATGTACATAATTATATTATCTGTTAATAATGAGAGATCTAGTTCATCTTTTTTAACTCTCACATTTTTCAAATTTTTCCTTTCCTTTTCTTTTTTTTAATTGCACTGTCTGGGACTGCTAGTATAGTATTGAATAAAAGTAGTGATAGTAGGCTTAGCGCCCATAGCATAGTGGTTATGGCCCTGGCCACATACACCAAGGATGTCGGGTTTGTTCGAACCCAGCCCGGGCTTGCCAAACAACAATGACAACTAGAACAAAAAAATAGCCGGGCATTGTGGCAGGCACCTGTAGTCCCAGCTACTTGGAAGGCTGAGGCAAGAGTATTGCTTGAGGTTGCTGTGAGCTGTGACACCATGGCACTCTACCAAGGGTGACGTAGTGAGACTCTGTCTCAAAAAAAAAAACAACAAAAAACGAAATTGAAATACATGGACTGATTTTAAGTGTTAAACCTTGTGTTCCTGGAATAACATCAACTTGATTATAATGTATTATTCTTGCTGGATTTGGTTTGCTAATGTTTAAAGATTTATGAGATCTATGTGTTAGCGTGAGACTTTACTACTACCTTTTCCTTTTTTGTAAGGTTCTTGACAGATTTTGATGTTGCTGTTATATTGCCCTGTAAAATGGACTAAAAAGATTCCTTTTATTTATTCTGTGAGAGAGTTTATATAAGACTGATTTTTTTTTTTTTTTTTGAGACAGAGTCTCACTCTGTTCCAGGCTAGTGTGCCAATGGTGTCAGCTTACGTCACAGCAACCTCAGATTCCTGGGTTCAAGTGATCCTTCTGCCATAACTGGGACTACAGGGACTCACCACATGCTTGGCTAATTTTTTACATTTTTAATATAAGAGTGTGGTCTTGCTTTTGTTCAGGGAGATCTGGAGCTGAAATGATTCTCTTGGCCTCCCAGAATGCTAGGATTACAGGTGTGAGCCCCCATGCCTGGCCTAGATTGATGTACTTTTATTCTTAAGTATTTTTTTTAAAAGATATGTTGACTTTATTTTTATTTTGTTTTTATTAAATCATAGCTGTGTACATTAATGAGATCATGGGGCACCATACACTGGTTTACACTGGTTAACATAGCCTTCCTGGCATTTTCTTAGTTATTGTGTTAAGACATTTATATTCTACATTTACTAAGTTGCACATGTACCCTTGTAAGATGCACCGTAGGTGTAATCCCACCAATCACCCTCTGCCCATCCTCCCCCTATTCTTAAGTATTTTATGGGGAAGGCATCTGGAGGGAATTTTTTTGGTGGGATTCAGTTTTTTACATTGTTATAGAGCTATTCAGATTTTCTGTTTCTTTTTTTATGTCAGTTTTGGTAAGTTGTATTTTATCTAGAATTTTTTAGTTTTATCTAAAATTTTCAAATTTATTGCCATGAAGTGTATAAAACATCTTATCTTTTAATACTTATAATACATATGTAATGATTTCTTATTTATTTTTCATATTACTTATGCTTTCCTCTTTTTTTGGATTCATCTTACCAAAGGTTTATCAAAGAACTATGTTTTGGTTTTGTAGAACTCTATACTATACTTAATTTTTTTTTTTATTTGTTGTAGTGACAGGATCTCACTATGTTGCTCAGGCTGATCTTCAGCTCCTGGCCTCAAGCAGTCCTCTCACACAAGCCTCCCAAACTGGTGAGATTGCAGGCATGAGATTCCACATCTGGCCAGATTAATGGAACATTTCTTTTTTCTTTTTAATTTTTTTTGCAGTTTTTGGCCAGGGCTGGGTTTGAACCCGCCACCTCTGGCATATGGAGCCAGCACCCTACTCCTTTGAGCTACAGGTGCCGCCCGAATGGAACATTTCTTAAACAAAACATGTAATAAGTTAGCTTAATGAGAACAGCTCTGACAGACTCTAAAGGTGTGGTTGCTTAAACATGATACAAATTTGGTTTTCATCCAACAACATCCACAACAACTCTGTGTTGTAAGTTTGTTTTCTGTCTTACTGATTTATTTGATTGTTCTTTCCTTCCTTCTACTTATTTTTTCCCCATACTCTTTTAGATACACGTTCATCTAAAACATTTTTGTTTTTTGTTTCTGTTGTTATACATTTAACACTATAACTCTTCCTCTAAGGTTGGCTTTGGTAGTATCCCACAAAATTCTTTTAATTCCACAAGTTTGATATATATTATTTTTAAAAATATGTATTATTTTAAAAATAATACATATTATTTTTAAAACCTTTTCTAATTGTTATTGTTCATTATTAGATCCATGTGTTATCTAGAGAACGGGTTAGAGTTTGGTTCGATTAATATTGAGATGAGAGTTAAGTGGTACCGGAGTTCTTTATTGGTGGTAACAACTTTTATTTTATATTATGAAGTAAAATTTATAGTATATCGTTAGAATAATAACTACTAATACTGTTACAAGAACAATCACCAGTTACTGAGAGTTATGTACTGTACTGTGGCTTCAAAAAGCTTGATGGGACAGGCAGTATTCTTTCTGTTCTATGGAAGAGAAGGCTGTAGCTCAAGGACTTCCCCAGAATAAAGAGCTGGTAAAAAGGTAGAGCTTTAACCTAGATATGTGGACATCGAAGTGTCATGATCAATGCCTTTGTATTTGACTGAGAAAATATTTACAGAGGTGTATTTGTGGAGATTCTTTGAAACCCGGATTGCATGTATTCTTCCAGAAAAGGTATTGTAGCTTCTATCAAGTATTCTCAATTCAAAGTAAATTCTCAGCTTGAAAGTTGTCAAGCCGCACACAGAGTGTGAGTTTGGTTGTCATGTGTCCTGTTTTTTAATATAAATTCCAGGAGGAGGCTGTTTCATTTGGTCCAGGTACAGACTGATATTTTTCCTTGCCATCTCCCTTTTCAGAGAGAGGGATTTTTTTTTTTTTTTTAAGTAATTGATCTCACCCTTCCATTTAGGGATACTTTTTAGGGTTTTCTTAGCCAATTTGACTTTTCACCTTGCATGGACTCTATGCTTTGTTCTATATAATATTTAAAATAGTAGCTCTGTGCCAGAGCTACTATTGACAGATTCCCTTATGATTACTTGCTTTAGCATTTGTTTACTATGATTCTTGTCTGAGAAAATAGATGCAGTCAGAAGAGAACCTTGATCAGCTCCCCCCTCCTATATATGTCTGCTCATCTGCCTACATCTGTGCCTATAGATTCTGCCTTCCCTTGTGTTGCTGTGGATGAACTGTCTGCGCTTTTACACAGGGCCAGCTCCTTCCCTTATCTACTAGGTCTCATTTGCTCAGACTTATTCAGGGATATCACTACTGTGACTGCCTCTTCTCTTTTCAAATCAGTTTTCTCTTCCACACTAGGTCATCACATTAGCATATTTTATTGATTGAATGTGTCCACAACAAATTTGTACTATGTATACTGAAGCCTTATCTCCAAAAGTGATAGTGTTTGGAGATGGGGCCTTTGGGAGTTAGAGTTAGATGAGGTCATGAGGGTGGGACCGTCACGATAGCATTTGTGCCTTTATAGGAGGAGACACTAGAGGCCAGGTGAGGTGGCTCATGCCTGTAATCCTAGCCCTCTGGGAGGTCAAGGCTGGAGGATCACTGCAGCACAGGAGTTGGAGACCAGCCTGAGCAAAAAGCCTGAGACCCATCTCTACTAAACATAGAAAAATTAGCCAGACGTGATGGTGAGCCCTGTAGTCCCAGCTACTCAGGAAGCTGAGGCAGGAAGATAGCATTAGCCTAGGAGTTTGAGGTTACTGTGAGCTGGACATATGCCATGGCACTCTAGTTGGGGTGACAGAATGAGATTCTGTCTCCAGAAAAAAAAAAAAGAGACATACACTCAAAAGCACTTTTGATTTCTTTTGCCATGTGAGGACACTGTGAAGGTAGCAGTCTGAAAGCCAGAAGAAAGCCCTCACCATAACTTGACCATATTGGCACTCTGATCTTGGACTGTTAGCCTTGAGAATTGTGAGAAAATAAATTTCTGCTGTTTAAGCCACTTGGTATTTTGTTATGGCAGCCCGAGCTAATACAGCAGAGCATATCAAATGTGCTTTCACCTCACTCCCTGTGAAACAAACAGCAATAACAAAACCCTCTCTTAACCTTTCCTTTTAAGGTTCTGCTGTTTTTCCCTGCTTTCCTTACAGCACCTTGAAAGGGTTGCTATAGTTGCTATTTCCACATTTTTCTCATTTTCAATAGCGTCTACCCACAACTGTGCCTGTGAAACTGATACCAGAGACTTCCTATTACTGAATCCTGTGGTTAGTTCTTGCTTATCCAGTCAGCATGATTTTTTTTTTTTTTTTTGTAGAGACAGAGTCTCACTTTATCACCCTTGGTAGAGTGCCATGCCGTCACAACTCACAGCAACCTCCAACTCCTGGGCTTAGGCGATTCTCTTGCCTCAGCCTCCCGAGTAGCTGTGACTACAGGCACCTGCCACAACGCCTGCCTATTTTTTTTGTTGCAGAATCTGCTACCCTTGGTATATGGGTCTGGCGCCTTACCCACTGAGGCACAGGTACTGCCTGATTTTTTTTTTGAGACAGAGTCTTACTATTTTGCCCTGGGTAGAGAGCCATGGTGTCACAGCTCACAGCAACCTCAAACTCCTGGGCCAACCTATTTTCCTGCCTCAGCCTCCCAAGTAGCTGGGACTACAGGCACCTGCCACAACGCCCGGTTATTGTTTGGCAGGCCTGGGCTGGGGTTGAACCCGCCAGCTCCAGTGTATGTGGCTGGTACCCTAGCCGCTGAGCTATAGGCACCAAGCCAAGTCAGCATGATTTAACACAGTTGGTTATGTACTCTGTCTTGAAACAGTTTCTCCACTTGCTTTCTAGGATGCAGCATACTGTATTGATTTTCTTTTTCTTTCTATAATACAGTCTTTTTTTCTTCAGTGAATATTTTTTTCATTTATTATTTTTTATTCACTCATAACTTTGTACATTGATACATTTATGGGGTTCAGGGTACTGCTTCGATATACAATGTGAAATGCTTACATTGAACTAAGTAACACATCCATCACAGTTATACTCATTTCTTAATAGTTTTGAAATGTACCATTGCATCATGCACATTAGGTGAGGTCCCCCCAAGTACCATCCCTCCTCTCATATGCCCCCTCCCCTCTCTCTTCTCTTCCCTTCTACTTTCTGGACTATAGTTATGTTTTGCCATTCATATGAGTATGTAGGTGATTATATATTGATTTCATACTAGTATTGAGTACATTGGATACTTTTTTTTTCCATTCTTGAGACACTTAACTAAGAAGAATATGTTCCAGCTCCGTCCAGGTAAATATAAAAGATGTGAAGTCTCCATCTTTTTCTGGCTGCATAGTATTTCGTGGTGTACATATACCACAATTTGTTAATCCATTCATGAGTTAATGGGCACTTAGGCTATTTCCATGTCTTGGCTGTTATGAATTGGGCTGCAGTAAACATTCTGGTGCAAATCATTCTGATCGAATGGTAGGTCTACTTTTAGTTCCTTGAGTGTTCTCCAAGCTTCTTTCCATAAAGGTTGTATTAGCTTGCATTCCCACCAGCAGTGTAGAAGCGTTCCCTTCTCTCTACATCAATGCCAACATCTATAGTTTTGGGATTTTGTAATGTGGGCTAATTATACTGGAGTTAGATGATATCTCAGAATGGTTTTGATTTGCATTTCTCTGATGATTAAGGATGATGAGCATTTTTTCATGTGTTTGTAGGCCATGCACCTGTCTTCAGAGAATTTTCTGTTCAAGTCTCTTGCCCACATAGAAATGGGATTATTTGTTCTTTTCTTATTGATTAGTTTGAGTTCTCTGTAGATTCTAGTTATCAGACCTTTGTCGGAAGCATGACCTGCACAAATCTTCTCCCATTCTGAAGGTTGTCTGTTTGCTTTACTTACTGTGCTCTTGGCTGTGCAAAAGCTTTTTAGTTTGGCTCCCCTTCTCTGCTTCCCCTCCCCTTTCCCGCCAGCGCAGCAGTGACAAGATGGCAGCGGTTGGGGGTGGCAGGTGGGAGCGGCTGGCATGTGTCCTGCCCACTGGGGGTGGGGTAGGCCCGGGTGCCAGCGGCCCCCCCCACCCCATCCCCAGCAATGTGGCCACCACTGCCCCTGTGCTTCAAAAAAGAAAAAAGAAGCTTTTTAGTTTGATCAGATCCTAGTAATGTATTTTTGGTGTTGCTTCAATTGCATGGGGGGTGGTGGTGGTGGTCCTCCTCATAAAATATTCTCCCAGGCCAATTTGTTCAAGTGTTTTCCCAGCACTCTCTTCTAGTATTTTTATAGTTTCATATCTTAAGTTTAAATCTTTTATCCAGTGAGAAACAATTTTTGTTAATGGTGAAAGGTGTGGGTCCAGTTTCAGTCTTCTACAGGTTGCCAGCCAGTTCACTCAGCACCATTTGTTAAATAGGGAATTTCTGTCACTGAGTATTTTTGATAGGCTTGTTGAAGATCACGTAGCTGGGTTCATCTCTTGGTTCTCTATTCTGTTCCATAAATCTACCTCTCTGTTTTTGTGCTAGTACCATGCTGTTTTAATCACTGTAGATTTATAGTATAGCCTGAAGTCTGGTAGTGTGATACCTCCTGATTTGTTCTTATTTCTGAGTAATGTATTTGCTATTTGAGGTTTTTTCTCATATAAAACGAAGTATTATTTTTTAAAGTTCTTTAAAGTATGACAATGGTGCTGTAATAGGGATTGCATTAAATCTGTAGATTGCTTTGGTTAGTATGGATATTTTAACAATGTTGATTCTTCCCAGCTATGAGCATGGTATGTTTTTCCATTTGTTAACATCTTCAACTAGAAGTTCATAGTTCTCTTTATAGAGATCTTTCATGTCATTTGTTAGGTAAATTCCCAGATATTTCATCTTCTTTGGCACTACTATAAAAGGAATAGAGTCCTTGACTATATTTTCAGCGTGACTATTGTTGGCATATGTAAAAGCTACTGACTTGTAAGTATTGATTTTGTATCCTGAGATGCTGCTGTATTCCTCGATCACTTCTAAGAGTTTTGAAGTTGAGTCCCTGGGATTTTCCAGGTATAGTATCATATCATCAGTGAAGAGTGAGGGTTTGATCTCCTCTGACCCTATGTGGATATCCTTGATCACCTTCTCTTGCCTGATTGCAATGGCTAAGACTTCCATTACTATGTTGAATAGCAGTGGAGACAGTGGGCATCCTTGCCTCGTTCCTGATCTGAGTGGAAATGTTTTCAATTTTACACCATTCGATATGATATTGGCTGTGGGTTTGCTGTAGATGGCCTCTATCAGTTTAAGAAATGTCCCTTCTGTGCCTAATTTCTTAAGTGTTCTAATCATGAAAGGATGCTGGATATTATCAAAGGCTTTTTCTGCGTCAATTGAGAGAATCATATGGTCTTTGTTTTTTATTTTATTGATGTGATATATTTATATTTATAGATTTGCGTATGTTGAACCAACCCTGTAACCCTGGAATAAAATCAACTTGATCATGGTGTATAATTTTTTTCATGTGTTGTTGAATTCTGTTTGCTAAGATCTTATTGAATATTTTTGCATTGATATTCATTAATGATATAGGTCTGTAATTTTCTTTCTTTGTTGGATCCTTTCCTGGTTTGGGTATCAGGGTGATATTAACTTCATAAAATATGTTGGGAAATATTCCTTCTTTTTCTGTGCTTTGGAGAAGGTTGTATAATGTAGGTACTAGTTCCTCTTGAAAGGTTTGATAGAATTCAGATGTGAAGCCATCTGGTTCCGGACTTTTCTCTTTTGGGAGATTTTGTATTGACGCTATTTCAGTGATTGATACAGGTCTATTCAAGATTTCTAGTTCTTTTTGGTTGAGTCTAGGAAGGTGCTTCCAGGTATTGGTCCATTTCCTTCCAATTTTCATATTTTTGGGAATAGAGATTTTTGTAGTAATCATTGAGGATTTTTTGAATTTCTGAAGTGTCTGTTGTTATTTCTCTTTATTATTTCTGATAGATGATATTAGAGATTTTACTTTTCTATTTCTGGTTAGGTTGGCCAAAGGTTTATCAATTTTGTTAATCTTTTCAGAAAACCAACTTTTTGTTTTGTTGATCTTCTGGATGATTCTTTTGTTTTTAATTTCATTGAATTCTGCCTTAATTTTGGTTATTTCTTTTCTTCTGCTGGATTTGGGGTTGTTTCTTCTGCTGGGAGTGTTCTTCCTTTTCCAGTTGCTTGAGATGATCCATTAAGTTGTTGGCTTCCTCTCTTTCTGTTTTCTTGATGAAGGCTTCCAATGCTATAAATTTCCCTCTTAGGACTGCCTTTGCAATATCTCACAGGTTTTGATAATTTGCATCTTCATTATCATTTTGTTCCCAAAATTTGGTGATTTCCTTCTTAATCTCGTCTTTGACCCAGCTATCATTCAGCCTAAGATTATTTAGTTTCCATGACTTTGAGTATGAGGATTCCTTTTGCTGTTGAGTTCAACTTTTATTACATGGTGGTCCGAGAAGATACAAGAATACTTTTAAATTTTCTGAGGATAGACTTGTGTCCTAGGGTATGATCTATTTTGGAGAATGACCTGTGGGCTGATGAGAAGAATGTATATTCAGGTTTATTAGGGTGAAATGTTCTGTAGAGGTCTATAAAGTCCCATTTGTTCTAGGGTCAGGTTTAAGTCTAATATTTCTTTGTTTAGTTTCTTCTTGGAGGATCTATCCAAACCTGTCAAAGGGGTGTTAAAATCACCAACTATTACAGTGCAGGAAGATAATCAAGTTGTTCATATCCATTAGGATCTGCTTTATGAATTGAGGAGCATTCTGGTAGGGTGCTTTAATGTTAGTTATTGAAATCTCTTCATGTTGGGTGTTTCCCATGACAAATATGTAGTGACCTTCTTTATCTTTCTTTTCTTTGTTGGTTTAAAGCCAATTATATCTGCTACTAAAATTGCAACCCTGGCTTTTTTCTGGTTTCCATTTGCCTGTATTATACAAGTCCATCTCTTCACCCTGAGTCTATATTTATCCTTTAAAGTAAGGTGAGATTCTTGTATACAGCAGATATCCGGTCTGAGTTCTTATCCAGTCAGCCAGCCTGTGCCTCTTTAGAGGACAATTTAAACCATTCACATTAATTGAGAGAATTGATAAACCTGGTTGTGTTTTGGGGATCATGATTTTCAGATGTCCAGTGGACATTTTAATCCTTTCACCACTGTGGAAGTTGGGTTTTGTTCAAAAATTTTTAGGTGAGTTTACTTTGGAGATAGGGCATTGTGCTGGTCATTGTGGAGGATAGGTCTGAGAATATTCTGGACAGCTGGTTTAGTTATGGCAAATTTCCTCAACATGTCATGTCATTAAAGTATTTGACTTCTCCATCACAAATGAAACTCAGTTTAGCTGGGATACATGATCCTGGGCTGGAATTTGTTTTGTTTTAGGAGACTGAAGGTTGATGACCATCTTCTTCTGGCTTGAAACGTTTCGGCTGAGACATCTGCAGTCATTCTGATACTTCTCCCTTTGCAGGTATGCTTTTCTTACATCTGGCTGCTTGTAGAATTTTCTCCTTTGTCTTAACTTTGGCAAATTTAATCACAATGTGTCTAGGAGATGCTTTATTTGGATTGAGTCTTGCTGGGATTCTGAAACTGTCTGCGGTATGAAGTTCTGTATCTCTTGCAATACTTGGGAAATTCTACTCCAAAATCTCTTGGAGTAGAGCATCTGTACCTTTAGGACCATCCTCTTCTCCTTCTGGAATTCCTGTAAGATGAATGTTTGATCTTTTGGAGTGATCCCACAACTCTCTCAAGGAATGATCAGTTTTTGCTCTTCGTTTGTCTGCCTCTTTGAGTGTTTGGGAATGTTCAAAAGCTTTGTCTTCAGTTTCAGAGATCCATTCTTCTGCCTGGTCAACTCTTACTACTGAGGGATTCTACTGTATTTTGGAGTTCCTCAACTAATTTTTTCCTTTCCTTGAGCTCTGCTGACTCTTTTCTCATTATGTCCATATCTTTGGTGACTTGGGCTTTGAATTCATTAATTTCTTGAGAGAACTTTAGAACTACTCTTTGGAATTCAATTTATATCTTTTCTTCCATTCTATTTATCTTATTTGTGATTCATATTCTGAATTTGACTTCTGACATTGGTCCCATTTGTCTGTGCATGGCATCTTCACTTGTATCTCCTTTGTTATTTCTTGTGGGAGTTCATCTACTCTGGTTATTCATGTTTCCAGAGTTCTTCTGTTGGGTCCGCACATGTTTATTTTCCACTGTTTGGTTATTAGAACTGGTATGGTGAGATTGAATTAGGGTTCCCAGGGAGTAGAGATAGCCCCTTACCAAAGCGCTAGGCTTTGTAATTGTGGCTTATCTCCTACAACCTTACAAAGGCCCCTTTCAGAGTTTTGGCCGGAGACTCTGAGGACCTACTTGGTGAGATAGTGCAAGCTAGCTCTGTTTTGATAACAGCCAGCCTCTACCCTATCCTAAGAAGCCACAGTATTAGGTTTAAATCTTGACTGTGAAGAGGTACAAACAGCTGTGGTGCCCATTCCCCACCCTTCAGTTCTTTTCCACTGTAGAACTTTGAAGGTCAACCTCAGAATGTCCCTGAGCAGACAGCCCTGGACACAGGTTCCAGTTAAATTGTCTCAGGCAGTGCAAACCCTGCTCAACAGAGAGGAGTTCAAGGGTCTCCAACAGCACAATTGGAGCCAGGGATCCACACTCCCGCCCACCAGACTCAGTCCACACTGTTGTCAGCTTTTCTGCTCACAGGCCCAGTTGGAGCCAGGGGTCACACCCCTGCCCACCAGTCTCAGTCCACACACAGCTAGCCTCTGCTTGCCAGACCAGTTGGAGTCAGGGGACTATGCCCCCACCTGCCAGTCTCAGTCCAGGCCTGGCAAGCCTCTGTTCGTAGCCTCTGTTAGAGTAAGGGCACTGCAGTCTGCCCATAGGTCTCAGTCCTCACCTGATAAGCCTCTGCTCACCAGCCCCACTGGAGACAGGGACCACACCCTAGCCCTCAGGTCTTGGTTCACACCTAGCAAGCTACTGATCGAGGGTTCTTTTGGAATCCAGACCACACCTTTGCTCTCAGGTCTCAGTCCATGCCTAGCAAGCCTCTACTCACAGGCCCAGCAGGGGCTGGTGACCAGCCCTGTCTGCTGAACTGAGTCCACATGGGGCAACCACTCTCTCACTGTGGGCGCTATCAGAGCCAGGGGTTCTGCACCCCATCCCGCTAGACAGCCCAAACCCAGGGTCAACACCACCACTGGCCGGGGATAGTCATAGCCAGGGTACTGCTCCTCCTCCCTTTCTTCCCATACCCTCTTTCTTCCCCGTTAGTTACAGATTCCATGGTTGGCAGTTCATACTATGCCCAGATCAGTCAGGACAAGACCAAACACTCTGTGCTCTGCAGGGGGCAGAACTTCAGACCGCCATGTGAGGGGAAAAGGGTGGACTGGGAGTTTGGACTTGTGGGGGAAAATATTTTATGCCTGGAAGGGTGGCGTCTAAGTTCATAAGTGGGACCTCCCTGGAGAAAGAGACCTGGAGTTTAGCAGCTCTTTCCAGTGAGGTAGAATGAGATGTCTTTTGTTCCCTGTTAGTTTGCAGATAGCTTGCAGCAGGCCTCCTGCTTGGGGGAGGGGTCTCCATCCTCTAGTCAATAGGCTTTGTACCTGAAATTTGTTTTCTTGAATGCTTTTCCTTGGAGTTACAACTTGCTGAACTTCTTTCTTGGCTCAGCTCCCCACTTCTGGCTTTATAGAGTCTGATTCTGTCCAGTTTTTCTTCCTCTGCTCAGGAGCCTCTGCCGAGAATCGCTACCAGTTGGTCGTCTTCCTATAATACAGCATTTTTAGAGTAATTTCAAGTTCACAGCAAAATTGAGAGGAAGGTACAGAGATTCCAGAAGGTCCTACGTACCTTCTGCCTGCAAAGTTGAGAGGCGTTTGCATTTGTAGATATCAACATCCTGCACTAGAGACGTGTGTTTGTTAGGACCAATGAACCTATATTGATACAGCATCACCAAAAGTCAGTACATTACATTAGGGTTCACTTATGGTGTGTGCATTCTACTGGTTTAGGCAATTTATAATCCATTATTGTAGTATCATACAGTATTTGTACTGCCCTGTAAGTTCTCTGTGCTTCGCTTCTTTTTAACTCGGGCCACTCCTCCTTACTTTGATGGTTTCACATTATCTTTGCTACTTGTAACTGTTGGGAATACCCGGGGCTTATTTCTTAGACCTCTCTGACTATATTCATTTCCTTGGTATTCTCATCTAGTTTCATGGTTTCAAATGCCATTTAAATACCATTTTTAAGTGCTGATAACATTCAAATTTGTGTCTTTTGCCTCTTCCTGACCTCTTCTCCTATACCCCCCTGTCTACTCCCTTATGGCTGTACCTTTAGAATGTATCCACAATCTGCTCACTTCTTTACCACTTCCAGTGTTGTAATCTGGTTATACACTATCATTATTTGTCACTTGTATTATATTAAATTTTTAATTGGTCTCCCAATTTTTGCTGTCTTCCTATACAGTCTACTTTAAAACCAGCAGCTGGAGTGATCTTTTTAAAAATGTAAGTCAAATTATGTCACTCTTCTGTTCAAAACTGTCAATAGGCTTCCCATTTAGCTAAGCATTGTGGCTCATGTTTGTAATCCCAATGATTTAGGAGACCGAGGTGGGAGGATTACTTGAAGCCAGCAATTTGAGACCAGCCTGGGCAACATAGTGAGCCACATTTCTTTTTTTTCTTTCTTTTTTTTTTTTTTTTTGTAGAGACAGAGTCTCACTGTACCGCCCTCAGGTAGAGTGCTGTGGCATCACAGCTCACAGCAACCTCTAACTGTTGGGCTTACGCGATTCTCTTGCCTCAGCCTCTTGAGCAGCTGGGACCACAGGCACCCGCCACAACGCCTGGCTATGTTTTTGTTGCAGTTTGGCCGGGGCTGGGTTTGAACCCGCCACCCTCGGCATATGGGGCTGGCACCCTACTCACTGAGCCACAGGCGCCGCCTGCCACATTTCTTTAATTAAAAAAAAAAAAAAATAGCCAGGCATGGTCGTGGATGCCTGTAGTACCAGCTACTCAAGAGGCTGAGGCAGGAGGATCACTAAAGCCCAAGTGTTTGAAGCTGGAGTGAGCTATGATGGTGCCACTGCACTCCAACCTAGGCAACAGAGATTTCATCTTAAAAAAAAAAGCCCAATGAAACAGAAACAAGTTTTTCATTTGATTTACCAAATGCCCAAGTCTCTATTATGGCTTACCAGGCCCCCATCACTTTTCAACCTTATCTCCTGTTACTCTTTCCCTTGGATACTGTTAGGCCTCATCGGTGTTCCTAAACAGGCTGCACATGTTCCCACCTTAGAGTTTTTATGCTCATTGTTTCCTTTACCAATAAAACGCCTCTGCCAGAGATCTGCATGGCTTTTTTCCTTAACTTCCTAAATGTCACCTTTTCAATGATATTTCCCTAAAAACTCCTTTTAAATTGTATCTGCTTCCCACTGTACTCTGTTTCCTTTGCCTGCCTTAATTTTACTCATAACATTTGTCACTAGAAAGCTGTATTAGTTTTGTTTTGCTGATTCTGATGTTTTTGTTTTAGTTTTGTGACCACATACATAGGTTAAAATCACCCATTTATTATCTCAGCTGGGTGCTGTGCTCAGGGACTCTAAAGGTTGTAGTAATGTTGGGGCGCCATGGCTCACCCCTGTAATCCTAGCACATGGAAGGATGAGGTAGGTGGATTGCCTGGGCTCAGCAGTTCGAGACCAGCTTGAGCAAGAGTGAGACCTCGTCTCTACTAAAAACAGAAAAACTAGCTGGGCATTGTGGCGGGTGCCCTTAGTCTCAGCTACTCAGGAGGCTGAAGCAAGAGGATCACTTGACCCCAAGAGTTTGAGGTTGCCGTGAGCTATGATGGCCATCGCACTCTACCCAGGGTGACAGAGATTCTATCTCAAAAAAAAAAAAAAAAGTGATAGTAATGATGTTGGATGGGCTTTATTCTCACCTAGAGGTTTGACTAGGGAAGAATTAGCTTCCAGCCTGACTCTGGTTATTGGCAGAATTTATTTCTTTGTATGTATGACTGAGGGCTTCTTTTTTGCTAGCTGTTGGCTGAAGGCCTCTCTGGGCCCCAGAGGGCACTAGAGCAGTGGTTTTCAACCTTGCCGTAAGGTATTTTCATTGTTAAAAGGGGTTGTGACCCTTAGGTCGCTGCCCTAGAGGCTGCCTGCAGTTTCTTGCCATGTGGGCTCTTTTTTCCCTTCCCAAATAATAGCGCTATTTAAGCAGAAATTAAGGAGCCAAAAGAAAACAGAAAAAAAAAAAAACAAAAAACCCCAGCTATGATAGTAAATAAATTGGAAGAGAAAACTTAAACTAGATTTTAAAAATAAAACAGTGAAATTTAAATAAGCCCATTTAATCACCTACAAATGAAATATGCTTAGTAATTTCTGGATAGAAATGTAGAATATTTTTCTATAATATCCGAGAAGCATGGACTAATAAAGGGAAAACATCAGAATCAGAAGAAAAATATTTTGAAAAATAACAATAGTTACCTTTGATCTCTAAAACCAGGCAGTTACTTTTAAAGCTTTGTATCTTTAAAAACTAGTACCTCATTAATTTTTTTTAGGAGTAATGAGGTACTAGTTTTTAATAATTTTTTTTTTTTTGAGACAAAGTCTCTTTCTGTTGCCCTGGCTAGAGTGCATTGCCGTAATCTAGCTCACTGCAACCTCCTGAGTCCTGGCATTAAGTTATCCTTCTCACTCAGCCTTCCAAGTGGTTTGGACTACAGGCACGTCCCATGACACCCAGCTGATATTTTCTATTTTTAGTACAGACAATGTCTCGCTCTTGCTCAGGCTGTTCTAGAACTCTTGAGCTCAAGTGATCCTCCTGCCTCAGCCTCCCAGAGTGCTAGGATATAATGTGAGCCACTGCGCCCAGCCCACTTTAAAATTTGACTATGAAAAAAAATCCATAGATTTGTTCTTTTTGTTACTTGTACAATAGAACCTCCATAGTTGACCACCTCCTGAAGTTGACCTTTTTTATAGACCACATATGTACCTATGTATGTATCAGTACAGTAAGCCTAGTTCCTTGTGTTGACTACTTCCATATGTTGGCTAGTTTGTCACAGTCCCTTAAGTAGTCAACTTGCAGAAGTTCTAGTGTACTTCTTAGGATTACCATATACTAATGACTTTAGTAAGGTCATTCGTTGCTTTGACATAGCAAGTTCACAGTAGGTGAAGCTGTGGGTGATTTAACATAGGACCAATTCAGTGTGATCAGATGGCTGCTCTAGAGTCACTCTGGGATGCAGCTTTATAGTATTCCCAGTTAGTCATTGCTCTGACATCACCTTGGATACTGTGTACACTATTTTTCATTTGGAGCTCCTTTTCTTACTACCCTCTTTCAAATATCATTATGGGCTGGTATCGTATACACTGAAGTTTTCCTTAGAACATGTACAATTGACCCTTGGATTTGCAGGGGGTAGGGAGGAAATGTATTTTAGAGAAGAGAATGGGATTCAGGATCAAATCCCAGGATCCTCCAATATTAAGAAGGTGGGAAAGGTGGAGAAGCCTACAGTGGATGCTGAGAAGGAGTGGCCACTGAGGCAGAAGGAAAACCAGGAGAATGTGACAGAGAAACCATTCAGTCAACAAGGGAATGGCCCGTTAGTTTTGTCAGATGACCTAAGAACACATGGGAGAAAAGTTTGAACATGCACAGATAGTACAGGCCTGCAGTGCATAAGTTAAAATATAACCTTAAAGAAACTGTGGAATCATAGGAGTTTAGTGATCTTGGCGATCATAGAGGAGGCTGGGGTTTTTAAGGATAAAATCCACTTCTCTGCCCCTCCACTGCCTTTACTCTTGCTGCCATCTTGGCTGTGAACCTTTATGGTAGTCTCTGAAATCTTGAATGTCCAGCAGCTATCCTCTAATCCAGTGTTTTTCAACCTTTTTTATCTCACGGCATACTTGAGTCCAGAGTTAAACTTCCACAGTACATTTAAATTATGTTAATTAAAAAGAGTAAAACAAAGAGTATACTTACTGTGCTTTGAACTTCTTTTGAAAATAATTTGGATACTGATCTTTAAAACTTTCTGTGGCACACCTAAGATCTTCTCACAGCACAGCAGTGTGCCGTGGCACGCATGTTGAAAAATCACTGCTCTCGTCAGTCCTCTCACAGCAGCGAGGCACCTGAACATACCACTGCTGTTCACAATCCTTTAATGTCTCCTGTTGCTCACAAGTTGAAGATTATAATCCTCACTACCATCTGTGAGGCTCTGCTGTGTGCGCTGCCCTCTTCCAACCTCATTTCCACTTTAATGCCCACAATACTGATGGCCTTTCAGGGCCTGAGTATGCCAAACTCTTTACTGCTGTCTGGCCTTTTTATGTGCCGTTCTCTCTGCTCATCCTTCCCTTTGCCTGGCTGTCTTTTATGTATCCCTTAACTCTAGGTTAAATATCACTTCTGTAAGGAAACGTCAGACATGCCAGTAAGTTCAGGTCTCCTAATTACTTTCCTAGTGCCCTCTTCTACTTATTTGTAGTGCTTATCATAATTATAATGAAAACAATTAATTTATATGCTTATATAATGTTCTTCTCTTTTAGAGAGTAAGTTCTGTGCTAAGAAGTATATTTTACTATTTTTGTCTCTTCCTGTGCCCCCAAACTGTATTCCCAGCAGTTCACACAGTAGCTGCATTCAGTAAACAGTTGTTGTTTGAATGAATCTTGTAACTATTCCATAGTTGTATAGGGAGTTAATAGCACATCGTCATAATCCATTTGTATGTTGCAGACTGATTTTGTTTTAAGTCCGAAAATGTTCTGAAAGCCATTGAATTTGCTCATAGTAAAATTTGGTTCTTTAATAAGTCTGTATCTGGACATGATCAAATGAGAATTATGTTAATCTAAACCAGTGGTTCTCAACCTTCCTAATGCCAAGGCCCTTTAATACAGTTCCTGTGGGTCACAACCCACAGGTTGAGAACCACTGATATAAACTAAGGATGCTTACCCTTCTTTAAAAGAGACAAATCAACTATTTAGAATACTCAACAAAAAATGCAATTTATTTTCCATATTCTTCCCTTTCTATAAAGGATTTCCTCATACATTTCTTGTATTTCTGATTATCTCACCTTGTTTGCCTCAGCTGTGTATCAGAGATGCCTAAACTTTGGGACTGTGTTAGAGTATATGGTCTTTTTTTTTTTTTACTGTTACTTGTATTTATTTTATGTTGCATCTATTCTTGTGCCATAAGTTTTTGTTTCTTCAGTTTCTTCTGTGATATCTTTTTCTTCTGTGCTGCTGCCGCTTCTGGTTTGGGAACAATCTGTTCCTTTTCAGTAAGGATCATCTCGATGTGGCAGGGGGAGCTCATATATGGGCTAATGTGACCATCAGCTCTGTAAGTTTGGTGACACATCTTGGGTGCTTTGTTCACTTGGATATGCTTAATGACCAGAGAATCTACATCTAAACCCTTAAGTTCAGCATTACTCTTCTTCATTTTTCAGCATGTGCAGCAGAAACTCAGCACTCTTTTTGGGCCACTACCCTGTGTCCAGCCCCACTGTTTGGCCTGGGCACACCTACCAACCCCCTAATTGTAATGTTGGAATGGTACTCACTGTTTCTTTAATGTGACATCTTTCAGATACTTGGTGGCTTTTTGTATATGCATACCCTTGATGGCCTAGGCAGTTTCATGTGTGTTCTTAAAGTGAACACAAAGATTTGAGCCTCTTGACTTGCATGACTTTGTGGGGTTTTCTGGGTCAAGTGAATAGTGAACCATTTTCACAAATCATTTCAGGCCGCTTAGGGGAAGATGAGAGTGGGTGTATGGTCTTTGACAGAATCACTTAGTACTTTTAAAAATTATTAATGACACATGTAAGATAATGAGTATTCATTGTCCGAACATCTTCTAGATATTGAAACCTTAGTCTCCTGTGAATGTGTAAGATGCCTTTGTGTTTCAAATAGAAATAAGTAATATGACTAAAAGCACTTCCTCTGAAATGGGGCAGTTAGATTTTGAGCTTCTCAAAGGTGGTTCCCCTCTGTTTGTTTTGTTTTGTTTTGTTTTTTGAGATAGTGTCTTGCTCTTTTGCCCTGGATAGAGTGCTGTGGCATCATGATAGCTCACTGCAATCTTAAACTCCTGGGCTCAAGTGATCATCCTGCCTTGGCCTCCCAGGTAGCTGAGACTACTGGCATGTAACACCATGGCTGGTTAGTTTTTCTATTTTTAGTAGTAATAGGTCAGGGTGTTCTTGGTCAGGGTGTTCTTGAACTCCTGAGCTCAAAGGATCCTCCCAACTTGGCTTCCAAAGAAATAGGATTATAGAGGTGAGCCACCGTGCCCAGCCTCCCTTCTGTTTGTTTACTCCAAAATGCCCTAATCTCTTCTTTCTTTGAATTTTTGTTGCACACAGCTTTTTAACAATTGATTATAGAGTGTTTTTTTTACTGTATTAATTATGTCTCCCTACCCTTCTTATACTCAGTTCTCCTAAGAGCTGAGTGTTTCATAATTCCTATGGAAAGGGTACTTTGCTGGTAAGATGGATGTTAAGCATGTAAGGATGTTAAGGATGTATCTTATGGATGTTAAGCAAATGTGTCTTGTGTTTAAAAAGCTTATTTCTTCAGGTTTTAGAGAAGAAACCACATTATAATTCAGATTTTTCTTGATAAAAAGAAACTAACTTTGGAATGCTGGGCAGTTTTTTGTTTTTCCTTTTTTGGTGCAATCTGTTCTGTTTCTGTTAAAGCCAAATTTGTCTAACTTGATAAAAACAGATGGTTACTGTGCGGGTCTCCCACTAGAAGGCATTTTCCACTGCTTCTGCTAAACATGACAGGATTCCAGTTCAGTTTTTGTGGGAGTCAAATCCAGTTACTTCCAGGATTTTTAACTTTATAGTTCATTGAGCATTTTTGGTGGTAAAATTTGTTTCTTATAAATGTGGTAAATTAAATTTTTCTTGGACTTAAGAGTATTTTAAATTTTTATCTGAGCTTAAAGTAAAATCTTATAAAAGAAACTTCTCTCCTCATAAGACATATCTAATTAAACTTTCAGCTCAAGAATTGGCTTTCTGTGGTTTGGTTGCTAAGAGATGTTTGTTTGTTTATTTTTTATGTATATAATATATATTTATTTTTTATTGTTAAATCATAGCTATGTACATTAGTGCAATCAGGAGGTACAATGTGCTGGTTTCATATACAATCTGAAATATTCTCATCAAACTGTTCAACGTAGCCTTCATGGCATTTTCTTAGTTATTGTATGTAGACATTTGTATTCTGCATTTAGTAAGTTTCTATACATAAAATTTATATCAGAATACATGTTTTTATAACAATCGGTTATTTTGTAAAATTTGCAAATGATTTAAGCTACTGTGTTTTCTTCAAAAAAAAAAAAGATTTTTTTTTTTAGTTCGATTGCACATTGTGGTGAATATAGTTAATAAGAGTATAATACATTTCAAATTTGCTAAGGTAGTAAATTTCAAGTATTCCCACCACAAAAAATGTTGTTTGAGGGGGATGGATATATTAACTAGCTTGATCTAATTTGTCTGTATTGTATTCATAAATTTAACACCACCTTGTACCTCAAATTATACAATTATGAATTGTCAATTTACATTAAAAAATCATACATTTTCTTCAAGGGAGGATTATACTTTTGAGTGAAAAATTGGGCTTTCCAAGGGCCAGGATGAAAACATTTCTTAAAGATGGTGATTTTGGCAGGAAACAAAGTAGAAGGCTCCAGAGTGTTCGCAGAAGCTTTTCCTCCTCTTGAGAGTGCTTCTCTTTTTCTAGATTCAGTGCTTTGGTTATTTAAGGATTGATTTAACTACCTTTTTTCCCTTGGAAAATGGAAATATCTTTACTATTTTTAATGTAATATGTAGTAAATTAAATTACCCTGATCAGAGCCCCAATAAAAAGGTCATTTTTTTCTATTAAATATACATCCTTTCAGAATTTCTTTTTTGGAGACATTCTTGCTTGTTGCCCTGGACTAGAGTGCCCTGGTGTCAGCCTAGCTCACAGCAACCTCAAACTCCTGGGCTTAAGTGATCTTCTTATTTCAGCCTTCCAAGTACCTGGGAATTTTTTATTTTTAGTAGAGATAGGGTCTTACTCCTGCGCAGGCTGATCTAGAACTCCTGAGCTCAAGTGATCCTCTTGTCTCACTCTTCCTGAGTGTTAAGATTACAGATCTGAGCCACTGTGCCTGGCCCAGAATTTTTGATGCCTTTGTAAACCAGACAGAAATGTGTGCATTCACACATGCTTACATGCTTCTATGAGATCATGTTCTTAACGTGATTTCTTTACAGAAAGTTTGCAGATTCCCAATTTTGAGCAAGAAGCAATTCATATTTAAGAAGGGTTTCACCATTATAGACCACTTTAGAAAGGAAAGGATGGCAACAATGACTGATATAATAACATGGATCTTTCTTAATTAATTTACTCAAGGGGCCAGCATCGGAATCTTTTCTCTACAATGACATATATATTGAGGAATTTGGAATCAATCTACATTTGAAAAATACCATCAATCTACATTGAAAAATACCAATACCAGAAGATTGATAATAAACACACTGTCCATTTATTTTTCAAGAATAGTATTCTTTGGAGTAATAAACTTCATTTTAGGTTTGATTTTATACTATAAATAGGTTTCACGTTAGTTTTTTAGATAGTTTAATTTTGAATTACATATGTACAAATTAATTTTATATTGACCTATATTTTGCAGGATGATTGTCTTTTAAAAGTATGGTATCCAATGAATGGTTGGAAGTCTTCAATTATACCTCAGGATCATCATGAAGTGAAAAGGAGACAGGCTTCTACTCAGTTTTCCTTTGTCTACTTGGCACATCCCAGAGCTGTGACAGGTTTTTCATGGCGTAAAACTAGCAAGTATATGCCCAGGTAAAATAAATGTATCATACAGCTTTTCATTTTTATGCTTATCTGTTTATAAAAATAATGAAAATAAAGTCCTTTTATTATGCTGACATGGTGATGATTAATATAGACTCTGGAGTCAAGCTGCCTGAATTCAAATCCTACTGTTGTCACTAGGTTCATGGGCTTTTGACTAAATTAAGTAAGTTCTCTGTGCCTTCCTTTTCTCTCTGTAGAGTGAGGGTAGTAAAAGTACCTACCTAAGAGAATTGTCATGAGACTGAAATGTGTTCATGTGTGTGAAGTGCTTAATATAGGCCTTTGCACATACTATGTGCCTGGCAATGGTATTGGTAGTAGTAACTGCAGGACTGGAAGATGTTAGCAAGGAAATGTCTACAGATTAATAGGAAATCACGCACTGAGGGTAATTAAAGCAGAGTAGGAAACTGTCAATAATATACATGATGTTAAAACCTGTAATATATAATAGCCAAGTTGTGCTATTTCTTTTTTTTTTTAATCTTAGGGCTGCCAAAAGAACTTTCTCAAAGACTTTTTTTTTTTTTTTTTTTTTTTATTTTTGGCCGGGGCTGGGCTTGAACCCGCCACCTCCGGCATATGGGACCGGCGCCCTACCCGTTGAGCCACAGGCGCCACCCTTTCAAAGACTTTTATTATAAGTTTTTCATCACTGTTTTGGCATCTCTTAAAGACATTTGGAAGATTAAACAAACTGCAAAATAACTCATACAAATTATTCCTGTGTTATAGATAGGTCTAAAAAAGTTGCTGGTCACTCAGAAGCTTGCTTAGAAATCTATTCCTTCTTCAGGGAGGGTTATTTCACCTACTAAATATATCTAAGAACCATTTACACCTGATAGGAAATATAGCACATGTTATGGAGATACTTAGTAAATGATAACTCAGTAAAATAAAAGGAAAATTTATCTATTTTTGAATCTAAATAAAAGGTTTATTCAGCTTAAGTTATTTGCATTTGTTGATAACATTTACAAGATACTGTACTTTTGACTCAGATTCTATGTAAGCATTTTTTAAGGGAGAATGATGTTTTTGCTCTTTTCCAGCAAACAGGTAAGTCACTGCTTGATGCTATGTCATTGTTTACTCAATAGAAATTGATTTATAGTTTGAAATAATCTCTTTATAGTTTTATAGTGAGGATACTCATTTGTTTACCTATTTGTAGTTGTTTAGATAATATCAAATGATGGAATTGGGCTTGGAGCCTGTAGTTCAGTGAGTAGGGCACAGGCCACATACACTGAAGCTGGCAGGTTCAAGCCCGGCCTGGCCCTGCTAAACAACAGTGACAACTAAAGCCAAAAAATAGCCGAGTGTTGTGGTGGGCATGTGTAGTCCCAGCTGCTTGGGAGGCTGAGGCAAGAAATCACTTAAGCCTAAGAGTTTGAGGTTGCTGTGAGCTGAGACGCCACAACACTCTACAGGGTGACATAGTGAGACTCTGTCTCAAAAAAAAAGATGAAATGAAACTATTCCCATAAGCCAGATAGTTTAATTACATTTAGTGATCTTTTATTATGGGCATTCTATAATCTGCAACTATTAAGTTTTCTTTTAGGAGGTATTAATATGCTTCCAGAGCCTAGTTTTCAAGCAGCACAAATACTGGCTGGACATAAAGTTTGTGTGCAATTTACTATGTTAAACATTTTTAAATTGCACACAAACTTTATATCCACCTTATATAATCAAGCATTAACTTCTGTCTCCTTTTTCAAGACCATTTCTTGGTTTTATGATAGTCACAGTGATACTATGTCTAATTTCAAGCTCCTTGATTATTTTTTCATATGGTATTTTACACTGATGTCATCTTCATACATGAATAACCCAAGTATTAATCACCTTTAATTAATGGATGACATTGATATTCTCAGTCACCTGTATTTCTTTTTGTTTTCAGGGGTTCTGTCTGTAATGTGTTATTAACTTCATGCCATGATGGTGTGTGTCGGCTCTGGGCAGAAACCTTATTACCAGAAGACTGTCTTTTGGGTGAGCAGATTTGTGAGACTACCACTTCCACCACTTCCAGCATTGCCAGCAACCTTCTTCATGCTGGAAGACATAAAGATAAAATACAGCATGCTCTTGAGGTACTAATTGTTTAAGTTCGTAAATGAATTTTGCAGTTTTTTTTTTTTTCTTTTTGGCCGGGGCTGGGTTTGAACCCGCCACCTCTGGCATATGGGGCCAGCGCCCTACCTCTTTGAGCCACAGACGCCCCCAATGAATTTTGAAGATATCTGAGTCTGGTGGAAATTTATAAGCTAAAATGAGGATGGTACGTGTTATATGTAACGATGAAATTAATAGCAATAAATTCTTACTTTGCTTGTAAGACTACAAATTTTACATCACTAAGAAACTAAAAACATATAGCAATGATCTCAGACATGTAGTATATGTAAATAATACAATTTTGATTCCTTTGTTTTGGTGTCAAATGTGAACATCTATATGTATAATTAGCTTTCATTAGTAAAGCATGTAAAGGTACTTATAATTAGTTGTAATTAAAAATATTTTGCTTTTTTGGTGGCGCATGTGGCTCAAAGAGGTGGAGCGCTGGCCCCATATGCAGGAGGTGGCAGGTTCAAACCCAGCTCTGGCCAGAAACTGCAAAAAAAAAAAAAAAAAAAAAAAATTTTTGCTTTTGTTTCATGAGGACTAAATTTTACTTTTATTGTTCTAATTAAAAATGACTTGTTTCTTAAAATAAAGATATTATTAAGATATTAAACACAAATGAGTTCATGTAATTGTTATGCATGGTTGAATATTTTGAAAGTGAAATAATTTTTATTTTCATTGTATTTTATTTTTTTTGAAGTGTTTTTCCCTTATTCTTCAATTTTTTTTGTATTTTTTACTGTGAACAAATCAGTCTATATTCAGTTCCATGCAGCCCCTCTTTCCTTTCCCGTTTCCTCCTTCCCTCCCTCTCTCCCTTCCTTACTTTATTTTTGTCACTCTTTTGGTCAGCACTTGGAACTTCCAGAAATGGCACTTTTGAGCTCAGTTTTCTCAGCTGGGTTTCATTAAATATGCCTTGGACATATTTTATTCCTTGAATTTTGAGGCCTTTTCCATAGAAGGGTATAAAAAGTTTTTGTTTTGTTAATGTTATTTTAACGATAAAAGGGAAACAGCTTTCTAAAGGATGAGGAAGAAACAAATTAATTTTTTTTCATTTTGCATATGTATATACTTTGATAGGGACTAAAGTCCATGTCAAAATCATGCCTTTGCAAGAGGGAAAACATTGGCTTTGCTCATGCTTTTCTCAAAGTTTTTTTTTTTTTTTTTTTTTGCAGTTTTTGGCTGGGCCTGGGTTTGAACCCACCGCCTCCAAGCATATGGGGCTGGCTCCCTACTCCTTTGAGCCACAGGCGCCGCCCTGCTCATGCTTTTCTATAGCATGTTTTAATATATGGGGGGCCAGAAGTTTTTTACCCTTTTCCACAAAATTAAGCAAGTTTTTTTAGCGGAAAGCATTGTGAGCACATATGTGATTGCAATGTTGAGGTAAGAGAAATTTCACAAAAGACCCTTTGTCACCATTTTCTAATTGGCAGATAGTATTCCAGTATTGCTTTGTAGTTAGTTTCTCCAAACAGCTTTAACAACAACAAAAACTTTGTGGTATCCCCCGTCTTATTTATGTAAGAAAGGCACTTTTGCTCTTGTAATTGCTTTGTATAGTTGAATATTTTGAAAGTGAAATAATTTTATATATTTTATTTTATTAAAAAAATGTTTTCCTAACCACTAGACCACCAGGGTATTTTTCTAATTATTAAATACAATATGAGATAAAAGTGCTTTGTAAGAAACTAGATTATTTATAATATATAGTATAAACTATTATGTCCAGTATGATTATTAGGGAATAAAATGAGATAGACTCATTATTCAAACTTACCAGAAACTTATAATAAACCTAGGTTACTATTTTCTTGCAACTATTATTATATAAGAAATATATGCTTATTCTAAAATTAGATTAAGAAGAGATTGAAAAAAAATATGGAATTTATAATCCAGCTATTCCAGTTAAGTGTGTATGTGTATTTTTCTTTATTTACTTGAGATCATATTATGCAGTAATGTTTTATAACTTGTTTTTTGTACTTAATGTTATAATCAGTAATATGTATTATTGGTTATACTTTTACATTGTATATTTACAATAATAGTTTATGGTTGATAGCTAAAATGGCTTTGCTATTTTACCAAGCAGAGATACTATATGAGTTTGATAGGTTAAGGATGTGGTCCTTAAAAGTGTTATATAAAGTAGGCCTACACTGATGCTGTCTGTGATTGGACACTATTTATATATATATATATATATATTTTAATATTCAAAACATAAATGAAATTAAAGGCAGAAATCAGAACAGTTACTATTATTTTTGGTTTTGATATTGAAATTTAGTGGGACAAAGTGCTTAATTTTTAACTAGATGTTTACAATCATTTGTGTATACTTATGGAACATTTGCTACCTTCAAGTTATGTATGAGCCTTTGGAGGTTAAGGGCTTTTAGACATCTTTGTATCCTCCATTGTACCTAATATATTGCTTTGTAACTATTTGTTAAATTGAATTTCTGACTGCAATCTGAAGGTGCCAATATATATATATATATATATATTTTAAGAAAGGAAAAAACTGTTAAAATTGTAATACTCGATATATACTGATAACATTTGTTATCTTCTATCACTTATAATTGCAAAAGTCAAGTGTGACTTTTGAGTATTGTAATTTAATACAATTTTTTCTTTTCTTAAAATTTGCGTACATGCTTTTGGCACCCTCTATATTTAATTGTTCAGCTGACTGGTTAGTACTAAGTGAGAATTTTGGGAGCCAGTATTCTTCTTCCTGTTAGAAAGATTCAGGAATTGTTGTTGCTGTTACTGTTCTGCCTAGTAAATCCTATCTCATTACTGGGATGTCCTGGAAAAAATTATCTCTGGACTTCCTAGTATTAATAGGGTATTTATTCATGTTTTGAAAATATCATTAATAAGTATTTTTTAGCACCTACTTTTTGCCTTGAATTATAAAATTTACAGGAACTATAGAGAATATATTCAGAATTGTTCTACTGTGATTAAGAAAGTAATCAGGGTTTACAAGGAGGAAAATCTTAAAATTCTTAATAATCAAGAGTTGGCATTTATTAGACCTTCCAAAGTGGGATTCAGCAATTATTTTTCTATTTTAGACAATACACCGTTTGAAAAATTTAAGGAAAGGACAAAGAAGATCTTCTATACTTGTAACTCACACTGAATTAATGCCTGGCCAGATGGCAACGCATGAAGTTCAAAGACACATTTCCCACCAAGCAAATGCACTGTGTCATTTTCACATTGCAGCAAGTATCAACCCTGCCACAGGTAAAGGATAGTAAAGTATTATTTCTCATAAATAGATTGAAATCAAGTAAGCTAATAGAAAAGTGGGGCTACTTTTATAAGCTGTTCTTTATTTTATATATTATTCCATGTTGCCTTTTAAAATATGTCTGGATTGAAATAGTAATATAAGGTACCATTTTTTAAATTAGGACTATGGGATTCTCAGAGGATAACTTTTGGAAGTATTATGGAGTATCTTTGTCTAGAACAATGTTTTTCATCCTTTTTAATCTCATGACACAGTTGAACCTATAGTTAAACTCCCGTGGCACACTTAAATTATATTGATTAAAGAAATTAAAAGTAAGAATATACTTACTGTGCTTTGAAATTCTTTTGAAAATAATTTAATTAATCTTTAAAAATTTTCACGGTACACTTAAGATCCTCTCATGCACACGAATGTGCCGTGGCATACCAATTGAAAATCATTGGTTTAGAATATAACAAGGGTTCCCAGCAAATTAGAGTTTTAGTTGGAACTGGTACCACAAATGGTGGCAGTCTGGTTAATTAATGTAATTTCCCTCCCTTAATATTTTAATTCTTATTCCTTATTCTTGACTCTTTATAACTCTGTATATTGATATACCTTGATATTTTTGCCCCTTCCCCACTCTGTGGCTGAGAAGTATTTTGAGGCGGTTTCTACTCTGACAAAAGCATATTTGAGAGTTCCTGTTTAAGGGTATTGTGTTTTCTTTCAGCATGAAAACATTTGAGAAAGGCTATAAATTTCGTATTATATTGCTCATGGGAGAATTTGTATATATTGTTACAGTCATATGTTATTGAAATGGAAACCTGTTGCTTCAGAGTGAAGAAGGTCTTATTTTTAAATATTTGTTGATGTAAAGATGGTATTCAGTAAATAGAATTGCAAAAGTGTGATCTTTAGCAGTGGCTGTATAGATATACGCTGTCCTATACAGTAGCTACTAGCCCCAGGTAGCTATTTGAGCACTTTAAATGTGGTTAATCTGAAATGAGATGTGCTATAAAATACGCACTGGATTTCTCAAGGCAGTATAAAAAAAAGTCAAATACTTCATTAATAATTTTGTTTCATATTGATTTTTTGCTGTAATGATAGTATATTGCATACACTGGGTCAAATGTGATGATATAATTAATTTTATCTGTTTCTTTTCACATTTTATAATGTGGCTACTAAAATACTTAAAATTACCCATGTGTCTTGCGTTTGTGGCCTGCATTATGCTGTATTTCTATTGGATAGTGCTGCGCTGGCTGATTAAATGATTAATTATTCTCTTTTCTGATCTAGCATCTTAATTGTATTCTGAGAGTTTCTTTATGATATGAACTTGCTTTCAAGACATTTGTGGTTTAGATTTTTATATATATTTTTTCCCTTTTCACAGAACCTTTTCTTGAAAGATCTAACTTCAAAACAAAATGTAGTTAGTGATAGTCTGCAGTAAATTCAGTATATAATAGGAAGCTTGGTCTTTTAACTGTATGTGCGATTCTAATCAGAAGGAATAGGATTCTAGGATAGTTAGCTGTCAGTAAGCATTCTTTTATGTCAGTTGAGCCTAAGTACTGGGTATATTCTTTGTAGTCATTGGGCCTTGTTTTCCCCAGTACCTTTAATCTTCACCTTTTAACCAATTTTATTTATACTTAGCCTAACTTACCTACATACTATTTAAAAAATTATTTTGTTAAAAATGTTTAACATTATGCACTTACTGGTACTGCATATAAATATAGCATTTAGGGTGACCAAATTGACAAATGCAAACAATTTTATATTGTTAAGATTATTCCTCTTCACCTTTTTTTGGGGGGGGGGGATTTTTTCATCTTCAGTGAAGCTGAGAAAATAGTATGATGAAAATTCACTTAACCCTGGGTCATCAACCCTTAATGTCTTACATATATATGCTTTTGTTTCCCCCCTCTGCCTGTATATAAATGTATATATGTATATATATGTGTATATATATATATATATATATGTCTTTGCTGTATTTTTTCACTGAGCCATTCAGAAGTGAAGTTGTTCACATTACCTTTTACCTCCTAAATATTTTACATTACCTAAGTATTTCAAAATGTGTCTTTTAACGAAAAGGGGCTTTGGCTCTATAATACTGCTGTTGCATGCAAGGGACATGGACAAAATAATGTCATGTAATATATATTATTCCTATACAAGTATATCATCCTGAAACTCCTCTAATCTAGAAGAGTCCTTCTTAGTTATCAAAAAAAGTCACTCAGTCTCAAAATATTGTCTGTCAGTTATCTTTTAGAATGTTTTGCAATCTGAATATTTGTTCATCAGATTTGGATTCAGCATTTTTAGCAAAAATGCTATATAGACCAGGCAAGGTGGCTCACAGCTATAATCCTAGCACTCTGGGAGGCTGAGGTGGGTAGATTGCTTGAGCTCAGGATTTGGAGACCAGCCTGAGCAAAAGTGAGACCCCATGTCTACTAAAAGTAGAAAAATTAGCTGGGAGAGATGGTGCATGCCTGTAGTCCCAGCTACTTGGGAGACTGAGGCAAGAGGATAGCTTGAGCCCAGGAGTTTGAGGTGGCTGTATACTATAAGGCCACAGTACTCTAGCCTGGGGCAACAGAGTAAGACTCTTGGTCAAAAAAAAAAAAAAAAAAAAAGAATACTATATAGATGATATAGTGTTTTATAGTATTGTTAATTTGCAAAACTCTTTTTATATGATTTATTTTATCACAAAACCAGAACTTTATCCAGAAATTGGAAAGAACAATTTACGGCATTGTTGTAACATTGATATTTATTATAATAGAATGTCCTGTGCATTTTATCATTAGACTTTTTCACTTTTTGCAAAGGGCAGTTTGTTTTCTTTCGGTTAATAAGTTATTTATTATATGGATTGAAATTAAGCAGATTTTTTTATTTGAATTATTTTATGTGAAGTGATCTATAACACGAATTTCAGTTACTCCAAATGGAGAAATTCAGCTTTACTTAGAAGTTTGCCTGTCTTCCTAGGTTCTTTCTTGATGTTATTTCCCCACAACTTTTAAAGAAAATTTCAAATATTCAGAAACGTTGGAAGAACAGTACAGCGAATTCTTCTGTATACTGTATTTAGATCCAACAGTTGTTAACATTTTGCCACAGTTGCTTTATTTTCTCTCTTTATTCATGTGTGTGAGCGTGTGTGTGTGTGTGCGTGTGTGTGTGTGTGTGAGAGAGAGAGAGGGTAAAATTTCTTCTTAATCTTTTTAAAGTAAGTTACATATACCATGTATAAGGGTATACTACCCTTACATACATTAACAAGCATTTCTTAGGAATAAGGAAATTCTCTCACTTAATCATAGTATCATTATCAGACCTAAGAAAATGATAATTTCATAATTCCATTATCCAGTTCATATTTAAACTTTTCTAATTATCTCTTTTATAACTGCTTTTCTACTTATCTCCCTTATCTCTGTCCTGACACTAGAATTTGGTAAATGTTCAGATATTTGATTTATTTGGTTTTTAAATTAGTAATTTAATTTCAGATAAGTCTGTGTCATTAGCTGTTAATATTTACATTTACCATTAAATTCAATTAAAGTTTTAATCCTGCTGAAATTACGCTGACTTATTGTGCCTTTTCTGTGTAAGTATAGATTAGGCATTATAAACACTTATAGTATTTTTAAATAAATTAAAAATTTTATTGAAATTTTATCTTTTTTATTTCCACAGATATTCCAAATGTCTTGGTTGGCACTGTATTTAATGTCGATGATGGAAATGGGGGTTTTGTAGTTCACTGGCTAAATAATAAGGAATTTCATTTTACATCATCTACTGAAATATTTATGCATCAATTACGAAAACTTTCTGAAAAACAGGTAGATAATGAAAACGATGATGCTGATAGAGAAGATGAGGAACATTCACAGGAGGAAAGAGAGAGGGGTTTACACATGAAATTAGACCATGGTTTGTATCTTATTCCGATTTTTCTTTCTCTAAATTAACAACTTTCTGTGATACCATTTTTAGTTTGGAATTTTTCCTTCCTGCTCTTCCTCCTTTTTACTTTTCGGTCCCTTCCACAAATGTTTACTGACCATCTACCATGGCCCCGGCACTGTGCTAGCTTCTGCAGACATCATCTAACTCTCTGTGTTTCATCATAACATACTACTTTAACATTACTTTGGAAGCCATGTCCTTTTCTGGGGAATAGATTTTGTAATGGTAATAATAATGATAGTGTGAATGAAGTTTTGTTTATCTATAAGTAAGAAATATAATTTTCAATTCAGACAAAATAGTATTTGTTATTTTCCCTGACCACATATTGGAAAAGAGATTTCTAAAGACATTATACCATTTATTTATAGTCTAGTATGTAAATGAATCCTTATAGTATTATTTAATGTATATACTGATAAATATATTTTCTCGTTCAGATTTATCCTTGGATAGAGAATCTGAGGCAGGTACAGGATCATCAGAACATGAAGATGGAGAAAGAGAAGGAAGTCCTAGAACCTATTCACGACTTACTAGCATACCGATGCCACTGCCTACAGTTCTGCTTGATTGGAAGATTGAAACGCTGCTAACTGAATGGAATAAGAATCCTGACATGCTTTTTACAATACACCCTGTAGATGGTACCTTTCTAGTGTGGCATGTAAAGTATTTGGATGAATATAATACTGGAATTTTTAGACAAGTCCAGGTATATTTTATTAATAAAGAAATTTTTACATTTTGAAATAATAAAAAGAAATAGATATATAGATTTAGCAGAGTTTTAGAATTACTAAAAAATTTTGTTTTGATAAGCAACTGAGAAAGGGGATCTGGGACTATAAATTTTGCAAACTTGGTTAGTGCGAAGAAATTTAATTTGGCTTTGAAATGTAACAATATTTAATATATATGCATTGATTTTTCTGGAAATTTATAGTATTTTGAATATGATTAAGAAATTACCCTGAAAATATGACTTTAGGATGAGCTTCTCCCTCATTTTATTAGTTAAATCAAGCTACCTTTATCTGTTATCTTTCTCAACTTTATTACTATTTATATCTGTAACTATGGTCATTCTGATGTGCAAGCAAGGCACGTGAAACCTATTTTTTCTTCAGTCTTCTCTTAGGTTATGAATAGAGATATGATATTACATAAATAGAAGAAAGCAATTGGACTATAAAGAGGTTGAAATGGTATTTTTTTCTAGGAAGCTGAGATTTGGTACTTTGAAAATAGTTGTGTTTTTGGAAGACTGTTTTTGAGAGGAGGCAGAGTATTTACGCTGAATCATATAATTGTGTTTTTCAGGTTTCTTTTTCTTCTCGGATTCCTGTTGCATTTCCCTCTGGTGATGCAAGCTCTCTTAGTAAAAATATCATGATGTATGCCTGTATAAATGCTACAAAAGATTCCCATCACACTCAGTTACACCAAGAGATGATGTCTGTGGGCGGTATTCACGGATCACAGCTACAGTCTAGTTCACAGAGTACAAATATGAACATTTTAGCTCCCACAGTAATGATGATCTCGAAACACATAGATGGTTCTTTAAATCAGTGGGCAGTCACTTTTGCTGATAAATCTGCCTTTACCACTGTCCTGACTGTATCTCATAAATTTAGATATTGTGGGCATCGATTTCACCTCAATGACTTGGCATGTCATTCAGTTTTACCACTGTTATTGACATCCTCTCATCATAATGCTCTGTTAACTCCTGAATCAGATTACCAGTGGGACTCAGACAGTAAGTTAGTTAGGTTAATGGATCCTGTAAAACATTTAAAAGGTTCCTCGAAACAGCCTCTTAGAAATGCAGCAACCCGTACATTTCATGACCCAAACGCAATTTACAGTGAACTTATTCTGTGGCGGGTAGACCCAATAGGACCTTTGTCATATACTGGAGGAGTATCAGAATTGGCTCGGATTAATTCTTTGCATACCTCAGCCTTCTCTAATGTAGCTTGGCTGCCAACTCTTATTCCCAGTTATTGTCTTGGTAAGTTTTCATTTTATTGTGATATTAATAAAAGCTTTTAAACTACTGTGTTCTATGCAAAGTGGTTTATATTTGTATTTGTCATTATTAACATAAATTTTTTTTTTTTTTTATTGTTGGGGATTCATTGAGGGTACAATAAGCCAGGTTATACTGATTGCAATTGTTAGGTAAAGTCCCTCTTGCAATCATGTCTTGCCCCCATAAAGTGTGACACACACCATAAATTTTATATAGTCATGATATAAGGCATGAGACTTATTTTTAGAATTTTTTGAAGTTTGTTTTTATTTTTTCCTCCTCATAACCTATTTTTAAATTTATTTTTATTTTTATTTTTTTAATTTTTTAAAGTTTTCTTTTTAATAAACATTTGACTTCTCTTTTTATTTTATTTTATTTTATTTTATTTTTTGCAGTTTTTGGCCAGGGCTGGGTTTGAACCCACTACCTCTGGTGTAGGGGGCCGGTGCCCTACCTCTCTGAGCCACAGGCGCCACCCTTAAAATTTTTTTGGTCATAATTTTGAGTCCACTTATTGTGTCTGTTTAATTTTGACTCTAGATCATGGTTATGCCTAAAAAGAAAAGTGTGAATATCTGTTTCTCCCACTTCAGCCAGTAATAAAAATAAACCACACATTATAACCCAAATCTCTTATTTTCCTTTCTCAGGAACATATTGCAATTCTGCAAGTGCTTGCTTTGTTGCTTCAGATGGCAAAAATCTGAGACTCTATCAAGCTGTGGTAGATGCAAGGAAATTATTGGATGAATTGTCAGATCCAGAATCTTCAGTAAGTATTAATCTTTATTAATACTATGTCTATCTAAACTGATAAGGTAGTCTCTATTTACTTTGTCTAGGCCTTTTTTTCCCCTACACTCTAATGTTCATTGTCTAGGACTTTTACTTGTTGCTATTTAGGGAGTAAGCATAAGTCTGGGCTCTATAGTACAAATTTATATTTTTCTGTTTATTTCTAAGTAGATGTATCAAAATTTTAGTCTACATAACACATGTCAATACATTTTATATATAAAGAAATGAAAATGAAATTTTTTTCTAAAATGTTGTTCCTGACATTTTTCACTGTTTAGTTTGGTTCTATTAATCTTATGTTGCTCAAAACAACAGCAAAGAAAAGATTTGAAGGCATCTTTACCAAGTTACATGTTTAGGTTGGGAAATTTGAACTTTTATAAGTTTGATTCACCATTTAAAAAAGTTGTCTGGTTAGAATATGTTATCAGTGGATAGCAGTACCTTATTCTGGCAGTTCTGTATGAACTGGAAGTACCTAGATTTGAACAGTGAATTTTCCATTTACCTATAAAAGCTTATCTCCTTATGAAACAACTGTTCTAATAAAAACATTTTCAGCATTTTTGACTATCTAGTATATGCCCCTAGATGTGTAGGGAGATTCAGAGTATAAGTTTCAGTGTCTGCCTTTAAGGAGCTTTTAATTTGGTTAAGGAAAGACATTACTAATAAAAATTTAAGTAAGTTTAAAACAGAAGAAGAGATGTCTAAGGTTGGTATTTAATTGCCAAAATGATGGTTTGAGTAGTGTTGCATGATTTGGAGGACAGAGAGATCAGATAGATTGAGGCAGACATAAAAGTCTAGTAAGGACAGTATTAAGCTTTAGGAAGACAAATCCTTTGTCTTTACCTGACTGAGAGAATGTCCTGAAAGTACTTGTGGGTGCAGGAAAGTATATGTATAAAGTTTGTTCCAGAGAAAGTTAGAAAACCATCTGGACTGGAACCAAAGGTTTGGCATAGAGAAAGTCTGAAGAAGTAGAACCATAGAATTAGAGTTGGGAGACACATTAAAGGGCATCTAACTAACAAACAAGCCATGTGATGATTTATTCCCTTTTACTACATTCCTGCTGATGTGTCATCTGGCCACCAGTGAGGGAAATTCAACTCTAAACGCAGCTCAGTGGGTCTTTGAATTACTCTCACTGTTACACTGAAATTATATTTGTTTTCCATAAATTCTACTATTAGTCCTTGTTTAGAATAAGTCTAAACTCTGTTGTATGTGAGAGAACCTTATGTATTTGAAGACTACTACTAGTAACCTTGGAACATTTTTTCCCTTGGCCAGACCTACTTCCCCACTGCCCATCAAGTTTCTTTAACTGTTTTACATTTGAACCTGGTTACTGTTTGAGTAGGCAGGTTGGGGAGCCTGGAGCATGAAGGAAACTTATGGCATTCCTGTCCTTAAATGTGGCCTTTTGACTGAATCCAAATTTTACATAACAAATCCTTTCTTTAAAAGGTATACAGCAGAGAATGATGAAGCCTTTCTTTAAAAAGACGGATCTTTAAATCAGAAGGCTATAAGGTTTGCCACTTCTGTGGAGGCTCTCATTAGATATACTGTTATGTTTGGGCAGTTACTCCATGTTCTTTGTATGTAATTAATTCATGTTGAGCTGACTTTTTTTTGTTTTGTTTTGTTTTTGAGACAGAGTTATACTTTGTCACTCTCTGTAGAGTATGTGGTGTCATAGCTCACAGCAACCTCAAACTCTTAGGCTCAAAGTGATTCTCTTGCCTCAGCCTCCCTGGTAGCTGGGACTATAGGCTTCTGCCACAATGCCCAGCTATTTTTTAGAGTTATGGTTTTGCTCTTGCTGAGGCTGGTCTCAAACTCTTGAGCTCAGGCAATCCATCCGCCTTGACCTTCATCTGACTTTCAATTAAATATCCCAAAGTTTTTTTTGTTTTGTTTTGTTCTGTTTTTTGGCTGGTAAGCCATGTCTTCTCCATTGTGTATTTTGTGCATTTGAGTTTGGGGCCCAAATATAAGCCTATTTTTCCTACTATATTTCATCTGGCTAAACTCAACAGTCTAACCTCTCAGTATTTTTTTGAATCTAGATTCTATTATTCCATGTATTTTTTATTGTTTTATGACTTAAACCACCAGCCTATTTGATGAGAGTTATTTCTACATCTTCATCTAGGTCGGTTATTAAGACAATAAACAGGATAGTTCTGAACAAAGAGCGTAGCAGTATATGTTTGAAATCTTTCTCCATTTTTATTGTCTGGAATACTTCCCAGCTTGTCCCAAGGATTTCCATGAGGTACTTTGTCATGTACTTTGCTGAAATAAAATATTCTTGGTCTATCAAATCTTCTGTAGTCATGGAAGGAAGTCAAATTTATATAAGATGATTTGTTTTAATACATAATAGGTTTAAAGTATATACCTTGACATCTCTTTATGTCTGAAATATTGCATTAGATAGATATCAGGCTCCTTGATCTGGTTTACAGAAGTATGTTGTTTTTCTTTTTGAAAACTGGAACATTTTCCAAGTGCAGCATTCCTCATGATTTGGGGGATTCAGTATTTTCTTATGCTTCTATTTCATTTCCATTGTGGTATTATTAGCTGTACTCCGTTACTGTTTTTGATGATTCTGCTAGGGTTTACAATACGCATCTTTAACCTTTCATAGTCTGTCTTTAAATAACACATAATTATACCATTTCAAGTAAATGTGAACAACTTACAACCTCATCCTTCCATTAACTACTTTCTTCTTCTTTTTCTTCCTCTCCTGCTTTTCAGCATATGAGCTCTGTACATGCTTTGTTAGGTTTACACCTAAATATTTCAGTTATTCTATGATTGTAATGTTATTACATTTTTAATTTTGGTGTCCACATATTCATTGCCAGGATATAAAAATACAATTTATTTTTGTATATTTATTTTGTATTCTGCAACTTTGCTAAACTCATATACATAGTATTAATTATAGAAATTGGGGATTTTTCATGTAGATAATCATTTCATTATAAAACAGGAACAATTTTATATCTTCCTTTCTAGTCTGTATGGCTTTTATTTATTTTTCTTGTTTTATTAAACTGACTAGACCTTTTAGCATATGCTGCTTAAGAGTTATGAGCTTACCTTATTGTCATTTTTAGAGGGAAAACATTTAGTCTTTTACAATTCAGCATACCGTTAGTTGCAGGGTGTTTTTTTGGAGACAGAGTCTCACTTTGTCACCTTTGGTAGAGTGCTGTGACATCATAGCTCACAGCAACCTCATACTCTTGGACTCAAGTGATCCTCTTGCCTCAGCCTCCCAGTGTAGCTGGGACTTCAGGTGCCTGCCACAATACCTGGCTATTTTTTATTTTTAAGAGACGGGGTCTCATTTTTGCTCAGGCTGGTCTTTAACTCCTGAGCTCAAGCAGTCCACCAGCTTTGACCTCCCAGAGTGCTAGGATTATTGCAGGTTTTGTGTAGATGTTCTTTATCAAGTTGAGGAAGTTTTTTTCTAGGTTTTTAATTTTTCTTGGTATTTTCAAAGAACTAGCTCTTTGTTTCTCTTTTGGTTTCTCATTTTCATTGATTTCTGCCTTTATTATTTTCTTCTTTCTGGTTGCTCTGGGCTTTTCTTTTTGGTTCTTTTTCTAGTTTATGAGGTAAGAGTTTAGATTTTTTTATTTTAAGCTTTAAAAAATTTTCTAATGTGTATATTAAACACTGTATCTTTCTCAGTACTGCTTTAATATTTTTATATATAATATTTTCATTTTCATTTACTTCAACATACTTTTTGATTTACCTCGAGAATTTGATTCCCAGATAAGTTAAAAGTGTGTTATTTATTTAAGTGTTTGGAGATTCTCCTGTTATTAATTTGTAGTTTGATTCTACTGAGGCAGGAGAACACACTGTAACATACTATATGATTTCAGTCCTTTTAAATTTGTTGAGGTTTGTTTTATGGCCCTGGTCATGGTATATCTTAGTATATGTTCCATGAGTACTTAAAAGAATATGTATTTTATTGTTGTTAGGTAGAATGTAATAAATATTAGGTAGATTTTGTTTTGATTGATATTACTGAGTTTTTCTGTATGTATTCACTGATTTTCTGTCTAATTCTTCTATCAAATGAGAGAGACATGCAAATCTCCAACTATACCTGTAACTGTAATAAATTTACAATTTAATCTAGTTATAACTATAACTATAACTGTACTCTGTTACTGTTTTTGATGATTCTGCTAGGGTTTACAATATGCATTTTTCCTTTCAGTTCTATAAATTTTTGCTTCACGTATTTTGCAGTTCTGTTGTTTGGTGCATATATACTTAGTTCAAAATCAAGGTGTTGGCACAGCCGTGATCTTTTGGAGGTTCAAGGGGTGGATCCTGCATTGCCTCTGGATGTTCTTTGATTGCAGCTGCATCATTGCAGTCATTCTAATCTGTCTCTGTCTGCACAGGTCTTCTTCTTACTGAGTGTCTCTGTGTGTTCTCTTCTTACAAGGATACTAGTCATTGGATTTTACCCCCACTATACTACAGCATCACCTTCTGTTAAACTAATTATATCTGCAAAGATCCTCTTTCCAAATAAGGTTACATTCTGAGATTCTGGGTGGACATAAATTTTTGGGAGACACTATTCTATCCACTACACTACACTAACTTTTCTTCTCACCAGTTACATTTATAGGTGCATAGTTAGGAACCTCCGAAGTCTCCCGAGCCTCCAGACACTCTTGAGCCATTTTGACTTTCACACCCTTCTGCCATAAGGAATTCTGGGATTTTTGCCTTTGTAAAATATGAGCCTTGCCCTTACTTTTGATAAAATGACTTGATTACTTTCTGTCAAGTTCCCGTTATTTCTGCTTTCTGTTCTTCCATTTTTTTCTTGCAAGTTAGAGTAGTAGTTCTTCTAATTACTTCTTCTATTAATTATGAGTCAAAATTTAACAAGAATTTGTCATATGCTTTCTTATTCTTCAAATGAGATTTTTAGTAGATGCTGAGTTAAGGCTAGCTTTTTAAATATTACATGACAGACGTGAAAAGATTTTAATTTTGTTCTTAGGTAAATTTTAGGGATTGTTTTCTTACTTTCATTTTCATTGATTTTTCAACAGGGAATTAAACTGGTTAATTTTTGGGATAGAGTATATGTGTTGGTAGATACTTGGAAGCATGGAGATAGCAAGGAATGTATTAAGGTCAGTGAAACATTTGGTAAAATAAATGTGAACTAGAGTGGGGTTTGGTAGGCACTAGGAAAGGAGAAGAGCAAGACTTAGTAGTTGCTTGACTATGGATATAAAAAGAGATAATTCGAGGTTTCTCGTTGGTGATAGTTGTTCTACTAGGTGTGGCAAGATACTTCAGAGATGTCTAGGATGAATTAAATGTGGGACACATTGAGTATGTGGTTTTATATTCCTAAATATGGTTTAGATAACTCTTTTATAGACATTTAGAAATAAATTCCTAATGTTTCACATTAGGTACCAGTGTACATTTGGGATTTAATATTACGAAGATAGTACTTGAAGTCATTAGATCTCTAACGGCATTAGTAATAATTTATGTTCATAAACATGACCGTTAATCAAGAAGTGATGTATGTTTAGCAAACTGCTTCTGAAGACAAGGATTAAGGCATTCGAAAAGGTTTCCTATCCAGAATAGTGAAGATACAGTTGTTTTGTTGCCTAAGGAAGAAACTTTTGAATATTTTTGTCTAGTGATGCTAGATAAGTGAGAGCTATTCATTCAAGTTTTTAGGGAGTACTTTTTAAGGTATTCTACAGTTAAAGGGAGAAGTCTGGTGTTGAAAGGTAGGGTGATGTAGTATGTATTGCTGTTACTAAAAACAAGTGTTTTAAAGGGGGAATAATTTACAGTGTAATGTGTAATTTGTTTTCACTCATTCATTAATTTATTCAGTCTTGAATTTTTTTTTCTTTTGAGACAGTTTTACTTTGTTGCCTTGGTAGAGTGCTATGACATCATAGCTCATAGCAGCCTCAAACTCCTGGGCTCAAGTGATCCTCCTGCCTCAGCCTCCCAAGTAGTTGGGAGTACAAGAGCTCACCAAAATGCCCAGCGATTTTTAGAGGCAGGGTCTGGCTTTTGTTCAGGCTGGTCTTGAACTCCTAAGCTCAAGCGATCCACCCACCTCGGCCTCTCATAGTGCCAGGATTGTAGGCGTGAGCCACCACACCCAACTTCAGCCTTTAATTTTTATTGAGGATTCACTGTGCATGAACTATAGTACATGAAAGAATAAATGTGCATATTATACCAAGTGTTGAGAATGTGAAAATGAATAGAAATAGTTGCTACTCTCGAGGACCTTTATCTTCAGAGTTATATAAATAAGTACATATAGTATGTAGTAAATGCTAATTTAGAGGGAAGAAAAGACAACCGCAGGATTTGGAACTTAATTAATTGACGTCTGCTTAACCAGCTGTAGGTCATTGGATTTATTGATGCTAAGATGGATGTCTCAGAGAATAACATTGTAGGCTTTGTTGATTCTACAAGTTGAATTGTAACCTTAATAATAATAATCATACAAACTCTGATGTAGGATTACTGTATGCCATATTCTCTTCTAAATGCTTTATATATATTAACTCATTTAACCTTTCCAATAAGATAAATGTAATATCCATACTTTAGGGATTAGGACACTGAAGTACAGAAAAACTTAATTATTTGAACCAATTTAGTCAGCTAGTAATGATAGAGCCAGGATTTGAACCCAGGCAGCCTAGTTCTAGAGACCAAGCTCTTTACGCTATGTTGACCACTTTTCAAGAACCAGTTTTATTTGTTTCTAGACTCGTATTTGTCAAGTTGTATATACAATGTTGTAATTCTATACTTTAAGTATTATATCAATTGATGATATGTGAGTATAAAAATGTATTTTTGTCAAAATAAGGTAAATATTTTGGAAGCAATTTTGCTAAAAATAACTGTTTTAATTAAGTATGGATAACACAATTGTAAAAGATTTAGGGGGAAATTGTTGTTTAAAAATCCTGCGCTCAGATCACCTTGTAGGTGTCTTTTAAGTTTTACTCCAATTTGAAGAACTGAAAAATACATCCGGGGCCTTACAGGGGTGGCATATGCAAGAAAGGCCTGTATTTCCTGTTAGCAGACACATACTACATACTTAAAGGCCTTCCTTGATCTACACCAAAATATCAATTATTCGTGTACATTTATGTTTTAAGTAAAACAAAATGTTTAAGGTATATACCATATATACTTTTAATGGTTCTCTGGGTTAACCTTGTTGAGTAATTTTTTCTTCCCTGTTTCAACTGTGTCAGATAAGATGGTCTTTCCTATACATACAAAGAATATTTAATCCAGATTGTGGTGCTTCGCAAAGACTTTTTAGTGGAGATAATATCTGAGATGAGTCTAATGGGTGTGAATTGAAAGTGAAGGAGGAAAAGAATATTTCAGGTAGAGATAATAGTAACTAAAAATGCACAAGAGAAGCTCAGCACTCGTAGCACAGTGGTTAGGGTGCTGGCCACATGCACCGAGGGTGGCGGGTTTGAACCCAGCCTGGGCCTGCTAAACAACAATGACAACTGCAACAACAAAATAGCCAGGCGTTGTGTCGGGCGCCTGTAGTCCCAGCTACATGGGAGGCTGAGGCAAGAGAATTGCTTAAGCCCAAGAGTTTGAGGTTGCTGTGAGCTGAGACGCCTCGGCACTTTACCGAGGGCGACATAGTGAGACTCTGTCTCTAAATAAATAAATAAATAAATAAGCATGGAGGCATAAGAATGCATATAATAAACTATTAGTAGTTTATCACTGCCAGAAATAACAGTGTAAGTGGCTATTGGAAATAGCTGAGACTGGATAGGAAGGTGGAGGCTAGATTGTCAAAAAACTTCTGTTGCTTTCTTTGTGATTTGGTTCTACTTTCTTACAGTCTGTTTTCAGCATAGCAAGTAGAAGGATGCTTTTAAAACATAATTCAGATCATGTTGCTCTTCTAAGCCAAACCTATTTAGACCCTACAGGATCTACTTCCTGTCCTACCCTCAGGCCCTCCCTACTTCTTGAGTATATATTGCTACTTTTCCTCTGGCTCATTTTTGCTCTAGGCATACTGACTTCCTTGCTGGTCCTTGAATATGCAAACACTCTCCCATCTTAAAGTGTTTGTACTTAGTGTTCTCTTGTTCTTCTCCCACTATCCACTTGGCTTGCATTCTTGTCTCTTTTGGGTCTTCAGTTCAGTGAGGCCTTCCCTGGCCACTCCAACCCAACACTTCCTGTCTACTTTTCTACTTTATTTATTCCCTTAGCACCATCTGACATACAGTTAGTTCTCTTATTTATTTATATGCTTTGTCTTTCCTCATTTGATTGTAAGATGAGGCTAGTGCTGTATCCTCAGTGCCTGATACCTGATAAGCACTCAATAGGTATTTGTTAAGTAAATGAATAAATTAATTAAAATCATGCTAAAGAGTATTATTACCTATTGAAGCAATGGGAAGCTATATGTGATTATACCAATTTGTACTTCATCAGCAGGATGTGCGTATGGGATTTTCCCATACCTTTTTTTCTTTCTTCTATCAAAATTGTCACTATTTTAAACTGATATCTGGTTTTTTGTTTGCATATTTCTTATTATTGCAGAGATTGAATGGTTTTGTAAGATTTTTATTAGTTACTTATATTTCCTTTTTAAATGGCTTGTTCATATTCTAATATGGTATTTACCCTGAGAAGCAAGACTGGGGGAGAAGCAGCACAATGATTTTTGCAGCACACTTTGTTAAGGGTTGAACTTTTTCAGTTAGGGACTCTCAATACTACCTTGATTTAGTCTGTCAACCAATCAAAGTCTGTGTGGGAAAGAGGTAACACACTTATAGACGTTTAACTGATAAGAGTTTACAGAGGTGTGCACATGGTTAACCCATAAGGTTTAGCAGACTACTCAGTGCCTAGCAATAGGATGAAGCCATTATCACCTTGAGGTGGGCAGACTATGGGGTCCCCTTAAGGATGTGCATGTACTAATCCCCAGAACCTGTAAATATGTTACCTCACATGGAAAAAGGGACTTTGCAGAGGCGAGTGAATTAAGAACCTTGAAATGTGGAGATTATTGTGGATTATTTGCCTGGGCCCAGTCTAATGTCACAAGTTCTTAAAAGCAGAGAACCTTTCCTGACTGTGGCAGAGAGAAGTGTTAAAAGAATGGTCAGAGGGATGACATTGCTGGCTTTGAAGCTAGAGGAAGGGGGCCGTGATCCAAGGAATATGAATAGCATTTAGGATAGACTTACAGAAGTATAGGTGTATTATCTGTAAAATAATAACATTTGTGTTTTAACCTACTAAATTTGTGGTAATTTATTTTAGCAGCAATAGAAAATTAATATGTATCTTTATGCCTGGAGGGAAAGATGAAAGTAACAATATGCTAGAACCTGGTGAGAGCTGGAGTCATGCAAAGGGAGTGGCCTCAGCTCTTTAATGGCTACTTGCAGAACTGTGCGGAAGATCAGGAACAGATCTGTTGGCTCGCTTTCTCTGTTTCTTCTCTCCAGTTCCTGGCCACTGCCTCCTTTTGACTAAATCCCACCTGAAGCAGAGGAGGGCATGGGAGCTGGGTGATAGAGTTAAGATCTCAGCCTCCTAGGGGCACAAAACGATGCAGTGAGGGTCAAGAATGGATCAAGGTTAGGATGCAGATAAAGTACAGCCAGTAGAGTCTCCCCTCTCTGCTCCTTCGTGTGTATTCCTGTTCTTTATTTAGAGGAAGAAACGTTTATCTCCAACCCTGGGGAAACCCAGATTCTCAGTAGGCATTGTATCACTGTGTAATGATGCCCGTTCAGCCATAATCCTGCTTGGAATTTGAATTGTAGTTGTTGCTATTATCAGTATTTCTCATAGCAAGGGAAGTGGGAGAAAGAAACAACATAAAGGAAAGCTTTTACAGCTCCTGCTTCTATCGATGGTCATAAAACCTAAATTTCATAATCATAGCTTCCTTCTTCCAAACCAAATTCTACGTTCCCTCGCACTTTTGCCAGCGTTTTGACTGTTTACATTTTTTTTCTTTTTAAATGTGGTGAAATGGCCCAAACAGTTCCACAGCATCCAATTCCTGTCTCTTTTGGGTTACTGATGTTTCCTATCATCTTATTATAGGTTATGGGAATACCAAAAATTATGTGGGTTCTAGGGCATGAGAGTACATTTATAGAAAGCTTCCTGTTGCTATTTATTGTACTTTGACTAGCAAAACTTTATTGCGTACTAGAGAAATTCCAGCATTTTAGCCTCACCAACTATAAAGGCCACAACTGAATCCAGATTTCAGTTAACAAACCCAGCAGTGCGTTAACATGATTTCTGAGTGACTCAGGTACGTTAAATCCTGAATCTTGGGTGAATGTATCCGTATCAATAACTTCAGCTTTGCTTTGACTGCATGTTTTATTCTTGATTTAATAATCCCAGAATTTATTCCCATAGCACTCTCTGTATCCTCCTGATAAAAATTGGGAAATTTCTACAACTCCAATTCATATGTTGTTTCCTCTCTGATCTCATGTCCATAGGACATGTACTCCGTTCTACTGGCCTGGAGGCAGTGAAAGGTAGTGGGGGTGGGTGCTCAGGAGAATGGGCATCTTTTTCTGAGGTAGTGTCTTCACATGAAATTACTGAAAGGTTTTTATGCAAGAGAAGGCTGGTTGGAAGATGGGAGAAGGGAAAAAATTTTCCCTTCTTTTTTTCACAGAAAAGCAAAATTTGATGAAAGATTTGGGGGATTTTTTCACAGAAAGATTTGGGGGATTGTGGGATCCAAAGTTAGGATTCATGTGTTAGTTCAAGCATCCTCATCCCAAGACACAGAGTCCCACTTCTTCTCAACTGTTACCCTTACCTTTAATCTAGCAGGGTGGTACTTTTAAATGGCATGACACATTTGCAAATCACACATTCAGGCATTGGGCCAGATCCTTAGCCATGGCTTGCTTAAAGGTTGCAAAAATGAAGAAGACATGTGGAAAGAACTAGATACCTTGGAGCAATATGCTATGTATGTAAAGACTATAGATTTTTATTAATATAATTGCTTAGTTAACTTAGAATGAGAAGTTGAAATATTTCTTTGAATGTATTAAATGCCGTTATCAATTAGTGAATATTTAGAGAGGGCCTTTACTGTCCAAGATGCTGTAGCATATTGATGATATATGCATAAATTGTTGATCATTAACATTTTGTGTTTTTTATTTACAGAAACTTATTGGAGAAGTATTTAATATTGTGAGTCAACAGTCTACTGCTCGACCTGGCTGCATTATTGAACTTGATGCAATAACTGACCAAGTAAAAACATGCTTGTGAACTGGTGATATTAATATATTTTATTCTAGAGTGTTTTATATGTATTCTTTTCTTGTACAGCTTTTATAACAGCATGTCATACAAAATAATACATTATCAAGACATAGTAAAATCATATATACAGTGTCATATAAAATCAATACATTTACTGTTTTCTCATTTCTTTCTGGAAAAAAAAAGTCAATCTTGGTCTGTTATGCTTAAGTGCAGAAAGCATGCTCAATGCTGGCTACATTAGTCAGCACATCTGGGAATTTTTCCCTAGCAAATGACTTCAGCTGCATTATCAGGTACCTGATACCTTCTTCTTTTGGAGTCTCTGCAGTTTCTACATCATCATCACTTGCTTCATCAACTTTGTTAGTTGCTTCATGTACTTTTACTGGAACTTCATTGGCTTCACTGCACAAGACTTTCTGGGAGATCTAGTGTCACAGTTTAAAGAGGGAAGTTTTCCTCCTTTTCCACTGTAGTAGGTCTATGCTTTTCTTATCATATCTCTCCAAGTACTCACCTTTACATTTTTTGATGTTGCTAACTGTGGTCTTACTAATACCAAAATGTTCCACTGTCTTTATTTGGCTTCTGCTTTCCAGAAAATGTAGAAGATGAACCTTTTCTTTCAAAGTCAGCTCTGAGTTCTTTCCTTTGGGCCATCTGTCTCAGTTAACTGTACAATTTTTCAGTAACTGTAGTGCAATTCATACCAGTCCTTCACATTGAAAATGTCTTCTACAACATATGATAAAGAATTAAGATGTCAGGCCTAAGACAACACATGGTAACAGTAAAACATGAAGAAAGAACTTACACTAAAGAAAAAGCAATACAGCTAAGGGGCAAAGCCCACACCTTCTACCCCTTGGTGTAGAGCAGACTCAACTGGTCAAGTTACAGAGGGTGAATTAATATTGTGTGTTACACTTCAAGTGGTCAAGATGCAAGTTACAGAGGTAGTCAACACATAGAGGTCAGTCTTCCATTAAGTACACGTGGTGTGTGTCCGGTCTATGAAAATGAGGTCAACTTAAGGAGGTGGTCAATGTAGGGAGGTGGTCAGCTATGGAGGTTCTACTGTATTATCATTGCTGTGATTCATCTGTGCCAGGCATAATCTAAAAATGTATGAATTCACTCACTTAATACACAGTCATCCTCATACTACATCTTAAACACTATACCAGACAATAGAGATTCAACAGTAAATGAAATGGACCAAGCTACAAGGTGTCCATAGAGTTCATGTGCAATTTAAAATAGTTGTAACTTTGTAAGTATTTATGATAAAAAGAATTTTTAAAAAGAATTAGGAAGAAGAAACACATTTTTTATTGTTCGTGTTAATTTTCAGCATGTTCACCATCATTACTGATACAAAGGATAAAACGATTCTGTAGTTGTTGGAAAACATTTTCAAGATGATTTTCACTAATACCAGCAATCACATCAGTTACCCTAGCTTGCAAGTTTTCTAAAGATTGAAGTTTGGTTGAATAAACATAAATCTGGTGAACGTGGAGCCAAGAAAATGGTCCACCTCTTTGAATACATTTGTTAGGGAATTTCTCATGTAGAAGCTAACATGCAAAGCTAAGTGACAAGGAGCAGCATGTTGAAACGCTGTATTCTGTATCAGTCCTAATTTTGAAGCTGAGGAATAAAGTAATTTTATAGCATTTATAAATTGCTATCACCGTTAACAACACACCCTTCAAAGAAGAATGTCCCTATGATTTGATTTTTTTCCCAAAACACACCACATACTAACTTTGGGATAATCTTTGTTATGTTTGACGGACTCATGGATTTTCAGTTCTCAAAATATGGCAATGATGCTTGTTGACCTTGCCATTAATGTGGAACGTTGCTTCATCAGAGAACATTAAATTACTTGAAAATGCATCATCGTTGCTAAGTTTTTCATTGAACTGATGACAGAAAGTTAGTTGTGCATGATAATCCTGTTCTAACAACATTTGATGCCCTTGAATTTTATACACTTTTGTATGAAGTCTTGTCTGCAGAATCATACGCATAGTAGACTTTGAAAGCCTCAGCTCTAATGAAGCCCATCTTAATGACTTTCTTGAACTTGCTGCAAAGGTTTCTTCTTTCTCTTTCTCTCTCTTTTTTTATTTTTTTCTGGCCTACTAGACCATGGCTTATCATCGACAGAACCTGTTTCTTTAATTTTTGTATCCACTTGAATATGGAATTCTTGTGTGGTGCTTCTGTCTTGTAATGGGATCTAAACCGTCTTTGGACAGCAGCAGTAGATTTTAGTTGAACCAACCAAAGCACACAGTTTACTTTTTCTTCTAATGAGGCCATGAGTCAACAGTGATTCCAAGTGTTCTGTCCTGTCTTCTGAATCTGCTTCCAGATTGCAGGTCACTCACTGTAAGCACCAGGTGCATCACAGCCCACAGAACACTTTGGACGCTGAGCTCCTCTGCCAGGATCTTTTTAGTATGTAGTACGATACATTTCATTCCCAGAATAATTCTCTTGTTTTATACTAAATACAGCCGACTTCTGTTGATTCCCATAGTAAAAATTTAATGATTTAGGAATTATTCTCCAGTTGAATTCTATGTACATATTAGTAGCTTTGTTTTCTTTTCTTTTGCAGTTTTTGACCGGGGCTGGGTTTGAACCTGCCACCTTCGGTATATGGGGTCGGCGAGTAGCTTTGTTTTCTATTTAAAGGAAATTTGATTCAATTAGGGAAGTCATGACCTTGATCTTGAAATGCTGAGGGAAAATACAGTGTGGCTGCATCAAGGCATGGGTTGTGGTTTCTCTTCTTATATCTCATTTCAACTCAGTAGAGGGTGACCTCAGCTTCAGAGTGTTTGCCTTATAAACATGCTGATTATTTTTATGAGAGTTCTTAAAATGCATATGAAAGTAGATAAAAGTGCACATTTCCATGTTAATCACAGGCCCTTTGTATAGTCAGTACTTCTTCCTATTTACTACTTAGGGAAGAAGAGAAACCCTTCTCTCTACAAGGCATTTATAAAACCCACTTTGGCCCTCAGGCTATTTGTTTCTTCAGGATTGTGTTTATGGATTAAGATATAGAACTAATATATTGATTCCAAATATAAAAATAGTTTGATGAGGAAGTTATCAATATTTTTAAAAAAATGAAAGAAGAGCCAACTATTTTTAAAAATAAGTATAGAGTTGTATAATAATTGCCATGGTGCCCAGCACATTCGATTTGCGAAAATGTAATCATTTCCACTAATGTAAAGAAATTACTAGTTACATTTCCACTAATGTAAAGAAATTATTAGTTCTTGGTAACAGAATTGAGGCTGCCAAACTCAAATTACTAATTCTTCTTAAGAAAACCATAACTATTTTTATCCCCAAGTACCATGCCTTTTTTCAAAATCAATTGATGATTTCCTTTTTTAACTCCATAGCAATCTGGAAAAGAATGACTTGGCTTCTTTCCTCCATAGATGCCTTAATTTTTAGTGGACTGGATGTTAAATTCATCCCTTACTTCAGCGCCGTTTGCACTTTTACCATGACATATTAATATAGCACTCTCACCCAGCTATCTTTTTACTTCATACTTGCTCAAGGTTTTCTTCCCTTCTGCTTAGTGACTGTCTTTATCACCAAGGCTGGTGAACTAAACGCACTGATAAACGACAAGGGCTTATTTATAAATGATAACATTTAAAACTCATCCTAGGTTTGTTCCAAATATGTTGTATGATTTGTACATCCATGAAGATACTACCTTCCCTTTTCTTTCATTTGTTCTTTTTCCCTAGGGAAAATGACCTTCTATACTATCAGTGTGAAGAGATTTTTTTATACCTGGAGAAACTTAAAATACTCTTTTATAAAAATGCTGTGGCTTAATGTAGTATTATAGTCCTTTATTTTCTTCTGTGATGTAAGGAGACTGATTTTCCTTTATTCTCTAAGATTATAGGCTGTTTATCCAGAGCCAAGATAATCATAACTGTTTCCCTTTCTTGAAATCTATGGGGCAGCTTTTGTTTGGATCTAGCCTTCCTTGAATTTCAGTTCACCTTTAGGGTTCTAAGTAGGCCTTTGTGAGAGTCTTTACTCACCTCCGGTGGTCCAAAACCATGACAGGGTAGCATAGCTGGCAACAGTGGTATTTCATCTATCCTTCAAGAGAGATCCTAGTTATTTATGTGTAAAAATAGTTCTCTGGAGAGATGTTATCCCTCTAGCTGTCACAGGATCTCTCCAATTCCCTCTAGACAGGGATTTTGGGATATTTTGAGGACCTTTCTGGGTTTTGTTTTTATTTTTGGTTTTTATTCAAGTGGGATTGAAAAAAACAACTAGCTCTGTAGTAGTATGTCTTACATAGTCAGGGTAGCCCTCCCTAGTTAGTTATGGATCCTGAACTTAACTTTGTAGGTGGTTTTATTTTTTTATTTTTTTAATTTTTTAAGAAGAAAACTGTTGATTTGTTTTCACTAGGGCTCTCTAGTTCTGTTATTTGGTTTTAGCATCTTTGAAAGTAATTTTTCTTTGGCCAAGATAATTTTAATTATTTTTCTTCTGTTGCTTTTTTTCTAATCGGTAGACAAAGAATGGAGATTGTTAGATTTATTTTTTGTGCATAATTTTTAGGGAAGTGGTGGATGGGATACAGGGAATTTCAAAGATAATGTCTTTTTTTGATATTTGTAGTGTGGCTCAAATACGCAGTTGCTTCATGTGTTTCAAGAAGACTTCATTATTGGATATAAGCCACATAAGGAAGATATGGAGAAAAAGGAAACAGAAATATTTTTTCAGCCATCACAAGGTACTTTTAAAAAATAGTCTGAATTTACTTTCCACAATCCTAAAAAAAATGAGTTTCACTTTGTCACTCTGGGTAGAGTGCTGTGGCTTCACAGTTCACAGCAACCTCAATCCTCTTGCTTTAGCCTCCCGAGTAGCTGGGACTACAGGCGCCTGCCACAATGTCCAGCTAGTTTTTCTATTTTTCAGTAGAGACAGGGTCTCGCTTTTGTTCAGACTGGTCTCGAACTCCTGAGCTCAAGCAATCCACCCACCTCGGCTTCCCAGAATTCTAGGATTACAGGTGAAAAAAAAAAAAAAAAAAGGATTTCTAAGCCTTCATTGAGTATGGTTCTTCATTTTATTTATTTTTATTTTTTTATATTTATTTATTTTTATTAAACCATAGCTGTGTACATTAGTATGATCGTGGGGCACCATACACTTGGTTCATAGATCGTTTGACACATTTTCATCACATTAGTTAACATAGCTTTTGTAGCATTTTCTTAGTTATTTTGCCAAGACCTTTACATTCCACATTTACTAGGATTCACATATACCCTTGTAAGATGCACCACAGGTGTAATCCCATTAATCCTCCTCCTTCCCCCTCCCTCCCTCCCCCTCCCCTCCCTTTCCCCCTTCTCCCTATTCTTAGGTTGTAACTGGGTTATAGCTTTCATGTGAAGGTCCTACATTAGTTTCATAATAAGGGTGAGTACATTGGGTACTTTTTCTTCCATTCTTGAGACACTTTACTAAGAAGAATATGTTCCAGCTCCATCCATGTAAACATGAAAGAGGTAAAGTCTCCATCTTTCTTTAAGGCTGCATAATATTCCATGGTGAGAGTATGGTTCTTCAAATATCATTACTCTCATAACTTTTGGCAGATACTTAATTTCTGTCAAAATTGTTTATAGCTGAAGAAGGCATGTGGCTGAAAATTGCATTTTAAAAGATGGTTCACTGGTGACATAAGACTTTTGCTGAGAAATGTATTTATGAATCCTAGTTTCCTAAACTAATTTTAATTATTCAACTCCACAATTAAATTATTTTGATTGATAGTAAATTCCATGTGGCATCATGAGGAACCGGTTAATTTTAGTATGGGTTTAAACAGTTCCCTGTAAATTGCTGCAGACCAGTGATAAATATAGAATGTAAGATGCCATGTTATGTGGTACACTGGAAACTTCACGGACATGGAGAATGAAGGGTACCGTCTCATAGTTCTCCTCTTTGAAGTGCAACATTTCTTCTCCCTTTTTGTGAAATAAAGTAGTTTCTCCATAAGTCCTTTAAAAACAAACAATATAATGTTTAGTTTAAACTTTATAATTTAGCATAAAATGTTCCTTAAAATGCTATTTTATTTTATATTTTAAATTAACAGGCAAAATTGTGTATATATAACTTTGTAAAGCCATCATGTTCTGTTTGAATGAAAAGACATATCCTACTTTAAGAATTAAGTTTCTATGATGAAAACTTTTTTAGTTTACAAAGTTTGGTTATAGATTGTGAGTATCTAGATGAACATATTTAACTTTCTTAGTATAGTTTTTATCAGCGAATTGTGTATAGACATATAAGGCAACTATTTCTACTGATTTTGTACACATAATTTGCTTTAATGGAAAATGAGGTCTCGTCATCTAAGAAGCTTAGTTCACACATCTTTTCACTCCTCAGACTAATATTATTTCTTTTATGTATCTTTTTTCATATATCATAACTTTTAAAATATATTACTTGTTCAGCTGTCATGTTCAGTTTTACTTCAATATCATTATAACCAAGAATGCTGCTTTATAGATTTGAAATTTGCTTTTCTGTAGTATTTTACCTTTATGTTAATTTTTTCTTTCTCTTTTCTTTTCTTTCTTTCTTTTTTTTTTTTTTTGAGACAGAGTCTTGCTTTGTCACCCTTGGTGGAGTTCCCTGGTGTTAGTAGCTTACAGCAACCTCAAACTCTTGGGTTCAAGCGATTTTCTTGCCTCAGCCTCCTCCCAAGTAGCTGAGACTACAAGCACCCACCACGATGCCCGGCTATTTTTAGAGACAGGGTCTTGCTCTTGCTCAGGCTGGTCTTGAACCCAGGAGCTCAGGCAATCCACCTGCCTCAGCTTCCCAGAGTGCTAGGATTACAAGCATGAGCCACTGCGCCTGGCCCCATGTTAAATTTTTTAATATGCTTTCCAACAAACATTGCTACCATTTATACCAGCCTGCTAGAAAACAATCTTTACATGTAAAGTTAGAATTTTTCTTTATAATATTTTTGAGAGACTTACATTTAAATTTATTTTTTTATTTCTCTCTTTTGATATTTTTTTCTGCAACTACTAAATCAAGCCAAAAGAAGTTTTTAATCTTTCTTGGTTTCCTGTAGTTTTTATGTGAAGTTTCTTTTAAGCTCCAGGGCTCAAGTGATCCTCCTGCTTTAACCTCCCAAGTAGCTGGAACTACAGGCACGTGCCACTATGCCTAGCTAACTTATTCTATTTTTGGTAGAGTCAGGGTCTTGCTCAGGCCAGTCTTGAACTCCTGATTTCAAATGGTCCTCCCTCCTTTGCCTTCCAGAGTGCTAGAATTACAGACATGGGTCACCATAGCCTTATAGCTATTTTTTTAAAGGACTTGATACGTATATTTCTCCTTTTCCCTGCCCCTGCCTTATTTTTTATTTTTTGTATTTTAATTAAAAATTATTCTTTTCTAATTAAGAAAAATGCCAAATACAGACAAAATTAGAGTAGATAGTTAAATGAACACACATGTGCTCGTAATGTTGATCGAAGATTTTAAGATTTTTATCATGTGTGCATTAGCTAAAATTTCTTTTCCTTTTCCCCCTGAAATGTTTTAAAGCAAATTTAGTCATTATGTTATTCCAGTGCATTTCTAAACATGACTTCCTAACATGTTTCCTATTATCAGATTGATAAAATAACAAAATTCCTCAGCATTGTCTATATTTAACTACTTTATATTTACTTCATTCAGTTGTCTCAGAAATGTTGGGGTTTTGTTTTTAATGTGTTTTAATTGTTTGAATCCATATCCACATAAGGTCCACACATTGTGTTTTCATTATCTATTGAGTCTTTTAATCTAAAGTCGTCTCCCTGTATATACCCTCATTATGCCATTGACTTATTTTAGAGCAAGTTTTTCTTTTAGGAGTTTCTCTGACTACTTACTTGTGATGCCATTTAAACTTTTTCTTCTTCACCAAATTTCCTGTAAAACGGAAGTTAGCTTTAGAGACATGATTGGATCTAGGTTCAGCTTCTTACGTGATGCTGGCCATTTCGTTTATATCACCCCAGTAATAACACAATGTTTGGATGTCTCACTTTGTTGACACCAAGACTGCTGGTGGCAAGCAGTCTTTTGTCTCCTGGTTTCTTCCACTGAATATTTTTGATCTTGAATCATTTCATTAGGGATCGCAAAATCATTACTTTCTAATTTTACTAGTTCTCATTTATTTATGGGCTGAAAGGCATCTATAAGGAAAGCATTCCCTTATCAAGTAGGGAAATTAATAGGTTACTTTGAAAAAGTTACTTTGTTCTTTCCCTTTAAAGTTTTAGAATAAGGAGTTTGTGCCCTCCTTACCTCCAGGGGTTGATGATGAATTTGTTGTTGTTCGGTTTTCTTTGTGTTTTGAGTTTCATTATGAACTCATTAAAAAAAAACAACTCTTTAGTGAACAATAATGTACACATAGAGAAGTACTCATGCAACTCATAGATTTTTATTTATATAGCATATTTTAGTCATTTTACAATCTTTTTTTTTTTTTTTAATGCTTGCATTGTCCTATATTAGTCTAGTAAGGATTCAAGTAAATCCTGAGTCATTTTGAAAAAACCTCATTATTCTGAGAGTTTACGTTCTTTCAGATACCAGATATCCCTGGCTAATCTTGCAGATGTCTTCTGCAAGAATGGAGTCATCCCTCCAAACTGTTTGTTTTAATATGGGGATGCTATTTAGAGACCACAGTTTGAGCTCTGTCAGTGCTCATTCATTGCCAATGAGTTATGAGTTTTCATTTTTAAGGAAAATTTTTGTTGTCCTGGGTAGATCTCATTTTCATATATGAAGAATTTAATTGTCAATAGGAAAATGTTATCTATGAATATTTTTTCCTTAAAAAATGCACAAAATCTCTATACATCCTCTTCTGTACCCTGCCACTGCCCCTCCTGCCATCATGATTTAAGATATTTTTTCTTTTTCCTTTTCTTTTTTGAGACAGGGTCTCACTCTGTCACCTGGGCTAGAGTACAGCAGCAGCATCATAGCTCACTGCAACCTTAAACTCCTGGCCTCAAGCTATCTTTCTGCCTTGGCCTCCCAAAGTGCAAGGATTATAGGCATGAGCCTGAGAAAGAATGAGACCTCATCTTTACAAAAAGTAGAAAAATTAGCTGGGTGTGCTGGTGCACTCCTGTAGTCCTAGCTACTTGGGAGGCTGAGGCAGGAGGATTGCTCGAGCCCAGGAGTTTGAGGTTGTAGTGAGCTATTATGATGGCTCTGAACTATAGTTGGAGCAATAGAGCAAGACCCTGTCTCAAAAAAAAAAAAAATGCAATTGTTTTATACAAGAAAATCAGGGTAAATGTTTATTTCTTTCTTCTTTTTAATTGTTAGTTTTCCAAATAAAAAGTGAGTGCCCCTCTTACTTCAGGGAGTATACATTGAGACTGGCTTGTGCTTGTATGTGCTTATCAACTCTTTCTCTTCCTTACTTTCTTGCTTGCTTCTAGACTTCCCTTCTCTTCTCTTTCTTCTCTTTCCCCCCTTTCCTTTCTTTCTTATGTGCCCCCCTGATATTTTTATGAACTCAGTTTTTTAATAAATTGTATTCATTTTTATTCTTTGATGTTCAGATTGACCAGTAGGTGGATATCCTTTCATGTTGGCTTTGTGTACTTTTGACATAGCCTCATTAGTCTTAGTTACCTAACTTTTGGCACAAAATTGTATAACATTCTTCCTCACACTCTTATTCTTCTCTTTTCCTCCCAACTTCTATGAATGTCAGGAGGTGTTTGTAACTTTTTTTTTTTTTTTTGTAGAGACAGAGTCTCACTTATGGCGTGGCCTCACACAGCTCACAGCAACCTCCAACTCCTGGGCTTAAGCGAGGAGTAGCCTCCCAAGTAGCTGGGACTACAGGCGCCCGCCACAACGCCCAGCTATTTTTTGGTTGCAGTTCAGCTGGGGCCGGGTTTGAACCCGCCACCCTCGGTATATGGGGCCGGCGCCTTACCAACTGAGCCACAGGCGCCTCCCAACTTTTAAAAAGTGTTTTTTAAAAGTCTATACAAACATATTAAGTATCTTTTTTCTTTGAAAAATAGGTTATCGCCCACCACCATTTTCAGAAAAGTTCTTTCTAGTAGTGATTGAAAAGGACAGCAATAATTGCTCTATTCTGCATATGTGGCACCTTCACCTTAAATCTGTACAAGCATGTTTAGGTAAGTAATTTTATTACAATTTTATACAGAGATGATGTGAAAAAAATTAATTTTATAAAATATGTTTTAAGTTGGCTAATTCCTTAAAAGGAATTTCTGAAAAACTGCAAATTGAATTGCTGAATTGAAATATGTCTCTGCCAAACTTTTTTTTTTTTTAAATGGGTTTTTTTTTAATTGTTGGGGATTCATGGAGGGTATAAGAAACCAGGTCACACTGATTGCATTTGTTAGGTAAATCCCTCTTACAATTGTGCCTTGCAATTGTGTGTCACACACTGAGAACCCACCTGCCTCCCTCCTTCCCTCTCTCTGCTCTTCCTATTTTATGTTTTTTTAAAGGATTATCTTAGTTAATGCTCATTAAAGTGCATCCCATAGTGCCTGGCACATAGTAGGTTCTCAGCCAGTGTAATTTATTCATACTGATAATTTGTTAGTGAAATTTATCAGGTAAACCCAAGTTAATTTGAAGTGGTTATTTTTCCTTGTGGTTTAACCCACAGAACACGGGGCAGCACTGAACTACACTTAGGTTAACTGATTGAAATGCTTGTGTGTGATTTACACTGAATTGCACAGACCCTAACTTCTCTTACTAAGCTAGGTTTTTGACCTAAGCAAAGGGAAGGGTTAAATTTGAGTATTCAGATGGCTTCTTTTGGTGTTTGGGAGTGGGCTCCATCCTGAGTGCTCACACTTAAAGTTTTCCTGGAGCCTAACCATCTCCCTTCTTCCAGTAGCCTGGATGGAGAAGCATAGAAACATATGGAGATTAGCATGTTAATATTAGAAGCAACAACTAGCTTCCACTTAAATCCTTCATCGGGAATATTTAACACATTAACTGGCATGTGAGTTGTATTTAACTCACACTAGTTTTAAGCATGGGCTATGAAACCTCTGCTCATGTTTTTACTTTTTTTTATTGTTAAATCATAGCCGTGTACATTAGTGCAATCAAGGGGTACAATGTGCGGGTTTCATATACAATCTGAAATATTCTCATCAAACTGTTCAACGTAGCCTTCATGGCATTTTCTTAGTTATTGTATGTAGACATTTGTATTCTGCCTTTAGTAAGTTTCGCCTGTACCCATTCTAAGATGCACCATAGGTGTGGCCCCACCCATTACCCTCCTCCACCTTAACTTCCCCCCTCCCTTCCCCTTCCTTGGCCCTTTCCTCATAGTCTTGTGCTATAGTTGGGTTATAGCCTTCATGTGAAAGCTATAATTTAGCTTCATAGTAGGGCTGAGTACATTGGATACTTTTCCTTCCATTCCTAAGATACTTTGCTAAGAAGAATATGTTCCAGCTCCATTCATGTAAACATGAAAGAGGTAAGTCTCCATCTTTCTTTAAGACTGCATAATATTCCATGGTATACATGTACTACAATTTGCTAGTCCGTTCGTGCGTCCATGGGCACTTGGGCTTCTTCCATGACTTAGCAATTATGAATTGGGCTGCTAAACATTCTGGTACAGATGTCTTTGTTATATTGTGACTTTTGGTCTTCTGGGTATAAACCTAGTAAAGGAATTAGAGGATCGAATGGCAGGTCTATTTTTAGATCTCTAAGTATTCTCCAAACATCCTTACAGAAGGAACATATTAGTGTGCATTCCCACCAGCAGTGTAGAAGTGTGCCCTTTTCTCCACATCCGCGCCAACATCTCTGGTTTGGGGATTTTGTTATGTGGGCTACTCTTACTGGGGTTAGGTGATTTCTCAAAGTAGTTTTGTCTGCCAAACTTTTAATTACAAGGTTATAAATCATTAATGAAGCTGTCTAATCCTGAAAACAAACCAGGCTATCGGTACATTAGACATACAAGAAAAAAAGCTTAATTTATATTTTTCAGTGAATATTTATTGAGTGCCTACTATAACTCTATTTGGATACTATATTTATAAGTCAATTCTGTCCATAGAATTCAGATTGTATTTTTTGTTGAATAATACATATTGCTATCTGATACAGTGCACATCAGCTTTGACATCTTTAAGAGAAGATTAGCTACATGTATTTGGTAAAATATGAGTGAGCATTTGAAGCTTATAGTAAATAAACTGTTTCTGTAGAATGTTAAGAAATGTAGAGTGATAGAAAATGATTTTAACCATGCTTTTGCTATATATAGCAATGTAGCAACCTCAAACTCTTGGGCTCAAATGATCCTCTTGCCTCAGCCTCTGAAGTAGCTGGGACTACAGGCTTTGGCCACATTGCCCGGCTACTTTTTTTCTTTCTTTCTTTTTTTTTTAGAGACAAGGGTCTTACACTTGAACTCCTGAATTCAAGCAATCCATCTGCTTCGGCCTGCCAGAGTGCTAGGATTACATGTGTGAGTCACCGCGCCTGGCCCCAGCTAAATGATTTAATAGAACTTTTACCTTTAATAGCTAATGTAAGTTCCTAATCTTGAGGCACCAGGAATTAAAATTTTTTTGAGAGCCTTTGGAGTTAATTTTTGGATTATATGTGTCATAGAAATGCAAGAATCTATGGGATCTAAAACCAGTTCATCAAGAAGAGATTCTTAACCCACCATAGAATATAGTATTTTCTAGAATTGGGCACAGAGCCAGGAATGGTTCTAAGTAGACTCATAGAGGTAGTAATAAATCCTTATAGTAGGACATGAGTCATGCACTACCTTCTATTCCCACTACTTATGGGAGTGTTTCACAGTTGTTGCCTTATGGCCGGGGCTGCTTAGAGTTGTTTGCCTATCCTGTTTATGACAACAGTAGAAAATCACAGGCAATGAGATTATGGTAGAGGCAACCGAATAATACGCTCTTTTTCACTGTGATAGAAAACCTCCATCTTTTGGTACTAGCATTCTCTGCAGATTTAACAGAGTATATATTGTCCTTCACAGCTAACACTGGACTGTATCAGAGTGTTAAGGGCTTACTTCAAGTTGGAGAAGGAGTATGTTGAGTGGTTTCTGGGTGCCAGGCTTGGAGATAGGTGCTTTGTGTATGTAAGATAGATACTATTCCCCAGTTTACTAGTGGTATAAGGCTAAATAATGTGACCAAGTCCTATTATATAGTTTGTCATGAGATAGGCCTTGTTGACTCTAAAGTTTTTGCTTTTTTTACCTGCTTTTATTTTCTTTCTTAGCATGATATATATATTAGAAAATTGCCTGGTTTATAGGAAGAAAAATGGTGAAGTTCAACCTTATTTTGCTGGTGAGAGAGTAGCCAGAGATGGTGAAGTGCCTTGCTTCAGGAAATACATCTAATTAGTGATAGAGCCAGGTGTGGGACTCCTGGCTTCTAACTACTGATTCAAGTCTGTAGTCTTAAGTGTTTTCGTATTTCTTACTAAGTGGCCTTCCATTATAAGGGAGTTGACATTTTTAATATAGAAGCAAAAGGGATTGATTATCATCTCTTGGGTATTCTGGTGTCCCTGGAATTATATAAAGCAACAAGACATTGAGATCCCTGCCCTTAAGGAATACTGCCGTAGTCTTGGGGAGACAAAGAAATGTAATACAAAATGTAACAGAAGCAAAGATAACTGAATCTGCTTTGAGACTTACACTCTAATATGAAACTTGGAAACTCCATAGAAGAAGCTCAAGTCTACATGTCTTACAAAGCCAGTCAACCAATACTATGTTATGTTTGCTTGGAATTCCTGCTTTTTCTGTTTATTCTTGAAATCATTGTCTTGTTTGAGCATTTGATAATTAGAAGGCTGGTATTCTAAACCTGGTTTCTTGTACCCTTAATGAATCCCCAACAATAAAAAAAAGAAGGCTGGTATTCTAATGTTTTCTTTGCCACTAGTTAATTATATGATCTTAGGAAGATCATTAAGCTGCCTTAAGTTTAAATTTCTTTATTAAGTAAAGTAGTACATTGTTATTTCTCAAAGTTTGATTCATGACCCATCTGTTTCAGAAATATTTGGCCTGATTATTACAATACAGATTACTGGAATCTGCCCCAAGTCAGCTGAATTGTTGTTTTTGTGGTTAAGCTTGGGAAGTTACAGGTTAACAAATTTCCTGAAGCTTTTAGTATACTTTAAAATTTGTGACAGGCGGTGCCTGTGGCTCAAAGGAGTAGGGCACTAGCCCCATATACTGGAGGTGGTGGCTTTAAACCCAACCCCGGCAAAAACTCCAAACAAACAAAAAAAAAAATTGTGGAAACACTGAAAGGTTTTTTTTTTTTTTTAACTTTTTTATGTTGTGGGTCTTACTTGACAGTATTCCTGTGATAGAGTGTTGATGGTAATAAAAAGTAAAATTGTACAAGAGAAAAATTACCAAGGTAATTAAGCAAAATTTTGAAAATAGGTCTCATCTCCAAAGTACTTTATACATTTATTTCAAATTTGTACACAATAATTGTATGTATTTATGGGGTAAATGTAGTATTTTGATATATGCGTATGATATATAATGATCAAATCAGGGTATTTAGAATATTTATCACCTTAAGTATTTTTCTTTTCTTTATGTTAGGAACATTAAAATTATTCTCATAGCTATTTTGAAATGTGCAGTGTATTATTAACTATATAGACACCCTACTGATTAATTGAACACAGGTCTTATGTCTTCTAACTGTATGTTTAACCAATCTCTTTTTACCTCCTGCCCCTTCCTAGCCTCTGATAACTATCATTCAACTCTCTACCTCTGTAAGATCAACATTTTTAGCTCCCATATATGAGTGAGAACATGTAATACTTGTCTTTCTGTACTTAGCTGATTTTCACTTAACATAATGACTTCCAGTTCCATCTGTGTTGCTGCAAATAACAGTATTTCATTCTTTTTATGGCTGAATAGTATTCCATTGTGTGGATATGCCATATTTCTTTATCCATTCATCCATTGATGGATACTTAGGTTAATTCCATATTTGCTGTTCTGAGTCGTGTTGCAATAAACATGAGGTGCAGGTATCCCTTTAATATAATGATTTCCTTTCCTAGTAGTGGCATTGCTGGATTGTTTGGTATTCTATTTTTAGTTTTTTGACAGACCTTCCTGTTGTTTTCTTTAGTGGCTGTGCTCATTTACACTCCCACCAAAAATGTATGAGTTTTCTCTGAATCCTTACCTCTAAAGTCAAAGTACTTCTTAAGTGATGACAAAATAATATTCTAATTCATGTGCATAGTGCTGATAGTAATACATTTCATGCTTTCATGATTTATTTTTAAAGCTAAAGCTTCAGAAGGTGCTTCATCTGAGAGTTTGCTTTCAGTCCCTGGACAGAAGAATGTGGACTCTTCTCCAGAAACCTCTCCTAGTGTGAGCCCCATGACACACTCTTCATCAATTGCCAATCTTCAAACTGCCAGTAAACTTATTCTGAGTTCTAGACTGGTATACAGCCAGCCTCTTGATCTCCCAGAAGCAGTTGAAGTAATAAGAGCAACACCTTCTGCAGGTAAGGTAACTTTAAGGACGGGCAGTGGTAGCCCAGAGTGATAAAATGGATAAACTCTTAGAGGGTAAAACAGATGAACTCTTCTGAAATACATGATATATGGACATTGAAGTAAAGATGTGCTTTCTAGTAATGATACATTCATTTAGAAACATGCTTTGGTTAGAAATAATTTCTTATGATAATTTTAATATGAGATGTTTTGCCTACACTTCGATAGTAAAATTTCAAAGAACAAATATATATTTGCAAATCACTAAAGTTTTTTTTTTTTAAATTTAAGGCTTTTTAACCTACATTATGTTAATCATGACTTATTAAGTATGTTTGAACGAGGTTTGCATACTTTGGGGAAAAAATGTAGTATAAAAGACTATAGTTTGGCTGAGTGCAGTGGCTCACACCTGTAATCCTAGCACTCTGGGAGGCCAAGGCAGGAGGATCACTTGGTCTCTAGAGTTGAAGATCAGCTGAGCAAGAGTGGGATCTAGCCTCTACCAAAAATAGAAAAATTAATGGGGTATTATAGTAAGTATCTGTAGTCCCAGCTACTTGGGAGGCTGACTCAGGAGGATCACTTGAGGCCAGGAGTTTGAGGTTGCTGTGAGCTATGCTGATGCCACTGCACTCTAGCCTAGGCAACAGATTGAGACTGCCTCAAAAAAAAAAAAAAAAATTATCGTTTGACTGACCTAGAATGATAACTGACTTTAGCAAAGTGGATAGATAATTTGGAAGGCAGGACTGTCAGCTACATTTAAAATGACTGCCACTTACGGAATTCTCATTGGGGAGTTTTTAGAATAGTGTTTTGAGGGATCAAAATTGGAGATTCAAGGTGGTTCCATTTACTGGTGAATGATATTAAGTATGAGTATTCTTTCATTCATCCTTAAAACAGGTTTGCATTCACAGTTGTAAAGATCACACTGAGAAGAGTGTACTGTGGGCTTTTGTGGCAGGTGCAGACCTAGGCCAGTTTTTGAATCTTGAAAAGTTTGGGTTATACTCAAATAAGTTTACTGGAGCTCATGACAATGGATTACATTTTTCAGGGACTTTATAAAATGCTTTCAGATGTCTTAACAGTAACATTACAAGGGAAGTAGTAACTGATCCCTATTATTTAGAGGAAATAGGCTGCAATGGTTAAGTAGCTTTCCCACAGTTTTGAAGGTATTGATGGGTTGGAACTTGAACACGGGCCTTCTGACCTCAAATCTTAATTGCTAGTCCGTTTTTCTTATAGTTGACAGTAGATGGGCATTGTTAGTCTTCGGCAGTCAGGAATAAGTGCGAGGATTCTGGTTCAGTGTTAAAAGAGGATGAATTAAAGCTGGTGAACTGAGTGAAATCTATTGGTCTGTTTTGCTATCTGAAAAATATTTGATGGTAGGGGTATATCTGGAGTCTGGATTAGTTGAGGGAAGATTAAGGGCATTTGAAGGGCAAATTATAACAATCACTTAAGCATATGTGATAAAAATTGTAAAATACAGAGTATGAAAGTAGTGAGGAATATTCTAGTGAAGGCGTATATCAATATAAGTTATGGCAGATAACACATTTATTTAGGATTGATTTATTTCATTGCTCTTGAGTTTTACTTTAATTAAATGTTTACCCCATTTAAATTTAATTATTAGAAATAAATTAAGTGATTATCATTGCATATTTTGATTTCAACGATGGCTGTCAATGACTTCTATAGATACCTTAGCCAGTGGATATTATATATGGGACGTATGTATTAAGAGGAAGACTGCAGAGTTATCCTAAAGATGGTCATAGTGGCTTTTGAATTTATCAAAGTTATACAATTTGATTATTAGTATATTATTTTGTGGCTTTATTATTACAACCATCTGCTTTTTCTTTTTTAAGGCCATCTGAGTTCCTCTTCAATTTATCCAGTATGCCTTGCACCTTATTTAGTGGTTACAACTTGTTCTGACAATAAAGTACGCTTCTGGAAATGCTGTATGGAAACTGACAGTGATAAAAGTGATGAGAAGGCAATCTATCACTGGAAGAGATGGCCGCTGATGAACGATGAAGGAGAGGATAATAGCAGTACCGTGAGCATTGTGGGAAGACCAGTTGCTGTTAGCTGTTCATATACGGGTCGCCTTGCTGTGGCTTATAAACAGCCAATCCACCACAATGGTTTTGTTTCTAAAGAATTTTCCATGCATGTTTGTATATTTGAATGTGAATCTACAGGAGGGTCAGAATGGGTTTTAGAACAAACAATTCATCTTGATGATTTGGTTAAGGTTGGGAGTGTACTTGATTCAAGGGTCAGTGTTGACAGTAATCTCTTTGTATATAGCAAATCAGATACATTTTTGAGCAAGGATAGATATCTTATTCCAAATATCAAGCATTTAGTACATTTGGACTGGGTATCAAAAGAAGATGGCTCCCACATTCTCACAGTGGGGGTTGGTGCTAATATCTTCATGTATGGGAGGCTTTCAGGAATTGTGACTGAGCAAACTAACAGTAAAGATGGAGTAGCTGTCATTACTTTACCACTTGGGGGTAGTATCAAGCAAGGAGTTAGGTCAAGATGGGTTCTTCTTAGATCCATAGACTTGGTGTCTTCTGTTGATGGCACACCTTCACTGCCTGTTTCTCTCTCTTGGGTAAGAGATGGAATATTGGTGGTAGGAATGGACTGTGAAATGCATGTATATGCACAGTGGAAACATGCTGTGAAATTTGGAGACATTGAAACTGATAGTCCTGATGCCGAAGCAGCAGCAACACAATATCATTCAGCCTTTAAATCTAGTATGGTGGCAAGAAAAAGTATTGTTGAAGGAACAGCTGGTGCTGATGATGTTTTTTGTCCACCAACTGTAGTTCAAGATGGTGGCTTATTTGAGGCTGCTCATGTACTTTCCCCCACTCTTCCACAGTATCATCCAACTCAACTTTTAGAATTGATGGATTTAGGGAAAGTTCGAAGGGCTAAAGCCATCCTCTCTCATTTAGTAAAATGTATTGCAGGTGAAGTTGCTATAGTTAGAGATGCTGATGCTGGAGAAGGAAGTAAGCGACATCTTTCTCGAACCATTAGTGTAAGTGGCAGTACAGCAAAGGATACAGTCACTGTGGGAAAAGATGGTACCCGCGATTATACTGAGATAGATTCTATCCCTCCACTACCACTATATGCATTGCTTGCTGCAGATCAGGATACTTCCTATAGAATTTCAGAAGAAAGTACAAAAATACCACAGAGCTATGAAGATCATACTGAAAGTCAACCAGAGGATCAGTATTCAGAGCTGTTTCAAATCCAGGATATAACAACAGATGATATCGATTTAGAACCAGAAAAAAGAGAAAACAAATCAAAAGTAATAAATCTTTCTCAATATGGACCAGCTTACTTTGGCCAAGAACATGCTAGAGTACTTTCAAGTCATCTTATGCACTCAAGTCTACCAGGCCTTACCCGTTTGGAGCAGATGTTCCTTGTAGCTTTGGCTGATACAGTGGCTACTACCAGTACTGAACTTGATGAAAACAGAGATAAGAGTTACTCAGGTAAATGTTCACCCTAAAAATGTGTAAAATTGTCGTTAATAGGCTAGGCACAGTGGCTCATGCTTATAATCCAAGGACTCTGGGAGGCCAAGGTGGGTGGATTGCTTGAGCTCATGAGTTCAAGACCAGCTTGAGCAAAAGCGGGACCCCGTCTCTACTAAAAATAGAGAAACTAGCCAGGGATTATATTGGGTGCCTGTAGTCCCAGCTACATGGGAGGCTGAGGCAAGAAGATCTCTTGAGGTCAAGTGTTTGAAGTTGGTGTGAGCTATGACACTGTGGCACTCTACTGAGGCACTCAAAAACAAAAAAAATCATTAATAGAAATTAATGACTTTTTTGTATTTATATGATGACTTATTGAATTGCAGTTGAATTACTTTCAACCTCTGCAGAGAGAGGACCTCTGTAATAGACAATTAATAGCTATGTGCAAAACAAAAGACAGTTGTGGCAGGTAGGACTTCACGTGTTTGTGATACCTATATGTATTCTCATGTGGTTTGACACTGAAACCTTTGTATGATTTTGGATATATAGTCTCTGTTTTTCAAATAGATTGATCCCCATTATTTTCTTTTTTTCTTTGAGTGATAATAATGACCCATTTGTTAATTTTACTATAAAATTATGAGGCCTATAGGGACCTCATAGGCTTAACTTCTTCATTTTCCCATTTCTACTCCTAAATAACATTTTACAATTAATTTATGGTCTCCAAAAAGTCCTTTGAGAAAGAGGTTTACATATATTTAATGTTGTATGTGAACTATGCCTAATTCATTCTGTAACTAGAAAATTTTTGGCTGTCTCCTGAAGGTAGTGTCTATTCTCTCTTATGTGGATGGTTGAAGGTAATGATGTAGATTATATACAGTGGCATTAACGAAGGAAATGGAAAATTACTGATCTTTCATTCATCATTCACTCAATAAATTAATTGTGGAGGAGTGAAAAATTGCTGTGTGCCAGGCACTTTATGTACCTTATCTTATTTATCACAATAATCCTTTAGTTAGGTAGCTATTGTTATATTTAATTTTATAGGAGACAACTGATCCTTAGGAAATTAAGTGCCTCATCTAAGATCACATATCCATTAAGTGGCAGAACTGGGGTTCATATGTGAATAAAGTGTTACCTGAAACCTGTATTCTTTTAAATATTTCATAAGATTTCCAGATTTAGGGGAAAAAGATTATTCTTCAAAGCCAGATAAAAAAATAACTCTTTATATAGGTTTATATCCTTTTATCTCCAAAGTTTTGTCTTCTGCAGATTAAAATAGCTAGAAACCTTACAGCAGCGGTGCGGTTCTCAACCTGAGGGTTGCGACCCACAGGAACTGTATTAAAGGGCTGTGGCGTTAGGAAGGTTGAGAACCACTGCCTTTAGAGGGTTTTGCCTGTCACCTATTTTCTAACTGCTAATTGAGAAAAAAATAAACTTAACAATTATGAAATTGTGTGCGGTAGAGCAAGATGCTCGCCAGAATAGCCTTAAGCTTTTGTTGCATACTTAATATACATTGGTTTTTTACTCTGATTTGTTAAGAAATTAGGCACTCTATAATCCATGAAAAATAGATTGTACTTTCTGATATAAAACTATATCATTGGCTAAGCAGTATCAAAACTTATCCTGGGTCACAACTGGACATTCATCAGTTAATAAGGCATGAATGATTATCTCCATTTTACAGGTGGGAAACTGAAGCTCAGAGATTAAATAAATTAGTTGCACATCTCAGTAAATGGACTCAAATGAATTCTTCCATTTGTTCAAGTGGGGGCAATTTACAATTATTCTTGACTCTGCTTTCTTTCATATCTCATATCTTGTCCATTGGCAAATGCTATCAGTTTTGTTATGTCCAGAATCCAATTAATTGTCATCACCTCTATGGTTACTACTCTAGTCCAAGTAACTGCCATCTCCTAACTGCTTCATCCTTGCTACTTCAGTCTGTTCTTCACTTAGGAACATGGCCCCACGTGATCAGCACTCACTTCTACTCTCCACAGCACTCCGTTGCTCTTCTTCCAAATTTATAGATGACTTAATTCACTCACCTCTTCAGTCCCCTGCTGACAACATGTCACCTTATTGGAGAGTTCTTTCTCTGCCTCATTATATAAAATAGAACTTTCTTACTCTTATCTAGCACTACCTATTTCTCAATCCTGTTTTATTTTCCTCCATAGCACTGTTTTCCACATATTATTTGTTTATTTATTGTTCATCTCTGCGTACTAAAACAATCTCCCTGAGAGTAGAGACTTTACCTTATTCTCTGTGAAATCCCCAGTACTTACAGTGTACCAAAGTAGATGCTTAATTTGTTTTTCTTTTAGAGAAAGTTTCACTTTGTCACCCTCAGTGGAGTGCTGTGGTGTCATAGCTCACAGCAACCTCCAACTCTTGGGCTTAAGGGATTCTCTTGCCTCAGCCTCCAGAGCAGCTGGGACTACAGGTGCCTCCTACAAGCCCCGCTATTTTTTGGTTGTAGTTGTCATTGTTGTTTGACAGGCCCAGGCCAGGCTTGAACCTGGTGTATGTGGCTGGCGCCCTAGCTGCTGAGCTACAGGCACCGATCCTGAGCTCTGGCAGTTTTAAAAATTATTTGGAAAATAGTGTTTGATTGTACAGTCTTTGGGTACTTTCCAAGCATTCGTTGTTTGGGGCTGTCAATTCTTTTGCATTGCTTTTATCCAGCAGTGGCTATAGTTTTGATTAGCCACATTTTCATACATTTGTTCAGCTTTCAACTAAGTGCATCAGATTTGTGTGAGTAAATTTGTGGAATCAAAGTTAAGGTTCAACTTAACCGTCTAATACTAATAAGCCTAGGGAATCAAATTTTGAATCTTTGGTGGTGAAGCTAACCAGTGTAGAAAGTGTTACTGTTTAATTATATAACAAATGATTTCACTTTAGTTGTATAATTCCTGTCTTTGAATCTTATCTGAATTCATGTAGGAAATATTTTTTAAAATCATATCTTAGTATAGTTTACTATGCTTTTAATTGGATTTTAAGATTTCTTTCCTTTTATTATAAATATAAATGCTGTTATTATCTGTTCTAATAGGTAATTATATTTTCCCAAATTATTTTTCATTTATATTTTTACTTTTTAAATGTTTTTATTTAGATTTTTACATTTTTAGTATTCATATTTTTTGTGATGATATTAAACTTTCAGGAATATACTAAAAATATATATTTTGTGTATATTATTACTAAATTTAATGTTTATTTTATAACTTTTTATTGATTTGTAGCCTCTTGTATTCTTTTTTTTTTCTTAAACATATTTTCTGTTTAAATTACAGGAAGAGATACCTTAGATGAGTGTGGTTTGAGATACTTGTTAGCTATGCGGCTGCATACATGCCTTTTGACTTCACTGCCTCCTTTATACCGAGTGCAGCTGCTTCATCAAGGTATTCCACTCGTTGTTTGGACCTTTGCACAATTTTTATTTAGTACCAAAATGGTGGGTCTATTCATGTCTGTGTGTGAGCATTAGGTGAATCATTAGATGCACACCTATCCCTGGTCTTGAGATTTTCCTGTGGCACAGTACCCATCTAGCCTTTTTCGTTGTATCCTTGAGCTCTATTCTGTGACTTCAGTTCATTTGACTAAGTTTCTTAGACCTTAGTTTAGGAAGTGTAATTGTGGTATACCTGAGGTTGTAACCCAACATGGCCCTCTACAAAGTAGCCCTGAATTTCTGATGGCTTTTCTTTAAATTATGGAAGTTTTGCTCTATAACGTGTTATTTGTATTTATTTTAATATAAGCAATATGTTTACCAGTAAGTAAAGTTGATATTTCAGGAAGTTCTGCTGTATTGATACAGTGGATTTGTACACTTTCAGCATATTGCCACACCTGATTGAGACAAAAAGTTATATTGGCCTTCTTATGGATTAAAAAATTGAAATTATAGAACTTGAAGTGACCTGCCCTGGATACAGGACTATTTATTAGTAGAGCTGGAATTAGAATCCCAGTCCATTGTTCATTTCATTAGACTATATTTCTTTTGAAACTGGCATCCCGAAAACAGTCCCTTTGGCATTAGTGTTGTGGGACCCAGAATGCCAGCTTGATGGGCTAACGTAAGGCACTTACCCTTAAATGTTCTATGAAAACAGGATTCTAAACAGCTATCTGATATTCTTTTTTTTGTCTAAACTATATTTCATCTACCCAAGCCTTTCTTTCAGAAACATTTAGATTTTGCTGGGGTTTTTTTTCTATTTGAATGAATGACCTTTAACCTTATAACCTGGCACATAAATATCTATCTGTCTTTATGATTATTTCCTGGTGTTAGTTTCCCAGTAGTGGAATTGCTGAGCCAAAAGGAGTGAACAATCTTAACTCTTGATAAGACATTGCCAAAATACTTTTCAGAAAGACTGTGCTCATTTACATTCCAGAAATATGATGCCAGAATCAGCCCACTGCCAACATTTGATATAGTCATTTTAAACAAAATATGCTATTTGGATAGAATTTAAAAATTATATTTCAGTGTTTTTTTAAATTTTAGTTTTAAATAATAGTCAAATCATACAGAATTACTTGATGATGATTTTGTACATTGCCTAAGGGAGATCTAAAATACTTCAGATTCCTAAATCTTTGTCAGATTGCATTTTCCCTGTGACTACAGTTAAGCCAAAACATTGGATATGAGAAGTGACTGGTAGTACAGATAATGGTCCTGGGAGCAGTTTTCAGGGAAAAAGTTAAGTAGCCAGTATGTAGAAAAGCTAAGAAGAGCAGACAGAGATGAATTGGAAAGAACAGCTTGCCATTGGTAGGTAAATAAAAATAAGTGCCTTTTGGTGCTCCTGTTCTTTTCTTGCCTAATACTGTTTCTCACCTCTATACTGTTTTCAAATACATTCACTGCTCTCCTTATCCTGTTTTTTGAACCCAATTCTTCTGACATGCGTGTGTGTATTTTTGTTTCTTCTTAATTAAATTTAAGGGTATAGAATGTAATATGTTTTATATTGGTCTTTTATATTATAAATTTTGTATCAGTATTTTATAAGTATATAAAATACAAAATTTGTAAAATTTTGCTGTGTAATAGTAGTTTGTAAAGCAGAATATCAGTTATTTGGTGTAGTAATACTTTCTTCATCAGACAAAAATGTAAATAGTGAGAAAATTAATCTGCCTTTTAGGTTATGAAAAACTAAACTGATGGTAAATTTTGTCCTAAATTTGTATTGCTACTCAAGGCTTGTTGTATTAATTTTGTGATATAATTCCAAACACAGTTGTATGTTAAGTGTTAGTAATGGGAAATTTAAAAGATTTAAGATTTTTATTCAAAATGATCATAATAATTTTTTCTTCTATACTTTCTAAAAGAATTATGAAGCAATAATCTTTAAACTACATATGAAATCTATATAATAGTTCATAATGAAAAAATTATGTGTAATAATGTTGATACTTAATAACATTGAGAAACCTTTGTTATAACATGACTATCATTTGCTTCAGACGTTTCCTTGTTTCCTAAACAGGTTCATCTATATAGTTTCTTGGGACTAATCAGTCTTCTTTCTGAAATGTCTCAGTATTCTTCCTAGCATTCCCATTATCTGTTTCCATCTTTTCCCTTCTGTGGTTTGCTTCTCGTCTTGTTTTCTTTTTACCTTCTCTAAGTGGAGTAGAGTATTTATCAGTAGTTAAACTGTTGATAAATCCATTTGTACTCACAAGTCTGATGGTGTCACTAAACATTTTGTTGCCTCTCAGCGGAGCCTGGCTCCTGGTTAGTCTTCCCTCAGGGTCAAAAAAAAAGGGGGGGGGGTTGCCATATACATCAGTGTATGTATTAAGCCGCTTTAAACTACATTTAACTCCAGGTACTAAAGGCAGAAGAAGGTACTTTGTGACTATAACTTATCACTGATATTCCCTGGAGTGCTCATGAAATTTAGAGCTTTCTTTGAAGTGATACTTAGTTCCAAGGCCAGAGAAAAGAATGGAGCTATTTTCAGTATTTGGTAAGAAAGCATATAGTCCTCAAGCAAGTGGCCGTGGAATCAACACCCAGGCAGTGAGCCATGTGCTTTTGACTTGACTGAAACCTTCACTGTTAATAAATGTGGTATACATACATGTGAATTACTTAGTGTTCAAATAGCTTTCTTTCTAATGATTTAGTTGTAGTGTTCCTCATTTTGAAGGGGAAACAAAGGCAAATATATTTGCGAAAAAAGAGATGAAGATTATAGTATATAAAGTTCTGAATGATAACAACTTCCTTTCATTCTTTCTTTCTACTTGAAAATTCTTTCCAAAATGAATAAATACATGACTGTGTGAAGATTATTTTTGTTCTTTTTTTTATATAGAGGTTATTATCTTGTATTTCCAATTTAGGTGTCTCCACATGCCATTTTGCCTGGGCTTTTCATTCTGAGGCTGAGGAAGAACTGATTAATAGGATTCCGGCAATTCAAAGAGGGGACCCTCAGTGGTCTGAATTAAGAGCTATGGGAATAGGGTGGTGGGTAAGGAATATTAACACACTTCGACGATGCATTGAAAAGGTAACTTTACATCACTGGATTTTGAAGTTATATTTAAAGTCTTTTCATAAAGGAAAAAGGATTATCTTCCAGAAAACCTGTGTCTGTGTGTGTGTGTGTGGGGGGGGGCTTAGTTTGTATATCTTGAGATCTTGAGAATTTTTTAAATAAATATTTTTGGAGATTCTAAAAATTTGACTTTCCAAAAATGTTCATACAATATTATATCAGTTGTTTCTTGTTATATACACTGAGTTTATATCTATGGAATAGCAATATTATCTCTTAGTTTAAATGTGACCTACTTTAAGAAAATACAAAAATTTAAATTTAGAAAGTAAACTTAGGTTCTTGTTCATTATATTATGTAAAAGAATCCCTTTTTTTTTTTTTAAATATATATAAAGGATTCTCTCCATTACTGGTTTAGTTAGTAAAACTTCTTTGCACACTTCAAATACCGTTCAATAAAAACAGTTGTGATTTCATGGGTACTTGAATATCATGGCAGCAAGTGAAATATGCTACAGATTTCCTAAAGATAGTTTTTAGGAAGTAGTTTTCTGTTTTCTATTTTTTTCCATTTAGAAAAAAATTTCAATTTTGTTTGTTAGTGGAAACTGAAAGTTCTTTCAGTGTTGCTGAAATTACTCTTCACTGAGCACCTACAGTATAACATGTTTGGTGCCAATTGCTTTTCATAAATCGTTTCATATAATCTTGTCAAGCCCATATTAACTCCATTTTACACACAATGGAACTAAGACTTAAGAGAGGTTAAGTAATCAGCTTAAACTCCAGTCATTTCTAAATGTTAGATTTAGTTTGTGCTATTTCTATCAGGGTTAGGAAAGTGGAATTCTTATTCATATTTTACTTTTAGCCTATTGAAATTCCCTGGAGTACAATCAGTGGTGCTATATTTGTGAAGCAGGCATCTGTTTCTCCCGGGGATGCAGAGACTCTTCTTCCCTATGTTGGTCTTCCACCACCATGGTTTCTAAATTTTAGTGTCAGAAGAATCACCTGGTAAACTTACTTAAAATGCATATTCCCCATCCCTGCTCAGAGGTTTTAATTTCTTAGGTTGGTGGTTGCCCTGAAGCTTCTTTATCTTAACTGACAACCTGTGATTCTAGTGTACCTTGTTTGTAGGTCACAGTTTGAGATATGACTATAAAAGTGTCATTTTTCTGCCACATGAAGGCAGCCAACAAGATACCAGCATTTCTGTTCTCAAAATAGGCACAAATGTAAGAAGGAAATCTTTCCTACACCAACTAAGAAGTGTAGTTTCTGGTGTGTAGGGTAGGTTAATTGCTGTAGCATACAGATAATACAGTATCTACCTTGAGAATTTTTTAAATCATTTTTTTGTTTAGAATTCATTGACAGTATAAAGAGTTAGGTTAGAATTCATTGAGAGAACAAAGAGTTAGGTTACACTGATTGCCTTTGTCAGGTAAAGTCCCTCTTAGAATTGTGTCCTGCTCCCAGCAGGTGTGCCATACACTGTGACCTCCATTCCCTTCCCTCCGGCTCTCTCCCCGCTCCCTCATTCCCCTACCTCCACTTTGTGTTAGATCATCTACTGCCTTCATATTAGAATTGAGTACATTGGATTCTTGCTTCTCCATTCTTGTGATACTTTACTGAGATGAATGTGTTCCACTCCAATCCAGGTTAATACAAAAGATATAAAGTGTCCATCTTTTTTTAATGGCTGAATAGTGTTCCGTGGTATGCATATAGTACGCTTGTAAATCCATTTATGGATTGGTGGGCATTTAGGTTGTTCCACAGTTTGGTGATTGTAAATTGAGCTGCAAGGAACAGTCTAGTGCAAATGTCCTTATGACAAAATGTTTTTTTTCCTTCTGGGTAGATTACATTAATTTTTTTGTATTCCAAGCAGTAGGAAGAAAGAGGATATATTCCATCTGAAAAGTTTCTGCTGTATGTTACAAAGTTCTCTTTACTTTCTTGTCAACAAGTGTATTGCCATATAATTGAGTATTTGGGACATATACATAAAATTTATTTCCACAAATAACCTATTTCTTAAAATTAAATCAAAGGAATATGTAAATGTTTTGCCATGAAATATATATTATAAATCCTTAGCTTAATATGAATAAAAATCCTCTAAGAATGATTGAACACATTGAAACACTAAGTTAAATGATGGAGAGCAGAGGAAATAATAAAAAAAAGGGAATGGAAATGAAAGAATATTGCAGTAAAGCATTTTCATGATGCAATTTTAGGAGTCTTTCCCCTTTCTTCCATACTTCTTTAGTTCCTGCTTTGCCATCAGTCAATGTGAGCTAATAAAACATCCACTTTTTTTTATTGTTATGCCCCTTAGTGAATTGCCTAGGCTACCTCAGCATCTTTGAAAAGATGCAGTCTGGGGCGGCTCCTGTGGCTCAGTGAGTAGGGCGCCGGCCCCATATACCGAGGGTGGCGGGTTCAAACCCAGCCCCGGCCAAATTGCAACAAAAAAAGAAAAGGTGCAGTCTGTATGCTATCGTGTTCTGAACAGTATAATTACATAAGATTACTTGATAGTTCTTAAACTTACACAGAGTTGATTGGCTGTGTATAAATTCACCAGCTTTGGTTATATGGCTCAAAGAATGTTATCAGTTACTAAGCATGGGGAATTATGTGCTCATTAAAATGTTTTCTCAAGGACTCACTAAGAACTAAAATTTGTAGGCCCTTTAAAATAAAGAGGCTTCAACCTTCTTTAATTACACACCAGAAAGAATGTGCTAATCTCCCATAATTATCAAAAGCTTGATTGAAAAATGCCAGAAAATTATATTAAAAAAATATGTTTAAAAATTACCGAAGCATTTATTTATTTTTTTGGAGACAGAGTCTCACTATGTTGCCCTTGGTAGAGTGCTGTGGCATCACAGCTCACAGCAACCTCCAACTCTTGGGCTTAAGCAATTCTCTTGCCTCAGCCTCCCCAGTAGCTGGGACTATAGGCACCTGCCACGACACCCAGCTGTTTTTTGTTACAGTTGTCATTGTTGTTTTAGCTGGCCCGGGCCAGATTAAAATTCACCACCCCTGTTGTATGTGGCTGGCGCTGTAACCACTGTGCTATGGGCGCCAAGCCTGGAGCATTTATTTTTGTCTGTAGTTTTAATCGTGTAGGCCTATACATGTGTATGTGTATAACTGATATTTATTCACAGATGTCTGTATCAGTATTAGTTGAGAAAGCCTTCAGTTGTGAAATCATATACACCATGGATATTAGTATTTTAGCTTTTATAAAACATTAAGTAATGTAATATGTTATTTGTTGAATGTTAAATCTTTAAGAAATATATCTCATCTGTTGAATATTCTGCCTTCTTTGAGGTTTCCTGTGTTAGTTTTATTCCTACTACCTGAGTTCTGACCCCTTTTCTCCCCTGTATGTATGTGACCTTAGGCAATTCTCTTCACCTTTCTGTCTCTGTGACCTCATGGCTTGTGATTCAGTAAGGTAAATGAAAGATGCTTAGACTGGCGCCTAGTACATGGTAAATAGTGAATGCAAGCTATTTTGTTATTTTTGTTATTTTTATTATAATTACAGGCATGCAAACAGTTTTCTCTAGGATCATGTATTTTAAATTACTAGAGATTGTGGAACAGAACCAACTTTCCCCCTTTTCACAGTTTCTGTTAGCCATAGAAGTAGCAGCGAAGCATTAATTGTTGATTAATTATTTTGTCAAATAGTTAATTTAGTATTTTCTTTGCCATTTAGGTTGCCAAAGCTTCTTTTCAAAGGAACAATGATGCGTTAGATGCTGCTTTATTCTACCTTTCGATGAAGAAGAAAGCAGTAGTGTGGGGTCTATTTAGGTAAGTTGCCTTAGTACTGAACGTGATTTAATGAAGTGAGGATTGTGCTGTGAATCAGAAATCTAATGCTTTTGAAAATAGTAAGGTATATAAGCTTGGTCCCATCAGCTTCTTTGTGACTTTGTTCCTTTATTTGCAAAAAATCGGTAAAATATCTTTTCAACTTACGGATGGGATGTTGGTAAGAAGTTGAGAAAGTACTTTGGAAAGTAAAAATACTCTTGTTTCCTGTTTCTGTATACATAAGCATTATAAGCTTTTTTAATTAGAAGTAAAGAGAAACTAAATAATGGTATGTATGTGACATACATAGATATCTAAATAACAGATATCTACCACCTGAAGTTATTGTTTTCTTTTAGATGTATGTTTGAGGTTTATTTTCTATTTTTATGCATTCTTTAAAGAATTAAAAATATTTTAAATTTAGTTTAACCACCACTGTTTGTACTTGGGTTTATAGGTCACAGCATGATGAAAAAATGACAACATTTTTCAGCCACAACTTTAATGAAGATAGGTGGCGTAAAGCTGCTTTGAAAAACGCTTTTTCTTTACTTGGAAAACAACGCTTTGAACAATCTGCTGCATTTTTCTTGCTAGCTGGTTCATTGAAAGATGCCATAGAGGTATAAATAAGAAAACATGTTGTGAAGTATTTGTAAGATGATTGAAAACTATAAAGGTTGTAGAGATTATGATTTTTTTGTCATATATGAAGACAGAATAACTATAGAAGTTACTGAACTTAAAATAGTGGCACTGTTGTAAATGAAAATTTAAAGTTATGAGAGAAACATAAATGAAAATTTCATGTATGGCATAAGTTATTTGCTATGTAAATAGAAGGTCCTTTTATGTATATATGGAAATATAGTTGGAAATTAAGAAGAACTCATGTATAAATCCAAATATCCTAAGTTGTATCTAATTTAAAAATGAATGTTATTAATTTAAATTGACCTAAGTCAGTTGTTTTATGCTTATTTTATAAATGATCTTTCTAGGCTTGAAGGCACTGTGTTCTAGTCTCTTACTCCTCTTGTTCTTGCTTAATCTCCCATCAATTATTCAACTACCTTTCACTGTGTAAACCTTTGGACCCTCTCTCCCCACCATGGCAATATAAATGATAGATAATTTTAAGGTGTTGGTGGGATTATTTAATATCTTTAAATAGTTATCATTAAGTAAGAAAAGTATTTCTTAATATTTAAATTTGCAGGTATGTCTTGAAAAAATGGAAGATATTCAACTAGCCATGGTTATTGCCCGTTTATATGAATCAGAATTTGAGACATCATCCACTTATATATCCATCCTAAATCAGAAGATTTTGGGTTACCAAAAGGATGGCTCAGGATTCAGTTGTACAAGATTACATCCTGACCCCTTCCTGCGTAGTCTTGCCTATTGGGTAATGAAAGACTACACTCGAGCCTTGGACACGTTACTGGAACAGATTCCAAAGGAGGAGGATGAACATCAAGGTGAGACATGTTGTGGGTTTCTCTTTTTCTTTTTCTTTTTTTTTTTTTTTTGTAGAGACAGAGTCTCACTTTATATGGCCCTTGGTAGAGTGCCGTGGCATCACACAGCTCACAGCAACCTCCAGCTCCTGGGCTTAAGCGATTCTCTTGCCTCAGCCTCCTGAGTAGCTGGGACTACAGGTGCCTGCCACAGCACCCAGCTATTTTTTTGTTGCAGTTTGGCTGGGGTTGGGTTTGAACCTGCCACCCTCGGCATATGGGGCCGGTGCCCTACTCACTGAGCCACAGGCGCCGCCCTCTCTTTTTCTTTTTTAAAGAAAAATAACTTATGAGCTAATATTCATTTAGGTTAAAAAGGTCATTACCCAATTTACTATTCAACTTTGAGAAATTATCAAAATTTCTTGTATGGCTAAGGCATTAGCCACTATTTGTAATTGAATTTAGCATTTTTGTGTCATAGTTTGGGCAGTACTAAGAAGACTTCACACATAATTTACTGTCAAAGGTTATATATTCATGTATGTAAAATAGGAGTACTATTCTCTCCAAATTCATATATATAAAACAAGCATACAAAATGTTTGCCACATTCTACAGCTCTTTCTACATAATCATATAGCCATTTTTTAAAGGTAGGAACTTAAGGCCAGGTTCAGTAGCTTTTGGCTATAATCCTAGCACTTTGGGAGGCTGAGATGGAAGGATTGTTTGAGGGCAACATAGCAAAACCCTGTCTCTACAAAAAAAAAAAAAAAAAGGGAAAAAATTAGCCAGGCCAGATAGTGTGTGTCTGTAGTCTCAACTACTCAGGAGGCTGAGGCAGGAGGATGACTTGAACCCAAGAGTTTGAGGTTGCATTGAGCTATGATGAAGCCATTGTACTCTTACCCTGGCAACCAAATGAGACCTTGTCTCAAAAAAAAAAAAAAAAAAAATTAGAAATTTTGGCTGTTATACATACTAGTTTGGCCCATGTGCCTGGAAGAACTTTATTCTTATGTGGTAAATTTTTTATATTCTAAGTTACCCTAAATAATTTATATTTTCAAGCACCTGGAGGATATTTATTAGCATTATTTACAACAATAAAAGAATGGAACGTGTTAAGTTTTTGTCAACAGAATAAATACATTTTAATATGAGCAGCCTACAGGAAACAGTATACCATTAAAAACTGCCGTTGATTAATGTGTTAATATGTGCTGTATTATTAATTGAAAAAAGTAAGATGCAGAGAAGTGTGATTCTTACTGCACATATACACACACATAAGTAAGTTGTGCACATATGCACTTAAGTGTGCACACACATCATGTCTGTCTGCTGCATTTCCTCCTGTTTAAATAATAAGAATAAAGCACAAGAAACTAAATACTTGTTATTGGTCACAGGCTACCTTTTGGACATAATAGTGAGGAGATGTAGGCTTTTACTTTTGATTTTGTACTTTTTATAGCTACGATTTTCTAGCCTTAAAAGTTATTACATGAGTAAAGAGATTAGGGCCCAATTTTTACTTTCTTTTTTTTTTTTTCCAAAGAAGTAGCATAATATTTTCACAAGTATTATTAAAAATTTTAAAGGAAGGGAAAGAAAAAAGGTTTTAGAAGTAAAAAGTATCTGAGGCTGGGTGCCTGTAGTTCAAGCAGCTAGGACGCCAGCCACATACACCAGAGCTGGTGGTTTGAAATCCAGCCCGGGCCTGCCAAACAACAATGACAACTACAACCAAAAAATAGGCAGGTGTTGTGGCAGGTGCCTGTAGTCCCAGCTACTTGGGAGGCTGAGGCAAGAGAATCACTTAAGCCTGAGAGTTTGAGGTTGCTGTGAGCTGTGATGCCACAGCACTCTACCCAGGGTGACAGCTTGAGACTCTGTCTAAAAAAAAAAGAATCTGAGTTATCCAGGTAATTTTAATAAGATAGACACATTTTTATAGAAGGAAGGTTCTGCTTATTTTCTAATGTTTTCCAGGTTAATATTTAAAAATTTGTTATTATAGAAAATTTCAAATACATATAAAATAAAGAGCAATATAAAATCAGTGAATTCTTTACCTATCTTTAATAGTTAACTTATAACCAACCTTGTATCATGTATACTCCCACCTATTCTACTCCTCAATCTCAATATAGATTATTTTGAAGCAAATTCTAACATATCATTTCACTTGTGGCTCAAAGGGGTAGGGTGCCGGCCCCATATGCTGGAGGTGGCGGGTTCAAACCCAGCCCCGGCCAAAAACTGGAAAAAAAAAAAAAATATATATATATATATATATATGTTTCAATATCTATCTACAGAAAAAGATTTTTGAAAAACATGCTGTACAGCTAACTGATCACAACTTGCTAACATTTGTTTTTTCTCTACTGCTGTTTCACTTGACTAGCCTAAAAAACAAATCACATATCATTATAACAAGATTTTATTGCTCATCATCAAATACACTATCATTCTAATTTCCTGGGTGGTCTTATAAAATCTTATACAATTGGTCTGTTTGTACTAGGATCTAAGTGTTGTGATTGGTTGAGTGTCTTCCTTGTCTACTTTAATCCATAGGTTCCTTTTTCTTTTTTTCTCTTCTTGCAGTTTGTTTATTAAAGAAGTCAGGTGGTTTCTCTTGTAGTTCCCTGCATTTTGAATTTTGCTGATTACATCCCTGTTGTTTAGCATGTTTATCATGTTTTTTAACATGTTCATTTTTTTCTATGTTCTCTGTATTTCCTATAAATGGGTAATTAATATTCTAGAGTCTCCTATTACATTTTTTTGCAGAGACACTTTATAGGTGATGTGGCGTACTTGAAGGGATTCATAATGTTGAGTTGTTTTGCTTTTGTGGCATTAGCCATCAATGATCATTACCTAGTTACTTTATTTTATTCATGTTTGTAAAATAATAGCGCTGTAATTATGTCATTTTATCCTTTATCCTTCCTTTATGAGCTGGACTATGTGTCTAGAGGGCAGTTTCTCGTAGTGCCTGTTTGATTACTCTGTAGTCCAGCCCTCTGAATAGTAAAGGGAGCATAAATTCGATTCTTTCTCTTTATTTACTAGTTTTCAAAATAATGGGCTAGTTCCCTGTCATCCTATAAAGGTGACCAGTTAATTAGCTTTTTATTTTCAAAGGTTATTTTGAATTCACAAATTTAGATAGATTTGTGTTTGAATCTTTTACAGTTTGTTTTTATGGATGCTCATATCGTCCCATCTGATGTGGGAGCCTTTTCAAGTTCCTGAATCCTTTTTGCATTATTTCTTGATTGCAAAATGTTTCAGGCTCATCTTGTACATTTCCTGCCCCAGACCTGGAAATGACCATTCCTCCAGAGGTTGCTTCTGTTCATTTGGTCATCATTTCTAGGCTATTTCAATAATGGAACTAGGAAATTTGTTTTTCTAAGAATTTAGAAGTTAATACTGAAATTTCTAATCCACGTGTAGAGTTCTTAGATTTCAGATTTTTGTCTTATAATGAAAGGCTTAGATTCCCATACCATTAGCACAATTATTTGCTACTGAAATGCATATAATAGTTTCAGAATAATATATAAATATTTTTCATACTGACATGATTACTGAGAACATGATTAAGCTTTTTTGGAGGGGCAGGTATTTTGTTTTATTTTTATGATATATTTCACTGAGGATGTATAGACAAATTACTTGTTTTAAAGTCTCTTTTTGTAGTTCATCCCATAGTTTAACCGTAGTTGGTTATGCTACCGACTTGATACATAGACATATTTTTCTTTCACTTTTTGTGAAGTATTTTTTAAAATTTTCTTTTCTTTTCTTTTTTATTTTTTTTAATTTTCTTTTAAAGTAATACTAATGTTGACTTGGTTTAAAATAAAATACATAAAGCCAAGATATTTTCAGAGAAATCTAGCTTCTTTCCCTATTTTACTCTTCTTTATTACTGAACCAAATGTTTTTCTTTTCCTTTCATTTAAAAAATATAAGCAAATATGCATGAATGTGTGTATTTGTATCCCTTCTCTATTTTCTTAGATAAAAGGTAGTCTACTGTAAGGAGTGATTCTCATCACTGTAGAGCAGTGGTTCTCAACCTTCCTAATGCTGTGACCCTTTTATATAGTTCCTCATGTTGTGGTGACCCCCAACCATAAAATTATTTTCATTGCTACTTCATAACTGTAATTTTGCTATTGTTATGAATTGTAATGTAAATATCCGATGTGCAGGATGTATTTAGGCAATCCCTGTGAAAGGGTCATTTGCCCCTCAAAGGGGTCACCACCCGTGGGTTGAGAACCGCTGCTATAGAGCGATGTCCGGGATATATCACTCAATTTTGTTTAATGTGTCCTGGGCATTGCTCTATAGTGATGGGAATCCCATCACATCCCATCCCAAATGCATATTGGGATTTTAAAAATTTCAGCTGTATAGTTTGAATAATTGTACGGATGTATGGCAGTTTAACCTATCCTGTTAATATTTGTATTTCCTTTATTTTTACAAAATGCTGATATTTTATTCTTTTGTAATGTAAGTAAGAATTAACGCAATTCTTTGTTATCTGTTTGATTTCTGCAGTTATCAAATCTTGTAACCCAGTAGTGTTCAGTTTTTACAACTATCTTCGAACTCATCCTTTGCTTATTCGAAGAAATCTTGCCTCCCCTGAAGGAACTTTGGCAACTTTAGGTCTTAAAACTGAGAAAAACTTTGTTGATAAAATTAACCTCATAGAAAGAAAATTATTCTTTACCACTGCAAATGCTCATTTTAAAGTTGGATGCCCCGTCTTAGCCTTGGAGGTACTCTCCAAAATTCCAAAAGTAACCAAAACATCTGCCTTACCTGCAAAAAAAGATCAACCTGACCTCATTCCTAAAAAGATGGGTGATATGTCCTTACAATCAAAATCTCTGAGCAATGGCAATGGCAATGGAAGTTCTGTTATTGATTGGTCAAATGTAACTTCGTCGCAGTATGACTGGAGTCAGCCAGTAGTAAAAGTTGATGAGGAACCTCTTAATCTTGATTGGGGTGAAGATCACGATAGTGCCTTAGATGAAGAGGAAGAAGATACTGTTGGTTTACTAATGAAAAGTACAGATGGTAGGAAAAAAGATGGATGGGAAGATCAGAAGGCCCCAGACTCTACTATGTTGTTGACTCCTCAGGAAGAGGATTGCCTTGAAGGTGATACTGAAGTTGATGTGATTGCTGAACAACTAAAATTCAGAGCTTGTTTAAAGATTCTTATGACTGAACTAAGAACATTGGCTACTGGTTATGAAGTAGATGGAGGAAAACTTAGATTTCAACTCTATAACTGGCTTGAAAAGGAAATTGCTGCCTTGCATGAGATATGTAATCATGAATCAGTTATTAAAGAATATTCCAATAAAACATATTCCAAAGTAGAGAGTGAGCTTCTAGATCATGAGGAAGTGGTGGACAAACCAGACATTGGCTCTTATGAGCGTCACCAAATAGAGAGACGAAGATTGCAGGCTAAGAGAGAGCATGCAGAAAGACGAAAGTTGTGGTTGCAGAAAAACCAAGATCTCCTGAGAGTGTTTCTTAGTTATTGCAGCCTTCATGGGGCCCAAGGTGGTGGTCTGGCCTCAGTAAGAATGGAACTCAAATTTTTACTGCAAGAATCACAACAGGTATGAATACCACTTTTGTTTTCAGTCTTGGTGATTTCAGTGATTTCAGTGGCTTTTCCAGTTACAGCTATAAAGTTCTTTTACTAGTTAATCTAAATATGTTCATATTGTCTATGTGAGTCTTCTTAGACTAAAGTGTGGATGATTTATGAGTAGACCTAAAAGGTTGAGAGCATACTTGTGTCCTATACATCTTTGTATCTTCTGCATCCAGCAGAGTACCTGGTAACTGCTGGGTGCTCAGTAAATCTTTGTAAAATGAGTGAATAAGTAATTGAACATATTGCTTTCATGTAAGTATTTTCATCAGTATTTTTACTATTGTCTTTTTCTCCTTCATTTTGGACTACATTGAAAAATATAATTCACTGTCACCCGCAGGAAACCACAGTAAAGCAGCTCCAGTCTCCATTACCATTGCCTACCACTCTACCTCTGCTTTCAGCAAGTATTGCTTCGACAAAAACAGTCATAGCTAATCCTGTGTTGTACTTAAATAATCACATCCATGATATACTTTATACTATTGTTCATATGAAAACACCACCTCATCCCAGTATTGAAGACATGAAGGTAATATAAAGTTTATAACCATTTGTTATTGTACACACTGAGAAGGTAAATATGTTACACTTGTCTTCTAATTTGAACTTAGAGGAAATATTTAAAAGTGCTCTTCTGTGCTACTTTTCTCATTCTTGATGAGTTAGTTCAAGACTATTTGTACGAGTGTAATTTAAAAATCAGCATTCTTCTTATTTCTGAAAACGTTCCTGTCTTCCTTTAAGATAGGTAAATACTTTTTTGGTGATGAAACTAATTTTCTGGACAATATTCTTGCCACTTAATATTCATGTAGGTCTTCTATTCTCCTTAAATGAAACATTAAGTTAGAAATATTTATGAATACTTGTTTATGTGCCAAGATATTATCAAGATATAAGTTGGGGAGTACTCAGGAGAGAATCATGATTGTTTAGAAATGGTCCCAGAGAAAGTATCCTTTTTACTGTTTCCTTGGCGATTGTGTTATTGGAGGCTGTGCAATAGTTAGAGGCAATCAGAGTTTTGGCAGAGTTAACACCCTAAATTAAACCTATACCCTATGCTGAGTTATGAAAAAGTGATACCTTGCTAGAAGCTCTAGGGAGCTTGGCAGGCTCTGGGGAGTTAATCAGACTTCTACATGTCAGCCTAAGTGTACTTGTGTTATACTTTTTCCGATTCCAATGTCTGGGGCACATTTCAGGTCCCCAGTATACTTATTTTTTATTAGTTTTGTTTGATGGGCAGGTTTAATCTCTGGTAGTACATTCTGCAGGCCTGGTCACATCAGCCTCTTAGGGACTTTTAATCCATAGCGTGAATTAATCTATATCAGTATTTTATGCGTGATTTACTGGTGACATCAACCTATTAGAGACTTCTGTCTATATAAATTTATGCTTCTAATCCATAGCATGGATTAATCTATATCGGTATTTTAACAAAGATTACTTAAATTGTTTCTTAGGTGAATATGGATATGTAGGCAAGGCATAAGATGCATATAAATTCTAAGTAAACATTTCTAGTTCCTAGAAATTTAGATAAGATTTTGAAAGAGTAATCTGGATAAGGCTTCCAAATAACATGAAACTATTTGTAAAGTACTTGGAAATTTTAAGATTTTATGAGTTTCAAAATGTTGATTCAGTATGGCACTTTTGGATGTGGTTTTTGTGTTATGTGACTAAGTTACAAACTTTCTAAGTATTAATACAATAAAAACAACTGTTCCAGAGCTTCATTAAGTTTCTAAAACTTAGAAATTTTAAAACTATCCCCATCTCAATGAATACCAAGTAAATTACTTTCTGGAAAATCAGCCATTTCACACAGTGATTGATATATTTACTAAATAAATTTAAGTCATTCTTATTGATAAGTTTTTATTTTCATCAAGAAGAAGTGCATAAGGTGAGCTTAAATGAAAGCTCTGAAAATTCTACATTTATTTTGGTTTTGCTTTTCAAAAATATTATTGGCTCGGTGCCTGTAGCTCAGCAGCTAGGGCACCAGCCACATACACCAGGGATGGTGGGTTTGAACCCAGCCGGGGCTTGCCAAACAACAATGGCAACTACAATAAAAGAATAGCCAGGCATTGTGGCGGGCACCTGTAGTCCCAACTACTTGGGAGGCTGAGGCAAGAGAATCACTTAAGCCCAAGAGTTTGAGGTTGCTGTGAGCTGTGATGCCACGGTTCTCTACCAAGGGCGACATAGTGGGATTCTGTCTGAAAAATAAACAAATAAACAAAAAAAAATATTATTAAAGCTAATCATTTGTAGGATAGTGCAATACCCAGTAATACCAACATTACTCTTGCTCAAGGCTGGTAAGTGGCAAACTCACAGTAAGTAAATATTGATAAAGATGTATCTGAAACAATCAGCTTTGTTGTGGGCATGTGAATAAATGTGGGTGAGAGATATTTTAGAAGTTTAGAAAGCAGCGTTCATAGTCTCATATAGAATTCAGTCTTATTTAAAACATTGCTAGTTTCCTGGATATTTTCTCATTTTTAAGATACTGCTGTTGTGTAGAACTGTTAGTATAAAATGTAATTGTGGCTGTTTTGGTTTTAGGTGCACACACTTCATTCACTAGCAGCATCACTTTCTGCATCAATTTACCAAGCATTATGTGACAGTCATAGCTACAGGTAAAAAAAACAAAAACAAAAAATCCCAAATAGTATTAATACAATAAAACAACTGTTCCAGAGCTTCATTAAGTTTCTATGTCCTAGGGACTGAAAAATCCCCCAATATGACTGCCATGTATATTTTAATAGATGACAGAAATCAGAAATAAAATATTTATTTAGTTGTCACTTAGTAATAATAGAGAAATATAGAAAGGAACAAATAGTAAATGTAAATTATCATCATTGCCATCTTTTTTGTTTTCAAGGAAAATGTTTACTGTCCAAAATAATTAATAGTATGATATTTCCTAATGTTTTTTCCCTTAGGAACTATTTCTGTTTGCAGTGGATTAGCTTGTGTTTGTTTTACTGGTTTTCAGTTGAAGGAAAACAATACTTTAGAAAAATGAAAAAGTAAAAAAAAAGAAGATGAGAAAAAGAAAAATGAAAAAAAATTTTCCTAAAATTGAATTATAAAATTAATTTTACCTAACCATTCACAGATGATATAAAAGTCTTTGGAAGTGATATGAATTAGAAGTAATGGTATGAAATTTTCTAAATGTCAAATTACTTGTATCAGTCTGTACTTTGCATTTTAATGGCTAGGGCAATATAAGCATAAGATAATGAATCACTTGGAAAGGTGACTTAGATTTAAATGAAATATAAAATTTATGTTAAATGTGTAGCTTTTTTGGGTAAATTTTGTAGTCTTTTGTGGGAACGTTTGATATTGAATAAGGAATTACTGCCTCAGAATGGCTTGTACTCTGATTTTAACCTAATTAGGCCATATCTTCATGACTCCAAAGATTAGAAATGTAAATAAGGAAAAACAAGTTGATTTAGTTCACTGTTGTCATCTAAATGATGAAAGACAACTTGATTATCAGTCACTGGTTAAAATGTCACTAAATGAGAGTCTAAATGTGTTGTTTTTAAATGTGTTTTTTTTTTTCCAGTTTTTAGTCTATGAATTACTTTGAAAGGTGACTCAGCTTCACTTTCTGCTTTTGTATTTTCCCCAGCTTCACAAAGACAGCCATTATAAGGAGGGAAGTAAATAGTAAGGGACATTTGACTTTAGGTTTAGATATTTCTAAAATATCGTTGTCCAGATTTTCATTCATTTTTTAGTTTAGAGTTAAGCTTACACAGCTTGGTGCAGAACTAAGAATGAAGGAAACTAGTACCCTCAAACTGTCTGCCTATCATAGCCTAATAACAACAATAGTCTCCCCACCCCAGATTTAAAAAAAAAACCCCAAAATATAAATGAAAAGATTCTAAAGTGTTAAGTGGCATCTGGAAAAAATTTTAAAGAACTAAATGCCATCTGTCCAACATAGTAAAACTTGGTATTTTGTTTTTAAAAATTATCAACAAACATTTGTAACTATTTTTAAGAGCTTCCTAAAATAAATTTTTATTAGAACAGTGTTTTCATTTTTAAGAATTTTTTTTATAATCATCTAAAATAGATGATGTACATGAAGTGCAGTTATTACCTCTCTTAGGATAATAAATAACTGATCCTGTTTGTTTCAGCAGTCAAACAGAAGGAAATCAGTTTACAGGAATGGCTTACCAAGGACTTCTTTTAAGTGATCGCCGAAGACTAAGGACAGAAAGCATCGAAGAACATGCAACACCAAACTCATCTCCGGCTCAATGGCCTGGTGAGAATTTGACTTTTTTTTTCCAATCTTCTGTGGTGTCAATTCCTTTTAAAAAAGCTAATGCCTGATTTTCTAATTGTTGCTGTTTGTGGATTTGGTGAATGGTGTTTTGTTTGTTTGTTTTTGATGATGATTTCTGCTATGGATTAGGAATTCTTAAGTACTGTAATATTATCTAAAGACTCAGAAAGTTAAGGCTTCAAAAACCAAGTTTCTTGACCAGCATAAAAAAAGCAAGGTCTTAACATTCTTCCTAAACGTGAGCAGGTCATCTCTTTCTTATCCTTAGAAACTCTGAATCAGAGTCTGCAATATCACAAACATGGTTGTACGGATCTATCCGAGAAAATACAGTTGATCTCAGATGGTCAGTTTGTCTATTAAGATAGGCATGACCGTTCTGTGGTACATGTACCATGCTGTCTGTGAGGCCTGCTCTTTCTCTGGTCACCTTTCTCATTCTCCACTTCAGTTAATTCAAACTTTCTCCACTCCTTTTAGTACCCTAAGTGTGTATTTAAAATTAGTTTAAGCATGAGTTTCTATGAGTATAGTGTTTTTATCTTAATTTCTTATTTTGAAATAATTTCATAATTAAAAATTTTTATAAAAATAGTATAGAGGATTTTTATGTAACATTCACCCATATTCCCTAAACCTTAACATTTTACCATACTTGTATCACTTTTTCCATCGCGCTCTCTCTTTTTCTCACATTCTCACTCTATGTGTGTATGCTGGAATGTAATTTTTTTCTTAAAATATTTAAGTGTAAGTTGCAGACATGATGTTCCTTTCCATCTAAATATTTCAATGTATATTTCCTAAAAACATTCTCTTATATAACTACAACACAGTTATCATATTTAACATTTGAACATTGATACAATACTGTTCTCTATAGACCTTTTGGGAATTTCACCAGTTGACCCACTAATGTTCTTTTTCTGGTGCGTGTAACATTTAGTTATAGTGTCTCATTAGTTTCCTCTAATATGGAGAAAAGTTTTCATCTTTCTTTTTCACGACTAACACTTTTGGAGAGTACTGGCCATATATATATTTTTTTTCCCTGAGACAGAGTCTCACTATGTCGCCCTTGGTAGAGTGCTAAGGCATCACAGCTCACAACAACCTCAAACTCTTGGGCTTAAGTGATTCTCTTGCTTCAGCCTCCCAAGTAACTGGGAGTACAGGCGCCCACCACAACGCCCGGCTATTTTTTGTTTGTTGTTGTCATTGTTGTTTAGCAGGCCCAGGCTGAGGTTCAAACTTACCAGCCTAGGTGTATGTGGCTGGTGCTGTAACCACTGTGCTACAGGCGCCAACCCAGTTCATATTTTTTTAAAATGTTTTTCCATTGGGCTATTCTGATTTTTTCTTAATATTAGATTCAGGTTATGTATTTTTGGCAGGGATACCACAAAAAAGAGGTGCTTTTCTCAGTACACATTATTGAGGTATTTGACACCAGATGGTTGCGTTATTGTACCCTAATTTTTATCACTTGGTAAGGTGGTTTCTCCAAGTTTCTCCTTTGTAAATTTAATACTTTTTTCCTTTGTAATTAAACAGTATCTTTTGAAGAGATAGTTTGAGACTATATAAAATATCATACTTTCACCTGCTAATTTTAGCATCTAGTGATGATTCTCTCCTGAATCAGACATTATGTTGGGTTTCTAGTGGTGATTTTCTTTCTTTCTTTTTTTTTTTTTTTGGCCGGAGCCAGGTTTGAACCCACCACCTCCGGTATATGGGGCCAGCACCCTACTCCTTTGAGCCACAGGCACTGCCCTCTAGTGGTGATTTTCTAATTCCATCATTCTTTTTAGTTATTAGGTGAAATTCGACTGTAAAGGAAGAGCTTTCCTTTTCCCCTTGTTGCTGTTCACTCGTTTATTATATCAGTATTGACTAATAAACTATTCTGTAGCCTACAAACTATTTCTGTCATTATTTATTTTGTTGCTCAAATTGTGGAAATACTTATTTTGGTAGCATATAGATATGTAATTTTGATTAAATTACAAATTGGGTGTTTTTATTTCTGGTGCTTTTTCCTGATATATTTCTTATGATACCCTTATAGGTGTGAGCTCACTTATTAGTCTTTTGAGTTCAGCCCAAGATGAAGACCAGCCAAAATTGAACATTTTGTTATGTGAAGCTGTTGTTGCTGTTTACTTAAGTTTACTGATACATGCTCTTGCCACAAATTCCTCCAATGAATTGTTTCGACTTGCAGCCCACCCATTAAATAATCGAATGTGGGCTGCTGTTTTTGGAGGGGGTGCAAAACTTGTTGTGAAACCTCGAAGACAGTCAGAAAATATTTCAGGTAAGAGAAGATTGATAATCAATAATGTATGTAAATTAAATAATTTCTAATTTTTAAGTCAAAATTTTTTTAACGTAAGAAATTTTATTTTGAAAATGAGTGATATTTTATCTTTAAGGATGTTAAATAACTAAATGCATGTTAGAATGAAAATATAATTTTGTTACTTTTATTTTTATAGAAGTAACATTTTCTAGGATGATCAAGCAGGATGTGTTTGAAGAAGTTAAAAAAGAAACAGAGGAAAGATAAAAGCAACTAAGGAGGCAGTATTTTTATTTTTTATTTTTTTGGAGACAGAGTCTTACTATGTTACCCTTGGTAGAGTGCTGTGGCATCACAGCTCACAGCAACCTCCAACTCTTGGGCTTAAGTGATTCTTCCACCTCAGCCTTCCAAGTAGCTGGAACTACAGGTGCCCGCCACAACACCTGGCTGTTTTTTTGTTGCAGTTGTCATTGTTGTTTAGCTGGCCCTGGGCCAGGTTTGAACCCGCCAGCCTCAGTGCATGTGGCTGGCGCTGTAACCACTGTGCTATGGGTGCCGAGCCTAAGGAGACAGTGTTAAGGAACAAGGTCATAGAAAAAAGGATAGTTCTTTTTCTTTTTTCCTTTTTTAGAGGTAGGGTCTTGCTCTGTCACTCAGGCTGGAATGTGATGGTGTGATCACAGCTCACTGCAACCTCAAAACTCCTGGGCTCAAGTGATCCTACTGTCTCAGCCACCTGAATAGCTGGGACTACAGGTGTTTGTCACCACACCTGGATAATTTTTTTTTACTTTTTGTAAAGATGAGGTCTTCCTTTGTTGCCCAGGCTGGTCTCAGATTTGTGGCCTCAAGCAGCCTTCCTGAACTGGCCTCCCCAAAGCACTGGGATTACAGGTATGAGCCACCACACTCACCCCAGGAGAGTACCTAACTAGAGAAAGATTTCAATAAATCCTCAAAATCTTTACAGGGGATAACATCAGTTGGCTTCAGATTAAGTTTATGGTTATGTACAAGATTGTTGTTACATTTACACAAATGGCTTTTAAATTCCATTTTCTGTGTGAGTGGTTGTTGTGGACCAGAATATATTTTTCATCCCACTTTTTAAGATGGTAGGATATGGTAAGGTATAGACTTCTGCCACAGAAAAGGTTTCAATTTTGGCACTAATACATAGAAATCATCTTAATTCGTCCTTAGAAATGGACTTATTACAGGTCTGGAATCATGGCCCAGATAATCTGCATGATATAAATTCTAACCTCTGTCCTTACTACTCACAGTTAATAGGTTCTTTGTGCATCAACATAATGGAGGTGATCTTACTAACTCCCAGTGCTTCCATTCTTGTTACATGTGATGCCTTTTAATCTTTTTCTTCTTACCTAGTTATAGTCTACTTTAACTTAACAATTATTTTCTCCCAAATCTCTTTCTGAATTTTCTGATTTTTTTTTTTTGTGGTAATTTTATCCATCCAGTTATCATCTATGCTGAAAACCTTCCAGGACCACATTCTTGTTTATATTAATTCATTCACTTAACACCTACTATCTGCCAGGAGGTGGTCTAAGCTTTAGGGATATGGAAGTGAATAAAATAGACAAATATTTTACCCTCATGAAGCTTCCATCTGGTAGAGGTAACACAATAAATTAATAAATATAATATTTCAGGAATGACAAGAACTATGATAAAAAAATAAATCAGAGTTAAGTGGAAATAGAGTAATGAAGGAATGGGATTGGGACCAGTTTAATTAGGGTAGTCAGAAGACATGTTTCTGATGGTAAAGCATTTGAGCAGAGCTGTGGGGAAGTTGGGAATCATACCATGTGGATATCTGGGGTTGGACTACAGCATTCCAGGCAGATGGAGCAGTGAGTACAAAGCAATAAGTGCTGAGGCAGGACTGATTTGGGCCTTTCCCAGGAACTACAAAGAGACAATCATTGCTCTCATGGGGGGTATGGATGTTGTAGGAGGTGAAGTTAGAGAAGTAGCTGGAGGAAAGGTCTTCATGGATCATGGGTAAGGCTTTAGTTTTTGTTCTAAGAAAGATAGGAAACTACTGGAGGATTTTAAGCTGAAGATTGACATAATCTTAGGTTTTCAGAAGGCCTACTTTCACTACTTTGTGGAATAGACTGTGCAACAAGAATAAAAGAATGGAGCCTGGATGGGAGCCTACTGTAATAGTTTGCTTAAAAGATAGTTGTGGGTTACCATTTAGGATGAATAGATAAACAAAATGTGGCATATACATACAATGCAATGCTACTTAGCCATAAAAGGGAATGAAGTACTAATATATGTTACAATCTGCATGAACCTGAGAAATACATGCTGAATCAAAGAAGCCAGACATTCAGAAGAAATATTCAGAATAGGTAAATCCATAAATAGATAGAAAGGTCGTTGCTGTGGGCTAAGAGGAGGGAGAAATATAGAGTGCTTATGGGGTTCAGGGTTTCCTTTTGGGGTGATGAGAATGCTTTGAAACTAGATACAGCTGGTGGTTGCGCAACATTGTAACTGTCCTAAATTCCACTCAATTGTGTAGTCTAAAATGATTAATTTTGTGTTATATAAAATTCACCTCAAAGAGAGAATGGTGGTTTAGCCTATGGTGGTAGTCATGGACAGAGTGAAAAGTGGTCATATTCTGGATAAAATTTGAGGTGAGAGCTGATGGAATTGTGGATGAATTGTGTGTGGGTAAGGGAGAAAGACGAGTGGCGAGAAAGTTATCTTCTGTGCTGCAGAGTTTAGGAGAGGAGCAGGTTGACTTACTTTCTGGCCCTCCCATATGCAATGATTTTTTGAATCCTTTCGATGTTTATTTTATGTATCCCTCATATCTAACACTACCTCTAGTTTTTGCCACCTACCATTCTACTTGAGGCCATTCTTGTGTCTTCTTATTCCATCTTCCTCTCTAATTGATCAAACAAACCATGTGACTAAAGCATAAGAAGCTTTAGTGAGAATTACCCATAAGCTTAGTTCCCAGCTTTATATCCAAGGGGTGGTCCTAGCCTAACTCTAGACTTTGTTGTTATTACTCCCGTCTCTAACTGCTGTCTAGCAAGAGCAGTTTACTCCTCATTTAGCCAAACCTCTGTTGGTCATTTGTTTGTGTTGTCCTTTCCCATTTTCCCATGGAGATTCTGCCCTTCTTTTAAGGCACACTTTTATGTGCTACATATACAGTGCCTCTTTCTTGAACCACATAGCCAGAAATAATCAATTACTCGCTTTAATTCTTATTGACTATACCATGTATTTAATACATTATATACAGAATTACTTTAGTCTTTTTTTATATAGTATGTGGGCTACTTCATGGCAAGGGAAACTTTAATGGTTTATCTCATCTGCATCTCTGACGTGACTACTGGAAAAGTTTAGAAGCACAAATAGAAGTAATTTAGTCTAGTCTAGAACATGCAGAAAGTAGGATGAAAAGAAAGGTTAACTGTATGAATTAATAATGGAAAAGAAATACTGATTTTTTTCTTCTATCTTTATTCAGCACCTCCAGTTCCTTCTGAAGACATAGATAAACACCGTAGGAGATTTAACATGCGAATGCTGGTCCCTGGAAGGCCTGTAAAAGATGCTACTCCACCACCAGTGCCTGCAGAAAGACCATCTTACAAAGAAAAATTTATTCCTCCTGAACTTAGTATGTGGGATTATTTTGTTGCAAAGGTAAGGGGTATGAGAAACACAGGCTTTAATTTAATTGTGTCTCTTTTATTAATTCTTGTGTATGTATCACATAGGAATGAGGGGGTAGTTTTGGATTGAGTCTAGTTTAGACATTTAATTTCCCTCCTCTCCCTTCCCTCCCTTCCCCTCTCTTCTTTTATCTTTATCTCCCCACCCTTCCCTCCATTTTTTAACCCAGCATCTCACTTTGTTGCTCAGGATACAGTGCCATGGTGTCATAGCTCATAGCAATGTCAAACTTCTGGGTTCAAGTGATCCTTCTGCCTCAGTCTCCTGAGTTGCTGGGAATACAGGCACCTGCCACCATGCCTAGCTCATTTTTCTGTTTTTAGTAGAGACTGGGTGTTGCTCTTGTTCAGGCTAGTGTTGAACTTCTGTTTTCAAGTGATCATCCTGCCTTGGCCTCCCAGAGTACTAGGATTACAGGTGTGAGCTACCTTGCCTGGCCTAAAGATTTAATTTCTTAGTCCAATAATTGAATAATCTTAGTAAACTAAGGGGTAATCAGATACTGGATGAAACAAACTAAAAATCATCTGGGACTTACGTATAAACCAAAAGTCATAATATTAGTATTCAATGAGTATCATCTTTTTTCTAGTGACTAGTATACTTGTGTCTACCATCTATGTGCCCCCCTTCTGATTATCAGTAGTTCCTTGGGCAGCATGGAATAGATGAATAGACATGTGGGGGTTTTATCAGGCCACGGTGAAGCCCTGTGATATATCTCTTTTCCCTCCAGAGGAAACAAAACTTCTCTAGGAATCAGAATAATCATGGTGACTAGATACGTTTAATACCATGCTGATACTTGCTTTTCTGCATTTTTGTTTTGTTTTGATTTTTCTAGCTCATCACCCTCCTTTTGTTAATGTCTCTTTTTTTATGTGGTTGACACATTATCACCTTGCTATGTATGTATATAAGGGAATACATCTCTGATAATGCCTCTTTCTATTTTTAAAGGTTTGAGGTGCTGATCCCACTGTTTTTGGTGGGCTAAGTTGATTTTTAAAAAGTTTTTTTCAAAGTGAGATTTGAAGTTTTGTTTTGCTGTCTAAAGACTTTGGTTATGTTGGTGGTTCTCAAAGTGTGGTCCCAGAACCAGCAGCACCAGTATCTTTTGAGAACTTGGGAGAAATGCAAAATGTTTGAACCCACCCAGACCTACTCAATTGGAAACTCTGGGAGTGAGAATCAGTAGTCTGTGTTTTAACTTTAGCTGGTTCTGATATGTGCTAAAGTTTGAGAACCACTAGGTTAGGCAAATTGTGAGTGCAGATTTCCAAGTTTACACTATATCAGGATCCTAGTTTAATACTTTCAGGATCATTCCAGCTTGTCTCTTGAGGCTGTTGTTGGAGTTGCATTTAATTGTTTTTAGCTAATAAACTAGGGAATTAATAAAATGTTCTTATATATGGGCAGTTCCTACCCCTGCCTTTCAATTTAAGATTTTCCCTTATAATTATGAAAGCTTATTACATCATTAATGTGCATGATAACAACATTTGTAGTATGCCACCTTAGTTTTTATTTTTTTAAAATATTTCCTCTTGGGAGGGTAGAGCAAAATGGCGGGCCAGAAGTTCTAGAATGACTGGGGAAAAAGAGAGAACCCAGCCATACCTGGCACAGGGACCTTACCTACATCTGTAGCTAAGGGTTGCACAGTGAGGAGGTGGTGAGTTGGATACAACATATGATCTGGAACAGTGGAAATCTGACGAATTAGGCAAGTCACTGTGACTTGCTGGGATCCGCTGGCTGCCCACAGAGGTCCAAGACAGGAGGAAGCTTTTCTGAGAGTTTTCAGTTGTTGGGGGAAGCTGCTCATTGGGTAGAAAGCTTAGGAGTGTGGGCAGACTCAACAGTATCACAGCAACCAGATGTGAATACTGGTTGGAGTGGATTTGCCATAGGTTTGGTGGCTAGTGAGGCAGCCATTCTGAAATAAGGTTTCAGCAGCCAGGGGGCTGCCATTGGGAAGGTCGTGAGAAGGTCTTGGCAGAGGCCTAAAGCACAGCTATCTTAATTCCACTTGCTCGGATCAGAGCTCCACTCTTCGGAGGGACTCCCATAGGCTGAGGGACTCCCACGCCCCACAGGAACTGGAGTCGGGAGCACTGTGAGACCATTCCCTGAAGGATTATTATGAACTTTAAGATCCCAACGTGGCAGGGTCTGAATGCTGAGGAAACAATCAGGCAATCACCAAAGGCAACTAAGTTAGAAATAAGGACCATAGAGGTTGCTGGCTGTGCGTTCTGTCTCCTAAAAGAAACCACAGTGCTACCTGGTGTCCCAGCGACATATTGCAACAAGGACAAGAGCAAGGACTTCTGTTTTTTTGGCCATGAGGAACAGTTTGGCCTTGTTCAGCCTGAGGCAACTTCAAGGCTTAAGCTCTGAGATAAGATAATTTGAAGCAAAGGAGGAAGTGAGAAGGAAAAAGGAGACAAGGAGGTGAATAAGAAGAAAGAACACATGAGGAGGAACCAACAGAAAAATTTGGGTGACATGAAAAACCCAAACAAAGCAACTCCCCTAGGGACCATGAGGCAGCTACTGCAGAAGACTCCACCTATAAATACTTGACAGAAAGGGAATTTAAAATATGGATGATAAAGACAATAAAAGGAATGGACAAGAAAATGGAAAGACAGAACCAAAAGTCGGATGAGAGATATGTAGAATATAGGAAGGATATGTCAGAGTTTAAGGAAATGAAGGTGACAATCATGGAATGTAATGATGCAGTAGAAAATATCAAAAAATAGGTTTGACCATGGAGAAGAAGAGCCTTAGAGCTATAGGATAAAGTTTTTGAGTTAACCCAGGTAGTTAAAGAGGCTGAAAAGAGAGAGCAAGCACAACAGGCTTTTAGAGAACTACAGGACCCCATGAAGTTTTCAAACATACAAATAATAGGGATTCCTAAAGGAGAGGAAGATTATCCCAAAGGAATGGTAGCCCTGCTAGAAACTACCATAAATGAAAACTTCCCATGCTTTACTAAAGACCCCGACACACTCCTTTCAGATGGATATCGAACCTTGAGTCATTTCAACTTAAACAGAGCTTCTCCAAGACACATTATAATGAATCTGTCCAAAGTCAAGATGAAAGAAAAAATTCTGCAGTCAGGAGTAAGTGCCAACTGACTTACAGAGACAGAGCCATTAGGATGACAACAGACTTTTCAAAGGAAACTTTCCAAGCCGGAAGAGCATGGTCATCCACCTTCAACATTCTTAAAACAATTTTCATCCTAGAATTCTGTATCCTGCTAAACTAAGCTTCAAAATTGATGGAGAAATCAAATATTTTGCAGATATACAAACACTGAGGAAATTTGCCACAAGACCAGCCTTACAGGAAATACTTAGACCTATTCTCAGCACTGACCATCACAATGGACCACCAGCAAAGTAAACACCCAGAAGCTAAAGGTCAAAACTTAGCTTACACAATGGCCCAAAGGATAAAATACACATCAGACTTTCACAAAATAAGATGAATAGAATTCAACCACATTTATCAGTTCTCTCAATACATGTCAATGGATTGAATTCATCACTGAAGGGGCACAGGCTGGCTGATTAGAGATAAAAGCACAAGCCATCCATATGCTGTCTCCAGGAGATACACCTAGCCGTGAAAGACAAATCAAGACTCAAGGTTAAGGGAAAACAGTATTTCAAGAAGAATGGAGGGGTTGCAATGTTATTTTCAGATACAAGCAGATTTAAAGCAACTAAAGTTAAGAAAGACAAAGATTGACACTTTATACTGGTCAAAGGAAAAATAAAACAAGAGGACATTTCAATTTTAAATATTTATGTACCCAACTTAAATGCTCCCAGGTTTATGAAACACACCTTGATCTGTCTGAGCAACATAATAATAGGGGAGTTTAATACCCCTATGACAGATCCTGTAAATAAACTACACAAAGATACAAAGGACTTAAATGTGACACTAGAACAAATGGGATAAATAGACATTTACAGAATACACCACCCGAAAGCTAAAGAACATACATTTTTCTCATCAGCCCATGATATGTACTCCAAATTAGACCACATCCTAGGGTACAAATCAAACCTCAGCAAAATCAAAAGAATAGAAATTATACCTTGTATCTTCTCAGACCATAAGCATTAAAGGTGGAACTCACTCTAACAAAATGTTCATCCCCACACAAAGGCTTAGAAATTAAACAACTTTATGCTGAACTACAGTTGGGCTCGGGAAGAGATAAAAGAGGAAATTGTGAAATTCCCCAAACATAACAACAATGAAGACAGAAGTTACCAAAACCTGTGGGATACAGCAAACGCAGTCTTTTTTTGTTTTGTTTTGTTTTTGGGGGGTTTAGCATTTTCTTTCTTTTTTTTTTTTATTTATTGTTGGGGATTCCTTGAGGGTACAATGATCCAGGTTACACAGATTGCATTTATTAGGTAAAGTCCCTCTTGCAATCATGTCTTGCCCCCAGAAGGTGTAGCACACACCAAGGCCGCACCCCTCTCCTTCCTTCCCTCTCTCTGCTTTTCCTACCCCCATGACCTTAATTGTCATTAATTGTCCTCATATCAAAATTGAGTACATAGGATTCACGCTTCTCCATTCTTGTGATGCTTTACTAAGAATAATGTCTTCCACTTCCATCCAGGTTAATACGAAGGATGTAAAGTCTCCATTTTTTTTAATAGCTGAATAGTATTCCATGGTATACATGTACCACAGCTTGTTAATCCATTCCTGGGTTGGTGGGCATTTAGGCTGTTTCCACATTTTGACAATTGCAAATTGAGCTGCAATGAACAGCCTAGTACAAGTGTCCTTATGATAAAAGGATTTTTTTCCTTCTGGGTAGATGCCCAGTAATGGGATTGCAGGATCAAATGGGAGGTCTAGCTTGAGTGCTTTGAAGTTTCTCCATACTTCCTTCCAGAAAGGTTGTACTAGTTTGCAGTCCCACCAGCAGTGTAAAAGTATTCCCTTCTCTCCACATCCATGCCAGCATCTGCAGTTTTGAGATTTTGTGATGTGCGCCATTCTCATTGGGGTTAGATGGTATCTTAGGGTTGTTTGGATTTGCATTTCTCTAATATATAGGGATGGTGAACATTTTTTCGTGCGTTTGTTAGCCATTCGTCTGGCATCTTTAGAGAAAGTTCTATTCATGTCTCTTGCCCATTGATATATGGGATTGTTGGCTTTTTTCATGTGGATTAATTTGAGTTCTCTATAGATCCTAGTTATCAAGCTTTTGCCTGATTGAAAATATGCAAATATCCTTTCCCATTGTGTAGGTTGTCTCTTTGCTTTGGTTATTGTCTCCTTGGCTGTACAGACGCTTTTCAGTTTAATGAAGTCCCATTTGTTTATTTTTGTTCTTGTTGCAATTGCCATGGCAGTCTTCTTCATGAAGTCTTTCCCCAGGCCAATATCTTCCAGTGTTTTTCCTATGCTTTCTTTGAGGATTTTTTATTGTTTCATGCCTTAAATTTAAGTCCTTTATCCATCTTGAATCAATTTTTGTGAGTGGGGAAAGGTTTGGGTCCAGTTTCAGCCTTTTACATGTGGATATCCAGTTCTCATAAAACCATTTATTGAATAGGGAGTCTTTCCCCCAAGGTATGTTCTTGTTTGTTTTATTGAAGATTAGGTGGTTGTAAGATGTTAGTTTCATTTCTTGGTTTTCTTTTCGATTCCAAGTGTCTATGTCTATTTTTGTGCCAGTACCATGCTGTCTTGACCACTATGGCTTTGTAGTACAGACAAAAATCAGGTATGCTGATGCCCCCAGCTTTATTTTTATTACTAAGAACTGCCTTAGCTATACGGGTTTTTTTCTGGTTTCATACAAAGTGCAAAATCATTTTTTCCAAATCTTGAAAGTACGATGTCGGTATTTTGATAGGAGTGACATTGAATAGGTAGATTGCTTTGGGAAGTATAGACATTTTAACAATGTTGATTCTTCCCGTCTATGAGTATGGTGTGTTCTTCCATTTGTTAAAATCCTCTGCTACTTCCTTTCTGAGGATTTCATAATTTTTCTTTATAGAGGTCCTTCACCTCCTTCATTAGGTATATTCCTAGTTATTTCATTTTCTTTGAAACTATGGTGAAGGGAGTTCTGTCCTTAATTAGCTTCTCACCTTCACTGTTATTGGCGTATACAAGGGCTACTGACTTGTGGACATTGATTTTATATTCTGAAACATTACTGTATTTTTTGATTACTTCTAGGAGTCTTGTGGTTGAGTCTTTGGGATTCTCTAAGTATAAGATCATGCCATCAGCAAAGAGGGAGAGTTTGATCTCCTCTTCTCCCATTTAGATTCCCTTTATTTCCTTGTCTTGCCTAATTGTATTGGCTAGAACTTCCAGCACTATGTTGAATAGTAAAGGTGACAGAGGACAACCTTGTCTGGTTCCAGTTCTAAGAGGAAAAGCTTTCAGTTTTACTCCATTCAGTAAAATATTAGTTGTGGGTTTGTCATAGATATCTTCAATCAGTCTTAGAAATGTGCCACCTATGCCTATACTCTTCAGTGTTCTAATTAGAAAAGGATGCTGGATTTTATCAAATGCTTTTTCTGCATCTATTGAGAGGATCATGTGATCTTTATTTTTGCCTCTGTTAATATGGTGGATAACGTTTATGGACTTGTGTATGTTAAACCAGCCTTGCATCCCTGGGAGGAAACCTACTTGATCATAATGTATGACTTTTTGATGATAAGCTGTAATCTATTGGCTAGGATTTTGTTGAGAATTTTTGCATCTATATTCATGAGTGAGATTGGTCTGAAATTCTCCTTTTTGTTTGGGTCTTTTCTTGGTTTTGATATCAGTTTGATGTTTGCTTCATAGAATGTGTTGGGGAAGATTCCTTCTTCCTCAATTTTTTGGAATAATTTCTGCAGTACAGGAATAAGCTCTTCCTTGAAGGTTTGATAGAATTCTGGTGTGAAGCCATCTGGACTAGGGCATTTTTTTTTTTTTTGGAAGGTTTTTTATTGTTTCTTTAGTCTCAGTGCTTGAAATTGGTCTGTTCAGGAGCTGTGTTTCTTCCAGGGTAAGTCTAGGGAGAGGGTGTGATTCCAAATATTGATCCATTTCCTTCACATTGTCAAATTTCTGGGCATAGAGTTTCTGGTAGTATTCAGAGATGATCTCTTGTATCTCTGTGGGATCAGCTGTTATTTCTCCTTTATCATTTCTGATTGAGGTTACTAGAGATGCTTTCTATTTCTCAGTAGTCTGGCCAATGGTTTATCTATTTTATTAATTTTTTTAAAAAAACCAACTCCTTATTTCATTAATGTTCTGAATGATTTCTGTTTTCAATCATTGCTCTCTGATTAGATTTTGGAGATTTCTTTTCTTCTACTGAGTTTAGGCTTAGATTGTTCTTCTTTTTCCAACTCCATACGATGGCTTGTGAGTTTGTTGATGCTCTCTCTTTCTGTTTTTTGAATGTAGGCATCTAAAGCGATAAATTTTCCTCTCAAAACTGCTTTTGCAGTATCCCACAGGTTTTGGTAGCTTGTGTCTTCATTGTTGTTATGCTTAAGGAAGTTAATAATTTCCTGTTTTATTTCTTCCTGTACCCATCTGTTATTCAAAAGAAGATTGTTTAATTTCCATGTCTTTTTGTGGGGTCGAACGTTTTTGTTAGAGTTGAGTTCCACCCTTAGTGCCTTATGGTCTGAGAAGATACAAGGTAAAATTTCAATTCTTTTGATTCTGTTGATATTTGTTTTGTGTCCCAGGATATGATCAATTTTGGAGAATGTTCCATGGGGTGATGAGAAGAATGTGTATTTTTTATCGTTGGGATGGAGTGTTCTATATGTGTCTATTAAGCACAGTTTTTCTAGGGTCTCATTTAAATCTCTTATATCTTTGTTTAATTTCTGTTTAGAGGATCTGTCCAGCTCTGTAAGAGGAGTGTTAAAGTCCCCTGTTATTATCGTATTATCAGATATCATATTGCTCAGACTGAGTAAGGTCTGTCTCAAGAATCTGGGAGCATTTAACTTGGGTACATAAATATTTAGAATTGAAACGTCTTCTTTTTGTATTTTTCCCATGACCAATATAAAGTGACCATCTTTATCTTTTTTGACTTTAGTTGCTTTAAATCCACATGTATCTGAAAATAGGATCACAATTCCTCTTTTCTTCTGAATTCCATTTGCCTGAAAAATTGTCTTCCAACCCTTGACTTGGAGATTTAATTTGTCTTTTGAAGCCAGGTTTGTTTCTTGCAGACAGCAGATGGATGGCTTGTGTGTTTTAATCCAGTCAGCCAATCTATGTCTCTTCAGTGGGGAATTCAAGCCATTAACATTTATTGAGATAATTGATAAGTGTGGTAGTCTTCTATTAATCTTATTTTGTGAGAGTCCATTGCTTAGTTTTATCTTTTGCATCAGTGTGGAGGTTAGGTTCTGTCCTTTGATTTCTGAGTTCTTACTTTGCTGCTGATCCATTGTGGTGGTCAGTGTATAGACCAGGTTGAAGTATTTCCTGTAGAGCTGGTCTTGTTGTGGCGAATTTCCTCAATGTTTGTATATCCGTAAATGATTTGATTTCTCCATCAGTTTTAAAGCTTAGCTTAGTAGGGTACAAAATTCTGGGCTGGAAATTGTTCTGTTTAAGTAGATTAAAGGTAGATGACCATTGTCTTCTTGCTTGGAAAATTTCATTAGAGAAGTCTGCAGTCACTCTGATGGATTTTCCCCTGTACGTCAACTGGCAGTTACTCCTGGCAGCTTGCAGAATCTTTTCTTTTGTCTTGACTTTGGACAGGTTCATCACAATGTGTCTTGGAGAAGCTCAGTTAGAGTTGAGGTGACCTGGGGTCCGATATCCCTCTGAAAGCAGTGTGTCAGAATCTTTGGTGATATTTGGGAAATTTTCTTTTATACTATTCTCTAGTATGGCTTCCATTCCTCTGGGGCATTCTTCTTTCCCTTCTGGGATTCCTATAACTCGTATGTTGGATCGCTTCATAAGATCCCATAATTCTGACAGTGAACGTTCTACTTTCTCTCTCTTCTTTTCTGCCTCTTTTACTATCTGAGTTATCTCAAGAACTTTGTCCTCTGCCTCTGAAATTCTTTCTTCTGCATGGTCTAACCTGTTGCTGATACTTTCCATTGCATCTTTAAGTTCCCTAATTGACTGTTTCAGTTCCGTCAGCTCTGCTATATCCTTTCTATATTCTTCATATCGTTCATCTCTTATTTGATTCTGTTTTTGAATTTCCTTTTGGTTATTTTCCACTTTATTAGCAGTTTCCTTCATTGTTTCCATCATTTCCTTCATTGTTTTCATCATGTGTATTCTAAATTCCCTTTCTGTCATTCCTAACATTTCTTTATATGTGGAATCCTCTGCAGTAGCTATCCCATGGTCCCTTGGCAGGGTTGTTTTGGACTGGTTCTTCATGTTGCCTGGAGTTTTCTGCTGATTCTTCCTTATGAGTGATTTCTTTTATCTGTTTTCCTTGCCCTAATTTTCCTTTCACTTCCTCTTGCTCTTTAAGTTCCTGTGCCTGTGGACTAAGGTTTTGATGAGTCCTTTTGGTATAGGACCAGAAGGATGAGAGGGTTGAAAAGTAAGAAGGGATGAAAGAAAGAAGGAAAGAACGAAAAGAAAATAGAGAAAGGAGAGGGGGTGGGTAAAAGGAATATTGACAAAAAGAAGAGAGGCACAGGAAGTGGGAGAAAGAGCAATATAGGTGTACAGTAGGGTACTTTGACACAACCTTAAAAAAACCCCAACCTCTGGGGGTGCCCGGTTGGGTGGTTCCCTTGAGGTTAGCAACTCTTTGCTAACCTGATCAGACACAGTACCCCACCTTCCACCAAGTAGAGAGGAAAGACAAAAATGCTAATAAATCAAACCAAAACAAGCAAACAGAAAACTTTACGGGATAAAATTGGGTGAAAAACCAAATAACAGGGGTCTAAACACTAGCAAAAATGAAGTTCTAGTTACTGAAAAAGGCAGCAGTGGGAAATTGTATTCATACTAGAAAACTGGAGAAAGAAAAGAAAAAAATCTGTACGGAAAAGGTTGAAATTAAAAAACAAAACAACAACTACATTCAAATAAACAACAAACAAACAAAAATACAACCAAAAACAAAGCAGTATATATATCCTGTTGAATATTGTCTGAGCAACAGGTGTTCTTCTGGGGTATGAGATGTTAATTACAATGCTGATACGACTGGAAGCCTCCACCGATTTCTCAGACCCCACAGGGTAGACACCCTAAGTCTCCTCAGCCCTCTTAAAAGGCACTTTAAGCTTCTAAACTTGCTAAGCAGAAGCTTTCCCAGGAAAGTGCTTGTCACTGGAATCAATGGTGAAGTGGCTATCCACTTACCCAGTGTGCCAAAACTGGTCTCACTCTGCCCTTGAGGGTTAGGGCTGTAAGGCGGCTCAGACCCCACCTTTAGGCTGCTCAGTCACTAGGTTAATAGGTCCCGCCCGATCTTTGCTCTGCAACCTCTAGGGCGGACCTTGTTGGGGCAGTTCTTTCATAATGGCTTCCTGCGGCCCACAGCGAAACACTATTAGCTCCGTCTGTCCAGGTCAGTGGCTCAGTCTGGGGTCCCATACAATGCCAAAAGTTCTCTGTACTCCTCCTCAAGTTCTCCCCAAGGCAGTTCAACTGAGTGCCAAGTCCAAAAACACCAAAACAGTTTACAGGTAAGGCTTTTCTGGTTTGCAGTCTTGCTGCTACTGCACTTACAGCTGTTGGCGGTATTAGACCGATGGAACACACGCAATTACTTGCCAGTTTTCCACTGTTTTTGCCCTCTTCTTGGGGTCCAGAAGTCTTTTGCTGACTCCCTGTATCCTCAAAGGGATGATTATAGGCAGATCCCACCAGCCAGAGATGCCTGGAGTCTTATCTCTCCAGACTCTCAATGCTCAGATGCAAGGAAGCTGTTACTCAGCCGCCATCTTGCTCTCCACCCCAGCAAAAGCAGTCTTAAGAGGCAAATTTATTGCATTTGATGCCTCCATTTGAAAAAGAGAGAGAGCGCATTAACAAACTCATGAACCATCTTATGGAATTAGAAAAAGAAGAACAAGGAGGTGGGAGCAAGATGGCGGCAGAGTAACAGCTTCCTTGCATCTGGGCACCGTGAGTCTGGGGAGATAGGACTACAGGCATGGTGGGATCTGCCTATCATCACCCCTGTGAGGATACAGGGAGTCAGCAAGAGACTTCTGGACCCCAAGAGGAGGACTAAAACAGTGGAAAAATGGCAAGTGGTCGCGTGTGTTCAATCCGTCTAAACCCGCCCGCAACTGTAAGTTCAGTAGCAGCGAGACTGCAAACCAGAAAGGCCTTACCTGTGAACTGTTTTGGTGTCTTTGGACTTGGCACTCAGTTGAACTGCCTTGGGGAGAGCCTGAGCGGGAGTGAGGAGAACTTTGGCCATTGTCTAGGGCCCCAGTCTGAGCCACTGAGCCAGACGGAGCTAATAGTGTTTGGCTGTGGGTCACAGGGAGCCATTGTGAGCGATCTGCCCCGGCAAGCTCCGCCCTCAGGGTCGCAGAGCTAGAATCGGGTGGGAGCTGGTAACCCAGTGACCAAGTAGCCTAAGGGTGGGGTCTGAGCCGCCTTGCAGCCCTAAACCTGAGGGGCAGAGTGAGTCCAGTTTTGGCACACTGGGTAAGTGGATAGCCACTTCAGCAGTGATTCCAGCGACAAGCACTTTCCTGGGAAAGCTTCTGCTCAGCAAGTGTACAAGTTCAAAGTGCCTTTTAAGTGGGCTGAAGAGAGATTTAGGGTGTCTACTTCCTGGGGTTTGAGAAATCAGCAGCCTCCAGTCGTATCAGAACTGTGATTAACATCTCATACCCCAGAAGACCACTTGTTGCCCAGACAATATTCAATAACATATACATACTGCTTTGCTTTTGGTTGTGTTTTTTTTTGTTTTTCTTTTGTTTTTGTTTTTTTTTTTTGGTTTGGTTGTTTTTTTGTTTATTTTGATGTTGATGTTGTTTTGTTTTTTAAGTTCAACCTTTTCCATACAGATCCTTTTTCTTTCTCAATTTTTCTAGTTTAATTATAATTTCCTATTGCTGCCTTTTTCAATAACTAGAACTTCATTTTTGCTAGTGTTTCTACTGCTATTATTTGGTTTTTCACCCAATTTAATCGTGTAAAGATTTCTGTTTGCTTGTGTTGGTTTGATTTATAGCATTTTTGTCTTTCCTCTCTACTTGGTGGAGGTGGGGTACTGTGTCTGATCAGGTTAGCAAAGAGCTGCTGACCTCAAGGGAAACACCCAACTGGGCACCCCCAGAAGGTGGGGTTTTTTTAAGGTTGTGTCAAAGTACCCTACTGTACACCTATATTGCTCTGTCTTCCTCTTTCTGTGCCTCTCTTCTTTTTGTCAATATTCATTTGACCCACCCCCTCTCCTTTCTCTATTTTCCTTTTTTTTTCTTATCACTTGGTGCTCCTTTCTTTCATCCCTTTTTTTCTCTTCAACCTTCTCACCCTTCTGATCCAGTAACCCTTAGTCCACAGGCACGGGAACTTAAAGAGCAAGAGGAAGTGAAAGGAAAATTAGGGCAAGGAAACAGATAAAAGAAATCACTCATGAGGAAGAATCAGCACAAAACTCCAGGCAACATGAAGAACCAGTCCAGAACAACCCCGCCAAGGGACCATGAGGTAGCTACTGCAGAGGATTCCACCTATAAAGAAATGTTAGGAATGACAGAAAGGGAATTTAGAATACACATGTTGAAAACAATGAAAGAAATGATGGAAACAATGAAGGAAACTGCTAATAAAGTGGAAAATAACCAAAAGGAAATCCAAAAACAGAATCAAATAAGAGATGAACGATATGAAGAATACAAAAAGGATATAGCAGAGCTGAAGGAACTGAAACAGTCAATTAGGGAACTTAAAGATGCAATGGAAAGTATCAGCAACAGGTTAGACCATGCAGAAGAAAGAATTTCAGAGGCAGAGGACAAAGTTCTTGAATAACTCAGATAGTAAAAGAGGCAGAAAAGAAGAGAGAGAAAGCAGGACGTTCATTGTCAGAATTATGGTACTTTATGAAGTGTTCCAACATACGAGTTATAGGAACTAAAGTCTCAAAAGACAAAGATGGTCATTTTATATTGGTCAAGGGAAAAGTACAACAAGAAGACATTTCAATTCTAAATATTTATGCACCCAATTTAAATGCTCCCAAATTCTTGAAACAGACCTTACTCAGTCTGAGCAATATGATATCTGATAATACCCTAATAACAGGGGACTTTAACACTCCTCTTACAGAGCTGGACAGATCCTCTAAACAGAAATTAAACAAAGATGTAAGAGATTTAAATGAGACCCTAGAACAACTGTGGTTGATAGACGCATGTAGAACACTCCATCCCAAAGGTAAAGAATATACATTCTTCTCATCACCCCATGGAACATTCTCCAAAATTGATCATATCCTGGGACACAAAACAAATATCAACAGAATCAAAAGAATTGAAATTTTACCTTGTATCTTCTCAGACCATAAGGCACTAATGGTGGAACTCAACTCTTAACAAAAATGCTCGACCCCACCCAAAGGCATGGAAATTAAACTATCTTCTGTTGAATAACAGATGGGTACAGGAATAAATAAAACAGGAAATCATTAACTTCCTTGAGCATAACAACAATGAAGACACAAGCTGCCAAAACCTGTGGGATACTGCAAAAGCAGTTTTGAGAGGAAAATTTATTGCTTTAGATGCCTACATTCGAAAAACAGAAAGAGAGCACATCAACAATCTCACAAGAGATCTTATGGAATTGGAAAAAGAAGAACAATCTAAGCCTGAACTCAGTAGAAGAAAAGAAATATCCAAAATCAAATCAGAGATCAATGAAATTGAAAACAAAAGCATCATTCAGAAAATTCATGAAACAAGGAGTCGGTTTTTTGAAAAAATAAATAAAATAGATAAACCATTGGCCAGACTAACGAGGAATAGAAAAGTAAAATCTCTAGTAACCTCAATCAGAAATGATAAAGGGGAAATAACAACTGATCCCACAGAGATACAAGAGATCATCTCTGAATGCTACCAGAAACTCTGTGCCCAGAAATTTGACAATTTGAAGGATATGGATCAATATTTCGAATCACACCCTCTTCCTAGACTCAGCCAGGAAGAAACAGAGCTCCTGAACAGACCAATTTCAAGCACTGAGATCAAAGAAACAATAAAAAAATCTTCCAACCAAAAAATGCCCTGGTCCATATGGCTTCACTCCAGAATTCTATCAAACCTTCAAGGAAGAGCTTATTCCTGTACTGCAGAAATTATTCCAAAAAATTGAGGAAGGAGGAATCTTCCCCAACACATTCTATGAAGCAAACATCAACCTGATACCAAAACCAGGAAAAGACCCAAACAGGAGAATTTCAGACCAATCTCACTCATGAATATAGATGCAAAAATTCTCAACAAAATCCTAGCCAATAGATTACAGCTTATCATCAAAAAAGTCATTCATCATGATCAAGTAGGCTTCATCCCAGGCATGCAAGGCTGGTTCAACATACGCAAGTCCATAAACGTTATCCACCATATTAACAGAGGCAAAAATAAAGATCACATGATCCTCTCAATAGATGCAGAAAAAGCATTTGATAAAATCCAGCATCCTTTTCTAATTAGAACACTGAAGAGTATAGGCATAGGTGGCACATTTCTAAGACTGATTGAAGATATCTATGTCAAACCCACAGCCAATATTTTACTGAATGGCGTAAAACTGAAAGCTTTTCCTCTTAGAACTGGAACCAGACAAGGTTGTCCTCTGTCACCTTTACTATTCAACATAGTGCTGGAAGTTCTAGCCAATACAATTAGGCAAGACAAGGAAATAAAGGGAATCCAAATGGGAGAAGAGGAGGTCAAACTCTCCCTCTTTGCTGACGACATGATCTTATACTTAGAGAACCCGAAAGACTCAACCGCAAGACTCCTAGAAGTCATCAAAAAATTCAGTAATGTTTCAGGATATAAAATCAATGTCCACAAGTCAGTAGCCTTTGTATACACCAATAACAGTCAAGATGAGAAGCTAATTAAGGACTGAACTCCCTTCACCATTGTTTCAAAGAAAATGAAATACCTAGGAATATACCTAATGAAGGAGGTGAAGGACCTCTATAAAGAAAACTATGAAATCCTCAGAAAGGAAATAGCAGAGGATATTAACAAATGGAAGAACATACCATGCTCATGGATGGGAAGAATCAACATTGTTACAATGTCTATACTTCCCAAAGCTATCTACCTATTCAATGCCATTCCTATCAAAGTACCTACATCGTACTTTCAAGATTTGGAAAAAATGATTCTGTGTTTTGTATGGAACCGGAAAAAACCCCGTATAGCTAAGGCAGTTCTTAGTAACAAAAAATAAAGCTGGGGGCGTCAGCATACCAGATTTTAGTCTGTACTACAAAGCCATAGTGGTCAAGACAGCATGGTACTGGCACAAAAACAGAGACATAGACACTTGGAATCGAATTGAACACCAAGAAATGAAACTAACATCTTACAACCACCTAATCTTTGATAAACCAAACAAGAACTTACCTTGGGGGAAAGACTCCCTATTCAATAAATGGTGTTGGGAGAACTGGACGTCTACATGTAAAAGACTGAAACTGGACCCACACCTTTCCCCACTTACAAAAATTGATTCAAGATGGATAAAGGACTTAAATTTAAGGCATGAAACAATAAAAATCCTCAAAGAAAGCATAGGAAAAACACTGGAATATATTGGCCTGGGGAAAGAGTTCATGAAGAAGACTGCCATGGCAATTGCAACAACATCAAAAATAAACAAATGGGACTTCATTAAACTGAAAAGCTTCTGTACAGCTAAGGAGACAATAACCAAAGCAAAGAGACAACCTACACAATGGGAAAGGATATTTGCATATTTTCAATCAGACAAAAGCTTGATAACCAGGATCTATAGAGAACTCAAATTAATCCACATGAAAAAAGCCAACAATCCCATATATCAATGGGCAAGAGACATGAATAGAACTTTCTCTAAAGATGACAGACGAATGGCTAACAAACATATGAAAAAATGTTCATCATCTCTATATATTAGAGAAATGCAAATCAAAACAACCCTGAGATATCATCTAACCCCAGTGAGAATGGCCCACATCACAAAATCTCAAAACTGCAGATGCTGGCGTGAATGTGGAGAGAAGGGAACACTTTTACACTGCTGGTGGGACTGCAAACTAGTACAACCTTTCTGGAAGGAAGTATGGAGAAACCTCAAAGCACTCAACCTAGACCTCCCATTTGATCCTGCAATCCCATTACTGGGCATCTACCCAGAAGGAAAAAAATCCTTTTATCATAAGGACACTTGTACTAGACTGTTTATGGCAGCTCAATTTACCATTGCCAAAATGTGGAAACAGCCTAAATGCCCACCAACCCAGGAATGGATTAACAAGCTGTGGTATATGTATACCATGGAATACTATTCAGCCATTAAAAAAAATGGAGACTTTACATCCTTCGTATTAACCTGGATGGAAGTGGAAGACATTATTCTTAGTAAAGCATCACAAAAATGGAGAAGCATGAATCCTATGTACTCAATCTTGATATGAGGACAATTAATTAAGTTTGGGGGGGGGAAGCAGAAAGAGGGATGGAGGGAGGAGGGTGGGGCCTTAGTGTGTGTCACACTTTATGGGGGCAGGACATGATTGCAGGAGGGACTTTGCCTAACAATTGCAATCAGTGTAACTGGCTTATTGTACCCTCAATGAATCCCCAACAATAAAAAAAAAAAAAAAAAAAGAAAAGTATGAAATCCTCAGAAAGGAAATAGAGGATATTAACAAATGGAAGAACATACCATGCTCATGGACGGGAAGAATCAACATTGTTAAAATGTCTATACTTCTCAAAGCCATCTACCTATTCAATGCCATTCCTATCAAAATACCAACATCGTACTTTCAAGATTTGGAAAAATGATTCTGCGTTTTGTATGGAACCAGAAAAAACCCCATATAGCTAAGGCAGTTCTTAGTAATAAAAATAAAGCTGGGGGCATCAGCATACCAGATTTTAGTCTGTACTACAAAGCCATAATGGTCAAGACAGCATGGTACTCGCACAAAAACAGAGACATAGACACTTGGAATCGAAAAGAAAACCAAGAAATGAAACTAACATCTTACAACCACCTAATCTTTGATAAACCAAACAAGAACATACCTTGGGTGAAAGACTCCCTATTCAATAAATGGTGTTGGGAGAACTGGATGTCTGCATGTAAAAGACTGAAACTGGACCCACACCTTTCCCCACTCACAAAAATTGATTCAAGATGGATAAAGGAGTTAAATTTAAGGCATGAAGCAATAAAAATCCTCCAAGAAAGCATAGGAAAAACACTGGAAGATATTGCCCTGGGGAAAGACTTCATGAAGAAGACTGCCATGGCAATTGCAACAACAACAAAAATAAACAAATGGGACTTCATTAAACTGAAAAGCGTCTGTATGGCCAAGGAGACAATAACCAAAGCAAAGAGACAACCTACACAATGGGAAAGGATATTTGCATATTTTCAATCAGGCAAAAGCCTGATAACTAGGATCTATTGAGAACTCAAATTAATCCACATGAAAAAGGCCAACAATACCATACATCAATGGGCAAGAGACATGAATAGAACTTTCTCTAAAGATGACAGACGAATGGCTAAGAAACACATGAAAAAATTTTCATCATCTTTATATATTAGAGAAATGCAAATCAAAACAACCCTGAGATATCATCTAACCCCAGTGATAATGGCCCACATCACAAAATCTCAAAACTGCAGATGCTGGCATGGATGTGGAGAGAAGGGAACACTTTTACACTGCTGGTGGGACTGCAAACTTGTACAACCTTTCTGGAAGGAAGTATGGAGAAACCTCAAAGCACTCAAGCTACACCTCCCATTTGATCCTGCAATCCTATTACTGGGCATCTACCCAGAAGGAAAAAAATCCTTTTATCATAAGGACACTTGTACTAGACTATTTATTGCAGCTCAATTTACAATCGCCAAAATGTGAAAACAGCCTAAATGCCCACCAACCCAGGAATGGATTAACAAGCTGTGGTATATGTATACCATGGAATACTATTCAGCCATTAAAAAAAATGGAGCCTTTACATCCTTCGTATTAACCTGGATGGATGTGGAAGACGTTATTCTTAGTAAAGCATCACAAGAATGGAGAAGCATGAATCCTATGTACTCAGTTTTGATATGGGGACAATTTATGACAATTAAGGTTATGGGGGGGGAAGCAGAAAGAAGGATGGAGGGAGGGTTGTGGGGCCTTGGTGTGTGTCACACTTTATGGGGGCAGGACATGATTGCAAGACGGACTTTACCTAACAATTGCAATCAGTGTAACCTGGCTTATTTGTATCCTCAATGAATCCCCAATAATAAAAAAAAAAAAGAAAAAAAAGAGAAAGAAGAACAATCTAATCCTAAACCTAGCCGAAGAAAAGAAATAACCATAATTAAATCAGAGATGAATGAAATTGAAAACAGAAGAATCATTTAGAAAATTAGTGAAACAAAAATGTTGGTTTTTTTGAAAAAATAAATAAAATTGATAAACCTTTGACCAGATTAAGTAGAAAGAGAAAAATAAAATCAAGAATCAACATTGTCAAAATGTCTGTACTTCTCAAAGCAATCTACGAAGTCAGTGGAACCCACATTAAAATATTAACCATATTTTGAAATGTGGAAAAGTAGTTCTTCATTTTGTATGGAACCAGAAGAAGCCCCGTATAGCAAAGCAATTCTTGTAAAAAAAACAAAGCCAGGGGTATCACCCTATTAGACTTTTGGCTATACTATAAGGCAGTAGTGACTATCTCCTGTCCACACACAATCTAACTAGTTGGTCTAGCACATTCATTAAATAATCCTACCTTTCCCCACCTTGATTTAAGCTGTCATAAATTATTATGCTATTCTTGTATTATATTTTTGCATCAACCAATTGCTAGAGTATACTTTTATTTATTATTTTAATATACCCTAAGAAATAGTACCTTTTGTTTTAAAAAGATTCCTCAGCTTTTTTTTTAATTACCTAAAACCTACATAAGTTAACTTGTAAAGAATTATAGTTTTTATGTGTTTCAGTCCCCTTATATATTTTTAGAAGAGTTTGTGAATTTCCTTCACTGTAGCTCTCTCACTGTTTTCATAGTTTTTTCTTTTGGTATTTTATGTTTTTCAATGTGTCTTCTTTTCTTTAGACTTTTGTCACATTTATTAAAACAACTGATTTCTAAAAACATGTCTAGGTACTCTATTATTTTTACTGAATTAGAAAGTTTTACCTGGTAATTTTGACTTTTGTAGACCTACTGTCATCTGTTAAAAAAATATTACTATATTGGGGCAGCATCTGTGGCTCAAAGGAGTAGGACGCCGGCCCCATATACCATAGTTGGTGGGTTCAAACCCAGCCCCGGCCAAAAACTGCAAAAACAAAATATATTACTATATTGACAGTATTTAAAATGTTTAAAGCTTGAATAAAAATAATTATATATTGAAAATATTTAGTATATGTTTTATATGTTTAAAAAATAGCTTTGCCTTTTATTGCAGCCATTTCTTCCTTTGTCTGATACTGGTATTATATATGATTCTGATGAAAGCATTCATAGTGATGATGAAGAAGATGATGCCTTTTTTTCGGATATACAAATACAGGAGCACCAAGATCCAAATTCCTACAGGTAAATAAGCTTTTGATTTTTGCCTTTTTTTTGGTAGAAAATTCTGATGTTATTAATTTTAAATAACACTGTTCCCATGGATTTATGTAAGAATGGACTTAGGTTTTCAGGTTATGAACTCTGCATCTTTGAGGTCAATTTCTAGGTAGAATATTTCCTTAAAGAGCAGCTTTCATGCAGAGGGAAAATACAAACACTTTTAGTAGAAAAAAAGTATCTTATTAATGTACTCTTAGTTCTGTGTGACTATGTGATAATATTTTTCCACTAGGTAATTTTCAGATATTGCAAGGGTGATACATTATTGCCTATCTTTTCTTTTCGAAGACTATAAAGGTGCCATTTTTTTCTATAGCAAATTTCAATGACAGTTTTCTGAGTTGGAGATTAGGTAAACAATCAATAAAGAACATCACTATGCTTTTCCTAAGATTTTAAACTTTTCAATTAAAGAGAATATTTTGTTTGTCCCCGTTGAACAGCTGGGCTCTTATCCATTTGACAATGGTTAAGCTAGCACTGCACAATGTCAAGAATTTCTTTCCCATTGCTGGACTGGACTTCTCTGGTGAGTTTGGAATTTGAAAATTAATGTCATTAAGTATAAATTACCATCAAGTATTTCTTTTTTCTTTGTTAAATATTCTCTGATTTATTCAGTATAAATTCCCAACTTTTATTTTTTATTTTTTTAACAGTTTAATGTACAATGTTTTATTTTCTTTTCTCTATACATGTATGTGTGTTTATTTGGTTTCCACTTTTTGCCTTCACAAAATTAAAAAGGCTTAAAATTTAATGACAATAACAATGTTTAAGATAAGGACTAGAAACAAAAACCTCGTAAAGAACAAACGAGGATAAATACATTCAGAAAAGAAATCACATGATTGCTGCAATGAAATATTGAGCAATAATAATAATAATAATGCAAAAAAAATAACATTCACATTGTCAGATAAGAGTATGTCTATCATAGAATGCTTTGACTCTGAGGTTCAGTATGGAGTACTATCAAGTATTTCTTTACACAATTTGTATAAAAGACCATTTAGTACTTAAAAAATAGGGTGGTGCCTGTGGCTCATTGAGTAGGGCACCGGCCCCATATGCCGAGGGTGGCGGGTTCGAACCCAGCCCCCGCCAAATTGCAACAAAAAAAATATCCGGGCGTTGTGGCGGGCGCCTGTAGTCCCAGCTGCTTGGGAGGCTGAGACAAGGGAATCGCATAAGCCCAAGAGTTACAGGTTGCTGTGAACCGTGTGATGTCATGGCACTCTACCCAAGGGCGGTACAGTGAGACTCTGTCTCTACAAAAAAAAAAAAATAATTGCATTAGAGATTTTATGAAGTCTTGTAAATAGGCTCTAACCTACGACTTTAATTAATAGCAAGAATTACTATGTACACAGAAGAAAGAGCAGGAAACCAGATTGGGGAAGCTATACATTTTCTTAGCTTTTAGAGAGCTGGCCTTCTGTTAATGTCAAAGCATTTAGTGTCCAAGGTATATTAGATTAACATTTTCATATTTATTCATATTTCCAGAAGTCTTAGCTCTAAGATTTTGGATTTTGTGACTAGGTAGAGGATGATCAATATTTTTTGTTAAAATGGGATATTCTGTCACCTTTTAGAGCTACCTGTAACATCACCATTAGGTATTGCTGTGATTAAAAACTTGGAGAGTTGGGAACAGATCCTGCAAGAGAAAATGGACCAGTTTGAAGGTCCACCACCTAACTATATCAATACATATCCAACTGACCTTTCAGTAGGAGCTGGACCAGCTATTCTTCGAAATAAAGCAATGCTAGAACCTGAGAATACTCCATTCAAGTAAGAATGCTCTTATAATTCTGAGGAGAGGGTAGCCGGGTTTAACTTTCCTGGAAGATAGTTGGCAGAGTATGCCAATAGCCTTCAAAAAATTCATAACTTTTGGCTTGGTGCCCATAGCACAGTGGTTATAGCACCAGCCACATACACCTAGGCTGGTGGGTTCAAACTCGGCCTGGGCCAGCTAAATAACAATGACATCTGCAACAAAAAATAGCCGGCCATTGTTGCGGGCGCCTGTAGTCCCAGCTACTTGGGAAGCTGAAGCAAGAGAATCGCTTAAGCCAAGGAGTTTGAAGTTGTTGTGAGCTGTGACACCACCGCACTTCACCAAGGATGACATAGTGAGACAATGTCATTCCCCCCCCCCCCAAAAAAAAATCATAACATTGAACCTGCAAACCTATTTTTAACAGTATGGTTTAAAGAAAACATCAGAAATCGGGATAAAATTTTTTTTGCAATATTACCATATTTCAGTAGGCATATTACTTTTATAATCAGGAAAACACATTTATTGTATTACATTCTTTATGCTACCGAGTTTTGTTAGTAATTTAGTAGTAAACACATTTTGGGTTTTTATTGATATTTTGATCTTACCTCCCATTAGGCCCCTTTTAATAAGCAGCATGCTTTTTGGGGGGTTGGTGGGGGCAGCTGCCCATGATTAAAAGTATTGCTTATAAACTTGAAAGACCAAGTTTGTTTTTTAGCTCATTAGGCTATTAGAAATGAAATCTATGACTTTATGTTAATTGGTGATATGCTTTTACCTAAAGGACCAACCTAAAGTATAATTTTAAAAGAAAATAAGAGATTCATTTGACTCTCAATTGGTTCATTCAATATAACTAGGGAATTAATTGCTAAAGGGATGATTTTTTGAACTAAAAGTTAAAAGTGAAATAAGTTATAGGATTCTATAGATCTGTGTTTTCTTTGTAATATATTGTAGAAGTTTTTTTAAAAAGTGTCTGAAAATATGACATAACATTTTGTATAGACTGTAAAATAGTGTGATATGTTAATTTCTTTAAATAGGTCCCGGGATTCTTCTGCGCTTCCTGTCAAACGACTTTGGCATTTCCTTGTTAAAAAAGAAGTCCTTCAAGAGACATTTATTAGATATATTTTCACTAAGAAAAGAAAGCAGAGTGAGGTATTTTGAGAATCTTTTCTATTGCAGTTTTTCTTAGTATGACATTTGTAATGATTTCAGTACATGATTTATTTTGAATTTTTTTTTTTTTGGTTGAACTTAATGACTTTCTTATATCATGAGTAATAGTCAGAGTTTACTAAACTACAGCAAGCTTCTTTTGAAATAAAACCTTATAATTTTTATTTCATAGCAATGAAGCAACATAGATCCCTTGATAAATCATGTATAATCAAACAAAAGTTTCTACTTCCTTTATAATATTTGTCACTGGGATTTTATATGTGATAAAACATTGTGGTGGATGGTTTGAGGAATTTCGTACAGTAGAACCTCCATAATTGACTACCCCCTTAAGTTGACCTAATTTTCATAGACTGGACATGCATCACATGTATATATCAGGACAGTAGGCCTAATTCCTTATGTTGACCACCTCCATGTGTTGATCAGTTTGTTGAAGTCCTTTGGGTGGTCAACTTAACAGAGTTTCTACTGTATGTATACTGTACTCTATGATTCTCCAAATATCATTTAACTGAAAATACAGTATAGTCCTTGAAAAGCATTTTATTTATTTAGCATTTAGAAATGAACAGGATAAATACTGGAAGCAATGAATTCAGGATAATTTTGTGAGAGAATAAACTGTAGAAATACCAAATACAACATGAAGGAAGATTGCTCTTAGAAAACATGGCAAAGGTTCTACATTGCATAGTGACTTTTAAGCTAATATAATCAGCAATGTGATATCAGGCATGATCCAAGAAGAATCATGACTTTGGGAGACTGGCAAATGATACCTTATAAAAGGAGGATTACACAGATCTTTGATATGAGCATTTTAGTGTTTTTGGCCATTTAATGAGGTAATGAACAGTTTGAAGAGTATTTAGAGTGTCAACTAATTAAAGATTTGACATACATATTCCGAGAAGAGAAGAATAGGTTATATTTTCCTTAGAAGAGTGATAATTAAGACAGTCCACGTGATAGTCAATTTCCTAAGGTAAATACACAGACCTGCTTCTCATTTTTTCTTCATACCAAGGGCAGCAGAGCCTACCATACTCATTCTTTGAACTAGTCACCCCTTACCTGGATGGTAATTGTGGTTAGCCTTTGTGAACAGTCATTTTTCTTTATGAATTTAAAAATTGTGTATTTAAATGAGGAAGTGGAGGAATGCACTGTAGGATCTTTTGAATCCTGCATAATAAGCTTTTTTGATGGTAGTGAAAATGACTGATGGTAGTGAAATTATTGATGTCAGCTTTGTTAGGGCAGTCACAGAGCCAAGTTGTTTGCCTCTTAATTAAACCACTGTGTACAGAATCCTTACAGTGAGTCCAAATTCCATAAAATAAGATACAGGAATTTAAGAAATAGATTTAAAATAAGAGATTTTTTTGCTCAAATCTCTGTTATCACAGAAATCCAGTTCATTGAAGGATCAATTTTAGAAGTGGTTAGTTCTTCAAATTATTAAACTTAATGGTTCATCAGAAATGTTTTAGGTGTTCATATGGTTTATAGCAATTTGGTTTGGTTGGGTTGTCAGAGCCTTAAAGTGCTGTGGGAAGATAGGTGTCTCGGTTTCATGGACTCCCACACTTGTCTTGCCCTTCAGGATCTTTTTTTCACCCTGCTATTTTGCCTCTTCTCTCTGTACTTTCTTCTCTCTTCCATCATTGCCCTCAGTCTCTGTATGTTCTCTTCCATTTTTCTTTGGCAGAAGTTTCCCGTGAACAGGGAAGTGAGACAGAGATAAACTGAACATTTCTTAAAGTGTTATGCAAGCGTCACTTGGCTCCAGGGAAGGGAAGTAGTACATGATTGGGAGTTGGGATGGAAGAGTTTTTATCATGTACACTTTTAAATTTGAAAACATTGAATGAAATTACTTTTTTCTGAGACAGAGTCTCATTATGTCACCCTCAGTAGAGTGCTGTGGCGTCACACCTCACAGCAACCTCAAACTCTTGGGCTAAGTGATTCTCTTGCTTCAGCCTCCCAAGTAGCTGGAACTCCAGGTGCCCACCACAGTGCCTGGCTGTTTTTTTGTTGTACTTGTCGTTGTTGTTTAGCAGGCCCGGTCCAGGTCTGAACCCGCCAGCTCCAGTATTTATGGCTGGTGCCCTAGCCACTGAGCTACAGGCGCTGAGCCATAAAATTACTCTTGTCTGATGGTGACCAGTAGAACTTTTTGTGATGATGGAAATCTGTATCTGTGCAGTCCAAGATAGTCACCAGCAACATGTGGTTATTGAGCACTTGAAACATGGCCAGTGTGACTGAGGATCTGAATTTTTAATTTTAGTTAATTTAAATTTAAATAGCTCCATATGGTTAGTGTCTACTGTATTGAATGAAAAAATGAAATGATTATCTTCGAATGAAAAATTATCTTCATTGCCAAAAAAAAATTATGAAATAAATGTTAAGGGTGTTAGGACAAAATAAAAACTGGTCACTAGCCTTAGAAATACACAAAATTTAAAATACCCATCTTATAAGAGTGCTTTATCATTTTAAATTGTTAAGTAGGATTTTGGTAGTCACTAAATGTGGCATATTCAGTAAGTTGATTAATTAATACAGTTAGAAGACTAATCTTAAAAATGCGAAATGGCTAATTCTTTTATTACTTAAAGAAAATCTTCTGAGAGATAGCAAAATTCTACATATATTCATTAAAAATTCTACTCATTAAATATATTAAAGAAAAATATTCTATAAAGCAAGTTTTTGTGAAATCAATAAATGTGGCAAACTCAGCTCATTGATTAAAGGCAGTTGTTCAGCAATTTGGCTTTCTCTGTGTTTGCCATGCCGCACACTGACCATTCCCTTCCTGTTTTCTTGGGTGCTGTGTTGTTAGCTTTAGCAGCCATAGGTGAGTCCCTGAGGTGTGATGGGAGTATTTCAAGGGTCTTTTATGCTGAGAAGGGAAGCAGTCACCTCAAAAGGCATGAAAAGGAGTTTATTGCTCTGATCAAACCTTCAGTGGTTTTCACAACCACTAGCAAGCAAGAATATTACTTCTGTCACCACTAGGAGCAAGTTATCTGTATGACTTCTTTCCCATGGCTCATTTTAGCAAACAGTTACTCATAAGGAGCAAAATCATCTGATTACCCAGATTCCTTGTGAATAAGAATGAAAGAATTACCTGTGTTTAGAAATAGCTTTAATTTGGGCGGCGCCTGTGGCTCAGTCGGTAAGGCGCCGGCCCCATATACCGAGGGTGGCGGGTTCAAACCCGGCCCCGGCTGAACTGCAACCAAAAAATAGCTGGGTGTTGTGGCGGGCGCCTGTAGTCCCAGCTACTCGGGAGGCTGAGGCAAGAGAATCGCTTAAGCCCAGGAGTTGGAGGTTGCTGTGAGCTGTGTGAGGCCACGACACTCTACCGAGGGCCATAAAGTGAGACTCTGTCTCTACAAAAAAAAAAAAGAAATAGCTTTAATTTGTATTTGGAATCAACCCCCATAGGGTAGGAATTTATGTACTACAGAATGCATCTAATCATACAAGTGGGTTTTATTTTTAGAGATAAATTTTTAAGAATTTTAATTTACCTACGGGAATACAAATAACTAATTTTTATTTTGAAACAGCTTTTATGTTTTCATGTGTATGTAATAGTCACATTAATTTTGCCCTTTGGCTTTATGTTGTGTTTGTTTTACTCAGTTTAGTGTTTTCCTTAATTTTGCAAATTTAATTTTTATCATCTTTAAGCAATGGAGTGGCCATTTCAGCTTGAAATTTTTCATTCTCTTTATAATTTCGTTCCATGCATGTGTTTGTGTTTGTGACGGTGTGGTGTGACTTAGTCTGTAGAAGAACGTGTGGAGCAGGTCATACAAATCCACGTAGCGGAAGATGGCCACCACAAGGTAGTATTTCATCCTCTTGTATGTAGCTCATTCTTTAAAGTTGAAGGATCTAACGCCTCCTGTCTAGCACTAACCATGACCTGGCCAGCTGGTCAGAGAAGCATTGCTCCTGTACCACAGCACTGGCCGAGGAGAGGAGGTGCCTCACCGTGTCTGGCTTGCTTTCTTTCTCCATGTTCCATCTTCACTTCTGTCACTTTTCCCAATCTGTTCTTCAGCATGGTGTTTTATCTTTGCTTCTTGATTCTGCCTCTTCTTTCCTTCTCCTCACCTCTGACTCTCAGCCACTGTGCCTTCCTCTCATCAGTCTCCTTCAGTCCTAACTGTTCTCCTTCTTTTTATCTCATAACTCTTATTTCAGAGTGCTTCATCTTTTGTGTGGTTTCTTTGTCTTTCTATGTCCTTTCCTCTACTCTGCACGTAATGCATACACATTCTTTTTGTAGAATAGTTGCACACTTTTGGAAGAGCTGAAAGAGAAATTACTCATGAAATATATTAGTCATCTTTTGTGATGGTTAATCAGTATCTTATAATCACAATGGAAATCTTAATAATTGGGGTGAATACAGGACATCAGAGAATTTAAGCTCATTTTCCAAGGCTAATTTTCAACACACTAAACTTGCTCTTTGCTTTTTTCTTCTGTTGCTGCTACATTTTCTTCTTATCCTACTTTTGAATTTTGTGGGATGTGCTTATCTGTATACTGAGCTGTGCTGCAGCACCTAAAACTGCTGACAAATATTTTCTAGGTTGAAGCTGATCTGGGCTATCCAGGTGGAAAGGCAAAAGTTATTCATAAGGAATCCGATATGATCATGGCATTTTCCATTAATAAGGTAAAAGCTTTTGTCATTATAAAGAATATACTTCCTTTTAGTGAAACTGCTTAAATCATTGATTTTGCCTTTGCTTTATAGGCAAACTGTAATGAAATTGTTTTGGCTTCAACACATGATGTTCAAGAACTTGATGTTACTTCTCTGCTGGCCTGTCAGCCATACATATGGATTGGAGAAGAATATGACAGAGAATCCAAAAGGTTTTATAGTCAATGTTAAATGCAGTGTTCTTCAAAAAGTACCCATTAAATGGTTATGCACATGATTTGAATTACCTTGCAAAGTATACATGTATCTCTCTCTTCATTTAGGTAATCAGTTTAGCTGCCAATAAAAGGCTTTGCCTACATTAATGAATATATTATTCTTATTTCTGCCGTTAAACCCTGCACTATTCACTGTGTTTGAATATGAATAATCCCTGACACCAAAGCCTAATGCTGGCAACTGCCACTTTGATATTTAACCCCAAAGAAATGCCAGAAATTATACAATATTTGGTAAATTCATCTGATACGGACAATTAAAGGAAACATACTATATACAGTATTTATTAGACTAATTGAGGAGTCTCACTTCCTAAGTGATCCTGCAGTATTTCATCTTGATTGTCACCTGATAAAAATTACTGTTTTATGGATGAATATGTAGACGTCTTTGCTTTGGTCGTTAAAGCTGTGGACACTGCACCAAGAGTGTTCTGAAATACCTGCCTGTTTGGGGGTTTCTCCTCTGCGTTGGCTCTCCCTTGTGCTTTTCTTCAGACTCTTAGAGTTATTTGCTTGGGGATGGTGCCATGGTAACCTCTCCTAGATTTATTGAATTCTTTCCTTTGTTACCATTGATATAACTAGGCTTCAGTATCAAATTTCAGGGTAGATATAACCAGGTAATATTATATATAGCCCATCATAAAAATTACTTCATTTTTATGTGATGATAAGTATCTTATTCCAAGAAATTTTTAAACTCAAATTTTTATAAAATGTAGTAATTTGATACATGGGATATCTGTACTTGAAGAGAATATCTTTTTCTATACGTGATCAAAAGAAAATTGATATTTTAAAACTAACATTTGTTTCAATTTATACAGCATTAAAGTTGTCCCCGAACATTAGACTAATTTTATATATTGCCTAAACAGAAAAAGTTAACCAGTTCTAAAATTTTCTATGATAAGGACTTGTACCTAAGTTTTCCTCACAGATATTTTGCTTTTTAAATAGATAATGTCCTGTAGGTAACATAAGCTCTATGATTGGGATTTGTGTTAAGAGAAAATAGAACTTTCACAATAACACATGTATGTTTTCCACAGTTCAGATGATATTGATTATCGTGGTTCCACAACAACTCTTTATCAACCCACTGCCACAGCCTATTCAGCAGGTCAGACGCATCCACCTTCATCTCTGCCGTGGCTGGGCAGTGGCCAGACTAGCACTGGAGCGAGTGTGGTATGTTAGTTATTTTTAGGCATGGTTTCTGGATATAGACTCTCTGAAAAGTGTGTTGAAATCACTTTGACATAAAAATTATCCTATAGATCAAAGCCAGTGACCAGTAGATGTATTGTGATAGTGACAGCTAACATTTGTTGTGGGTTTCTTCATGTCAGGTGCATACTTTTACTCAAAACAACCGTAGGTGGCAGGTGCTCTTATTAACCTCCATTATCATTTTATAAATGAGCAAACTGAGACACAAGTGGCAAAGTTAGAGAGCAATTCATGTCTACTTAGTAGTGTTTGAATGTACCATCAGTACCATTCTTGTTTGTCACTTTAGTGTTCTACTCCAAAGAATCTGAAAATATTCCTGATTTCCTAAGGGAGGAGCACTTGGAGAATTCCCTTTTATCACTAGATGAAGCTGCATGGTATACACAGGCCAGGGCTGCACTAGTAACTGACTGTGTTTTTTCAGTCTGTTCAGACAAGTGTTATTTGTAAGTGGTTCAGAAAATCCACAACAGGGTTTATTTCCGCAATAATCAAGTTATAAGAGAATAGATATTATTAGAATTAGATAATAATAATTCTATTATTATCTAATAATAGAAGCTTATCCTTCCCCATGTCTTCTGAATACACAAAATAAATTGATTTTTTAATTATCTTCTTTTAAAGCTTATGAAAAGGAATCTACATAATGTTAAGAGAATGACCTCACATCCAGTCCATCAGTACTGTAAGTATCCTCTCTCATTTTGAAGTTGATTTATAGAATAGAAAATATTGGAAGTCTTTAACCCTTTAGTTTATTTTCTGCTTTTCCTCGTGTTTTCAGATCTTACAGGTGCTCAGGATGGCAGTGTACGAATGTTTGAATGGACACGACCTCAGCAACTTGTCTGTTTCCGTCAAGCTGGCAATGCAAGAGTTACCAGATTATATTTTAATTCACAAGGCAACAAGGTTGGTTCTTGGGGGTTACTGCTAAATTCATCTGAAAATAGTTGTGGATATTTAGGAGTAAAGATTGATGAAAGTACATCTAAAAAAAATTCCGTGACTCTGGATTTAAGCTGAGCAGAGAGCTTGTTGGTGTCTGTTTCTATAACCTCTTTTCTAATAGAAGCATAAATCTACAAAATTTAGTATGGATTAATTTTCCCGAAGATTCCAAATATTCTGTCAGAGTAGAAAACTGCTTCTGTTGAATGTGTTGGTGGTGCCTATGAGCACAGTCAGGCCTTCTAATTTCTTACTAAATTCTGTTACAGAGGTTTGGAGGAAAATGATAAAAAGGGGTGGGAAAAACAGTTACGAGGTGACAGGGGCATTTTAGTACTTGCACTTTCTTGGGAGTCACAGCACCAGATATATAGCTATAGGAAGAAAGTTTAGTAGGGTCTGAGTGAATCTCCTTTTCACGTGTTTTTACATTTAGTATGGATGCTAAGCAGCTGTGTTTAATATCTTCCTTACAGTGCGGTGTTGCAGATGGAGAGGGTTTTCTGAGTATCTGGCAAGTTAACCAGACTGCAGCAAATCCCAAACCTTACATGGTAATTATAACTCATATCCCTAGAGTGCATACAGAGAGAACACTTTTATGACATGTTCATTTCAGACATTATTGGTGGTTCTGATAGGAAAGGAACAATTCAATACAGCAGTCACGGCCTAGCAGCAATACCCATCCTTGTCCTGGTTTTAGACTGAAAGACCTAAAAACAATCTTGCATTTCACCTTGAAGTGAAACCATTACATTTGAAAATTTCAGGGGCTTTCCCTGTGTGTGGTTCAACTTAGGATATGATTTTATTATACTTTTATCCACTTTGATTAAAAATACTAACTTTGTAATGATAGAATTTGGTGGTATGTATATTAAGAATCAGACAGGTTCTGAACATAATTTCATTTTGTTCCAGAATTTTGCTTACCAGATTATAAAATAACTCCAATTGGCCACTTTATTATCAATCTACATCATATTAACATACTTGGTAATGAAGACAAGTATAACTTTACCTGATGTAGGTCTGATTGGGGAAAGGATTGTGGGGGAAGGTGATACTCTTCTCTGTGAAACTTCTAACTGCACATATATGGAGGAGGGCTCGGAAAGCCTTGAAACTCAAATTTTCTTTTCTAGACTATATGCATGTCCTTAATTATACATATGAGACAAGATAATTTTTCTAAAATTAGTATACTATAGACTATACCACAGTGTCTTCACAGAAATGGAATCAATCTTGAATTTATCCATTTGCCTTCGGTGAGATCTATCTATACCATGATAATTCTAGACAGAAAAAATGTATATTTTATTTAAAGTACCCTTTTGGGCCCTTATCTCCAAATTTCTATTTATCCACCTGATAGAGACAGTGATACCTGGCTCAGTAAATGGTTCCCATACTTTTAGAACATCTTTAGAGCCTTTTGAGTCAGCTCTAGGCCTGTGGGTTATTTGTAGAACCACTTTTGACAGCATCCTAGTTATTGGTAAATTTCTTTACCTGAGGGTGAGAGAAGGGAACACAGAGGTGGCAAGGAGGTGTGTGTTTGTACTTAGAGCACAAAGTTAATTCAAGTCTCTCACTCTGCAGCCTAAGACTAGATGGCCATCTAAGTGTTTTCCTGTTTGAGTGATTTATTATGATTTATATTATTTAAAGCTTATTAAATGTATTTGACGTCCTTAGTATTAAAATTGTTTGATTTGGCTCACAATACAATTGAATGGCTTGAGTGAGTTCATGTACTTTGATGTTCTGTTCTTATATAATCTAAAATATAAATTCCATGTTTTTATCAACTCTTCGGTTTTAAAAAATTATTGGATAATAACCAAATAATATGCAAGTAACAGTTACTATCACTTTTTTTATTCTAGACTGAGGTTTTTTTTGAGACAGAGTCTCACTGTTGCCCTGAATAGAGTATTGTGGCACCATCATTGCACATAACAACCTCAAACCCTTGGGCTTAAGTGATCCTCTTGCCTCAGTCTCCTAAGTAGCTGGCACTATAGGAGTGTGTGCCACTATGCCCACTTAGTTTTTCTACTTTTAGTAGAGATGGGATCTGGCATTCCTGAGCTTAAACAATTCACCTGCCTCAGCTTCCCAGAGTGCTAGGATGATAGGCTTGAACAACCACACCCAGCCTAGACTGAGTTTTGAAAAACTGTTCTTAGCTTATGCGTGTATTGTGTTATTAGCAGAACTGTATGTTTTTACTATATCAAATTTTATTGGAATTTTAGATAACACTGGTTATACTTTGTTTTTCATAGAGTTGGCAGTGCCACAGTAAAGCCACAAGTGACTTTGCATTTATTACCTCTTCGAGTCTAGTTGCCACATCTGGACAGTCCAATGACCATAGGTACGTTGACAGAGAAGCAAAACAAGAAATAAAACTAGAGGCAGAAAGGCATTCTTACTGGAAAGTATAGATTTCTATTTGGTAGGGTTTTTCTACCCTAGGAATTAAAAAAATTTTTTTTCTTTACCATATAATTCTTATCTGAGAGAGGTTTTCCTGACCAAAAAGGAAAAAACAAAACCAAAACTTACTCCTAAAGTAGTTTATTAATAAACAAGTGTCAATTTTTTGTTAAAGGTTTTTTTTTTAATGCTCTCTGGTTCTTCAGAGCTAACAAGCATCTGACACTAGCCATCCTTCTCAACATATTTCCTTTGACCTCACACTGTTTTCATTGGCAGCACATGCCTGTGAGTAATGCCTCTCTTTTCCCTCCATTGGTTGCCACTGGAAGTGCAGAAGCATCCTTTCTCCTTCGGAAGTTATGGCAGTTTCTTGGGGTGGGGAATGCAGGCACAGGTGGGACCATATGAGACAGACTGTGTAACTTGATGAGGATAAATCTTAGAAGAGGTGTACCCCTAGTTGAGAATCACTGCTCTGTAAATATGAGTAAAGAAAAAAGGTAAAATTGAGTAAGTAAAAATATTTGACTTAAAGACAATTTGTTCCTGTTAATTATTTATGATGTATTTTTTTATTATTGTTTTTCTAAAAGAAATGTATGCCTGTGGGACACATTAATATCACCTGGAAACAGCCTCATTCACGGTGAGTTACGTTCTGTGATTTTTAATATACTATGAAGGAATGTTTTCCTGGTTTTATTTTAATTAATGAATCCAGTGAATGCTTATTGACAGATTGAAAATGGAGAAATATTTAGAGTGGAGGACTACAAATTCTAAAAATTAATTAGAATGTCTGCCTTGATGAGGTAAATATACATGATTATAGACTATTTTAGGCCAGTTGCAGTCCTATGTTGTATTCTCTTCAGAAAATATGGCATGAATAGTGCTGTAACTAATAAGGCTATTTAAGAAATTTGTTATAAATTATTCCTCAAGCTCTGTAGAAGTAAGGTCATTCTGTAGGTTTAAGGAATTAAACCTAATCATAAAACAAAGGACAAAGGCTAACCTTATAAGAAAACTAGAAATATGAATAGTACCATTTAAATATTACTTCTTTTAAGACAAGATTTGTCAAATTGGTATCCTAATAATCTCTCTCCCACATAATGCTGCCCCCAAATCCTCCATTCTCAAATAAGCTTGGCTTAAAAGTAGATTTTTTTTTCACAGAAAGCTTTCTGTAATCTTAATATGTTCATGTGATTTTGAAAGATATAGCTATCTCTCAATTTTATTTGATTATAAAATTCTTTTTACTTAATTGGGATGAACTTGATGGGACAGCATTACGTAAGGTTTAAACTTTTTTCTGTGTGTGGGTTTTTCATATTAAGAGTATGAATGAAAAAGATTTTTTCTGACATTACTCAGCCTTTTTCTTTACACTTTAAAGGACTACAAAACCCCAATGACTTAGTAAAAGTACCTTAGAGTGAAAAATACCTCAGTAATTTCTGGGTTATTTAAATGTAGATTTAAACATCAGAACTGCCAAGATAGAAATTGTTTTGGAAAAGTCCCTTGGTGTTTTTCTCCCTCAGGTTTCACATGCCATGATCATGGTGCCACGGTACTTCAGTATGCACCAAAACGGCAACTCCTAATTTCTGGAGGTAGGAAAGGACATGTCTGCATTTTTGACATCAGGCAGAGACAGCTAATTCACACATTTCATGCGCATGAATCAGCTATCAAGGCTCTGGCTCTGGATCCCTGTGAGGAATATTTCACCACAGGTTCAGCAGAAGGTAACATAAAGGTGAGTCTGTACAAGCGGTTATAATGTGCTACAAATTATCCTTATCTGCTGTCAAGACTTACTGGAAACAGAAAACCACCAGCTTCACAGAGATACTGAATGTCTCTTAACACTCTGCCCCTGCTTCTGTGTGGCTCTTTCCAAACTGCTATGGTCTGGAAAACCAGATCATCAAGCTCATTGGAATCTCAGGTCATTAAACACCTATAAAGAACTCTGTTTTCAGTATAGTGTATGAATTTAATTAATGCATGGATTTTTTTTTTGTGACATTAGTCTGGCTCTTTAGAACCTTCTCCACTCTCCCCACTCCGACCCTTAGTTCTTGACTCTTATGTATGGTTAAGGTGAAAGTTCTTGATGAGTGAGATAGTACAGATGCTTCTCGACTTACGATGGCATTATGACATACAGATAAACCCATGCTAAGTTGAAAGTACCACAAGTTGAAAATGCACTTTTTAAGTTAGGATATTTTCAACTCACCATGAGTTTTTTAGGACATAGGTTTGTATACACAGGAATGTACTGTATGTGCATATCACTTTCACACTGTCATAAAGTTGAGAAATCATAGTAGAAAAATCGTAAGTTGAACCATCATGTGTCAGGGACAGTCTGTACTATACCACTTCATTGCCCCAGGGCCTAGCCTAGCATTGGGAACTTTGACTTGAATTAACTCAAATATTTAATTGAATTTAAATTGAATTTAAGATGGTCAATTTAAAACTACAAGAGGATGTGAGGAGAGAAATTTGGAAAAAGGGCCAGTTAAGTGTAAGGATAGTAACTGAATCCTGGGAGTAGTGTTATTTCCCAGTTAGATAAGCTGTAAAGACAGAGGCACTGGCTTTAGTGAGATTAGATGGGCCAAGGGAGCAGAAGTGAGGGCCATGTTTCTACCTTTGGTCTCTTTTAATTTTGTTTTCATTCTTTGTTTTAAACTAGGTTTGGAGATTGACAGGCCATGGCCTAATTCATTCATTTAAAAATGAACATGCTAAGCAGTCCATATTCAGAAACATTGGGGCTGGAGTCATGCAGATTGAAATCATCCAGGGCAATCGGATCTTCTCCTGTGGTGCAGATGGCACGCTGAAAACCAGGGTTTTGCCCAGTGCTTTTAACATTCCTAACAGAATTCTTGACTTAAAGAGTTAAGTCTTAATTCTAGAGACTTAAAGACTGGAGTTTTATTTTTATATACATTTCAGTTAAAAAACACTACAGTAATCATTAGGCAATTCTGCTTTCCAGGCAGTTAACACATTGAAAACAATACAGAGAATCTCTGTGTAGAATTTGAATCTAATCCAAGCTGAGTGTTATGCTGAGTATTGCCCATACAGGTCAGTAGAATGAATGCGCATGTACCTTGTTATAATGCTGACATTCTAAAAACAAATATAAAATCATTCTTAGTATTGTATGAAGGATAGCCATCCTTTATAGCATTTAGCAAACGTGATTCAGAAAACATTTGCAGATTAGTAACTTGAAACAGTGAGAAGGACCTTCATACCAAATTAAGGAAGAAAATGTTGCTGATTCAGGTTTTTCTTCCTGTTCTTACCACTGATTGAAGCATGCCTGCAGTCTCCTTCTCTGTGGAATGAAGGATAGTCATAAGATGTTAAGAGCTCTGGACCACCAGAAAAACTTTCTTAGCTGTGAAGCAGTGCACAGTGACCAGTTTTCTGCCGTGAGAGGTCATTTCCATTCTTCCTGCTGAATATTTTTCTTGTTAGTGTTTATACTGAGCTAGTACTGTAATTTGCAGGTGAGTGCAAATTTAAATGCAATGTTCTCCTCACAATTTGCACATTCAAATTTTTTTGACTGCTAGTTTTTCTATTTAAATATTTGCCTTCTTGTTAGGAATATAATATGTGAACATGACATATTTGTAGTTAATCAAAACATACCTTCTTAGTCCAGTTTAGTACTTTTTCTTTTCATGTATTCAAGGTTAAATACCCACAACATTTAAGGCTATGTTGAAACTATACCAATAGAACATTTCATGTCATAATTAAAATGAATGTGAGGCTTTTTGTGGCCAGTTAATAGTGGAAGAGATTGGGGATGTTATTTATTGCCACAGCCTACTGTATAAACTATGCAGAGTTAAATATTATTTGCTTGTAAAATATTAGCCAGTGTTGTCATACTTTGATGTATTTCCTTGGTTATGACCAAAAATACGTTCTTGAAATATTGAAACTAATGTCTGTGTGTTTAAATGTTTACCAGCAAATTGTCTCATGTTAATGAGAATGTTTAATGCCTGTGCAGTAAATAGTAAAACATAATGGCATAAAAGTATCTTTCTCTGAAGATAATGTGATGTCCAGGCTGTGAAATATATATGTAAAAGAAAAATAAATGTTGTTTGTTAGAGTTTTATCTTAGTTTGGTTTGTTTAAATATCCTGGTATGTCATTCTTCGATATTGTTTTTAGCAGATAAACATTTTATCAAATTAAGAGTAATCTAAGTGTTAAGGGAATTTTTAAGCTACTGGGCAGTTTATTCATTCACAAATATTTACTAAGTACGTTACATACTAGAAGCCCTTCTAGGAAATGGAATACAGTGATGACCCAGATACAGAGGACACTGAACATTGAGATTTAGTTGAGTAAGAACTAGTTTCACTGTACCTTGTCCAGACAGATTTAAAGTTTATTGGATGAATAATTTCCTACCCAAAATTTAAATCTACATTTTGGCTCTTAGCTTGCTCTTAAATAAGGGAGGTCAGAGTATCCCCTGAACAAGATGAGCCAGAGAAATGAGCTTGTGAGAGACTTTATTACCATGATGCCTAAAGCAAGACTGGCTCAAATTACTTACACCAGGGTAGGTACTTTAATCCTGAATTCTCTGAGAGAATGAGAGTTTTCAGAAGGAGGGAAGAGAACTTACACTCGTCAGATAAAAGCACCAAAAGTCTCCAGGTTTACTGGAGCTTGAAACAACTAAAAAAAAATAGACAAAATGTGTAAAACAGTGGTTTTCAAGACATTAGATGTCAGTTAGAGAAGGACAGTGATCCTTGAGATGGGAGCATTTTAATTGTCCCAACTTACTATCTGGAGTAAGCTTCCAGGCCCCAGGCAGCGAGGGAACCCAGGTAGAGCGTATGGTCTGAGTTGTCAAAATAGAACTGGGAGTCTGGGGAATATAATGTGACTAGAGTTTGCAGGCCAAAGAAGGGAGAGGTATGCAGAAGGACCTCAAAACACACATTCAGGAGAAAATTGACCAGTGTACAGGTGTGAGGAAACTACTAACAGCCACGAAAAGAACTACCTAATGGAATTAGGGGTAACAATCTAATTACAGGAAGCTGGGAATACAATAATACCCCCTTTCCTGCAGTTTTGCTTTCCAAGGTTTCAGTTACCTGTGGTCAACCATGATCCAAAAATAGGTGAGTACAGTATAATAAGATATTGGTGGAGGGGAAATAAGAGCATTATTATTATAGTTATTATAGGTATTATTATTACTATAGTTATTGTTGATAATCTCTTACTGTGCTTAATTTATAAATTAAACTTTATTATAATTATGTGTATAGAGTTTAGTCCTACCCATGGTTTCAGGCATCCACCTACTGGGGTCTTGGAATGTATCCCCCATGGATAAGGGGGAGACAACTCTAGTTCCTCTTCTCGCCAGTCAACCAGAAGACCTCATAATTAATCCCTGAGGCAGTCTACTCTGAAGGGTTTTGCTACAGTAGTGGGACAGCATTTCTCCTAGAGTGGTCCCACCTAACCTAAAAAGGAAATGAACAAACTGTTTCCAAAATAACTACATCTTAGAATGAAGCTCTAAAATACAGTGGAACCTCCATTGTTGACCACCTCCCTACATTGATCACTTCTTTAAGTTGACCTAATTTTCATAGACTGGACACGTACCACGTGTATGTGTCAGCACAGTACGCCTAGTTCCTTCTATTGACCTCTTCTGTATGTTGACCAGTTACGGTCCTTTTGGTGGTCAACTTAACAGAGGTTTTTCTATATTTACAGGAATACAGAAATATCTTAGAACTAAGCAAGGTAAAATTCACAATGTTTGACATTTAATAAAAATTGCAAGACATGAAAAGAAATAGGAAACTGTGAGCCATAATGAGGAAAAATTCATCAAAAATGATCCAGAAATAACACAGGTGATAAAATTATTAGACAAGGATATTAGGAGAGCTAGAATAACTATATGTCATATGTCTAAGCTAGAGAAAAGATTCAACATGTTAAGCAGAGATATGGAACACAAAGACGACTCAGAATTTCTTGAAATGAAGACTAATGTTTAAGATGAGAAATACACTGGATAAAATTCACAGCAGATTAAACATTGCAGAAGGAAAAATTATGGAATATGAAGGCACAACCAATAGAAACTATCCATGAAGCACTTAGGAGAAAGCAATGGAACAAAATAAATGGTAATAGTGAGCTTTGGGACAACTTTAAGCATGCTAATATATATGAAGGACGAATGTAAAGAAAAAATAAAATAATGGCTAAATACTTTCCAATATTGATGAAAAGTAAAACCCAGATACAAGAAGTTTGATGAAACCCAAACACAAGAAACAGGGGAACTACACCAGCACATCCATAATACACCAGCACAGATTCCATAATCAAATTACTTAAAACCCGTGATAAGGAGGAAAACCTTAGGAGCAGGAAAAGGAAACACATTACAATAGAGAAACGAAGACAAGGATGACAGAAGATGTCTTCCATAAACAATGCAAATGAAAGAAGAGTAGAGCAACATCTTTAAAGACCTGGTGGGGGATGTCAACTTAGAATTCATATTCATATTTTTAAAAATATCTTTCAAAAATGAAGTTTAATGGGCTGAGCATGGTTGCTCCCACCTGTAATCCTAGCATTCTGGGATGCTAAGGCAGGGGGAAAATCACCAGTAAATCTGCACTACAAGAAATGTGAGAGGAATGTAAACAAAGTCCTTCAATCAGAAGGAAAATGATAACAGTTAGAAATACAGGTCTATGCAAAGGAAAGAAAATTGCCAGTAATGATAACTATTATATATAGGTAAATTATATACAAAGACTTTTCCCTTATTATCTAAATTTCTTCTAATGATAGTTTCCTGTTTAAAGCACAAATAATAATGTATTTACAACATACATACAGATAAAATATACAAAATCAGCAGCACAAAGGCCAGAGGAGAAGAAATAGGAGTATACTGTTATTGGCTTCTTACACTATATGTGGAGTGGTACATCACTTGAAGGTAAACTGTGATAAAGATGTATTCAGTTTAGGGGATTTTGAGGAGTGACATTTGCAAGATGCAAAGTAGGACTTTCCAGAGTTCATCTCCTCACAGAAATAACAGTTTGAAAAACTATCCATGCATGAAAATTCACAAAAGCTAAGGAAACTAGGTGAGAGGTTACAGCACCTGAAGGTAGCACAGAAATGGGAAAAGATGCACTGAAGAGGGTAGGAAAGACAGTTTACCATTACTCATGTAACCCTTCTGCCAACTCCAGGAGCATAGAGATAAAGGCAACATTGAGCCTTCCCCAGTAAAACTCAGAGCTGGGCAGGTCCCAGTACCTGCAGACCAAAGCTCCAAGACCATCTTAGCACCAAGCCTACCCACTAGACTCAGTGTTTGGGACAGCCTCCAGGATTACTCCAGACCAGCCCCAGTACTGTGCCAGCCCCCACAGACTCATGCTCCAGACTGGCCCTATGGACTCACTCTCTAGACCCATCAGCAACAGGCAGGCCCCAGTCTTCCAGGCTCCAGATCAGCCACCATGGACCTGGCCTCTAGAAATGTTTTGATGCTGAGCTGGCCCAAATGGCTCCAGGTTTCACTCTGGTCCTGTGAACTTTATCTCAAGCTTGCCTCAGGGCTGAGCTGGCTCCTATGGCCACTAGATCCAGACTACCAATATATACATCATGAATGTCCAATACATGTGTATACCTCATGGGTATACCAGAGGAGCAGAGAAAAAGATAGGGGAAGAAAGCTTAAAAAAAAAAAAAAGGACAGAAAACTTACCAAGTCTAGGGACTTGCCATTCAATCCTATAATTCCTCTACTAGGTATATACCTAGAAGACCAAAAATCACATTATAACAAAGATATTTGTACCAGAATGTTTATTGCAGCCCAATTCATAATTGCTAAGTCATGGAAAAAGCCCAAGTGCCCATCAATCCACGAATGGATTAATAAATTGTGGTATATGTACACCATGGAATATTATGCAGCCTTAAAGAAAGATGGAGACTTTACCTCTTTCATGTTCACATGGATGGAGTTGGAACATATTCTTTTTTTTTTTTTTCTTTTTTGAAGGTACAACGTGCCAGGGTGGCCGCTCCCAACACAGCCCGAAGACCCCACCCCACCCCAGGGGAACATATTCTTCTTAGTAAAGTATCTCAAGAATGGAAGAAAAAGTATCCAATGTACTCAGCCCTACTATGAAACTAATTTATGGCTTTCATATGAAAGCTATAACCCAGTTATAACCTAAGAATAGGGGGAAGGGGGAGAGGGAGAGGAGGGAGAGGGGATGATGGGTGGAGGGAGGGTGATTGGTGGGATTACACCTGCGGTGCATCTTACAAGGGTACATGTGAAACTTAGTAAATGTAGAATATAAATGTCTTAACACAATAAGAAAATGCCAGGAAGGCTATGTTAACCAGTGTGATGAAAATGTGTCAAACGGTCTATAAAACCAGTGTATGGTGCCCCATGATCGCATTAATGTATGCACCTATGATTTAATAATAAAAATAAATAAATAATACTACAGTCCCCCCCCCAAAAAAATAAAAAATGAATAAAAATATGACAGAAAACTTCCCAAGTCTAGGGACAGATACAAATATCCAGGTACAGGAAGCTCAACAGTGTCTAATCAGATTCAACCCAAATAAAATTACAATAAGACATTATAAATCAAACTGTCAAAAATCAAAGACAGAGGATCCTGAAAGCAGCAAGAGAAAAGATACATACCACATACACGGGCTCTCCAGTACATGTATCAGATTTCTCAGCAGAAACCTTATAGTTTGAGGAGAGTGGGATGATATTTTTAAAGTGCTGAAAGAGTAAAATTGACAACCAAGAATACTTTACCCTACAAAGCTGTCCTTCAGAAATGAAGGAGAGATAGACTTTCTCAAAGAAGACCTGAGAAAAAGTACATAGAAAAAGGCAGAATACTCATAATACTTAATGGTGGTATATAAGTCACTTTAGTATGATGATTAGAAGGCAAACAATAGTTACAATGATTTATTAAGGGATAAACATTATAAATGAGGTAAATTGTGACATCAAAAATGTAAAATGTGAGGAGGGAAGGTGTAAGTGCAGAGTTTTTGTATGAAATCAGTTGTCAGCTTAAAATAACCTGTTACAACTGTAAGATGTGAGCCACATGGTAACCAAAAACATAGCAGATACAAAGATAAAAAGAAATCAGAGGCCGGGTGTGGTGGCTCATGTCTATAATCCTAGCTTTCTGGGAGGCTGAGGCAGGCAGATTGCCTGAGCTCATGGATTTGAGACCAGCCTGAGCAAGAGTCAAACCCTGTCTCTAAAAATAGCTGGGTGTTGTGGCAGGTGCCTCTAGTCCCAGCTACTTGGGAGGCTAAGGCAAGAGAATCACTTGAGCCCAAGAGTTTTAGGTTGCCGCGAGCTATGATGCTACTGCACTCTACTGAGGGTGACAAAGTGAGACTCTGTCTCAAAAAAAGAAAGAAAAAAAAGAAAGAAATCAGAGTATGCCACTACCCAAAATCATCCAATCTCAGAGGAAGACAGGAAGAAAGGAGCAAAAAATCTGCAAAACAGGAGAAGGAAAAAATGACAGACTAGAAGCAGCCTCTCAACAAATCTCTCCCAGGAAAAGTGATAGAACCACAGGCAGTGTCCACCATTTGGATTCCTCCACTCAGACAGTGTTGTGAAGTCACAGAGAGATAGTGCAAGACACCACGAGCTGAAAAAAGAAAGAAGGGAACAAGGTGACGGGGACATATGTAGCACAAAAGTAGAGACTGCATGTGGGGATCACTGTGCCATCTGAGCTGTCAGGTGAACAGCAGCTCCTCCTGCATCTTCCTGCCAGGTTAGTCTGCAGACTAACCTGATTTCTGTGCAGAGTTTTCTCACCAGATAGCAAATGTGGAAGGGAATTGACAGTGACTGGTGCCATCCTGAACCACCTGGGTGTGCCACACTGGACCTGTGGTGGGCTGAGGAGGGAGAGGATCAGCTCTTGGCTCCTCTAGGCCAAAGCTGGTTACCTGAAACCAAGCACTTCCCTCATAGAGTGCAGGAAGATCTGGGCACAGAACTGACAAGATAGAGGCCCAGTAGGCTGCCACTGAGTGGGTAGACAACAGGTCACTAGCTCCATTTTGGCAGGTTCTAGGAGGGACTTCAAGACCTCTGTGACCCTAGGGCTGCAGGTGCCCATGTCAGCCCCACTTGACATGGCATCTGAGCATTCTAAGGACCTTGCAGTTCAGCCTGCCATGTGGCCAGCTCAAACTCTGCCCTTCAGGCCTGAGTGGCTGCCTCCTGCAGGTCCCCTGCTCCACCATCCAGATCGAAGTGATCCCACCCTCTCCCACTGACCTCCTTCTTTATTCTGGGTCCAGGTTGGTCACTGTGTCTCAATCCTTTCCCCAGCCCAGGCTCTGAGGCTTCACTGGGAAAACCTATTATGCCACATGCCACCCTTGAGCATCTGGATTCTTCCCCAAGACTGTGACGCCACCCTCAAGTCCCCAGTGTTGCACCTGGCTTACAAGACCCCTACCCCAGAGCTTCCTTCACTGAAGCAGAGCCAAAAGTCCCATCCTGCTGGTAATTTTCCAACCTCAAGCTCTCAACTGAGATTAGGTTTCAGCAAATTACTTATAGAAGGGAATGCAGACAACACATCTAGCAGGTATTGTTAGTACTGATACTAGAGCACCATCTAGTGACTGCTTCATATTTGAATCCAGCAGGAATGTCTCCAACTGCTACTTAGGATCATCTTAACCTTTTTAGCCAGAGTTGGAAAGAAGATGAGATAACCAAAAACAAACAAACAAAAACTCTGGATCAACTTCCCCAACGGATCACAATGGCACTACAGCAGAGAATTCCAACCATAAAGAAATTGCTAAAATGACAGAAACGGAATTTAGAATATGGATGGCAAATAAGATGAACGGAATTGAAGAGAAAGTTGAAAATCAGTAAAAAGAAGTGCAAACAATGTCTCAGGAAATCAATGAAATTAAAGAGAAAGTCACCAAGGATCTGGACAAAATCGGGAAGGATATAACAGAATTGAAAGAGGCATTCAGGGGGTTTTAAAACACAGCAGGAAGTTTCAGCAACAGATTGAGCCATGGAGAAGAAAGAATCTCAGGGCCCGAAGATGAGACTCTTGAGCAATTCAGTCACTTAAACAAAAAAGAAGAGAGCTTTGGGACTATGAAAAGCATATATACATACAAATTATGGGTATCCCTAAGGGAGAAGAAGATAGCCTAAAAGCATGGAATCTCTAGTTGAAGATATTATCACAGAAAATTTCCCAAACTTTGCCAGAGATTCAGGTACCCAATTACTAGATGAACATTGAACCTCACAAGGACTCAATTTAAATAAAGCATCACCAAGACAACATTGTAATTAACCTAGCCTAAGTCAATGAAAAAGAAAACTCTACAAGCATGTAGGCATAAGCAGTATCTGACCTACAAGGGTAAACCCATCAGGTTAATAGCTGATTTCTCAGTAGAAACCCTACAAGCCAGAAGGGAGTGGGCCCCTATTTTCAATCTTCTTAAAAAGAACAACTGCCAGACTAGGATTTTGTATATTGCAAAACTAAGTTTCACATTTGATGAAGAAAATAAATCTTTTCCTGACAAGAAAACTTTGAAGAAATTTGTTACAATCAGACCCCACCCCCCTGCCCTGGCAGGAATTACTTAGACCTGCACTATGCACTGACCAGCAGAATAGAAACAAGAAACAAAAGTTAAAGCCTAAATACACAATGGCCCAAGAAATAAACAATTGAGTCCCACAAAACAAGATAAACAGAAATCCACCCCACTTAACGATCCTCTAGATAAATGTGAATGGCTTGAACTTCCCACAGAAAAGGTACAGGCTGGATGGATTAAAAATATATAAGCCAAGTATCTTCTATCTTCAGGAAACACATCTAACCCCCAAGGATATGCCCAGACTCAGAGTGAAGGGATAGAAAAAATATTCCATGCAAATGGAAACCAAAAGAAATCAGGAGTAGTGATTCTCATCATCAATACCATTGAATTTAAAACAACAAATAAAAGAAAAGATAAAGAGGGCCATTATATATTGGACCAGAGAAAAATTTAATAAGAAGACATACCAATCCTAAGTATTTATGCACCAAAACCAAATACTTCCAGATTTTTTAAGCAAACCCTTTCTTGAGCTAAACAAACTCATAAACAATAATATAATAGCTACAGCTCCTCCAAGCAGAAACTAAATAAAAGAAATTTGGACTAAAACATGACTCTAGAACAAATGGGCATAACAGACATTTATAGATCATTCTACTCCAGTACTACTGAATATACATTCTTCTCATCAACTCATGGATCATTCAAGTATACTTGAGAGGCAAGGGAACCCCTCAGCCAAAACTGAAAGGACAGTATGATATGGGTCCAAGCGAGTGGGTACTAATGGAGCAGCTCTCCCTGCAAGAAAGCTGCACTTTTGACCTAGGGTAGGTTCCTGGGCAGGAAAGCTTACATCCTGTGGTGCCATTGCTGGTGAGCTCACATAGTTTGGGCTGCTGCTTGGGACAAGACATTGGAAAGAGATCCATGGAGCAGAGAAGGAGGGTGAAGAGAAACTCACTCATGAAAGCCAGCTGTGAATCCAAGACAGTCCTTCCCTCATGAGTAGACTTTTTTGGCTTGGTGTTGCTGCTTTAGCCCCCCTTGGAAGTGGTCTTGGAGCTGACCCCTGACTCCTGGCTAGATTGCTCTTGTGCCTACTTTTGTGGAGCTGGAGGGAAGACTCACCTGACCCAGCCCCACCCAGCCTCACTCCTCCATGTGACTCTGCTATCGTGGAGAATAAGGGCTCCACTGGAAGCTTTAGGGTCTTATCCACTGTCTGGGGCATTCAAGTTCTTCTGAGGGGCTGGGATAGTCACAGGTCCCCAAAACAACACTGCAGTTGGCTCCTCCCTAAAAACACCACCTACTGGCAGAGAAGACAACCTTTACAGCCCATTATAGCATTTACTGACTCAATCATACAGGGTATGGCCAGCTCTTATCAACAAGTACCACCTACTGTCTCAGATATTAAACTGGGCATCCCAATACACTTCACCCTTTAAGAAGACCAGAAGTCTGGGGAAAGAAAGAATTTCAAATACCCTTCCCTTGTCAAAAAGAGACAGTCTACCCATGCACATAGTCCATGCATATAGTATAACTCTACACCCTACAGATAAGTAACAACTGAGAAAACCACCGTACTAAATACCTTAACCAAAGTGTCAATCCATAACCTAGACCCCTATCAAAGTACTTACAAGCAAAGCCAAAGGTCTTCACCTAGCAAATGCTACAGATACACCCTTAAGAGTATGTGGTGTGTGTGTGTGTGATAACTCCATATAAACAAAAGAAAATCCAAAAACAAGAAGCCACAGATGCTCTAGATGAGAAGGAATCAGTGCCAGAAATCCAGAATTATGAAAAAAATCAGAGTGAAAAGAACATACCAGCTCTGTAGCAATGGTTCTCAGACAAAATTGTCAAAACTGAAATTATAGATAAAGAATTCCAAATGTGGGCTCAGCGCCTGTAGCTCAGCGGCTAGGGCGCCAGCCATATACACTGAAGCTGGCAGGTTCAAATCCAGCCTAGGCCTGCCAAACAACAATGACAACTGCAACCAAAAAAAATAGCCAGGGGTTATGGTGGGTGCCTATAGTCCTAGCTACTTGGGAAGCTAAGGTAAGAGAATCCCTTAAGCCCAAGAGTTTGAGGTTGCTGTCAGCTGTGACGCCATGGCACTCTACTCAGGGTGACATAGTGAGACTGTCTCAATAAAAAAGAAAAATTCTAAATATGAATTATAAGAAAGCTCACTGAAATCCAAGAGAAAAGTGAAAAGCCACTCAGAGAAACCAGAAAAAAATGATGCGGGCATTGAATGAAATGTTTACTGAAGAGATAGAGATATGCTTTTGTTGCTATTGTTTTAAAAAAACAGAACTCATGAACAGACCAATAATGAGCACTTAGGTCAAAGCAGAAATAAAACAAATTGTCCCCCACAAAAAAGTACCCCAGACCAGATGGATTCACAGTGGAATTCTACAAGGCCTACAAAGAAGGACTAGTACCAATACTACAGAACTTATTATATTACATTAAGGAGGGAATCCCCCTCAATTAATTCTATGAAACTAGTATCATCTTGATACCAAATCCAAGAAAGGACACAACGACGACAAACTACAGAATGATATGAATTTAGGTGCAAAAATCCTTAACAATATACTAGCAAACCAAAGTCAACAGCACACCAAAAATATAATCTACCATGACCAAGTGGCTTCATCCCAGGGATGCAAGACTGGTTCAACATACTTAAATCAATAAACATAATTCACCACATAAACAGAAGCAAAAACAAAGACCATATGGTCATGTGACTAGATGCAGAGAAAGCATTCAACAAAATACAGCACTCTTTCATGATAAAAACCCTTAAACTAGGCATAAGAGGAACATATCTCAAAATTTTAAATATTCAATTTTATTACATATGATAACCCCCCAGCCAACATTATATTGAATGGTGAAAAGTAGAAAGCATCCAAGAACTAAAACAAGGCCAGGGTGCCCACTGTCACCACTTCTATTCAACATAGTGCTAGAAGTCCTAGCCAGAGCAATCAAGCAGAAGAAAAAAATAAATGGTATCCAACTGGGATAGAGGAGGTCACACTATAACTTTTGGGTGATGACATGATCTTATATGTACAAAATCCCAAAGACTACCAAAGTCTATCAAAAGACTCCTGGGATTAATAAATTCAGAAGAGTCTCAGGTTACCAAAAAAAAAAAAAAAAGTACACAAATCAATAGCACTTCTATAAACTAATAAAAATCAAGTGGAGAGTAAAATCACAGACTAAATACCATTCACTCAGGCAGTGCCTGTAGCTCAGTGGGTAGGGCGCCAGCCCCATATACCGAGGGTGGCGGGTTCGAACCCGGCCCCAGTCAAACTGCAACAAAAAATAGTGGGGCATTGTGGCAGGTGCCTGTAGTCCCAGCTACTTGGGAGGCTGAGGCAAGAGAATCTACTAAGCCCAGGAGATGGAGGTTGCTGTGAGGTATGACTCCACAGTACTCTATTGAGGTCAATAAAGTCAATAAAGTGAGATTCTGGGCGACGCCTGTGGCTCAGTCCGTAGGGCGCCGGCCCCATATACCGAGAGTGGCGGGTTCGAGCCCAGCCCCGGCCAGACTGCATGCAACCAAAAAATAGCCGGGTGTTGTGGCGGGCGCCTGTAGTCCCAGCTACTTGGGAGGCTGAGGCAAGAGAATCGCTTAAGCCCAGGAGTTGGAGGTTGCTGTGAGCTGTGTGAGGCCACGGCACTCTACCGAGGGCCATAGGATGAGACTCTGTCTCTACAAAAAAAAAAAAAAAAAAAAAAATAAAGTGAGATTCTATCTCTAAAATAAATAAATAAATACCATTCACAATAGCGGCAAAGAAAATAAAAGATCTCTAAAAAGAGAACTATAAAATACTGATGAAAGAAATCACAGATGACACAAATAAATGGAAAAAACATATCATGCTCATGAATCAACATCATTAAAATGTCCATACCACTGAAGACTTATAGAGTCAATGCAATCCCCCTCAAAATACCAGCATCATATTTAACAGATCTAGAAAAAAATAATTCTACACATTATCTGGAATCAAAAAAGAGCCCAAATAAGCAAAACAATCTTAAAAAAAAAAAAAAAAGGTCTGGAGGAATCACATTGCCTGACTTCAAATTATACTATAAGGGTATAGTAACCAAAACAGCATGGTACTAGTATAAAAGTAGAGACATAGACCAATAGAATAGATTAGAGAACCCAGAAATAAAACCATCTACCTACAACCAGCTGATCTTCAACAAAGCAGACAACAACACAAATTGGGGAAAGGAATCCCTATTCAATAAATGATACTAGAAAAATTGGATAGCCACATACAGAAGAATGAAACTGGATCCTTATATCTTACCATATACAAAAATTAATTCAAGATGGACTAAAGACTTAAACGTAAGGCATGAAACCATAAAAACTCTATAAGAAAATGTAGGAGAATTTTTCTAGACTTTGGCTAGGCAAAGAATTTATGACTGAGACCCCAAAGGCAAATATAGCAACAAAAAATGGGACTTATCTTTTGTACAGCAAAGGAAATCAATAGAACGAATAAACAACCTATAGAATGGGAGAAAATATTCACAAACTATGTAGCTGGCAAAGGACTGATATCTAGATTCTACAAAGAATTCAAGTCAATAAGAAAAAATCCAAAAAGTGGTCAAAAGTCATGAACCCAAGTTTTTCAAAAGAAGATAGACAAGTGACCAATAAACATTTTAAAAAGTTCAATACCACTAATCATCAGAGAAGTTCAAATTAAAGCTACAATGAGATACCTAACCTTACCCCTGTCAGAATGGCCATGATTAAAAAGTCATAAAACAATATATGCTGGAGTGGATACGGAGAGAAAGGAACACTGATACAGTTTTTTTTTTTTTTTTTTTTTGCAGTGTTTGGCTGGGGCTAGGTTTGAACCTGCCACCTCTGGCATATGGGGCCAGCGCCCTATTCCTTTGAACCACAGGCGCTGCCCAACACTGATAAACTTTTGATAGAACTGCAAATTAGTACAATCTCTATGGAAAACAGTATGGTGATTCCTCAAAGAAATAAACATAGACCTACCATTTGATCCAGGAATCCCACTGCTGAGTAGCTACCCAATGGAAAAGAAGTTATTCTATCAAGAAGATAGAATGCCCTTGAGTGTTATTGCAACACAATTCGCAATTGCAGAGATGAGGAATCAGCCTAAGTGCCCATCAATTCATGAATATATAAAGAAAATATGGTGTATGTATACCATAGAGTACTATTCAGTCATAAAAAGGGATGAAATGTTATCATTTACAGCAACATGGATAGAACTAGAGACCTTTATCCTAAGTCACGTGTCTCAGAAATAGAAAACCAAACACTAATAAGTAGGAGCTAATAGATGGGTAGAAAGCAATTCCAGAAACAAACAAAGTAGGTGTGGGATAAAACCTTACCTATTGGGTACAATGAACACTATCCTAATGAAGGGCACACTGAAGTCCTCACTCAACCATTATACAAGATATTCGTGTAATAAAAGCCCTTATACTTCCTTAACATTTTGAGATAAAAAACAAAAAATCATCAATTCAGAAAAATAATGTCCATGCTACCAAAAGCAATCTACAGATTGAATGCAATCTCTATCAAAATTCCAATGACATTTTTTCACAGAAATAGAAAATACAATCCTAGAATTTGTATGGAACTACAAAAGACTCCAAATAACCTGAGCCATTTTGAGCAAAAGGATAAAGCTGGAGGCATCATACTACCTAACTTCAATATATATTAGAAAGCTATACTGATAAAAACAACATGGTACTGCATGAATACAGAAACACAGACCAATGGAATAAGTAGAGAGCTCAGTAAAATCCACACATTTAAGAACACAATGGAGAAAGATAGTCTCTTCAATAAATTGTTAGAAAAACTGGATATCCGAATGCAGAATATAATTAGACCCTTATTTCACACCATACGCAAAAGTCAAAGTGAAATGAATTAAAGACTTAAATTTGAGACCTAAAACTATAAAACTATGGAAAGAAAACATAGGGGAAAATTTTCTTGACATTGAGTGGGCAATGTTTTTTTTTTTTTTTTTTTTTTTGATATAACCCCCAAACCATAGGCAAAAATGGTGAACATAGACAAATAGTATTACAGAAAAATAAGCTTCTGAACAACAAAGAAAACAGAGTGAAGAGATAGTATATAGTAAGACAGAAAACATTTGCAAACTGTACATCTTATAAGGGGTTAATATTTAAAATATATAAAGAACCCATTCAACTCAATAGCAAGAAAACAAATGATTAAAAATGGATGAAGAGGGAGGCGCCTGTGGCTCAGTCGGTAGGGCGCCGGCCCCATATACCGAGGGTGGCGGGTTCAAACCTGGCCCCGGCCAAACTGCAACCAAAAAATAGCAGGGCGTTGTGGCAGGCGCCTGTAGTCCCAGCTACTCGGGAGGCTGAGGCAAGAGAATCGCTTAAGCCCAGGAGTTGGAGGTTGCTGTGAGCTGTGTGATGTCATGGCACTCTACCCAAGGGCGGTACAGTGAGACTCTGTCTCTACAAAAAAAAAAAAAATGGATGAAGAACCTAAATAGACATTTTCCTAAAGGAGACATATAAAATGCCAACAGGTATATGACAAAATGCTCAACATCACTATCAGCAAAATGCAAATTAAGACCACAATGGGATTTCACCTCACACCTGTTAGAAAGGCTATCATCAAAAAGATGAACGTGCAGAAAAAGAAACCCTGTCCAGGAGTGTCTAACCTGCAGCCCATGGGCCACATATTGATTTTGTGAGGACTTTTTTTGCTTATCTGTGGTGTCGAATATTACAAAAAGTATGCTTCGACCTTTTTCTTACTAATGAGCTTTTGTTAGTATTTGTGTATTTACAGTGTGCCCCAAAATAACTCTTTTTCTTCCAATGTGTGGCAGAAAAAAGGTTGGACACTCCTACAGCGTATACTATTAGGGGGAATGTAAATTAGTATAATCACAATGGAAAACGGTATGGAGTTTCCTCATTCCCAAAGGTTTTTCATTTCCAAAGGAAATGAAATCTGTATGTCAAAGAGATATCTACACTCATGTTCATGTTCATTGCAGCATTGCTCACTACAACCAAGATATGAAATCCAGCATCCATCAACAAATGAAAAAAGAAAATGTATTATACATGATGGGATGTTATTCAGCCTTAAAAAAGAAATTTTGACCTTTGCAACAACGTGGATGGAACTGAAGAACATTATGCTAAGTGAAATAAGCCAGGCAGAGAAAGACGGGTAATATGTGAGTTCACTTATGTGCGGTATCTATGAAAGTTGAATTCATAGAAGCAAATGGTGGTTACCAGAGTCTGCAAGGGATTGGGGTGGGTGAAGGTGAGGGTTGGGGAGGTGTCCAGAGGATCAAAATTTCAATTAGGGAGAAGAAATAAGTTAAAGAGATCTGTTGTACAACACAATTACTGTAGTTCGTAACAGTGAGATATTTAATTGAAAAAGGGCTGAATTTAATAGTTCTCATCACAAAAAAGTGAGGTAATTCTTATGTTAATTGGCTCTCTATAGCCATTCTACAATGTATTAATATTTCAAAACAAGTTGTATATCACATATATACAATTTTTATTTAATGTAAAATAATACTTTTTAAATGCCTCCCATGTAAAGATACCCACTATAAACCCTAAATTAAATAACACAAAAACACATGACTACAGAAATTATAACTAATAAGTCAAGAAAGGAAATAAGGTGAAATTAAAAAAAAATTCAAACAATTTAAAACAAAAAGAGAAAAAAGGGAACAAAGAAGAGATGGCACAGCAAAACAGTCAATTTAAACCAACCATATCAATAATTGCATTACATGTCAATGGTCTACCAGGAGTCCTCAAACTTTTTAAAAAAAACAGGAGGCCAGTTCACTGTCCCTCAGACTGTTGGAGGGCCAGACTATAGTTTTAAAAAAAAACTATGAACAAATTCCTATGCACACTGCACATATCTTATTTTGAAGTAAAAAAACCAAAACAGGAACAAATACAATCACACCACCTCATGTGGCCTGCGGGCTGTAGTTTGAGGACCCCTGGTTCAAACCTTTAGATCCAGATAGTAAATATTTCAAGCTTTCAGAGCATAAAGTCTATGCTGTAACTATAAAACTCTATAATTTTAAGCACAAAGACAATCTATAATGAAATGGGTGTGGCTGTATTTCAATAAAACATTAATTACAAAAACAGGCAGCTTACCAGGTCATAGTTTACTAATCCTGCAACTAAAAGGCAAAAAGTGTCAGATTATGTAAAACAAACCAAAACACCATCACTACAAGACCCAACTATATGCTGCCTACAAAAAACCCATGTTTCATGAATATAGATGCAAAAATTCTCAACAAAATCCTAGCCAATAGATTACAGCTTATCATCAAAAAAGTCATTCATCATGATCAAGTAGGCTTCATCCCAGGGATGCAAGGCTGGTTTAACATACACAAGTCCATAAACGTTATCCACCATATTAATAGAGGCAAATATAAAGATCACATGATCCTCTCAATAGATGCAGAAAAAGCATTTGATAAAATCCAGCATCCTTTTCTAATTAGAACACTGAAGAGTATAGGCATAGGTGGCACATTTCTAAAACTGATTGAAGCTATCTATGACAAACCCACAGCTAATATTTTACTGAATGGAGTAAAACTGAAAGCTTTTCCTCTTAGAACTGGAACCAGATAAGGTTGTCCTCTGTCACCTTTACTATTCAACATAGTGCCGGAAGTTCTAGCCAATACAATTAGGCAAGACAAGGAAATACAGGGAATCCAAATGGGAGCAGAGGAGGTCAAACTCTCCCTCTTTGCTGACGACATGATCTTATACTTAGAGCACCCCAAAGACTCAACCACAAGACTCCTAGAAGTCATCAAAAAATACAGTAATGTTTCAGGATATAAAATCAATGTCCACAAGTCAGTAGCCTTTGTATACACCAATAACAGTCAAGATGAGAAGCTAATTAAGGACACAACTCCCTTCACCATAGTTTCAAAGAAAATGAAATACCTAGGAATATACCTAACGAAGGAGGTGAAGGACCTCTATTAATAAAATTATGAAATCCTAAGAAAGGAAATATCAGAGGATATTAACAAATGGAAGAACATACCATGCTCATGGATAGGAAGAATCAACCTTGTTAAAATGTCTATACTTCCAAAGCAATCGACCTATTCAATGCCATTCCTATTAAAATACCAACATCGTACTTTCAAGATTTGGAGAAAATGATTCTGCATTTTTTATGGAACCGGAAAAAACCCCGTATAGCTAAGACAGTTCTTAGTAATAAAAATAAAGCTGGGGGCATCAGCATACCAGATTTTCGTCTGTACTACAAAGCCATAGTGGTCAAGACAGCATGGTACTGGCACAAAAACAGAGACATAGACACTTGGAATCAAATTGAAAACCAAGAAATGAAACTAACATTTTACAACCACCTAATCTTTGATAAACCAAACAAGAACATACCTTGGGGGAAAGACTCCCTATTTAATAAATGGTGTTGGGAGAACTGGATGTCTACATGTAAAAGACTGAAACTGGACCCACACCTTTCCCCACTCACAAAAATTGATTCAAGGTGGATAAAGGACTTAAATTTAAGGCATGAAACAATAAAAATCCTTAAAGAAAGCATAGGAAAAACACTGGAAGATATTGCCCTGGGGAAAGACTTCATGAAGAAGACTGCCATGGCAATTGCAACAAGAACAAAAATAAACAAATGGGACTTCATTAAACTGAAAAGCTTCTGTACAGCTAAGGAGACAATAACCAAAGCAAAGAGACAACCTACACAATGGGAAAGGATATTTGCATATTTTCAATCAGACAAAAGCTTGATAACTAGGATCTATAGAGAACTCAAATTAATCCACATGAAAAAAGCCAACAATCCCATATATCAATGGGCAAGAGACATGAATAGAACCTTCTCTAAAGATGACAGACGAATGGCTAACAAACACATGAAAAAATGTTCATCATCTCTATATATTAGAGAAATGCAAATCAAAACAACCCTGAGACATCATCTAACCCCAATGAGAATGGCCCACATCACAAAATCTCAAAACTGCAGATGCTGGCGTGGATGTGGAGAGAAGGGAACACTTTTACACTGCTGGTGGGACTGCAAACTAGTACAACCTTTCTGGAAGGAAGTATGGAGAAACCTCAAAGCACTCAAGCTGGACCTCCCATTTGATCCTGCAATCCCATTACTGGGCATCAACCCAGAAGGAAAAAAATCCTTTTATCATAAGGACACTTGTACTAGACTGTGTATTGCAGCTCAATTTACAATCGTCAAAATGTGGAAACAGCCTAAATGCCCACCAACCCAGGAATGGGTTAACAAGCTGTGGTATATGTATACCATGGAATACTATTCAACTATTTAAAAAAATGGAGACTTTACATCCTTCGTATTAACCTGGATGGACGTGGAAGACATTATTCTTAGTAAAGCATCACAAGAATGGAGAAGCATGAATCCTATGTACTCAATTTTGATATGAGGACAATTAATGACAATTAAGGTTATGGGGGGGGAGGAAAAGCAGAAAGAGGGACGGAGGGAAGGGGGTGGGGCCTTGGTGTGTTTCACACTTTATGGGGGCAAGACATGATTGCAAGAGGGACTTTACCTAACAATTGCAATCAGTGTAACCTGGCTTATTGTACTCTCAATGAATCCCCAACAATAAAAACAAACCAAAACAAAACAAAACCAAACCCATGTTAATATATCTGTAGATTAAAAGTAAAAGGATGGGAAAAGATACATTATGCTAATATGAACCAGAGAAAAGCTAGAATGTCTATGTTAACATTAGCTAAAGTATGTTCTAGAGCACAAGGGAGGGAGTTGTGGAGAGAGAGAGAGCAAAAACAGGAGTGAAAATAGAAAGATGACTGTTTTTGCCAAGGCAGTCATGTTGCCATCCTTTGCCATATTGCTGGAAACAAGAGAGACCTGTAAGAAAAAGACAGAAAAGGTCTTGCTGAGCCTCCTTCCACGTGCATGTGCTTTTAGCTCTTGTTACTACACTAGGAAGGTCAACAGGAGCCAGATAGAATGGAGGATCCTAGGCATTCTCTTTTTGAGAGATAAGAAAGAATATTTACTAAAAGTGTGAGTTCTGGTGTTAGACTGCCTGAATTTGAATCCCAGCTCCACCACTTTCAAGCTAAGGGATAGTGGGTGCATTTCTTAATCTTTTAATTTGGAAAATAGACACAAGACTATACTTTACAGGCTTCCCATGAGGATTACGTGCTCATGGTAGTATAGAGTGCTTGGCACATAGTGAGCACTCAAATGTGAACTATGATAAGGACATTAATTTTGCCACCACCATGGTATTTCTTTTATAGGCTCTTTGGAGAAAGTAAAGTAGGAAGTTTTGTATCCCATATGTGCAGTAGTCCTTAAGTTGGTACAGTGACACCCATCCTCAAGGAGTGGCCAATAAAATGTTGTTAATTGTAAGTACCATTTGAAATATCATAAATATTCCAGGGGTTGGCAAAATATGGCCCGTAGGTCAGCTCTGGTTCACCAGCTGTTTTTGAATGCTCTGCAGGCCAAAAAATTTTTTTTACATATTTAAGCAGTTAAAAATAAAATTAAAAAGACATTTTTTGACACATGAAAATTACATAAAATTCATATTTCAGTGTCCATAAATAAAGTTTTATTAGGACAAAGCCATGCTCATTCATTTACAAGTACATACCGTCTGCGGTTGTTTTCAGCTACAGCAGCAGAGCTGAGCAGTTGCAACAGAGACTGTGTAGTCCACAAAGCCTAAAATACTTGTTATCAGGTCTTTTACAGAAAAATCTTGCTAACAAATTTGATTGAACCCCTGCTTTAATTTCCCCTTTATTTCCAAATGCCCACGAACTCTACACAAACCGTAATCTGGAAGTGGCCAGCCCAGACAGGGTCAGGGTCCTAGTATCTTCTCGTCCATGTTCTGACTTTAGCAGAGCAGACCTTCTTTTGTTGGGAGTTTAACCTTTGGAGCTTGACAACTCTGATCTTCACATCAAGGGTCTGCCCTTCTGGAGGAGATGCGAGCCTCTTCATATACTGGAGCTTTAAGCAGGCCCTCAGCCTTTTCACTTAGCTTTCAGTTGGAGATTAGTCATGCTCAGCTTTTCATTATTTGTTTCTGAAGGATCAATCAAGTTTAGCAGTAGTCACTGATTTTGTTATCCTTTCAGTCTCTGTTTCTTCCATAATTCTCAAAACATCTGCTACATAGCACCAGCGAATGCGTTTCTTTTCACTGGTATACCATTCCATTTATCAGCAATGCAAGTTCTTACTCTTCGTCCATCTCATCCCACTGGCTATTTATGCTACTACCAGCCTGTGGTCCTCACTGCGGGTGGTGAGTGATCAAGTACCAAGACCCCATCTCAGTGGCTTCTTTGTGGGGCCCTATCTGGTTAGATTTAGCAACCATAAATGTAGGACTCATAGTTAAATTTCAATTTAAAATGAACAAATACATTTTTAGTACATTTCATGCAATATCAGAGAGATACTTTTGCTTAAAAAAGCAGAAAACGTAATTGTAAAGTCAAGAAACAATGTTTTCTCTTAACTCTGGCACTGAAGCTCTCACCTGGGCTGAATTAGTCACCTTACCCGGTCCCAGTTCCTAGACTTTAAAATGAGAGGGTTGGATCAGGTGTTCTGTAAAGGTCCTACCCTGTGTTGGCCCTCTATAATCCCATGATTGTGGATGCGGCCTCTTGGTAAGCAAGTTTGAGATACTGACAAAGCCAGATTGCTAGACAACAAGAATCAGATTTTGGAAGTAGTTTAACCACCACTTAAATGTAACAACGCAGTTAACTGCTTTACTCACTTACTAAGGTTGATCACAACACATTGCTTAGAGGGAACAGTAGTGAGACTGCAGATTAATTCTATCCTTATTTAAAATCCTCACAGTGAATGACTGTAAGATTAGATATCTTAAAATCATATGCAAGGTCTGAATGGTCCACTTAAAGGGCAAGACTTCTGTTTTCATCTTGGACTTTTTCTTTTTTGGGTTTGTAATATTTCAGTTATAAAAGTCATCAGCAGTACACGCATGGGCTGGCCCATAACAGACACTCTAAAGGTTATAAAGAAGCTCTATACATAAAGGCAGCAAGTTTCATTATAGAGGGAAGTTTTATTGTAGATTTATTGTGTCAGTAAGGGACCTTTTCTTGGGGGTGTGACTGTTACCCACCTGATCTACCAGGGGCCTGGTCTTAGTACATAGAAACTACTGACCCTGTGTCCCTGACCATATCTGCAGCCCATAAGGCCATAAGAGCAACAGGGTCATTCTGGTTCCCTGTAGGGAAGAACTATGATATTATAAATTTCTTGAAAAATCACATAATTTTCAGAATATTTCACATAGAAAAATCAAAGGAGGAAAGTCATACCATTAGCCACATTTTAAAGATGAAACAGAGGTTCTAAGAGATTGACACTTGCCTAAATTCATACAAATTGAGTTTTTAAAATTTGTTTTCTGTTTTTAGCCTCAAATATTATGTTCTCCGTTGTCTTGCCCAGAAGACAACACATTGCATTTATGCCTATGTGCGACCCACTTCTAGTTACTACATTTCCATTTTTCATGTTTTATTATAGAGAAAATGATTTTTCAGTACTGTATTCAGATGAAGCTAGCAAAGTCTGAGTGTTTCCGCAGAGAAGCAACCACTATATTGTTTTAGGTTGTTAATTTTTCTTTTAAATGTTAAGTATAAATGAACAAGAGGCAAAAATAACAATACACTTGCTTTAACATGTGATTGTGCTCAGCAATGATTATTTTATTTGACTTATTAGATGAAAGTTAAATAAATTATAACCAAATAGACATTCATCATTATTCACATGACCAGAATTTGTGCAGATTGGAAATTATGGCTCTTAATGATGTGACACACAAGGTCACAGAAGCTGACTAAAAACTAAAAAGCCCCATCACGTACTTTTCCTTCATATGGTTTGAAATCAGATAGTCATTGCCAAAATATCCTCTGGGCCATTGGAAAATGACACTTGACTTTTTTTTTTGAGACAGAGTCTCACTTTGCCACCCTGGGTAGAATGCCTTGGTGTCATAGCTCAGCAACCTCGGTCTCTTAGGCTCAAGTGATTCTCTTGCCTCAGGTTTCTGGGTAGCTGGGACTCCAGGAGTCTGCCACAGCTGGCTACTTTTAGAGACAGGAGTCTTGCTCTGGCTCAAGCTGGTTTCGAACTCCTAATCTCAGGCAATCTGCCCTCCTTGGCCTTCCAAAGTGCTGGGATAACAGATGTGAGCTATCACATCCAGCTGGAAAATGACACCTGACTCTTCGAGAACTGCGTCTCCTTGGACTTTTCACCTGGTAATTATAAAGGTGCCTAAGATTAAAACTCTTCTTTTAAAACTTTTGCCCCAGAACTTTTCACGTCATCGCACCTGTGCCTGATGATACACTGAAATCAGAACCAACTGCTTAGCTAATGAAAAAGGACATTTTACCAGTTGAAAGAAAATGCTTTGAAATAGGTTCTGGCCTAGCTTTAGGATGGACGGGTGTGGTTTTATTTACTTTCCAGTGGGAAGCTATCTACTTTAGATTAAAGAAGAATTAGAGAATTATCTGCTTTGATTCTGACATCAGAAGTGCAGATATTTGGAAAGTGCTTTAAAGCAATTTTGGTTGTAAGTAAAAGGTAAACTACATTATCTTGACTTAATTAGATTCTGCATTCCATGTTAGCAGTGAGCCCAAAACTTTTCAAAAAACCAAGTACTGTTTTCAGGAAAGCATAAGCAATACCTTAATTCTTTTCACTTTGTAAAGACTGTCAAGTAAATTATAAAATGTCCCCCTGTTATTAAACCTTGGTCAAACTCAGTTGTCCTCACAGGACTACACTACAGCCAAAGAACAACAACACAATAACAACAAAAACAAAAATCCTGGTATGAGCTTTACTAATGATGAGCGTATGATTCCTTACTCACAATGAAGGGAGCCAGAATCAAGACAGTTCAGCTATCAAGACTTGGGCTTCTAAAACATTTTTCTAAAAGGAATATGTGCTAATTCAATAAGTGATCTCTTTGGTTGTTACCATATATACAATTAATGTATATATTACTATGACTAATAAATGCTATTTTTACTATGAAATTATATTCATATCCAGGTCTCCTGTGTTCAGAACCAGTAACATATATTACTCTAAAACAGTGGTTCTGAACCTGTGGGTCATGACCCACAGGAACTATATTAAAACCTTTGCGGTAATTGTAATCAGTGTAACTGGCTTATTGTACCCTCAATGAATCCCCAACAATAAAAAAAAAAAAAAAACCTTTGCGGCATTAGGAAGGTTGAGAACTACTGCTCTAAAAGAACACTAGCATTCATTAGACATATTGATTTTGAATATGAAACTCTGTTAGAAAACACAATTCTGAAAAGAGCATTTTTTTTTTAATTGTTGGGGATTCATTGAGGGTACAAAGAACCAGGTTACACTAATTGCATTTGTCTGGCCCTCTTATAAATGAGTTCCTCACCCAAGAGGTGTGTGAAAAGAGTATTTAGTAAAAGCTGTGACGATATGACAACAATTCTAATGAAAAAGTGTATGTGTGGGGGAGGTTCCAATACCCATTATCTTGAGGACAGTGACAAACAAGTCACTGACAGCTGCCTGGGGATTTTGGGGGTGGGATGGGGGAAGCTTTAAATATTCAATCTGTATATACCCTAAGGTTTAAAATGCTTTTATTATATATATTGTGTAAAACCAGGATTCAGGGCCACTGAGAATAGATTTGGGCCACGATAAAAAGTTTCAGAACACACAAATTAGGGCAAATTGCTAAAAAAAAAATCTTTATGTAAGATGTTCCCTTGTTCCCCTTCTTGGCTGCAAGGCCCCAGTGACTTTTCCCAGTTTCCTCTCTACTCTCAGTGGCCCTGCCAGGACCTCAGTGCTGGGCTGAAGGACATCTAAAGAAGTTAGTTGGTGAAAAAGGTGTGTATTTTAGAGTATTTAGAAGCTACTTAAACTGGATTCTCTCTTGGCGTTCAAGGGGAGCAGGTCATATTCTTTAAAACTATGGTCGGGCAAGAATAGCTCCCTAACTGCTTTGTGGGGGACAATGCTATCACCCTTCCCCTCTAGCAAAAAAACACAAGCCATATCAAATGCCACTTCTTCGTCTAGGGAAAGGCAAAACAAAACAGGTTCTGGTGAGTAAGCCCTTCCCAGTATCAAGCTCAGTTCATATTCTCGATCAGGAGTCAGCAAAGATTTTCTGCAAAGGGTCAGATAGCAGTTTTAGGGACTGTGGACACACAGACTCTGTGGCAGCAACTGCACTGCCATCATAGAGGGGAAGTAGTCACAGACTGACACATACAGATGAGTATGGCTCCGCTCCAGTAAAACTTCATTTTAATAACCACAAATGGTGCCTCTCTTCTGAACACTGCAAAGTGCAGCTAGACTAATACCCACTTACACAGTATTTAGTACGCGGCTAGAGGGCCCACAGCTGTGGTAGAAGAAGCCAGAGTGACCTGAGGAGTCAGTGTTTATGATCCACAGTTATAAATCCCTTGGTCAGAAACCAGTAGGAACCTGTTTCATTTAAAAAGAACTGAGCATGTAGCTGTTTCTGGCTTTTGCTAAACTCAGAGCTGCAATCAGGAGCTGAGGAATAAAGCAATAAATAATGGGTAAGGGGTACCTTAGGATCTCTGAAGGGTCAATACATCTTTCCAAGGCTTCAAATGTAAGTCAGCACTGAGGAATTCACTACTCAAACGACAAGACTTATTAACTCAAAGGTTAATTTGTTCAGCACGTGGCTAAAAAAACCAAACAACAAAACCAAATAGATAATGGCAATAGAATTTCCTACAGGTGGAGGAAATCTTGCCGGTCATCTTAGCCAGCTCTTTCATGTAACCGATGGAGAGAGAGGTATCTTTCCCAGCTTGTTTGTGGAGGAATCACCAAACAGCCATTTTAACTTCCAGTCTGGTGCTATTTCACTAAGAACCTGATTTTAAAGGGGACTCACAAGCCATATAAACGCTTTTATCAAGAGATTATCTTCTAAGTAACCAGCTACCCTTAAAGACAAGTTTTCTGCTGGGATAGAAATGGCCCCAGAAAACATCTGAAATTTACTGAGGGGAACAAAATGCAATACGTCACTGATTTAATGTTGTTGACAAAAACTGCACAGGATAGAGCATTAAATGGCCATCTTCCCATGAATATAAATGCTGATCTCTCATGTTGTACGATAACATGGCAAGAACAGATTGGGAAGTTCTTAAATCAAAGTTTGTGTTGATCTGTTTCCCTCCTAACAAATCAAAGGCAAATGTTATCCTCATATCTTTGGTGTCTGTGACATAGAGGATTCCTTGGGCGATGAAGGCGTTGCCGGCCTTGGATTTGGGGTACGTGGTATTGATGTGTTGCACCACGGAAAATGTCTTTTCCTCCAGTTGTGCTACAAGAATACTCGAGCCGTCCACACTTGAAGCATAGATAATCCAAAGGCCCTTTTCATCTACAGCTAGATTGAAGTAAGTCTTGGAATTTGCAAAAAGGTATTTTCGATCAAAATACAAGGCGTTTTCAAGCTTCAGAGTTTGGGAAGTTTCTTTGTCAAATTCAAATCTGAAATGTATATATAAAAAAAGACACGAGTCACCATTTTTGTAGATGAAGATGATTTGTTAGGCTCCTCTTAAACTGAGTTAATAGGTCTGAGGGGAGGCCTGGGATTCTGCATGTCTGACAAGCCCCAGGTAAGGCTTGTTCTGGTGGTCCTTCAACAGTCTGTGAACGGCAAGGGTGTAAGGGCAATGACTAGCTTCTGTAGCAGAAGAAACAGAGGCAGCGGCATGGTTTAAAGAGAACATTCCCCGGAGTCAGGATGAATTCACGTCTGAGTGACCACTTACTACTAGCCGTGTGACCCCAAGAAAATCATCTCACTAATGCTCAGCTGGTTGGTGACTTCCCGAAATGCCCTCTCAAAGACACTTAGGGCTGCAAGGGGCTATAAAAAGTCCAATCCTTTCATTTTAAAATGAAAAACAAACAAACAAACAAACAAAAAAACAAATGAAACAAAACCAAAAGAAGTAACTAGCCCCTAGATATAAGTAAGTAGCACAGCCAGAATATAAACTTAGATTTTCTAACTCTAAGTTCAAAAGGTATTCCTTTATTCCATACTGAATTTGAAGAAAAAAATTTCATAGCCTTCTAATTTAAGAAGGAAGTCACCAGTTGAGAAAGGATGTAGTAAAGTCATGGCTGGAAAGAACATATTACCGTCAGGTAAGTAGGTGGATAAATTAAACTATGGCATGAAATTCCATTCCCCTTAGCTCCTGGAGGCTGTCTGATTTGGCAGACTCCAAATCCAGATTCTCTATTAAAAAAAGTAAATTATGATTCAAAAGGTAACTAACCCCAGAATGAAAATCCCAGGACCTTCAGCTAAAAGAAAAACACCAGAGGGTGCCATTGAGCAGCAGAAGAAACATCAAGTGTGTGACTCTGTGGCTATGCATTGGAGCATAACAAACCTGAAGTTGATTAAGAAACCTTGAAGTAACTTTGCAAAGAAACTGGAGGGGAGTGAGGGATTGGAAAGGTCCCTGCCCGTTTCAGCTCACAGGAATTTTCCTTCCTCTGAATACCTGGAATTCAGTACTGTCATTTGGCCATCTAGTCCCAGCACCTAGCAGCTGCATTCTGTGGTGAGGCTTGTCCCTCCCAGTAAGAACAGGATCTAACTCGTGTCTGCCTCCCACTTAGCTCCCAGCCCATAACCTCTGCCTCACAAACTTAGCTGCCTTAGAAGAAACACTTTCTTAAAGAGGCCAGTCCTCATTCTTGGGGCCTTTTCACCTCAAAACTCCTCTGCTACCCCCACCTCTATCTGATAATAGCTCTGTATAACATGGCAACAAGGATCCCTCAACTAATTGAGAAGCATCACAGGAAGGAGCTTGTGGGGGAGTGAGAGCAGCTGTCCGTTCCTACCAGCATAAGACTCTGCCCAAATGGGGTGGCCATGGAGGGGAAGCGATGACAGAGGAATGAGGGGCAAAGGAGGGGTGGCTTCCTGCCACAGCCAACACTTGAGTCTAATGTGGCTCAATCTAATTGCAGGTTATATTAGGAAAACTGTCCCCATCCTAACCTGAGCACACAAATGCCAAAACAACTGTTAAAGCTGGACCTTGCTAAGGGCAGGAGGAGGATGAAGTCAGGAGAGAAGGGATGTAGCCTCTCTCAAGGTCACTGTTTCTTGTTTTGAATGACTGGGACTGTGGTACTCATAATACTGGGATTGTTGTTTCTATACTCCGAGGCTTAGTCTATCTTTGTAGTTGAGGACATGGAGACCACAGGAGGTGGTGTCTCTCATCCAAGGTGGTGTCTCATAGAGTAGGCAGAAGAGTTGGAACCAGAAAACAGGCATCTTGGCTTTCAGTCTCTTGATTTGCCCAGGATGACCTGCTTCTGCCTCTAGAGCCCAGAACTTGATTTCTGCTCGAACCATAAAGACACAACTTCAGTAATTCTTGTAGGGAGGCAGGAAGGCTCAGCTGCTGCCCTGGGCACAGTCTGCCCTAGTGACCACTCCCTTGCCCTGGGGAAAGCAGAGGGAGGCCTACATCAGGATGGCCGGTTAAGCTGAAGGCCATGATGCCTGACTTTGGGTTGGACTCTCTAGTCTTCAGTGATCTCAGTTGTGACATAAAATTCCTCACACCTAAAGTTTTCCAAAATAAAACTGGTATCAGAGAGCGACACCTTTGGCCAAAAGGAGCCCTGGGTTCTGCCTGCTTCCTTCCTCAAAGGATGAGAAAACTACTGCCCCTTACTACTCTATGGCTACCTCTGCCTGGCCCTGACCTTCTTCACAGCATCCAGATAAGCAGTAAATGTATAGCCCAGGGACTGCCGGGACACTCGGATCACTCCCTGTATGCTGTGATTCATTTGGCCAACAAATCATGATTGCCCTCTGACTGTGTGCTGGCCCTAGGGACATAAAGATGGTGAAAACACAGTCCCTGCCCCTAAGGAGCTCAGGAAAGCCCTGCACAGCTGGTGTGCGGTGGTGGAGGGGCTCACCTCACTATGGTGTTGGAACCGCCTTTGTGGTAGTAGAGACAGTTGTTGTAAACAGCATGCCCACAGCCGTGGAAATAATACGGGAGGTGGATGAACGTGTAACTGCCATTCACAAGGGAGGGCCCGTCTCTGAATTCCTTCACCATGATACCTGTCGGGGGAAGCCAGAGAGAAGCTGTCACCTGCTGTCCAGCCATCACAGCCTGGGAGTGAGTCTTCAGGAGGACTTGAAAACACGGAAGTCACCAGTGAGATGTTCCCAAGGTCCTCTATCCAGTATGAAGAGTTCAAAGTGCAATTCTCCCCATGAATTCCTGGAGTGTCTTTCAAACCTAGTAGCCGCAGAATTGTCTTTGCTTCTCCTGAGAGAACTATGGACCTCCCTCTCCCCAGCCCACTCTCCCAGAGCTGTGCAGGCCGATACCAGGACTAACAGCAGGACCTTTGCACTTTCCCAGTCACCCTCAGACCCTCCCTGGCTCTTCCTGCACTTCACAGCAGCCCCTGCTAATGAACAGTACCACTCTTCCCTTTCGAGTCACAGAATCCTTCTTAGCTGGTGATCTGACCAGTTAGCACTGATGAAATAAAGCTCTTTCTTCTTAGCTGTTTCTCCAACCAGTGTGTATGACTAGACCCCTTCGGGAATGAGGCCATTCTTACCCCACTGGCAGTTCCTGACCACATTCCTTTGGGACAGTGCGACTGGGGTCTCATGCTTTGATACTGTGTAACTGCAAGGTGACACCTCACCTTCCCGGGGCTCTCTGTCTAACAGGTATCTAAGAAAGATGGCCAGAGGTGGCACCCTCCCAGGAGGGGGCGCCCTTAGAGAAAGATGGCTGGTGCACAAGGTATTTGCCACTGACGTTTCTTCTACATCTTAGTTCGAGGTTTATAAGGCCTGTAGTTGTAATGCTATTTGTTTCCTTCTGGATATTTTGCCTAAAATCAGATAGGCTATACTTAAGAGTGTCCTAGTCATGTCCTTGTGACCTGAATGGCAGAACTTGCCACCATGAGGAATGTATTCTGCCCATTCATTTGTGCTAAAATAAAGAGCGGTTTATTAAACCAAGGAGCAGGAACTTCAGACACACAGAAACAGAGTAAGCCTGGAAGTAGGCAACGGATGAAAAATACAATTACCACACAGAGATGGATTGTCTGCCAAGGAAAGTACCTGAAAAGTGTTCAGTCACCCAGATGCGCTCATCACTCTTGTTAGCAGACTCTCTTATCCAGGTCCCAAATGTCTCCGTAAGTTTCAATACTTGTGTTGGTTTTCCAATGGAAGTGATCATGGATTCTGCCCCAGGAAGAGAAAGAAAAGTTACTCACCCGCCAGTTATGACTTTAAGGGATCCAGCTTCTGAATTTCAAAACAGGATGTTTTGTTTCTGTACCTGCTTGAGGGGAACGGTGCTCACTGATTTTCTCATCAGCTTTTCCAACCAAGGTGTCATCATTTGGTATGGCACATGTCTCTCCTAAAATAGCAGCAACAGTCAGAGCGAGACAGCCGGTGCAGTGTGATCTGTGCTGCTTTTCCCACCGCATTCCAGATTTCAGTCCCAGAAGCATCCCTTGCAACAGGCCTGCCAAATTTCTTGGTTGCTCGCTTTTAAGTACCCAGGCATTTCCAAATTCACTGTCCCTCCACCTCTACTTGGTGAGTTCCCAACAAACTTTCCATGACCACAGTTGCTAAGATAATACAATTCCAAAAGGGTGTCAGAGAAAGGGAGAAAGTGACCTATAGCACCCATTCAAGCCCTCAGCAATTGGGGGTGAGGGGGGTGAGGGTGGAGAAAGGAAGCTTGTCGACAGCTCCCTAGCATCTCTGGCAGGTGATATCACCAGCATGCTCATATTGTTCTGGAAGGATTTTCACTCTCAGGGTGGCTGGTGGGGTGCTATGAGGAAGCAGCCTCAAAGGTGGGGTAGTCTACTTTACCCAGCTTCTCCTGGGAGAAGATAAGGAGAGGAATCACAGCACCTCAGAGGAAGAAGGAACCTAGAGTCAGCTGGGCCCAGAGATGCTGGAGTCCCCTCCAGACCATTCCCCACTGTCTATGCTAAAGGTCTGCAGGGCACAGGCCCTTGGCAGGTACCTGATTCATGGTTGGTTTGAGGATACACCTGAGCTGTAATTCATTCTCCTTGGCTTGTCAGTGTTACCCTTAATGAATGGGTTTCATTCAGACTTGGTGAAGAGGTACCTGGGGTAGTAGAAGCCAGGCAGGACAGAGGGTGGGCTGGACTGCAGAGAGGGCAAGTTGGGCTTTTTTGGCTTTCTGAGAAAGGCCATGCCCCCCACCTAGACAAATTCTGAGGGGTTCAAATCACCTTGTGGTTATCAGAAAGGTTGGACTCTCTACTGTCAGTAGGGAAGCTCACAGAATAATCCGAAGGGTTTCTTTATCAGTAAGATAAGAAGGGCATTACATGATCTCCAAGCTTCTTCCTAGCTGGGTGGGCCCTTGTTTCTCTGAAGCCTTCGACTACTAGGAGAGAGCAAGCTCTCGGGGGTCCGTTACAGCTCCCCCACATGCAGTCCTGCTGCCTCTGGGTTTTATTTGGAGCTTCCACTCAGGAAATTAAAGGGTGTTAAGGAAATGGAATTGGAGCAGGAGAGAGGGTCAAGTTCAAATGCAAATGCCTGGCAACCCAGGACTCATTTCTAGGAGGCAGAGTGTAGTTAATGGGCTGTCATTTAAAGCAGTTTTCACAATTCCAGGCCCAACCCCTGCCCACCTAGCCTCTTAACAGGTAGGCCTGGCAGAGGAGACTGCTTCTCCAGGCACAGACTGTCACCGGCTGCTAATTTCTTTGGCAAATTAGAATTCTGCAAAAGCTCAGGTCAGACCCCTTCTCTTGGAGGAAGGCCCTGCTCAACTCATTCTCCCTGCGAAGCTGCACAGAGGGCTGGTGCTAATGGATGGGGCGGTGCTGCCCACGCTCTGCTGGAGTGATAATCAGGGGGGAGGATAGGGACATCTTTGAAAGCACAGATTCACCCACTCTGACAGCTGAGTGCATGCCCCCCAAAATTCTTCCAGGAAGAATAGCACACCAGACAGAACCGAAGACTGTTCAGGAAAGTGGCAGTAACAGCCACAAGTCTGAGAGAAATTCCAGTTAGGATCCTCCTCTCTGTTTGCCACAGAGATGATGGCCTTGAGTGCGGCTCCTCGTAGTTTAAGTGAGGGGATAGGTCTGAGGCTGCCTCTGAGGGGAAGTTCTAGTGTCACACTACAAATATTTTCCATTAATATGATCCTTGATTTCTAATTAGCTTTCAATCCGGTGGCCACTCCTGCAACAAACTAGCTAAAGAACAAGGCCTATTGGCCCACCAGATATCAGTTAATCCTGGCGCTCGGCCAGCTTGGATCAGGTCACAAAGTGCAGATCTCCATCTCTGATAGGACGATGCCCTGGCCTAAGAGCTGGGGCTTTACAGTCAGGCACACCTGCATTCAGATACTTGCTCTGCCACTTAACTAATTGGGTGAACTTGGGCAAGCTGTTTACCTCCTTACGGGGTCAGTTTTGTATCTGTTAAATTGGAGACAGTGACTCCAATATCATGGGATTGTTCTGAGAATTAACTGAGCTGAGCGGGAAGCACCCCACCTGGCACTGCACAGTTAGTGGTGGCAGCAGGAGCCCTGTGGTTACTCCCTGTGAGGAGCTAACCAACATGAACTTCTCCAGCACCAGATGAGGCCCTCACTCTCCAAAGAGTGTGTCACTATGAAAAGTTACCAGCTGAGCTTTCAGAACTGCTTAGGGTAGAGGGACGGTGGATAGGCCAGGTGGAAGAGCAGATGTGATAAATAAAGGGTAGAGGAGAGGGCCAGCCCCGGGCAGACTGCTCAGACCTCCCACGAGCATGGTGCACAATGTGGACCCTCATTTTGAACTAAATCTCCTCCTTGTGTTTTAAAAAGATCTGGTCGCCAAGCCTGGGGTGCAGACCAAGAGTTTGCGATTGTTAGTGGAAGAGGTGGGTTCCCCGGCAGGGGTTGGTGACCTGAGCACTGGCCGTTGAACATGTTTGGCTGCCGAGGGCCTTTGGCTCTTCTGCTTCCGGGGGGTCCTGGAGGACCGGGGGGCCCTGGAGGCCCAGGTGGGCCGGGTAGGCCTTGATCTCCTTTGGCACCTGGAGAGGGAGAGCAGAGAAAGGGGAGAGAGGGAAGGAGAAAGGGGAGGGAAGGGGAAGGAGAGAAATTGATTAAAGAGCTATAAACGGAGATTGGGTTTCTGAGAGGGAAAGTGGGTCAGCAACTCCAGGAGTGTCACTGGGCTGTCCCCGGGGGTAACTTACTGTAGCACTGTCTATGCTGAGTTGGGGAAGAACTCAGAAGGTGCCAAGTACCAGCTACGTGCCAGGGACTGTGCCAACAGGTTCATAGTCTTCCTGTCGTTCTTCCCAACTGAGTAGTAGTGTCCCCTTCAGAAAACCGAGTCTTAGGGAAGTCAAGCAGTTTCCCCAAAGTTACAACCCAAAGAGAGCTGGAACACCATTTCTGGCGTGCTTCACTCCAACGCTCATCCTGTGTCCACTGGCCAGTGTCAGTGGACCTCAACCCCAATTGCTTATTGGAGTCATCTAAAAAGGCCCAGGCTCCGGCCAGGTGCGGTGGCTCATGCCTGTAATCCCAGCACTCTGGGAGGCTGAGGCGGGTGGATTGTCTGAGCTCACAGGTTCAAGACCAGCCTGAGCCAGAGCGAGACCTCATCTCTAAAAATAGCCAGGTGTTGTGGCAGATGCCTGTAGTCCCAGCTACTTGGGAGGCTGAGATAAGAGAGTCACTTGAGCCCAAGAGTTTGAGGTTGCTGTGAGCTATGATGCCACAGCCTCTACCAAAGGTGACAAAATGAGACTCTGTCTTTAAAAAAAAAATAAAATAGAAAGGTCCAGGCCCCATCTTGGAGCAATTAACTCAGAATGCGGCTGGGGAGGTGGGCCACCTGTACCTCCCCCAAATCTCCTAGTATGCAGATAGCCTAAAAAGCCCTGCTCTGGGTGGTAGAAGAAATCAGGAGCACCTTTATGTTCTGGTTCTATTCAGCTTTGTGACCTTGGGTAGAGACCATAACCCTTCTGGGCCTGTTTCTTCATCTCAAAATTGAGCCTCCGGCGGTGCCTATAGCTCAGTGGGCATGGCGCCAGCCACATACACCCAGGCTGGTGGGTAGGAATCCAGCCCAGGGGCAGCTGAACAACAATGACAACTGCAACAAAAAATAGCCAGGTGTTGTGGCGGGCGCCTGTAGTCCCAGCTACTTGGGAGGCAGAGGCAAGAGAATCACTTAAGCCCAAGAGTTGAGGTTGCTGTGAGCTGTGACGCCACGGCACTCTACCCAAGGCGACATAGTTGGACACTGTCTCAAAAAAAAAAAAGGGCGTCGCTGGAGTGGTGGTGCAGCTGTTTCCTCCGGAAGATGGTGGCCGAGTAACAGCTTTCCTGCAACTGGGCACCGTGAGTCTGGGGAGATAAGACTCCAGGCATCTCTGGCTGGTGGGATCTGCCTATAATCATCCCTTTGAGGATACAGGGAGTCAGCAAGAGACTTCTGGACCCCAAGAGGAGGACAAAAACAGTGGAAAACTGGCAAGAGGTTGCGTGTGTTTGATTGGTCTAATCCCGCGGGGAGCTGTAAGTACAGCAGCAGTGAGACTGCAAACCGGAAAGGCCTTGCCTGTGAACTGTCTTGGTATTTTTGGACTTGGCACTCAGTTGAACTACCTTGGGGAGAGCTTGAGCAGGAGTGTAGAGAACTTTGGGTGTTGTCTAGGGCCCCAGACTGAGCCACTGAGCTGGATGGAGCTAATAGTGTTCGGCTCTGGGCCGCAGGGAGCCATTGTGAGAGAACTGCCCCGGCAAGCTCCATCCTCAGGGTCGCAGAGCAAGGATGGGGCAGGAGACTGAGCAGCCTAAAGGCAATGACTGAGCCACCTTACAGCCTTAACCCTGAGGGGCAGAGTGAGACCTGTTTTGGCACACTGAGTAAGTTGATAGCCACTTTAGCAGTGATCCCAGAGACAAGCACTTTCCTGGGAAAGCTTCTGCTTAGCCACATTTAGAAGTTTAAAGTGCCTTTTAAGAGGGCTGAAGAGAGATTTAGGGTCTCCACCCTGTGGGGTTTGAGAAATCAGCAGAGGCCTCCAGTTGTATCAGCATTGTGATTAACATCTCATACCCCAAAAGACCACCTGTTGCCCAGACAATATTCAACAAGATATATATAATGCTTTATTTTTGTTGTTGTTGTTATTGTTAGTTTGTTTGTTTTTTGTTTATTTTGTCGTTGTTGTTTTGTTTTTTAATTTCAACCTTTTCCGTACAGATTTTTTCTTTTCTTTTTCTTTCTTTTCTTTCTCCATTTTTCTAGTTTAACTACAATTTCCCATTGCTACCTTTTTCAACAATTAGAACTTCATTTTTGCTAGTGTTTCTACCCCTATTATTTGGTTTTTCACCCAATTTTATCCCATAAAGTTTTCTGTTTGCTTGTTTTGGTTTGATTTATAGCATTTTTGTCTTTCCTCTCTACTTGGTGGAAGGTGGGGTACTGTGTCTGATCAGGTTAGCAAAGAGCTGCTGACCTCAAGGGAACCACCCAACCAGGCACCCCCAGAGGTTGGGGTTTTTTTAAGATTGTGTCAAAGTACCCTACTGTACACCTATATTGCTCTGTCTTCCTCTTTCTGTGCCTCTCTTCTTTTTGTCAATATTCCCTTTTACCCACCCCCTCTCCTTTTTCTATTTTATTTTCTTTCTTTCTTTTTCTTTCTTTTATCCCTTCTTGCTCTTCAACCTTCTCATCCTTCTGGTCCTGTACCAAAAGGACTCATCGAAACCTTAGTCCACAGGCATGGGAACTTAAAGAGCAAGAGGAAGTGAAAGGAAAATTAGGGCAAGGAAACAGATAAAAGAAATCACTCATGAGGAAGAATCAGCAGAAAACTCCTGGCAACATGAAGAACCAGTCCAGAGCAACCCCTCCAAGGGACTATGAGGTAGCTACTGCAGAGGATTCCACCTATAAAGAAATGTTAGGAATGAAGGAAAGGGAATTTAGAATACACATGATGAAAACAATGAAGGAGGGCAGCACCTGTGGCTCAGTGAGTAGGGCGCAGGCCCCATATACCGAGGGTGGTGGGTTCAAACCCAGCCCCGGCCGAACTGCAACAAAAAAATAGCCAGGCGTTGTGGTGGGCGCCTGTAGTCCCAGCTGCTCGGGAGGCTGAGGCAAGAGAATCACATAAGCCCAAGAGCTGGAGGTTGCTGTGAGCCGTGTGACGCCACGGCACTCTACCGAGGGCAGTAAAGTGAGACTCTGTCTCTACAAAAAAAAAAAAAAAGAAAGAAAACAATGAAGGAAATGATGGAAACAATGAAGGAAACTGCTAATAAAGTGGAAAATAACCAAAAGGAAATCAAAAAACAGAATCAAATAAGAGATGAACGATATGAAGAATATAGAAAGATATAGAGGAGCTGGAGGAACTGAAGCAGTCAATTAGGGAACTTAAAGATGCAAAGGAAAGTATCAGCAACAGGTTAGACCATGCAGAAGAAAGAATTTCAGAGGTAGAGGACAAAGTTCTTGAGATAACTCAGATGATTAAAGAGGCAGAAAGAAGAGAGAGAAAGCAGAACGTTCATTGTCAGAATTATGGGACTTTATGAAGCGTTCCAACATATGAGTTATAGGAATCCCAAAAGGGGAAGAAGGATTCCCCAGAGGAAAGGAAGCCATACTAGAGAATATTATAAAAGAAAATTTCCCAAATATCACCAAAGATTCTGACACACTGCTTTCAGAGGGATATCAGACCCCAGGTCACCCTCAACTCTAACTGAGCTTCTCCAAGACACATTGTGATGAACCTGTCCAACGTCAAGACAAAAGAAAGGATTCTGCAAGCTGCCAGGAGTAAACGCTAGTTGACCTACAGGGGCAAATCCATCAGAGTGACTGCAGACTTCTCTAATGAAACTTTCCAAGCAAGAAGACAGTGGTCATCTACCTTTAATCTACTTAAACAGAACAATTTCCAGCCCAGAATTCTATACCCTGCTAAGCTAAGCTTTACAATTGACGGAGAAATCAAATAATTTACGGATATACAAATATTGAGGAAATTCGCCACAAGACCAGCTCTACAGGAAATACTTCAACCTCTTCTACACACTGACCATCACAATGGATCAGCAGCAAAGTAAGAACATCAGAAATTAAAGGACAGAATCTAACTTCCAAACTGATGCAAAAGATAAAACTAAGCAATGGACTCTCACAAAATAAGATGAATAGAATACTACCATACTTATCAATTATCTCAATAAATGTTAATGGCTTGAATTCCCCACTGAAGAGACATAGATTGGCTGACTAGATTAAAAAACAAAAGCCATCCATTTGCTGTCTGCAGGAAACACACCTGGCTTCAAAAGACAAATTAAAGCTCCGAGTCAAGGGTTGGAAGACAATTTTTCAGGCAAATGGAATTCAGAAGATAAGAGGAGTTGTGATCTTATTTTCAGATACATGTGGATTTAAAGCAACTAAAGTCAAAAAAGACAAAGATGGTCACTTTATATTGGTCAAGGGAAAAATACAACAAGAAGATGTTTCAATTCTAAATATTTATGTACCCAATTTAAATGCTCCCAGATTCTTGAAACAGACCCTATCAGTCTGAGGAATATGATATCTGATAATACCATCATAACAGGGGACTTTAACACTCCTCTTACAGAGCTGGAAAGATCCTCTAAACAGAAATTAAACAAAGATATAAGAGATTTAAATGAGACCCTAGAACAACTGTGCTTGATAGATGCATATAGAACACTCCATCCCAAAGATGAAGAATACACATTCTTCTCAACACCCCATGGAACATTCTCCAAAATTGATCATATCCTGGGACACAAAACAAATATCAGCAGAATCATAAGAATTGAAATTTTACCTTGTATCTTCTCAGACCATAACGCACTAAAAGTGGAACTCAACTCTAACAAAAACGTTCAACCCCACACAAAGGCATGGAAATTAACCTTCTGTTGAATGGGTGCAGAAAGAAATAAAACAGGAAATCATTAACTTCCTTGAGCATAACAACAATGAAGACACAAGCTACCAAAACCTGTGGGATACTGCAAAAGCAGTTTTGAGAGGAAAATTTATTGCTTTAGATGCCTACATTCGAAAAACAGAATGAGAGCACATCAACAATCTCACAAGAGATCTTATGGAATTGGAAAAAGAAGAACAATCTAAGCCTAATGTCAGTAGAAGAAAAGAAAAATCCAAAATCAAATCAGAGATCAATGAAATTGAAAACAAAAGAATCATTCAGAAAATTAATGAAACAAGGAGTTGGTTTTTTGAAAAAATACATAAAATAGATAAACCATTGGCCAGACTAACAAGAAATAGAAAAGTAAAATCTCTAGTAACCTCAATCAGAAATGATAAAGGGGAAATAACTGATCCCGCAGAGATACAAGAGATCATCTCTGAATACTACCAGAAACTCTATGCCCAGAAATTTCACAATGTGAAGGAAATGGATCAATATTTGGAATCACACCCTCTCCCTAAACTTAGCCAGGAAGAAACAGAATTCCTGAACAGACCAATTTCAAGCACTGAGATTAAAGAAACAATAAAAAAGCTTCCAACAAAAAAAATGCCCTGGTCCAGATGGCTTCACACCAGAATTCTATCAAACTTTCAAGGAAGAGCTTATTCCTGTACTGCAGAAATTATTTCAAAAAATTGAGGAGGAAGGAATCTTCCCCAACACATTCTATGAAGCAAACATCACCCTGATACCAAAACCAGGAAAAGACCCGACCAAAAAGGAGAATTTCAGACCAATCTCACTCATGAATATAGATGCAAAAATTCTCAACAAAATCCTAGCCAACAGATTACAGCTTAACATCAAAAAAGTCATACATCATAATCAAGTAGGTTTCATCCCAGGGATGCAAGGCTGGTTTAACATATGTAAGTCCATAAACGTTATCCACCATATTAACAGAGGCAAAAATAATGATCGTATGATCCTCTCAATAGATGCAGACAAAGCATTTGATAAAATCCAGCATCCTTTTCTAATTAGAACACTGAAGAGTATAGGCATAGGTGGCACATTTCTAAAACTGATTGAAGCTATCTATGACAAACTCACAGCTAATATTTTACTGAATGGAGTAAAACTGAAAGCTTTTCTCTTAGAACTGGAACCAGACAAGGTTGTCCTCTGTCACCTTTACTATTCAACATAGTGCTGGAAGTTCTAGCCAGTACAATTAGGCAAGACAAGGAAATACAGGGAATCCAAATGGGAGCAGAGTCTCCCTCTTTGCTGACGACATGATCTTATACTTAGAGAATCCCAAAGACTCAACCACAAGACTCCTAGAAGTCATCAAAAAATACAGTAATGTTTCAGGATATAAAATCAATGTCCACAAGTCAGTAGCCTTTGTATACGCCAATAACAGTGAAGATGAGAAGTTAATTAAGGACACAACTCCCTTCACCATAGTTTCAAAGAAAATGAAATACCTAGGAATATACCTAACGAAGGAGGTGAAGGACCTCTATAAAGAAAATTATGAAATCCTCAGAAAGGAAATAGCAGAGGATATTAACAAATGGAAGAACATACCATGCTCATGGATGGGAAGAATCAACATTGTTAAGATGTCTATACTTTCCAAAGCAATCTACCTATTCAATGCCATTGCTATTAAAATACCAACATCGTACTTTCTGTATTTGGAAAAAATGATTCTGCGTTTTGTATGGAACCGGAAAAAACCCCGTATAGCTAAGGCAGTTCTTAGTAATAAAAATAAAGCTGGGGGCATCAGCATACCAGATTTTAGTCTGTACTACAAAGCCCCCTAGTGGTCAAGACAGCATGGTACTGGCACAAAAATAGAGACATAGACACTTGGAATTGAGTAGAAAACCAGGAAATGAAACTAACATCTTACAACCACCTAATCTTTGATAAACCAAACAAGAACATAGCTTGGGGGAAAGACTCCCTATTCAATAAATGGTGTTGGGAGAACTGGATATCCACATGTAAAATACTGAAACTGGACCCACACCTTTCTCCACTCACAAAAATTGATTCAAGATGGATAAAGGACTTAAATTTAAGGCATGAAACAATAAAAATCCTCCAAGAAAGCATAGGAAAAACACTGGAAGATATTGGCCTGGGGAAAGACTTCATGAAGAAGACTGCCATGGCAATTCCAACAACAACGAAAATGAACAAATGGGACTTCATTAAACTGAAAAGCTTCTGTACAGCTAAGGAGACAATAACCAAAGCAAAGAGACAACCTACACAATGGGAAAGGATATTTGCATATTTTGAATCAGACAAAAGCTTGATAACTAGGATCTATAGAGAACTCAAATTAATCCACATGAAAAAAGCCAACAGGGTGGCGCCTGTGGCTCAAGGGGTAGGGCGCCGGTCCCATATGCCGGAGGTGGTGGGTTCAAACCCAGCCCTGGCCAAAAACCAAAAAAAAAAAAAGAAAAAAGCCAACAATCCCATATATCAATGGGCAAGAGACATGAATAGAAACTTCTCTAAAGAAGACAGATGAATGGCTAACAAACATATGAAAACATGCTCATCATCCCTATCTATTAGAGAAATGCAAATCAAAACCACCCTGAGATATCATCTAACCCCAGTGAGAATGGCCCACATCACAAAATCTCAAAACTGCAGATGCTGGCGTGGATGTGGAGAGAAGGGAACACTTTCACACTGCTGGTGGGACTGCAAACTAGTACAACCTTTCTGGAAGGAAGTATGGAGAAACCTCAAAGCGCTCAAGCTAGTCCTCCCATTTGATCCTGCAATCCCATTACTGGGTATCTACCCAGAAGGAAAAAAATCCTTTTATCATAAGGACACCTGTACTAGACTGTTTATTGCAGCTCAATTTACAATCGCCAAAATGTGGAAACAGCCTAAATGCCCACCAACCCAGGAATGGATTAACAAGCTGTGGTATATGTACACCATGGAATACTATTCAGCCATTAAAAAAAAGGAGACTTTACAGCCTTCGTATTAACCTGGATGGAAGTGGAAGACATTATTCTTAGTAAAGCATCACAAGAATGGAGAAGCATGAATCCTATGTACCCAATTTTGTTATGAGGACAATTAATGACAATTAAGGTCATGGTGGGAGAAGGGGAGAGCAGAAGAGAAAGAAGGAGGGAGGGGTGGAGAACGGAAGAACAGAGAGAGGGAAGGAGGAAGGGGGTTGGGGCCTTGGTGTGTGCCACACCTTTTGGGGGCAAGACACAATTGCGAGAGGGACTTTACCTAACAAATGCAATCAGTATAACCTAGCCTATTGTACCGCCAATGAATCCCCAACAATAAAAAATAAGTAAATAAATAAATAATTTAAAAAAGTTGAGTCTCCTAATCCCTGCCCTGCCCTGAGGGGACCAGTGAGGTCACTGCTGCAAAGGCTTTGACAGCTGCAGACAGAGTCAGGTGCTCCACTAACTGCAGGTGGCCCATGTCGGGGCAGCACTTTGCAGGGGCAGTTGGTTGTAGAGCTTTCATAAAAATGCCACTGGCTGAGCTGTCTAGCCCTTCCCGTGATTCGACCTCCTGTCCTGGGCCCAAACTGGTGAGCTAAGGTCTCTTCAGCCACCGTTTCACAGCCAGACCAAATAAGCCTTTTCAGCCTCTTTAGAGTAGGCAAGTAAGGGTAGCAGGGTTGGAGACAAGTTTCTGTCCATTCAGGGAGGGACAGAAATCCGTAGGTACCTTCTCTACTCTCTCTTAGGGGACACACTCAGCTCTGGCCAGGTCTTTTCAACTGGGGCATTTCTTTCTTTCTTTTTTTTTTTTTATTTTTGGAGATTCATTGAGGGTACAAAGAACGACGTTGCGCTGATTGCATTTGTTTTTTAAATTCCCTCTTATAATTGTGTCCTGCCCACAAGAGGTGTGTCACACACCATGACCTCCCATCTCCCCCACCCTTGGTGCTTTTCTGAAGGGTTCATTATTACCCCTCACTTGGTCAGGCAAACACAGTATTCTGGATGTGTAGATTTCCCATACAACCAAAGTGTAACATGATCTTATGCTTTTCAAATATATTTATGTCTATTATGCTGGCAATACATTTAAACACCCTCTGTTTAAAACAAAGTATATGAAATATAATTTGATCTTCCCTTGATGCTTTCGTCTTAAACAGTGTCTGGTAAATAGTAGGCACTCAGCCAAGGCTGGAGGGATGGTTGGATGGATGGGTGACTGATTTGGGGTCATTATTCTAAACATCTGGTATCATCCTAGGTTTTTTTTTTTTTTTTGAGACAGAGTCTTACTGTGTTGCCCTTGGTAGAGTGCTGAGGCATCACAGTTCACAGCAACCTCCAACTCTTGGGCACAAGAGGTTCTCTTGCCTCAGCCTCCCGAGTAGCTGGGACATCAGGCGCCTGCCACAATGCCTGGCTATTTTTTGGTTGCAGTTGTCATTGTTGTTTAGCAGGCCTGGGCCGGCTTAAAACTGCCCCTCTCAGTGTATGTGGCTGGCACCCTACTCACCGAGCTACGGACGCCCAGCCATCATCCTAGCTTCTTAAGGACAGATATTCTGTCATATTCATTTCTAGCTACTAGCAAAGTCTCTGACTCATAAATGGTGCTCTCTGGTAATCAGGACATGTTTATTGAGTACATTAATAGAACAGTTAATGTGTTCTATTAATGGTCTGTGAAGTAAACAAGAAGTTGATTCTCAAGTTCTGGTTCCTCCTCTTCTGTGAGCATCAACTGTCCCCTTCCCACCATGTGATTATCTTTGTGGTGGCCCACTGCCATCTTACCCTCTTCTCCCCAGAACACCAAACATCTGCTCTTACTCTGGCCTGGAAAATCACCCACTGCGTATTGCCGCAATTCTATGTCAAAAGGCTTAAGAGCAGGGCCTGAGGATGGCTCTGGCTCGACTGTGAAGAAAATGCTGGTGCTTTTTGTCAGTTATCCCCTGAGGTTTCCCAAGTTCTTGTCTTGTTCTGGATTGTGCTGGATTTCAATAGATATTTGGAAAATGAGGCTTCCTTCATCCCATCTAATCCAACCATGGTTTTTGGATCTGAATTATCTAAATGACTTATGTTTAGATCCCAGATCTGGTCTTGCCCATGTGGAATAATGCAGAATTTCAAAGCATGTTGCAAGACACGTGACCACACACAGCCAGTGAGGACAGAAGACACGGAGCAGCCCCTGTAGTGACACCCAGGGGGTCCTCTGGGCCCTGCATCCCCGCGAGAGCCCGGGAGCCCCTCTCACCTGCCAGCAGCACATCATTGGACACATCTCCTTTGTCTCCCTTTTCTCCCTTCTGCCCCGGAGGGCCCTCAATTCCTGGTGAGCCCAATTCTCCAGGGTCTCCTTTTTCTCCCTTTTCACCCAGATTTCCTGTGGCTCCAGGTAGTCCTGACAAAAAGAACAACATATTAGCCTGTTGTGTAAGATATTCTGATACTATACTTTGTTCTTTTGGGGGAAAGCAGCTTTATAAACCAAACACATAACTCTTCATGACCATTTTAGGGCAGCAGCATGGTTATAAATTCATTAAAGAATAATGTTTTTAGGTGGCTCTGTGGCAATACGTTCAGAGAAATTAGTCTGGGCCAAGAGGTTGGAGGGAATAGTGAACCCCAAGAGGGATGATCACAGTGACAGCAGAAAGAAGGTGAGGGAGGCAAAATTGGAAGTCTGGCACATGACACTCAGAGGGGTTTGTCTGGTGCCATAAAAGTGGGTGTCATCTGTTTAGTTTATTTCTCGCATCCTACTAGACTGGCAGCTGGGCAGTTATCCCTTTGTAGAATTTGAAACTGAGGCTGTGGTTGTTATAATGGAAGCTGCCAAGTGAGCAGCAAAGGACCTCTGATTCCATCTCTAATGCTCTTTTGTGTAACATTCCAATGCAAAATGCTTTTAATCACAAGGCAAAGCAGGTAGAATATTTTTAGGATAACCATTCATTGTATATATATACTTTTTTTTTTTTTTTTTGAGACAGAGTCTCACTTTGTCACCCTCGGTAGAATGTTGTGGTATCAGAACTCACAGCAACCTCAAACTCTTGGGCTCAAGGAATTCTCTTTTCTTTGCTTCCCAAGTAGCTGGGACTACAGGCATCTGCCACGACACCTGGCTATTTTTAGAGATGAGGTCTTGCTCTGGCTCAGGCTGGTCTTGAACCTGTGAGCTCAGGCAATCCACCTGCCTCGGCTCCCAGAGTGCTACGATTACAGGCGTGAGCTACCTCCCGGCCTAGGCTAACCATTCATAGAGATGGTGAAAGTGTGAACAAAAGATAGTGGGTGAAATTTCTGCTTCTGTTAATGGGGAACTGCCACTCTGCCACACAGCTAGAAATCAGTCAGGGTCTAAGCAGCCTTGGACCAGAGGCAGTGCCGGGACACTTGGTTTGTCCCAGCTCACTGATGGAAGGTGGTTCCCAGCAGCACAGGGTGGGATGAGAGCCTGCCAAGTTCACTAAGCTGAGAAGTTCAAAATCAGAGTTTGGGAGATGGAGGTGGCTGGAATTTGCAGGATGGAGTAGCAGAAAGGACAGCAGTGTAGAAGGAGGTCTGCAGATCTGCAGGGGCTCCCCTAAGACCTGGGCTGGGTGATAACCCTCCACGGGTGGGGGGTTTTCAGAGGGCCAGAGAAGGAACTCACAGTTCACTGAAAAATTCTCAGAGCTCACACAGCAGAAAGTTCTCCTTCCCACCAGTCAGCATGGATAGAAGTCTCATAAAATAATGGGTGTGGGAGGTAGACAGGTGGATTTCTTAGCAGGGTGCCCTCCCTCAATCCAGGGGAAAGCAGGAAGCCAGGCCCTCAAGACCACCCAAGATGAAAGGAGCCTTGAGGCACCCCTGACAGGGCAAAGTCTGTGTGACCATATCTGTGCTGCCACATCAGCAGGGAGGAGGGGCTAAATCCTTTGAACTCCTTTTTTGTTGTTGTTGCAGTTTGGCCAGGGCCCAGTTCGAACCCACCACCCTCGGTATATGGGGCCAGCACCCCACTCACTGAGCCACAGGCGCCGTCCCCTGATCAGAGCAGTTTAGATTTGGAAACCCTGGCTTGCTTGCCCTGTGGGATGAAACTGGTTTTCTTCTCCCCCTTTCTAAATGTGTTATTGGCTATTTGTTGACTCCTACCTTATGTTCCCTTTTACCCAGTTTTTCCTTCTATCCAATCTTCCTGGGGATTTGGGATTCTTTTACCCTTATCTTTTGACATCTTTGCATTTTGCATATGCACTTTCTGTTAAAACTTAATAAAAGAAATCAGGAAAAGCTGCATTGACGCAATCTGCTGCTGCCTACTGCGAGTCCATGTGCTCAGTGTACGCCTTCTCCCCAGGCTTCTCTCGGACTCTGTGTGCTAAGCTGGTATACTGTCTAGTGATTTTCCCCAGTGCTGTCTTCCCTGTTTACACTGACAATGGGTATCTGATAAAACCCTTAGAAAAATCTTGTCTTTAGCCCCAGGGTAAAGGCTGCTGTGGACACATCATTACCAAGCTTAAAAACAAGCTTGGGCAGGAGCAAAGTGACCTGCAAGTGATTTAACTGCCTGCCAGAAGAGAGGCCAAAACTCACCCAGTTCATGTAGTTGAGCATATTCACAATTTACACAACAAAAATCATAGGATCATTGCAATGGATGTAGAAAAGGCATTTGAAGAAATTCAGCACCCATTCTTAATAATAAGAATTGTCATCAAACTAAGAGTAAAAGGGAACTTCCTCCATCTGAAAAAGAGCATCTAAGAAAAACCAACAGCTAATGTCATCCTTAACTGTCACAGACTAAATAATTTCTCCTAATATTGGGAAAAAGACAAGGGTATGATTTCAACATTACATTTAATGTTCTACTGAAGGTCCTAGCCAGTGCAATAAGGCAAGGAAAAAGAAAAGCCATGCGGTTTGGAAAGGATGAATTAAGACTGTCTTTATTCGCAGTTGACATAACTATGTATGGAATCTCAAAGAATTTATTAAAAAGCTACTAGAGTCTGTTAGTCTTTTTCTACCTGAGGTCATAAACACTCATTAAATCTCCACCTCTAGGGGGTTTAAATACTCATTAAGTAGAAAATAGAACTTGTAAGTCAGCTGCTGGTGGCTCACGACTAATCCTAGCACTCTGGGAGACTAAGGCTGGTGAATTGCCTGAGCCCAGGAGTTTGAGACCAGCCTGAGCAAAGTGAGACCCATCTCTACTAAACATAGAAAAACTAGCCAGGTGTTGTGGCAAGAGCCTGTAGTCCCAGCTTGGGAGGCTAAGACAAGAGAATTGCTTGAGTCTAAGAGTTTGAAGCTGCTGTGAGCTGTGTTGCCAGTGCACTCTACCCAGGGTGACTGAGACTCTGTTTCCAAAAAACACCCCCCAAACTAGGACTTGTTAGTTTTCTATATCTCCTTTGGGCCTAACCATTCCTTTTTTCTTTGTAATGTGAGACATAAGTAATTTCTCTTTTGTGGTAAAATATGTACAACATAAAATTTACTATTAGTGACATTTAGTACATTCACCATAATGCATGATCAACCATTCTTCAGGAAATAGGACTTGTAAGTCTTTTTCTGGCTCTGGTGGGTCTGGACACTGATTAAGTGAAGAATAGACCTCTCCTTGCTCTTCTGGTTCTGTGAAATGTCCTTCCAGATTGTAGAAGATTCACAGCAGACAACCCTCCCATCTTCTTCCAGCAGATGACCTTCGATCCATGTCAAGGCAAGCCCCCCACCTTCTAAGCTACATATGCACCACACCCAGAATTGCTTTAAAAGGGGCCCCTTACCCTAACTTGATGTTGTCACCACTTTCCGTTTTTGGTGGCAGCCCAGCCGCTTGCAGATGCTCTTACTATAAATCTCTGCTATTATCTCTACTCGACCTGTTTCTCTGAGGTGCCTTTCCACCTTTGGCCTCTAACAGAGGTCCCTGAGAGGGGAAGTGATTGCCTAATATTGTGCAAAGATATTGCCACAGATGGACCAACTAACACAAGACCCTACCTCCTGGGATATTTGCTCATTTTGACAACAGCTCCCTGGAGATACTGCTCAGCAGAGAAATTGCTCAAATTCCTCTGTTGGAGATTTCAGTGATGGGGAGTTTGTCACATCACCAGGTAGCACCATTCTCTGTGCTGCCATGAATCCATCACTCCCTAAAATGTAATTCTGGAGCTCTGAGAACCTTTCATTTACCCTGGAGGAGTCATGAATATTCAGAATGGTCTCTGCTCTTCCATATTCAAAGGACTGTCCACAGACTATCTGAGCAAGACAGCAGTGTGCGAAAGAATCTCAAAGTGTTGAAAATTATTAGAAAGTATAGTGAACAAAGAAAAACATTTGTTAGATTTCAGCCAATCTTAAAGAAAATCTCAGTGAAAGCCATGACCACCCTGACAGAGGAGCTGGGGGAGACTCCGGAAAAGGACGTGGAAGGGAGTGGGGCACCCCTCCATTGCAGCACCTGTCCTGCTGTGGATTAACTAATCCAGGGGGCCAAATCATATCTCTTAGGGGGTCCCAGCTCATAATGTGTCCCTCACAACAACACTGAAAATCCAGTGCACCTGCCCCTCACAAGGACATCTGGCTGGAAAGTGGTTGGCTTACTAGAGAAGAGGCCTTATGGGGGGCCCTCTGCATGAGAAGATGTTCTTTTGTTAGATGTTCTTTTGTTAAATAGGCAATTTGGCACATTATCTGAAGGAGACAAAAGAGGAGAACGTTGCCATAGAGTCCAGCCAGCACAATGCACCAAGTGTAACTGATAGCTTTGCAGTGCTCAGGGAAATGGTATCCGCTCCTTACTTCAGGGTTTTCTTTTTCAGGCATTTATTGTAGTCACAAAGAGCCTTCTGCATCATCTGATTCTCCTTTCCCTTCTTTCATCCCTTTCTCTTACGCCTTTTCTCTCTCAACATGGCCGTATGTGAAATAGAAAAACGTTCCTGCAGCCATGCGGCTGTTGCGACACAGCCCTCACATAGGCAGGAATCTAAGCCTTTGAAAGGCCTTTGCTTGAAGATGTAATTTGACTCTTGGCTGCATTACCATTTTTCGGGTTTCATTAAGAAAGGGTGGGGGCATTTTGGCAAAGGGCAAAGGCAGACTGGACATAGAACGTCCCCACTCTTTCTTAAGGGGAGCATCTCCTTGTCTTTGCTGGTAAAGTCACCTTGGCCCTGCACGGGCCAGAGTATGTTGTATATCAGAAATAAAACACCACTTCAGTGCAATTCACCACCAGAAGACCTGTATCTGGCATTTTCCATCCTGCCCTGATTTAGGGAAGGTCAGCACTGATAGCCATGCACAGTGACGCTGTGACACTCTGTGATGTGCACCCTGGCATTGTTTGTCCTGTGACTCCCGGCTGGCTTCGAGTCGGTACATTCTGCTACAGAGGAAAGGCTGGATTCTTCCCGTCTAACTGGTGTGCTAGAAATGACTCTGCTGTTTTTCTTCCCTGGTATCGCCCACTCAAAACAAACAGTTTCACCAGCATTAGAGTTTGGGGTTGCGTGGTATCTCGGGGCTGGGGTCAACCCCATCATCTTCACAACAGGGGCTGAGGGAGGACGCTTTATTTTCGGCAGTACCATCTGCCACTGACTAAGGCGGGGGAGAGGGGGTCAGAGGGTGTCGCATAAAACCCAGCCCCGAGACATGAATAAGGAGAAGGGCTTTTATTCCTGTTTTTTATGAGGATTTTGATTTTTCGAGAGACAGGAATGCAGCATTAACTCTTCAGTGAGAAAATGAGAGATAGATGGAAAGAAAGAAAAGGCTTGATTTTGAGGCAACAGAATGTCATACTTGATAAAAGATGCTAATTGCACAACTGACCGCAGTTAAGTCTCTTTCATTCTTTTTTTTTTTGGGGGGGGTGTCTTCCACCTGCCCTCCAGCACCTTGTAAGGCAGAGTAAATCTCTTCCAGTTCCAACTCCTCTCTCCAAATCTAAGTCAGTGTTTTTAAAAGAATATAGACATTTCCACTGAGGTTTCCTTTTGGTCTAAAATAAAGTTTCCCCGTCCCCACGTTTGAAAACAAGAACAATAATAGCTAACACTAATGGAGCACTTAGCATGTGTCCAGTAATATATATTAACTCATATATATTAACTTTATATATTTATATATATTAACCCATTTAATCTTCCTGATAATACCAGGCAGTTGATACTATTGTTGCCTTGATTTTATAAAATAAGAAAACTGTGTCACTGAGTGATTAAGGAACTCACCCAAGGTTGAACAGCTAATAAGCAGAAGAGCCAGGACCCAAATCAAACCATGTGGCTCCGGCTCCATGCTATTCCCCACCATTTACCTTAGCATTTCTAAGATAAGAAACCAGGAATCTTTGATATTTCAATGTCCTGGAAACAACAGGTAGGCCACAGACCTTCAGCTCTGGCTTCATCTGGTTAGTTGTCTTCTCGGGACCCTATAGTGGCTCCTGGTTGCCTCCTGCATCCGTGCAGCTGAAACCCCTGGCCCTGCTTTGAAAGCCATTAGCCCCCATCCCCATCTAGCTGGATCCCCCACTAGTCCGCAGAGCTGGCTTCATAACTTGTGAGCCTTCTCTCCCTGCAATGCCCTCCCCACCTCTCCCTCCCCTTATTTCCAAGATGTTGACGCCTCCTCTCTCTCTTGTCCTTTACGCCTAGATCTACCACACAGTCCAACCTCCACACAGGGTCCTGTCTGCTCATCCTCTGCGCAGGGAAGGTTAGCTTTTTCTTCTGGCAGTATTGCCTGCTGTGAGTATTAAGCAGCCTTCCAACCAGAATAAATAGTTACTGAGTGCATGCTGGGTGAAGGATCCATCTTCTCTTCCAGCTGATTGTAAGCCTTTATAGACAGACCCTAGCTCTAGTCTTCTCCTGTATCTATTCGTTCATTTTTCATTCATCAGTTATTTATTGAGCCTTAGCTGGGTCCTGCTAAGAGCTGTGATAAATAATAAAATCTATGAAACAAGGTCCCTGCCTGCATACACGAACATTCTAATGGAGTATTTCAAACTAGAAACCATGTTAAGAGTTGTTGCAACCCAACCTCCTCTATGTGGGGAGGTCAAGGCCTCAGGCCAGGCGGAGATTGAGGCAGGTGCTCCTAGAACTCCTTCCACTGTTCCTCTGTGCCTTGAAAGCAGGGAACAAGAGGCACAAAATCAACTCTATCTTGGTTACTCATTGTACTGTGTGTTCTCACAAATGTCCTATAGGCTTCTTTGAAAGGCTAGAGGCCTCCCCACCCTCCCAGCTTTGGAGACTCAGCTTTGGAGCTCAGTGTGGAGGGGATCTGAAGCCCCCAACAATTAACTACACCAGCCCTTGAGGCCCACGTTTCCTTCCTGTTTTCTCTTGCTCTTTGGCACCTCCAATAACACTGCTCTCACAACCTGGCCTAAGCCCTGGAGCAGGGAAGCTGACCGTCGCTGTGGTTAAGAGCAGGGTTGTAGGAGTCACAGAGACCTGGATTCAAGTCCTGTCCCTTCCCTTCATTAGCTTTTGACATTAGACAGGTTATGCCCATTCATTCAACAACAATTTTTTTGCACTCCTTCACTGGGTGTTCCAGGCCCTGGAGGTAAAGACAAAGCAAGAAAGACATGGCCTGGCTCTCACAGACCTCACATTCCCCCCAGGGAGTCAGACCATCAGCACGTCAGGGAATGAGCACCATGAGGTGACTTCAAAAACGGACATTTTGAAAGAGAGCAAGGTAACAGACTAAGTGAAGCAGGGTCTGGACATGGAGGTCGGGGAGGTGAAATCCGCCCTGCTCCATAGGAGGGGCCGGCCAAGGGGAGGGCAGGGAAAGGGCATTCTGGGGACTAGGCACGGCAGTGCAAAGGCCCCGGGGGCAAGAGTGGGCTCAGCCTATTTGAGAAATAGAAAGATAAGTTTCTTCCTCTGGAAAAAAATATGGCAAGCAAAAATATCCATCCAGGAGGGATTGGTGTGAGGACTGAATGAGCTAAGTACACAGAGCACTTAGCAGACTGCCCACCCGTAAAGGTGAGCTGTTTATCGTTGTTCAGAAGATTGTTGCAAGAGGGCACATCCTGCCCTCACTCAGTTCCTATCTCTGTGGAACACAGTTCCTTTCCCCTATTTTTTAGAAAGAATGTTTGTTGTTCCCTCTTTGTGGACTGTATACCCACATCCTCCCCTCCCCAGCCCTCCTGCCAAACCACTAATTATCCTCTAACTCTCAGCTTAAATAATGGTCCTTCCCTCTTGCACAGTCAGTGACCTGGCCTGGCAGGGACATCCCTGCAGGAGACCCTGCAGTACCCCTCCTGGAAGCCACCACCTGAAGGCTCTGGAAGGGCCTGGGCCTGCCTGGGGCTTCACCTTGCTGCTTGGCTGATAGTCTTTTCTTTACCTCCAGGAGGTCTAGACACTCAGTAAGTGGAGACTGGGACTTGGTAGTCTCTCTCTACCTCTGATGGGTCTAAGCATTTATTAAGCAAATAAAACGTAGTCTGCCTCTACCTCGGATGGGCCTAGACCTTCATTAAGCAAAGAATAGGACTTGTGTGTTTCTTCTGGTTCTGTTAAACATTCTTTCCAGGTTGCAAAAGATTTACAGGGGATAACTCTTTGACCTTTCCCGAGGCCTCCAGCAGATGACCTTGGTCTTTTACACCACATCACGAGCTACCGAGCAGTGACTGAGCTGCACGTACATCACCTCCTGAGGGGCACCCGAACGTTCATCAGATAAGACTCGACCCCATGTGAAAGAACTCCCTTAGCTTGGGGCTGATGCCATTTTTGGTTGCAGCCCATCTGCGTGCAGATGTTTTAACAAGTCTTTGCTATTAACTATACTTGGTCTGGTTTTTTGCAGCAACTCCCACTCTACAATGGCCCACTGCACACCTAGTGTGTGCCCTGCTCCCCCTGGGCACCCCTCCCCAGCCTCCCTTCCTGTCATTGTATCTCGTGGCACCCTGTTCTTTTCCTTCAAACACACATCTCATGTTCAGACTGTATATGTGTGATTGTTGTCTATTACTGCTGGCCTAGCCATCAATAATGGAAAGTTCCAGAACAGGGGCTGCATCTGTTTTGTTTCCTCAACAGCACTTGAAACCTGCTCAATAAATATTTATTGACGAATGTCCCCTCCCTCTCCTGGCCGTCTTCCTCCACTTCTCAGTCCCCTCCTCATCCCCTTCTCCCTGGTCCCCTATGCCACATGCCTCTACCTGATGCCTCCCTCTAGTCTCAAGGCACCCTGACGTCTCCTTCTAAATGGCTCAAGGTGTCTCAAATGCACACATTCCACACTGAGCCACAACTCTCTTCCTAAACATGAGTTGGTCCCTGCCTAGGGGGCCAGCCCATCAGTCTATGCCTCAGGCAGGACAGGAATCTCAGAGTCAGTGTTGGTGCCACCCTTACCCCTCATGTCTGCCCTCCCCTGGGCACTGAGGCTTCACTCTAGATACCATTCAACTCCATGATCTGCCCCCCACTTCTCTTCAGCCTGCTCTGAGTGGTGTCTGGGCAGCTTCCCGGTCCACTCCCTGCTCCAGCTCCTGTGTGGCTCCGGGACAGTAGCCACAGTGGGATTTAGAAAGCCAGACCTAACCATGGCACCCTTCACTTCTAGAGAATGAAGCCCAATTCCCCTCTGCCACCCTGCTGCCTCTGGCCCCTCCTCCCTCACACAGGTAGGAAGGGAATAGCCCTGTGGCTCAGGAGGAGGAAGAGGATAGACAACTTTCCGGAGTTGGCCCTTGCTCTGGAGTCTGAGCTGGCCCAGGGCACAGCAAGGGTATCAACAACCTCTTTCCACAGAGTCAGGCTCCTCAAATAACTTATGTGCTTATCTAGAAGGGGTTTAATCTCTGGCTTCCCCTGCCTGAGACAAGGACTTCCTGCTGGGGCCCTTGGTGACTCAACTTCTATCCTCAATATTGGTCTCAGGCTTCCAATCCCAGGAGGCCCTCCTAGAGGAGAAGGCTGGGAAGGAGGATTGGCATCTTTGCTGCAATCTCAGAAAAGGTGGACCGAGGTTGCCCTTCATGATAACAGAACCCAACACCTTCCCCCTCCTCTGCTGCTGGCCCCTGCTCCAAGCCTCCTCCCGTCCTCTAGCCTCCCTCAGCACAGCTGCTGTGCCATCCTCTCCCTGACATGAAAAGTTGGGTGTGGCTCTGCTCTGCTTCCAGTCCTCACTCTGACTCTGAGTACAAATCCCAGTTCTTAAGGCTGGCTGACCTGATTTGGCATGGTTACCTCCCTAATCTCAAATTGACTATAACTGCTCTCCTCTGTCCAGCCACCCTGGCCCCCTTGCTGTACCTCAAATTCTCCAGGTACCCTAGACTCTCGTACTCTGCCCTCAGGGATCCCACAACTCCCTGTCTTACCTCCTCCAGGCATTTGCTCAAAAGTCCCTTCTCAGGAGGTCTTACCTGGCCTCTCCTTCTAAAATGGCTTCCACCGGCTCCCACATTCCTTTCCTACCCCCTTTCTGCGCTGCCTCTCCTCATTACCATTTATCACTGTGGAACAGACTGTGTATTCTACAGAATGTGAGCTTCATGAAGGCAGGCCTTTTCATTTCTGGATCTCAGTGCTCAGACAGTATCTGCCACTGAAGTGTGTATTCCGCAAATGCACGAACTTTCCCTTCCTGTGTTCCTTAAGTTATGGGCAGTGTGCTAAGCTCACCCTCTTGAGCCTTTTTGAAAAATTCTCTTCTCCCCTCCGTATCCCCCCCCAGTCTGCCCTTGTCATACTCATGGCTGAATCCTCAGGACTGGATTAAATTTTTGGAGTCTTCCCAGGATAAGCCAAATGTCTGCACACTGATAATCATCATTATGCGATGTCTGTGCTCATCTATAATCATAATTATTATCCTTCATGAATGATCCATTACTACTCTGTAATTCCCACGGTAATTGCTGGGCTTCTGAGGACTGAGATGGCTTGGGCCGTGTGTGCCCATTTTTGGCACGGGTGACCCTGCCACAAGAGCAGGTAGGGCTTGCCAAGTGGCAGAGGTGTGCAACGACTTTCTTCCTCTGCACTCATCCTCACTTAAATTGCTCATGGGAATAAGAGCAGAGGTGACCGAAAGGGTAACTGCTGTCTGGAAGAATGATCTAGTATTTCTTCTAGCCTACAGCCTGTCCATGTGAATTTGGGTAGCAGAGTCAAAAGGTTGAAAAGAAGAAGGCGTGGAAGAGCCTCTAACTAAAAATAACCTTTTTTCACCCCTCAACAGTGACCTCAACAGGTGGCCAAGACCCCTTCTCAGAAGCTGCCTAAGTATCTCTCAGGCCCTGCACACAAGCCCTGTCATGCCAGCTTTCTTCCCATGGGTCGGCCGATCCTGCCCCATAGCTTCTCAGGATCAGTGGCCAGAGCCCTTCCCAATCTGTCCTCCTTGTCCCCGGCCTCTTGCCAGGCCTTGTACCAGCCTCTGCTTCCCACTGCTCCCTGGACACATCGGACAGCCTGGTGCTCTGGACCTTTGCTCAGGTGGTAGCAAGGCCTCCATTCACGACGGGCCCGAGGAAGTCTGTTGGAGATGTCAGCCACATCTTGATGATTATCCTGTCACCCCTGAATGCCAGCATTGGGGAGGTTCAGAGGCTGCTTTTCTACTTCAACAGTTTAAGCCATTCCTCTAGCCAGGAAAAGCCCTCCTGGGCACCAGCTCCTGCCCCTTCCACCCTCCCTACACCAGAGTAAGCAGACAGCAGCATCAGCTCCCAGGGAGACAGCTTCTCCAGTCTGCCATAAACATTCATCAGGGTTGTAACAAATAGAATGCCCGTGGCACCCCAGAACACAACTTCAGCTCCTACAGAGATGGAACACCCCACTTGCTGCATTAGCCCGTCCATAGTGCAATTGTGGAGACAAACAACATGGAAAGTAATTAGAAGAGCTGCCAAATACCCATTTTTCCTCTTTTTCCATTTGCTCCTTTTTCGCCTTTTGGGCCCTGGGGGCCAGGTTGTCCGTCTGATCCATTGTGTCCTGGAAAGCCATCAACTCCTGGAGGTCCTGCATCGAAACATGGAAACAAAAACATTTAAACAAAATCTTCCCTGAAGTTACTGGGATTACCTTCAGCTAATAAAACCGAGAAGTGCCCTTTTCACACCCTCTCCTGCCTCCTTCCTTCTTGGCTAAAGCAATACCCTGTGTGGGGACGGTGACAGCCAGTCTGCAAGTGAGAGGGGCATAGGAGGAGGGACACAGCCAGGGGTGTCCCCAGACTTCTCCCTCCCCGTCTGTGTCCCTTCTGAGGGATCCTATGGATCCAGCCCCCCGCAACCTCCCTTTGAACTAGCAAAGTCCCTGGGCTCTTACCTGGTGGGCCAGGAGGTCCTACAAAAAAAAAAAAAGAAAGAAATGTAGATGATAAACCATGGGTGGAAGAAAAACCAGCGCTACAACCCAAAAAACAAAGAGCACCCTCCCCTCTTAAACTCTCCGAATCACCTACTTGCCCAAAGTAACTAATCTCACACCTTTTATTTAGAACTCACTATATTTGCCAAAAAAATTCTTAAAAATAATTCAACAAACACCCATTTGCCAGTCAAACCACTTTTGCTTAAGTTTCAGTGGAACAAGAATAATCTCTGAGCTGGTGTCACTCTAGATACCTAGATCAGTTATCTCTCAAGCAGTCAACCTGATTAACCGAGGCCCAGTGACAATGCAGGTGGCCCTCGTGCAGCCCGGGCACAGGGTGCCAGCGAATGGCGATGCTGTGGAGGAGCAGCCCCCAGTGCTCATGTCTGGTCAGCTGGTCTCTGGCTGCAGAGGGGACCTGGGAGCAGAAGCTGGCTGGCTGGATCTCTGTTTGGTTGCATAAAATAGCCTGAGAAAAACGGAAAGCTTGGATCGGGTAACAAATACCTTCCTTAGTGTCTAATTACCTGAGGATCTAAGGGGTTCAGACAAATCATTTATATATAAAACCTAACGAAATGATTTTGCATCCACAAATAGGAGTGTCTTATTGTTAGCTATGCTATTTGAACACTCAGATAAGCTAATGAGGTTGCAACATGAGCAGCCCAGTTCCTTTCGTTTCTCTAGACCACATGTAATGATTACCAGTGTTGGAATGGAAAGGTCCTCCTGCAAATCAGGGCCTGTGACCATTCAGAAAATAAAGATTTCTCTAGCACTTACTGTGTGCACCAAAGTCTACCAAGAAATCTGGTCCCCGTGTCTACTGTGTTCACAGTCTATGTGGGGAAGGTGGGTTCTTTGAAACCACAGTGTGATGTGGGAGAGCTGCGGGTCTGGGGTGTGGGCACACAGCCGTGTGAGAAGGCTCCCCAAGGTGAACCTGCAGTCAGGGCCCTGACTAAATGAGATGGCAGCAGATGCGGGCTGGCATTCCACATGGGGGCCAGCAGGAGCAAAGGTACAGAGGTGAGGCCTTGCAAGATCCAGGATGGGGGGAAGGAAGGACTGGCCAAGCTGGAGTGTGCAGAGATGAGGCTGCACAAGACTTGGGGGTGGAGTGGTGGTAGAAGAACTTGAATGCCAGGCAAGAGATCTAGAGCATATCTGTGAGTCGGGAGGGAGCTGCAGGGGTGATGCGCCCCTTTTCAAAGCAAGGGGGTGGCGCTGGGAAATCAGCGTGGGTCTGAGATCCTCTTTGTTGTTAGACATTGAATGGAACTAGGTGGGACGAGATGAGAAAGACAGTGACAGGCAGGCAGACAGACAGAGAGTAACAGAGAAAATGTTCAACAGATCTTTGTATTTAAAATCAGGGACAAGGTTGTGGGTAAATGTGGTGATTGTCGAGTTGTAGAGAAAGCTAGAAATTCAAGAGGCGTTTCACCTCTTGAGGGAGCAAGACTCCATGTCCAATGGGCAGGAGGCAAAGGGGGATGGAGGGAGGCTGTTCTGACAGACGTGGGGACTCTCGAAAGGACAGGTGCCTGCAGATATGCTTGCGATACTGTGGGGAAATAGGATTTACTGAAATGAATTTCCACTCTCGGGGTGAGCATAGCCTGTGGCTACAGGACTTTACCACCAGATGGTGCATGCGCCTTGGAAAGAGGGTGATGGACAGTTACCAGAGGTCAGAGGAAATCAATCATCATTCCCAAGTACAGTGGAGTTAAGTTCAGATGTGCAGGTTGGTAAAAAGACGATTTGACTGTAAGATACAAGATTTAACCATATATAGTAGGTTTTAGGAGTTCCCGGGATAGCCCAATAACCACGCCCGTGCAGCTGGACTACTGTTGAGGATTCCTGGCTGAAGCAGTGTATTTAGGACACACCAGCCATGGCCAAGCTTCTCACCATAGTGCTGTGTTTGAATTAGGATTTCCTGAAAGAGCTCCACTGACACCCTATGGCTAGAGTTCCTGGCATATGAACCCACAGAGTCCCCAGCACTACTTGTTAAAAGCAGATACCTGGGCCTCATCTGGTGATTCTAATTCAGTCTGGATTTCAAGTGAGACCTAGAAACCTGCATTTTTATGAAGCACTACAGGTGATTGGGATGCAAATGGTCATGGATCCTCTGATGTGATGTGAAATTATCTGGGGAAATGATCAGTCACCATCCTTAAAGGGGTTCTGGACCCTAAAAAGGTTCAGAGCTAGTCTCAAGGCAGGAGTAAAAATTCTGGGCTGGAGTTGGGGGACATCTGGAGGGAAGCCAGGGAGCACAGAGGCAGCGGGAAAGAGAGTAGTGAGAGACACAGGGAAGAGGAAGTCCACCGGGGCTGCTGTCCAGAGACTAAAGAAGAAGAGAATTTCAGGAGAGAAAGAATGACCGCCCCAAGGAGCTCAGAAGTCAGGGTCGCACAGACATCCTGAGGTGCTGAGAGCTACAGTGATGGTGGGATGTCCTGGTGTCCTCTCAGCACGACAGCCTGGCTTATTCCAGGCCCCTGACACCTGGAAGAAGCCCCCAGATATGTCAAATAGGGTCAAATCTCACGATGTGTGCCAGCTGGGCATTTAGGAAGCCATCGTTCAGGATGTTTCCATCCTCCCTTTCTTGACTAGCAGGCCCTCACAGGATACAGCCATGTGCAGACTGACAGTGTCCTCAAGGCTGGTGTCCAGGGCTTGCCACCTGTGCAGGTACACAGGGCTCTGCCTTGGAAGGAGGTTCCATGCTTGGGTTTAATGCCCTACAGTCACTGTCTGGAAATTCTTAATAATCTTATCTTTGGATCTGTGTTTTGTCAGTGAAGTCATGGGGCATGCACTGAGGGCTTGGGAGTCCTGTCTCCCAAGACAGGTCACCTGCCACATGCTCCCTTGCCCCATGATGTGTCTTCCACACTCACTGCCCTGTCAGTAACTTCTGCCACCTCCACCTGGGATCTTAAGCACAAGTGCAGGAAAGGCAGGGCTGGAGAGCCCCGGCCTCCTGAATCACAGGGTGGGGCTCCCTGCTGCCCTGGGCTCTGTACTTGCTCTATGACTAGTCCATGCAACGGGTGGGGAGAGGACGGGGGGACATGGTGTATGACATTAAGCAGCAAATAAAAACTCCCACCATAACAGGTCAAGACCACAGAAAAAAGGAAAAAAGCCTTTTCCCTGCCTTTCTGGATAAGAGATGCTGCATTAGCATTTTGCACTCAGCCCTATAAATGACGCGGCTCACTCTGACTATACCCACCCCACTCTCGCAGCCAGAATTGATTAGAATTGGGTGGATGTCTGATAGAAGCTGAGCCAGATACTTGTCCCTAGACATCCCCTGAGGTCTGTGGATGGCAAAGTACAGTAAAGACATGTCAGTTTGCAGAGAGAAATGTCAGAAGTAGAGCACTAGAAAAGAGTGACATGCACCCACGCTCAGCAGCAGCCATGACCCACTATTGACGTTGGCCTAGGTACAGGATGAGAGAGGAGTGACAAATGCTATCGCAGGGTTAGTGTCACTTGGCTGCAGAGAGAATGGGTGCTATAGATTTGAAGCATGTCTGCCCCAACAGCAGCCCAGCAACGTGATGGTTTAGATTTTTCCAACAAGCCCACACGTAGAAAACACAGTAAGTGAAGAATAACCCAAGAACGTGCCATCTTTAAGACACTGGTTCTTCCAGAAGATATGCTTCCAAGGTCCCAAGGACATCTTGGCTCGGGAGTAAGATCCAGAAAAACACCTGTTGTTTGACAAAACCTGTACTAGCAGAAGCACCTAACAGCTCTGGCTAGGGAATTAACCTCACTATTCACCTGAGATGTCACTAGCCCCGCAAAATCACACAGCATCTGTCCTGGTTGCCATAGCAACCATAGTAGGATGTCATGGTCATGGCTGGACCAGCTTCAAGTTATGAGCACCTGCTTTTTCACAGATGAATCCAGTGTAAAGCTGGCAACTGTTCCCAAGTCCCAAGCCCAGGTTCTGCCTTGGAGACCCCTCCTGCCAGGTATCCTCTTAAAGCTCTAGACCAAGGCTCTCTGCCCACTCCCTGGACTTGCCTAGTTCAGCCCTGGGTCCCCTCACCTCCCTCCCATTGTCCCCTGCCCCCACCCCCAATCCAGACAGTATGGTTTGCCCCAGGGCATCTTCTCTCTTTGCAACTTATACTTTTCACACCTAATTTTAATGAAAGAACTTTCTGTGTCAAAGAGGCCCAATTTCAAGCTGGCAAGAAAGGAGAAGGTTCTGACTTTTGAAAAGCATTCTGAGGTGCCAAAGAAAAACCTACTCAACCCATTTCTAGCATGGATCCCCACTCCCCGGCTCCCAGCCAGCCTCCCCTAAGTGGTCTCAATAGCTCCGTCCCACGCATTCGCTGTTCAGCCTGGCTCTCAGGTCTATGACTATAAAAATCAAAAAAGGAAGAGGCTTTTCCTGTGCCTCTCAATAGGCTTTTGTGCCTGTAATTCCATCTATCCATTTTTCAAGCACTCATTACTGTCACACGTAACTCTGAAAAGGAGGTTCCAGAGATGGAAGAAAGATGCTTAAGCCATAAGAGTTGCGGAATAAAGGACCAAGCTGTTCTGAAGATATTTAATTTTCCAAGAGTGCTGAAATATAACTTAAATCATTCAATTAGCATTTCCCAAGAAGCCACAGGATTATAGTTTTTCTCTCTCAGGCCAAAATAAGTAGATGAGAGTCAGACTTGGATTTGCAGTTCCTGAGGGAAGCTTCTTTCTTACCAGGTCACCATCTCTGTCCACGCACTCACATAAACCACGGTTTATTCATTCAGCAAACTTATCCTGTGCTTCTAATGTGGCAGGTGATGAAAGAGACTGAGGAGAAAACTGCCGCTGAGGGCTGGGTTTCCTACAATCTGAAACCTGCTGCCTAGGGTTCCTCAACCCTGTAAAGGCTCTAACTGGGCCTGGGGCCATGAGCTCAGAGGCCGACAAAAGCTTCAGATGGCCTCAAAGCCTTGTGGTTGTGTATTAAAGTCCAGGGAACACTGCTAACACTTCCCAATATGCAGTCAGGCCTCTGGAACTGCTCCTTTCCCAATGGCAGATTCAACTGAGGATGGAAAACATTTTTTGAACATCAAAAACATTAAAAAAAATACAATAATGCAAATAAGAAAATAATACACGGCATTTACATTGTATTAGGTCTTATAAGTAATCTGAAGATGATTTAAAGTATGTAGATGGATGTGCATAGGTTAAATGCAAATACTATACCGTTTTACATAAGGGACTTGAGCACTCATGGATTTGGGAATCCTTGGGGGTCCTGGCACCAATCCCTCATGGATATGAAGGGACAACTGCACTGTTTTAATATGAAAATAATTTCCCCAGTTCTCTCAGAACGCTGCACCTCCTTTGGGTGAGGCAGGAAAGGCAGTGTCTGAAATCAGGCTCTGTGGGCTCATCCCTGGCCTGGCCAGAGCCTTCCTTGGTTTGGGAGCCAATGATGAGTGACCACTAGGGGACCTGTGTTTTCTCTCATCCCCAGCTTCTGAAGGCATCTTCCCCCAGGTAAGATGCTGGACTCTGTCAGGCTCAGGTATGGGGTAATCATCTCAAAACCATGCACCTCTTTGTTTTCCTATCCAGCAGCCATTCCTCCTCTCAAAGGCTAATGCGTATCCTGGTCAGTCTCCTTCCCCCTCCCCCCATCTGTGTGTCCCTGATCCATCAAGTAGAGGGAGCAGAGTGAGACCAACCTCCATGAGAACATGGTCTGCACCACGCAGAAGACTCTTCATAAAAAGTATCTTCTTGGCTGCTTAGCTTCCTGTTCATGCCAGATACATGATGTGGGGAAATAATTCTTCCCAGTAAGAGAACTCTACCACTTAGCAAGGTCTTTTCCCTTCTTTCTTTTCCTCTTTTAAAACTAATGGGAATAAGAAAAATATCTATGGCCCTGGTTCAAGGTACCATACGTTTCTAATTAACCCACATCCTAGTTATTTTCCATGTCTATATTTCTATGGCAATATTGAAAATATTATTATTCTTCATAATTATATTACAATTGGTTTTTAGCTCATTAAAAACATCTAACAAAATAAACCCACATGTATTTTTAGAACATAAAGTGTCCCTAGGTGTTCATTCTGCCTCTGGCCCTTTGGCCGGCACACATGGTCACTGTGTGAGCACTCTGGGTCCTGGCTGCAGCCTACCTGTCAGGCAGATGCCCTTGGTGCTGTTGCACAGGTCCACCATCACTCGGACCTGCAGGGGAGACAGGAGACAGGATGATCAGGGACAGTCAGCAGGCAGCGAGCCCTGGACTTGCCCTTCAGTCAGACAAGCAGAGAACAATCACCCCACCCCCACCAGTGTTGGCGTGTCTGAAGGGCTCAATCTGTGGGCCTGAATAAAAAAGGGGTGGTGAGTTTAGTGGTTAGGAATGAGCACTGACTAACTGGGCGAGCAGGGATGAGGTACCTGATCTCATGGCACATTGGCCTCCTTCTCCGAAGATGTGAATAATGTAAGCACTGCCTGGAGGGCTGAGCCAGCTCAGTACCTGGCAGGTGGAGACAGTCACTAGATGGTAACAGCCATATGGAGGCTGCCTGTTCTCCCCGGATGATCACTTGTGGCGGGAGGTCACCAAAATGTGGTGTTAGCCTGACACCTGATCTGCCCACACCCCCAGTACCCCCCTTCCCATTCTCTGCTTCTAGTGAGCTTCGCAAAACCCAAATTTGATCATGTAAAGTCCATAGGCTGGTAGTGAAAGATCTCTAAGATAAACAAAAAGATGCAAAGTAGAGGGCAGCATGTGTAACATGCTTTTATTCATGTGAAACCGGGATGTGCACACAAACACTTCCATATGCCCCTCTCTTGCTGCCCTTTTAAAATACTTTGTTTTTGTCTTTCAAGAATATTTCTGGAGACAGATCTAAAAAACCTCCAGTGAAGAGGAGTGGAGGGCTAGGGCAGAAGGCAGCTGTACTAAGCATGATGTGTCCTTTCTTTTGTTCAAAATTTTCACTGATTGCTCTTTCAATTAAACTATTATTAAAAAGTACATGTTTTGCTTTGAGGGAAAAAAATGATTTTATCTTCTATCTAGGTTTATAACATTTGCTAGGAGATCCAGAGGAAAACTTATACTCTATTTACTTTTTGTTAAGTATGTCAACAGGTATTTATTGGCTGCTTAAAAATTGATCGTGAAATGTATCATACATATCACAAATATATAAAAGGTCTACAATCAATTTAATGATAAATAATAGGACAAACACATACATACATATCCTAGCTTAAGAAATTTTCCAATTCCTTGGAAACCTTCTGGGTGCCACTGCCAACAGCTCCCTGTCATACAGATAAGAAAATAGAGGCTTGAAGAGATGAGATCATTCACTCAAGCTCTTGGTGGAAGAGGTGGGCTCAACTCCAGTTAACTGATTCCAGGTCCACTGCTCTTACTATTATGGCTCTGATGATTATCTTAATGTAACCAGACAGAAAAAAATTATGATTCATTGTTTTCAGTCATTTTCATAAATGATTGTAATCAGTTGCACTGCGAACAAAATTTATTGTCTTAAAAAATGTCTAATTGCCCATTGAGAGAACAAGAAAAGGCTTGACAATGGCTCATTTGTTGCCTGGGGGATCACAGCAGAAGAGGTAGTTTGAAACAACAGAGGCCTCAGTAGGGAAAATTAGCCTTTCTCTTCGCAGCTTATCACTGATTTGGGTCAGGAAAAGCCTCTGTAAAAGCTATGAAGGAGTTTTCATTTCATTTGTATGCTAAAGGTTAATTTAGATATTTACCAGTACATTACGTCAATCTTCTCTCAGGAATAGTCTTTCAACAAACTTGGGCTGCATAAGATTGCATTGAGATGACACGTAAGGTATGAAAAAGTGTGGCCAGGAAGTCAGAAACTACTTTTTCCTGATCATAAGGAAAATGAATTCTGTTATAGCAGCATGAAACAGACTAAAACACGCTGTCTCTAGAACTGTGCCCAGTTCTAGGCCCAGAACTTTTGCTCAAGGGAGAAGTCCTTCAAGTAGGAAAGCACATCAGTGGTCCCCACAGGAGAATTTTCCCTGAGAGAAGGTGACAGTGAACTGCAGAGGGTTTATGAAATGAGAATCAGGTGGTGCTGGGAAGAGGTGAGCCAGGCATGGCCTAAGGTCTGTGACAGGGGTGGGAGGCCCTCTTAGCCCAATCATGCCTGCACGGATGACATATGTTGTGGGAACAGCGGCTATCACCCTGAGTGCAAAATAAAGAACAGTGCCTGAAAGCTCAGGCTTAGTACACCTTTGGCCATAGCATCACTGAAAAGGTAGAACTCTCTGCCTAGAAGGAATACTGGAGCCCATGAGGTTCATCTCCTCGGTGAAAAGATCAGTGCAGCAATGGACATGGACAATCACATCATGTGGGGGCACGTTTTCAGCACTGACAACATGTAAGAGTGGCTATGGTTTGAATGCCCTCCTCCCAAAATTATGTTGAAGCTCAGTACCCAACGTGGCAGTATTGAGAAGGGGGTTCTTTTAAGAGTGACTGAATGGACATTCGTGGATTAATGGGCCGGCACAGGAGTGGGACTGGTGATCTTATATGAAGAGGAAGAGAGACCCGAGCTAGCACAGTCAGCCTCCTCCTTATTGACCTTGGACTTCTTAGCCTCCATAACTGTAAGAAATAAATTCCCAGCTGTCACCATTTTTGGTGGAGTTGAAGAACATTCTCCTTAGTAAAGTATCACAAGAATGGAAAAGCCAAGTATCCAATGTACTCAATACTAACATGAAACCAGTAGATCAGTGATTTTCAACCACTGTGCTGTGAGAGGATCTTAGGGGTGCCGTGAAATTTTTAAAGGTCATTAATTAAATTATTTTAAAAAGAAGTTCAAAGCACAAAGTATATTCCTTTTTTGCTCATTTTTTTGATCAGCATAATTTAAGTGTGCCATGGAAGTTCAACTATAGGTTCAAGTGTGCCATGAGACAAAAAAGGTTGAAAAACATGATAGTAGATGAACAACTAGACCCCCACACGAGAGGAAAACACAATTAAATTCAAGAGGTGGGGAGAGGGAAGAAGAGAGAGGGACTGGTGTGTTCTCACCTAATGGGCACAATGTAGGGAGGGTATATGGGCCACCTCCTGGGGCAGGACTCGACTACAATTGGACTTTACCTAACACATGCAAACAATGGAACTTAATCGTTTGTACCTTTATATGAATCTAACTTTTTAAAAAATGAGTTAAACAGATTAGAAACGATGAGGTAGATCCGTATGTATGGTCTGGAAAGACAACCTGTACATGTTAAGTGACCAAAGGGAGGTGTGGCCCAAGCCACACAACACAACTTTTTGATCAAACAAGAATGTCTAGATACGTCTGCATAAGCACAGAGTAAAGCTGAGAGGGTCAGGAACCAAACCATCCAAGAGATTTTTGTTTTAGCCCTTGGAGACTGAGATTAGGGGATGAGAGGTCAAAGACGGAAAATAAAAGATTATTCTGAAACATGAAATGAAAGGAAAGAAGTCCAGGTTCTGTGTGGGCACAGCAGCCTTTATCCCCCTCCCCGCCAGGCTGTGGGTGAGCTGGGTGTGAGAAGGGATTCAGCACGTGGGTTAAGGTGGACAGGGGTTTTAAAGGGCAGATGGGTGGGGACTGGCACATTCCCTTTTCCCTGGGTGGGACATTCTATGCATCCTTTTCTTCCTGGGCGGGTTGGTTCTATTTGGGCAGGTCCTCCATTTGACTCTTCTCAGGGAAGAAAAGGAAGATTTCCTGCCCCCATTTCTTAGTTTATATAGCTGTAAAAGATATGATCACGTATGATTTTTACTTTGCTGTGTTTTTAATAATTCAGAGAGAATCAAGAGCATATGAGTGGTATATGAACCCAACTATCACACCCTCACCATTACTCACCACACTTGAAATAACTTGGACAGATCTCGGTTGAATCTAAACAAACAAACAGAATGGACTAGCCCAGTTGTCTAGTCCTGTGATTTTCAAATGGCTCATTAGCCATAAGACTTTTCTTTTCCCCCAAATAAATTACGAAACCCCCCAAATATAAAACAAATAAAAAGACAGCTGCCTTCAGTAAATGGGTGAGATTGACTTCCGTTACTTATCTGTAAAATAAGTGGGTTGGACTAGACAGATGATTGTCTCACTCTGCTCCCCTGGGAGACTGGGGGATGGGGGGTGGGAGGAAACACTTGGAGGCGGGAATAAGGGAGGAGGGATGGGAACAAGTGGAGCCGCTCACCTCCCTGGCTTCCCCGTCGTCATCTCTTTTCTCATACTGCCTAGCCTTTGTAAAGGAATCATCTGAATTCAACTTGAAACATGGATTTTTGCTTTCATTTCCTTTGCATATGAACAGTATAATAAACTCCTACTAATAAATGTGTAATTGAAAATGTGTGCATTTCTGTGCATAGGTGACAGTTTAATCAAAAGTGTGTCTTTTTTATCAGAATGACTAGAGCTAAATACAGTAAGCTGCCACACTGCTCATGGGAACTCAAAACCTCCCAGCGGCTGGTTGGCTGCCTCTTGATCTCCCTTCCTCTCACCTTTGACTCTCGACACTAATTCATGAGCAAGTGTGGGTGCAAAGCTACTCATCCTCGCCAGCTTGATCTGGTTTGCATGTTCCTAAAACAATAGGTCCTGTCATTGTTTCTCTGAAGTGCTTCAAGCTTGGGCTCCAGTTTGCCAGCAGGAATGCTGTTTAAATTCTAAGTCACCTTCCAGATCTGACCTATTTTGTAACATAAATTGCATATCATTTAGACAACTGAATGCTTTTTATGTCTCTACTTAATCATGCAAATTACTATTATTATATGTATGCAAATGATCCCATTAGAAAAAGCTCCAGGGAGCTGATAATCAGTCTGCCTTTGGCTGAAGATTCCTTGGACAGGAGAGCTGGGGTATGAATGTGGTGACCCAGCTGCTCATCACTGGAGGTGAGACCACAGATGTTGAGGAATCCCTCAGAGGGTCTGAACCTGGGGGTCAGACAGCCTGGACTCATCCCTGGGAAAGACAGGAATTCGTACTGGGGCCCTAAAGTGGGAAGGGCAGTCTCCACACCCTAATAGGAATGTGGGTTTTGCCTTTGTTAAACACAAATAGACTAGAGACCACTATTCAGATACCCAAGAACAACCACCCATAGTCACATAACTAAAACGGAAGTCTTCCTGATTCCCCACCCTCAAATGCAAACCTTAAACATAAACTAAACACAAAGGAAGCTTTTCATCCTTATTGTTGTGATTCAAGGAAATTCAACTAATCACCTACAGACAAATAGTTGTGTGTGTGCCTGTAATCCCAGCTACTTGGGGAGGCTGAGGCAGAATGATTGCTTGAGCCCAGGAGTTTGAGTGTACTCTGGGTAACATACCGAGACCCCATCTCAGGGGGCAAGGTGGGGGGAACCCACAAAGAAATTGAAAAAAAAAAAAAAAAGAAGAAGACAGCTAATCAAGAAACAGGCCAAAATACTTCCTCTTTTATGTTCTAGAAACTGAGCTGTATTTGCTGTAAGATTGAGACTTTGTGCCATTTTGCGGTTTCAAGTCTCTTCATTTTTTTTTTTTTTCTTTTTTTTGGCCGGGGCTGGGTTTGAACCTGCCACCTCCAGTGTATGGGGTCAGAGCCCTACTCCTTTGAGCCACAGGTGCGGCCCAAGTCTCTTCATTTGTGAACTGTTCTTTGTATGCACAATAAACGTCAAATTCTCACTTGATCTGGTTTTGTTTTTGATACCTTGTATGGAGCTGCTCTGAAGCACGCAGTGAAATTCTGGGGCATGACCTCCCACACCCCAGCTGGTGTTACACTGCAGCTCCACAGGTAGATCAGCTGAGTGCCCGGTCACCAGGTATCTGTCAGCCCATGTGAGCATGTCCAGCTGTTTTCTATCATCCCGCATCAGCTGGCTGGGGGACAGGTGCTCCTGTTGGGCCACCCTGCCTGGGCTCCTAAGAGCCCAGCTGAATCCTGCATGACCTTCCCTTCCCAAGAGAGCCCAAGTGCCACCAACTGCCTCCTCTGAGGCCAGCAGCATCTGTGCATGGCCAGTCATTGGCTCATCAGTTCACTGCTGCTCCGGCTTCTCCACCAGGCTCTTTTTCTTCCCTTTCTCTTTCCTCTGTCTCTCTCTCTCTCTCTCTCTCTCTCTCTCTCTCTCTCTCTCTCCCTCCTTCCCTCCCTCTCTCTCCCTCTCTTTTGATACATAGAGTCTCCCTACATCGCCCTTGGTAGAGCATCACAGCTCATGGGAACCTCAAACTCCTGGGCTGAAGTGGTTCTCTTGCCTCAGCTTCCCAACTAGCTGGGACTATAGGCACCTGCCACAACACCCAGCTATTTTTTTGTTGTTGTCATTGTTGTTTAGCAGGCTCAGACTAGGTTTGAACCCACCAGCCCTGGTGCATGTGGCTAGTGCCCTAACCATTGAGCTATGGGCACAGAGCCTCTCCACCAAGCTCTTACGGGTAGGGACTATGTCATTCTTTTTTCTGTTTGCCCCATTCCGTCATCCATTCCCTTCCTCAGCCTAGAATGGCATCAAGTATACCATAGGTATTCAATAAAGACTGCAGTATTGATTACTTGCTCAACTGGGAGGGAAATGAGCTCTTTAACCAATGGTATTTCTCTCATGCAGTTGCCTGCTTCTCCTTGTGCCTGCTTCTTTAGGATACTTTTATTTTTGTAGACCCTCCAAAAATCTCTTAAAAATAGGACCATAGAGATAGTAGGGCTATGTAGTTAGGGTACCCAAGACATGGCCGCTCCCTGCCTGCCTGTATCAACATCACAGCAAAACCAGAAACCACAGATGTGCCCTGGTCTGTAGGGCAATCAAACGCAAACCTTTCACACTCTCTTGGACAGAAGAACCTGTGTGGAGTTCTGCCCCGCAAGGCTGGTGAGAGAGAGCTGTGACGCTCTACCAAGGGCGACATAGGGAGACTGGGGCACTGATGTGCAAAGGAGACTAGACTATCCCTAAAAGTGCAATGCCTTGGGGAAAACTTGGTTTTGTCCAGATCTGCCTGCTTTGCTAAGTGGATTAGGATGGGGGTGAAGGCCAGCTCATCTTCTAAGGGTGAGGGCCTATCTCTGCATTATTTGTTTTGCTGGGCAGAGTCTGCAAAGCTGAACCAAACTGTGGAGACCAAGCACAGCCTCCAGCAGCCCTCCTTCACAGCCTGCCTCCAACATTGTCTGGACTTTCTAATAAAATGCTGAACAAATAGTTAATGAGTGTTGGTTTGAAGTCCACCCACAAGCCTTGGCCAGTCCTATTGCACACAAGGGACATGGGAACCACATGAGCTCAGTGGCTTGGGCAGGCTTTGCTCAGGACTCCTCAACTGTGTCACATGGAGGGGGCAGTGCCAGCAAGTGCCTGCACACCTGTGTCCCTGGCAAAATCACTTGCAGCTAAAATCAGGGCCTTGGGAAACACCCCTTGTGATAGCACTGGGGACATCTGAAGACACATGGCAGAAGTCCCTGAAGGAGCCCTCCCCCTCCAGGCCTGTTTTGTGGCCTCCTTCAGGATCCAACCCCTGGTAAAACAAAGGCTGGGCAAGCGTGGTACGGGCAGTGCATGACCTGGCAGTGCACTGACCTCAGCAAGGCCCTCGACAGGGGCCCAGCTTCGCTGACAACATAGGAAACACAACAGGGGAAATGACCATATTTACACAAAGGGTGAGTGTGAGCATTAAATTAAGAAGTCTTCATAAAGGCTGAGAATGGTGGCTCACGCCTATAATCCCAGCACTGTTGGAGGCCAAGGCAGGTGGATTGCTTGAGCTCACGAGTTCGAGATCAGCCTGAGCAAAAGTGAGGCCTCGTCTCTACTAAAAATAGAAAAACTGAGGCAAGAGGATAGCTTGAGCCCAAGTTGGAGGTTGCCGTGAGCTATGACGTCATAGCACTCTACCCAGGGCAACAGCTTGAGACTCTGTCTCAAAAAAAAAGCAATCTTCATAAGAACAATGTTGTATGTTTGTACTGATGTTATGGAACATATTTGATCATGATTAGAATATAAACAAGCTGATTTTGTTTTCTGAAAAATCTTCAGTTCATACTATTTTAATAAAGATGGGAGGTACCAGAATAGAGTTGGGGGGAAGGGAGGAAGGGTCTATAAAAAGGAGAGGTGGCCAGACCAGGGATTATTAGGAGAGAGAAAGTGCAGAGTGGAGTCTGAGCAGGAGCCAGCTCACTCTCACGCAGTTTCAAGAGGCTTTTATTAGTGCAGTGGGAATGCAGGTGAGAGGTGTCTTTTTTCTGCAGAGTGAATGAGGCTGTGTCAGAGACTAATCTTAAAATTATTGAAAAGTGTTAATCTTGCACCAGGGCCTTATCTCCACCATCAGCCAGAACCAGGGTGGGAGATTGTTCTGATGTCTCCCACTGGTCTTGAGGCATTCTAAGAGTGTGGGGGTGGGGGTGCTGTAACTGGGCCGTTTGGCCTCCGACTTTTCTATCACTAGCTGTCCTCTTGGGATGGTTTTACTCTTGTCAGGGTCACGAGGATATATAGGAGTGTGTGTGTGTGTGTGTGTAGGGGGGGTGGTGTGGGTTGCTGTGATCATATGGTTTGGTTTCTGGCCTGCTTTTTTTCACTCATTAGCTATCTCTGAAAGTATCTGCACTCTGGTCAGGGTCATGACTAGAGTCATTCCTTCCCCACAAAAGGTACTTGGTTAAAATCTAATTCTTGGCTCAGTTTTATCAATTGAATTCAAAATATAACACTGAGTAAGATTTATAGGAATAGCCACACACAAATGGGTAAATACTTTAACCCACTAATTACAAGACGTCATTGGTCATTATAACCACCTGCTTAAAGTTTTCCTTTTTCCTTCCTGAAGCTCATAGGCTCTCTTGGGTCCCAGGTTCTCAGTCCTGTCCTATCTTCAGTCCAAGCAATTGCCACTCAGGCACAGCCTTTTTGCTTAACCCCTGTTGCTGGGTTAGTTGGAGTCGCCAGCAGCAAGGCCACCTGCTTCGCCTGGCTCCAGCTCCAGAAACGCTGGGCTGCTCGCAAAGGAGAACTCAGACTCTGTTCTCCCAGTGTTCTTATGCTGGGATCATTCTTCCTCCAGCTCAGAAACAGACACAAGCACAGTGACAGCTTGACATTATATCTACTTAAATATTGCTGATCCTGAGACAGTTTTTCCCCAGTAATAAAGAAAGAGAAAAAGAGAGAAACAGCTATAAATTAAGTTACCCATCTCAAATCCTTGCCCATACTTTATTTTTAAGAAGTTGTTTTGTAGTGAATTGCCTATTTTGCTAGTCCTGCAGCTTTACAACTTATTTTGGCCAATTGTTTCTTAAAAGGGGCAGGCTCTTATCATCACTGTATTATTTTAAACACATATAATGTAACAGAATAGATTTCAAATGAAATTATACGTAACTGCAAACAGTCTAAACATAAAAGCGAAAGCAGAACCCATAAACAAAAGGTTTCATAGATTTGACTACATGAAAATTAAAAACTTTCCATCCTTTCCTCAAAGACCTATAAACAAAATTAAAAGGCAGATAATACCCTAGGCCAAAAGGTACAGTATAAAGAAGATGGACTTTGGAGCCAGGCATACTATGTCTGAATTCTAATTCCTTCCCTCACTGGCTGTGGGACCTTGAACAGATGTTTAATCACTCCAAGTCTCAGCAACTTCTCTGTAAAATGGGAATAATAATAATAATGCCTACCTTACAGAGATTTTATCAGAATAAGGTAAGGCTCTTTTTGAAATACATACCTAAAACTTTTAGCATAGCACCTGATGTGTTGTTAGCTCTCATTAAATGTAATAATTGTTGTTAAAGGAAAAATATGTGTTAATTAGTAAGAAAAACTGAACCTCAACTAAAAATGAGTAAAGAATATGAATAAACAAGTCTCATACAATGAGACAGTTTCAAATCACCAAAAGACATATAAAAACAATCACCCTCACCATAATTAAATACCTGTGCCCCCTTCTTGGTTGTACGGACCCAATCCATCCAGGGCTCAGGATACTCTCTTCTGAACCTCAAACTATCAAAATGCTACTCCTTTCATCACCCAGTCTGGCTTAATTCCATGCTGGGGATTCTCCATTTTTAAGAGGTCATTCATTGGATTGCTGTATTCAAATTGTATTTGTCTTCGGTTCTTTCTGTTTTTCCTTTGATTTCTTAGTTTATTGCTAAATAAACAGTAGGTCCTTTTGGCATGAGGCTAAAATGTATTATCCGGATGGTCAGGTCAGCCATGTGGATTTTATGCAAGGGTATTTCTTTCCCTTGGTAATTAAAGGGTGCTTTACTGAGCTATAGCACCCAACAAGGTAAAATTGCAATGTCTGACATCCAGCAAAATATTTGAAAGAAGCAGAAAAACACATGAAGAATGTTGCAATGTGTGTGTGTGTGTGTGTGTACGTGTGTATTGAAACCCACTCTGGAATGACATGTACAAAATGACTTAATAGGTAAAGATGACAAAAACAGTTATTATAACTATATTCTATACATTCAAGAAGCTAGAGGAAAGACTGGACATTTTAGAAACATAATAGAAAAAACATCCAACTTAAACTCTAGAAATGAAAACTATAATTTCTGAGATGAAAAGTATACTGGATGGGATTAAGGGCAGATTAGACATTGCAGATGAAAAATCAGTGAATTTAAAGACATAGCAATAGATGTTTCCAAAATGAAACACAGTGAAAAGAAAGTCTTAAAAAATGAAGAACATCATTGAGCTGCGGGACAACTTCAAGTTCCCAATACACATGTAATTACAGTCTGGGGCTAGTAAGGAGGGCAAACAAACATTTGAAGTAATAATGGCAGAAAAGCTTCCAAAATTTAATGAAAACTATAAATGCAAAGAGTCAGCAAGCTCAACAAACCTCACACACATGAAACATGAAGAACATGATAGCAAGGGATACACAATTGTTTACAACAGGTGATAAAGGGAAAACCTTAAAGGCAGCCAGAGGGAAAAAGAACACATTCCATATACAAAGGAACAAAACTGAGAATAACAGCAGACTTCTGGTTGGAAACAATACAAGTGAGAAAGCAGTGGAGTAACATAGCTGCATTCCAGTGCGGGAGGTCAGGAACTGACCCCACAGGTGGTTTGTTTGTCCTGCTTAAACAGGGGACCCCCCCTTCCAGGGGGTCAATTTCTGGACTCGCCCCAACTGGAATGTGATTGTCTTAACTGAAAAACATTTTCAATTCAGAATTTGCTGTTCAAAATAATTTTCAAAAATAAAGGCAAAATAGTTTTCAGACATTTTTACATCTACTTATACCATGTTCAAGCTAAAATGAACCACTTGCTGTTCAAATGCATTCCTCCATCCTCTTCTTCAAGATTGACTCATATTCATTTCCTTCTTGAAACCTTTCCTGATTAACCCCCTGGACTTTATTCATACCCCTCTCCAGGTCCTATTGTCCATTACTTGTGTTGAAGTGTTTGCAGATTTTCCTTTTCCCTCCCACTAGCCCTTTCTTGTTCTTCCTTATCATCCCCAGTGTGCACCCCTCACTGCCCATAACAGGCACCGAGTTTGTTATGCTGACTTACATTCTACTCGGGTGCTAAAAGATTCTTTTTAAACTTCTTTCCAGAATATTTTTGACTGATTCAGAAGTACATATTTATTTATCACCACACATGTGATAAACTGGATCCTACGCTTGTAAAGGTAATAAAAAAATTCTCTGGGCAAAAAAAGGGCTTACAATTAGTTGATTTAATTTGGTTGTTTATAAAAGAGGTTTAGTTTTTTTTTCAATAGTCTGAGTTTCATGAAGAATAGACAGATTTTTGCTTAGAGCCTCACTAATAATATCATGCTTGGCATCTCCACTCTTTCCCGAGTACACCTCCAGGCGGGACCCCCTTCCAGGCCCCTATATACAGCTACCTCTTTGACATCTTTATTTGGGAATTTTAATGTTAAACATCCAAAACCGAACTCTTGACCTTGCCCTAAAGCTGTTCCATCTGCAGTTTTGCCATCTCAGTTAATGACAATGTTTTCTTTCCATGGCTTATCCACTAACCTTGTAGTCATTTAACTTCTCTTTTTTCCTCATACCTCACATATAAACTATCAGAAAATTCCATCAGCTCAACCAGCAAACATACATAGACACTATTCAACTCATCCTATCCACCGCCACCACCCCGTGTAAGCCATCATCTTCTTTCACCTGGATTCTTGCAATAGCTGTCCAAATGGCTTCCCTACCTCTACTACCCAACCTTCCACCACAGTGTCTATTCTTATCATTGAAAAGCCAGAGTGATTCTTTGAAAATTCAGGTCAGAATTTCACTCCTCTGCCTTAAATCCTCCAAAGACTCCTCATAAAAGCCAGTGTGCTTACAACAGCCTGCAAGACCCTAGGTGAACTGGTCCCCTATTCCTGCTCCCCTCAAGGTCTCTCTGACCTCCTTTCCACTATGCTTCTCGCCACTCTCCCTGCCCCCAGTCTCCTTGCTCTTCCCTGTGCTCTCTAATACTCTCCCCCCTCAGGAACTTTGCACTTGCTATTCCCTTTGCCCAAATGTCCCTCTCCCCAGATACCTACATGGCTCACTCACTCACCTTCTTTAAATCTGCTCAGATATTACCTTCTCAGTGAGGCTTTCCTCAGCCACACAGCTTACATTGACATTGTCCCTGTTTTATTGTTATTCATTGTACTTCCCATCTTCTAATACTGTAGATCATTTACTTATTTAGTTTGGGCTTTGTCTTGCCCACCCTCAAGAACATAAACCCCAAGAGAAGAAGGATTTATTATTATTTTATTTTATTTAGAGACAGAGTCTCACTTTATTGCCCTCGGTAGAATGCTGTGGCATCACAGCTCACAGCAACCTTCAACTCCTGGGTTTAGGCAATTCTCTTGCCTCAGCCTCCCGAGTAGCTGGGACTACAGGTGCCCACCACAATGACTAACTATATTTTTGTTGTAGTTTGGCCGGGGACGGGTTCAAACCCACCACCCTTGGTATGTGGGGTCCGCGCCCTACTCACTGAGGCACAGGTGCCACCCAGACAGCAATTTTTCTTTTTTTTTGAGACAGAGCCTCAAGCTGTTGCCCTGGGTAGTAGAGTGCTGTGGCATCACAGCTCACAGCAACCTCCAACTCCTGGGCCCAAGCGATTCTCCTGCCTCAGCCTCCCAAGTAGCTGGGACGAAAGGCGCCTGCCACAACACCCGGCCATTTTTTTGGTTGTAGTTGTCATTGCTGTTTGGCAGGCCCAGGCTGGATTAGAAACTGCCAGCTCTGGTGTATGCGGCTGGCGCCTTAGCCGCTTGAGCTATAGGCACCGAGCCATGAGTAGAGGGATTTTTATGCTTTGCTCTCTCTAGAGCACCTACAATAGTGCCTTAGATATAATAGGCACTCAGTGACTACATATCAAATGAATGAATGAATCTTTGACAGATAGAGCAGGTCTCTAAGTCAATCTTACCAATGCCTGATTTCATCTCCTATTTGATGAATAACATGAATTCCTAAGAAGCTGTGTGAGGCCACGGCACTCTACCCCAAGGGCCATAAAGTGAGACTCTGTCTCTACAAAAAAAAAAAAAAAGAAGGAATTTTTTTAAATGCTCTAGGACTCACCTTCAAAATTCAGTGTGGCAAGAAACCAGGTTCAGAAATTGGCCCATTCCTGAGTTTATATATGCACAGTCTGAGTTGCAGATCAATCTGTCAGTATATTCATCAATTACTTTGCTAAAGGATAGCAAAACAGTATGAGATACATTTAAAGAGAAAAGGTGACAAATTGGAGGCCAAAACTGTACACAAACAAAGTTTGAGTTGTCTAATACAAATAAGTGCAGAAGGAGTTAGCACAGGAAGAGATGAGTGTTCTGAAGTGAGCTGAGAATCACTTGTCTTCCCCAGGCCTCTCATGGAGTTTCTGAAATAGAAGTGCTACTGGAACAATCTTTTACTAACTGCCAATAACAACATTTTGTGCTCACATAGTTCCCTTCAACAAGCATCTTCAGAAAATTTCTGATTTTTATCTAAGCGTTCTTATCCTTACCTGATAATGAGAAAAATGTGCATAAACCACAGGGAAGCAACTTATCCGACGCTGGGGGGAATGGACAAAGAATTAAACCACTATCCCTAAACTCTGCCCTGCAACATTCTTTGTAAGGGGCAAACACATTTGAGAAGCTGTTCTGTCAGCTTACTCCCTGCTCAGCCCCCTCCTCCCTTAGCACAGGGAATATCTATCAGTGATTACTCCAGAAAATATTTGAATAGGTCCTTAAGGGTGTAGTAAGATGGCTGGCCTACAAAACAATTGTTGACGCTGTTAGCATCAGAACACTGGCTTCATAGGACCATTGGTTTAACCAGCATGCAGATTTTGCCAATAAAAGAATGAATGCATGAGTTCACGTTGGACATAGTGAATACAAATATTTGCAAATTATGTTTAGTGTAATTAAATCCAATATCCAAAGTACATGTTTTTCTTTTGGATCCAATAACCATGAAAACAACCGTCTGGGAAACAGCATGTTTTTCTAGAAGTCTATGTGTTATCCCAATTGCCCAAAATTCCAAACTTTAGAGTCATCTTAGAATCTGTCCTTTGGCAAGTTTTTTGGAGTCTGTCTCAAAATTCTTTGTATTACAAGGCTTCCAAATTTCCTGGGGCACAGAATGGGAGCCTTTGAGAAATATTAAAATAATAATAACAATGAATAAATACATACTGAATTCTAGACACCATATTAAGGACTTTATGGAGATTATCGAATTGAATCCTTATGAGAAGATGCAGGTTTTATACTATCGTCACCTTTTTATTTTTATTTTTTTGAGACAGAGTCTCACTATGTCACCCTAGGTAGAGTGCCGTGGCATCACAGCTCACAGCAACCTTCAACTCCTGGGCTCAAGTGATTCTATTGCCTCCAGCTTCCAAGTAGCTGAGACTACAGGTGCCCGCCACAATGCCTGGCTAATTTTTTGTTGCAGTTGTCATTGTTGTTTAGCAGGCCCCGGCTGGGTTCGAATCCACCAGCCTCGGTGTATGTGGCTGGCACCATAACCACTGTGCTACGAGCGCCATCATTACCTTTTTAAAGATGAGGGGGTTGAGATGTAAAGAGGTTGAGTGACCTGCCAAAAGTCACACTGCTAATAGGGGAACCATGAGAAAATGCGAGTGTTCATGCTCTTTACCGTTATGAAGGCTTAGATCATTTGGTGGTCTGTCTTTTACCTTTCAGATTTGTAAAGGTCTCTGTCATAGAGATGACAGAGTTCTCCTTGGAAGTAGGACATTCTTCATCCACACACACATCCAATTAGTTACCAAGTTTCATATATGCTTCTCACTTGATATTTCCAGAATATATTCTTTCATCTTCATTTTGATGCCACCACCTTAGCCAGGCAGGAATCATTTCTTGCCTGGATTAATGCAATAACTTCCTAACTTTCTTCTTGCCTTTAGTCTCTCCCCATTTCAGTCTTTTCTGTATCATACCAGCAGACCTGTCCTATAAAACCACTTTCTTTATATGCTTTGACTCACCCTTCCTCCCATTGTAAAGCGTCTATCATGGCTCACTCTCAACTACTCAAAAGTACAAATTCAAGCCTCTGTTCAGCCTCGCTGACCTTCCATCTCTTCTCCCAGCCCAAACTCACCAGTGCAGGAAGGCTGGCTTCTTGCTCTTCCTGACTGGTACCATTTTCATTCCAGTCCCTAGACCTTGGCTCACATTATTACTCGCACTCTCCTGGCCTGCCTCAATCTCATCAACTCTACATTGCCCATTTCAAGACCAGTTCCCTCCATGAAATCTTCCTTCATTACTTTAGGGAGGACTGACATTTCTCTCTCCTTCACTGCCCCCATGCTTCACACAACTCACAGTATTTTCCTCTACAGGTCTTCCTGTTCACAGAGACTAATTCCAAGACCCCCAGATGTTGCCTTGTGGGAGGGGGGAATTTTCTACCTCCCAGTGAAAAGGATTCTGGACTTCAACATTCACCCACTGAGTTACTGAACAACTGGGGAATTACTTTGCAGGCACAAGTTCAATACTTCAGCTTGAGTACAGTTATTCACAACTCCTTTGAAACTACTTCGTAGTTTTTATATATAGCCCAGGCAGGGCCTCCAACATTCCAAGCACTTTGGCAAGTACAAGAAATTTCTTCTGAGTGGCAGGTGAAAGGGTTACTGTACTTATCGTACTCAGAACAAACGCCATAAATTGCATTTTGAATGCTCTTTAGTTGGCCTTGTTGTTTTAACTCTACCTTCCACTGAAGAAAATTGTGTCTTTAACTTTAGTTAAACTAGAAGTAAATTATATCTATTTAAAATACAAAGCAGTTAAAACTCAAAGATCTACATAAAAGCAAGTGATGGGCTGGAAAATGCTCCCTTTGTAGCTGAATCACAACCTAAAAGCTTCAGCTTGTTTTAAACAACATGACCTTTAGTCAGTAGATAAAATGCATGTAAATTAAGCTTGAATGTCAACTAGATTTGCCCAAGGATTTTTTTTTTTTTTTTTTTGGTGGTGGTGGTGGGGAGTTTGAGGAATGTAGAGAATACATTTTTCTTTTCTTTTCTTTTCTTTTTTATAGAGACAGAGTTTCACTTTTTGGCCCTCAGTAGAGTGCCATGGCATCACACAGCTCACAGCAACCTCCAACTCCTGGGCTTAAGCAATTCTCCTGCCCCAGCCTCCTGAGCAGCTGGGACTACAGGCACCCGCCACAACGCCCGACTATTTTTTTGTTGCAGTTTGGCTGGGGCTGGGTTTGAACCCGCCACCCTCGGTATATGGGGCCGGCGCCCTGCTCACTGAGCCACAGGTGCCGCCCACATTTTTATTTTCTAATCATGTAAGTGTGTTTTATCAAATCCAAGGACTGTCCTGATACCCTCCATGTAGGCAGCCATTTCCTAGAGAACACAGACCCTAAGGAGAAACTGGTCTCCTTGCTCAGAAACTCGTTTTGTTCTATCTTTCACTCACATTTTCTCCGTTTTCCAAGTGAGTTTACACTATTTTTAGAAATGCCACTGACAGGCATCAACTGAAGTGAACAATAGCCGAGGCAGTCAGAAGAACAGGCAGGCAGCTCCCTCCCAGTGGGCACCAAACCCCACTCCAAGAGGCGATGCTGAGGGGCAGGGAGCTGGGAGATCCTTCACCTCTGAGGAAGCCCTGCTGCCCAAGAGACTCTGGTTCATTGTCAATGACAAGGTGATTTAGGTTGGTGGGAAACCACTCTAGGCTTTCAGAGGCCAAATATTGTCCCCAAAGCAGCAGCTGATAAAAGCACAGATGAACAGACAACTGGTCACCTTGATAGAATTGAAAATAAAGAGGAAACAAGGTGGTGAGAGCCTGGGGCAAGAAGGGCTGATGGTAAAGTAGTGGTAATTGCTATGGTCTCAATGTCTGCATCTCCCCTACATTCATGCGCTGAACCCTGATCACCAAGGTGATGGTATTAGGAGGTAGGGCCTGGGAGGTGCTTGGGTCATGAGGGCAGAGCCAACTGGGATTCAGGAGGCCCCACAGACCTGCCTGGACCCTTCTGCATGTGAGGACACATGTGAGCACCATCTATGAACCAGAAAGCAAATTCTCCCCAGACGCCGAATTTGCTGGCACCTAGATCCTAGACTTCCCAGCTGCCAGAACTGCCAGAATCAATGTCTGTGTTTAGAAGTCACCCAGTCTGTTTTATGAGAGCAGCCTGAACAAAGTGAGAGAGGGAGGAACCTTAACAGCAACAACAGACACTTATAGCGAACGTGGCTGTCCCAGGCTCTGTACTTTACCAATAGGCTCTCCCTGAAACATGAGGTAGGTAGGTACTCTTATCTCAGTCTTACAGATGAGGAAACTGAGGGGTGGAGAAGCTAAAAGTCTTACCCAAGGTCACTGAGCTACCAAGCTGTGGGGCCAGTACATGAATCCATCTGACTGACTCCCTTACTGCCCACCACGAAATACTTCAGGGAAGAATCAGGAGGAGACAGTTTGGAGGGGAACCTATCAATGAAGAAAGCCTCAGGATGCCTGAGATAAGAACAGGTCCGTAGGGGCTGAAGGGGTCAGCGGTACCACAGGGGGCTGAGCCTCAGGCAAGGGCACCAGGAAGGGGGAACCAGACATTGGCACTGGAGGACCTATGATCTGAGAGATTGTTCTGTAACTTATCCAGAAGGAGCCCCAGGCCAGGGACCGCTCAACCTGGGATCTAGCGGGCCCTGCCACCAAATGATGGGTTAACTGTGGGGTTCTGCTGCCTCCCTAGAATAGAGGGGCATTTTTCAGGTACTTTTAGCATGGCTTTCAGTTCCAAGACAAAAATCCATTTTAGGCTTGGCATATGGCCGTGAAGTTTGTGGAAAGGCAGGGTAACAGTGGGGATACAGTGGAGAGAGACTGTTCACTGGCCCCAGAAGGCTCCCTCCTGCTCCGGCCATGCAGGCTTGGCAGGCTTGTTCCTATTGGTCTTGCCTCTGTGCTTGGCTAGAAGGGGACTAGGGGCTTTCAGTCATTCTGGGTCCTGGGGGCAGTTCCCAGTGTTTTTATGCCACTCAGTTGGACACAACTGCTCAATTCTCCTGGGTCCAGAGGCTTAGTCTTTGACCCACTTGTTTCTCTCATGTGTGGTACAGAATCACAACACAGGAAATGTTTTATTTGTGTGAGTGCAAAGTATGACTGGGTGAAGAAAGTGGCTGAAGGATGGAGTAAGGGGCCAACTCTCCCTCACCGTCTTCACATACCATCGCTACCTGAGACCCAAGTGAGGTTTATGGGTGTGTTTGCAATACCAGCACCATTAGATACAATCTTAGCAGAGAGGTAGCTTCAAGTTCTCTCCCCACCCTTAATGGATACCTAGAGATGGCCTCTGATGTGCAAATAAACCACACCGTGTCAGCGTGCTCAGGACACACAGCCCTGACATCCCGAGTGCCCATGCACACAGGCTGCAGTGAGAAGGGCCGCAGAACCCACTTCCCACGCTCTGCATGTGGGTATATGACTTTGGCCACCCTGTTTTTTTTTTTTTTTTTTTTTCTGTCCTCCTGTATCAGGCCTCTAATCTCTCATCAGGGCCCACTCCATACTGCAGGACCCGATGGGGTATAATATCTCCACTTCAATTAAAGACAACTGATAGAGTTTGAAATGAGGTCTAGATTCGGGATTAATGACTGGTTGAAAGCTGCCCTAACACTGATTGCTCTTGATTTGGGAAGCCAGAAAGTAGCCTGGCTCAGCCCCACAGCCTCCCTTTAGAGTGGAACCATACTCTTATTCTTCTTAGGAGAGGTATTAGACTCTAGAGTTAACCAAGGCTAAAACAACCCTGATTTACTGGCTAGGGCTCTCCAAAGGATCAGCCCTAAAGCACTCCAATAAACCACAGTCTAATTGGGGGGTTGGCAAACTTCTTCTGTAAAGGATAAGATAGAAAATATTTTAGGCTTTGTGCAACACAAAGTCTCTGTTGTAACTGCTAAACGTTGCTGTTGTAGTGCAAAAGCAGCCCTAGCCAATTTCTAAACAAATAGGGATGGTTATAGTCTCATAAAACTTAATTTATTCTTACTGAAATTTGAATATCTTATGATGTTCACATGTCATGCAATATTATTATTATTTGCTTCTCCTCCAACCATTTATGTTATTTTATTTTATCTTATTTTTCTTTTCTGTCTTTTTTTTTGAGACAGAGTCTTACCCTCAGTAGAGTACTGTGGTGTCACAGCTCACAGCAACCTCAAACTCTTGGGCTGAAACGATTCTCTTGTCTCAGCCTCCCAAGTAGCTGGGACTACAGGTGCCCACCACAATGCCCAGCTATTTTTTTGTTGCAGTTGTCATTGTTGGGTAGCTAGCCCAGGCTGGGTTTCTGCCACCTTTGGTATATGTGGCTGGCACCGTAACCACTGTGCTACAGGCACCGAGCCTATCTTATTTTTCTTTATTGAGACAGAGTCTCACTTTGTCGAGCTCAGTGGAGTGTCCTGGTGTCACAGCTCACAGCAACCTCAAACTCTTAGGCTCAAGTGATTCTGTTGCCTCATCCTCCCAAGTAGCTGGGACTCAAGGCACCCACCATGACACCTGGCTAGTTTTTCTATTTTTAGTAGAGAGGGGTCTCCCTCTTGCTGAGGCTGGTCTTCAACTCCTGAGCTCAAGCATCCACCCGCCTCAGCCTCCCAGAGTGCTAGGATTACAGGCATGAGTCACCCTGTCCACTGGCAACTCTTCTTTTATTTAAGAAAGATGTCAGGGTGGAGGACACACTGGGTGACCAGTGGGAAAGATCATGCCAGATGTGTTAGTGCACACAAAAAATAAGCTGTAAATAGAAAATTAAACAAGTAGTAGCAGCAGTGGTGAATAAAGTTGGCAGAGAAGGGGAGGATGGGCGGAGGGAGGGAGATTGGTGGGATCACACCTGCGGTGCATCTTACAAGGGTACATGTGAAACTTAGTAAATGTAGAATATAAACGTCTTAACACAATAACTAAGAAAATGCCAGGAAGGCTATGTTAACCAGTGTGATGAAAATGTGTCAAACGGTCTATAAAACCAGTGTATGGTGCCCCATGATCGCATTAATGTACACAACTATGATTTAATAAAAAAAAAAAAAAAGGAAAAAAGACAAACTAAAGAAAGCCAAACCACACCCTAAAAGAATGTCCCCTAATGTACATGTACTGTTCAGGGTTTTAAGACCAATAATTTTACCCTACAATAAACATTTGTTACCTGTACTCTAAAACTAAAACAAAACAAAAAAAAAGTTGGCAGAGAAGGAGAATATGGAGGGTGTGAGTGGAGGATTAAATGAAACAGAGAAGAACCACCATCATTTACAAGGCACTTTTGGGGGGTCATCCTTCCTCTTACTCTCAAATCCCTGCAAGTGTTGTAGCAATATCACTCCCATTTCACAGATGGCTTTCAGGCTGAGTGTGGCTATGAAGGAATTTTTTCCCAAATGCAATGAGACCCAGCATTTGTAGTTACGTCCACCAGGCTTTCAGCCTCCTGAGAAAGTCTGATATGGGTTACGTTAATTCCAATTTAGAACACATAAAGTTAGGTAAACAAGAAGAAAGTGATAAAAATAGTTGTTAGGATCAGTGTAACCTGGCTTATTGTACCCTCAATGAATCCCCAACAATAAAAAAAGAAATAGTTGTTAGGGTGGTGAAACTGCGGAAGATGAAAACAATTTAAATAGCTGCTGATAGTATCTTTTCAAGTATTCCACCAATTTAGGGTATGGCTATGTTCTCTCCGCAGAGGAGTAACTTCTCTAGCTGGCTAGAGGTTAATCAGGACTCCAGGATGCACCCCAGACACTGGGGCAATATTCCCTGAGTTCTCCTCTAACCATTTAGAAATGTAAAAATCATTTTTACTTCATGGGCTGTACAAAAACAAGCAGCAGGTTGGATGTGGCCCACATTTGCTGACCCCTAATGCAAATCCTCAGCTTTTACACCACTGGGATGTAACCCAGGCTAAAGGAGGGAGGGAAGAGAGGTAAGCTCTAGCACAGCCAATTTAGGGAAACAGAGTGCCTGGGCAAACAGGAGCTGTGATATAAACAATGTGGGTTTTTTCCTTATAAACAATAGAATTTTTATAGCAGTCATCACGAAAAGCTATACTGCTTAATCCAGCTGGAATCTCCTGAGAACTACCCTCAGAATTGGGAGCACATGTTTTCAAAAAGCCACAGTGACAAGAAAGCTCCATCTATTGAAGGTGGTGTTGATTTTTAGAAACTGCAAAAATCAAAACAAAATTCAAACCAAACCAAAATCAAAAAATCACTTCTACCCCAACCAATCACAGCAACAAGAACAATGGCACCGTTACCACTACCCTTTCAGAACCAGGCCTGTAAATAAGGGGATTGTGGTCAAGTTAAAGTCATTCTGGCCCCAAACCACTTGTGGTTGTAGGTTGAGACTGCTGAAAAACTCATGACTGCAAGTCCTCACACGGCTCCTAACAATGTGAGTATTGTTTGGCCAATACACTGTCAGCCCTTTAGAAAAATTGTTTTTGAATTGCTGTCAATAATTTAAAAGCCAAGAGATTGCACACAAAATTCACATTTTTTTACTTCTCTTGAAAAAAAAGATCAAAAGATCAGATTCTGGTTCTTATATGGCATCCCTCCACAAGAACCTCCTGTTGAGGCAGAGCACATGAACCCCAGATTGGTGCAATCCCCACCATGCCCTATTGGCTCCCCAGCCACTGGGCTGCCACGTAATCTTGGACTTAGAGGCTCTTTCACTCACTTTAAGAAGAGAGTAACACAGTCACATGGTCAAAAAGTCAAAAACAATATGAAAAGCTGTACAGTGAAAGTGCCTTTCCACTTATCCCCACCCTCCAAAAATAAGTACTTTAAATTTCTTCAATTATTTTTCTGCTTCTTGCTTATACAAGATAACATATCTTTTCCCCTGCCTTGCTTTCTTTACTTAGAATATATCCTGGGAACAGAGAAGGTCCTCATTTTTGTTTTATAGTTACTTATTGTTCTGGTGGGTGTATAGATGAGTTTATTTAACAAGTATCAGGTTGATGGGCACGAGTCTATAGTCTTTTCCTTTTACTAATATTCTGTGAGGACTATGTTCATATGTTGTTCATAAGTGATAAAGTCTATTGTGTAGGATATACTCCCACAAGTGAGATTGCTGAATCAAAGGGTAAATGCATTGGTAATTTTTCTAGATTTGGCCAAATTGCCTTACGTACGGGTTCGACCATTTTGCACTCCAAATAGCAATGAAAGAGCATGTCCATTTTCCTTCAGCTTCCCCCATAGAGTATGCTGGCAAACTTTTGTAGTTTTATTATTCTGAAAATTATATTTTGAGTAGTTGTAATGTGCATTAAAAAATTTAAGAGATCTTTTCCCTTCTGTCTAAGACACATTTGTGTTTCTTTTCCTGAGAACTGTCTGTTTCATTTTCCTATTGGATTCTTTTTTTTTTTTTTTTGAGACAGAGCCTCAAGCTGTCACCCTGGGTAGAGTGCTGTGGCATCACAGCTCACAGCAACCTTCAACTCCTGGACTCAAGTGAGTCTCTTGTCTCTGCCTCCCAAGTAGCCGGGACTACAGGTGCCCACCACACTATTTGTTTTTTTTTTTTTTGGTTGTAGCCGTCATTGTTGTTTGGTGGGCCCAGGCTGGATTCGAACCTGCCAGCTCAGGTGTACGTGGCTGGCGCCTTCGCCGCTTGAGCCACAGGTGCAGAGCCTCCTATTGGATTCTTATTTCTGTTGTTGATTTCTCTATTAAATTATTTTTTCTAATCAACTTTTAAGAGCACTAAATATACAGAAAGATTATATGTCTATGATACATGTTGCAAATACTTATTTCCAGTTTGTCATTTATCTTTTGGTTTTGTTTATAGAGTGTTTTTGTTGTTTGGCATGTAGAGAAATTTTGTTGTTTCCTGTGTTTTTAAAATTTAGACAAATTTATGTATTTATTATTTATTGTTCACTTCTAGATTTTGAGTTATAGTTTGAAAGAAAGGCCTTCCCAATTCTGAGATTAAAAATGGACTTACTAAAAAAAAAAAAAATGGACTTACTCATTTTCTTTTAGTTTCATTAAAAAAATGTAAATACAGTTATTTGATTCATTTATTGCTTGTGAAGGTACACATTATGAGAATAAAACTATCCTTTCTCAATTCTTACCTATTGTCTAAATATCATTTATTCGGGCCATTCTTCCCCCATTGATAAAGAACTAAAGTTCCATAAGTACTTGGGATTATTTCTGGACCTTCAACTCTGTCCATTCATCTATTCACATCCCACTCCATTTTAATTACTCAGCCTTTAAGTACACGTCAGTATCTCATAGAACTAGTCCTTCTCCTTGCTCTTCTTTTTCAGCAATTTCATTGCCATGCACGCTCATTTTTCCTTGTAAAATTTTTAATCAGTTTATTGAGTCCCAGAAAAAAAAAACCCCAAAAAACTACTGTTATGTTGGGGTGGCATCAGATTTATAAACTGACTTAAGAAGAATCGATTCATTATGATGCTAAGTTTCCTATCCAGGAACATGTTACTTTTTCCATTTGTTTAAATCCTTTGTGATCTTTAAGCGTGGTCCCTTAGGCCTTTCTTAACACGGAAGATAAAGATACACAAGTTTTATATACCTCTTCTTCCACGATATCTTCAACAAATAGTTTGGATAGAAGAGGTCTGCTGATTTCTCGTACTTTTATATCTTGCTTCTCACTGAATTCTGTTATTGTTAATAGTAGGTTATCAATAGTTTTTCTTGGGTTTTCCAGGTACAGAATCGTATGATCTGAATATAGTCAGAATTTCACTTCCTAACATTTTTATCCACTCTCCCTTAGGCAGTTGCTCTGACCAATTCTTGTACAATCTGAGATAGTAGCGGTAACAACGGACACCCCTGTCTTAATACTGATTTTAGTACGACTATCTCCAGGTTAGTCTGTTAAGTGGAAAGCTGGGTGTGAGAGATATAAATTGGAAGAATCCTTAGATTTCCATTTTATTGCCTATTTTTAAAATCAAGCATAAATGTTAAACGTTGCCAAATGCCTTTTCAGCAATTGACAATGATTGAATCATATTTGTCTTCTATGAATAAATCATTTGAATTTGCAACCCCTACTTTAAAATAGCCAGACTGATTTTCTTGTTAGAGAGGTGCCAAGGACGTTTTGGTGTAGAAATGTATATGGTTCTCCAAGGACAACAACTATCACAGATACATAATCTCCAGTCTTGGTGCATTTTATCTGCCCGAAGGCTGTTTAATTTGATATTTATGAAACTCCTCTGAAAGCTTGACCCTGGATTTGGGGCAAGTAAAGATAGCATGTTAAGGCTACCAAAACATCAATAAAGGTTCAATATAAAGGGTGGGATGAGGGGCAGCGCCTGTGGCTGAAAGGAGTAGGGCGCCGGCCCCATATGCTGGAGGTGGCAGGTTCAAACCCAGCCCCGGCCAAAAGCTGCAAAACAAACAAACAAACAAACAAACAAAAGAGTGGGATGAGAGAAGTAGCTGATAGGAAGAGAAGCCAGAATATGAGAGGTCAGGAGAAAAAGATGCCAAACAGAAATGCCATTTCCTGCAGGAGTTAGTGGCACTTGGGCCAACTTTTCTCTCTTTCCCACCTCTCACCAGGTCCCTGTTCCAACTACTGCCCTAGTTCAGGGGTTTCCATACCCCACCCAGAGCCCTTTTATTACTTTTCCTCCAAAGCACTCACATGCTTTTGAAGATTTAATGTGCTCCCTAGATGTACTGAATTAATTGTACTTAAGTAATAATTAGTGTGCTTTTTAAACAATGTTGTTTACAGCTGCTAACAGGTCCTGGTTAGAGCTCCAATCAGAATGACCATGCTGAGTTGGTGTACTTTCAGCCAAAAGTATGGCAACTTGAAGTGTTAGCTTGAGGAGGCTTGTCCAGGATAAGTGAAAAATTCTGGAAGGCTTTGTGAAATGCTGAGAGTAGTGTGCATAAGAGCTTACTTCTTTGTTCCTGAAGCTCTAAGGTCATGGAACCTTAGGGTGAGGACCTCTGATCTCACTCTCATTGGAGAGCTGTCGCTATATAAAAAGGCCACAGGAAGATGCAGACTTTAGCCACAAGAACTGTGCACCCCCCATGATATATTCTAGATCATTCTCTCAACACCTGCTCCACTAGAAGTGCTCGCTAATGGCTCTTACAACTGTTCTTTCATGTGAATAATTCTCTGTTCTGAGAAAAGCAGAGAGCAAAGATGAGAAAAATCGTGAAGAGGAACGATGAGAATATTGATGGAATAAAGTAAAAAGATTTTTAGTAACAAAACTGGTTCCTCTGCCAGAAGTGAAGGCCTTGACAGAGGCCCAGTGAGAGTGCAAGGCTTTGCACTAGAACTTCATCATTAGAAAGTCATGCCAAGGTCCTTTCCTCTGGTGAGTGAGCACCCACCCCTAGGGTGCACCCTAAACCAATTAATTGCAGAATCTCTAACGATGAGATTCAGGCGTCAGTCATTTTTGAAGATCTCTAGACAATGCCCTGGATTCCAGACAATGCCCTGAAGCCTTGCTACTCAAACTGTGGTCCTCAGACCAGTAGCATGGATATCAGCGGGAGTTTGTTAGAAATGCAGACTCTTAGGCCCCACCTTAGACTTTCTGAATCAGAATCCGCATTTTAACAGATACTCACATACACAATAAAGTTAGACATGGAGTGTTCTAGAGCAGTGTTTCTTAACCTGGTCCACTGCCTGGATCACCTGCATCAAACTCACCAAGGGTATGGGAGGGTAGGAGAATGGGGTCTGGACTTCTTAAGAAAGCAGATTCTCGAGATGATTCTATAGGTATGACGGCAGGGTCCTGGAATTTGCATTTTTATTGGCTTCCAGGTGATTGCTAAGCCTACTATTTGAGAACTACTCCTAAGAGGAAAAGTGAGCAGTATGATGGTTGCCTTCTCCTACCCCTGTGGAAATTTCCTCACTGACTTTAACAGGGTAAAACATAGCCACTATAGGTGAGGAAAGAGTTGGTGATGATTTATAAAAGCTTCCAGCCAGACAAATGTGACGTGTCTGCTCCCTGGCCTATAATAGAGCTGGGGGTGGCACTGCCATGTCACTTAGTGTTAAATCTAGTTTTCAGATTACACAGAAATGAATATCTCTATTCAATTTGTTAGTGACCGAACAGGTTGGAATTTGGATACAAAAAGCTTCTACTGTAAAAGCAGGATTAAAAATATAAAATGATGCTCAGATATATTCCTCTTTGAGGGTTTCAAAAAACCCTTAATATGCAGGGTATAGAACTGAGAGAGAGGACAAGCAAATTCCCTTGAGGAGAGTTCTTCATTTTACAGTGTTTTCGTTTTTTAAAATTTTGCTTAGGTCCAGATTTTTAAATAAGACAAGTAAAAAAATGAAGCCAGAAATGGAAAACTTGATCTCACTCAAAAGCTGATTTTGAATGTGTAGTCCTTTCATGTACTTTTAAAAGTATTTCAGCTCATCTAAGTAAGATATTTAAAAGCTTCTATGATAACAGAGGCTTTAAGTAGATTCATCTTCAAATCCCTAGGATTCTGAAGTATGGCTCATACTTGCCTTGAGATGACCCAATTGAAATGTTTCTATCTGCACAGTGAAATAAGACCACAGCAATGGTCATAGATCATGGAAGGGGACTGCAATGGGATCCAAATGTATCTGTTCAGTAATTATTGAGTTAAAATCAGCAAAAGCAAATTGGGGAAAAAATGACTTTTGAGGCTTTGCTTTAAACACTTTCTTTAGAGCAGGATTTCTTTAGAGCTTTGGGGGGAGGCACACAATGGGGCCCTTTGAAGCTCTAGTTAAAAGCCCTGGACCCTTCTCCAGGTGTGGGAGTCTGCATGAGCACAAGCCTGCACGCTGGCAATTTCTGGAGTTCCACTCCCTCCCTGGGGCCCATGTGGCGAGCAATCCGCAAGCCCCATATTAGGAACCTCGGCTTTGACATTGCATTAAGAAAAAAATGGCTCTGTATTGATTTCTCCCAGTTGGAACCGCTGGAGACCCAGGAACAACTCTCTCAGCATTGAGGTCCCAAGTGGGCAATGAAATTAGGGTTGAATGTTTTCACTTAATCAGAGACAGGCCAGCAATGTCTTGGGGGGATGAGCCAAGGCCAGGTGTAAACCTAGACCACTAGATTATGGCAAGGAAGAACCCCTTCATTGAAGAAGTCTGCACTTGTTTAGAAAAGCCGCCTCCATCCTCTCTGAGGCCCAGCCACAGGTGAGTGTCCCAGGCACAACCCCGAGGTTACTGTGGCTGTGTTACAGGAGGAAATTTTCACACGAAAACTTGTGTCAAAAATCGGGAAGGAAATTAGGCTCTTAGAGATACTGTCTACATGTACCCTTATTTACCTACAGACTCAAATGGTGTCACAAGGGGAAGAGACTTACCCCTTCACCCTTCCCCACTTAACAGATGAGAAAATAGTCCCCAGTAGGTTAAGTGCTTGCCAGAATGACAACCCCTGTCAGACTCATCCCCAGGGCCCTGTCTCCGCAGCTTCTCGCCCACTGGCGCCAGGAGAAGAGGGCGGCAGGCGCTCTGTCCCCGCACCTCCCGCCGCCCGCCCTGGCGGGGGCGCCACTGGAGCCGAGCCCCCGCCTACCGGCACCATGGAGTAGGTCATCATCATCAGCATGTCCTGGTTCTCCGCGCGGATGTAGGGCGCGGGCTCCCCGCCGTGGCTACGCTTGTTGCGCGCGGCGCTCGCGGGGTCCGGGGGTGGAGCGGGCGCCCGGCGCGGGGCGCGGCTCAGCTCGGCCAGGAAGGCGCGCAGCGCGGTGTCCTCGCGCTGCTCCCTGCCCCGCTGGGCCTCCAGGGCTCGCAGCGCCGCGCTCAGCCCGCGCCACTGGCACAGCGCGAACACCGTGCCCGCCGCGTTGAGCGCCGAGAGCAGCGCCACGGCCGCCAGGGCGCCGCGCATCCCCCAGCCGGCCGCCTGGCCGCCTCGCTCCGCGCCTCCGGCCATCCTCTGTGCGCCTAGGGCCGGGCAGGGCAGGATTCGACCGCCTGCTGCCCGGGCAGCCTTTATACGCCTCGGGCGAGCCGTGGGCTGTTGGCAGCTCTGTGAGTCACACTGCCCTTGGCCCGGCTGGCAGGGCGGGTTGGGGACAGTAGTGGTGGCGCCCGAGCAGCCTGGAGGGACAGGCGGGCAGAGAGGGGAGAGGAACCAGTGGAGCCAGCCTGCAGAGGAGGGGAGGGCAGGGCTCACTCTCCCAGCAAATCCGCCTCTCCCTCCTTTTCCCGCTCTTGTGCCCATGGGCATTGCGGCAGCCCAGACGGCCACATCAAGGGTCAGACTGAGGGGGAGAGCAGGAATTCTTAAGTCTCTGGATTCCATCCCCTCTTCCCCCACACTGTCCTCTTTGGACAAAAGGACTAGCGTGCCCAGATGCCAAGACATGGTGCCCACTGTCCTTGGAAGGTCTGCTGCTGGAAGGTCTGCTGCTGGGCCCAGCCCCAGCCTGCCCATCACTCCTTCCCATGACCTTGAGGCCCCACGTGGCCATGAAGACCTGAATCAATCTTTCCCAAGAAAGGGATGCACAGGGACAGAGAGACAGCATGCATTGGATGGTTAAAAAAGGCCACCCATCATCAGAACAGAAGGGCCCGGCCTGCCTTGCAAACAGGGGCCATCCCCCATTGGGTGATTACCAGGATTGGACAAGCCAAGAGCTCTCCCATGAGATCCATACTTCCCAGATCCCTGGGAAGTGGCAGGGTGATGACAAAAAAACAAAAAACCCCTCAGAAATCAGGAAAACTGGTTCTAAAGCCACTGCCACTCCCCAGCTGGGAGGCCTTTAGCATATTCCAAGACCAGGCCAAAGAGATAGGGAGGCTGGTCAGCCTTGGGACCTTACTGAGCCTGCCTGGCAGTTGTCCCATGCCTCTTGTGGACCCCTTCACACTACCCTCACTTTTCTTTCAGTTCAGATGCCTGCTCTGCCTGAAGGGCCACTGTCCTTGCAAATGCAGTCGCTTCTGAGCCTCCTCAGTGGACCTCTTCACTTGTGATCTTTCTTAGCTTCTTCCAGAGTGGCTGTGTTTCCCTGTGGCCTCAAGTCAAATGAGGAAGACTCAACTAGAAGCCAAGATTTCTGTTTCTAACCCAATGTTGGGTAGTTGAGGAAGACAAGAATTCCTCTAGCGCAGCGGTTTTCCACCTGGTGGGTTGCGACCCCTTTGTAACAATGAGAATACATCCTGCATGTCGGATATTTACATTACAATTCATAACAGTAGCAAAATTAGTTATGAAGTAGCAACGAAAATAATTTTATGGTTGGGGGTCACCACAACATGAGGAACTGTATTAAAGGGTCACGGCATTAGAAGGCATTAGGAAGGTTGAGAACCACTGCTCTAGCATCACGGCAGGCCAGTAGGATGGCCTGTGGGGGAGCAAGCACCTTTTGACTTGGTGGGAGCTCTGTAACCATTTACTCCTCAACGATTTGCATTCTAATTCTTGTGGTGGATTTTTGTGCCCAGGAGAAAAAACCTAGATGGCATCAGACTTCTTGCCCCTATTCTCCAAAGTGAGCTGGGGTAGGGTCTTCCAGGAAGCACAAGAAAATATCTCAACTGGAAGTTCTGGGTCAAGGTCTGTATTCCTGAATTTGAATAGGAACACTGACCAACCTGAGTATTCTTAGAAGAGCATCCAGGATGAAGAATAGGAAAGCATGAAGGTCCAAGTGGTTCATGTAGGACCTGGACCATGGGGACATGATGACTGAGAGGGGATGGCAGGGACCTAGACAATTTTGTTTGGTTCCTCTGAAGTCTAACATGCTGTGACCACTTGAAGAATTGTCATGTATTCTTTAATTCTTTTCATCTGAGTGTCAGGCTCAGGGCCAATGGGGAGAAGCAGAGTTGGGGCTCTCCACTAGTAAGAGCTTCATTTTATTTTTAAGTAGAGATAAGGTCTTGCTGTGTCATTCATGCTTGATTGTGGTGGTGCTATCATCGTTCATTGCAACCTTGAACTCTTGGGCAGTAGCTGGGACTATATGCACATGCCACAATGCCTGGCTAACTTTTTAAAAAATTGCCATGTTTCCCAGGCTTCTCTTGAACTTCTAGCCTCAAGCTTTCATGCCACCTTAGCCTCTCAAAGTGCTGGGATTATAAGATTGAGTCACCATGCCCTGCCAAGATCTTCACTTAATTCAGTAAACACTGTGTCAGGTACTGTGGTGGACACTGGAGACACAGCAGTGAACAAGACAAGCAGCTTATAGTGTAAGCACTTGGAATACCATGGAGTATTCTGGGCCTGTGTTCACCTAACAATCATTCCAGTTACTGTAGTCTGACCGAACCTACCAGTACCAGTACCAGTACCTACCATCAACAGCAGAGTATCAGGCTCCTGAGGTTAGGGGCCACACCTTGTGTGACCCTGTCACCCCATCATAGCACAATGCATGGCTTGACATGGGCATTCACTGCTTAATGAGTGAATAAATGAACGCCAGGCGATATAGTGTACATAGGGCATTTTTATGTAGAAAAATTTTATCTACAGTAGGGTAGGGGGCTTAAGAACTAAACTGGTCTTCTGCCGCCGAACTGGCCCCCACCTGGACAGGCCCCCTCCTGTCCTGTCTTGCAGGAGAGGAGAGTAACTGGCAGCCTGGCACGTCTCCCACACCCCACATATGGAGCATAGAATCAGTAGACAGACTAGACTAGAGACAAGGCCCCCTTGGAGCCAGCCAGGCTCTACCAGACAGCGTCGGGCCAAGAAGCTGCCTCTCGTGGGATGAAGCACTCTCAAGACACATGGCTTGACCACATGAACTGGGTGGTGGAGTGTCTAGGATATTGCTCTGGGGCCAAGAGAAGGGCAGAGGAAGGGCAAAGGACAGGGCAGACTCCTTTCCCACCTGACCCCTCTCTCAGATCTCTCTCCAAATCTTTCTATGTAGGATTATGGCATTTTTCACAGAAGAAGATGGGGCATGTTGATACAGCCTTCAAGGTAGATCTTTACTCATCCCTCAATCCAAAGTGGCTGTATCCAAACAGCTGCCTCACCCTGTCCTTTCTCCTTCTCCCCTGTCTTCTGTCTACAATCCTCTTTCCACCACACTGCTGTGCAGTGACATTTCTCCTTTGCTGGCCTCTCAGTGTTGTCCCCATGAAGGCCAGCTTGGAGCCCCCTTCCTCATCAGGCCTCTCCTCCCTATGCCAGCCCCCAGCACTTCCTCTACCTGAGCTCTGCAAGCCCCAGGGGCTTAGTGGTTCTATGGCTGGGATTTGGAATCAGATAGACTTGAACTTGAAACTGCTTTTTAACTGTGTAACATTAGCTATGTTACTCAACTTCTTTAAAGAACTGTAATTGGCTGGGTGTGGTGGCTCATGCCTATAATTCCAACATTTGGGAGGCCAAGGAAGAAATATTGCTTGAGGCCAGGAGTTTGAGACCAGCCTGGGCAACATAGCAAGACTCCCATCTCTACAAAAAATAAGAAAATACAATAATGGCATGGTGGCATATGCCTATAGTTCCTGCTACTCAGGAGGCAAGAGGATCACCTGAGCCCAGGATTTTAAGGTTATAGTGAGTCATGGTTCCCCTCCCTGCTCCTCAGCCTGGGTGTCAGAGTGTGAGATCTTCCTCACTCTAGGAAAAGAAATGGAGACTGTCATTGTTTCTGTTTCATTTCATAGGCTCATGAACGTTTCTTGACATATAATAACTGTTCAGTGTAGGTTAGTATTGTTGGCTGTGGGCTGATGAACTCACTGAGACTTTTTTTTTTTTGCGGTTTTTGGCCAGGGCTGGGTTTGAACCCTCCACCTCTGGTATATGGGGCCCGCGCCCTACTCCTTGAGGTATAGGCGCTGCCCTACTTGCTGAGACTTAAACAATGCCTTTGCTATGGACTGAGATGTTAGTTCTCCCACATCTGTTTCTTCAATTGGGTTATAGTATGCTTAAGCAGGGACTTATCTTCATGATGTCCCTCATAGCAGGAACTGCTGCCAAGTAGGAATATTTGATTAATCGACCGATTAGCAAATCACACTTTGTTGATGCTTTTTGAAGAACAGAACTTGTAAGTACATGGTGAACGTGGTGATTCTTGTCTGAATACCATGGCTTTGAGGTTGGTTGTATTGGCCCTTCACTGCGGATTCCTAAGCCTCCTGAGACTTCTCAAGAGGCAGATATGTGTAAGTGCCTTCCCTGCCTGATATGTCTCAGGATGGGCTGGTACTTCTGCTTTTTATTTTTTTAAAAAGTTAGCTATCCATCTGGCCTGTTTTGTTGACACAGGGGGCTCAAGATATAGCGGGGAGACAGGGAGATATGTGAATTCCCTTTTCTGGAAGCCAGAGAAGCTGAGAACACTGTGTGCTATCTTTACAATGAGAAGTAGTTTTTTCATTAACAGGCAGATGCTTCATTGCCAAAGGTTAAATAGAATGATCCTTAAAATATGATTCCAGCTGGTTAACTTTAGGGCTCTGGAGAATAAAATCCAATTCAAGAATATACTCCAACTTTAATTCCACAGAATTTCCTTCTGATTGGGAAGTGAATAATTTTCATTGCTCTAAGGCCTGGCACTTGGGTACATTGGTCTCCTCTTAAGAGGCTGCAGCTATGCTGTGACTTCTGATGGTGTTTTGCTGCTTTTGCTCCACTATTCTGCCTCCTTGCTGGTGATTAGGGAGAAAGTTTGTTTGTTTGTTTATTTAGATAGAGTCTCACTTTGTTACCCTTGGTTGATTGCTATGGCATCATAGCTCACAGCAACCTCAAACTTTCGGGCTCAAGCAATTCTCTTGCCTCAGCTTCCCAAGTAGCCTGGGACTATAGGCGCCTGCCACAATGCTCACCTAGTTTTTTCTATTTGTAATAGAAAGAGGGTCTTGCTCTTGCTCCAGTTAGTGTAGAACTCCTGAGCTCAAGCAATCCACCAGTCTCAGCCTTCCAGAGTGCAAGGATTACAGGTGTGAGCCACTGAACCTAGCCCCCATTCCTACTTTTTAACCCCAAGAAACTTCAAACCACCCAACCAAAGTCAACAGTTCTTTCTTTTTCTTTCATTTATTCATTCATTTATCCATTTATTCAGCAAAAGGTAACTGGGTACCTACTATCTGCCAGGAACTGTGCTGGCAGCTAAGAATAAAATGGAGAAAAAACGGACATGATTCCTACCTTCCTGGAGGTTTACCAAGTAATCGTAGACATGAGCATGTAATTCTAAGTGATACTCAGAAAGAAAGGAGGGTGATTCTGTGAGATCATATCACTTAGGTACCTGTCCTAGACTTGGGGTAGGTGGTCAGGGGAGGCTTTCCTAAGGAAATGATGCTGGAGTTGGTATCTGAAGATGAGTAGTTGTTAACTAGGCCAAGGTGGCGCTGGGGAGTGGCAGACAGAGGGAGCAGCATGCTCAAAGCCCTGTGGCATGGGGTGGCATGGCTTATTCAAGGAACCATAAGAAGGTGATATGGGGCAGCTTGGAGAACATCGGGACAAAGAGAAGGGAAGAAAATGAGGCCGGATCCACGTCAGGGGCCACACTCTTATGGGAGGGACCTTGTAGGGTTGGGTCTTTACTGTAAAAGCAATGGGCAGTCAATGAGGAGTTTTAAGTGATGGGTGACAGGTTTTCACTTTAAAAGATTACCTTTTATTGCCATACATGGTGATTATGTGTGATCACTGACCTTCACCAGGGTCAACCTCAGCCTTCAAAATCATCTTTATAAACAAAATAGAGAAGTGTTGAGTTTTAGAAAATGTCACTTTTTCTTTCATCTCTACCTAGAAAGGTGGTTGGAAAGAACTGTGAATAACATTTAGATTATTTGTCAAATCTTGATATTAGGTGGGGTTTTTATATAAGATCCCGTGTGTTTTATGCATTTTCTTAGAAGTCAGCCTTTGGTGAGAACACCAAATCAGGTTACCTCTTACTCTGGTCAGGAGGGAGAATAGATGATACTGCTTCCCTTGTGAGATTTTGGTCTAAGCTGGTAGATAACAACAGATTTCCACCTATGGTAAAATATGACTATCTTAGGCCTTTCAGTCACCATTCATTGTTAGACATGGAGCTGTCCGTGGTTGTGACAATGGAACCATTTCCAATCTACACTTCTGTGCTTTCTTTGCAACAAACATGCTCTCCCCACTCCTCCCTGAGCCCTTCTAGTACATTGTAGCTAATTATTATTGAGGTTGAGTTCTCTGAAAGCAGGTGCTGAGATGGAATTGGGGGTATAAAATGTTTACCGGGGATTATCACCTGTGAAGGAAAGAAGGGGGAAACAGGATTGGGCAGAGGGAAAAGTCCAACTCAGTGCAACTCTGTAAAACCTCAGCCAACCCCCGTGCAGCTCTGGATCACATATTATTCATACACAGCAAGCATATCCCATGTGAGCCCAGAATGTCTCCCTGGGTCACAGGGCAGATTTGGACTTTCCCAGAAGGATGTGACCTTGGGCCAGGCTGCTCTCTGCAGCTGAAGCATAACCTAACCTTAGGCCTTCCAGCCAGGCAACAAGACCTTTCTAGAAAGGGGACCTAGGGCTCTTCTCCACGCCCATCACATCAACCTCCACCCAAAGTGCTGGAGCCAGGCCTGCCAATTCCAACATCAGTAGACTTTAAATTGTAACCATGAAAGACTGTAGAAAGAAGTATTTTCTTTTTCTCCTGGAGTTAGTGGCCTTTTAGTGAATAAAAAAGTGATTGTTTCCAGAAACACTGAAAATGTGAAGAGAAGCTCTAAGAGTGGATTCTGTGGGGTCATGAGAATCACTCGTGAATTTGAAACTGCTAAATCCAAGGAAGTAAGTTAATACTGCAAAGCCCCACTTAAGAAACCGGAGCTGCTGTTTTTGAGAGGTTAAAACACAGCCTTGCATGTGTAGAGCACTTAGATTTTCAAAGTGCTTTCTCATGTCATTTGAGTCCCTTCCTAATCCTCTGGAGCAGGTCTTGTGACCATTTCACAGAGGAGGAAGGCTCGGGCTGCTCAGAGATTTGCCCAAGGTGAGGCTTCTCATGTCCCCTCAGTTTTTGTCAGTGACCTGTGTATCGAAACAGGAAACTTCTGGGCCCAAATGTTGGGCTAGTCAGGAATGCACAAATGGTGGGCAGGAAGCGGATGAAGAGGAGGGAAAAGGATCCAGAGGAAATCCTTTGAAAGGGAAAGGACATGGGGTGGCAGGTAAATGAATAAGAAGCATTAAGCAAAACATAAGAAAAGGACTCAGCGTGGCCTGTGGCTCCAAGGCTTATAAACAAAACCCTGAGTGCTAGAATGTGCAGGCGAGGCGAGAAAGAAAGCAGGTCCAGTCTAGAAATGTACAGAAGGTGTGGGGACAGCAATGATGTGAGAACATGATTTCCTTGACACCAGGGAGGGGAACTGTCATCTCGGCAGCTTGGAGACGAGGAGGGTCCTGAAAGGCAAATTGGGGGCCTGAAAGCCTAAGAGCTTTCCCTCCTGGGTTCAGAAGCAGACTGTCAAGCAAGATTAGATGTGCCTCACCTTTACAGAGGTTTGAAGGAAGGGACCAAAAGGGATTCCTGCCAACATCAAGCCTGGAGAAGATGACACTAATTCTATGGAGCCCGGAGGCTCAAGCCAGGCACTGGAGGAGTGGCTCCAGCCAGGGCCATGTCAGGGCAAACTATGGGCCCTAACCTGCTACTTTCTTAAAGCTGCGTGAGTCAACATACGGTCTCCAAATTGCCCCTGCTTCTGTAATCACGAGGGGATGCCAGCATCTGGTCACCAGTGGGTATCCTGGCAATGGACTTGGCTTGAGGAGGGGTGAGCGAGTTGTACAGGTGCACTGAGTTGATCTTGTCTCGTGAGGCTGAGAGATGAGAGAAAACAGGATAATGAGAATCTTTTTGCCTTGATGGGGACTTACCACCACCATTTGTGGGCCTGCGTCTTCTTAAGGCCCTGAGCCCAGGGAGCAGACTAAAGCAAACGTTACTCTCATAGTTAAGGGGTCTGGGTATGCTCTTAGAAGAGGCTGCAGGCAACCAAGTCACTAGAGAACTGTGACAAATTTAAAACTAGGACATAAAGATTCCAGGAGAGCACGAAAGGACTTCTGAAACCAAAAGACAAGATCTGCAGACAAATTCAGCAGATGGAAGGAAACAAGGTAATAACTAATAGGAAGTAAATTTCTCAAGCTAAAGAAAAGAGCTAAGTCTGCTGATTGGAAGGTTTTGCAAGTTCTGTTCATGACAAATGACTCACAGCTTGGGATACTCCTCAGTCTAAGGATAAAAAGATAATCTTACAATCCTTCAGAAAGAAAGTACAAGTTGCTTATGGAGGAAGAAAGATCAGGGGCATCAACTTTCCCTTTTATGACACTTGAAGCAGAGAAGATTGAGGTGAATCATGTGACGATTATTGAGAACAAAACTGCACACCAGGAACCCTGGAGCAGGCCCCTCCTCTGTCACAGTGAAGGAAACGTATCTGGGGTTTCAAAGGACATCTCACCCACATCTCCCATCAGAGAAAACGTTGGTTGGGCAAGATCTAACCAAACAATAAACGAATCAGCTTCAAGCCTTCAGGGAGGAGGGAAGAGGGTAAAGAAAAAAAAAAATGGTGATGAGCAAGGCTCCTTACAATACATCATTAGTTAAATTCAGACAGATAATAACAGACATTTAGGAATGTGTAATATAAGGGCTGAAAATAGAAGACACATATTTCAAGGGAAATGTTAACAATAGCCTGGAACAAAAAGTACGAGAGGAGAAAGGGGAAGCAAAGTTTTCCGCAGGTCTCTGTTGGTGAACATGAGTGGGAGGTGAGAGCGTTCTAAGGCCCTCACGGGACGGGGGAGGCGGAACAGCAGGGGAATAGAGCATCTGGAGAGGTAGCTGGAGTCTCAGCCTCACCTAATGGAAGAAAAGAACGAGTGCAGCTGGTAGAATGGAACAATCGGGTGGAGCTTCCAAATTAGCGAGAGAAGTAAGAGAATGGAACAGCAACTTGAGCTAATATAAAGGACATGGGGTGGGGGTTAAATGAATAACAAACATTAAGTAAAACGGAAGAAATAACATGAAACATATTTTTTGCTATACTGAAAATGAATATATATTCATATATACTATATGAATATATAGAATTATTCCTTAAAAGACAGGCTATCAGATTTTTTTTTCTTGAGATGGAGTCCTACTCTGTTGCCACAGGCTAGAGTGCTGTGACATCATAGCTCACAGCAACTTCAAACTCCTGGGCTTAGGTGATCCTTTTGCCTCAGCCTCCTGAGTAGCTGGGACTATAGGCACCCTCCACAACACCCAGCTAGTAGAGAGAGGGGTCTCGCTCTTGCTCAGGTCTTGAACACTTGAGCTCAAGCAATCCACTTACCTTGGCCTCCCAGAGTGCTAGGATTTTTTTTTTTAATTGTTGGGGATTCATTGAGGGTACAATAAGCCAAGTTACACTGATTGCATTTGTAGGTAAAGTGTGTCTTGCCCCCAAAAGGTGTGGCACACACCAAGGCCCCATCCCCTTCCTCCTTCCCTCTCTCTGCTCTTCCTTTCCCCACCCCTCCCTCCTTCTTTCCAGGGTGCTTGGATTATAGGTATGAGCCACTGTGCCCAGCCAGATTGGGTATTCTTTATCAGAGGAAAAAACAGTTATATGCTATATACAAGAAAGATACATATTTAATAAAAATGATAAAGAAAATTTGAAAATAAACAGAGGGGGACAAAAAAACCTCCCCAAAGATACCAGGTGAATGCAAATAACAAATCAGGAAAGAATTGCTATATTAATACCCAACAAAATGAAATTTAAAGTTAAAAGCACTAAATATGATAGAGTTGTACGTAACGATAAGATAATCATTTGCAAAGAAATCATTACCAGTTGTGTTAAAGTTCAAATGTGATAAACAAGAAAACCACATATAATTCCTGTGCCTTTGTCCTTTACATATGGCAAGAAGTTGTGCACCTTGGACATGTCCCCTTGCCATCCAGTCCCACCCTACAAAGAACCATTCTTGATCATATCCATACGTACCCTCTTGCACAGATGCAATTAGATTATACTTTTATCCCCCTGGGTCAGTATTTATAGGTTTCCCTGTTGAGGTCCCCCATTCCTTGTTTCCGTGAGGAGGGATTTCCCCCAAATAACCCGTTCTTTTGCTCTCCTCCCTGCTTGCTTCTGCCAGAAAGAAGGAATGTCTTAACACTGCTGCCACCAGAGGAACAGGGTCTGGCCGCCTGTCACTGTCAGCCAATATGCAGAGATGGGGATAGGTCCACTAAACCTTATTTGTCAGATGGCCAGCAATTCTGAAGAACAGTGAAAGTAGCCTCTCCAAGACTGTTCTGTTCTTCCATTTCCAAAACCAAAGTTTTTTTTTTTTAGTTTTGGCAAGTGATTTTTTTTTTTAAACCTGGAACAGATACAATGTAAATAGCACGCCCAGTAAAATGGTTGGTTAGGATGTTAGCTAACTTTTAGAGGTAACTATCTCATGCTTGAATCTTCACTCCTAAATCCATGAAAAGGGGCTACACTATTTCTTTTTGGAAACAATAAGTTAAGAATGTCAATTTCTTGCTGGCCAGTCCATTCTAAGAGGTATTCATTTCTGCCTTGTACTGACTCAACATTTTCTTCCATTTATTTGCCTGCTTTTCAGTTGCTAGAGTTGAAGACTGTGAATCTCACCTCTCTTCTCTTTGAATACTAGACTTGAAAAAAAATACTATGCTCCTTCCTGAATTCTTTTTGCCTATATTTGCAGCTGTTCCTCACCGACTATGGGGTTACACCCGCCTCTCCACTGACAATATGTCTGAGATTCTACATTTTCTCCATTCCTCTGTTCTCGTAAAACCAAAATTTTATACATGAAAGTTCAAAGCAAAAACCATGTTAACCTTTATCTTAAACAATAATAATCGGCAGAACCCATGGCCCATAACAAACAACGATCAGCATAAGTCATGACCCAAAACACCATTCCAGTTCCAAAGTTAAATCTCCTAAATCAGTTGTCCTACTCAAGATACACACTGTTAGATTAAAGCTGAATTCACAAAACAGCAAGAATGGGAGGCATGAGGCGAAGGTCATGTAGGACCTAAACCGACCAGACCAGCTGTGTGGTCTCAGCCCTAAGCTGACTGACTCCATCTTATTCTCACTACATGTGCTCTCATGCGGTCTTCAACCCCTGGGTCGGACCTGTACTGGTCCATGGCCTGTCAGAAACCAACCCACACGCCAGGAGATGAATGGTGGGCAAGCAAGTGAAGCTTCATTCACTAATGCATTTACAGCCCAGCCACTCCCGTTGCTTGCATCACTGCCTGAGCTCCAACTCCTGTCAGATCAGTGGGGGCATTAGATTCTCAGGGGAGTGGGCACCCTACTGTAAATTGGGCATGCGCAAGACCTGGGTTACCTGCTCCTTATGGGAATCTAATGCCTGATGACCTGAGGTGGAGCTGAGGCGGGGATGGTAGTGTCTACTTGTAGGAAAACAAGCTCAGGGATCCCACTGGTACTGCATTATGGTGAGTTGTATAATTATTTCATTATATATTACCATGTAATGATAATAGAAATAAAGTACACAATAAATGCAATGTGCTTGAATTATCCCAAAACTATATCCACCCCGACTACTGTCAGGGCGGGGGGGGGGGGGGGCGGAATTATCTTCCATGAAACTGGTCCCTGGTGCCAAAAACGTTGAGGACCACTGTCTCTGCAGATTCTTCTTCCCCTCTCTTCCTTCCTCTGTATAGCCAGCCTGCCCCTATCTCTAGTAAAGGTTATCTTTAGTAAAGGTGACATTTTAATCTGCCTTGCTCTCTTATCCTGCTCAATTGGTTTTAGAATTCTGGCAGGGAAAACTGGAGCTGAATTTTGAAGGCCTCCTTGAAATTCCAAAACCATCAATTCTTCTAAATGTCAACCAGCCATCTTGGTTGGATGGTGCTGCTGTCCTTGTCTGCGGGCTCTCCTGGGTCATTGCTCAGATCAGCCAGGTGGTTTCTACTATCGCAGGCTCTGGACCCCTCCTGCCAAGGCTGCTTCTGACTTAATTTGCTTATGAAAACTTTTCAGTCCATAGGTCACTCTTCCTTTTCATCGCTTGCTTCTTCTTGACCCTCCTTCCTCTTGTGGTGTCCGTGACACTACTTCCTCTTCATCTGCTTCCTGCTTCTCTGACCCCTCTCAGCCTCCTTTGACTGTTCTCCAACTCTGCTCTCCTCAACGGCTAGTGTTTTTCTGAGTTTTTGCCCTCTGTGAGTTAATCCTTCCTCCAGTTGGCATTTCTTAATCCCCTTCCTTCCTCCCCTTTCTCCCTGCCTTGCCCCTTAGAGTCCCCGATAACCCTCAGCTGGGTCACCACCACTCTTTCCCAAGTGCATCTTCTGCTCCCAGCCTGCATCCAGACTCGAGTCTTCAGTCTGTGTGATATGTTCAGGACAAGTCTAATCATGTCACAGCCACGTTTAAAATATTTCAGTGGCTTCCTGCTGCCTTCAGGGTGAAAACCAAGCTGCTGGCGTGGCCCATATGCATACAGCACACTAATGACCCCTCTTTTCTCTGCCTTATTTCTCTCCATTCCACCCATGTTGATCCGCCAGCTTCTGGGAAGGGCCTGCTCTCTCCTTGCTCCTCTTCTTTGAAAAGCTAACTTTAATTTATTCTTCATAACATCCCACAAGTGTTGCTTCTGAGGAGCCATCCTGATTCCACCTGCCCCAAGGGTTGGCTGCCCAACCATGTGCTCCCACTGTAACTATGTTCGACCCCTCTGGGGCACATCCCAGCCTTTCATAATTGCCTTTGTTCCTGTCTATCTCCCCACCAGCCTGTGGGGTCCTTGAGGGCAGGCCTACATCTTACTCATCTAACTATATCCCCAGAACATAGTGTAAACCTGGAATATAGCAGACATTCAGTACATTTTTGAATGCATGAATATGTGGTAAAATGAAATGCTCTTGCTTCTGTTTCTCTCCAAAAGCTTCTTTCCTGAGGACAGATTTCTCTCACTGAAGGTGGAGTAATCAGTCTCATGCCAGCAGCACCCTCTGTCCAGTGAGATCTTGCTCCATTGAGAAACTTTCTCCATCCTGATGATATCATATTTGAAAGGGGTTCTCTGTATTTGTTTACCTTGCAAACTTTCCCTCTGTCTTTGACCCTGGCTTCCCATTATATTTCACTATTCACACCTATGTCTTCCCCAACAGGCTATCTCTGTTTCATTCCCTCATTCAGACGCTGCCTTGTTGGCACCTCCATCCCTTTTGTGTTTGCCATTGCCTGGTTCTTGCTAAGTTTAGGGTGGGCTTCTGTGCGCTGAGCCCACAGTATTCCAGGTTATTTTAGAGTGGACCAAGGGCTGTGTGCTGAGCCCACAGTATTCCAGGTTGTTTTAGGGTGGGCCAAGGGCTGTGATAGCTGAAAGCCTAGTGTCCCAGAGTCAGCAGCCAGAGGTGGGAGGCAGGACAGGGCAAGGACATGGCTCAGACTGGTGTGGGAGGATATTAGTCAGGGTTCCTCAGAGAAACAGAAGCAATAGGATGCATACATAAAGAGATTTATTATAAGGAATTGGCTCACATAGTTATGTAGGCTGACAAATCCCAAGACCTGCAGCAGGAATTGGCAAGCTGATGACCCAGCAGAATGTAGCTCCAGTCTGACCACCAGGCTTGCGCCCCAGGAAGAGCCAATGTTTCAGTTTGAATCCAAAGGCAGGACACAGCCATAGCTGATACTCCTCTTTGAAGGCAGCCAGGCAGCAGGAACTCTGTCTTACTTGGGGAAAGGTCTTTTTGTTCTATTTAGGCCTTTAGGTGATTTTATGAGGCCCACTTACAGTGGAGAGAACAATCTGCATTACTCAGTCTACCAATTTAAATGTTCATCTCACCCAGACATACCTTCACAAATACCCAGAGTAATGTTTGACCAAATATCTGGGCACCCTATGGCCCAGTCAAGTTGACATAAATTAACCATCACAGGGAACAACTAGGTGATCGGGTGGGGTGACTCTTAACTATAGCTGTTAGAAGACACACCTAACCTACACACACACACACACACACACACACACACACACACACACACACACACACACTTCCCTTCCCTGTCATTCAGGATTCCTTGTGAGGGTAGTTTCACCCTCTAAGAGGCACCATTGGAAATTTATAAAGGCATTTGTCACAATGACCCCAACGATGGATGTGGGTTGCCATTAACATTTAGTGGACAGAGCAGGATGTCAGATGTTCTGCAGTGGCCAGGACAGCCCACATCACAAGGGACTTTTCCACATGGCTTTCCAATGTCCCCCTGGATGTTCATGTCTGTGAAAACCTCTTCTTAATTAACTGGGTCTACTATCAACTCTGTTTTATATATAAACACAAAGGATTTTTAACAGTTTTACCATACACTGAAATTTTTAGTAGTGCGACATTGAGCAAAATTGGTACAATTTTGTTCGGGGATTAATTGAGATTTTATCAACATTCTGGAAATCATGTGATGAATGGCAAAGGTGACAGTGTTGGAGTCACCTTTAAAACACCTGTGAATCGGTTCTGTGCCCGTAGCTCAGTGGTTAGGGTGCCAGCAATATACACTGAGGCAGGTGGGTTTGAACCGAGCCTAGGCTTGCTAAACAACAATGACAACTGCAACAACAACAACAAAATAGCCAGCCATTGTGGTGGGTGCCTGTAGTCCCAGCTACTTGGGAGGCTGAGGCAAGAGAATCACTTAAGCCCAAAAATTTGAGGTTGCTGTGAGCTGTGACACCACAGCACTCTACCGAGGGCAACATAGTGAGACTCTGTATTAAAAAAAAAAAACAAAAAAAAAACAAAAAAACCCCACATGTGAGTCTGTGTACATTTATATCTATTGCATTCACAGTGATTCTACACATAGATGCAGACATCTAACTACCCATGAGGTCCTCCAGTGTAGCTGTGTACAAATTTTTCCACAAATGGCAATGCTTATTTTTCTATAAAATTGCTTTTCTTTGTTCCTTGATTATAACACAGTAAGTGCATTATATTCATTTTTTAATATTATAGATTTGGGAGAAAATTTTGTGTGGGGGTAGATTATATTATTTGTGGGTTTCATTGCAGCATAACAAAGGGAGAGTTGCAAATTATTTATTATAAAAAGAGGTCCTGGGTCTGAGGTGATCACGATTTTGACTAAGCCAGTGCCTGTCAAGAAATATTCATTTGTTGGTTGGGCTTGCCCCTGGCCCCAAGGAGCCTTTGTATAGTGAAGACACTAGGTCCTTGATATCCTGATCTTTCACTTTGGGGAAACTTTAAAAAGTGGCAAGTTCCCAAGCATCTGGCTGATGTATCCTACTCCTCATTGTCACTGAGATGCTTCTTTGCTTGACCAAGGAAGGAAAGGATCAAGAGGCTTCACGCCTTGCTCCTTCTAGGAGCTTGCAGGCTCTGTCTCCTCCACGAAGGCCTTCGGGATTAGCTCTGTCTTGAGGAACCTCCATCCACCTCCTCTGTTCTGCCTTAACAATTACTTGTTAATTGGAATCAAGTCTAAGGCTATGTCCTGCCTTTGGATTCAAACTGAAACATTGGCTCTTCCTGGGGCTCAAGTCTGGTGGTCAGACTGGAGCTACATTCTGCTGGGTCTAAGGTGGAATAACTTGTTCCACCTTAACAATTATTCATAGTTCATTTCTTATTTCTTTAAATGGATTCCTTGAGAGGAGAAATTGATTTCTTCTGTGTCTGATGGGTGGATGAATGCATGACTTTGGGGAATATTAGATTGACCCACTAATTTAATCCCAGTGTCTGTGGAAATCAAATAGAAGGGACCGCTTTGTGCTGTCTATCCAGCCAACTCACCAGCTGAGTCCTTCGTGGGGCCTTGGGCTTTAATCAGGAGTTTAATTAGCCCTGGCACTTGATTTGGAAAGCAATGGGGAACAGCGATGAACACAAGCAGGAGCGATCTGGGCTGTCGCTAGCCTGACATACGGTGCTGTGGATCACCCACTGGCTTCGTTCAGGGCTGGACTAAGTCCTAGATAACTTTACTTCTAAATGTTAACATGTGATTATTCATTCAAAATGTTAGGTGATTAAGAACTTTTATTGATGGTCCAAAATCAAAAATATGATCCTGCTTTTGGATGATTATGGTATATACAAAATAGTTTGGGATGAGCTGGGTATAGAGAAAACAGTTCTGGATTTGGATCCAAAAGACTGGGCTTGACCCCTGTTGACTTTTCCACCAACCAGCTATATGGTTATAGACAGCAATTCATACTTCCTGGTTTAAGGGTCCACGATCCAATAAAATGCAGTAAACAACTATTTAAAGGAGCTACACAGCAATATGTTCATGGTAGATACATCATAACTCTAAAAACGCTGAAGCTTCCAGGCTGCTTATGGCACCGGCCCCTTCCAAGGTCCTGTGCCCCATTTTGTTAGATGGTGTTGCTGCCCTAATTCTAGGTCTCATATTCAGGTTTCCCCCAGGTTCAAAATTCTGTTTCTGGGCTTTTGTTGTTGTTGTTGTTGTTGTTATACAACTCTATTCTATTTTGTAACTTGTGATTTTTGAGTTTCAAGGACACCATTGTGTTATGCATACATTGTTCTTTTCTTTGGGTACTTAACATTATTATGGGCAAATAGGGGAAATAAAACTGAAAGTTTCTATCTCTGGAATTTAACTTACTGACTGCCACACCAGAAAAAAAATTTGTTTTCCTTGGGGTCACGGTGTTTTATTAGGTCAAGTACATTAACTGCCATGTGAGTTGTATTTAAAGACGCTAGTTTTGAGCCTGGGTCCTAGTGAAGTATATATAACTCATGTGTCTCTTGGTCTAATAAAACACTGCGGCCTTAATTTCCCCTTAAGAAATTTTTTTCTAGTGTGGTATTAAGTGTCTGAGAGATATGTAAGTTATATGCTTCACAAGGCCACAGGCTCAAAACTAGTGTAAGTTAAACAACAACTCACATGGCAGTTAATTTGTTAAGCATGAGTCACTTTCTATACTTTATGCAGTTGGAAATTGTACGGGAAGAATTCTTTGTACACATTGGCTTACTATTAGTGTTGGTCCAGTGTCATTCCCCACTGTCCAGGAGTTCTGGACATTTGATGCTGCAGGCACACTCCTCTTCCCTCCTCCTGGAAGAGCTTTGCCTCTGGCCACGTGGAAGCCAGGCCTGGGGAGGTACAGGAACAAATTGCATTGAGCTGACAGTGCTCAGCAAGACAAGTCCTTACTCTGTACCCACATGGTGTGGACACCTACCCTAATCAAATGGGGAAAACTTTGGAGGGGGGTAGTGCTCAGAAAACTCTCCTAAATGCACATGTCCCTGACTTACAACGAATGTTTCAACTTACGATTTTTCACTTTTATGATGATGTGCAAGTGCCCTTTGAATAGAAGTTATATGTTAAGTACCCATATGATCATTCTGTTTTTCACTTTCAGTATAGTAGTGAATAAATTACATGAGAAATTTAATGATTTGTTATGAAATAGGCTTTGTGTTAGATGATTTTGCCCAACTGTAGGCTAATGTAAGTATTCTGAGCATGTTTAAGGTAGGCTGGACTAAGCTATGGCATTCTGTAGGTTAGGGGTGTTAAATACATTTTCAACTTACAGTGGGTTTATCGGGCTGTAACGTGGTAATTAAAGAAGCATGTATACTTGATGAATAAGTACCAGGCACGCTCTCCGGGGACAGCGTAGAGGAGAGAAAGCAGAGGGTGGAGGAGGCAAACATCTTTAGGCTGCAAGTCCTGACAGTGGACTCTTTCTTCTCAGCCTTCTCAGGCCTCAGAACCCCTACACCCTGCCGGCACAGAGCACCCACAGGGCATCTGTCCTCAGCTTGCTGTTCAGAACCGCCACACGGGCCTACCTCCATGACAACTTTGTTTGGGCACCTAACCTAGGCAAACTGGGAAATTCTATCTGGGCTCAAGAATTCTCTTAATTACTTTGTTTTTCTTGTAACTGGCATTTTGGTCCCTTCTGTGGAAAGGGATTTTCTTTCTCTATTGATTCTTCTTGGTCATTTTTACCAAAAATGAGGTTACAGTTCTACTCCTGACTTCAGTTGGCTCAAACACAAACCCCAGAATTGTGTTGTTGTTTTGTTCTCTGACTTTTGTTTTCCCAATATAGAATCACGTCCACTCCAGAAATATAACCCACTAGACGCCCTAGATCTGACAGTAAAAGTCACAGATCAGTGGACAGCTCAAAAGGATTTCCAGGGCAGGTCCTGTAGCTCAGTGGGTAGCACGCCGGCCACATACACCGAGGCTGGCAAGTTCAAACCCAGCCCGGGCCAGCAAAAACAACAATGACAACTGCAACAAAAAAATAGCCGGGAATTGCGGTGGATACCTGTAGTCCCAGCTACTTGGGAGGCTGAGGCAAGAGAATAGCTTGAGCCCAAGAGTTTGAGGTTGCTGTGAGCTGTGACACCATGGCACTCTACCCAGGGCGACAGCTTGAGACTCTGTCTCAAAAAAAAAAAAAAAAAAAGAGGGATTTCCAGTTAACATTTACTCTACCTGTCTGAAATTCACATTTTCCATTTATGCTTTTTCTCATTTACATTTAAGCTCCATATGTTTGTTTGTTAGTCGGATTTAAATTGATATTCAGTTTTTAACCAGTTTTGAAGCTGCCTTTTAGTTTTGGACTTATACTTATGTTTTATTTTTATTACTTTATTGCCATTTCATTTTCGACCATCCAAGAGCTGGATTAGCAGAATTGGGTTCTAAGCCAACTCTGATCAATGTGTGACCTTGTCACATAGGATGCCTTACTTAATTCATCAGCCTGGGGCTTAATAAATGTGATGATCTCTATCTTTATAATGTTCTAGTATCATATAAACTGGCTTTATTTTATTTATGCTTATTTCTATGTTAGCATCTAAAAAAATGCCCAAATGTATCTAAGAGTACATTGTTAACATATGAGTCTACTGGTAACTAGAAATCTCTAGAATAATTCCTAGGAAGCTATGGCTTTAGAAATGACCAGGAATGTCTACAATTAAATAAATGAGTGTGTTCATTTTCCGGAGGCTGGCAGATGGTCTTCTGACTGGCCTCCCTGGGTGGGAATCACCCCTTTCCAAATGCTGCCTGATTGCAAAATCAGACCAATCCTGTCATCACGCTGCCCAGTCCTCACGAGGCTGAGAAAAGCTGTGAATATTACCAGAAGGGACACATTTTTGTGCAGGTTAAGAGAAAACAATAAGCAAGAGCCTTGTGTGCCCTGATTTTATCCATGACCTAGAAAGCTCCACATAGACCCTCCTCCCTTCCACCCTGGCACAGTGCTGTTGTCCCATTACAGGCAGTGTCAGAAACCCTGCGGTGAAATTCAGCCAGTGGATTCCAGAAACTTGGAGTGTTTTCACAGGGGGAGAAATCCACATACACAAAACAACATTTGGATTCCCTGTGGTGAGTTGGGAGGTGGGAAGAGGACACAGCGTGAAGGTTGGAAGGGAAAGCTGCTGGCCCATATCCCTCCCTTGTCTCAGCAGGGCTCTGAGTGGCAGAGTGGAGATGGAGGTACATGGAGAGTGGGGGACTGCAGATGCCTTGATGGAGGAAGAGGCAGGGTGCTGGGGTGGGGACATGGGCGTGGAGGTGTGAGCTGAGCTTTACCGTCTGTAAACACGTTATCTCGGGGAGCTAAGTCAGTGGCTCCAGAGCCGAGTTACAGTTGCAGAAATGGAATTTCAGAGTGGTTAAATGACCACTCTGGGAACCTTTTCAAAACAGGACCACTGGGGAATCTTTTTAAAAAAGTAGAGACACACCCAAATCCACAATTTGGTGTTGGAAGCCTTCTCTGCCATAAAACATTTCCTTCTGCATTCATCTTTGATGCCTCAAGTTCTACAATTTAAAATTCATTTCTTTGGAAACTTAATTGATCTATTTTTTTCCTACAAGACATCTTTAGGAAGTAGCTGCTCAGCTTCCTATAGAAGAGCTTTTGACAAGCGGGCAAAGAGAGGGCTGGTGCGAGGCCAGGCATGGAGGGCAACTGTGAGCCACCCAAGGGCCCGGCCCCTCAGGGTAGTGATGACATGGTGGGAGGGATTTGGGGAGAAGTTTAGAGACAACAGCCCTGGAAGCCACTGGAAGGGAAAGCAGGAAGAGGACGGAAGGCCAATTGCCTTCTTCTTAGGGGTCAAATAAGGCCTGTCCAGGGCCCTTGTACCTTTACGTTTGGTGCAGAAGAAAACATGAAATTCCTTGGAGCCATTATTGAAGTTTGAAAGATTGGAACCTCTGTGGTAGCAGCAGCTTAGGAACAGTTCGGCCAGAGGTGGGTGTGCTCCCTAAAGACCTAAAATTCTAGAAGCTGCATTGTTTCCTAATGGGATCACTAGGTATGGACTCCCAGAGCTGAACTGGACTTCACAGAGGGGGAGAAGCTCAGAGGTCCTGAATTCGGCTGGTGAGACCCAGAGTGCTAGGGACTGGCCTGGGCCACATGGTGACTTAGTGTCACCCAAGGTTGTTGCAATCAAATGCGCCTGCAAACCCTTGTGGGGAGCTTGGGGTGGGAAGCTGGAAAACATTTTGTCCAAGCGTTGTATTATGACAGGAATTCTTATGGAAATAAAAAAAATCTAATGACTGCAAGGGGCCTAGGATATATTTGAAAGCTATTTGGTGGTGTTACTAACATTTAAATTTGCTTTTATTGTTGGAATGATTAGCAGCAGCAACAAACTCTTACATAACATTTATCTCTAAATGCCAAAGCACTTCCTTTCACTAAATATAGTATATGAAAAGAGAGAGGTATTTACATAAAGTAACTCTCTATGGACTTTACTTTGCACTTGCATATCAGATAAGGACTGTGCAGTTCAGCATGTTGCTGTTCTCCCAGCAGATCCAACTGCAGAGGTCTTCAAACTCCAAACAGGCTTCTTTCCTTCCCCACAGTGAGGAGGGAAGGGGCTCACAGGTTTCCACTCAATTTCAAGTCCAGGAAAAGCAGTCCCTTTTCCCCGGGAGCCCTAGTCCCACCTGTGGCCTGTGGCCCATGGCGGGAAGGCAGCACCAGATGGGGGTGTGGGGATGCGGCTGTGGCTCCACTTGCCCATTCTCTTGCAGAAGGGGAGGTAGGTGCTCCCTGACTTATCTGCTGCTCTCAGAAATTTCACTAATTGTGTGTTTCTTTGCTAACTAGCATTTCTCTCAATTTAGCTCACAGGATGTCCATAGGTTTCTCTTCCTTTTGAGCTCCTTCCTTCTCCACAGGGCTGAGGCCTTCCCTCTTCCCAGGACATGGTCCAACCTCCCCAGACACTCTTTCATGGGCCTCTTGGGCCATGCTCTGTTTATGTCTGCTTGATTCAGTAGACCTCCATTGAAGAGTGACCCTGGGAAGGATCTGGACTAGACCTGCAGATATGTCCCATATCTGACCTTGAAAAGCCTGTAGATCAGTGAGGGAGGCAAATGGGACCACAAAGAAAATCACCTATGAGACAGAAAGAGCTGTGACTGAGTTAGGAAGGCTTTTAGAAAGACCCAGAGATCATCTACCCACTTGATGTATAGAAGAAATGAAGTCCAAAAGGGTTGGATGGACTGCTTTGGGAACTCTGAGGATGGCACAACCAATTACAAATCAAAAGATGGGGAAGGAGCTCTGCGAGATGATGGCCACTGGGCAGCACTTTAGGAGGTGAATGGGATTCTGGCAAATAAAGACATGAATGTTACATGCTAGGAGGGAAACCTGGGTGGGCTCCAGGGACCATGGGTGTCGCATAGAGAGAGATGCTTGTAGGGTTCATCAGGGCCAGTTGTGAAGGACCCTGAATTCCATGGGCAGTGGAGAGTCACTGGGGGTTCACAGTTGCTTTCTAAGGGAGGTTTGGCGAGCAGGGTAAAGGGTGTATTAGAAAAGGAAGAGCAGGAGCCGGTATAAAGGCTATTGCTTGAGTGTGGGCAAGAGACAACCAGGCCTCTGAAAGGGGTAGCTGGAGCAAGGAGAATGGGCTGGGCTGAAGGCACAGGGTGGATAGAAGCCACCTATTGGGTTACAGCTGCACCATCCAATAGTGGCTACAAGCCACAGCGGCCATCAGGCACTTGAGTGTGGCTCATCTGAGTTAAGATGTGCTCTAAGTGTAAACCACACACCAGACTGAAGGCCTAGTATGAAGAATGTCAAATTCTTGATTTCTTTTTTATGTTGATGACATGATGAAACAATAAAATTTAGGGAGCATTGAGTTAAATTAAATATATTATTAAAATGAATTTCACTTTCTTTTAATGTGTGTGCTAGAATATTTAAAGTTCTTTATCTATTGCACTGCATTAGAGGGGATGGGAGACACGTTGCTTTGGGGATAGGAAGGGACAGGGCTGTGAAAAGGACCTTTGAAGCAGGGATGAGGGAGGAGGGATGACAAGGCAGATTTGGTGTCTACCCAAGCTGAGGAACCTCTTGGGGCCATGGGGAGCTTCAGAAATTGCCAGCGCCTCTGTGCAGAGCACCTGGAATGTCCCTCTGGTCTTGCGACTCATCTGGCACCAGGCCAGCATGCTGCTTTGTGTTTGACTATTTTTTGCCTGTGTCTCTGAGTCTTTGCCACAGCCAGATGAAAACCCTCTTTAGGGCAGTGCCACTGAGTCTTGGATGATTCCTCCTGTGCGTGCTCAACCCAGATGGCAGGTGCTTCTGAGGTGCTTGGCAAATATGCTCTTGTTGAGAGAACTTAGGCTGCTGGGAGTGCGGTGGGCTCAGGTCAGTGGAGACCTCTGGAGCTCGGATGGCTTTCCTTGATCCCCCTCTTCCTAGATGTGACTTTTAACAACTGATTGGATTCCAGATTTATGACCCAGGGGTCTGTGATGTGATACTCGAGATGGGAGCTCTTGGTTGTACCCTAGCATGGAGGAAAAGATGATTGGATGGGGAGACTTGAGTGTGAGCCTCAAGCCCTCACTTGAGCCTCTGCATCTGTGAAAGGGGGAGATTAGCTCTATCTGCCTTCTAGTGTGGTGGAAATTAAGAGTTAGTGTCTGGGAAGAACCAATGGCTGACGTGTGAGAGTTGCTTCATAGCCTGAAAAGGGCTTTCACATCCGTGATCTTATCTGAACTCCCATAGGGCAGGCATTGTTATAATGTCTTACAGATGAAAAAATCTGAAGTTCAGACCTAAGAGGGATCACATGACTTTTAAGAGGTAGCGCTGGGTCTGGAGCCCAGCCGGACTTCTGCCACTGTCCTTTGCTGCCTATCTAAAACAACAGCTCACATATATATGGCGATACACAGGGTTTCAATCGTCCTTTCAAGTCCACCAACTGCTTATTCTTCCTAGGAGGATATATAAAGCCAAAGTGTTGCTATAGATGAACACTTAAGATGTGATTTTCACGAGATTGCTGCAGTCAATGAAGAAGCAAGCCGTTAGGGTGGGAAGTTCAGTAGGTGCTCACAGTGTGGGTTAAGAAAATTTTCTCACACAGAGATTGGGATTTATAAAAGTCACATTTTTGTTTTATCCTCATAGAAGGAGAGAGGGAGTGAGAGAGTGAAAGAAAGTGGGGAAAGAGAGAGAAAGAGCAGAAAGATGGCAGCACGGCATCCCAAGGAAAGAGAAGGGAAAAGCCAAGTGGCTAGGCGATTTTAAAGGGAGTCACAAATTGTCGGGGTACAGTCGAGAAACTACTGCATCCACCCCTTTCTTTCTTCTTAAAGGCGGGTAGGTAACAAAATCAAGGTGGGCAGATGTCAAAGCCCAAGAGCCGGTTCCTCTGCCTTTGTTTGGAGGTGGGATGATTTGGATCATTGCAGGAGATGGGCAGAGTATGCCCTGAGATATGGCTGATAATTTCTTGCTGTTTATTCAGGAAGTTGGTAAAAATCAATTTTCAAAAACAGTTTCGAAAGAGAAAGATTACTTTTCTTTTCTGTTTATTCAGCCCTTTTTAGAAGTTGCGCAAAGCACAGCTCCCACTGGGTACCTGTTATCAGGAGAGCTCATAAGACTGATCTTTGACTGTTATTGGGAAATGGAAAGCTTATGTATTGCCCTGGTATGTTTACAATTTCTGCAAGGCCACCCCTTTCACAAGTCTTGGGTCACCATGTTGTTCTAATAGCTTCACTGACTGTCACGTAGGGATGGCAGGTTAAGGTTATGAGGATTGAATAACAACTGTTTATGAGAAAGTCTGTTTAAGGTGTAATGATAAGCTCTGATCAGATATTTTGACCATGCTACATGCATAGAAGTATTTGTAAGAATTGTATGGGCTTCTGTGGCTGACAGAATCTGCTCGTATCCTCAGAGAACTTTGTCATGAACAAATTTAAATGATTCCTTCATGTCTGATCTTCAGATGCTTTAGGCAGTACATCTGAGAATGAAAATGTTGGTTATAGTGTTTACAAGGAAATGGATCAAAAACTATTACAATCTGCTAGACTTGGGCTAAGCCTAATATAAATTGTAATAAAATTGGGTGAACACATTCCAACTTCAGCCTGATTAGGGGAGAGGAATTAGGGTGAGACACTTAGGCCCAGCTTGAAAAGGAATGGAGGGAGCTTGGCCAATAAGAATGGAGCCTTTGCCACACAGGAATGGTGGGGAATGGTGACAACCCAGGGAAAGACTGGAGAAGTGCCTGGCCTCTCAGAGTTGGGCAATGAATCCAGAGAGGCTGGGATCCATCTATCACCTTCAGCTTTGCAGACTGCATCTCAGGGTATTTCCTGTGGGAGTTCTAGAAGAAAGCGGATGGTCAGCTTGGGAGAAAGACGCGGTTCATGTTGGAACACTAGACATACCACATTATTAAAAAGATGTATCTTGGATGACCTACAAAATGAAACTCCATTTTCCAAATGTTGGCAACGAGAGCAGATTCAGTTCCAATGACCAGTTGTTTGCTCAAAGAATGACAGCTCAAATTAGAAATGCATTCTAACCATGACAGCCACAGGCGGGACACAAAGAACGGAGTGTCCCAGATCCCATGAAATAGTCTATTAGAATCTGTGAATTCTAGAACCTAGATTGAAAGGACTCTGACACCCTTGCCCCCTGACCAGCCAAGACTAAGAGTCCTGGGAGGACTAAGGCCACAGAAGTCAGTGTCTGAGGACCTGCTTTCTCTCTAGGAGATCCCAGACCCATGTGAGGTCATGGATAGGGTATGGGTGATGTGATCCCAGGAAGGTAGAATGTGTGCAGCTGGAAACTGGCAAGAGGTCCCTGGCACTAGTCAGCCCATCCAACTAGGTAAGTCCTTGGAGCATGAGCATGGACAAGAGACTGTTCTATGCTTTGTCAGGGATCAGTAAGGCATTAGAATTTGGTGCTAAGAACTTGTCTTTGGAGTTGTACAAACATTGCTTTGTACCTCAACGTTGTCATCAACTGACTGACCTTGCTAAGTGGCTTCATCTCTTAGACCCTCAGTTTCTTCATTGTCACCTGAAAAACAAGGTTGTATCTCCCCTTTCTTAGGCTGTGGAGGGCAGTAATTTAAATAAGGTGTCTAAATCACCCAGCACTGTTATTGACTCTTTGGCACTCATGATGCAATAAAGTAGCACCCCAGCTATTACAGCCTGGTGAGGGTGGCTGAGCAAGGGGCTCAGGAAAGGTCCTCTAAGTTAAAGGCAGATCCTAGACTTTTGGCAACCCCCAAAGCCTCCTCTTGGAGTTGTGGGCATGTGAGGGGAGGTGGGGGACTGTTCCCTGCCTGTGTCATAGTGCATGATCTCCATCCATACTCCTCCTGGCCCAGACTCTCTGAAAGGCCACGCAGAACTGCATGATGCTTTGGATCAAGTGTCAGGAGAATTGTCCTATGACCTGATGAGCCCTGTTCTTTGTTTGCACACTGAAAACAAGGTTTTCCACTCTGTTGTTTACATGATGAAATCCAGCCTCGTTAGTCTGGCATTCAATCCTATTTTGAATCTTTTCTATCATATTTATTCTCTTGCTGCATGTCCCATAACTCCTCTTCCCTGCTTAGCGAACCTCTTCATGATGCTTTCTTCAATCCTAGGCAGGACCTTTTTGCCCAAGTCTTTGTGTGTCCAAATTCTATACACCTTTGCATCCCCTGCAGCATCTAGCACAGGTTCTTACATAAAGATGATCATTCAGTCAGTTAGGGGTAAAATTTGGTTTTAACCAAATTTATTTAACTGGAAAATAAAAATAATAGTAGTTTAATAAGACAAGAGTGATTCCTCTATCATGCAAAAAAAAAAAAAAAAAAAAAAAAAGCGGCCCAGGACTGAGATAGTAGCTCCTGGTGTTGGGGACCCATACTCTTTCTTATTTGCTGTTTCACCATTCTTGGCATGTCACCTCATAGTGCAGTAGGCCTGCCCAAGTTTCACATATCTTATTCTCATTTGGCCAGCAGAAAGGATGAAGAGGGCAAAATATGTATTCTCTCCCTTCAGGGAGGCTTCCTGAAAGCCACACATGACACTTCTGCTTGTATCTTATTGGCTAGAACTTAATCACATGGTCATATCTAGCTACAAGAGAGGCTGGGGAATATAGTTTTTACCTGGGCATATTGCCACTTCTAATAATATTGAATAAATTGAGAGGGAGAATTATTGGCATACCCATATAGTTGCTTCTGCCACAGTTATTAAAAGAATAAAAAACAGGAAAAGTGAGTGGCACCTGTGGCTCAGTGGGTGGGGCGCCAGCCCTATATACTGAGGGTGGCAGGTTCAAACCTGGCCCCAGCCAAACTGCAACAAAAAAAATAGCCAGGCGTTGTGGTGGGTGCCCGTAGTCCCAGATACTCAGGAGGTTGAGGCAAGAGAATTGCCTAAGCCCAGGAGTTGGAGGTTACTGTGAGCTGTGATGCCCTGGCACTCTATTGAGGACAATAAAGTTAGACTCTGTCTCTAAAAACAAAAAGCAAAAAACAGGAAACTCCCTCCAAAGTTTAAAGCCCAATATAATGGACGAGATGATTATTACAAAACACATAACTCACTTGAAAGGAGTTAATGAAGATAAATGATTGATCATTCCCTTTACTATATTTTGCTAATGAGAAAAATCAAATCCAGAGAGGCTAAATGATTTTCCCATAGTCATGAAGCTGGATGGTGAAGGGACCAGAACTGACCCCATCAGGGCTTTTCCCTGCTACTCCTGGGTGAGTGGCCTATTCAGCTCTCATTTACTGTCACATAGATCAGAGCCAGTGTCAAAACCTGGAAGCTGTACCAGTGGCCCAAATTCAAAGGCCTGGTGTTCTGTAGGTCTCCCAGTCCTGGCTGGAGACTCTGCTCAACCAGCAACCCTGGAGGCAAATCTAGGTCACTGTGGTGCCAGCCATATCCCTCCCAGCATACAGTTCAGAAGCCTTCGGCCTGGAGACTGAAAAACATCAAGAAATAGACGAGCACGCTATTAAAATAATGAGGCCTTTGTATTAAGAGCAAATAACCACTTCCTTTCCTTTGCACCTGGAGTCCACAGGACCCTGAATTAGGCACTAAAGGGAGATACAGAGAAGCACTCAAATCCTCAAGAGTGCTGCCCTTGAGGGCTTGGATTATAGATTCATTGAGTCATTCAAAAATGACTTCACAGACATCTACAGGAGGCAGACACTGGGCCTGGCCCTGGGATACTGCAGTCAACTGCGGATACGGTTTCTGCTCTGATGTCAGAGTCTAGCAGGGGCAGAGGCAAGAAAACAGGCAACTACAAAAAGGAATGGGAATTGCAGTGATGGGGAGGAGACAGGGTACTCTGGGTATGTCACCTAGAATAGGGTGGGGGCCGTCCAGGCCTTGGGGGTGAGGTCATTTTAGAGTGGATATGTGGGCTCAGCATGCACTGTGTTGGGGGGCGGCATGTGTGGGGTGCGATGGGGAGGAAAGTATACTCCAGGTGGAGAGGACCTGTGGGCACACGGCCTTAGGCGTGTAAGGCACTGAGAGGGCCTATTCTTGACCAGAGTGTGGCAGGCTGTGCTGATGGTGCTAGAGCAGGTGAGGAATGTTGAGAAATGCAACTGGTAAGGGGTGCAGGGGCCAGGGAATAAAAGATTTTGAAAGGCTCGTTAGAGAGTATATGTTGTACCTCAAGAGCAGTGGTATAAAAAGCTTAAAGCAAATTTGTAGGTTAGAAAGCATCCACTGGCCTTAGGGCAGAGAGTGGGTGGAAGTGGGAAGGACCACTTATGGGTAGGCCAGTTAGGAGGGATAGTGGCTCCTAACCACTATAGTTGCAGGGCTAGTGGCTAGACCCAGGAAACAGTCCTGAAAGGTGGAGAGAAGTTGATAGATTTGAGAAATCTTTGAGAGGTACAACCAATGGACTTTGGTGATGGGTCAGAAGAAAGAGACGAGAAGGGAAGAGGAAACCAACATCGCTGAAGGAAATAATTAAAACAACAAAGACAGAGGCCAAACAAACAAAGCAACAGAATAAGAGTTATCCAGGAAGAAAAATGGATAGGTGAGGGTGATGACCATGTGCTTTGAGGAAAAGACAATTGTTGTAGGCTATAGAGATTTTGGAGGGCTTCCTGGAACTGAATTGAGATTGGAGCTGGGCCTTATATAGGGGCAGGATTTTGAACGGTAGATAGGACATTCCAGGCTGAACAATGATCCAAGTTAGAGTGCCAAGACAGAACAGGGTGTGATTTGTTTAGCAGTTGGTTTTGTCATGGTTTTCCTGGGAAACCATGGCAAGAGTCCCAAAGAGCTGATTCTCCATGGGGTGCTACTAAAAATCTTATTAAAAGGAGGGACTGGAGAGGTGAAATCCCATCACTCTACCTGAATGGCCCAGAGTTCTTTGTGTACTTCTGAATCCCCTGTGAGGGAACTTCAAGAGTCTAAGATGAAATCACTTGTCCAAGCCTAGATAGCCTAGCATGACCACAGATACTGGCGTCCAACATGAGAAAGACAAAAAGTTCTTCTTTCCCAAGAGGAATGCTTTTATACTCCTAGATTTCCTGCTGTGACCTGGTCCTGTGTGTTGACAACTGTTGTCCCAGGGTGTTGCTTCACTTCTTCTGGGTCTTTGCAGAGCACTGCTTGGCAGCCTGAAATAGTGGGTGAGGCCTGCAAACCCACCAAGCAGGCTGCGAGAACCCAAGGCTGTGGAAGGTGCGGCTGTATATCTGGGCTATGGAGCAGCAACTCTAATCCCAAGGGATGAGGGCTTTACCAGGTGCCATGTCCCGCCTGGGCATCTTGCCCTGCCTGGGCACCCTGCCCCACACCTCTGGGTACTGGCCTATATTCTGCTGCTGCCTTGCTCCTACATTTTCTGATTCAGCCTCCTCATGTCTCGTGCTTTGGCCCAGCCTCCAGGCTCTGACAGTGGCTCTGATATAAGGCTTCTATTATTTTCCTCTGAACCAGCCCCTCTAACATAAGCATAATTATAACCATGGTACCACCTGAGGACCCCCCATGGCCCAGTGCTGTGATAGACTCTACATTCACAATCCTCTTGCAAAAGCACATGTTACTATTCCCACTTTACCAGTGAGGAAACTGAGTGAGATTAAATGACTTTGTCCCAGGCTGCCCAGTCTACATGCTCACTATCCTATTCATCTTATAGCTGAGTTGAGGGATAATAACACTGATTGTGGCACGCATTGTGCTAGGCACCTCACAGACGTTACATTTTATCCTTACATGGACCTTAATGGGAAAAATACTGCCATTCCCTTTTTACTAATGAGAAAGCCAAGACTCAGAGAGTCTTCCAACATCATAAGAGAGGATACCCGGAAAAGGTAAGGTCTAAGAGAACGGAGATCTTCTCAAGGAGACGCCAAGGACACACCTGTGAGGGCCCCTCCATTGTGACTCAGTTCTTAGGAATTTATAAAAACTCACATTCCTGGGACTTGGAGGCTGACGCTTGCTTCTGCTTCTGTGAAAGCCCTATTCTGTAAAAGCTGGAACCTGCTTCTCCAGCTTGATTCAAACTGACCAATGAGTTCTGGTGGGACAGAACTTTTTGACTGGGAATAAAAAGGAAAACAGTTCTAAACATGGTATTTTGGTGCTCTCTCTCTCCATTGGGCCTAGTTTTCTTTCTTTCTTTTTTTTTTTAGAGACAGAGTCTCACTTTGTCACCCTTGGTAGAGTGCTGTAGCGTCACAGCTCACAGCAATTTCTAGCTCTTGGGCTTAGGCGATTCTCTTGCCTCAGCCTCCCGAGTAGCTGGGACTACAGGCACCCGCCACAATGCCCAGCTATTTTTTTGCTGCAGTTTGGCTGGGGCCGGGTTCAAACCGGCCACCCTCGGTATATGGGGCCAGCGCCCTACTCACTGAGCCACAGGTGCTGCCCTGGGCCTAGTTTTTCTGTAACATTTCTGGTTCCCTGACTGGGAAGTGAGACCACCTGAGGAGAGAACAGGCTCAGATGTACCTGGCTGTTGCTGCCAACCCTCTGGATACCCACGAAGGGGGCCCTGATCAGCCTGGGTGACATGAATCCCTTGAGTGCACTGGGGGCATCTTGGCCTCCCTGTGGACATTAACTGGTGGAGAAAGGACCCGCTCGGTGGGTCTTCAAGGAGTCAAACACTGGGAGGAACTGGCACACAGGAACTGGCACCTGCGTTGAGGGATGTCTGAGACAAGGTAGGACCAGTTGAGGCCCACCAAATTTGGGTGGAAGTGGGGGTCCAATCAATCCCTGGGCGTTAAATTGCCCACAGGACTGGTGAGAGAGGTGAATGAGAGCGCGTGGGTATGGTACGACTGCAACGGACACCAAGTGTGAAGTTCTGACTTCCCCTCACAGGGCCTAGGGGAGTGCTGGTTCCAAATCATGGTATCAGAGAACACCTCCTACTGCAGTTGAGTGGGAAATCGAGGCTGCCTAGATTAGGAAATGGGTTGGAATTGTGTGCATCTGAGTGCTTGGAGACTGACTGAGATGGGTTACAACAGGCGGGGCTCCACCCCACCCTTCGTAGGTCAAAATAATTGTATGACCGCCCTTTTGTACCCCCATTTTCACCCCATCTGTGGCTCAGTTTTTACTCCATCTGTGACATGTTTGTGGTTTGTCTGAGGGAAGGAAATGGGAAACACACAGGGGAAGTCCTCCCTGTTAGGAACTATGCTGAAGCATTTTTAAAAAGGGTTTACAGGAGGGTTTACATCCTTGTAAGGATAAAAGCTAACATGTCCATGTGGTAACTATGTCTCTGGGGAGACTGAGAACTTTGTGTGAGCAGTAATGACTCAAGTGCCTTATTGTTTAGGCAATTGTGGTACCCTTTGAAATAAAATTTGTTTTAAATCTGTTATTACAGTTCAAATGTTCAAAGATTATGAAACTGCCACCTCTGTAATATTTCTAAATTTGCTAGACTCAACTGTGAGCTTATGTTCTTAATTTTAAGCCTCTGAATTCTAACGTCTAGAGAGGTGGCTGTGGTAAGGCCTAAGGGTATGTTCCCTGTACTTAGGCCAGCAGTTGCAGGACGCAGTCTAGCCCACACAGCTCCTTCTTTCCCTGCTTCAACTTTATCCTCTGGTTATTCTGATCCAGTTTCCTGCTTTCTGTATGGAACTCTGCACCTGATAAAGGACACAGGTCCTGTCCTTTGCAGCCATCTTTGATAACATGTGGCCATGTGAGACTGAGGGGGACAATTAAAACACATCAGAAACGATGCCTATGTTGTGGTTTCGGAACTTTTTTGTAAATTAAAACCATAAAGTCATGTTGTTACTGGAATTTCTCCTTCAATAGGTCCTTGGTCTCAGGGATTCAAAGAATGAACCTACAGACCACAGCTCAGTGGTAAGATAGAATTTTATTAGACAGAAAAGAATGCAGAAGGAGTAAAAAGCACCAAAGCTTCTGGCAAGGTGGAAGACCCAAGTCAGAAGTCTTCTGCATGGGTCCTTTGTCTGGGGGTATATATTACATTTTGGTCAGGACTTGGTAGGTGGAAAAACACCTTTATAAACTTAATGAGTATATTGACAAATGAATGAATGCATTCCCTCCCCTGGGGAAAGATTATTAGGTCTTTTCAGTTTTTGTCTCAATTAGGGATTAGGGTGTGTGCTCCCTACTCAAAGTGGAGCCACCCAAAAACGTTTCAGGCTGCTTTGTTTGTGACCTTGCTGGAGCCCAGAGGATGTGGCCTGGAAAGGGCAGCCTGTTTGTTCCTAGAGATGGGGGGGGGTCTGATTTCTGAGTTCATCTGGGCTCAAGAATGGGCCCAGAATGGTGGATCTCTGTCTAGCCCAGAGTGGGGAAATCCTGTCTGAATGTTATATTCCATAAAATGTCTCTCATTTTTAAAATGTAATAATCTGGTTGTTTAAATCGTTTAGGAAACAGAGTCTTTGTCAAAGAATAAGATTCTTGCATTTTAAACCTTCTAATTATCAGTTTAGCCAAGTGAATAATTAACTTCATAGTAAACTGTGATTGTGTTTCATGAAAATTGGTTTTGTGAGAGTAAGAAAAATTAGACAGAAAGAAAAATGGCATTGTGTAAGAAAGACTCTTATGCGAGAAATTTTGTCCTTGTATAGTTATTTAAGAAAATGAAAGCCAGGGCAAAAAGGTTTTGGAATGTTTGTAAATTGTCTGCACGGGTTGAATAAGGTTCATAAAAGGAAATTTGTGAAGGAACTTGCATGTAATCCAGTTGACTATGTATTACCTTTAAAATCTTTTGGTTCTAATCCTGTTTGAATAAATGTTTTAAGCCTTTGATATATGACAAACCTTCCAAAATAAAAACTCTAAATTTGGTGTTTTTGAAATATTAAGACCACTGAAAGTCTGAGAAAGACATATTAAGCTTATTTGGTATGTTAAAAATGTATAGAAAGGGCGGCGCCTGTGGCTCAGTCGGTAAGGTGCCGGTCCCATATACCGAGGGTGGTGGGTTCAAACCCGGCCCTGGCCAAACTGCAACCAAAAAATAGCCGGGCGTTGTGGCGGGCGCCTGTAGTCCCAGCTACTCGGGAGGCTGAGGCAAGAGAATCGCTTAAGCCCAGGAGTTGGAGGTTGCTGTGAGCTGTGTGAGGCCACGGCACTCTACCGAGGGCCATAAAGTGAAACTCTGTCTCTACAAAAAAAAAAAATGTATAGAAAATATTGTCAGATATGAAATGGTGGTTAATTTTTTGTGGATTTTGTTTATACATATGTTCTAATATTATAAAATATTGGTCTGTCTTACTGTATGTTGTCAGTAATAATTTTAATTCATCTCATAAAGTGTTTTTGTAAATGGCTAAGTCCAAAGTTTATCCTTCAAGAAAATAATAGAAAAAAGACTGGCAAGTTCTTTTACATTCAAATTTCTGTTGATTTTAGAAATTAAATACCATCAGGCTAGAAGAAAACTTCCAGAACTTTAATTAGAAAGCTAACATGTCCATAAGTATTGAACCTAACTTCAAGCAGAACAGAAATCTCTTTCATGGAACCAAGCTGATTTGTGATGGCTTTTTGTTTGAAACACTGGTGATTCTTTCTGTGTTCTGTTTTCCAGAAGTTAAGAAAACCATTTTCTATCTTTCAAGGTATTTGCAGCTTTTGGCAATGGATGTACTTATGAGAAAAAAATTTTTTTTATTTTTTTTTTTAGAGACAGAGTCTCACTTTGTCACCCTGGGTAGAGTGCTATGGCATCACAGCTCACAGCAATCTCCAACTCTTGGGCTTAGGTGCTTCTCTTGCCTCAGCCTCCTGAGTAGCTGGGAGTACAAGCACCTGCCACAACGCTTGGCTATTTATGAGCAAAATTTGAAACATTTATTTTTTTTCTCTCTCTCCTTGATTTCTACAGAATTTGAAAACCATTTGTAAGCATTCTTAATTTCTAACCAAAACAGTTATTTGCATAAGTTCAATAAGAATCTGTTTTGTTCTATAAGATATGATGAAAATCACAGGTTATTTTGCAAGACTTTGACTAGAATACATTTTCAGAGGTGTACAGACTGTGTTAAGGAATTAAGGTTGACTTATAAGGCCAATAAAAAAGCACGTTGAAAATACTGGCTAGATACCTCATCAATAACATTTCCTGATCTGTGGTGAGTAAGGAATGTCACTTTCTGACAGGTCTGGGGATCATGATTTGCTTTGGAACCTCAGAGAAGAGAAATTCACCTGATGCAGATGAAATAGGCATACCTACCTGTGCAGAAGGTATCTAATGCACAGATGAAACCTGGGCTCATGAAAGGCTTTCAAGTCTAACTTGAGATTCTTTATAAAAGGTTCCAGCAAAGCCGATTTTAAAAGGAAGAAAAGCCTAGATGGCTAATAATTATTCTTGCTGCACTTTATGCAAATAATCAGACCTCATATACTGAAAGTACAGTTTTTTTTTTTTTTTGGCAATTAAATTAGTTCTGCTGTAATTTGCTTTTAATAAAATGATAAATTAGAGAGAGAGAAATGGTTCAAAAGAAAAAAAAAAAGAACTGTGGCACACCTGTATTTAGATTCCAGCCTTGTCTGCAATGCCAGCTAATAAAATGAGACATTGCTGTTTAACTAAACTGATCTGTTAAATGGGACTAAGAGACTGGCCAAAAAATATAAAATTATATACAGTAGTTATATTTGCTCTGAAGCCTTAAGGTTCAACAAAGATCGCCTGTTGGCTATATTGGAAAATTTTGTTCAGTATTAAGTGCTATCTGCTGGGTCTATCTAGATACCTTAGGAAAAATTGGAACCTGAATATTCACTTGAATTGCCCAGAACTTTGGATCAGTTCTGTAGGGCCTATTAAAACTAGGTATTATCTTAAGAACTGTACTAAGACTGTAAAATGTTCTTATTCTGTGAACCTTAGCCTTGAAATCCAGAATTTGTAGATATTTGTAGGTGACTGCTAAATGGTTTCATTCTCTTACCCTGGACCCAAACTTGACTTTGTCCCTGTCAGTGTAGGAAAGCCAAATAGCCACAAACATATGAAAGGTGACTGAGGCCATGCAGAAGCCAGATGAAAGCCCTGAGGATTTCTATGAATGACTGTGTGAAACACACTGACTGGCCAAACCATTGTATGAAGCCATAAAAGAGGAAGAAAAAGGGCCAATTGAGTAGAAATACGACCAATCAAAATTCTTCAAGAGGCTAAAGGAAAAACTGTGGGCAGCCCTGTTGCTAGGTCTGTCTGACCTGGCCAACCCTTTTGAACTGTATGTATCAAAAAGAAATAGAACAGCTCTACATTCATCCAGAATGTAGCATCCTGGGCAAGAGCAGTTGCTTGTCTCTCTAAGCAATTTGATGGGGGTCTCGAAAGGATGGCCCTATGTCTAATAATGCATGCAGACACTATCATGCTGGTGCAAGAGGCTGATAAATTGACTTTGGAATAAAACTCAAGTGTCTGGGTACTGTACACAGTGGTCAATCTTATGAACACAGAAGGGTACCATTGGTTGACCAACACTTGCCTCACCAAATATCAAAGCTTACTGTGTAAAAATCTGAAGTTGGTTATAGAGGTTGTATGCATGAGGCATGCACTTAGGATAGAAGGAAAAAGAAAATTAAGAAGCTTCTGGGGGGAATGCTTCTACATTCCCCTGTTGGCCACCCTTGTCAAGAAAGTCAGCCAGCATTGTGTGGCATGCAACCAACACAGTGCTAAACAGGGACCATCCCTGCCACCTGAAATTCAGTCCTACAGGGAATCTCTTTTTGAAGATGCGCAAATGGACTATACTGAGGTGTCCAGATATGGAGGAAATCAGTACTTACTAGTTTTGAGCTGCACATATTCGGGATAGGTGGAAGCCTTCCCCACCAGTCCTGAAGTAGTAAAAGTGTTGCCCAGAGAAATCATCTCATGGTTTAGGTTGCCACTCCAGATTAGATCTGACAATGACTGGCTTCTGTAACAAAGATAGTACAAAATGATAGCGAAAGCCTTGAATATCACCTGGAAATTACATGTGGCATGTAGGCCTCAAAGCTCAAGCAGGGTAAAGCACATGAACAAAGCTATAAAAATAGGAATTGGTAAACTCTGACAGGAAGAAAAGCTTAATTGAGTACAGGCCTTGGCATTGGTCTTGTTCAATATTAAATGTATCCCTTCCAAGAGGTCAGGGTACTCCCCTTATACAATAATGCATAATAGGCCTCCACCAATCTGCTGCAATTTAGCAGGGATTCCTAAAAGAATTGGGAGAAACTGAATTGAACAGTCATTTAGAAGGCCTAGGAAGAGTAGCAAGAAGGATCTCCACTTGGGTAATTAACTGTGTTCTATTTAGTCTTTTGTGTCTGTACATCCTTTCTTTCCAGGGGATCAAGGGGATCAAGTCTAGATCAAGGATCGGAAACCAGTCCCCGTCAAACCAAGGTAGAAGTGACACTACACCATTATCCTGACCACACCCACAGCAGCAAAGGTGGAAGGGATCCTCTCCTGGATCCATCACAGCAGGCTGTAGAGAACTCCACTGCCCCATAGGAAGCAAAAACAGACCCAGCCAACCCCTGTAAGGTAACTTTTGTGGTGGGCAACATGCCCTGCTCCAGCCACATACTGGGAGCTGCCTGGTCAATGCATGGCTGAAGTCTAAAGAAATTCCTCCCAAGACTTGTCTTAATTGGTCTTTGGACTTTGGGAATGGATGAGGAGGAATGTGATCTGTGCACCCATACCACTAAAATAGGACGAAAGGTGACTCTTACAGCTTTTATGAATGTGAAGGCACCCAAAAGGGAACTTGCACTCATAATCTGATACAATACTCAATATGTGACACAGAGAAAGGTGAAAATGTGTGATAGAAGGCAGTGAGGACTTGCCTGAGACAGTAGCAGCAAAAGAAATATCATGCTCAAAAAAAGGTAGTGGAGGCAGATTGCTCCATAGGGTCAGTGTTACCTCTATAGCTAGTCTTGTAAATTAATACCAGCTCCTGCAGGAACAAGCTGATTTTGAGACCCCAAATTAAAATATATATGGAGTATCAAAAGGGGGGAATGGGAGAGGATACCCTGAAAAAGTAAGGTCTAACTCTAAGAGAACAGAGATCTTCTCAAGGAGAGCCCAAGGATATATCTGCGAGGTCCTCCTTGTGGTGACTTGGCTCTTAGGAATTTGTAAAAACTTATCCTTCTGGGACTTGGAGGCTGACACTTGCTTCTGCATCTGTGAAAGCCTGTAATTCTGGAAAAGCTGGAGCCTGCCTTTCCAGCTTGATTCAAACCGACCAATGAGAAAGGTAGTGGTGGCATAGAACTTTTTGACTAGAGATAAAAAGAAGACTGAACCTGTGGAGGAGTTTGGTTGTTTTGAATTCCTTCTGTGCCTCACTCCCTTGGCTGAAATAAAGCCCTTCCTCTTATAAACATGGTGTTTGGGTGTGCTTTCTCTCCATTGGGCCCCATCTTCCTGCGATAATCACCTAGCCAGAAAGTGACAGAGGTGGTATCCAAACCAAGTCCGTCTAACACCTAAGCCAGGGGAGTATTGGACCTCCTTTCCTGAATCAAGGTTCAATTTCTTTTTTTTTTTTTTTTTTGTAGAGACAGAGTCTCACTTTATGGCCCTCGGTAGAGTGCCGTGGCCTCACACAGCTCACAGCAACCTCCAACTCCTGGGCTTAAGCGATTCTCTTGCCTCAGCCTCCCGAGTAGCTGGGACTACAGGCGCCCGCCACAATGCCTGGCTATTTTTTGGTTGCAGTTTGGCCGGGGCCGGGCTTGAACCCGCCACCCTCGGTATATGGGGCCGGTGCCCCACCGACTGAGCCACAGGTGCCACCCAAGGTTCAATTTCTTAAGTAGGAAAACATAATGATTCACAGAAATAGTTACAGTGAGGTCCATTACCCCAGTCCTTCCATAATCAATAGGCTTTGTGTGATCCTTTTGTGGTTTTTAGAGATGGGAAAAACAAAGGTCTGGGTATGGGGGAGGGCTCCACATGAAACCAGGATATCTTTCTATCTCCTCAATCCCTTGTGCATACTCTGTGCCACTTGAAGAGGGCTTTGAGTGTCCAGCCCCACGTCCTAGTTTTGGTAGTACCTACATGCCCCCAGCTTATTTGAGGATGAAGACTACCCAGGATTGATTTGGGTCAAGTGAGTGAGTCATCAAGGGGAAAACAAAGAAGAGAAGGCCTATTCCTTTGTAGAAGAAATGAACCCACCCACCTTTGACTTCTTTTTATTCTGAAATGCTGACAGCAGCCAATGACTCAGAATTATCACCCTCAAGCTGACTACTTTGTCTTTTTATTGAAAATGAAGAGACAATGTGTGAGTAAGTGAGCTGAAAATGACTCCCAAAGGGAGGGAGGGGGCCTCCAGCATCTCAGTGCAGAATGGGGGTTGAAAGAATGTGCAGGAACTGGAGGGAGGAGCAGAGCCTCTGCAAAGAGCAAGTGGAAACAGACATTGGGGACAAGCCACAGACCCTGTCAAAGCATGAAGGAGGCACCATCGCCTCCCCAAGCCTCCCTGACTTAAAGTCCAGCACATTCACAAGCAGCTAGGACCCTAGGAGCCTCTCCATCGAACCCCAGGGAGCCTCTCCAAGCCAAGCAGTCTGGCTAGGAGTAAATGAGAAGCTGGGAGAGCTAGTGCACCCGGTATGAGCTCCTATGAGAACTTCTTCTGTTCAGAAATGATAACATGAACAGATTTCTCCAGACAAAGATTAGGATATACAAGTGTAAATGTATTTAATCTTCTTAAAAGGAAAGAGGGAGAGAGAGTGAAAGAGAGTGGGGAAAGACAGAGAGAAAAGAGAGCAGGAAGATGGTGGTGACATCCCAAGGAAAGAGAAGGGGAAGTCCAGACCCCGAGAGCTATTGTCCAGGTGATTTTAAAGTGGGTTGTAAATTGGTGCGTCCACATGGCATCTGTTCTCTTCTTTCTTCTTAGGGGAAGGAGGATGACAAAAACAAGCTGGGGTGATGTCAAAGTCCTCTGCCTTTATTTGGAGATGAGATTACCACAGGAGATGTAACTCTGTCCTTGAGATATGGCTGACACCTGAAGCTCCTCTCAGGTTTACACAGGACCTCTGTACAAACAGACTCTCAAAAACGATTTCAAAAGACAAGTATTTACAGCTGTCTGTTTGACTCATGTCAGAAGTTGTGCAAAACAGAATTCCTGCAGGGTGGGGAATCTGTTAGCAAGATAACTTACAGGATTGATCTTTAACTGATGTTAGGCAATTGCACAATTAGGTATTTACCAATCATTTTCACAATTCTTGTAAGGCCACCCCTTTAAGTAGAGTCTCGGAGCTGACTCTCAGCACCATGTCCCACTCTGGGTGAAGGAGCCCAGAGGATGTGAATCTTCTATAGCCCATTCTTCAGACGAGAGCTAACTGAACCCTCTCAGTGGCTGCAGTTCACGAGTTGGCTCTGGCCTTGCCTAAGACTCTGGGTCTTGGCGGTGAGAGAAGAGGAAGCCTGACGAGCTGGTCTTGTGCCGGCTTAGTGCTGGGTGGTCGAGAGGCAAACCCTCAGCTCCTCTCAGGCTGGTTCCTCTGAGCAGACAGGTGAGCGCTCCCACCTACCTCAGAGGATGCTGGCATGGAAGATGAAACAAGGTAATGCAGGGGGAACTGCTCTGTAAACAGCAAGATGCTGGCGATTAATGCGTTTGCAGGTACAGGCGAGTTAACATGTTCTGACAGACTGGATGTCAAACTCAGAAGTCGAGGCATTGGGGGTGTTGTAGTTCCCTCCTTGGCATCTGGAAAACATGATGAAATTGGACATGCATTGATCGAGAATGTGAAGTTTTCCACAGAGCCTCCTGTTCTTTCCAGGGAATTCCAGACTTCCCATGGTGCTTGCTGGGCTCTGTGGAAATCTTAGGGGGGAAGCTGACTTCTATTCTGGTTGCTACCAAACTCCATTTTTGGTTCTGTTCTGAGACCACCTTCACTTGAGTCACATTTGTTCCATCATGAAGGTTGAAAAGACTCTTGGCAGACAAGTACTGTCTTGTTTCATAGTGTTAGGTTTTGATGTTATCATTTTTGAACAGAAGAAGTTCACATAGGAGCTCATAAAGGGTAATATTTTAGAGCTAAAAGAGACTTAGAGGACCATCTGGTTCCATTCTGAAATTCTATAAATGAGGAATTGAGGCCCAGGCAAGGGAACTGGTTTTCTCTGGATCTCACACTTGACTCATTGAGCCAGGATTATCCCCAGGTTCTGGGGGCTGACTCCTATCTGTGTGTTCCTTCCCTTACTCTAGGGGCAAAACTCAGATGCCTGGAGGGCCCGGGCAGGTGAGGAGGAAGTCATCAGTGGTAAGAATGTAGTGAGTGGAGGGGGAGGTTCACTTTCATTTTCTTTAAGTTTATCCTGTTTGGGATTTGCAGAGATACTTGACTCTATACATTTATGTCTTTTCACCAAATTGGGGGAGTTTTCAGACATTTTTTTCAGACACTTTTTTTCTATACACATGTCTTACTCCTCTCATTCAAAGACTCTAAAGGACAGGCACATTAGACCACTCAGCATTGTCCTATAGATGCCTGAGGTATTCTGTTCTTCAGATTGGATAATAGCTATTGATCTACTTTCCAGTCTGCTGACTCCTTCCTCTGTCATTTGCTTTCTGCTATCAAGCCCCTTGGGTGAATGTTTTAATTTCAGATATTTCTCAGTTCTAAAATTTCCATCTGGTTCTTGTTTTATATTGTTTCTGTTTCTTTACTGAGAACATCTATCTTTCCATTCATTTCAAGAGTGTTCACCTTTATGTGATGAAGGTGATTTAGAGTCTTTTGTTCTAATAATTCTAACATTTATCTTGTCTTTTCCCACTGCCTATCTGTTGGGTATTTTAGATAAACTCCTGGACATTTTGTGTAATATATAGTGAGACTCGATGCTGTTAAAAATTATACAACACATTGATTTTGCTTTGTTTTGTTTTGGTGGGCAATCGACCCAGTTAAGTTCAATTGCAAGTTTTGTCTCACCTTCTGTGAGCAGTGTTCCCAATGTTGGTTCAATTGCAGAGACTTTTTGTGCTGTTTGGGTATGTTCCACACATGCAGCTTGGAACTGAGCTCAGGACTTGTATCGGCCGGTACATGGAATTCCCTTCTCCTACTGTTTCCTCTGCAAGGTTTCCCTCACATTATTCTGATCCCAGAGCCCCTTTCCCTGGTCCTCTGCTTAGAAGGATGGCTCTTTATCAGAGCTGGAGCTGCTGGCAATGCCACAAAGTTTCATGCTATTGGCCTGGCCTCTGAGCAAAGTAGAAAGAGGAAAAACAAATCATGACTCCTTCATACTCTTCACATGACAGGGCTCCCTTTTCCAGGTCCCTCTATTCGGAGGGACAGGTTTTCATTTTACATGCCCATGTCACTCCCCAGGTGTTTAGGGACCACATCTGGCTTCAGGGTTGAGCTGAGAGAAGAAAAAAGCTCAAGATTTTTCCCGCATGCTCTGTCTTTCTGGAGCCCCTTTTCTGAGTCATCTGGTCAGGAAGACGGGCTGTTTCTTGGGGTTGTGGCTGTCCCTGACTACTGGGTAGTTTTGTGATTCAGCTTACCTTTCAGTCAAAGCCAGGTGAAAATAAATTCTAGGAAACTCACTGCTGCCATATTGGTCGTTCATCAGATTTTGTCTTCACTCCCCAAACCAGCTGCTTTTTCATTTTTTACTTTTCAGAGTCCACAGTTAATTGCTTTTTATTATTTTGTTCAGAAGATGTAGTTGTGATCAATAAGAGAGTGCAATGCACATTCTTCATTTAGTTGGAAATGAAAGTCACGTGAAATCCATTTCTTAGTTTGTGTTTCCTTAGGGTTTTCACTGACAGAGTCTCACTTATAGAACCTCTATTTGTGAATCCCATATCCCCTGGCCTGGGAGTACCAGGTCCCAGGAGTCTATGACTCCAAGTTTTCTACCTTATTTGGGTAGGCCCTTAAAATAGATGTTCACTCAGCAAAGACGTAGTGGGTGCCCACCATGTGCTAATATGGAAATGATTCAAACACGGTCCCACCCTCAACGACCTCCCAGGCTGGGAGGAGAACAGGAATTTAGAGTAAAAACTTAGGATCCAAGCTTGGAAGCTTCTTCCCAAAGGCATCTTGTGTGGTCTAAAATATAACACATCATCAGAGATCATGTCCTAGCCTAATCTGGGGGCTTTGCATTTCCAGAAACACTTTGATCACCTTTCTCCTCTGAGGGAAACAGACAGAAGAACACTTCTACAAAATAGTATATAAAGTACTACTTTCATTTTGTGTGAACTCTACAAAATGCCTAGACTATTACATGTAACAGTCTTCTTGCCTACTGAACATAGTCTAAGAGAACGCAGTCTGGCTTTATGCTCCAGAACTTGAAACGGAAGAGCGTCCAGAGTAGCACTTGAAGCAGAAAAAGGATTGTATCTGATATTTTTTTAAAAATTAAAGAGTGGGGGATTCTGGGGCCATCTGCCAAGGAGATAATCCTTCATAAAGCAGATTAACTATCTCCCTGTTTTAGTCATCTCAGACTGTAATAACAAGTTACTATAGACTGGGCAGCTTAACCAACAAATGAACACTTATTTCTCCCAGTCCTGGAGGCTAAAAAGTCCAAGATCAGGGTTCCATTCGGGTCAGGTTCTGATTTACAGACTGCCACCTTTTCACTGTTATTCTCACATGGCAGAAAGAGAGTTAAAGAACCATCTGGGGGCCTCTTCTCTAACCATCTGGGCTAGTCATCCCAACATGAGAGCTCCACCCTCATGACCTAATCCCCTTCCAACAGCCCACCCTATAATCTCATCACATTGGGGGTTAGATCTCACTCAGCACATGCATTCTGAAGGAACACAAACATTCAGTCCATAACACTTCCCCAGCCCACCTCTGCTGCCTTTTCTCTTTGAAAGTGCTTACCTTCTCTTTCTATGTTGAGGTAATACCAGAGTGTTGACCTGGGGAAGGAGGTAGAAGGCAGAAGGAAAGAACAGGGGTCCAGCCATTTAGCTGGCCTAGTAGGTGCCATGTGTCAGCAGGGGTGCTCCGTGCTCCAGTTATCTTACCATCCTCACGACCATTTAGCAAGCCTGCGTGATGAGTGTCATGATTCCTGTCTGGTAGATAAGGAGACTAAGACTCAGAGGGATGTACTTTCCTCAAGGCATACACTGGCAAATTGTAGACTAGAATCCGGGTCTCCTGAGCGTGGCTCCTGCTGACCTACTGTGCCAGCCTTTAAGAATGTGAGGTGTGGCTGTGTTCCCATCTCACATCATTAGGGCCACAGCTCACAGAGGAGTTCCGGGAAGAGAGAATGTGCCAGCATCAATGGGGGCTGGGAAAGGCCCACTGGGAAGCCAGATCTCAGGTTTTCTGGACGGGTATCTTCTTGAAGCATATTCCAGCAAGTGTTTATTGTCCTTTCTAAAAATATGCAGAAACTGATCATGGGACAAAGGAAAAAGAAGTGAGATAAGGCAGGGGTCATTTTGCCAGACATTTTCCTCTACCCAGGAGGGTGAGCTGGGGGTAGAGGACTGACTGCTTGGTAGGAGATCAGAGGCAGTCCCCCGAGTAGTGGGGTCATCCTTCTTTGTTCCCCAACTGCCCTCAGTGTTGGCTCTGGCCAGAGAAGACCTGGGGGCATTGATGTGGGAGGCTTCTCTCCTTCCTGAGTGGTCAAGGTGGTGCAGCCTCTCCTCCTCCGGGAGGGTTGGGAAAACCTGCATGTTGGATTCCAGAGCAGCTAGTGCTTCTCCTTGGCTCCTGTCCTCCCAACATCTCATGCCCTGGTTAAACAGTAAGGAGAAGGGAAAGATGCCTTTTGGGGGCAAATTGGTGACAACTGCCCTCATTTAACAGCACAGGGAAGGGGAATGGACCTTGACTGACTCCTGACTGTGTCAGGCACTGTGCCAAGCACTATGCGTCTGTCAGTTTCTAGCAGATGGCCCGGTACACTGTAGGTGCTCAATAGATGTTAGCTCTTACCTTCAGGTCTCTGTCTCCTTCATTTTGCTGCTCTTCAAGCGCAAAGCAGTGAGTGATCGCTCCATTTCACAATTGCTGCGGAGAACAGGCGACAATGGTGTCAGGATGATGGGGGAGGAAATGAAACCAGCATGAGTGCTGGTGACAACACCTTTCTCAAGCTACTCCCCTTTTGAAGTACTGCTTCCATGAAAAGGAAACTGAGGCAACCCAGAAACTGGCAGCTTAACTGGGGACCAAATAAGAAGATATGGAGAGGCCTATGGAAACTCAGGGCTCCAGCAGGGCACCCAATTAGTACCCAAAGGGCATCTTTAAAGGCTGGCTCATCCTTGCCCTGGGGCAGCTTTCTCACACATTACAAAGCTCTATGCCAGGTGACACTAATTTCTTAATCTCTGACATTTTCTTCATGAGAATGTCAGAATAAGCCCACTACAATTATTATGTACCTCTGCAAAGAGAAAGCAAGGTTGTCCAAGACCACTTAATCCCCACTCAATAAGCAGGGTCTCAGCCCAAACCTTTGAAGCCCTGTGATATAACAGATTCCTTAGAGGGGCGCTGCATCCTTTTGATTTTTCAGTATATTATATTTTGAATGTCACTTTCTCTTCTCCTCTCCACTACCACTGCCTTATCACTTTGCCATAAACTTTCACTGTGGTCTTCTTTGCTACCAGCCCAAACCAAACACTGCTGATTATGGATCTTCATCAAATATTTGCTATTTGTTGGATCCAAAAGCTTTCAGCTACTTTCTGTTGTGGAGAGGAAAGGTCTAGACCCAGCAATCAAAACTTCCACCATCAGTTGATTTCCAAATATCTGCTCTACTTCTTGTGGTGAATCTCACCTTTGACCCAACTGGTTTACTTATTACTGCTACCCAAATATGCCTTGACCCTTCCAACCTTATTGACTTTACCTGTTCTTTTGCAGCATTCTGCTCATTTGTTACCACTGATGGGCTATTGCCTTTCCTTGCTTAAGGCAGCGCCTGTAGCTCAGTGCGTAGGGTGCTGGCCACACACACCCAGGCTGGTGGGTTCAAACCTGGCCCAGGCCAGCTAAACAACAGTGACACGGCAACAAAAAAAAAGATGATCTTAAGTCTGGTCCCTTGGGCTCTAGGCAATTTCTCTCCTTGGCAATTACACCTTTGATTGTCTGGATTCCTCATGCCAAGTATAATCATCCTGTATTGTTAATTGTCTTTATCGGTCTCTAATTTGCTTCCATGTTTAAACACTGCAGAACTGTGCCATGCTTATCTTACAGAACAGGTGCTTCATATTCTATTGTTCAATCTATTGGAGCTTTGCAATTTCATACAGATAACTTTGTCATTCAAAATGTTTTATTTTTCCAGTGGGGAATTTAAGCAGTAGAAGAAAAAGAGACAGAGGGTTTTCTTTTTAATGCCCTGCATGTTCCATAATGTCTAATTATTTCTAACAGTAAAGAAAACGTCCCTCTGAATCCTTTTAAATGATTCAAACATTGAAATGACACACCAGTTCAAAGGAAAAGAGCTGCTGTGATTCCTTCAAAAATATGAAAAAGAAAGAACGAAAACCCAAATATTGGCTCTTTTGAGGGAAAAATAAATTGGCTGTTCTTTTATTTATTTATTTATTTTTCAGAATACTGAAAAATGCACCACAAAATGGGAGAGCTTATTTTTGTGCCTTTGGGAGCAAGTAATATGATGAAAGAAAGTTCTAGGAAACAACTAAATTCTGAAATTCAAAGTTTCATGGGCCCAAGTGAAGCATTTACCTTTGACGGCAACACATTGCTGGGGGCTGTCTGGTGTGTCGACTGCATCCAGTCTGGATCCCATTCTGTCCACCCGTCTCTTGCTGGTCAGAAGTTATGGAGCTGCAGCCAGCACCAACTCACCTCAGCTTTCCTCTCCTGAAGGAAAAGTTTAGGGTTTAGTTCCACCTGCGGGTGCCTGAGCACTGCTCCCCTGAGAAGGTAGAAGGCTTTTATATTTCAGCAGCTCTGACTGAATGACTCGGCCAACCAGAATGCTTTTTTGCTTCTCAGCTTTTTATAGGGCTCTAGATCTTATATTCTTTAGTGTCTTCAACATTTACTCTCTCCAGGCACGTGGCTCATGCCTATAATCCAAGGAGTTGTGGCGGGGGTTTGGGGTGGTGAGGTGGGAGCACTGCTTAAACCCAGAGAGTTCAAATGAGCTATGATGATGCCACTTCTTTCTAGCCTGGGCAACAGAGCAAGATCTTTTCTCTAAAAAAAAAGTGTACTCTCTTTTTTATCCACTATATTCACTGAGTAGCTTATAACAACATAAATGTATTATCTCACATGGACCAGGAATCCGGTCTGGTCTCTTCTAAGGCTTGGGGTTCTGTTTCAAGCTCACTGCTTATTGACAGAGTTCAGTTCCAGCTCTTAAGAGCTACCTGCTGATCTCTGTCCTGTGGTCTTCTCCATGACATGACAGGTTGCTTCTTCAAGGACATCTCTGGAGATCCTTCCAAACATTCTGATTTTGGGGAAGGCCTGGGGCCTTTTAAAATGTTCACCTGGTTAGGTCAGGCCCATCCAGGAAAATATCTCTTTTAATTAACTCATAGTCAATGTATGAATATCTTTTCTTTTCTTTCCTTCTTTCTTTCTTTTTTTTTTTCTTGAGACGGAGTTTCACTTTCTTTCCATGGTGTCATAGCTCACAGCAACCTCAAACTCTTGGCCTCGAGCGATCCCCTTGCCTCAAGCATCCTGAGTAGCTTGGAATACAGGTGCCCGCTACAACGTCTGGCTATTTTTTTAGAGACAGAGTCTCGCTCTTGCTCAGGCTGGTCTCCAACTCCTGAGCTCAGGCGATCCACCTGCCTCAGCCTCTCAGAGTGCTAGGATTACAGGCACAGGGGCAGGTATCTTGGGGCCACCTTAGAACTCTGCCTGCCATATCTACTTCCCTCCTGTCCCAGGTCAACGGGACTCGGGCTTCTGTTCAATACTATTTGGGCAGAATAGATGCCAGATAACTCCCTTCATGGTTCCTGAGCCCTTCTCTCGCCATGGCCCTCAGGCTTTCCTCTCCAGCTTCTCCACTCCCACAACTAGTTGACCTGGTAAATCAGTGCAAGTGTTCTCTTTCCTTGGCAGCCCTCTTCCCTTGCTTGTCCCCACGCCTCCCCACCCCATCCCGCTCTCTGAAGTAGAATTGAGAGCTCTCTGTGCTCCGTGTGTGGCTCTGTGCGTGGCTCTGTGCTGGCAGTGATCTGCTCTGTGATGGAGGTGCATGTCCTCTCCTTTCAGTTCCGAGGCCTCTTCAGGGCAGGGCTTCTGCCACACCCGTTTATGTCATCTTGGTGCCTAAGCACAGTGCATGGCATGGAACATGCTAGGGAGGGTGGGATCAATGAAGGCCTAGCAGCAGGCCTGTGGATAGTGTGGGCAACACAGGGAGCCGGCCACTGGCCCAGAGCGAGGAGGTGGAGATGAGCAGTGGAGGCACGTGAGCAGCAGCACATCATGCTTTACCAGTCAAGTTCATATTGTTTGCATTTGGCTCTGAGGCACTCATGACCTTATGACCACTTTCTCCATTCTTCCTTACCAGATGAGTTTCTCCTAGGCACACTATACAGGCCAGGTCCTCACAATTCTATTCTGAGGCATCTTCCAAAATCATGTTTTCCTGTAATGCACTGTGGAAAGGAAGAGGTGTGGCCGTTTGAGGGATAGTAAATGATCTGTTTTGAACACAATCCTAAAGCTCACCTTGTAGAGTTTCTTGTCACACACCTTTTTAAAAAATAAATAAGAAATCTTGAATATTATGCTGAGAATTTTCTCTTATTTTCTCATGGAGGCATTGTCAACTCACTGGGAATTGTGTGGCTTAAGGGTATTCTCTGAGAAGACGTTCTAAGAGAAATAACTCCAATAATCTGCAGCCTACTTTTCTTTCTTTAAAAGAAACATTTAACTATGGAAGTCATATTTAGAAGATGCAGAAAATGTAAAGGAAATAAACATTCCCCATAATCTCACCCGCCACTGAAACCACTGTTAACATGACTTGGGAGTGGGCTTGAGTTGGGGGTGGAAATAGGGAGAGAGTTTTGTCCCTGGAATGTATTACTGGCTTCCTTTTAGACTTAGTGACATTGGGAGGAGAAGGAGCATGGTCATGGAAAAATGACTATTTGGCAAGACTTACTGCCTGGCTGGCAGCTAAGAGAGATGAATGGGGAGAAAGCAATGGGGTCTGCAACCCCCCTAAGACAAGGGTTGCCACTTGTGCAAACGCAGCACCAAGGAGAGGGGCCAAGTGAGAACTTCGACTTAACATTTGTCGAGCCCTTGATATGTTTCCCAACCTAGAAGAACAATAAAAATGTTAAATTTAAAATTATTAATGGAGTTGCCCTTAGAGCACAGTTAAAGTTCCTAAAGACTTCCTCTTCCCCCATCTTTTCTTTTCTCCTTGGCCTTATCTTTCTAGACATTTTACTTCCACTAGGTGAGCTTGGAGGGGCTGAAAGCTCTATTACCACCACCGTCATCACCAGCCCGCTTCCATCTGAATACCCCCACTGCACCCCACTCCTTGCCTTTTCCTTTGTGCTTGCTGCCTTGGCTTATCTAGTCCCTCCCTGGTGCCCTTCATGCCACCTCTCACCCTCAGCCTGGGATCTTCAGGCTCCCCGGAGACATTTCCTCTTCTGGCCTACCAACACATGCAATTGCAGCCCAAAGCTGCACTATTACGTGTCCCTTCAACTGGGCTCCTCTCCCCCCTTCCACTGCCTCCTGCCATCTAATCAGCCCCACATGGCATTCTGCTAGAAGGCCCATCTCTTTAGTCCTTAGGCATCCTCGTGCACACACAGCCTGCTGGTTTTCACTTGTCTTTGCTCAGACTGTTTCTACACTAGGGAGACAGATGCCTCAAAACCCAATGCACACTGCCTTTCAGAACTTCTGCCTAACAAAAACCACCTACATCTCTAAGTACTCATGAGTTTAGGATAAACCGTTTTTACCTGTTTATGCTGTTTATGTCCTTGACAATAACAAGAATAATTACTACTTACTTAAGGACTACCATGTGCTAGGACGTATATCATTTTATAAAGAAGAAAAGCCACCCAGAGTACTCGGGAGCTTTATTGGAAGGGTGTTAAGGACTAGCTCTCTCACTGTCCAAGTGCTTCTCACCCAGCCTGTCCTTCCTCAGTCCTCAAGAGCGCATGTCATTTCAACCCTGCCCCCCACCTCTACCATCCAGTGCAAAGACTCATGGGAACTGTGACATTCTAAGCTGTTAACAGCTGAATCCTTCCCAGAAAACTGTGTTCCCCAGTGACAGTTGGCTGAAGACAGTGAAAGAGAGAGGTCCTTCAGAAATGGGTTGGGAGTGAGAAGGAGAGGGAAAGGAAATGACCAGCTGTACCAAGAGGCAGACTCACAGACTATTGGCTGAGTTGGAGCCTCACTCCTCCAAGACACTACTACTGTGTTCCTCCAAGAGGGTCAAGGGAACTCAGCCCTGAGGGGATCCAGAGATGAATCAGACATGGATCCTGCCCTTGAGGAGCTTTCTGACTAGGAGCTTTCTAACTAGTACTTCCCAAGTACTTAACAAGGCCAATTCCAAGAGTCATGGCTTTGGAAGAGAGCAAGATCCAGGCTGGACATCAAATGTCAGGGAAAGTCAAATTTGAGCTGGACCTCGGGAGATGACAGGGAACTTTCCACAGGCAGAGATTGGAGGTGGTGCTCATTATGACACTGTCAGTCCGAGGCTGTGATCTGTGAGAGGGGGATAGCTGAAGAAAGTAGGAGGCTAAGGAGACACTGTCACAGTCTCTAGCAGAGGACACCGTGGATAATACTTTGCCTACATTAGCATTTTGCCCAGTGTTGCCTTAATGAAAACAGTCTGTTTATGGGAAGCAATGTCTAAAAGTTGAGAATTCAGATTTGACAAGTGCCTTCTGAGGGTGTTTAGACCCACCCTCAGCTCCATCCTTCTAGGAGTCTATGATTCACAGGTGGAGCTGAGGACATACCTGAGAGCCTAGGCAAGATCTCTGTCAGTGAATTTCCTCAAGTGAATATGCTCCTGTGGGAAATAGAAGCCCACGGGGCAAATATGCTCAGGATTGCCCAATTAAATTTGCGATAGCTTCAGGTCAGTGTTTAGTTCCTATTTGCTGGAGGAACCAGTAAGGTCACTTATTTTGAGGAGTATGTGGGCCAGATAGAGGTGAAAAAAGAGTACTGAAGTGGGGAAGAGATGGCAAGAAGTTACTTATCAGAACCAAAAAAGAAAAGAAAAGAAAAGAAAAGAAAAAGGTCAAAAGGGGTAACTGGGTGATGAAAGGGGAAACTTTTAAGAAGCCTATACTTTACGTATTTAGTTCTTTTTGTCTTTCTTATGATATTGGAAATAATGTAGCTCTACCATTTTGTGGAGATTACAGAAGGGATCTTGGGAAGTTTTTTCTCTAGTAGGGAAATCATTACCAAAATCTTAAACATTTGTGTGACTTTCAAGAATAATTTTTAATCTTCTGTGGCATCTCACCCTTTGAGCTTTTAAGTCCCAGCATAACCAGTATTTCCCCAGGATATTAGTCATTCCCAAACAGCTGAATTTAGGCCATGATAGAAACAGACTTCCAAAGACAAAACAACCAAATGGAAAAGAAGCTGACAGATAAATCAAGTCTAGTCAATGAAAGGATAAAGAGCCAAAGACCCAGACTAGAGAGAGAGGTAGAATGTCTTGGGTGGCCAGATAAAAGGAGGATGAGGAAGGCATGGGGGGTGAACCAGGGGATCAGTGTAGCCCCTGAGCCTAAGAATGTCTGGGAGGAGGGGAAGGGCATTCATTCTCTCTCTGTTTGACTTTTTATACAACTGGCTTGGCAGAAGCCACCTTGACCTTGGAGGTATAGCCCTTGCGTCCGAAATGAGGTGAAGATTGCCTCTGGTCAAATCTTGGCCAGAAAGGCTCAGCTGACCTAATTTGGAAAGGAACCTTTGTGCCATCTCAGTTTTATGCTCAGTGTCTGCCCTTGTGGGGCAGGAATAACTATAGAAGAGTGCGAATAATCTCAGGGTATCAGAGAGAGGAGGAAAGTCATGAGCGACAACAAGGCTAGGTCCAGTATGAGAAACTGCTTCCTAGAGATTTCAACTCAGTCTTTCCAGCTTCTGTGTGCCACCAATAGGTTGCCTCGCAAGTCTAGCTTTCTTATGTCCCTTCCATGCCCAAGCAAAATACCTCTTGCACCCTCACCGTGGCAGTTTCCTTTGGATCTGATTTCTGACAGCTTCCCCACCACCCTGTACCAGCTGCACTGTCTTCTTTGGGAGATGGTTTCCTTCCTTAGCTTTCTGTTCACTTCTCTTCTCCTCTTTCTCCTTCCTGCTAGTTCTCTGATCACACTTTGCAGGCCTTCCATCATATTGGTCTCCAATTCAGTTTCTATCTCTGGGGGATGTTGATTTTCTTAAAGGAATGTCCTTGATAATAATATATTTTTAAATAAAAAAAATCCCACAAACTAAGATCCACAAGCATTTGATACATTGAGAAAGGCACAGAAGATAAGATGGATTTAATCTGGGGGGAAGGCTGTTCCATATAGGAAGGAAGGGTGGCAGATTCTGGTTCCCAATGGAGGGCCAGAGGAGCTGCTGGGGGTACTGCTCAGACTCTGCAAGCTTCTGGACAGAAGGTTCAGAGCTCCAGGCCTGGAAGTTGTGGTTGGAGCAGGCCTTTGGGATTTTCTTCCTGAAACCCTTTGCCTTCCTTGACTGTTGACTGGGGAGCAAGGAGTTGGTCTCACTCAGCGCTCCCACAAGTGGCTCCAACCTCTTCCAATCACACCTGGCCATCTGCCCCAGGGATGATTTCCTAAGAGAACAGTTGAAAAATACCAAAGTGAATTCTTAAGAGTCTAAACCCTCAGTAAGAAGCTAATAGGTTGCTTGCAGCTGTCTTGTTAGGTGTGGTTCAGGTTATAAGCGTAGAATACTCAGTAACTTATGCAGAAAAATGCTGGAAGGCTCCAGAGAAGCTTAGCCAAGAAGTAAGTTGAGTTGAGATCATGGAGTTGCCTTCTCTTTGAAGGACTCCTCAGGAGTCACTCCCTACTCAAAGCCCTTTTTTAATGGACTTCTATGAAGAAAATAGTCTATGTAAGAGTTTTGCTCAAACTGGGCTCAGTACCTCCCTGTTGCTCAGGACTCTGGGTGGGCTGGCGACACACGGGAGAAGCTCACTTGTGGTCTGGTCCTGCCTTATCGGCTGCTGTTCCTCCTCCCTACTACTCAGATGGGCTCTGTCTTCCCTTGCCTTCACACAGAGTAAGTGCTTACATGAAAAGGCTCCTGTTCCCATTTCTGCCCTATAGAATCTTCCCTCTCATATGGGCCCAGTCCAAATGTCATCTTTGCTATAGAACCTTTCACAAGTGTCCCATGAGAGGTGAACGTCCCCTCCTATGGGGTCAACAACCATTTGGTTGGGCCTTCTCCCAAACTCTGAAAGTTAAACTGTGAAAGTCTCATCTCCCCAGGGCTGGGACACACAAGTAAATGGAAAATTCAGCACTGAGTTTATGATAAACCAAAAAGGTGGCACTTGTGTTTTTTCAGCCATTAATTAAGCTCCTGCCAAGGGACTTCTCATTGAGATTGTTCTCTGTGTGGAGAAGTGCATGAAAGGGCTCCTCATGGGCCTTTTCTTTGCAAAGCCATAGTCAGCCCTGTACATGCAGAAATGTGAGCAGCTGTGGCAAAGCAGGCCTGAGCATACAGCCCATCTTTTCCATTCTCCAACTGACCTGACCAAAGGCCTCTTTGAGAACAGCTCTGCCCTAAGAGCCACTAAGAGCTGTGGAGGCAGGAGTAGGGGAGGAAAGATAAATGTCAGAATTCTTGAACGATCCTGGGTAGCTACTGGCCAAACGGGGGATGAGAATGGGTGACAAAGCCTTTCACCTTTGGGGTCGGCAGCATGCCTAGCTGCAGGGCAAGAGGGCCAAAACATCTGTCAGCTGGGCAGCAACTCCTGTAAATGAATCGCCTTTGTCTCCTTGGGGGCAGGGATGAATGTGTATTTATTTGCTCAATAGAAAACCATGTAAACCAGGGATCAGAAGGAAGCCTTTGTAGTGACAAGAAGCCTGGTTGTCCTTCAGACAGAAGACACCCTTAACAATGGCATCTTTAGGACCACATAGGGTCTCAGAAGAAAGGGTCCTCGATCTTAGCCGAAGGCCCCTTGCCTCTCTATGAAACCCTCTGAAGCAGAGGCTTCAGGAAGCCAGAAAATGGCTTTCTGGCTCTGGGAAACCTACATGAAGCTGGCAGATGGGGGGGCCTGGCCCCAGCTACCTCCTCTCCCAGATTCCCAGGGTGCAACCTCACATTAGCAGTCAGTTCAGGCCTCATTTTCTCACTTGAGGAAAAGCAGTGATCCTGTAGTCCTGGAGGGATTCCTTCCTCCAAACCCAGCTCCCTTAGCCCTGCTGGCTGGCTCCCTCTTAGCAATAGCTACAATGGGACAATGATCATTAGCAGCTGAGCAATTTGTAAGTCAATAAATTACCAAATGCCAAGAGTTCCTGGAAAAGCAGAGATTCCAGCTTCAGAAGCAAATGCTAAACATGATTGATAAGCATGGAAGGGAATGCTCTGGGCCATTGTTCAATAAAAAGATTCCTTGAATTTAATCCTAGAAAAGGCAGAGCTGGAAGAGTCCTTAGAAACCATCTATTCCATTTTTCCCCTCCCTAAGCAACAGCTTCCTGTCTACAGATAAGAAAGTAAAGTACATGGTGGTTTAGGAATAGGACAGTGTGTTCAGAGCTGAGCCAGCTCTGAAGCCAAGCCATCCTGATTTCCACTGGAACGCCCTCTCCATAAATATCAGTAGAATATGTTTCTGGATCTTTGTTTAAATGAGCTTTTAAAACAGAGGCTTCTTGACATGCCTCAAACTAAGTGCCTTATCAGAAGCAAGTACCATGAAGTGGTTGTATGATTACTTTAATCACCCCACAGTATAAATAAATGGTGGTGAGATGTTAATATAACTCATCAAACTCATCAGTATAACAAAACTATTTCTTATACTTGATTTTTTTATAGCACAGTTTTCATAAAATGGCAATTAAACAAACCAAAAATAGTTACTTAAATGATATTTGAGCATTAAATCTCATAGACAATGGAAAAAGAATTTGTAATATCAACTGGGAGCACATCTCAGATCAGTAAGAATGGATCATCACATTCTTAGACTACCCCAAACAGTAGCTGCACCCCGCTGGTAACAGTCATCCCTGGCTCTTAATGCCCTCCCTTCCAGCTTCTGCTTTGCTCTCTGGTGTGGATTAGATATCTAAGGGGAAGGATCTGGATTTGGAAGGTCCTCTCTCCACCCCTAACTCATGCTTCAAAGCCCAGCTCAAGCGTCTTCCCTGTGAAGCTTTTCTGGGCCCTCCCCCATTCCCCAGAGTGGCACTAATCTTCCCCTATTCTAATACCCTCTGTGCATAATGGGCCTACAATCACATTGTAAGGCCACTATGCTAGCCCCCACCAGTCTTAGATGTGTTTTTGTCGTCTTCTGATCTTTTTCAGAGATTATACTATGAGAATTTTAGTGCCAATATGAGAGAATTTGGACTCACACCAGGTGGAGTTCACTAGAGAAAAGATGCCACTACTGGGAATGGCATTGAACTGGGGGAAGGGGAGGTGCAGGAAAGCTTTGTTGAAATCATGGAGGCTGAGGTAGGCTGTGAGAGCCTCCGTCATTGGAAGAGAAGCCCCCTCTTGGAGGGGACTAAGAGGCTACAGCAGCAGCTCTGAGTCACACAATCAGGAAGGCATTGAGTGTTTGTGGCAAACACTCATCATTATATGGGAGAAAGTGATTTCATTACAAGACATTATGAAAATGGAGAAAGTGCACTCATACGCTGAGCATGCAGGGCCACTGCTGCTGTTTGAGGCTTGTCTGCTGAGGAGGAGGAGGTCCTAAGGGGCACATGAGGTGCGGAGGGGGCTGGCTGGAGTCCTTGGAGACTGGGCCTGTTTCTCTTGGCTCTGCTACCAGTTGGTTACATGGCCTTAGGTAAATCTGCTCCCTTAAATAGAATAATCTAGACAAGATGAATTGTCAAGTTTCTTCCAGATCTAAAGATCTAGAACCCCAGGGCTTCATGATCCCAACTCTCACCTCAAACCTGTTCATGGGTAACTCTGGAGAGGTGTACACTAAAGTTGTCACTTTGGGCCCTTTTGGAAATAGTTGAGTCAAAAAGTCTTGAATTCCTGCTGAGTCTTTAAGCTGGGCCTCACAAAAAACAATTTATAATCCAACCAATCTCTGGCATGGGTGACAAATCCTAAGCAGGGAGACCAAACCAGAAATGTCTTTTCTTAGCTATTCAAAAATACTTCATTCAAAAGAAAATTTTGCCTTTTCAAACTGTATCTTGGAGGTGTATAAACATTAGTTTCTGAACAATGTCTCAATCATTTATTTTACCAATAGAAACATAAAAAAATAAATGGTGGAGGTGTTGGAGGAGGAGTACTCTAAAGGGACTTCATTTTTCAATTTTGCTAAGTGAAGACATTGAGGGAAAATCACATGCTATCACTGTTTCATGTTTAGCACAGGATATTTTAATACCAAAAAAAGTAAGGGGAATTATATATATAATCTTGGCGTAAAGAAAAGTTCTTTAAACTGAATTAATGCTCTGAAAAATGTACCTTGTTCATGTTTTGCATAGATTGGCACAGGTGGACACCAGTGTAGAAATGACAGTGTCATCTGTCATCCATGGATCCACACTACCACCCATTTATTTGCTCTTTTTAAACACAACCCCACACTGCAAGGAAGTGACGTCAAAGGTCCTATCCCTGTTACACCACCCCTCACTCTTGTGCCACGTTGACTTGGGAGAGGGATATTCACAAAAGCATGTCAAGTCCACATTCATCCTTTTCTATTTCCCTTCAGTCTCAGGGGAAGAATACCTTTCCTCTGCTCCTCAGATTCTTTCTCTCAAGGCCTCTTCTACCATAACCCTCATCCAAGGAGTTGCTGCTAAAATAAATCTCCAGTGTCTGCCCCTCCCCCAGCCCCAGTGGACCTGATTCCTGTCCTAGCTGCTGTCCCCGATGCCCCCACTTCATGGCAGGCACTGGAAATGCATGGTCTTTGTCCCAGGCCTCAGCCCCTCTTCTCCCTGCCTTCTAGCTTCTAGCTCCACCTCTCTAGTAACTATTAGAAAAAATCAGCAAGCAACTTTCTGAAATCCAAGAGTCTTTCCTTGGTCATCCTTTTCCTCTTCCACTTGAGTGTGGTTTTTGAAATGATCACACACTTTGAAACGTTCTCTTGCCTGCTTTTCTTGGCTTGGCCACGTTTGACTGTGTTACTCTCTCTTTTCTCACTCTTCTCTCCACTCCCCAAACCCCTGAGCTCTGGAACCACGGAGTTTGGCTAGCTTTCCCAAAGCCAACAGGAACTGGGCTGGGGGGAGTTGGCACAACTTGCAGATCACTTTATCTTCCAATGGGACAAGAAGATGTCGAGACTGCGCCTCGTGATATTCCATGGGGCTGAGGAAGCATCAGCCTTTCTGAGTTTGGACATGGTTTCTCCATTTTTGTTTGACAATCTCTCACCTGACTCTAGCTGTCTAAACTCCATAGCAATGCTTCTGGAGAGCCTCTAGGGGTCAAGCAGCCTGTGGCATGCATTTGAGGACTGGGATGCTGATAAGCCACAGTCCTTGCCTTCATAAGGCTCATAAGGCCATGGGGGAAAATAGGTGGTTCCAGTTACAGTGAAGGGAGAAAATCTGGCAAGAGCTCCATAAGACAGGGGCAATGGGGAGCGGGCAGGATAGTGGAAGATCCTCAGGAAACAGAGAAAAGCAGCGAGACTTGAGGCTGGTCTGGACTCCTGTGTAATGCTTGGGCTAACATGTTCTTGTCCTTCTGAATCATCTTGGTGCCAATCAACAAAAAATAATGTGTGGTCCCTCTGGGAGTAAAAAGCATTCAGCAAGTGCTTCAGAAAAAATTCTACTGTAAAAATGTATGCCCTACCTCAAAATTAATTTTTCTTTTTATAAAGAATGTTGTTAATTCACTCCAAGCCCACTCAGCCACTGAAGAATTTTGAGTATTCGGCTGGAGATCTTTGTAATGAACAAGTAGCTCAATTATTCTAGTTTCATTATACAATATATCCGACATTCTTTGGCATGAAGGAATTAAAGCACATTTTCTCTGGCAAATGGCAACAGTATTTGATTTGAAGACATTTCCTACACAAGTGGTTCTCGACTAAATGTAGTTCCATTTACAAGAAAGCGTTTTCACATGGTTTAACCTCTTGGAGGCTGGTCTCAGCTGGCTCGTTCAAGGGGGTTTCTAGCTAATACTGTGTGAAATAATTTGTGCAAATTCTGCAGTTGACAATATTTTGCACTAGGCATTGAACTCTTAAGGCTTGTTCCTGCAACTCAGCATATTATCTCAGCCGCTTCTCCAATTTTATCCAGTAATCCTTACCCCCACCTCCAATTGACCTTTCCTATCCAGGACTGACAGAGCCAGCGGAACACTCAGTCCCAGCTCTCCCAGGCACACCCTGCAGCAGAAAACCAGAGCAACTGGTGTTTGGGGACCAGGCTGTGTTCACTAAAAGGCCCCAGTCAAAGAAGATGGCGTCTCTTGAGGAAAAAGATACTTCCCACCCATGCAGAAGGTCCCCATCCTCTCTCTCAATACAAATGCGTAGGCAAGACCCCTGCTAACCTCAACTCCTTTGGGCCATTTAGAAAACAGTGTTCCCTCTGGATGGACACAAAGCTCAGCGAGGAAGCCGGGGCTCGATTTCAGCTCATGGTTGAGTGAAGGGGCCCTTCCCCTCAGGTCTTAGCACTATTAACCCCAGACAGGCCCCTTCCCAAGTCAAAGACTGGAGACTTTTGAAAGGCATTTGCCAAGAACAAACTAACTCTGTATAAGTTAGATATATGATTTTCCAATTATGGAAATGCTCAAAACTTTGCATAGATTTTGAATACTCAAGGCGCTTTACCTCCACATTCTGAGTCATTCCCACTGCAGCATGGAATGGAGGGCTGGGCTAGGCCGTCTCCAAGATGTGGCATCAAATTGAGAGGAATCAATTTGCAGGCCAGTGATGGTTGCACGATCACTACCAGCAAGAGTTGGGGCTGAAAGAAAAGCATCATGAAACTGTTGGCACTAAAGTATGGTCTATTCAGGGCCAACCGATAATCTGGTTGGGGATGGTTTCTGTCTTTGAGAGCTGAGGGACTAGGCCTGTCCTATTTGGTTGTTCTGGGGTTCCAAAAAGAGTTCCTCCAGCTCTCATCCACCTTTCTCTGTTCTGTATCCTTCCCTGCCAAATTTCTTGAAAGAAGAGCCCCCACTTGCTGTCTCAATAGTTTCTCTGCCAACCATCTGACTGATTGATGAGAGATGCGTACTTCTCATTGCTGAAGCCAAGGGCCTTTTCTTCTTTTTCCAACTCATCAATGTAAAGTGTTCTGAGCTGATGCCTTTTCTTTCCTACTTTTACATTGCTCCCCCTGCACTCCGGTTAAATGACCCTCTTCTGGTTTTCTTGCTACTCTAGTGGCTTCTTTTCCGCTTCTTCATTAATTCTTAAGCTCAGGGTATCTCTCATGATTCCAGCCCAGGACTTTTCCTCTGATAACCATCTTGTATGTTGAAGTTGTGACCCATTCTCAGGGTTTCCATGAAAGTGGCTCTGCACCTAACTCCCTGTTTTTGCCAGTCTGATCTATTTCCAGTCATCCCTGCTCACATTTCCAACGGTTGCCTACCCTGCCAGCTCCTCAACTTGTCATCTTCCCCCTTCTCCCTCTGCTTTTCTAGAAAAACACCTTTAGACTCTGGGGCTGCACATACACCTAGGTTGGAATTCTGGTTCTACGCTTTTCTGTGTAGCCTTTGAAGCAAGGTCCTTTTTTCTCATGTCCCAGGAATGCTACTAATGCTCATTAGGTTATAAGCACTTGTTAAACGCTGACCCTTTCCACATTTCTTGTTAGCATGAATATTTCCCTTCTACAGTGGGCTTGGAATCATCTAGTTGTTTAATGCAGTAATGTGTTTTCCCTTCCCCCTACGCCTCCCTAAATCCCTAAATGTCAATTCTTTGGAAACTTCTCTCACATCGGCCTCCTCCTTTCCATCTTGAGGGGAAGTTGTGTAGGTCCATGCAACCCATCTCTGTGCTTTCAGGACCCGCCCTTCTAATCCACTCTGCCTACTACCACTGCCTAAAACACAGTTCTGATTGGAAGTAATTCCTTGTTCAAAAACCTTTAGTAGCCTCACCCTCAGGTCCATACCTTTACTTTCAAGGTATTTTACAATCTACCTTTAACCTAGTTTTCTGCCAAACTCATTCAAAACCAAACTTAGCTCAATCACAAAGCATACTGGGGCCTCAGTGAGATAGTCTGAGAGGCAGAGCAGCCGACGTTTATCCAAAGGGATCCAGTTTGCAAGTTGGGGCAATGCTCTTGGGCCCTAGTGATGCTCTAAGTGAAATAGGGCTTCGCCTTTGTCTAGGAGCTGGGGTCTTGGCCTCACGGCAAGATTCTAGGCCGAGGATTAACCATTGTGCCCCAGCCAAGCAGCTTAAAGACAGCTCAAGAAGACCACCTAGAAGTCCAAAGAGTCTTGGGAGCGGAGGCAAAATTCCAGCCCCTATGTGCAGTGTGGGGACAGGCTAGAGAAACTATAGAGGAAAAAAGGCGGTAAAGCATTTGTGAGGAGTTCAAACAGCAAGAGCCTGATTCCTTATCTTGAAAGCTGAATATAGCCACAAGAATAAAAACTCTTAACTGGATTTGAACAAGTTAAAAGATTAGCTCAGAAAGCAGCCAGTTGGGCTGGATGGACTAGATTAGCAGTACAGATTCAAAGGTAATGTCTCCCTCCCTTTTTACAATATATGTTCCTTTTTAAAAGTTAATTCTAACCCAGACCCTTTGCCCACTTCCCTCTACATTATTCCCCTCGGGTCTTATGCATGCCCACCCATTCATCATGTGTGGGGACATAGTTTCCTTGAGTCCTAAATAATCATGATAAATCAGTTAATGCTATACTGTCAATGATTGTTGAAACACAATAAAAGCCCTGGTGAGATTTCAGATGGGGTGACATTCTCCCTGCACATCTTTACGTTGGTCAAAGTGCTTGCCCCTCCGAGCCTCATCAGTTATTAGCCCGGCACCAGCTTGGTGTGAGAATCTTTGTCACGCCAACCTCCTTCGCTTTGGCCAGGTTCCAAGGAAGTCAGTGGGGAAAAATAAAGACAGGGCAGAGCGACGGGACGAGGGAGGACGGAAGAAAGAAGGCCACGCAGCGGGCCGGGCTTCAGCAGGCAGGGTCAGTTCTGGACTCTGAGAGCAGACCGTCAGCTGTTTACCTCTCTGTTCCCTGGCTTCAGGTATACATCTTGCAAATAGTGCTAGCTTACTTGCTTTGACATACCTCTCGAGACTTGCCTCTCTCCCTAGACGGAGCTGGGTCCCCTGAAAGTTTTCTACATCACCTGGCCAACTGGGGTTTTCACAGCCACAACAGAACCTGGGGTGGGGAGGAGGTCTTAGTCATAAATCTCCATCTCAGGCATTGAGCAGGACATTTTGCCAGCTGTGGAAATCTCTCCGGGAGATTCAGGAATAGTAAGGGAATGCTTAGCATTATCACTTGGCTGCATTCTTTTTTCCACTTTAATGAGTCCAAATTCCCTCCAGTTCAGAAACATTAAATGAATGGCCCATTATGGTGCTGAAAACTGAGCTGTCTGCCAGTGTCCTGGGCCCCTCCCTGTCTACCCCTAGCAGCTGCTGTGTCAGCATCCCTTTCCAGATTTATTATTTTTATTATTAATAGCTAACATTTACTGAGTGCTTACTATGTGCCAGGCACTGTGCTAAAGGAAACACGTTGCCTCATTCTCAGGCAGTTTCTAGGAAACAGAGCAGGAGAAAACCTGCTAAAGTAAAGAGAAAAGTAAAGAGAAAACCTTGAGGAATTATGGGAGCATGGGCTTGTGCAGGCTGGGGCCAGCCAGAGAAGACTGAATCCAAAAGATGGTTTTGCAACTCAGTCTCTGCTTCAGCCCTGCTGTCTACCTCCCACTGACTCACAGTGGGCCTGGAGTTCAGTGGTGGGCTGGGCAGGCCTGACCTGTGCTTCCAACCTCTGCAGAGGCTGTGTAGGATATTGGGGGGCTGCTCGAGGGGCCTCCTGCAGCTCCTCTCTCTTTGTCCCAGGCCTCTCCAATCTCCCTACCCCTCTAAGGGTTAAGTGCTAAAAATTCCTTCTAGCGGGTGAGCTTTCACTCTTTGATTCACTCTAAACGTAGCTCTAGAGACTGTAACAGGGTTGCTTCCTATTTACAAGAAAAGATGAACGACGCAGGAAAATTTTCTAACCAGGAGTAGGAAAAGGATGTCCAGGAATCCTGGCCAGGTGAAGGAGAGTGGGGAGAAATGGGGGCACAGTAGGAAGCTGAGGAGCCTGGAGGCAAACCCTGCCAATCAAAGCACTGTAGTCATAGGCAGGCTGGTTAAATAGCCTTCCATGGGAAGGAACTCTGAGTGATGACAAGCACAGCTAGTTCACGTCCCTGTTGATGAGAACCTGACTCTTGGTGAAGTGTGGGGCAGGAATTGGGCAGGGCCCCTGGGAGAGCGGCTCCATGCCCAGAACTGTCCCAGAATTGCATAAGCAGTGGCCTGGTCAGCTATTCATTCCAAGCACCTTGTTCTGAAATTTATGTTTGAAAAGGATTTCTTTTAAAATTTTTTTTGAAATTTTGTGTTATGTGTCCGACAAGGCCCTTGAAATGTAAAGATTTGTGCATTTAGTAAAGCACAAGGAAAATTACCTTCATTTAAAAAAAAAAAAAAAACATAGAAAGTAGGACTGTCCCAGACAATTCAGCCTGTCTGGTAGTCAGAGACCTGTACCCACCACTCTCTCCTTCCACAAGGAATGGAGCTAACCCCAAACACTATTTCTATAGCAATAACCCCATTTCAGAATGCTCCCTCCCTCCCCCCCTCAGTTTCCCTCCCAATTTTCTTGACAGTGCATGAAGGAAGTTGGAATACAATTTTTGGGGGGCGGGGGGGTCACTTCTTATGTTGAAGGCTGAGAGTTGGATAACAAGGTGCTCTCGTCAGCAATGGGGCCAGAAGCCAAGGACAGGCCAACTGGGAGGGCCAAGGGAAGGTCCTCCATCTTGGTTTAGACAAATGGCCAATGCCAGGAGTCCAGGAAGCAGGAAGAAGCAAAGCAGAGCCCCAGTCCAGGGCAGAGGGGCAGGTGTCATGACTGGGCATAGTCTCTGTTCAGCAAGGAACAGGCTGCGGGCCAGTGGTCAGAGCAGAGCTACTGTTTTTCAGGAAAGAGTGGGGATGGCGCAGAGGAGTGGTGAGAGGAGGATATTCCTCTGTTGTGGGCCACAGAAGCATGCCCTGGGTGAGCAGGGCACAGCCAGAGTACTTACCACATGGCTCTTCTGGAATTAGGAAACTTGAGCAGGGGAACCAGGTGCCCAGTGGTGAACCCAGAAGTTCAACAGGTTTAAGCAGCCACGAAGGGCCACGGGGTGGTGGAGAATCTATGACTCAAATAGCAGCTGTGGAATACTCATGGTCAGCTCGGGGACACCAGGCCCCAAACTAGACTTCCAAGGGTGGGCAGTGAGTTGATGCTATACTTTGAACAACTGGGAAGAGCTGTGGCTGCTCAATTCAGAATTCCTGTCTCAGATGTGATTGGTCTGGGACTGTGTCAAGATTGAGTGTGCTGATAACTTAGCTGTCAGCACCTGAGGAAGGCCAGGGAAGATCAGGCCTGGGGACAGGAGCAAAGGGTAAGTGGTTTCATTCATTCAAAACTCACTGCATAGAGCTGAGTGCCACGGCATCAGAGGACAGGGATAGGAAGATGAGTAAGACATGGTCCTTACTCTTGAGAGGTTCGTGGTTTTTTATGGCAGATACACTGGGAAAAATAGAAACTTCAGTGCCTTGACATGCTTAGTTAAATTCATGGTGCTTTAAAATTATTATACAAAAGCAGATTTCTAGTGCTTACATTTTCTTCCTGTAATACTCTGTAGCTTATGTATATCAAATGCAGTCATCCATGGACTATTCTTCCGAGGCATTGAACTTTTTAATATTCTACCTTCAACCCATCTCCAAGATGTACACAAGCTTTAGTTGTCCATAAAAGCAGCTAGTAATGGGGAAGTGTTTTGGGTTGGATGTCAAGGAGGTGGAGCTCTTGTTTCATTTTATAGTTTTAGCACCAAATGATTGAAGAAAACCAGAAGTCACTTTAATAATTACTTCGGTGGTTTTAATTGAACAGCTGGAGGGCAGGCAGCCATCTGAAAGTAGGTGGAGGAGACCTGGCCAGGGCAAAGTTAGGGGGGAAAGTGTTGGGCCCATGTGATGACGAGGGGGCTGGAGGGGGTGTGTGGGGACAGGCCACCTTCAACAGAGCAGCAGTACCCGAGTCTGAGCTGCAGCGGCCCAAGAATCCCAAGGAGGTTTTACAACATCCTCAAGGAAGGGACGTTTGCAGAATCTGAGACAGCTTGGTTTGAAGAAGCCTCAATTCCAGTGGGCTCAGTTTCCTGCAGACCCACCCTTCTGTGCCAGAGGAGAACACACTGGCGTCCAAGTTCACATTGCATTGGCAGTGCCTCTTGGAGGCAATTGTGCTAACCCCGTGGTGGTCTTTAACCTTCCTCTTCTCTCTTGGCTGAAGAGCCTAGGTTTCTTGTTTTGATTGGGGTTGGTCTAGAGGGACTGGGAAGAGCACAACAGGCAAAGGAAAGGCTAATTTCCCAGCTCGTTCCAAAAGGCCTGTTTTTGGTTTGGAGCCCATCACTACATACAGAAGGTATCATCTGGATGAGTCATGTGCAGGGGGGGATGTATGCTGCACACACCACTCTTGTTGACTCTGCCCTCTGTCGGTGGCATCACACAGATGTAGGTAGGATCAATTAAAAGCTCCTTTCTGCTGGAATTGGCCTCTGTGAAACCAGAGTGGCTCCTCTTGACCCCTCCAGGGGTCACCTAGAGGTCTATTCTGAATCTGCCGTGGCTTACCTGTCTCAAGATCTCCCAGGGTAGTGCTCACGGCAGCAGCACATACACTAAAATTGGAACTATACAGAGAAGATTAGCATAGCCCCTGCGCAAGGATGACACGCAAGTTTGTGAAGTATTCTCTATTAAAAAAAGATCTCCCCGGTCAGGGGTCAACTTCTCCCTTGTACTTGAGGCCATATAGCTCCTGTGCATGGATTCCTGCCTTTTATTTACTTCTGGGAGATTTCCATCAACCTTCCACTGGTTACCTGCTGCACATGTACAAATCAACACATCTGCAGGGTGAAAGCAGCTGGGAAACCCTGGATGCGGTGAGCGTGGAGCTGAAGAGGTGGTTGCTTCTTCTTAAGAGGGTACACACAGTGGGAGCGGCTTTGCTTTTCTTGAGGGGGATTCTGCTTTTGCTATCCAAGGAGCGTGCCCTTAACACAGTGGGCTTTGGGCGCACTTGGCTTTGCAATGCAGTGTGCTAAATGAAACAAGAAGCGCTTTGTAGCCTGCTGGCTAATTAGGAATCAACCTTCCAGGGGAAAATAAAACAAAACCCCAAATAAATAGATGGATAAAAACAAGGGCCTGATGACGAGCAGTTTGGTTCAGTGCTCCTTGTCCTTTATTTTAGCCCACCTCGCTTACAGATGTGTGTCTGGCCCAGGCTTGAGGAGGGAGGTGCTTCTGGGCACAGGTAGAAGGAGGGAGACAGAGAAGAACCCACGGGTCAGGAAAGAGAGGGGAATGGGGACTGACTGGATTTGTGAGTGACATTTTTGCTCATTTTAACTGTTGTATTTTGCCGAAACACCGTTGTTGGCTTATAATTTTGTTGTGATTAGGAAATTACCCCCATTTTTTTTTCTTATGTGGATTAGAAGATCCCAGATTTGGTGGGTTCCTGTGGAATTTGTTCAGGGTGGCTGTGAATGTCTGCATGGTTCTGGGGACACACTGCCTCGTGAGGTCAAGAAGTCACTTGGTTTCTGTTTTTTTCCACTCGTGCCCACTGCCCACGTCATAGTCGCTCTTGTTCCCCACCCTCCTCCCCTGCCTTCTCTCACCCAGCCAACTAGTTACAGATGAACATGAACGCAGTTAATACCCAAGACTCCTCAGGCAGTAACTGGAAGTGAATTACCAGCTATGAAGAGAGGTCCACTCAGAGCCAAACAGCCAGTGGGAAGAACACCATGGTTCTTTGTATAAGAAAAGCAGAGAAATTGGACCACGTTGGGGTGCTTATTAGGCTCTGATCTTTTGTCATGTTACTGTCACACAAATTGCAGTCCCAGAGCTTCCTGCCTCGAATATCTGTTAACTAAAAAGATGAGTGGCATATCTGTGACCATTCTGCTGCCCAAGGGTGGTCGGTGTATTGTACATGTCAGAGGGTGTCTGGGAGGCAGGCCTTCCTGGAAAAAGGGGGTTGCTGTGGCTCCCCATGGCAGTCTGGCTGGGAGGAGCTTAGGGATTTGCTAGGGGTGGAAGCCAGATTTTCTGTGGTGGAGTGTCGGGGAGGAGATGGCAAAGGGGAAGAGAAGGGAAAGGGCATTTGGGCAGAAGAGATGGGGCAGGGTTGTGACAGGTGACTTGTCTTGGGTAGCTGGGTCAGGCCCACTGTGTATGAGAGGGAAAATCTTTCCCAAGAACCCAGTGATACCATCTGTCTGGCCTTCTCTTTTAGGTGATTCTTGGAGAAGCGGAGGGTGAACTTGTGGGTGTGTACATAGGGACAGGTATCCCCGACACAGCCAGCATACAATCTGGCTGGGAAGCAAGGTGGCCAGAGGTCTTTACTGAGTAGGGATGTGGTGACTGGTGCCAAAAGAGAATAGACATCATGTCTTAAGGCCTCTATCCACATGTAGCAAGACCAGAAGAAGGGGCGAGACCAGCCGAGGCCTCTGTGTGTTCACGCCTCTCGGAGCCTGGCCTCCTTGTGTCAGGTCTTAGCACTCCAGAGGTCCTGCGCACTGTGACAAAAATTTTTCAGTGGTCAGAGAGGCAGCCAGCAGAGGGGTAAGCTTGGCTGCAAGAACCTCTGGCCAGCTGAGCAGCCAGCTGTGCCCCTGGGAGGGCACTCTCTTCCCCTCCCCTCCCGCCTCCCACAGTCGTCTTGGGGTTCAACCTGAGGCGGCTGTGCTTGCCTGCCCTCTGCTGCCCAAATCTGATTCTAGTGGCTGCTGGGCTGGATGGCTGGTGTGACTTCTCCAGAGCAGGCCTCCTCTCCTGCCCTGAGTGTTCGGGGTTCTCAAAGCAGGCTTCTGCCCAGCACATGGCATTTGCAAGGTGAAATGGGTTGGGGAAAGCAAGCTTGTGCAGTATTGGCTGAGCTCCTGCTTGCTGCCCTAGGAACCTCCAGAGAGAGGTTTGAGAATACCTGGGCAGCCCCCTTCTTACCTACTCCACAGCCACTTGGCCTCTTCTGAGGAACAGAGTTGCAGTCACTAAACTAGAGCCTTCCCGGGATCAGGGTGGATCCTCCCAGCTAAGGCAGAAGAGGCTGGGTAGTGAGGAGGCTGTGTCCATTGAATTTTCAGTCCGAAGAGGCCAAGACCTAGGGGCTGGCCTCTGGCAGCTGGGCAGTAGGCAACAGACAACACCAGGGTCTCTTGGACGTTCAGTCAGAGGTGGCATCTGGTTGCTGATTTCCCCGATGAGAGGCACCTGCAGTGGCGGTCAATTCTCCAGAGGATGTCTTGGGGTTTAGGTGTCAGCATACCATCTCCTTGATCTGGAAGCAGGTGCCCACTGCTGTTGGTTGCCACAATAAGAGAGCAGCTGTCCATTCCTGCAGCTGGAAAAGGGAGCTCACATGGGCAGGGCAGCTTCCTGGCAGTGGTGGGGGTCAACTTGTAGGAGCTCTGTGGTCCAGGTACCTGTGCACAAGTGGCCTGTCTCAGTGTAGGACCCAAGATGGCTTTGGGTTATATTCCTTTACACAAGAAATTGTATATCTGTGCTCAATTTTCCCCCCCAAATTTCACATTGGAAATTTTGTCAGCAGAGTGAATGGCCAAGCCTACACTGAATGCTGACAAGGGATGCTCAGCAATCATTGCATCTCCCGCCTCCACCCAGGCACAGAACCTAGAGCCTGTCAAGGACTAGTAACCAGAGTGGTTCTTGGGTCACCTCTCCATAGGTAGGAAGTAGACAAAAGGCAGGTGCTGGGCCTCCCGTCCTAGAGGTAGGAGCTAAGAGTCCAAAGCAAATGTCTACAAGGCAGAGAGAACCAAATCAGAGCCGCAAGAGTGGACAAACCAGGCGATGGATAAGAAGGGCAGGCTTTTATTTTTAGATCTAAGTCCAAAGTACCAAAGTCTGCAAAGCATGCTTCTGTGGAGGGTCCCAGTCACCTGGGGGCTAGAGCCAGGGAATAGTTCGATCCCCTTAGACTCATGAAGTCTTTTTTTCCTTTGACTTAGAACCTTACAAAAGCATTTCATTGTATTTTAAATTCAAAAGCCCTGTGCCAAGTACTTGGAATTGGGAGGAGAATAAGATGGTTTCTGTCCTCAGGGGGCATCCTGCAAACCCACTTTCTTGCTCAGCCTCCCGCTTCTCCCTCTTCTTCCTTAAACCAGCAGTTCCCAGGCGGAGACTATGCACCTGGGAATTTTTTCTCTTGCTTTTCTCTATCTCTAATTCCTTCTGTCTGATGCTTTCCCTTTCTGCTTCCATTTCCATCCCAAAACATAAGCAGCAAAGAGAAATCTGGGGGATTAGAAGGAAGAAGGGGCCTTTGGGGGAAACAGGCTTTGTTGGCATACCCAAGTTTATTCTGTGAAGCTCGAGCGCTCTGTGTCCATTTTCACTCATAGCTGTGGTCAGGGGAAGCCCGTGTTTTCTTTCCTCTTGTGAATTTCTGCTGAGTATCAGCTGCATCCTACTTGCACTGGGTGTCAGTTTTTTCTCTCTTTACCAGCATATATGTCTATTTAAATAAATTCTAACTGGTCTTGAGGCTTTCACCTACTCTGTATAGACGAGTTGATCCCAATCTGGCAGGGCCGGAACGGGATCTCCCAGTCTCCTGCCCAGCCCCTGCCCCAGCCCCCAGGGCTTCACCTCACCTCACCTCTCCCTTACAGTGGGTTCAATCCAAGATTCCTTTCCAGTCACAGGGAAGCTATGATGCTTCTATAATGGCAATCACTTTGGAAGCTAGGAAAGGAGCGAAGCTCTAAGATCTTTTTACCTCTTCTCTTGGTTTTAACTCCTGAGTCTTTGGTCTCTTATATGCTTACTTTCTTCTCAACCAAGTTGGGGCCACAGAGACCTTGAAGGGTGGGGAGGTCCAGAAAGAAGAGATATAGGAGGGATTCATGTCGTGGAGTACACGGTGAAGGGTTGTGTCTAGATTTATTTTGACCCTACACGAGAAGCTTGGAATGCCACCATTCCTTTGAATCTTAAAGGAAGTTAAGATTTCTTTCATTTAAAAGTGTATTTCTAAAATGTAGATGTCCGTCCCTAGGAGAAGCAGTATTTAGCTGACAGTAAATTTAAAGAGAGGGTCTCAGTGGGCAGAATTAGCACAAAAGGAGAAAGGAAGACCTCCCCCACCAAGTCAAACCTTGCCTATGTAACCAGTTGTATTTATTTTTGTCTCTCGGCTAATGCTCTATGTGAATACAGAGAATAAGACAAAAAAACAGAAAAGATTTTTATCCAAGCACCTTCCCTAGACCCCACCATGTACATTCCTGGACCTGAAGCAGTGACAACTTAATATCCAGTTATACATAAAGAGATCTGGCTGAAGGCTCAGATTACTTCAGATTTCCAACTTACATTTTCCTAAGCATAGCATTTTTCTCTAAATTTTCCTTACGAAAAGACTAATGTAGCTCCACAATCCTCACATGTCTTTATACTCCAAACTGCACTCAAGTTTGCCTGTGGCAGATACCTCTGTGTGTGTGTGTAAACCCATAGTCACAGCATACGTCTAGGACCCCCACCAGGAGCCAAAGTTTCAGAGAGCCTAGTGACAATGTAACTCCCATCAAAGGGACTCGTGGCATTACTCTCTGTCCACAGGAGTGTACACACAGATCTTTTCTCCTCCTCATGTCAGTTTTCTATTTGTGATCAGTAATTGGCTTCTCTTGGTACACTACGATCTATTTATTACCAAAGCCAAACATTCACAGGGCGAACTGAAATGACAGAATTTGGTTATAATTTATGTTGGCCCCTGACATATATATATATTTTTTAATGATTTGGTCTCTAAGCAACTGATCTCTTAGCAACAAGAAGCACCTTTATAAAAGATGGCACACAAAGAGTGATTGCCAGAAAAGCCGCCCAGTTCTTAAAACAGCCGTGCATCACTAGCAAAAACTCACTCTCTCCAAGAGTCCAAAAACTAGAAGTGACCGGCAGACTCAGGTAACCTTGATATTTGCACCTTTTCTTGAGAGGTGGGGGTTGGAGGGGGGAGAACTCATGCAATATTGAAAACAACAGAATTTTTTGAAATATGTTCATTTTTGAGCTCTTATTAGTTGTTCTTGACTAACTTTTAATAATAGAATGTATTCTTTTAAATAACTCCTTCTTGGTTTAAAAACACTGAACGTGAATTTTGTGATCAGAAAACAGTTTGCTCAAAATATTTCATCGACGGGAGGATAGAAAGAGGGGGAATGACCATTTTTTTCAGAGTTTATTTCTACAAGTTTTCGTTTGAAGGGGAAAAAATCCACATTGCAGCAAAATTGGTGGGTATAGAATGTTACCCCAAGTGGTGTGTACTACTTGGGAAAGACGCGTATTTTCTAGTGTATTTTTAAACTGCTAAAATGTTTTAAAAGAGTAGCAAAGTTGTTTTACTTCCAAACTTCAGCTTTTTAAACCAGTGTCAATTTCACTAGCAAATGATGATCTTTTGTTGCAAATATTCAAGTTCTAGTTTTTCTTTTCTCTCTTTCATAACACAAAAGCAAGCATTTCTCTACTCATCTTCATTGCCGTAAGAAAAGATTCCTCCAAAAACTAAAAATAGGAAAAATTGCAGCCATCTGTACCTTGTTTGCTTTTTTCAGGTAGCCGGGAGTAGAAAATGGGAGTTGGAGATGAGAAACAATTGTTATTTCATCTGTGCTCTTTCAATTACGATTGTGTAATTAGAAACCCACTTGGGGTACTCCAAGGGCATTACAAGGGAGATGTTGTATCAGAGTAAAGTAAAAATCCTCTTAATTGAGTTAGGAAATAATGTTACATAGCAATGCTGCAGATCTAAGAAAGCAGACTTAAAAAAATTGCAGTTTCAGTAAAGACAAGTTCAGATGGTGATGCCTACTTTTGTTTTTTATAAGAACTGTTTATGCTATCTTTCTCTTTCTTCCTTTCTCGGCTTCTTTCTTTCTTCCTTTCTCTCTTTCCCTCCCTCCCTCCTTCCCTCCCTTCCTTCCTTCTTTTCTTCTTTCCTTCTTTTCTTCCTTCCCGTCCTCCCCTTCTTTTTCTCTTCTCTTCTCTTCTCTTTCTTCTTTCCTTCTTAGCCCTTCTGGGTCGAGAATGGCACCTTTCTTTACATTGAAATATATGCTGATATCTTAGAAACAGAAAATGAGATACTTTGAATATAAAGCTTGGGAATAGGTCAGGGCATTCAAAATCAGGACAATCCCAGAAAACGTGGGATTTATAGTTGCTCTGCTAAGAAAAGGGACCTCACCAGTGCCATAAAATTGACATAAAAAGCTGCTTGTGACTTTTGTTTCTGTTATCACTACCAACTTCAGACAGAAAGAATCCCTTCTTGTGATGGCTTCGCGTGGAAGTTAGCAAGTCGGGTGTTTTAGATTAAATTGAAGGAATTTACTGTGAAAGCACAGGGAAGTATATAGTTTTGTCATTTCGAATGAAAGATTTTATGTACTTCTACTGGCAATGTGGTAATTGCTGCATAAACGTGCTGTGGCTTTTATGGAGCTTAGATAAAGTGAAGGAGCTTAGATAAATAACCATAAGATATAATTGGTGTTGGCTGTGTCTGGATGTTTCCAGTTTTAACTATACTTTAGTCTTCTAAAATGTGAAAGGGAATTAAAAATGAAAACAAAGATGTAAGGTTTATATTGCAAGTGGGGGCTAAGTTTTTGCAGTGGTTCTTTAAGATTTTTCAAATCCAGTCACTACACCCTTTGAGCTTTATCTATGCATAAAGAAAGGGGCTAGCCGCACTGGAGAGCTTGTCATTTGGGGCTGCAAACAATTGCAAGATTTGCTATAGACTATGAAATACTCTGAATAGACTGGCCACTATAGACCATATAGACTAAGCCAACTCAATCTGTTGTGTTGGGATTAGTTTGCTTCTGAGACACACACACACACACACACACACACACACACACAATCTCAATATAAATTAGGAAATTAAAACATGCCTATCAGCGAGACCTTTCCAGGAAAAAGGATAGTTTTAATTGCATAAATGATAGTTTCCATCTTAATCTTTACTTAGCATCTAAAATTCCTAGAAATAAATATATTTATGATCTATGTACAAAAGACTTAATTAGAAAAATAAAATAAAATAAAATTCCTAGAAAAACTTGATTGTTTTTTTTCCTTCAAACCTTAGGCTAGCCTAGGGGTTAGGGTGGGTGAAGTGGGGCAGGCAGGCAGTCCTGCTTTGTGAAAGACCCATGCTGCAAATGGATCCATCTGCTCTGGACACTTTCATGCCCCAGTTGAAATGATAGGGCAGGAACTTGTTCAATTGCCTTTTGACAATTTTTTTTTAACACTCCTAAACAAGCTCTCCTTGGGATAATTTAGCCTTTGTTTGGTAAGAGGGAAGCAAGAGGAAAAAGACTTGAGCAGCCACTCTGGGCTAAGCGCTTTACAAGTGGTAGGCAACTTACAAAATGCAGTTTTGTTTAATCCTTGGAAGCACTGTGCAAAGGTATCCGTGTCCATTTACACACATGTACACAGTTTGTTACCTGAACAATGAATGGCAAAATTGGGATTGAAATCCAGGGACAGTCTGACTCCCAAGCCTATAGATCTTCCTTGTTCCACAGTGGCACAATAGCGATTTTAAATTATCATTTCAATAGTCCCTCTGGCCTTAGTAAAGCCAAAGCTCTGTGTCATTGGTCTGGAGGTGGAGATTCTGGCATCTTTTCACAGAAGAGACTACTTAATCCTGGGTTTTGTTGGGCCCATGTTTTCAATGGTTGCCGAAAGCTATGAACTGGAGGTGGGCACCCAGTTAGCCTGCACCAGTGGTGGCCACAGGGCCTGTCGTGTCACAATTCTTTGCTGTGGCACGCAATCCCAGGAAAAGTGGGATAGGGGTCTTTGAGGTACTGGTGCTGTGTGAATAGTGTCTGGGATAGAGCCCCCTAGAGGACAACCACAGGAACTACACAGGAAGAGAGGATGCCAAACCAAGATCCAGAAGGGTCTAATGACATGCCACCAAGCTAAGGTGGAGAGAAGAAAGCCCGAGTGTGGCTGGGGCAAGTGCGGAAGTCAGGGTGAAAGGAGGACAGAGAAAGCAGAGCTTTCTCCCCAAGATGTCACTTCAAAGTTGCTGGGCTATAGTGCTCTGTCCTCTCTGGCTTATGTTGTTGCCCACTCTCTAGATATCCCTGAAGATGGGATAAGTCTTGGCAACTTCACTTAAAGCTTCTCTGGAACAGAAGGAGAAGATTTGCAGAGGACTGAGGGCCACGGATGTTATGACCAGCCCTGGAACTAGACACTTCTGTGCATCTCTATTTCTTTCAATCCTTAGTCCGCTCAGAGCCCTAGGTATCTATCTTGCCCACAGCCAGTTTGTGTAGGTGGGACTCAAACTCAAGTCTTTGACCAGAAACCCTGTGGCTCTTTCCTGTAGTTGGGAAATACAATGATGGTTGTAGGCAGATACAGATTCTAAGTTGCCATGTGGATCCAGAAAGGTTTTGGGTTGGAGGCAGCCTGCCTTGAACTTGGCGTGACCGTCAAATGAATACAGAGGCAAGCTCTTTGCCTGTTGTATTTGGGTCTTTCCTCAGAAAAGGAACTAACCTCTGCATTAGTGGGGTGTGTAAGAGACAGCCGCCCATTTCTTTTTCCAATCCCTCCCTGCTGAGCTATACCAGTGGGTAATTCCTCTGTGAGTCAGAGGGCTGATGGAAGCTTAGGAAGTCTGAAAAGAATGCCTGAAAAGAATAGAATTCTTACTATTCATCAGTACTGTACTATTCTTACAGTTCATCACTCGGTGAAAAGAATTTTCTATTTTGGTATGAAAATTGATAATCCTTGTGTGAAAGTATCCAAGTAATCTACATGTCTCTACTTCCCAAGAGGTCTTGTCTCCAATATGCTCACTCTAAGTTCCTGCCTGGTGTGTGGTGCTGGTGGTGAGTGCTATATTGTGGGTACATTGATCCCACATACCGACCATGGGCAGCACATGCCATATCACTCTTTCTACATAACGCACATGGAATCTCCTCTCATCTGACAATTCTAGGTAGAAGAAGAGGGCAACTTAATTCATTTTTTTAAAAGTGTGTCATTCTTAATCTGGGAGCTGACTTTAGCGATTGCTTCATCTTGGAGGTTAAATGAGTTGAGTGATGTTCCCAAGAGCCGTGCAGCTAGTCAAAGATGAGGATAGAGCTCAGTTCTCTTGACTCCCAGTCCAGTGCTCTTTCCTCTGTATCATAATAGTTGCCATTCCTAAGAAGAGGATGAGAGTATAGACTATTAACCCGATAGGGTTAGTTCAGTTAAAGGACAACTGCCACTCTCAAAATACGAAAACTGTAAGGTCTATGAAACTGAGTTTATAGTTCCCCAGGACTGATGAATTTCATTCTCTCTGCTGAATACAAACATGCAGAATTCAATGTTAAGATGAACATATCACTGTACCCAAAGCCTATTTAGTCTGTTAATCACATAGGTTCTCCCCTGTTTTAAAAGCAAGAATGGGGAGGGGAAAAGGGTCCCTGCCATTATGAAGCTGAGTTGTGTGTCCTGTATTGTGCTAGAACATTACACAGCTTTTCCCATTTAAGGGTTACTGATGTTGGGTATTCTGATCTTCCTTTTCCAGGTGAGGAAGCTCTGCACTTAAAGAACCTCCTGAAAAGGGCAACACCATATTGTGGTGTTTATTCAACATTTACTTGTGGTACTCAAGTGATGTACTTGACACTGAACTAGATGCTGGTTCTGTAAAGTGACATGATCCTTGTCCTAAAAAAGCTCACAACCGAATGATATTCCTGGTTAATATCGGAACTTCCCTTTAGGTCCAGTTTAATGGCAAGTAAGACATTTACTAAGTAAATGAAGGTTTAGTAAGGGTGAAAGAAGAAATACTAGGATAGGAAAATACAGGGCTGGGGTGTAAAATGAAGGGGAAAATTAAAGTGGAACAGAAACTTGGCCTTTGTGGAATGTACCAGAAAACATGGTGATCAGAACTTTAGGCAGTTGGCAGAGTCAGGGAGAAAAGAGTATGTCTAAGAATGAATGGTGGGGGGGGGGGAAGAGAAAACCTTCAGACTGCAGGTGAGTAACTCTGGGGGATCAACTAAAGGAGGATACGCCAAGAATCAGGACAGAAGACAGAGAAAAGTGACCAGAGACTTTAGAAGAGAGCTATAAACAAACTGAACCACACAGTTCTAAAAAGGCGTTCTCTGAAATGGCAGCAGAGAAGTAAAACTTGCATAGGCTTGCAAACAGTTCATCACTCGGGGTTAAAAAGAGGTCACGGATAACTCTCTGAAAGCAACCTGGGTGGAACAGGAAGCTGGGAAATGAGACTGGGGACAGATGGTGTAGAGGTGGAATCCCAGAGCCTGGTCAGGCTGCCAGACCCACATGACCACGTGGTGAACGAATGCAAGACAGTCAGTCTAAAGACATGGTCCTCAGAAGAGCCCTGTTTTTGCCATCTGTCTTCCTGTGTGCCCTGGAGATAGTTAGCTTGAGGGTAGGAGGAAAGAGCATGAACTCTGGAATCAGACAGATGGAGTTGGTCCTTTCTCAGAAAGAAACCAACTGTGAGACTCTATCAAGGAGATTTATATCTCTGTTTCTTCGTCTTTAAAATGGATCTACTTAGAACATGATTTTTGTTAAACTTTTGTAGACTAAAATGTGATGAAGTGTCTACAAGAAATGGGGGGAGGTGCTTAGTAAAAACCAGCTTTCCCTAGAACAATGGTTAGGCAAGCTGTGTTACTTGGAGTCTTACAGTTCTTCAGAAATGTGTAGGGGCAGCTTTTGCAGGTGAAGGGGTTCCAAGCAGGGAGATGGATGCTGAAAGGAAGAGCTCCAACTACCTGTACCCTACTCCTACCAGAGCACTGGGATCTCATGGAAAGTTTTTGTTGTGAAAGGTCTGGGGTGATGGCAGGGAACACAGAAAAATACTACTGAGACGAGAGATGTATTTAGCAAGGTTTCAAGTTACAAGATTAGTAAACAAAACCCAACTGTATTGTTATACACTAGCAGTGATCGGTTGGAAAGTAAAAGTTTAAAAACAATTCCAGTACAGCAGTACCAAAACAAACAAACAAAACATACTTAGGGACAAATCCAGCAGAAGATGTCCAAGACCTCTATGCTGGAAATTGTAAAACATTGCTGAGAGAAATTAACGAGGACTTAAATAATGAGATATATCACGTTTGTGGATGAGTCTCAACATTGTTAAGGTAGCATTTCCGTAGATCTGTAGAGCTGATGAACTGCTGCTTAGAATTCTAGCAGGCTTTCTTGGGGTGAAGAATTTCACAAGCTGGTTTCCAAAATTTATATGGAAATGCAAAAGACCTAGAATAATCAAAGTATGTCTGTTAGGGACCTTTGAGAAGCAGGTGGCAAGACTGGATTAGACATACAACTGATTTCGAGGGGCAAATGACTCGGAAGGAGGAGGGAGCATGGGTAGGCAAAAAAGCTGTCAGTGCAGGTCTGAAGCTTGTGAGGAGAAGGGAAGGAAGAATTGTGCAGAGAGCGCTTCAGTCCACAGTTCAGTTCTGAGAAAATTTTGGCCAGCTGTGGAGAATCCTCGAGCAAAGATTGTTGGAAGAGACCCGCATTGGCTGCAAAGGGCCACCACCAGTACCCCTGCTGTACTTAGTCATTGTTTAGGGGCTATACACTGAAGCGTGGTCTTTCTGTGAACGTGGTGGTGAATCCATAGGCTGGGGCTGTCAACTATGTTCCAATGACAATTTTTTTTAAGGAGATCTGGGCAGTATATCTCTTATGGCCACATAATTTTTTTTAAAGAATAAAGTCAGGGAGTTTATTCTCCAATTAACTAACTTTACCCTTATTCTTCAAGACTTATATAGCTACAGTCATCAAAAAAGTTTGATGTTGGCAAAAAATAAATATATGGGTTGATGGAATACAGAGTCTAGCAATAGTCCCCCATATACTTTGCCATTTTTTAATGGCTAGTTAAGTGAAGCAGTGGTAGTGAAAAAGGAGCAAAGGAATCTGTAACTGGTTGTGATCGATTAGTTGTAAACACCACTGTGGTGTAAACACACTGTAAGCACCACTGTGCTCGGACCAGCCAATTTTGCCAATTACCGACAAAGGGACCAAGGCAAGTCAGTGGGGGGCGGTTCATCAATGATGTTGCTGGATCAACTAGATATCCATAAGAGGGGGAAAACAAAACTCCTTATCAACCCTTACCTCATACCAGTCACAAAAATTAACTCAAACTGGATCATAGACCAAAACATAAAACCTAAAGATATTAAACTTCTAGAATATAAATTGTTGTGATCTTGGAGTAGGCAAAAAAGCATGATGACTGATAATTAGATAATGGATATCTAATTGAAATTGAATTGATAGTTAGATTTCATTAAAAATGCACAACTTTGGGGCCTCAATAGACATAAAGCAGAGCACAGACTAAGAGAAAGTATTCAAAACACATAAGACAAAGAACTGGAATCCAGTTCCTAAAAGGCAGTAAGACAAACAAGGCAATTTTTAAAAATGGGCAAAAAGATTTGACCACACACTTCACGAAAGAAGTTATATGAGTGGCCAATAAGATCATTAGGAAAATGCTCAAAATCATTAGCAATTAATTAGGATGATGCAAACTAAGACCACAACCTTTGGAACAGCTAAAATCCGAAGGCTGGATCATATACCAAGTGTTGGGACCAAGGCAACCCAATGGGGTGGGGGTGGGGTGTTCAACAATGATGCTGCTGGATCAACCAGATATCCATAAGAGGGGGAAAATAAAACTCTGGAACTCTCACATAACAGTAGTGGGAATGCAGTGGCACTTTTGAAGACAGTTTGTCAGTTTCTCAAAAACTTTTTAAACATGTACCTGCTCTAGAAAACAGACATTCCACTTTCAGATTTTTAGTGAACAGAAATGAAACAAGGGCTTGTGTGCTGGTGTTCATAGCAGCCTTATGTAAAACAGCCAAATGACTGGTAACAACCAAATGCTCATTAAGAAGTGAATGGATAAACTGTGGTATAGCTGTACAATAGGATAGTACTCAGAAATATAAAGGAATAAAGTACTGATATGAAAAAATGAATGAATCTCAACAGCGATGCATTGAGTAAAAGGAGCCAGTGGAAAAAGCTGGTCTGCCCACACAGTAGTGTTGACACACTGCATAATTACAAAGATATAAAATTCTAGAATGTGAAAACTGGTCAATAATGGCCTGAAGCATATTGGTGGTTGTCTGACAATAGGGGCGGAAGAAGGCTGGATTGCAACAGAGTGATGGATGCTCAGTGTCATCTGGATTTTGGAGAAGGTTTCATCAGTGTGTGCATATACATGTGAAAACTCATAACATTTGTACACTTAAAATATTTGAGTTTATTGTATGTCAATTATACTTCAATAAAGCAGTTTAGAGGGTTGAGGAAGGGGGAGTCTGGTGGAATGAATGCAACCCTACTTCTACAATACAAAGCTATGAAAAGCACCTTAGAGGAAACCCAGGGAGAAGCCTATCTGGTACTTGGCTTTCATTATGTATCTATATAGTATCCACCTCATCCCCAGCCTGGGGAGGGTGATGGCCAGAGAAATTCTCGATGCCAACCAGCTGTGGCGTTAAGTTCCCTCCAGCATTCTCTCTCCCTGCTGGGGCTGATGGGGACACATGCGGGACCCTTCTCTGGGAAAGGGGAACAGTCAGAGTGGGTTTCAAGGGTGATGGGCCAATGCAGTCGTGTAGGCTCCGGTGCTTGGGGTTTAGTGCTCTGCAGCCACCATGCTGAAATTCTCTGAATTTGTGTTTCATAAGTGAAGTCAGAGGGAACAGCATATGTGTAGGGAACTTGGATTCTTGGTTTGGGTCGGGTCTTGTCTTCTGCCTCATCCTGGGCCAAGTTCAGGGATGCCGGCTCCTCCGGCAACTCCCTCCGCCTGTCCCCAACTTTCCTTCCTGCCCCCGCTGTTCCTTGCCCCTTGGCAGTGGCCTGGGCATGAACATGGTGGAGGGTCAGGGCTGAGCACACAGACAGGGGACTGAGTCACAGGACCAGGTCAGCTGTGAGGCCCAGAGCATCCCTGCACCCAAGGGAGCTGCAACATTAACAAATAAAAACCAATGTGACCAGTGGAGAGAGGGACGGTGGAAGAAAGGGAGAGACACTTTTCCTGCTTTTTGAGCAAGGGGCTCACATTTGCATTTTGAATCTGGCCGCCTAGCTGCTGGGCAGCCTGCGTAAGATCACTGCCCTCATTCCCAGCATAGGACGGGACATCTGTCCAGCTGTGTATTGACACAGAGGGACTGGTTTAGCTCCTGAAACCTCCCAACAACTCCTAGGGGAAAGATGTGGCTCCAAACACCTGCCCTGGGAATGACAGAGACCAGAGCCTTGTAATGAAAGTTTGCAGGGTAGGACAGACTTGTCCTCTGCAAGGAGGAAGCCCGGCAGGGTAGAAGCTGGTAAGGTCCTGCTCCCGTCAGTTTTTTTTTTGATAGAGTTCCCTGTTCTTTGGTTCCTCTCCAGTGTGGAATAAGGATGAAGGTCCCAATTTGGTGTTTAGAAAGAAGTAACCATGACAATAGCCAAGTCTGTAGAGAGAGTAGTGAAATGCACAAAGCTCACTTTCACTGCCTCACCTCGCCTGGCGGAATGAAAGCTCCTGAAAGACAATGACCCAGCAACAAAAAAGCCAAAGGCAAAACCAGACTTAGAAAACCTTCCTGTGCCCTCTGCAGGTCACAGATGCCTGGGACTCCCTTGATTTGTCAGTTCTTTGCCTCCAGCTTTCTCCACAGGGTCCAGGTGAGGTTTGGAGAGCTTATCCTAAAAGGGCCAGAGCAGAGATGAGCTCTTTTTAAGAAACATACTCGGGCAGCGCCTGTGGCTCAAAGGGGTAGGGCGCTGGTCCCATATGCCGGAGGTGGCGGGTTCGAGCCCAGCCCCGGCCAAAAACCACAAAAAAAAAAAAAAAAAAAGAAACATACTCTACAAATCTACGAAGCTCGTGAAGTTTAGAAATGAAAATAAACTTGGGAAGGTCTGTAGAAAGTGTCAGGGGCTGACAGAAATTTTGCATGAATCCTTGACTCCCAGGGATGACAGGTGGAAGTTTGTCCACCTGCGACCCCGTGAGGAGGGCCGTGCTTCTCTAGCCACACCCAGGCCTTTCCTTAGGCAATGCCCTCTTCAAGGGCATTGGCTGGGAAGAAGGGCAGGCAGCCTGGGTTCTAAATTCTGCTACTAATTAGCAGGGATACTGTGGGGGCATAGTTTAACGTCTTGGGATGAGGCTCTTTTGGATATGTGACACGTCGTGCACGTAACACGACATACCTGGGAGCAACATCAGATGTTCATTCCTCTCTGCTCTTCTCCCTGCCTGGCAGAGAAGTGCTGGATCTGGCACCTTTTAGCTAGGCAAGAGCTGAATGGTTCCTCAGCTGGATCTGGGCTGCACATCCAGGTAGACTTAGGGAGACAGCAGGGGTTTATTTTACCCTTGCTCAGATGAAACAAACCAGCCACTTCCTACAGGGTTGGAGGAAACCATATTTGCCATGTCTCTGGGGCTATCACTAGATTTAGACTAGCCGCATTCTGTAGCCTGGGGCCTGACACTTGGCTCAGCTGGCATCAGGGGATCTGAATAAAGTTCAAAGAGCTGAAAAGGGCGGGCAGGCAGGCAGTGATGATCAGAGTAGAATAAACAATGGGGAATGGTTGGTACTAAGGAAAGCAGAGAACACCTTCCCCATGCGAGGGGGCGGTTGATGCTCCAGGACAGCTGATTGTTGTTGCAAAGGAAGGGGGAGTCCAGTATGGCCAGATCTTCTGATTTTTTTTTTTTTCAAGAGAGACCTGCAATCTGTACTTTTAAAACTTAAGGTATCCAAAAATTTAAATAATGTCTACGAAAGCAAACTTAAAGCACAGTGTAAGTCAAAATGAGGCAGATTGGCAGATTGAGTGGGTTAATGACAGACCTGCAGTTAGGACTGGAAAATGCAATAACGATGCAAACTTTGCTGCAATAGAGTCCTGAAAGGAAGCAAGATCCTAGAGGGTCCATACCCAGCAAACCATCTCCCATCTCAGCTCCTCCTCCTCCCTCTAGCATTAGGAAATTGGCTATTTAGCCTCCACTCCTTTTCCCTAGCCGTTATTGTGGTCCATCCCTACCTGCCCCTGTAGGACTTGGATTTTGAAACTCAAAAATCAGGAAAATACAATTTCCTTCTGCATTCCGCTTCCCTGAGGCAATGAAAAATGCTCAGATGACCTAATGAGGAGAGGCGATAAAGGGTAACCAGGTAACCTTGGAGGGAACAGAGAACAGGGAATACAGGCTGACTTGCCCCTAACCCAGGGAGAGGTGGGGCCCAGCGTGGGAGGCTATACTGGGTCAGAGGAAGGTCACACACAGCCTCTGCGGCCCAGATAGGGTTGTGTGCTCAGGAAGTTAGGCCTAGTTTGGTACAACTGGGTGGAGAATAGGGCAAGTGGCAGGGGATGAGACTGGAAAGGCAGATCAAGTAAGATTTATGTAATAGAAGAAAATGTCATTGGCTCAGACGTCTGATTAGTTAGGCATTCTTTCTATAATATTGGTGACCGAATCCTACATCTGTTTTGTGTGATTCATCATCTGTGTACTTTAAAGTGACATAAAAGAACCTTCAAAGAGCCTCCAAAATCCTGACTTGGAAGCCATGCACATACTGATTTGGTGGTGGTCTTGCTCTCTGTTTAAACTGATACTGGTTTTGGAATCATTTGAGGATATCAGGGAATGCCAGGAGAGGCATGCCATAGCTGTCACCAAGGAAATGCTCTTACTTTCTGCCTGTCCCCCAGCCCCACTCCCATCCCCTATTTCCCCAGCTCCATCTTCTTTCTCAACAATTCTTCCAGCTTCATCTCTTCACTGTACTCAGGCTAACCTCTGAGGACCCCATTTTCCCTGCCACCCTGCCTAGCAGAGGATGCATTCTCAATCGTAAATTACCCAATTTCAGTGTTGGGAGCTGGTATTGGTGTCTTCCAGGCACCCCACTGCTGCCCTTGACTGTTATTCTTTCTTTCTCAAACCCGGAGATCTCCTGCAAGGTTCACACCATCCACCTGTCCTGTTCCATTCCCTGAAGGCTGCGGCTTCTCCCTCGGGGTCTTAACTCTCCACCCCCACTCCCACTATCATTGGAAGTAACTAAATGTCCTTGTGGCTGACCCAACCAATGTCCTGATGGCTCAGTTCCATGATGATTGTACCTTTAGGGATGTCCCTTGTTCTTCTTCTACCTCAGCACTTGCTCGCACGGTCAAACTGGGACCTTGTTGTCATCACAAACTGCACTTCTTCTGAAATCTCATTCTCTCCCTGCCACCTTCCTGCTCCCTTGCTGAAGTTTCCTCCCCAACATAGTTCTTTGGCCTCGAGATTTCTGAGCCAGTGGTCCTCCACTTTCTCTATATCCGTAAGCCTCCTCCCATCTTTGTTTCCTTCTATACCCAGCTCAGAGGCCATGGTCTTCCCTATAGCGTCCTAAAAATACTACTAAGTTCTTTGTCCACCTCTCAATTATCTTTGCCCGGCAGAGGCTCCTGGGTTTATTCATGCCCAGCACCTGAACAGACCAGAGTTACCAGAGAAGCTGACGCAACTGGATGTTTTGACATGGCCCTAACTGCACGTTCTCCAGACTCACTTGGGCCCTCAACCCTGCCCAGCAATTTTACATAAAAAAATTTATGTTTTTCTAGATGATCCCTCCACTTCTACAGTCACAATTTCATTTCCTCTTCTTAGAGTTTGAATACTCACAACCCCTTTCTTATGAGACTTGAATACTCATAAGTCTGACAGGGCAAGTGGGTCAGTTGCACTTGCCCCTGTCCTCTCCTCCCATGATGTCACAGTGGAGCTCGGGTCCCTCCTCCAGCCAAGGTGCAGCCCCCCCAGGTGCCCTTGATCCCATCCCTTTCTCTCTAGTCGAGGCTCTTGTTCCATTAGTGATCCTTTCTCCTTTCCAAATCTTCAGCCTCTTCCTTGCTCCTGGATTCTTCCATTCAGCACTCAAATATATGCCAGCATCCCCCTTTGCAAACAAGGCCAAGACAGCTTAACATCCCATGGGTCCACCCCTCCATCCGGCTGTCGCCTGTTCAATCTACTCCACTCGGGGCCATGCTTTTTCACAGAGTAACTTTATCTCCTCTTCTACTTTCCGTTCTGGCTTCCTGCTTCACTGCTTTGCAGAAACTGTCCTTGCTGTGTTTGCCCCCAGCCTCTTTGTTTTATCCATTGTCAACATTCTACCTTCCCCCTGACTTGACCTCTCAGCAGTATTTCCCGGGGTTCACCAGGTCTTCTTTCTTGAAATGCTCTTTCCACTCGGCTTCAGTGGTAAAAGTAGTTTTTGTGGCCTTCTTTATACCTTCTGACTGTTCCTTCTTAGGATTTTTTTGCCTGGTCCTCCTCTGCCCAAATTCTAAATTTTTGAAGTTTTTGGGAGCTCCTCTTTCCCTACACTCTCCGTGGCAATTTCAGCTTCTCCCAAGACCTTTAATACCATCTCCACAGTGACTGAAGTTAGGTCCATAGTGTAATCTTCCCTGTAGTCTTAACATTTTCCAACAGAGATTGAAATTCAGTACTTACCTGCGTGATTATCTGTGTATCGTTTTTCTCCCCTATTAGACTGTAAGCTCCATGAGTGCAGCCAAGTCGTCTTTACTTACTGCTTCCATAATCCCCTGGATAAGCCTACAAAAAAGTGACCAACTTCAATGTCGACTACTACCCGATGGGCCCATGCTCTCCCTACCAAAGGAGAAAGCAAACACCTGCCATCATGGCGCTGTCTAAGGCACTGCCATCAGGACACATCACTGCTGCTTTTTCTCCAGGTTTAAGAGTGCAACTATCTTTTCTTATTGTAGGGCAGTATTTTTATTGTTCTAGAAGCAGGGGAGTCTTATGTTAATAATCATATTAAAGCCCTGGCATTGAGAGGTGATGGGGGTCTTCCAAGTCTTTAAGCACAGGACTGACATGATGAGCTCTGTAGGTTTTGGAAAGCTAACCATCAGCACTAAGAAGTAAGAACTGGTGGAAGGAGAGAATAGGAGCTGGGGAATTTGTTGTGATTCTGCTCCAGAAGGGGGCTGTTGAAAGCCTCAGCTCACAAGTGGCACTAAGAGTAGAGAGGAAGGGGGAGAGGTGAGACTTTGAGATGAAATAACAATTAATTGGGGGTGAGATGGTGGGCAGTGAGAAATTTCCCAGACAGATCACTCTGATGTTTCCTATATCATCCTGTTGTGGGGGAAGGGGGGGCACACATACTATACTGTTCTCTTTCCCTGGAAAGACCTCCCCATCCTTCTATCCTGGGAATCCTTTTCCTCTGCCATGATCTCTAGGAAGCGCTCTGGGACTACCCCACAAAGAATGACTCTCTCCTTCCTCTCACCCCCAAAGAGCTTTGCTTAAGAGGTCAAGAGTATAATACATATAGTTCATGTCATTGGCGCCATCTAGGCCTTATGCCATCTGGGATGAAATGGTTGAGCAAAAACAAACCTGTGTAAATTTGAAGAAGTATATTTGCTGACTTTATTTTTCTGTAGTTGTCATTGATTGACTAAAGGTGGCCTTTTTCTCTTTTTTGCTTTGTACTAAGTTTTGGTGGGTCCTGTTAACAAAGGCTTAATACTTATTTCTCTGATAAGATTATACAAATCCGAGGTCTTGGATGATCCTGATTTGTTCCTTCCTTTGGTTTTAGAGTAAACAATCTCATGACATCAGAAAGGACTGAGATACAACCTCTGAGCTTCTAAATGACTCAATCTCCTGAAATGCATGGCAATCTCCTTCCAGCTAACGTGGTTCCAGTTAATTTCTTCCCAAGCTATCTGTGTGTATCCCTTAGCAGCGTAGCCTTTTTAAAGGTACCAGATACTTTTTAGTCACAGTGGACGTACAGTATAGCATGGTTTGTCTTAGATACACTCGGAGTTTGCTTACACGGACATCTTTATATTTAATGCTTTTCCTAAGATTTTCCAATGTTCACTAAGGTTTCAGCAGCCCTGTAGGACCAATATTTCTGGGAAAACACTCAAAATACACCTACAGTCATGTCCTGCATCACCCCCCAGAGCATTCCGCAATCTAGTGTCAGCAGAATCCTAGTGATTCCTCAAGACCAGAAAGACAACCTCCCAGGGAGACAGTTCCTGATTCACACCACCCTCCTCTGATCACCGTCAATCCCCTCAGTCTTCTGCCTTGACCCTTGGCACACTACTTTCCAGTGGAGCTTATCACAAAAAGCTTTGCTCTTTCTGTCTGCGTTCACGTCCTTCTCTCTGGCCATATCATAAGCTCCGTAAAGGCAGAGACAATATTCTCTTCTGTGCTTCCTTTCTGCCCTCTCCCCCGCCCCCAGTACTGTGATCCTAATGCCATGCCTTGCACTGAATTGGAGTCCCATGTTCTAGGAAAATGAGTGAATGAATGAATCATACACGTAATGTAGGTCAGTTTTTTCACAGAACGCATCACCTGTCTTTGCCCTCACTGAAAGTACTCAGCCTCTTCTCTGCCCACTCGAGCCAGCTTCCTTGCGTTTCTCCCCATCTGCCCACCAGTTTTCTGCACCTCTAAAGTGCCTTCCAGTGTGCTGCGACCCTGCAGCCTGTCTCATCTCTCCCTCTTTGGATTCATTGTTAAAGATGTTAAGGGTAGTTCCATGGTCTAGCACTTTCCATTTAGAGAACTGTCCTACCACCCCTGGTTTCTTTAGCCCCAATCAGACTGTATACCCCCCACCCCAGCACCCACAGCAGCTCTACAAGAAAGCCTTACAAAGTCTTCCTTGGCAAAAGAACTAGTTATCTTAGAACCAAAGGAAGCTATATGCATCAAAGTCACATCCCAAACCTCCCTTGAAATTGAGGGATTGAACGTGATATGGTCTTCTCTCTGGGTTCTTTTGTTAGACTGCGTTTTCTTGCACATAGCCAGTCCCATGCTGCTATCTCCAGTTATTCCTCAGCACAGCATACGCCAGGAACTGATCATTGGTTTTCAAGCAAAAAACCCAAAAAACAAAAAACCTTTTTGGGCATTGGTGATTACGTGACAAATGTTCTTGGTGATAATGACCACATGAAGTCCCAGCTCTGGCCGGTGCTTCACAATTCTCTGGGAACTTTTACTACCTGTTTTCTCCTCTAATGATCATTTCACCCCCCGGATCAGGGGAGGGCAGGAATTATTAGCTCCATTTTACAGATGCACAATCCGGGGCTGGGAGAAAGATTTCATGATTTCCCTAAACTACCACCCCTTTTAAATGGTAGTGGGCTTTTCCCACTTTCTCAAGCTTTTGTCAAATTTGTCGTGAGCAGCATTTGCTGGGGTCAACTTTGGTTCCATTTGAGTTGGCTCCCTTATGTTTTTGGATTTAAATTCTTCTGATGAAATCAATGAGATGTACATTTTTAAAAAACCATTCTAAAAGTCTTCTTAGTTTCTGTGAATCTTTGTAACAATTTCAACAGGCCTTGCCTTAGAATTTCAGACCATGGATATGTATGGTGTCAGCCCTTCTGCTAAAACACAAGGAGACTGCACAAGGGGAGGAGATGATGGGGGAGTGGGACAGGGGAAGGAGTGGGGAGGACAAGGAGCATGGATGTAAGGGGCACCTTTTCCAAAATTGATCTTCCTAGAGGTGGAGGCTTTTTCTAGAACACACACACATATACCTGCACACATGCTGAATTTGCAGGTAGAGGCCCTGACGGGAGGGGGCTGCAGGGGGAGACACAGTGTAGTTTAGAAGACAGTCAAGTCACACACATAAACGTTAAACAAATACTTGGGCTACATTAGCATAAAGATGTGCTAGAAATGTCATCGGGATGTGCACTGAGTGCTGGATATAGTTGTAGATAGCAAAGGAAAGCAAGGGTGAGGGAGAGGTGCCCGAGGACTGGGGAGAGCTGCAAACTCGGGGAGAACTGCAAACTTTGTGGTGAAGGAAGTGTGATTTGGAAAGCCTGCAACCACAGCTAAAAGAAGGAAAACATAGTCCCATGCACTGGCAGGGTCCCTGAGTCCTATTGAGTGCCTATTCAAGGAGCCTCCAGTCCTTTGGAAGTAGGGTATAAATACAACATTAGCTACCTGGTGCAAAGGAGGGGAGAGAAAAGAAGACAAGAGGCACTCCAGAGGACAAGGGTATGATTCTGAGCCCTGGATCTGAAGCCCTGGATCTGAGTCCGGTTCTCCCACTTAGTAGCTGGGTGACCTTGGGCAAGCTGCTCCTACTTCTGGACTTCAACAGTAGCACCTGCCTTGTGGAGTTGATATGAGGATTAAATGGGACTATTGCCTCCAAAGTGCTTACACTGGTGCCTGGCAGAGAGCAGTGCTCAGTAAGTGTTAGCTATTATTATGACCGTATGTGCATATGTGTGCATGTACGTGTGTCCATTGCCCGATATGGACACATATGCACACACGAAATGCCTATTGTGATCTGTAAGTAGTGGAAGGATCCATAGGTTGAAAGTGATTATGTCCTACAAGGCACCATGAAAAGTCAGGGAAAGAATTGACTTCAAGTGTTGCTTCTGATTTTACATGGTTCAGCACTTTAAAATAACATTTGGAAGAAAACGCTGCAATGGAAGTGGGGCTGTATGAGACTGACCTTGGGGTCTTGGGCTCAGGCATTCCAGCACAAAGTTCAAGAAAGCAAGGCCAGTTTGGTTTCCTCGCGCCATAGCATTGAGGCAAAGCTACTTTTGGCTACCAGCCCAAGAGCCCATGGTCTTTCGAACTTCACCCTTCTCAGAGGTATTACCATCTAAGCCCTGGAGATCAGGGAGACCAGTTCTGTTGCTAAGGGTAATCCCTAGGGTGGCTCTCTTCATCCTTGCTGAGTCACTAGCCCTCACTCTGTTCTGCTTTGCCCCAGATTGGAGGACCTACAGAGGCCCACAGTTACTTCTGATCCAGAAGTGAAGAGACTGGGGCCATCTCCCCAAATTGTATGCTTGGTGAAACATGAACTCTTGGGCAAGTTACCTAATCTTGCTAAGCCCCATCTGTGCAAGTGATGTAAGAAATGACTGCTTCTTATGCTCTGCGGGCCTGATTGTGAAGTTTATATGTAATAAGGTAATGCCCGGCACTTAATAAAAGGTAGCTGTTATAATTATTCATAGCAGCAACTCCAGCAGTGTGGATGCTGCAGGCTGGGAGAAGAGAGTGATTCTGCTGTAGGACGCTCACTAATCAGGTCCTAGTGATTCCTTATTATATGAATCCTCTCATATAATACCAGGGGTTTGATGGAACTGAGCTCTAGAATCCTCTCATATAATTAAGTGACCAGAATGTGTTGTCCAAACCAGGGCCTTTTTGAGATTTAAGGGGACTCTATCAATAAAGGCACCAGGACAATAGGCACAAACAGGCGGGACTGTTTTGGGCTTGTGGTTCTCTACCCACTGCCTGGCCTCGTCCAACTATACTTCTTCTTCAAACTGTTGTTCTTAGTGGAGTATATGTCTCCTTCTTGATGTCTTTGTCTTTTCAAGAGTGTTATTCAACCATTAATGTTAGCTGTCACTTGCTGGGGAGTGAATGTGTGTTAGCCATTGTATAATAGTAGATGTTTACTGAATTTGAGCTCTAGAATCCTCACAAGGGAGGTGGGTGTTCCTTCCATTACACGGCCATGGAATCAGAGGCTCAGGAAGGTTAAGTAACTTGCCCGACCCAGGTTAGAGGTATAAGAAATGATAGATTTGGAATTTACCATACGTCATCTTAATACTATATTGACCTTAGACTAGAACGTTGAGAATTGAGCCCGGATGATTTATGGAGACCCTCACTCCCATCCCTCCCCTTCTGCTCTCATGGACTGGGTTCCAAGGCCTAGATCGTCCTCCCATATTTGCACTAATTCCTAAACTCTTAGGCCAGGGCAGTGAGATGAATGACCCCAGGTGCCCTCTGACTTCCACAGAAATGGGAGCTTCATAAATACAGGTTGTTAAACCCACTTCGAGTCTCTTTGTAAATGGAATCTTGTGTAGTTTCCCTAAGACTTGAAGACTGTGTAGCAAAGCCTGCAGCAGACTTCATCCTTATTTTTTCCACTTCAGGTGTTCCCTAGGTGGGCAGGGGCTGAGAAGCAGGCTTCCTAGAGCCCTCGTTCTGCTCTTTCTTGGTGAGCTGCACAGAAACCCTTCTGCTAGGAATGCCCACTTCTGATTCTGCCACCGTGATGCAGATATGCTACTGTGGCTGTTAAGTGTTTGTTGGTGGAAAGCATTAACTCTGAATGTCCGGTTCCATGTGAGCAAAGCCAGGGCTCCCATAACACAGGGCAACGGTACTCTGAATTTACGTGAACTGTTTGGGCAATTTTAATCATTTTGGGGGCCATATTTCCAGGAGGATGGTCCCCCCGGGGTGGAAAAATGACTGCTGCTTAGTGCCGGTGTGAGTGTGGAAAGAGAGCTCTTCAGCAAGCACCTTACTCATCCATCCTTAAAGAGTTCGTCACCTCCAGGGTGCTTGTCTGGAAGTAATCTCATTACTTAAATCATGTCCTAGCAAGTCAAAGATTTCCTCTGTACCTTCTGACTAATTTCTTAGGGCCACTGATAACAGATCTCATGTAGCACCAAGTTAACAACTTTTGTCTCAGCCAAACAGTTTCCATTCCTGTGGGGTGAAAGGCTGCCTCACATTCAACGATGGTGTTGATCCCAGTTCTAAGGAATGGAATACCAGAAAGCCTCTCCTCACCACCCACTTGCAAGCATAAGAAACAGAAATGAAACTTGCTCTTAAATAGTCTGAGTAAAGATTCCCTTAATTTCCTTTACCTGTACTTTTCTACGGACAGGAATCCCTTTGTTTTCCATGCCATAAGTGATTTTAACAAGAAATGGTGAAAATGTCCATTCAGGTAAGCCCACCTGCACCTGGGGCTACCCTCCCTTCACCTCCTCATAGCTGACAGATCAAGAAATGATGCAGAGATTCACTGTTCCAGAGACCCTCGGGACAAATAGTGCCTTCCCCCAATTATTGGATCAGTGCCTGCATGATTTGGAAAGAGGGAGGTTTCCTACTTGTAAGAGCATTGCCTTCCTCACCTTTGAGATCTTTATATATACTGTTACCTCTCCCGGCACTAAGTCACACCTTTGCCATTCCTTCTCCTGGCAAACATTTACTCATCCTTATGGAAGCACCTGGTCTTGTTTCGGGGTCCTGGAAGAAGTTTTCTGTTTCATGCTCCCGTGGGACCCCACAGTTCCCTTTGATATAAAAAATGATACCTCACTTTCATAACAAAAAGTTTTTTAAGGCTTGCCTTCACGACTAAGCCATGAACTCAAGGGACACAGGGTCCTGCCTACCCTGTTCTTCATGCCCCTTCCCCACCTAAAAGAAGGCCTTCAGGTCAGGGATGGGCCACTGGAGGCAATGTGTCTGGCCTGCTGGGGACCTTGCAGGGGCCGCTCAAATGCTTACCTGGGTTCGGAGACGCTCTCTCTCCCTCCCTTCCTCCCCCTCTCTTTCAAGGAACACTCAACTTTTAACTCTCTCTCCCAAACTCCAGGAAAATTAGAGTAAGCCTCAGGCAAAAATGAGGCCTGCCATTCATATTATATCATTCCCAGTTTATGTATTAGAGATGTTTTTTCTAAGTTATCTCAAGGCAAAGAAGGTATTGTTACCTCCGTTTTCCTGTCAAGGAGACGGATGGCTCGGGGTAGTATAGTAACTTGCCCCAAGTTACACAGTGTGGGGCAGACCTGGAAAGTGAATCGTTCCCCACTATGGTACCACTACCTTAAAACAGAATGCCACAAAATGATTGACATGTGGACTGTGTCTCATTTCCAAGTTACAGTTGGTTTAAGGATCATTCAGAGCTTGTTTCAAACCATCTCTATCCCTTAAGGACTCGCTCTTTTATCTCTTTGCAAATTGCTGCCTTGTAGAAATTTTAGTTATTTTGTTGTAATTCTCATGCCTGGTCCCCATCTCCCATATTCTCTTCAACTCCTTCTCCAGGAAGCCGTTGTAGGGAGTTTGCATTTCCGCTTGCTTCTCTAGCGTTCCAGCTGGGTCCCTGCACTTCCTGACTGGCCTATATTTGCTCTGGGGGGCCTTCAGTTTGTCTCTTTGCATTAATTGTCCCCTGCCGCCTCTTGTGACCCATCTAATGCTGGATCCCTCTTCAGGTGAGAACTAGAGCAAACCTCTGACATCAACCATGGTGCTTCATGGTCACAGGGTCTGGCCTCAGTGCCATGTGACTGGTAAGTAATATATCACAAGTAATATATGATGATCTTCCTGTGCGATGCATCTGCTCATCTTAATGATATCACCAAAACATCAGCAGAGCCCCTTCTTTGGAATTGCTGTCAGAAATCGGCGGCATTGACTTACAATATCCTTGGTGAACTTGTAGTTGGAGATGGTAGACTAAGCACACACATTCCAGCCTCATTGATCTCGGAAATTGCTAGCCAAGATATTTTTTAGATCCACAACTGAACTGCAAAATAACAAGGAGAGCCCTCCATGGGTCAGAAACTCTGGAAACATAAAAACTGGCAAAGGAAACAGATCAAAATATATACAACAGAGAAAAGTATCTCCACAAAGGTGGAGCAAAATCCAGGAGGGCTCCACACCTGGAAATAGTGGGCTGTGAGAACAGGAGGAAACCAGGGGCAAGCAACAGGTTGGGGAACCGGTTTCAGGAGTTCCTGGACATCCTTCTTCCCCTCCCCATGAGCAGCTGCAGTAGAGGCTCTACCCAAAGAAGCCATGGGTGTAGAAGGTTGGAGCTGAAAATGCAAGGCACACTCCTGCCTGCAAGTCTACCTACTGAGATATTCTTACTGGTGGTAGGTCCCACCCCTTCCTCAGTCTTCCTGGACTGGACTGGAATACAAGCTGCAGAAGGACATTGTGTCTTTCCTCCTTCTCCTCTGGAAGGTGGGAAAACAGAGGCAGCCCTCGACCCAATGGGAAATTTCAGCCACAAACGCACACATGAGTAACAATCACTAAACGTTGGATGAGCGCTAACACCTTGAAAGGAAGTCACAAACTGCCGACCAATGGAAGAGTTTATACCTGAGGAAGCAGACTTGCCAATCAATCAAAACAGGATCCAGAATACACTGAATTATTATAATAGCATCAGAGATACCCACAGACATTGCATCCATAAAAGCAATTAATAGACTCTGGATGTTAATATTTTGATTTTTGAAATAAAAATCTGAATGGATAGGCTGAAAAGCCATATAGAAAACAGCTGAACAGCTGGGAGAGCCAATTAAGGAATTATCCCAGAATGCAGCGCAAGAGAAAAAGAGATGGAAACTGTGGGAAATCCAGAAAGAAACATACAGAGTGAATCCTCTAAGACCCAATATTTGTCTGATATTGTGGGAAGCAAAAACAGGGAGAATGGAAAGGAGGCAGGATTCAAAGAAATACTAACCGAGAGTTTCCAGAACCAAAGAGGACTGCCTGAATTCTCAACAGTTAAGAAAGTCACATACAGATATCTCACTGGGGCCAATTCTTCACTCACCAGAGATAGGCTTGATCTGGAAGGCAGTAAAAGGGCATTTGAAACCACCTATGGTAGAAAAGGGGGATAATCAAACTTAGTTCTTGTTGACAATGAGGTATAAGTTAAATTAGGTGAAAACTGTAAAAATTATCTGCAAGGCTCATAAATGGCTTCTGAAGATGCCTGCCTCCCCCGTTAGCCTCTCACAGGTCATTTAGCGAGTAGAGTTTTCTCTGTGTTCTCAAAGCTTCTTGTAGTTTCCTTACAGCACCTAATAGGAGCGCAGGCACCAGTTAAAAGCCAGGACTCAACTAAGACAGCGACGTCTCTCTGCGTCCGCCCTCATGGTCCGCCCCCTGCTCACTCCATACACACACATATTAACACTTGCCGCCATGAACCCTGCTTCTTCCCCAACTGCTTTACTCATACCTGCCCCTGGCATCTGCAAAGCCTTCTCCTCTACTCTCAGTTCATAATCCCAAGGCCCAGAACCAGCCCTGTCTTTCCCACAAAGCCTCCTTTGGCCGCATCCCTATGCTAATCTCTCTTTGTATATGTCAACAGTACCAGACTGATTTTTCTTTCCTGCTAGAAGGCAGTCTGCCCTAGAGCTGAGAGGGAGCCAGACATTTCTCTTGTGCCTCTCAAGAACTTCTCCAGGCACCTGTTAAGGTGAAAATAATCCCAGGAAGGAGAACAAGCTGACAGATCGGCCGCAGGACACTAATTATTTTGGTGAGATCCTTTCCTCCGACTGGGCAGAGGAAAGGGGGCCGGATAGAAAATGCAGGGGAATGACACGGAAAAGGAAGTGTGGGTGAGGAGATGCCCCGGAGGCAAAGGTTAGCTATTCCACGGTGGTGTTCAGGCTACCTCGTCATTTTTTCACATGATCCCCAGTATGTCAGTGACATAGAATCACAGAACCCTAGGCCCAAGTGAACTTAGAGACGACTCCAGTCTCCGGGCCCCTCTGGTACCCAGGAGAGATGGGGCAACTTTCCCCAAAGCTCACAGCTCTCTAGTGGCCCCTGAGGGCCTGGCTTCCATCCAGAGGCGCTATTTCTTCCAGTTATTCCCTGGATGCTTTGTTATTACCTCTGCTTTCCTTGGAGACTGAAGTCCGAAGCATAAGGACTCTTGTTACACTTTGACTATGTGCTAGACCATCTGATAAGGCGCTAACAAGCTTTATCCCATTTCCTCTTTATTTCTCCCACTTTTGTGTTGAGGAAACTGAAGCAGCTTTCTAGCAACAAACACAGCATTAGAACACCCCACTCCCACCTAACCCAGGAAGGAAAATGGAGCAGAGAGGCAGGGTAGGAGCAGCTTTGAGTTTCCCCGTCAGTTTTTTCCTCATTCTCTTAGCTGGCAATGCCCTTCTTCCGACCTGATATTTAAAACAAATAATGCTCCTTCTTCAAGGCCTGGCCATAAATCCGCACCTGACCTTCCCTGGTCACGTTCCCCTCTCTTCCCTGAGTTGTTTGTGCCTCTGGATGAATGAATGCTTCTGCAAACCGACTTGTGCAGTTTGATGATATCAGTGGCTCTGTTTTGCCCAAATTAACTCCTTCAGGGCAAGGACCTTATCTTGCCATATTCTTAGAGCCTAGAAGAGCGGCTAGGACGCTGAGGATGAACTAACATTGCAGGGTGAAAACCATAGCTGCACATGCGCGTGCAGGCCAAGAGCTGGAACCCTCCAGGGCGGAAGCCTAGAGATCCTATGTGCCCTGCAGCCATGAGCAGTGTCTATCTGCGGGGGCTACAGGGGATCAGGGGATCAGATGTGCCTCTCACACTCCCTTAAATAGCTCTCAGTGCTTCCATGGGCTGAAGAATCTACCACCTTATCATCAAGCTTTCCCTTGTAATGGGGGTTCAGGTTCAAATGGAAAAATCTCCCGAGAGAAATTTCATTTACCTACAACCTGGAAGCAATACTCTATTGGTCAGTTAAGGTGGTTTTGATCTGGAAAGAACCACCAGGACATTGGGCAACTGAAGCAGAAGGTGGGGGAAAGGCTGTAGGCCCGAGAGCTGTTAATTTGAGGTTTGGGAACAGGCCTCGGAGGGCCAGGAACCCAGAATGTACTTAAAGCATTGCATGTTGGTTCCTGAGGGGGCTTCTCTAGGGGGAACTTCCACAGCTTTGGTTAGATTCTCAGAGTGGCTCTGGGGCTCTAAAGAGAATGATAAGAGATAGCGAAGGTGGCCAAAGCCGGCCATTTGCACCCCAGTCTCCCTGCCACCCCTGTTTGTCTTTGGGCACTGGCGCTTTCAGGCACCGCTGGCTGTCGGAGGCAACTACAGCTGGGCAAAGGCAAGGGAAGGGTGGGAGGAACAGCTAAGACAAAGGGGAAGACTGCTGGGCGTCAAGTACAGAGACAAAAGGGGCCCTGTGCCCAACCCTCCTTGTTTTACAGATATGGAAATTGAGGTCCAAAGAGGCTAATCGCCCAGTGCTCTGGGGTCAGCCAAGGGCTCGCTTGTCAGAGAGTGGCTCTGCTCTAGGACATCTCTGTGTCCTCACAGTCTGTTCATTAAACAACAGATAAGTCCTCAAGGAGAAGCCAGCAGTGCTGCTGCTATCTGACTGTTTGGGTGGTGGCTATGTGCCGCTGCATTGCTGGGACTGGGCATTTGGCATCACAGGATAAGGAAAACATCCCTCTGGGGACAGGGGAATGCATTCTTCTTTGAAGACCCCAGGGGTCTTAATACCTTAAGATGCCAACCACTGATTCCTTCACTTCACTAACATTTACTGGGCACTTACCTGCCTTCTGGGGGCTGCGGAAGGGAGGGGGAGGAGAGTCCTTGCCCCGGAGGAACCTATGCGGTGGTGATGACGATAGCCCACTGCAGGCAACCGGCTGCTCTGAGTAGGAGGCTGCAGTGGTCTCTTGCAGTAGCTTGACACATCTAAGCAGATCATCAGGAACAAGATTCCTTGGGACCTCAGTGTGGTAAATCTTGGAAGTCAAGACACAGGCAAGGCTCTGGCTGGTGGCACCTGAACTCCGCTGAGAGTTGTGTATCCTCTTGGGGACCTTTCACTGTTGCTACCAGAATCATGGAATTACACAACTCCATAAGCTACAGAGAATTTAAAGCCTGGGGAATGACCACTAGTGTGTGGGCCCAAGGTTTCACTTTAACCCTTACCTCAGTGTCCTGAGGAAGAGGGAATTCACTTCCTCAGCCAGGGATCAGGCAGGCTTAGGAAGTGAATCATGTCCCAGGGCTGGTTGGCCATGGAGCTGAGACTTGGACTGCAGTCTTGTCACCAAATCCTGCCCTTGTGATGTCAGGGCTGCCTTTTCCCTCCTCAAGCTAAAAGTCAAAATTTGGTTGAAAAATTCCACTATTTTATCCCTTCTGGGGCCAGACAACACAATAGGTCTTATACAATTGGATTTAAAAAAAAATGGAAGCAGTGGGAAACATCTCAGAGAAGTGACCGCTATTGCTGGGACAATCCCCAGCTGGCCCTTTTCTGTGTTCTCCATAAGACAGGGTCAGAATGCTAGTGAGAAACAGTAAGGTTTGGGCATCAGGAAACTTCAATACTTATGGGATCTGAGGGCTCATGGCAGGCTTCTGGTCTCCAACTAATTCCCCCTACCTTGTCTCTAGGCCTGAAATGCCTTTAATGATTAAGAAGACCTTTAAGGCAACCTCTACTGAATGGTTTCAAAAGAAACTCTTCCTGGGGACAAGTAGCACTTTGCCCCATCAGAGTGGCAAAAATGAAAGCTGAAGGAGAATTTAACACACACACACAGCACCTACTGTGCTGGGGTTCATGCCAGACGTTACAGGACCTCAAAGGTGAGCGAGAGCTCCTCCCTGCCTGCTGGACACCAGAGAGCTTTGGGCCTGTGTGTGCACTCATGGGAAATGTGGGTTTTGGCAGCACATGCCTTTCCTGCACTGTCAACAGTCTTCCTTCTGTGGCTGGAACCCGAGGGGCCGAGTGGTACCGCCTGGTCTTGCCACTCATTCCACATATATGATTGGTCAGGGACTGCATTCGTCAGGGTGGTAATAAGACAGTGCTCCTGAAGGCAGTTCAAGCCACTTACATTGCCTTTATCCCTCCAGATTTCCTTTGTCCGTTCCTTTTATCTCTCTCCTGCTCGAGAATAAGGAATTTCCAGAGAATCACTTGGAAGCTTGTGGGAAAGAGTGACTGAACCTCTGCTGTCCGGACCCCAGTACCAGGGTATGGAAAATGGAGTGCAGAATGTGCACCAGGGTAAACCTTTCCTGCTTCTGGGTCATTGACAAGTGACCTTACTTCCCTGGATCTCATGTGATTGATTCATTTTTAAAGGGAGAGAACTATGCCATTAGAAGAAGATGGCATTTCTTTCCATTTGTGTTTCCTCAATGAAATTCACAGACATCTCTGCCTGTCATTCTAGAAAACTGTGATTCTGATAAGGTGTCCTGGCTTCTAACACCTTTGGTCTATTTGCCTTACTTTGCTATCTCTCACGTCTAGAGACAGGACTGAATGTATGGATATAGTATCTTTCTAGACAAGGTCCTTAATGTTTGTTCAATGAAACCCTTCAAGACTGACTTACATAGCGTCTTGAAAGTCAAAAGCAAGAGTTCCCCAGGACCATGTCAGAGAGAAAAGAGGAGACTTATACCAGGTAAGAGATGGCTCAGGCCAGCAGATGAGGAAGCACACCTGTCCTGGAGGCTTGTGGGGGCAGAACTGGATGAGCGCAGAGACATGGAGGTAGGATATTTGGGGGTCAAGGAGGGGACAGACTTTGAGTGGAGATAGCCCGGGACAAAAGGCTGGATGGGGATGAATTTGAAAGTCCTGAAGGCAACCAGAAGCAAAGAAGGGTTTTTAGCATGAGATGGATGTGATGAAAGCTGAGCTGAAAAGCAGTCTGGAGGCTGGAGTGCAAATGGCCTTGCAGGAGGGAGTGCAAGAGAAGGTCTGAAAGGTCCTCAGAGAGGTTATAATGGGGACTAGGAGCTGAATGCAGATGGGAAGAGTGCACACTCAGGTGACACCTTTGTCATAGCATGCACGAAGCCCTGAGCACTGTTCTAGAAGTGGGATAGAGTGGGGAAGTAGAGAGATGCAGGTCCTCATCCCTGGGGAATTTGCCTTCTAACTGGACAAGAAACCAAAGGAGGGATCTGACCTTTCATGAATTAAGTAATTTTCATATGGCTGATCTTGTAAAGTCCCTCAGAGTCAGCTGCAGGGCCTGGCCTCAAAACGTCACTAACCAAAGGACACAGATGACTAGTTCCCAGTGTATGGCTCCATAAAGGTTGCACTGGGTTGAGTAAAGGCTGCAAATGGGCTGGGGTGCAGCCTGGGCTGGTGGAGAGAGAGGTTTGTTTGGCATCAAGCCCGATACTCTGAGAGGAAGGCTGGGCTTTATAATGTTCATGTCCTACCCTCATCATGTCACTTGTGTGGCCCTTGAAGGCCTTAGAGCTTGGAACTGCCAAGAGAGATTGAGGACTCACCAGGAATCCCCAGATTTTTTCACAAGAGATGTTTGAAAATAATTAGATTTGAGATGGGGCAATTTTTAGCCAGAGTCCAGAAGGTAGATATGGGTTTGCCTTGAACTGACTACTGGGAATATACTTTGATCCTGAATAGAGAAATGGGTAGGGTTAAGATTTTTTATGAAAATCAAGATATAAGCCAGAGGTGAAGGTAAATTCAGGAAAGTTCTCTGAGAAAGGGACAAAACATTTTCTGGGACTATCCCTAGAACTCTGTAACTGGATATGGCGTGGGTGGAGTAGGGGAGGGATGTGTGTAGGAGACTGAGGGGGGAGGGGAAGTGAAAACCACCAGGGGCTTGAAGTTGCAGGACTGGGATGGTGAGTGTGAGTGTTAATTTAAGAAGGCTAGGGAGGAGAGAGGGGGCTGGGAGGAAGGGCTTAGTTCTAGACCCAGTTGTGGAGCAATGGTGACGTAGTTAAGTGGGGGTGCTCCCTAGGCCACTGGGGCTTCCGAGATGGACAGAAGGAAATGGGGGGGCACCCTCACAGAGGTAAGAACTGAAGACAGGGAATGTAACAATGAGTTCTCACAAGCAGTGTGAAGCAGAAAGGGCAAGCGCTCAGGCCAAGGAAATGCTCAAGTGTGGGGGCTGCAGGAGGAGAAGGAATAGGAGTAGAGGAAAGAGAAGGGAGAGGCCTGTTGCAACGGGCACAGGAGGACAGATAGAAGGAGGGATGGCCAGATGGGTCCAATGTCGAAGAATGGGATGGAGAAGAACAAAGACAGGGGGTGGGGGAGTCTCAGATTGGGCAGGAGGAAGGTCACTTGTCACTGCTTAGGGATGGGTGTCTTTAGTGTGATGAGGCAGGAGCCAAGAGGTAAGAGGAACTGGGTAGAAAGGAAATGGAAGCAGTGGGCGTGGGTTATTGGTTTGGAAGAAAAAGGAGATCAGAGATGTAGAAAGAAAACCAAGAGAGGCTGGCATCACAGAAGCCAGGAAAGGCAAGAGACCTGTAGTGAGAGGAGGCCGCCTGGGGTAAGAGAACGGGCTTCCAAGTCAGGCAGGCAGATTGGTGGCAGATCCCCGCTTCACCGCTTGCTTTAACGTTCTGAGGCTCGGTTTTCTGTGAAATGGGGGTGTCGTGTGAACCTGTTCCGTAAGACTGTTGTGAGGAATGAGCCACGACTCATATACAGCATTAGGTGGAACGTTCCAGGTGAGAGTGAGACCAGTGTTGTAGCCAATGGATCTCACTCACCCTTTTCAAAAGACTATTGACATTATATCCTCATTGTTTGCCCCTCTTGTACGTAAAGCAGAATAACAAGTCTTGTAATCTTATAAAGAAAAAAAAAAGGCTTCCTGGAGGCCCACACCTTTTGCAGACTCTGATTTGCACCGTCCCTGCCTCCTCATCCTCACTGTAACACCCCACCTGTGCCGCAGTCTGCTGCTTCTGGTCTCCTGCTCCCCCTGGGGCCACTCCTCCCCTGCTTTCCTTATAAATTCAGCTTTGCTACCCAGGTTTTTTTTTTTTTTTTGCTCCTCTGTCAGTAAATTTTGACTCTGACAACAGCCTCCTCAGGCTGTAGAGTCTCCAGGAATGGTGTCTTTCCTTGCCCAGGATTTAATTTCTCCCCATTAGTGAGTGTCTATATAGCTCAGACCTCCCTGCTGAGTTACCGGCTGCATCCCCAGGGGCCTACTAGACATCACCACTACGATGTGTCACCAATTCCTTAAACTCAGAATTTCTAAAACCCAAGTGAGGATCCCACACCTTGAAACTGGTCCTCGCTCAGGGAACAATGCCACCATCCTCTCCCCCTATGTCACTGGATTTAAATCATGACTCAGTCATGTCAATACAAACTCCAGATGTCTCCTGACCTATCTACTTGCCTCCAATTCCACCACCCACGAGACCACAGCAGCCCCTACTCCTGCCCAAAGAACTATGGAAGACTCCCAGCTGGTCTCTCTTCTCCTAACACCCAGTATCCCATATGCTATTTTTCCACTGCAGCCAGAGTGATTTAGATTTTGAAAACACACATATGCGTGTGTTGACCTCAGCTGAAAGCCCTTCTATGGCTTCTTATTTCTCTTAGGATCAATTCCAACATCTTTTCCATGGCCTATAGAGTTTACACATGTATTGCCTCTGACTGCCTCCCACACCAGGGCACCCCACACTACCCCCTGCTCTTTGAGCCCCATCACCAGCCTTCTCTCTGCCCTTTGCTGATCTTTCTGCTTATTAGCATCACACTCCCTTTCCCTCTCCCCTGCACCACTCAGCAACTGCCCCCATTCCTCTTGGAACAAAGTGATCTCCAACCATAAGGCCTCCTGTCCCCAACTGGAAGTTCTCACTTAATTGGGGGAACTGTTCAATAAAGGTCTATACCTCTCCCTCTAAGACCATGTTAGCCCCTGGGGTCAAGATCACAACTGTCTTGCTCCTAGTGGCAGCTCTGAGAGTCAACTCCTAGGGAATCAAAGCAGAGGGTACGGCAGGGAGAACCAAAGTGCCTGGGTGTCCTTTCCCCTGAAGTAGGGGCATAAAAGAGGGATGGCCCAGGTGTGCTGGAGAGAATTAGGGGGAGCACAGGCTTGGCACCTGGCCATCAGGCCCAGAGTGGCTGCAGTCATTGCCCTGTTGGACGAGTCATCCCCCTATTAAAATGTAGGATTTAATGGGATCTAGCCAGACCAGGCAGCACTTCTGCAAGGCCCAGGCCTGCCTGCCTTCCCTGAGAAAGGTCAGGGCTGTACCAGGGCACCTGGGAGTCCCTTCTGGCACTGTGGGGCCCAGGAAGTGCCTAGACCTCAGGGTCATCAGGACACCGAGGCTCTGCTGTGTCCCCACAGGCCTTGAGCCTGACTGGGGCTGAGTACTTTTGCTGCAGGACTAGCATTTCCTCTTCCTGAGGCTGGTGGGGCATTAAATGAAGGTGTTAGTCAAGACATTTGTGGTGCCACCCAGCACTGGCACACAGGCCTGGTCCATCAGGTGGCCAGAGCCCCTGCTTGGTGCCAGGCCAGCCTGGGATGCTGGGGGAGGCAAAGACTATCCTGCAAATAACAAAAGCAGGACCTGAGGAGATGACCTCAAAGGGCAGTGGGAACCCAGGCATATGAGATGGCCCTTAAAGGCACTTAGCACTGGAGGGCTGTGTGGGTTTATACGTCTGTTGAGAGGTGAGGAGAGGATGTTACTGGCAGAGGGGATACATAAGCAACCTCTATGAAGTTCTAGGGCCTTACTATTTTCCTGTACTATTGTTCTGTTCAACTTACCTATGGCCCAGTAGAAGGTCCTAATGGATGGGAAAACCAATGTGAAATCAGGAGAGGCTCTTGACAGATCTTTCCAGCTACGGCATTCAGTGGTCCATAAAACTTAATCCTTACACATGACGATTAAAAAGTACCTGAATACAGAGACTAAATGAATCCCATGGGAGGGAGTGGCATGACACAATTAAGCTCATGGGCTCTGGAGACAGCTCACCCACGTGCCCACCCCAGCTCCAACACATGTGAGTTGGGTTTCCTAGGGCCAGCTACTAACCCCACCTCAGCCTCAGTTTCCTCATCTGTAAAACAAGGTTAATTCTACTTAGCTCACAGGGCTGTTGTGAAGATAAATGGCTTAACATTTGTAAAGTGCTTGGAGCAATATCTGGAAAATGGCAAATGTTGTGTGTTAAAAGAATCCTCATCCTTTTGGGTCTTTAAATGGGGCTTGTGTTGGGGGTCTTTACGATATATTTTTGAGGAAGATGAGAACCCAGGCTTCTTAGCTCCACTAAAAGTGTAGACAGTCCTCACTTTGCTTGGAAGTGCAGGACTGTAAAAGCAGCGATGCCGGCTGAAAGTATGTAAAAGTCTTCAAAATCAGGAGAAAAATTATGATTGTTCTGTGATATTTATTTATTTGCTAGACTATTAAAAATTCTCTCCCTATATGTTATAAGTGTATAGGAAAACGAAATAGTAAAGCAAATATTTTAGTACACAGTAATTTAAAACCTTAGAAACAATGCACTATTTTAAAGTGTTTTCTTTCTTGGTAAGAATAGAAAAACTTACCCCGAGTACCTGAACAGTCCTTGCCTTCTTCTCTTCGTATAACATATGATTCTGGGGGAGCATCTTTCCTATGCCTTGGTGAGCTGTCATACTCCTTTACAAATTTACATCAGCTCCCAATATCTTATACTTTCTGCTTTCAATGTTGTGAAATCTCTCTGAGTTGCTTTAGTGTGACATTTATTTGCTAGCAGCACTCCCTTTGGGGCATCTTCATCCTTTTTGTCATAACCACTTACCTTCCCTATTTGTGCTTTGAGAAACGGTTTCAGGTTTCCTCCATATTGATACAAAGTTCAAGAGTCCTGGCTGTCAGAAAGTCACCGGGCACTTACTCAGAATGATGTAAAATTCCACTCTGGAAATCAAAAACCTAAAAAAAAAAAAACCCAAACCTCAACTCGTTCAAAGGAGCTACTCCTTAACAAAGGAACCAGATAACAGACATGATGACTTTTTAATGTCAACTTACATATATTAAAAAAACAACAGCAGCAACCACAAAAAACAGCTGAGCACGAGCAAAGTCGTTTTCAGTTACTTGCTCTTAGTACTAATGGCTATTTAAATTATGGAGTAACAGAATGAATAAAGAAAACAATGAAGCAACTGGACGAATTCAATTACGAAATTTCTGTGGTTGGATAAATACCTTTGACTATTTAAGATCTCATACAGATAAGGGGAGAAACATAATTACATATTCCTTAATATGATGAAAGTGATTTCATCAATTGCGCACATGAGCTGGATACAACATTTTATGTAGCGTTTCAGGAAATTCAAAGAGCCCCTGAAATCCAATTTTTTTTTTTTTTTTAGAGACAGAGTCTTACTCTGGGACTACAGGCACCCACCACAATGCCTGGCTGTTTTCAGAAGAGACAGGATATCACTCTTGCTCAGGCTGGTCTCAAACTCCTGAGTCAAGCAATCCACGTGCTTTGGCCAACCAGAGTGCTAGGATTACAGACGTGAGCCACCGTGTCCAGCCCTGAAATCCAATTTGAAAGCTTGGGTAGGGATTCTAGAATTTTATCAGTAGGTGAAACTCAGTCTATTTCAGAGCCATTGCAATTCCTCAAAACTTCTGGCACTTTCTGAGAAAAGGCAAACTTTGGGCATTGCCATCTGCTACTGGAAAATGCATTTGATGGAAACTTTTCTCCCTGTACAAGTTTGTTTAACCTCCACTCCTTCAGTTACAAATTACCATCCCTGAAACTCTCTTCTGAGAATAAAGAAATTGCAAAACGTGACTGAAGAGACTCCAGGGCATGTGGTTGAAAAACACAGTAGAACCAGCAAATCTACCTGAAAATTGTCTCACAGAAAGGTGGCTCCTATTGGGATGAGGTTGGTGAGCAGCGCCTGGGCACACTGCTGGTGGCATTTTCTGCCTTTCCCCTTGTCTTCTCTCTCCCCATTTCTTTTCTTTCTCCTCTCCCTTCGTTCGTCCTCTCCTGTTCTTTTTTTGCCTACTACTTCTGATGCTGGCCCCCCTCCCATGCATGATGCTTAATCCAGCCTGAGGTGCAAGAGATTTTAGATCCTCCTTAAAGCCCTAGAGAAAGCCCTGAATGAATTACGTTGAATTCAATAAACAACCGAAATGGGAGGCTCTGAGAATACCTCCAGGATGCCCAAGAACCGCGTGTTGGTGCTGAACAAACTTACTATTTGGGGGAAGCAATTTTGATCAAGGAAGGGAGCTGGAGGATTCCTTGTTTTTTTGCTTTTTGCTTTTGTTTTAAATGGATTTGGCTTCAAGGGGATAAGATTGTCTAAAAAAAAAAAAAAAAAAAAAACCCTGCTGACGAAGTCATGAAATAAGTCCACCCCCGGAATGAGCTTTATTTTCTCATATTTTGGGGAAGAAATTTGGCCCTTCATTGGGAATCCACGTCACTACCCACTCAAGGGCAGGATGATAAGGTTCTATCAGACCAAGTGTCTAAATGAACCTGAGACTCTACCAAGGTCAGAAATGCTGGAATCCAAGCCAAAAGACCTCTCTTGGGCTTGCTTGTTTTGACTTGTAACCAGAAATCTGTCTTGTCTCCGTGTCTGATCACGTTATAAAACGACGTGCGCGTCCTGTGTTCCTCTGCAGCAACAGGAGTCGTCGATGACCCTCTTGGGGGAGTCTCTGATTCTTCTGCCCCTCTGATTTCCACAGGACTCTAAATCGCTTCCTCGGGGGTCAAAGAACCGAAGATGGTCTTGGAGATGCTGAACCCCATGCATTACAACATCACCAGCGTGGTGCCGGAAGTCATGCCTGCCGCCACCATGCCCATCCTGCTGCTCACCGGCTTCCTCCTTCTGGTCTGGAATTATGAAGGTACCTCCTCAATACCAGGTAAGTCCGTCATTCGTCCCTGTGTCTGAGGAGATCGCTTCCCTGGGCTTTTTGTCCATGGCAAAGAAAATTTTACAAAAGAGAAAAGAGCACACCTGGGAAGATCGCTGAAGACTACGGCGGTATTAGCAAGTGAGGATTCTGGTGGAAACTCCTAGGCCAATGACCTGCACATGTTAAATGAAAGGATTTTAAAAATACTTCAGACAGTCCCTTCCAGTCTGCACTCTGCTTTGAGAAAGTAGACTTGGCCCAAGTTCCCCTTAAAACAAGCTTGAGTTGTGGGAGGAGCAAGGTAAAAGGCCAGGGGGTTTGTTCTTGTTGTATTGACTTTTTGGTTTCGATTCATCCCAGTGTTGCTCTGAAGGTGAAAACGTCTCTGAAATGCCGTCTCTACTCCTTTCCTTTTCCCTTCCACTCTGCTTCACCTGTGCAGCCGCCCTGCCCTGATTGGTATTTATCTCTTCCCTTTATCCCACTTTTCCTTTCCTTTTATTTTTGGCCATATGGTGATGGTGGTGCCATCAGAAGGGCTGACTGGAACCCAGGCAGTGGGAAAAGAATGGGGGCCCCAGCAGTGCCCCTTGGAACATCAAACCCTGACATAATCTTCAATAAGGTCCATGGGGCAGTCAAAAGTAGGGAACGGTATAGTTATCCAGATAATTCAAATAGAAAACCCCAGCACTCTGCTACAAACAACGCTGGAATTGTCAGATATTAGATTAACTCAGAAGTATTGGCAATTTCAGACTTTTCTTTAGTTTTTAGTGAAAATTTCTCATAGCAGGCATCTGTTCCCAAGTCCATAAGATATCCGACGAGGCTTCATTTCCAGAGCACGGTTATCACGCGTCTGTACGTATGGAGGGTCTCGTCTCAGGTGTGACCCAGAGCAGGAGGGTGGGGCTGGTACAAAATGCTCTGGGCCCAAATTCTTTTTAAAATTTTCCAGGTAATTGCCTGTCTCTCAGTCTGATACAGCCTGATATTTTAGATTACTTTAATGCTCACTTTCATGGAACATTTAGTTAATCTTGTTCTCAGCTCCCTGACAGGGTCATCTCCCAAGAAGGGAGGCTCAGAGCTGAGGGCTGGCTCTCCCCCGGTCTTTAACTTGAACTCCCTTCACCAAGGGCTGCCCCCTCCTGCCATAGAGGGCTCCTAGGTCAGGGTCAATGAATGGTGGCGAGAGGTGAGTGTGTGTGTAGTAGAGGCCAGATGCCTTTTCCTCTTCTTTCCCTTCATCAGCTCAGGTGTTAAAGTCCAATTCATCTGTGTTTTCAGAGAATCTCGGAAGGAGAGAGAGTTCAGTCTTGCCCCATCATGTAAGCCACAAGTTCTCAAACTTGTAGTATATATAAGAATCACCCAGGATGCAGAAGCTTGTTAGAATTTCAGATGCCTGGGGCCTCCCCAGGTGTTTTGAATCAGACTCTCCAGGCCTAGAAACATGCATTTTTAACAAGTTTCCCCAAATGCTTCTGCGGCAAGCTCTGGTGGAATTTCCTTGGACCTTTGAGTGAGGGATCAGGCTCTGGATGGCAACCATGAGAACTGTCTTTCCTGCGGCTCTGGATCAGGAGTCTGGACAGCATCTCTCTCTGTTCATCACTTCTGGGCTGGGGACTTCCTGCGGGCATACAGGACAGTCAGGTCACATAGTACAGTGATTCCGAGCCCTGTATGAGGGAGGGACCCAGGGTTGGTATTTTTTTTAAATCTCCCCACGTGATTTTCATGCACAGCCAAGGTTGAGAGCCTGAGCCTTTCATTTGATATAGCAGGGGAAACTGAGACCCAAAGAGGAGATCTGTTTTGCGCAGGCAAAGTGTCACAAGCAGTCTGAGAAGCTGTGGAGTTCAAACTCCTCATTGTCCAAGTGAAGAGCTAAAGCTCAGAGAAGGGAAACAGCTTGTCAGCCTCCCGGCCAGAAGGAAAGTGGGAGTGCAGGAGGACCAGCAGGAAGTCCAAAGCCCGGGTCCCATCATTTTGCTAGTGAGGGAGTTTCTAGCTTCATACTTTACCTTTGAAAGCGTTTAAGGTCTGGTTAGAATCCTCTAGTGTGGCACCGACTGTGAGCCTATGGTTGCTGGCTGGATGTGGGAAGATGAGCCATTAGGGTCATTCTTGCTGATAAATACTCCCGAACTCCTGCCAGTTCCCTTCAATCAATGGCTCGCTGAGTTCTCGATTTTGGAGGTTGGGGGAAAGCGCGGGGTCACTGAAAGCTGAAGGGAGTTGAGAAGGTGTAATGATTAAAAGCCCTTGAGTACAATTTACAAAGCGGTTTCATGCCCATTGTCTCTGGTGAGGTTAGTGTATTTATGCCTATTTTGCAGGTGAAAAAACTGAGGCTCAGAGGGGGTTAATGTCGTGCAGCTAGTAAGTGATAAAACTGGGGCTCTTGTCCAAGCTTCTTCAATCCCTCCTCACTGAGAGCCCTGCTGTTTCAGGTGCTTAGGGGTGGGGGGAAAGGGGGAGGTGTGCAAGGAGGAAAGAGATGCACCTGCGCTCCATCCAAGTGGCAAAGGTGGGCAGGGGCACTCATGGGCAGATAACTTAGTGCCAGGGAGGGGGCTATGAGAGTCTGGGGGAGGAAAGAATCGTCCTCATGGGGGTTTTGTAAGCTTCAGTTCTGAGAAATTGCCCCAGTCCGCTGATCAGTGTCCACGACTCACAGTTGCCCGGCACCTGGCAGCTTCCACTTCTGTAAGGACACACGGCCACCCCCAGCCCTGCACGGGGCTCCTCCTTCCGGGTGCTGCACTTTGCCCCGGGCACCCCATCCCCAGAGCAGGGCACCAGGGAAAGGACATTACAACACATTCCTCTTTTTCCCCATTAAGAAAATAGTTCACCAAAAAGTGCGCAGTCTGATGATAAATCTGCCATCACGGTCCAGGACAAGAAATAGAAGGTCAGCCCCATCCTAGCAGCTCAGCGCCTGCCTTTTCACTGCTCTCTCGCCCTCGCCAGGGAGGTAAACACGTTCCTGTATTGTGTGATGAAAACTCCTTGCTTTTATGTGGTTTGGGCACCTAATTTCACATTCCCAGACAATAGAGGTTAATTTTGCCTGGTTTTAAACGTTTTAGCAATCAAATCATCGGTTATTTGTTCTTCTGTCTCGCTCCTTTTACTAGATATTATGTTTCTAAGACCCAGCCACAATGTGGCCTGCAGCTGTCGTTCAGTTTTCATTGGTGTATGGTATTGAGTTACATGAACGTCTCGTGGTTTACAGGCCGATTCTTCCATTGACAGGCATCTGGGTGTCCCCAGTTTCGGAGGAGACTGTCTCCGCACAAAAATTCAGTGACGTATTTACTGCTCCTCTTAGGCAGGGAAAGAGACTCCACAGTCACGGCATGCCCAGATAAGCATTCCCAGATCTGAAAAGTAAAGAGCAGCTTTGTAATATTTCCCTAATATCTTACCAAAGTTCCCACCTTCTGAAGGCATTCTTCTCCCTGGCTGGGGGGTTTAAGATACACGTGTAAATTGAAAAGATGTTAAAGGTGTTAAAATGATTTGATTTTTGTAATTATTTTTCACATCCTCTCCTCTCCTGCCCTGGGAACTCTGATGGGCACCATTAACCTTATCATAACATTTCCAGTCCACAACCCGACGCTATGTCTATACCTAGTAGGGCCTCAGCAAGTGTTTGTTAGATGAATTAAAGTGACATAAAATTGATCACTAAGGACCCCAAACTCTGGTCGTCTTGTAGTTAGAATGCTCAGGTTCTCATTCAAAGCACAGGGTTCATCAGAATCTCCCTTATTCAGTAGATACAGCTCTGTTCTTTCATATTTTAAATTTGAAGAGCGGCTCCCAGATCTTAAGATTTTCTACACAACACCGAACTTGTAGAAAAAATGATTAAAAGGTGCAATCTTTTATTTGTATGTCTTTGTTTCTCACAGGGCTGGCGTATTAAGTAAGTAAATATTTATTGAGTAAATCTATTGCCAAATAACTAGACATTTGACCTTGTGTGGATCGAATGTACATTCTATGATATTTCCCTTTTTTTTTTATCAAAATGTAAGTGCAACCTAAAATACCCTAAATGAAGATGGCATTTAAAAACTTTATCCTTTATATTGCATGCACAAGCCTAATTAATTTTTAAAATTTATTCAGGAAACATTTGTTGAGTATCCAGAATGTGCCGTGAAGGATTTTATTATGCATATTTTAGTTGATTAAAGGTTAACCTATCCGATGACATTTTAAGGAAATATATATTCAATCAAATCTGCTTGAGCAAATCTTTAAAAGAACTTAACGGGATTATTTTACTATAAAGCCAGTCATTTACTGCATAATGTAGTATTTTTAAAATAATTACAAGATTAATAACTCTTTGACAGTACTTGAGTTCTGCAGATATTAATAAATATCTTCACTTCACAGAGCAAAAAGGAGCTGGTAGTCTTGCTCATATTGACTCAGCTATTGCAAAGGAAAAGACTAAACCTTGTTTGCTGCATTTGGGACTAAACTATTGATCCAGGTGACTCAAGCCAAAGTTCACACTAATTACACAAGTCTTGCCCTGAGGGTGAGAACGCTGTCTCTGCAGTTAGGTGTGTTTTGGCTGCAGAACTATTTCACTGACAGAATGGGATCAAAGCAGACTGACTTAGTATAACTACTACTTTATGATATAATTCCTAAAAATTATTCCAAAAATTTCGTATCTAAATTTTTACCACCTCCAGTAAAATCAAGCTCTGCCCAGTTTGTTCTCTGATGATATAAGCAACATCAAATTCCCCAATTGTTCCCTGGGTTCCTGTTCTTTACAAATTCTGCAATCCTATACATGAGTGATGACATGAGTGGACGCTTCTCTTGACTAAAACCAGATCATGGGACTCTAGTCTAGACACTGAGATGACTCATTGCCTAATTCCTCAATTCTGAGCTTTTTTTGCTTAATGAGATTTCACTTAAGAGTTTTTTCTTAAGCTGAGTCTTTTTCAGGGAGAAAGAGAAAGGGACGTTCTTAGTCTGACATGCTCTTTACAGATCTTGTTTCTCTTAGTTAAAAGGATTTCTCACAGCCCTTGTCTAACTCGCCCATCCGATCACCCGGGGCATTCAAACCAAAACATTTTCAGCCCAAACCAGGTAGCCAAACAGATCATCAGCTAGCTTGTCACCAGGTGGACAAATTGACTTGTATTTGAAACTCATTGACACGGACTAGAATGGGAAGAAATTAGCATGTATGCCCAGTTCCTTCAGACTGAAATGATTGAGATCAAACAGAAGTAGTATTACATGGGTACTGAACTACTTTTCACTTGTGGAGGAGGGAAGAGCCTCATGTTAAACATCTTGTTTTAAATCACTTTATTAGTGTTTCACAGATATACACCAGAAGATGTAAAGATAAAGAACATTTAGCTATAAAAGAACAGTAGCTCTTAAACTATGAAAAAACAGCTATAAAAGAAAACAGTGGTAACTCTCACCAGTCGCCATTTTTGATGTTGCTAAAATGCCGATTGCAATCTGATGACTTTCCTAGGTCCTGGCTACTGCATGGGAATTGGGCCCCTCATTTCCCATGGCAGATTCCTGTGGATGGGGATAGGCAGTGCCTGCAACTACTATAACAAGATGTATGGAGAATTCACGAGAGTCTGGATAAGTGGAGAGGAAACGCTCATTATCAGCAAGTGAGTCTGAACATAATCGGAGAAACTTTTTGAATTGAGGCTGGGTTTTTTTCTGTTTAAAACACGGCATTTATTTTGCTATCTTAATGTCTTTGTTTCTAAGACTGTATTTTTGCTGCAGAAATGAAGGTGAGCATTCTCAAGTAAAAATATAACATTGCAGGCAGAATAATTAGGTTTAAGAACTTGGGAAAATTGGAAAATTGTTCAGAATCTGAGAGCAGTGAATCTGGAAACTTAGACTCTAGATAATTTGACTTTTGACAAAGCATGTTAGGAAGAGGTGTTATCTTTTCTGCTTTTCTAAGATTTTGCTCTTATCTACAAGTAAACATCAAAAAGAACCAAAGCAAAGACTTGAAGAGAAAAAGAAGCTTAATTTAACGCTTTGTGAGTAGCATTTATGTTTATAGCACTAACGTACATTGTGAAACTTTCTTTCAGGGGTGGGAGTTATGGGGAAGGGGTAGGGGGTGGGCACACCCCAACTTTTAGATCAGCATCTCTGGGGCTGGGACCCAGCATCAGTGGTGTTCAAAGCTCACCAGGAGATTCCAGTGTGCTCCAGAGCTTGAGGCCCTCCCATGCAGAGACAGGGGTGAAATAAGAAGCTTCTGGGGCAGGAGGGCCTCTCCCTGGGGTTAGGGGAAGCACTGAGCAGGGTGGGAGTCTAGCTAAGGTGCTGGTGATGTACGACCAGAACTGCAGTGAGGAATGACAGACTTGGGAAAGGGCCAGAACACCAGGACAGAAGTCACTCTTGGATACTAGATACTTAAATACTAGATCTGAGGTCACCAGGGATGCCCAAAGACAATTTCTGAAGGAGGATTCTTTTTACAGCGAGGGTGGCATCTGACCATTTTGCTTGTCTTAATTAGGCAAGTGACCTCGGTGACCCTGACAAGTCAGGTGCCAGTTGATGTTAAGATGTGGACACTGCCCACCTGCCCTCCCCCCGCACACCCACCCCCGCCCCCAGCTCTCCCAGCTCTTTCCCCGTCCTGTCCTCTCAGGCTTTTCACTTGCTGGAGTCTTTGTGTTCTCCTTAATTGCCTCAGAGCAGCTCAATTTTGCTGTTAAAGGCTGGCTCCCTGCGGGAATAGGACATGTTTGTCCCCAACTCCTCTCCTTGTCTGCTCTTCAAGTCCCTTCCAGAACTACCCGTACCTCTTGAAAAGACCCCATCGGACCTCAGAAAAGCTTTTTATTTTTATTGGAATAGTTTGCCAGATTTCTTTTTCTTTTGAAAAGTTTGAGGGCTATAGTCACTACAACTCTGTAGAGATTAGGGTCCAACTTTTCTAACCGGCTTCGTCCCAAAGTGGTGGGGGCTGCAGAACACTGGGGAGGAAATCGGGCCCGAGCATCGCTGGGGCTTTGGTGAGGGCCGTCTGGGCAGCTTATGCACATGTGCACATTCCCCCGTGGCTATGCTCTAAATTAATGAGGTCTACAGATGCTTGGATGACACTTTGTAGTCCCTATATGTACATATATTAATTCATGAGCAAAAAAATAAAAAGAATTTGAGTAGCATCCATAAAGGGGGATTGGTGATTAACATGCTAATTAGGGCTATATTCGCATAGGTTAGCAATGAACGTACTTGTAGGGTTATGTTTGCACATCTGACTTAATGTGTAAATTTACAGGGAATTCATTCATTTATTCTTTCAACATACATTGAGAAGTCATTATATGCTAAGCATAGATATTCTGCGTTGTAATAGTCATTACTGGCTCTCCATTCATTAAATATGGAGAGCTTGCTATCACATCAGGTGTCATTCTAGGCTCTGGGAATGCAGCAATGAACAGTTCAGCGAATAATTCCCTACCTTCATGGAGCAATACATTGTCATTGTGGTAACAATGAACAAGTAAAATACATAGTGTATTAGGAAGGTGACCAACTGTCTCAGTTTGCCTGGGACCAGAGGGTTTCTCAGATGTGGGACTTTCTTTGCTAAAGTTACACTGGCCTGCAAGGCCCATCTAAGTTTCCAGATTCACTGCTCGCAGTTGGTCACTGCTATACAGAAAAAAGCAGGAAAGGAGGATGGGGAAGGACCAGTTGTTGGGATGGGGGTACTGTTGTAAACAGGTGGTCGGGCAGGCCTCATTGAGAAGAGAGCATTTTAATGAAGACCAAGGGGAAGTGAGGAAGGAAGCCACACAGCCATGGGGAGGAAAAGCATTCTAGGCAGAAGGAACAGCAAATGCACTGGTCCTGCGGTGGGAGCCTGTCTGCAATGTTCAAAGATCAGCAAGGATACCAGAGAGGCTGAGTGGAAGAATAGTGGAGCTGAGGTTAGAAAGTAATAAGCCACCAAACCACGTCATGCCTTGAGGGCATGTAACAACGCTGGCTTTTACCCTGCATGAAGTGGAAAGCCACTGCAGAGCCTGAGCAGAGGACTCAGATCGACTCTGACTCTTCCAAACAGAATCACCTGGGTGCTCTGCCGAGAACAGGTGTAAGGGACAAGGGATGGGGGCAGAGAGACCAGTTAGGCAAGAGCAGTAGAGCTGGTAAGATGGTGAGGCGAAATTCTGGCGTATTTTGAAAGTAAAGCCAGCAAGACTTACTGATTGTACGTTGGGTACGAGAGAGTGAAAGAGTCAAGGTGCTGCCCAGTTTTTCCTTGAATACCCAGATGAATGAGGACATTGTTTCCTGAAATAGGGTTTCTGTTTCAGACATGTCACCTTTGACATGGTTCGTACACCTCTGAGTTCATACTCAATATCAGTACTCTCTGATAATGAATAGGGAAGACTGAGCCTTGAGACCTTCCACTTAAAGCAATCAGAAACTACCACAGGAGATGGAGAAGGAATAGCCAGAGAAGGGAGAACCAGGCGAAGAAGGCTCGTCGGGGAGGAGGAAACTGTGACTCACAGCGAACATGACTGATGGGCCAAGTGAATGCGTGGAGTCTTGAGCACTGCGTTTAGCAACAGGGAGGTCAGGGTGGTTTTGACAAGAGCAGTTTCAATGGGGGCAAAAGTCTGACCAGAGAAAAGAAAGAGTAGAGAAGAATCAGAGGCGGCCAAGTAGAGATGGCACTTCCAAGGAGTTTTCCATAAAGGAAGCAGGAAATGAGCCAGTAGCTAGAGAAAGACACATGGAACTTCTTTAAAAATCAAGCAAGTTCTGATTTTTAAAACAGGAGAAATTCCAGCGTGCACGTTGTGGTGGGAATAGTCAATTATAGAGAAAATTGTTAATGGTGGAAAAAGAAGGGATGAACAAAGTGAGCTGCGAGGAAGTCCCAGGGGACCAGTAGTGGAGGGGTTGGCCTTGAACCAGGGACATGGAAGTTCATTCATAGTAACAGGAGGGAAGGTTGAATATATGAGCCCAGACCCTGGTGGTTAGGGCTTGAGGAAGTTCTTCTGTAATTGTTTCTGTTTTCTCAAGAAAATAGAAAATAAAGTCTTGGGCTGGGCTTGAGTAGGAAGGATGTAAGAGTCATCTAGAAAGTGTGAAAGTGAATGGACTATGGAGATGTAGTAGAATTGCCAACTGCACTAAAGGCCCCCTTGAACTTAACTGAGACCCGTCAGCATGTGTGTATGTGTGTGCGCGTGCACGCACATGTACACGCATGTGGTTTTTCTTTTTCTTCTCATCCCAATTCAGCTGCCAGGTACAAACACAGAATAAGCTAAAAATTGGATTTAGTTTTACCTGGTAAAACCCCACTGGTACTTTTACTCCATGACAAGTAAGGAGAGGGTCAAGGGAGCTGAGGATATAGAAAAGGGAATTTTAATTTTAATGATTGATAATTAAAATTCCCCCCCCACCAACTTTCTATTAAGAAAATTTTCAAATGAACAGGAAAGTTGAAAGAAGAGTCTCCCTCCTTCTCCTTCCCCCAATAACATTGACCTATTCTTATAGGAAATCCCACATTCTAAATTATTTCATCATTTAATATATGCCTCTAGTTCCTATATTTCTTACGAACTGAAAATTCAGTCTAAAGGCTCAATTAGACCTAACAAATGCAAACATTGTAACCAAATTGTTTGTACCCTCACATTGATCTGAAATTTAAAAAAGAATACTCAAATTTTTTTTTTTTTTTGTCGAAGGAAGGTATTTTTCTTTAATTTCAATTGGATCTTTCTTAGCATTAATGACTTTTTTATTGAGCAATAATAATAATAATGCCAAAAAAGTAACATTCACATTGTCAGATAAGAGTATGTCTATCATAGAATGCTTTGACTATGAGGTTCAGTATGGAGCCATCAGTTAACTTTTCTCTTTTTTTTTTCAAAGTCTCAAAAAATAGACAACTAATATTTATAAATAAAAATAAAAGATAATTTCAAAAAACAGGTCATGCCAAATCTTATAGACAATAGAAAAAGAAGAAATACTTCAAAATCATTCTACTTCATCTGGATATATCTGATATTTAAATTGGAAAAAATATATAGGGAAATTACGAACATATTTCACTCATAAATGAGGATGTAATATCCTAAACAACATACTAACAAGTTGAATTAAAAATTATTATTCAAATAATGTACTTCGGTCAAAATTAAATCCAATTTATGTGAGAATTAGTCACCATTTTCTTTTCCTTTTCCTCACCCACTTCCTTTTTCTGTCTGCTCTCCCCTACCCACACCCCTCACCATGTTATTGTCATTAATTGTCCTCATATCAAAGTTGAATACATAGGATTCATGCTTCTCCATTCCTGTGATGCTTCAATAAGAATAATGTGTTCCACCTCCATCCACGTGAATACAAATGCTGCAAAATCTCCATTTTTTTAGTGGCTGAATAGTATTTCATGGTATACATATACCACAGCTTGCCAATCCATTCCTGGGTTGAAGGGCATTTAGGCTGTTTCCACATTTTAGGGATTATAAATTGAGCTGCCATAAACAGTCTAGTACAAGTGTTTTTATAATATATTTTTTTTTCCTTCTGGATAGATGCCCAGTAACAGGATTGCAGGATCAAATGGGAGGTCTAGGTCGAGTTCTTTGAGGTTTCTCCATACTTCTCTCCAGAAAGGTTGCATTAGTTTGCAGTCCCACAAGCAATGCAAAAGTGTTCCTTTCTCTCCACATCTGCACCAGCATCTGCAGTTTTGAGATTTTGTGATATGGGCCATTCTCACTGGGGTTAGATGATATCTCAGGGTGGTTTTAATTTGCATTTCTCTAATAATTAGGAATAATGAGCATTTTTTCATATGTTTGCTAGCCATTCATCCGTCTTCTTTAGAGAAGGTTCTGTTCATCTGTCTTCCCCATTGATTTATGGGATTGTTGGTTTTTTTTCATGTGGATTAATTTAAGTTCTCTATAGATCCTAGTTATTAAGCTTTTGTCTGATTCAAAATATGCAAATATCCTTTCTCATTGGGTAGGTTGTCTATTTGCTTTGGCAATGACTTTAAAATGTCATCTAGGGAGAGCTCAATGAATTACATCTGTAATTCTTTAGGTGCCTTTATGATATCAAATAGGTGAGGCTGAAATACTAATTTGAGTGGAATGCCATGATTCTCAAAGTCAGTGAACCTTTCATTGTATTCTCCAACTAACAGCTGGTCTATAACAGCTGCATATTCTTCAAATGATTCATATGTATTATCCTGCTCCTCAATGATCTTTGCTAACTGGGGAAAAATGCTCATCTGAAATTTTCTTTTGAAGAAATGTTCCAAAAAAAGATAGCTTAGTTTTTTTTTTTGTTTTGTTTTTTACCACATATCATATGTAGTTTTACCTTGAAAGAAATATCCAATGAATACTCAAATTTTTAAAAAAGGCTCAATTAGATTCAAGTTACACATTCTTTTGTACTAATATGTCATCGGTAGTCCTAGGCACCTCAGATCACATCAGGAAATGAGTAATGAGTTGTCCCACTAGTGGCAATGCTAAATTTGATCAATCTGGTTAGGGTCAGACCTTGCTGTTGTAAAGATTATTTTTCTGGCAGACACCCTAGAATTTTTCAGCGGGGCAAGTGAGGATATTTGAGGGGCAAAGGATAGTAAAAAGGTGGGTAATAGGATAGGTGGGTGATTGGAACGTAAGTCTTGGACACAGAAAAGATCTGTGCAAGGCAAGTATTTTTAAATGTCTGGTCCCAGTTGTTTGAGTAATCGTCTCCTCCATATTTCTAGCACTCATCACTGTTGAACTTGGCCACGGGTGTGTAAGTTGTTTAAACTCAGAATTTGAGTGGCTTCCTCCTTAGCACCTACAAGCTTACTTTCTGTCTACTTTTCATTTTGAGTAGATAATAGGTTTGCTGTCTTTGGAGATGTCTTTTGACTTCAGTCATGCTTAGAAAAAATAATGACCCCAGTAACCAGACACCTTGCACTGCACACCGTCCCTTTTGAACTTGGGTACTCAGTTGTTCTCTCCTCAGTGGTAAGAAATCCTCCCTCTCCCAGATAGTCAGTATAACATTTGCCTCAAGCAGTGTTGCAGGCTGGCCCTGACCGTGGCAGAGGCTGGTCTGTCTTGACTGCCAGGAGGATCTCCAGGTTGGAGTCCCTAGCTCTTTACCACGCTTTCCTTTTTCACTTTGCCAATTTACTCTGATTACAGAAATCCAGCCTAATTTGGGTAAGTGATCTTGTTTGAAATTGTGCGCCTGTGGCCAGTCGCGCTTTCACTTGCTATGTGGCTTCGCCTGGCTGATTTTGTCCCTTGCCAAGTCTGAGCCTCAGACTCAAAATAGCTGAGTTGTTGGTGCCCCCTAAAGGACACATGGATTTTAAAAGTTAGCTCATTATTAATTGGGAAACATTTAGTTCGATTTGTTTCATGTTTGGAGTTTCTTATTCTCTTGTTTTTATTGATTACTAGTTCCTCATCGCTTCTCGGCCCTTTGGCTACGATCAAGTGTAGTATTGATTACTAGTTCCTTAAAAGAATAGGCCATTTTGGTGAGTTCAAATCAGAAAAATGGTGTTCTTCTTGTCCTCAGAGTACTTAAAAAATTTTAGATATGAGTTTATGAGCAAATAATATGTAAATTACTTTCTGCTTTATTTATAGAATGAGATAAGGGAAAGCTAGAGTTTTCAAGTATTTTAATTAGTAAGAATTTTGGTCCTTCCTATAGCATGATTTTTCTGCATAGGACAAAATTTAAACTATTTGTTTAATTCCCTGGAATACAAATTGAAGCACCTTGATTTTTACTTCTGTTTTTGTTGCAAGGAAAAAGAAAACTTGTCCAATACTCAGGATCATTTTCTATAATCAGATCAAGAGAATATTGATTATTTTTTAAAATAGGGTGTTTTCCCTGTAAATAAGTTATTTACATGATAATGATTCTGTTCTCATTTCTTAAAATTACCAGCATTTCAGGGACTTGCTTTTAAAGTTTGAGACTATGGGATACGTCATAAATGTGGGAATTTGATTAATACTTAGCTCACAACCTAACCCATTCAGCCAGAGCAGAGCCCTATTGACTGAGTCATCTCTGGGAATGTATTTTGGTAGACATTAACTGAACGACCTCTCTAAGGCAAACTCATCCCTTTAGGAACCAAGCATTAACTTTGAGAGGGAGAGAAAAGAACTAGGAAAGTTTCTCCAACCCCATTTGAGAAGCAGTTGCACACACTGTAGTAGCAATTTCCAAACTTGTGAGGGTTGTGTGTTCTGAAAACCTGCATAGTAGGAAAATTTACTGTTGAGAAACAAAATTTCAGTGGAGAAGTGGAGAGGGAAGACCAAAGTGACAGTAAATATATGAAAATGTGTATAAAGTTCATGAAAGTTCACAATATTTGAAATCAAGGTAATTACCAATGCCATCTTGTGCTCTTGAATTTGCACTATTGAGTGCTACGCACTTGTCCCATCCCATATCACAGGAGAACTCTGTGGCCCTGGAGACCTTGATGAATCACAGAGTCATACAGAGACCCCAAATAGCTTCTCATACCACCACGTAACTCTTCCATGCCAGCCCAGCCAGGCCCTGGTTGAGCCCAGGGCTGAAGAAGTACCCAAGGAGATCTCCTTCAAGCCCAGAATGATACCCCACCAGAAGGTCCAGGCCTTATTAGAGACTCTAGGGGATAGGTGGTACTAGACAGAATTACTGTTTATTCCAAACCAACAAAGACTCCAGTACTTCCAGCAACTTTTAATTCTGTGGCTCACTCTGGATGGTTCCTGGGAGGCTGAAGGCCTCTGTGACTCCGATGGTGTGAAGGGTTCAGCTCCTTAACAGCCTTGGAGCTTTAGGTTAGATAAAAAAGAGAAATTATGTATGCGCGTGTGTGTTCTGTATCTTTTCTGATGTTCAGACAGGGATTCAGTAGGTAGACATGATTAAGTTGGAAAAGAAGGTTCTCATGCTAACAGAAGTACTTATTCAACACTAGAAATCATGCATTGTGTTTGGAACAACATGCATTTACTCAGAGTCAAATGCATCGCCATGAGTTCTCCTGACTCTTAAAAATTAACACCAAGGTTTTCTTTCTTTTCAGGTCCTCAAGCATGTTCCATGTGATGAAACACAGTCACTACATTTCCCGATTTGGCAGCAAACTTGGCTTGCAGTGCATTGGTATGCACGAGAACGGCATCATATTTAACAACAATCCAGCCCTCTGGAAAGCAATTCGACCTTTCTTTATGAAAGGTAAGTAGGTACCTGGCTACATTCTTCTTTTTTACTATGAATGTGACTTTTTAAAAAAAATCATATTTTAAATTCTGCTGTATTACAGTTTTGAAATAATAAAAATAAGAGGAAGAGTTAACATTCATATATCTTTATTGCTTCTTTGTATAGTAGGCTATGTTCCAAGTGTTAGATTTTTTTTTTTTTTTTTTTTGAGACAGTCTCACTCAGTCACCCTAGGTAGAGTGTCATGGTGGCATAGCTCACAGTAACCTCCAACTCTTGGGTACAAGCAATCCTCTTGCCTCAGCCTCACCAGTAGCTGGGACTACAGGCCCCCACCGTGATGTCCCGCTCATTTTTCTATTTTTAGTAGAGATTGATTGAGTCTTGCTCTTGCTCAGGCTGGTCTTGAACTCCTGAGCTCTAGCAATCCACCCACATCAGCCTCTCAAAGTGCTAGGATTGTAGGCATGAGCCACCACACATGGCCAAACACTGAATATTTTAATCCCACAGCAACCCCATATAGTAAACACTTTTATTTACACTTTATATATGAGAAAAGTAAGGCATTAAGAGGTTAAGTAGCTTCCCCAGGGTCCCAAAATTAGTAAACAATAATCTGGGATACAACCCCAGAGCCTACAATTTTTAGCCACCACATTTTTTTCTTCCTATTGATGTCTGAAGCAATTTTATGAATGTAAAGAAGAGATGAATCTGTACCCTAGGGCCATTTCAGTTAAGAATTTGCCCCATTCTCCATATGGGTCACCCGTATGCTTTATTTAAACACGGCCAGGTGTTTGCTATATCATTGCCTGTTAGCCTAGATGTTTGAGCAGAAAGCAATTTGTTGAGTGAAATTTTAAAACTTTAGAAGTGGGAAGAACAATTTACATTGTCACATTTAGCTTCTTGAGTTTTATATTTGAGGAAATAAAGTCCCAGAGAGGTTATGGTTTTCTCCCAAGCAACACAGTGAATAATGGGTGAGCTGAGCTCCAATTCCAAGCCATGTGTCTGGTGGTTTCACCTGTCATCATATCGAGCTGGACGTGAAGCTCTTGGAGAATACACAGGACTGGCCTCTGACATTAATGTCAATCATCATGAAAGATAATCATGCCCCAGAAACCTTGTTAGTAATGGAATCTGGGGCTAGAGGGATTTTGTTTCTGACCCCGTATGTGGATATTCTTTCCTCCAGCCAGCCTGTGCAGGGAGCCTGGCCACCCACTGTGGCTGCTAAGCCAGGAAGAGCCACCATGCTGGTAGCTCTGCCCACTGGGTACTGATTGTGAGTTATGACCACGAGTGCTGTTTCGTTGGCTATCTCACAAATGATTTGCCAGAGCATGAAGAAAAGTTGAATTTTGAATGGTTTAAAATATTTATTCATTCATTCATTCATTTTTAATCATAAAGGTAGTACACATACGTAGAAAATTAGAAGAACACAGAAAAACATAAAAAATGAAAATTTCTTCCAAGTTATTAAATAAAAGAGTGTGGACAATTAAGCTCCAAACACAAAAAGCGGAAATGTCCTGACTGTGTGCGTATACCCTGAAGTTCATGATGGCCGATTTCTCCGCTGTGTGCCCTGCAGCTTTGTCTGGTCCTGGCCTCGTTCGGATGGTGGCGATTTGCGTTGAGTCACTCAAAATGCATCTGGACAGGTTGGAGGAGGTGACCAATGAGTCAGGCAATGTTGACGTGTTGACCCTCATGCGGCGCATCATGCTGGACACCTCTAACGCTCTCTTCCTGGGGGTGCCCATGGACGGTACTGACATTTTCATTTCTGAGATTTGACATGGTGCTCTTTCTTGAACAAGGGGATGAGAGGGGGAGCAGACTAAACACACGCTATTTTGTACACTGCGCTTGTCCAAACATTTCTAATATTCCTAAGGTTTCGTTTCCCCTAGTGTTTCTGCCTTGCTCACTTATAAAATATAAATTTCTAGAAAGTAGGATTCTAGTAGCGTTCCAGCTTCTATTTCTTTTGGGTCTCTCCACCTTGCTCCAGGAAATAGAATTCTACTCACAGTAACTGAGTAAATGTGCTCCCTTCATTTGACCATTAACAAACCTTACTAACAATAAAACTAGTTCCAACAGTTCTTTGGGGCATGAAATATAAATACATACATAAATACATACATACATACTCATTCATCATACACATACACACAGCCCTCTCTCGAAGCTACTAAACTTGAAGTCATTGACTCTTTCTATATGGTAAAAATGCTGAGGCTGCTGCAGCTGCTGGTAGTGCTATGTATCTCTAGCTCCCAAGCAGTGTAAAAAGTTGCCTTATGTACACCTTGCCATTTAATCCTCGAGACAACCTTGACAAGATGCCCCACTCAAGATGCTACTTTCCTCTCCAAAATACAGTAACAAACATTAAAGCATGTGTGTACGACTCTACCACCACCGAAAAACCAACATTCACCATTTGGATTAGTTCCATTCTGCTGTTGACACTGGGTATGTCCAGCCTTCATGTGATTTTCCTGAGTTAATTACAGCCATGTTTACTGATTCATATACTCACTCATTCAGCAGACATTTGTTGTTGCCTGTTTTATGCCAGGCATGATTCTAGGTTCTGGGGACAGAGCAGGGATCGAGACGGGTCCAAATCTTGCCTTCAAGGTGCTTACAGTCTGGTAGGGAGGAGGACAGTCATAGTAAGTCTAGTAAGATATTAGGGAATAATGAGTGTCTTGAAGAAAAAATCAAAGCAGGGAAAGAGGGCAGATACTGAAGGAGAAGGTTGGTGGGATTAGGCACGACCACCTTGGAGAGCGTGATCAGAAATTGCCCCTGCAGAGAGGACATGTGAACACACCTCAGATGAAGAGAGGCCACGAGCCAGTCCCGGTCCTGAGGATCGGCACAGTCCCACAGGGAGAGGAACAAAGCAGATTTTCAACGCTTGCCCCAACCACCTGAGCCACAACACGTGCTGCCTGAGCTACCACATTTGGACAAACAGTCAAGCTCTCTTTGCTTCTCCAGCTCTCACCACCTCATCGCCCTTACTGAACTCCTCCTTACAAGAGCTGTAGGAACTTCATCTGATTGCCATTTGAGCGGGAGGCCCCACTCATTTGGAGAATTTTTGATCACACTCCCTTGTCTGATCCCCTTCCAGACACTGCCACTGACGCCACTGCGGCCGACTTGTTCCACAGACATTGCTTCTAAAGTTAGACAGGCACACTGTATAAGCCCAGGCTCCTGGATTCACCCTCTGCCCAGATGGTTAAGTAGGATCATCTTAAAGGGAGTGGTAAATCTCTGTGATGCTGGAGACTCTGCATCACCCACACAGAGTTATGCTGATTTCCCTTTTCACTGGGTTCTTGTTAAACTCTTAATTTGCCCAAAGGGACCCAGAGATGAACGGATACCACCCTGCATCACTCTGAGGTGGAGCAGACGGAGCTCCAGCCTAGTGGTCTGCCCCCCACGCTGGCCGTGTGTCGTTGGGCAAGCTTCTTAATTTCCATGACTTGTACTTTCTTCAACTGTAAAACAATGACACTACCACTCCCCTGGCAAGATTGTAAGGATTTAATTAAAAATCTCTTTCACGAAAATCTCTTTCACTTGGCATGGCGGCTAGTATTTGGCAGTTGAAAATAATTGTCTGTTCCCTTCCTTTTTGTGTATTGATACGGTATAATTTGAAAAAGCAGGTTTTTTCTTCCCTCTAATATTCAATTTAATTAAAAAGTATTCATTAAGCTGACCATGCATGGACAAGGCATTGAAAAACTAAGATGAGTTCTATACTATGGACTGATTATAATAAATGTGAAAACCATGTGATGAGGGCTATGAAAAAAATGAATAAAGCCCTATGAGGTGAGAATACAGTTAGGAGCTATTAATTAGTTGTGTAATCTAAGTAGATTGCCAGTTTCATGGCTCTGCTTACCTAACACCAAATGAAGCTAAAATGTGGCTATGACCTGCCTGATAGGCTCTGCTTTTTACCACCTTCCCCCTCCCCTGCCCCCCAGGTGCCAGACTCAAGACCACAACTGCCATAATTACCAGTCCCCTTTGTCCAGAAAAAAAATGGGAGAGAATCGAAGTCTTGGCCAAAGGGAGGGTATGTGAGATTCTGACTGTGTCCCAAACACAAGCGTGGAAACTGACGACTCCTGGGTTAACTGGATCAATTTAGGTCCAAACAGAATAAATTGGCGTTCAGTTTGTCTAGTGGCATTCACATGGTTTAAAAGCCCAAAGAGGGTGGCATTTTGCTCAGCTTGTTTCCTAGACTGGCAGGAGAGTTTATGGGGAATGTTCCCTGCTCAGAGCATCCTTCTTAGGCTCATATTTTGCTCAACTGCTCTGTTCTTTTTTTTTTTTTCTCCTCCCAGAAACTGCCATTGTGGTTAAAATCCAGGGTTATTTTGATGCATGGCAAGCTCTTCTAATCAAACCAGACATCTTCTTTAAGATTTCTTGGCTATACAAAAAATATGAAAAGTCCGTGTAAGTAAGACCAGTTCGAAAGATTTACGAGTACAATCAGCTTGTGGTTTTTACCCCTGTGCCGTTGCTGTTGTTATTGGCCTCTTTGGTAAGTTTTCTGCTCTCCAGAACCCACAGGGAGCTGTTGATTAAATTTCTCATGCATTTGGCCAAATAGTGAAAGCAGCCTTTGGCGCTGCAGCTTCTCAGGAATGGGGGGTGGGAGGTTTAGTGTGTGGTCTGAGAATTTGATCCCTGGAACTAGGATGCCGCAGTGTATTTTTGAGTTGAAGAAAAGGGTTCACTGATCCTCTCATTGTATCAAAACTCTCTTTGCCTAACTAGAAAAAATGGATACGGAATCAATTTATGGTTGTGTTGTTTCTGAATAAGTTTAACATAATTCAACTTGTAATATGGACAGTAGTCTCAGAAGAATATTTTTCTTAGTAAATAAAGTAAACCTCGATTAAATGTGTAATTATTTTTAGTTGTTTATCTTGTGGTTTGGAGGCCCTGAAGCTGTCATTGAATGGCTTTGTTTTGGTCTTAGACTAGACCAGCAGAAAACTAGACAGAGCCCGGTTTTTAGTTTGTACCAGTAGCCAGCTAACCACCAGTGGGAAGCCCATAGCAGGCAGTCCTAGTTTGTGTCCTGTCTCTACCGCCAAGTGGCTTTTGGAAGTTATTTAAAATACAAAATGGGCTCGGCGCCTGTTGCTCAGTGGTTAGGGCACCAGCCACATATATCAAGGCTGGTGGGTTCAAACCCAGCCGGGGCTTGCTAAACAACAATGACAACAACAACAACAACAAATAGCCGGGCCTTATAGCAGGCACCTATAGTCCTAGCTACTTGGGAAGCTGAGGCAAGAGAATCACTTAAGCCCAAGTGTTTGAAGTTGCTGTGAGCTATGATGCCACAGCACTCTACCGAGCGTGACATAGTAAGACTCCATCTCAAAAAAATAATAAAATATATGGGGCTGTATCTCATCTGAGTCTCATCTGTCTTACCTGTAGAATAAATTAGATGGTCAGATGCTCCCTGGGTTTTCTTGTTTGTTGATTATACAGTGAATCTATGCCTTTATTATATCTCATTTACTGTCCCGCTTTTCACAGCTTAACATGTAATAAACATTTACCCCTTCAAAAAAAAAAAATAAATAAAACCTACCTTCTAGAGTACAGTACACATCAATGAGATCATATCCGTAGAAGAATTAGCTAGAGCATAGAACCTGGTGGGCACTAAACATGTTAGTTCCCTCCTTCCCTCTGCTCACATCCTCCTCAGCAGTCCCTCCGTCTTAAGTTCCCATCTCTAAAAGTTCCCAATGTTGTTCTAAGACCCAACTTTATTCTATTTGTGGATCTTGAAATTCAGTAATTTTAGTTTCTAGGGAGGAAGCCAACTTGGTATTCTTTTTTTTTTTTTTGATATTCTTTTATATATTTTTCAAGTGGTTATTGAGTATTAGGTGACTGTTTTAGACATGATACATTTCATTTTATTTCCAACAGAGCTTACTATGACTTGAATGAATTAGATAAAGGAGTCATTTCTTCACCGAGATCAGATGTGGAGGCGGTGACAGTGAAGGGAAGAGTCTCATTATATAGTTCTTGGTCATTAGTTTAGCCGCCTTCTTGGCCATTTGGTCTACGGAAACTTATTGCGTTAGATGATGATGGTTTCTCTTAGGTTTCTATAGAAATTAGCTCAGCAACATTCCCTCTATGCACCCCATTGGACAGTGGTTAGTGTTCTAATTTATAGCTCCCGTGTCCTAGAGCAATGTTTTTCAACCTTTTTTACCTCATGGCACACTTGAACCTATAGTTAAACTTCCACGGCACATTTAAATTTTGTTGATCAAAAAAAGAAAAAGAATATACTTACTGTGCGTTGAACTTCTTTTGAAAATAATTCAATTGACGATCTATAAAAATTTCTCAGTATACCAGTGTGCTGCTACACTCCAGTTGAAAATCACTGTCCTGGAGTGATGAAAACCTGGAGAAATCTTTTAATCTCTTCTTACAGTTTTTGGCCAGGGCTGGATTAATCTCTTCTTACAAGAATGATATCATAAAAATATATCTCTGGGAAGGATACTGAGACATCTCTCTCTATTCAAGTTTATATGTTTGCCTCTTTTAATTTTCAAATTTTATAGCACTATTGTTACCTAATTTTTATTGTGGCAAAGTTAAGGCTTTTCAGCCACATAATCCACTTTAAATAGTTGTTTGTATGCTGCGCTGGTAACCTTGCCACCATTGTTTTGGTGCAAAATGCATTCAGAATTCCAAACACCAGGCTTACAGATGCATCCCCTGTGACACCTATTTGTAAGTCAGAGATTTCCTATTTCCTGGAAACTCTCATTGAAATCAATTCTCCCAGTTTTGAAAGGCATATTAATTCAGATGCATACATCTACGTAGAGCCATCCCTTCTACGTAGAGGGATCCCAGTGGGCATTCCAATATGCTGATGCAAAAATTTGTATTCTGGGCCCAGGGAGAAAATAAATGATCAATAGTGGCTGTAGTTCCTTCAAGGAACTCTCTATGAACTTGGAGTCTGGAGCCATTCCAATATCTCTCAGACCATTTAGGGGCTGTTGCTCAGACAGAAACAATATGAGCATTGTCCACTAGTAGGAAGGGCACTCGACAGCCCAGCAATGGAGGGAATATCTGTTCCTTACGTGTCAGGGATGTTCAGTAAATATTCAGGGGAGCAATGGATCAGCATTGACAGTGGCCCTGTCAATAAGAATTTGACAAAAAGATTAGACATTTAATGTAATACAGAAAATATTGTTTCCTGGGATCAGGAAACAATACATTTGCAATGAACACATACACTTAAGGACAGAGGCACGACTAATAGAATCTAGATGCAATGTGATTTATTATTCGTCTAGTCTGGTCCCTTCATTTTAAAGGAGATTTAGGGCTCAGAGACTTAGGGTATATGGAAAGGGAACAACCTAGACTAGAACCTGAGCCCTCTAAGAGGCTTTTTCCTTAACCCTGCTGCCAAATACATAGACACGTTTAGGCAGCTAGTCATTCAGTCGGCAAACAGTTCCTTAGTGCTTACTGTGTGGCAGAAACTACAAACTATGAGAATAAATATCAAGAATAATACTCAGTCACTTGCGTTTACTGTCTAGAACAGGAATCTCCAACTCAGTAGTCTTCAGAGGCAGGAAATAAAAGTGGGCTGTGAGGATATCAGACAACAGGCAATGGGGGACCCTGTGGCAAATTGAAGAGTGCATGCCCCCTCCCCCACTGAGACATTCATGGGTTTTGGGGTCTTGTTTTTTAATTTAAATAGTGTGCCTGCCAAATAAGAAATTGAAAAATATGGTTAGACTTAGCCTTTGGTATCAGTTTTTAAACCCCTAACTAGAAGTCACAGCTTTGGTTTGCTACCAATATCTAAAAATCTGTATATATAACATGTATATGGTATTTGCAAAGAAAAAGAAATTCACTTGTTTATGAGCACCAATGGCTTCATTTGCAGTAGACTGTTTGATTTAAACAAATGGCAAATGAATGGCAAATCTATTTTGCTAGATGTCTAAACTGAGTACAAATAGACTCTATTGGACCTTGTCTTTCAGCAAGGAATTGAAAGATGCCATAGAAGTTCTGATAGAAGAAAAAAGACACAGGATTTCTACAGCAGAGAAACTGGAAGAATCCATGGACTTTGCCACTGATTTGATTCTTGCCGAGGTACTGACCTGGACCAACTAGAATTCCTGTACAACATGTATCATGACTGGTTCTGTGTGGGTGTAAAGTCCACTTTTGTATTTGTTGCATATTTCTGCTTTTAAGTATTTTCTCTAGCGGTTCTGTAATACCCAACTCAAATAGTCCATGCATTAGACAATTCAGTAAGACGGACCTTTGAGGTTGAAACTACTCTGTGTCCCAATACAAAATAGGAAAACAGGAGGGGAGTACCAGAGACATACACAGGTGATGGGCTCGACTGTTTCTCAGCTGAGAACTGTCATGTAAGATGCTCATAGTCAATTACAAGCAACAGGTAGTTTTTATGATTTCATTTTGTTGGGGTCGTTGCTACTCGAGGATCACGTCCCCTTATTTCTGGAAATGATTCACCTTTCCAGTTCTTCCCCCTCTTTCAATTGTTCAGAAACGTGGCGACATGACAAAAGAGAACGTGAACCAGTGCATCCTGGAAATGCTGATCGCGGCCCCCGACACCATGTCCGTCTCCCTGTTCTTCATGCTATTTCTCATCGCGAAGCACCCTAAGGTTGAAGAGGCGTTGTTGGAGGAAATCCAGACTGTTCTTGGTAAGAATGTGTCAGATTAATCGTAGAGCTTAAAAAGCAGTTTGTGCCGGGCACGGTGGCTCATGCCTGTAATCCCAGCACTGTGGGAGGCTGAGGAGGGAGAATTGCTTGAGCTCAGGAGTTCTAGACTCGCCTGAGGGACAGTGAGACCCCGACTCATGAAAAAAAATGGAAAAACCCAGCTGGGCACCGTGGGGAGCGCCTGTAATCCCAGCGGCTTCCGGAGGCAGAGGCAGCGGGGTGTCCGCAGCCCGAGTCTGAGGTTGCGGTGAGCTACCACGCCCACTGCACTCTACTCAGGGGCATAGGGTGGGATCCTGTCTCAACAACAACAACAACAACAAAAAAAAAAAAAAAAAGCAGTTTGTTCTGAATGTCAGCTTCTTAGGTCAAAGACAAATTATAGTCCACCCGGAATAATAAAGCAAGCCACTCTGTCACCCTTTGATTGTGTCGGATGGGTTGAAAAGGTAGTTCTTTGTGTTTTTCAAAAAAAAAAAAAATCATAAATACAATACCTGCTCATTGACAAAATGCAAATAACAGAGAGGTGTATAAAGCAGCAAGTAGTCCCTTCCACTCTCCTCCCAGCCTCATCCCCGCTCCCTGGCAGTAACTAATGCTTTGCTGTGTATTCGTCAAGATCTTTTTCTGTGTACATGCACACACGCGTATCTGTGGTTGGATTTGTCTGTTTAATAAAAACACAGGACCATGCACAGCATCCTGCCTGCCTATCAGCTGCAAAGGCTTTTGTGGGTCCACCCAGGTACATGGCTATCTGGCGTTGAGGGCAGCATTTCAGATCCCAGCAGCCCTTTCTCAACAAACTTCTAGTTGGTGGCAGAAAGGGAAGGAGAGGGTGACACCCAAGGCAGTGGGGGGGTGTATTTCTCTCAGTCCAGGGATGCCTCCCTCTTCACCTCCTCTGCAGGGAGCCCCCGCCCCCACTCAGCCCTTTCCAGATCAGAATCACTTCCTGGTAGAAAGCAGAATTTCTTACGTGAAACCTCCCTTACCTGAGTCATCTTTTTAGGAACATACTTCTTAAAGATATAAAGAGGTAGCTCTTGATGCAGACTGCCCTCTCTTGACTTTTTGCAGCCTCTGTGACGCAAGTTATTTGGTTGTGGAAGGGCACCATCTTTTAAGAACTATGTGACTTCTGCTTGAAATTGTTAAAAATAAGGGGAAATTTAATATATGAGAAGAGGGATCTGCAGATGCCTCACATAGGTGGGAAATTGCAAGGTGCAGAACAACATTTTGGCTCCAAACTCCGGAATGTTATCTTGAGTGCCTCCTGTCAGGTTACCAGGTCCTGCGCCAGGTGCAGAGGGACGGTGACGAACAAGCCAGTGTCATCCCTGCACTCGTGGGGCTCATGAGCTGGTGGGAGAGAGAGAACTCAATGAGCTCAAGGGAGTGAAGAAAGAGGGCACCACAGAAGGAGGGTGTTCAAGGGACAATGCGAAAGTGGCTTTTGAGACCATGTGCCTGTAATACACGTTCAATACAATTTGCTTGAGAGGTAAAAAGCATTTGTGCCTCTTGCTATTCCCTGATGCTTCGACAGACCTCTGCAATGATGCAAAAGCAGCCGAGCCATTTGCATGTGTGTCTGTGCCCCACCCCCCCATCCCCATGTGCCATACACAGACATGGTGCTTACTTCCTAATCAACGCCTTTGGTCACCTGCTCCATCATCTTGCCTTCCAGGTCTGCCTCAGGAGCCTGGGCTATTTTTGATTCTGCAAAATATTTTTTGATTCTGCAGCCCATTTGTAGATGCTCTGAAGCTTTGCCATGCCCAGTAGTAATCTGAGTCTCTTTGACCACTGTCAGGCTAATCTGAGATGGTGCTAGTTTGCTCACAAATCAAGAATGGGAACAGATGTCCCCTACAAAGGGGACAAAACCTCAAAGACTTCAGAGGCCACCCTGAGAAGACTAATGTTTGAAGCGAACTAGGTGTGGTCTACGTGGAAATGCAGATGGTATGCCCCTCCAAAGGAGAATCAGCCACTCGACTTCAGCCCACTGTTGCCATGTGGAAATGTGGTTCCAGTGCCACCAAGTTTTCTGATTTTTCTGGAAATCCAGGCTTTTCTCTAAAATCCCTCAGGTTTTAAGATAATTGGCTTCAAGCCAGGCACAATGACTCACGCCTGTTATCCTAGCACTCTGGGAGGCCCAAGGCAGGTGGATTGCTTCAAAGACTTCAGGGGCTACCCTGGTAAGACTAATGTTTGAAGCAGACTAGGTATGAGACCAGCCTGAGCCAAGAGCGAGACCCTGTCTCTACTCATAATAGAAAAAAGAAGCCAGGTGTTATGGTGGGCACTGTAGTCCCAGCTAATTAGGAAGCTGAGGCAAGAGGATCATGTGAGCCCAAGAGTTTGAGGTTACTGTGCGCTATGATGCCATAGCAATCTAGCCTAGGACAAGAGAGTGAGACTTTGTTTAAACAAACAAACAAAAAAGATAATTAGCCTCACACCTGATTTTCTATAAAACACTCTGTGGACCAAACATAACATTTTTGGCCCTGGTTTGCTGGCATGTGTTAGAGCTATAGACAATTTTTTCACCCATGAGCAAACTGTTCTTTAAGAGCTTTAATGCTCATCACATATTAAAACTTACCTTCTTTGTTCTTTTTATCTGATCCCACAGGTGAAAGAGACATAAGAATTAATGATATGCAAAAATTAAAAGTGGTGGAGAACTTCATTTATGAGAGCATGCGGTACCAGCCTGTCGTGGACTTGGTCATGCGCAGAGCCTTAGAAGATGATGTAATTGATGGCTACCCGGTGAAGAAAGGGACTAATATTATCTTGAATATTGGAAGAATGCACAGACTTGAGTTTTTCCCCAAGCCCAATGAATTTACTCTTGAAAACTTTGCAAAGAATGTAAGAGCCCTTCCTTAAAACCACTCTTGAAAATGTCAGTTGTTGAATCCACTTGGGTTCTGTCTGCACCATACACATTACATTCTTTTACTCCTCCCCGTCTGCTTCCCCACCAAGGGCACAGATGTTCCCTGACTTGGAGCGGAGCTACCATATTCACCCCCAAGCCAAGGATACTGGATCTCCAGTTCTGAGAAGTGTCTACATGGGGGCCAGACAACAGGTCAAAACCTGAAAAACCAAGGCCCTTAATTTGGCTACAATGAGGCAGATTTTGTTTAACCCAACCAACCTACTTTTCTATTTAAACTTGTCACATGTCATCAGGTTTAACTATAGCACCATGTGAGCAGAGTCCGCTTCCGCCTCAGATGGAAATCCAACGAAACCTAAAGATTTGGCAATGTACCTTTGGTTTATCAAATAGTCCCATGAGCAGCAGGCCCCATTCTGAATAGGAATCGGCAATTAGAAGAGAATCAGCTGCTGCTTTTTCTATCATTGATGTTTACTGAATATTCTGCCTCAATTACATCGAATTCTAGGCAACAATGTTTTTAAACCTTAATTATCCAGTTAGTTCCCTCAGTGCCCTCTTTTCCATTTTAATATGCAGTAGAAACATGACGTTAACTCATCCAGTATTCTAATTCATTATTTCTACACAGCAGACCAGCTAATGGTAGGTAAATCAGCCAATTGGTCAACAAAATCTACTGAATATCCAACATGTGCCAGGCACTATATAAGCTTAGATATGGAAAAACGATGTGGTTTCATTATTTTCTGCATAGCTAAAAATGGATAATTAGCCCTGCTAGGCCAGGAATCTGCATTTTTTGCTTGCATTTGTCCCTCTTCTGGTTACATGGCACCACACACCAGAAATCTTTGTCTTAGTGACTTGCAAAAATGGTAGTAAAGCTGTGGCTATGTTACAGAGCTAGTTGGATATGCTAATGCTATAATAAAATGGTCTGCATTACCCCAGCACACTTACATGAAACACAAAACTGGGGACTCTGTGAGGTTGAGTCTGTATTACACGGGGTGCATCAAACCCCTTGTAAGGAAGGGGATGGAGACAGGGCAACGGGGCTTATTTGAGTTGCAGTTGTTCATCTCAGAGAAGGGGTAGAGTGGCTGAGACCCCAGAACGGTGTTCTGACTGCCCAGTGTTTTCAGAATGAATCAAACAGAGACTGCATGACTCTAGCCTTTAGCAGTCTGGCTAACTGTCTGATCATTTCCACAGGTTCCTTACAGGTATTTTCAGCCATTTGGATTTGGGCCTCGTGCCTGTGCAGGAAAGTATATCGCCATGGTGATGATGAAAACCATGCTGGCCACGTTTCTGACACGATTCCACGTGGAGACACAGAAAGGAGGGTGTGTTGAGAACATGCAGAAAAAAAATGACCTGTCCTTACACCCAGATGAGACAGACAACATGCTGGAAATGATCTTTGTCCCAAGAAACGCAGACAAATGCCTGGAACACTAAAGAGGTTGCTCCCCTCCTCCCCCCAGAGCACTTTTCATCAGTAGTTCATGTGCACATCATCCATCCTTGCCAATAGTGTCATTCTCAGAGTGAATATTCTGTGCTGCATGGTGTTTTATAGCAAGGCCTCCTATAGGCTGGTAGCAAGATGGGAGCTGTCAGTCATCTGCTCTTGTTCAACTCAGAACTAGGCTGCAAGAGAAAAGACAGGGGCCAGGAGTTTGCAGGGGAAATAGTCAGTGAAGAAACCACAGCTCTAAGATCAAATTCCACACAGTGTGCTTCGGAGACCGTAGGCCGTCAGAAAAAAAAATACATCTTGTTTCCCATTGGATTTCCAAAGGCATTTTAATGTCCCGGACAGAAGTACTCAAGTTTATTAGAAAAGCCAAGCTAATGTCTGGGGACTGGGGCCAAACACACCTGCTAGTGTGAATAAAAGTAATTTGGTTTCACTGGGTGGGACAGCAGATTTCATAGTCTTTGGAGAAATGCTCAAAAATTCCACACTTGAAATTCCCACGAATTATGCCCAGTTAACGCCTGTTTACCCACACGTGCTCCATCTGGGACAAAAGTTAAACTGGAGGATATCTTTTCCCAGCCTCAAATCCAGGCCTCATTCACTTACCTCTGCTATGATGGGTGCAGATTCACAGTGCAAGCTACCTTAGTAATAGCCTGAGTAAAATACAATGAGAACCTTACACCTGCTTTTGGGGCGGGGGTGGGAGGGTTGGGGGAGGGAATCCACGTGATGCATTTCAAATTCAAGTCCAAATCCTTTTTGCATATTTGCATTGTTGCTTAGTTTAATTAGGGTGGCTATTGAGGGTTAACTTTAGATATGGCTTCCATCAGCTCTTACGTCAGCCTCAGTGATAGGGAGAGGAACATTCTCTACGTCTGCATCTAATTTGAACCAGTGGGTTCGAACTTCTAAGGACTGTTCATCTCATCTTATTATCTTCCTCCCCTGACATTTTCTCCCCCACTTTTGTTCCATGGCCCCAAAAGCCAAGAGAAACAGATCAGTAAAGAAAGTCATCAGAGGAGAACCCCTCTATTTTTTTTTATCCTACCTCAGATTTAACAGTTACCTGAGAGAGACTTAGCAGTTATTTAGTTTATTGAATCATTGCATGTTTACTTTGAAATTAGCTCTCTAGAGGGAATCAAATAAGTGGATTCATTTTCCAAACGCCAATATACTTGTGTTATATAGCCAATCTGATCGTATCTATTGAATGTCATTGAAAATCTAAAAAATTAAACTTATTTTCAAACACGTAGATGTTTGCCATTGAGTTGATTGAAATCTCGTCCCATTTGACTGTTGTTTTTTTTTTTTTTTTGAAACAGTTTCACTATGTTGCCCTCGGTAGAGTGCCATGGTATCACAGCTCACAGCAACCTCAAACTCTTAGGCCCAAGTGATTCTCTTGCTTCAGCTTCCCAAGCAGCTGGGACTACAGGTGCCCACCATAATGCCCAGCTATTTTTTGTTGCAGTTGTCATTATTGTTTAGCTGGCCCAGGCTGGGTTTGAACCCGCCACCCTCGGTGTATGTGGCCGGCGCCATAACCACTGTGCCACGGGTGCCGAGCCTGAATATTCTTTTCATTCTACTGTCTAGCAGTAAGGCAACAGCTGGGTATAAAATGAGAGTTTAATCTGCTTGAGCAGGAGCTATTTACTTTGTGATCCGTCCTCATCTTCCCCATTCTCACTCCCCATACTAAGATCAGTTCTTAATAGACACTCTTGTTCACAGATAACTCTCAGCTGATCCAGAAACCAAGTGGAAAGGCAGGTATGCTAAGAATTCAAGGATGTACATTAGTAAAGGACACGTTGAACTTGGGATTATTTCGATCATCTATGTGGTCTAAAAATACATGGGCTATGCCTGTGAACCTGAGTACGTCTATAGTCAGGTCCAGACAATCTAAATAATTTAGACCCCTAAAAGCAAGGCCGGAATTTGAGATTTAATTTTTCCAAGCTGATTCACTTGGTGATTAGTAACATGCTGTTTACATTGCCTCTGGCTGGAGCTGCATGGTAGAGAGGAAAACACCCAGCCAACACTCTGGGGACATTTATGTGTATTTCATCTGTATATGTGTTGCCAAGCCCTGTGTCTATATAGTCCAAATGAAATGGCAAGTTGAGATAGTGTAAAGATAATGCAGACACAGAACTACATTGGGAGAGACCTGGGAGTCAGGAGCGGGGGTGAGGGACATGGGGCAGACAGGCAGAGGGGAAGTGCTGGTCTAAATGGTCTGAACAAACTCTCCCACAGTCAAGTTATCTGGGTAGTTGTTCAGCCTATCACTGCTTGACCTGTGTAGACAAATATCCATATGTTTGTATTGGCTTGGCCTAAGGAATTTGGAAATCCACTGGCTTTTCAGTAGTGGACAAACATGTATTAGAAAATCCTGTTATCTCTTCAGAATTTTGCCTCATTGATAAATACTTAATTGTCACTCTTGAATGTGCTGTGGATTCTATTTTCATCAGTTCTCAAATAACTGAAATGTGTAAGCAATCAGTAAAATGCATTCATATAAGGGCTCTTTCCCTGTTAAACTGTGAGAACGATTCTACCTTTCTGTCCTCAGGTGTACCAGACCTCCTCCCAGGCCTTCATTGAGATCCCACTGCCCTCCTCCCAAATGGAAAACAATCACATTCAGAGAGCCCTCTCATTACTGAGAAATGCTGGTTGGAAATTGTCCCTTTCTAAATCCAAGCCCCTTTCATCACTCAGTATATTGATATTACACAGCTGTGGTCCAGTGGAAGAATGCTAGCTGGGCCCTACTCAGTCACCTGTATGGTTTGTCTTGGGGACTAAATCTCTCACCTATTCCTGCAGAAAGACATGCTACATTAAATTTTGTCAATGTAATGAGTCGAATGGAATTCATGGTACTTTCATTTACCCTTAGCTCAAAGAACAAAGTCAAGGGCTAAACCCAGAGAGGGCTTACCTGGGTAACTCTGATTCCCTTTCTAAAGCTTTTAGTCAGTGGTTATAACCCTGATCCTATCAGGTTGACAAGAGAAACAATATATTTGGACAGGACGACCACCTGTTCATCAAATCTAGCCCATTAAATACACTCAATCTACCCCTCTCTTCCATGAAGAAAGCATTTCAAAGTGCAAAACAAATAAGGTATACAATTATAAGAATTATTATAAGAATAACTTTGAACCCACTCTAATTTTTAACCAAAGCAAAAAGTTTGTTTCACAAACCTTGGTATTTTAGTGTATTAATAAAAACATTTCTTGCAATGAAAGACTACAAGACATTAAAGTTGAGAGCCTTTGCTCCAGGTGATTTTTAAAGTTCCTTTCAGGCTCTATGACTCCGGATGTGGTACTGCGTTAACACACAGGGAGTAGTTTTAAAAAACAGTGGTTTACTATAAGCGTACACTGTGCAAAGCAGACTTCATGATAACCATAAAATTGCCTTAATTTGGTCAAATCAGCAAATGCTAAGAAGCCCATTATGATTGACATCCATTATGCAACTTCTTCATCTGGCGAGGGTTCTAGATATGAATGGAATCTTCAGCACCTCGTGTCGTTACTTCCAAAAAGCAAGGTGTTTGGCGTGGAGATACAGAAGACACTCAGTGACAAGGGCTTCCTTGTCTAGCCTAGTTAGGCTCTGACAGAGGAAGAGCCGAGAGCATATTACCCACCTGTGAAAGTTCATTCTTGCAGGCCAGGTAAACTGTAGTAACTGTGGTTACTTTCTTACTATATAAAGCCCTTTATACAATCACTTTCATTTACTTCTTTCACCAATACTATGAGGTGGGTATTTTCCCCCTCACCGTCCAGTCTTATTCCTTTGTTACTTGCTTGGTGGAGTTTCCCTTCCCGTGTCCACACCTACCTCCAAACACTTGGCTAGTGTCTCCAGTTCCATTGTGAAAATGTGCTCTCAAAAAATGCTTAATCTGCTAAACTCATCTACCTAAGTTACAGACAGTAGCTAAGGCTCAAAATGTTATCCTCTCTTGCCACAGATGTTACTGTTTTTCTAGGGCATTGCATAAAAGAATTACAGAAATCAGTAAACTGGGCTTGTGGGAGGAGAGATGGAGAAAAAAGGAGGTACCTTCCAGAAACCCCTAAAACAATACCACCTATTTTACCCACATTAAAGCTGGCCTCACCTATAACTGTGGTGTTCTCCCTTGAGGACGTCTACAGGAACCAGGCAGGCAACATACATTGGATGACCCGGCCTATGGGAGGAACACGTAAGCCTTTAGGTGTTTAAGTTCGAATGTTCTTAAAACACAGTCTCAGCTGAACCAAACTCACCCTTGAGCTGGATTGGGTCTATGGTTCAAAGGTTCTAACATTAATCCATTAATCCTGTTTCACCCACCCAGTAAGAAAGGCAGAGAAGGCCCCATTTCACTGATGTGAAAACTGAAGCCCAGGAAGGCTGAGGAGTTTGTCCAAAGGCACCCAGTAAGTGCCAGATCCAAGACTCCACCAGGGATCTCAGTTCCAAGTCCCCCAGACTTTCTTCCCTTCATAGCTGTGTATATTCTGATAATTACTCAGATGCCCTCAGACCAGTCTGAACCTCAGTAGCTCTGTCTGTGAATATGGATTATGCCACAGGAGCACCTTCATTATGTTAAGTTACTATTTAGCTTCATACACCTAGCAGGAGTTGGCCCCTTCGCATCTAAGCCCCAACAGGATTTGAGCATCTAAGACACTCTTACTTTCAGGTCAAACATGTAATTTGACCACGGAAAGGATGATTTAGGCAAGCCCTGTGATGCTCTGGCAGCCTGCAAGCCCCAGACACTAATACATCTGCTTGTGGCCCTGACTAACTGCTGCAGGGGGATGAGGATGTTAGTGGAAAGCATTTCACTCACAAATAATTACTTCATTCCCTATTTGAACTTCTGGGCAAACAATGAATTTGCTGAAGCAAATAATCTTTCATTTTCCGAGTGGCCATGGCTTCAGACTCTAACTGAATTTTAAGACTCAATAACTTCCCCCTTCCCTGCTGAGATTAATAATTTCTCTGACAACAAAACCCCTCTAGCACTCTCACCATCTTCCCTGAATATAGCTGCTGCTTTCGCTGCTCACATAGCTCCAGAAACAACCAAAAACAGCCAAAGAGAAGCCAACTCACTTTGGAGAAATCCCTGCCCCTGATGTTGCAGGAATATCTGACATGCTTTTGCACGTGGTCCACGGGTGGGGCAAGTGTGAAGTGGAAAGCATTATCGTAAACCATTAAGACCAGAGACTAGGCTATCTCACTTAGATTTCACAACAGTCATGCAAACTATAGATTATTCCCCTATGTACACGTGATCAAACCAATTCCCAAACACTCAGCTAGAATTTTGAACTCCTTGTCTTATCCCAAAGTCTATGATCTTTTTCATGTGCTACATTAAAAGTGGGATTTGATCCTCTGGAAAATAAAATACTATAGAATAGTAAATATTTCTAAGTTCTAATCAGTCAACAATTTAGGTACCAAAATTGGAGGTGGGGTTGAGGATACTGGTGAATTCTGGTCCCTATTTTAGCTCAGACCAGTCACTCCACCTCAGGAAAAAAGCCCCAGGACAGTGACTTGAGACTCTGGCCTTTCTCTAACCACCAGCCAAGGATGGGTGAAACCAATCATAGGGATTTGGCTACATGAAACAGACAAAGCAAATTGATCCCATATGTTTTCCCCAGTCATCCGTGTTTTGCTCATCTCAGCGTCTGGTACACAGCATGCCCTCCATACATGGCTGGCGGATGAATGAGAGACGAATCATTGAGCCAAGAAGAGAAGCTAGCTCTGCTAGAGTCACAAGAATCTAGCTTACAAGCATGGATTCTAAACTGTGGCCTTAACTGGAACACCTGTAATCCCAGCGACATGGACGGGTCAGGAGTGAGGATTGTTTGAGGACAGGCTGCAGTGAGCTATGATCATGCCACTGCACGCAAGCCTGGGTGACAAAGTCAGATGCTGTTTATCTCTAAAACTAAGAAAACGAATAAAAAATCAAATAAAATGTGGCCTTTGAAGTCAGCTAAATGCCACATTACCATCCAGAAACAGATAATGAATGATCTGACTACATTTGAACAAGAAAAACATGGCTGTGCAGGGAAAGCTGGATACATCTGGACCAAGGCTCCTGGGGAGGGCATTCCTGCTCATCTGGGAGTTGGACAAGATGAACCTTAGGACTCCTGCAATTTAAGATTTCTCAAATTTATGGATTGGTGCCACTCTCCGCAACCAGCTGGTGAGGATTTAAACATTATTTAATGTAGGACAAAATGCTGGTCCTGCCATCTTTTGGAAGAACCTCTCTTAGCTGAATAGCCCATGCAAATGAGGATCATGAATACATCGTATTTTGAGCTGAAAGATTATATTTGATGCCCACTGCTTACCAGGATCGGTAATACTATGTGTATTTACAAGTCTAACTCATTTCCAAATAAGTGGAAAAGCTCATCATATTTCAACGCAGTTATTCCTGGTTCTTTTCTTGGGTCTCCTCCTGGTCTCTCTCAGTGGCCTGTATTTCTGCCTCTGGGGTATTTGTTGCAGATCCATCCATAATCACTCCTCTTGGTAACTCCCACTGGCCCAGCTCTGGGCCAGCGCTGAGGAAGCCCCACCCCGTCCTGTTCCCAGGTTCACTGGAGGAGGAGAGTGGAAGCCACAGGGTCCAAAAAGAGACTTGAACCCAGATTCTCTGACTCTATTGTACCATCACACGTGATGGGCGTAACTGCTGCCTCACTTAATAGTCTCCTGAGGCTGCAGAAACTCTTCCTCTTTAATCTTTTGCTCTACAACAAGCCCTCTTCTTCACCTACTATTAGTGTTCAATTTCACAGACAAGGATCTCAAATGTGAGTCAGAGCCCCAGAGACCCTCTGAGCTGGAAAGACCTTTAAGACCATGTGATCCAGCCTGTGCCCCATCCCTGCTCTGCTCAGGGGGAACCTGCGGCCTGGAGAAGTGTGATGACTTGCCCACTGATAGACAAAGGAAGCAGAGAGGGATGGAGGAACACTGGCTCCTTGTCCAGGCTGTTTTTGCTACATAAGGCTGAGCAACTGTGAGCATAGAAGACTTGTCATCTTACCTCAGTTGAGGCCAATCAAAAATGATAATGGCAGAAAAAGTTTTATAAATGGCAAACCACTAAACAATTCTAACTTAGGGCTATTATTACTTATATCCACCCTGTAGCCCGCTGAATTGAGCTTTTTGCTGCCCATTTGTACAAAGCAGCTCTCGCCCAGCTCCTCTTGGGACTGTGATTTGCCTCCTTGCTGAATTACCCATCTCCTCACCTGTAACTAGGTCTACCCAACCAGACACAGAACATTTCCAAGAGAGTTGGTGGATCCAAGTACTTATGAATAGGATCGTCTTAGCTTGTTAAAAGTCCAATGCTGCCTTGGCTCATAAACTCCCTCCTTCACAACCTGTCAGGTATTTTTGGTTTCCCAGGTTGCTATTTGCTTTCAGATGATGCACGTCCTTCCTGGCACCTTGATACGTCTGTTCCGTCTAAGTCCACTTGGGTGAGAGGTGTTTAATGATAGCAGACCACAGGATAGTTCTTACTTAGTGCTTTTTACTCAGTCTCAGGAAGATGCACACTCACTGCTGGCGCTTTCTCGAAGCTTTCTGTTATTTATGATATGAACGTGGAGAATTTAAAGTGACCATAAAGGCAGTCAAAGAAGCTTCCCTCTTTCAATCACAAGAAAACAAAAGGAAGAAAAGAAGTTAACCAACCCACTCTTTTCAAAAGACCTTGCAATATTAGATCATGGAATTAAAAGTGATTAAAGTTCAATTGGATGAGACGATGGTATCTTTTCTCATTAGGAATTCACCTGGTTTCCATATTCCATATTCTCCCCTTGTGGCCTCTCTATGAACAAGTTCCCTACACGTGAAGAAGAAAAAATTATAAAATGTATGTGGCAGATGTATGGGTAATTACTATAATTCTTTTTTTTTTTAGAGACAGAGTCTAATTTTGTTGCCCTCGGTAGAGTGCCATGGCATCACAGCTCACAGCAACCTCCAGCTCTTGGGCTTAGGCTATTCTCTTGCCTTAGCCTCCCAAGTAGCTAGGACTACAGGTGCCTACCACAACGTCCAGCTATTTTTTTGTTGCAGTTTGGCTGTGGCCGGGTTTGAACCTGCCACCCTCCGTATATGGGGGTGGGACACAATTATAAGAGGGACTTTACCTAACAAATGCAATCAGTGTAACCTAATTCTCTGCACCCTCAATGAACCTGAAACAATAAAAAAAAGTTTCCTAATAAAATATTGAATTCATCCCCTCAACTCTGCTGATAGACTTGGCTTTCTTTGGAAAGGAATCAGGTGGGAACTCTCTCAAAGCTGCTGTCTGGTCTATAGAATTCCAGTAAAGCGAACAAAAGCATCCGTGTTTTCCTCCATAGCACAAGGTCTACTGTCTGATTTAAACAAACTCCTTAGATGATTTTTTTCTTGCTTTTCTAGATTTATGGAATGTTCAAGCCAGAGTGGACACAGTCCACTACTTACAAACCCTAAAGACTTAGAAGTTAAGAACTTTCCGCATAAGGCCACACACACAGCTCTTAGGGGACACTGCGAGGCTTGGTCTCCCAATTCTCAGTCCAGCGTGTGGTTTCCTTCCTAAACTCTGGCTTTCCCCTCAAGAAAGCTCAGGCTAAGGTCTGCCAGTGGCGGGAGATGGGGATGCTCACTGCCTCAGCAGTGGTGCCACCACCCCAGGGATGGAGTCTAAATTTCGGTTCAGTGCTAGATGCCACCTCCCAGCACGGGGCTCTGCCTGCCTTGATTCTGGCCCTCCCCTCCTGGGCTGCAAAGGAAGACAGCCTCTCAGCCCGGCTGAGCCTGGGAGGCAGACACGGCTAGACGTTTTGCCCATTGAATGCGTCTGGTTGCTTCAGCAATTCCCTCCACAGTCTATTCCGCCCACATTCAGGTTACTTTCCTTTTCCTGATGAACCACGGAGTGGTCTACTCATTACAGGGAAAACTGGAGGGAACCACCTGGCACCCACCTTTCTAAGGGACTGGCGTCAAGCTGTCAATTACTCACGGGAGACGCGCAGATGGGGAGATGTGAGCTGAAAACCCCAGTTTCCTTTTACCCTTTTAAAAAATAACTTTTAATATACATAACATAACACAAAATTTACCATCTTCACCCTTTTTAAGTATATAGCTCAGTGGTATTTGTACATTCACCTTGTTGTACAACTCTCACCACTAGAACTCTTTTCCTCTTGCAAAAACCTTTCCCTCTGTACCCCCTTCCCCTCTCCCCAGCCCTACAAACACCATTCTACCTTCTGTCCCTATCAGTCTGACAACTCTAAGTTCCTCACATAAGCGGAATCGTATAGTATTGTCCTGACTGGCTTATTTCATTCGCATAATGTCCCATAATGTTCTCAAGTTTCCTCCATTGTGTCTAAATTTCCTTCCTTTTTAAGGCTGGATAATGTTCCATTGTATATAAATACCACATTTCTTTTATACATTCATCTGCCAGTGGAGACTTGGGCTGTGTTCAACTTGCAGCTATCGTGAATAACCTTCTACAAACATGGGTGCACATGCACAAACATCTTTTCAAGTTTCTACTTTCAATTTTTTTAGGTATATACCCAGAAGTAGGATTGCTGGATAATATGGTCATTGGATTCGTACTGCTTTACACAATAGCTATACTTATTTACATTCCCACCCATAGCTTCCTTTTTTTTTTCATATTAGTGAGCCTGACAGGTGTAAGATGGTTGAAAATTGACTTTTAATCCATATTCTGCAATTGAATTCATCCCCCCCCCCGCACTTCACTGACAGAATTGGCTTTCTATGGAAAGGAGTCAAGTGGGGAACTCTCCCAAAGCTGTTGTCTGGTCTACAGAATTCAAGTAAAGCAAACAAAACCACCCATGTTTCCTTCCATAACCCAGGGTTTACTGTCTGGTTTAAACACTTGCCCCGATCGCCCTGGGTATTAAGTCTCCAACACTGGGGGAGCCGTGACTCCCGCGACTCCCATGGGTGTCGCTCTGGCTTCCCCACCCCCAGATGCCCATGCTTCACTCACCCTCCTGTTAGAGCTTTCTCAACTCTCAGGATGCCCCCAGAGGCCCAGCGGGGTGGGGATAAGGAGGAGGGTAACTCCCGCAAACATTCCCCCAAAGTGGCACCTTCCATGGTTGTTGAAAATACATTACAGAAAGCAATGGGAGGGAAAGAAGGATGAAACAGACCATGAGGCGGGAACAGAGACATCTTATTTGAAGGGTGACCCCTTCACCACCGGCCCAAGCTCCCCCTGCCCTGTGAAGAAACACCATCTTTATTTCTTTGCCCTTTCCCCTTATTCCTATGCACCCCGTCTAAGGATTCACCCTCCCACAGGACAAGCAGGTAGCCACCTGCAACTGCCGTGAAATGTGTCTTATTGCATTTGCTTTCAGTGGCTTTGCCAGACAAAATGTTAAGGTGAGAGGCGATTGCAGTGCAGTCTTGGGGCTCCTAACTCCCAAGAAGAAGGAGTGGGAACACAGGGTGCTATGCCAAGGACACCCAGGGGACACGCAGGAACTTCATCTTTAACAAAAGTGAGCCCTGTCAGGGCAGCAAAGATTCTTGTCCCTGTGGCCCAGGTGATAAAGTGAATAGACTACACGAGCCTTTACAAGCCCGCCGAGACAACCTTTCCGGGTAGTTGGGATTGCGTTGTGACTACGTTTTAATTTCGTCATAACTATCACTGTGGTTAGTGGTGTTTAAATAGTTAGCGATGTTTTCAGTCTTTGATTATTATTAACACGCCGTCAGAGGCACTGGTGGTGTAGAGTGAGGGAATCATTGGTTTGGACGAGCCCTTTAGGTCAGCAGCCTTTCTCATGCATAGTCTAACACTATTTCTTAGTCATTTCTCTTAAAAATTGTCCTCAATTCAAAAAAAGAAAAAAAGGCATTTCAAAAATGTTCTGGGCAGTGGCAGCATCATTAGAATAACCCTGTAATCTCTAAACTAAATGTAGAAGCTCTGAAATGTCTGTTGGGGGGGAGGGAAGTAGTCGTCTCAATCCTTAAAATCACACCTCATTCAGGGCTTAGTACTGTCTGTGCCTCCATGTTTCCTACTAAGAGGATAATTTTGAAGCCAGGCTGCTAATATGCCTAATATACCTTAGATAATGTGAAATTCTTATTTTTCAATGCAATAAAATGCCCTTCCTGTTGTAGCTAACATCAAAACAGAAACAGATGAAATGTCGTTATTAAGCTTCCAAGCTGAGAATGAAGAGAAAATAGGAAAGATGGGGCAGCTGACCACTGCCCAGTCTTCCCTGTCCCACGAGAGCCAGCCCTTGTTTGTTGCCATTTCTGGACATGTTTTTTTCAATAATGCAACATGGATGTGGAGTTTTGGATCTGTGTCACAGAGCTTCATAAAAAGGCAGTTACGTGTTCTTGCTCCTGTGCTTTTTATCATTTGGTATCTTGAACATGTTCAAGTTTAAAGTAGGAAAATAATACTTCTGGTGGCGCTGAGAAAGAGCTTGATACCATTCCTGACTTTACCACAGATGTCTGCAAACAAAAACATTTCTTTAATGTAACTTGTCATTTGGTAAGTGTGGCGTGCTGTTGACAAACAAAGTGCTATGAATTTTCTTCTTTTGCTCCTTACGGAAACTATCCATTTGTTAAAAATTCCTATTCCTGCTGCTGTTGTGAAGATTTCTTTCTTTCTTTCTTTTTTTTTTTGAGACAGAGTTTCACTGTGTTGCCCTCAGTAGAGGCTGCGGTATCACAGCTCACAGCAACCTCCAGGTCTTGGGCTTAAATGATTCTCTTGCCTCAGTCTGCCACAACGTCCAGCTGTTTCTTTGTTCCAGTTATCATTGTTGTTTAGCTGGCCCGGGGCAGGCTCAAACCTGCCAGCCTCTGTGCATGTGGCTGGTGCCATAACCACTGTGCTACAGGCGTCAAGCCTGAAGATTTCTTTTATCTCCCAAAACTCCAGAAGTAAGAGTAGCTTAGACCAGTGCTACTCAAAGTGTGTCTACGGTCTGGGCCAGTCTGCAAACTATTTGGGGTTCCTGATGAGATAAACATAGCTATGGAGTCTGTGCTCAGAACATTTACAGCAATTTGACAACAGCCACATCATTCAAGCTAGTCAGAGGACTTGTTTCATGGAAAAGAGGAAAGACTCTTTGGGGTGTCCTTCATTTCGTTTTCTAGTAATTTATTCTTATTGTATTTTTTAAAGTGTTCATCCCCATGAGTTAAAAAATCAGAAAAATAATTTCCTTCACCACAGAAGCCCCGCTTTAGATTCTGCCAGGGCTAAAGGGATGTGTGTACTGTGCGTGTTCCAAAGTAACTACAAAACTTTTGGGGAACTCTTGTTTCTTTAGACAACTCCAGGGTTGAACAGGAGGTCCTGTCAACAGCAGCAGCCACGTACGGGCTGTTGTAACTGCCACCCCCACTGGCACAGGGATTCTGGTTCCTAGCATCTCCCTCAGAAATTTCTGGGCCCCTCAGTTAAAACCACCACTGGACCACAACAATATTACATTCCTCCCCAAGTTCCTCCACCCCAGCTTCCCTCTGCACTTCAGCCATTTGCATATTGGAAAGGTCCAGCAACCACCATCCTTCCTTTCCTGACAGCCTGAGCTGTCTCAGCTTTCCTGGGTCTGGTCTTGCCAGCCAGTGTGAGCAAGCTGGCCCCAACGCCAAGACGACGGCTGGGCTCCTTTTATGATAGAGCAGTGAGTTTCAGTCGGTGTGCTATGGCATCCTTTTAGGTATGCAGTAAAAATTTTTAAAGATCATTAATTAAATTATTTTCGAAAGACGTTCAAAGCACAGTATAAGTATATTATTTGATTATTCCTTTTTTTATCGACATAATTTAAGTGTGCTGTGGAAGTCTAATTACAGGTTCAAGTGTGACATGAGGTAAAACATTTTTTAAAAAGGTTGAAAAACGCTGGGATAGACTGGGGACCTTGTACAAAGGTCGCTGGGGTCAGAGGCAGCTGGGCCAGCAAGTGATCTGACCCAGGGTATGCACGTTGGCAGGGCCGGACACAGGAACGGGGTTTGGAGAGGGGCTTGAGGGGGGAGGGTAAGATCCAAGGAGGAGACCTGACTGGGGGAAACCTCAAAAATGTTCAGGTAGAGATTTAAGACTGAAGGGCCGTGAGACATTGACTCATTTTGCAGATGAGGAAGCAGGTCCAGAAGGGATATCTGCCATTAGAGAGAGTGACCAGCTGGGCCTAGAACCCAAGATGCTCCTGAATCTTGTTCCAGTGTTGTATAAATGACCTTTAACTCCCCTGCCCTTCCTCCACCCAACTACACAGGCTAGATTTGCCAGGACAGCGACATTCCTATTTGTTAGAGCACAGGTCTCGGTCTGCAGTCTGGGATCTGAGGTCCAGGGTCTGGGCCATACACCACTCCCCTAAAATGACAGAATTCCCCCGCGGCTACGTGGGGCTTCCCTCAGCCCGGCTCTCCCCAAAGATGCTCTAGCAACAGGCCAGTAGAGGGAGGGCCCTGCTGTGCTCATGTCCACCAGCAGGGGCCAGACTCGGAAAAGGTTTGCCACTCTCAAGCCTGGCAGCTGTGGGCAGAGGACAGCACAGCCAGCCTGGCTTTGCAGCGGGGTCTGTCACCAAACTGGGCTGCCAGCCAGGGGCCAGCAGTAAAGAGCCAGTCTGGCTGGTATTACTGCCTGGTAAGATAAAAATACCCCTAAATGGTCATTCGCTTTACTGTTTCAGATTCCTTAGAGGATGACTCTAATCAGAGCACTCGAGTTTAAAATCATAATCTGGCCACTGAGGAGTTGTGACCTTGGGGAAGTCAGTTTCTAAGTTTTGGGTTCCACAGTGAAAAATGGGAGAACCATAATGTCTATCTATTGTAGTTTCTGAGTGGAACAAATTAGAAATCACCCACCAGGTAGTATGTACTGGATTACATATTAGTCACAATAATAAATGATTTTACTTTATTTTTTTATTTTTTTTTGAGAATTATTTTTTTTTATTGTTGGGGATTCATTGATTTTACTTTATTAATTTATCCTTTCAATAAATATCTATTGAGCATCTACTATGCTTTAGGCCTTAAGCCAGGTGTTTAGGAGATAGAATAATGAATAAGACACTCCCTCAAAAAAATTACTTTGTAACTTTATTATTTTGTAACTTTGTCATTTTTATCTTTTATCTTAATAACAATAACGCTATAATCTCTTTGATTTCTTTTATCACCCTTGTTACAAGAAAGCTCACACCAAATCCGAAGGCTAATCTTTGATCCTCATGACCAGCAGATTTGCGTTCTTCATTTTTGTTGGTTTGCATATTCTATTTGACTCAATGTTTCGCTAAGTCACTTTGGCCTGAGTTTCTCCATGTGAGGGTCTGAGCTTGTTGCCTTCCCGACGGGAAGTCAGAGGAAAGTTCTTTGGGAAAAGAATAACCACCACCACCACCACCCCCCAAAAATAATATTTACAGTTAAGGAAGTGACTAACAGGACTGAAGGGAAGGGAGATGAAGCAGAAACAGCGACAATCACAGCAGCTCTGGGAAAGACAGGACTGGGGGTTCTGGGAGAAGACAGAGAAAACCAGTGAAAACGAAGACCCTGCAAGGGCAGCCCCCTGCGTAGGCAGGGAAGGAAGGGAGGGCCCTGCTGAAAGGGATGGGCTGGGAGAGACGCTGCTTTGTGTCCATCTCAGGAACAGAGAGCAAGGGACAGGGAAACCAACAAGTGACAGGTTTCCCACCAAGAGACAGAAAAGGGCAGGGAGCAGAAACCACTGTTTCCAGAGTGGAAAAACACAGAATCTGAAGGGAGAGAAAGTTACCGCGCCAGCTGACCAGGGAGCTGAATTTCCAGGGGCCTCTGCAACTATAAGCCACCTCGGTAGCTCAGCTCAAGGCCTCTCACCGTGAATGAGACTGGAGCCAGGAGCCCGGCACCTGTTAAATGCACAACCGGGCAGCCACTGGCCTTGCTCAGCAATGCTGAAGAGGCCTGCAGTGGGGAGGGCACACTGGACCTCAAGGAAGAAAAAGTATGAAAGAAAAATTGCTGATTGTGGCAGAGAAGAAAGCAGGCTGGTCCATCTGTTAAGCCTGGGTCAAGACAATGTCGTGGCCAAGCAGCACACAACTTTTCTTTTAAAAACTAAGCAGACCTCACAAAAATATATACCTCTGTGGGCCAAAATTAGAAACTGCCCAACTGTCTGTCAGTTGTAGAATGGATAAGTTGTATTTTCATCTAGAAACGAGAATGAACAAACTACAGTTATAGACAGAATGTTAAATGGAAGGAGCCAGACCCAAAAGAATGCAGATTCTATGGTCTTTACCTAAAGGTCAAAAACAGGCAAAACTACTCCAGGTTATGAGAAGTCAGGGTAGTGGTTAGTTTCCCTTCGGAGGGGACACAGGTTGGTTTCCGGGGTGCTGGCCACATTCTGTTTCTTGAGCCAACTACTACTTACATGTGTGTAAGTTCATTTTGTGAAAATTCACAATGCTCCACATTTTTCTTTAAGGATATTAGATTTCAGTAGAAAGTAAACAGATAACAGGAGAAACAAGCAGACCCTGGGGCCTTGCCATGGTGGGTCCTTGTAAGAGCAGTGGGCCACCTGCCCATTTTCCACACCCATGCCAAACAGGAGAACAAGGGGCCAGGGAGCAAGGTGTCACCACCAGCCTGGTGGCTGGCTTCCTGGGGTCCTTGGTCAGCTCACTCATAATGCAGGACTTGGCTGGACTTGAGAACCTAAGTGGACAAGCAGCATTTGCCATTTCATGGGTGCCAGTTGCCCAGCCTAGAGCCCCAGCTGGAGTAGCATGACCATGGTTCAGTGAGTTACCTACTCTGGCCTCAGTTTCCACACATATAAATTAAATTTGGAACCATGGCTGGTGCAGACTATCAGGGTTTGGTTCTGTCCTCCCCCTCTGCCAGGTGCTTTGATCTTCACCACCACTTTAGGAGGGGAACTCAGGGAGCAAGTTCTTTCCAGGAGGCCACACCTAGTAAGAACAGAGCAGAGCTTTGAACCCAAAGTTCCCCTAATGCCAAAGCCTGCAATCTAAGGCTTCCCAACCAAGAGAAGGAAAACTCCTTCCTTCTTGGGAACTGGGAGATAGCACAAAGATGACAACCCAAGGGAAATACTCACCCGCAAGGTAAAACACAAGATTTTTGAATAAACAAAGGACTCAAATGATCTGATCCTGCTTTTCACGTTCTTTAAATTATTTTATAACTCTGGAAATTATACATAATGATAGCAATGCAAATCATTTTTGTCTATAGACATGCGCACAAATTCTGTTCCCTCTCAAATAACAAAGTAAGTTTCAAGTCCATAGATAAAAGTTGTTTCAACATTCCTTTACTCTGTATAAAGGTGTAGTTTTTTTGACTGCTCCTCTGAACCAGTTACATCATCTTGCCGGTTCCCTCATTCCATTAGTGAGTTAAATAAAATCTTTGTTTGATGTGTGGATAGAAACCATAATTTTACTTTAAAAAAAAATTATCCTCTAACACAGGGGTCCTCAAATTGTGGCCCGTGGGCCACATGAGGCAGTGTGATTGTATTTGTTCCCGTTTCATTTTTTTTTACTTCGAAATAAGATATGTGCAGTGTGCATAGGAATTTGTTCATAGTTTTGTTTTTTTTTTTAACGATAGTCCAGCCCTCCAGTGATCTGAGGGACAGTGAACCGGCCCCTTGTTTAAAAAGTTTGAGGACCCCTGCTCTAACACATGGGAAGAGGTCAGGTTCAGATCTGTGAGTTTCCTGAGGAAGGCCCAGTCTTTGCTCTACGCAACCTGCTGGCAGGAGCCCAGTGGACCTCCCCAGGGTAGGCATGGGGCCAGGGCTCCAGGGTGGGCCCTGTGCTCTGCTTCCTGGCCAGGGTTGGCGAGGATAGTGGGAGGCTGGTCTGATTTTAGAAGGAAGTGTAGCCAGTCCTAAGGCAATCCCAGTGAGCAGGGAGGGACTCTGGCAAACTTAAGAGCTGCAGGCACCATCTCAGGCTGCCTAGTGGCTGAGAGACCAAACTGGATCACTAGTGTCTGATGGTAAAAAGAAGAAAGAGAAAACGACAACAGGAAAAAGAGACAGAGAGATGAGAGAGAAAAAGGGAAAGGAAGAAGGAAGGACGGAAGGAAGGGAGGGAGGGAGAGAGAGAGAGAGAAAGAGAAAGAGAGAAAGAGAGAGAGAAAGGAAGGAAGGAAGGAAGGAAGGAGGGAGGGAGGGAGAGAGGGAAGGAAGGATCGGCCTAACTGGGGAGGGCATAAACACTAGATCCTGAAGAATTAAGGTTTAAGTACTTTTTCTGTCCATTTCCTAGTTCTGTGATTTTGGCAAATTACTCAAATTCTCTAAGTTTCATTTCTTCCTTTGTTAAATAAAGTTGGTACCACAGTACTTAGCTCTCTGGTGGAGGCGTATACACGAACACGTGTAAGGTGACAGACATCAAGCTCTTGGTGCCACCTCTGCCCCCAGCACATGATGTTTTCACTGCCACTGTAGCAGGAGACTGCAGCTTCTGGTGGAGAAAAAATGCCTGCAGCTTTTGGGGCAGTGGAGCACTATCTATCACTATCATTATCCCTTGACATAAAAAGGCATTGTAACCTTCCCCAGGTGAAATACAACCCAATCCAAAAAGACATAAAATTCTCATGAATTTATCAAAGCAAGAAGTAAATGCTTTATGACGCTTAACCCCATGAACAAAGGAAAATGAAGACTTCCTTTTAAGAGGAATAAGTAGCCAGCACTGGCCATACTACTGGCTGACATTTACTGAGCATTTGCAGCCTGCCAGGCACAGTTCCTAGGGTTTAGCACGTCCTGTCATTTCATTCCTCATTCATCACATGCTAAAGGCCACTTCACGAGGCAGGGAGTGTTAGCAGCCTTGTCTAGCTGGGAAGTGAAGTGGAGCTGGGGTTGAAACCCAAACAAAGCAGATCAACCCCATCATGTGTGGAAGACCCTGGAGGCCTGATCCCAGATTCCAGGGTATAAGGATGTTTCTAGAGCAGGGGGGCTGAGGTGCTGGCAAGACCTGTGGGTAACGCTATCCAACCAGAAGTAGAAATGCTTATTCATTCAACAAATATTTATGGAGTGTCAGGCACTGTTCTAAGCTGACTAAAATAGGCAAAAAATCCTCACTCACCTAAGACAGTTAGGTACTAAACATAATAAATAAATAAATATATGTATGTAAGTCAGAAAGTATGTTAGCTAGAAATAAGTTCCATAGAGAAAATTAAAGACCAGAAAAAGAACAGAGAGAGCCAGGGTGGAGTAGAGGCTGCGAATGTACTTCGGGTGCTCACGGAAGGCCTCACTCGGGCATTTGTGTAACACCTGAAGGAGGTGAGGTCGTAAACCAATAGCTATCTGGGAGCAGAACATTCTGGATGGTGACAACAGAGGTGCAAGGCTGCAAGGTGAGAGGGCACTTGGCATGCTTGATAGGAGGCCGTGTGTGGACCAGAGTAGGTGAGGACGAGCACGCCAGGGACAGAGCTGGAGAGTGCAGGAGGTGCAGACCGGGGGGCCTGCTGTGTGAATGGTCCTGAGCAGACCAAGAACAGATTCTGACTTATGCAAAAACCACCCTGGCCACATCACAGGCAATGGTATGTGGTAGGGGGCTACCGCAGTAGCCAGACAGGAGGTGATGGCAGGTTGTGACAGAGAGTGACTGGACACTCTGAGAAGTAGTTAGACTCTGGACACACGTGAGGGTAAGGCCAGTGGGATGTGGGTGTCTCCAGAAGCCTTGAGACTATCCTTTAAGGAATCTTCCAGTGTGGGCCCAATTCCAATAACCTTCCTGGTAAAGCCCCCTCCCGGAGTCTCCAGGATAATAGAGCACACCAGCTCCGGAAGGAAGCCTTGCCAGCCCTGGTAGGTCTCAGGGCCCCGCGCCAGCACCTTCTCTTTCCCACGTGGATTCTGGGCCCTCTCTGAGATGTGGACAGAGGCTGTTAGTGAGCATGGCAAGCCCCTCCCCTTACCCTCAGATATTTCTCAGAATTGAGGCAAATGCTACCAGGAACAATGTTCTAGCTTCTACTGTTGCTTTAAAAACCACCCTCAAACTTAGTGACGTAAAATGCTATTTTCTCATGCTCTCGGACTCCAGGTCAGGAACTCTGAGCAGGCACCGTGGGGTGGCCGTCTCTGCTCCCTTCTGGGAAAGCCTAGGCTGGGAAGCCTCGATGACAGGGGTGATGAGTGGGTGACCGGGCCTGGCATCACCTGGAGGTGTCTTTGCTCACATTCTGGCTGTTGGGACCTCAGCAGGCTGGTGGCCAGGACATCTCCCCTGGGCTGTTCCCACTGGGCTCCCCGTGTGGGGTGGTTTGGGCTTCCTCTGAAGCCTGGTGCCTCATTCCAATGACGCGCATGCATGTGAGCAAGACCTGGCCCTGCAGCAGCCACCCTGAAAGCAAAAGAAGTACCAGAAAGCCAGGCCAAAATGCTGACGGTAGCAAAGCAGAGAGACGGAAAGTGCTGGAAGCGCTGAACTAACCTGGCACACTCTACCTCACACTTCCTGTGCAGTGAAATCACATAAATTTTCCATCTTGTTAACCAGTCTGAACTGTGGTTTTCTGCTATTGACACTACAGGCAGCATAAAACGATGCCGCACCCTTGATCTGCCACATCTCTAGGGGCTGCACACTCTGCATCACCAGCAATGACAACTCATGTCCCACTGCCAGTAAACGAGACAGCCAGAGCCCTAGGTCCTTGTGGCCATCCATGCCATAATGTTTCACACCTTCGTCCACAAAAGCAAAAACACTGAGGCTTTGAAATCATTGAGAACTTATACCCAGTGGGGGAGAGTGGCTCTGATGTGCACTAACTTGGTGGTAAACAAAAACAAGAAAATAAAAAATGGGAGAACCCCCCTCCCGGAGTGGCCCTATCACTCTGGCTCCTGGAGAATTCCTTGCCTTAAACATGTATATCTTGCAAATGGTGGTGTTAGTGACCCAGAAACATCCCTCAGACCTGTCAGCCGTCTCCAGCCAGCTTCGCACTGTCAGTCTCTGCATGCCTGTGCCTATGGCATTTTTTCTAAAACTACAGAAAGCTCCTTTACTCACATGCAAGGAAGGCCAGAGTGCTGGGAATTACCACCCCAGGGAGCGGCTCTCCTGCTCCCAGTGCCCTCACCCTTGGGTGGTAATACTCTGAGGTATATGCTTGATGCTGTTTCCCAGAGCCTCCCCACAGGACCAAGCTCCATCCGCCTGGGGTAACAGCTGGCAGAAAACGCATCCTTTGTTGGCTGCCTTCCTTTCTGAATCACTTCTCCACTTCCCTACTGGAATGGTCTGCCCCTCCCAAATCAAGTTCCTCTGCTCAAATCTTTGCCTCAGTATCTATTTCCCAGTGGCCAGACAAAGGCAGTGATCACAAGACAATGGTTGGGGAATGTGAGAAAAGAAATTGACCAAAAATCTCTGAGAGACTAGGGACAATCTAGCCCTAGGCTTCTCTCCATTGGGAAGCTCTGGATGGTGTGAACCAGGGCTTTTGTGAATTGCCCACTGAGAGATGAGCCTACAAAGTTTTCAAGGCCCACTGGTTGCTCATAAGCACCCAGTTGTTGAGTCTTCTGTCTGTACAGGGGTGAGGTCGCCATTAAGGCCATTCTGATTGGATTCCAAGCCGAGCAGCACCCTTGGGTGGCATTTCACACTGACAGTCTGCTCATGCACTCGGCCCCCATCTCCCTGCAGCTGAGGAAACCTCTAAGCAGTGACCAGCATAGAGAATGGATCCGCTTTTGTTCTTATTCATTCAGTATGTTTATTTTCAAGATTGCATTTGTGGAAAGCATTTAAACAGCACCATTTAGAAGAAAACAAAAGTCACCAGATGGAAAAATAGCATAAAACACACACACACACACACACACACACACACACACACAACTCCCCAGCAATACAGCAGGGCAAGAGGAGTTATTGTTGTTCTGCTGTTGAGATAATGCAGCTGTGTTGGAAGAGCTGTCTGCTTTTGACAATCTAGAATTTTCAAGAGGAAACTGAACACAGGTCAACAGAATTCCGTGCTCCAATTCACTTCTTGAGAAAATTTGACAAACCTCCCTTCTTCCCCCTACAAGGGGCAGAACAACCATTACTAGGATTACCACATATACTGAATTATAAAGCACAGGCAACTTATCCTTAGAATAATGCCTTCCAGTTGACCCACATCTTATCTGGACAGGCCTTCATTTCAAGAGCCTAAGCAATACCCTCAGCCTACTGCTGGCTGCAAATCCAGGTTGACATAAAAACAGGGGAGATGGCAGCTGTTTCTGAGTCTGAGGCAAACGTCACCTCCTGACCCTGGAGGAAGCCAAGAGAACCAACTATGTACTCCTCCCCCTACACTACCACCAAATAGACCATGATTTTGCCTATGGGTGGGTGGGTGGGGGAGGGTTGAAAAATTTCAGTAATATGCCAAGAATAGTAGCAAGGGGCCACATTCCCTTCACAAACAGGCACCAGCCATCATCTGCCCCCTGCCCCCAAAGCATTCTCCCAGTGGCCAACATGGGGGTGAAAAGCCAGCAGTGTGCAAAGATGCTCAAGGCAGAACCAGGGTTCTGGATCCCGTGGGAGGCATCTTAACATTACCTTTCCCTGGACTGATCTTAACCGAACCCCCAGCCTCCATGCATAGCCATCTTCTGGATGCCACGTGCCCAGAAAAGGAAAACAGGTCCAGAGAGGCTCAGCAGAGCACTGTGCAAGCTGGCGCCCCTGGTGGTGGGAGGCAGGAATGAGCCCTGTAGCCAGATTGTCACTTGCCAACTGTGTGACACTCATTAATTTACTTAGCTTCTCTGACCTTCAGTCTCTTCAACTATACATAGTAGTTCCTATCTCATAGGGTTATCGTGAAGATTAAAGGAATATAAAATGCTAGTGCCTGACACATCACGCATGCTCTATAAATGGCAGCTCTGATCACTACTGTGGGAACATGGCTCAGGTTATAACGCTGAGAGCAAGGCTGGGCTAATAACAGCTGTTTCCACGGTTGTCAGTTTTAGGAGCTGTTAACTTGATTGTAACTGTGGGTCTTAGAACAATGATGGCTGGTAGAGATCCCTGCTGGGACTTCACATTAGGGAACTAATCACATTAAGGAAAAGCATCATGTGCAGGGCATGAGGCGGATGGTTGGGACAGCAGGAGGGCATGGGGAAAGTTACCAGAAGGCCCCGCTGCCATTAAGACGGCTTCCCTGGGGAGCAGCCCCTTGGGCCTGACCAGGCAGGAGCCAAAGGAAAAGGCAGGCTGTGACAGAAAGGACTCAGAGCCCTGGAGCAGTGCCAGTACACACAGGTGTCACTAACCACAAAGTCACAGTGAGAGATTTTACACAGGCTGAGGCTGTCTGAAGAGGAAGTGGGTTGAAGAGCACGGGCAGAGGGGTCTCCCTGAGTTCAGCCATGGTGAGTGTGCAGGAGCTGGGCAGTCGGGTGTGCACACACCCAGGTGGACCGACGCCCATACCCCAGACGGAGAGGTTAAGGAAGCTTCTGAAAGTGCAAGGTAAGTGCCCTGGAGACTGGTCCGAAACTTCCCTCCACTGGAACTCTTGTTTCTGAAGCATCAGCCTGAATTGTATTCAGTAATCCCAAGCCCTTTACTCTCCACCCTTCGCAGAAAATAGGACGTCTGTGCAGAGGCAAGAAGCAGCAACACTGCCTTAGTGAGAATACTCCAGAAGCAGGGGGTCTCTTTGAGGAGAAGAGGCAAAACAGAGATTTGGGGAAGGCTGTATCAGAAGAGCTCCCCTCCCCGAGGATACTCTGCTGTAAACTCCCGAGAGCTGAGAGCAGGCAGAGAGGGGCCTGGGCTCCAGCGAGAACTCCGGGATGTGGGGAAGGTGGATCCATTTCCAATCCACATATTTATTAATTTATCTTGCTTAAATAAATAATGAAAAACATTAATTTTGCCTTTATTTATTCCAGAAATAACAACTTCACTTCTCTCCCACCCAAACCTTTTCCTCCATCCCCCCCACCCCCCCACACACACACGCACACACACCACACAGAGCAAATGCCACATCTTGGTTGATAATGTGGTGCTGGCTCCTGCTAAGACACTGTGGCCCCAACAACAGCAAGGCTGCCTCTGGGATCCATTTACCACATGGATCGTGACCAGGCCACTGTGATTAGTTTTCAGTCCATCTCATGAGTCCCTGCCTTATTCTATGAACCTGTGGAACAATCAGGTCAGAGCAAAAGATGTCTCTTAAAGAAGGTACTAGAGAAAATCTTTTGCAACAGCCCTGTGTAAATATTTTATATAGTGGAAAAAAGAGACTATTGTAAAAGGTTTATTTCTCCACTTTTCAGAAGTAAACCACACCTTTTATGAACAGCTTGTCATTGCCTATTTACTATTGCCATTCACTACACCTGACATGACCCTCCCAGTCACTGGAAGTGCTGTCGTGGAGCCAGAGAGGACCGAGGCAAGCCCTGGCTCACACTTATCAGCTGTAGGTCTCTTTCCTAAATTTGGAGAGTGAGGAGAATGGTCCCCACCTCGTGCGGATGTTATGACGATGAAAAGAGGTAACTGCATTTCATTTAAGTTCTACATCTAAGCAACCAAGTCAGAGAAGACTCCAGAAGGCAACCTCCTTGCCACATCACAACCAAACCACAGTCAGATGGATGAATGAAGGGAGCTGAGTAGCATTACTGGGCCCCAACTCTGCTGCAGGGGCCCTAAGGGTGAGGAGGGGTGGCAGCAGGAGGGGCCCCGTGATGCGCTAAGACCTAGACGAGAGTGGGAGCAGTCCAGTAACGGAATGAGAGTCTTCCTCAAATCCACACCCCTTCCTCCTCACTAACAAAGCCTTGGTTGGGAGGAGGAGAGTTCAATGTGCCCAGATGAAAAACTATATCCCCAGACTACGTTGAAGATAAGGAAGGCCACAAACTGAATTCTGGCTAATGGTATATAGGCATAAGTTACTGAATAAGATACCTGGAAAAGCTCTTCAAAGGAGTAGCTGATTCATCTGGGAGGCCCCTTTGCATCTCCTCCTTCCTTCTTGCAAACTGGAACGCAGACAGGATGACAGGAGCTGCAGATTCCATCTTGGAACCAAGAGGCAACCCTAAGGGTGAGAATGCAGAAAGGTAAAAGGTGCCTGAGATGATGATGTTCACCTGGGGATTTATTTCATGTAAGAAAAAAACAAAGCCCTGTCACTTATTTTCTCAGGCCCCTGTTACCAGGAAAGTGTGGCAGCCAGCCTCCAAGGTGGCTCCCAATGGCGCTCGCCTGCTAGGATTAATGCTCTGGTATCGTCCTTTCACTATACAAGAAATGTAAGAAATGACATGTGTAACCAACAGGATATTGAGAAACAGATTGTGTGTGATTTCTGAGGCTAGGTTATAAAACTCTGGGTGGGTCTGCCTCACTTGCTCTTGGGTCACTCGCTCTGGGGGAAGCCAATTGCCATGTCGCGAGGACACTCAAGTAGTCCTATGGAAAATCCACGTGGCAAAGAATAAGGCCTCCTGCCGATAGCCAGCATCAGCTTGCCAGCCACGTGGTGAAGTCTTAGAAGCAGAACCTCTAAGCTCATGAAGCCTTTGGATGATTGAAACCACACTGGACCGTTTGACACATTTTCATCACCCATGATCACATTAATGTACACGGCTATGATTTAATAAAATAACATAAAATAAAGAAAAAAAAAGAAACCACACTGGAGACCTCAAGTCAGAACCACCAGGTAAGCTGCTCCCAAATTTTTGACCCATAACAACTGTAAAATATTATAAATGTTCATTGTTTTAAGACATTCGAGTTATTACACAGCCATAAATAACTCATACGTAATCGTGCCCAATTCCTAACTGCTACAGCACCTGAAGGGTCAATGTGGCATGACCACACGTGACGCCTGGAAGAGCCACACTCTCCAAACTGCCACTGCCACTCTCAGAGCCTTCTCTCCTCCGCTGGCTGCTTCCCCCTGGACCCACAGGAAACACTCACACCCTTCTGCGGGCTGGAGGGTAGACAGTGGCACTGGCTGGAGTCAAAGAAGTGAGTCCACACCATCCACTTAAGGAGTGATCTCTGCCTGCTCTTTCTCTCTCAACTTGCCCTGTATGGGGGTTCTCCCTGCACCCCACCTTAGCTTCTAGGCACCCACAGCCCTACCATCTGGTATAAAGTGGGCCTATCAGTGTTCTGGGTCATTGAAAGTGGGTTACCCTGGTGAGTCAGCTGGGCACTGAGCCCAGTTCGGGGGACCAGGGAGTCCTCGCAGCCAACTGCCTCTGCTGGGCAGTCCTCACTGGCCTCACTCAGCCGACAACTAGGCTTTCTCATTAAAACTGGCTCCCTTGGAAGGCCTAGAACCAGAGAAATTTAGCTGAAAAGAATAAAACTCCTCAGGGCTCTTCCTGGCGTTTCTATTCCAGTTTGTTCTCCCTAAAGCTGTGGAAATTGTTTCCAATCTGAGGGATTGGGAAATGTGCTCACATAATGCTTGAAAACTCTGCCTTTGAGATGGGGACTTTTGAAGGTGAAAACCAAGAATGGGCTGCTGCTGCTTTCCTGATTCTGTAATGGGCTTTCTCCTCTCCAAGAAGAGGCTCTTTTCTAATTTCCATCTGGACAGAGACAGAAGGTTCTCAGGATGGAAGTAAAAATAAATAAATAAGTAAAGATGAGCACCTCGTATGGGGAGAAGAGAACATCATTTAGTATATTGAATACACAGTATATTAACTTGGGTTCTCTAAAGAAACAGAACCATAGGAGATTAGATAGACAGATGGGTAGATTTTTACAAACAGAGATTATAAGGGATGGGCTCCTGTAATTACGGGGGCTGAGCCGTCCCACAGTGTGCAGTCCACAAGCTGGAGACCTAGGAAAGCCAGGGTTGTACGTGGCTTTGGTCTGAGTTTGAAGCCCTGAGAACCAGCAGTGCTAATGGTGTAAGTCCCAGTCCAAGGGTGGGAGCCAGTGTCTCAGCTCAGCAGTCAGGCAGAGCCAGGGAGAGAAGTCAACCTTCCTCCACCACCTGTTCCCTCCAGGTGTGCAGCAGGTTGGATGAGGCCCATCCACATGGGGAAGGGCGACCTCCTTCATTTAGTTCGTTAATTCAAATGGTAATCTCCTCTGGAAACACTCTCACAGACACACCCAGAAATGATATTTAACCTCCTATCTGGATATCCTATGGCCCAGTCAAATTGACCCATAAAATACATAAGTAAATAAATAAAGGCTTGTTTACAGAGCACACACCACAGTCCCTGCCTCTGTGATGCTCTGGGGACAACGACCTCTGTGCACATTCTCAGCTGTTTACCCTTCCTTTTTTCAACGCTTTTCTGTCTACAATGGTCCTTTCTCACCTTCGTATCTGGCTGAGTCCCACTCATATGCTATGACGCAGTTGAAGCAATCTCTCAGGATGTGTTTGGAGCCACTTCTGGGTGCTGCCATAGCACCCCAGGCTCTTGCCCACCCTACATTGCTCCGTAGCACTCTGTGCATGGACCATCACCCTGACATCTCTGACCTCATCACTGATTCTTTATGTATCTACCACCCCCCTCTACTACTCAGAGGGCTTCTTGAGCTTCACTTCTGTGTTCCCAACCCCGTGATCTAGATTCTAGAACAGTGTCTAGCAAAGATTAAATAGTAGATGCTCCATAAAGGTATGCTGGGTGAGCAGATGATTGATTGATCGAATGTGCAGTTTGCCCCGTGCAGTAGAATACTATAGCATCCACTACGTTTTATTTCTTCAAACTATAAGCACGGCCCCTAAGTGGTATTTGGGGACTTGCTCCTACTCTTAAAGCTGGCCCCTAACCCCACCGTACTCAGGAGCAAGAATTCTCTATCACTTCATTTTTCTAACTCAAAATAATGTAGCTTTGACGACTCTCCAAAGTGGTGAGAAATTCCATCTCAGTCACATTTGAAGGTGTCAAAGTATAATTTTCAAGATGCTAAAAATGTAACTTTCATATAAATGTATAAGGATCATGTGTCAAAAGATTTACATAATTCATTAATAAGGGAAGGCAAGATGAAAAAGCTGGCTAAAAAGATGACACAAGAAAAGGATCGAGAGAGTTAGTAATAAAAAGAACAGAGGATAAAGAATGCTAAATCAGATATAAAACTAGTTAATGCCCTACAAAGAAATAAAACCATCATTCTTGGGGTTACCTTCTCTACCAAATAGAAATATTTGCATTTCAGTTGGGTAGAAATCATTCACGTCCTTTTTAGTTTTCTATAAACGTGGGGCCTTAATGATCATAAATAGTAAGCTCAACAAAGTTACCTTCCCCTGGAGGTAAACATTATTCTGGAAGCAATTCTACCACTAACGAAGTTTAAAGGGGAAGAGGTAAGCGGAGCTCAGGGATTTCTGCATTGAAGACAAATGTGAAAATGAGACTAGGTCCAGGCACAATGTGTGTATGTGGTAGGGGAGCATGTTCAGAGCAGGGTGACCTGGAAAAGATAGGCTAGTGAGAGAGATCGTAACAGTGACTCTAGAGCCAGCACGTATGCCAAAAAAGAGAAGCAGCAGAAGAGCTGGTGTTTTCAGATAGTGAGTTCGTGAAAAGACTAACAAGTTACATTGGGCAAATACCCAAGATGGGATCAATAAAATAAGAGGTCTGTGGGAGTTTAGGATGGCTTCCTAGATTCCACTCCCCAAGCCCCTGGGGTGCTGAGAGAGAGCTATCTACACAGACACAAGTCTAAATGTGAAATAAAACAGAGTTCCTCCTCCTGGCCCCTCACCTGGCTCCCCCAAGCCTGAAAGGCAGACCCTGCAGAACAGATTCAGACTCCAGCAGGTGGCCCTGACTCACCTGCTCCTGTGGCAGAGAAGCCAGCAGGGCACTAACTGGCCACACAGACGCGGCAAGTGCCAGAGCTCTGACAACTGAAATCAAGGGGCAAGACTTGACCTGAACCGATGGGAAGTGTTTATTCTTAATCTCACTTAATGTGACTTTCACATATTTCACCACAGAAATATTAATGTTTTTAATAACAGGGTACTTCTGCTGGCCTTAGGTTGCCTTTCTAACTGCCCCCCAAATTCTGGGTTTTCTTAAACCATCTGACCCAAAAGGTTTTAAGTTTGGGGTTGTGGTCCCATACTACATGCAGAGGTGACCAACAGAAACATTTTGGTAACTAATCTGATTTTTTATTTCCCTATGATTGAATGTTTAGAAAGTTGTTTTCAAATTAAGAGAGAGATCTGCAGAGATTATTTCCCTATGATAAATTCCTAACAATGGAACCATGTTTTAAGACTCTTGCAACTTGTTGCCAAATTACTTTCCAGAATTGTTGGCCAATATTTAAGAAAAGCTATCTCAGCCCAACTCACTCACAATGAGCATTACTACTGTAACATTATTTTTTATTTATAGAAAACCAGCACTTGTGCATGATTAAGAATTCAAGGGCTACAAAAATGTATACACTCTTGCTGCCAACTTTCAATTCCTTTTCCCAAAGGTAGGGCGGGGGAGAGGGAGGAAGTTAACCACATTCCACGTGTTTCCCTCAACTCTCTCTGGGCCTTTGCAGCTGCCTCCACTAACATGCTCCAATCCTTTGCCTTCAGAGGCCAAGTGAGGATAATGACTTTCACTATATTCCCCTCCCCTCCACTTGGCCTTCTCTCTGCTGTTTAATTTCTGGGTGTCATTAAACTTTATTATTGAAAAGGCAGTTGAAAAACTTCCTTTCTACTATTAATACCTATTTTCTTATTCTGGCAGGAATGAAAACATCCTCCGGGATTGACATCCTCTGGGTATTAGTTCCTTAATTCTGCTGAGAAATGAGACTAAAAGAAGATCAAATTCTGCAAACCCCATGAAAACTCTGACTACTGGTATAACCAGCTAGATTTTACCCAGACCAAATAACTACAGGCATTTTGGAGAAGACACCTAGAGAAGTTTCCTCTGGCTCTAACAAAGTCTGTCCCTTTAAAGGCCTGACCCCAGGAATGATTCCCTATCTCAATTCTAGACCAGATCTCTTGGGGCTGGGGTACAGGGAAGAGATCTGCTGCTATGTTGGCACCCATGACTCCTACATGACTGGAATAAGGGTGAACAGATCCCCCTGGGTGGAAGTCATGGGTGGGGGCGAAGGTGTCTGAATAGGCCTGGACAAGAGTTGTCCACCACGACAGCCATTGGCTCTGTCCACCAGGGTCTTAATTGGTCAGACAATTAAGTTTATGAACTCATCCTAGAAAAATTGCTACATACGTCATTGCTGAATATCACTAAGGTCACCAGATGTACATTTGTACCTGTACAGATATACAGAAGTACGTGGAAGGTGACTGTCGTGATATTCAGCTATGAGGTAAATAGCACTTTTTCTAGGAGGAGGTTGCGAAATTTCTCCACCTGAATGTTTGGAGCTTAGCCTGGGCAGGGAAGGAAACCAGACAACCTCACGCGGATTGACTGTCAGCCCACCAGGTCGGTCAGATCTGTTCATGATGGGTAACGTGTTTCCCAGCACCCATGCTGAAGTCACAGAGATGACCCTGCGCAGGAAAAAACAGGGGTTCCTTTTAAAGCTCTTTCTCAGCCAGGCATGGGGGCTCATCCTGTAATTCTAGCACTTTGGGAGGCTGTAGTGGGTGGATTGTTTGAACTCAGAAGTTCGAGACCAGCCTGAGCAAAAGCAAGACTGAAAATAGAAAAACTAGCCTGGTGTTCTGGTGGGTGCCCATGTTCCAACTACTTGGGAGGCTGAAGCAAGAGAATCACTTGAGCCCAGGAGTTTGAAGTTGCTGTGAGGTATGATGCCATGGCACTGTACCCAGGGCAACAGAGTGAGACTGTGTCTCAAAATAAATAAATAAATAAATAAATAAATAAATAAATAAATAAATAAAATAAAGCTCTTTTCCCAATTTTTTTCCCTAAGTCTTACTCTGTGGCCCCAGGCTAGAGTGATATGGAGTCATCCTAGCTCACAATAACCTCAGACTCCTGGGTTCAGGAGGTCCTCCTACCTCAGTCTCCCAAGTAGCTAGGACTACAGGCACCTACCACAAAGCCTTACCCAAGACTCTGCCATTCTCTTCCCTTATAGAATTCTCAGGTTCAAACGTTTCTAAGACCAGCAATTCCCACTGCCTGAGAGTCCTTTTCTCTTTTACCATCAAAGGTATTATTAGTAAGACCACTAGCCTAACTACACTACATTCAGACTTCTCCCCCATAAATACAAAACAAAACAAACACAAAAAAAGACTTCTGACCTGTGAAAGAAAGTCATCAAATCATACTTCCATTTCCTAATTTTCCACAGACTTCATGTGTCTGATAATGTTTTCAAGTATTATGTTTTTCAGGGGTATACGAGGTCAGACAATTAAGTTTATGAACTCATCCTAAAAAAATTGCTACATACCTCATTGCTGAATATCACTAGGGTCACCAGATGTACATTTGTACCTGTACTGATATACAGAAGTACGTGGAAGGTGGCTGTCATGATATTCAGCTATGAGGTAAGTAGCATTTTTTCTAGGATGAGTTTGAGAACTTAATTGTCAGACCTTTTATGACAACAGCTCTGATGGCCATTCCAGAGAAAGAGTTCCAGAATTGCCTTGAAGGGTGGACTGGGTGCCTAGCACTTTTTCTAGGATGAATTCACAAACTTAATTGTCCAACCTATCTGTCACATAACTGGGATTTGACTGTATAAAGTAAGATTTCATTGCTAAGATAACAATGTTTCTTAAAGTGCTTTCATCTTTGTTCTCAATTTGTAGCCAAACTCTGATTTGACAACACTTTCTTACGTTTCTCAGCATAATTGCTCTTAGGCTTCAGGCCTGTGCATGCAGACTAATTTGAATCATCAGATAATGCAATACTTTAATGGGCATAAGGTAGACTGTTCTAAGATGTACCCATAAATGTGCATGTTTTATGAAAGTTTATGATAACAAATGATATGAAATTCAGCTTATAGCCACACCTCTTTCCAATGTTTTCTAGATTTTTTCCCTCGCAAATTATTCTGCTCACTTGTTCTATAACTCCACTCAAAGTTGTCTCATAGTCTGAGAAATGTTGACATAGAAAAAGCATACCATCAAACATTTCAATATTGGAGTTGGGGTTTTCCTTTGGGCAAATAATTTGCAAATTGTAGCTAGAGGATGTTTCTGGGCTGTTATACCCTTCTTAATTAGAGACAGGAATGAAAAAACTAAAGGATATTGGCCCCAGGATGTGGACCAGGTAAAGGGCCTAAAATATGGACTGAGGCTGCCTTGAAATGAACTGAAATTATCTGACCAGAAAACTAAGTAGGAGAAGGCCAAGACATTGTTAATGCTGCATCCAGGAGCAGAGGACAGGCTCAGCCCACCCGGACATTCCAACCCAGACTCTAGCCACGCTGACAGATTCCTGAGCCATGGGAATAAAAGAGGACCTCCTCCAGTCCCCACCCCTGAAACTATTTCTGCAAGGACAGCCAGGGAAGCCCAGTTCACATTGCTACTTCACTGATGCTGCACAGAACAGTCTCTCTCTGTTGGAACCCAACAGAGACATCTGCTCCTTTATGGAAATTCTAGGGTCCACCACTTCTACCCCCAACCAAATATAGACATTCCCTATACCCAAACCAAATATAGACATACCCCCAACCCAAATATAGACAGTCTGTGGCTGGATCTGGACTGGACCCCTGGGCTGTTTCGTGGAGGTTTTTAAATGAACCCAATAAACAAGCTGCTTTCACAAGGTCAAAGAACACACTGGGCTCACGCAGAGACCCAGACAACTCCTAATAAAATCAGCATGGACCATGGCACAGACCTGTTCACTTTAATTCCTGATCTGCTACCAACTGTGAGACTTTAGGCAAATTGCTTAACTTCTCTGAGGCTCCCATTTCTCCATCTGTAAAAGGTAGATAATACGGAATGGGAATGTGGTAGGCATACTGAATGAACGCGCCAAAGAAAAGTATTATGAAAACACCAAGAACAATTATCGGTCTGGCAATATGTTGATGCTAGCCTTGAACAGTTTGTATTACTTTCTAAAAATAATTTAAAGAAAAAGACTGCTAAGAAAATTTTATGAAAATTCATCTTTCTACTTGTGTAATTTTCATAAAAACTCTGGAAGTGTTAGCATGTAAACAATGCCAGATACTCACTCCCTTTATAAATATCTATAATTGAAATCAGCTTTACAAAACAGAACAAACCCAAGTAAATTATAGGCACGTGATTAATTATGGAATCTTTGTCTCAACAAAAACTTATGTAAATGTGAATTAGGAATGTAAAGAGCATTCTTGAACTTTGGATCCATTTCTTCAAGCTTAATTCCCAAAATTCTAAGAACCATATAACTGTTCCCACTCCCTGAACTGAATTCAACTGAAAAGAGAGACAGCAGAGAAGGAGCTGAAACCCAAACCATGGGGATGCCCAGGCTTAAGAAACTGAGGGAAGAGTGCTCAAAGTCATGGGTCAAAGAAATAAAAATTAAAACTACTAGAACAGCTAAAATTGCAAGGATTAAAAACACCAGACGTTGGTGAACATGTGAAACAATGAGAACTCTCAGACATTGCTGGTCAGAGTATAAAATGGTACAAGAATTTTGGAAAGATTAGTTTCTTATACCCTTGGACATGCACCTACCCCATGACTCAGCACTTATACGTCTAGGTGTTTACCTAAGGGACAGGAGAATACGTATCCATAGAAAGACTCGTGCAGGTGTATTTATAGCAGCTTGAGTCATAATTGTCAACTGGAAGCAACTCAGATCTGAGGAAATCAATAAACAAACTGTGCTACATTTATAAAACAGAATACTCAGCAATACAGAAAAATCTGCTGATACATAATGGATTAATCTCATAGACATTATGCTGAGCAAAAGCAGCCAATTATGAAAGAATATATATTATGTGAGTCTGTGTATAAGAAGTCCTGCAAAAGACACAACCGTCTGCCTTGAAAAGACTTCAGAAAAGTGGTTTGGGAAGGAATCGACTAAGAAGGTAACTTTCTAGGTGATAGAAATGTTTTATGTCTTAATAGGAGTGAGAGTGTGTGTTCCTTTTCAGTCCCTGTGTTCTCATTTTATTCAGTGAAATATAATAAAATCCTATAATCCTGTAGGATGACTATAGTTAACAATAACACATAGCTTAAAGTAGCTAGAAGAAAAATATTGAATGTTCCCAATACAAAGAAATGGTAAATATTTGAGATAATGGATATTAACCATGCTGATTAGACCATCAACAATAATGTTGCATTATATTTCACTGAACAAAATGAGAATCCATGAGATCACAGTGTTATAAATGCATACCTGCACACACAAACGTACTAAAAGAGAAGAAAAAGCTCTTCCTTAGGCTCGGCACCTGTGGCTCAAGCAGCTAAGGCGCCAGGCATATACTCCTGAGCTGGTGGGTTTGAATCCAGCCTGGCCCGCCAAACAACAATGACGGCTGCAACCAAAAAATAGCCGGGCGTTGTGGTGGGCGCCTGTAGTCCCAGCTACTTGGGAGGCGGAGGCAGGAGAATTGCTTGAGCCCAGGAGTTGGAGGTTGCTATGAGCTGTGACGCCACAGCACTCTACCGAGGGTGACAGCTTGAGGCTCTGTCTCAAAAAAAAAAAAATGTTCCTTAAAGAAAAATGTCAAAGGTGCCAAAAAATGTATACACATTTTAAGAAAGGAAAAAGAAACTTTAAAATTGTAATATGAAAGGTACGTTTGACTTCTGCAATTATGAGAGATACAAGGTAAGATACAATATATAAGATAACAGATTTTATTGGTATGCATTGAGTATTACATTTTGAATACAGTTTTTCCTTTCTTTCTTTTATTTTTTATTTTATTATTATTTTTTTTGAGACAGAGTCTTAAGCTGTCGTCCTGGGTAGAGTGCCATGGCATCATAGCTCACAGCAACCTCCAACTCTTGGGCTCCAGCAATCCTCTTGCCTCAGATTTTCTATTTTTAGTGGAGAGGGGGCTCTCACTTTTGCTCAGGCTGGTCTCGAACTCATAAGCCTAAGCAATCCACCCACCTCAGCCTCCCAGAGAGCTAGGATTACAGGCATGAGCCATCATGACTGGCCAGTTTTTCCTTTCTTAAAATGTGTATACTTTGGCTCGGTGCCTGTGGCTCAAATGGCTAAGGCACCAGCCACATACACCTGAGCTGGCGGGTTTGAATCCAGCCAGGCCTGCCAAACAACAATGACGGCTGCAACAAAAAAATAGCTGGCATTGTGGTGGGTGCCTGAGGTCCCAACTACTTGGAAGGTGGGGGCAGGGGGATCACTTGAGCCCAGGAGTTGGAGGTTTCTGTGAGCTGTGATGCCACAGCACTCTACCCAGGGTGACAGTTTGAGGCTCTGTTCCCAAAAAAAAAAAAAAAATGTGTATACTTTTTTCTTGCATCATCTGAATAGAAGGAATGATGGAACTGGAACATTATCAGTAGATGCTGAAACTAATTTGACAGGGTGAAAGTTTGATGAGAAACAGAACATTTACACAGACTCAAAGTATTTCCCCGTAAATTACATATTACTTACAAAGTGGAAAATGATTACATGATAGAGAAATTTGGTAGACTCTATCTGTTCTTATATATTCATGAATTGATGGGCACTTGGGTTGTACTGAGTACTGAGCAGTATTCTATGGTACTCGGCCATACACAAAGATGAATTAATACCTTTTGCAACAATCTGGTTGTAATTAGAGACCATTCTTCTGAGTGAAGTATCTCAAGAATGGAAGAAACCACCAGCACATGTACTCACTGTTAAACAGAACCCCTGACCACACATCAGTTTACAGAGGAAAGTAAAACTCAGTGGAAGTCAACCATGCAGAGGGAAGAGGAGAGAGCCAAAAGCCTGCCTAATGGGTATCACGAAAACTATTTGGGTGATGGGCACACTGATAGCTGGGACACGAGCATTACAAAAGCAATCCATGTAATCTAAAACATTTATACCTCCTTAAATTTAAAAATTTTTAAAAGCAAAAGAATATAACAATTTCTCTGTGCATTCTTTCCTAGAAGAGCCTTCCCCATTCTATCATTAGTTAAATCTCTGATTTTTATATACTACTTTTATGACTTTTTTATGTTTATATATTTGATACATCTAAAAGTTATTTTAGTATAGGAGCTAGAGATCCATCTTTTTTTTTTATAGGATGACCCACCATTAAACGAATTGTCTCTATTTCCCCTAAATTCCCATGTGTAGTTGGTTTGACTTTCTATCTGTATTATTGATCTAATCATCCATTTGTACTATGCCGTTTTATTACTGTAGATTTATAAGATGTTTCAATATCTGGTAGGACTAGTCCTTCTTCATTCCTCATTCTTTTCCTTCACAATTTTTCTCTCCAAGAATATGCTTGCTTATTTTCCCATGTGAACTTTAGATGCAGTTTACATGCTTAAAAACTTAAAATGTCTATACTACCCAAAGCAATATATAATTTTAATGCAATTACTATTAAAGCTCCATTGTCATATTTTAAAGATCTTGAAAAAATAATACTTCATTTTATATGGAATCAGAAAAAACCTCAAATAGCCAAAACATTACTCAGAAATAAAAACAAAGCAGGAGGAATCACGCTACAGACCTGAGACTGTACTATAACTCGATAGTGATCAAAATAGCATGGTACTGGCACAAAAGCAGAAAAGCAGATGTCTGGAACAGAATAGAGAACCAGGAGATGAATCCAGCTACTTACTGTTATTTGATCTTTGACAAGCCAATTAAAAACATTCAGTGGGGAAAAGATTCCCTATTTAACAAATGGTGCTGGGTGAACTGGCTGGTGATCTGTAAAAGATGCAAACTGGACCCACACCTTTCACCATTAACTAAGATAGACTCTCACTGGATAAAAGATTTAAACTTAAGACATGAAAATATAAAAATACTTGAAGAAAGTTCAGGGAAAACTCTTGAAGGAATCAGCTTGGGTGAATATTTTATGAGGAGGACTCCCCAGGCAATTGAAGCAGTATCAAAAATACATTATTGGGACCCAATCAAACTAAAAAGCTTCTGCACAGCCAAGAACATAGTAAGTAAAGCAAGCAGACAGCCCTCAGAATGGGAGAAAATATTTGCAGGTTATATCTCTGATAAAGGTTTAATAACCAGAATCCACAGAGAACTCAAACGTATTAACAAGAAAAGACTAAGTGATCCCATCTCAGGGTGGGTAAAGGACTTGAAGAGAATCTTCTCTAAAGAAGACAGACACACGATCTACAGACACATGAAAAAAAGCTCAACATCCTTAATCATCAGAGAAATGCAAATCAAAACTACTTTGAGATATCACCTAACCTCAGTAAGAGTAGCCCACATAACAAAATCTCAAAACTAGAAATGTTGGTGTGAATGTGGAGAAAAGGGCACACTTCTACACTGCTGGTGGGAATGCACACTAATACGTTCCTTCTGGAAGGATGTTTGGAGAATACTTAGAGATCTAAAAATAGACCTGCCATTTGATCCTATAATTCCTTTACTAGGTTTATACCCAGAAGACCAAAAGCCACAATATAACAAAGACATCTGTACCAGAATGTTTATTGCAGCCCAATTCATAATTGCTAAGTCTAGGAAGAAGCCCAAGTGCCCATCAACCCACGAATGGACTAGTGAATTGTGATACATGTATACCATGGAATATTGTGCAGCCTTAAAGAAAGATGGAGACTTTACCTCTTTCATGTTTACATGGATGGAGCTGGAACATATTCTTCTTAGCAAAGTATCTCAGGAATGGAAGAAAAAGTATCCAATGTACTCAGCCCTACTATGAAGCTAATTTATAGCTTTCATATGAAGGCTATAACCCAACTATAGCATAAGACTATGGGGAAAGGACCAAGGAAGGGGAAGGGAGGGGGGAGGTTAGGGGGGAGGGAGGGTAATGGGTGGGGCCATGCCTACGGTGCATCTTAGAATGGGTACAGGCGAAACCTACTAAATGCAGAACATAAATGTCTACATACAATAACTAAGAAAATGCCATGAAGGCTACGTTGAACAGTTTGATGAGAATATTTCAGATTGTATGTGAAACCAGCACATTGCACCCCTCGATTGCACTAATGTACACAGCTATGATTTAACAATAAAAAAAAAAAGAATTATGTTTGGTGATATTTATACTGTTTATATACAGTGAAATTTTGTGGGATTTTTTTTCCCTTTTAACAAAGAGGAATCTATTTTTACAGAGCTAGAATATTGTGAGGTTAATTTTGTTATCTCAAAAAAGCAGCCTCTGCAGGGGAGCCAACTGAGCCTCTCTCGCCACCTAGTGGACACTGCTAAATGGCAACCAGGAGAGAAGGCTCTTGGTGGGCCTTAGAGGCCCCAGTCACGTCACCCCCCATATCAACAGGGACAGTCATAGAGAGGCCAGAGAAGTCTCAGCAGCCCAACCCACAATTGCCTATCACTTGTGATCAGAAGCACCTCTCATTTAAAATATCTTCACAAATTGCTTTTAGCATTTGCGCCTGGACTATAGCTTCACAAACAGAATACATCGTGTCACCTGACCTGTACCTGCATCCTTATCCTCTTCTGCTCACCAGCATCGTTTTTATATTTCTATCCGAACCACAGTGCAACTTTGTTGACTTCAATATTCACATCCAGTATTTGGACCATTCAAGTGAACCTGAAACACTGAATTCTTCTGGCCTTTGGACTTTGCCTCCGCCTGTGCCATATTTCCACACTTCCCCAGCCACTATAGCCTGTAATTGGGCCCGTCATTCCTGCTTCCAAAATATGTTTCATCCTTTCCTCCTACTACCCTGTCCCCATCCTGGCCTTTATCCCTTGCATTTTGTATTCATTCATTTATTCAACACATTTTGACTGGGAACCAACTGCTGCTGTTTGCAGCCACAGCAATGGATGTGGGGTAAAGAAATGAGGCCTGCAGCGCCTGCAGAGCCCGGGCAGGGCAAATTTACAGGAGGCTTCACGGGCAGCTCTGGGGGAGGAGGGGAAGCTTCCTCGCTGGCTGGAGCAGCACGAACTCTTTCCAGTTTAATCTGTCATGCCGCCTCTGCAGCCTGACTTCTCTCCTGCATTCCTGACTCAGATGCCTTCAAAGTTCCCTCCTGCATCTGCTCATCCACAGCATCTGCGTTGCTCTGTGCTCAGAGAGACAGACATGGTGGGGTTTTGTTCCTGGCCCAAATGAGCTCAGCATGAGGCAGACAGACAGCAGACACGAGTGTGGAATTGCTGCCTGAGGCTTGGACAACAGGTGCTCTGGGGGCCCAGAGAGGGTAAGACTAATTCTGTTGGACAGCAGGGAGAGGCTGGCCAGGGGGCTTTCCAAGAGAAGGTGACATTCACACCATGAACCCTGAAAGAGGAGGAGGGCTCTCCCAGCAGGAGGAGGGGGAAGGCAAAGCAGAGGGTTTCCTGGGAGGAGGGAGCTTCAAGTGCAAGGGCACAGAGGGATGGGGGAATCAGGGGTCAGGGATGGTGGTCCTACCCAGCTGGAGGGGAGGTGTATGGCTAGTGTGATGATGGCCTAGATGCCGACCCCATCCCTGGATGTGATGGCCATATGTTCATCTCATCATGTGGATTTATCAGCCCTGAGGTTTCCTGAGGCAATGAGCACTAATAATAAGGATTCGAATGAATGAGATCCCATACAGCCACTTTAATTCTCATCAAAGTGTACTGACGCTGTAACTGATACAGCCGGGCTAGCCTAGGGCCCAGCAGGCATCACTACCCCAGGCTCTGCAAGCAAGGCTCACATCCGCCGAACTGGTCTAAGTCATGGGATTGAGGCACTGACTCCTCAGCTGCAGGAATGTGGGTAGCTGATATGTCTGAGGAGTTTTCAACCCACCATCTTTCAACTTGGCCCCATCTTCATGCACATCCCTCCCATAGCCGACCCACAGGCAATATACTGGTAGATGAAGAGGATAAAGCCTAGGCCCCTGGCCCTCCCACAAAAAATCCCTGAGGGGCCACCCCAGCTCCAGAGCTCCCAGTGGGACTGGCTGAGACCCAGTCACCTCTGCTGCACACCTCAACTTCTCTCTCTTCTAATCCTGCTTCCTCCACTCCAGCACAGGTGCTGATTCCAAGAGCACTCCCCAACTTTCATACAAATCTGAGAGTCTGCTTTTCAGGGAACTTGATGTGCCACAGATAGCTTAGGAAGCCCGTCTCCCATTCAAACAAGACCTGATGGGATGGACATAGTTTGAGAAAAACTATGTCCATCAGAAGGAAGTTGGTCATCCACCGAAGCCCCAAAGATGTAGCATGGCCGAGCCCATCCCAGCACTGGGCCGAGGAGCATGGGCAGCTTTGCTCCACCTGGCCTATGTTGGGGAGACAGCTGTGTAGAGCTGCTGGAGCTGCGCCATTAAATGCAACCCGCATTCTGTGATGATTGCCCTCTCCCTGCTCTTGTTCCTCAAGAGACATTTTGATTCTCACCTGCCTTTCTGCAAACCTCCTCCACAGAGAGACAAAGCCCTATGCATGTGGCCATCCTGCAGGTTCCTCTCCTCCACTGAGGCTTGGACTGAATGGACTGACTGGGGTGGAGAGAGGGAGGACGTACATCCAAGCCCCTACCATGGGCAGGCACAGAGCCAGGTTCACTAAGAGGAACTGGGAATATTTGGGGGTGGAGCCACAGGCAGACACACCCGGGAGGATATGGTGGCAAGCCCTGGAGAGGCAGCCAGGGTTGGCAAGGGGCCTGAGCTCTATGAGATGACAGAAAGAACTCGGAGAGGCCAGATAAAGGGCCGGGGCAAATGTGTTTATCCCCACTGCTATTCAACTTGACCTTTCATAAAGCCGAGGAATCCAGACCTCCACCACCTAATCCAGACACACCCTGAACAAACAAGGAAGCTGAAGCCCACGGAGGTGAGACCACGTGTCCTTGCTTCCTCAGCTGGTAGCTGCCACCCACTCGCCTCAGCCATGCTCTGCTCTTGCCAATAAGAATTATATATATTTTTCAGGGCGCCTGTGGCTCAATGGAGTAGGGTGTCAGCCCCATATGCCGGAGGTGGCAGGTTCAAATCCAGCCCCGGCCAAAAACACTGAAAAAAAAAGGCTTAAAAGAACTATATATATTTGTCTATTTATTTTCTACTTGTTTACTTGCTACTGCAAAGCTGACTATATATAAGATAAAAGGAAGAAAATAGTCCTCTTTCAACCTAAAACAAAGCCAAAACCCCTGAAGGCATGCCATGTCGTCCCCAGACCCTCCCCTTTCCAGGGAAGAAGCTCAGGTCCACCTGGAACCCCCTGGGCATCGCCCTCCAGACGCTCACACATAGCAGGTACTCCAGGGAATGGCACCTGCCTGGGGGCCAGGGTCACCCATCTAGGGATGTCACCATGCTTAAGGAGGGCGGGGGCACAGCTACAAACTGAGTCTCATTGACCCAAGGAAGAATGGGCCAAAGACAGTCACTGTGTCCACTTCTGTGGGCAGTGGCTATCATGTCACCATGGCTGGAAGGACCCTGGAGACGAGCAAAGCAGCCTTTCCCTTTTATGGATGGCAGACTTGAGGACCAGAGGGGTGTGCAGAGTTGTAACAGGAACTAATGTCTCCTGGTGGAGGACCCAGCTCCCCAAATGCCAACCCTTACCCCCGTCACTGGTTGTGGTGCCTTTCAAAGATGAGGTGCACCTGTCTGTGGTTCCCAATGGACAGGCCCTTCCGACTCAGCCCCCGCACCTTTCCCCGGACCATCCACCCTCCTGCCACTCACTCAGCCACTCCCAGTACTGCCTCAGCCTCGCGCTTTGTCATGAACACATGGGTGACATTTTCCTGCAATGAAGACAAAGAGCACTGTGATTTGAGAGAATATATACTTCATGCAGGTCCCTAGTGGTGGATATCTGTGATTTTCTTCCTTATAGGAAACCAGGGAACACTCCTTCTTCAGAGACAAACTGGGATGGCAGCAGCAGAGTAGTCAGAGCAGAATGTGAGGCCAGACCTGCCTTCCAATCCTAGTTCTGCCACTTACCCATTCGGTGCCTTACACAGGTTACCACACCTCTCTATGCCTCAGTTTCCTCATCTGTAAAATGGCTAGAACAGCAGTCCCTTCTATGGGGCATGAATAAGAGGGCTTGAGAAAAGAACTCAGCACCATGCCTAGCACAGGGGAGCCCTCAGTAAACATACAAAGGGGCTGCTGGGGCTGCTGCTGGATAACCCTCAGCGTCCCTGTCTAGCCTCTCATCATAAGTGACCTGCAACAGCTTCTTCACCTGACCCCCTCCAAACATAGCTGGGTGGCTTAAGCAACAAAAATGTACTTTCTCACGGTTCTGGAGGCTGGAAGTCCAAGATCAGGGTGCCAACCTGGTCAGATTCATGGGAGGACTCTCTTCCTGGCTTGTAGATGGCTGCGTTGTCACTGTAGCACCACATGGTGGGGAGAAGAGAGACCAAGTTCTCAGGTCTTTCCTTACTAACCCACTAATTGCATCTAAACCTAATTAAGTCCTATGGCCCCATCTCCAAATACTATCACATCACGGGTCAGGGCTTCAACATGTGGATTTGGAGAGGACACTTGACTGAATCACATCACTTCAGAAATCCACAGCGTCCCCTCCATTGCCCAATAGGGAATGTCCTTACTTCTTGGCATGATATTCCAGCCCTGGGTGCTCAGTGGGGCCCACTGCCTTACCAGTTCAATCCCTCCTGCCCCCTCTTTCAGGTTTTTATCCCCACCTTCCCTTGATCCCACTAACTCTCAGCTTAAAAGTTTCTGTGTACCCAGAGACGTCCTCTCCCCTCTCAGAGCCTCCCCCTTGGGAAGCTCTATCACACTCTGTGGTCCTTCCAGCCTCGTGGAGCCAAGAACACCATCCCGTTCACCTCTGTGCACCTCCCAGCCTGATATAGTGTTGGATGAGTGTAGTTGAACCAGTGACTAGAATAATTAGGCGATCGTCTAATTATTCCACATGTGTGCCAGGCTCCACCCTATACATTTCAGACCCAGGCTTGTGCACATGGAAAAAAGGAGGGCAAGTGCCCCAGCAGCACAGCTTCCAGTGCTAGGAGCAGGGGTAACCAGTCGCTCTCCCCACCCAGTGCCACTCCTGCCCCAGCCATGTGCACAGCAGAGACGTCAGTCACGCCAAGTGCTGCACTCTCCCGTGGTTCTAATAGTTCACAGGTGCACAGGCCCCTGCACAAAGTCACACATTCCCCTGGGATAAAGGGTCTCACAGACCAACATCCATATGTTGAAGCCCTGACCTCTAATGTGATAGCATTTGAGGCTGGCGCCTTTGGAGTTAATTAGGTTTAGATGAGATTAGTGGGTTAGTAAGGAAAGACACACCGGAGCCCTCATGCCCGGTCCCCACTCCTTCCCACACACCCGGGAACCCCAACCATCACTCTCACTGCAGCCCAGAGGACAGAAAGTCACTGGAGGTCCCAGGGGAGGACACAGAATGTTTAAAACAGGCTCCACAGGCCGTTCTTTCACATCTTAGAAGGATCAGCCCTGAGGCTCCCTGGAATCCAACAGGCCGACTCTGCTCTGTCATGGCGAGACAACCTTTTAAATCCCTAGGTCAGTGCATCTGGATCTCAACGCGCCCAATCCCTGACCCCTCACCTCCAAAAGTGGATGGGAGGATGAGGAGGAGGGTGAGTAGGGACCACATGGGCGCCAGTTCCACAAAGGCCAGCATCTAGCAGGGACCCCGGGACCCGGACCTGTGCCTGGCCAGAGGGAAGCCCCTCCGGAGCTCAAGTCCCCAACCAAGGAGCCCTTCAGCTGTCGCCTCTGTGCTGCTCCTCACCATGGCCCCTTCTCCCGACCTACCTCCCTGTCCTTTTTATGAATTGAGAACATAATCCTTCTCCATTTTGCTGTCACCAGAAGGATCTTTGTCCACATAATAGTGAGAAGGGCTTTTTAAAAAATATGTATAATAATTTTTTTTAAGACTTTTAAAGAATAGCTGCCATGAAGAAGAATTTATCTATCACACGTGTTTAGTTCAATCCGTTTTCACCAAATGGACATACTTGTGAAACAAGCTCCCCGGTGGAGCAAAAGAACAGGAGTAGCTCCCAGGAGTCCCATCTTGGCCTCTCCCACCAGCCCCCACCTGAGGGTGAGTGTTGTCCTGACTCCAAACAACATGGATTACTCTGCCTGTATTTGTTATGGACTTACGTGGATCATGCAGCGTGATGTCTTCTGTGTCTGGCGCTCCTCTTTTGCCCCACTTCGTGTATGTGAATTTTACCCATCCCGTCTCTTGTAGCCGTGGTCCCTTACCCTCACTGTTGGACGGTGTTCCCTTGTGAAACTAGGGTATGTAGCTGCAATCTGGGCTATTATAAATAACACTGCTATGCAGAGAAGACTTTTTTTTTTTGGTTTTTAGCCAGGGCTGGGTTTGAACCCGCCACCTCTGGCATATGGGACCGGCGCCCTACTCCTTGAGCCACAGGCGCCGCCTGCAGGGAAGACTTTTTAAAAGTCTTCCTGCAAAGTCTTCTTCCTGCAAACAGAAGGACAAGGACATGTGAAATTTAATAAATATAGAATACAAATGTCTTAACACAATAACTAAGAAAATGCCGTGAAGGCTATGTTAACCTGTTTGATGAAAATATTTCAAATTGTATATAAAACCAGCACATTGTACCCCATGATTGCATTAATGTACACAGCTATGATTTAATAAAAAAAAAAAAAAGACAATGAAAGAGGGGGCCCCAGAGCTTGTGAAGCATTCTTGGAAGAGCTGACCCTTTTAGTGTTATTTGTGGGGGTGAACAGGATCATCTTGCCACAATCCATCTTCCTTCTAACACAGAGCCCTAAATTCCCAGTGTGCCCCAGTTAAGGGTTTTTCCACTTTCTCTTTTGTGAGAAGAGACCTGTCTCCCTAAGGTCATTATTAAAATGAGTCTATTGTCACGACTGGGAACAAGTTGCATTCATTAATGCCCCAACATGGATTCCTTTAGAAAAAAGGAACTCCAAGACTGGGTCAGTACTGGTGTGATTAGGGGAGAAAATGGGATCTTAGGGAGCTTGGAAAGGTCAGTGGAGGCCCCTGGGTAAGGAGTGAAGCAAGAGGCAGGGGATTTACAAGGTTTCCTGTCTCCCAAACTCCCAACCATGAAGTATCACCAGCATGAATTTTGTTATATTCGAGTGCCATTTGCACTACTATTGACTCTGTTTTTCTAAAAATATTTTAAAAGGAAACTTTAGATCTCTACTCTAAATCCCTACCAGAATCATTTGCCACAAATAGAATGTTTCTGTAGAAAATAAATACAATGAGAAAAATAGCACGTTCTTAAATTCCAACTAAATAGTTGTCTGCCAAAAAAAAAAAAAAAAACGCAAGCCTGGGACCTATTTTCTCTCTGTTAAAGAGAAAGACTGGCATGAGTTAGGAAAGTGTGGAGAACATTAACATTGTGATAAATTCCTCCTTGACACAATTAGCGGTATTAGGAAATAATTAAAAAAGGAGTAACTTTCTCACCTTGTGATTCAAAGTTGGTGTTTTTGTTTTGTTTTGTTTTTTGTTTTTTTGCAGTTTTTTCCCGGGCCGGGTTTGAACCTGCCACCTCTGGTATATGGGCTGGCGCCCTACTCCTTTGAGCCGCAGGTGTTGCTCTCAAAGTTGTTATTTTATGGTGGGTTGATATAAACCCACCTAAAATGACCACCATACCCCCAATGGAACATGTCCTTAGGTAAAGAAATTCACCATATCATTTAATATCATTTTAATGTCATTTTTTGTAAAAAGAACTCAAAGCCATGAGAATGAAGAAGAATTGTGGCTGAGAAGCAATCTGGAGCATTCCTAGGCAGGTAAGGAGGAAGCCCATAGGAGCAGCAGGGAACGGAGCTAGAGAGACTGCAAACTTCTCCCATCCTGCCACTTAGCTTCCCTGGGATCTGCAAGGACATCAAGAGCCATTGAAAGGTTAGAGACAAGAAAGGGAGCTCAGCCAGGCGCGATGGCTCACGCCTGTAGTCCTAACACTGTGGGAGGCCAAGGTGGGTGGATTGCCTGAGTTACAGTGAGACCACATCTCTAAAAATATAGCTGGGCATTGTGGCGGGTGCCTGTATTCCCAGCTACTTGGGAGGCTGAGCAAGAGAATCTCTTGAGCCCATGAGTTTGAGGTTGCTGTGAGCTGTGAAAGCAGAGCACTCTACAGTGGGCAACCAAGTGAGACTCTGTCTAAAGGGAGCTCTAGCCAGCTGTGCTGAGGTTTGGAGTTCAGTTCCCTCTTCACCCTTCCCCTTCCCTCTTCTCCCTCCCTCTGTCCCCCACTCTCTCACTCCTCTCCCCTGCTTCATTCTCCCCATCCCTGGTTGTAGTCTACCTATCTATATGCAGGGAGTCATCACGTTGTGAATAAGATGCTGGAGCAGCCACAACTAAGGAGGATACTTAATCTGCAAAAGCAGAACCTAGAAGCTAGAAACAAACAGACTTAAGATTTGATTCCCTAAAATGAAAACACTTCTTTCTGTAGAGCAAAAGGCACAGACGGCATTTGAAAACAAAAAGCAGTTGGAAAATATTTACAACTTTTGTACATTGTGTATCATCGGAATGTTTTTGGAAGACAATCTGATCAAGTCTATTAATATTTCAAATACCTGTGCACTTTGACCCAGAGATTCACTTTTAGGATCTACCCTTTGGAAATACACACATATTCAAGGATTTTTGTATATAGATATTGGCTGCAACATTTTTTAATAATAATACACAATTTGAGGCATCCTTAATGTCTATGACTAGAGTAATGGTTACACACAGTACAAAGTACTCATATTATGGGATACTATGCACTCTATCAAGGAATGAGGTAGGACTATATTGAATGTGGATATTGTTGAGAAAAACAGAAAAGTGCAGAACATTATGCACAAATTCATATATATATGTATATGTACACCCAAAATAAGATCAAAACATTTAAAGAATGGTGAACTAAATGCATTTTATTTCATAATCAGCAATTACATTGTTAATATTCTCAAAATAACTTCTGCATATCCCCACTGTTCCAGAGCTTGAAATACCTGCTGAAACGTTATCTGAACATCTCCTTTGAAATTGCCTTCAAATGGTCTATTATGTCAGATGTGACCACTCTGACGGTGTCAGATCCTCTCCTTTCCATTTGTTTCCATCTGGAAAGTAGTCAGAAGTCCCGCAGTGACAAGATGGTCATAAATTCACTTTGTTGTATTTTTATCTCCCTAAATTGCCAAGTGGTAAGTGAAGTGCTAACCTGTAATCATCCCTAAAGACAAACTTCTCAAAGAACGTTAACAGCATAGACCAAAATGAATGGAGCTCACAGTGCCCTGGAGTGTAACAACCACAGACACTGAATGCTCAGGAGACAGCTCTCCACATAAGCTGGGCCTCCTACACGCTCCACCCCTCATCTGTCAGGGGTACCCACTGACCGACCTCACATGCATCAGACGGGGGAGACACGCCAAAATGCTGTTAGGGGTTATGCTTAAGTGAGTACAGGGAGAGGGGCTTCACAGGGTCTTTATTTCATGTATAAACTTTTATATTGTTTACAATTTTCAATTGTGTTACAATTCAATTTTCAATTGTTGTTACCATTGTGTACCAACTCAATTAAAAACATTTTTACAGATTGAACCACCACCCAAAAGAATGACTCACCAAGCATTCTGGTCACTGTGTTTTGCCTAATGGAAATCTGCATTCTGCTTAGACTCAACGTGGAAGTTCACTCTTTTCAACAAAGAAACAAAGTACAAAGGCCCTACACATTGGAGGTATCACGTGGAGTGTTCAAATTAAACAGGTGTAGAATCAAAACTATGTCACATGTAAAGAAAGGGAAGCCATTGAGGAGTAAGCAATAAGTAACAAGCAGCTAGCAAAAAAGTGTATTGAAAGATTCAGTCTCCTTTAAATATCAACGATAAAGATTGCTTTTAAAAAGAACTTTAAGGGACTAATAGAAAATTGTTTCTAAATGCTTGTGAAAGTAATTCCCACCATTATTCTCTGCATTCATGCCACATTTGCTTCAACATGGTATTCTTCACAATTTGGAATCGTTCTAATTATTTGTCCACTTACTTTTTGTTTGTGGTCTCTCCTGTGGAAAATAAGGCCACAGAAGGAGGGGCCACATCTGTCAATCACACCCTCAAGCAAATACTAGGTGCTCAATTAATCTGTTGGATGGATATGTAGAAGGATGAAAATAATAATAAAGACCCTCATATGAGGAAATAACAATCTCAGAACAATGTCAAAAATAGAATAGAAACTCCTTAGACATCAAAAAGCCCTGAAGGTCATAAGAGAACTCTCTCCAGACATCAGAAAGAACATGCGAATGGTTTATACCACATCCTTAGAGAAGAAAAATTACAAATTACAAATTTATATCTTAGTTTTACTGCTTAAATCAATTACCTAAAACTTGTAAATGGTGTGTGTGTGTGTGTGTGTGTGTGTGTGTGCGCTCAAGTTAACTGTAGTATAAAGTATTTAGATTTTCCAATCTGTAATGTGAGTTGAGTATTTAGAGAAAACACAAATTTGGGGCTGGACCAAGCTGGCTGTGAATTCCAGCCCCACCTCTATAGAAGAGCCCTCATGGTCCTGATTCAAATAAACTGTGGAGAAACATTTATGAGACAACTGGAGAGATGTGAACACAGAAAGTAGATGCTGTCAGAGTCGTTCATTTGGATGGGTGGTAATCACAGCATCGTAGTTACGTTTAAAGTCCTTGGCTGAGTGCGATGGCTCACACCTGTAATCCTAGCACTTCGGCAGGCTGAGGCAGGAGGATTGCTTGAAGCAAGGAGTTCAAGACCAGCCTGGGCAACATGGCAAGACCCCCATCTCTACAAAATTTTTAAAAATTAGTCAGGTGTGGCACTCACTTGTAGTCCCAACTACTCCAGATCACTTGAGCCCAGGATTCGAGGTTGCAGTAACCCTATATCTTTTAAAAAAAAAAAAAGTCCTTGTCTGTAGAAACACATACACTGTGAACAAAATGATCTGATGTCTTGGATTTGCCTTAGAATGATCAGTGCGGGCTGACTAGGAGAACGGATAAAACAAAACGAGATTGACCATGAGTTGATGATCGTTGAAGTTTGGCATCGGCTACATGGGACCTCCTCATCTTTTTTTTTTTTTTTTACTTATGTATACATTTGAATTTTTGCATAATCAAAAGTTTAGAAAAACAAAATGTATGTATAGGTTAGAATAACACTATTAGAGTGACTCTGGGCAAGTTTCAAACCTTGTCTGTGCTTCAGTTTCCTTCAGTTTCCTTGTCTATAAAATTGAGAAAATAATAACAACTACCTTGTACTTTGCTATGAGGTTTAAATAATAAAATACAGATATAAAACTTAGAACAGTGACTGGAGCATAGTAAGAGCTCATAAATATTAGCAACTGTTGACATTAATGCTATCAGGGAGGGATAGAGCAGATAGTCTAGACACATCTGCATCAAAACGCTAACAATTGGGGTGGAGAGATTATAAGTGATTTTAATATTATTTCTTTTATTTGACATATTTTCTGGTATTTTTAAATGTGAATATGTATTGTATAATAAATATCAAGCTAGGATATTGCCTCACATCCTTTTATGATGTCAAATTACCTGTCTAATGAAAGTTTAATGAACATGAAATTAAACTGCTCATTCACAGAAAGCCAACAAGGACCTGGGGAGTCCCAGTAAGGGGGTGGGGGGAGGCCCAGGGAGAGGAAAAACTGAATGGGAGGAAGGAGGCCTCAGAAAGTTCTCGGAGATAGCTTGCCCCACACAGCAGTTCTTTCTGCTTGCCGGGTCTTTCCTTCCATTGTGAAGTTCAGTCCTGGCATGGCCTCAGTATTCTCAACGTATTTTCTCTTAGAGGAAAATGCCCTGTCTAACAGTCTAGGGACACCCTAGGGACAGCTCCCAGACCCATTCTCCCATCACCACTTTTGCCCAGGCTGTCTCCAGCTGCCTGCACGCCAGTTTGAACTTGGCACACCGTTTTTACCTTAAATCTCAATATATCTACAATAGCATGAATCATCTCGCCACCCCCACTGTGACACTTCTTATTGCCTTTCCAATTGCGCTAGGCCTTCAGTCTCTGGAGTAAAAGCTTCCTGCTCCTTCTACTTTCACAACTGATTCTATTCCACAACATCTATATAGTAAACTAGGATGTACCAGGCACTGGAGTTAGAAAGATGAAAATATGTTGGCGCTACACTCAGAAGTCAAGTGCTCATGCCAATCTTCCTGCTTGAAGTGCCCTTTGGTCATTTTTTTTCCTAAATGAACTCCTATTCAGCCTTCAACACCCAGTCAAATGTTGCTTCTCTTGTGACACCTTTTTAAATGTATTCCTCCAAGGTAGTGGTATTCAACCAATGTACCATGAGAGCATCTTGGGGGTGCTGCAAAATTTTTTAAAGAGCATTAATTAAATCATTTTCAAAAGAAGCTGAAAGCACAGTAAGTATACTATTTTTTTTTACTTTTTTTTTTTTGATCAAGATAATTTAAGTGTGCCAAGCCACAGAAGTTTGACTATAGGTTCAAGTGTGCCATGAGATAAGAAAGGTCAAAAAACACTGAGGTCTAAAGCCTCAGCTTAGTACCTGTTGCCTCACACTGTGACTACTTGCTGTGAAAGAGGCTGATAATTGGCCCCCAATATTTATCATCCCTTTTCTCTCATAACAAGAGACTCTCTAAATTTTAGCCCAAGAAATGTCTTCCCTGCAAAGGATTACATTTCCCACCCTCCCTTATGGTTGGTTGTGGCCAAATGACCAAATTCTGCTCGATGGGATGTGAAAGAAAGTGAGGCATGTAACTTCCAAGGAGAAACTTTGAAGGAAGGAGTTATGGTCTTCTTTCTACCTTCTCCGTCCTTCTGATTAGAGAAGAGATGTGTTGGTGAGTCCTGTTGGTTCAAGTGGATGAGCCCATGGAAAAGAGCCACCAAACCAAACCCGGGTACCTCCCTTCATTCTGTTAAGTAAAAGAGAAACAAACCATTGTGTTTAAGCCCTTGTTATTCTGTGTCTCTGTAATAGGTGGCTAAATCTATTTCTTAGATAATATACTTGCTACCCCTGATCCTCAAAGTTGTATAATCCTTGAAGACATTACAAAGTATCATGGATATGTAACCGGAGTCTCTAAATAACTAAATGAACAGCATGAATGGACAGAAGGAATCACTGAAGATAGAAGGACTGAGAATTTCTCAAAACTGACCAAAAACCCCTCAAGCCATAGATGCAAGAAGCTTTATGAAATTAAAGCAGGATAAGTGCAAAGGAAACCACAATATATACGTCATAATAAAACTGCTGAAAACCAAGACAAAAAGAGCATCTTGAACCAGTCAGGAAAAGAAAAGGACATTACAATTATATGCCCAGAGCTTGGCCAGGGGCAGGTCCTTGAGAAATATTTTTGGAATGAATAAATGATGGCTTGGGTCCCTGATAGACTAATCACCTTGTTGCTCGGCTTGTGGTGGAGACAAGACTGGAAAGGGATCAGGAGGCCTGAGTTCTAATTCCAGCACTGCCTTCATTAGCAGTGTGAGATTAGACAAGCCACATGCCCCCTCCAGACCTCTGTTTTCTTGCTATCAAATGAAGGAGGCAGATTTCTGCTCTTGATAATGGCAGAGAAGCTTATTGAAGACCAACCTTCCCACTGAGAACGTCTTAAAAAGCCAGACAAGTTACAAAAGGCCACAGAGAGAGAGACAGAGAGTTAAAAGGCATTGGAGAGATGCCTTGGCAGTCAGGACATGAAGAGACGGGGACCAGTAATCTGCCAGCACTTTCCTCCACAGCACACTTGCTGCTTCATAAGCAGGTCAAGGGGAGTGGACAAGAAGCCAAGCAGAAAATAGTGCCCAAGAGTTTAGGAAGCTAACCTTAGCAGCTGCATGGGGCTGAGGAAACAAAAACTGGAGTGTATTCTAAAACACTTCCCTTACTGTGGAAGCGATAAAAGTATTAACTTATAGTGAAATCTGGAAAGTCATGGACGGATGTGCGTTGTAATCTTGAAAGTAACCACTAAAAGCAGAATACAAGAATGTCTGACTCATAAGCTAATACAGGAGGAAATAGGAAGATGGAAGTAAATGATTTATTCATAATCCATAGAGACAGAATGCAGATTTGTGGTTACCAAGAGCAGGGAAAAGGAAAAATGGGGAGCAATAGCTTAATAAGTGTGGGATTTCCTCTTGGAGTAATGAAAGCCTTTTTTGTTGTTGTTGTTGGCCAGGGCCGGGTTTGAACCCACCACCTCCAGTATATGGGGCTGGCGCCCTATTCCTTTGAGCCACAGGCTCCGCCTGTAATGAAGGTCTTTAGAAACTAGATAGAGGTGTCGGTTGTACAACACCATGAGGTACACTGGATTGTTCTCTATGAAATGGTTGCTTCTACATCATATGAGTTTCACTTCAATAAAAATTTAAAAATATTAAAATGTTGGAAAATACTTATAGATTTACCTACAGGGAGGCAATAAAGAAGAGAAAAAGGAATACAGAACAAATGGGACAAAAGGAAATAGCAAACATAAGATGGTAGAATTAAACCAAATGTATCAATAATTATATCAAATGTATTATGGCCATCAAAAGACAGAAATGACATAAAACCCAACTACGTACTGTTATAAAAGACACACTGAGATATTAGGATACGAGTCCAATAAAGGAAGAAGAATATACCATAAAACACAAACCTGAGGAAAGTTCTGGAGCTGAACTAATATCAAGATAGACTTTGAGGCAAGAGGCATCACTAGAGGAGAAGAGTCATAATGATGAAAGTTCAGTTCCCCTGAAGCCATAATAATTCCCAACTCGATTGTACCTCAGAACAGAATTTCAAAAATGTGATGCAAAACTTGACGGAATTAAAGAGAAACAGGCGATCCAGAGTCATGGTAGAAAATGTAATATGCTTCCATCAGTAATTGAGATATAGGAAGTTAGAAAAACAATCGCAAAAATACCTAACATTTAAACTCTACAATATACAGACTTGACCTAATTAACTTATAAAGAACTCTGCACTCAACAGCTGCAATATACACATTTCCCCAAGTGTTTTTTTCATTTTTCATTTACCAAAATTGGCAAGAGAGGAGGCCATTAAACAAGCTCAATGCAGCCCAAAGAGCTGAAGTCGTGCAGTGTGCACGCTCACCATGGAATATTCAAGCTGGAGTCAGCAGCAAAAAGTAGCAAGATAAGTTCAAGGTATGTTCCACTGTACAACATGGGGACTATAGCGAATAATAATGTATTCTTAAAAACTCACTGAGTAGATTTTAAATGTTCTCACTACAAAAAAATAATAAATATGCAAGGTAATGCATTTGTTAATTAACTCAGCTTAGCCGTTCCACAACGTACACATATTTCAAAACATCATATTGTATATGATAAATATATACAACTTCTGTCAAGTTAAAAAGTAAATTAATTTCTAAAAAAACAGGAAAGGGGCCTGTACAGATATTTCTCCAAAGAAGATATTAAAAATATAGCCACTAAGCCCACGTAAAAAGATGTTCAACATCATTTGTCATTAGGGAAATGCAAATCAAAACTGCAATGAGATTCCACTTCACTCCTACTTGTCAAAAAACACGGAAAATAAGTATCAGCAAGGATGTGGAGAAATTGGAATTCTTGTTCATTGCAGTAAAATGGTGCGGCTGTGGTGGAAAATAGTTTGGTAGCTTCTCAAAAAGCTAAACGTAGAGTTAGCATAGAACCCAGCAATTTCATCCCTAGGTTTATATGTCCTCAAAGGAATTGAAAGCAGGGACATAAAACAGACAATCATATGACAATGTTCATTACCGCATTATTCACAGTAACCAAAAGGTGGAAAGAAATGTCTATCAACAGGTGAATGGATGAAAAAAGGGGGCATGCAAATACTATGGAACGTTATTTAGCCATGAAAAGGAATTAAGTTTAGATGTGTGTTACAACATCAATGAACTTCAAAGCATTATGCTAAGTGAAATAAGGCAGACACAAAAGGCCGAATAATTGTATGATTCCACTGGCATGACGTACCTAGACTAGGCAATTTCATGGAGACAGAAAATACGATAGACATTACCAGAAGCTGGAGGGTGGAGGTGGGTAACATGGGGAGTTATTTCTTAATAGTTACAGAGCTTCTGTTTGGGGTGATGAAAATGTTTTGGAAATAGATAGTGGTGATGATTGTACAGCAACGGGAATATATTGATAATTAACACTACTGAATTGTACACTTAAAAATAGTTAAAATGGAAAATTGTGCTATGCATATTTTACAACAATTTAAAAAATTAATGTAGGCCCAGTGCCCGTAGCTCAGTGGTTACAGCACCAGCCACATACAGCTTCAAGCTCGGCCGGGCCTGCTAGACAACAATAACAACAATTAAAAAAAGAAAATAGCTGAGAGTTTGGGTGGGCACCTGTAGTCCCAGCTACTTGGGAAGCTGAGGCAAGAGAATTGCTTGAGCCCAGGGGTTTGAGGTTGCTGTGAGCTGTGATGCCATAGCACTTTATCAAGGGTGACATGGTGAGACTCTGTCTCAAAAAAAAAATTAATGTAATATGCCCAAACCATTGAATTATGCATTATGTATTTCAAAAGGTAAATTGTATGATATGTGAATCTTATCCTAATAAATCTGTTTTATTAAAAAAGGTAAAACTAGCCAGGTGTCATGAGGGGTGCCTGTAGTCCCAGGTACTTGGGAGGCTGAGGCAAGAGGATCACTTGAGCCCCAGAGTTTGAGGTTGCCCTGAGCTAGGACACCATGGCACTCTACCAAGAGCAACAAAGTGAGACTGTCTCAAAAAAAAAAAAAAAAAGATAAGAAAACCCCCAGCTGTTTGGAAGTTAAGCAACATACTTTTTTTTTTTTTGAGACAAAGTCTTACTATATCACCCTCGGTAGAGTGCTGTAGCATCACTGCTCACAGCAACCTCTAACTCTCTTGGGCTTAAGCAATTCTCTTGCCTCAGCCTCCCAAGTAGATGGGACTACAGGCACCCACCACAATGCCCAGCTATTTTTTGGCTGTAGTTGTCATTGTTGTTTGACAGTCCCAGGTGGGGTTTGAACCTGCCAGCTCCGATGTATGTGGCTGGCACCCTAGGAACTGAGCTATAGGCACCGAGTTCGCAACATACTTCTGAAACAAGCAGAACAGATACTCTGCAGGGTCCCTTTGCGTTTGCTGGTCTCTGAGCATGAGGGGCTTGTCCCCTGAGTTCCCACTTCATGCTGAGCAGCACAAGCCTATGGCAATCTTTTTCTTCATGTCTTCAGAGGCTAATGGGATTGTCAGCCTTTGCCTCATTTTGAGAGAGAGATGAAGAAATAGGAAGACAGAGAGAGAAATTCCCCCTACAGAGTAGAAAACGCTCCTACTTGCTCTCTCTCCTCTACCTCCCAGGGTTCTGCAGGGAGCATTCGTGTTCCCCAGTAATCATTTTTCCCCATCTTGGAGGCCATCTGACATCACCAAGGAAGTTTCCACAGACCTTGCAGATTCCCATGCGGCTCTGTGACAGCAGCCGCTCCATATCTGAGACTGCTGCTGCCACCTGCAAAGTGATGCCTGGATTACGTACAGACTCCCCAGACAGAATCCACAGAGACTAGCAGGGTGGAGACATCATTTCACCCTGGACCCCCTGAGCTAGGCCACTTGTGGCTGCCTCGTATGAGCTCCCAAAGGTGGCTAAAAGTAAGTCACGTATAGCTGCCATCCCCTGATTGACAGGTAAGTGGAATCTGACATGCACCAGTTCCTAAATGGACAAAGCCCTCTTTGGTCAGTCACCTGTCCAGCTGCCAGCTGCTTATTCCCTGGGAAAGACTGAATACCCCTTTAGACCACGGTAAATATGATGGATATTTAACAGGCATCCAAACTTCATTTGTTCAACATACATTTATTAAGTTCCTACAATGTGCCAGGTACTCTGCTAGACATTGGGGTTACAAAGTGGGATCATAAGGATTTGTAACTAAAAGAATTAAGTTTTAAGGTTTAATTCAGGGGTATTCACTGGCGCTATCCTCTGGATGGGTCTAAAGTCCGCCATCTTCCTGAAATCAGAGCCCGGGCTATGGCCAATCCTGACAGCCAGAGGGGCTCAGATGTTATAGCTACACAGTGAAAACCAAGAAGTGGCCTTCCCCCAACACTGCTCCCAGCACCATGGGCCCCTGCATCCTGAATTATAGGATGCAGACATTTCTGGAGTCCCTGTCAAGCAGCAGATGGATTTGGGGGCATGTGTACTTAGTAACAATAGGCAACGCCACTATAGCCACACAGTTATGTTACTGGCATTAGGACACAGCCTCCTGGTCCCAGAGGTTGTGCTAGAGCCTGGAGAGGGCTCATGAGTTATTCTCAGGCAACGTTGTACTTGAATTTTCACAAATGCACAAAATGAACAGAAGACACCAGTCCTTGCTAGAATGAGGAAGGCTAGTGCTCAGAGGGATGGCTACAGGGACGGTGTGGAAGAGAACGCGAGCAGCCCAGGTGGCTTGGTGGGTACAGGCCAGAGGGACTTCCAGCCTTTTGTCAGGCCAGTTCCCAGCTTCCCTGCAGGCAACCTTAATGTCTGGTGGCCCTCAGGCAACTAACCCCACACACCTGTCTTTCTGCTGTTCTCTACCTGAACCTCTGCCCCGCCAGCCTCTAGCACCCTATGGCTCTGGGCTCAGAGACAGAGCCTGCACAGATTAGAGGCAGGCTGCCTCCTCAGCTCTGGAGCCAGGCCACCCCCCAGGCCACACGAAGGTGATGCACAGCCCCACTGCTCAGGTGAAGCAGCTGGAAGCCAGCTGAGTGCAAGCCCTGAGCCATCACAGAATCCAAGCAGAAGGGGGCACTATTTCCACAAGGACAGAGGCCTCATGGATTCCCCAAGAGGGAATAAGTCCTTCCTCTTCTCCTTTCTGCCCTCTACCTGTCAGAGGTCTTCCTGCAGAGATTAGAGCACACACACACACACACACACACACACTCACACACGCACTCTCAGGTGCACACACCAGGTGCAGAGATGAACTCTGAGCCCTGGCCAGCAGTTCTTGGGTATTGCCCCCATGACAGTGCCCCCTTCCTACTTGGCTTCCCCGTGGCCCAAGATGGAGAGCACATGACACTGGGGTCCAGGGAGGAGCCACAAGCAACCTCTCATCGAGGGTGGTCTGGGGGCTCCCCCAGAGACTGACAGCCAGTCCACCCAGAGGTGGGAGAAATACCCAGCCCCAGTACTGTTCCCCACCCTGAGAGCCCAGCTTCTCAGCACCAACCCCCACCCTTAACATAAAGGGTAAGCAACAACCATCTAAAACAGAAAAGAGGGATGGCCCGCTTCATGAGAAAAAAATCCTTTGGGGACAGCTAAAGGGAGAGGAAATTAACATTTGCCAAATAATTGCCACACATTTTCACATATAATCTTAGCAACCAGTGAAGTGGATAATAGTTTTCAGTTTTTACAGAAAGGGAAACTGAGGCCCACCAGTGCTACTTGTGCAACTTACCCAAAGTCACAGCTCTGCCGAGGGGTGGGGCTGAAATGCAAACTCAAGTCTTCTTCATAGGCCTAAAACAAAGACTTGAAGGCCAAGTGAATGATTTTAAAAGATCAGAGGCAAGTGGAAAAGAAGCACACGAGCACTGGCATTTATTTAAAAAGCTTGAATTTAGAAAAGAAAGCACTGTATATATGGGGTATGGAATATTTCTGGTTTAAATATATATATTTATATATTCTCTCCCCTCTGAGTGAATCCATCTTCAGTCTGAGTCTGAAGACCCAAGCCCACGATGGAATTGCCATGTGACCTTGGACAAGCAGCTCAATTCCTTCAGAAAGAGTCAGATGGGAGACAGCTCCAAAGCAAGCTGGCAGAGCAAGGAAAAGGGAAGCTGCTGATGTGGATGACAAATGCTAGGAACATGGAAGTGAGAAGGCAGACGGAGCCGAGCTGACAGCCGGATGGGGCGAGGGTGGGCCTGTGGTGACAGGCAAGCAGCCCACATGCCTTGGGTCAGGCCTGGACCATAGGAGGTATTCTGATAAGTCAGGAAAAGAGCAAAAAGAAATGAAACCTTATGCCTCCCGGAGAAGGTAGCATTCTAAGAAGTTCCTCAAAGGCTGGTTTCTGTAAGTGCCCAGGGGCCCAGCACAGGGCTCAGATGCTTAGTATTTATTTATTGGATGAACAAATAATATTCTGCTTCTCTATCATCTATAAATTGAAGAGCTTGAGTTGGGCAATGTCCAGCTCAGATGCTCTGGGGCCCTGAAGCTGAGGGCCCCCTTACCAGAGCCCGCCCTGCCCAGTGCTGGCTCCCCTCACAAAGAAAAGAAGGGAGTCAACTCCAATAGTCCACAGAGTCTGACCAGAATCCAGTTCAGAGGTCAAGAATCTTCTTGGAGGAAGAGGCAAGTAAACTCTGGACTAGAACACAGGAGCCAGAAGATGTATCCAAGTTTCTCTCTCTCTCTCTCTCACACACACGCACACGCACACACACACACGCATGTGTGTACACACATGCCAAAACACACACCACTCCCTCTTCCATGCCCCAGATCCCCCTCCCAGCTTAGCAAAGATCCAGCCTGAAGTATCATCTCAGGAAAGTCTAATTCCCGGCCCCGCTCCTCCCCTAAGCCTCCCCTGTGCATGACCCTGTGCTTGAATGTGAGCTCCCCATCCCACCTCTTCCTCCCACATCTCACCCTTCCTCCCAGCCACTCATCCAGCCTCCCACATGTGCTAAAGGGGAGGGCGCAGGCTTCACGCTTCAATCCCAACTCCAGCACATATGGGCCAGTGGGTTTGGGGCAGTCACTTAACCATGCTGACTCCAGCCGTCCCTCATCTGTGAAACTGGGTAATAACACCTACTCCCAGGCATTGCACAAAATTAAATGAGAGAGTGAAGGTAAAGACCCCGAGCGCTGTCTGAGTTCAGCAATGTATCCATGCCCTTTCTTACCTCAGCTCTCGACACTCTCTCCTTCCCTCCCCAGCCAACACTCCCTTCAGGGAGAAAAGATCCCCTTACCACTCCTGTGCTAGGTTTCTCCTCTCTACACAATTGCCCCGGATATCTGTGCCTTTCCAGTCAACTAAGCCTTCAATAACTTTTTCTTGACTCGGAAACCCTTAGGCCCCAAATCCCCCAGGTTAGCCCTCTCCAAGTTCAGGAAATCTGTGCTCATTAATGCAAGAGCTATGAACCCCTTGGAAGAGAACCTCAGAACCTTAGGGAAATGGGAAAGTGCTGAGAGTGAAGCTTGATGCGGCAGGTGGAGGAGGGACCGTATCAGCTGACTGCTGTGCAAGCCACACCAGCATTGCCTCTGGGTACAATGTCCTAGAAAGGGAGAGTCAGCCCTGCTCTACACATGCCACCACAGCTTGGATACTCATAGGATCATCAGGTTAAAGCAGAACCTGAGATAACATGATGCAAGTAGTTTTGGGGAAGAGACCCCCGGCAACACGGATGGGAGCATGGGAAATGAGACAGAAAGGGAAAAAAACCAATAAGTGGTGTGTTATCAAGCTAGTTACGCTGGGCAGCCAACGTTCCATCCCACTGGTGGAGCTCTAGGAGATGGTGGAGAACACACCTCGGCATTATCCTAATTGGGGGTTAGTTGGTTAGTTGGTTGGGAACTGCCTCTAGCAGTAATGACTTAGTCTAAGATGCTTCCAAGTTACTGTGTGTGGGGGCCGAGGGTGTTCCTGTTTGCAGGAGAATCCTTCAGGAGTGTAAAGTGACAGCGGGGCACCAGCAGCTGTGCGCCCCATGCTGGGCGAGCTCCCAGGTCATCATGCCACCTTCAGATTATTGATCCAGTAGCCCAGGAAATATGAGGTGGAAAGACAGACCCTGGAGGCTAGTCAAATATCTAAGCATTTTATTTCCTGTGAATTAGTTAATCTGAATTAACTGACTCACATTCTAGTTTACAGACTGGCTCTTGTGAGTTTGCTGATTAGACTCTCCAGAGCCTCCTGAATAATGACTGGTCCTTGGCTGGTTCTCTATTTCTGTTTTTCAACATGTATCATCTCAAATCATCAGAACACCTGAAAGGGAGATTTTGTTATCCCTAATTTGGGGATGGAAAAACTCAGAGGTAGAGATTAAATTATCTGACCAAGCTCCCATAGCTGCTAAGAACAATCAGAATTCAAATGTATATGAAACTGGGGTCTTTGTGAGATTTGTACCTGGCACGTGGTACATTGTACTTCCTTGACTCCTGGGTGATCCGATGAATCCAACCTCTGTATCTGCAAAGCTGGGGTGAGACTTTAGACCCCCCCCCGGTGGTCCTACCAGGTTGCAGATATCCTGTGAGAGCCCTAGGCTGCCAGCGCTCACACCTGCTCTGTGCTCATTCTCATCCTACTAAAAACAAAACTCCCCACCAGATCCTCTGTAATTCCCCCAAACTCACCTAGTCCTCAACCTCAACAACACCTTCCTCTCTTGTGTTAAAGAAAAAAGTATTCTGACACTTGTGAAACTGATAAGGAGACTTTATTCAGAATTATTGTGATAGAGATATTGCAATAGGGAATTGACAAACAGGTTCAACACTAAACGGAGTGAGGAGCAGAGTGAGAGGGTTAGCGGATGTGGAAAACTGCTAACGGGAGACATGGAGGGGAAGGGATTCTTGCTAAACCAACTACAGGATTCTCACTGAAAGCAGACCAGGATGGTCTGATATCAAGGGTAGGGATTCTCTCTAAACCGACTTAGCAGAATTCTTACTAAAAGTGGACCCAGCAAGGCCAGACACAGGTAGCCCAAGTTCAAAGCCTGAGAAGTGGCTCAGAGGACCCTATAGTTTGGCCAAGGAGAGAGTCTTTGTCTCCTGAGACGAAGGTCCAGATAATAGTTAAGAAGTCAGACATTTGGGAGTTTGGGTTTTGAGTCTTTGAAACAACCCAGGAAGGCAGGGACTGGGCTCTCTACCTTTGTTTTCCAATGAGGAACCAGCAGATTAAGTATTTTGCACAAAGTCAGACTGCTGCCGAGTGACAGAGCTGGGATTTGACCCAGAAACTCTGGCTCCAACCCCACAGCCTTAACCAACACGCCACATGGCTTCTTGTCTCATTTATTCTTTAATAGATTTTATGCTTCAGTACTCCTTGCACCACCAATCTGGGGACAAGAGACCCAAAGAGATGGGGCTCCCATACAATCCTGCCTTAGAACAAACCATCCCCCTTCACATCTGTGCCAGTTACTTCGGGGCCTCTAAAGATAAGCTGTTGTAATGGACGCTCCATAATGTGATTTGAACAACAAAAACATTGGTACACAAAAGAAGAAACCAGAGCAGATTTCTGCATTAGTTGCTATTTTTGTTGTGTTCCGCCTTTGTTTAATAATAAGGAGGAGGAGACTGAGCTTGAGCACTCATCTGCAGCAAGAATTTTTTATCATCAGAGGCTGGAAAACAAAATGAGTTTTAATTTCTTCCCATTTTATTTCAGTTTTGCCAGTGGACATCTGTGCTTGTGGGCTTGGAAGCCCTCACACACGGCTAACACTTTCCAATCATTTTCTTTGGATAATTCCTCTGACAGTGTGAAGAAAAGGGACTGGACGTGGATCACACATCACATGACAATACTTTCCGAAATATATGTGGCAAACTGCTACTTTTCTTTTTAGACCAAGATAATAGGACCAAAAAAAAAAGGCAATTTACCAGCATGGAAAAGCAACAGAATAGCCTCAGGGAACTCAAGCTCTCCTCCTGGCTCTGCTCCCCACCATCCAGCTATGTGACCCAGGCAAGTGACCTCACCTCTGGTTTTTGTTTCCACATAAGGAAGATGAGATGCTTAGACTGCATAATCCCCTTAGTCCCCCTCCAGCTCTGAGCTTTTCTGAATCTCTGATACAGAATATGATGTCAAATGACCTTCATAGTGTCGGCATCTTGGCTTTCTTTGAACCCAATCTGGGCTAACCTGGCTCACTGCCTAACATAGGAGAGGAAATCCACAATTAATTGTGTACAATTATGAGTATTAAAAAAAACACCAACAATTTATATCAGGAATGTCGAATGACAGGTGGTGTGAAGTGGGGGCATTGGCTGAGCAAGGCATTAGAGAGTTGTGGGGACAGAGGTGAACTGGGAGCTCACAGTATCTCTGAAGGTGGAAGCTACTCCTTAGCACCACCCAGGGGCTTCCCTGTGGAAATGCAGGCCCAGTGTGTCCAGAGCAGTGGTTCTCAACCTTCCTAATGCCATGACCCTTTAATACAGTTCCTCATGTTGCGGTGACCCTTTACCATAAAATATTTTTGTTGCACTTTGTAACTGTAATTTTACTACGGTTATGAATTGTAATGTAAATATCTGATATGCAGGATGTATTTAGGTGAACCCTGTGAAAGGGTCATTCAACCCCCAAAGGGGTGGCGACCCACAGGTTGAGAACTGCTGGTCCAGAGAGTTGTTTTTCAAGAGAAAAGTCTAGATTTTTATGTGAGATTTCCCATGTTTTAAAACATTGCTGGAGCTTTAAAAAAAAAATTCTCAGGGGCCTTAGTTAGCAAATCTTGCACCCCATCTCTAATGCCATTCTCCTTTCTCCAGGAGCACCTTGTACTTCCTATATTGGGCACAGCATTCATTCTGTTTACTCATCTCTGTCCCCTGTGGACCCAGAGCAGAGTGAGGGTCATGGGTTCTGTGCCTGCCTTGAGTAGCATATTGTCAGTAGTCAATGAAATGAAGGAATTTTACTATTTACAACTAAAAGCCAGGTGTGGTAGCTTGTACCTGCAATCCTAGCACTTTAGGAGGCTGCAGAAGGAGGATCTCTTGAGACCAAGAGTTTGAGAGCAGTCTGGGCAATAACTAGACCTCCTCTCTACAAAAAATTTTAAAAATTAGCCAGTTGTGGTGGTATATGCCTGTCTCAGCTACTTAGGAGGCTGAGGCAGGAGGATTCTTGAGCCCAGGAGTTTGAGGCTTCAGTGAGCTATGATTGAATGCCCACTGCATTCTAGCTAGGGCAACAGAGCAAGACTCTGCCTCAAAAAACAAAACTAAATAAAACTAAAGCTTCACTGTATTAGTCTGCTCAGGCTGCCTCAGACAACATGACTTAAACAACAAAAATTTATTTCTGACAGTTCTGGAGGCTGGAAAGTATAAGACCAAGGTCCAGTAGGGTATAGTGTCTGGTGAGGGCCTCTCTTCCTGACTTGAAGAGGGCTTCCTCACTGCATCTTCACATGGCCTTTCCTCAGTGTACGCCCATGGAGAGAGAGAAAGCTCTCTGTTGTCTCTTCTTATGAGGACACTAATCCTATATGATCAGGGTCCCACCCTTATGACCTCATTTAACTCTAATTACTTCCTTGGTGACCTCATCTCCAAATATAGCCACACTAGGGATTGGGACTTCAGTGTATGAATCTGAGGAGGACACAAACATTCAGTCCATAATATTCACCTAATATCAATTCACAAGAATTTACCAAAGTGGTGGAGGAGAAAAAGGACAAGGAGCTGAGGCTAGAGGTCAAGGTCAAGGAGACTCAGAGCCTCTCAGTGCAGACCTGCCCCAGCCTCTTTCCTCAATGGGCAGCCCCCACTTATCACCATGGTGATGCTTCCCATTTTTCCATTACCCACTGAGCTGAGCTATGGGCCTCCCTAGGGCCATGACCCTGAGATCCTCCATAAGCTCACACACACACACACACACACACACACACACACACACACACCTGGCTGGGCTACCTCCAGCATCCACACGCCTTGCCTCCCTTCCTTACAATAGGTCCAAGGTCATAGACAGCCTTAGTACCCACCAAGAAAGAAATGATTCATGAAGGGTGGCTTCTGGGCCCCTCACTCAGAAATGGTTTCCTAACATTCTGCTTTCTGATGCTCAGAATCCCATTTTTTAAGTCAAACTCTGTTGATAAAGCCTGGTCATGCATTAGAATCATTTAGGAAGCTTTTTATTTTTTCTCATAATGGAAAACTCACTGGTTTTCCCTATTTCTATAAGTTTTACTTATTCTAAAATTTTAAACAATATACAAGGATAAAAGGAAGAAAAAACTCACATGCAATCCCACCCTGGCATAACCATCACTGATACATTAGTCCCATAAATTCATGCATTTCTTTATGACTATATATTATATATATAATCTTTATGAGGTCTTATCACACACGCTGTATTTTTTCATTGTAATCTCTTTAAATGCAGTATGAGAGGGGTTACCTTGGTTACCTGCTTGTTCCACCTGTACCCTTAGTCCAAGCCACCAACATTAACAACCTTTCTCTGTGTTCATCAATCATACATATAGATACACAGACAGCCATAGATTGATGATGATGATGAAAGAAGTTTAAAAAGGCAATAGAAACGAACCTTCGATTTATCATTTTTTGAAAAGGAATTATATACATTTCTCTGACTCTTGATTTTCTCATTTAATAATACATCCTGGGAATATTTCTTAGTTGTCTTTTATAAACTGCAAAATATTCCATAACAGTGATAATCACCATTCACTAAACTAGGGGCCTATGAATAGGAACTTTATGTTCTATTTTTGTCGCTATGAATAACATTGTAATAACTATCTTAGGACATATCTATCCATGTATACTGCTTTTATTCCATGAGGGAGATTCTCTGGAATGGAACTGCAGGTTGAAGGGACCTGCAGTACTTTCAATTTGAATTGCTAATGCCAGATGGCTTTCCAAAATGTGGTTAGGCGATCTCCCTTTCTACCAGCAGTGCAGAGGTGTCCTCTCTCCCGCGTCCCACCAGCAGCAGGTGCCGTCATCCTTTCATTTCTGTCAATCTGTTGGAAAGTGATAGCTCACTGTTACTTTTCCTGCATTTCCCTGTCTACTAGTGAGCTTCAGTATCTTTCAATGTCCATTAGTCATTTGGATTGTGCCTCTGTGAATGGTCTGTCCTTATCCTTTGCTCATTTGTAATTGGATCATTTGCCTTTAATTGGATCAGTTTCTAAAAGTTCCTTGGGGTGGAGATAGGCTGGTGGTTCACCTAACTGAACTTGTTTCTTCATCCTCCTAGAAGCAGCCAGACCACATGTCCCAGACTCCCTTGTGCTTGGGAATATCTGTGGACTGAATTCTGGCCAATGAAGCTTGGGTGGAAGCTGTGTGTTTCACTTCCAGACCTGGCCCCCAAACTGCCCACTGGTAAGCCTCCTACTAATTTCCCCTCCGTGACAACCTTGAAAGGTTCCTGAATCTCTGAGGAGAGCTGCTTACCAAACAGGATCACCCAGGAGGGACTGGATATGAGTGAGAAATTAAGTCTATTGTGTTGAGCCATAAAGTATGATGGGTGTACATGTGTAACAGTTAGAGCCACCCAACTAACACACCCACCACCTGCCATATGTTACCTCTGCTTCCACCAAACTATAATGTGTATTGACTGAGCTTGCAGTAGAATTTGAATTGTAAAATGTTCATATTTTATTGTACTCCTGCATTTTACTTTATTTTACTTCTGCATTTATAGCCTCCATATTTTCCATCTAAAATGGTTTCTTGGCCTAGCACAGTGGTTCACACTTGTAATCCTAGCACTTTGGGAGGCTTAGGTGGGAGGATTGCTTGAGGCCAGGAGTTCAAGACCAGACTGAACAACATAGTAAGACTTTGTCTCTTCAAAAAATAAAAAATGTAACCAGGTGATGGCGTATGCCTGTAGTCACAGCTACTGACGAGGTAAGGCAGGAGGATCCCCTGGGCCCAGAAGTTTGTGGTTGCTGTGAGGTCTGATGACACCACTGCACTCCAGCCGGGGCAGAGGAGCAAGACCTTATGTTTAAAAAAAAACTTTAAATTTTTTCTTGGGAGCCTTTTACAAGTACAGATTCTAAGATACACCTAGAAAACTCCACTAGAAACTGTCTCAAGTGGAGCCAGAAAATCTAAATCTTTTTCAAACTCTTTCTGTTACATTCCCAGGATTGGAAATTATTGCTCAGGCCGTGAAGGTGGCAGCCCCTGCCACAATGGAAATAACTCTGATGAGACCAAATGCTAATCAGCCACTGATGCCTGTGAGAATACGCTCGCCTGTCTTCTAAACGCGGATTCCTAGAGGCATCTGGAAAAAGCCTACGCTGAATCGATGTAGTAGCCCATCATTGTATGGAGTTACTGTGTTCAAATCCAGACTCGTCCACTTCCCAGAGTGTGTCTCTGGGCCCCCTTTGCCCTCTCCTGCAAAAGAATTCCTACACTTTGATATGGATACCTACTTAATGTTCAGGATCAAGACAAAGGTAAAGATACATGTAAAAATATTTAATTTTAAAGCAAGTGTATGGGAATGGCCCAAGAAATTATTATTAACTCTGTACTATTTAATTCACTACAACCTAAATACATATTAACCTAAGTATTTAGCAAAATACAACCTTGCCTAACGTATAATTATGCCTGTGGATCGTGGTGCTGGACGTTTCAGGCACGAAACCCTTAAAGAAACACAAATTGCACACATTCATTATGCTAGAGATACAGATATCATATGGACAGATATATTTAGAGAGCAGTTAGCTTTATGAGCAAATAAACGTTCCAGAACTTCTCTGAATCTCTCAAAGCTTGCTTAGTTATATCCGTGTTATATTAGCAGACTGTGTGTGTGTGATGTGTGAGTTGGTGTACATGTGTACATGTGTGTACCATGTGTAAAAAAAAGCATTAGTTTAAGTGTAAGCATTGCAAGCTCTTCAGAAAGGTTTGGATGCTGTGATGGTGACTCATGAATAACTGCTAAGGGTAATTCTTGACTAATCCACAGAAGGACAACTGCCAGTGTTAATTTAGGAAACTCAAATTTATTGAGAACCTACCCTGTGCCAGACGCTGTGTTAGGGTGCTGTTTGCTATTTCATTCAATCTTTAAATAAGCCTATGAAATTGTATGTGACTGTCCCCACCTACAGGATGAGGAGACAGGCTCCGAAAGGCTAAGTTGCCCATAGTTACATAGCTCTGAAAAGGTGGCGTCTGAATGTGCGTTCAGGTACAAGGTTTCTTATGGGGATGATGAAAATGTTCTAAAATTAGGTCATGGTAGTGCTTGCACAACTCTTTGAATATATGAACAATCGCTGAATTATGCACTTTCACCCAGTGAGCTTTACAATATGTAATGGATATCAATAAAGCTGTTTAGAAAATGGGCAGCCAGGTCTAGCTGACCCTAAAACCAGACTGAATCAAAGACTTGTGGTTTAAAAAGAGCTTTCACATGCATCACTGGGTTTATATCCAACCCCCTTCTCTCCCTCCCCACCCCTCCATGGCTATAGAGATCCCACAGGCCTGAGGTGGGCAAACAAAGCCAAAGTCTCTCACATGGACTGTCATGCCAGACAGTCAACAGCCACAGAGGCTAGAGGTGGACACCAGGGTCAGGAAGGTGTGGGAGCCGCTGCCCTTCCAGAGTTAGCAACCCTGCACAGAAGCCTCCCCAGCCACCTGCAGTACGGGCTGGTGGCCTTTGTTTAAATCTCGTATCTGAGGAGAGCTCAGCAGCTTACCTTTTCCTTTAGGGTTTCACGCAAAGCCTTTAGCACAAACCCCAAATTCCTCAAGACCTGAGGCGCCTCCACTGCCACATCACAGCCCACACTCCCGCCACCCCAAGACCACACAGTCCCCTACTGCTCCTCACCACGCTTCCACCCACATTGCTCCTGGCTGCCGGGAGGGGCCCCACTGAGCAGAGGCTTTAACGTCATCATCTACTGTGTGGGTCCCCCAACCCTCTGTCCTCCACAGCCCCAGCTCCTCATTCTCCACTGACACTTCCTTCATATCTCTGTTTTAGCGTTTTTCACACCACATGGGCACCATTTGCTTCTCGCCACCTTCCCTTCTCTGCACAGCCCTATTGCCCACGTAACCTCTCCACTCAGAAGCTGCAAAGGCCCAGATGTGGGTTAAATTATGCCCCCCAAAGACATGTGTTAAAGTTCTACCCTAAGGTCCCTGTGAATGTGATCTTAATTGGAAATATACATATTTTACATAAATCTAATATGACAATGTCCTGACAAAAACAGAAGACACGGACCACCAGGTTATGACGGAGGCAGAGCTTGGAGTGATGCGGCCCCAAGCCAGCGAGTGCCAGGGATTACCAGCAACCACCAGAAGCCAGGAAGAGGCAGAGAAGCATCCTACCCTGGAGACTTCTCAGGGAGTGTGGCCCTGCCCACACCTTGATTTCAAATTTCCAGACTCCAAAACTGTGAAAGAATAAATTCTTGCTGTTTTAAGCACCTGGTTGTAGTAAGTATTTTGTTACCACAGCCGTAGCAAACTAATACAAATACCTTATGCCCATCAAGATCAATCCCATCTCAAGATCTCGTCTTTCAGATCAACTTCTTGCACTGCTTTTAACAGGACTTCCACCCTGTTGTCAGCCAGAAACCCACAAGTGGTGCAGGCACTTCATCTCCCTCCCACCCTCATTTCCAATTCATTACTGAGCCGCGTTTGTGTGTGTGTGTGTGTGTTTCCAGATTAAAGTGAGAGTTAAAACTATTAGGTTGAAGTGTTTTCATTTGTTAGGAAGAAAGAATCCCAGTTGTAGTTGTGACCCACGCCTAGGAGTGCCACATACCCTTACACTGTGCTCATTAAGCGGGAGCACACCCACCCCCCTCTCTCCTCCCCTCTCCCCCCATCTTGAATTGAATTCAGTTTGTCTCCGTTGTGAGCATGTATTAGATCATCTACTGGCTTTATATTAGTATGAGTATATTGGATACTTGCTTTTTCATTCTTATGATATTTTACTAAGAAGAATGTGTTTCAACTCCATCCAGGTTAATACAAAAGATCTAAAGCAGTGGTTATAAACCTTCCTAATGCCGCAACCCTTTAATACAGTTCCTGTGGGTTGTGACCCTCAGGTTGAAAACCGCTGAAAAAAGTCTCCATCTTTTTTATGGCTGAATAGTATTCCACGGTATACATATACCACAGTTGATTAATCCATACATGGGTTAATGGGCACTTGGGTTGATTCCACATGCTGGTGATTGTAAATTGAGCTGTGATAAACAATCTAGCGCAGTGGTTCTCAACCTTCCTAATGCCACGGCCCTTTAATACAGTTCCTGTGCGTCATGACCCACAGGTTGAGAACCGCTGATCTGGTGCAAATGTCCTTGTGATAAAACGATTTTTTTTTTATTCTGGGTAGATGCCTAGTAGTGAGATTAGGAAATCAAAAAAGGTCTATTTTGAGTTCTTTGAGGATTCTCCATACTTCTTTCCAAAGAGGCTGTATTAGTTTGCTGTCTCACCAAGAGTAAAAGTATTTCCCTCTCTATACCTGAGCCTTGTTGATTTTGTCTTTTAATATCTCCAGAACGTTCCCTCTTCTCTCCAGCTCCACCCCACCAACCTAGTTTATCACTCCTCACCTGACCTCCCCACACCCATCCTTAACTCTCCCCAATCTTTCTCCACATGGCAGCCTCCATGTCATTATTAAACTTATGAGCTCTACTGTGGGTTCTTGTCCCTGCTTAAACTACTCCATGGCTTTCTATTGCTCTTAGGAAAAATATAAAAGCTCTCATTTCTCCAGCCACAGTGGGTACCACCCTTTCTCACTCTGAGCTCCAGCTACTCTTTGACTTTTCTGGGATTCTTTTAACCAAATCATTTTAAAGTAAATCATTGTTTTGTCAAAAGGCTTTTAACACCACACCAGGCTCCCTCCCCAAATAGTTACCTCCTGATCGTCCTCCAGATTCAGCATGGTCATCACTTCTTCAGAAAAGCCTTCTCTGACCTGGTCAGGCAACTCCTCCTAACTGTTGCTCCCCTGCCACCATGTCCCTCTGCTATGGTGCCAGTTGAGAGTACTCAATCATGATCAGGTTTGGCTGCATTTAACAGAAACACTCCTACAGTGGCTTAAACTGGATAAAAGTCTATATTCCTCTCACCCAACGGGAAGCTCAGGGGTAGGAAGTCTAGGCCTAGCATGGCAGCTCTGCTCTACTTTGTCATCAGGGATCCAGGCCCCTTCTAACTGCCCACTCCACATCCTAACAGGAGGCTTCCAAAATCACACATGTCTCAAAGCCTGCAGAGGTGCAAACTATCATATTAGCATCCTAAGCACCAGGAAGAAAGATCGGCCAAAAGGAGTATCTCCTCTCCCCTTAAAGAGACTTTCTGGAAGTGGCATGTAACACTTCTATTGATCCATTCTTTGGCTCACTGATCAGAACTTAATCACCTGACCATACTTAGCTGCAAGGGATAGTAGGAATGTATCTTTCACCCAGGTGACAAGATGGCCAACTAAAAAGTGTGATTGTGCTGCCAAGAAATGCAAAATGGATATCATGAGTAAATTATCATTACTGCATTTGAATACTACTCGATTGATTTGGGGCTTCATGTCTGTCAACTAGACTACAAGAAACATATCACGTATCCATAAAGTTCATGTGTGATTGATTTAAATCGCACACAAACTTCATGGACACCCTGTATGTTCATTTTTGCTCGAATTTTATGCATAGGCCTTAATAAATATGTGTGTTAGATAGAGTGTGGGTGGATGAGTAACCCTGGTCAAGCCACTCCTGTTTCCCCAGCTGATAAATGGACGTAATAACAGTATTTGTCTCAGAAAGCTGTTGTGAGAATTAAATTAAATGACAAATGCAAGATGCTTTGCATGAAACCTGGAACTTGGTTAAGCACCCTATAAATGTTAAATGTTCTTATTAATCCCCACTGAGCAGAACTTCCTGGAGGCAAATTCTATCTGCTTCATCAGCACAGGGTGCTCAGTAAATGGTTGGTGAATAAATACATGAATTAATGAATAAGGTAGATTGGGCATAAATATTACAAATGAGAAAACTGAAACTGAGGGGTTAAGTCAGTTAATAAGTGGGATCAGTGCTGATTCTGATTTTACTGCGCATTAGAAAAGAAAATTTTCAGAACTAAGAAGACAAGCTTCAAAACCACTGAGCAGATTCTGGAAAGATGGTAGCAGCAGAGGTAGGTTGGCAGTTTTGGGGTCTTTCTGAATTCTCACATATAATTAGAGCAACTAGTTAACAAAACTGAAACCCATAAACAACATTCCCCACCAAACTAGGTGTTAAGGGATCCCTATGAAGCCCAAAATACAAGCAGATGGAATAAGCCTCCAATAGCCACAGATCTGTCTGTCACTAACATGTTATGCCAGGGTGGGATGGAGGGGAGGGGAAGCAGAGAGAATTGGGACCTCTCATGGGCCTAAGGAGGAGACAGCACCCTCAACCACAACCAATGGATATTTACAAGGAAGTTTGGTGGGCCAACTTGCGACAAAAACTAGGAGAGGCTGTGCCTCCTCAGAGACTGGGGTAAAAAAATCGAAGGCATTAGAACAGCCCAGCCACTGGGAACTCTCAAAACTGACATGCCATGATCCCCTTCCAGGATGAAATGACTCCCTCCCACACTAAGCAGGAAGAAACTACTTGTAGTGGGATGAAAATAAAACAGGACAGGGGCAAAAGAATTAGAGAGCAGATAGAAGGAGGGAGGGGGCATAGCCAGTGAATCTCAGAAAGCAAGCTACCCTATGTTTAAAAAACTACCTGCAAACAAAGAAATCAGAAAAGCTATCTGACCCAAGTCTCCTTCTCAAAGTTCAGACTAAATTTGCATAAAAATTAGCACATGGCAAATATCAAGGTCAAATCCCAACTACAACTACTATATAAAAAAAGAAAAGGCAGAACAACAATCTTCTAGAAAATAAAAGTACACTGGAAAAATACGCGTTAAAAAATCCAAACTGTTATATACTATTTCAAAGCAAGCTTAGAGACATTAAGAAAATGATACAAGATATAAGGGAGTAACATGAATAAGAATTTTAAGATTCAGAAATGAAGGGACAAAACTGAAAGAATTTTTACAATAATAAAAATGTTTTATATTTGCATAAATATGTTTTTTACATATACAATATATTTTATATAGTCAAATAACTCAAGGGTAAACAGACACAACAAATAAAGCCACAGGGGAAATAGAAGGCAAAAAGAATTTTTTTTTTTTTTTTTGCAGTTTTTGGCCAGGGCTGAGTTTAAACCCTCCACCTTCCATATATGGAGCTAGCACCCTACTCCTTTGAGCCACAGGTGCCACAAGAATTTTTTTTTTTTTAAATATGAAGGGATAAAAAGGATTTGAGAGAAAAGGATGAATATTCAAGATATCAAAAAAGATCCAATAAATTGATAATAGAAGTCCCTAAAGATGAAAACTAAAGCAAGGGAACTGAATAAATGTTAAAAAGTATAAATCAATAACATTTTTCTGAAATGAAAATAAAAATTGAAACCACATGTTGAGAAAGTATGCCACACACTTTACAATGGTTCTCAACCTTCCTAATACAGTTCCTGTGGGTCTCAACCCACAGGTTGAGAACCACTGCTTTAGAATATAGACTTAGAATCTGGGAGGCTGAGACAGGAGGATTGCTTGAACTCAGGAGTTTGAAACCAGCCTGAGCAAGAGGGAGACCCCGTCTCCATGAAAAAGTTTAGAAAAATTAGCCAGGCCTTGTGGCAGGCATCTGTAGTCCCAGCTGAGGCAGGAGAATCACTTGAGCCCAAGAGTTTGAGGTTGTTGTGAACTGTGATGACACCAGGACAACAGAGTGAGACTCTGTCTCAAACAAAATAAAAATAAAAATAAATAAAAAGAATATCGAGCTGGAATGGTCAACATCAAGACAAACTCTAGGAACCTGACTGGACTTTAAAAAGAAGAGAAGAGGGGCTTGGCACCTTTAGCTCAAGTGGCTAGGTTGACAGCCACATACACTGGAGCTGGCAGGTTAAAATCCAGCCTGGGCCCACCAAACAACAATGACAACAGTCAAAACATAGCTGGGCATTGTGGCGGGCACCTGTAGTCCCAGCTACTTGGGAGGCTGAGGCAAGAGAATTGCTTAAACCCAAGAGTTTGAGGTTGCTGTGAGCTGTGAGGCCCCTGCACTCTACCCAGGGCGATAGCTTGAGACTCTGTCTCAAAAAAAAAAAGAGGGCGGCACCTGTGGCTCAAAGGAGTAGGGTGTCGGCCTCATATGCCAGAGGTTGCGGGTTCAAACCCAGCCCCCGCCAAAAACCGCAAAAAAAAAAAAAAAAGAAGAAGAAGAAAGAAGGAGGAGGAGGAGGAAGAAGAAGAAGAATGCTTTGGCATCTAGGCAAAAAATAGCAAGTGACTTATAAGGGAAAGGAAGGAGGAGGAGGAGGAGGAGGAGGAGAAGAAGAAGAAGAAGAAGAAGAAGAAGAAGAAGAAGAAGAAGAAGAAGAAGAAGAGGAAGAGGAAGAGGAAGAGGAAGAGGAAGAGGAAGAGGAAGAGGAAGAGGAAGAGGAAGAGGAAGAAGAAGAAGAAGAAGAAGAAGAATGCTTTGGCATCTAGGCAAAAAATAGCAAGTGACTTATAAGGGAAAGGAAGGAGAAGGAGAAGGAGAAGAAGAAGAAGAAGAATGCTTTGGCATCTAGGCAAAAAATAGCAAGTGACTTATAAGGGAAAGGAAGGAGAAGGAGAAGAAGAAGAAGAAGAATGCTTTGGCATCTAGGCAAAAAATAGCAAGTGACTTATAAGGGAAAGGAAGGAGAAGGAGAAGAAGAAGAAGAAGAATGCTTTGGCATCTAGGCAAAAAATAGCAAGTGACTTATAAGGGAAAGGAAGGAGAAGTAGAAGGAGAAGGAGAAGGAGAAGAAGAAGAAGAAGAAGAAGAAGAAGAAGAAGAAGAAGAAGAAGAAGAAGAAGAATGCTTTGGCATCTAGGCAAAAAATAGCAAGTGACTTATAAGGGAAAGGAAGGAGAAGGAGGAGGAGGAGGAGGAGGAGGAGAAGGAGAAGGAGAAGAAGAAGAAGAAGAAGAAGAAGAAGAAGAAGAAGAAGAAGAAGAAGAAGAAGAAGAAGAAGAAGAAGAAGAAGAAGAAGAAGAAGAAGAAGAATGCTTTGGCATCTAGGCAAAAAATAGCAAGTGACTTATAAGGGAAAGGAAGGAGAAGGAGGAGGAGGAGAAGGAGAAGAAGAAGAAGAAGAAGAAGAATGCTTTGGCATCTAGGCAAAAAATAGCAAGTGACTTATAAGGGAAAGGAAGGAGAAGGAGAAGGAGAAGGAGAAGAAGAAGAAGAAGAAGAAGAATGCTTTGGCATCTAGGCAAAAAAATAGCAAGTGACTTATAAGGGAAAGGAAGGAGAAGGAGAAGAAGAAGAAGAAGAATGCTTTGGCATCTAGGCAAAAAAATAGCAAGTGACTTATAAGGGAAAGGAAGGAGAAGGAGAAGAAGAAGAAGAAGAAGAAGAAGAATGCTTTGGCATCTAGGCAAAAAATAGCAAGTGACTTATAAGGGAAAGGAAGGAGAAGGAGGAGGAGGAGGAGGAGGAGGAGAAGGAGAAGGAGAAGAAGAAGAAGAAGAAGAAGAATGCTTTGGCATCTAGGCAAAAAATAGCAAGTGACTTATAAGGGAAAGGAAGGAGAAGGAGAAGGAGAAGAGGAAGAGGAAGAGGAAGAGGAAGAGGAAGAGGAAGAGGAAGAGGAAGAGGAAGAGGAAGAGGAAGAGGAAGAGGAAGAGGAAGAGGAAGAAGAAGAAGAAGAAGAAGAAGAAGAAGAAGAAGAAGAAGAAGAAGAAGAAGAAGAAGAAGAAGAAGAAGAAGAAGAAGAAGAAGAAGAAGAAGAAGAAGAAGAAGAAGAAGAAGAAGAAGAAGAAGAAGAAGAAGAAGAAGAAGAATGCTTCGGCATCTAGGCAAAAAATAGCAAGTGACTTATAAGGGAAAGAAAATCCTATTGTTATCAATCTTTTTGACAATATTTCATTCCAGAAGAAGTTGCAGTACTTTTTTAACTTTCCTGCAAGTCTGAAACAATTGTAAAATAAAATTTAATTTAACTTTTCTTAAGGGATGAGTTGTAGTCTGTTGCCCAGGCTGGAGTTCAGTGATGTGATTCAGCTCACTGCAGCCTCGAACTCCTGGTCTCCAGTGATCTCCCACCTTAGCCTTGTGAGGAGCTAGTACTACAAGTGTGTGCCATCTCATTGGCTACTTAAATTTGTTTAAAACCTGTTCTGAATTTGAATTGGGAATGCCAAATGAAATCACACAGTGTTTTATCTTTAGGTACATATGTGTGTCTGTGTGTGCATTTTTTCTTAGTTCTGTCTACTGAAAAGACCCAAATAATGACCCAGTGACCAATCTGATAGCAATGATCATCACTAGCTCCAAGACTATGGCCTTTAAATATCATTTCCAATCAAAAGAAGTGAGGACCTTTTGGAGACATGGCTGATTGGGGATCTGGGACAGAAAATAAACACAGTAAGCTGGAACACCTTGTTAGACCAGATACAAGTAAGCTACCAAAGACTACCAGGTTTGTGTCAAAGAAGTCAGGAACCAACCCAAAGAGATGCTCTTTGGCCAAATATGGGGCATTTTCTTTTGAGCTTTAATAAGGATAAATTTATAATTGATTAAAATTAATCAAATATTGTTCGTAATTATATTAAGAAAAAAATTGGTCAACTTCAGAGGATAAGAGGGAGCCTATTTATTTTCATTTTTAAAAGTGGATACATAAAGTATTTGTTCTGCCTTTTTAACAGAAACTGCACTACCAAGTACCCTAATAGTAGATGAGGGATGGTCTGTTTTTACAAAAGTATTCAATTAAATGAGTGAAAATGGGGCCAGGCACAGTGGTCACACCTATAATCCTAGCACTCTGGTAGGCTGAGGTGGGTAGATTGCCTGAGCTCAGGATTTGCAGACCAGCCTGAGTGAGAGAGACCCCATTTCTAAAAATAGCTGGGTGTTGTGGCAGGTGCCTATAGTTCCAGTTACTCTGGAGGCTGAGGCTAGAGGATCACTTGAGCCCCAGAGTTTGAGGTTTCTGTGAGCTATGACCCCACAGCACTTTACTGATGGTGGCAAAGTGAAATGCTCTCAAAAAATATATATAAATAAATTAAATTAAATTAAAAATAAATAAATGAAAATGAAATGACAGAATATCACCATCTTGCAATCCCTCAGTGAATTAATGGATCTAGATATTAAACATCAATGGCTGCTAATATAAGAAAAATGAGTGAAAAACAGACATTATGTACCTCCTAATGGAAGACACATACCACTAATCATCCAGTTAAAGAGATCAAACATGAGTTTCATCAGGCAGGGCACAATGGTTCAGGCCAATAATTGTAGCACTCTGGGAGGGTTGCTAGAGGTCAGGAGTTCACTTGGGCGGGTGGAGGGCAGAGCAGAGAGAGAAAGAAGGAGGGAGGGGTGGGGAAAGGAAGAGCAGAGAGAGGGAAGGAGGGAGGGGAGTGGGGCCTTGGTGTGCGCCACACCTTTTGGGGGCAAGAAAAGATTGCAAGAGGGACTTTACATAACAAATGCAATCAGTGTAACCTGGCTTATTGTACCAACAATTAAAAAAAAAAAAGAAAAGAAAGATCAAGAGTTAGAGACCAGCCTTAGCAAGCGTGAGACCCTGTCTCTACCAAAAATAGAAAATTAGCTGGGCATGGTGACAGGTGCCTATAGTCTTAGCTACTCAGGTGACTGAGCCAGAAGGATCTCTTGAGCCCAGGAGTTTGAGGTTGCTGTGAGCTATGAAGATAGCATTTTACTCTAACCAGGGTGACAAAGCAAGACACTGGCCCAAAAGAATAAAATAAAAAGCATTTTAATCTGGATTAATAAATTGTGGTATATGTAAACCATAGAATATTACACAGCCTTAAAGAAAAATGGAGACTTTACCTCTTTCATGTTTACATGGATGGAGCTAGAACATATTCTTCTTAGTAAAGTATCTCAAGAATGGAAGAAAAAGTATCCAATGTACTCAGCCCTGCTGTGAAACTAATTTATGGCTTTCACATGAAAGCTATAACCCAGTTATAACCTAAGAATAAGGGGAAGGGGGAGAGGGAGGGGAGGGAGGGGGGAGGATGGGTGGAGGGAGGGTGATTGGTGGGATTACACCTGTGGGTGCATCTTACAAGGGTACATGTGAAACTTAGTAAATGTAGAATATAAATGTCTTAACACAATAACTAAGAAAATGCCAGGAAGGCTATGTTAACCAGTGTGATGAAAATATGTCAAATGGTTTATAAAACCAATGTATGGTGCCCCATGATCGCATTAATGTACACAGCTATGATTTAATTAAAAAAAAGAAAGCATTTTAATCTTCAACTAAGAATGATGCCAGAAAAAAATAGTAAAAGACAGGAAAGAATCCATTATAATCAAAAAAGTAATTCAAGAAATTGTTCCTAATCTGAAAGCATAACCAACAAGGCTATGGAAAGGATGGATGATCTGCTAGAGAGAATTCTTATAGAAAACAGTTTCTAGAAGGTGTTTTGACTAAGGTTGACAGCTTAAGGCATCGCCCAGGAGTTGCCCAGGGCAACTCAGCTGGAGCCAGGAAAGGCACTGTTTCCTGCCACAGAGGAGCCGGTCACCTGGTGTATCCAAAGCCATCCTGTGAGTCTGGGAACCTGAGTTCCTGTTTTAGCCCAGCCACTGCCTCCCTCTGTGACCTTGGATGAGTCACCTAAACTCAGTCTCTCTATCAGCAAAGCAGGGAGTAGGTGTTGAATGAGTTCCAGCTCGATGTTTTTGTATAGTTTTTTTATTCCAAAGCAGAGTCTCTCAGAGCAAAATCTGCCGACTGCCTGTATTAGAATCACCCTCTGACTGAAAAGACAGATTCCTTAGCCCCAACCAGATCGACCGAGCCAAACTCTCTGGGTACGGGGCCCTGGAATCTGATTTTTTCCAAGGCCCCCGCCTGGTTCTTATACATACTAGTTTGAGGCCCACTGTTGTAAAGTATTGTTCAGGTGGAAGGAGGAGAAGGATGGGGTTCAGGACATACTAACCCCCAATATGGCACCTTGGCCTTTGAGAAAACAGAAGTAGCAGAAAGGTCTCTCTGACCACTTCCCACCCTTCTTCCCTGAAGCAGACCATAAGAGAAGTAACTGGTCTTCTAAAGTGGGTTGATAGAGCTTCATTCTAGAGGTGTCCTCCCTCTACCTGGAGGAAAGAAACGTCGCACAGAGACAGAGAAGCAGCTGACCAAACAGGCCTTGTTACTCCCCCACTCCTCAGTGTGCTGCCAGGAAATCATATACCTTTGTTCCAGTCACACCTCTACTCAACTGTCCATACAAATACACCGATCCCCTGTTTGTTTGGGTCTTCATTTCAGATGGCTCCAGTGTCATGTCAAACTTATATTAAACAATTTATTTGCTTGTCTCTCACTAATCTGTCTTTTATTATAGGGATCTCAGCCATGAACCTAACCATGGGGGCGGGGGGGGAAATCTCTTCTCCTCTGCAAGGAAAAGATTTCACATCTCTTAAACTCCTCCTATATATTAAGCGCCATGCTAGGTGTCACGATTACATTAGACAGATTAGACTGGAGTATTCGATTAGATTAGATCTCAATGAATCTTCAGAACTACCTGGTGAAGAAGATGGTGTCCTTGTCTTCAGTCACAGAGCTAGGAGATGATAGACCCATCAGGCTGTTTCTCAAAAAAGTTAGGAAGGGAGGAAGGGAACTAAATTCACCGAGTAAGTGTCCCAGGGCTGAAAGGATCCTAGCTGGAAGGCCCCATTCTGCCTTCCGCACAGGCACACTCTACAGAAACCTCGAGACCTTTCTGTCTTCCCTTTCTTATTACTAGGAGAAAGGTGGGTGGGGAGTAGCAGGAAGGGATGATGTGGAGAGAAAGGGGCACAGCAAGATCTTTCCTTTGATTGACCTGGAACCCATCAGAAGATGCTGAAATATTTGAAGTTCCTTCTGCAGAGAAATAGGTAACCCGGGAAGATCTTAAACCCAAGTAGCCTGTAGATGGAGAACAAAACAGCTAGAAATAGTTTTGACTGCTGGAGGTGAAGGAAGGATTTATAATAGAGCAACATACTGGCATATTGATTTCTTTGAAAACTGCCATCAAATATGATCTTTATAGAGATTATTTAACATATTTTAAATGTCTCAAGAAAGGAGAATGTTTATAAATAGGAAGTGAAGATGTCACGACTGGAAGCAGATGGTGTGAGGCCCCACAGCCTGGGCCCAGCACATCCAATATACGGGGAGAGATGATAACCTTCTTAAGAGGTTATCCTTCGCCCCTTCAGGGGGCTGGAAGGGACTGCAGTGCAGGTAGTGCCTGGCTCTGGACAGAGCTCAGAGAGCCTCTGGCTGCCAAGGTCAAGATGCAGGAAACCACTAGTATCACAGGAGGATTTGCAGCCTCCCAGCATCACCCAGTGTGCTAGACGCCATCGGGGAGGCACTTCCGCCTTCTGGGAGTTTGTCAAGGCAATAGGAGGCCAGTCAGCCACAGAAAAGGTAACAAGAAGAGATGGTAGCCTGAGAGCTACAGAGCAAGATATAAGAAGTGCTCTAGGAATGCAGTCAAATGAGACATCCTCAGGGCCTAGGGATTCCAGGGAAGGGAGTTTTCAAGAAGAGAGACTTGTAAGCTCACTCTCCAAATGGGTGTAGAGTGAGCACAGATCAGGGTGGGAGGATAGTTCCTGCAGGGTCGTAAGCCTGCCAAGAGGCAGACCAGAGATGGCTTAGGGGGCTCCAATGAGCAGATGAAAGAGTTTGCAAGTTAGCTCCTAGGCAATAGGGAGCCACCCTAAGATTATGAATAATGTAACCATCATAAACCCCAGATCCATGTGTCCATTCTCTATATGGAGTTACAATAAAAAGGCAAAGTCCAAACAGTCAAAATCAAGATCCCCCCAAAAGAATTCCAGGCTTTTACTTCCATCTCTCTAACTCATAACTCCCAGAAATTCTCCTCGGATCCCTTTGCCATCTCCTCTCTTCCTTCAAACACACACACTGCCCCATAAGCTCTTATTTGTTATATGCCTAATTGCCTCCCTGACTTCTTTCTTGTCTTCCTCAATGCATGCACTGTATTATAAAAATCAACTCCAATTTCTTGGCTAAGTTTTTCCCCTCCCACTCCAGCCTCTCTGTTCCAATCGTTCCTGGAAGGTCCTGGAACCCTTCAGGGAAATGAATCGTTGAGTGGGGAGGGAAGGAGCAGGGGAGGAGGAGGCATAAGATGTAACTATTGAGGTTTGAAGATGACATTCTCCTAATCTAAAGGAGAGAAGGGACTACTCAAGACTCAGTCTATTTTACCCCATCCCTGTCAGATAGATTCTTGAGGAAAAAGTGGGATTTTAGGAAAATGCCTACAATTATCGCTCTGCCCCAGAGGTGCTGAGTGTTCCCAAGGACCCTGACTGTCATGGTGCACCCGGAGAGACGCCTACAGAGATACACACAGAGTCACGGTCAGGTGGATGAGATGGGACACAGCATTTTGGAGTTTGGGAGCCAGTGGATAGTTGGATAAATTTCATTAGGAGGAGGGCAAGCATGGGAGAGCGTGGGGAGCTGACAGATGTGTCATCGGGGCTGGCACAAAAGCTGGTGAGTGATCTGAAACACCAACAAAGAGATCTAGATTTTTGTGATTTTCCTCAAGCTTAATGAATCATGAGTCAACTGTTTCCAAATCAACAATTTCCGGACACTTCAAGCTGCGTGTCCAGGTCTTCTGAAAGGAATAAAAATGAGTTGACATCTGTATTTTCATTAAAATGTATTTTATTTTTTAATAAAATAGACATAATTTCAGACTTGCAGGAAAGTTGCAATAATAGCTAGTTCTTTTGTAGAATGTCCCAGATTTGGGTTTTTCTCATGTTTTACCACCATGAGGTTCAAATTATGCCCTTTTGGCAGGAATGCTACATCGTGATGCTATTGAGTTCTTGTTCTCTCATACCAGGAGATAATGTATTTTCATTCATTATATGAAATGAATAAAATATATGGAGTGTTTCTTCTGAGAATGATTCTGCAGAAATTATGTTTAGATATAAAAATGAGAACTAACAGCTCCTAAAGGAACCATAGTGAGAACCACTGAACAATGGCGTTCTTCTCCAAGATGACATCACAGCCTTTGGGGGCTATTTGTTTTCTGGGCTTTTTTTCCTTCTTCAAAATATTTCTGTGTGTCCAGTCCTGAGTGCATGTAACCCCAGTTAGCTTTTAAAACCTTAAGTCCAGGTGTGGTGGTTCATGCCTGTGATTCTAGCACTTTGAGAGACTGAGGTGGGAGGATTGTTTGAGGCCAGGAGTTCGAGACCAGCTTGGGCTATATAGTGAGATTCCATCTCTACAAAAACACTTAAAAAAAAAAATTTTTTTTTTTTAATTTAGCTGGATGGGGTGGTATATACCTATAGTCCTAGATACTTGGGAGGTTAAAGATGGAGGATTACTTGAGTCCAGGAATGAGGTTATAATGAGCTATGATCATACCACTGCACTCCAGCAAAAAATCTAAAAATCTTACACACTAGGGAACAAGCTTCTCTATTAATGTCCTCATGATATATCCATAAAACTGAATGCTATGCAGCCATTATAATGATGATATCTAGTTATATAAATAAACATGAAAAGATGTGCAGAACCAAGTTTAAAAAGCAGGATGAGGCCAGGTGCGATGGCTCATGCCTATAATCTTGGCACTCTAGGAGGCTGAGGCAGGTGGATTTCTTGAGTTCAGGAGCTAAAGACCAGCCTGAACAAAAGCAAGACCCTGTCCCTACTAGAAATAGAAAAACGAGCTGAGCATTGTGGCCCACGCCTGTAGTCCCAGCTGCTCAGGAGGCTGAGGCAAGAGGATCTCTTGAGTTCAGGTGCTTGAGGCTGCTGTGAGCTAGGCTGATACCACAGCACTCTAGCCTGAGGCAACAGAGTGAGACTCTGTCTCAAAAAGTATAAATAAATGAAATAATGGGCTCGGCTAGGGCGCTGGCTACATACACCACGGGCTGGTGGGTTCGAACCCAGCCCAGGCCTGCTCAACAACAATGACAACTACAACAACAACAACAAAAATAGCCGGGCATTGTGTGGGTGCCTGTAGTCCCAGCTACTCAGGAGGCTGAGGCAAGAGAATCGCTTAAGTTCAAGAGTTTGAGGTTGCTGTGAGCTGTGACACCACGGCATTCTACCGAGGGCGACACAGTGAGACTATGTCTCAAATAAATAAATAAATGAAATGAAATGAAATGGAGGTAAGATGCAGGTAATCCCATTTTTGTAACAAAACCACAGAGAGAGAGAGAAATCCAGAAAGATATATACTTAACAGTGTTTATTTCTGGGATGTGGGATTACTGTCCATTTTCACTGTCCTTTGCCTCTATTCCTAATTAGAATTTTCCTAAGTATTATTACTCATCAACAATGCAAGCAATAGGAAGTGTTCTTTTTGGAAGAAGAAACCTGCCCGTGGAATGAGTCTTGGCAGCTGTGTGGTGTCTCCCCTCACACATCCTTCCTTCTGTCTCCCACCAGGGAGGACTCTGACCGAACCGCAGAAGACCACTTGCTCAAGACTTCTTAGGCATGGCTGCCAGGCCATGGTCATACATGTGCAGAATAAACCTCTTTAAATTATTTTACAGAGTTGGGTTTTTTCCCATTAACACCTCCATCACCTCACTAAACCTTAGGGTCAGCTTTCTCTCCTCACCCAGTGACACTGTGCTCTTAAATCCAAGCCCAATAGTGGCTTTTCTTTTGGTTTGCTAGAAGATCCCTCTATAGGAGCTGGCATCGTCAACAGCCTTCTCTGTTCCAAACAGGTTGTTCTCCCAGACTCCACCCTGGGCCTTCTGCTCTCCCCTTTTACACCCTTTCCTGGATGAGCTCACCCACATCACATCAGCTTCCCTCCAAGCCTCCAAGTTTCTGTTCTCAGCTTTTAGTATCTACTCTTTTCTGTCATATGGGATAGACAACACAAACTCGCACTTCTGGGCGGCACCTGTGGCTCAGTGAGTAGGGTGCCGGCCCCATATACCGAGGGTGGTGGGTTCAAACCCAGCCCCGGCCAAACTGCAACCAAAAAAAATAAATAAATAAAATAAAAATAAAAATAAAAAAATAGCCGGGCATTGTGGCGGGCGCCTGTAGTCCCAGCTACTCGGGAGGCTGAGGCAAGAGAATCATGTAAGCCCAAGAGCTGGAGGTTGCTGTGAGCCGTGTGACGCCACGGCACTCTACTGAGGGTGGTAAAGTGAGATTCTGTCTCTACAAAAAATAAAAAAAAACCTCGCATTTCTTTTTTTTTTTTCTTTCTTTCTTTCTTTTCTTTACTTTTTCTTTTTCTTTTTTAGAGACAGGGTCTTACCCTGTTGCCCAAGCTAGAGTGCAGTAGCACAATCATAGCTCACTGAAGTCTTGAACTCTTAGGCTCAAGCAATCTTCCAGAAGTGGCTGTGACTACAGGCTTGTGTCACTATGCCAGGTTAGTTTTTTTAATTTTATGTTTTGTAGAGACAGGATCTCGCTGTTGCCCAAGCTGGTCTCAAACTCCTGGCCTTAAGCAATCCTCCCACCTCAGCCTCCCCAAACGCTGGGATTATAAGGTGTGAGCTACCACGATCAGCTTACATCGGCATTTTCATTTCTCCAGCCACTTAACTATTAAGTCCAAGTGATTCTACCACTGAGGCTTTTTGCTGTTGTTCAGCCTTATTAAAGTATAATTGACAAATAAAAACTGTATGGATCTATAGTCTAGTTCCTCTCCTCCACCCCACCGTCACTGCCCGGATCAGGCCATTGGGTGCTAGGATTGGGACAGGGGCCTCCTTCTGGATACAATCACTTGTCTTTGCAAACTACCCCTCATGCCGTTGCTGAAATTCCAGTCCTGAAACACAGATCTGACCATATCATTCCTCTGCTCAAAACCAACATTCAGATTTCCCAAAGGGTGCTTATGCCATGGGATGTTACTAGCTGTTAGAGCAACAGTTTTGAAAAGCATGGGAAGTCAAGTTTGATTTTTCCATAAACATTGGGTTAAACAAAGTCCAACATGTTTCTTGCAGAACTCTTTGGGGTCCTTCATATGCTCATGAACACTTTGAATTTCCAAGAGTTTATAAAGGTATTATTGCTCACATTTATTTGACTTCAAATTCCTTTTAATTTTCACGAAAATTCACACTTTATGAAAGAATCTAGAGCAGACAGGGCCACGGGACGGAAAGAAACTGGTCTCCAAGTTACTGCATAGAGCTGAGCTTCCCAGGAGAGCAGCCCTCCAGGGCTGGACCACTGAGTGGGTAGGAAGTAAGTCAGACAATGCTGCCCAGTGCAGCCTGCATGCAGGTTTGGGAGTTATTTGCCAAAGAATAGGTTATCTTTTTTACCCTAAGAAGTTTTTATCACAAATAGTAATAGGTCACATAAATTGCAGCCTTATTAAAGGCACTGTGATAAGCCTTTGCAAACAGTATCTCATTTAATCTTTGCGATTGCCCCACTTCAGAGATGACGCAACTTAAGCTTACAGGGTTGATAACTTAGAGAACAGGAGGCCCAGGATTTGAAGGCGGGTCATTTGACCTCTGGGTCTTTGACCTTAATCACATTAGGATCCTGCCTTCTAAACCCCAGTCATGAGGCCAGAAATCTGGGTATCAAGTATAATTTGGTTTGTTACACGACTGACCTACCTCCACTCTTTTTATACGAACCTCAACCTTAGACGACTCTCAATCAGGGTTGGTTTTGTTCTCACAGGGGGCATATGGAAATATCTAGAGACATTTTTAGTTGTCACAACCAGGGAGATGCTACTGACATCCAGATGTAGAGACCAGAGGTGACTCTAAAACAGTGGTTCTCAACCTTCCTAATGCTGCGATGTATTTTCATTGTTACAAAGGGATTCCGACCCACAGGTTGAGAACCGCTGCTCTAAAACATCATACAGTGTAAAGGGTAGCCCCCACAACAAAGAACTATCTGCCCCCAAATACCTTAGTGACAAGGTGGAGAAACTCTGACCTAGACATTTTATATATTTTATTGACAGAGCCCAAAATGTCCAGAATAAATCTATACTATTGCTTGGGATAAGAAGCATACTTCAAAAAACTCTGCTTCATTCTTTTAAAGAGCAGAAAAGTCACATCCAACAAGTAGCTGTGGTGCTCAGAGACATTGAGCCTTGGCATCTGGAGAGGGGATCCAGCCCCAGGAAGACCGGCCATGGATAAAGAATTCGGTTTGACAGGACCTCGGGTACAATATATTGTGGCCAAATAGAAATTTCGCTTGAAAGAATGCCAAGCCATTTTGGTTTCCTAGTAACATAATTTTCCTGAGATTTTTCTCATATTTGAATCTGCACCATCCCTACACCTATTTTAAATCGAAGCAACAAAAGAAAAAAAAACAAAACCAGATGACAGAATCAGAGAGTTTCTTGAGAAGAGAAGGAAATCTAAAGAAGACCTGGCCCATCTTCTTTCTACCCCCTCTGGTGTATGGTGCACCTGTGTCAACACCAGGAGTCGGGGTAGGGATGTCATCATAAGGACCCGTTTTATTTCCAGAATGTTCTTTTCGAAAGTTCTCCCTCCCAGTGCTTCTCTGAATTCTGTTTGCTGATGCTAATTCAATCTGCAGGGTGGAGGGTGCAGAGAGGACAGGGTGGGGAGGGTGCGACTTCAGTGGAGGCTGCCTAGGCTCATTCCTAATCCTCCAACAATCTCTTGCAGCAGCCTCAGGTGGTGAGCATGCACAGCCTCCTTGCCCCTGCCTGTCGTCTCTTTTCCAAATGAAACAACATGAGATTTGTTTTCACGTGGAAACAGCTCTTTGGTACCCTCTTCATTCATTCATTCGGCACATATTTACTGGGCACCTATGATGTGCCAGACTTGTGCCAGATACTGAGAATGCGAGGGTGGGCAAAATGGCTTCTCAGGACAGCAGGCTGGAAGACCGTGAGCAAGGGAAGCCCTCAATCTGGGGCTATTGCTGTTATCTGCAGGGAAAAGAGAGAGAGAGAGAGAGAGAGAGAGAGAGAGAGAGAGAGAGAGAGAGAGAGAGAGAGAGAGAGAGCGCAGCATGCTCCCAGCTAGCCTCAGACATCAGGAACATAACCCAGAGGAAACAATGGCTGGGTGGCTAAGCTGAGCTGCAGAGGACTCTGCTTCGCCAAGTGGAGGCAGATGGAGCTGTCGGTGCCCACCCCACAGGTGCACCCGGGGCCCTGAAAACAGGCTGATCTGAGGGGATCAGCTGGAGAGGCCGGCTCAGCCACAGTGGGCCCTGGGGGTCACTAATGGTGGATTTGGGTCTTCAGCTAAAAGGCCACAGGAACCACTGAAGCTGAGAAACAGCATGACTGGCTCCAGCTTTAAGAAACCGGGCTTGGAGAAGGAGGAGACCCGCGGCTGGGCGGGGAGGCTGTGGGCTTGTCCCGCCCTTCTCCAGGTACACTTCGGCAGAGAGCCCTGAAAGAAGTAATCGTGGTGGTGGTGGAGGGGTTGGGGGACATTAGCCCTGTCCCATAATTCCCATCAACGCATCTCCAAAAGTCACCCCAATAAGCAGAAAGTCATTTTAAAACAGCACGTTGACTATGCCCCAGCAGCTAGGAAAGAAGCCCCCAACCCTGCCATCCTCCCACCAGCAGGTCATTTCCTAAGCCCCCCATACTGAAATTTGATACCTAGTCTAGGGGCATTTCAGGCACAGGATGTGGTGTTTGGACACGGGACATGGAGAGGGAGGACAAAGCAAGGGTAAGTGCTCCAGCCTCAGCAGGGCTGGAGAATGGGGCAGTGTGTGTCCTGGGGAGGGGGGACTTGCTGGGCCAGGCGGAGCTGGGGCACCACAGGGAGTCCAGAGCAGGGAGGAGAATCTGGAGCCCCTGGAGAATCTAAGTGTGAGGATGAGTCAAAGGATAGATGGGTGAGCCTGACAGCAGAGGGAACTCTCCCGTGACCCCCTCAGAATCTTCAGGAACCTTCAGGAAACTCACAAAGCACTCTACATGATGATGCTCCATGGGATCCGGAGCGTGGCTGAGCTCACAGGTGGATATGAGAGAAAACGGGACGTGGAGCTGGAAGGCGAGAGGACCACAAGACTGCAACACCCTGGGCTTTATTGGGCTGTGGAAACAGGGAGGATGCAGGAAGGGGCTGCCTGGAGAATTTCACCTGGGATGGAAGGAGAGGAGATCCTTAGTTCACATCTGCATTACGCACATCTGGGTGTTTGGTCCAGAAAGAGCTCTCCCACATTACCATCATGCCCCACACACACAAAAAAAGTTTGAAAACAACATCATCAAAGGGATGGTGGAATTTTAGATACTAGAGCAGACTGTTGAGACCAAGCCTGGCAGCACAGAGGGCATTTTGGCACTTTCCAAATTACACCATCTGCCAGCAGCCACCTCCTCCCTTGTGCCCACAGGTGCCACTTGAAGGAATGGTGTCCCCAGAGCGTCCAGTGGCTCACACCTCTGGGGACAGCTGGGCCTCTCTCGGCTTGCCAGGAGCCTCACCAGATTTCTCTGAGGAAGTGGGGAGAACCAAATGAACAGTAACAAAAACCAAATCAGCCCTTCTGAGATGAGAGAAAGTGGCACAGTTCTGATTTTGTGGATACTCCCAGACACGGGGGTTGACCTCCCCTGTGAGTTTTACATCTGGAGACTGAATGAAAACTAACCCAACCCATTCCACAAGAGCTCCCTAAGCTACTGGTAATCTCTTGAAAAATCATGTGAAGTAAATGTGAAAAATTTTCCAAACGTTAGTTTACTGAGAAATGATTTTCGGTTTAAATGTCATATGAAAAAAATTTAATATTATTTCCATTTTCATTTCAGGCTCATCTTGTTGAAATGGCAGTGTTTTTATTTTTTGTTTTATTTTTGAGCATATAGCTCAGGGAGAAGAGGTTTGTATTCTGCCTGCCAGCAGAGGGTTTGGGGTACTTGTTTTGCAGGAAACCCTCACCCTCAAATCTGGCTAGTTAATTCCCTAAAACTGAGAGGGTCTTATTTCCCGTTGCATCCTCAGCAGGCCCATGACCAGGCCCCACAGTTGACAGGTGCTCAGTGGAAACCTGCAGCCCCAAAGAGAAAGGGGACAGGCAGTAGTGTGGCCTTTCCCTCAGGAAAACAGGATCATGGGGCAGCTACCTGAGGGGTCAATTGGTCCTCTGTTCTGGGGTCCTCATGATGGCAGGGACCAGGCCATCCCTAGCTTATGTCCCCAATCCTCAGTTGCCCACAAAGTATTCAATGAATGTTTGGTATAAGAGGCCCATCATTAGGGCTGGGAAAAAGAACATTTATACATCAAGGAAAATATTACAAGTATAGGCCTTTTCCTTTTTGGAGTCAGGGAACTCCAGGCCAGAGCACCATCTTGGAGCTCCATTTTGGGGTGCTGGAATAGTGAAGCTGGCACCAGCAGGGGATGACAGGAGAGTTCCCAAGATCGTCACTCCTGGTGGGTGAGCATCGTGGGCAGGAGTTTGGATATGTGACTCTGCAAACTTCTTGTTGACATGTGGTGTCCCGTGTTGGAGGTGGGGACTGCTGGGAAGTGTCTGAATCCTGGGAGTGGACCCCTCAGTGCAGTCCCCAGGGCAGTGAGTGAGTTCTCAATCTGTTCCCAGGAGACTCCCCTCACACACAGAGCTGATTGTTTGTTTTTTTATCCTGTGATGTTGTAAAATCAAAGTACTACTTTATTAAATGAGTTATTTTACACAATATGAACATCACTATAATTACAATTGTAAAAAAAAATTTTATAACAAGGATGATTTTCAGATTGTCAAATCAGAGTCAACTGTACATTTACACAGAATTGTCTTTGCATGAAGCCCAAAAGGTAACAGCATAAAAACGAGTGTTTCTGCAGCCCCTTTATTTTTGCTGATCAACAGTTTGTTAGAAAAGCAGCTGCAGGTTTGTTACTAAGGTCTGAGACAGTAGAAGAGTCAACGGTGTCCTGAATTCACCTGTAAACAACTTTATGCCTGAACATCAGCCAGTTCTGGAGGAAGTGGAGTCAGGATGCTTGCTCTCAAAGTGCTGCTTGAAGGTCTTAGGGCCTGGCATTTGTGTCCTGCAGACAGTGCAGGTGTATGTTAAGGCAGCTTTGGCAGCAGCCTTTTGGTCGTGTCCTTGTTCCTTCTTCTGTCCAGCTTGCTTTTTGGCATTTTTCTGCTGAGACTGAATCTTCTGCTGTCCGCGAGCCATATCTGGGCTGGGGCAGTCTTGGGTCGGAGAGACAGCGCAGCGCTAGGGGGCCGGGGGAGGTCGCTGGAGGGAGAGGAAAGGGGAGCGCGCCCAGCACCGCTTCAGCCGCTTCTGCCCGCCAACGCCAACGAGGGGAAAGAGGAGAGCCCGGAGCGCAACAGCCCGCGCCTCCCACCTCAGCCTTAGGGGAGGCCACTACGCCTCGTCACAGAGCTGATTGTTAAAAAGAGCCTGACACCTCCCTCCCCTCTCTCTCTCTCTCGCCTCCTCTCTCCCCATGTGATCTCTGCACATGCCAGCTCAGCTTTGCCCTCTGCCTTAAGTGGAAGCAGCCTGGAACCCTCCCCAGAGGCAGACGCTGGCACCAGGCTTCTTGTGCAGTCTGCAGAACCATAAGCCAAATAAACCTCCTTCTTTATAAATTCCTTAGGTATTCCTTTATAGCAGCACAAATGGACTAAGACAGGTTTGAGTTTCAAGCGAAACCTCACACAGCTGTGTGACCTTGGGCAAATGACTTAGCTGTTCTGAGCTTCCATTTCCTCATCTGTAAAATGGGGATAAAATTGAGTAGAACCTATCTCATTGGGAAGTTGGGAAGAGTAAATGAAATCTTGACACAAGTAAAGCACAGTGCCTGGCACAAATGAACCACTCAGTGAATTTCTCTAGGGCGGGAGAGTCTTACCCAGGCCGGGCCCTGGCCACGGTTGCCAGGTGGAAGGTGTTTGTCCAAAATCCCTCTCGCAGCTCCTGTGGTGATTTCTTGCAACCAGGCCCAGGCTCAGGAATGGGATGAGAGGATGGCTGGGGACAGAAGCTGGCACAGGACAGGGGTGGAACTAAGGGGAACCACCTGTAAGGTGCCTGCCCCATCCTGCACAGAGAGAGTAGCCTGTAGCAGGGATGGTGCTTGCTCACGCTGTGGGGAGAGATGGGGTTAAAGCCCCAGGGGAATTGACAGGCAGTTTCCAGGGCCTTATCTAGGCAACGGGGGCTATGGGTAGAGCTCCTGGTGAGCGCTCATCTCACCTACCACAGCTCACTCCAAGTTTCCAGGCATCTGGACAGGAAGCAGGAACAACTGCTGTTGCTTGCCCCATGCCTCCATCCAGGCCTCCTGCCTTTCCTGGACACAGCGAGGAGACTCCAGGCTCAGGCTCTCTGTCCCCATGTAGTGAGCTTGCTGGCTCGCTCTCTGCTCATAGCTCTCTGCCCAGTCAGCTCCTAGCCAAGAGGATGCCCCTGTCTTCCTTTTAGAATATCCCACACGTCTTTCCTTTCTCCCATCTCCAGCACTCTCCAGCCTCTCACTTTCTTCACGGTAATTACCACATGACCCATGTACATTACTGCTGGATTTGTTACTCTCCACCTCCTAGACTAGAATGCATGTTTCCTGAAGGCAGGGACTTTATTCACTCCTGGATCTCCAGAGTCTAGCCAAATGCTTGGCACCTGCACGCATATCTGCTCAACAAGTATTGGATGAATCAAAGAATTAATGAATGAGTGAGTGAACTACCAAACCCCATCTACCAGTATGGAAAGAACGCCAACATTCTGAACTGGTTCCAGAATTGGCCAAGTCTGAACCGGGACCCAGTGAAGGTCACAGGTACTAGTTGTAAGCGGTGGGGAATTGGAGAGCTGAAAGCTGAGTTTAGAGAAGGCAGGAGCTCATCTCAGGGTTCCCATATATCTGCCCAAGTATCTATCCAGGGATATTTTCCTTAGAGGACTCTCTTGTACATGGAGAAATTCCTTTTGATTCAGGGGTGTGAACTACTGATGGTGGGACTCAGGCCCTATGGCAGGTAGAGGAGAAGTGGCAAGCCATTTGAAATCACACCCCTACAGCCACTTCAGGGCTTATAAGTTAGCCCTGCTTATAAGGCTAACTCCAAGAGTTAGATCATTTATGCAGACAAGCCACCAGGGAAATGTATGAGTTAAAGTCCCGGTTTCAGCAGTATTGCACACAGACAGACAACAGCTCGCAGTTAGGTCTTGGATGGAGTTCTTGCTCACAGGTCTGGGTTTCTCCTCTTTGGTGCTTAAAATCACTGCTTTGCCAAGGAGGCAGCACACAGGGTATCATTACAGTGAACAACCCATGACACGAAACACAAGAGAGTCCAAGCCCCGCCTAGAAGCCTGTGTCAGGATGCTTACCTGATCTGCTCGTGACTGAGTCCAGGGAGAGGAATTATTTTGATACCAAGAATGCATTTCTCAAGTTCCTGTCTGTACCTTGGAAGAAAAGGCACACTTCTCTGAGAACAAGCAGCTCCCTGGCTGGTGAGCAACAGAAGCCTCACCCACAGCCAGAAATGACATCCGAGAGGTTGTCTAGGCAGGTCCCTTGGACGAAGCAGGGATATTTTCCAAAGGAGGTTGGGTCATAGTGCTGATAATATGGAAGAGGAAAAAGAAGATGAACTAACCTGTTCTGAAAACGTGAGCTCAGAATGTTGGGTAAGAGGCTGTCCCTTACAGGAGTGTCATTCTTCCCTCTCTTACAGATCCTCCTTCCCCACCAGCCACACCCTGGGGGCACTGAATCTCTCCTGGACATGACTAGTTACAACAAAACCCCATCCCAAAAGAACTGCATCTTCATGGACAGCAGGATTTGATCTATGCTTTAGCAAAATAAGATAACCATATGCCCATGAGCTGTTTTATCAAGATTACATGAGATTAAATGAAATTGTGCACATAAAAGATCTAGAAAATCTATGCCTGGGAGATAGTATATGCTCAATAAATATTATTTTCCTAGGTATCTCATTATTTTGCTCACTAATAATATTATATTAATTATATTACCTTGTAATGATTATTTCTTTTAACATCTGGTTTACATTGCCCCTTTTAGCTTTTTGAATTTTTGTTTTAGAGAATATAAAGTATGCTTTGTTTTTAGTTATAATAGTTACATGTTGGAATAGCTCAGTCTAATAATAATCTCAAACATTAGATTGGGCTGGGGACACTCTAGAGCAGCGGTTCTCAACCTGTGGGTCATGACCCACAGGAACTGCATTAAAGGGCCAAGGCATTAGGAAGGTTAAGAACCACTGCTCTAGAGGCTCATGCCTCCAATCCCAGTACTTTGGGAGGCTTGAGGCAAGAGGATTGCTTGAGGCCAGAAGTCGGAGATCAGCCTGGGCAACATAGTGAGACTCTATCTCTACAAAAAGTTATAAAATTTTTTAAATATTAAAGTGATTTGAGGGAAAATCATTCCCCCCATTAATTCATTTATACCGCACTTTGTTCCAAAAATGTTTTTATGAGCCTTACAAAAATGAATATAGCAGAATACAAACAGATAATATTAATTATTACAGGTTGGTCACAGAGTTGGTCTCAAGCATCCTAGAAGCCAAATCAAAGAAGGAAAGCTGAGCAATGATAACATTCACAGTGTTGGCAAGATATATCAGTGGCCTCAAAAAAACACATTTTTTCCTATACTAAGGTCTAAGTAAACTCTGTCCCCTCCTCAACAGTATCTCTATAAAGCTGAGAGCCTCAAAGAAAAAAATCCAAGCAAGGTAGATTTCTGCTGGGCTAGTTTGATTCAGGACTGTAGGATCTTACTTGCAAGAAGAATTAATGAAATATACATTTGTTTCGGTTATGACAGATGCATAACAAATTATTCCAAAAATGAGTAGCTTACAAGTACCTTTTCGTTTTGCTTATAATTTCATGTAAGAGGAATCTGGACAGAGCACAACAGGGATATCATTTCTTTGCTCCATGATGTTTGTTTGGGGTTCAGCTAGGGACTGCATGAAAGCTGGAATCTGGAAGGGTCTTCACCACATGTCTGGTGGTTGATGCTGGGACAGGAGCACTCACACATGGCCTCTCCCATGGCCAGGGCTGCCTCACTGCACAGAGGTGAGGGTAGTCGCAATTTTTTTTTTATGGGGAGATTCAGGTTTTTTTTTTCTTTTTATTAAATTATAGCTGTTTAATGCAATCATGGGGTACAATGTGCTGGTTTTAAATACAATTTGAGGTATTTTTATCAAACTGGTTAACATAGCCTTCATGGCATTTTCTTAGTTATTGTTTTAAGACATTTATATTCTACATTTACTAAGTTTCACATGTACCCTTGTAAAATGCACCGTTGCTGTGGTCCCACTGATTACCCTCCCTCCACCCATCCTCTCCCCTCCCCTCCATCCCTCTCCCCTTTCTCCATTTTCTTAGGCTATAATTGGGTTATAGCTTTCATATGAAAGCTATAAATTGGTTTCATAAGAGGGCTGAGTACATTGGATACTTTTTCTTCCATTCTTGAGATACTTTGCTAGGAAGAATATGTTCCAGCTTCATCCATGTAAACATAAAAGAGGTAAAGTCTCCATCTTTCTTTAAGGCTGTATTATACTCCATGGTGTACATATGCCACAATTTATTAATCCATTTGTGGGTTGGTGGGCACTTGGGCTTTTTCCATGACTTAGCAATTATGAATTGGGCTGCAATAAACATTCTGGTACAAGTATCTTTGTTATAATGTGATTTTTGGTCTTCTGGGTATATACCTAGTAGAGGAATTGTAAGATTGAATGACAGGTCTATTTTTAGATCCCTAAGCATTCTCCAAACATCTTTGGTAGTTGGGATTCTTACATGGCAGCTCAGGGCTCCAAAGATGAGCATCCTGGACAGCCCAGCAGAAGCTGTATAATTTTTTCTGGCCTAGCCTCAGAAGTTACACCAAGTTCCTTTCACTGCATTTGATTGGTTACAAACCAAGTCACAAGCCCATCCAGATCAAAGGAGAGAGGACACAGACCCCACTTCTGTGCATGGGGCACGTTGAGGTCCATTGTAGAAAAGCATGTGGATGGGAGATATTGTCGCTGTCATCTTCAGAAGATACAGTGTGCTACAACATCCTTCATGCAATTACCCATAAATGCTGTATCTTGCAACCAAGATTTTGGTAAGAACTGAGAAGACATAAGGACCTTGAAAGGTATCTTTTCTGGTGCCAAACACTGGATGAGGAGATCTTGGTTCAGTCTACATTAGGTGTACAGAGATTTAAGAGTCACAGTGACCATAAACCAAATGGATCAAGAATGCCTGGGTCTTCGTGTGCTTTAGTCTGTTCAGGCTGTCATAACAACGTATCATAGACTAAGAGGCTTAAACAGAAGAAATTTATTTTCTCACCATTCTGGAGCCTGGAAGTCCAAGATCAGGGTGCCAACATGGTCAGTTTCTGGTGAGGGCTCTCCCATGGGTAGCAGATGGGCACCTTCTGGCTGTGTACTCACCACACTTCTCTGTGGGAGGAGAAAGTGGGGGTTGAGAGGGAGAGAAGTGGGAGAGAGCGCCCTCTTGTGTCTACTTTTTTAATTTAATTTAATTTAATTTAATTTAATTTTATTTTATTTTATTTTATTTTATTTTATTTTATTTTATTTTATTTTATTGTTGGAGATTCATTGAGGGTACAATAAGCCAGGTTACTCTGATTGCAATTGTTAGGTAAAGTCCCTCTTGCAATCATGTTGTGTCTGCTTTTTTATTATTAAATCATAGCTGTGTACATTAATGCGATCATGGGGCACCATACACTGGTTTTTTAGACCGTTTGACACATTTTCATCACACTGGTTAACATAGCCTTCCTGGCATTTTCTTAGTTATTGTGTTAAGACATTTATATTCTACATTTACTAAGTTTCACATGTACCCTTGTAAGATGCACCATAGGTGTAATCCCACCAATCACCCTCCCTCTGACCATCCTCCCTTTCCCTCCCCTCCCTCTCCCCCTTCCCCCATTCTTAGGTTATAGCTGGGTTATAGCTTTCATGTGAAAGCCATAAATTAGTTTCATAGTAGGGCTGAGTACATTGCATACATTTTCCTTCATTCTTGAGATACTTTACTAAGAAGAATATGTTCCAGCTCCATCTATGTAAACATGAAAGAGGTAAAGTCTCCATCTTTCTTTAAGGCTGCATAATATTCCATGGTGTACATATACCACAATTTATTAATCCATTCATGGATCAATGGGCACTTGGGCTTTTCCCATGACTTAGCAATTGTGAATTGGGCTGCAATAGACATTCTGGTACAAATATCTTTGTTATGATGTGATTTTTGGGCTTCTGGGTAGGTACCTAGTAGAGGAATTATAGGATTGAATGGTAGATCTATTTTTAGATCTCTAAGTGTTCTCCAAACATCTTTCCAAAAGGAATGTATTAATTTGCATTCCCACCTGCAGTGTAGAAGTGTTCCCTTTTCTCCATATCCACGCCAACATCTCTGGTCCTGGGATTTTGTGATATGGGCTAATCTTACTGGAGTTAGATGATATCTCAAAGTAGTTTTGATTTGCATTTCTCTGATGATTAAGGATGATGAGCATTTTTTCATATGTCTGTAGGCCGTGCGCCTGTCTTCTTTAGAGAAGTTTCTCTTCAAGTCTCTTGCCCAGCCTGCGATGGGATCACTTGTTCTTTTCTTGCTTATACGTTTGAGTTCTCTGTGGATTCCGGTTATTAAACCTTTGTCGAAGACATAACCTGCAAATATCTTCTCCCATTCTGAGGGCTGTTTGCTTGCTTTACTTACTGTGTTCTTGGCTGTGCAGAAGCTTTTTAGTTTGATCAGGTCCCAGTAGTGTATTTTTGAAGCTGCTTCAATTGCCCGGAGGGTCCTCCTCATAAAATACTGGCCCAGACCGATTTCTTCAAGGGTTTTCCCTGCACTCTCTTCTAGTATTTTTATAGTTTCATGTCTTAAGTTTAAATCTTTAATGCAGTGAGAGTCTATGGTGAAAGGTGTAGGTCCAGTTTCAATCTTCTACAGGTTGCCAGCCAGTTCACCCAGCACCATTTGTTAAATAGGGAATCTTTTCCCCACTGAATGTTTTTAATTGGCTTGTCAAATATCAAATAAGGTAAGTAGATGGATTCATCTCTTGGTTCACTATTCTGTTCCAGATATCTACTTCTCTGTTTTTGTGCCAGTACCATGCTGTTTTGATCACTATCGATTGATAGTATAGTCTGAGGTCTTGTGTCTTTTCTTATAAGGGCATTCATCCCATCATAAAGGTCCCACCCTGATGACCTCTTCTAGCCCTAATTACCTGCCAAAGTTCCCATCTCCAAATACCTATGAGTTTGGAAGGGACACAAATATTAGCCACAACACCATGGTTATAGACATGCCAGCATTCAGTGAAAAAAATGCATCAATCCCTGAATATTTCCAAATATCTGGAGTCTTTAATCAAGTAGACAAGTCACCCACATATGTGAATTTTTCACTTTCTTTTCAACTTAGTCTTAGAGCTAAAACTTCAGCCAGAGACTATGACATAGATATAAATAGACCCAGAGCATCATTATATATAATTTGGAAAGGGTTTCACTGGCATACATCTGTAGGCCGTTCAGGAACACTTTCAAGCTGTGTTTACATGATATCAAACATCTGGATGAAAACTGAAAAAAATAATCAATTTGGACTGGAAGCAAAACAGAAGTATAAATCTCAGTGCAGTTGCCCTTGGAATACTGAATGCAGAGCTGAACCCCATACCCTGGAATGAGATAATGGTGTTTAACAAGAGCCATTGAAATGCCCAGGGGGGAAAGGGGACTTCTGTGGGAAGGCAGACTTTAAAAAGAACTCCATTATGCAAATAGAGGATGGAGAGACATGAAATCAACATCTGAAAAACATGAAGGATATAAATCTTAAGGAAACAAACTGCTGGAACCAGGAGCTTTGAAGCTTGAAGGTAACAACTCTGGTTCAACTGAAAATACATTAAATCCTGGCTATTAGGGAAAGGGGCATTCAGGAAACTCAAGCTTCTAGACATCCAATGAATTATTCTTCAAGCGTTACAACTTATTTTCACTGTTTCAGGTAAGACTCTTTCTAAAATGTGGCACTTACTCCCTGGGCTGCTTCAAGAGAAAGAATATATTCCATCCAAATCCCTGATCCAGCCCTCCAGTTCAAGTGTGTACAGAAACTATTTCGCATACCTGATGGTGTCCCCACGTTCCCTGTTAAAGGGCCCCAGGGCCCCCAAATCCTTTAGTTCTTGACTCTGTTTTTTCAGAGTTCTCCCATTTTCTTTTCCCATCATTCCTTAGATTTTCATTCTTGATTTATGTCTTAGGATAGTTTCCCTCAGAAGCAGACCCTGAGATAAGGATCTGAGGCCAAGTAGTATGTTTGGGATACGGGTGATCCCAGGAAGCACCAGCCAGGGTTGGGAGTGAAACAGGACAGGAAGGCAGCCAAGGTAGGTGCATTGCCGAGAGCTTCCTTACCCCTGTGGGCCGGTAGGCTCAGTCCTGTAGGCCCTCTGTAAGACTGCAGAGCTGTCTCACACCACGGACAGGAACTGAGATTTTATTCCCAAAATCTATCCATCATTCTTTGAGGGCTGCTCCCCTTAGCTCCCTGGCACGTTAGAAAGCCCACAGGTGTTTGCAATCTGAAGCCATCAGGACGAGGGAAGGTGAGAGGCATCGCGGGCGTGGACAGAGCACCTGCTTACTGGCTCCGGTGCCACCTGGCCTAGTTGCCCCACCTGCCCTCCTGATCCCACACCTGATAGAATTTGGGGGTGAAGGAAGAAAACTAGACTGTGAGTGAGCGCTAACAGGACTGTCCCTAGAGTAAAAAATACCTTTTCTTAGAGTTCAGGAGCCTTTACGTTCTGATTTCTCCCTGGTTCTTGGTTATATTCTTAAAAGGTATTGTAAGGCAACCAGTAGTTAGTAACAAAAAACTTTGGTCACGTAAAGTCTAGTCAAATTAATTTTTGAAGCAAAATAAGAGTCCACTAAATGGCAGGTTGTGTTAGAGAAACTCTCTACAGATGGAAACTGACTTTTTGGTGTCCCCTCAAGTAATGGGAAACGGCCACACCTCAGAGTCAGTGTGCAGGTTGGGGGCTGTTGTCCCAAGAGGGATACCTGAGTGTAAAGGGAGAAACTGAGGCAAACGCCAAATGCACTGACTTCTACTCTCTGGGGTAGAGCCAAAGGGAACACTGAGGGCTAGTGGATAGACAGGTGCTCAGGGCACAAGGGGTGCCAGGTTACAGACAAGATGCATCCCCCCTCACCTCGGGGCGGGGAAAGGGACTTGGTCAGGACTGGCTCAGGAGCTAGCAGGGGAGGGAGGACACAAGAAGACATGTTCAAGTCATGCAAGATGGCAAGCCGAAAGTGCTCAGAACTGGCATCTGAGGAGGCCTGGCACATGCAGTCCCTGACTTACTCAGTTAGGCCCCACGTCAAATTCATGAACAGTCAGAACACAAATCCAGGTGTCTTCACTCCAACACAGCAGAAATTACTCAATGCTTAGTTGTCCGGAGGCAGGCTAGGAAGAAGACATGGGCTCCAGGAACACAAGGGCATGCAGGCCAGAAGGTCCCATGAGGATAACTCAGGGAAGAAGTGCCTGAGGCCAAGCCAGAGAGCCAAACCCGACAGCCGTCACAGCAACACATGGGAGACAGGCCTGAATCTGGGAGAAGGGGAGGCAGGAGTGCTCACACCAGGGATGGGGCTGCCACAGGCTGAGAGCTAGAGAAACACAAGAAATGAAATGGGGGCTGTGGGTGGGGAGCCAGGGCAGGGGACAGACAGAGACTGAAGTGGAGTAGGACAGGGCTGGCCTGTAACAAACCCATCACGGCTTTGACCCTGCTGAGTTCTTTATTCTGATATTATCTTTAGGGCTGTCCTGTGGGTGGGGAGCAGAGCAGGAGAGCAGAGAAGCAGGCTGTCAGACAAAGAAGAATGATGGTTCAGAAAGTCTGGGCTCTGGCTTGGGCGTAGCTGGATTTGGGCAAGGCTGGAAAGGGGAGACGAGCCAAGAGCGCATTGTTGCAGCAATCGTATCTCGGGCAGAGAGCTGGGAGGAGGGACCACAGACATGGAAAGGAAAGGGTAAAATCAAGGCTTATAGCAGAAATGGCATCACAATTTGATAGGGCTTTGGATGCCAACATGGAAGTCAGACAGAAATAAGGGAACTAATTTGAAGCCTATGAGCCTAGGGAACTGAGGGCTGTTGGCACCTTGGATGCAACAGAGATGTAATTGTTGGAAAGCTGTGATTGTTTGGAGAGAGCTGAGAGTCCTTGCGCAGACCCCACCCTCCACTCTATACTGGGCGAGGAGAGCATGACGGGATTTCAATTCCTGTTTCTGAGGCTGTCCTCTTTCATGCCAGCAACTCCCCATTCCTGTTAACTCTTGCAGCAATAACACCTATAATAAGGAAGAAGGAGGGTGTCCTGTACTTTTGTTTTCTGGGACAAAACCCCAATATTTGATCCTTGGACTTATTGATTTCATCAAGAGATATTAAAGTATGAGTTATAGACGGGTGGAGGATGAACCATGTTCCTGAGTTCTTGACAATTATGTGACTGAGATAAAATCCACATTAGAGGAAAGTAACACAGTATTTAAGAGGATAGAAGATCATAATTAAGCCAACTGGAAATATGGTATCAACATGTCTGTTTGGAGGAATGACCAGTTCACTTGACCAAGGTCACTATGACTCAGATATTATACGATAATGATGTTATCCTGAAACTGCTTCAATAAATCTAGCCACCCATAAATGTCTAGATAATACAAATTTGGCAAGATGTAAAAACCAGCTAAGATTGATACTGACAGCCAAAGGAGAAAGTTGTTGAAACATTGGAAGCTCCCACGGGAGGATACGTGTTAACGGTCCGAACGAAAATAAATCTTATATTCTTGGCTATGGGAGGATTTCTTATCTCTGCAATAGTGCTTGAGCTGCTAAGATACTCACAACTACAGGCAAGAGATGGGGAAATAACAGAGACAGGCCCTGGTGTCAGCTGCTAAGGGATACATCAAGTCTGCCTTTCTTCAGAGAACAATCAAAGGTTTATGGCAACCAGGGATCAGATGCAGTGACTGGAAGATTCCTCCCTCAGAAGTGTTGATGCCTTCAACCAGGCAGATTGCTCTGAACACAGAAGGGAGGGATCCCTTTAAGGTCAATGCCAAGAGAAGACTTGGTAGGAAATAAAATGTTGGCTAGAGAGAAGAGAGAAATGAACAGTTTGAAAACCCAGAAAAGAATAAAAGGGAGGGGGCAATAGGGAAGGAATTCATTGAAGAGATGAAGAAATTGAAAAAGGCTTTGGTCAAGTCCAGCTTTTGATGATTCCATCCTGGGTTGAGATGGGCCACGAGAACACTGGTACCTGGGAGGTAAAAACAGGGAAAGATCAGTATTGGGAGATTTGGAAGAGACTGAAAAGTGGACATAGTAAAGGAGAGAGCAAGGGCCGTGGAGGGCCACAGAAATATGATGAGATCTCCGGGAGGAGGGTCAGAGACCTGGGTTTGAGTCCCAGTTCTGTCCCTAACTTTGGACAAGCTACTCCATCTTTCTAGATTTATTTCTTTGTGCCCAAAGCAATGGGGTTAAACCAAGTGACTTTGAACATTCCTTCTCCCTTCTACAGCCCGCAATTCAACATAGGCATTATGAAATCAGAGACTTACATAAATGGAACCTTCCGGATTGGAACGTGTATTTAGCTTTTCTAAGTAGAAAATGCTGTGAAGGGAGGAATAAAAAGGTTCCACTCAACACTTGGCGAGCAATATTTGTTCTGTAAAATAATTAGCAAGCATTATTGAATGGGGCTGTCACATAATTACAAGAGAATTAAAAGGAAAAAAAGAATTTAGGAGATTCAGTTTTCCCTTCCATAGCTCAGCAGGGTGATTAACATAAACAAGTGGAGGATGGCTAATAAAAATACATGCAGGAGAGAAAGCCAATGTGAAATGGAAACAGTGCCGGTCTAGAGGTCAGAAGCCTTGAGTTCAGTCCCAACTCTGCCACTTCCAGGACTTGGGTGTGTCATTTCCTTTTTGTGCCTCAGCTTCCAGAGAAGCCTAAAGATCTTGGACTCCAGCCTCCTACAAAGCTCCAAAGAATACCCTGACCAGGGTCAGTTTTTTGGTTGTTGTTGTTTGATACAGAGTCTCACTCTATTGCCTAGACTAGAGTGCCAAGGCATTAGCCTCGCTCATGGCAACCTCAAACTCCTGGGTTCAATTGATCCTCCTGCCTCAGCCTCCTGAGTTCGTGATTACAGGCATCTGCCACAACACTCATCTAATTTTTCTATTTTTAGTAGAGATTGGGGCTGGCTCCTGATCAGGCTGATCTTAACCTCCTGAGCTCATGTGATTCTTCCACCTCGGCCTCCCAGAGTGCTAGGATTACTGGCATAAGCCACCGTGCCCAGCCTCGTTGTAATTATTAAACAATTGTTTCTTATCCTTGTGTATTTGAACCAATAATGTCCAACTAAAAAAGTATTTTATATATTTTCAAAAGAGGTGATGTAATGCAGGGAACTGGCTACATGGCTAGTGGAAGAACTAAGAAGCCAAACAGAGGACAACAGACATCAGCAACGTCAAGAAGCCACTTCCACCTGGGCTGAAGCCCGAGAGGGAGAAGGTGCTGGGGGACCTCGTGGAAGCTGGAACCAGTCAGTCCAACTGGTAGGAGCAGGAGCCACAGAGGAGACACAGCCACTGTAGGAGGCGCCGAGATTAAGGGATAAAGGACTGAGGGGAACCTCCTGGCTATTTCATCCCCCACCTGCCAATCTTCTGCCAGCGCCTCCTATTAGCTTGGTCCAGCAAGAAACCAGCTGGCACAGGAGTGTGGCAAATGCAGCCTGCAGGGTTCAGTCCCTCTTCCTTGCAGAGGAGGGAAAGGCCAGGGGATGGAGCCGAGGATAAGCAGGCCAGGATGGACACAGATCCAAATTCTACTTTCCTATAACTTCCACCCGCCAGTCCTGCATCAGCCTAGAATGTAAGTCTTTGCATATTTGAGGACCTACATCCAGTCATGCCTGCTTGCTAATGTTGTTCTCCTTGCCCAGCCTGACATGCAAACTTCCTCATGCAGAAAGGCTTACAGACCTCTTCTGCTCCTCAGGGGGCTCCTCTCCTTACCGTGCAGCACCGAACATTCATAAGACCCCCGGTGTCCATAATACACGCACTAGCTCTGATACAGAAGAACCATTCCTGTCCTCTTGGAGCAATACAGCTGTTATCCCTCTGTTGACTCATGTTGATCTTAGGAACAGCTAAGATCCACATATTTTTTCACTTGATTTTAGCCAAAAGGCCAAGAAGCGATCACATATTTTTTCCGTATGATTTCAAGTCTTCCCTGACTTCTCCTAGCAGGGCAATCTACTCATTTGATAAGTACCACCATTAGATTATTTTTCTAAATCACTGTTAATGTTACTATTTTTTTTAAATTAGAACACACCATACCCAGCCTCTTGCACCTTTTGAATTTTATTTTCTTAAAATAAATAAATAAATTAGAATAAACCAAAGCCAAGAACAGAGCTCTGTGTCACTCCACTGGAGACTTCCCCCCAAGTTCCCTCAGAGCCATGAATCAAGCCTCACTGGTTAGGATTGTAAAACCAGCTCCAGATCCACCTAACGGCAAGGAGATTGCACAAGATTGCATCAAATTCTTTACTTAAATCACAACATATGGTATCTGTGGCAGTCATTTCTCTTTGCTTTCTACCTAAAACGCAGAGAGCGCTCAACTAATACTTGCTACATTGAATTTGAATAAACTTATCTTGATTTATACACATAATGATCCTGTTTAAATAAAGTCAACATAGTTATTATAGTATGATATAACAAGGAGCCTATATCGGCTGCTGGGTGATCACCATTTTTTTCTTTAAATGTTTATAAACCTGTTTGTTCCGAACTTTTGCTAGACAGCAAGAAACACGTCACCAATCAGGTATTTCTGGAATGCAGCTTCTTCCATTTGAAAACTGGGGCAGCATTGCCCCATCCAGTCTTTGAGTACTTCCTGGCTTCCCGAAAACGATGAAGACACTAGTTGCTGCTGTAGCCTCGTGGATCTTGCCTCAGGCTTCTCCCCAGTGGGAATAATATTAATCCTTCCCATGCCACAGAGCTGTGTAAGGAAGTATCCTGGGAGATGGGAAGGCACTGGACACAGCTGAAACAGTACTCAGGGTGCCCACATGGGAGCTGTGTGGATCCTTGCAAGAACAGGCCCACAGGGCAGCACAGTCTCGTCCTGTAGCTCCCACAGAAAGCACAGCAGGACCAGTCACCATATGCAATCAGCGAGGCTTAACTTCTGATTCTGGTGCTGCTGTGTAAAGAGCTTACGAATAACCCCCCAGGAAGCTGGCCAGAGCACAACAGAGATTGGGCCCGTGAAGTTGTCTTCTCTCTCCCTCTTTCTCTTCCTCTTTTCTCTTCCTCAATTTCCTCTCCCTCTGAATCAGTGTTTTTAGAGTCACTGCATTAGCTGTTCAGGAAGTTGTCCTGGAGGCAGTTCAGGAAGCAGAAGCTAAGAACCTGGAAGAACAGCTGAATGCCCGAGTTGCCAGCCTTATTCACCCTCTGCCTCCCACAAGGTGTCTGGACTTGGATGGGGCTGTGCGGAGGACGGGTTGCCCACAAAGAAAGTGTGAAGGAAACTTTCCAGTTCTCTCCTAAACCTATAGGAATCCCCTCTGGGCTTGATCAATTCTTGACAAATTCAAGAATAAATTCAAAAACCCACCCTCTGCCTAGCCCATAAAAATTCTTGGTAGCTTTAAAGTCTCAGGATACATGCAGAGATTACTTTGTTAGCTGCAATTTTCTGTCTTCTGTCTCCAAAGGTAAACCCAGGAGGCTGCTAAAGATGCACAGACATCGATTAAAGATGTATGCAAAGATTTAGATATGAGGATGTTTACTGATGCTATTGTAGCAGAAAATGAGAAACAACCTAATAGTCCAAAAATACTGTTTAGATACATTCTGGTCCATCCATCCAACAGGATACCGTGCAGCTATTAAAATCATGTTAAAATGGGCCGGGCATGGTGGCTCATGCCTAGAATCCTAGCACTCTCGGAGGCTGAGGCAGGTGGATCACTTGAGCTCACGAGTTTGAGACCAGCCTGAGCAAGAGTGAGACCTGTCTCTACTAAAAATGAAAAACTGAGGCAAGAGGATCACTTGGGCCCAAGAGTTTGAGGTTGCTGTGAGCTATGATGCCACGGCATTCTACCAAGAACTGAGACTCTGTCTCAAAAAAAAAAAAATCATGTTCAAATGATGCTTATAACATATTGTCAAAAGGAAAAAGCAAGTTACAAATGCAGAACACTGTATACACAAAGGGAAAATTTCCAAATGATATATTGTTAGCAGTACTTGCAACTGGTAGAATTATGAATGGATTTTTTATTTTCTTCTTTTTTGCTTATATGTATTTTCCAGTTTTTCTATAGTGATGTGCATTGTTCTTGAAATGAAAGGTAGGGTGGGAGGAATAATAAAAGCTTATCTTTACTAGCAAGAAAGAAATACACCTAGCACTTTGGGAGGCCAAGACAGGAGAATTGCTTGAGACCAGGAGTTTGAGACCAGCCTGAGCAAGAGGGAGACCCTGTCTCTACAAAAAAAGTAAAAATATTAGCTGGGTGTGGTGGTTCATGCCTATAGTGCCAGCAAGTCAGGAGGCTGAGGCCTCTGCTTGAGCCTGGGAGTTTGAGGTTGCAGTGAGCTCTGGTGAGGCTTGGATGACAAAGCCTCTACTCTAGCTTGGGTGACAAAGCAAGACCCTGTTTTTAAAAAGAAGAAGAAGAAAATAGGAAAATTCCCTCTTTCAAGGCTGTTTTCCAGCATGCTGTCCCGTCAGGTAGATATAAAGCAAGGTCGGACCCTATGGTCCAGCTTGCCTGGAAGCCACCTTGGCTCTGGGCAAAAGCTTCCTTGGGACCAGGGTCTACCTTGAGACGAGTTATTAAAAATGGGCCTGTCTTGGCCAAGCTTTCACCCCTAAAGACCAAGAGGCACTTCAGCCCAAAGAAAACTACAGTTTCAGAGCCCATAGGTTCTTGGAGCAGCGCAGCAGCCCTAGCATGTGAAAGGTTCTCCCTCCCTCCCTCCACTTCTGAAGCCTTGCAGACAGCTCCCGCTCCATCCCACAAGAGGAGACAGGCAGATGAGTCATAGCACTGGCTCCGACTAAAGGAGTATTATTGTGTTAGGAGAAATGGATCTATTTTATTATCTGTCTCTTGACACCTTACAAATAGATATGCTTTTCCCACCAGACTCACAATTCCCTTAAAAAGTCAACAATTTCATTTGCTGAAGTTAAAAAATGACCAATGAGAGTTAGAAACTCATGTCTGAAGAGCTGCCAGGATGAAAAGATGTAGTGGAAATACTGAGGAAGGAGGTTTATAACCCTCAGACTCTAGATTCAAGTCTGCAGAGTGATGCCATTCTTCTAAAAATATACAGAGGAACCACAGAAACCCTGTCTCCTCTCTCTCTTTTTCTTTATTAAGAAATATACCAGAATTGGTTAGCAAAGGGAGATTCACCACCTCAGACTTTACTGTTTTTAATGCTGGGGCAGGGGGGAAGGTGATGGTCTGGGATACTATTTTAAGGACTTCCTTCTCTTACCCAGATTTTTTCCATACTGGGAGGACAGATAAGGTATGTTCCACTAATGCTCCTTGTTAAAACTCACATGCGTGCCAGCAGGCATTTCCCTTTGTCTTTCTGTCCTATGACAACAGATTGCATGTCATAGGAAATTGGAATGAAGACCTTATTTTGTTTGGATCTCTCCTCTCCATTGTTTAATTCCACACTCAATTTTTCATTCTATATTTGCCTCCCTTTGCAGAAATATATCACGAGTACATACAGAAACAGCTAAATGAATGGGTATTGTTTATCAAAGCACTCACCTCAGAGACTTTTCAGGGCACGTTGACCAGCTCTTCCTTCTTTTTTTTTTTTTTCAGTTTTTGGCCGGGGCTGGGTTTGAACCCGCTATCTCTGGCATATGGGGCCAGCCCCCTACTCCTTTGATCCACAGGTGCCACCCCAACCAGCTCTTCCTTCTCCTTGTCCCCAAGCACTCATCTCTGGACAATAAATGTACTAGGTACACAGTAAAGCCCCAGTGACCAACCTGCATGCATGTGCTGCAAATGTGCAGTCCCAGTACTTTCTCTCCTGTTAATCAAGTTCCAGTACGTGAGCTTCCCTGTTTTTCCTTTCCATAGATGTCTCCATGGTATTTCTGTCTCTCTCAGCCTGCAACCCAGGTCACCTGTCCATTACAAAATATAAACAAACAAAACCTAAAATGCTTCCAAAATGTGCCAGGGAAGGAGGTCTGGGGAAATAGAGAAAGTTTTACATTTCCTGTTGTTGACTCCAGGCCTGCCCTGTAGGGGAAGCTGAATGCTTTCCAATCCAATATGCTCTGTTCTGTGAAACTATCACAGTTGTTTTGCCTTAAGACTGCAAAGCTATATGGCTAACTTTTTAAATGACCTGATTTTTTTTGTTTTTCTTTTTTCTTTTTAATTATTATGAGTACATAATAATTTATATCTTTATAGAGTATGTGTGATATTTTGATGCAGGCATACAACGTGAATTAATCAAATCACCGTAATCGACTGGGGTATCCATTACCTCAAGCACTTTACATTTCTGTTAGGAAAATTCCAACTCCACTCCTTTAGTTATTCTTAAGTATGCCCTTACTTGTTTATTATAATCACTTTGTTGTGTAAATATGATTCATTCTATCTCTATATTTTTGCACCCACCCCCTCCAACCCTTCCCAGTCTCTGGCAACTGTCACTCTACTATCTCCATAAGATCAATTGATTGTTATTCGGTTTTTGAGTATCAACTTATATCCAAACTTTGCCATATTACTTTTTTCCTTTTTATTTAAAAATGCAATTTTAAATTTTTTTGTATTTCTAAACAGAATCCCTCAGATCTGGAATTAATGTCCTTTCTGTGTATCAGACATTAACTGTGGGCCATGCATGGTGTAACTGCTTCCACACTGATTATTTCATTCTCATAATCACCCTATGAAGGAGATGCCAACACCTGAGGAAGCTGACGGTTAAGCCATTTTCCCAAGATCACAAATGTGGTGCGAACATTTCATCGAAATCCATCCAACTTTCATCTCTGCAGGCCACGAGTTTGGTCACACGGAACACTATTTCTGAGAATAGAGCTGTATTGGCCCTGTGGTGGCCACAACGGCAGGAAAGAAGGCAGCCCTGGGGGAAAGCAGAAGCCAAAACTCTCCCCTGACACAACAGCACAGTGGCTGGGAGCAGCTCTGGGCATCAGCTCTGATTTCAACCCCACTTCACACCCACTTATAACACCTGAGACCACAGGGAAGTTTTCTACTCTCTGGACTCAGTTTCCACATCTGTAAAATGGGGGTGATAATACTAGTAGGTTGGATTCTACGAAATTGCCAACCTTTGACCATTTTTGGCCTGCAAAAAGGTATTTTCAAATGGTTCAGCTTAAATTCTTCACTGGGTCCTTGTACAGGTTAAACAAGAGGGCATAGGAAACATTCTTCCTCTCCCTGATTTCCTGCCTTGCAGGTCATACTCTGCATTCTCCGGATAGACTTTATAGACAGAGAAGCCAGCTTGAGGTTATGGAAGTGTTGGAGCCTTAAGTCAGGGAGACAATAAAACCGCAGGGATAATCAAGAATTACCAACTAAGAGTGGGGCGTGATGGCTCATACCTACAATCGGAACAGTCTGGGAGGCCAAGGCAGGAGGATCACTTGAGCGCAGGAGTTTAAAACCAGTCTGAGCAAGAGCAAGAATAGAAAAATTAGGCGGGTGTGGTAGCGGCACCTGTAGTCTCAGCTACTGGGGAGGCTGAGGCAGGAGGATCGCTTGAACACAAGCGTCTGAGGTTGCAGTGAGCTAGGCTGATGCCATGGCGCTCTAGCCTGGGCAACAGAGTGGCTATTGGTGCAAAACAAAAAGAAAAACAAAGATCTTACTGCTCCATAAATTTTCCCCCTAGGTTGTGTTCTTAATTAGTAAATAGGTTTACAAACTTTTTTTTTTTTTTAAAGAAAATGGGGGTGGAGGTGGTGTTTCAGGAAGTTCAGCACTTCTGCGTTTAATCCCATCCAGAAAGAAGACGTTTCAAGATTAATTCTCGCCCCTTGACTCGCAGGCGCTTGATTGACTGCTCGATCGGCCGGGCGGGCCCAGCCTTTCAGGCCAGCCGGGGGTCCCTACTCGCCAGCCCCCGGCGTCTTGCCCCCCTGCGCCGCGCACTCCGGAGACCCAGCGCGGCTGGAGTTAGCGTTACCTGCCCCATGCGGTTCGCTCCTCTCCGGAAGCAGGCCCAGCGCTGGTCCCTCCCGTGCATCTTATTTACCTCCCACAGTCCCCAGGAGAAGGAAAATGTCATTCCCACCCCTTCGTCCCATCCTCCAGGAGAGGAAAAAGACACACACATGGGTCTCTCCCGAGGTCTACTCAGCGTTGAAGTCAGACTTGAACCCCGGGAACCCTAGAATTCGGAACACTTGGAACCCCTCCTTTTCCTACGCCGAGTAGAGGGGCTTTTTAGCCCCCGAATCCGCAAACTTGGCCACACCCTAAGGAAGGGGCTCTGTCTCGCCGACTGGCATAACCTCGCTGCGCTCCTCAAGTTGGAGGGCTCCCGGCGCCGGGCGCTGGCGTGGAGGAGTGGCGCCGCCCCCGAAGTATTTAACCCCAGCGCGGACCCCGCTGGGCGCCGGACGCTCCGGCTCCCCAGCGCTCGTGCCTCCCTCCTCCTCCCGACTCTCTCCCGAGTGCTCCACCCTCCGCCCCGCGCTCGCCTGGCGCGCAGGCACCGGCCGGCGGGCACTGGGAGCTGGGCGCGGGCGGCGCTCGCCTCTGCGAAGCAGCCCCCGGCCGCGGCCGCAGCGCACTGCCCGGGCTTTAGCCGCCCGGCTGCCCGCACCGAGTGCGCCACGGCACCCCGAGCGCCCCGCAGACCGGCAAGTGGTCGTGGACGCCCAGCAAGCAGCCCGCAGCATGGATTCGGATTCCGGGGAGCAGAGCGAGGGCGAGCTCGTGTCCGCCGCAGGTACCGAGGGGCCGCGGCTGCCCAGCCGGGAGGGCTGGGGCTGGGGAGGAGGGGAGGCTGGGGCAGGAAATCGCGAGTATTTCTTGGAGCTGCCAGGCTGGAGGCCGATCGCCAGTAGCCGGATCCCTTCCAGGCCAGGACTGGGGATTGCTCCGCTCTCTGAGTTTGTTTCGGGGCTTACCCCAGCTCACAGCACTTGGGCGCGCAGAGGGGAGAGAAGGCGTTTTCGCGGGTGGCTGTCTGCGCTGCCAGTCGAGACTGCGGCGGGCTCGGGTCGCCCCGGCTGGGTGGGGGTGGGGAAGAGTAGGGCAACCAGCTCCTGTAGTTTGCTGCGGCCGGTGTTGCAACACGTCTGCCTTTTGAAATAACTTTCCGAGCTCCGGCCCGGTCCTCGAACTCCGGGCGCCAAAGCCACGCTGTGGAGCAGGTGACCGGGTCCGAGAGGGATATACTCCGGGAAGAAAAGGACCCGCGAGTGAATGGCCGGGGTCAGACCACAGCTCATGACTGCGGTTCCTGGGGCTCCTGGCCAGCCGGTGCAGAAGCGCTCGTCATCACTACCGCGCAGCCAGCAGAGAGGTCCGGGGGAGGGTCCCCGAACCCAGACGCGGGGGCACCGCAGCCGGGTTTCGCCTTTAAGAGGCGCCGCCGGCTTTTCACAGTCGATAGTTATCAAAGCAATAGGTGGATGCATACTTCGGGGGAAAAATGAATGTCCTCCCCCGCCGCTCCCTGATACTGAGCAACAGGAGGAAGCCACCCACGCCGTGGGTTGCCTTGCCGCGGGGTCTGCCAGCCTCCGCCAGACGGCTCCTCCCCCCGCTCACCGGGCAGCGCACCTGGGACCCGCTCGCCCTCCGCACCGGCCCGCCGGGCTCGCGTAGCCCTGAAGGTCAGCGCCGGGTCACAGGCTGGGACCCTCCTGGTGCCAAGCGCAGCCCGGGTCTAGCACCTACTCTTCCCTGTGTCAGACCAGAGCGCCGAGGGTGGGGACCAAGTGACAGAGAGGCACCGTCAGCCCAGGCGGGGGTGTAGGAAAGGCAGGTTAAGGAACCAGGCAGGACTGCGCCCTGAGTCTATTATTCCCCTTCGTCCTCACAGAACCTCGCCAGGGGATTATCTCTATTTTACAGAGGTCCAGAGAGGTTCCGGGGCTTGCCCCACTCTCACAGCCAGGCAGTAGGCAGGGCCAAGTGACACCCTTCACCTGCACCAGGTCCCTCAGAGGACAGCTGTGGTCTACACCATGGAGTTGGGTAGGTGGATGGATGCCTGGCCGAGAGGGAAGGCCTCGCGAGGATTCCTCTGTGTGTGTGTGGTGTGTGTGTGCGCGCATGTGTGCAAGAGCCACCTGCTCTGCGTAGGTATGTGTGGATGTAATTCATAAACATGAGCCCTTTGCATGCCTGTGTTTCTGTGACTATAAAGCACGAAGATTTTGCTTCACAGGGGGCTCATCGTTAAAAGTTGCTGTAGGTGTTTTGTGTGTATCTAAGTACATTTCCAGAGATAAAGGGGGAGGAGGCACATTGACACTGACACTTGAGTCTCTCAAAATCCCGGGGACTAACAAACACTCAGGCTACCCGTGCCACAGCCTCCATCCCTTTTGCTGCTTGAGGGAGGGGGGAGGAGGAGAAGGCCTGTAGAGAAGTGGGGGAGGGGAGGAGACTGCAGACTCCTTGGTACTTGGGAGAAAGTTCTCACCACCCTGCTGTTTTCTCCCCCAGCCCACCCTGGTGTCTGATATCCCTGAGTATGCTTACATGAGTCTGTGTCGGAAGCCTGTGCACAGCTAACACCAAACATACCACTAAGGTCAGATGGGTGGGATGAAGAGTGGGGCGGCCAGCTCCACGGAGCTGTCACCATTTGTTTGCTATAGTCCTCTCTTCTCTCTGCATGTGCATGAATCTCACAAGTTGAACATTTATTTTAATGTCACAAGCCATTCTTCGACACGGCATTCAGTTTCCCTCATTATTTTTAGTCTTAAAGTATTCTCTGTGACAAAGCTTCACAAGTGGATGCTTTGCTTACGGCTGCCTCCTGTCAAACGGAAACCCTTGCTGCAGATTCAGATACAAGTTAAATGACAGGTATTCCACCCCTAGAGATTGACCTTTGGCCGTGCAAGAAACTTGGCATTGCTCTGCGGACCTGCACCGTGCTCTGAGGACCTGCACTGTGCAAGCTGAATGAGTGTGTAGCTGAGAAAGGCAGCAGAGTGATCCGGGCCTCTGGAGTTCTTAGGTGTGTTTCTGTGTGGGCCAGCCTCTTAGGGAGTTGAGAAGAGAGAGCTGCTCCCAACTCCACACCCTTTCCTGCCTGGACTTGTGAAGACTTGTCATAAAATGGACCTTATAAGGTTAAGAGGCTGGACTTTGGAATCAGACAGACCTGGATTTCCATCTTCACTGGATGGGCAAGGTTAAGGTTACTTAACCTCTCTAACCTCAGTTTTCCTCTTTGTAAAATGGAGAGAACAACAGTGCTACCGGGACTTACAAAAATTAAATCAAAGAACACAAGAGTGTTCCTGGTAATCATTCAGTAAATGGTAACTACTTTGACTATCACTTGATTGGCTTAATTGTTGTAAGAAGATTGCTGAACAACAGACCCCAGCTTCATAAAATAGTAATCGTTAGGCATGTGTAAGATGATTAATATTTCATCATTATTGTTGCATTAATATAATTGCTTAAAGAGATTTGTTTGGAATTTTCCCCCTTTTCAGTCTCATTCTCTCTAGTGTGTGTATGTGTGTGTTGAGGGGTATTTTCAATTTACCTCTTTCTCATCATCATCCATCTTCCCGCTCAAGAGATGAAGATGGTGGCCGGGCATAGTGGCTCATGCCTGTAATCCTAGCACTGTGGGAGGATTGCTTCAGCTCAGGAATTTGAGACCAGCCTGAACAAGAGCAAGACCCAGTCTCTAAAAAATAGCCAGACGTTGTGGCAGGCACCTGTAGTCCCAGCTGTACTCAGGAGGCTGAGGCAGGGTGATCACTTGAGCCCAGGAGTTTGAGATTAGTGTGAGCTATGATGCCACAACACTCTGTCTGGACAACAGAGTGAGACTCTGTCTCAAAAAGAAAAAAAATGGGGACATTCCAATCCGCAGCTTTCACCACCCTCTCCTCCTCCCTAGGGAGAATTGTGGAAAGCAGAGGGCCCCTTGTCCAGCTAACCTGGAAATGAAGGAGTTTCTTTTTTCCTGCTGCTCCACATAGAAGAAGTGGGGGCAACCCCCTTCCCTTCACCCCTACTCCATTGGTAAACCTGTTCCCTTCAAGGTGGCAGGAGGCCCCAGAGGTGCTGACCCTCCTCCCTTCACCTTTGCCCATCATGGTCACCTTCCTGTCATTTGGCAGAAGAGGGAGGAAATCTCCACAGACCACTCACTATTTATTGTACCCTTTCAAGAGACTCTTCCAAAGGTCTCCCCACTGCGCGCATGTGGTGCGGGGCAGGGGGCGGGAGGTTGTTTCCTCCTGGATTTTCTGTTTTTCAGAAAGCACTGGGATGCCTCTAGGTCGTTCTGCTGCCTGCAGCTCTCCTCAGCCTTTCTATCATTTTATGGATCTTTCTATGATTAGGAAAAAGGCAGGGTTTATGGAACACTGGACTCATTCCAAGGACTCAGCTTGGCAGTTTCTCCTTTGGCAAACCCACCATCCATCTCTCAGAAATCTTAGAGCTTGGTGTATCCTCTCGGGAGTAGTTGAGAGTCTTTCCTAAGAAGCAACAGGGGAGTAAACGTTAGCGACGTCAACTTTTTCCCTTTCTGGCTTGGAAGACCAAGGCATCTACCTAGCAGAGGGCAGATACAACCCTGCCTCCCCCCCCCAAATAGATGGTCCAGGGCAGTGGAGTCAAGGGGGCATCCTTGTGATGGAGTTGGAATGGTAGGGGAACCCCAAGAGAAAGAGAGGACTGGGGAAACAGCAGGCCTATAACTCTGCCTTTCCTGTCTCTCTACTCCCATATGTCCTAACCAAGTAACAAGAAATGGGTAGGGGAGGAGAAAAGACACTCCCAGAGTCAGATACAGCTTGAACAAAGACACAGATATACAGGCAACTAGAATAGCGGGCATATACTGGAGAGTCCCAGGAAATAAAACTAGGTGAGTGTAAGAAGGCCAATTATAACAGGGTCTTAATACCTTGGTCCTGAGTGCCTGGGGGCCCCCATGATTGTTGAACAGAGATGTGTTCATAGGAGAGCTGGCTTTTCAGAAGCTGCACCCAGCAGAGATGGAGAAATTTGGGTTTTACCTGGGCTTGTCACCTCTGCCCCCAGGATGTGTGTGGCCACGGCACAGGAAAGGGCAGTGACACTAAGGCAGAAAGGAAGGAAGTAAATGGCATTTCAGAGAAATCAACAACAGAAGTTGTGACAGATTGTACAAATGGTAAAAAGAGAGGGAGAGTGGAAGGAGATGGTGGCATGTTGAGTTGGATGAAGATGCTCCCCCTTCCTTCAGCCACTTGTCAGGGGGGGTTAAAGGTTCTTTGGTTAAAGGTTCTTTCCCCTGGTAAATTATGCAGCTGCACTGGTTTTCAGGGATTGTGAGTTTGGGGGGGTTGGTGATTCTCATTGTAAGGTGGAAGCTGTTTGGTTGTCTTCCTCAAGTCACAGATGGACAATGGATGGGCTGGCCAGCTGAGGGAAGGGGCAGCCTGGGATGATGTGCCATTTGGCTATTAGTCATATTCCCATTTCTTGTGCCTGTTTGTAGAAATGTGCACGAATCTGCACCTCGTCAGCACGGTGAGCAGTTGCTTTGCAGTCAGGATTTTGTCTTGTACTTTTCCATGTTCCTGAGATTTTATGGACTTTGTAAATGACAGAGCATCTTGAGGAACCTCCTGAGAACTTTGCATTGAAAGGCCAAGCCAGCATCTAGGAACCCGTCCTATAAAGCTGTGATCCCCAACCCCCAGCTGTAGACCTGTAGGGAGGGGTCAGAGGAGGCCGGCTGCACAGCACCACCGCTTGAGCTCCTCCTCCTCCTGTTCACCCCACTCTCTTCTGCGAACAAACTGTCTTCCATGAAACCAAAAAGCTTGGGGGCTGATGCTATAAAGTATAGTTGCCCAAGCTTTGTTTGCTTCAGAGTTTTATCTGGTTTTATGTTTTCAAGTTTCTTGCACTATTGGAGACACTGTATTAAGAATCACGGGAATGTAAAGAAAGAGAAGGAAACGGTCTACAGTGTACTTCAGAAATTGGGTGGGGAGACAGGTTGTGTGCGCTGATGGCTGCAAGCCCGCAAGTGCGTGAAGACTCTGACTTCCCTTGCCTGGGATTACAGCCCGGGTTATGTATGTTCCAGTCACTTTTTATCTATTGTGTACTTTATGGTTTATTCCTGTACTGTAAGTTTGTTCCCTAAGGGCAAGGATTGGGGTTGGGTTTTTTTTTTTTTTTTCCATCTTTATCATCCCACACTACCCAGCTACCCTGAACGCAGTGGCTGACTAGATGGATGGACAGATGGGTGCGTGAATGGTGTTGTAGGTTGGTTCCCCAGGAAGCAGACTCTGAGACGGAGGTTGGCAGTGTGTGGAGGTTTGTTTGGGACTTCTCTTAGGTTTAATAGCTGTAGAAGGCAAGGGAAGGAAAGCGGGTAGAGAGGGCAGAGAGAGAAGCTGAGCGGCAGTGCAGGTTGGGCAACCGCCAAGCCCACAGGGAGCTCTGGGATGGGCTGGAATGGCCCTTCGGAACTGTCCTGAGTTGGAGTGAGGGGCCACACTTTATGCCCCTAAATGAGGCATCCCAGGGAACAGGGTGTGACATTGAGAGGGGCTACTCCTTTCAGTTCTTGAAGAGAAATCAGGGCAGTTTGTAGCAGTGACCACTGCAGGGGGGCTGCACAGTTCTGCAAGGATGTTTCATCAGGGACGGCAGCCCTGTCTACCGGCAGAGTTCAGTGGCTGGTCATTGCACTGTAAACATTAGCTGGACCTCTCTGGCCAGTTGTAAGTTGCCAGATTGAAGTGTCTGCTCTCCCCTCCTAGCTCCGCATCTGTCTGTTCCATCCACACAATCCAACAGCTTTTGCTTGATGGGCTGTTTTGTGTTCCCAGTGGTGCTGGGTGCTGCGGTAGTAGACACAATTAGATATGGCCCTACCTTCAAGTGGTTTGCGGCCATGTTAGAGAAAACACCCAACCAAAACTGAATCTGTGAAATTGGGCAGCACCAGCAATAAATAACATAGGGTGTGGAGCATGGGACAGTGTGATTTACAGTTGGAGGAGGAAGGCTGTCGGAGGTAGAGAGAAAATATATACAAGTTTGTACTTATAAAGCTCTGTTTTCTACATTTTTTTTTCTTAAAAAGATACAGCACCTGCTTTTTCATTCGTCAGCAAAGCCAAATTATAGTCACACTTTCCATTAGCACATTTCTCCAACTGGTTTATCTTCCTCCAAAGTCACCATCAGCTTTCACTTGAATTCACACGTGAATCTCTATAAAGAAATAGTTTTGTTTTGTTTTTTCAGTCACTTGGCTTCCAACTCTTTATGTAAAATGCCTGTGTAGGTGGGTGTTTGGGCTGTATTCTATATAAGTATAGAAGTAAAAAGATAGAGAAGGGTATAAAAGACAAGTTTCCTCTAACAGCTCAATCCAAAAAAAAAAAAAAAAATCATAGAAGGAGCGCAAATACCCTGCAACCCCCATATATAAAGGTATGCTGGAAAATGTTATTTTATTATGTATCAGAAATGGTGTTTTTAGGCAACTTTGTGGCACAAATGCTGAGGCTGCTTTAGAACAGTCTTCACGTTCATATTGGGTTTCCTAAACATCATTGCCTGGGAATAAATCTGAGCCTTTTCATGGAAAATCTACCAGTGTGCAGACTATAAAAATGGAAGACTTGGCAGCACAGAAAGTGCTAGACACACCCTAATAGAAACCAGTATTTTCTAACTTGGTTCTCTGGGAAAAAAAAAAAAAAAAGAGAGAGAGAGAGACTTTCGGTGATGTCTAATATTGCTTTAAACTGTTGAAAAGCCACAGGGGCAGCCACTGGCATCTAGGTTCTGTGTCAAAAGTAAAATATGCTTTCCGTAAAACGATTCTAACCCCGAAAGGAAGCATTTTAGTGATACGTAGATCTGTGGAGACTCCCAGTTTATATTTTTGTAGTAGTGGCATCCAGTTTTGCACGAGGGAGGGAGCTCTGTACAGAGCTGCTGCTGGGGAGCATGCACATCCCACGTTCCCGAGTTGGGCCTGTGGGTTACGCTGGGAAAGTGGCGAAGAAGGAATAGAATATGGGGGGGCTGTCTGCCTGGTGGGCATCTGCGGCAGCTCTTTCCTGCCACATTTGAATCCTGGTTCCTTGGTTTCTTTTGGATAATATTGAGAAAGTGAGAGAGAGAAGACTGAGGTTGGGGGTTAAAGGTTAAAGAAACTAGATCTTTCCCAGCAAGAGCCCAGCCCCAGAGGGCTGGTACTGAATGGAAAATAAAAGTGATATTTTGAATTTGTATTTATTTCATATCAGTTAGCATTTACACTGTATTAGGCACTGGGTTCATTGTTTGTATGGTAGTCTTTTTACCAACCTTCTGGGCTACATACTATAAATAGCCCCATTTTATAGATCAGGAAACTGAGGCACAGAGAGATTGACTTGCTCAGGATTATACAGCTTATCAATGGAAAGGAAGCCAGTCTAACTCCCAAGACTCATCTCTTTTACAAGGCAGACCACAGGTTAGATTGATGGGTGCAGCTATGTTCCCCCACTCAGCTCCCACTGTGCCCAGAACCCTGACCATGGGACCCTTCTGTTGGGTCAGGACATTGTATCTCTTCAAGGCCCTGTTTCAAGCTGTGACACTCCCTGCATTAGCCCAGTAACAGGCAGGTAAGGACTGGCTGACATGGGCTCCAGAATGGGGCTGTGAAGGGCGGTTTGGGAGGGAAGATGGGGAGAGTTTGCACAAAGCTGCTGCAGGAAGAAGGCCCTGGAAGGACTCAGCAGCCATGGGCTGCTTCTAGTTCCTGGGGGCCTGGTAAGAGATGGTGGATTGAAAAGCAGGGTTAAGAGAGGTGCCAAAGACAAATGTTCCTTTTTCAGAGAATGCTTAAATTGGGGCCTAAGCCTTTTTTTTTCTACCCCAACATTTAGAACCATTTCAAATGTAGAATCCCCAGGAGGTGGTGACATTAGGACTTGGCTCAAAGGTGTGACTTCAGCATAGTGGAAAGAACTTGAGATTCAAAGCCCAGGTGACTCAGTTTGGGTTTCCAGTATTGTCGCTTAGTTACTGCTTTTTAGTAACGTTATTTCCTGACCTAAGAAGTCTAAGTTCATGGTAGATTATGTGAAAACAGTAGAAGGAAGAAAATGAGGTTGAGCCCTGAGAGAGGATGCTCTTCTTCCAAAGGAAAGAATGCAGTCCAAAAGCAATCTGGAAAAGATACGAGAGAGCTTTATTTAGAGAGAGGGGGGTTAGAAGAGAACGAGAGTCTCACTTCTGAAATGTTTACCAGGGGCTGCTGAAAACATTTGGTTACACTGCCAGGCAGTGTGAGAATCAGAACTAGAGGCCAGATTCTGTGAATCCTCTCTCCTTCCTCAAAAACATATGTAGTTAAAAAAAAAAAAAAAAAAGGATCTGAGTTACTTTGAGTATTAAGGTATCAAAAAGACTTCTGCTCTTTTTCCTTCTGACATCTTCCATTGGGTTCTCAGCGCTCCCTCCTCTCACCTGCATTTCCCTTCTCAGGTTTCTCCATGCTGGGCACTGTTTGAGGCCAGCCCACCACAGGCCACACCAGTGCTTTCCCCAGCAGCCCCCTTCCCCTGGAGTCAGGCCTGTTCCTCTTTCTCAGTTCAAAGAGTCTGTGTGCAGCCTTCAGACGATTATTTCCTTTTTTTCATATTTAATACCTGAGAGTCATTTGGTAGGTTCTGCAGATGCCCAGGGACAATTGCAAAGGTTAATTTACTTTGTGTTTAAATGGCTATTAACTGTTCTTCAATTATGTTTTATCTTTCTTTGGATTGATTCTTTGTAATTGTATAGAAACTTGTAAACTTGTTCATCTCTGTTAAGCGATGAAGTTAGAAGTTGTAGAAGTTAACTTCCTAAGTCACTCATTGTGTCTCAGTCGAACAAGGCAGGCAGAGCTAAGTGTGCACATGGTCAACCTTTAGAGTGCCCAGAGTGATAGCTGGCGGGAATTAAAACTGCATTTCCTTGACTCTTTCTTTTTAAGGTCTCCGACTGTACAATCCTGGTTTCCTTGTACCTTCCTCAGTTATTATTCTTGCATCCCTCATCAATTTCTTTTTCCTACGTGAGTCCCCAAAGGTAGAGCTCTTGCCTTATTCTTTTCTGACAAAACATTTCCTTTTGGAAAAGATCATTCATTTTTATAATGAAAGTTGTAAGCTTTTGAGAAGCTAAAGATTCCCAAAGCTGTGGTCCAGCCCAGTCCTCACTCCTGAACAAGAGTCCTGACATCCAAAGACCCCAGGCCTCTCCTCACTGCCCAGGGGACACTTCACTACATCCACTTCCTGGCCACTACCTTTCCCAACTCTACTGGTGGCCATGACAGCCACCAAGTCCCTCAAATGAAACCGTGAAGTCATAAAAACAATGAAACATCAGATACACATTTCTCATAGCAAACCTATGACATGCATAAAGCAGGTATTATTATTCCCAGTTTACAAGTGAAGAAACAGATTCACAGTGATTAAAGTATCACGGTCACAAAAGTAGCAGATTTTCACTATTTAATCCCCCCCAAAAATAAAATGAACAGAAATAATTAACTAAAACTGTCTCAAGGGGGACGGGAGCAGAAACAAAACTAAGTACCCAACCTCAATAAGCAACTTTAATATTTAGTCAAACATTTACTGAATAATTAAAAACATATGACATTTCTCACAGTGATTCAGCTGTGAAGAAAAACTAAAGAACATTTGATGATACAGAGAAATGTTCACATTATAATGTTGTACAAAGAGGGCAAAATAGCCTATGATACCACGTTTGCTGTCTGTGTGTGTATACACAAATGTGCACACACGCATATTTGAAGGAAAGATCCCATCACATTCACACAGGGGAACACTTAGAATTGTTTTCGTGCTCAAGCAAAATAAACCACTCTATGTGATGAGTTGACAGGTAACTTTGATTTCCTTCTTAGTACTCTTCCGGCTTTTCCTTCAGTGAGTCCATGTAGCTTTCATCAGGTAATGTGCTTTATAAGTAGCAACCCAGTGAAATACAGGGGCCTGTCCTAGTGCTCACCCTCCTGCAGCCTTGTCCCGAGTCCCTGCATCCTTCTCCTTAAGCTTGCTCTTCCCTCAGTTCCCTGTGCTCCTTTTCCCCCAGAGCAGTCCTCCGTGGCCCTGTCATGGCTCCTCCCAGGACTGCTCCTCTGGTGACCCCACCTTTCACCAGCCCCTCCTCCAGGCCCTCTTGGCCTGGGCCCCAGGTGGGTGATGAGGCTGACAGACTGGCTGCCCAGACCTGCTGGGTGGGTTGTGGACACAGATGTCCTGTCTGTCATGAAGGGTGGCCAGTGCTGTGGGCACCTGGCAGCTCCGACCCTCACTCCCTCTGTGACCCTTCCTCTGTCCATGACCCCATCTTAAATATAAATGACTTTCACTTTTCACATTTTCATTTACATGTATTGACTTTGTGTTGTTACTACTTTTAAAATTAGAAAAAAAAAGACATTGAGAAATCCATTAGAATAGGATTATTCGTTTTTAGGAAGTATTAGTCCATCATTCTTAGAAAAAAAAAATCTATTATTGAGGAGTGGTGTGATATCAAGTGTGCATTTATTTCTGAAGGAATTAGGCAGAAATTTAATTAAGAGTTCCTGGTGCATCAGGGAGCTGAAAATAAGAGATTATGTGGTGTCCCCATGTTCCTTCCTGCCCTTCTGCCTTCCCCCGATTCTGCTCTCACCTACCAGATACAGGTAGCCCTGTTGGGAAGCTCATAGGAGAAAGCAGTGCCTACTGTTTAGACTCAAGTTTGTCAGAGTTTGTAACCTAATTTTCTATTAGTATTAGCCACAGTCACCCTTAATGCTTGCTATTCCCTATCAGCCAGGATTTTGTCTAGCTTCATTTCCTTTCTTGGTTATATTATTTTAAAATGGTTTATTTTTACTCCTTTTCAGATAAAAATTATAATAGTCAGGTACCACAAACATTCTAATCAGTGGCCAACCCCATCCAAGCAGGCCGACAGATTATAATGCAGCTGAAATCCTATCGCCTGGTGATGTCCTGGTCACCTGCCCCTACCCAGGCCTAGGCTAATGTATGTGTTCGTGTCTTCGTTTCTAATAAAATGGTTTTAAAAGTAAAAAAACAACATTTTAATTTTAAAAATAGAAAAAAAGTCTTATGGAATAAGGATATAAAGAAAATATTTTTGTACAGCTGTACCCCACGTGTTTTAAACTAATGTTATGACAAAAGAGTACAGAAGTTAAAAAACTAAAAAGTTTATAAAGTAAAAAGTTATAGTCAGCAAAGGTTAATTTATTATTAAAGAAATGAAACATTTGGAATAAATGTAGCACAGTCCAAGTGACAGTGTTTATAAAGTCCACAGAAGTGACAGTAACATCCTAGGCCTTTGTGTGCACTCCCGGCTCACTCACTGACTCACCCAGAGCAATTTCCAGGCCTGTGAACTCCATTCTTGGTAAGCACCCTAGATAAGCACCCTAAGGTATATCTTTTTAACAATCTTTTATACTGTGTTTTAACTGTACCTTTTCTATGTCTCCATATGTTTCAATACACAAATATTTGCCATTGTGTTACAACTGCCTGCAGTATTCAGTACAGAAACATGCTGTGCAGGTTGGTACCCTAGAAGCAATAGGCTACAGCGTGTAGTGCGAACGTACAGTAGGCTGCACCACCTAGGTGTGTGCGAGTACACTCTATTATGTTCACACAACAGCAAAATCGCCTAACAACGTGTTCTCAGAACACATGCCTAGTATTAAGTGGTGAATGACAATGAATAGACTATGCTTTCTCACCCTTCCAGAACATTTCCTCCCCCCATTTAAGAAAACAAGACCACTCTTTCTTAGTTTTCAAGTAGAAAGCAGTAAAACCTTACTTAGTTCCCTTCTTGGGGAAAGCCATCTTTCCTTACTGTTAAATTGGCAAGTGAGTGAATATGACCACTGTGATTTTTAGAGGAGAGATCAGAGAATATGAGAGGCAGAATGACTGAGATAGGAGTGAACTTGGGGAAAGCAGGTGTGTGCCAAGAATGACGGACAGCTCATCCCAAGACCAGCAAGCGTGGTAGGTGCAAGGACTGTTACCAAACACCCACCCCAGGAGGACAGTCAGTGATAGACCGAGGCCAGGGATGGGTGAAGAGGTCTGTTTCCAGCCATCCTTGGTGTTTTGTTTTGTTTTATTAAAAAACAAGCTCTACATAAAAATAGCTCTACTAAATTGTCATAACCCAATGAGAGTGTCTGAGCCTGAGCAAAGAATGAAGATTGTTGAAAGCAGGTGGCAATTAGGAGCAAGACATCATGCAGGCAGAACCAAGCCTGGGCAGGAGCTAAGAGTGCTGGGCAGATGGTTGAGGAAGTGGGGGTCCTGCGCAGGGGTGCTGCAGGACAGCCCCATTCTCCTGAGAGTCACAGGGCCTAAAGCTGGGCTGCTAGTCACTGCTGCCCTGGCTTTCTTGGGCCTGGCTTAACCCAAGGCAGAAGTGGGGAGCTATCCATTTTTCCCATGCCCCAGAAGCAATTTCTCCTCCTGACTTCTCCCCCGTCTTCCACATCCACCTCATCCTTGGAGTCTGCCCTTCCCGAGCAGTATCTCAGGTGCAGAAGCTGCTCTCTATGTCCTCTGCCTTGGGCCCCCGCACACCCACACAGGCCCTCCAGGCACCCGAGGGATGAGGCAGTGGGAACTCCAAGTTCTGTGGGCATTCCTGGAGACTGGTCATGAAGCATAAATCTTTTTTTTTTTTTTTTTTTTTGGTTTTTGGCCGGGGCTGGGTTTGAACCCGCCACCTCCGGCATATGGGACTGGTGCCCTACTCACTGAGCCACAAGCGCCACCCTGAAGCATAAATCTTAAAAGCTTCCAGAAAGAAAAACCAAGCTATCACCGATGTGCTAGTTTTCTCAATAGCAACAATGAGCACTAGACGACAGTGGTGCAAATGCCTTGAAATTCTCAAGGTGAATGATTTCCGACATAGAGCTCTGGACCCAGGCAAACCATCCATCAAGTGTATGGGTAGAACAAAGTCGTTGTAGGGCACGTTAGATCCCCCTAAATGACCTGACTATGCCCCTTGCGTAAATAGCTACTTAATCGGGAACCTGCCAACAGCAGCCTCCAGACCAAATCAGGCTGTCACCTGCACAATATTCTCGATTTTGCCTTTGGCCCATTTACTCTCTGGACCTTTAAGATGGTTTGCTGAGGCCTATGCTAGACAAAGTGCTCCACTGAAACAGGGAAGTGAGTGAAGAAAGGGGAACTGTGAGATCTTAGAATCAGGACACAAGACAGGAGAGAAGGTGTAAGGATGGAGCAGAACCCAGGTACATCTGGTGGGGAAGGAGAAGAGCCCAGACTTGAGCTAAGGACAGCAGCTCCTGGAGGTGTCCCCAAGGGAAAAAAAGAAAAAGAAAAAAAAAAAAATCTAAGTGGTAGATAAGTTGATGTGTTTGAACATATTGAGAAGAACTTCATATTCTGCTAGGAACTTTGAGAGTGAATTAGCACCAGACAGAAAACTAACCAAAGGATAAGCAAGCTGGCTTGAACTCTGGGAAAACAAGATGAATAAGAAAGGAAATGGAGGCATGTCAGTCAAAGAACGCGCTGTGACTCAGCTATGAACCTGTCTAAATCATAGTGAGGCAACCGCTGAAGTTTGATTTAACCAAATGTTGAGAAAAAACCAAACTGGAAGGTAGAAGGAGACATGAATAGGAACGAAGGCTAAATTGTCACCTTCTATACTAGGAAGTGAAAAGAAAATAAAATCAGGAACAAAATAAACACGTAATTTAAATACACAGAGATAACTATTTATTAAAACACCTAAAATAATTGTTATCCCTCGAAGGAGCCAACATCAGAAGTGGGCCAGAGGGATACATTATTTGGGGGTAAACCTTATAAAATAATTTGACATAAAATAATGTACCTGTATTACTTTGAAAATAAATGTACAAATAACGAAATGAGAAAGAAAGGGGCAGATCAGCGCAGGGGGTGATGCAGTGACCAGGCCCGGGTGGGGAGGGGCATAGTGGGGAACCCCGGGCCCCTGGTTGGAGGAAGCAGGCTCCAGGGTCTGAGGTCATGCTGCTCCAGTTGTCGTTATTGTTCCTGACATGAGTGTGAACGCGTTTCAATAATACGTCAAGACCGAGATGCAATGGACGTTCTCTTGTTTCGATCCCTGACTGTAATTGCTGGGATGTAATCTATGTTTCTTCCTTGTAAGGAGTTCACAGACTGGTGGGAGATAAAAATGCTTGTTCAGGTAGACCGACTACTCTACTGGGTGATGAGAGTGTACTGGGGGGCAGGTGACCGCAGAGAGAAATTGCCCAGAGGTTAGAAGTCCTGCAGTAGGAATGGGGCTGGGACAGGATGAGAGGGCATTGAGTGTCCAAGTCCAGGGACAGAACATGCAAAGGCACACAGGGGACAAGGCATGAGCGAGCTGGAGGAGGGGAGACCTGCATGTGGGCTGGAGTCAGGTTCAGGGTTTGTGAGGCTGAGCAGAAGTTGGTCAGCTGAGTGGCCTCGCGTGCCATGCTAAGGAATCTGGACTTGGTCTTGAAGGGCATAGGAATCCAGATGAGGATGTTACTGGAGAAGAAATCATCAAAGGCTGTTCTCAGCCCAGTGAGGAAATAGAACGGAAGCTGGGGCACAAAGATGAGGAAGGAGGCAGACAAGCATTCCAGGAAGAAATGAGGAGCTCCGTGTAAGGCAGTGTGAGTGAGGCAGAGGAAGGCAGGTGCATCTGAAGGTGCTAAGGACGGTGAGTAGACAGTCTGAGGCCCCATAGATGTGGGCAGTGAGACCAAGAAATAAGGTAAGGATGGGCCCTTGTCTGGACAGGGGGCAGGTGGCAGAGCCATGGAGAATGCAAGAAGAGGGCTTCAGGGGTTTTAAGGAACGGAGCCAAGAGAGTTTTTAAATGTGGAGGGTGAGACATCTGTGAGAACCCAGGCAGAGAGGCCAGGTGAGCATTTCCAGGTGGGAGGAGGGACCCTGGGCTGGGGAGCATGTTGGGCAGGGGTCAGCACGTGGGCAGGGGTAGCACCTCACACTCCAGGAGAGTGCCCTGAGTGAACTCAAGAGAACATCCAGATTTAAAGCACACAGGGAAGATGGAGGAGGGCCAGGAGAGGGGCCCATACCTTAGCAGCAGGGTCTCAGGGATGCCTTTGGTGTTCCCTGTCGGGGACTGAGGATAGTTATCCTATCTACTCCTGCCACTATCCCCTGCAGAACCCCCCATTCATATGCTGTGACAATTGAATGTGCAACTGAAAGACCCTGTGGTGACCTTGGTGAGAGCAGTTACCATTGACTGTGGGAGGAAAACCAGGGAAGGACAAATCCACAGCTCCACTGTCCTACAGACTTTCCCTCCAGCTGACCAGTCATTATTTATTCTTTGAGGTTTGAATGTATTCTTGAGTTCCCACCATGTGTCAGGGATGCCACAGTGGACACGGCAGTCAAAGGTTACCCACTCCTAGAACTGCCAGAGTTCCTTCAGTAGGCCTTGCTGTGGGGAGTTTGTTCAAGGGTGAGGGCGGCAGCAGGGCGTGCCTGGATCTGGAGAGAAGATGGCCAGAGCTAAATGGGTGAGGCCAGGCAGAGGAGATGCTGCCTTCTCGGTGGGGCAGCAGGGATGTAAGGCCCGCAGGAAGAGTTGGCCTTAAGGTTTCAGAGACAGCTCCCACACACATCCACACCAGCACAGGGTGGCTTGCCAGGGCCAAGGGCCTGGTGGGGCTGGCAGTCTGAGGTTTGGCCTGAGGGAACCAAGGCCATCACAGGAAGAGGCCTCATAGAGAGCCAGCACAGCCACCTGCTCTGTGGCTGGGCAGCATTTTGGAGGACAGCTGGAAGCTCCACCGTGAAGGTCCCAGGTGTTTCAGAGCAAGGAAAAAGCAGAAGACATTCCATTTCTGTTGTTTGGCAGGCCCGGGCTGGATTTGAACCCGCCAGCTCAGGTGTACGTAGCTGGTGCCTTAGCCACTTGAGCCACAGGCGCCGAACCGACATTCCATTTCTGAAGAACAGCAAAAGCAAGGAGAGTGGTCGAGGGGTGGCAGAGAGCCAGCATGGAAGAGGAGGAGGCTGTGACCAGTGTGACGATAAAGGGATTTTTTAAAATTCAATTTCTGATACTTAAGAGATTACTATTAAATTGAGAATATAAAACGAATTAGCAGAACCATCTAGTGTGTTTCCTCACTTAACAGACTGAGAAACCAGAACAGTAAAGAGATGGGCCCACGGGCACGGAGCAGGCAGGTTGGGGCAGCCGGAGACGATGGGAGGCCAGACTCTCCCCTCTGCTCCCCGATACTGGCTCAGCAGCGGCGAGTCAGGACCAGGGCTGAGCTCTCTGGTTTACCCAGTGTTTGGGAGCAAATGGATATAACTAGCATCTTGAAGGTGCAGGACAGCCATTCTCAGCATCTTTGAGTGACCATTCCTGGTGACTCAGCTGAAAAGTAACGAAAACTTTTGCTGATACTGTTTTGTATTACCATGAAGTACAAAAAATTTTATTCTGAGCTATTTACTGCCTTAGAGACAAGTATGGGAGAGTTTAATTTTGAAAGGAAGCCGCAGAGAAAGACACATTTCTGAGTAACTTTCTGGAAGTCAAGCCTCCACAGCTAGTCGGCTCCTTCCCTTGAATGGTATCGCAGGGACTCCCCTGGACTCAAGAGTGGTCCCATCACAAGAGGGGTCTCAGCAGATCTGAGAGCTCCAACCATGGGGGACCCGTGGGTGCCATCCCACCTGCCACCTGCAAACTACATCCTTCAATGCTGTCATTCCACAGGCCAGATGTTGACCATGGACATTGGCAGGTACCCCAGATGTGGCTTGATTCACATCCCAGATCTCAAATCCATAGACAAAACCAATTTACTACAGCATGTATACAAGGAAAAGTATCAGCAATGTATCACATGTGCTCCTTCCTGCTGTTCCACATTCACATTGACTGAAATCCAAAAATGTCATTGTACAACATTCGTATCCAATAAAAAAAAAATCAAGTAATACAAGCTGGAGTCTGCCTGCCAGATCGTCCCAGTGCCTTCTGGTTCCTCCTCCCTCACGTGTTCCCACCTCTCCAGTACAAAGCAGAGGGTTTGTGTATCGTGGTATCAATTAATCAGAGCACCTTCTAGTAGCCTGGTCTTGAGGTTTAAATACGCACTGCCACAGGCAGTGAATTGTTTCTTTTTTCGCATGTAGACTGGAGTTTGTTCCATCCTATTCCCTGCTTTTTAACATTTTAGATCCTGTATCTATGCTCCCAAAATTGAAGCATTCCGACCACTGACATTTTGATCGCCTCATTCTCTTTATAATTTCACATATTACAGTGATGGCACGCTCCCACTGGTGTCCCTGTTAGCGGTCTGGTGGCCCGAGCCTGGGATTTGGGGTGCCTGCCGTGGTGGAGAGCAGTTTGTGAGCGGCAGAGAGGGGATCGCCCTGTGCCGTTCCCACGCCTGGCAGCTCCTGAGTATGAAAATAGCTCCTGAGTGTGAAGGGGCGTGAATGGGGAGGCTCCGGGGTGGCAGTAGGGAGGGGTGCTGCTGCCAAGGAGGGCGGGTTCCTGTTCGAGGGAACACGGAGGGCACAGCGGGCGCGTCTGGCCCCGGGTGAGGCTGCTGCCCTGGGGCCAGCCGGCAGCCCTGGGTGAAAGGTGAGGGGGTGTGAGCGCCTGCGGTTCACGTCGGGGAGGCACAACAGATGGAATCTGGGCCTCAAAGAACCACACAGACGCGTCAAATGGCTCACTCCGTCATTCATTACTGGACACGTGGTGAACAGTGTCTGCCGCAGGCACTGTCCTTTGTGTAAGGCGACTCAGGTCTTCTGAGCTTCAGTCCCTAAGAGCTCAGCGCCAGGGGCCGAAGGCAGAGATGCAGCCACGGCGCAGCCCGGGCACCGGCCACGTCCGAGTGGGCGCCAGGGCCACCCTCTCTGCTGAAGGGACGTGAGTGAGGGTGGCCGAGGCTTACGGTGGGAGGGGGCCTCGGCTGTAATGAACAACCTGTGGGCCGCCTCCTCCTGGCTGGGGGTCTGCAGGATTCAGCTACAGGCGGGAGAAGGTCAGGGCAAGCTTGGCAGCCCTGGCACCGCCCCCAGGAAGAACCACCTTGCTCTCAGGTTCTGTGGGGCGCTCTCATTCCTGGCTGTCTTCACCAGCAGGTTTAGGGCAAAGCCACCCGCATGGACAGGCGAGCTGCTTTTTGGCAATAGACGCTGTTAGCCTTTTCCCCAACAGACAGCCTGGGTTCCTGATTTGTAACTTTCTTCAGACACTTTATAGCAAAACCTGGAAAGACTGAAATCTGGGACTGGTAGAAGAAATGGTGGCATACGCTGTCATCGAAAAATGATGATGAAGTGCATTTACTGGCCTGGAAAGATACCCTCAGAAGGCTGAGTGAGAAGGCCGATGAAGAAACAACCTTCACTAATCCCATGTTTATGGATGTTTAAAGCGCATTTGCCTGGCAGACCGTTTGGGAGAATATGTGCGTGCTAACTGGGATGTGCTGGGACTGCAGGGTCTCGTTTTCTTCCTTTAATTTGTCTTTTCTAACTTTTCTTAGAGCACAGATAAAAATGTTTTAATAAAAGTACTAAAGAAAGAAAATATTTTTAGAAATAACTCCTCAGTCTCCCTTCTGAAAATAAAATAAGGAGGATAATATTGGAAATTATACCAGCGGAGAATGTTTATCCCCCCCCCTTTTTTTTTTCCTGACAGTGACCCTACCATTCAGAACAACTACTCTGTGGATGCTTCAGGGAGATAAAAACAACCTAGAGAATTTATGACAGTTGTTAAATGAAGTATCCTAAGTGTGTGTTGTTTTAGGGGATGCTTGCCCTTCTACACCTGAATAAAAGAAATTGATTTCTCACTTCACCACCATTCTGAAAATGTACACTAGACACAAGTGGCTGTATAGGTGAGTTTTACTAAAACCATCAAAAACTGGCTAATCCCCCTCCTTACATAGTATCAGGAAATGGAAAAAGAGAAAAAGCTACGCCATCCATTTTATGGGATTAGTTTACTCTGACATCAAATTTTGACAACTGTACTAGGAAATGGTTATAGACCAATCTCACTTTGGGGCATAGTTGTAAAATGCTAAATACAATATTTACTAATAGAATTTACCAGTGTATTAAATACATGAGCATCATGACCAACAAGGGCTTATCCTGGGAATGCAATTATGATTATAATCAAAAGACTTTTTTTTTTTTGAGACAGAGCCTCAAGCTGTCACCCTGGGTAGAGTGTCGTGGCATCATAGCTCACAGCAACCTCCAACTCCTCGGCTTAAGTGATTCTCTTGCCTTGGCCTCCCAAATAACTGGGACTACAGGCACCTGCCACAACGCCCAGCTATTTTTTTGTTGTAGTTGTCATTGTTGTTTGGCAGGCCTAGGCTGGATTTGAACCCACTAGCTCCGGTGTATGTGGCTGGTGCCTTAGCTGCTTGAGCTACAGACGCTGAACCTAATCAAAAGACTTTTTAATAATAATTGGTTAAATTCACATATTAGAAGAGATATGATCATCTCAGTTGGTACAAAGATAGTATTTGATAAAATTAGATACACATTTCTACTTCAAAGCAAACAAAGCCTTAGCAAAATTGAAAATATATAAGGAAAATTCCTTAACTTAATAAGTGGTATCCGTCAAAACTCCACAGCAGCCATCATACTCTGTGGGGAAATTTTAAAGGCAATCCTGTTAAAGTTAGGAACAAAAACAGAGATGCGCATAGCACTGTTGTTATTCAGCGCTGTGCAGGATGTTCCCACCAGTGTAATAAAGAAAGAAAAAGAAATAGGAAGTAGAAGAAAACAATCATTTTGTGCAGGCAATGTTGTGCACATGGAGAAAAAAATCTAAGAGATGCTACATAAAATATATTATAACTAATAACAAAGCTCAACAAAATTTCTCAACTGGAGATAAACATACAGGAATCACTTGGGTTCCTATGCGTCACTAATAACCATATAGAAACTGTAATAGAAAAAGTTGTACTAATAGTAACACCAAAATTAAGGTACCTAGAAGTAAATCTGATGAAAGATATGCAGAAGCTTTACGGTGAGGACTATAAACAGTATACAGAAGATCTGACTAAATGAGAGATCTTTCATGTTAATGAATGAGAAGATTCACTATCATAAAGATACTAGCTTATCTCAGATTGATATAGGACCTTCATGGCATTTGATCAAATGATTCTGAAATTCATATGGAAGAATACTGAAGACGATTTCTAAGCAGAATGAAGAGATGGAGAAGTGTTCCTCTTTTTTTCTTTTGTGACTTATTATGACTTATTATGAGTTATAGCAATTAAGAAAAGGTGGTATTGGGCAGGGTACGGTGGCTTACACTTGTAATCCCAGCCCTCTGGGAAGCTAAGGTAAGTGGATCACTTACCAGCCTGAGCAAGAGCAAGACCCCATCTCTAAAAACTAGCCGGATATTGTGGGGTGTGCCTGTCGTCCCAGCCACTTGGGAGGCTGAGGCAAGAAGGTCGCTTGAGCTCGAGAGATTGAGGTTACCGTGTGCTGTGATGCCACACACTCTACCAGGGGCAAGAAAGTGAGACTGTCTCAAAAAAAGAAAAAAAGAAAAGAAAGCGTGGTATTGAAACACAAGTATAGGGCAATGCCTGTGGCTCAGTGAGTAGAATGCCCGCCCATATACCGAGGGTGGAGAGTTCGAACGTGGCCCCGGCCAAACTGCAACAAAGAAATAGCTGGCACTGTGGCGGGCGCCTGTGGTCCCAGCTACTTGGGACGCTGAGAGAAGAGAATTGCCTAAGCCCAGGAGTTAGAGGTTGCTGTGAGTCCACGGCACTCTACCCAAGGCAACAAAGTGAGACTCTGTCTGTAAAAAAAAAAAAAGAAAGAAAGACACAAGTACAGTAGCAAGGAGCAGGGGAAGGGGAGGAGGGAGGGCGAGCTCACCTAATGTGCACAATGTGGGGGCGTTCAGCACGCCTCCTGGGTGGGGGGCTCAACTACAACTTGAACTTTTACTATAGAAATGAAAAGAATATAGACTAAACGTTTATACCCTCATTAATTTGACATTTAAAAACTACTCAAAAAAAAAGAAAATGGGGTGTTGATACTGAAATAGACTAATAAAACAGTAAAAATCTCAGAAACTGGTGTATGCAATATGGAAACAATAAGAAAAAGGGGGCCTTTTCAGGAACAGAAGAATGTCAGCTATTCAATAAATAGAATACAGTGGAAGGAGAAAAAGATTCCCAATCTCAAATAATATGTACAAATAGTTTCCAAGTGGATTAAAACCCTAAGTGTGAAAAACAAAACTTTAAAACTTCTGGGAGATACATGGGATTCTTCTATCATCTCATGGCAGGAAAGGAATTTTTAAGGCTCGGCGCCTGTGGCTCAAGCGGCTAAGGTGGCAGCCACATACACCTGAGCTGGTGGGTTTGGATCTAGCCCAGCCCGCCAAACAACAATGATGGCTAAAAAAAATAGCCGGGCGATGTGGCAGGCACCTGTAGTCCCAACTAATTGGGAGGCGGAGGCAGGAGAATCGCTTGCGCCCAGGAGTTGGAGATTGCTGTGAGCTGTGATGCCATGGCACTCTACCCAGAATGATAGCCTGAGGCTCTGTCTCAAAAAAAAAGGAAAGAAATTTTTAAAATGAGATACAAAAATCTTTTCAAGTAAAAGATTGATCAATTTGACTATATTAAAATTTAAATTTTATGTGTGACTAAAGACACCATCATAAGGTTAAAAAGTAATGCTACTGACAAGAATGATGTAATTGTACCTCATGTGATCAGCAGAGGATTACAATTCATAATATATAAAAACTCCTACAAATTGATAAGGAAAAGACATAGAAAATGTCTATGAAAAAAGTATTGAAAAAAAGTGAGTAAATTATATGAATAAACAATGCACAGAAGAGAAAAACTTGAATGCCCAATAAACATGAAAATATATTGAATCTCAGTACCAAGCAGGAAATGCATATTAAAATAAGATACCATTTTGTACCTATCAGACTGGCAGAAATTAAAAAGCTAGATGATTTGAAGTGTTGATGAGGAAGTGGAACCCCAGGAACTCAGACATTGCTGCTGGGAGTGAAAATTAGTGCAATGTCGCTGGGGAAAGTAATTGGCAGCCCTTGCAACAGGACTTGGCAGTCAAGATCTAGATACAGAACTGGGGAGGCTGCTGTGTGTTTGCACAAGGGGACACGTATGTGGACTTGTTTGCCTGCAGAAAGTGGAAAGAACTTAAATTGCCCGTCAACAGAAAACATGAATATATAAAATATTCATATAAGCAACTTAATGGCTAAACTAGATAAATCTTGAAAGCAGGAAGTTGAATGCAGAGTTGCAGAAGGATCAGTGTAGTATGACACCTTTTATTGGAAGCTTAAAAATACTCCAAACAAACTAAAAGTTGACCTTCTATTTGATCCTTCAATTCCATTACTAGGTGTCTAACCAGAAGAACAGAAATCATTTTACCACAGAGCCGTTTGCACCAGAAGGTTTATTGCAGCTCAATTCATAATTGCCAAGTCTTGGAACCAACCCAAATGCCTGTCAGCCCATGAATGCATTAACAAATTGTGGTATATGTGCACCATGGGGTACTATTCAGCCATAAACAAGGTGGAGACTTTACATCTTTTATGTTTATCTGGATGGAGTCAAACCACATTCTTCTTAGTAAAGTTATCTCAAGAATGGAAAAAAAATATCCAATGTACTCAATACTAATATGAAACCAATATATAAACAAGAATGTGTTCATACAAATGATAAAACCCAAATATAGTCTAGCAAGGGGGTGAGGTGAGGAGGGAGAGGGGAAGGGATGGGGGAGAGCAATTGGTAGGAGGAGGGAGGGTATTGAGGGTATTCGAAAACACATCACCTCCTGAAGTGCAGTGAGATCTGAGGAGGTGGAGGCAAAAGAGGAGTTAAAAAAAAAAAAAAAGGCTTTACCTCCCTCTTTGAGGGCGAAGTATTAAGAATGGTTCTATCTGGGTGGTAGCCACAAGTGTTCCTTATCTTACCTTCTGTTTTGTCTGTGTGTTTGATTTGCTTTGTTGTTTTTAAAAAAATAATTCTTGCAGGAAGAAAAAACTGCTTAATCGCCATCTTAAAGTGGGCAATAATTCAAAAAACATTTTTACTAATTGCCATTTGTCACCCCATACATAGCAGTCAGTGCAACAGGCTGAAGTCCAGGACTCTAGGGCTGATTCTGGGGCAGACTGCCCCATCTAGCTCTGCCGCTCCCAAGTGGCAGGTTTAGACAAGCTGCTTAATATCTCTTTGCCTTGGTTTCCTGGATGCAAAATGCTTCTGTTGCTGCTGCTGCTATTAGTGCCTACTTCATGGAAGTGTTGCAAGAAGATGATAAATTACTATGCCTACAGCACTTAGAAAAGCAAGCACTGTCTATATCGGTGGACTTTACTATCATGATGCCTAGGTATAATCCACCATTCAGAGAGACACTAGTTATTTATGAGATGCAAGGGGGGTATAGGGTGGGATAAGCTTTGTTTAAGGAAATCGTATAAGTAGATGTTGTTTGTAGGGATGGTTGCTCTTCTGCAGTGAGACAAAAATATCTCTCCGATCTCCAAAATTAACCTGTTGATTTGGAGATGATTCACCACCCCCCAGTGATTTCACAATTATCTGCTTCAGTTAGCTCTGATAAGTAAAATTATCAAACACTCATTCACTTTTCAGAGCTGTACAATCAATATGAAAAACAAAATCAGTATAAAACTCTGTTGAAATATGTAGAATTCCCTCTAAAAATGAAAGCTACATCTCTACTCATTTTGATGAATCTATGTGGTATTTTTCTATCACATGAGACTGTCCCCTTTGTATTTAAAAAAAATGATGAAATGTAACTTCCCTAGTTAGATGGAGCTTTACATTAAGGCCTATTTAATGTTTCTAGTGAGTGAGAAATCACAGCCTTTAGGGAGCCGAGGGCAATGTTATGAGGGCGGAGGCAGGAAGACAAAGACTGCTGGCTTTGTCTGTGTCTGGTGAGGTGTTTGCATTTTGAAGGACGAGCCCAAGGCTGGTGGGCACCTCAAACCTGTAATCCCAGCACTCAGGGAGGCCAAGGTCCAAGGATCCCTTGAGCTCAGGAGTTGGAAACCACCCTGAGCAAAAGCGAGACCCTGTCTCTACTAAAAATAGAAAAACTAGCTGGGCACAGTGGCAGGCACCTATAGCCCCAGATACTTGGGAGGCTGAGGCAAGAGGATCTCTTAAGCCCAAGAGTTTGAGGTTGCTGTGAGTTATGACGACACCACAGTACTCTACCCAGGGCGACAAAGTGAGACTGTCTCTCTCTCAAAAAAAAAAAAATATATATATATGTATATGGAGGAAGAGGTTGTTCATCCTTCAGGATCCCTAACTGGCTAATTATTTCAAGATGATGGGTCTCTTTTATCATCTCTTATTTAACTGGGAAGGGATGAAGTTTGCATGGAAAATGGGAAGCCCAGGGGACAGGTGAGGTTTGAAGTGCCCTACTAGACAGGCTGGTGTGACCATCTCCACCCAGGTGTCCTACAGGCTCCTGCAACTCAGGACTGATTCCATCTACCTGCTGGCTCTTCCTCCCAGATGCCTCTTTCAGTTGGTGGCGCCTTAATATACACCCCCTCACCTCACCCCGAGCTAGAGAAAACCCTCAGCACCATCCTGACTCATCCCTCTCCCCCAAGGCATTCACACCATCCCTTGTCATGCTTCCTCCTGTCACCCAAAGGACATGCTGCAGATCAAAAACACAGCGCTTTTAATCATCTTGCTAACCACCATGGCTTCCTGCTGCCTTTGGGAAATATCTCAAAGCAAGTAAAAATGTTTGAAATCTGTGCTTCAGGCTCGTCGCCTGTGGCTCAAGCAGCTAAGGCACCAGCCACATACACCTGAGCTGGCAGGTTCGAATCCAGCCCAGCCGCCAGACAACAATGATGGCTGCAACCAAAAAATAGCCGGGTGTTCTGGCGGGTGCCTGTACTCCCAGCTACTTGGGAGGCGGGGGCAGGAGACTCACTTGAGCCCAGGAGTTGGAGGTTGCTGTGAGCTGTGAGGCCACAGCACTCCACCAAGGGTGACAGCTTGAAGCTCTGCCTCAAGAAAAAAAGAAATCTGTGCTTCAAATCATCTTGTTAAAATTTTTGAGATTTTTATGGCCTGTTTCTTGTCAGATCTAATTAGATCATTACTTTTACCTTAAGAGTTTGGCTGCAGAAAAGCTCTTGGCACGAGAAAATCGTCCACTCTGCCTTTTTCTGGTTGTTCATTTGTGCTTGTGTGATTAACTGTATTGTCTTCAGTTCTCCGGTTTTGTTTCTTGGCAGGAAACTTTCAAATTGGTGGTCCATTTTGCAAGGGTTAGTGTAGGTGAAACTTCATAATAGAATCAGTGAGTCTGTTTAGCCATGTAGGTGTAAATATATACTGAGATAAATCAAAACTGCCAAAGGAAACAAACCAGGGAAGGGTACACTAAACGCTCCTTCCTCCCCGTGAAGGGAACCTCTCCCTCCTCCTCAGAATGCCACACAACAGAGGGGTGCAAGGTCAGTCTGTGTAGTAAATAAAAATAAAGCTTACTTTAATCTCATTACAGACAAATAAAAAAGGAAACAGAAAGAGAAGTTCTGATATTCCCATTTTGTGCACCCCACTAGTACACCCATGGGACCCACAAGCTGTTTGCTTCCTGTTCAGTTGGTAGAAATTTGGGGGACTTCAGGTCTTCCCAGAAGTAGGGATGAGCTCAGGGGTCTGTCTCTGAGGCACGTGGCTTCTTTGGAGGGTCGGGAAGGGAGCAGACCCAAGAAGTCCCCAAGGGTGTGCTACCGGTTAACCTGAGCCAGAAAAATCCATTCCAGAACACTCCTAGGTCATCTAACTTTTTTTTTTTGAGACAGAGTCTCACTCTGCTGCCTCTGGCACCATAACTCACAGCAATCTCAAACTGCTGGGCTCAAGCAATCTTCTTGCCTCAGCCTCCTGAGTAGCTGGGACTACAGGTGTCCACCACAATGCTCTGTTAGTTTTTCTATTTTTAGTAAAGATGGAGTTTTGCTCTTGTTTAGGCTGGTCTGGAACTGCTGAGCTCAAGGGATACTCCCACCTCCCAGAATGCTAGGATTATAGGTATAAGCCACCGTGCCTGGCCAGGTCATCTAACTTTTGCCACGGATGCCTGTTAAAGTATCCCTAAATACATTTCTTAAGCCTCAAAAATGCCATCTCATTTAAGTATGAAAGAAATTGGACCCAAAAGGCAATTTTCATGAGCTTCTAAGCTTTGTTCTTTTCCCAGGGTCAGGGGGAGGATAGGTTTTTTTGCTTGTCCCTAACTCCAAGGCGTCCACCATCCCTTGCTGATTTCACTTCTTATCACCTCTCCCAGCTTTGTATTCTTTAATGTTCCAGGAGTAGGCTCAGCGTCCGAGCTCAGTGGTTAGGGCCACGTACACTGGGGCTGGTGGGTTTCAACTCAGCCCAGGCATGCTAAACAACAATGACAACTGCAACAAAAAAATCGCCGGGCATTGTGGCTTATATCTTAGTCCCCAGTTACTTAGGAGGCTGAGGCAAGAGAATCACTTAAGCCCAAGAGTTTGAGGTTGCTGTGAGCTGTGATGCTACGGCACTCTACTAAGGGTAACATAGTGAAAAAAAAATATTCCAGGAGTATACAAACAACACTTTTATACAAGGGAAGGAAAATGTTCTTTAGTTTGACTCCACTGGACAGGCAACAACTTAGTCTTTCTGGAAACCACAACTGTGTTAAGTTCTCATTTCAAAGTACTACTTAAGATCCCTTAATAGTCTTGTCCCCACAACTGCTTAGGGACAACCGAGAACTGAAGCAGAGGCAATGGCTTCTCCAGAAGGTGTTTTATCATTGTCATGGATATTTCATCGTGCAGACCACCTCACCCCTTACGGCAAACCCCTTTTCATCACTCACCCTGAAAATGGAAGAGAACATAGGGAGGGGTAAGAGAGGCTACTATTCACCTCCCCATGCCTAGCTCCTGGCCCCTGATCTATAGTGAAGGATGGAACATGAGGGACATGATGGGTCCCGTCAGGTTTTTTGGTTGCATCAGCAGCTGAGCAGAAGGATGGTTGTTTATCAGAAAGTTCAAGTTCAAATTCAAAGTAGTTTGTGAGCCTGCTTGAGGTTTTTTTGATTTTCTGGTTGGTGATTGAGTGCCTGAAATTTGGACTAACATGAGTCTTCCGCTGCCCAGGGCCTTCCCCTAGACCTAGGCCTCCCTCCCACCTTCCCAGTCCCCTGGGGCCCCCCACCCTGCCAGATGCTGCTCGTAAGCACTCCAGATGGTTCTCCCCTGGGAACCATCTCCACTCCTAACTTCTATTTAACATTTTTAGCTAATTCTCTTTCCTGCCATCATCTTAAGCTATTTACAGAATTGAAGTGATTATCTTTTGTGCTGGCTATTACAAATTATTACAAATAATTTCCCATTTTATAATTTTGACACAGCTCTCCATACTTACATTCTAGTTTTCCACACACTCCATAGAGAAGGGACAGAGTCCTGTGAGTAATGGGAAAGAATGTTCTTTCCCTAGCCCTCTCCACCTCTCCATCCTGGGGTGATGCCTAGAGCACTTTTCTGGCCTATAGCTGAGAGCTCAGAGCCTGTCATCTGTTATAACCACCATTTGCTTTACTTTTCCTAAAATTTATTACCTTGTTCTTACCATGCTGAAGCTCATCTGCCTCTTTTCTACCCACTCACCCAGCTTGGTGAAGTTCTTCCTGCTGTTTATCACCATGAGCTTGGAATTTCACCATCTGGGGAGAGCTTCGTGTTTTCTAGAAATGTAGAAACGTCACTTGTACTCCACAGCTGAACATCATTTGTAAAAGCAGCAAGTCAGATGGGCCCAAGCACTTTTCCATGGGGCCCACTTAAATTATCTTTTCTTTCTCTCTCCTGACCAGTTCACAAACATTGTCATACCATTCGCCCCACGTAGTTCTGGTACTTTTCCTTTCTTCGAGAATGTTCTAAGGCACTACTTATTCTCCAAACACTACCTTTATATTCCCTTCCCTTTAGCTCTCCCATCAATCCTGGAAGCCTGTTCTTTCTACAAGGATAAATTTTGCTGTAGCTGCATAATCACGTTTTTATCTCTATGCTCAGAGTTTCTGAATTATTATAAACAATTCAGTACCTTTCATGGCTGGAGATTAGGAACTTTTGTTCAGATATGATTAAGAGAATTATCCCTGGCCAAAAGACTTGTTGTATATAGGAATCAACGACCAGTTTTTGCCAAGACCTATGCTAGATTTCATGGGGTTTCCCCACCAACAAGCTTGTATCTCCTAGTGAGGCCTTTTCCCCAAATATCCCAAACACTCCCCTGACCTTGGCGCCCAAGACTTAGCTCACACTCTTCCTCTCAGCCTACAGTGTCCCTCGCTGGTAGGTGCCCAACACTGACCCTCTGCAGAAGGCTAAGACAGAAAGATGGATGAAAAAAAGCCCAAGACTTCCATGTTTAAAGTCTTTTGAGTAGGACTGCTTCCCCTGTGCACCCTTAAATCATTTGCAACATCATGTATGCATGTTGGAGACAGTGATGGCATTGACCAGATTGTCCTGAGTTTATTCTCTTAGTCGACCCCAGTGTTTCCTATAATGCATACCACAGAATGTGATATACTTACATAGAGATGTAGGTGTGTGTGCCAGTAAATGTGGGAAATATTGGATTAATCAAAACTATACAGGTGCCTCTACTGCAGGACTTCTCAGAGGCTTAATAAGCTACCCAGTGTGGTGGGCATGAAGAGGAGGCCATCATATGTAGTCATATACAAGCTCATTAACTGACCACAGAACTTCTTTCCTGGAGCACTTAACAGGTCAAATGGTCTGTACATCTTGGGGTCCATTGTCATAAGTCAGTGAGTGTTCAGCATGTCTGGATCACCTAGGGATCTTGTGACAATCTGGGATAGAGTACGGGAATCTACTTGTTGGTTACTGTTTGTTGTTTTTTTCCTTAAATCTTTCCTTGGGGCAGTGCCTGTGGCTCAGTGGTTAGGGCATTGGCTCCATATACCAAGGGTGGTAGGTTCAAACCCGGCCCCAGCCAAACTGCAACAAAAAATAGCCAGACATTGTGGCGAGCACCTGTAGTCACAGCTACTTGGGAGGCTGAGGCAAGAGAAGCACCTAAGCCCAGGAGTTGGAGGTTGCTATGAGCTGTGATGCCACAGCACTCTACCGAGGACCACAAAGTGAGACTCTGTCTCAAAAAAAAAAAAAAAAAAAGCTTTCCTTGTGATTTTGATGATCCATAACATTTGGGTTCCTTTGTTCTAGACTTAATCTTTAAGAATTCATAGATACTATCCTTGTAACCCTCTGGAGCCCTTTCCATAGAAGTTTGTGCTCCAGGTTTCTTATGGATAAATAATAATCTCACCCCCACCCCGCTTTCTTTTGAGATAAAGTCTCAATTTGTTGCCAGGCTAGAGTGCCATGGACTTAGCCTAGTTCACAGCAACCTCACACTCCTGGGTTCAAGCAATTTATCTTCCTGCCTCAGCCTCCTGAGTAGCTGGGAATACAGATGCCCACCACCACACCCAGATAATTTTTCTATTTTTCATAGAAACGGGACCTCACTCTTGCACAGGCTTGTCTTAAACTCCTGGCCTTGAGCAGTCCTCCCATCTCTGGCCTCCCTGAGTGCTAGAATTACAGGCATGAGACAGCACACCTGGCCCATTTTTAATTTTTAAAGAAAACCTTGTTCATGCCGTTTTTTAAATGGACATTAATGGGTATTATTACATCACAGTGGTACTTATGTTACATTGGACACATCTAAAAGACTGCTTTACCAGATTAATTTGAAAATATAAATTATATTATTAGCCAGGCACAGTGGATCACACCTGTAATCCTAGCTCTCTGGTTGGCAGAAGAGGGTGGATTACTTTAGCTCAGGAGAGTTCAAGACCAGCCTGAGGAAGAGCAAGACCCTGTCTCAAAACAACAACCAAAAAAAAAACACAAGAAAAACTAGCCAGGTGTCGTTGTGGGAGGCGGAGCCAAGAGGATCGCTTGAGCCCAGGAGTTTAAGGTTGCTGTGAGTTATGATGCCACAGCACTCTACAGAGGGCAACAATGTCAGACTCTTACTTCCCCCTCCAAATTATATTATTACATATTCTTTCTTTCCTATTTAACCTTAAGATAAAAAATACTTGCTGTCAAGTTTCAAAATGACGTTATGAGATACAGAATTCTTATGGGGGCTGGGCATAATGGCACACACCTGGCAGTCCCAGCTACTTAGGAGGCTGAGGCAGGAGGATGGCTTGAGCCCAGGAGTTAAGAAGACTCTGTAGCAAAGAAATAAAGTAAGTGTTGATAAATGTAATTAATTACAAAAACACTTCTTAGGGGTATATGTAAACAAATATCTGAGCACAGCTCCAAGAGCAGAATGGAGGAAATGCTGCTGGCAGTACAAAGAGCAGGGTTTGGAATCAGGCTAGCAGGGACATCTCTACCCAGCTCTCGGGGTTGAAGAGTAAAGTGCCTGACACAGAGCCAGCTGTTCAGCCACCACCTGACATTGAAAGACTTGGGGCAGAACCCCCCACTCAGCCCGGAGCTCTGACCACCCCAATCAACCGCAAGAGTCGTCGCTTGATGCAAAAACGCAAGAGGATTTTTATTCCAGTATACGGGGACTTGATTCACAACTCTTTTAGGAGCCGAGAAATCAAGTCCCCCACAGCAGTTTTTTACAAACTTATAAAGGCAAAAACTACAAAGTAGGCGGGAATAGCAGACATGCCAGGGGCTCTAATAAAGTAAGAAAGAATACACATACCTGGGATTCTAACTAGATAAGGAGAACTCTAGTTTACTATTCAACTGTCTTAAGACAAGACTAACAATCAAATATTTACTTAATAGTAAACATTTGCTGAAGCTCCTGGGGCTATCTCCTGGAACAGTTACAAAAGGTCACATTCCTATGGTAGGGAGCGAGAAGTGGTCACATTCTCATGGTAATATTTTCTTTCAACATGTGCTGCCAATGTGCCAGGCACTGGGGGTAAAGTAGCGCTTAGACAGACACACGCAAGTCCCTACTCTCAAGGTACTAATATGCCAGGGGACACAGATTTAGTTGATCTGTTGCTTCTTTATAAATGCACGCTTGCTGAATTTCTAAAGAGCTTTTAAAAAGACGTTATTCTCAGGCGGTGTTAAGGAGCTGGGACTACAAAAGCAATGACTCATTTGTGGATATTTTAGAATGGATCCATCTAGATTCCATCATTCTCATTAGCATATTCACCTGGGGAGGCATACACTTAGCGACAGGCTATTACTCAAAAGTCTTCAAGCTGCTTCTGCGGAATTGACTTCACAGCACACAGTCATTTGAACATCCCTGGTGCTGGTAAATGTTTGGCTTTGGAGGACAAATTTGACTTGGAGGGGAATAAGTGTTATTCACACAAAGCTCTGGGGACCATGGTGGGTGATGAGACTGGGCGGGAAGATCGTTTGCCTCCGACTCTGCCAGAGCATAGATCAGGAAGTCAGAGTTTTTTCCTGACCTTTTTCCTGAAGAAGAGTCATGAGATACCTTTTACTCTTCTTATGTTCTACGTGACATGTTTGTTCTCTCCATACTGAGGCAGAGGGAAAATCCTGGCCACGTCAGGGTCACTTGGCTGTGAAGTTGTTTAAAAATTCTGTGGTCTCGGGCTCTGGGGACAGAGGTGGCTGGGGTTGCAGAAGACCTCTAGCCCCCAAACCTTGTCCTGCCGCAGCCACGGCTCCTGGACACAGCCATGAGGGGCCTGCAGCTAGAAGAGGCCTGGGGGTAGAAAAGGTTGTCCTGGAAAGACCCAGGACTGAGGGAGTATGGCTGGGCCAGCCATGAGGGGGAATGTGGGATCTTTGTTTAAATCATGTTTGAGTGTGTACTGAGTCTGTGTCTGTGAGGCCAGAGCGTCCTGTCCCCTGATTAATCACTACGCACTGTGAGACAGAGTGTGGAGGGAGCGGAGGGTGCAGGATACCAGTCGGGGAGGGGCCAGACAAGGAGAACAGAAGCCAGTGCATGTGACCATCTCCCGATCTGCTCTAATTGACCTCTGTGTCACTCCCAGGGGGCCACAAAGCACTGGACAGATATTCTCAAAGGAATACTGGCTTTTCATAGTAAAGTCTGTGCATGCTGCATTTTACTACTTTCTTATCCATCTCCATTTCTCTAGTAGTTTACTCAACAAGTGCCATTCCCTCCCTGTGCCCGGCGCTGAGCTGGGTGCCATGGGAGACATTGTTTCTGTCCTCAGGCAACTTGAATGTTCTTGGGAAGGTCAGGATAATATGGATACACACTGTAGAGGGGGGTTTCATTTCACATGTCAGCTCCAGCTAATTGGAGGCCTTGTAGAATATTTTTTCATCAAATCTAAAACACCATAGATTGTTAAGATGCCATATTTTTAAGAAAGAAAGAAAAATACATGATAAATGAAATTATAAACCTTTGTTTTCTTATTGTTATACTTATCATTTTTGCTTATTGAAAGAACCTTTTTTAGACTACAGTGTTGTGGAGTTTTTTAAATATATATGGCTATCCCTCGTTCATAAAGTGGAAAATAACAGCAAAATAAATTGGCCGTGGTTTCCTAAGCTTCTTCATATTCGGAATACTACTCATCTGTGGCATCGTTAACTTGGAGTTATTGATGTACGTGTTTCCCATATAGTATAGTACCATTTTCTGCCATCAAGAGCACTCAGGAGGCAACACTTCTTACAAAAATTCTTTTAACTTTCTCCTAAATCTCTGATGCCTATTTGCATAAATTGATGTGTACATGGGTAATGACAATTACAGCTACCTGGCAGAAGTGACTGTAAGGCTCACCCCAATTTCCAATATCTCAAAAGTGAAAAAAGATATCTTAGACTCAATGAAATAGGCATTCTGAGACTCGTTGAAAATGACTGCCCTGATCAACTATCCATGTCGGCCTTGGGTGTGGGGTTAACATTGGAGCTCCCAGCATTCTTGCCATTAAGCAATAACTCACTTCCATATAGTTTGTGACAGCAATTGTAGGGAGTTCTCCATGAGCTAGTGGAGTCAGGAAAACTTTATGTATGAAGTAAGTCTGAAAAGGTGAGATTTGGCCTGGATAAGAGGAGATGACGTCACATGGAGGGAACTTCTCAAGTACAGTTTAGAAGGTTGGAAGGGGTGATAAGTATGTCCTATGGAGAGGAAAGAGGGGTAACCAGGCAGCGGTGGGGTTTCATGAGGGAGTGGGGGAATACAAACACATGTGTTTTTGCTCTAAGAACGTGAGTTCAAGTTAGTATGCTTTACTTGTAGAAATATAATAAACAGTCCTCATATTTGTGTAACCTTTATTTATTTTCTTACCATAGGTCCTGATGTTTTTAGTTCAAAGAGTCTTGCCCTCCAAGCCCAGAAGAAGATTCTGAGCAAAATAGCCAGCAAAACTGTGGCCAATATGTTGATTGATGACACCAGCAGCGAGATCTTTGATGAGCTCTACAAAGTCACCAAAGAGCACACCCACAACAAGAAGGAAGCCCACAAGATCATGAAAGACTTAATCAAGGTGGCAATCAAAATTGGGATCCTCTACCGGAACAACCAGTTCAGCCAGGAGGAGGTGGTTATTGTGGAGAAGTTCCGAAAGAAGTTGAACCAGACCGCCATGACCATCGTCAGCTTCTATGAGGTGGAATACACCTTTGATAGGAACGTGCTGTCCAAGCTCCTGCACGAGTGCAAGGACCTGGTGCATGAACTGGTACAGCGACACCTGACGCCCAGGACCCACGGGCGCATCAACCACGTCTTCAACCACTTTGCCGACCTGGAGTTCCTCTCCACCCTCTATCGCCTAGATGGAGACTGTCGGCCCAACCTCAAGAGGATTTGTGAAGGAATCAATAAATTACTAGATGAGAAAGTCCTCTGAATCTCTGAATGCCTTCCCTCCTCCTGGACTTTGCTGCTTTAACATTATGGCACCCAACCACGGTCCGGGTGAGAATCATGTAGCTAAGCAGAAACCCTTGTTGACGATGTCTGTGTTCTGTCCATTCGTCCCTCTGATGCTGATACTGAACTAAGCTCAGGTGTGTTTATCTTCTGAGCTCTCTGACCAGGTCTGTACTTAAAATCACCTGTGTTTGCAAGTCCGAAAGGACATTTCATCTATTCCAAGCAGATAGGCTGCTTTGCTCATCACTGAGTGAGCTCAGTTCATCTCAAGGAGTAGCAGGAGCCCTGGACCACATGGATTTGGTTCCCAGCTCTGCTAGTTACACCTCTGTCCTCCGTGTCCTGGAACCACGATGCCACCTGCCTACCTCACAGGGCTGTTGTGAGGACTGAATGAGATGATGTATGTTCATGGTTTTGAGAACATGAATGTAAGGTCTTCATATTTTCTCTTCTGGGTGTGAGAGGTATAAACCTGGATCTAGACGATTAACCAGCAGAGAAGAAAAGAACAATAGAATCTATGGGCTGGGTTTGCAGTCTGCCTCTAAGTGTGCCGCTTCCAACATGATGAAAGCCAAAGTATGGTTGCAAATTGGAAAACTGGTTTCCAAGAGCTGTGTTTCTGAGTTCTTAGATGTGCAGGTTCATGACCCCGTGTAGGGAAACCTCTCACGGGGGCTGGGGAGAGAGTGTCCCACCCATAACACAGAAGCAGAGATGTTCTGTGCTCCTCCTGCAGGGCCAGCCTCCCCTCACCCAAGGGCACCGTCCACTGGGCAAGGGGAATAAGCATGTGAGTGGGGCAGAATGGACCACCCCTGTCTGTCCTAGGCCTTTCAGTCATTTTCTGCTGTTTTCTCTGGTTCATTAATAAATTAAAAGTACCCTTCAAAAAAGCAGTCTTAGAGTTGTGATTTAAAACAAAATTCCTGGGCGGTGCCTGTGGCTCAAAGGAGTAGGGCGCTGGCCCCATATGCTGGAGGTGGCAGGTTCAAACCCAGCCCCGGCCAAAAACTGCAAAAAATAAAAATAAAAAAATAAAATAAAATTCCTTTGAGTTTCATACAGTATTAAGAACAACAAGCTAGAAAAGAAGAAAATGAAGAGTAAGAGGTGTACACCCAGTTTCCAGGGGAAGTAGCTCCAGGAAAGCACAGTGGGTATTGTGAATAGCTGGTGGGGCGCTAACCCACAGAACAGACCCCCATCTCCAAAGGTCTCACAGTCCCATCCTCACACTGCAGCTTCAGAGGTCTTTTCATCCCAGTCTTAACCAACAGGACAATGTATTTAGTTCCTTACAACATTGTGCCACTTTAAGAGACTTGGTCCCCCTGCCTCACCTCCCAGCCTCATGTGCTTTTCATGCATCTGATAATAATGTAAAAAACTATATGAGCTCATGGCACCCCATGGGCTTTCTCCAGCAGGGGCATCAAGAGATGGTTTGTGGGATTTAATAGAAACAAAAGCAAAAAGCAAACAAAAAAAGAGATGGTTTGTGGGAGGGTGTGTAGTGAAGTCCGAAGAGGCTACCTTGGCCATTCAGCCTCAACTGGCTCCCAAGTCCACATGACTGCAAACCATCCAGCAAGTTCTTCAGCCACAACAGCTAGAATTGTTTATAGGATGGATATTCAGTACAGAATATGGAAGAGTGAAGTCAGCCCCTGCTCTCTATACCAAACCAACATGGCCTGGGGCTTCTTTTCAAGATGCAAGGGCTCAATGAGGATGCCCTGTGCATATGTGGCTGGGGCGGTCCTGGTCACTTGGCAGTGCTCCTAGGAGCTGGCTCCCCTTCCTTCCTGCTTGCCTGCCAGACAGTAGTCAGTAGCTAGACTTTTCCATGCTGGGCTCTCAAGGCCTGCCTTGGTGTGCTCATCTGACGAGGGCTGCTTTCTAGCTCAAGAAATGGTTCTAGAAATAAGCTTGATTTTCACTAAGTGGACCATTACAGGGAACTCAGACCAGGGAGGAACAGGTGCACCTGTCTCCCGTCCATGTGAGACACAGTAGGGAAGAGGGCAGGATCTGCAGCCATAGAAGGTTGTGGCTTCTGCCTCCACAGGCCACAGCACAAGCAGTGGTGGCAGAAGAGCGGCTATCTTGGGTTGTGACAGCCCACGAGTCCCTAGGGAAACCAGGTCCCTCCTGCTCTGGTCAGGCACAGTGGCAGAGTGTGGACCCAAACATCTTTTAATTGCCTCAGGTTCCCTTGCTGCAGGAACCAGTAGGCCCTCCATACAAGGGCCCTGAGTTAAGGCCAGGGAGCAGGGCTGCCTACCCATAAGCAACTCATTTAAAAATACAAAGCCAAAACCAATCCCAAGCACACATTTCAGACATGCTATTGGCATCCAAACTCAAGTGATTCTCGAGTTTCATCAAGCAGCTTGAAAGACCTACACATGTCAAAAACTTCATAGAAAAATCTAGAGACCAAAGACAGAATCTTATTACACAGTCATACTGGTTTATCTTGAGGACGCTAACCACATCTGGTGGCCCCGAATATCTGTTTTGGCTGGAAAAATGTGAGAGAGTCTGGCAGATGCTTTTGAAAACAGGCCTCTCTGTATGTGTGCATCTGTGCTCAGAACTCTGTACACAACTTCCAGTAATGAGAACCACAAAAGCAAAGATAGAGGTATCCACAATTAGGTGTCCCCAACAACGAACATAATCATTTTGCAAAAATGGGAAAAGGAAACTAATTTCAAAAAGGAGCAACAGTGCAAAGTCACTCGACTGAGAAGCCCCACACGGACCTCAGAGAGCAGTGCCCGGCTCAGGATCAAGCAGAGACATAACTCGTCATGGGTTGGACGTGGAGGCAGCAGCTCTTACCAGTCATCTGGAAGCTTCACTGGTCTTCGACCCTCCCTCCCCGAACACTCAGCTCTGTCCCCACAGGGGAGCCTGGGGACTGGTGATGAAATTCCCAGCCTGCCCTTTGGTGTGCGTGTCCTTCCTCATGACTCTGAACCCTGCAGACACTGCCTGCCAGCGGCCGCCTGCCATGTGTGGCATCACTCTGCCTCCCTGCGTTTGCATCTGTGCGTCTTAACACCCTCTGTAACTCCAGGTCTCTGCTCGGCGACAAATCAAAATGAAAAGACTTCTCCATCTGCGCCTCTTCTCCAGACTCCCATCTCCCCCATCTGTACATTTTTCAGAAACAAATCAGTACAGTGTGTCCCAAAAGTCACCCCTAACGTAGCCATATAGGGAAAAGGGGGAATTGTAGCTAAATGTCCTTTTATTTCCAAAATGTTCATTATAAAATTTTAAAACAATATTTTCAAAATATTCTCAACATGTGGGCCACCTCTTTGTAAAAAAGAGTATTTTAGAAATAAAGGTACATTTAGCTACAATTTCCCATTTTCCTTGCATTTGGGGACTTTAGGGGTGACTTTTGGGACACCTTGTAGATTCATTGGCTGCTCCAATGAACTGCAGATATCCATTAATATAAAAAGAGAAAGGAGCTAGGCGGCACCTGTGGCTCAAAGGGGTAAGGCGCTGGCCCCATGTGCCGGAGGTGGCGGGTTCAAACCCAAAAACTGCAAAAAAAAAAGAGAGAGAGAGAGAGAGAAAGGCGCTCAAATCAGGCCTGTATGTCCTCTGCCCCCCACAAGACATAACTTGTGGTCAGACCTAACTTGTGGTTCTGTGAGGGCTGTTTTGTTTTTGTTTTTTTTTTTGTAGAGACACAGTCTCACTTTATGGCCCTCGGTAGAGTGCCGTGGCCTCACACAGCTCACAGCAACCTCCAACTCCTGGGCTTAAGCGATTCTCTTGCCTCAGCCTCTCGAGTAGCTGGGACTACAGGCGCCCGCCACAACGCCCGGCTATTTTTTTTGGTTGCAGTTTGGCCGGGGCCGGGTTTGAACCCACCACCCTCGGTATATGGGGCCGGCGCCTTACCGACTGAGCCACAGGCGCCGCCCCGGCTGTTTTGGTTTTTGTTTGTTTAATAATTCAACATGATCCCAGAGACCCAGAGCAAAACCAATCAGTGAAAATTCTGATTAGCCAACTTTGGCTGTGAAAACATCACATTAGCAGGAGCTGTCCAACAATGGACTAGGATGTTGACAATCAGATGGCCTTGGAGGAGAGGATCACCAAGGCCCTCCCAACACAGAGTCATGTGGCAAATGGCTTCCCTTATTTTTTCTGACCCTTTGATATGACCCACAGCCCAAACTGGGCGCAGCCTGTGCTATTCCTTTAGGTGGAGGTCTTGCTTACTGGGGGAAAGACTCTTCTACAACAATATTCCTCCAAATAGCATCAATGAATCCCTGAAAGTCCTTAGAACAGGGCCCGGGGGGAGCTGGAGTCCATGAGTTTCAAGAGAAGTTCTTAATTTTTTGTTTTATTCTGAAAACTTTCTTTTAAAAGCTAAAATTAACCTAAGTACGTTCTGAATCATGGAGATGAACTTAGAGCCATGTGATACCATCTGGTTTCAGAGTCGGAGTTTCTCTTTGTGTGTGCAATGTTGTTTGTGCTGATGGAGCATCTCAAGTGAAAGAAAATAATTTATTTGTGTTTTTTTTAAAAGAGGTCTGGCATCTCCCAGAGATCTACAGACATAACTTGTGGTCAGACATAACTTGTGGTTCTGTGAGTGCTCAATTTTGACAGACATTGCTACACATATGAAAGTGGAGGCTTGCAGGAGTGAATGTCACCTTGTCCTCAACAGTGACTCATTTGTGGGAGCTCAAAGGCTGAAAGGCGAGTTAGCGGGTGGGGTCTAGGTGTGCTTTACACATACAGGTGGGTTTCCACACGTCCTGCCTGCCAAGACAGGCCAAGAAAAGCTACCACATCTAAATCAAATCAAAGAATTGACTAACCCATCCAGGCAACCCTGAGACTAAAGAGTGTCCATCTCTGGACAAAGCAGACACTTCCTCCTACGGAAGGGAATGGAGGAGGAACTGGGGAGAAGGAACTCACCTGCACGTGCTCACGCTGTCTAAGTTCCAGCCTCAACTGCTGGCATGCAGACAGTCTCGGGCCTTAGGAGACCTTGTGTGGTTCCCAAGTCCCAGGAGTTTGTTCCTGATGAATGAGGTACATGTCCCTCAGATACTGGTGGCATCAAATTCCTCCTCCCAGTCCCAGAAAGAAAGAGAGGTTGGCCAGAGCAAACAGACCTGCCCCCAGCAGCACCTCAGCACCACTACTAACTTTGCCTTTTCCTTAATTGTTCCTCCTGAGCTGGGGCAGGTCTCTGCAGAGACGGGTCCAGACCGCCCACCCAGGCAGCCAGAGTCTGGGCAGCCAGCCTTCCCAGGCCTTGATATAGAGCTCCTCTTAGCTTCCTACTAAGGTCATTCTGGACCAGTTCCTAGGACAAGTGAGTATGGGATTTGGCTCTTAGCTTGAAGAGCAGCTGGATAGGAGCCAGAGCTTGGCATGGAGTGAGTGCCGGAGGCTAGTGGGAAGCAGCAATTAGGGTATGTTAGGGAGAGAAGTGCTTTTTAGGTTCTGTCGCCTGTGACAGCAGAGCTTATGTGCTGGTCCCCAAGGAGTGATCTGGGCTCCATCCACCTCCCGGATCAGCCAGCTTCCTGCTGAGAGGGTCACCTTTCCTCTGGTAATGGGATGGGACTGCCCCTACTTTGTGTTTCAGAAACAATTACAACTTGGTTTTAGAGATAGATCATTGGATTTGGATTTGGGGAGACAGGGGAGATGCGTGTTTTGGAGTGTCTTGCTCTTTTCAGCGTGCGTGGATAGCAGGAAGTGTAGGACATGGCAGCAACCATGAGTCAGGAGGCTTAGTCTTAGCTTTCCACTACCTGGTGATGTCCTTACCCTTCACCTCAACTGTTGCACAGATCCTTCTGAATCCTTACGGTCCCACAGTTCCATGTCCTGAGCAACATGAAGAGCAGCTCTGGATATTTCTGCCCTGTAGTTTTCTTAGAAGGAAAATCTATTCATTATTTAAATGAAAGACTAGCTTCCAAATTGACAAATAACTCAATTATTTTCTTTAAGACTTTTGAATGAAGATCTAATTTCGTGGATTTCAGAGGGAAAAAGCTTTCAGCCAGAAGACTCAAGGTAAAACAAGAGTCTGTAAAGACCAGGGAACTGCACGAGGTGGGCCCAGGTAGCCAGCCAGGCTGTCAGCTTAGCGGGAGCTGCAGGGAGTCAATGTTAGGCCCAATCCTCAACTAAGACATATATTCCAAATTGAAATTGTGTCAGACTCCAGTAAAATATCTCAGGACAGATAATCAGGTAATAAGCAAAGTCATAAATAAGTCATTACTGATTTAAGTGAAACATAGGATACTATCTGAATTATCTTAAAATATATTTTAAAAGCCATTCCCCCAACAAATGAAACATTTTATGGGATTCTCAGACCTCTTTTTTGACAGCTTTATGGAGATACAATTCATGTAACACGCAGTTCACCCATTTTAAGTGTACAATTCAGGGTTTCTAACATATAGTCAACAACTGACTAAAAATACAACTATCGTCCTGTTAAGATTACACAATGGAGCTGAAAAATTCCCATCACCTGATGATGTCTTGATGATCCTGACCCTGTGTAAGCCTGTTAAGGGGTGTGTTTGTTAGCTTTTAACAAAAAAAGTTTGACAAGTTAAAAAAAAAAAAAAAAAGGCACAGTAGCTCATGCCTATAATCCTAGCATTTGGGGAGACCAAGGCAGAAGGATTGCTTGAGGCAGGAATACAAGACCAGGCGGAGCAACATAACAAGACCCTGTCATTACCAAAAGTGAAAAAATTAGCTGGATGTGGGACTGTGCCCCTATAGTCCCAGCTACTCAGGAGGCTGAGGGAGGAGGATCCCTCAAGTCCAGAAGTTTCAGGTTTCAGTGAGCTATGATCATGCCACTGCACTCTAGCCCAGGAAACAGAGCAAGACACTGTCTCAAAAATAAATAAAGAAATAAATTTTAAAAATAGAAAAAAGCTTATGGAATAATGATATAAAGATCTATTTATGCAGCTATATGATGTTTGTGTTTTAAGCTAAGTATTATTACGAAAGGGTCTACAAAGTTTTTAAAAATTTATAAAGTTTCAGTAAGCTAAGGTCAATTTATTATTGAAGAAACAAAAATGTTTTTTTTATAAATTCACTATAGCCCAAGTGTACAGTGTCTGTAAAGTACAGCGGTGTACAGCAGTGTCCTAGGCCCTAGGCCACTCACCACTCATGACTCACCCAGAGCAACTTCTAGTCCTGCAAGCCTCATTCATTAGTATGTGCCCTGTATTGGTGAACCATTTTTTATCTTTTGCTAGACCTTTTCCATGTTTAGAAACACAAATGCTTACCTTTGTGCTACAACGGTCTACAGTACTCAGTACAGTGACAAGCTGTACAGGCTTGTAGCTCAGGGCAACAGGCTGTACACCACACTGCCTAGGTTTGAGTAAGTGCACTCACTCTATGACCTTCACACAGTTGACAAACTCACCTAACAACACATTTCTTGGAACATATCCCCATCATTAACTGGTGCCTGACCGTATTCACTCACTTATGCAACCATAACCACAATCAATTTTTAAACATTTTCATCACCTCAAAAAGAAACCCAATATCTTATCAGTCACCTCCCTGTCCACCTTCAGATCTTATTAGCAACATAAAAGGCGATTCCCCCCCGCCAAAAAATCATAAGAATTTCTCAATGTCAGAATTGTTCTGTGCTCTTAAATGCAGAGCAAGCAAATCCCAATTATATGAGGGATGAAAACTCACTGTGCTGAACTGTATCCTAAAACGAGCCTTAAGTGCCATCTACGTTCCCTGTTGGGGGTCGGGGGTCCCACTTCCCTGAACCCAGCTGACCTGGTGGTTCAATTACTTGGCTGAGCTAGAAAGTTCAACCAAGACACAGTGGTAATTGAAAGTAATAATGAATGGAAACAATTAAATTGGAACAGCACAGGCAGCTTGAATACAGAGCAAAAGTCACACAACTTTCAGGGTAACTAAGAAAAATTTTATTTAGGAAAAACAAAGAGAAAGTTTAGCGCACTTCCAAAGAGAGTTGGAAGTGGGTCCCTCTCATGAAGGAGCACAGGTGAGATAGACAGAAAGGTCCAGGCCTGCAGGGTATAAATATCTTCTTCCTTTGAAATTGGCTGCAAGTCTTTCATTGGCCTCTTTGTGTCTCTAGGCAGTATTCCCTTTTTCTATTGGTAGTTTTCATTTCATTGATAGTTTCTTTTTATTAGTCATTGGTTATTTAAGTCGCTTTATATCTACGTTTGTATGGGCCCTTCAGACTTCTTAGTTCAGCAGGCCCAGATTTCCTTCTGTCCCCTGCTTGAAGCCCCTTCCTAAGCATCCTGTCTCATCCCCCACCTCAACATGCCCTTAAGAAAAAGCCTCATCGGGTGGTGCCTGTGGCTCAAGGAGTAGGGCGCCGGTCCCATATGCCAGAGGTGGTGGGTTCAAACCCAACCCTGGCCAAAAACCACAAAAAAAAAAAAGAAAAAGCCTCATCAGCCTCTTAACAGGGGAGGCCTCTGCAGGGAGGTGGATTAGACACCAGGGCTGCGTGAGTTTGACCACTCCATCATGCTGCAGCCCCCCGGCTGGATGCAGAGTCAATGGCTGTGTGCTTGCAGTGCCACAGAACAAATTTAGGCATTGTAGAGGGCAGAGGACCTCAAAATGTGGACCACGAACCACCTGCATCAGAATTCCCAGAGATGGAGGATGAGTCTAGCAAAAATCCAGAATTCCAGGTCCCACTCCCAAACTACCTAAACTCAATCTCTGGAGCTAGGACTTGGGAATCTGCTTAGTTAAGATTCCTGGTGATTTTCAGACACAGCAAAGTTTGCTGACCCAGTATAGGGGGCTCAACTTGAAAGTCTTTGCATCTCAGATTCTGTGGGTTTGGAGAATGCAATTCCTTCCTGAACTGTTTTTACCTCTACCCTTTTCAGCTCTGAAACTAAGCCCACCCCCTTCTTCCTTTGTGTCCATGAGGCACCCCCACTGAGCACACGCGCACTCCATTGCTCCATGAGGCACCCCCACTGGGCACACGCGCACTCCATTGCTCCATGAGGCACCCCCACTGGGCACACGCGCACTCCATTGCTCCATGAGGCACCCCCACTGGGCACACGTGCACTCCATTGCTCCATGAGGCACCCCCACTGGGCACACGCGCACTCCATTGCTCCATGAGGCACCCCCACTGAGCACACGCGCACTCCATTGCTCCATGAGGCACCCCCACTGGGCACACGCGCACTCCATTGCTCCATGAGGCACCCCCACTGGGCACACGCGCACTCCATTGCTCCATGAGGCACCCCCACTGAGCACACGCGCACTCCATTGCTCCATGAGGCACCCCCACTGAGCACACGCGCACTCCATTGCTCCATGAGGCACCCCCACTGAGCACACGCGCACTCCATTGCTCCATGAGGCACCCCCACTGAGCACACGCGCACTCCATTGCTCCATGAGGCACCCCCACTGAGCACACGCGCACTCCATTGCTCGTCTGCTCCTGTTTCCATCACCAGAGACTGTCAGCAGGATGTCCTCAGATAGCTGCCTTCATGAAGTGGACACTGCTAAAAGTCATCCAACCTTGGGATACGTGGCCTGTGTTGTCCTGGCAATGTTGTGAGTTTCACATTTGCTATATTTATTCTGTTTCTCATCTCTAATTACCTTCTAAAGCAGCAGTTCTCAACCTGTGGGTCGCAACCCACTGGAACGGTATTAAAGGGCCACGGCATTAGGAAGATTGAGAACTACTGTTCTAAAGTAACAGTTCAAATTTTCTTCTAGGCCAGGGGCAGTGGCTCACACCTGTAATCCTAGTGATCTGGAGATCAGGAGTTCAAGACAAGCCTGAGCAACAGTGAGACCCCATCTCTACTAAAAATAGAAAAATTAGCCAGGTGTTGTAGTGGGTGCCTATAGTCTCAGCTACTCTGGAAGCTAAAGCCTAAGGATTGCTAGAGCCCAAGAGTTTGAGGTTGCTGTGAACTATGATGATGCCATGGCACTCAACCTCAGGGCAACAGAGTGAGACTCTGTCTCAAAAAAAGAAAAAAGAAAACAAAGAAATTTTCTTCTAAGTTCCATGACTTGGGATACTGATCTGGAGATATAATTTCCAGAACTATATTTTGCCCAGTCTCCCTGGAACTTTAAACAAGAGTCCTCACCCTTAAGGGTAAATGCCACCTTTTAGCCCCTTTTCCCCAAGACCTCCTCTCCAGTAATGTAGGACAGTCTGGAAATCCCAAGGGGGGAAGGACTACTCCCAGAACCAGGAGTTCTAGGAAGAATCCTGGATCCCCCTGAGGGTATTCCTTCTTTTCAGCTATTGGAGAAAAAGAATCTAAAAAATTGAACCCAACCTCAGATCAGCCAGCCATGGGACTCCCAGATAGGAGGAAGAAAAGGAGCCAGCAACACACAGGGACACGGGAGAGAGGCCCCCGGGGAACATGGACATTTGGTTCTATACAGTTGCAAGTTGATCAGGGATACCAACCTTACGCTTTGAGCAAGGGGAGGAAGGCTTCATCTAAGGAAAGGAACCTTACAGCCAATGAAGTGAGGAAAAAAAAAGAATGAGGGTGCTCCAACTATGATGTAAGAGATGGCTGGTTGCTCATGAGCCTCCCCGCCAGGTCCTTCTCACTGCAGGTCCCCTAGCACAGGGCAGGACTGTAAGTGCTGACAGACAAGGCTGTTCCTACAATGGCTGAGTATTGCCTACAAAAATCAGGGATTGCCCGGCCCTCATGCCTCTAATCTGACAACAGGCATCTCATTTCTGGAGAGACCAACCAGCTGCTAGTTCAAGTTATCAGTCCACATCCAGTCATTCCCCCAAATTCAAGTGCCCAGGATTCAGCAGGGCACTTCTCTCCATTCTGTATGAGTGGAGGCCCTGTCCTTCATTTAGTTGGGAGGGGTAGGGAATTGAAAGTGTTACTCTCCTGCTGCTCAATACAAGAACAGGCACCTTCACTCTTGGGTCTCCTTGCCCTATGAGGGCTTTCCTGCTCCAACCCCTTGTGGATGTTCAGATCACTGAAGGGGTCCCGAAATCTTCAGCTAAGGGCATCAGTCACATGCCAGGACTCATCAGTCTAGGAAAAGCAGGGACCCACTTCTTTTAATCTCTTTAACTCTTCCTCTTTTTGCAATCACATACCCTTTCACACTTTGGCCTAATTTTCTGCCACTGTGATCAAAATCCCAAGAAAAGGAGAGAAACCTTCACGCTGTTTGTGTGTGCACACACGTGTACCTCCCAAAACCATAGCAAAACATATTTTTTCCTCTTTAAAGGTTATATCCAGTTGACAAATTTCCCTAAACTTCCTCTGAATTAACTGTGAAGAACAGGATTATTTGAAAGATTCTTGGCTAAACTTAACATGTCCAAGAACTTGAATGTGGAGAACCTGCCCATTAGCACAGATGCTTGATATCTCAGAGCGTGGAGCAGTTCCTCCAACCATCACTGGGAAGAAGGGGTAATATTTCACCTCCCATCTCTTTCCCGGCTGCCTCTTACTTACCCCCTGAGTCACAGTGGTCTCAATTGTGGACTAATCAATGCCAGGGTGGTGTATTTGGAGAGATACTCCTTCACCCAAGAGAGAATTGCAGCTTAGCCAGGCTGCTGAACTTGGCCTTTGCCGGAACCGACTTCTCTCCCATCCTCCACCCCTGGCTCTCTGCCCCCACCTTGTAACAGCTCAGGGAGAAAAGGCCCACAGGGGTGTGGGTGACCCTTACAGTTGTGGCTGGCCAACTCCTCACTTGCCTGTGAGTTCCCAGAGGAAATGCAAACAAATCAGGTCCCACCTGGCTGCTGGCCAATGAAATCTTTGAACTTCTTCAATAAAAAGTCTTTAAAACTTTGGTTCTGACCCAAATCCTTTGCTCCAACATAAAAACCGCAGTGCCTCAAGACTCTCTGTTTAGAGAAACAGTGTGTCTGTGGCATTTGAATAAGGGCGTTTATGTCAGAAGTGGTTCTTTGAGTTCTACCATGTCCTATAAGCTCACACTGTTCTTCACCTTCAGCCCTCAAACCTTCCTGACTACCTGGCAGGTGTGCCTACAGCACTTACAGTGGTTGTTTGGTGTACTTAAGTGTGTTTCTAACTCCATCTTCTTTCTTTATAAGCTCCTAATTGTGCCTTGTAAAAGGGCTCAGAGGTTGCTGAGTTTCCACTGAAATCAGGACAAGAGAGAAAAAAATCCCTCCAGCATGAGTGATGTAAAAAGGAATTGGTCACTGGTATTCACTATCCCTTGTGGTCCCATAGCTGCTATTGGAGAAAGGAACACTTATACCCTGTTGGTGGGACTGCAAATTAGTGCAACCTCTGTGGAAAACAGTATGGAGATTCCTCAAAGAAATAAATGTAGGCTTACCATTCAATCCAGAAATCCCATTGCTGGCTATCAACCCAAAGAAGAATATATCAAAAAATGCCTATATTTACTAGGTTGAAACTGACTTATCAATACCTAAGTGCAAATGTAGAAATAAATCTCAATAAAAATCAAGCTGGGAGAGTGAGGAGGAGGGGGTGGGTACCTTCAACCTATTGGGTACAGTGCACTCTGGGGGGCATACTTATAACCTCGACTCAATTTGTGCAAAAAGTATAGTATGTACCCAAAACATTTGTACCCCTTAATAGTCTGAAATAAAAAAAAAAAAACAAAAAAAAAAACCCTGGGCAGCGCCTGTGACTCAAGGAGTAGGGCGCCGGTCCCATATGCCAGAGGTGGCGGGTTCAAACCCAGCCCCAGCCGAGAACCCCCCCCCCAAAAAAAAACCCTATACCTATTTACCACCACATAATTCACAATTACAAAGATGTGGAATCAACCATGTGTGGATATAGAAAATGTGGTGTGTATACACACGCACACACCAGGAAAATAATGTCTTTTGCAGCAACTTGATGGAACTGGAGACCGTCATCCTAAGTGAATTATCTCAGGAGTAGAAAAACAACCACCACATGTCCTCTCTAATAACTGGGAGCTAAACAATGAGCACATACGGGCACCAAGAGATGTAAAGGAAACCAAGAAGGGCGTGGGTGGAAGGACACGAGGGATAAAAACTTACCTCTCTGGTACAACAAACAGTATTCCGGTGAGGGGCACACTGAAAGCCCTGACACAAGCATTATACAAGACACCCACATAACAAAAACATTTGTACCCAGTTAATATTTTGAAATTAAAGACAATTCATAAGGTCTGGTGTGATGGCTCATGCTTGTAATCCGAGCACTATGGGACACCTAGGTGGATGGATTGCCTAAGCTCAGGAGTTTGAGACCAGCCTGAGCAAAAGCAAGACCCCATCTCTAAAAATAGTTGGGCGTTGGGGTGAGCACCTGTAGTCCCAGCTACTTGAGAGGCTGAGGCAGGAGGATCACTTTAGCCCAAGAGTTTGAGGTTGCTGTGAGCTCTGACGCTACAGCACTCTACCAAGGGCAACAAAGTGAGACCATCTCAAAAAATAATAATAATAAAATAAAAAATAAAGACAATTCATAGAAAAGAATAATGAAACGTTTAAGAAACTGGTGAACTATAAGGTGTAGTTGTTTCTTTTAGACTAAATGGTATGCTTTTTTTTTTTCACTCCCTCTTCATTGCTGCTCTAAAGCAGATAACAAGGCAGGCACCTTCTCTCCAAAGCCACAGCACTTATCTTTAGAAAAGCCTCAGGAGGAAGGAGAACCTAGTTTTCCAGATCTAGGCTTTTCCCTTCATCCCATGTATTCTCCAAATCAATATTCTCACCACCTTCATTTCTGCACCTTCTAGGATATAATCTTATTGAATCTACTTAGCCTTTGAGAGGAATTCTGGAGGAAATCAGAGCAGTGGCCAGCAAACTATTAAACAAGCCCCCTTTCTAATCCGCCCTATAATACCAATTTACCTAAACAATATGGACATTCAGACAGTGGCTGACCCCTCCCTAGTGTGCCTCTTGAAGATACAGCCTTGAACCTGAAGTCTTCAACCAGAAATCTGCCTGCTCCCAACTTGTGCAGCACACCTGGAAATCAAAAACATTGAGAAAGTTCTCTTGAGAGTCTCAAGTTAACTAGAAAAGTAACCTGGGAGCAGGGGAGGGCTCCAGATTCAAGGTAAAAAGAGACAACCACAGGTCATACACGGCATATTTTTTAGAAAACTCAAGTGAGCAATAATTGTTAACCCATTTCCATAATTGCTCCCTGAATTAACACCTTTGTAAAACCCAAACTATTCATTTTTACCTGAACAACTGTTAGTGACAGTAGATGGGAACTCTGTTTCAGAATTAATTTTGTTTCATGGCACACTTCCAGAAATGTCACAGGGCATTGAGTGTTGTAAAATAATGAGGGGTTGGTTATAAATAAGTGCCAGGATACATTTATATGTACATAAATGTGCTGGGTCTAGTATCTTAGGACACCGCCAAATCTTTTATAAGGATGGCCATCATTAACTACAGATAAGAGGATCTAAAGATGGCTGCTCCTGGCTGGGCGTGGTGGCTCACGCCTGTAATCCTAACACTCTGGGGTGGTTGAAGCAGGAGAATCCCTTAAGCTCAGGAGTTTGAGACCAGCCTGAGCAACAGTGAGACCCCCATCTCTACTAAAAATACAAAAAGAAAATTAGCCAGATGTTATGGGAGGCTCCTGTAGTTCAAGCTACTCAGGAGGTAGAGGCAGGAGGACTACTCGAGCCCAGGAGTCTGAGGTTGCTGTGAGCTGGGCTGATGGTGACTCCAGGACGCTCTTGCCTGGTAGTCTGAGCAATCTCTCAGTGAGACTCTGCCTCCAAATTAAAAAAAAAAAAAAAAAAAAACAAGAATAAAGAGACAAGCTCCATTCCCTATTTAGGCATCCTTTCTTTCTAGACTGGTGACATAACATCATCTTCCCCACCACGCTAAGCCTTAGCCACCTATTAAACAATTCCATATTCTATCATAATATTTGTAGATTAAACATGATACTTGACCTCATTTTGTTCTGGTTTCATTTTTTCCTACTATTACTTTCATATATTTACATGGAAACTTCTAAAATTGGCCAGAACCATGGTGGAAAGGAAAAATTATGAGAGCTAGTGAAATAACATGTTCACAGATATTTATGATGTTGTAACTTTCTAAGGCGCTACGAAGTCAACTCCTCATGTGAAGATAATATTGCTAGTGCTGTATTTATGGCGAGTCATAAATAAATATGTTGGATGCCTATTTTGGATAACTGCTTTAGGACTTTGGAAGAATTTCTCACTGTGGGTCACCCTACTTGACATTACTCTTTCTTCTGGGGTAATTTTAAGAGGGGTCTGATCCTAGAGGCGGGTATAAGGGAGTATGGTCACTGCTGCATCCCAGGGGCAATGGTTTCCACTGTTCTCAGGTTGCAGCCTTGAGGCAGCTGGAGGTTCATAAAGTGCGGCATTTGCTTCTGCTTCTTTTCTGCCCCTCTCCTTTCTCTGCCTCCATCCTTGTTCTAGTTCACCCTACACCTGATTGCTTTGGAGCTCAAACACAACTCTCTGCCACATTTCTCCACCTGACCATCCCTGACCTCTCCCCAGCCACGAAACCCAAATTCCTCCTCTAACCTACATTTATACCCCTAGGGAATAGGACTTAGTCATTCTGTTGATCGGCAGGTCTCCTGTGGAAGTCTACTGCAGAAAAACATGTGCCAATAACTCTTCTGCTATTTTCAATCTGTGGCTTCTCTGAGCCCAGCTTGTTTCATTTTCAGCTTCCTAAATGGAAATTACTCAGAGGAAAAGCCCAACTTTATGAAAGTACAGTGCATGCTTGGTGAAGTTTTTAGAATTTCCCAGGAAAAGTTTGAAATTTTAATTGGGACTCTTTGAGGGAAGCATCATGTGGCCATACATTTCTGTGCAAAATCTGAGGACTACTGAGGAGGACACGCAGTAATCCATTAACATGCTCTAATACCTTGACACAACTGGACATTGAATAGCTAGCTGTTTTCTCGGAAAACAATGTAATGGGACTTTGATGTGCAAATTTTGATATGAAGTGGAAGATGAAGTATATAAAATATAGAAAACCCAGGTAGGCATGGCTCAATCCCATTGCTATGGGCAACATTAAGCACTTATAAATTATAACAAAAAGGAAATAGGGGAAGAGATCTGAATCAATCCAGGTTCAATGAGGAAAACAGAAAGGATTTCAAAAATTTCAAACACAGAATTTAATATAGGGAATTGATTACCAAGTTGATGAAAGAGCTAAGAAGTCTAACAGGGTACAATGATGCACCCCAGAGATTAGCAATAGCAGGAAGCTGCTATCATTCCCTTAAGGCCAGAAGGTCAGAGAGGAGAAAATGTTACTAAATATTTGCTCTCAGCAAAATGGACCTCAGCCGTTGGGAGGTCCAATTTCAATCAAAATTTGAAGTAGATTTTAGATGTTCTCACCTCCATTTCTGTGTAACCCCTTTTTCAGGACTCTCAAATTACAAAGTAAAGATTTCTCTATAGATTACCTGAAAGATTAAAGAAAGCCACTGTATCCCATGGAACCCAGTCTAGATCCCATTAGGCATCAAAGAAACATTTGAGTCCTTTTCAGGTCTTTGAATAAATGAGAAGGTGAAGAAGAATGATTATTACCAACCTTTGCCCTAGCCCTCCCTACTCCCGTGGGCTCTCTCCCCCAGGCCATTGGCAGTAGGTAGACCATATATCTTGATTTGCTAAGGACAAGCCCAACATATACGTGTTTTCCTGGAATCTCATCTTGTTTAGGACATGTTCTGGAATTTCCATTTTCTAATGAAGTCTTACTAATAACAATTGTGTTAAAATGAACTGGGCTAGGTTAGGTAGACTTCCGCTTTCTGCCACAGTTTCAGGTAGCAGTGTGTAAGACTCGTGTAGAGTGAACTGATTCTCACTTCAACACATTTGAAAGATGATTGACTATATAACTCATAATTCTTTCCACCCCTTTTATAATATAACTGACATATCTCTGTCAAAATTGGTTTGTAGGGCGTTCCCTGAAAAACTAAGTACACTCCTACACTAGAGACTGGGTTGGGTGGTTGTAGAAGGATTTGTTACCCTGGCCCACCTGTGGCACCACAGCCTTTTCAACATGCAAAGCATCTGGAACACTGATTGGAAAGGTCAGTGAGAAGTTATTTGGGTTGATGTACATAAAATATGAGGGTAGTGGAGGCAGAACACATGGAGCAAGCTTTTGGAATGCTCTTGATATTGTGGCTTAGTTATTTATTATATAATGCTAACCAATAACTATTTATTTTCTTGTTTGGCAATACTTTTATATTTTGAAGTAAATCCTTTCAAAGCAATGAGTTCAAAAATATAAACATGTTTAGGGGAAGTTAAGTACCAAATTTCTATTTCACAAGAAAGTTGATGATGGATATGCAACTTGCACAAAATGTTCTTCAGTATTTATTGTCTACCACTGTGATATTCTTGACCACATAAGCATTAGAAGCAGCAACAGCATTTTCTTCAGAAATTATTATTATTATTATTATTATTATTATTATTTTGCAGTTTTTGGCCGGGGCTGGGTTTGAATCCACCACCTCCGACATATGGCCAGCACGCTACTCCTTTGAGCCACAGGCACCGCCCAAGATTAGCAATTATTTTAAGAAGACCGCACCCAAAGGCATTGATTTATCACGTGCAGTTATAGAAGGTGTGTCGCTATATCGCTTTGCAAAGCACAACTTTTCGTTTGGATCAAATGATTCTCCTCTTAAGTGGATTTTGCTAATTTTTCTTTTGAGACAGATTCTCAAGCTGTTGCCCTGGGTAGAATGCCATGGCTTCACAACTCACAGCAACCTCAAACTCTTGGGCTTAAGCGATTCTCTTGCCTCAGCCTTCCCAAGTAGCTGGACTACAGGCACCCCCCACAACGCTGGCTATTTTTTGGCTGCAGTTGTCACTGTTGTTTGGCAGGCCCAGGCTGGATTAGAACCCACCAACTCTGGTGCATGTGGCTGGCGCCCTAGCCATAAGCTACAGGTGCTGAGCCAGATTTTGCTAATTTTTGATTCCAAAGTTCTTTCATGAATAGACAAAAAGTAAATTAATATCAGAAAAAACTGCTAGCAAGGGTTAAATGCTGCTAGTTTAATACCAGTGTTATCAGATAGTTCAAATAAAAAAATCAGTTAATTCCAATAATGCCTCAATTTTTTCATCTAATTAAAAGCTTTACAATATCCTGTCAAAAGTAAAGCATTTACAGTATTCTGAATGTTATTGTAAATTCAATTAAAAATTCCAAATTGAGGCTCAGTGCCTGTAGCTCAGCAGCTGGGACGCCATCAACATATACCAGAGCTGGCGGTTCAAACCCAGTCCGGGCCCACCAAACAACAATGACAACTACAACCAAAAAACAGCCAGGCGTTGTGGCAGGTGCCTGTAGTCTCAGCTACTTGGGAGGCTGAGGCAAGAGAATCACTTAAGCCCAAGAGTTTGAGGTTGCTGTGAGCTATGATGTCACGGCACTCTACCCAGGGTGACATAGTGAGACTCTGTCTCAAAAAAAATTCCAAATTGAAGATAGAATTAGTTATTTTTGCAATGGTAATATAAATACAAATTTATATAAATTTACAAATTTATATAAATACAAATTTGGTTGAATATAGCATTGTGTTAACACTAATGTGCTTATTAATCAAGACTTTTTTTTTTTTTTTTAAGACAGAATCTCATTTTGTCACCCTTGGTAGAGTGTCGTGGCATCACAACTCACAGCAATCTCAAACTCTTGGGCTCAAGCAATCCTCTTGACTCAGTTTTCCATTTTTAGTAGAGATGGGTGTCTCACTCTTGCTCCAGCTGGTCTCAAACTCCTGAGCTCAAGCAATACACTCACCTTGGCCTCCCTGAGTGCTAGATTTACTGGTGACCCACCTCGCCTAGCTAATCAAGACTCTTTTTTTTTTTTTAACTTTTTTTTTTATTGTTGGGGATTCATTGAGGGTACAATAAGCCAGGTTACACTGATTGCAATTGTTAGGTAAAGTCCCTCTTGCAATCATGTCTAATCAAGACTCTTTTGAGAAAAACCATGTACTTGGAATAAATTGTGGTACACACGTAACTTATAATTCAATATAATAAATTGTGATATTCTATGAATTGAAACAGCAACTGTACTTATCAACATTTACATATGCTTTATAGATATAGACTACAAAATTCTTTAATAAAGATGATGTTGAATTTTTTAAATGCTTCACTATGACAGTTCACACTTTTTCTCTTTACTATCTACCAGCAATTACATTTCAGAAATGTCTAAGCCTTTGAAGAATTACTTTTGAAATCAACTTAAGCATCCTAAGTGGCACTGAACTTTTAAAGAGCTCTAAAATTTTGGCTGCACTTTGTTCAACATCAGTTGGAAATCTTAAAACAGTCACTTACCAGTGGAGGGGAGGGTCAGGGACAGTTTGTTTCTGAATGTTCCTGACCACCACCCTGCCTTTGGTTTGTAACTGTGCAGGTCATCCTCAAAGGTAGTGCCAAAACCTTCAGCTTTTGAAGCTTTTATCAACGTGTGGTTATCAATAGACACAGAAAAAATATTTCACAAAACCCAACATTATTTCACGGTAAACATACTCAAAAAGCTCAGAATAGAAGGAAACATTCTCAATCTATGATAAAGGAACTCTATGAAAAATCCACAATTTATGGCTGAGTGTGGTGGCTCATGCCTGTAATCCCAACTCTTTGGAAGGCGAGGGCAGGAGAATTGCTTTAGGCCAGGAGTTCTAAACCACCCTGGGCAATACAGTAAGACAAAAAAAAATTTTTTTAGATATTTAACCAAAGAAGTACAAGATAATAAATCAAAGAAGACCTAAATAAATACAAAGACAACCTGTGTTGATAGATTGAGAGACTTACTACTATTAAAATGGCAATATTCCCCAAATTGACCTACAGATTCAATGGAATTTTCATCAAAATTTCAAATACCCTCCCGCCCCCCAGAAATGGAGAAGTCTATTCTAAAATTCATATGAAATTGCAAGGGACAAGAATAGCCACAGCAGTCTTGAAAAAGGAGAACAAAAGTCAGAGTACTCACACTTCCCAGTTTCAAAACTTGCTACAAAGCTATAATAGTCAAGATCATGTGATATTTGGACAGATATTAAGACTAATGGGACAGACTCAACCATAAGACTCCTAGAAGTCATCAAAAAATACAGTAATGTTTCAGGATATAAAATCAATGTCCACAAGTCAGTAGCCTTTGTATACACCAATAACAGTCAAGATGAGAAAGCTAATTAAGGACACAACTCCCTTCACCATAGTTTCAAAGAAAATGAAATACCTAGGAATATACCTAACAAAGGAGGTGAAGGACCTCTATAAAGAAAATTATGAAATCCTCAGAAAGGAAATAGCAGAGGATATTAACAAATGGAAGAACATACCATGCTCATGGATGGGAAGAATCAACATTGTTAAAATGTCTATACTTCCCAAAGCAATCTCCCTATTCAATGCCATTCCTATCAAAATACCAACATCGTACTTTCAAGATTTGGAGAAAATGATTCTGTGTTTTGTATGGAACCGGAAAAAAACCCGCATAGCTAAGGCAGTTCTTAGTAATAAAAATAAAGCTGGGGGCATCAGCATACCAGATTTTAGTCTGTACTACAAAGCCATAGTGGTCAAGACAGCATGGTACTGGCACAAAAACAGAGACATAGACACTTGGAATTGAATTGAAAATCAAGAAATGAAACTAACATCTTATAACCACCTAATCTTCGATAAACTAAAAAAGAACATACCTTGGGGGAAAGACTCCCTATTCAATAAATGGTGTTGGGAGAACTGGATGTCTACATGTAAAAGACTGAAACTGGACCCACACCTTTCACCACTCACAAAAATTGATTCAAGATGGATAAAGGACTTAAATTTAAGGCATGAAACAATAAAAATCCTCAAAGAAAGCATAGGAAAAACACTGGAGGATATTGGCCTGGGGAAAGACTTCATGAAGAAGACTGCCATGGCAATTGCAACAACAACAAAAATAAACAAATGGGAGTTCATTAAACTGAAAAGCTTCTGTACAGCTAAGGAGACAACCAAAGCAAAGAGACAACCTACACAATGGGAAAGGATATTTGCATATTTTCAATCAGACAAAAGCTTGATAACTAGGATCTATAGAGAACTCAAATTCATCCACATGAAAAAAGCCAACAATCCCATATATCAATGAGCAAGAGACAAGAATAGAACCTTCTCTAAAGATAACAGACGAATGGCTAACACATGAAAAGATGTTCAACATCTCTATATATTAGAGAAATGCAAATCAAAACAACCCTGAGATATCATCTAACCCCAGTGAGAATGGCCCACATCACAAAATCTCAAAACTGCAGATGCTGGCGTGGATGTGGAGAGAAGGGAACACTTTTACACTGCTGGTGGGACTGCAAACTAGTACAACCTTTCTGGAAGGAAGTATGGAGAAACCTCAAAGCACTCAAGCTAGACCTCCCATTTGACCCTGCAATCCCATTACTGGGCATCTACCCAGAAGGAAAAAAATCCTTTTATCATAAGGACACTTGTACTAGACTGTTTATTGCAGCTCAATTTACAATCGCCAAAATGTGGAAACAGCCTAAATGCCCACCAACCCAGGAATGGATTAACAAGCTGTGGTGTATGTATACCATGGAATACTATTCAGCTATTAAAAAAAATGGAGACTCTGCATCCTTCGTATTAACCTGGATGGAAGTGGAAGACATTATTCTTAGTAAAGCATCACAAGAATGGAGAAGCATGAATCCTATGTACTCAATTTTGATATGAGGAAAATTAATTGATGACAATTATGGTTATGGGCGGGGAGGAAAAGCAGAAAGAGAGACAGAGGGAGTAGGGTGGGGCCTTGGTGTGTGTCACACTTTATGGGGGCAAGACATGATTGCAAGGGGGACTTTACCTAACAATTGCAATCAGTGTAACCTGGCTTATTGTACCCTCAATGAATCCCCAACAATAAAAAAAATTAATTAATTAATTAAAAAAAAAAAGACTAATGGGACAGAACTGGGAGTCCATATATTTATGGTCAATTGAATTTTGGTGATGGTACCAAGACCATTCAATGGGGGAAAGAATAGTCTTTTCAAGAAATGGTGCTGGGACAACTAGACATCCACATGAATGCATCTGGCCTCTATTTCACACTATATTCAGGCATCAACACAAAATGGATCAAATACTAAATGTAAGATCTAAAACTATAAAACTCTTACAAGAAAATATAGGTGAAAATTTGCATGACCTTGGATTAGGCAACAATTTCTTACAAGCATATCAGCAAGCAAAAAAAAAAAAAATAGATTGGACTTCAACAAAATTTTAAAAGCTTTTATGCTTCAAAGGATACCATTAAGAAAGTGAAAAGAGGGATTAGAGCTGCACCAAGAGAGAAGGTTGAAGAACGCACATCAACCCTGCTGAGGCGAGCTGCATCCCCAAGGATACAAAGAAAAGGTACAAAATCCATCACCAAGCGGACGGGATTCCCCTCCCCCATGAGAATGGCTCGGAGTACCCCATAAACAAACAAGCAGAGTTCAAAAGTCCTCCCATTATATGCCACAGGAGAGACCCTCTAAAAATTGGACCTACTTCCCGTACTAGGGTGCCATGGAGCTCTCCTGCCAGGCATAAAACTGTGTCAAACTGTACATATCCTCTACCTGCAATTCTGAGCTCCCAGCACTCCCCTCCACTCTCACTCTGAGGTCTGGAGGCCTGTCCTCCAGGAGTCCAGATTCTTGGGTGATTTCTCGAGGGTTGTGGACAGGGCCTGCACAGCTGCTGGTCAGTGCTGATTCTGCAGCATGGGAGTGAGGAGAGGACGGTCGGCTTAGAGGGAACCACACTGGAGCGGTGGTGCCCTGAGATGCAGAGCAGAAGCCATTTCTGGAAACAATAGGGCTCACCCCTGGACATTTTGGAGTCACACCCCCTGTCTCTCTGGGCAACCAGAGGAGGCTGGGCATCTTCTCAGGTGGCAATCACAGGCGGAACAGATCTGGGACGGAAACACAGGCCCCGTGAGTAAAGGGTTTGCCTGAGGCATACCGGCCTGGGTTGGAGCGTGGGGACTAGAAAACGCATGCGAAGTGCTGCAGACTCCCAGGACGGGGCTGACCCAGAGGACTGCTTTACTGAGCCTAAGATGCACCTAGCCCTCAGAGGATCATCAGCCTAGACAAAGGAGGGCAGGAAGCTAGAACTGACAGCTAACCGTGCTGTGAATACTACAGCAGCAAAGACAGGGCCTGAGGGTCAGGTTCTGTGAACTCAACACAGCTTCTCTTCTGCAGGGGAATTTAGTTGGGACAGAAACAAATTCCGCAAAGTTGTTCTGTTCAGTCAGTAACATCAATCAGAGGCGGGGCTGGAACTGAGTGAACACCCCCAGCCTCCATCAAGTGCCTGAAGTTGTCAGGCCTCACCTCCCCCTGCCAGATAGAGGAAGAGAGGAGCGGCCTGACTGAGGAGACATAGATTTCCTTGTGATTCAGGCAGGTTCAAACCCCTGGAGTATCTGCTCATTGGAGGCAACTGGGTCACAGCCCTGTGGGGTTATCAGTGACAGGGTGTGACAGAGGTGCATGTGGGGAAGGAGGCATCAACCTTCCCAGACTAATCTATTTGCTGGGTGGGTCCTCCTGACCTCATGGAGCACCAGAGCAAGTCATATTCGAGTTGTCAGCAGACCCTTGCGATCTAGTTGCCAGAGACCTTTTAAACTCTTTCACCTTAGACAGGTGCTGACTGAGACAATTGATTTGGACCTTTTGAAATGAGCCAATCGCCCAAGTACTATCCAAGTGGTGCCCTGGGTGAAACAGTTACTACTCATGGTTGTCCATATTTCAGGCAAATGGTAATCAGAAAAAAGCAGGTGTTGCAATTCCATTTGCAGATACAATAGGCTTTAAACTAACAAAAGTAAGGAAGGATAAGAACGGTCACTTCATATTTGTTAAGGGTAATACTCAATATGATGAGATTTCAATTATTAATGTTTATGGACCCAATCAGAGTGTGCCTCAATTTATAAAAGAAACTCTAACAGACAGGAGCCACTTGATTTTCTCCAGCTCCATAATAGTCAGAGATTTTAACACTCCTTTGGCAGTGTTGGATAGATCCTCCAAGAAGAAGCTGAGCAAAGAAATTTTAGATTTAAATCTAACCATCCAACATTTGGAGTTGGCAGACATCTACAGAACATTTCATCCCAACAAAACTGAATACACATACTTCTCATCAGCCCACGGAACATACTCCAAAATTGATCACATCTTAGGTCACAAGTTTAACCTCAGTAAATTTAAAGGAATAGAAATTATTCCTTGCATCTCCTCAGACCACCATGGAATAAAAGTTGAACTCAGTAACAACAGGAATCTGCATATTCATACGAAAACATGGAAGTTAAATAACCTTATGCTGAATGATAGCTAGGTTATAGATGAGACTAAGAAGGAAACTGCCAAATTTTGGAACAAAATGACAATGAAGACATGAATTATCAGAACCTCTGGGATACCACAAAGGCAGTCCTTAGAGGGAAATTTATAGCACTGTAAGCCTTCCTCAAGAGAACGGAAAGAGAGGAAGTTAACAACTTAATGAGACATCTCAAGCAACTGGAAAAGGAAGAACATTCCAACCCCAAACCCAGTAGAAGAAAAGAAATAACCAAAATTAGAGCAGAATTAAATGAAAGTGAAAACAAAAGAATTATACAACAGATCAATAAATCAAAAAGTTGGTTTTTTGAAAAGGTTAATAAAATAGATAAACCTTTGGCTAATCTAACCAGGAAAAAAAGAGTAAAATCTCTAATTTCATCAATCAGAAATGACAAAGATGAAGTAACAACAGACTTCTCACAAATACAAAAAGTCCTTAATGAATATTACAAGAAACTTTATTCTCAGAAATATGAAAATCTGAAAGAAATTGACCAATACTTGGAAGCACGTCACCTTCCAAGACTTAGCCAGAATCAAGTGGAAATGTTGAACAGGCCTATATCAAGTTCTGAAATAGCATCAACCATACAAAAATCTCCCTAAAAAGAAAAGCCCAGGACCAGATGGCTTCACGTCAGAACTCTACCAAACTTTTAAAGAGGAATTAGTACCTGTATTACTCAATCTGTTCCAAAATATAGAAAAAGAAGGAAGACTACCCACCACGTTCTACGAAGCAAAAATCACCCTGATCCACAAACCAGGAAAAGACCCGACAAGAAAAGAAAATTATAGACCAATATCACTAATGAATATTGATGCAAAAATATTCAACAAGATCCTAATGAACAGAATCCAGCAACACATCAAACAAATTATACATCATGACCAAGTCGGTTTTATCCCAGGGTCTCAAGGCTGGTTCAATATACGTAAATCTATAAATATAATTCATCACATAAACAAAATAAAAAACAAAGACCATATGATTCTCTCAACTGATGCAGAAAAAGCTTTTGATAATATCCAGCATCTCTTCATGATCAGAACACTTAAGAAAATGGGTATAGAAGGGACATTTCTTACTGATAGAGGCCATCTACAGCAAACCCACAGCCAATATCGGATTGAATAGAGTTAAATTGAAATCATTTCCACTCAGATCAGGAACCAGACAAGGTTGCCCATTCTCTCCACTGCTTTTTAACATTGTAAAGGAAGTTTTAGCCACTGCAATTAGGGAAGAAAAGGAGATCAAGGGTATCCACATAGGGTCAGAAGAGATCAAACTTTCGCTCTTCACAGATGATATGATGTATATCTGGAAAACACCAGGGCTTCTACTGCAAAACTCTTAGAAGTGATCAAGGAATACAGCAGCGTCTCAGGTTACAAAATCAACACTCATAAATCAGTAGCCTTTATATATACCAACAACAGTCAAGCTGAAAAAACAGTTAAGGACTCTATTCCATTCACAGTAGTGCCAAAGATGATGAAATATTTGGGAGTTTATCTAACAAAGGACGTGAAAGATCTCTATAAAGAGAACTATGAGACTCTTAAGAAAAGAAATAGCTGAAAATGTTAACAAATGGAAAAACATACCATGCTCATGGCTGGGAAGAATCAACATTGTTAAAATGTCCATATTACCCAAAGCAATATACAATTTTAATGCAATCCCTATTAAAGCTCCACTGTCATACTTTAAAGATCTTGAAAAAACAATACTTCGTTTTATATGGAATCAGAAAAAAACTCAAATAGCCAAGACATTACTCAGAAATAAAAACAAAGCAGGAGGAATCACCCTACCGGACCTCAGACTATACTATCAATCAATAGTGATCAAAACAGCATGGTATTGGCACAAAAACAGAGAGGTAGATGTATGGAACAGATTAGAGAACCATGAGATGAACCCAGCTACTTACCATTATTTGATCTTTGACAAGCGAATTAAAAACAATCAGTGGGGGAAAGATTTCCTATTTAACAAATGGTGCTGGGTGAACTAGCTGGCAACCTGTAAGACTGAAACTCGACCCATATCTTTCACATTAACTAAGATAGACTCTCACGGGATTAAAGATTTAAACTTAAGACATGAAACTATAAAAATACTAGAAGAGAGTGTAGGGAAAACTCTTGAAGAAATCAGCCTGGGTGAATATTTTATGAGGAGGACCCCCCTGGAAATTGAAGCAGCTTCAAAAATACACTACTGGGACCTGATCAAACTAAAAAGCTTCTGCACAGCCAAGAACACACTAAGTAAAGCAAGCGAACAGCCCTCAGAATGGGAGAAGATATTTGCAGGTTATGTCTCCGACAAAGGTTTAATAGCCAGAATCCACAGAAAATTCAAATGTATAAGCAAGAAAAGAACAAGGGATCCCACTGCAGGCTGGGCAAGGGACGTGAAGAGAAACTTCTCTGAATAGGACAGGCACATGACCTACAGACATATGAAAAAATGCTCATCATCCTTAATCATCAGAGAAATGCAAATCAAAACTACTTTGAGATATCATCTAACTCCAGTAAGATTAGCCCATATCACAAAATCCCAGGACCAGAGATGTTGGTGTGGATGTGGAGAAAAGGGAACACGTCTACACTGTTGGTGGGAATGCAAATTAATATATTCCTTTTGGAAAGATGTTTGGAGAACACTTAGAGATCTAAACATAGACCTGCCATTCGATCCTATAGGTATATACCCAGAAGACCAAAAATCACATTCTAAGAAAGATATTTGTACCAGAATGTTTATTGCAGCCCAATTCATAATTGCTAAGCCATGGAAAAAGCCCAAGTGCCCATCGATCCACGAATGGGTTAATAAATTGTGTTATATGTACACCATGGAATATTATGCAGCCTTAAAGAAAGATGGAGACTTTACCTCATTCATGTTTACATGGATGGAGCTGGAACATATTCTTCTTAGTAAAGTATCTCAAGAATGGAAGATAAAGTATCCAATGTACTCAGCCCTACTATGAAACTAATGTATGGCTTTCATATGAAAGCTATAACCCAGTTATAACCTAAGAATATGGAGAAGGTGGGATGGAGGTGGGAGGATGGGAGGAGGGAAGGTGATTGGTGGGATTACACCTATGGTGCATCTTACAAGGGTACATGTGAAACTTAGTAAATGTAGAACAAAAATGTCTTAACATAATAACTAAGAAAATGCCAGGAAGGCTATGTTAACCAGTGTGATGAAAATATGTCAGATGGTCTATAAAACCAGTGTATGGTGCCCCATGATCGCATTAATGTACACAGCTGATTTAATAATAAAATAAAATGAAAAAAAAAAAGAAAATGAAAAGATAGCCCACAAAAGGAGGAAAATTTTTTTCAAATCATGTATCTAAAAAAGGTCTAGTATCTGGAATATACAAAGAACTCTTGTAACCAAACAATTTCTTTAAAACCAAATAACCCAATTAAAAAACAGGCAAAGGATGTGGTGGCACCTGTGGCTCAAAGGACTAGGGCACAAGCTCCATATGCCGATAGTGGTGGGTTCAAACCCAGCCCCTGCCAAAAACTACAAAAAAAAAAAACAGGCAAAGGATTGTATATACATTTCTTCAAAGAAGATGTGATGGGCAGCTCAGTGGGTAGGGCACCAGCCCCATATACCAAGGGTGGTGGGTTCAATCCTGGCCCCGGCCAGCTAAAACAGCAGTGGCAACTGCAACAAAAAAAATAAGCAGGTGTTGTGGCAGGCGCCTATAGTCCCAGCTACTTGGGAGGCTGAGGAAGAGAATTGCTTAAGCCCAAGAGTTGGAGGTTGCTGTGAGCTGTGATGCTACATCACTCTACCAAGGGCGACAGAGTAAGACTGTCAAAAAATAAATAAATAAATAAATAAGATGTGATATTTAACACATTAAAAATGCTCAACATCATTAAAATTAGAGAAATGCAAATCAAATTCACAATGAATGTAATAAAAATAATGCACAAGTGTTGATAAGGATGCAGAGAAATTTGGACCTTCATACATTGTTGCTGGGAATGTCAAATGGTGCAGCTGCTATGAAAAACAGCATGACAGTTCCTTAAAAATTTAAACATAAAGTTATCACTTGAACCAGTGAGTCCGCCCCTGATAAATACCGAGGAGAACTGAGTATTTACCAGGGGTGGACGCACTGTTCATGTGATAACTTTATACTCACATAAAAACTTGTACACAAACGTTTGGAGTAGCATTATTCATAAAAGCCAAAAAGTGGGGAAAACTCAAATGTCTATCCACAGAAGAATGGATAAACAAAATGTGATATATCCACACAATGGACACTATTCGGGCATAAAAGATTGTTACATGCTACAATACAGATGAACCTTGAACACATTATACTGAGTGAAAGAAGCGAGACACAAAAAGGCCATTTGATAATATTTTGTTTTCCTGAAATGTCCAAAATAGGCAAATTCTTAGAGATGGACAGAAGACTGTTGGGTACCAGTGGTTAGAGAGAGGCAAAAAATTGAGACTAACTGCCAATGGTACAGGATTTCTTTGGGGATTGATGTAAATTAGATAGTGCTCATAACTGTCCAAAATACACTATGGTCTTCAGAGAATAATATAATGAGTTCAAAGGTATTAACTATAAGCTGCAACTTCAAAGAAGACTGCAAGAAATTTTAAGAAAAAATTAGTAAGATATACATTTAAAACATATACCTTTATGTTTAACACATTCTTTAGAAAAATCATTTCTCACATGGTTTGAGGACAGAAATGGCTAAGAAATGTGGATATGTTCGAAGAAAAAAACTCTGCTTATGTTATTTTTATTTTATTTATTTTTTTTTTGTAGAGACAGAGTTTCACTTTATGGCCCTCGGTAGAGTGCCGTGGCCTCACACAGCTCACAGCAATCTCCAACTCCTGGGCTTAAGCGATTCTCTTGCCTCAGCCTCCCAAGTAACTGGGACTACGGGCGCCCGCCACAACACCCGGCTATTTTTTTTTTGGTTGCAGTTTGGCCGGGGCCTGGTTTGAACCCGCCACCCTCGGTATATGGGGCCGGCGCCCTACTCACTGAGCCACAGGCACCACCCTGCTTATGTTATTATTATTATTATTATTATTATTTATTATTTTTTTTGTAGAGAAAGAGTCTCACTTTATGGCCCTCGGTAGAGTGCCGTGGCCTCACACAGCTCACAGCAACCTCCAACTCCTGGGCTTAAGCGATTCTCTTGCCTCAGCCTCCCGAGTAGCTGGGACTACAGGCGCCTGCCACAACACCCGGCTATTTTTTTTTTTGGTTGCAGTTTGGCCGGGGCCGGGTTTGAACCCGCCACCCTTGGTATATGGGGCCGGCGCCCTACTCACTGAGCCACAGGCGCCACCCTGCTTATGTTATTTTTTAAATGATCAGATTATCATTATAAAGATGTTAAATTTTCCTTTGATATATGTGGATCTAGGGGGAGGGGTTCCCAAAACTGTGTTGAAGATAGCTTTTTATTTTATTTACATATGTTGTTGATCCACCAATATAATAAAACCAATTTGTTGATCAAAATAATAGTTCAAAAATTATATAATTGTAATTATATTTAAAGTCCTCATTCACTCCCCAAAGTGTCTTAGTTTCCACCATAAATTATATGATCGCCCCATTTAGAAATAGCCCAGACTGATCGGTAATAACTCCTTTGTACCTTGCACCCAAATATGGAAGATCCAGGCTACTGCATACCTTTACTAAGGACATAGTCTCCTTTGAACACCTTGTGAGCTTCCTGCAGTTACCTTTATTCCCCATTCCAAAGGTTTTCTACTATCCAGGAACACGTCAGGAGTAATTGCCCCAAAGCAGGACTCTCCAAGGGCAAGTCTCATTCCCCAGGACATTGCACTGTAACTGACTTATAAAAGGTGCTTAAATGATGAAAGGAAGGACACAGGGAAAGGTAGAGGGAGGAGGGAATTACCTGCACTTGACAGCACCATGCTCTTCCCTGTAGCCCCAGTCCTTGGAGGCTGTGCCTCCTTTGTTCTCCAGGATGCTCCCAGGAGAACCATGAGAAGCCCAGCATGATGACTAGTACTTGCCTCCCTCCTCTCTGACTTTCTGAGATTGGCAGCTGTATCCCTCTGAACCAGACAGTAAAGCTCCATTTCAACCCCCAAACTGGCCTCAGATCCAGTCTCAGATAGCCAGCTCTGAATGATAGGGCTCTTATCACCTGGGCCTTTACCTTAGCCCTGTGGGCAGCAGTTAGTGGTCGTCTTATTCTACATTTTGCCCTACTAGGAGCCAATCATGGCATTTTGGATAAGAAATATTATATTCAGAGGGTCTCAAGTTGTGGCTGAAATAGTTTTATTTAAAAAGATATTTCACAAATAAAATTGTGAATTTCAAACATGCTTATTTCATTAAATAGTTATACATGTACAACTGTGTGCATGTGTGTGCACGTGTGTGTGTGTGTGTCTCTATATGCTGGATTTATCTTCTTCTCAATTTATTTTTGAATTTGATGATGACTATTCTGCTAATATAACACTATTAAAAAATACCAGTGAATCATCAATGATTAACTTGTTGAAAATGGTTTCCCTCTGGCTTCACCATTACCAGCTTCAACAAAATAAAATAATCACAGCATTATTTAATTTCCTGACCCAACTACCAAATTAATCTAAAATAAAACAAGTTACTTCAATCTCTCAATTTTCTATAGACTAGCTGGACTTTTGGCAGTTAGAATGGCTTCAAATCTTACAGAAACCAAGAAAAGAAAAAGAAAACTGTAGTGCTCTCCAGTAAAAAAAGAACCCTCCCGTGACAGGCTGTGACTTGTCAATCTGCTCACAGACATTATGACACCCTTTTCTTGGCAGAGCTCCCAAAGGACCAGCTGCTTCTCAACAAAGCCAAGAGGTATGGAAGAAAGAAAGGAAAAATGAAATAAGAAAAAAGGATATTCAAGGAAGGCAATATAATCACAGTGCCAAGTCCTGATTATATATGGATGTCTATGTGGTATCACTGAAACTCTCTGAGCCTCAGTTTCCTCATCGATAAAATAGGAAAATGAGATTAAGAATAACATGCAGTAATAGTATTTAGAACAGCTTCTTATCCAGTTTCACTCAATAAATGTTTCCTTGTTGTGATGACAAACTATTTTTCCTTAGAGGCTTCTTAGACTTAATTAGAAGTAGAATGTCATAGTAGATGGTAGAAAAATTATATGAAAAGATAAGTGTGAAATATACTTGTAATCAACTATAAGCGAGAGAGATAGATGTTCTAAGCCGATTATGTACTACTTAAGAAAACTAGTAGTGGATGCCTGAAGTTCTGTGGTAGGGAGGATTCTGAAGCTGAGTTCTGAATTCAGAGGCAAGAGAGATGGCAATGTCTACCAAGATTACAGAAGAGGAAGTGATAGTGCCTGCCATTCCTGATAATCTATGAACAAAATACAAATTATAAAGTTTTATAGCTAGCTTCACAACAGAAACTCAGATAAGTAACAACGCTTCTTAATTTGAGAATCACTTCATTAAAAGCAAATTTCTTGGTGCTGCTGCCAGCACTCATGCATGCTACCCAGGATCCTGAAGACAGACTGGTGCCCTCCCTTGCTGCTGGTGCCACCTACACCTGCCACCCAGGGGCCCGAGGCCAGCCTACCCCTACTCCTTTTATCACTGGTGCCATATGTACCATCCAAGGACGCAAGGACCCACCTGCCCATTCCACTGCTGCCGCTGCCATTTCCTAAGCATGCTAACTACAGGTCCAAGGACCAGCTCTAATGGGGCCCCCACCACTTGCACTGGCACCCATCACCCAGGGGCCGAAAGACTGGCATGCTTAGCCCTCTGACACTAGCACTGGTGCTTGAAGACTAACTAACCTGGCATCCCCATCCCCAGCAAAGCATCACCACTGCCTCCACTTACAACTGCAGCCTAAGCAACTAAGGAATTCACAGACACCACAATGATTACAGCCAAAGAAATCATACAAAGACTAAACTACTGTGTTCACCAAGAATCAAAACCAAAGCATCCTATGCAGCCATCACTATAGATAGAACTACAGGAAAAGGTCTTTCCCTATAAAAGCTAATCTATAAACCTGGAAGAAGCACTGTTACACCAGATGTGCAAGTATCAATTTAAGGACATAAAAAACATGAAAAATCAAGGAAAAATGATACTTTCAAAGGAACATAATAATTCTCCAGTGACAGATTCCAATGAAATCTATGAAATGCCTTAAAAAGAATTCAAAATGATGACCTTACAGAAACCTAGGGGAGACAAAGAAAACAGATGAACAATACAAAAAAAATCACACACACACAAAATCATGATTTTAATGAGAAATTCAACAAAGAATAGAATGATTTATTCAAAGTGCCGAAAGAACAAAAACACCTGTCAGCCAAGAATACTATGTACAGCAAAGCTATTCTTCAGAAATGAAGGAGAATAAAAGTCTTTCCTAGACACAACCAAACACTGAGGGAATTCATTACCACCAGACAAGGAATGCTTAAGAAAGTCCTACATCTGGAAGTAAAAGGATGATATCTGACATCATAAAAACACACAAAAGCATAAAATTCACTGCCAGAGCAGGTGCACAAATAAGAAAGAGAAAGAAATAAAAAATTATCACTATGAAAAACAAACATAGGGCGGCACCTGTGGCTCAAGGAGTAGGGCGCCAGTCCCATATGCCGGAGGTGGCGGGTTCAAACCTAGCCCCGGCCAAAAAAAAAAGAAAGAAAAACAAACATAAAGGTAAATAATGGAAGAGGAAGAAGGAACAAAGAATATGCAAAACAACTTGAACACAATTAACAAAATGACAGGAGTAAGTCCTCAACTATCAATAACCTTGAATGTAAGTGGTTTAAAGTCCCCAATTAAAAGATACAGACTGACTGAATGGATAAAAAACAAGACCCAACTACACACTGCCTACAAGAAACTCACTTCACTTGAAAAGAAACACATAGCATGAAAGTAAAGAGATAGATAAAAATATTCCAGGCAAACCAAAACCAAAATCATTCAGGAATAGCTATACTCATATCAGACAAAATAGACCTTAAGGGGAAAAAAAAAAAAAAACATAAAAAGAGACAAAGCAGGTCATTATATTAACATATGATAAAGGGATCAATTCAGCAAAATAATATATTAATTTTAAATATATATACACCCAACACCAGAGCACCCAGATATATAAAGCAAATACTATACGTGGATACATGGGGGGGAAAAGAAAGAGAAAGAGAGAGAGAGAGAGAGAGAGATATTAATAGTTAGAAACTTCTTTTTTTGGCCGGGGCTGGGTTTGAACCCCACCACCTCCAGTATATGGGGCTGGCGCCCTACTCCTTGAGCCACAGGCACTGCCCAAATAGTTAGAAACTTCATCACCCCACTTTTAGCATTGGATGGGACATCTAGAAAGAAAACCCACAAAGTAATAAATTTAATCTATACTACAGACCACACAGACTTAACAGACATTTACAAAACTTTTCACCTTTTCGACTTTCATCAATAGATACAGAATTCACATTCTTTTCATCAGCACAAGAAACATTCTCCAGGGCAGACCATGTGTTAGGCCACAAAACAAATCTCAACACATTTTTAAAAACTGAAATCATATTAAGTATCTTCTCAGACCACAACACAATATAACTGGAAATCAAAAACAAAAGTTACTTTGAAAACTATACAAATGTTCCTGAATGGCCATGGAGGCAATGAAGAAATTCAGAAGAAAATCAAAAGTTCTAGAAACTAATGAAAATGAAAATACAAAATATAAAATCCTATGGGACATAATAAAGCTAGTCATAAGAGAGACGTTTATAGCAATTAATGCCTACATCAAAAAATAGAAAGATTTTAAATAAGCAATCTATTGATGTACCTCAAGGGACTCTAAAAGCAAGAAAAAGCCCCAAAATTAGTGGAAGGAAAGAAATGATAAACATCAGACCAAAAATAAGTAAAATTGAGACAAAAAATATAAAGGATCAATAAAACAAAAAGTTGGGGTTTTCTGCTTTTTTTTTGAGACAGAGTCCCACTTTGTCACCCTCCGTAGAGTGCAATGGCATCATAGCTCACAGCAACCTCAAACTCTTGGGCTCAAGGGATTCTCTTGCCTCAGCCTCCCAATTAGCTGGGACTACAGGCGCCCGCCACAACACCCAACTATTTTTAGAGATGGAGTTTCAGTCTTGCTCAGGGTGGTCTCAAACCCGTGAGCTCAGGCCATTCACCCGCCTCAGCCTCTCAGAGTGCTAGGATTACAGGCATGAGCCACCATACCCAGCCTTAAAAAGCTGGGCTTTTGATAAGATAAATAAAATTGATAAACCACTAGCAAGAAGACAGAAGACTCAAATAAGTAACATCAAAAATGAAAAAGGAGGCATTATAACTGATATCACAGAAATATCAATTCTTCTCAAACTATATCAAAAAATAAAGAAGGGGGAGAGGTCGACATTACCTTGATACCAAAAATAGACAAGGACATAACGACAACAAACCCCCCTACAGGACAATATCTCTAATGAACATAGATGCAAAAATCCTTAACAAAATATTAGCAAAAATCAAATTCAACAATACATCAAAAAGATAACACACCATGATCAAGTGGGATTTTCCTGCAATGCAAGAATGGTTCAACATATTCAAATCAATATATGTGATATATCAAATCAACAGAATGAAGGGCAAAAGCCAATAGATGCATCTCATCTCAATAGATACAGAAAAAGCATTTGATAAAATTCAACATCTCTTCATGTTAAAAACTCTTACCAAATTAGCCATGGAAGGAACATACCTCACCATCATGAAGGCTACAAACCCACAGCGAACGTTACCAGAGTGCATAGTCTGACCATTCTTCAACAAAATAATACAAGTCCTAGTCAGAGCACATAGGCAAGAAAAAAAGTAAAAAATTGGAAAAAAGGAAGTTACATTGTTCCTCTTTGCAGATAAGATTTTATATATAGAAAAACCTGAAGACTCCATGGACAAGCTCTTGGAATTGATAAGCAAATTCAGTAAAGTTGCAGGATACAAAAATTAACAAACAAAATCAAGTAGCATTTCTACATACTAATAATGAACCAGCCAAAAAAGAAATCAAGAAGGCAGTTCCATTTACAAACAATAAAATAAAGCCAGGTGCAGTGGCTTGCTTTTGTAATTCTTGCACTTTGGGATGCCATGACAAGAGGATTGCTTAAGGCCAGGAGTTCCAGACCAGCCTGAGTGAGAGAGAGACCCATCTCCCCAAATAAAACAGAAAAGTTAACTAGGCATAATGGTGCCCACCTGCAGTCCCAGCTACTTGGGAGGCTGATTACTTGAGCCCAGGAGTTTCAGATTACAGTGAACTATGATGACACTACACTCTAGCCTGGGCAACAGAGTGAGATCCCATCTCAAAAAGTTAAAAAATAAATTAATTACATAAATAAATATAATAAAATACCTAGGAGTAAATTAATTTTTTGTTTGTTTTTCTAGACAGAGTCTCACTATGTCACCCTCAATAGATTGCCATGATGTCATAGCAACTTCAAATTCTTGGGCTTAAGCAATTCTCTTGCCTCAGCCTCCCAAGTAGCTAAGACTGCAGGTGCCCACCACAAAACCTGGCTATTTTGTTACTGTTGTTGTCATTGTTGTTTAGCAGGCCAGGTCTGGGTTCAAACCCACCAGCCCCAGTGCATGTGGCTGGTGCCCTAACCACTGAGCTATGGGCGCCAAGCCTAGGAATAAATTTAACCAAGGAAGTGAAAAACTTCTATAACAAAAAGTACAAAAGGCTGATAAAATTAAAGAGGACACAGAAAAATAGACATCCCATGCTCATTGTCAAAAGAATTAATATCATTAAAATGACTATACAACTAAAAACAATCTAAAAATTCAAGGCAATTCGCATTAAAATACTGATTACATTGTTCACAGAAATAAAATCCTGAAGTTCGGATTGTACCCAAAGAGCCAGAGTAGTCGAAGCAATACTAAGCAAAAAAGAACAAAACTGGAGGCATCACCCAACCTGACTTCAAAATCTAACTGTATAGTAACCAAAACAGCCTGACATTGATATAGAAACAGGCCCACAGACCAAGGGAACAGAATAGAGAACCCCAAAATAAATCTACGTATTTACTGTCAACTGATCCTCAACAAAGGCACTGGGGAAAGGACGTTCTCTTCAAAAATAGTTCTGAGAAAACTGGATGTCTATATGCAGAAGAATGACACTAGACTTCTATTTCTCACTATATATAAAAAACAACTCAAAATGGATTAAAGCTTTAAATTCCAAACTCTAAAACTACTAGAAAAAACACAGGGGAAATGCTTTAGGATATTGATGTAGATAAAGATTTTATGGCCAAGACTTCAAAAGCACAGGCAACAGCAACAACAACAAAAAAACCCCAGACAAATGCAACTATATTAAACTGAAAAGCATCTAGGCAACAATGAATCATCAGCAGAATGAAGAAATAACCTATACAATCAAAGAAAATATTTGCAAACTCGTCATCTGACAATGAGAATACACAAGGAACTCAACAGCAAAATAAACAAAAACAAAGTGATTAAAAAGTAGGCACAGTAACTGAGTAGACATACATATGGCCAGTAAACACATGAAAAATGCCCAACATCACTAATAATCAGAAAAATGCAAATCAAAACTCTAATGAGATATTATCTCACCCCAGTTGGAATGGCTATTACCAAAAACACAAAATATAACAAATGCTAACAAAGATGCAGACAAAGGGAACTTCTAGACACTGTTGGTGTGAATATAAATTAATACAGACACTATGGAATACACCATGGACGTATCTTGAAAAAACTCAAAACTATCCTATCTCCAGCAATCCCCCTACTGGGCATCTACCCAAAGGAAAGGAAATCGGTATATCAAAGGTCCAATGTTTACTACAGCACCATTCTCTATAGCTAAGATACGGAATAAACCTAAGTGTCCATCAAAAGATACATGGATAAAGAAAACGTGATAAACATACACAATGAAATACTATTCGGCCATAAAAAAGAATTAAATTTTATCATTCGTATCAAAAGGAATGAACCTGTTAATATGTCATGTTAAGTGAAGTAAGTCAGGCACAGAAGGATAAATACCACATTTTCACTCATGTGTGGGAGCTGAATTTTCAGCTCAGAGAAGTAGAGTAGAATTGTGGGTACTAGAGACTGGGAAGGGTAAGGAAGACTGCAGAGTGGAAAGAGGTTGGTGAAGGGACACGAAATTATAGCTAGCTAAGAGGAATGAGTTTGGGTGTTTTGCAGCACTATAGGGTAAATGTGATTAACTCTCATTTACTATATATTTTTGAAAAGCTAAGAGGAAAGATTTTGACTTATTTTATTTAATTATTACACACTGTATACATTTAAAAATCACTATTTAGGGTGGCGCCTATGGCTCAGTGAGTAGGGCGCCAGCCCCATATGCCGAGGGTGGCGGGTTCAAACCCAGCCCCGGCCAAACTGCAACAAAAAAATAGCCAGGCGTTGTGGCGCGCGCCTGTAGTCCCAGCTACTTGGGAGGCTGAGTCAAGAGAATCACGTAAGCCCAGGAGTTGGAGGCTGCTGTGAGCTGTGTGATGCCACGGCACTCTACCAAGGGCCATAAAGTGAGACTCTGTCTCTACAAAAAAATAAATAAATAAATAAAAATCACTATTTAGACTTATTTTATTTAATTATTACACATTGTGTACATTTAAAAATCACTATTTAGCTCATGAATACATATAATTATGTGTTAACTAAAATTAAAATTAAAAAAATAAGTTGAAAAAATTATCTTCTAGAATCACAAAAGCCAATGAAAAATGTTAAACTAAAATAAACAAAAAATTATCTAACAAAGAAAAATGCCAGCTCTGATAATGTTCACGGATCATAGGGATGAATCTTTAGGGATATTCCACTTTACTGATTTACACTCTTGAAATCCAAAGAATAGGTAGGGAACTATTCTTTGGAACTAGAATACTAAACAGCAGAAGCTGACAAAAGCTTTTAACACTTCGAAGATTGATGTCCATGTCAGGAAAACATCAAGAAATAGTACCACCCCCACCCCACAAAAACCACCACCATTATGCAAACAGACAAATCAATAGTCCGAAGTCCACAGTATTCTCCCACAAAGAACATTCTCAAATACCACTCATAATTTGGGGGAAAGTTCATTTCAGACTGGTCTACCACAGCGTTCTTAGCCTTGGGCTGTTCCAGCAAAGGCCTTTGGCTCTGTGTACTCCTGGCCTGTCCAACAGTATCTATTGACACCTGTCTTCAGGAACCTCACTCTGAAGGGAAAATTTAAGAATTCTTCCTCTTCTCTATTCAGCTTTCTTAACCTAACACTTAGCTGTAACAAGGGGCTCTTCTTTTTGATGATAAAGGTACCCCCTAATTGCAGCTTTGTTACCTTTACTAACCTGGCAAAACCCAAAACATATGTATAGAAGGGTTTTCTATACATGCTTCTTCCTTCCAAATTCTGTACTGAACTTGAGCAAAGATTTTCTAGAATAGGGTAGGAATGTCTCCTCATTAGGGCACTACCTCTTATGACCAATATTAACAAGGAGTAGATTTTCCCTCCTGCTGTAAACCACCAGGAAACTGGGGAGATTATATAATTATTTTCACACATTGAAAAACATCCAGCGGAGGACTCTGATTTTCCTTAGAGAAGGTAAACAAAAACAAGGCAAGGCCTATGATGGTCCCAGTAACCTCCTAGAGGCAATTTCCAGTTCATAACACAGGGAGGAAAAAGGCTAAAACTTCGGGGAGGTCAGGGTAACTGGAATTTGGGACAGCAGTCATCCACGTTTCCACCAGCCAGAGCGCCCTCATGTACAGAGGGCATCTGGTAGAATCCTCAGGAGGGTGTTGCCTTATAGCGGATAAATTAACCCTAGACTACAGACTGCCCTGGACCTACTCTAATAAAGCTTAACCGAGGGCCTTGAAAGGATCCCACTGATTCCAAGTAACTCAATTATGTATCAGAACAAAAGCCAACACTGCATTCCAAAAAAAGCACACACACAATAAAATTCAGCACCCAACAACATGAAATTCACAATCTCTGGCACCTAGTAAAGAAAATTACCAGACATGCAAAAAAGCAAGAAAATATGACAATCACCAAGAGAAAATGTAATCAGTGGAAATAGACACAGAATGAGATGATGGAATTATCAAAGAAAGACATTAAAATAGCTATTAAAAATGCACTCCTATACTCCATATGGTTAAAGTAGTAGAAAACAAGAAAATGATGAAAAAAGAAACTGAAGATTAAAAACAAAACAAAACAAAAACACGGAATCTGTAGGGATGAAAATCGTATCTGAAATGAACACCTCATCAGATGAGCTTAATAGCAGATTAGAAAAAGGTAAATTAAATACAGAAGGAGGCAAAAAGGAACAATAGGTATCAAATTCTTCTAGAACTGGAGTGAACTTCCTTTTATAAGAAACAATTCTCTCTGACTTGCCATTAAAGTTTAAGTAAAATATAAATTAGGATTAGTAGTAAAGAATGACTAGAACAATCACTGTATATTTTTTCTAGATTTAATCTTTGTAAGATTAATCTTTGAGATCTTGGTTAAAAGTCAGACCCAAGACAGCACTTTCCAACAGAAATATAAAGCGAGTCCCATACGTAACTTTAAATTTCCTAGTGGTCATTGCAAATAAAAAGAAGTGAATGTATGGTGCCCCATGATTGCATTAATGTACACAGCTATGATTTAATTTAAAAATAATAGTAATAAAAAAATAAAATAAAGGCATGCAAAAATTTTTAATAACATTTTATTTTAATATATCCAAACTTTCAATATTATATAAAATTAATATTTTACCTTTTTGTTATTATTTGCATTTTGTCTTTGAAATGCAACACAAATGTATTTATTTTATGCTCAGACACATCTTAATTCTGACTAGCCACATTACAAGCACTCAATTACCCCACTGGGGCTAGTGGTTAATATACTGAACAGCCTGGGTCTAAGCAAGTGCATTAGTCAAAGTAGCACTAGGTAGTGTAACAAACCCAGTGGCTTGATACATCAAGACTTGGTTTTTCGGGGCAGTACCTGTGGCTCAAAGGGGTGGGGCGCTGGCCCCATATGCCGGAGGTGGCGGGTTCGAGGCCAGCCTTGGCCAAAACTGCAAAAAAAAAAAAAAGACTTGTTTTTAATTCAGTTTACCGTCCAGGGAGGTCAACAGGGAAAGGAACTCTGCTCTTTTCAGAGATTCAGGCTTCTTCCAACCAGGAGCTCCATTTTCAGGAGACTTTCACTGAATTCTCTCCATCCTGCCACCTGATGAGCAAAAGTGAGGGTATGCAAAATGTCTTAGGGGCCATGCCTAGTTTTGTGTACCACTTCCATGAATATTCCATTGAAGTATAACTGTCTGTAACTCAGTGCACAGAAAATCCAACTGCAATGGAGCTGGGAAATGTAGAAAAACATGTAGAAATAATTATCTGTTCTAACAACTGTAATGTTTAATTAAAGAAAAATAGGGAAGCTCTCCTGCAGATCAGAAATGCCAACACAGCCAATTTTTTCTTATCTTTTTACAGTATGAACAAATAGAAAGCTACTTGCCCTATACAGAAAGAATTGGCTGTGACGAATGATTCTGAGACCCAATGGATTATGCTGAAACATTTTAAATTTAAATCAGTTCTACTGACTGATGTTCTTCCATATTGCTCTAGAGAAATATAAGAATCTGTTCCCTGGCGGCGCCTGTGGCTCAGTCGGTAAGGCGCCAGCCCCATATACCGAGGGTGACGGGTTCAAACCCGGCCCCGGCCAAACTGCAACCAAAAAATAGCCGGGCGTTGTGGCGGGCGCCTGTAGTCCCAGCTACTCGGGAGGCTGAGGCAAGAGAATCGCTTAAGCCCAGGAGTTGGAGGTTGCTGTGAGCCGTGTGAGGCCACGGCACTCTACCGAGGGCCATAAAGTGAGACTCTGTCTCTACAAAAAAAAAAAAAAAAAAAAATTAAAAAAAAAAAGAATCTGTTCCCTACTTTACAACAGTGAAAAGGGTGACTTCCTTCAGCTACCAAATTTTAGAAGAAAAAGGCAAGAATATAATTTGCAACAATAAAATCAGATAAGCTCAGAGCAATTCTGAGACTCTAAATTTTAGAACTAAGGAGGATTTGAGAGATCTATTCCAGTCCTATCTCTGTCTTCACTTTACAGGGCAAAAAACTATATAGTCCAGAGAGAAAAAGATACTATATTTGCTATATATAATGCGTGCTTTTTTTGGCCAAATTTTTGATGCAAAAATAAGAATGAGCATTATACAGATAGTACTATTCCCATATCTATATGCATGTTTTTAATTCTTTTATTTATGCTTATGTATTAAAAGCCTAACTCTAGAAAGCAATAATGATATCCATATATGGCAAAATAATACCTCAGCATACAGTAATTAGTTTTGTTAAACTTACAATCACTTGCAATGAAAACAATTTTGGCAAATGAAAACTGACATGCTCCTCTTCATATACTTTAGGTAGCAATCTAGCTGATATTTTACAAAAATTATTGGAAAAAATCTCAAAACAGTTTTCATTTACTGCAAGCTATAAACTAAAAGTTATTAAATATGCTAAAGAGCATATTTAATATACTCTTTGAACTTCCACAGAGAGCATCATCACATTGTGGAGGCAATAGAAAGAAAAGCTCGTTCAGATGCCAAGTCAGAAGAAGTCAATGTGAGGGAACCTCCAGGGAGGCCAGAGGTGGAGCAGGAGGGGAATATCATTATGTTATCAATCTTTGAAATACACAACTTTGAGCTGTCTCAAATCACCAACAGAGATAAGTCCCACTCACATGTGATGTGCCATCCAACAGAACTGTAGACATCAAAGGAGCAAAGACCATGACCGTTAAAACTAGGGGAAATGAGAAAACACATTTCACTGTTGCTCTGGCCTACTGTGCAGATGGAACAAAGCCTATGATCATCTTTAAAAGAAAAACATTTCCGAAAGAAGAGACTCTCAGTGGAGTTATTGTCCACAGATGTGAAAAAGGATGGATGAATGAAGAAGGCAGGAAAATCTGGTTTAACCAAGTCTGGTCATGAAACCCTGGAGAATTATTTTTAAAAAAATAGCTTTGCTTGTTTTTATTCACTTTGTTACATAAAGTGCAAAAGCCATTGCAGCAGACCTGAAAACTCAATTTGCTGTGAAACCTGTTGGATGAACCAGCCACCTGCAACCTCTTGATGTGTCCGTAAACAAGCCCTTTAAGGCCCTAATGGAGTTAAGAATGGGTGCTGTGGATGGAGTCAGCTGCTAATGATCTAACACAGGCAGAATCAAGAAAGCATCCATTGCCCAGGTTTGTGATTGGATATTAAGATTATAGAATGGCTGTCAAGAAGGAAGTGGCTGTAAAATTGTTTAAAAAATGAGGTATCCGCAACGCTACGGTCCTAAAGGAAGACAATGAAATTTACTGGAATGAGGTAAGTGACTCTTCAGAAGACATCAGTAATATACAAATTGAAGGTGCTGATACTTCCCAATATTGACAGTGACAGAGAGCTCTTGGTCTTCTATGACATAAAATTTCTTGTACCTTATATCTGTTCTTCTGTTTTGTAATTATTTGTTGCATAACATTTCTTGTACCATAATATGTTAAAAAATGCTAAAATTCCTTTATAATACAAAAGACAAGGACCTAAAAATAAAGAAGTACAAATTTAAATTCAAACAAAAGATTGCTTTCCTAAAAGACTGGGCCAAAAATATGGGTGGGTACACATTGTATCTGGGAATGCCATTATACATGGCAAAATATGGTAACCCATCCAAAATCAGAACTAATTAGATCAGAATTGTAAGTTATAGCTACTGATTTCTAGCCCAGTGTACATCTTACTACAGCAGGTAAATGTCAACTTTTTGAGTTTATATGGAGTAATGATATCAGATAAAAGGGCAATCAGATGTACATCTCAGCTAATGCTGCAATAATGCTATGTAACGAAGAGCATGAAACATTCAGTGGCTAACAGCAGCAAGCATTTGTTCTCACATGCATGCATCTGCGGCTCAACTATAGTTTAGCTGATCTAAACTAGGCTTGGTGGGCAACTCAGCTTCAGACTTTGGGACAGCAGGTTCTGGGTCAGGCCTGATTAGTACTTGGATGGGAATATTACTAGAAGGTCCTGGAGTTCATCAGTGATATTCTCAGGTACAAAGTGGACTCCTTCTAGTTTCAATTCTTTGTTTTTATGTGTGTATGGTTTTTCTGTTTTTTGTTCTTTCTGGGATATTTCCTTGAAGTATTGTTTTTAGTATTTATTTTGGTCCCGCGCTTTGATTTTCTTTAGGAGCTTCTATAATCCATTTGTTGGACTTCTTTGCCTATCTTCAATATTTGTCACTTTCTGTTGAATCTTTATCACCTTTTTCTTCTTTTATCCCCCCCCAAAATTTTCATTTTCACCTTTCATTTCTCTTAAGGCATCATTTTTTTTTAATTTATGTTTGTTTCTTCTAGTTTATTCTTCAGTTCTGAATTCATTTAAAATTTATATTTCTTGCCCAAGTTCTGTCACTTATCATTTCTGAGTTTATACAGCTCTAGTTATGTTTTTCTTTCACATTGTGAATAACTTGCTAATTTTTTTCTTTTTTTGCAGTTTTTGGCCAGGGCTGGGTTTGAACCCGCCACCTCCGGCATATGGGGCCGGCCCCCTACTCCTTTGAGCCACAGGCACCACCCACAACTTGCTAATTTTTATTTTGCTTATTTTGAAACAGAAGGTTAAGAGTTTCAGTCTATTCTGTAGACATATCACATGAGTGTGCTCTTCTGTTGGATTACTATTCTGCTTTCCTCTCTTTATCCTTATTGTCCCTATTTTTTCTCTTTTTACCTCATAGTGATATTAATACACTGATACGAGAAACTGATAGATCATGATCACATGAAGCACTGGCATTCCAAGGTATAAATAAAGAGTTATATGTTTTCTCAAATTATAAAACAGTAATTGTCCATCTCACATTAATAAGTAACCCCATAAATATTCCTGTGTCCATTCTGTTTGGAGAAGTGCTAGCTGTAACAGTTAAGATGTAGAATTTGGATTGTTCTGGGAGAAAACAGTGAAAGCTGTATTTCTGAACTAGGCTCACTTAAGAGAATTAAAGCCCAAGTCAGTGCTTTTCAAACTGCAAATCACAGCCCATTTCTGGGTCATGAAATCAATCCAATGGGTTGAAACCGTTCTTTTTAGTTTTTAAATGGAATAGATCAGAATAGAAGGAATCAAAGTGCATAGCTCTGAGTATTGATTAAGTGTTGTTTTGTGAAATTTTCGTTTCAGTTATATTTATAATTTGTGAACTTTTTCATGATGTACAATGTATTTCTTACTGTGGATTATAGTCAAAACAGTCTGAAAATCTTTACCATTCCAAACTCTTTGACATTGATCAGGCTGAATATAATCCTGCAATGGGCCCCCACTTAACAAATTTCAAAGACCCTTAATCCTCTCCCTTACCTATGTGCCCTTTGAGTTATTTCCCATAAATGGCAGGTTTTCTGCAAGACAAAGGAGCTGAGATTCTGAAGGCCCCTGCGCAGACTTCCTATCAAGATTCACCATCCCCACAGCCTACCCCCAATGCATAGTAGCCCCTTGTTAGTTATACCAAGACATGTCCCAGGGCACTGGCCCTTCCTTTAAAAGCCCATCTTGTCCCTTAGTCAGAGAGATAAATTTTAGGCAATTTCTCCTGTTCTCCCCAGGAGACAAGACATCTGTCATATTAAAAACTCTTTTCTTCCTTGGAAATTCTCATTATCTCAATAGTTGGATCTTTGTGCAATAAGCAACTGGTCCTAGACCAAAACTCCCTTGCAATTTCAACAACAATCCCAGATGAATATGATAAAATTATCAAGTATTGAGATGGCTGAGTTGCTAAAATCATTTCAAAGGAGCCTTTAATTCAAATGAACCACTATTCTTTCTGACCACAAATTTCCAATCTTTCATCTTCCTCTCAATTCTGTTCCCAAATTATGTTATCTTCTGAACCTCAACCCTTCTGTTTTTTGTTCACATCATTTCAATCTGTGAACAAATTTAAATGTTCTAGATGCTGGAGATATATTAGTAGGTAGAGAAAACACGTGACCTCATCAACAAGATACATCTCAAGCTAAGTAATATCTCACCAACACACCTCACAGTCCCATCAACATCACACTACCTAATTTTATTCCCTCTTCTGCTCTAGTAAGTGCAACAAGGACAAATCTCAGAGACATAATGCTGATCAAAAAGAGTATATCTTAAATAATTCCATTTGTATGAAGTTCTAGCACAAACAAAACTAATCTAAGTGAAAAAAATCAAAGTAGCTGCCTAGGGGCAGGATGATAATGGAGCAAAAGGATTAACTGGGAAGGGACAAGAGGAAGTTCTTGGGGTGAAGGAAGTGTTTCACAGCTTGATAGGGGTGTGGGTTCTATGAGTGTATCCATCTGATGAAGTTAAGATTTATGTATTTCAATGTATGCAAATAAAAGAACTATAAAAAACAATCTAGTGGGGCTCAGAGCCCGCAGCTCAGTGGTTAGGGAGTCAGCCACATACACTGAGGATGGTGGGTTCAAGCCTGGCCCCGGCCTGCTAAATGACAATTCCAACCAAAAAAATAAAATAAAATAAATAGCTGGGCATGTGGCGGGTGCCTATAGTCCCAGCTACTTGGGAGGCTGAGGCAAGTCAATTGCTTAAGCCCAAGAGTTTAAGGTTGCTGTGAGCTATGACACCATAGGACTCTACTGAGGGTGACATAATGAGACTCTGCCTCAAAAAAAAAAAAAAAAAAAAAAAAAAATCTAGTGGGAGGCAGGGAGTGGGGAGGTATAGGCAAGAATGGCAGAATGCTGGTGGCTGTTGAAGTACATGGGTTTATTATTTTCAAGTTTATTTTGTATATATTTGAAACTTTTTGTGCCAAAAAACTTTACAGAATTATTTCAATTAGATTATTTCCAATTAGGCCACTTTCATTCATGGTAGCAGCTGTCATAGGACATACAACTGATGTTCAACATCCTAATCATCTTCAACAAAATTCTAAATTCATAAAAAAGCAGTATCTGAGATACTCACCATAAATGATATTTTACCTATAAAAACCTGGGTATTCCCGGATCTCAAGATACACATATTCCATGTCTACAGAGGAATACTAGTCCAATATTCTATGTCTAGAGAGGAATACTAGTTCAAATCATCTCATCTTTCCCACAATTCACAATTAACTTTCTATTTAACCCCATAAACCATTAATCAGTCAACTAACATCTGAAAAAAAATTCTAATATCTTGATATTTATCACAAGTAGAGACCAGCTTGTTTTAGTCACTGGTGTTGAGATGTGCAATTAAACAGATTTCTAAGCACTTTTCTCACACTGAAACACAATTAATCTCTGGGCTATAGTCTCTTCATTTGGCACATGTCCGGGCAGACCCCATCAGGGAAAAACTTCTGAGGTCAGCCATTTAGTGGTATTGGCAGTTTAATGTTCTGGGGAAGAAAAAGTACTCATCCACTTAGGAGACAGTTTAAAATAACTAAAGGAAATTGCTTCCCTCCTTTGGAAAAAAGCCCACAGTCTTGCTACAACTGCTTACAAAAGGAGTCATTATTTTTTCAGTATTGAAGATGCTACAAGTACAAGGTGCTTTGTCTGTACTTTCCCCACACTCAGGCCATCTTCTCTGTGTCTAGGCCACTATCTTTAAGTTCTCATGGTTCCTTGGAATTCAGCTTTTGGGTACCATCTGGTACCTTAGATCCGTGTATCTATCATAAAAAGGTTTCTTTTTTTGTTTTGGTAGTAAGAGAATGCTGACTTCACAGAATGAGTTAAGAAGTATTATTCCCTCTGCATTTATCTTCTGGAAGAGATTATAGGGAGGGGTCCAATTTCTTCTTTTGGTAGAATTCAGTTGTGAACCCATCTGGACCTAATGCTTTCTGTTTGGATATTTGACATACATGCAACAAATTTCCTTTCAAGTAAATCCTTTTTGTTGTTTTAGGCCAGAAGGTCCGCTCTTTCCCAGCTCTCCTGATGTTATTGACTTTATTAATGTACAGTTGCCCTTCCCATTACCACAGTGATCACTTGTCTAAAGAAACAGGTGATGCTGACTTAGCTGGTAAGCCTGACTTCTCATATTCATTAGTTCCCTATCTTTAACTGTCCTGATAAAAACGCCCTCTATTTACTATCCTAGAAGAAATTCTTTTAGATCATAAAACTTTAAGGACATCTACCATAATACAGAGAAGTCCTCCTCCTCCTCCAAGTAATAGTTTCTACCTGCAGAGAAACATCTCAAGTGGTGTGACATGTTCTTATGAGACGCACTCAGGCTGGTGAGGGTTTCTCCCACCTGGAAAACAGGAATAAGCTATTTTCACTGGAACCTCTTTCCACTGACAAATAGCTATAAACCAGATCAGATCACATTTCTTTACTTTTTAGACGCCACAGATTACTAATATCAATCCCTGAATATTATCTGGTCCCAGATTTTCTATTTTGAGTAGACAGGTCTCTTTAGTCATTCATTCCATAAACTGAGTGCCAATTACTGAGCATCTATTGTGTACCAGGCAAAGGCACATAAAAATATACACATGACTATGAAAAAGAGGGACCACAAGTTACCAATACCAGAAATATAAAAGAGGGATTACCACTACTGATCCAACCCATGGACACTGAAAGGATAATAGAAGAATACTCTGAGTAACTCCATGCCCACAAATTTGATAATCTAAATGAAATGAACCAATTCCTTAAAAAACACAATCTGCCACAAGAATGGAGAAGCATGAATCCTATGTACTCAATTTTAGTATGAGGACAATTAAGGACATGGTAGGGGTGGGGGGAAGGGGAGAGCAGAGAGAGAAAGAAGGAGGGAGGTGGGTGGGGCCTTGGTGTGCGCCACACCTTTTGGGGGCAAGACACAATTGCAAGAAGGACTTTGCCTAACAAATGCAATCAGTGTAACCTGGTTTATTGTACCCTCAATGAATCCCCAACAATAAAAAAATTGAAAAAAAAAAAAAAAACAATCTGCCAAAACTCCCACAAAAAGAAACTATCTGAATAGGCTTCTACTTATTAAAGAGATGAATCCAATATTACTAATTAAGCATCCAAAACAGAAAGCACAAGGCCAGATGGGTTCATAAATAAATTCTACCAAAAGAAATTATACCACCTTTCTATAATCTCCTTCAAAAGATAAACACAGAGGGAATCTTCTTAACTCATCCTATAAAGTCACCATTATCTTATTACGAAAACAAAGAAAAAACAAAACTGTTGGCTGAGTGCAATTTATGTTTATGCTTGTAATCCTAGCAATTTAGGAGGCCAAGGTGGGAGGGTTGTTTGAGGCCAGGATTATGAGACCAGCCTGGGCAAAACAGCAAGACCCCCATCTCTAAACAAAAAAAATCAGCCAGTGGTGGTGACATACACCTGTAGTCCCAGCTCCTTGGGAAACTGAAGTAGGATTGCTTGAGTCTGGGAGGTTGAGGTGACAGTGAGCTATGACTGGACCACTGTACTTCAGCCTAGGCAACACAGCGAGACACAGTCTCTAAAACAAAAACAAAAATCTATAGACCAATATTTCATGAACATCGATGTAAAAATCCTCAACAAAATATTAACAAATCATATCCAGCAATGTATAAAAAGAATTGCATATTATAACTAAGTAAAATTTATCTCAGGTATACAAGGCTGGCTCAACATTTGAAAATCAATGAATGCAATCCATCACATCAACATGCTCAAACCAGGAAAATTGCATGATCATATTGATAGATGCAGAAAAGGCTTTGATAAAATCTAATAACCATTCATGATTAAAAACTCCCAGTAAATAGCTTGGCACCTGTGGCTCAAACGGCTAAGGCGCCAGCCACATACACCTGAGCTGGCAGGTTCGAATCCAGCCCGGGCCCACCAAACAACAATGATGGCAGCAACCAAAAAATAGCCAGGCATTGTGGTGGGCGCCTATACTCCCAGCTACTTGGGAGGCGGAGGCAGGAGAATCGCTTGATCCCAGGAGTTGGAGGTTGCTGTCAGCTGTGATGGTAAGGCACTCTACCCAGGGCAACAGCTTGAGGCTCTGTCTCAAAAAAACCTCCCATTAAAGTAGGATAGAGAAGAACTTCCTCAACTTGGTAAAGAACATCTACAAAAAACCCACAGCTAGCATCATACTTAATGGTGGAAAACTAGACGCTTTCCCATTAAGATCAGGAATAAGGCAAGAATGTCTTCTCTCACCACTGCTTTTCAGCATTGTACTGGAAATCCCAACTAAGGCAGAAAAAGGAAATAAAAGGTATACCGGGAAGGAAAAAACAAAAGTGTCTTTGTTTGTAGAAAACATGATCATCTATGTAGAAAATCCAACAGAACAAAAAAAAAAAAAGAAAGAAAGAAACTCCTAGAACTAGTAAGTGAGTAGAGCAAGGCTGTAGGATACAAGGTTAATATGTACTTTCCTACGTACCAGCAATGAGTAAGAGGAATTTGAAATTAAAAGCATAATACCATTAGCACTTGAAAAATTGAAACACAGGTATAAATGTAACAAAACATGCATAAAATTTGTATGAGGAAAACTACAAAACTCTGATGAAAGAAATCAAAGAACCAAATAAATGGAGAGATAGTCCATGTTGCTATATAGGAAGATTCAATATTGTCAAGATGTCTCCTCTTTCGAAATTGATCTTTATATTTAATGCAATCAAAATCAAAATCCCAGCAATTTGTGGATATCCACAAATTGATTCTAAAGTTTATATGGAGAGGCAAAAGACCCAACATAATACTGAAGGAAAAAAAGTTAGGGAACTGACACTACCCAACCAAGACTTAACTATAAAGCTATAGTAATCAAGGTAGCATGGTCACGGTGAAATAACACAAGAAAACAGATCAGTGGAGGGGAATAAAGAGCCCAGAAATAGATCCATGTAGCGGCACCTGTATCCCCAGCTACTTGGGAGGCTGAGGCAAGAGAATCACTTAAGCCCAAGAGTTGGAGGTTGCTGACCAAGGGCGAAACAGTGAGACTCTGTCTCAAAAAAAAAAAAAAAAAAGATCCAAATAAATATAGTCAACTGATTTTGACAAAGAAAATACAATGGAGAAAATATAGTCTTTTCAACAAAGGGTACAAGAATAACTGGACATCCACATGCAAAAAACTGACTCTAGGCCAGCACAGTGGCTCCTGCCTATAATCCTAGCACTTTGGTAAGCTGAGGTGGGAGAAATGCTTTGAGACCAGGAATTCAAGACCAGCCTAGGCAACATAATGAGACCCCATCTTTAAAAAACAAAACAAAATTTTTGTAATTAGCCAGGCATAGTGGTACATACTTAAAATCCCAGCTACCTAGAAGGATCACTTGAGCCCAGGAGTTTGAGGTTGCAGTGAGTTATGATGATCCCACTGCACTCTAACCTGGGCCACACAGCAAGACTCTACCTCAAAAAAGAAAACAATCTAGACACAGACTTTATACCCTTCACAAAAATTGACTCAAAGTATCACATCTATAAAAGTAAAATGCAAAAACTCCTCATACAAGAAAATCTGTATAACCCGGGATTTGGCAATGACTTTTTAGATATTAACTCTAACTTCACAAGAAAATTCAATAAAAAATTGTGCCAAAGACCCTAACAGACACTTCACCAAAGAAGATACACTCACCTACAGATGATAAATAAGCACATGAAAAGATGCTCAACATTATGTCATTAAGGAAATGCAAAGTAAAACAGTGTACCACTATACACCTATTTATTAGAATGCCCAAAATTCAGAACACTGACACCACCAAATGCTGGCAAGGAATTAGAGTTAACAGGAACTCTCTGTCATTGCTAGTAGGAATGCGAAATGGTACAGCCACTTTGGAAGATAGTTTGGTAGTTTCTTATAAAAGTAAACATTCTTTCACTAGGGTCTAGCAATCATGTCTGTTGGTATTTGCTTGAAGGAGCTAAAGACCTATATCACACAAAAATCTGTACTTGATATTTATTTATTTTTTGTTTAGAGTTAGAGTCTCACTTTATTGAACTCTGCAGAGTACTGTGGCATCACAGCTCACAGCAACCTCCAACTCCTGGGCTTAGGTGATTCTCTTGCCTCAGCCTCCGAGTAGCTGGGACTACAGGTGCCTGCCAGAATGCCCAGCTATTTTTTTGTTGCAGTTCGGCTGGGGCCAGGTTTGAATCCACCACCTGCAGTATATAGGGCTGGCGCCCTATCCACCACCACAGGCGCCGTCCCTGTACTTGATACTTATAGGAGGTTTATTCATAATTGACAAAACTTGGAAGCAACCAAGCAGTCTTCTAGGCATGCAAAGGAATAAAAAAAAATTGTGGTACATCCAGACAATGAATTTTTCTTTTCAGTGTTAAAAAAAAATAAGCTATTAAGCCATGAAAAGGGATGGAGGAACAACCTCACAGAACTTTTTGCCAATGAGAGGTAGCTGTCTTGCTTCACATCAGTGAGGTGGTAGGGCTCTCAGATTCACAACCACTAAATTTTCTTGGGATAAAGCTTTATGATCTCATCCAAAGTATGCTGTTGGACATGATTATTATTCCATTCAAATGGACAGCAGCCTTCCTGAGAACAAGAAACTTATCCCTTGTTTTTGTTTTTTTAAGAATGCTTTTATTGCCTACATCAAGTTCTGAAATAGCATCAACCATACAAAATCTCCCTAAAAAGAAAAGCCCGGGACCAGATGGCTTCACATCAGAATTCTACCAAATCGTTAAAGAGGAACTAATACCTGTATTACTCAACCTTTTTCAAAATACAAAAAAAGAAGGAATACTACCCAACACACTCTATGAAGCACACATCACTTTGATCCCCAAACCAGGAAAAGACCCAATAGGAAAAGAAAATTATAGACCAATATCACTAATGAATATTGATGCAAAAAAATTCAGCAAGATCCTAACAAACAGAATCCAGCAACACATCAACAAATTACACACCATGACTAAGTAGGTTTTATCCCAGGGTCTCAAGGCTGGTTCAATATACGTAAATCTATAAATATAATTGAGCACATAAACAAATTAAAAAACAAAGACCATATGATTCTCTCAATTGATGCAGAAAAAGCTTTTGATAATATCCAGCATCCCTTCATGATCAGAACACTTAAGAATATTGGTATAGAAGGGACCTTTCTTAAACTGATAGATGCCATCTACAGCAAACCCACAGCCAATATCATATTGAATGGAGTTAAATTGAAATCATTTCCACTCACATCAGGAACCAGACAAGGTTGCCCATTGTCTCCACTGCTTTTTAACATTGTAATGAAAGTTTTAGCCATCGCAATTAGGGAAGAAAAGGCAATCAAGGGTATCCACATAGGGTCAGAAGAGATCAAACTTTCACTCTTTGCACATGATGATTGTATATCTTGAAAACACCAGGGATTCTTCTACAAAACTCTTAAAAGTGATCAAGGAATACAGCAGCGTCTCAGGTTACAAAATCAACATTCATAAATCAGTAGCCTCTATATATACCAACAATAGTCAAGCTGAAAAAACAGTTAAGGACTCTATTCCATTCACAGTAGTGCCAAAGATGATGAAATATTTGGGAGTTTATCTAACAAAGGATGTGAAAGATCTCTATAAAGAGAACTATGAAACTCTAAGAAAAGAAATAGCTGAAAATTTTGACAAATGGAAAAACATACCATGCTCATGGCTGGGAAGAATCAACATTGTTAAAATGTCCATACTACCCAAAGCAATATGCAATTTTAATGCAATCCCTATTAAAGCTCCATTGTCATACTTTAAAGATCTCAAAAAAATAATACATCGTTTTATATGGAATCAGAAAAAATCTCAAATAGTTAAGACATTACTCAGAAATAAAAACAAAGCAGGAGGAATCACACTACCAGACCTGAGACTGTACTATAACTCGACAGTGATCAAAACAGCACGGTACTGGCACAAAAACAGAGAAGTACATGTATGGAACAGAATAGAGAACCAAGAGATGAACCCAGCTACTTACCGTTATGTAATCTTTGACAAGCCAATTAAAAACGTTCAGTGGGGAAAAGATTCCCTATTTAACAAATGGTGCTGGGTGAACTGACTGGCAACCTGTAGAAGACTGAAACTGGACCTACACCTTTCACCATTAACAAAGATAGACTCTCACTGGATTAAAGATTTAAACTTAAGACATGAAACTATAAAAAAACTAGAAGAAAGTGCAGGGAAAACTCTTGAAGAAATCAGCCTGGGCGAATATTTTATGAGGAGGACCCCCCAGGCAATTGAAGCAGCATCAAAAACACACTACTGGGACCTGATCAAACTAAAAAGCTTCTGCACAGCCAAGAACACACTAAGTAAAGCAAGCAAACAGCCCTCAGAATGGGAGAAGATATTTGCAGGTTATGTCTCTGACAAAGGTTTAATAACCAGAATCCACAGAGAACTCAAATGTATTAGCAAGAAAAGAACAAGTGATCCCATCTCAGGGTGGGCAAGAGAAACTTCCCTGAAGAGAAACTTCCCTAAAGAAGATAGGCGCACGGGCCTACAGACATATGAAAAAATGCTCATCATCCTTAATCATCAGAGAAATGCAAATCAAAACTACTTTGAGATATCACCTAACTCCAATAAGATTAGCCCACATCACAAAATCCCAAGACCAGGGATGGTGGCGTGGATGTGGAGAAAAGGGAACACTTCTACACTGTTGGTGGGAATGCACACTAATACGTTCCTTTTGGAAAGAGGTTTGGAGAACACGTAGAGATCTAAAAATAGACCTGCCATTCAATCCTACAATTCCTCTACTAGGTATATATCCAGAAGACCAAAAATCACATGATAACAAAGATATGTGTACCAGAATGTTTATTACAGCCCAATTCATAATTGCTAAGTCATGGAAGAAGCCCAAGTGCCCAATGACCCACGAATGGATTAATAAATTGTGGTACATGTACACCATGGACTATTATGCAGCCTTCTCTTCTGTTGCTACAGGAGGTGTGGTTTAAATGTATTAAACTCCCTTTTCAACTTCACTGTTCCAAAGATGGGGCTTTAAGTCTTTAAGAACTCTTTCCACCATACATTGTAGCCAACAAGAGGCATACATCAGTGGGATTTAAATTCCATTTCTGATCTAGCTTTGTGTTTTCAGAGACAAAAATGCAGAAAGGGCCGGGACACTCAGTTTCCAACTGATAATGTGTTTCTTGCATCCTGAAGCATCTATGAAGGACACTATAGAAACAGAGCACTCCTCCAGCCTAGGATGAAAGAAGGAGATGCAGACAGGCATCCTAAGAATTAATCTACACTCTAATTTACTGTCTGGAACCCACAAAGTTCTCTGTGACCATCATACAGAAATAGCAGTATCTTTCTTTTTAACCAATTAAACCAGATTATTTGGGGGTTGTAATGAGTAAATTATTCTTTTTATCCCATTCCAATTGCTTCTGCTCTTTTTAGCTAAGGTCTACCAAATTACTGATTAAATGCATTATTTATTATTTAGCTATTTAGATAATAATGAACATATAGACCAAAAAACAATATGATCACTTGTATTTATTACATGTTTAACTGAACTTTTTCAAATTACAGAATTCAATTCCAAAATAAAGTAATAAATGCCTATTAAACTGTTATTCACTTTCATTTTTCTCTTGTAAAATTTTAACACAGCAAAAACATCTTAAAGACGCATGAATAGGTTCAGTGCACTTTCAGTGGCTCACAAACATGAGACGAAACATTTATCCATAAAAAATATAAGGCAAATAGATCAATATTTTAAAGTATCAATGACATGAAATAAAATAAAGGAAAAAATAAAATACTTCACTTTTACCACAGTAATTTTGGTAAATGATAGTAAAATATTGTTTAAAATAACGCTCCTCAGCAGAGCACATGCAGTGCTTGGTATGCTTGGCACATTAGCACTTGGTAACTGCCCAGCTTCCAGCTGCAGTTTCTCTACCAGAACTCTTACTTGGGGCCCACTTTTCAAACCCTGAGCCTGTACCTGCCTGCCTCCACTTAAGACTATTCTGGCAGGAGCCTGACCCTTACTCCTCCACCTGCTAGTAAGAATTGGCTTGCTTCCCTTATCTTTACCCAGATTCTCACTTGCTGCCATCTCCATTCTCAGTAAAGATGCCTGGCACAAAACTCAAACAGCTCAGCATCTCCCCATAGCTCTTAACCCCAGAAGTTGCCCCTTTACTGACTAAATCATGACTATAAGGTAAAGAGAATGAGTCTATCCACAGAAATCATTCTCCTCACTTTATATATAGTCACATCTCCAGCAAGTCAATAAAAGGTTGGTGATGCCTGATTTAGAACTTAAAGCATTCAATGGGTTTAGACAGAATATATACTGCTCTCGAGTTAAAATCTACTCTTTTCTATTATTATCGTTTTTAAAATCATAAAAATATAAAAATTGTAAACATTCTACTAAACATTTCAGTAGAAACCCTGTTACCCTACTTTTTATTTAGTGGGTTCAGAAAGAACAAAAGTAATGCCATGTTCCCTTTGGCAGACTCAAAATCATGCTCCCAGCCCATCTACCATTACATGTCTCCTACTATTAGATACTTCTGTATGCCAAGCATGTCTCTCATGACAACTCCTCCTGCCACTCATGAATACACCCTGTAACAAAGCAACAGAAAGCTCACTGTAATCTCCCTGCTCCACACTCAACCTGGCCTCAGTGGCCAGGCAAACACATGGAAGTAAAGACATGAAAAATTGGAGCACCTCCTGTGTTCCTGAACGTAACAGGGCAATTCCTCCCTCTTTGCCACAATCACACAGAATCAGGTAAGGGGCAACCAGTGCTGCTGACAGAGGTAGGAATAATGAGGGAGCTGATGAGGCTAGCTACTAGGGTCTACCCCACCCCCAGAGTCAGCACACGCCCTACCTCCTGACACTGGTGGGAGGCTGAGGATGAGTCTGATCTGGATTTCAAAAGGAGGACCCTTATATAGGAAATTTCAGTCACTTATTGCTCTTGTAGCAAGGTTTTACTGCATGTTTAAAATAATGAAATTAATAAGATGTTATTTCTTTAATGAATAATATAAAAATAATCAGGAAAATAATCAAGAAAAAAATACTGCTTTTGTTTTTAGGGAGGAATAATCTAGACACAAATGACTGATGACATCTATCCACTCTGGGAAACCCCCTTAGTATCTTTATCAGCTATGATTAATGAGATAACCTAAAATCAGAATTCCTGATAAACAGTGCCAATTAACCAGAGCATTAACGACAATGACTTAAAACAATATTACCTGAATAGTCTCCATAGCGAAGTATCAGAAAAAGTGAAAGAATAATTATTTTCCACAGCACCATATGGTTTTATAAAATACTATTCCAGTTAATGTACAATCTCAAGATTTTGGTCCATCAATCATCTTAGGCTTAATCTCTTCTCCTATGGGTGACAGTTCTGACAGAGGCCATCCAGGCATAATTATAACATGAAAATGATGCATCTTACTGAAGAACTTACATGATATACTTAGTCAGTCAGTGCTTCAGCCATATTCACTGAGTACTAGTGGATTCAAAGACCAGGAAAGACACTGTTTCCATTTATACTCTAATCACAAATTTTAATTTGCCAAAAGGACCTAAATGGTAACTAAGATATTTGCCATAATGAAAACAAGTCCTTTTATACCTGTTTGCATTGGGGCTATGTGCTTTTATAGGTTTTGTTTCTATATGGGTTTAATTTCTGTATGATAATGTTTTATAAGTGGCTCTGAGATTTTCAAATATGAATGCATATAGTGATTCACTTTGAATTTTAAAATAAATGCAAGTGGAAAACAGACAATTTTTTTAGCCAAATTATCTGGAATTATGCATAAAGTTATCTAGAATAAAAAAATATACCACATATTGCATCCACTTAATATCCAGCATGCTCATGGATCTCCTACAACTGTTAGTGTGTGCTATGCCAACTTAGTTCAACACTGATCTAAGCGAAACATAACTGAAAGTACTGACTTGCCTACCAAAAAACACACACTGCATTCCAAAACCAAATATGAATTAGATTTGGGATTATCAGTTTCATGTTTCCCCGCCTTTAATTCAGAAAACTGAGATGTGGCTTTACTACAAATGAGCTAGCATTTTTAGAGTAAATTTGCTATAAAATTATTTATAACAAAATAAATATTTTCAGTCCCTCTACACTAAGTGATATAGAAATCATTAGCAGTTTATAACATTAGCTTAGGTCACTTTTTTGGACACAAACATACTGTACAATCCTGAGTTAAAAGGTTAGGGGTACAGTTTCTTGGGGATCATACTTAACCAGTAATCAAAAAGAAAACACGTAAACCACAACTTATGATAATCCCCATTTTCATTAGAAGTACCATGAGTTCTTTTTACTTTGGTAAATAAGTTTATCTATGTAAACCATTGATCTTAATGGAGTAAAATTAGGCAGAGCTGCTGCTAGGATCCCTCTATCACCTTTTGACACTGATATAATAAATAGTCAGGAAGAGTAGGGCAGGAGGATCTGAACCACAAGGCCAATACATCAGCATGAACTCGGCAATGCAGTAAGCAGGGGATGGATGGGAGCAGCTGACAGGCCAACAGCCCTTCATTGCCTACAACAAAACAAAAATGAAAATGTATTTAATACAAAAAGACATTGAATGACATTTCTCCAAGATTAGACATTTCTCCAAGAAGATGTACAAATAGTCAATAAGCACATGAAAAGATACTCAACATCACCGATCAGTAAGGAAACGCAAATCAAAACCACAATAAGATAGTACTTCATACACATTAAGATGGCTAATTTCAAAAACAGTTAATGAAGATGTGAAGACATTATACCCTTATACACTGCTGGTGGAAATATAAAATGGTGCAGTTCCTATGAAAATGACTTGGCAATTCCTCAAAAAATTAAATACAGAATTACCATATAATTCAGCAATTCCACTTTTGAGTATGAACAAATGAAAGCAGGGACATACAGATATTTGCATACCCATGCTCACAGCAGCATTATCTCCCACAGCCAAAAAAGTGGAAATAACCCAAGTGTATGTTAACAGATGAATCAATAAACAAAATGTGGTATAGTCCAGTGAAATAGTATGCAGGCTTAAAAGGGAAGGAGATTCTGACACACGCTACAACATAGATCAACCCTGAAGACATTATGCTAAGAGAAATAAGGTAGACACAAAGGACAAATATTGTATGGCCCCACTTATATAGGATATATAAAGCAGTCAAATTCACAGAGACAAGAAAATGATGGTTTCTAGGGGCTGGGAAGGAAGAGGAAATGGGGAGTTAGTGTTTAATGGGTATAGAGTTTCAGGTGAGGAAGAAGAAAAAGTTCTGGAGATAGATGGTGATGATGGTTACACAATGTGAATATACTTAATGCTACTGACTATACATTTAAAAATGGGTAAAACTATGAATTTTATGTTATGTGTATTTTCCAACAAAGCATTCTTTAATATAATCCCCAAAACACATATACCGAGAGTGGCGAGCTTGAACCCGGCCCCGGCCAAACTGCAACAAAAAAATAGCTGGGCGTTGTAGCGGGCACCTGTAGTCCCATCTACTCGGGAGGATGAGGCAAGAAAATCGCCTAAGCCCGGGAGTTGAAGGTTGCTGTGAGCTGTATGACGCCACAGCACTCTACCGAGGGCGACAAAGTAAAAAGACTCTGTCTCTCAAAAAAAAAAAAAAGAAAGAAAGATAGCCACCATAGAAAATACAGCTCTAATAAATCTGACACTTGGAAGAGTTGATTTTTACTGATTATGAGAAAGCTACTATAAACACAGAATTGCCTTTTTATAACTCTACGAACCTATAATGTCAATAACACGGAGTCTTAGTTTCTGTTGCAGGGGCTGTAGGGCAGAAGGCAGAGCAGCTTGAGATTCTGACATTTTTACATTTTGCTTCACATCATTTGCAAAGGATAGCCAGAGTTTGCCAAAGTCTTCCGTTGAGATTTTTAATGGTCTGAAAATAATTTTTTTAATTAAGTTTTTGTCCAAAAGAATGAAATGATTCTAAACAAATAAATTTCAAATGAATTGTGAATATAAGACATAATTATCGTAAATCTGGGTCCCACAAAATTTATGTTTTTAAACCAAATATAATTAGAATGCTTAGAACCTCAATCAGATAAAAATACTAAAAGAAGACAATATTAAATTTTAAATGTCATTTCAATAAGTCACACAGTTCTCTGAGTATTAGTCATTCCAGTTAGGATTTTCCCAAGTAATTCAGTGAATCATTCGAAATAATATGAAACTTTCCTTTCATGTATACTTTAGATTTGGAGATAATGAAATACTCTGTATCTAAAGTTATGTAACAGTACGAATAGAAAGAAAGTTCCAGTCTAGCTACTTGGGAGGCTGAGGCAGGAGGACTGCTTGAGCCCAGAAGGTCAAGACCAGCCTAGGAAAAATAACAAAACTTTGACTCTTAAAAAAAAAAGAGAGAGAGAGAGGGAGAGAGGAAAAGAGGGAGGAAATTAATTTAACAAAAATAATTTTTTTTATGGTTGGGGATTCATTAAGGTATAAACAACCAGGTTACACTGATTGCATTTATTAGGTAAAGTCCCTCTTATAATTGTGTCCTGTCCGCAAGAGGTGTGCCACATATCAATGTGTTACACTACTATCATTTGTGCCCAATCTTTAAAGTTTTTTAAAGAGAACATGTCTATCAGTCTATCAAAGAGTACTATATTTATGTCTATAGTCATGTATAAGATAAAATCCAGCCTTCAAAAAACTTTTAGTCTGTTACTTTGAAGTTCTACCCCATGATAAACATTAGTAGGCTGAAAAAACACAATATATGTAACATGAACTGTTGTTCCATGTGTGTAAATTAAATTTGTTACATGTGTAACAAGTATTTTTTTAATAGTCTATGAAACTAAAAATCAGGTAGTTAAAACTGGGTATCTTTGGGAATGAGATTATAGAGAACTTTTATATTTTAACTATATTTTTCTATAGTATCTAAATTTTATAAATATGTACTGATTTTATAAGAAAAAAAAATTTTTAAAGATACAGAAAATTTAATTTACACACATAGAACAACAGTTTATGTTATATATATTGTGTTTCTTCATCTTACTATTGTTTATCATGAGATAGAACTTCAAAGTCACAGATTAAAATGCTTTGAAGGCTGGATTTTATCTTATACATGACTATAGAGATAAATACATTAGTCTCTGACTGACTGATAGACATGTTCTCATTAAAAAACTTAAAAGATTGAAGCTCAGTACCTGTAGCTCAGCAGCTAGGGCATCAGCCACATACACGGGAGCTGGCAGGTTTGAATCCAGCCCAGGCCCGTCAAACAACAATGACAACTACAACCCAAAAAACAAACAGACAAACAAAAAAAGCCAGGCATTGTGGCAGGTGCCTGTAGTCCCAGCTACTTGGGAGGCTTGAGGCAAGAGAATCGCTTAAGCTCAAGAGCTTGAGGTTGCTGTGAGCTGTGACATCACAGCACTCTACTGAGGGTGACAAAGTGAGACTCGGTCTCAAAAAAATAGAGTCTATAGATTAAAAAAAAAGGGTGGCACCTATGGCTCAGTGGGTAGGACGCTGGCCCCATATACTGAGGGTGGTAGGTTTGAACCCAGCCCCAGCCAAACTGCAACAAAAGATAGCCGGGCATTGTGGCGGGTGCCTATAGTCCCAGCTACTCAGGAGGATGAGGTAAGAGAATTGCCTAAGCCCAAGAGTTTGAGGTTGCTGTGAGCTATGATACCACAGCACTCTATCGAAGGCAATAAAGTGAAATTCTGTCTCAAAAAAAAAAAAACAAAAAAAAACCGAAAGATTAGGCAAAAATTATAGTAGTGTAACACGAATGATATGTGGAGGTTAAAAAATTTTACAGATATTCATTCATATTCTGCGTTCATGGTTCAGGCAGCTTTCATTTTTTTAAATGTTCAAATATAGTAAATACATTTATACAACTAAATGAGAATAGATAATTTAAGAGATTGCTTTCAATTATTTTGGTAGCGCAGTACCTAATACAGTGTTAAACACTGAATGTTTAATAAAAGCTTAATAACTAAGTCAAGTAATTTTATTAAAATTCTCTAAAGCTTAACAAACAGATTTTATGGAAGAATTAATCACATGAATGAAATACAAATGAGAGAAAATTTAAAACTTTAAAATAAAAAGCAGAGAATATTTGGCTTTAGTTTAAATAATACTTTCAGAAGTTTTTCCAGATCACCAACTAACTTCAACCTAAATCAGGTTTCATATTACAGTCTCTCACTGTAAAATTTATTTTCTCTTCATAACACAATTTATAATTTTGTGTGTATTTATGTTAAAGCTTAATGTCTCCTCCCCGGACTAGAAGTTCCCTTAAAGAAGGAACTTTCTCCAGTTTTTAACTGTTGTACTCCCTAGCACCTAGCATAGTATATATCCAGATAAGAGGCCTAAAAAATTTGCTGAATGAATAACTTGAATTAACATTCCAGAAAGTATTTACCTAATGAAATCTAATAGTGATAAGTTTATGGAAAATTCCAGCTGAATAGAATTATCTATCATACGATAATTTAAAAAACCAGAAAGATTCTCTTCTGTAAAAGATTTTTCCATCTGCACACTATATTGAAACTTTTTGGTGCTTTCTGCTTCCATTACAGGTAAACAGCATCCAGGTTGCTCAGTGATCTGTAAATAAAAGTAATAAATGTATTGAAGAAGGGATTGATACAGACTGCTACGTGAATACCAATTTTCTATTTAAGTGGTACAAAAGCATCCTAATGTAGGAAGTTAATAACAAACTATATTATGAAGATGACTGACAACTCACTTGACAAAAATTCATTCACTAGCATAGATAATTAAGAAATAATAGTATATAATTCAAAATTAAGTTAATAAATGGTATCACCTTTAAAACTTCTATACAAAAATTCTACATAATTATTTTTTAAAGAATTATTAAATTCTAGTCTAGTTGTTCTCAGTCCTGGCTGGCACCAGATTTTTAAAGCTAGGGTTTTTTTTAAATAATAAAACAAAGATATACAGTTTGTCTTCCATTCTCACTCACCACTCTTTACTTAGGCTCTGGTGATAGAGTTCAGGCAACTGGGCTGGGTTTTGTTTTGTTTTTCTATGTTCCAGAGGTGATTTTAATGCACATCTAGCATCAGGAATTTTTACCCTGATCATTCGGTACATTCTAGCTCATATAAGAGATGGGGTCAGCTTTGTGGAAGATAAATATACTGGTCAAATCTCATAGCTTCACCAAGGACATCCACACGATAATGCAATTAAACCTGTTTTCCGAAATCACAATGGAAGGGAAAGAACTAATGCTTGAGTTCTTTTCAGTATAGAAAAATCAATCAGTGAGAGAAAAAAGGAGGCAATATACAATTTATCCGTTAATATCCTTACTCCTTCATAGACCACTTTCTTAAATATTTTGAGAATTTCATTTTAGTGTTTATGACAAAAGACAGTTAAAAAGTACAGTAAAAAAGAACACAAAATACACAGTGAAAATAACATAGTAACACCATGTGCCATGAATTGTTGTAAATATTTAACAGACATTAACTAATCCTCACAGAAAACTAATATTCTCATTTTAAACATGAAGAAACTGAGGCACAAAGCAATTAAGTAACTTGACGAAGTAATGTAGCTAATGAGCTGTAGAAACAAGATTTAAAGCCAAGTAGTCTGAGATAAGAACCTACCTTCTATTGAAACTCACTTTGTATCTATGGACTTCCCGCAGAGGGAAAGGGAGAGAGGAAGAAGGAGAGGGGTGTGTATGTGTGTGTGTACACACACACACACACACATATATATATATATATGTTTTTTTTTTTAAAGAAACTGTGTCTCTCTGTCACCCAGGCTAGCTGGACTTACAGGCATGTGCCAACATGCCTGGTTTCTTTTCTTTCTTTTTTCTTTTGTAGAGATGGGGTTGTACCATGTTGCCCAGGCTGGTTTCAAACTCCTGGCCTCAAACAATCCTCCCACCTTAGCCTCAAAAAGTGCTGGAATTATACGAATGACCCCACCATGCCCAGCCCCAGTACAATCTTGATTACACTCTCCTTCTTTGTCTGTTTTGAATAATTCATCTCTATTCAAAATAATTAAAAAATTGTCATAGCTTTTACCTGTTTCTGTTAAAGAAGTAAGAAGGATGGGGAAGAAATTTATAAGCCATTCAAAGAGCCAACAGTAGGAACACTTAATAAGCATTGCTTTTTAAGGCAGAAATGATGAATGCCATCTAGGTATCATTGTCTTACCTTGAAATTTTCTGTAGGAAAAATTTCTAAGGTAGCACTTTTCAATTCCAAGCCACTCTTATTAGTGACTGACCAGATCACCAATAAGCAATCATCTTTCCATATTTTATAAGAAGACACTGATACAGTTTCATTATTACAGACTTCTGTAAGATTTGAATGCATGTATTCAGTAGTTTCTTCCAACAAAGAAGAAGCTAAAGAGACTTCCTTGGCAACTGAGGCTGCAGTAGACTGAGGAGGGTGAAAAATTTCCATGTTGTTATCATCAAACAAGGAAGGCATTGACAGGCTACAATTTGAGAGTTTCTCAGCCAAGGGTAGTTCGGTGAGTGATTCAGAATCCAAAAGTTCTGAATTGAGAGAAACTGTTTTTATTTCTTTATCTCCTCTATCCTGTAAAGTGTTCAAATAATAATGTCCTTCATTTGCCACATTTGACAAAGAACTAAAGGAAGAGCAGGATATATTATGAATACTGGTTGTTTCTCCACTTTTGGTTTCCTTGACTTTCGATTTCTTTCTGAACTTGTGAGAAGCAGTATCTGCTTTTCCCAGCTGCAAAAATAAAACAATGATAATATAAAAAGAAATCATGCTACCAGCCTTGAGTTTTAAACATTCTTCTATAATTTCAAACGAGCAATTTAACTTGCTACAGTTCTATCTATAACACATTGATTAACACACAGTCAGAGATGAATAAAACGTTAAGCCCTAAAATTCTGACAGCTACATAACTCTGAACTATTAGCTAAATCTTATTTCTCATAAAGTCACATGGAATTGGGAAAAGAAATAAGGTCAAAAAGTCAGTCAAGAACAATTCTAAAAACTTGTTGAATTTCAGAATGCTAGATTACAGAACTGAACAAATTAAAAATAGTGAGAAATCTAGTCATTTTTTGCGTTTTCAAAATTTTCCTACAGAAGCTAAGTTATTCTTGAATATAGGAATAACTCAAACTCTGTTTTAGTAATCTATAACAATTGTGATTTCATGGCGTGTGAGTTAATTAAGGAGGGAAGAAAAACTAGTTTTACCTCAAGAACCAACTAGTAGTGGCTAATTGGAACACTCAGCAGGAAAGAATTCTATAACTGGATAATGATGTTTGCCATAGACTTAGAGGAGACAGGAACAGCAAATTTGCCATCCTTGTTCTAAACCTTCTGAATAGTGGTCTGTGAGTCTACGTGAAGAGCGCTGATTCAAGTATTCCTTTGTTTCATAAAGTTCTATCTAGAATCAGCACAGGAAACTGGCACTATCCTAAGTCTACCTCTTCATCTCTCTGAGGATGTCACACGTGATCCTAGTTAACTTGAAATCTAGTTCCCTTTTCATACATTCTCTATTCTCCTCAAGCCCCAACACTGTTTTCCAACTTTTTCTTTTTCTTTTTTTTTTTGATACAGAGTCTCAAGCAGTCACCCTGGAGTAGAGTGCCGCAGCATCATAGCTCACAGCAACCTCAAACTGCTGGGCCCAAGCAATTCTCTTGCCTCAGTCTCCCAAGTAGCTGGGACTACAGGCACCTGCCACAATGCCTGGCCACTGTTGTTGTTGTTGCAGTTGTCATTGTTGTTCTAGCTGGCCCAGGCCGGGTTTGAACCCACCAGCTTTGGTGTATATGGCTGGCGCCCTTCCCACTGAGCTACGGGCACTGCCTGTTTTCCAACTCTTAACAAATAAGTTTGTCTCTCATGTCCCAATTCAGAAGTCATCAAACAAGAACATTCTTTTGACATAAAAACAAAAGGGGAAAGTGGGACTTGACTAAGATGTACATTAGACTGCTTGATATTATCTTTCAGGTCACTCATGTTCTCTTCCTTTTTATTTATTTACTTTTTTGTCTTTTCTATGTTCCATTTTGGATAGTTTCTATTATTTTATCTTCAAGTTTAACGATCTTTTCTTCTGTAGTCAATCTGCTGTCAATCAGACTGACACAACTACACAGATCAAAAGACACTGTAGTGACATTTTTGTTAAAATACTTAAAGAAAAGAAACAGGCAGCCTGGCATAGCATACCAAGAGGAAATGTCTTTTAAAAATGAAGATGACTCACACCTAGCACTCTGGGAGGCAGAGGTCAGGTAGATTGCCTGAGCTCACAGGTTCAGGATCAGCCTGAGCAAGAGCAAGACCTCATTTCTAAAATAGCCAGGTACTGTGGCAGGCGCTTCATTTTATTAAATAAAAATGAAGATGAGAGGCTAGGCATGGTGGCTCACGCCTATAATCCTAGCACTCTAGGAGGTAGAGGTGGGTGGATCACCTGAGCTCACAAGTTCGAGGCCAGCCCAATCAAGAGTAAGACTCCACCTCTACTAAAAACAGAAAAACCGAGCCAGGCGTTGTGGCAGACGTCTGTAGTCCCAGCTACTCAGGAGGCTGAAGCAAAAGGACTGCTTGAGGCCAAGAGTTTGAGGTTGCTGTGAGCTATGATGCCATAGCACTCTATCCAGGGCAACAGAGTGAGATGCTGTCTCAAAAAACAATGATAAAATTATTAGAAAATGAAAACAAAAATGAAGATGAAATGAAAAGCCAAAAAAAAAAAAAAAAACCTTGACCCCCTACAGTGAACTATGTAAAAAAAATACTCAAAATGGATCAAAGATCTAAAAGTAAAAGATAGTTAAAATGAAATACATCAACATAGCATTTATCTATGTAACTGAGACCTAAACATCAGAGAAATCACAGGGAATAGGATTGCTGCAGAAAAGCAGCCATTCAAAAAGAGGCATGATACAGAAGGAGGGTACTCAGTCAATCCCAAACCTGTCTGGCTTGCCTTTGTGTGAGGAAAAGTGGGGGCTGAGAGGATACATGCTAATTTTATGTCTTCATTAGCTTCTCCTTCTGCATGATGCCAGGTGATAGCTGGGTGAGGTGAAGTATAAGGGGTAACGCTAAAAGGATTTAACATTATAAATTTAAATAGAACAAATACTAATTACATTTCTAATTTCGAGCTCACCACACAAAATCTGATATTAATTTGCCACCCTGAATTTTCTCCTGAGGAAAAAAAATCTAAAAGCAAGCCATGCACTTGTTAAGTAGAAGGGAATGCTTCTGTACCAGCAATGAGGTTCACAAATCAGCGCTCCACAAGCCTGGATATCATCCAACTTTGGGGTGTTCTTAGCAGAGCATACCCTGGGTACCCTCTCACCCATCACAGCCTACCAGAACAACTCAAAAATCCAGGGTCAGTCATTCTGCTGCTGAACTGCAAATGTCAACTGAGACATCAAAATTAGTTAATTATTAATACGTTTAAATTAAATTTGTTTTTTCTTATTAAGAGAGAATATTAAGCCTGACAGAAATGGGATCTAGACTGGTGAGTCTAAAAAAGAAATACAGATAAAGAAAATGTAGCATGGTATACCGTCTGGTATACTACTAGTGACAGGAATTAAGGGAAAATTCCACCAAGGGAGGAGGAGGATGAAAGAACTAGGATGTCATTTTAATCACAACTTTGTACTAGTGGATTCACTAGCCCACCAAAAGGAGAGTTCCATGGTATTCCCAGATGCTCAAAAACAGTACCTGTCCTTCACCCAACTATTCATTCTTTTACTATAAAAGTAACAAATCAGGGGAGGGAGGAGGTTTGATGGAAGGAGGGTAAATCCTGGGGCCATTCCTATGATTCATATTGCAAAGGTATAGATCAAATCTATTAAGTATAGGGCAATGTCTTAACACAATTAACTAAATGAGGAGAAGGCTATATTAACTAGTTTGATGTAAGCATTCCTAATTGTATATAAAATCAGCACACTGTACCCCATAAAGGCATCAATGTATACATGATCTATGTGTTTATGACTTAAAAAAAAAAAAGATCAACATTAAAAGTTTGAAAATCATCATCATCCTAATATCTGAATATAATTATTTTTGTATAATTTATTTCAGTCATAGTTATAGATAAGGCATAAATAAAAATTTATGCTCTAAATTTTTTAAGTATGTAAATATTTTTCCTTTTATAATTCAATATTGATCATTATTAGAGCTAAATAAAAGTCTGAGAGACTATAATTTATGTCACTGTTCTCTTACAGTTAGACATCTAAATTGATTCCTAATTTTCACCATAAAAATACCATCTTGCGATGTACTTTTTCCACAGATACACTCATACTGTTTAACTAGTTAGCCACCTTCCCTTTGAGAACTGTCCCATCCACCTACAGGGCTGAGAGTACCTGTGATCATATTTATAACTTTATCTGGACCCTGACCCTTTATCCTACTTGACTGGAGTGAAGAGAACATCTAATTCAAGTAGAGCCAATTGAATTTTCTCTTTCAGGAACATAAAGATTTTTGTCACTGGTAGCTCTAGAGCTGGGAGATGACAGCAAATGAAAGGTAGGGAAGCTATTTCTCACCAGGTATATAGAGGACAGCCAGAAGCCTTTATAGAGTCTATTTTTTGTACAACCAGGGGACACAGGTTCTTAGAAGAATATAATTGATTACTTACCAAACTGATTGTATTGTCTGATCCTAGCCCAACAAACAGTGATGATGCCAGCAGCTGCTTTTCTTTCTCCTCTTTAGATTGGGTAAGGACTTGAGCTTGATCCTTTTTTGTTATAGCTTGATCTACATTCTCCATTATTATACTCTCTTGAGGAATAGGTGGAGTTTCACTTTCATCACCAGTTTTGCTTTCTTTCTTGGGAAGATAGCCCTCTTTTCCCCATAATTTCTTTATACCTTCCATCTTCAAGCTATTGGTCCTAAGGAGATTGATAATGAAATCAAGTCCATTGAAACAATAGCCAAATAGTTAACTTTCTTGGGGCATACTTAATAACCTAATAGTAAATGGTAGAAGGAAAACTTGAATGTTAATAAAGAATGCCCTATAAGTAGTTCATTTCTCCTCCATGATTTTTACTGCTAAGTATCCCTTTATAAATACTTTATTTCCCCTTTTCTTTCAGGTACCAAAAGAGTTTCTTAATAAGTTTTAAAATGAAAAAACAAAAAATTATCCAGCAAATCTCTTAGAAGAAAACTGGCTGTCTCTGCTGCAAGCAGATCCAAAAGTGGTCATAGGAACCACTACCATGACCCCTACCATTTCCCAAATACTCAAAAGTAGCACCTCTAGGGGATTCATGAATACTCACAGTAGGATTACAGTGTCTATGTACCCTCTTTAACCAACACATTTCCATCGATTATTTACAAAAAAAAAAAGAACAAGTCCCTAAATTTTACTAATAAGTGATCTAAATATTAGTTCAACAACAACAACAAAAAAGGCATGTGTGGTGGACTCTGGGCTGCCTCATCCATGAATAACTGTTGCCCAGTTGTTGGGAATGCTGTGAACTCTCAGCCCCTTCAGGGATTGCCTCAGCTGCCTCAACTTCACCCAAGAGTACATGCCTTCCAGGCACCCTACATCCAATGACTGAGGAGCTGAAGTATAAAGTCCCAGCCACCCATCTTGGTCCAACTTGAGGCCACTCTGAAGGGTCATTCTAGTTCCAGAGCCCCCCCCCCCCGGAGTCAGCAGGGGTTGTCACTGACAATGAACTGCATCTTAACTTCTTCTGCCCAAACCTGCTTCTTTCCCCTTCTTTTCACAGATGTTCAATCCAAGAGCACTCACTGTCCTATATACTAAATGCCACTGCAGTACTGTCCAGAGAACCCAAACCGCAGCAACAGGCAAAAGAGGAGAAGGGATGCAAAAGGAGCCTCAAGCTACTTTAAAGATTTTTCTCACTTCATCTGCATAACTTCCTATTACGAACATAAACTTTCTGTCATGCACTAGATATAGACAGTCTAAAAAGTGGGAAAATGCATAAGAAGGCAACATAAGGCCATTTCATACACAAAATATGCCTCTCAGTGATATGAAACATACTGTAAAAAGAATTTTTTTAAACATGAGGCAGACAGCCCTCAGAATGGGAGAAAATATTTGCAGGTTATACTTCTGATAAAGGTCTAATAACCGGAATCCACAGAGAACTCAAACGTATTAGCAAGAAAAGAACACGTGATCCCATCTCAGGGTGGGAAAGGGACTTGAAGAGAAACTTCTCTAAAGAAGACAGATGCACAATCTACAGACACATGAAAAAAAGCTCATCATCCTTAATCATCAGAGAAATGCAAATCAAAACTACTTTGATCACCTAACCCCAGTAAGAGTAGCCCACATCACAAAATCCCAAAACCAGAGATGTTGGCGTGCATGTGGAGAAAAGGGCACATTTCTACACTGCTCGTGAGAATGCACACTAATACGTTCCTTCTGGAAGGATGTTTGGAAAATACTTAGAGACCTAAAAATAGACCTGCCATTCGATCCTATAATTCCTTTACTAGGTTTATACCCAGAAGACCAAACATCACAATATAACAAAGACATCTGTACCAGAATGTTTATTGCAGCCCAATTCATAATTGCTAAGTCATGGAAGAAGCCCAAGTGCCCATCGACCCACGAATGGACTAGCAAACTGTGATACATGTATACCATGGAATATTATGCAGCCTTAAATAAAGATGGAGACTTTACCTCTTTCATGTTTACATGAATGGAGCTGGAATATATTCTTCTTAGCAAAGTATCTCAGGAATGGAAGAAAAAGTATCCAATGTACTCAGCCCTACTATGAAGCTAAATTATAGCTTTCACATGAAGGCTATAACCCAACTATAGCACAAGAATATGAGAAAAGGGCCAAGGAAGGGGAAGGGAGGGGGAAGGTTAGGGTGAAGGGAGGGTAAGGGGTGGGGCCACACCTACGGTACATCTTAGAATGGGTACAGGCGAAACTTACTAAAGGCAGAATACAAATGTCTACATACAATAACTAAGAAAATGCCATGAAGGCTACGTTGAACAGTTTGATGAAAATATTTCAGATTGTATATGAAATCAGCACATTGTACCCCTTGATTGCACTAATGTACACAGCTATGATTTAACAATTAAAAATAAATAAATAAATAAACATGAGTCATTCTTGCCTGGATTTTGACAACACTATAATACATAATTTTACATTGTATGACTCTGCATTATTTTCTAATCAGATCATTCTAACACATATGAAAATTCTGATCAAATAACCTTTAAAAAGATTAGCTCTAGAAATTCCCATTTGAGGCAGGGTGCTGACAGGTGAGAAATTCTAAATTGGACTTATTACTTTATTCTCAGCTTACCAAAAACTATAGAAGAGCAATCATTTCCCCTCTAAAGCTGATCCATGTTGCCAATTACCTCATCCTCACTTGACATAATGTGTACACTGTGGTCCTCTTTGGAAAGAAATTTTAAATTCACCCCTCATGTTCCACTTCACAATAATACAGCATATATAATTCCTTAGCAGTTTTGCTAAATGCGATTTCTCTGAGGGCAGTACACGTATACGTTCAGGATTTACAAGGCCCTATCACATCCTTCAGATTCTAAGTCAGTAGTAAGGTAACAGAAGCTATCACCTGTTGCGCAGCTAACAGTGACTGTGTAAGTTCCTCCCTGGGTTTGGAGGGTTTCTGTTTCTTTTCCTCGCCCCTTTGTTCCCTGCTTGGGGTCCTTAATTGCTGTTACCTTCACTATCATATGCCCACAAACTGTATCTGCTCCCCATGTTTGGAGCATACTAAAATTAAATATCTGGAGGGGAAAGTACCAAGGATGTTAACAAAGCAAGGAAAAAAAGGGTAAGAAAGAGAATCTCAACTTACGCCATTTCATTCAGCATGTCATGCATTCATTCTACACTCCCCACAGTCTATTTATGTCATTTTCTCACAAATACTTTTTATAACCATGTCATTAAATGACTGGCAAATATAATCATGAACATAAAATAAGGTAATTGACTTCTTCATGAATATACAGGAACTCAAAATTCAAATGTCACCCTTCAAAGTTGTCACCTTTCATCGCTTCTCGGCCTTTTAGCTAAAATCGAGTACAAAGTTGTCACCTTTGAGGTTTTATTACATTTATTCCAATAATGTTGCCATTACTTAAAATATTTTGAATTCTTTTAGCTAAAGTTACTTCACAAACAAGAAAGCCATTTTCATTACTTTACTTTTATATCAGTATGCTGACTAAAATTATTCAGACTAATCACTAAATTTTATTTGGTAAACTCGGCTTTTAGATAATGATGATAATGACAATTATTACTAATAATAGCAACTACCATTTGTCAATCAGTTACTGTATACTAGTTGTACTATGCACTTCACATACATTATCTCATTTTTTTAACTTGTTTCTAAAAATAACTTAATTATATTTCCTAAATAAAAAATCTACCTTAAAATGATAAACTACAGCTCCAAAGAAAACATGTAAATAATCACCAATTTTCAAGGTGGGTGGAAGGAAACTCTGAAAGCACTTTGAGCAAAATATACAGCTTTCTCAGGTGAGTATAGATCTTCCTAAACCTATAACTTATAATGTTTTTTTGGACTTTACAATAGTGTGAAAGCAATACACATGCAGCAGAAACCATACTTTGAAAATTTTTTTTAAGAGACAGGGTCTTGCTCTGTTGCCCAGGCTGGAGTATCCTGCCTCAATCTCCTGAGTAGCTAGGATTATAGACATGCGCCACCATGCCCAGCTAATTTTTAAATCTTTTTAGAGATGGGGTTTCATCATGTTGCCCAGGCTAGTCTTGAACACCTAGCCTCAAGCAATCCTCCTGGTTCAGCCTCCACCTCCCCAATAGCTGGGATAACATGCATGAGCCACCACACCTAGCTCATATTTTCAATTTTTATCTTTTCCCAGGCTAGTAATATATATGTGATACGATACTCTCTTGCAATGCTGGTCTAAGCACATTTAAGGTAAACTAGATTAACTATGATGTCCAGTAGATTAGGTATTAAATACATTTAAATACATAAATACAGAAATGTATTAAATACATTTCTGACAAGATATTTTCAATTTACAATGCATTTTTCAGGACATAACCCCATTGTAAGTCGAGGAGCATTTGCATACACCTTCTTCAGAAGACTCTACAGCTTCTTCAGGTGAAATCAATAACCTTATTTTATGTTCATCTCTATATCTGTTAATCTCCCAATGAGATGGTTATAAGCAGTATTTCTTAGAAGAATGAAGAATGTAAAATGATACGCTGAATACTTACCTGAGTATGTAAGTTCTGATACATTTCTTGAAATATATGTATGTGTGTATATATGTATATATAGTATATATATTTATACTTATATATACACAAATATATACATTTTTGACATATGTTTGTGTATGTATAAACATATATATATACACGTATATATACACACACATATATTTCAAGAAGTGTATCAGAACTTACATACTCAGGTAAGTATTCATCATTCATACACACACACACAAATATAAAAAACATATTACATGCATTACTACATGTCATGCTTGCATACACCTTATACTGTCTTGGAAGACAGGTAAAGTCTAAAAGTATAAGAACATGCTGCACAATACGAATACCTTGAGAGCAATAAATAGAAACAACAGAAATAGCCCATATAAAATTTAGCTTTTATACAGGTGAAACTTAATAAATGCAGAATATAAATGTCTGAACACAATAACTAAGAAAATGCCATGAAGGCTATGTTAACCAGTTCAATGAAAATATTTCAAATTGTATATAAAATCAGCACATTGTACCCCATGATTGCATTAATGTACACAGCTATGATTTAATAAAAAAAAATTAGCTTTTAGCAGCCCTGTTAAGCTATTATACTAAAACGCACTATCACAAATATGCTTCTCCCTTGGAAAATTATTTGAAGATGACTGAAAGAATAAACTTTTTGGAAGTCATCCTAAAATAAGCAAATAATGATCATGATGACACAAAGTAGAAGCAGAAGGCAAATGGCATACTAAAAGACATTTAAATACTCCCATAGTCTCAATTTTAATAAAAAGAACTTACTCTTTCAGCCCTGTTTCAGCACTATTCCCAGATATATCCGAACCAAGAGAAATGGCAGCAGGAGACTGTCTTCCCGTGAAGCCAGATGAAGAAAAGGAAAGTCCATATGGTTCAAAATTGAGAACTAGAAGTTTTAAAACAATACAGAGGTTTACATTTAAAACAAAGCAAAAAAAGCATAATTTTCAAAGCTACCATTCACTACTAAAATAATTCAAGCTTGGAATCCAGTGACAATTTTCAAACTGAAAAAACTTTGGGGATGATTTAATCTAAGTTATAATGATAAATCAGCTACTATTCAGTTAATTTTTTTCTTTTTTTGAGACAGAGTCTCACGATGTCAGCCCTTAGTAGAGTGTTGTGGCATCATAGTGCACAGCAACCTCAAATTCTTGGGCTCAAATGATCCTCTTGTCTCAGCCTCCCCAGTAGCTGAGACTACAGGTCCCCACCACAACAACCTGGCTAATTTTTACAAAGGGGTCTCACTCTTACTCAGGCTGGTCTCAAATTCCTGACCTCAAGCAATCCACCTGTCTCAGCCTCCCAGAGTGCTCGGATTATAGGCATGAGCCACCGTGCCTGGCCCCACTAAGTGAATGTTCACTGTAAGTCTTCATACCACTTGGTGATCAAAGACAAATTGTTCTTCATTTTTTTCTTTTTACTTCCCTTAGACACTAAAGAACAATTCAATTAGGAAAGATACCTGATGAACCAGGTCTCCTGGAAAGTTGCTGCTCTCATGCAAAAATGTTTAATGAGTTTCACATATACCCTTGTGTGGAATGTAAACGTCCTAGCACAATAACTAACAAAATGCCAGGAAGGCTATGTTAACCAGTGTGATGAAAATCTGTCAAACGGTCTATGAAACTAGTGTATGGTGCCCCATGATCACATTAATGTACACAGCTATGATTTAATAAAAAAATAAAAATAAATTAAAAATAAAAAAATGTTTAATGAGCTATGATTAAATAGATAACCATGTTTTGCCAAAGAAAATTCTCCTAGGCACATTGTTGCCTAGGAGATAATGAAACCCTCAATGTGAAACCTCTCTTAATAACAAATAACAAACGTATACTCAAGTTCTGAGTCCTTTAAATTTGCATAATCTAAATGAATGCAGTAAGAGCCATGAAAATTCATAGCTACTGTGATAAAGCAAATGCCACTATCCTTTCTTACTTTCCTTCTCAGTAACAGAACCCTCAATTCCTAGGTACATAACCACCCAGGAAGGAGACATTTCCAAAGTCCTCTGCCATATGACTGAGTTCTGGCCATAAAATTAGGTATACATTTTGTATGCAGCTTCTGGGAGAAGTCCTCCTGCAAGAGAAAATAATCTTTCTTCACCCCCTTCATCTTTCCTGATGGCTGGATTGCAGTATGATTGCTGGAATACAAGAAGCCATGTTGGATCATGAAGTAAATCACCAAAGATGCTAGAAAACCAAGATAGGTGGAGCCTAGATTTATATACTCAAGAATCCATCATTAACTCTAGGATACTTCTGGATTTCTTTATTGGGAAGGAGCAATAACTGTCTATGTTGTACAAGGCCCCACTTTGTTTATTTTTTGATATGTTAATTCGCTAAAACTAACCCTACCTGGCAAATTTATCTTTCTGGACCATCTAGATTATAACTAAAAGGACATTCTCAAATCACAAAAAGTATCTTAGAAAATACAAATGTTAACTTCTGTAATTATTCTCATTTTACAAAGGAGGAAATTGGCAGAAGTGTGTCAAGAACTTACTCAGATTACAAAAACAGTAAATGAAAGAGCCAAATATGCACTCAGACACTCTAACTCCAAAGCTGTATTCTGAACTATTATAGTACTGCCTTCTCCAAAGGAAATGGCCCTTAATCCAAAGAATACTAAATATTAATGTCTGTTGATTAGCTAAATCAATGGTACAGAAAGAAATCAATGTGCAAAAAGAAAAATAGTAACTAATTTATTAGTTAATCATCAGGAGAATTGAGTTCTAGACATAGATCTGGTGCTAAATAGGTATGTGAACTAGACCTTAATTTCTTCATCTGTAAGACAGGGAGATCAAACTACATCAACAGTTTCTAAATGATTATCTGATAACCAGTATCAAGCTCACTTCATTGCATCTCCTAAGGATCTTTGTATACAGATAACCAAGAGATTCACATACAGAAGGGTAAGAGCTCAAAAACCTGGCTCATTTTTTAAAAACTCTTTGTGAGTCTCATTCATAATCATGTTTGGAAACCACCTGTTTCTCTTTATGGTCCTTTTCAGTTAGAATATCCTCTTTCCAAGCTTTTCAATCATCTAGCTTAACTTAATCACAGTCTATTCTATGTTGCTACAACAGAATACCACAGATTGGGTAGTTTATAATGGACAAAAATTTATTTAACTTATAGTTCTAGATGCTGGAAAGTCCAAGAGCATGGTGTTGGAATCTAGGGAGAGCCCTCATGCTACATCATCCAATGGTAAAGGCAGAAGGGCAAGCAAGAGCAAGAGAAGGCTTTTATAACAGCCCTCTCCCATGACAATGACATTAATCCGTCCATAACCTAATCATCTCTTGTGAGGCCTCAGCTCCCAACACTATTGCACTGGGGATTAAGCTTCTAATATATGAAATTTGGGATACACATTCAAACCATATCATTCTACCCTGGCCCCTAAAATTCATGTCCTCATAATGCAAAATACATTCATTTCATCTCCAAAGTCACAAAATTCTTAACTTATTCTAGCATCAATTCAAAAGTCCAAAGTTTCATCTGAATTAGACAAGGGTTAGACTCAAAGCATGATTCTTCCCAAGGCAAATTCCTCTCCAGCTGTGAGCCTGTGAAATCAACAAGTTATTCCAAACAACTGTAGGATAGATATAAAGTAAATAATCTCATTCCAAAAGGGAGAAATAAGTAAGAAGAGAGGGATAACTGGTCCAAGTAAGTCTAAAACCCAACAGGGAAATGAACATTAAGTCCTTAAGTTCCAGAATAAAGCACCTTGACTCCATGCTCTGCCTTCTGTGGACACTGGGGCAGGAGTTGGGGCCCTAAGCTTTCAGGCAGCCTTACCCCTATATGGCTTTACCGGGCTCAGTCCACCCAGTAGCTCTCATGGGTTAAGAGCTCTCTTGTTCCTGCAGCTCTCCTAGACTGATGCTGCAAGCTGGTAGCTCTATAGTTCTCACTCCCACAGCTCCCCTAGGCATTGCCCTAATGGGAACTCTCTCTGCTCAGCTTTTCCCTAGTCTCTCTGTAGTGGTTCCACCCCTGTCATAAGTCTCTGCCTGAGACCCTAGGCTATCCGTGACATCCTTTGAAATCTAGGTGAAAGAAGCTATGTCTCCATGGCTCTTGAATTCTGTGCACCTGCAAAATTATCACCATGTGTACACCACTAAGCTTTAGGGATTATATCTTCTACAGCAGCAGGTCAAGCCACATCTGGGCCTGCTTGAGCCATGGCTGAAGCATCTGAGGAGAACTACACTGCACCAAAATGTGGATGCAGAGACCCAAAAAGCAAGCCCATGGAGGGCACACCAGGCCCATTCTCTGAAACCATTCCGTCCTCCAACAGCTCTGGACATACGATGAGAGAGACATCTTGAAGATCTCTGAAATGTCTCTAAGGTTACTCTCCCACTGTCTTAGTGATGATCTCTTCAGTACTAAACTCCTTAGCAAGCAGGCAATTCGCTACATCCTTGGTTTGCTCTCTCAAACACACTTTTTCATTTTCTATATGGCCAGGATGAAAATTTTCAGTCTTTCCATCCCACTTCTCTTTTAATTATTAATATAAATTTCATCTCTAAGTCATTTTTTACCTTCTACCTTCTACCTACCGCACTTAAAAGTAGCCACACAGCTCCTTAAATATTTTGCACAGAAATTCCTTCCCCTAGATATTCTAGGGGATATCCTTAAATTCCATCTGCCATAAAGCCCTATAGCATGGACATAATTCAGCCAAGATTTCTGCCACTTCATAACCAGGACTGCCTTTCCCACCTGTAATCTCATCAGAATGTCCTATACTACCCACATTTCTACCAACATCCCAATCATATACACTTAAATAATCTCTAAGAAGTTTCAGACTTTCCCTATAGCTCTCCTCTTCTGAGCCCTTAATACTCTATTTATGGCAATCTAGAAATGCTCCTCCAAATTCTCCCAGGCTGTACCCATTACCCAGTTCCAACACTGCTTCTACATTTTCAGGCATTTGTAGCAACAGCACCACTTCTCCATATCAATTTCTGTCTTAGTCATTTTATATTGCTATATACTATAGACTGGGTAATTTATAATGAACAGCAATGTTTTTGGTTCATGATTCTGGAGGCTGAGAAGTCCAAGAGCATGGCACCAGCCTGGTGAGGGCCTTCAGACTACATCATTCCAGGGAGATGGACAAGAGAGCATATGAGTGAGACAGGGCTTACTTAACTTTTATAGCAACAATCTCCCGTGACAATAAACGGGAGATTGTTGTGATAACAACACTAATCTTTTGGGAGGGCAGACCCTTCGTGGCTTGACCACCTCTTAAATACAATCCCAATGACAATTAAATTTCACCATGAGTTTTGGAAGGGACATTTAAACCATAGCACCTACTATCCAATACTGGCCTCTTTTTAATAACATCTGTGACAGTGAATCATCCAGCTACTATATTAATACTTCTAATAACAGTGAAAAGCTCGAGAAATATTTCCTGTGAACAAATTATAAATAGAGTTTAAGCCAAACAAAAAGCACGAAGAAGTTCAAAATTAGAAGAAAAAAGTTTGAAAGAAGAAAGAAAACAGACAAGGAAAGGGATAATATTTGAAGAGCACACATAAAATTTCAATTCTGAGATAAAAGAATTAAGATTATCACCTAAGAAAGGCCTAGAAAGGTTCAAGGTTGAGAATAAAGCTCAAATCACATTATTTTCATTCTTCAGTAAAAACTTCCCAAGATCCATATAGAAATAAATGACTAAAATGGTCAAAGATATTGATAAGTTAAGTAGATGTGTAAGAGCTCATGTGTATATGATAACAAAAGGAAAAAAAAGGTGAACAGAAAAAAACAGGAGAAGGAAGAAAGATGACTGAACTGCAACTTAATGAATATGTAGATGGTAAACCAAATGAAGAATGAAAGCAATTCATACAAAAGAGAAAACCTGAGCTAGAGGCAGAGAGAGTTCTTAAAGTTGGAAGTTACTGAAGTAATCCATGTAAGACAGAATCAACTATCCTGGGCATAGGCGACTAATTCAATTATTTAACCTCTTTGTATCCTTCATTACTTGAGGGGCTTCAATTTTATGCACACTACCTATTATACCTTGGACTGCAATTATTTTATACCTTGACCATTTGACCATATGTCTCTAATCATTCTTTGCTGGTTTTTATTATTAATAATGATTTAATTTATTTAATTATTTGATTATTATTATTTAATTTTATTCTTAGAGAGACTAACAACCTGAACTTAATATGCCTTCTAAAAACCATATGTCAGTAGATAAAAGAGTACACTGCTATCTTCCCTTTCTATTTCTGGAGTTACCCAATGTTGGGGTGGCAATATATTTGAATAATAAATCATATTTCAATAGAATAATTTACAATGACTCCTAAACGATTTTCTTGGATGGGAAGTGGTAATAAGGTATGTTCCCCAATATGCCACCTATTTTTGCCAATTGTCTGTATTTTACAATATTTTCCTGAGGTTTATTCTTAGAAACTGGACATCTTTCTACCCAAGAGAGCTAAATATCACTTATTAAAATGGCATTTAACTACTACTCTCTACAAATGATTTATTAAAAACACAAATAAGATCAGTATCATAAATGATTAATAACTCTTTCCAAAGAAAATACTTGCTTTTTCCCTAATCTTTATTTGTTGTCTTAAAGCCCCAATTCTATAATTCTATTATTTCCCTTAAGTATTTATTAAGCACTTGCTATGTCCCGACATGGCCAATTTCATTTTTTTTAACCATTTAAACTTATGAAATTTCAATCTTGCTTTAGAGAACTTTTGAAAAACAGATTTGAGAGGAGAGAGGAAGAGTTTAGTTTGAGAGCTTAATCCCATGTATAATGATGTTTCTGTGGGAAAAAATGTACTTGGCAAAGGTCTGCATAAACTTGGGGAATTCCAGGGCTATCTATTATATTTGTGTCAGCCATTTAAACTATTTTAAGAAAGAAAACAGACAGTGCCAGGAAACAGTCTCCCCAGCCTACCTCCTCTTCTCTACCCAACCCCTCACTTTAGTAATGGCTACTGATGGCTTCCAGATATTTGAAAATAAGGATAATGGCAATTGGACCAGGTATCCCTCTGTGGAACTCCAGGAGATTTTTACTCCATGTCCTGGATGTCATAAGACCTTTATATGCAGTATAATCACAGGCTGGGCAATTGTAATTCAAAACTTTACTTTTTATCTTCCAACATAGTCTATCAATATGCAAGGAGTTAGTCCAGTTGCAGTGGCTCACACCTCTAATCCTCACCCTCTAGGAGGTCGACCCTGGAGGATCCCTGGAGGTCAGGAGATCAAGATCATCCTGAGCAAGAGTAAGAACCTATCTCTACAGGTGTTGTGGCAGGCACCTGTTATCCCAGATACTTGGGAGACTAAGGCAGAAGGATCACTTGAACCCAGGAGATTGAGGTTGCTCTGAGTTATGATGATGACACTGCACTCTAGCTGGGGTGACAGAGCAAGACTTTGTCTCAAAAAATACATATACATACATATGTATATATTAAGGAGTTAACAGAATAAACTGATTATACTTGGAAAGAGAACTGAATTTTCAAAGTTACTAGGTATCATTGTGCTAAATAACATATAAAAAAGCCTTGAAAGATAGGGATCATATTGAATCTGTAGATTACTTTGGGTTGTATGGATACTTTAGAAATATGAGTCTTCCAGCACATGAACACAGGATGTCTTTCTGTTTGTGTCTTGTTTTATTTCCTTTATCAATGCTTCATAGTATTCAATATTCTTTTTGGCATGCTATTGCAAATAGGGTTGTTCTCCTTTTCAAATAGTTTGATTAATTCATAGAAATGCAACTGATTTTTGTATGTTGGTTTCGTATCCTACAACTTTACTAAATTTGTTTATTAGTTCTAAGAGGTGTTTTTATGGAGTCTTTAGGTTTTCTATATATAGGCCATATTGTCGCAAAGAGGGATAATTTTACTTTTTTCTTTCTAATTTGGATGTCTTTTCTTTTTCTTGAGGAACTTCTCTATGACTTCCAGCACTATGTTGACTAGAAATGGGAAGAATGGGCATCCTTGCCTTGTTTCTCATCTTAGAGGAAAAGATTTCATTTTTTTATCATACAAAGTTATGATGTCAGCTGTGGGCTTTTCGGTATATGACGTTTATTATATTGTAGTATTTCCTTTTATTCCTAGTTTGTTGAGAGTTTTTAAGAGGAAATGGTGTGCAATATTTTGAAGTGTTTTTTTTTTTTTGTATCTATTGACTGAGTGGTGATTTTTCTCCTTTATTCTGTTATCGTGGTATATCACATTAATTCATTTGAATATCCTTGCAACCCCAGGATAAATCCCACTTGACTGTGGTATGTGACCTTTTTACTTTGTTGCTGGATTTGGTTTCCTAGCATTTTGTTGAGGATTTCTACATCTATATTCATTAGGATATTAGTGGTGTGCTTTGTCTGGCTTCGTATCACAGTAATGCTGATCTCATAAAATGAGTATGAAGTGTTCTTTCCTCTTCAATTTTTTGAAAAGTTTGAGAAAGATTGGCATTAATTCTTTACATATTTGGTAGAATTCACCAATGAAGAACCACAAAAGACCATGAACATCTCAGTCAATGTTGAAAAAGAACAAAGATAGAAGCATCACACTTCCTTATTTCAAAGCTACAATAATAAAAACAGTATGATACTAGCATAAAGACAGACATATAGACTAATGGAACAGAACAGAAAGCCCAAACATAAACCCAAATGTATGTGGTTAACTGATTTTCAACTACAATGCCAGGAATACACAATAGGGAAAGGATAGTCTCTCTAATAAATGCTGTTGCTAACACTAAATATTCACACACAAAAGAATAAAACTGGACTTTATCTTACACCATATACAAAAATCAACTCAAAATGGATTAAAAAATTAAATGTAAGACCAAAAAATGCAAAATGCCTCAAAGTAAACAGAAGAGAAAAGCTTCTGATATTGGTTTTCACAACGATTTCATGCACATGACACCAAACGCACAGGCAACAATAACAAAAACAAACAAGTAGAATACTTCAAACTAAAAATCTTTAGCCCAGCCAAGGGAACACTCAACAGAGTAAAAAAGCAACCTATGGCAAGGGAGAAAATATCTGCAAACCACATACCTGATAGGGGTTAATCTCCAAAATATGTTATTCCTATGACTCAATAGAAAAAAGAAAACCCTAATAACTTGATTAAAAAAACAAGCTAAGAACTTAAATAAACACTTGGCCGAAGAAGACATACAAATGGCCAACAGGTTTATGAAAAAATGTTCAAAATCACAAATTATCAAGAAAATGCAAATCAACACCACAATGAGTTATCACCTCACACCTGTCAGGATGGTCATTATCCAAAAAAGACAAAACAAGTGTTGGTAAGAACATGGAGAAACTAGAACCCTTGCCCACTGTTGGTGGCAAAATGGTGAAGCCATTATGACAAATAGTATAGTTTCCAAAAAAATTAAACTAGAACTATGTATGATCTAGCAAACCCACTTCTGGATTTTTTTTTTGTTTGTTTTGAGACGGAGTCTCACTTTGTCACCCTTGGTAGAGTGCCCTGGCCTCACAGTTCATAACAACCTCAAACTCTCGGGCTCAAGCAATTTGCTTGTGTCAGCCTCCCCAGTAGGTAGGACTACAGGCACCTGCCACAATGCCCAGCTATTTTTAGAGAAAAGGTCTCACTCTGGCTCAGACTTGTCTCGAACCTGTGAGCTCAGGCAATCCACCTGCCTCGGCCTCCCAGAGTTCTAAGATTATACATATGAGCCACTGCACCTAGCCCCTCTTCTGGATATTTTTCCAAAGGAATTAAAATCAGGATCTTGAAGAGATATTAGCACCCCTATATTCACTCCAGTATTATTCACAATAGCCAAGATGTGAAAACAACCTAAGTGTCTATCTAAGGATGAATGAATTAAGAAAATGTGATGTATACATACAACAGAATACTATTCAGCCTTGAAAAAGAAGAGAACTCTATAATCTACAACAACATGAATGAACCTTGAGGATACTATGCTAAGTGAAATAACCCAATCACAGAAAAAAAAAAAAATACAGCATAATTCTACTAGTGTGAGCTATCTAAAAAGTCAAATTCATAGAATCAAAGAGTGAAATGATTCCAAGGAGATAAAAGGACAAAGAGGCAGAAAGTTACCAATTAGTGGGCATAAAGTTTCAGTTAAGGAAGACAATGAATAAGCACTAAACATCTACTGCACAACATTGTATCTTTAGTCAACAATCATGTATTTTATACTTAAAAATTTGTTAAGAAGGTAGATCTCATGTTAGGGTTCTTACTACAATAAAATAAAAAAAATTAAAAAGTCTTAAAAGAAAAATACTTCTGCAAAAAGATAACATTAAGCCTATTATTAGAGTCTTTAACTTTCTGGTCTTGTTTAGTTGTACTACTAACTAAACACAGCTAATACAGAGCCTAGAAAATAAGCACTCAATAAAATTATTAAATGATTAATAGAAAAGGGGAAAAAGACGTTTTAGCATTGAACTTTTTTTTTTGTAGAGACAGAGTCTCACTCCATCACCCTCAGTAGAGTGCCATGGCATCACACAGTTCACAGCAACCTCCAACTCCTAGGCTGAAGCGATTCTCTTGCCTCAGCCTCCTGAGCAGCTGGGACTACAGGCACCCGCCACAACACCCAGCTATTTTTTGGTTTGCAGTTCAGCCGGGGCTGGGTTTGAACCCGCCACCCTCGGTACATGGGGCCAGCGCCCTACTGACTGAGCCACAGGTGCCGCCCAGCATTGAACTTTTTAATACTGACATTCTGAACTTGTAAACAGATAATAGTTGTCTGTCTCCCTTTATTCATATACATATTTTCCATTCGCCATGAAAATAACTCAATGATTTCCCCTTTACCAAAATCATGACAGACTTCTTTCCCTGACAGGCTATATTTCTTAAGTATAAAGTTATTCTTTCCTTCTTTAGCTATTCATAACTTAAATGATATTTTGTTGAAGGAAGCATTCTAACACACTTAAGAAATACTAGATTGCGCAGAATGAAAATGAAACTCACTGGTCAATAACAACCAGAGTTGTTTTCTGAAACTTTTCCACAGATATGCTCACACTAGTATGTGTCACCCAACTAGTACAGTGACCAATATGACAATTCTACCTTCAAATTCTTTTAAAATTCCAGGATGGCTGCCATATCTCTCTTACATATGTAGCATCTATGACTTGGGAATACCCTTAAGCTAATTTTTTTTTCTGGGTCTCTGAAAAACCTAGTTAGAGTAAACAAATCACAAGTAGATTTAAAAAGATAGTAAAATGTAAATGTCTATAATTATTGATTTAATGACTATAATATCAATTGCATTTTTTAAAAGTCTCACCTGTGGCTCAGTGAGTAGGGCACCGGCCTCATATACCAAGGGTGGGGGGTTCAAACCCAGCCCCGGCCGAACTGCAACAAAAAAATAGCCAGGCATTGTGGCAGGCGCCTGTAGTCCCAGCTGCTCGGGAGGCTGAGGCAAGAGAATCGCATAAGCCCAAGAACTGGAGGTTGCTGTGAGTCCTGTGACATCATGGCACTCTACCGAGGGCGGTAAAGTGAGACTCTGTCTCTACCAAAAAAAAAAAAAAGTCTCTACAACTCTGCTTATGATAAACCTAAGAAAAACTACCTTTTTCCTGAGAAAGCTTTTCCTCCTGGCGTTGGTGGTGGGGTTTGTAAGGTGCTGCCCCTTGACTGAGTCCTTCAGCCACAAAACCATCCAGAAAAGATAAGGAAGCATCCACCTGTATTAAAATTAAACAAAATTAGGAATTAAAAAAAATTATCCTAAATAACAGATTGTACATTGATGTAAATAATTTCAGCCCATATACCCTAAACAAAAAATAAAAAACTTTTAAGTGAAAAACAGAGCTTTAATTTTAAAAATGCTATCCAATTTTCTGGATATCTATATATCTATAGATATATCTGAAATATCTACAATCAGACTGCCTGGCTAAGAATCTACCAATGTAAATCACTTGCAGTTATTTTTTTCTTTTCTTTTCTTTTCTTTTTTTTTTTTTTTTTTTTTTTGAGACAGAGCCTCAAGCTGTTGCCCTGGGTAGAGTGCAGTGGCACTGCAGCTCACAGCAACCTCCAACTCCTGGGCTTAAGAGATTCTCTTGCCTCAGCCTCCCAAGTAGCTGGGACTACAGGTGCCCACCACAACACCTGGCTATTTTTTGGTTGTAGTTGTCATTGTTATTTGGCAGGCCTGAGCTGGATTTGAACCCGCCAGCTCTGGTGTATATGGCTGGCACCTTAGCTGCTTGAGCTACAGGCGCTGAGCCATCACTTGCAGTTATCATTAATGTCACTGCATTACACATGTATTTTGGAGCATCTAATAGAGTATCCTTTAGGAGCTATGATTGACATAAAAAAGAGACAGAGTTCCTACCCTGAGAACTGTAACATACCATACATACTTTAAGATACAGTGACTGTATTGGTTTCTTGCTGATTAAAATCAAGGTGTTGGCAGGGCTGGTTTCTTCTGAATGCGCCAAAGAAGAATGTATTTCTCATCTCTCACAGTTTTTAGAGACTACCAACATTCTTTGGTTTGTACCCACATCAGTTTGTACCCACACCCTCTGCTTACAGAGTTACTTTAACTTCTCTCTGACGTTTTGCTTCACCTTTGTAATTATATAATTCCCATCTAGATAATCTAGGATAATTACCCCATCACAAAATATTTAATGTCATCAAATCTACCAAGTCCCCTTTTAATATTTAAGTTAACGCATGTGTAGTTGCCAGGGATTAAGATGTGAACATCTTTGAGAGACCATCATTCAATCTCCCACAGTACCTATTCTCTTCTACACAAAAGTAGATTTTAACAAATCTATGAAATAATTACTTAATTTCAACAGGAATAGAAAGGTACAAGAGAATGATTAAATAAAAAGATGAAGAAATGATACAAAATGAAGAAAGAGTGAGGTGGATAAAGTGAAGAAAAAGTGAGAGGAAAAACAAATTACAGATATACAAGAGGACAAAGCAGTGATGGCCTCAGAAACCAAAGATTTGCTTCTCTTGACTTAACCAAATGTATACAAACAGATCAAATAATTTAGAAGGGCAGATAATTCTCAAACATACTCAGTGGCACCTTGCCCCCTGAATTTGGGAAGGTTTAGCTTGAATAAGATTTTAAGACCTAGAACTATGCCATCATTATTATCTTTTATTGGGGGGCAAAGGGAAGTGTAGTTACTATTAAGTTTAATAATACGTACAGAACAATCATTAATCATTTCAATAAATGCCTACCAAACACTAAAGCAAAGCCTCTGCCCTTGAAGGATTACTAAAGAACTACTGAAGAGATGTTAAAAATGAATATAACCCATGAAAACCTAAGTGGAAATTACTGAGCATACTGCCCAACCTCTTCATTTTCTCAATGACATGACACTAACACATAAAAATTTAAATGAATCTGTTTGCCTTTAGAAGTTGTGCAATTTACACCAATTTAAGGAGAGGTTGGGATGAACTACAGACAGTATCAACTGAGAACTTCAGGTTAAAAAGAGTGGTGGCTGAAAGTAGGTGGGAGACGAAAAGGTAGGTGATCAGGTTTCAAAATGGTAAAGAATTCAGATAGTAAATGGACAAAATAAAAAGGAGAATCACTTTTTTCACATTCTCAAAGAAAATAGGGAAGAAATAAAATGATTTATATTAGAGAATTTCAAAGGAGGTTGGGTGTGATAGCTCACGCCTGTAATCCTAGCATTCTGGGAGGCCAAGATGGGAGGATTACTTGAGCTCAGGAATTCAAGACTAGCCTGAGCAAGAGCAAGACCCCATATCTACTAAAAATAGAAGAATTAGCTGGGCATTGTAGTATGCACCTGTAGTCCCAGCTACTCAGGGGAGGCTGGCAGGAGGATTGCTTGAACCCAGGAGTTTGGGGTTGCTATGAGCTAGGCTGACACAACAATGCAACAAAATGAGACTCCTATCTTAAAAAAAAAATTTTTTTTTCAAAGGAGGCAAAAATAATACAGCCTAATACCTGGGGGTTCCAGGATGGTGGCATGTTCAGGGAAGGCATGAAAGCTCTGTGCCCCTTCCCTCATATCTCACCTTATGCACTTCATCTGTATCCTTTGTAAAATAGTTTATAACCAACCTATAAGCTAATACAAATCAGGGGGAAAGTGTGAAATAATCCAAATGACATGTGGCATCATTCAAGAGTCTTAATAAAAGACAACTAGTGCCCAGCCCACTGCAGCCACTGCCATAACACGGGTACACACCACTTAAAGGCCTGGGGGCCAATGAACCCAGACATGGCACTACTGGCACCTGCATATACTGCCCAGGTGCCTGAGGACTGGTACACCAGGGCTGCCACTAACACCACCTGTGGCAGCAAAGCCTCACCAAAGTTTCCGCTAACCACCACAGCCTAAATCATAAAAGAACTCACAGACATCATTGACACTGATTACAGCCAAAAAAAAAATACAAAGAGTACACTACTGTGCCCATCCAGAATGAAGGCCAAAGCACCCTATTCACACCCTTTTCAATAAATAATATTGGGAAAAACATATTGTCAGATGCAAAAGAACAAAATGGGATCCCATTTCTCACCATTTATATCAATTCCAGATGGATTAAAGACTTGAATGTAAGACCTGAAACTTTAAAAATACTGGAAGACAACCTAGGGAAAACTCTTTTGGACATTGGGCCAGGCAAAGAATTCATGACTAAGATCTCAAAGGCATAAGCAATAAAAACAAAAATAGACAAATGGGATTTAATTAAACTAAAAAGCATTTGCACAGCAAAAGAAATAATCAACAAAGTGAAAAATGTGTAGAATTGAAGAAAATATTTGCAAACTATATATCCAACAGGGGACTAATATGCAGAATTTATAAGATTTACTCAAACAACTCAACAACAACAAAAAACAACCCCGTTGAAAAGTGGGCTAAGGACATGAACATATTTTTTTCAGAAGAAGACAAACAAATGGCCAACAATCCTATTAAAAAATGTTCAACAAATTAAACTACAGTGAGATATCATCTTACACCAATCAGAATGGCTACTATTAAAGACAAAAAGTAACAGATGTTGGCAGGATGCATAGAAAAGGGAACTCTTCTATGTTGGGAAATGGGAATATAAATTAGCACAACCTCTATAGAAAACAATATGGAGATTTCTCAATGACCTAAAAAGAGAACTACCATATGATCCAGCAATCCTAGTATTGGCTATCTACCCAAAGAAAAAGAAATATAGATATAAAAAAAATACTTGCACTTGTATATTTATCATAGCACTGTTCACAATAGCAAGGATACAGAATCAAATGAATGGAGGACTGGATAAAGAAAATGTGGTATATATAAACAATGGAATACTATTTGGCCATAAGAAAGAAAAATGTCTTGAGTGGCAACATGATGGAACTGGAGGCTATTATCTAAGTGATACAATTTAGACATAGAAAGACAAATACTGCCTGCTGTCCCTTATGAGTGGGAGCTAAATAATGTGTACACGTGGAAGCAGAGTGGGAAATGATACACAATGGAGACTCAAAGGGCTGGGGGGGAAGAGATGAGAGTAGATAATGGAAGGTCGCTTGGTGGGCACAATGTGTGTTACTCCAGTGATGGAAGCACTGTAAGCTCTGACTTCACCACAATATCTCAGTGTAGCAAAATAGCACTTGTATTCCACAAATATATACAAATAAAAATAGATTTAAAAAACAAAAACAAAGGCCAGGCACACTGGCTCGTGCCTGTAATCCTAGCACTCTAGGAGGCCAAGAGTAGATTGCTTGAGCTCACAAGTTCGAGACCAGCCTGACCAAAAGTGAGACCCCATCTCTACTAAAAATTGAAAAACTGAGGCAAGAGGATCACTTGAGCCCAAGAGTTGGAGGTTGCTATGAGCTATGATGCCACAGCACTCTACCCAGGGTAACCACCTGAGACTCCATCTCAAAAAGCAAAAACAAAAACAAAGTGCCTTATTCATTCAACACCACAAATGGATGTACAAGAAAAAGTTATCCCTATGAAAGCCAATTGGTTACACCAGATGTGCAGATACCAATGCAAAGACAAACATAAAATGAAAGCAAAGAAACATGACACCTCCAAAGGAACACAGTAATTCTCCAGTAACAGATCCCTATGAGAAGGAAGTATATGAAATACCTGAAAAACATTTCAAAATAATGATCTTTAAAAAATTCACAATACCAACACAAAAGAACACAAATACAAAGAAATCACAAAAGTAATTCACGGTATGAATGAGAAATTTAACAAAAAGGTAGATATGATAAAAAAGAACCAAACAGAAATACTGGGAAGAATTATACGAATGAAATTAAAAATACAACCTAGAGCTTCAACAATAGACTAGATTAAGAAGAAGAAAGACCTTATGAATTTGAAGACAGGTCTTTTGAAATAACCAAGTAAAAAGGAAAAGAAAAAAAAAAAAAGGAAAGGAATGAAGAAAGTCTATGTGACCTATGACCATAAAGCAAATGAATTCAAATTTGGGGAGTTCCAAAAGGAAAAGAAATGGGCAAAGGTACAGAAAACTTATTTAATGAAATAACAGCTACAAAATTCCAAAGTCTTACAAGAGATATAGACATCCAGACATAGGAAGTACAAAGATCACCAATACACTCAATCTGAAAAGGTCTTCGCAGAGGCTCAGTATAGTCAAACTGACAAATGTCAAAGATAAAGATAAAAGCCTAAGAACTGCAAGAGAAAAGTGGCAAATCACATAAGGGAATCCCCATCAGATTAACAGCAGATTTCTCAGCAGAAACTTCACAGACTAGGAAAGAATGGGATGATTAATCAAAGTGATAAAAGGGGGGAAAGGCCACAAGGCAAGAATACTATAGCCATTAAAACTATCTTTCAGAAATAAAAAAGAAATAAACTTCTTCCCAAACAAAAAACTGAAGGAATTCATCACCACTAGACCACTCTACAAGAAATGCTGAAAGAAGTCCTACAACTAAAAGCGGAAAGGTGTTATCAACCAACATGTAAAACACATGAAAGTATAAAACTCACTAGCAGAGAGATATAAGAGAAAAACAAATAAATCAAACATTATCACAAGAAAATACCAAACTGTAAACAATGAAAGGAAGAAAAAACATAGGATATATAAAACAATAAAAAAAATTAACAAAATGATAAGAGAAGCATGAATGTAAACAGGTTAAAAGTGACAGACTGGCCGGCCGGCGCCTGTGGCTCAAAGGATTAGGACGCCAGCCCCATATACCAGAGGTGGTGGGTTCAAACCCAGCCCTGGCCAAAAAAAAAAAAAAAAAAGTGACAGACTGAGGGGTGGTACCCATAGGTCAGTGGGTAGGGTGCCGGCCACATATACTGAGGCTGGCGGGTTCGAACCCAGCCTGGGCCAGCTAAAACAACAATGACAACCGCAACAAAAAAATGGCTGGGTGTTGTGGCAGACACCTGTAGTCCCAGCTACTTGGGAGGCTGAGGCAACAGAATTGCCTAAGCCCAAGAGTTTGAGGTTGCTGTGAGCTGTGATGCCACAGCACTCTACTACCCAGGGCCACAGCTTGAGATTCTGTCTCCAAAAAAATTTAAAAAAGTGACAGACTGAGTGAATGGATTAAAAACCAAAATTCAACCACATGCTTTCTATAAGAAACTCATTTCACCTATAAAGATACACACAGACTGAGAGTAAGGCATAGATAAAAATATTACATGCAGATTAAAACCAAAAGCTAAGTAGCTAATTTTATTTCAGACACAATGGACTTTAAGGCAAAACATAAATAAAATGAGACAAAGACCATCACTATACGATGATAAAAGGATCAATTCAGAAGGAGGAGGATATAGCAATTGTAAGTATTAATATATACCTAATACCAGAGCATCCAGATACATACAGCATATATTCTAGAACTAAAGAGAGAGAGGACAAAAGAGAGAGAGAAAGACAGAGTGAGACTCCAATATAATAATAGTTGGGGACTTCAATTTTGATGCCCCACTTTCAGCATTAGACAGATCATGTAGACAGAAAATCAACAAACATCAGACTCAACCTGTACTATAGACCAAACGGACCTAACAGATATTTACAGAATATTTCTTTCAACAGCTTCTTATCTGTACATGGAACATTCTCCAGTATAGATCACATGTCAGGCCACAAAACAAGTTTCAACAAATTATTAAAAATTGGGCTGGGCTCAGAGGCTTACATCTATAGTCCCAGTACTTTGGAAAGCCAAGGTGGGAGGATCACTTGAGGCCAGAAGTTTCAGACTAGCCTGGACAATACAGTAAGACTGTTATACAAAAAAAAAAAAAAAAAAAGTCAGCACCTATGACTCAAAGGAGTAGGGCACCGGCCCCACATACCAGAGGTGGCAGGTTCAAACCCAGCCCCAGGCAAAAAAAATTTTTTTTCATTAGCCAGGCATGATAGTACACGCTATCATCCTACCTACTCAGGAATATGAGGCAGAAAGACTGTCTGAGCCCAGGAATGTGAGGCTGCAATGAGGTAAGATTGTGCGACTGTGCTCCAACCTAAGTGACAGACTGAGATCCTGTCTCCTAAAAATGAAAAAAAAAATTTTTTAATCAAAATCATATTAAGTATCTTCTCAGATCACAGTGGAATAAAACTAGAAATTAATAACAAGAGGTACTTTGGAAACTGTATAAACACATGAAAAATTGACAACATGCTCCTGAATAACCACTGAGTCAATGAAGAAATTAAGAAAGAAATCATACCAAAACTTACAAGATGTGGTAAAAGCAGCACTAAGTGTAAAGTTTATAGCAATCAACACTTAAATCAAAAAAGTAAAAATCTTTCAAATAAACAACCTAACAAGCACCTAAAGGTTGAAAAACAAGAACAAACCAAATTCAAAATTAGTAGAAGGAAAGACATAAAAAGGATCAGATCAGAACTAAATAAAGGAATATTATGCAGCCTTAAAGAAAGATGGAGACTTTACCTCTTTCGTGTTTCATGGATGGAGCTGGAACATATTCTTCTTAGTAAAGTATCTCAAGAATGGAAGAAAAAGTATCCAATGTACTCAGCCCTACTATGAAACTAATTTATGGCTTTCATATGAAAGCTATAACCCAGTTATAACCTAAGAATATGGGGAAGGGGGAGACAGAGGGGAGGGAGGGGGAGGATGGACAGAGGGAGGGTGATTGGTGGGATTACACCTACGGTGCATCTTACAAGGGTACATGTGAAACTTAGTAAATGTAGAATATAAATGTCTTAACACAATAACTAAGAAAATGCCAGGAAGGCTATGTTAACCAGTGAGATGAAAATATGTCAAATGGTCTATAAAACCAGTGTATGGTGCCCCATGATCGCATTAATGTACACAGCTATGATTTAATAATAAAATTAAATTAAATTAAATTAAATTAATTTTACTGTAACATGGTCTGGCCAATGTATCATCTTGACTCCTGAGAAAAGTGGCCCTTAAATAGATCCTTAAATTATTATACCATCTTACAACTGGAGTGCTTTTGTCAAAGATCAGAGAAATGGAGTGAAATCCCAAATGTAATAAGCCTTTATGCCTTTACACAATAAAGATGCTGATGCCAAGAAAAAAATGAAAATATAAAAAAATAAAAACACATGAAAAAATGTTCATCATCTCTATATATTAGAGAAATGCAAATCAAAACAACCCTGAGATATCATCTAACCCCAGTGAGAATGGCCCACATCACAAAATCTCAAAACTGCAGATGCTGGCGTGGATGTGGAGAGAAGGGAACACTTTTACACTGCTGGTGGGACTGCAAACTAGTATAACCTTTCTGGAAGGAAGTATGGAGAAACCTCAAAGCACTCAAGCTAGACCTCCCATTTGATCCTGCAATCCCATTACTGGGCATCTACCCAGAAGGAAAGAAATCCTTTTATCATAAGGACACTTGTACTAGACCGTTTATTGCAGCTCAATTTACAATCGCCAAAATGTGGAAACAGCCTAAATGCCCACCAACCCAGGAATGAATTAACAAGCTGTGGTATATGTATACCATGGAATACTATTCAGCTATTAAAAAAAATGGAGACTCTACATCCTTCGTATTAACCTGGATGGAAGTGGAAGACATTATTCTTAGTAAAGCATCACAAGAATGGAGAAGCACGAATCCTATTAACTCAATTTTGATATGAGGACAATTAATGACAATTAAGGTTATGAGGGGGGGGAAAGCAGAAAGAGGGACGGAGGGAGGAGAGTGGGGCCTTGGTATGTGTCACACTTTATGGGGGCAAGACATGATTGCAAGAGGGACTTTACCTAACAATTGCAATCAGTGTAACCTGGCTTATTGTACCCTCAATGAATCCCCGACAATAAAAAAATAAATAAATAAAAACAAAAAGTTGGTTTTCTGGAGAGATAAACAAATATTGGTAAACTACTAGCTGGACTAATTAAGAAAAAAAAAAAAGACAGAGAAAACCCAAATAAATAAAACCAGATAACAAAAAGAGAGACATTACAACTGATACCACAGAAATACACATACTGGTGATCATTAGAGACTATTACAAATAACTGTATGCTAACAAATTGAAAAACTAGAGTATCTGGATAATTTCTGGATACACACTACCAAGAATGAACAGGAAGAAATAAAAAACCCGAACAAACAACAATTAAAAAGATCAAGCCGGGCGGCGCCTGTGGCTCAGTGAGTAGGGCGCCAGCCCCATATGCCGAAGGTGGCGGGTTCAAACCCAGCCCCGGCCAAACTGCAACAACAAAAAAAATAGCCGGGCGTTGTGGCGGGCGCCTGTAGTCCCAGCTGCTCGGGAGTCTGAGGCAAGAGAATCGCGTAAGCCCAAAAGTTAGAGGTTGCTGTGAGCCGTGTGACTCCACGGCACTCTACCCGAGGGCGGTACAGTGAGACTCTGTCTCTACAAAAAAAAAAAAAAAAAGATCAAGCCATAGGGCAGTGCCTGTGGCTCAAAGGAGTAGGGTGCCGGCCCCATATGCCGGAGGTGGCAGGTTCAAACACAGCCCCGGCCAAAAACTACAAAAAAAAAAAAATCAAGCCATAATAAAAAAAAATCTCCCATCAAAGAAAATCCCAGGACCTGATGGCTTCACTGCTAAATTCTACCAAACTATACCTTCATTTTTACACAGCACTATTCACAATAGCCAGGATATGGAATCAATGTGAGTGTCAATTAATGGACAAATGGATAAAGAAAATGTGGCATACATACACACACACACACACACACACAAAAAAAAATGGAATATCATTCAGCCATAAAAAAATGAAATTCTGCTATTTGTGGCAACATGGATAGAACTGGTAGTCATTATGTCAAGTAAAAGCAACAAGCTTAGAAAGACAAATATTGCATGTTCTATGCGGGAGCTAAAAAACGTTATGAGATAGAGAATAGAATGGTTATCCATTCTGGTTGTGGGAGGAGGGACAGGGTGAAGCGAGGTTGGAGATGGAAGGAATAAATTTCAGTGTTTGATAGCACAGTGACTATAGTTAATAATCTAATGTATATTTCAAAATAGCTAGAAGATCCATAATGTTCCCAACATAAAGAAATGATAAATGTTTGAGGTAGTAAGTATCCTAAATACCCTAATTTGATCATTACACATTGTATGCATATCTCAAATATCATATGTACCCCATAAACATATATAATTATTATGTATCAACTTTTAAGTCAATAAAAATAAATAAATTCCTGAATTGTTAAATATTAAAAGAGATTATCACAGGATATAAATTATCTTCTTTGCAGTTCTTCAAAGAAAAACTCTTCTATTCCTATTTAGAATCAGTACTGAATAGTAGCTCTTAAATTCTGTCATACTAATGTGAGAAAAATTCCAATTTTCACTGTAAGTGGTACAGACATTATATTTTGATACATTCCTCAAATACAAGAATTACTCTATGTTTAAAAACAAAACAACATACACCAAACAAGAACATACACTGGAGAAAAGAATCTCTATTCAATAAATGGTGTTGGGAGAACTGGATAACCACATGCAAAAGACTGAAACTGGACCTGTACCTCTCACCACTTACAAACATTGATTCAAGATGGATAAAAGTTTTAAATATAAGGCATGAAACAATAAAAATTCTTGAAGAAAGTGTGGGGAAAACACTTAAAGATATAGGCCTAAGGAAAAATTTTATGAAGACTTCTATTGGCAATTGCAACACAAAAATAAACAAATGGGTCTTAATTAAACTGAAAAGCTTCTGTATAGCTAAGGAAACAACAAAGTAAACAGACAACCTTCAGAATGGGAAAAGAAACTTGCATATTATGAATAGGACAAAAGCTTGATCTCTAGGATTTACGGAGAACTCCAATTAATCAACAAAAAAAGACCCAACAATCCCACATATCACTGGGCAAAGAACCTTCTCTAAAGAAGACAGACGAATGGCTAACAAACATATGAAAAAAATGCATCATCCCTCATCATTAGAGAAATACAAATCAAAACTACCCTGAGCTATCAAACCCAGTCAGAATGGTCCACATCACAAAGTCTCAAAGCTGCAGATGCTGGCATGGACTTGGAGAGAAGGGAACACTTTTACACCGCTATTGGGACTGCAAACCAATACAAACTTTTTGGAAGAAAATAAGGAGAATCCTCAAAGAACTCCCATTTGATTCTGCAATTCCTTTACTAGGCATTTACCCAGAAGAAAAATATACTTTTATCATAAGAACATTTGCACTAGACTGTTTATAGCAGCTCAATTTACAATTGCCAAAATGTGGAAACACCTAAATGCCCACCAACCCAGGAATGGATTAACAAGCTGTGGCATATATATACCACGGAATACTATTCAGCTATTTAAAAAGATGGAGATTTTACATCTTTTTTTATTAACCTGGATGGAGGTGGAACACATTTTACTTAGTAAAGCATCACAAGAATGGAGACGCAAGAATCCAGTGTACTCAATTCTATTATGAAGGCAGTAAATGAGCTAATACAAGGGATGGGGTAGGCGAATAAGGGAGAAGAGAGAGGAAGAGGGGGTCATAGTGTATGGCACACCTCTTGGGGGCAGGACAATTATAAGAGAGACTTTATCTAACAAATGCAATAAGTGTAACCTAATTCTTTGTACCCTCAATGAATGACAATTTTTTTTTGGGGGGGGGACAGAGTCTTACTCTATCACCCTCGGTAGAGTGCCATGGTGTCACAGCTCACAGCAACCTCCAACTCCTGGGTTTAGGTGATTCTCCTGCATTAGCCTCCCGAGTAGCTGGGACTATAGGCACCCGCCACAACGCCCAGCTATTTTTTTGTTGCAGTTTGGCCAGGGCAAGGTTCAAACCCACCGGCCGGCGCCCTGCCCACTGAGCCACAGGTGCTGCTCCACAAACAATTAAAAAATAATAATAATAAACAACACAACATTTAAAAAGCTGAAACACAGAAGTCTTACCACCATGTCTTCACAACTCCTATCAACTGGAAGCAAGTTCTTCGTAAATTCCATATTTTCATGCAAATGTTTTAATTCAAATGCATGCTGTCTCATACAAGTATCCAAAGATATGGTAAATTCCTGGATTACCCTCTCCACTATATTAGAAGAGTGTGCTTGGGGTGTCAGCTTGGTCATAGCAGCAATTAACCAGGCTTTCGTTTCTGAAGAAATGGAGTCATTCACAAGTAACTTGTAGAGCTTGGTTATAACTTCCTCTGGGGTTTCCTTATCTAAGAGGTAGGAATACTCCCCTAACACCTATGAGTAAAACAAAGAGATGTTTATACAAAAATATCAAGTTATACAATAAACTATACTCAGAAACTTAAACAAAGTGCCTACTGCTCAAGTGAATTTAATCTAGATTAAATATGCATGTGCATGGTAAAGAAATTATTAAAGATACAATGAAGATACAATGGCATATTTTAGGTTCAAAATGATACCAACAGATGAAACTCAATACAAAAAGCTTTCCCTCATTATGGAATTAGCAATACACAATGTAAAGCAACATACCTTTATGAATTAGCTTTCTTCTGAACTTCAGGAGTTGGGGAGTTGGCTGTCACACTATTAGGCTTTTTTTTTTTTTTTTAAGAGACAAGGTCTCACTCTGTGGCCTAAGCTATAGTACAGTGGCCTGAACATAGCTCACATAACCTCAAACTCCCACATTCAAATGATCCTCCCCCCTCATCCTCCCAGGTAACTTGGACTACATGCATGCACCATCACGTCCAGCTAATTTTTCAATTTTTTGTGGAGACAGGGTCTTACTACATTGCCCAGGCCAGTCTCCAAATCCTGGCCTCTAGTGATCCTCTCACTTTGGCCTCCCAAAGTGCTAGGATTATAGATGTGAGCCACCACACCTGATGAGCACTTTCATAGTATGTCATTATTTTCCAATATGCATTTAAATGATGGTTCTCACAAGCTACTATATATAAGAGATACTTGAGGTGTTTCATTAAAATACAGATTTTGCCTAGGCATGGTGGCTCACACCTGCAATCCTAGCACTTTGGGAGGCCAACGTGGGAGGACTGCTTCAAGCTAGGAGTTTTGAGACCAGTCTGAGCAACTGGTCAAGACTATCCAAAAACAGAAAAATTAGCTATATGTGGTTGTGCACATCTGGAGTCCAGCTGCACAGGAGGCTGAGGCAGGAGGATCGCTTGAGTTTGCACTGAAACTATACTCTATACTATACTCTATACTCTAACCCAGGCAATGGAGTGAGACCCTGTCTATAAATAAATAAATAAATAAATATTGATTTCCAGGCTTATCTCCAAATATTCTTGTGGATGTATTATGTCTGGTCCCCAAGGATATACAATTTGAATAAGCATTACCTGATTCTGATGTAGATGGTCCACAGAACAGACTTTGAGGAACACTAATCGCTTACATATCCTTTTTTAATATCTAGCTTAGGTGACTTATAACCCTATTGGCTAAAGAATCATTAATAAACTGGTAATTCAGGAAAATTGAAATCTTTCCAAAATGGTATTTATGGAATCTTTCCATGCCTTTGGTGTAGTATTGGTACCGGCAAGAAAAGAAGGAGGTGAAGTAACAGAGAAGGAAAAATTTATAGCTATTGATAAGAGAGAGAGAAGAGGAAAAAGAAATAGGACCAAATGAGTTCAATCCTTAAATAATAATTTTTAGAGTAGTTTAATAAAAGATAGATGGTACCTCCAGAAGAGCAGGTAATGAAAATTTCAATTTTAAAATCTATGGTTAATGGACTTTTCCTTCTGGGAAGATGGAGTAGACTTATTTAGCCCTATTCTTCCTATTAAGTATCCATAAAAACCCTTGGCATTATGCTGATCATAGCTCACATAACCTCAAACTCCTGCATTCAAATGATCCTCCCCCCTCATCCTCCCAGGTAACTTGGACTACATCCATGTTATACAGAAAAAATACATAAAAAGACTTTGAAAGGAAAAGAAGGCAGACCCTTAAAGATCTTGGGACCTAAGGAAAAAAACCGTGGATTATCTGTTGTCTCATATACCCCCAGACTGGATATGGGAGAGCCAGCAACCTGGAAACACCAATGAGCACAGAAAATGATCCCCGAGAAAATAAAAAAATATATATTGAACTACTGAATGAAAATTCAGTGGATCAGCAAGAATGCAAAATGCAACATCACCATTGCTGGTAGAATTTAAATGACATTTATAGAACCATTCAATGACAGCAAAATACATATTCTTTTCAAGCACCCACAAAACATATACCAAGATAGACCATATCTTGAATCATAATATAAACCTCAATAAATTTTAAAGAACTTAAATCATATACAGTTTTTCTTTAAGAAAATTGAATTTGCCAGCCTAAGCAAGAGCGAGACCCCAACTCTACTAAATACAGAAAAATTACCAAGGCATTGTGGTGAGAAGCTGAGGCAGGAGGACTGCGTAAACCAAGGAATTTGAGCAATTTTACACAATCTCTTCTAGAAAATAAAAGAAAGTATACTCCCAATCATTTTATGAAGTGAGTATAACATTTGATACCAAATTAAAATTTGAGTACCAAAAAATGAAAACTACAGACCAGTATCTCTCATGAACACAGATACAAAAATTCTTAACATGGTCTCAAGAGGCTCCTTGAACTATCATGTTAGTTTTCAGTAAGATTACAGGACATAAAACCAAAATACAAAAATCTATTGTATTTGTACATACAATCAGCCCTCTGTATCTACAGGGGATTTGTTTGAGGACTTCCTGTAGACACCTGAAAAGACATGGAGCACCAAACTAGATAGCTGTCAATCAGAACATATTTCTGTTCATATTTTCCACTTACAAATTTAATGCCTTTTCCACCTTAAACAAGCACTTATCACACACTGTGACTGTAATTTTTGCTGTCTGAGGTTCAGCAGCAAATCCAATAGGAATTTCTTTTTCTTTCTTCACTATTTCAGTTAGAAGATCCCTTCTTACTATAGATCTTAACATATGATTTTTTTCTATCCCATTTAAACTGAGAACTTTTACTTTTCCACTTAAATAAAGCATTTTATGGCTCCTCTTTGGCATAACCAAATTGCCAACATCACAACTCTTGTACTTTTGGGCCATTATTAAATACAGGTTACTTGAACACAAGCTGTGACACTGCTATAGTAGATCAGTTAATCTAGATGGCTATTAGGCAACTAATGAGTAGAAATCATATACAGCTGGGTATCCAGCTGTATATGATTCATGTCTCAAATGAGACAGAGCAGAATGAAGTGGAGTGGCTCAAGATTTCACCATTCTATTCAGAATGACTTGCAATTTAAAATTTATGAATTGTTAGGCTGGGCGCGGCGGCTCACGCCTGTAATCCTAGCACTCTGGGAGGCCGAGGTGGCTAGATTGCCTGAGCTCACAGGTTTCAGACCAGCCTGAACAAGAACGAGACTCCAACTCTAAAAGGCCAGGTGTTATGGCAGCCCAGCTACTTAGGAAGCTGAGGCAAGAGAATTGCCTAAATCCAAGAGTTTGAGGTTGCTGTGAGCTATGACACCACAGCAAGCTATGACACCAAAGCACTCTAATGACGGCAGCAAAGTGAGACTCTGTCTCAAACAAAATAAAACTGGGTGGCGCCTGTAGCTCAAAGGAGTGGGGCGCCAGCCCCATATACTGGAGGTGGTGGGGTTTAAACCTGGTCCTGGCAAAAAAAAAAAAAAAAAAACGTATGAATTGTTGATTTCTGAACTTTTCCACTTAATATTTCAGACTGTGGTTGGCTACAAGTAACTGAAAACTGAGAAAGCAAAACTTCGCAGAAGTAGGGACTACTGCACAGAATTTGTATGCTGTAGATAGGAATACAAAAGACCATCTAAATAAATGGAATGACATGCCACATTCATAGACAGAAAAAACTATTGGTTCCTAAACAAATAACCAATTCAGGAAGGATTAGCAGTGCTAAAGCCATTAGTGAAAGATAGCTGAGGAAACAAGATTCCTCACAGAAAAGACACAGCCTCACAGAATCACCTCATAGATTAGTTATGTGAATAAATTACAAAGGAGAACTCTGGAAGTCATAGTCTCAACCCAAACATACAAACTTACAATCATCAATAAGTGGACAAACTGACGGTGCATGCATCCTGATATAATGCCACAGGAAGAACACAACATTGCCTACATAATATTCTTGCTAAAAATGTTTAACCTGAACAGAAATAACCAGACAAATCTAGAATGTAGACCTTTTTATAAGTCAACAGTATTTTTCAAAAAAATCAATGTCATGAAACCAAAAAGAAACTGGAGGTCACTGTAAATTAAAAGAAGTTAAACAAGACATAACTAAATGAAATTTGTGAACCTTAACCAATTCCAGGATTGGGAAGAAGAGAAAAAAGACATTTGGGGGGGACAAATGGACAAGTCTGAGTGTGGACTATATACAAGATAATATTAATGAATGAATGTTACATTTCTTAGGTGTGACAATGGTTTATGGTTATTTAGAACAATGTCATTCATAGGAGATTCATTGCATTGACAAGTGATGTATCAGAATGTCTGCAATTCCAATTCTAAATGGCTTAGTAAAACAAACTGTAGACCTGCATATACATTTAGATGCAGATATAGTAAAGCAAATGTTGTTAAATATATTAATAGAGAAGCTAAATGAAAACTATAGGGATACTAAGCAAGGTGCAGTAGTTCTTGCCTATACTCCTAGCACTTTGAGAAACTGAGGCGGAAGGATCACTTGAGGCCAAGAGCTCAAGACAAGCCTGGGAAACACAGCAAGAGATCATCTCTACAAAATATAAAATAAAAAAAATTAGCTGGGCATGGTGCTACGTGCCTGTAATCCCAGCTACTTTAGAGGCTATGGTGGGAGAATTGCGTAAGCCCAGGAGGAGTTTGAGGTTATAGCGAGCTTTGAATGTGCCAGTGCACCCCAGCCTGAGCAACAGGGCAAAACTATTTGAATAAACAAACAAAACCAAACAGATAACTAAGGAAAAAAAGACAAGTGTGGGGATATTTATCATATCAGCTTATCAACTTTCCTATAGGTGAGGGGAAAACAATTGTAAACAAAATCTGGGAAAAATTTAAGTTTAAATTAACATTAATGTTTGGCAATACTATAAAATATTAAAATGTGTGCATCCTATGACCCAAATATTGCACTTCTCTAAATCTCCCCTAAAGAAACACTCAGCATATAAGAAAGAATACACAAAGGTGATGTATGCAATTACATGTTTCATAAAATTGTGACCTTTATCTTCCAAAGAACTGATCTCCCTTACTGGCTATGCTGAAGCAAACAGCAAGGACAGGAGGGCCACATGGCAAGAAACTGAAGGCAAAGCTAAGGAAAGCTTACAGTTGATAGTATGAAAGGGACACCCTCAGTCACAAAAATTTGACCACAAAACAATGCATTCTCTTACGTGTGATTTCTTCAACAACCACACCTGAGCTTGGAAGTAGATCCCTTCCCTGTCATGCTTCAGACGAGACAGCAGCTCTAGCCCCACACCTTGATTACAACACCCTGAGACTCTAAGTGGGGACCCAACTAAGGCATTCCTGGAATCCTAACCCACAGAAACCAGGAGACAACAAATATATGTTTTTTTAAGCCATCTAAGTTTGTGGTAACTATGCAGCATAAGAAAACTAATACAGCACAGAAAAATGAGTATTCAAACACAGACTTACATAAAAAAAAAAAACACAAGAAACATATTGTACATGCAGAGATAAACACATTTCAAAAACCAGACAAGTGATATCACAAAGTAAAAAAATGGACAAGTAAACAGTTAACTGATAGAAGGTAGCCACTGGAAAAGAAAATTGAAAGCTTGAAGGAGTTAGTGGATCAGAACTGATTTCTGAAGAAAACACATTAACATTTAGTTTTCATAAAAACAATATTATAAAATTTATCATTTAATGTGTTTTGCTTACCCAACTCATAACTTGAAGAAATCTCTGTGGATAGAACACATTTTCCACATCCAGTAAAGTGAGGTAAGACTGAACTGCATAGAGTCTTAATTGTTGATTTTCTGTTTCATCATCAAAACCTACAAAGACATTTATATACCATTCAACCAAATTCTCCTAGGACTCTGCAATTAAAACATTTAATTTAAAAATCTTCACTTTGCAGAATGTAATAGTTTACCAACCTTCTGCTAGCAGTCTCAGAAAGTTACTGGGAATATCAGGATGCATTACATCTCCTCCCACTGAAAACACAGCATTCATTGTCTGAATAAACCACGCATTATCAGGAGCATATGTGTCCACAGTGTTAAGAACAAGTGCACTTCCAAATGCCATGTATTAAAATTGTCCATCTGTAGCAACCTTTGCAAAAATAACCCAAATTCATCCTAGTGTGGCATTTTTATCTTTAATCTCTGCCATAATTGTTCTATTCCCCAATTTTATGTAAAATAGATGCTCAGTAAAAGTTTGTTTAGAAAACTTAATAAACTGAGTTTATGTTACTTTAGCATCAGGCTTGCACATAGTAGGCATCTGATAAATAAGTGTGAAACAACTGAAAGAAATAAACCAGCTAAGGACAAACAATGGAAAATCATATACACTTCAAATATTGTGGTGTATCTACTTGAACAAGCTATTCAAGCTCTTTTCTAATCTGCTCATCATCAGTTCTAAAATTCTGTCATTCTGCTGACCAGAACTGTAGCCCTGTCTAGGAGAAAACTATACTTAAGTAATTTCCAATTTGATTAACATTATTCACTTATTCTTTCTTAGTATTAAACAAACTTTTTTTTTTTTTTTTTTGTGGTTTTTGGCCAAGGCTGGGTTTGAACCCACCACCTCCAGCATATGGGACTGGCGCCCTATCCCTTTGAGCTACAGGCGCCGCCCTAAACAAACATTTTTAAAAGAATGGAATATCCTTATGACCTGTAAAGTTCCCCTCTTTTAAAAAACAAATGAGAATAAAAGTACTTACTGAAGCTCCCAACTACTTTATTGGTACAATTTCTAGCATAGACAATAGCATATGTAAAGGATAAGCTTTAGTATCCTGACCACCTCCCCTACACACACACAAAACACAAGCCCTCCAAAAAACAAGAACCTATATTTTCAAAAGAAACCAGGTAAAAGTGAAATCAAAGATCAGGAGGGACTAAAGAGAACCATGTAGAGGCCCTTATACTTTGTATCTTCTTGTTCAAAATATTGACTACCTGAACAAAAGAAACCAGGAAAAAAGCCATCCCCTAGAAAGTCTACATAAATTTCTATTTTTGATGAGAAAAATAGAAATTAGTGCTGGGTCTCTTGATCTCAACTTTCAAGACCATGTATATACCAATCATTTTAAAATCACTATGTAACTAAGTATTTTAAGACTCTGGGTCCAGACAAAGGATATTTCTCAGCCAACTCAGCTATTTTACCAACCAAATTGACGATGATATATTCTTCTTTGGTCTGATGTAAATATTCAAGCATTTTCTGGACAATAACTGTTATGTTCTGTGCATTAGTAATTCTGTAAAGAAGTTCCAGAGTCTATTTAAAAAAATTAAAAACAGTATTATAAACCTATGCAAAATACCAATAAATGTAACACATAAGATTCATTATACAGTGAATTCTTCTATTTTTATGTACATCTACTAGACAGTCAGCTAATAGGTGATTTAGAAGTGCAATTTTAACTAAAAGTAAAACTCAGAAAGGCAAAATTATTGTCAAAAAATGAATAATGATCAATTCTGAAGTCCAAAAGCTTTCTTTAGAGACAGATAATTACCATCTAACATTTCTACATGACAGAACATGTAAGGAGTAAAGAGTTAAAGGTTTACAATATATTTTCTAAAAAACATAAGAGCTCTTAAGTGTACATTACTTGCACCTATGGGGGTGTGTGTATGTACACACGTGTGTGCCTATGTAGAAATCCAATCTTGCAAACTGTTTCTCATACTACCCAAACAATAGAAATTAGCACTCAAGCAGGTTTGGCAATTGAAATCAAATGGCCTCTCATAGACAGACAAAAGTTAGTGGCCCAAGCACTTGAAAGTCTAGCAAAGCTATGCTCAAAATCTCAGGCATATTCAAGAACTGCTTTATAGCTACTTTCCAAGTATTGACAAATATACCTCTTGCTCCCTCAAGGTACAAGTACAAGAGAAAGCCACAATTTGGCTGGCTTTCCAAGGTCCTAGATTAAGGTTCCAAAAATATAACTCCTTGAAATCAATAAGAGTTCAAAGGCAATACTAAGAAAGCAACATTCATTGGAGTTTTAAGATCAGCAATATTAGCTACAAGAGAATTTTCACATATCCTTTTTGTCAAACTTGCTCAAAATATCTTTAGGACTCTTTCTAATTTTTTAACTCTTATACAGTCAAGACTTCAAGTACAAAGAATAACATAGATTTAAAAAAGAAAAATAAAGCTATTTTAGGGGGCTAGGCACTGTGGCTCACGCCTGTAATCCTAGCACTCTGGGAGGCCAAGGCGGATGGATTGCCTGAGCTCACGAGTTCAAGACCAGCCTGAGCCACAACCAGACCTCGTCTCTAAAAATAGCCAGGTGTCGTGGCAGGTGCCTATAGTCCCAACTACTTGGGAGGCTGAAGCAAGAAAATCACTGGGGCCCAAGAGTTTGAGGATGCTGTAAGCTATGACACCATGGCACTCTACCAAGAGCGACAAAGTAAGATTCTGTCTCAAAAAAAAAAAAAGAAAAGCTATTTTATTTAATGTTTGACTCTATTACTACAAAGGTCTCACTTACCAACAGCTTTTAATTTATGCAGCTGCTTCAGACATGCTCCCCGTGTACTCCAAACTATATATTATATATTTTTAGATAATATACTCAAAATTTATTTCCTACTCTAAGACTTCAAAATTTGGCATTTTAGGACTGAATGGGTGGGGGAGGTTATGGCATTAGAAACTATATCACTCTATTGCTAGAGCTCTTTTCCATTCAGCGTTGGTAGCTCCTTCTTGCCTTTCCTCCCCTAGTATGACAGAGTGGTAATAAAACTGAAGAAAAAGGAATCCCACCACAATCAACAGGTCACCCCACACCCAAGTACCAAAGTTTTTGCTATATCATTACTAATACCAGTTAGAAGTGACAATAGCATCGAGGAGACAGTACTTCAGTGCCTTCTTAGGCACCACTGAAGCTTCTTAGGCACCACCTTCTCAGCACCTTCCCCAAAGAATTCAAACGACTTTTTTCACTGTAGGTAATAGACCAAACAGATCAAACTTGATAATTATAAAAGTTGCCTTTTTCCCCTTGACTCTCATTTTTAAGTGAGAACCCAATAATTAAATATGGTAGTCTCCCCCTTATCCCTGCTTCACTTTCTAGTTTCTCTGATGGTCATCAACCACAATTCAAAAATATTAAATGGAAAATCCCACAAATCAACAATTCATAAGTTTTTTTGTTTTTTGTTTTTTTTTTTGCAGTTTTTGGCCAGGGCTGGGTTTGAACCCGCCACCTCTGGCATATGGGGCCGGCGCCCTACTCCTTTGAGCCACAGGTGCCGCCCAAAAAAGCCTTTTTGTTTTCTCTTTTTTTATTTTTTGCAGTTTTTGGCTGGGGCTGGGTTTGAACCCACCACCTCTGGCATATGGGGCCAGCCCCTACTCCTTTGAGCCACAGGTGCCGCCCAATTCATAAGTTTTAAATTATGCACCATTCTGAGTATCATGGTGGAATCTCGTGCCACTGCACTCCATCCACGTAAGACGTGAATCGTCTCTTTGTCTAGCATATCCACGCTGTACATGCTATCCATCCATTTGTCACTTAGTAACAATGTCTTGATTATTATATGAGAACATAGTATATTTAAGGTTCAATAAAACCTAACATACATTGGTATATATAAGGTTCAGTACTATCCGTAGTATAGGGTATCCACTGGAGAATATTAGAATGTATCCTGTGGATAAGGGGGACTAAAGTATAGCAAAAAGAAAACTATATCTAAGTCATCCTTGTTCAACTTAGTAGTCAATCACCCAAAGGAAATACATGTGCCATATGTGTTAAAGTAGAAGGGGAATTGGGAATTTATAATCAGAAATAAAATTTTTCACTCTTAACTAGGTTCTGCATACTATTTTCAGCAAAGATACAGAGTGATTTCTTAAATAAGAACAGAAATATTTATATAGACATCCAAGTACACACTGAAGCGATTTTACAAAAAGAACAAGTTGAAAACAAATGAAGTGTATTATTACACCTTTCCTTCCAAGTTCAAATCATTTTATGGATATCTTTACTGATTTGTTCTTTTTACTTTTTAGAGACAGAGTCTCACTCTGCTGCCCAGCCTCGAGTGCCATGTCATCAGTAGCTCACAGCAACATCAAACTCCTGTGTTCAAGTGATCCTCCTGCCTCAGTCTCCCAAACAGGGTCCCAGCCATAACACCCAAATAATTTTTTTGTATTTTTAGTAGGGACGGGGTCTTGCTCTTGTTCAGGCTGTTCTTGACTCCTGAGCTCAAGAGATCCGCCTGCCTCAGCCTCCCAGAGTGCAAGGATTACAGTCATGAGCCACCACGCCCAGCTCTCACTGATTGTTTTAACACTCCTATTTAATAAGAAATTCATTAATTCATTTTATAGATGTTAAGAGAATAATGAAAAAATATTAATTACCATAAATTACATCTTAAATTGTATAATAACAGGAGTACAACTTGAATTGTACTAACAGGAAACGTGGGACTAAACTTCAGGTTCCCTATTGGTACAATGCTTAGACCAAAAAGATATCAATGAACCCACATAGATAACTGGACCTAACCATTACAACTCATTTTAAAACATACTGTGGACACTGACATAGTACTTTTTAGAAAAATTACTTGAACTTTAATAAAAAGAAGTAAATGCATTCAAAAGTTAAAATACACACACACACACACACACACACACACAGCCTGCCACTTTAACCTCTCTCCAGAACACCAACAAATAGTTTAAAATTTTCAACTAGTCGGAATACCAGTTTACCTCTCTTTTAATAATAGGATCAGGATGATCTAAACATTCAATTATTGTCATCTGATGTTGAAGAGCCAGAGTAGGATCTTGTTGAATAACATAGGTAAGAGCCTTCAGTCCTATAAATAAAGATTACATTATACAAAGTAAATTGAAACACATACCCAACAAATTTCAAAAGCTTTCTTTGTAATTTCTGTCAAAAGAACTAATTATCTTACCTAAATATTTGAGATTTATTTTAGGTGACAGAACAAATTTTCCAATGCACTTCGCAGCCTTCTCAAGTAATTCTGATTTAGGATAAATAGAATAGATTGTGTGCACACATTCAAACAAAATAGCTAGAAAAAGAAAAAGAAAAATGACAGGTATTATGCTCAAGCATAATAAAAGAACACATTTGTGTAGAATTTGTAGAACAAGATAAACTAATTGGAAAGTTAATTTTAGTCAAAAATCTTATTTATGAAAATTTTTCAAAGAAACAAACTCTGTTTTTAGGCCTACACTGTTACTAGGATTAAGTTACCAGAGTACGATTTAAAGAGAATTATTTTTACTGATGAATAATAATGATACATTCATTCATACACGGTATTTACTGAACACCTCCTGTGCCAGGCATGAGTTTAGCACCACAAATACAGCAGTAAACAACACAGACAAAAAGCCCTGCCCTCAGGAGCTCGTATCTAATGGAACACAAAAATAATATATTCATTGTTCTATATAAATAGATATGTCCAACACTCCTTGAATGCTTTAAAATGGTTTACTCTCAAGTAGCTTCTATCACTTATACACAGTAATGGTATAAGTAGTTTATTTCAACATAATCATTTCATGATGATATAGCATTTATTTCAAAGCTAAGGTCACTTACTCAAAACTTTTTTTTTTTTTTTTGAGACAGAATCTCACTGTGTTGCCCTGGGTAGGGTGCTGTGGCATCATAGTTCACAGCAACCTCAAACTCTTGGGCTAAAGCAATCCTCTTGCCTCAGCCTCCTGAGTAGCTGAGCCTACAGGCATACACCACAATGCCCAGCTAATTTTCTAGTTTTAGTAGAGATGAGGTTTCACTCTTGCTCGGTATGATCTCAAACTCCTGACCTCAAGAAATGCACCTGCCTCAGCCTCCCAGAGTGCTAGGATTATAGCATGAGCCACCTCACCTAGCCCTACTCAAAAATCGTTAAGCTATTTCTTTAAAGTTAACCTCAAAATACACAGAACAATCTATTAAACAACTTGATAGTTGTCCAAATTTGACTTTGTGATACAGCCCAAAGTCTGATAACTATGATAGATGATCAAAGTGGACACTACATTTTTTTCTCAAAATCTTTTAAAAAGCATGAGTGAATGAGTTGGAGCTTTGCCATACTAAAGAAAAATCACTGACATACCATGAAGTCTTAAATGCCCTACAGTATCATGGTATCAGGAGTGAGACAAAGTGAAGGTACAAAATCAGCACTTAAATGTACTACAGGCTGAAGTACATCAAGTGTCCTTGACAGAATCATTCCTCTTTTTCCAAAAGCTTAAAACATAACAACCAGACACATTATTTATGTACAAGATAACATCCTGAATATTCAACTAGCTATGTTTTACACTATGTTGCTTATCAATTAATGCACACAAAGTTTTATAAACCTATTCCAAGAGGGGGAAAGATGGAAGGAGAAGAGAGAAGAAATCAGAAATATTAATTTTTCTTTAAGAATGGAATTAACTTTAATTAAAGGAAAAACTACAGAGTTAGTTGAACCTAAAGATACTTTGTATATTCAGTATATTGTGCTGTGTAAAAAAGTTGGCTTTCTGATTCATGAAATGAACAAACTAACAAAGAGGGCCTTTGTCAACAAATCAACTAAGGCAGGAATGGACAAACTACTAACAAATCTAGCCGCCTACTTTTGCAAAGTTGTGAACTAAGAATGCTTTTTGCATTTTTAAAAGAATGTAAAAGAGAAAGCCAACAAAAAACAAAGAAGAATACACAGCAGAAATCTATGTGACCTACAAAACCTAAAAATACTGTATTTTTTTTTTTGTAGAGACAGAGTCTCACTTTATGGCCCTCGGTAGAGTGCCGTGGCTTCACAGAGCTCACAGCAACCTCCAACTCCTGGGCTTAAGCGATTCTCTTGCCTCAGCCTCCCAAGTAGCTGGGACTACAGGCGCCCGCCACAACGCCCAGCTATTTTTTGGTTGCAGTTTGGCCGGGGCTGGGTTTGAACCCGTCACCCTCGTTATATGGGGCCGGCGCCTTACCGACTGAACCACAGGCGCCACCTATCTGGCTGCCTTTTTGGAAAAAGTTTGCTGAACCCCAAACTATCATGTCAGTCTCAAGTAAGATTAAAAATGATGGTACTCCATTTTCCATCATAACTGACATATTTTCTTTATGGTTTCCTGTCATTTAGAATTCTCCTGCTATTTGATTTTTTTACTAATAAAAGCTTGGCATTACCCATCCAAAATTTACACTTTGATGTTTAAATTCTGAGACACTAGTATCGAATACTTTTACATTCATAAGACTTCTGAGACAGTAGTATGGGAAAAATTAATAGTTCAAAAATTGCACTTATATTAGTTTCTTTAGGCATAATCAAACTGAAAATGAATTTAATGGATTTTTAAAATTATTTTTCTCACATAGGGCTAAGTCCCTTTATTCTCCAACTCTATAAAAATTTGAGTATAAGTCCATAATTGAAAGAGCAGCCATTCTGCTATCTCCTCTCTGCAGTGGTTAAGTAAAAGTGCATTTGAGAATTTCTAAACTTAAAAGCACAACATGGGTGGAAACAGCCTAAATGCCCACCAACCCAGGAATGGATTAACAAGCCTGGTATACGTATACCATGGAATACTATTCAGCCATTAAAAAAGATGGAGACTTTACATGTTTTGTACTAACCTGGATGGAGGTGGAACACATTCTTCTTAGTAAAGTTTCACAAGAATGGAGAAGCAAGAATCCAATGTACTCAATCCTAATATGAAGGGAGTAGATAAGCTAATACAAGGGGGTAGAAGGGGAATGAAAGAGCCGGGAGAAGGAAGGAGAGAAGGGTTGGGGGGGTCATGGAGTATGGCACACCTCTTAGGGGCAGGACCCAATTATAAAAGGGACTTTATCTAACAAATGCAATCAGTATAACCTGATTCTTTGTACCCTCAATGAATCCCAAACAATAAATAACATAAACGAACACAACATGGAACTCTGGTTACCCTTCATTAGCAACCCAGGTCCTAAGCAAAATACCACCAATTAATATTATTAAATTAAAAATAGATAATGTTCTAATATTCATGACACTATAGTTTTATCATAGATATTTTGGGTTGGACTATGTACAAACAAAATTTGAAGTTCTGGCAGGAGGTACAAGAAGATGGTGAATCAGGAAGATAGTCAGGCCAAGCTCTCTGACAGCAACTAAGAAATAAGAGTTAATAGAGCAGCATTTGGACAGGAGATTCTGCCTGCAGCTGTGGCTTGGGGTGCGCTGGAAGGCAGTGGGGTGTTGGTTGCTGAACGTGAATTAGAGCAGCAGGCTCCACGCTAGGCAAGTCTTGCATGGGCCACACGTGGAAGGCCCTACGCGGCAGCTGCCACGGGGAGCTGCAGAGGTTGGGACTCGAGGAAGCCTTTTGCAGCTTTGGTTCTCAGGGAAGTGTGTTGATTGCCTGGAAAACTGGGCAAATCCAAACAGTATATAGCACCCAGATTTGAGGACTTGCCACCAGTCTGGCAGCGGTAGAGACAGCCCTTCTGGCAGCAAGGGATCAGCCCATTTTGGCAAGGTCATGAGAAGGTTCTGAGGCCAGGCCCCATACAGGAACATAGCGATTTTAGTTCCGCCTGCAAGGATCAGTCCTCCAGTCATGATAGGCTCAGGGACTCCAGCACCACAGGAGAACTGTTATCTGGGAGTATGGTGAAACCTGCCTCTGAAGGATTCAGGAGAGATTGGAGTTCCCAACACTGCAGAACCAGAATTCTGAGGAAATAACCAGGTGATCACTGTGGACAATTAAGTTGGGACTCTGGTCTATGCATCGGGTTCTAGAGAGAGGTTATCAAAAGTGCTGTCTGTCCCCTAAACCTACTTCACCACCTGATGTCTTGGCAATATACTGCAACACAAATATATTCCTACTAAAGTCAGACCCTCCCGCCATATATATATATTCTTTTATGTATATATGTAATTAGTTTGTTATTTATTTTTTCTTTTTTCTTATTGCTGTTAGTATTTTCTCCTTTTTTAGTTGTTCTTTTGTTTATTTGTTCCTGGGGTTGCTTATTTTTGGTTAGAGCTTTTTTGATATTTTGTATTGATGTGTTCTGTTTCTTGCTCATTTGTATGGCTGGTTCCTTTCTTAACAGAGCTCCTGTCTTTTCTGGTATTTTCAGTATTTTAGCCTCATTTATTCTCTCTCCTTATTTCCCTTCAGTACATTCTCTGTTTGGACGGAGACTCTTCTACCTTTCTCATCTTGCCCATAATAAAAGCCTCTGCAATAGCTAACATTTCCTCTCTCTTTCTCTTGTTTTTCTCCTTTCATTCTTTACTCCACTTCTCTCTCTCCTCTAATAGATAAAATGGTATTTTTAATTTCCTTTATCCATTCTTAATTTTATTTTTTTTCCTGAGAGGTGAGGGAACACAGCTGTGGCCTGGTAGGTAGGCCACAGCAGTGATCAGGCTCAAGGGGGCTAAGAGACCTTTCTACCTCGGGCCCTAGAAAGATAGTATTAGCAAGACTACACTGCAGTATTTTTTCTATTTCGTTTTCATTCTTACTTAATTTTTCCTGAGTAGAAAATAGGTGGGTGTTGGGGCAGAGACCTGTAGTTCAAGCTATTTGGGAGGCTGAGGCAAGAGAATCATTAAGCCCAAGAGTTTGAGGTTGCTGTGAGCTGTGACACCAGGGTACTCTACCGAGGGCGACATAGTGAAATCTGCCTCAAAAAAAAAATACAAAAACTTATTTTTCCTTACTGTTTTTTCTTTTTGCTCTGTTCCTTCCCTTCCTAGTTTTGGCAGAGGAAGAATCTGGCTCTGCTCAGGCTGGTAAGGATCACCTGATTTCAAGGGAACTTCCTAGTCCAGCCCCCTCAAAACCCTTGAGTTACAAGCGTGACCTTAGCACTGTCCTAATCAATGTCATTTCTTCCATTACTCTCGGCCTCTCTTACTGACCTCCTTCTCTCTTGTTCTCCAAGGTTTGGTTTCTTTTTTCTTCTTTCTTTTTCTGTTATTCTTCCTTCAATTTTTTTCTTCTCTTCTTTTTCTTTTCTCTTATTCTTTCCTTCTTTTTTACTCTTTCTTTCTTTTCCCCCTGTTTCTCCCTGCCTGCTTCTTACCTTTCTCCCCATTTTGGCCTCACACCAAGAAGGTCTCTTCGTCACATGAACTCTGAGAAAAGGTAATATGAAGCAAAGGAGGAACTGAGAAGAGTATAGAAAAGTTATGAGTTGGTTTAAAGAAATAAAGGAGACAATTAGGGAATATAAAGAAGCAGTAGAAAGTATCAAATATAGATTAGATCATGGAGAAGAAAGAACATCAGAGTTAGAGGATAAAGTCTTTGAGTTAACACAGGTAGTTAGAGTCAGAAAAGAGACAGAAAGCAGAACAGGCACTTAGAGAACTACGAGACGCCATGAAGCATTCAAACATGGATAATAGGAATCCCTGAAGGGGAAGAAGATTGTCCCAAAGGTATGGAAGCCCTACTGGAGACTATCATAAATGAAAACTTCCCAAGTTTTACTAAAGACCCTGACACACTCCTTTCAGATAGGTATAGAACCCCAGGTCACCACAACTCTAACAGAGCCTCTCCAAGACACATTGTAATGAACCTGTCCAAAGTCAAGATGAAGGAGAAAATTCTGCAAGCAGCTAGGAATAAGCACCAATTGACCTACAAGGGCACAGCTATTCGGATGACAGCAGACTTTTCAACTGAAACTTTCCAAGCCAGAAGAGCATGGTCATCCACCTTCAACATCCTTAAAAAAAATAATTTTCAGCCCAGAATCCTGTATCCTACTAAACTTTGCTTCAAAATTGACAGAGAAATCAAATCTTTTGCAGATATACAAGCACTGAGGAAATTCATCACAAGACCAGCTCTACAGGAAATACTGAACACCACAATGAACCATCACCAAAGTAAACACCTAAAAGCCAAAGACCAGAGGTTAGCTTCCACAGTGGCACAAAGGATAAATCTACACAACAAACTATCTCATAATAAGATGAATAGAATTCCACTACACTTATCAACACTCTCAATAAATGTCCATAGATTGAATTTCCCACTGAAGAGGCACAAGCTGGCCAACTGGATTAAAAAAACACAAGCCATCCATATGCAATCTCTAGGAGACACACCTAGCCCTGAAGGACAGATGAAGACTCGGGGTTAAGGGATGGAAAGCAGTGTTTCAAGCAAATGGAAATCAGAAGAAAAAAGGGGTTGCGATCTTATTCTCAGATGCAAGCGATTCAAAGCAATTTTAGTTAAGAAAAGACAAAGGTAGACACTTCATACTGGTCAAAGGAACAATATAACAAGACGACATCTCAATTTTAAACATTTATGCACCTGACTTAAATGCTCCCAGATATCTGAAACAGACCCTCAATAAATCCCCAACAATAAAAAAAAAAAAAGTGAAGTTCTGACACCTATTGTTCAGGCTAACCTTTACCTTCACTTTAAGTTAAGTATCTACTGACACTATAGAAATGAGGGGGTGGCTATCACCCAGTGGGAGTGGAAGCCCAGGTTAGGTTCTCCACTCTGCCTCCTTTGACAGCTGAGGAGGGAGGGGCTCCTGATTATTGCACTGTGAGTATCTGCTGATACTACCCTGCCTGGGAGAGGATACCTTGTTATTGCTCCCACTGTGGTCTGCAGTGACACTGTGAAGGGCATGGTCTTGTTATCACTCATCAGTGGTGAACGTTATGACTCTCCACCAGGCTTCTTCTAACACTACCCCAGCAAATTAGTGAAAAGTATCTCATTACTCTGTGCTTAAAGATAGATATGAAATCCACACTTCCACACCACTTCCACTGACATGTACAGGAAGGGGGGCCTGCCTTATCACGTGACAGGGATAAAATTCTGGCTCCCCTCACAGGCCTCTTTGCCACCACCCTAGCCGGGAGTCAGGGGAACAGTTGCAGCACCTCATTATAGCTGGTGAGGATAGATATCCTGGTTCTCCACTGAGCCTTCGCTAGCTGTGGATCTGCAGTTTCTTCTGTATGGTGCTTGGATGGAACAGGGGTTATTATCTAAAAGTTCTCTGTCTTGCTAGTTTACCCTTTTCTTATTAATCTTATGGTAAAAGAGAGCAGGCTTTTCTTGGGGAGTTTCTATCCGTGCCTGCTGGTATTTTCAGATTGCTGGCTCTCCAGTACCCCACCTGGGGTAAAGGAGGCAAAATGAAAACGCAGAATACTCAGCAATATGTCTGTCATTCCTTGTATCCCAAAGTCCCTAAGCAGCCTGACTTCTTTTCTCCACTTTCCTGAGTCTTATGTTTCTTACATTATAATAACCAGAGTTTTTAGGTAAAGTTCATGGGAAAAACAGAAAAAAGTACTTCTATCTACTCTTGATGGTTTTGTCCCTCATACTCCATTTTATATAATTCCTCCTATTCATCAGTTTACAAAACATGCCATTCTCATTTTATCAGTACCCTGCCCCCTAAATCTTCCAGACGTCCAGATTTATACAGTATAAAGTCCAAATCCATTTGGCAGCCATGAGAAGTCCTCCACAATATGGCCTTTCCACTGCTTGCCACCATTCAGACTGGCGAGATACTGTTCTCTGAAACCGTTTTAAATTTCCCCACTTGTTCACCTTCTCTCATGTTCCTTCCTGCCTAACAGCTCCTGCAACTGCCTTTCTGCCTACCTAACTTCTACTTACCTTTCAGGGTCATATCACATTAATAAATCCTTATTTACTGATGCTCGCAGGCCCAAGACAACCTCTACCACCTTTGAACTCCTGTAACACTTAGTCCCTGAACCACCCCTTTGGATTTTGCCTTATACTGGTGTTATGCTTTCATGAATAACTTATCTTTTCCATTATATTATAAACTCCTTATATCTTATACTTCTTAATATCCTCTATACCATTTTATACGATGTCTGGCACATAGCAGATACTCAATAAATGTTAATGTATGCCTTGATTTAACACTGAGGTAAGTTATAATAGTGGAATTTTCATAAATATATGATTTAATAAGTATTAAGGCTGAAACCCACTTAGATATAATAAGTTTCTCTTCCTTTAATTCAAATAAAGCACACTGCTCACTGTTTAATATGGTGCCAGCTACTGGGATATGCTGGTTAATAAGAGAGACACAGTCCCTGCCCTTATGGAGCTTATAATTAAAAATTCACATTCTTAAGTAATAAAATATTTATATTATGACTACTAGAGAATACTCTGCCACTGGTATAATCAATATAAACTATAAACTGTACCAATACAAATATGGGGGGAAAGCAAAACAATGAGAAGCTAAATAATGCAAACAAAACAACAGAAATGGTTAAGGTTTTTGTGGCAAGGTGAAACACTGGACCAACAGCCTGCAAAGAAACAGCTGTTGGTGTTGGTTTAAGCAATCTTGATAAAGGAAGAGTCCTAGTGAAGAACATTAAATAATATTTCCTCAGGTATGCAGTATTTTCCAAATCAAAAGGAACAGGTAATAGTGATTATCTCCAGGAAGGGGAACTGGGCATTTAAAGGTGATAATGGTGGAAGGGAGACTTACTGTTCATTGTATACCCTGTGTACCTTTTGAATTTTGAACCATGTACATATATTACCTATTCAAAATATAAAAAAATTAAAGCTGAAATGTCAATTATTAAAAAAAAAATCTTTCTGTAAGAAAAAAACAGATTCTTAACTGATTTTTAAACAGAATTTCTTGAGAGTCTTTCAAATCCTTCTCCTGGACGCTGATTATATCACAAACAAAACATTTTAACCTGCTTTAACTGTCTGGAAAAATGCTGACATTTTTCTGTATATTCTGATAGCTCCTAGCCAAACTAACTGGCTAATCTTCATCTATGGCACCTTACTCTCACGGCATAGCAGGGACCTCAATAATATCAACTGTTCATTACACTGTACACGCATAAGTACAGGGCCTGTGTCTACCTTATTCTTCCTTGGAGGAATACATTATATCAATCAACACTTTCCTCAATCTGTACCTAGTTTAAAACAAAATCAAGGGCTGGTTCAGTAGTAGTGGGTCACCAGAGCTTATTAACATTAGCATCACTAAAGCTGGTATTCAAACCCCCCACCTCCCCAAATTTGACTGACTTATAAAAAATAAGTAAAGATAAATAAAAAATAAAACAAAATCAAGTTTTTGTTTCATAGGCACTCAACAAATACTGGTTGAATGAATAAATAAAGTACCTTTATTTGCCTTAGTTACCCTTTACACAAGCAAATCATTAATCTATCCTTTACGTTAACCATCTCAAATCACTACCACATGTGTTACTTTTCCAGTACGAGTCCTTATTCCTACTGTATTTTTGTTAGGCACATTCTATTTTAGTTAACTTAGTTCACTTTCTGTCCTCTTGTCTACCCTACACTTCTACAACCACTGTTCTTAAACATCCACAGTTTAACACTGAAACAAGCACTGCTCTTCACCTCTACTTCCTGATATTTTACCAGATTAAGAAATGACTTCCCATTCAAGTTCTCTTTCTCAATGCCTCCTATACCACTTTCCGCAAAGCACAAAAAATTCAAACTGTTTTACTTCCATCTTTTCAATAGCTCCAAAAATTTCAATTTTCTCACTGAGCTTTCTCAGATGGATTTAAAAAAAAAAAAATCCTAACAGTTCCTCCCTCTGGCTATTAAAAATGGGAGTGTTTTTGGTTACTTTCTCAGTTCTCTACCCTCCTCCCCAACTTACTCTTATCTCCATTAATTTTAAAAAATTGTACATAATGCTTTATTGTCTCCTTACAAAATAACATTCGTATTCTATATATTCCTATCTATATCCTATTCATCTTTCAGATGTCTTCTTAAATATCACTTTCTCAGAAACACTTCCCTTGCTCTCCTCCCCACCTCAGACTAGCTGCTGTTCTCTCCGCAGGACCCTATAACTCTATTTTGTAAAATTAATGCTTGTCCATTTCCATTCATCCAGTCTGTAAGCTTCATAAGACTATTCAATTCACAGCTATATTCTAAATACACAGGGCCTAACAAATAAAGAAATTTAATAAATGTTTTATGTCTAGTTGACTGATTGAACAACTGTCCTCAAATACTATAAAGTTTTACCAAATATAGAACAAATCTATTAAGATTTGTTCACAATCAGATACTTGATAAATGTTTTCAATAAAAAGACAATTATAATAAATTTAGGTCAACATTTAGAACATGCCATAATTATAAATTATTGTTATCCATTAGTTATTAAACACTTAACATTGAAAAAATAACCCAACAAATTACCTTAAAATTAGTGTATAAAACTGTATCAGATTTTACATATTTAGCTGCAATGCTAAAAATACCATTAGCCATTAAAGTAGCATTTACATATATTACCTACCATATGTGACATTGTGACTTAACTCGGCTCTTCGTAAGGATTCATCAAGAACATCATACATTAATTCACTTGTCCTGTTTAAAAGATATTTTATTTGCAGTGGAATTACAGTATTCTAACCCAATAAAAACATAGTTTTTCAAACTTCTCTCTCTTTAAAACTGAGGATCTACATAAGAGAAGTGAAATAAATTCATTTTACGGTGAAGTTTGCAAATTTCACTTTTAAAGATTTCATTTGACCTGAACTTTCTGCCTTATCAAAGTTGACTAGTTATCCAATGAGATATACAAAAGTCAATGAACTCTTTCCTCACTCTGCTTTATAAATCAAGTCTTTATTGGTTGCCCTTACTATGTTTTATAATTTACTTTGCAACAAAATATTTCTGTTTTTAGTTACTATAGTAATACCTCATATATCAAGAGTATTCCAGACAGTACATTATCTGTATTTTAACCAGAGAGTTTTTTTTAAGTATTCAAATACTAGTGTTTCCCTGAGAAGGTTCTTCAGTAAGAAAATTTTAACTTACATTTATGTTAAATATAAAGAAATACATTGGTGAAAGTAACAAGTTAGTACTACTTATGTCTTTATGGTCACTAATTAAAATAACCACTTTGAGGGAGATACTATTAAAAAAATGTTTAACATGTGCAGTGCTTACAGAATCCTTGCACTCTGCCTCCAAACCTATCAGAGAAAAATTCTAAGAGGCCAATATGAAAAACTATGGCTTCTCAGTTGGTATTCTGTATACTTTACAAATTCAAAAAGCACAAATGGAAAAACAACCAGCAACATAGGACATAAACAGTGGTCTTGCATAGAAACAGTGCTATAAAACAAACAAAAATATTAATATACTTTGGAATTGCATAAAGTAGTTATTAAATGTTCGACATCTCTTTCAGGAAAGTTCTCCTTTTTTTCAAATATACAGCCAGAAAATTCAATTTTAAATGCATATACTTCAATGTATACAGTTATGACTCAATAAAAAAAATAAAATAAAATAAAAAATAAATAAATGCATATACTTTCATTCTACCTTCACTGAAGTATAAATATACAAATAATAATATACACGTGCAGACGTCTGCATATACATACAAAGAGAAAGAGGATGAGGGAGAGGGGGAGAAGGACAGAAAGAGGGAGAGAGAGAAGAGAGGAGGAGAAGAGAGAGACTAAGAAAGCAAACAAACAAACTGATGAATCTAGGTACAGGATATAAGAAAACTTGAACTATTCTTGGAACTTTGAAAGCTTGTAAGTTTGAAAAAGTATGGCAAAATAATAAGTTTCAAAAGTACATATTTATATAGCTGAAAAGACACCCATAAAAAAGTTTAAAGTTGCTAACTAAAAGAATAATTCAGATTAATGGATTTAGCCAGTTAAGCACTCATATCCAAATATGACCAGGGCTAGCAAACTAGAGCCTTCAGGCCTAATCTGGCCAGATGTCTGTATTTATATGATATCAAGCTAAGTGTTTACATTTTTAAAACAGTTGAAAAAAATTAAAAGAATATGATTTCATGGAGATTATGTGAAAATCAAGTTTTAATACCCACATAAAGTTTTTTTGGAACACAGCCCTGCTCATTCATATATATGCTATCTGTGGCCACTTTTGGCTGTAGCAGCAAAGCTCAATAGATACAACAGACAACATGTGGCCCACAGATACCTGTTATATGGCCCTTCGTAAAAAAAATTTCCCAGCCCCTGAACAATTAAGAAGGCTTCACAAAGGGGATGGTGCTTCAGAGGTATCTTTCACAATGGGTAGAATTTAAATAAGCAGAGTGCCAGGATTGTCCCAGTAATTCTGAAAGAATTTATGTACTTCTAGAGTGATTCATTAATCACTTTTAAGCCAAGTAAGCATTGGAAAAATCTGGCTTATCATGAAACCTCTAGGTGACCAAAGCCTAAGCCTATCATATGGTATGGGGATATTAAGGAAACTTACTTAGAATTGTTTACCTTTGATCATCTTTTCCTAGAAGTCCTAGTATTCTCAAGAGCTGAATCTGTAACCATGGGGCTGGCACACTGTGATAATTGAAATCTAATGGAAGCTTTCCTCCAACTACTTGCTTCAAAATAGTTACAAAACTGCCAGTCAAGTCTTTATATCCAGATGAATTCTCCTAAATCCCAAAAGAAAAACAATCAACTTTCTGTTAATAATACCTTATCAAATATAAAACAGACTTGGTTGAAATGACTAACTTAAGGCATGCTCACTTAAAAGTTTATGTTCACATTTAATGAAACAGCACTCTCATATTTATCATTTCTTCCATCATGAAACTCCTCTGGCTAACCTACTTAAAGTTAAATCATCCCCAGAGAAGCTTCTACCACTCCCTAATTTATTATAATTACATCTTAGAATTCATTTTTTTTTTTTTTTGAGACAGTCTCTCACTATGTCGCCCTCGGTTGAGTGCTATGCCATCACTGCTCACAGCGACTTCAAATTCTTGGGCTTATGTCATTCTCTTGCCTCAGCCTCCCAAATAGCTGGGACTACAGGTGCCCACCACAATACCCACCTATTTTTGGTTGCAGTTGTCATTGTTGTTTTAGCAGGCCCAGGCCAGGCTCAAACCCGCCAGCCTCGGTATATGTGGCTGGCACCCTACTCACTGAGCTATAGGCACCGAGCCCATCTTAGAATTCTTAATAGCCAATAATCAGCAATTAAAGCAAAAAGTGAAAAAAACTGGAATAGTGAAAAAGGGCAGTAAAAGCTCTACACTGGATGAAAATCAAGGCCTATTTTGCAATCTCTGAACTCTGTTTCCAAAAGACTTTTCATATAAAATGAATTAAATATTTTACAAGTAGAAGAGCATAGCCAAGACTACTTAACCATTCAAAGCTCCCCAAATCAATAAGCCTGCCAAATAAAAATTAATTAGCCAAATAATATTGAAAAATATTTGTTTGTGAATGAGTGTGCTATGATTATCTACCTGACTAATCCCTTTGCCTGGGGAAATTAAATACATGCTCCTTAAAGTAGCAGTTCTCAACCTGTGAATCGTGACCCCTTTGGGGGTCAAACGACCCTTTCACAGGGGTCGCCTAAGACCATCCTGCATATCAGATATTTATATTACAATTCATAACAGTAGCAAAATTACAGTTACAAAGTAGCAACGGAAATAATTTTATGGTTGGGGGTTACCACAACATGAGGAACTGTGTTAAAATGTTGCGCCATTAGGAAGGTTGAGAACCACTGCCTTAAACAGTGAACATCAGATTCTTCATTGTAGTTTTCATTATGTATCAAGGGTACATTTTTAGAAGGGAAGTAATAGATCTTTCAAATTTTACTCAATGTTAGAGGGAAAATGAGATTTATTATCAAATATGTATTTATATTTTAGAACACAGTGCATAAAAGAGAAGACAAGCTTCAGTTTTATAACTTTAAATGAGTTCAGTAGCATATTTCATTTTGTTATAGTATGTGCTCATGAAATCTCTCACAAATATTTTAGGCCATATACTACTAAAATTGAATTCGTATAAATCCATCATTATCAATTAGGAAAATATTTTACCATACCATTCAACCCTTCTTCCCCATCTGACACAGTATCAATGTATGGAGTCAACACCTGCGGTCTACACCTTGCACAACCCCCACAGGCTCTCGTCATTGCTATAAGCTGTTATACATCCCATAAAGGTGGGTAAAAGAATTATTGCTTGAAAAACCACAAATCTGTACATTTAAACCATTTTCCATAGCTATCATTTTTTCTACACTTCTGTGGTAACATAAAAAAAATTAGGTGTTTTTTTAAAAATTAATTCAGTAATGTACCTACAACTCGTGCTATCAACAACTTGTAAAAATTTCTACCAAAAAATCAATAATAAAAGCATAAAATATTACGGAAGCATTTTAGAAATTAAATTAAAAGAAATATTACTAAGATATTTCTTTTAATTCCATAATTATATTTTTCCAAAGGTAATACTCATTACTTGCTGACATTTCCAACTTACCTTAATCATCCTAAGGTATATGTGCAAGGAAGCAGCCATGACCCCAACATCTCTGTCACAAAGTGCTCTCCGAAACTTAATATGGATATGCTGTACTTGATTAGGAGCAATGAGATAGAACTTGTACAATGCCAGAACAGCTTTTCTTCGTACGATCTCCCTAAAGACAAAAAATGAAATCTAAACCAGACAATCTGAATTGTCATACATTTCCTTTGAAAAGATTAGATGATTTCAAAATAATACCTATTACCTTAATCTAAAAACAGAAACTAATACATTTATTAATTTCTTTATATACCATACCATAAAAAGTGGGCAATCTAGGAGGTAACTTTAACTGCCCAACTTACCCATGTGGGTCACTTTGAAAGTTTTGAGACAGACTGTTATGGTCCATTATTTCACTTCCAATAAACATAGTCAACAGCCTTGTCTGTGATTTACTTGTGTAAGTTCAACTTGCTCAGCTTATCAGTGTTACTGGGACGGATTTATTTGTTTCCATCTCCATAACTCCAGAAACAGAGTTTCAAAAAGTCTAGCCAAGATCTTGCTATTAGACTATGAGAATGAAAAATATTGAAAAGGGTCCTTTCAGTTCTCAGAAGGATTTCACACAAAGGGTGAGTATGGTTACCACAGAGCGGTGATAAGGAAAAACTATGTAAAAATATTCTGTTGCTATAATCAGATCAACCTAAAAATACCTGTGAAAAGCTAATAATTTATTTCTAATAATTAATTCTCTGTAGCCATGCTTTGTTCTAACCACAAATTTGACATGCAAAACATAAAAAGGCTGAAAGACCTATAAATACTCTATAATATATGCTATCATTTTAGCTGAAAGATTCATGGTCAAAGATTTCTTAAAGAATACAAGCTATAAGACAACTTTTTACAATCTTAGAACATTAAAAATAGTGTCTTCAAGAAGCATATGAAACAAATATTGTAACAAAAAATCTCAATCAACAATGTACATATAACTAAAATGCTTTAATCACAAAGGAAAAAGATTATGAAGTTAAGAGGGCTGGTCAAAAATAAAATTCTGGGGAGGTGGAGCAAGATGGCAGCCGAGTAACAGCTTCCTTGCATCTGGGCACCGTGAGTCTGGGGATATAGGACTCCAGGCATCTCTGGCTGGTGGCATCTGCCTATCATCACCCCTGAGAGGATACAGGGAGTCAGCGAGAGACTTCTGGACCCCAAGAGGAGGACTAAAACAGTGGAAAACCGGCAAGTGGTTGCGTGTGTTCAATCCGTCTAAACCCGCCTGCAACTGTAAGTTCAGTAGCAGCGAGACTGCAAACCAGAAAGGCCTTACCTGTGAACTGTTTTGGTGTCTTTGGACTTGGCACTCAGCTGAACTGCCTTGGGGAGAGCCTGAGCGGGAGTGCAGAGAACTTTGGCCTTTGTCTAGGGCCCCAGCTGAGCCAGACGGAGCTAATGGCTCTGGGTCACAGGCAGACATTGTGAACGATCTGCCCCGGCAAGCTCCGCCCTCAGGGTCGCAGAGCTGGAACTGTGTGGGACCTGGTAACCCAGCGACCAAGTAGGCTAAGGGTGCGGTCTGAGCCGCCTTGCAGCCCTAACCCTCTGGGGCAGAGGGAGACCAGTTTTGACATACAGGGTAAGTGGATAGCCACTTCAGCAGTAATTCCAGCGACAAGCACTTCCCTGAGAAAGCTTCTGCTCAGTAAGTGAACAAGTTCAAAGTGCCTTTTAAGTGGGCTGAAGAGAGATTTAGGGTGTCTACCTGCTGGGGTTTGAGAAACTAGCAGCCTCCAGTTGTACCAGAACTGTGATTAACATCTCATACCCCAGAAGACCACGTGTTGCCCAGACAATATTCAATAACATATACATACTGCTTTGTTTTTGGTTTTTTTTTTTTTTTTGTTTATTTTGATGTTGTGGATTGTTGTTTTGTTTTTTAAGTTCAACCTTTTCCATACAGATCCTTTTTCTTTCTCAATTTTTCTAGTTTAATTATAATTTCCCATTGCTGCCTATTTCAATAATTAGAACTTCATTTTTCTTAGGGTTTCTACCGCTATTATTTGGTTTTTCCAGCCAATTTTATCCTGTAAAGTTTTCTGTTTGCTTGTTTTGGTTTGATTTATAGCATTTTTGTCTTTCCTCTCTATTTGGTGGAGGTGGGGTACTGTGTCTGATCAGGTTAGCAAAGAGCTGCTGACCTCAAGGGAACTACCCAACTGGGCACCCCCAGAAGGTGGGGTTTTTTTAAGGTTGTATCAAAGTACCCTACTGTACACCTATATTGCTATGTCTCCCTCTTTCTGTGCCTGTCTTCTTTTTGTCAATATTTCTTTTACCCACCCCCTCTCCTTTCTCTATTTTTCTTTTTTTTTCCTTATCACTCGGTCCTCCTTTCTTTCATCCCTTTTTTGCTCTTAAACCTTCTCACCCTTCTGGTCCTGTAACCCTTAGTGCACAGGCACGAGAACTTAAAGAGCAAGAGGAAGTGAAAGGAAAATTAGGGCAAGGAAACAGATAAAAGAAATCACCCAGGAGGAAGAATCAGCAGAAAACTCCAGGCAACATGAAGAACCAGTCCAGAACAACCCCACCAAGGGACCATGAGGTAGCTACTGCAGAGGATTCCACCTATACAGAAATGTTAGGAATGACAGAAAGGGAATTTAGAATACACATGTTGAAAACAATGAAAGAAATGATGGAAACAATGAAGGAAACTGCTAATAAAGTGGAAAATAACCAAAAGGAAATCCAAAAACAGAATCAAATCAGATATGAACGATATGAAGAATATAAAAAGGATATAGCAGAGCTAAAGGAAATGAAACAGTCAATCAGGGAACTTAAAGATGCAATGGAAAGTATCAGCAACAGGTTAGACCATGCAGAAGAAAGAATTTCAGAGGTAGAAGACAAAGTTTTTGAGATAACTCAGATAGTAAAAGAGGCAGAAAAGAAGAGAGAGAAAGCAGAACGTTCACTGTCAGAATTATGGGACTTTATGAAGCGTTCCAACATACGAGTTATAGGAATTCCAGAAGGGGAAGAAGAATGCCCCAGAGGAATGGAAGCCATACTAGAGAATATTATAAAAGAAAATTTCCCAAATATCACCAAAGATTCTGACACACTGCTTTCAGAGGGCTATCGGACCCCAGGTCGCCTCAACTCTAACCGAGCTTCTCCAAGACACATTGTGATGAACCTGTCCAAAGTCAAGACAAAAGAAAAGATTCTGCAAGCTGCCAGGAGTAAACGCCAGTTGACCTACAGGGGCAAATCCATCAGATTGACCACAGACTTCTCTAATGAAACTTTCCAAGCAAGAAGACAACGGTCATCTACCTTTAATCTACTTAAACAGAACAATTTCCAGCCCAGAATTCTGTACCCTGCTAAGCTAAGCTTCAAAATTGACGGAGAAATCAAATCATTTACGGATATACAAACATTGAGGAAATTCACCACAACAAGACCAGCTCTACAGGAAATACTTCAACCTGTTCTGCACACTGACCACCACAATGGATCAGCAGCAAAGTAAAAATTCAGAAATTAAAGGACAGAACCAAACCTCCACACTGACGCAAAAGATAAAACTAAGCAATGGACACTCACAAAATAAGATGAATAGAATACTACCACACTTATCAATTATCTCAATAAATGTTAATGGCTTGAATTCCCCACTGAAGAGACATAGATTGGTTGACTGGATTAAAAAACACAAGCCATCCATTTGCTGTCTGCAAGAAACACACCTGGCTTCAAAAGACAAATTAAAGCTCCGAGCCAAGGGTTGGAAGACAATTTTTCAGGCAAATGGAATTCAGAAGAAAAGAGGAGTTGCAATCTTATTTTCAGATACATGTGGATTTAAAGCAACTAAAGTCAAAAAAGACAAAGATGGTCACTTTATATTGGTCAAGGGAAAAATACAACAAGAAGACATTTCAATTCTAAATATCTATGCACCCAATTTAAATGCTCCCAGATTCTTGAAACAGACCTTACTCAGTCTGAGCAATATGATATCTGATAATACCATAATAACAGGAGACCTTAACACTCCTCTTACAGAGCTGGACAGATCCTCTAAACAGAAATTAAACAAGGATATAAGAGACTTAAATGAGACCCTAGAACAACTGTGCTTGATAGACGCATATAGAACACTCCATCCCAAAGATAAAGAATATACATTCTTCTCATCACCCCATGGAACATTCTCCAAAATTGATCATATCCTGGGACACAAAACAAATATCAACAGAATCAAAAGAATTGAAATTTTACCTTGTATCTTCTCAGACCATAAGGCACTAAAGGTGGAACTCAACTCTAACAAAAATGCTCGACCCCACCCAAAGGCATGGAAACTAAACAATCTTCTGTTGAATAACAGATGGGTGAAGGAAGAAATAAAACAGGAAATCATTAACTTCCTTGAGCATAACAACAATGAAGACACAAGCTACCAAAACCTGTGGGATACTGCAAAAGCAGTTTTGAGAGGAAAATTCATCGCTTTAGATGCCTACATTCGAAAAAGAGAAAGAGAGCACATCAACAATCTCACAAGAGATCTTACGGAATTGGAAAAAGAAGAACAATCTAAGCCTAGACTCAGTAGAAGAAAAGAAATATCCAAAATCAAATCAGAGATCAATGAAATTGAAAACAAAAGAATCATTCAGAAAATTAATGAAACAAGGAGTTGGTTTTTTGAAAAAATAAAATAGATAAACCATTGGCCAGACTAACGAGAAATAGAAAAGTAAAATCTCTAGTAACCTCAATCAGAAATGATAAAGGGGAAATAACAACTGATCCCACAGAGATACAAGACATCATCTCTGAATACTACCAGAAACTCTATGCCCAGAAATTTGACAATGTGAAAGAAATGGATCAATATTTGGAATCACACCCTCTCCCTAGACTCAGCCAGGAAGAAATAGAGCTCCTGAACAGACCAATTTCAAGCACTGAGATCAAAGAAACAATAAAAAATCTTCCAACCAAAAAATGCCCTGGTCCAGATGGCTTCACTCCAGAATTGTATCAAACCTTCAAGGAAGAGCTTATTCCTGTATTGCAGAAATTATTCCAAAAAATTGAGGAAGAAGGAATCTTCCCCAACACATTCTATGAAGCAAACATCACCCTGATACCAAAACCAGGAAAAGACCCAAACAAAAAGGAGAATTTCAGACCAATCTCACTCATGAACATAGACGCAAAAATTCTCAACAAAATCCTAGCCAATAGATTACAGCTTATCATCAAAAAAGTCATTCATCATGATCAAGTAGGCTTCATCCCAGGGATGCAAGGCTGGTTTAACATACGCAAGTCCATAAACGTTATCCACCATATTAACAGAGGCAAAAATAAAGATCACATGATCCTCTCAATAGATGCAGAAAAAGCATTTGATAAAATCCAGCATCCTTTTCTAATTAGAACACTGAAGAGTATAGGCATAAGTGGCACATTTCTAAAACTGATTGAAGCTATCTATGACAAACCCACAGCCAATATTTTACTGAATGGAGTAAAACTGAAAGCTTTTCCTCTTAGAACTGGAACCAGACAAGGTTGTCCTCTGCCACCTTTACTATTCAACGTAGTGCTGGAAGTTCTAGCCAATACAATTAGGCAAGACAAGGAAATAAAGGGAATCCAAATGGGAGCAGAGGAGGTCAAACTCTCCCTCTTTGCTGACGACATGATCTTACACTTAGAGAATCCCAAAGACTCAACCACATGACTCCTAGAAGTCATCAAAAAATACAGTAATGTTTCAGGATATAAAATCAATGTCCACAAGTCAGTAGCCTTTGTGTACACCAATAACAGTCAAGATGAGAAGCTAATTAAGGACACAACTCCCTTCACCATAGTCTCAAAGAAAATGAAATACCTAGGAATATACCTAACGAAGGAGGTGAAGGACCTCTATAAAGAAAACTATGAACTCCTCAGAAAGGAAATAGCAGAGGATATTAACAAATGGAAGAACATACCATGCTCATGGATGGGAAGAATCAACATTGTTAAAATGTCTATACTTCCCAAAGCAATCTACCTATTCAATGCCATTCCTATCAAAATACCAACATCGTACTTTCAAGATTTGGAAAAAATGATTCTGCGTTTTGTATGGAACCGGAAAATACCCCGTATAGCTAAGGCAGTTCTCTGTAACAAAAATAAAGCTGGGGGCATCAGCATACCAGATTTTAGTCTGTACTACAAAGCCATAGTGCTCAAGACAGCATGGTACTGGCACAAAAACAGAGACATAGACACTTGGAATCGAATGGAAAACCAAGAAATGAAACTAACATTTTACAACCACCTAATCTTTGATAAACCAAACAAGAACATACCTTGGGGGAAAGACTCCCTATTCAATAAATGGTGTTGGGAGAACTGGATGTCTACATGTAAAAGACTGAAACTGGACCCACACCTTTCCCCACTCACAAAAATTGATTCAAGATGGATAAAGGACTTAAACTTAAGGCACGAAACAATAAAAATCCTCAAAGAAAGCATAGGAAAAACACTGGAAGATATTGGCCTGGGGAAAGACTTCATGAAGAAGACTGCCATGGCAATTGCAACAACAACAAAAATAAACAAATGGGACTTCATTAAACTGAAAAGCTTCTGTACAGCTAAGGAGACAATAACCAAAGCAAAGAGACAACCTACACAATGGGAAAGGATATTTGCATATTTTCAATCAGACAAAAGCTTGATAAATAGGATCTATAGAGAACTCAAATTAATCCACATGAAAAAAGCCAACAATCCCTTATATCAATGGGCAAGAGACATGAATAGAACTTTCTCTAAAGACGACAGACGAATGGCTAACAAACACATGAAAAAATGTTCATCGTCTCTATATATTAGAGAAATGCAAATCAAAACAACCCTGAGATATCATCTAACCCCAGTGAGAATGGCCCACATCACGAAATCTCAAAACTGCAGATGCTGGCGTGGATGTGGAGAGAAGGGAACACTTTTACACTGCTGGTGGGACTGCAAACTAGTACAACCTTTCTGGAAGGAAGTATGGAGAAACCTCAAAGCACTCAAGCTAGACCTCCCATTGGATCCTGCAATCCCATTACTGGGCATCTACCCAGAAGGAAAGAAATCCTTTTATCATAAGGACATTTGTACTAGACTGTTTATTGCAGCTCAATTTACAATCGCCAAAATGCGGAAACAGCCTAAATGCCCACCAACCCAGGAATGGATTAACAAGCTGTGGTATATGTATACCATGGAATACTATTCAGCCATTAAAAAAAATGGAGACTTTACATCCTTCGTATTAACCTGGATGGACGTGGAAGACATTATTCTTAGTAAAGCATCACAAGAATGGAGAAGCATGAATCCTATGTACTCAATTTTGATATGAGGACAATTAATGACAAGTATGGTTATGGGGGGGAAACAGAAGGAGGGAAGGAGGGAGGTGGGTGGGGCCTTGGTGTGTGTCACACTTTATGGGGGCAAGACATGATTGCAAGAGGGACTTTACCTAACAATTGCAATCAGTGTAACCTGGCTTATTGTACCCTCAATGAATCCCCAACAATAAAAAAAAAAAAAAAGGTGGTGGAAAAAAAAATAAATAAATAAATAAATAAAATAATTCTAAGTACAGTGAACAAGTAAGTCAAGCTAATAAGATAATTAAGGAATCTTACAAGAGAAGTTTGGCAAAATATCACAAATTAAAGTTTATTTGGATATATTGTGCTGTAAAAGAGAATTTGAACATTGTGGTTTTGATATAAAAAGCATTTTCCTAATACACTGAAGCTTTGAACCATTTCTGTATGTTTTCCATTATTTCACTTTATCCTCAAAACAACTTTCTGAAAACTGAAGAGCTTCAACCAACCCTGTATGGCACCAGTGCTCATTAGTGGTGGAACTGGGAAGAAATCCAAAGAGTCCTGATACTAAGCCCCACTGTTTCTTAGTTTAACTTCATAAAGTTATCTAACATTTTTTCTAAACTCACATTAAAAATAAGGATTTTTGTATAATATCTGACAGTCAAAGAATATTCTCTATCCTGGTAACACTAAATTAAAGATAAAATAAATTTTCTAGTATAAATCTCTGTTTTGCAAAATATTGTATAAGGCTGAGCATAGTGGCTATAATCCTAGCACTTTGGGACACCCAGGTGGGTGGATCGCCTGAGCTCAGGGAGTTTAAGATCAGCCAGAGCAAGAGCAAGACTGCATCTCTAAAAATAGCCATGCATTCTGGGGGTGCCTAGAGTCCCACCTACTTGGGAGGCTGAGGCAAGAGGATCATGTGAGCCCAAGAATTGAGGTTGCTGTGAGCTATGACACCATAGCACTCTCCCCAGGGAGGCAAAGTGAGACAATGTATGTAAATAAATACATTATATAGACATGTATCCTGAAAGAATTTACTGGGTGGCGCCTGTGGCTCTAAGTGAGTAGGGCCCCGGCCCCATATACCAAGGGTGGCAGGTTCAAACCCACCCCGGCCAAACTGCAACAAAAAAATAGCCAGGTGTTGTGGTGGGCGCCTGTAGTCCCAGCTACTCAGGAGGCTGAAGCAAGAGAATCACCTAAGCCCAAGAGCTGGAGGTTGCTGTGAGCTGTAACACCACGGCACTCTACCAAGGGTGGCAAAGTGAGACTCTGTCTCTAAGAAAAAAAAAAGAGAGAGAGAATTTACTTACTTAGAATGTTGAAGTTTATCTTCTATTAATGGAAGAACAGCTGGAATCATTTCTCGAGGGAAAATCTGGCTGACGACAGTAAGCGCCATACATACTTCTACTAGGTTAGTGCTGTGCAAGTCCTGGGGTAATTATTAAGAATAGAAAACATTCAGGGTAAATTCTGAAACTCGGGGTGGTAAAGTCAACACTTAAGCCATTTTATAGGACTATCTCTATTTATATTTGTTTCATTTGCCTTAGTAGAGTCAACAGATAAATACTGCCAAAAAGTAACTGAACCAAAAGGAATCTATTACTTCTATTCTGATACCGGATATTGCCAAAAAAGTGACTGAACCAAAAGGAATCTATATTTCTGTTCTGATACCAGTCAAAATAGTTTCCTGTATTTTAGCTTTAAAACTTTTCCAAATCAGGGCAGTGCCTGTGGCTCAGTGTGTAGGGCGGTAGTCCCATATATGGAGAGTGGCAGGTTCAAACCCAGCCCCGGCCAAACTGCAACAACAAGAAAATAGCCAGGCGCTATGGCAGGCGCCTGTAGTCCCAGCTACTCGGGAGGCTGAGGCAAGAGAATCACCTAAGCCCAGGAGTTGGAGGTTGCTGTGAGCTATGTGATGCCACAGCACTCTAACGAGGGCAAAAAAGTGAGACTCTTGTCTCTTAAAAAAAAAAAACTTTTCCAAATCAGTAACAAAATGATTTTATGCATTTTTCTTGTTAATCAGTAATATGAGTGGATGTTTCAAAGGAAGTAATTCTGAAATATATACAATAAAATGCATATATTAATATATACTTACATATGCATGTCTTTAAATCTTTCTAATAGAACATAAAAATGTTTTTAAGTTTGCAAAGAATTTAGTAAACTTAGTAACCTTAATACAGTGTATGAATTAAAGTTCAGAAAACACTCTACACACATACTGTTACATATCAGAAAACTGACACAAGACAAACAGAAAAAAGTTCAGCAATTCAATTATATCTCATTATCAATACTGATTAGAAGTTTAACAGGAAAAATACCGTGAGTGAATAATTAGTTTGTACTTATATCCCTTTAATACAGATCCTAGAGAAAAAGACAGCAACATGGAAAGTAAATCCAAGCGCCTGCAGATCTGGATTATAATTCTGTCTTAAAGTGAAGTAATAACAACAGCAGCAGCAGCAGTAACTACTTAGCATAGCACTTCATATTACCCTCAAAACTCTTTATCCCCATTTTACAGATGGAGAAACTGAACTAAAAGATCTTTCTGTAAGTTCAGTTTCTTCTAAAATTATTTAATTCAATATGATTAAGGAGAAATATCAGATACCAGCTAGAGTAATTCAAGACTTCGTATTAAACAGCATACAATACAGTACCTTTACAACTGTATTCACAAGGAGAAGCAACAATTCATGACTTTCATGTAGAAATAAAGAAACAGCCAAATAACCTATAAAAAGTGAGGGGAAAAGTCGCATTACCACCTACCAAAAATAAACCTTTCCCAAGAAGTTAAAGCAATTCTGTAATATACTCTAAGCTTTAAGTGTCAAAGATACAAATTACAAGTAAAAATAAAAACAAATTGCAAAACATGAAATTCAAAAACTGCAGCAAGGAAGATTTCAGGTGTTTCTATCCTGAAATCTTTTAGAATTATATATTTCACAGGACATACCTGAAATGAGGTGTATGTATACCAACTTAAAGTCCTATAAATGACATTAAGAGATGTCTCTTATCTTCTGTCCAAATCTCTACATTATCAATCAAAACATCCTCTCTCTTACAACTGAACATAATTATTCAAAAATAATAGTTATTATAGTTAATAGTGAATTACTGGCTATTTGTATTGAGTTAGCTACCTAACACCAACTCATATGACGTAAGTCACCTATTAAGTACATATATTGGCCAGGCATCATGGCTCACACCTAAAATCTCAGTGCTTTGGGATACCAAAGAGGGAGAACTGCTTAAAGCCAAGAGCTTGAGACAAGCCTGAGCAACACAACAAAATCTGGTCTCTTAAAAAAAAAAAAAATGTAGCCAGGTATGGAAGCACACACATTTTAGGACTGAAGAAATATACTTATATCATGATGAACGCCATGTACATGGAATCTAGGTGTTCCATGCCATTTTCTGTGTCATCCCTCATATTGATAATAACTGAAACTTATTAGACCATTACTACGGCTCAAGTACCTTATTTTTTCTGGGTTTTTTTTTGGGGGGGGGTTGGGGGGGTTGTTTGTTTGTTTGGGGTTTGAGAATCTCATTCTGTTGCCCAGGCTAGAATGCCATGGCCTCAGCCTCACTTACAGCAACCTCAAACTCTGGGTTCAAGCAATCCTCCTGCCTCAGCCTCCGGAGTAGCTAAGACTACAGGTACCTGGCCGGGCGTGGTGGCTCACGCCTGTAGTCCCAGCACTGTGGGAGACCGAGGCGGGTGGATTGCCTGAGCTCAGAGGTTCAAAACCCATATGAGCAGCAGTCAGCCAGAGTAAGACCCCGTCTCTACCAACATCAAAAACAGCCAGCAGTAGAGGAACTTTACCTAACAATTGCAATCAGTGTAACTGGCTTATTGTACCCTCAATGAATCCCCAACAATAAAAAAAAAAAAAAAAAAAAAAAAAAAAACAGCCAGCACTGCAGGAGAAAGAAGAAAATCAACAAAAAAGGAGTACTTAGAACAAAGAAGAATGAACAAGCACACTGTTAAAAATAAAAAAAAAAAAAGACTACAGGTACCTACCACAAAACACAGCTAATTTTTCTATTTTAATAGAAACAGGGTCTCACTTTTGCTCAGGCTGATCTCAAACTCCTGAGCTCAAAAGATCTTCCCACTTTGGCCTCCCAAAGTGCTAAGATCACAGGCATTAGCCACCGCACCCAGCATTTTCCAACAATGTTCGCTATTCATACAACAATAAGAGAAAGCACAATTTTACTTGTACAAAAGACTGTGCCATACGTACGGGGGGGAGTCTGTGTGTGTGTATATATATATCTGTGTGTGAATGTGTGTATGTTCGTGTGTGTGTGTATAAAATAAGCCATTCTTCATCAAATAAAGCACCAAAGCTGGCCTTCAATCTCAGGAAAGTGGCTGAGACAATAGTACCAGAGTGAAGACATACAGAAAGTTTAAATTGTTTCTTAAATTTAGAAAATGATTCCCACTCAATGACACACATTAAGAATATCTGATGCCTACAGATACATCTTTCTTGTTGGCAAGAAAATAATTTTCCTGAGGAAGATTCTCAATAAAAATGACTCTGAGGTCTCCTTTAAAATAAGCTTCCATAACTATGAAACAAAACATTTGCAAGGTTATTAACTGCAACATTATTTAAGAGAACAAAAAGCAAAAACAAAAACAATCTGCATGTCCACCAACAGGGATCTGATTGAAAAACCATGATACATCTATCTAGTAAAAATTATACAACTGTATAAAGTATAAACACATCAAGACAATGAGTAGAATAATCTATACGGCATGCTATCTTTGGGTAAAACATAGCATATATAATATGCCGCTTTTTGTGTAAGATACACTGAGTGTATGCACATACTTTGCTTACTTTTCCAAAAACAAACAATGGCAAGATTAATGAGAAACTAATGAAGATAAGGAGCAAAGTGGGTAGTGGGACTAGACATGAAAGTGAAATATAATGCCTTATATATTTTAAAAATAAAATTAAATTGAAAATGAAAAAAATTACATGTAAGTATAAAAAGCCTAATGTAACAACAACTATAAAAGAATTATAGCGCCAACTATTCACATTTATTTACTATCTATTCTTTTCAAAATTACCTGCCTATGCTCACACGGAAGACAGCCAACTAATAAGGAAGTCAAGAAAGGCCAGGCACGGTGGCTCACACCTATAATCCTAGCACTCTGGGATGCTGAGGTGGGTGGATTGCTTGAGCTTATAGGTTCAAGACCAGTCTGAGCCAGAGCAAGATCTTGTCTCTAAAAGTAGCTGGGCATTGTGGCGGGCACCTATAGTCTCAGCCACTTGGGAAGCTGAGGCAAGAGAATTGCTTAAGCCCAAGAGTTTGAAGTTTCTGTGAGCTGTGATGCCACGGCACTCTACCAAGGGTGACAAAGTGAAGACTGTCTCTAAAAAAAAAAAAAAAAAAAAGAGCAGGACTAAGGCCCATCTTCATGCCAAAGGAAGCTAACACAAATATGGCAGACCCAAAGCTAAGTCTAACTAAAATCGAGCCATGCAATATTTAAACACTTCTAAGATGGTTTCATTTCAGAATGCTCATATGAAATCTAATCAGCATATTCTCTTCCTCAAAGTCTAAAACCAGGAAAACAAAGTTTTCCATGATTGCTCTCATGCCTGACTATATGAGTACAACACATGGTTCATGCCTTCATGGAAGCTAACTACAACGTTATATAATAACTACTAATTCCCATGTTTGTCTCTGCCCTCTCCTCGGCCATTGCAGACATCTTCAAAATGCAAGCAGTACAACTGATCCATCTGTATGCTTGACCACAGCACCTGGCATACAGTGGGCACCTGGGCACCCACCATATCTCTTCATGAATGCTGATAAATTTACAGACAATACCTACACCTTTCTGCTCATAATCTTTCCTACTCAAGCCAAAATTTCTCTATTGAGTATTAATTTATTTGTATCCATCTTCCAGAGTCTTAAACAAAACAGGTAACGGTAAGCGTTGTCAATGTCTTCTCAACCACTGTGGTCTAATACAGAAGAGGAATAAAAGCAAATGATTCAAAATCAAAAGAAAACATTAGAAAGCAAAGAAACAGTGAAAGAGGAAAAATGGGAACGTAAAGGAAGTAAGAAGATAACATGGGAAAAAGGCAAAGAAATAGCAGGATTCTCTCTGGAATCTACCATCACTGTCGCCTCTGATAGCTAAATTTTGGACATTTCCAAATGTATTCACATCTAGCGTACTTCTTATAAATGAAAAGGATGAAGTAGGTTTTCGCTTCTCTCAAAATGTTCAAAGATGTTTGAAAGTTCCCTTTTGATCTTCTTAGAAAACAAAAGACAAAGAAAACACTATAATAAATATGTAACCTTTCAAAAGCTAAAAAAGCAACATCATTAGACAGACTGTAGACATATGAAAACTCTGATAAGGTTTGGGGTAACAAGGAAAACAGTGATACGACTAAAGGGCTTTGAGGAAGAGAAATAAAATAATAGTAAAATAAAATCCCATTTTTTTATTTATAAGGGAAATCAAAATTTTAGGACAAGCAAATGACTAACAAAAACTACTTTAATAACTCAAAAACATTTTCTGTCTTTAGGGACCTTAGACGGGTAGAGAATCTGTGACCTCAAGGCTTTATGTGGCCCTCCAGATCCCCAAGCATAGCCCCTCAATCAAATCCAAACTTTGCAGAACAAATCCCTTTTTAAAAGGATTTGTTCTGTAAAATTTTGATTCAGTCCAAAGGCTGCATTCAAGAATCCAGAAAGCCACCCAAAAGTGCAGGTTCCCCCTTCCACAAGGAAACACATGACTAGGAGCAACCTAAGTGAGCACAGAAGTTAAAACCTGATTGGAATATGGAAAGGGAGAAACAGGATGTTAGAGGACATTCTACTTTGAGGAAACAAAGTAACAAATCTGGAAGATAGAAGAGTATTTTGGTAGGAGTGGAATGATACCTGCATATAGTCTTAGAATCTTTACCAAGACATCTCCCACCTCCACTCCATCATCTGATGACACAGGTCAGTATTAGTTGTAAAGAATGCTAGTCTTTAATAACATGACAGTATCAACTCATCTGAATAAAGAACATGTTCCACCCTCTGCTATTCTAAAATATTTCTTTCTTGGGATTCTGACATAAAGCTGAACCTTTAAAAATAAAAGATTTAAGTCCTTGAAAGAATTTTTTCTAATCCTAATAGTCTGACTACAGAGATAAATTTTTAAAAACATACCTCTAATCAGGCAGCGCTTGTGGCTCAAAGGGGTAGGGCGCCGCCCCATATGCCAGAGGTAGTGGGTTCAAACCCAGCCCCGGCCAAAAACCTCAAAAAAAAAAAGATACCTCTAATCCTGATAGCTAATATCTGTGAAACTTGTTTTTAATTCTATAATGAACCATTTCTGACGATTAAACTGATACAGTTAGACTTCCTAAAATCAATTTTATTGAGGTATGATTTATATACAAGAAAAGTCTCCCATTTTAAGTGTACAGTTCAATGAATTATGACAAATATATACAGACATCTAACCACTATCACAGGGCCAAGCAATTTTTAATCTTCTCCACAATTCCAAAATGCTATGAAGCAGAAAACCTTATTTCATTTATAAGCTTTGAGGTTTCTGAAGTGCTACCTTTTGAAGTTTTAGAAATTATAATGCAATGTTGTAAAAACATATTGTATAACTGCCATCATTTGTTTTATATAGTAATTGGAAATTTAAGGACAACACTAAAGTATGAAAGTCTTAAATCCATACATACCTACTCTTTTTTCCAAGAGGTTTCCTTGTTGGGCCAACTTGATTGCATGTATGTAGCCAAAGGAAGCATCATATCCAAGCATTTCACAATATATAAGTCTCACCATACATTCCTTCATCATTTTCTGAAAAGCAAAATATCCAGTAAATATATAAATAAAATGCTTTGATTTTTTAATTATGTTCTAATCATTTAACAATCTTTTAATTCTGGCACTGAAGAGATAATGCATATTTTACTCAATATCAGACTATAAAAAGGTTCTCACAAGTTGGCAATTTCTATAACAAAAATATTTTTCACATTTAAAAATCAAATTGCACCTGGACTTGCTTCAGAATTATTATGCTACATATAATATGGAATGGTTTGTTTTATAGGTACTTTTCTTTCTTTTTCTTTTTTTTTTTTTTGACAGAGTCTCACTCTGCTGCCCAGGCTACAATGCCATAGCATCAGCTAAGCTCACGACAACCTCAAACTTCTGGGTTCAAACAATCTTCCTGCCTCAGTCTCCCAAATAGCTGGAACTACATGATGCTTAGCTAATTTTTCTCCTCTTTTTTTTTTTTCAGTAGTGACAAGGTCTCACTCTTGCTCAGGCTGGTCTCAAACTCCTAAGTTCAAGCGATCCTCTCACCTCAGCCTCCCAGAGTGCTAGATTTATAGGCATAAGCCACAACACCCAACCTATAGATACTTTTTTAAATAACTCTTATCATTATTATGAACTAGGGAGCATGAATGATATTTAAGGCTGGGAGCAGTGGCTCATGCCTGTAATCCTAGTACTTTGGTAGGCTGAGGCAGGTGGACTGGCTGAGCTCAGGAGTTCTAGACCAGCCTAAGCAAGAGCAAGACCCCATCTCTACTAAAAATAGAAAAAGTAGCTGGGCATTGTGGCAGGCAGCTACTTGGGAGACTGAGGCAGGAGAATCTCTTGAACCCAGGAGTTTGAGGTTGCTATGAGCTATGATGCCATGGCACTCTAGTCAGGGACAGCAGAGTGAGACTTTGTCTCAAAAAAAAGGATATTTATAGCAAATTTTAATCGAAAATAAAGATATAAATAAATGTGTTTCAAAATAAAGAAAAACAGGGACTCAACAAATGCAAACATCATAGCCTAATTATACCCTCACATTAATCTGAAATTAAAAAAAAAAAAAAAATTGGCTGGGAACGGTGGCTCACACCTGTAATCCTAGCACTCTGGGAGACAGAGGTAACTGGATAGCTTGAGCTCACGAGTTCAAGACCAGCATGAGCAAAAGCAAGAACCCATCTTTACTAAAAATAAAAAAATAAAAAAAACTGAGGCAAGAGGATCACTTGACCCCCAAAATTGGAAGTTGCTGTGAGCTATGACACCACGGCACTCTACCCAGGGCAACAGCTTGAGACTCTATCTCAAAAAATAATAAAATAAAGGCTATTTTAATATTTAAATACTAATTAGAGTTAGCATATTATAGGATTATTAAATCACAAAATGCTTAAGAAATAGTAAAATAAAATATTTCACAGTAAGGATAATAATGTTTAATATTTCATGTGTGTGTATAAATATGAGGAGTTTAAAGAGAAAGCATGAAAAAATCTTAAGGGAATGAAATTTAATTCAGGTCACTTGTGCTTAAAGCAATAAAAGTTAATTCATTAACACATTAAATAAGATTACCAAATATTGAGAAAACAAACTTAAAAGATACTGAAAAACTTCTACATTAATCAGAAGTGAATGTGTTAATGTAAGCTAGATTTGTTTCAATGCTAGATTGTAACATCTTATTTCAGAGTTTTTCAAAGTCATTATGGACTTAAAATAAAATTATACTGTATACATTATCATTCTCTCATTTTTAGAGGAAAAAATGCATTCTCCAATGCAAGAATTATCTCTACAATTTCTCTAATAATTGGTCATCCATGTCCATGTAGAAACTGTAGTTGGAGAGTTGAACAGCCATAATTATTATAAAATCTTCCTTCCAAACTCTGGAAGGAGAACTCCTAATTTCTACCTATTTATCTTAGTTCTGTCAACTTCTAGAGTTATGCTTTGTAGCAAGAAAAACTATATATGGTGATGCCAATTATATAAAATAGAAATCTGATAAAGTAAAAAAAGAAAAACCATTTCTGTTTAATGTTTCTATGATTTTATACATTAGACACACATACATCTATATCAGCGGTTCTCAACCTATGGGTCATGACCCCTTTGTAACAATGAAAATACATCACGGCATTGGGAAGGTTGAGAACCACTGATATATATATGAACATAATACACATATATAGATATTACCAGATTGTGTTTTGAGTTTTATGTGTCCATGTATTATTATTACAACCACAAAAAAATTTACATACTCTCAGACTTTGCAAGTATTATTTATGTTCATGTTCACGTACTCAGGCAAAATAATCATCCTTGTATTTTTACTGGAGCAGAGGGAAAACATTCCCACAGTGGCATATGCAAAGAAGACACTCACTGAATATTTGCTGAACAAATGCTGTTTAGAAAAAAAAGTCACTTAGGTCACTTCATACTAGTCAAGGGAACAACATAACAAGTGGACATTTCAATTCTAAATATTTATACAACCAACCTAAATGCTCCTGGATTTATGAAACAGACACTAAACGATCTCAGCAATATGATATCCTATAACACTACAATAGCTGGGGACTTTATAACACCCCTCTAACAGAACTGGACAGATCCTCTAAACATAAAACTAAACAAAGATACAAGGGACTTAAATGCAACGCTAGAACAAATGGCCTTAATAGACATTTACAGAACCCACCATCCCAAAGCTAAAGAATATACATTCTTCTCCTCAGCCCATGTAACATACTACTAATAGATCACATATTTGGACACAAATCAAAACTCAATAAAATTAAAATAATTGGCTCAGTGCCTGTAGCTCAGTGGCTAGAGCACCCCCCACATCCACCAGAGCTGGCATGTTCAAATCCAGCCCAGGCCTGCCAAACAACGACAACTACAACAAAAAAATAGCTGGGTATTGGGGCAGGCACCTATAGTCCTAGGTACTTGGGAGGGGGAGGCAAAAGAATCACTTAAGCCCAAGAGTTTGAGGTTGCTGTGAGCTATGATACCACAGCACTCTACTGAGGATGACATAGTGAGACTTTGTCTCAAAGAAAAAAAAATTAAAAGAATTAGAAATTATACCTTGTATCTTCTCAGAACACAAGGCAATAAAGGTGGGACTCAACTCCAACAAAAATTTTCAACCCCACACAAAGGAATGGAAATTAAACAACCTTATGCTGAATGACAGTTGGGTCAAGGACAAGGTAAAAGAAGAAATTATTAAACACTTTGAACATAAAAACAATGAAGCTACAAGCTACCAAAACCTGTGGGTTCCTACAAAAGCAGTTCTAAGAGGGAAATTTATCACATTAGATGCCTACATCCAAAAAACAGAAAGATCAATAAGCTAATGAATTATCATAAGGAAATGGAAAAGGAAGAGCAATCCAATTCCAAACCTAGCAGAAGAAAATAACCAAAATTCAATCAAAAATAAATGAAAATGAAAACAAAAGAATCATTCAGAAAATTAACGAAACAAAAACTTGGTTCTTCTAAAGATAAATAAAATTAATAAACCTTTGGCTAGATTAACTAGAAACAGAAGAGTAAAATTAACTAGGAACAGAGAAGTAAAATAACCTCAATCAGAAATGAAAAACGGGAAATAACAGCTACCAGGGAGATACAAGAATTTATCTCTGGCTACTACAAGAAACTCTATCCCCAGAAATTTGACAATGTGGAGGAAATGAACCAACACCTGGAATCACAACCTCTCCCTAGACTTAACCAAGAAGAAATAGATCTCTTGAACAAACCAATATCAAGCACTGAGATTGAAAAAACAATAAAAAATCTTCCCTAAAAAAAAAGCCCTGGGCCACATGGCTTCACTCCAGAATTCTATCAAACCTTCAAAAATGAGCTTGTACTTATACTGCAGAACATATTCCAAAACACTGAGGAGGAAGAAACCTTCCCCAACATGTTCTATGAAGCAAACATCACCCTGATACCAAAACCAGGAAAAGACCCAACTAAAAAGAAGAGCTTTTCACAGACCAATTTCACTAATGAATATTGATACAAAATCTCAGCCAATAAAAAAGTATACATCATGATAAAGTAGGCTTCATCCCAGGGATGAAAGGGTGGTTTAACATATGCAAATCCATAAACGTAATTCACCATATCAATAGAAGTAAAAACAAAGACCATATGATCCTCTCAATAAATGCATAAAAAGCATTTGATAAAATTTAGCATCCTTTTCTAACAAGAACACTTAAGAATATAGGCATAGGTGACACATTTCTTAAACTGACTGAAGCCTTCTATGACAAATCCACAGCTAATATCATACTGAATGGAGTAAAACTGAAAGCTTTTCAACTTAGAACTAGAACCAGACAAGGTTGTCCTCTGTCACTACTACTATTCAACATAGTTTTGGAAGTTCTAACCAATGCAATTGGGCAAAACAAAGATATAAAGGGCATCCAAATGGGGGAAGATGTCAAACTCTGGCTCTTTTCCGATGATATGATTTTATATTTAGAGAACCCCAAAGACTCAACCACAAGACTCCTAAGTGATCAAGAATTACAATAACATCTCAGGGTATAAAATCAATATCCACAAATCAGTAGCCTTTGTATATGCTAATAATAGCCAAGATGAGAAGCTAATCAAAGACACAAGTCCATTCACAGTAGCTTCAAAAAAAATGAAATACCTAAGAATATACCTAACAAAAGAGGTGAAGAACCTCTATAAAGAGAATTATGAAACTCTAAGAAAAGAAATAACAGAAGACATTAACAAATGTAAGAACATACCATGCTCTTGGCTGGGAAGAACCAACATTGTTAAAATGTCTACACTACCCCAAGCAATCTACAGATTCGATGCAATCCCCAATAAAATACTGACATCACACTTTGAAAAACCGAAGAAATAGTTCTTTGTTGTGTACCAAGCCAGAAAAAGCCAATGTAGCCAAGGCAATTTCCAGTAATAAAAACAAAGCCCAAGTGTGACGCCTGTGGCTCAAGGAGTAGAGTGCCGGTCCCATATGCCGGAGGTGGTGGGTTCAAACCCAGCCCTGGCCAAAACCACAAAAAATAAATAAATAAATAAAGCCCGAGGCATCACCCTACCAGACCTCAAGTTATATTACAAGTACACAGTGATCAAAACAGCACGGTATTGGCACAAAAATAGAGATATTGACACATGGAACCAAATAGAAAACCAAGAGATAAAACCAGTCTCTTATAGCCATCTGATCTTTGATAAACCAAACAAAAGCATACAATGGGGAAAAGAATCCCTACTCAATAAATGGTGCTGGGAGAACCAGATAACCACATGTAAAAGACTTAAACTGAACTTGCACCTTTCACCACTTACCAAAATTGACTCTAGATGGGTAAAAAGATTTAAATCTAAGATATGAAACAATAAAAATCCTAGAAGAAAGTGTGGGAAAAACTCTTGAGGATGTTGGCTTGGGGAAAGATTTTATGAAAAAGACTTCAGCAGCAATCGCAACAACAAAAATAAACAAATGGGACTTAATTAAACTGAAAAGCTTATGCACAGCTAAGGACACAACAATTAAAGCAAATAGATTACCTTCATAATGGGAAAAGATATTTGTATGTTACAAATCTGACAAAGGATTGATAACTAAAATCTATAGAGAACTCAAATTAATCAACAGAAAAAGGACAAACAATCCCATCTATCACTGGACAAGAGACATGAAAAGAAATTTCTTTGAGGAAGACAGACGAATGGCTAACAAACATATGAAAAAATATTCATCACCCTGGGCGGTGCCTGTGGCTCAGTGGGTAGGGCGCTGGCCCCATATACCAAGGGTGGCGGGTTCAAGCCCCAGCCAAACTGCAACAAAAAAACAGCCAGGCGTTGTGGCGGGTGCCTGTAGTCCCAGCTACTCAGGAGGCTGAGGCAAGAGAATCACCTAAGCCCAGGAGATGGAAGTTGCTGTCAGATGCTGGCATGGATATGGAGAGAGGGGAACACTTTTACACTGTTGGTGGAACTGCAAACTAATACAGCCTCTTTGGAAAGAAGTATGGAGAATCCTCAGAGAACTCAAGTTAGACCTCTCATTTGATCCTGCAATCCCCATTACTAGGCATCTATCTAGAAGAAAGAAATTATTCTATCATAATTACATTTGCACTAGATTGTTTATTGCAGCTCAATTTATAATCACCAAGATGTGGAAACAACCTAAATGCCTATCAACCCAAGAATGGATTAACAAGCTGTGGTATATGCATACCAGGGAATACTACTCAGCCATAAAAAAGACGGAGACTACATCTTTTGTATTAACCTGGATGCAGTTGAAATATATTCCCTCAGTAAAGTATCATAAGAATAGAAAACTAAATATCTCATTTACTCAATACTAATACGAAACTAGTAGATGATCTAATACATGCCAACATAAGAGAAAAACTCAATTAAATTCAAGTTGGGAGGAATGAGAAGGAAGAAGAGGGGAGAGGGGAGGTGGAGAGGGGTTTGGTGTGCTCCCACTTAATGGATACAATATAAGGGTACATGGCACACATTTGGGGTACAGAACACAACTACAAGAAGTACTCTACCTAACAAATACAAATACTATAACCTTGTTGTTTGTACCCTCATAATAACTTGGGAAAAAATCTCATTTAAAAAAAGTCTTGGGCGGCACTCATAGCTCAGTGGGTAGGGCACCAGCCACATACACCAAGGCTGGCGTGTTCAAACCGAACCAGGGCCAGCTAAACAACAATGAGAACTGCAACAACAACAACAAAAAAAAATTGACTTGGCACCTGTAGCTCAAGTGGCTAAGGCACCAACCGCATACACCAGAGCTGGCGGGTTCGAATCCAGCCCAGGGCTGCCAAACAACAATGACAGCTACAACCAAAAAACATTCAGGCATTGTGGTGGGTGCCTGTAGTCCCAGCTACTTGGGAGGCCAAGGCAAGAGAATCGCTTAAGCCCATGAGTTGGAGGTTGCTGTGAGCTGTGATGCCACAGCACTCTACCCAGGGTGACCGCTTAAGGCTCTGTCCTCTGTCTCAAAAAAAAAAAAAAAAAAAAAATAGCTGGGCATTGTGGTGGGTGCCTGTAGTCCCAGCTACTTGAGAGGCAGAGGCAAGAGGCAAGAGGCTTAAGCCCATGAGTTTAAGGTTGATGTGAGCTGTGATGTCATGGTACTCTACTGAGGGCGACATAGTGAGACTCTGTCTCAAAAAAATAATACTAATAATAAAAATGAAATAAAATAAGAGTCCTAATCAAACTATGTTGGGATAGCCCCACAGTGGTCTGCCTATAGACATCATTATTAAATAGTTACTGAATAGATACTGTTAGAAAAATCAAATTACATGGAACCAAGTTTTAATACAACTGGGTCTTAATTAAGCTGTTGTGCAATATACTCACTTTCATAGCAAGAAAACGTTATGTAATCACTACATTGGCTCCAATTTGACTTAATCAGGCAAGTCTTGTTCTGGTGCAACCAGTCAATAATAAAAAGCTAAAGTTAATATTTGGCTTTCAACCATCAATAATTCATTTGACGATGATAAATTAAATGTTGGCAACTGATCAGATGAACCATATTTCAAATCCAAAATATGTTGGCACTGACTATATGTACTTACCAGTGTTGTAGTAGGAGCAGAAACAGTTGCTTTTAGATTACTCAGTTCCTGCTGGATTAATTTCTCTTCTTCCTGCAAAGTGAAGATATTTAAGTGCTTGAACAACTGACCCACCTGGGCAACATAATAAGATCCTGCCTCTACAAAAATTTTTTAAAAAGTTTTTAAATTAGCCATCCATGGTGGTGTGAGCCTATAGTTCCAGCTATTCAGAAGGCTGAGACAAGAGGATTACTTGAGCCCAAAAGTTTGAGGCTGCAGTGAGCAGTGATTGATTGTACCACTGCACTTCAGCCTGCATACATACATACACAAAAACTTTCAACGCAAAAGAAACATTAAAGGAGAGATAAATATTAAGTGCTTAAGATGTGGCTAAAGGCATTTCTCTAACTAACCCCCCAGAATCATCCCTGGGGAGAATAAATACTTCCAGGCTAACACACCATTTCTCCTTTCATTAGTCAGTTACTATACCCTTAATGGTAGAATGGCAGAAAATGATTCTTAAACATTAAAGGGGGAGACAGAGCAGACAGAAATGCTCCATATACTGGCCCAGGATAAGAGTTTCACATCTTCTTACAAATAAAAAGTCTTCATGGAATTGAGAAATAGGGTAAGAAAGCAGAAACAGAAATAAGTCTTTTTCTTTAAACTGTATTCTTCATCACTATCCCTTCCTCCTTCCCCACATTCTGTCCCTCACTTTCTTTCTATCTCATACACTTCTGTGGTCACTTCCATGTCCACCCACTGTATTGCACCTCCTTAAGCACTCAAAACTTGGCCCCGTTTTTGGCTAACATAAAGCTATCTTTAAGTTTCACACTGAACTAGGAGGTGCTCGTTAGGTGAAGTACTGCCATATTTGGATGCTTATCTACCATTTCAGGCCAACTAAATTTTTTTTAATTTTATTCAGCATCTCATAAAAATTCAGCAGAGCACAAAACTTTATGACAAATAATATGAAGTCCACAAATAATCATTCTGGAATGTGAAACAGATCTCTCCAGTATAACATCACCTATTTCAGCTTAAAAATTTTTTTTTCAGTCTTCTAAGTACTTTTTCTTCCATCTTTTCTTCTCTCTTGACACAGGGCATTGCAGCCATGCTTTTAAAATACATTTTGTTTGTTGTAGAGATGGGATCTCCTTATCACCAAGGCTGGAATGCAGTGGTAATATCATAGCTCACTGCAACCTCTTAATTGTGGGGCTTAGGAGATTCTCCTGCCTCCGCCTAGCCCAGTAGCTTGGAACAGGTGCAAGCCACTAGGCCCAATTCACAGTCATGCGTATTTTACTTGCCTTAAGCCCAAAATGGATGACCAGTTCCTTGGGAAAAAGGAATGTTTTACTCTATTTTTTTCAGTGTCTAACATATAACTACTCCATTAGTATCTGTTGAACAAATTATGACAACAACCCATGCTCTTTTTAAGATACAAACTCCTTGAAGCTTTAAATCAGTATGCTACACAACTCATGAGACGACCAAAAGTCTGTGGGAACTTAACTTCTATTGTAACTGCTAATTTTCAAAGCCGATCTGAGGCAGAGACTTACTCAGCAAATTTTACTTTTTCTTTGCTCAACCCGTGGGCCTAACCCCGGAACTTCAAACGTCCCAAAGACGGCTCAGAAGGCAGAATCTGTTCAGGTATCTAACATCTAGCAGTTGAAGGGACTCCAAGAGAGAAGAAAACTGATTGAGAAATAAGTTTATAGACAGTAATTGATGCCTGACACCTCCATCGCACTGGGGATTTTCACACGCTAGACATCTCACCTAATCCTAAAAACAAACAATGAAATATGTACATTTCCATTTCAATGTTGTGACGGTCTCTGTAAGGTCACAGGTTAACGACATCTGCCCCAGAACAGTATGAGCCCGACTGTGGAAAGTCGGCCTCCCAGCTGTCAGTCCGGGAAGGGAAGTGAAGCTTCCAGACAACTGGAAGGAGGGACACACCTACAGACAGCTCCTGAGCCCAGCCCGAGAGCCGGCCCCGGAGTCTCGCCGCCAGGCCAGGACCTCGCGGCGCGGGGGCCTCCCCTGGGCGTCCCCGACCTCCCGGCCCGGCAGCCACCTACGTGCTTGGAGGTGAGCGCGGTGATGCCTCGGACCAGGCCGCCCAGCCGCGAGGAGAAGGAAGCCTTGGCGGCCGCGGGCCCCCCACCGGGCTGGTTCTGCAGAAAAAGCCCCGGCAACGCCGTCAGCGTCTTCTCCACTATGTCGCTCATCGCCGTCGCCACCGCCCGCGCTCCAGTAGCCGCCCGGCTTCATGCCAGGCGGCTTCCCTGCCGGCCTCCGTAGGCACTTCCTGCTTTTTGAACAAGAAATCTTTATTCGCTCCCCCGCGTGAACAAGCTCAGTGCTATTCCCAACAGAAACCGCTGGAGGGCGCAAGAGTCCGCGAGGAAAAAGCCGCTCGCCCGAGCTTGAGCGCAAAAAGCTGTCCTCCGGAGTAGACGTAGGCACGTCTGACGCTCCCGCTTTTGAGAGCAGCCCCGGAACCCGCGCAACTGCGAGACCTCCCGAGGAAGGCGTTAGGGGTCCGTCTCTCTTAACGTTTTGTCCCACGGGGTCTCTCTTTTTTCTTAGCCTCTTCCGCGCTGCCCGAGAGCGCCTGGGAGGTGCGTCTCCCGGGCGCGCCTTTTTAGGGCGGTCCCCGGCGATTCCCGGCGCTCTCGAGGCTCTGGAGGACAGTGGGGCCGGCCTGGAGATTCGTGGTGCGCTGGAGCTGAGAGCGCACCGGGGACAAAGGGACGTGCGGCCACCGGTGCCGACTCCGGCTCTGCAGGTCGCGGTCTCCCTGTGCCACCCCCTCTCGGTTCTAGTCTTTTGTAGCGCAGACTACACTTGCCACGACGTAAATATTTGTCTTCGTAATAGCGAAACCATCTTATAGCTGTTCCCCCAGCTTCTACCTACAAGACGGTCTAATGCAGTGATTCTCACACTGTCATCTGGTGGCCTCTGAGCGTCCTTGAGACGCTTCCGGGGAGTCCACGGAGCCAAAACAATATTCCTAATAGCCGTTTTCACTCGGATCTCTCTGGAACGTACAGAGGCGGTTTCAAGAACCTAGATGAGGGTGGTTGGTTGGTGAAATGTACGTATAGTTGAGTATTCTTGTGTTTTCTAGAATTTTTCAGAGATTATCTCCGTTTGTCCTCAATATCCCTAATGTGACCTTACAAGCTATCTTCAAGTTAAACCTGCTCTAATCTTGGTAGCCTCATCATCGTCCAATAAATGGGTTTTGTCGAAATCTCAAAAGTTGTACTTGGGCAGGAACGTAGGAAAATGGTCCACTTTGTTGCCTTGTCCTGCAAGAGTATTTTTAATTTATTGAAATTTTTTATCTAAAACTGATACGCTCTTAGAATTTAATATATTTATCCTAAAATATAATTGTTTATACTTATTTTTTAATTTTAGAATCTTCCACTGGCTGAATAAAGGAGAGAGAGGAAGATCTGCTTTCTAACCTTCCCACGTCTGATGGGATATCAGTATCAGAGAATTCGCTGGCTCAGGGAAAAGGAGAAATCTGGGTGAAACTGAATAATTTCTTATTTTCATCTTACTCAGCAACATTTTTGAATCCTATCATGGATTGAACTGATGTCAGATAAAATAAGGCATCATTTTAAAACCAGTTACTCAGAATTAAAAAAAAAAAAAGGAATTGAGTATTTTAAACATAGACATGATGCACTTTACACATATTTACATACATGTTTCTATTTTGTGTTTTTTTAGAATTGTATAGTTAACTTTTTTTTTTTATTGTTGGGGATTCATTGAGGGTACAATAAGCCAGGTTACACTGATTGCAATTGTTAGGTAAAGCCCCTCTTGCAATCATGTCTTGCAATCATGTCTTGCCCCCATAAAGTGTGACACACACCAAGGCCCACCCCCCTCCCTTGTGTTGTTTTTTAAAAAGATGAAGTCTTGCTATATTGCCCAGACCAGAGTGCAGTGGCTATTCACAGGATCTCAACTACTCATCAACACAGGATTTTTGACCATGATGCACTTCGTAAGAGCCCAAGTGTTTCTGTTACCAGTTTTCAAAATAAAAATGAAAAGCTCACTGGAGCACCTTGCAAGTTAAATGATTGTATTGTATTGGCTGGAGAAGGGCATACAAAATCTGAAAGACTAATAAAGCCTATACATCACCAAATGACTACCTGCTATATAAAAAATTAGGAAAAGAAATCACGAAAAAGTGCTACTTTTCAAAAATGCAGTAACTCACCAAGTGAGAAATTTAGTGATAAAGACTCAGTTAATATCTCATCTGTGAAGTTATAATTCCTTTAAAATGGGCATAATTGTAGATGTAATTTGATTTGTTGCTTTGTATCCATCCAGTGTCAGCACCACCTGATTCTTAAAATCTTTTATATAAATCTTGGCAACAAACATGTTGTGGTGAAAATAAGGTGTTGAACAACTTTTTTGAATTTCATAGTTTTTCCTGGAACAGTGCACTCACATTGTTTTAAAAAGCCATTTTTACTTAATATCTTCAATGATACAGTAAGAATTCTTAGTTTTATTTCTCAGTCCTTGAACACATTTCTTTCTTTTTTTTTTTTTTGAGACAGAGTCTCACTTTGTCACTCTTGAGAGTGCTATGGCATCATAGCTCACAGCAGCCTCAAACTCTTGGGCTCAAGCATCCTCTTTCCTCAGTTTTTCATTGTTAGTAGAGATGGAGGTCTCACTCCTGTTCAGGCAGTTCTCGAACTCCTAAGCTCAAACAACCCACCTGCCTCAGCCTCCCAGAGTGCTAGGATTTCAGGCATAAACCACCACAACAGGCTTTGAGTACACTTCTTATAAAAAAGGTATTTTTTGTGACAAAACAGCAAGTACTCATAAAGTGTAAACTTATAAAGTGTGATGTAAATACAACCGAGGTTAGATGGTCTCTCAAGGAAAAACACTTATGTGATTGACTTGAAAGCTAAACTAGCCGTTTCTTTTCAGGAGGCACCATTTTTAGTTTAAAGAATGGTTAACAAACATTGTTTTCTTAAAAATGAGTCTGTCACTTGTAGGGAAAGAAAAACATCTTTTCCTTCTACCCTTCTAAATTCGCAGGTGGGGACCTTACAAGAAAAAAAGATTAACGAGAGAAGATCGAGTTTATTATATATGGCCCGTGTAATATAAGACGGTACTGGAAATGAGTAACTCAACTTAGAACTCTGGCTTGTGTAGTAGCATCTTTAACAAATAATAAATATAGAGAAATGACAGGGCAAAGGAAAACAGTTTTAGGCTTCCAGCAGGGAAGGATAAATACACTGAAGAAAACTAATGGAGTAAGGTTTGCTTGCAGATTCCTCTTCCACAGAACCACAGAGGCAGCCATTAACCACCTCCCCCATCTCTCTCTTTCCACCAGCCTCCTCATTTGAGCCTCTAAATTATTGAACTACTTGTGCTTTTCCTCCAGACTCCTTATTTTCTTCTCCCATCCTGCTTAACCTTAGCCTGAGGCTTAACCTCCTAGAGAAATCCTTTCCATATTAAGGAGTCATAGTAAACACTAGCATTAAAGAGTCAGTAAATTGCTTCAGAGTCATATTCATACCTATAGAACTTAAAGGCCTCCTGGTTCTATGAGGATTGTCGGTGAAGACTGTGCTGTAGAAACAAGAGGAAGGGAAGACCAATGAGAGGCAATGGCTTATCCCAGTCACAGCCACAGGAACTTTGACTACCATGCATACCTGCCTTCTTCCCTCTCTTTCCTAGTATCTCTGGGACTAGCTAGGGAAGGACCATGGTTGTCCAGACACCTAGACCTCCCATAGTTGACCACCTCCCTACCTTGACCACCTCTTTAAGTTGACCTAATTTTCATAAACCAGACATGCACCACATGTATATATCAGTACAGTAGGCCTAGTTCCTTATGTTGACCACCTCTGTATACTGACCAGTTTAAGTCCTTTGGGTGGTCAACTTACAGAGGGTCTACTATATTAATTTTCTGCTATTTCAGGCATTGTGCCATACTAAAGATACTAAATAGACCCAGACTGCTCCTTCCTTGAGTTTATAGTCAAGTAGAGAAGACAGGTACTAAATATATGTCCTAGCTCTTATCAGCTTCCAGGGACAAAACCTGTAAATAGGTTTATTGACTCACTGCAATGAGGGTGACCATTTACCAGAGGAACTTAGGTGGATCTGACCAGATAGAGGAAAAGATAAAGCTGCCACAGAACTGTGGGGAAGAGTAGAGTATAGGTGAAATTTAAATAAAGCAGTGTTTTGACAAGATCAAAGCAAGAGTTGTATATAAATGAGTCAATATCAGATCTGGACTGCAGAGGGGACCCCAATTTTATAATGTTTTTGAAGGCAAGTGTGAAACGAAGTTTATTAAGAAAGAGAAAGATCTTTCTTTTTTCAGTTTTATAATTTTAAATATTAGAATCAGAGGCTTTCCACAAGCATAAGAAAGTTGATTCATATTGTAAAAAGTAGAATATAAAATATTTATGGTATCTTTGCAATTATATAGATTAACTTGTACATTCAAAAAACTGCAAGGGAAATAGATGCTTTTCTAGGGAACTGAAACTTCAGTGTTTTAAAAATTTTTACTTAAGTGTTATATTTTTTATTTTTATAGTTTTAAAAATTGATCTTTTTATTTTCCATTGTTCTTAGCCCAGTATCTTGCATGTAGTAGTGACTTCATATTTATTGGAATGAATTTAAAACTGTATTTTAATGCTTATAAATTCAGTTAGCATTTTAAAACATGCATATCATCATTCTAGGTTCTTTGTTACTAAAGAAACCAGAAATTCAAGTTTAGAATAAATAATGCATTAGAAATGCATCTGAAAATGATCATGTTTATAACACCATGCAATTTAGAGGGGGAGAGGAAAGTTATCCTATATAATGTTGACCTATTTCCTGCACTTGAGTAAAAAACCGAAAGAATAAACATGAATAACAGCTCTAATTCAGACAGAAAAAAATGTATATGCTTTCTTTGGCAATGCATCAGTCTGCATCTCTGGGGGCCTTCAGAATTTTGAAAGCCCTTTCCATAATGTTCCCAATAATGGCAATAATCAGTGAAGCATATTAAAAAGTGCCTACTGATGACCATCTCCACCGTAACCACTCTGTTTGTTCCAAAATCTAAGCAATTTGTTTGTCCCAGCATTTCCCAAACTGTGTTTAAATTGTTAATAAATAATCATTTAAAAGGTATCTTGTGGCTAAATTGATTGGAAAATTCTGTGTATCTGTATTCTACCCACAACCCTGCTCTTAGGGATGTGCAGTGCATCTTGGCATATTTATTCTTTATCAAAGATTTGATAGGGTCATGGATATGCTGAGATGAATCCTGTGATAACGAACCCTATTTAACTTTAACATTTTCTAAACTTTTTAAAATACAAAACAAATTTTTTACCAAACAATAATCTAGTATCTCATAGAAAACTGCTTGGAAAACAATTTTTACAACATGAAGAAGGATTTCAAGTCAGGACTTCTCCTATGACAGAGTAAGATGATCAACACATCTCTGGAGAACAAGTGTAATATAAAGCAGAATGATCAAAAACACTCATTTATGTGCTATAGAAATCAAGGCATACAACTCTACTCATGAAAAAGGTACTACACATCAGACAAGAATATAGGGAGGCTAGGTGCAGTGGCTCACACCTGTAATCTCCCACACTTTGGGAGGCTGAGGCAGGAGGATTGCTTAAGCCTAGGAGTTTAAGATAAGCCTGGGCAATGTAGCAAGACCCTATTTCTACAAAATAAAAATTAAAAATTAGTCAGACATGGGGGCATGCACCTGTAGGCTTAGCTACTCAGAGGCTGGGGAAAGAGAATAGCTTGAGCCCAGGAGTTGGAGGTTGCAGTGAAATGTGATCAGACCATTGCACCACAGCCTGGGCAACAAAGCAAGACCTTGCCTCTAAAAAGTAACAACAGCAACAAAGAATAGAGGAAGTCTGTGGCATTCTTTCTCGGTGCTCCTCTCTAATCCTCGTCAAAGTTGGTTGGTCCTGTAATTCTACCAGGGCAGGTAAAACCATGAAAACCAACAGCTTCACTGTTGGAGGGAACTCACTTAATTTGGAGACAAAGGTGAAAAATCCAGTAGCATCTGCTAACCTGAGGCTTCAGACTTGGTTGTGTTAAGCAATAAATCAGGGGCTAGCCAGGAAATTAAGAGAGATTAGGAAATGACACAGTCTGGGCAACATAGCAAAACCTCATCTCTTAAAAAAAAAAAAAATTAGCCAGGCATAGTGGCATGAAGCTGTATTCCCAGCTAGTCAGGAGGCTGAGGCAAGAGCATCACTTGAGCCCAGGAACTCAAGGCACCATTGCACTCCAGCCTGGATGAGAGAGAAAGACCCTGTCTCTTAGAGGGGAAAAAGAAAAGGAAGTCTTTATGTTCTTCATCTATCCCCAGTTAACCCAAGGATACATGTACACACAGAGAAGACACAAGAACTTTAACACCAGAATGTTAAAGTTATACCAATTTGCAAAATGCCTAATGACTAATTTTTTTTACTTTATGGGGAGGCAAGGTCTTGCTTTGTTGCCCTGGCTGGTTGCAAACTCTTGGCTTCAAGCAGTCCTCTCTACTGTTGAGTCCAGTATTTTGTATCTATCTATCCTCTATTCACTTATTAATCTTCTGTCTGATGTTCTAACCATTTTTGAAAGTGGATGTTGAAGTCTCCAACTACTTTTGTAGCACTATTTCTCCCTTCAATTCTGTCAATTTTGGGGTTCTGTTATGAGTAAAACTTCTAAGTGAACAGATAGACATTCCATGTTCATGGATTAAAAGAACTCAACATTGCTAGGATTTATATTCTCTCCCAAATAATCCATAGTTTCTATGCAATTCTTATTAAAACCTTAGCAACTGTTTTGGCAAAAATGGACAAGCTAATCTAAAATGTTATGTCTAATATCCAAAACAGTTTTGAAAAAGAAGAACAAAGCTAGGGAATTTACAATACTAAAATTCAAACCTTACTATAAACTACAGTAATCAAGACAGTGTAGTATTGGTATAAACATAGGCATATATATTAATGAAACAGAATTGAGAGTCCAGAAATAAACTCTTACGTAATGGTCAATTAATTTTTGATGAAACAGTGAAGACATTTCAATGGAAAAAGACAGTCTTTTCAACAAGTAGTGTTGGAACAATTGGATACATTTATGCAAAATAGTGAACTTATCATGAACAAAAAAATAACTAAAAATGTATCTTAAATCTAAATGTGGGAAGTGAAATTCCAAAAGATCTAGAGAAATGCATAGAAAAAAATCTTCATCACCTAGGGCTAGGCAAAGTTCTTAAATATGACATCAAAAGTACAATCTGCAAAAGAAAAATGTGATAAGTTGGACTTTATTACAAAATTAAAACTTTTATGCTTCAAAAAAAAGATATCCTTAAATTGAAACAAGACATAGACTGGGACAAAGTATAAGTCATATATGTGACAAAGGGCCTATAACCAAAACATACAAAGAAGTCTTCTAACTTCGTAACAAGAAGACTAATAATACAATTTTTAAATGAAGGAAACATTTGAATAGACATTTCACCAAAGAGGATGTATGTGGGCTGTCTGAAAGTATCCAGCCATTGTTAATGCTATTTTTCATATTACATGGACAGCCCTCAGATAAATAGCTAGTTAAGTACTTGAAAAGATGCTCAACATCATTAGTCATTAGAAAATGCAAATCAAAACCACAGTAAGGTAACATTACACACCTACTAGGGCTATATCAAAATGCCAGATAATACCTAGTGTTGGAGAGGTTGTAGAAAAAACCTTCGTATATTATTGGTGAGTATATAAAATGGAACAGCCACATTGTAAAACAGTTTGTCAGTTTCCTTTTTTTTTTTTGTAGAGACAGAGTCTCACTTTACCACCCTCGGTAGAGTGCCATGATGTCACAGAACTCACAGCAACCTCTAGCTCCTGGGCTTCAGCGATTCTCCTGCCTCAGCCTCCCAAGCAGCCGGGACCACAGGCGCCCGCCACAACACCTGGCTATTTTTTGGTTGCAGTTCAGCCGGGGCTGGGTTTGAACCCGCCACCCTCAGTATATGGGGCCGGCACCCCACTCACTGAGCCACAGGCACCACCCAGTTTGTCAGTTTCTTTAAAGGCTAAACAGATTTGCCATATAACCCAACAATTTTACCATTAGATAACTGCCCTCCAAAATGAAAACATACATTCACACAAACACTTATACACAAAAATCCATAGCAGCATTATTCATGATAGCAGAAAACTGGAAACAACCCATACCCCATCAACTGATGAATGGAAAAACATAATGTAGTATATCCATACCAGGGGCTATTATTCAGGCATAAAAAAGAATGAAATACTGATACATGCTACAACATGAACGGACTTTGAATGCATGCTTAGTGAAAGAAGACAGTCACAAAAAAATTAATGTATTGTATGGTTCCATTTATATGAAATGATCAGAAAAGGCAAACCTTAGAGACATAAAGCCAATAAGTAGTTGCCTGAGACTGGAGGTGAAAGTGAGGATTGACTGTAAATACTCACAAAGGAGCCGGTTGTGGTGTCTCACGCCTGTAATCCCAGCACTCTGGAAGGCCTAGGAAGGTGGATTGCTTGAGCCAATGGGGTTCAAGACCAGCCTGAGCAAGAGTGAAACCTCATCTCTACTAAAAATAAAAAATAAAAAAAACCTGAGGCAAGAGGATCGCTTGAGCCCAAGAGTTGGAGGTTGCTGTGAGCTATGATGCCACAGAACTCTACTGAGAACCACAAAGTAAGACTGTCTCAAAAGAAAGAAAGAGGCTCGGTGCCTCTAGTTCAGTGAGTAGGGCGCCAGACACATACAACAAGGCTGGCGGGTTCAAGCCCAGCCCAGGGCCAGCTAAAACAACAATAACAACTTGCAACCAAAAAATAGCCCGGCGTTGTGGCGGGCACCTGTAGTCTCAGCTACTTGGGAGGCTGAGGCAAGAGAATCGCTTAAGCCCAAGAGTTTGAGGTTGCTGTGAACTGTGACACCGTGGCACTCTACCCAGGGCAACACAGTGACACTCTGTCTCAAAAAAAAAAGAAAGAAAAATACAAAGGAACTTTGGGGTATGTTAGAAATATTCTAAAACTCGATTGTAATAATGGTTGCACAACACTATAAATTTACTAAAAATCATTCACTATGCACTTACAATGGTGAAGTTTTATGGTATATAAAATATATTTCAGTAAAACTGGAAAAGTTTCATGAATTTCAGAAATGCTAGTTCATTATTGACTGACAGTTTGCGACAGAATCTTTCTGGGACTTAGTGACCATAAATGCATGCAGAAATAGAAATAATTTGTTTCTAAAAACTAATAGAGAGGAGGATCTGTGACGGGTGGCCAGAAAGGCAAGAAGTTGGTCAGAAAACTGCAGCTTGAGAGGCAAGAACTAGAAAGAGACATACTGGGTGGAGGAGTCCTGGGGACTGCAACGGTGGGGATTGATTTAGGCAACTTTAAAGAATACAATTCCACTCTCATGCCCAAGGGGGCGCCAGAGGAGCAAGCGCCAGTCCGGATAGAAGGCATTTCCAGCCCCTAAGGCTGGGTCACTACCCTGGGTTCATTCAAAGCCTGACCCAGGTTCTTTAAAGAGTCCCCATTCCTTTTCATTTTCTTTCTTGAGAGGAGGCGGGAATTTGTCTGAAGGTGGCTTCCTTATAAGTCTGAAAATGCAGCAAGCAGAACCAAGTGAAGCCCTGTGATTCTCTCCAGGGGAGAGGCAGTGGTTATAGCCCAAAGAAACAGTCCTAGGAAGAGTTTTTTCAGAATGACACATGCTATTTTCTTCCTCTCCCTTCATGACTCAGATCCACATTTCACACAGACCTTTGCCTGTGTTTTCTTTCCTAGCCAGCAGACTGTGTCTGCAGTGTTTTCCTCCTGTTCCCAGGTCTGAATCAGGCTGGTAAAAACATTAGCTGGAATAGGTCTGTGTTTAGTGAGTAAATTTCTCTAAAACAAATATCTTCGCAATGAAAATCTCTATTTGACCAAAATTCCTCCACAGCCCACCTTATGTTTCACCTAATTCAAGCAATATCCCACGTAAAAAAATTCCATTCCATACAATGTGTTTAGACAGTTCAGTAGAGCAGCTTGTAAAGAGTTTTGACCTGTAATACTTTTCTTTTCCCCAAGGAACTAGAAATATAAGTAGAGGCAAAAACAGAGCCCCCAGAATACTTAGAGAATATTTTCCCACATGCACTCATTTTTAAAAATACAGTTCCCAAGAAATCTTTGGAAAGACTTTTCCCAATAGTCTACCAAATCCAAGATAAGAAAGGGAGATAGGCTCCAAATTGGATAAGCAGATACCTTCCCAGAGGAAATAATGAGAACTTAATATTCAAGAGGGCCCTGATCTAGAGTATAATGGCACTTGATCAAGGGATAAGAAATAATCAAGTTAAAAGAAATAAAAGTAACATTCCAAAGAGGTGATGGTACTGTTGAAACCTGCGGCTGTACTAATGTCCTAATGCCCCTGAAAAGTTTGAAAAGCAGTCAAAGTGCAAAGAAATGACTCTAAAAGAAGACTAAATTCATTGTATGCCCTTGAGCAAGGGTTGAGCTCAGTCAAGGAAGGGAGCCACCTTTTCCATAAGAGAATACAGCTTAAGGAGAATGTCGAGGCCAAAGTCTGGAGGGGAGGAACCAGCATCACTTCCAGACTCCCTCCTGTCTGAAGTAGGTCATGGTGGCAGGAGCCCCAAATTGGGACCCAGAAAACTTGCGCTGAAGTCCCAGCTGTTATCATATGTGCAATGTGCAGCCTTTACCATTTTGAACTTCAGTTTCCTTATTTATAAATGAGCCGTAAATATATTGTTCTACCTACCCAGCAGGATTACTGTGAAGGTCACATTATATCATGTGTATGAATGTTCATGTGCACTGAAAAGCACAATAAAAATATAAGAAAGTATGAAAAATAGGGGAAGGTACTTGAAGATATTTGGGGATGGAAGTGCTAGATATTTTTCATTTGTTCCTTCAAATTTCCTCTCCCTTTTATCTTATTAAAGGCTGACTTGATTGAACTGCACCAATGAGCATTCTCAGTCTTTTTTTTTTGAGACAGAGTCTCACTTTGTCACCCTTGGTAGAGTGCTGTGGCATCCTGGCTCACAGCAACCTCAAACTCTGGGGCTCAAGCAATCCTCTTGCCTCGGTTTTTCATTTTTAGTAGAGATGGGGCCTGCCCTTGCTCAGGCTGGTCTCAAACTCCTGAGCTCAGGCAATCCACTCACCTCGGCCTCCCAGAGTGCTAGGATTACAGGTGTGAGCCACTGCGCCCTGCTCCCTTAGCCTTTTGGCTTTTGGTTGAGTCTAATCAACGAGGAGCAACAGAAGGAATTGGACAGGGGTGTATTTGGCTGATTCAATTAGATACCCCTGATACCTTCCCTGCTGAGTCTCCCCATTTTGGCTGCATCACTCTGTGACTTGGAGGGCACAGCTCAGGTCAAAATGCCTTTTCCACACAGTTTTCTCCCCAGACCAACAGCATTGCCAGCATTAGGGAATTTATGAAAAATGCAAATACCGCAGTCCTCCCCTAAACCTACTGAAGGAGAAACTCCAGGGTGGGGCCCAGCAATAAGTCTTCCAGATGATTCTGAAGTCTCTGAAAAATACTATTATAAAGAATTCCCTCTCCTTTGCTCACAGTAACCAAACCTGGGATACTGCCCAATCCCTTGGTGCGCCCTCCCAAACCCTATTGACCTTTGTAAGCAGTCCTTTTGTTACACTCTCCTCAAATTACTCATTTCGCAAGCACCATCATTTCCCATAAGACTCTGATGTTGTATACTGGAGTTTCTTGAGATCTCAAAAACGAGACAAGAAGCTTGTCACGATGGCTCACGCCTATAATCCTAGCACTTTGGGAGGCCGAGGCAGGTGGATTGCTTGAGTTCATGAGTTCTAGACCAACCTGAGCAAGAGTGAGACCCCCATCTGTACTAAAAAAGGAAAAAGTAGCTGGGCATGGTGGCAGGTGCCTGTAGTCCCAGCTACTCGGGAGGCTGGGGCAGGAGGATCACTCGAGCCCAGGAGTTTGAGGTTGCTGTGAGCAAGGCTGAGGCCATGGCACTGTAGCCTAGGGAACAGAGTGAGACTCTGTCTCAAAAAATAAGACAAGTAACTGCCTGGTATTCCACCTGTGTAAAGGACAGGCCCACTGACCAAGGTGAACGGAAAAATATCTGCCAGTGGGTGGCACCTGTGGCTCAAAGGAGTGGAGCGCTAGCCCTGTATGCCGGAGGTGGTGGGTTCAAACCCAGCCATGGCCAAAAACTGCAAAAAAAAAGTTTTTTATATATATACACATACATATATACACATACATATATATATATATATATATATATATATATATACCTGCCAGTGGGACACCCAAATAAGGAGATCACCATGGATGCAAATTCCCAAAATCCTTTAGGCAAAAGCTCACAGTGAGTCTCTGCGTTTTAGGAAATGTCTCCATTTAGTAAACGAAAAAATAATATAACGTCCTGGTAAGACATATGACTAAAATCTGAGGTTTTTGTGTGGACTTAGGCTATAAACGTTGGTTTCTACCAAGGGCTTTCGTCTGAAGCAGAAGCTACTAAAATAAGCTACCTGCAAAAGGAAGCAGCCCATATTTCTTTCCTTTGGCTACAGCCAAAACTATGGTGAGCTAAATTCATATCATCCAATATGAAAGTTGTGTGGGCCAAGACACAACATTTGAGCAGCTGCAGAGGATAAACAAGTTCAAAGAGTCAGTCTAACTTGAGTGTGAAATGCCCAGGACAAAGAGAGACTGTTCTAGGTGTTTGTTTTCTCAGGTCTCTTGTCATAGAGATTCTCCTTGTTTTCAGGGCATGAATCAAAGGTAAAAATATTTAACAGAGGCCAGGAAGGGAGCCAACAGTAGAAATTGAGAAGCCCTGCCCCTCCCTGCAAGTCATTTTATTTGGAAATGTAAGAGTTAAGCAGTTGAAAGTCAGGTTAAGAAAGAGGCTTTAGGAAAATTTAGGCCAAGTGTTAACCCACGTTCTTCTTGCTTTTGCGAATTGAATCGACTGCTTTTGCCTACAATTGAAGAAACAAGACTTTCCAAGTAGTGTCTCTTAATATGCCTGATGGTAAGAAGTGGACCCTAAAAAATCGTGAGGCAGGCTAAACTTATATTCAATTTTTTTTCCTTATTCCACTTTTTAAAACAATGTCCTTCATCTAGCACATACAGAGAGAGACAGAGAGAAATAGAACTGGTATCCTCAAGCTATAATCTGTCTGTTCTTGGCCCACCACTTGACTATTTCCAGATTTTCCCCAATTCGAATTTTTCCAGAGCACACTCAGAATTTAAAGGAATAGGGTCCTCTCCCTCAAGATCTGACTATTACTGACATAGTTATCTAATTAGCCCTGCTGGGCAATGGTTTGAAACTCCTAACTCCTCACTTAGGACAGCCCACCACAGTAGACCAATCTCAGAAATAGAAGGTGTTGCCACTTCGTGGCTGGGTGGCCTTGGGAAGTTGCAAATAAAGATACCAAAAAAAATCACAGATTCTTGGTGTTGAAGAGAGTGAAGTTCCTTAACCGTCCTGGTGATTCCCCTTCAATTTGTCTGTGTCCCATAAAAAAATAAAAACTGATGCTTAACACAAATATAGAAAACTGCGCAAATTATAAATATACAGTGCAATTAATTTGTACAAGGTGAATGTTCCTTGACCAAGAAACAGAAACATGACCAGAACTCTGGGAGCCCAGCCTACCCTTCCGTTGCTTCCTCCCCCAGAGGTAACTCCCATCCTGACTTTTACATGCGGATGATGTGTGCACACAGTACATGCTCTTTTTTTGTCATTTTGGCTTCTTGTGCTCCACATTTGTAAGAATTATCTATGTCATATTATATGTCACCATAGTTGATTCACTATCATTGCTTTCTGTGTGCTTTTTAAAAATTTGTGGTAAAATACACATAGCAATATTTCCCATCCTAACCATTTTAGGTGTGCAAGCTGAGCAGCATTAAGTACATTCACATTGTCACTCCTCCATCACCACAATCCGTCTCCAGAATTGCTTCATCTTCCCAAACTGAAATTCTGTACTTTAAACAGTACCTCCCATTCACCTCTCCCCTTAGTCCCTAGAAACCATAGTCTACTTTCTGACCGGCTTATTTCACTTCATGTCCTCAAGGACATTCATCTATGGTGTAACATGTGTCAGAATTTCCTTGTCTTTTGAGGCTGAATAACATTCCATCATATTAACATACCACAATTTGTTTATTCTGTGCCCTTTTAAAAGTGCATCGCTTTAAAATGGGACTCAGTGTCCCCAGGCCCGGCGTGAGCAGGCCCTTTGTCCAGCTCACCACAGCTCTCATACACTCTTTAAATCCCTTCTGAATCTGGCTCCACTGTAGATAAAGTGCCCCTTGTGTGTTATCCATCCTTCCTCAGCACCTAACTCCAAGGAAAACTCAATGAACAATATTTGTTAATAAACGAATGAAAGTATAACCCCATGAAGTCTCTTCACTTTACCTGTCTAAGCCTCAATTTCCTCATTTTTGAAGTTGAAGGGTTTAGACTACTGATTTCTCACGTCTTTTCCACCTTAACGTCTCTGATTTTATGACAGAATTGCACTTCACAAGGCTCTTCAATGACCTATTCCAAAGATCTTACCAACAAAAGCAAAATTTTTAAAAATACATGGATGCATGCCAGTTTATGAAATTTCTTCTTATCCCCTGGTAACCCTGTGAGGTGATGTGAGAATTTAAGGTTCTGTGAAAGAGATGCTTGCACAGGAGATAGGAGATAGACTTGCAAAGTACTTCATTACAGTAGCCTTGTTGAGGAGGAGGTTTGCCAACTTAGTTTCTCAATCCGGATCTGAAACGAGGCAAGATGAATCCACAGACTTCCCCAGAGGCTGTAGAGAAGTTGCAATTCCCAACCCTGTCACTAGATGGCTATGTAACTGCATCCACAGGGGATAGACAAGGAAAGCAACTCTGTCCCAGAGTCAAGATCTTCCCAAAGTGGCAGTAAACTAACTTTTCTAGGAGTCTCCTATAAAATAATTAGGAGGCCCTGAATAGTCTGAAATACACTGGGACTGGCGTTAGATTTAAAATGCTATTCACTCTGTTCCTGGATAAGTTAAAATAATGACCACAGTATTTTATCCTCCATCTTGTGACTTCCTCATAATCTTTTCTCTCTTTCTTCTCCCTCATCCATTAGAATTCATAAGAGAGACACAAAGCCAAATTTCTGATGGGCCCATGACTGAAACATGCTGGCTTTAAATGTATCAAGGGACAGTAAGTTTGCCAGTAGATCAGTAGCTCAACAGCTGGAATTTTTGAAAGAAACGGAGCTTACTGTTTTATGAAACAGAATACTCTCACACATATTTCAAGAACATTTGGACACTTCTGCATCAGATCAGATGAAAATCCATACAGGTAACCATTCTCTCCTTGAGAACTGCTGCTAACATAATGCTTCTAGATATTTTTTCCTGAGTATATACTAGCAAATCTTTCTTCTTTATAAAAAAGGAAAACTAACATTTAAAAATTATGTTTAAAACACAATTATATTATGAAAAAGACTACTGATTAAACCTAACCATTCATCTCACTCCACATCTTCTCTTATTTTGAATATTCACGGCTTTTGGTAAGGTTGTGTTCTATTATTTCTTACTTTATCTTCTAAAAATAATTAGTATTAACTTATCTAGTCCTCTTTCTGAATTCTTAAGTGTTTTAGCATTTCAGCTACAAAGATATTTTTGCCAGTTACAAACTGCTTTCTCTTTGGAACGTTCCAAACCAACTTTCTCTTGTTCTTTGGAATTGTACGTTTGATGACTAAACCTAGATTACATTTTTTTAGGTAGATTTATCTAAACATGAGTTACTTTTTATTATCCTTGCTTCTTTTGTTTTCAAACCCTACTAACTTAAGATTGGATTAGCACACTTCACTGTTCTTCATTCTAGTATCTTCATGGAAGTTCTGTGACAATCCATTGTGGTTATTCTTTAGAATTTGTAATGTCCCGATCGGATAAAAACAGAAAGGCAGAGAAGACATAAATAATTAGTTGTTTTGGAGAACAATTTCAACTATCCATTAGCATTATATATGGATAAAATGAAATAATGACTATGAAAGCACTTTAAACTCTGTCTCTACAAAAAAAAATATAAAAGAATGCCATGCAAATATAGATGAACATAATATTTGGCTTGACTTCAAACAGAAACCAAAAACTGCTAAAATAATGACTTGTTAGGATTTACCAAGTGCTTGGGGTTAGATATCTTAGGAAAGGCTGGGTGCCTGAGGCTCAGTGGTTAGGACACCAGCCACATGCAACTGGGCCTGTGGGTTCAAATCCAGCCCGGGCCTACTAAACAACAATGACAACAACAACAACAACAATAAAAAAATAGCCGGGTATTGTGGTGGGCACCTATAGTCCCAGCTACTTGGGAGGCTGAGGCAAGAGAATCACTTAAGCCCAAGAGTTTGAGGTTGCTGTGAGCTGTAACGCCATGGCACTCTACCCAGGGTGACGTAGTGAGACTCTGTCTCAAAAAAAATAAATATCCGAGGAAAAAGCCTGGAGACACATGACTACCATCATTTCTTAAACTAGATGAATGTGCTTTACATCTTTACATTGTTTACTTATAAATGTTTTGGCTACTATTGTGTCTCCTAACACATCTTGGTAACAACAATGAGAGAATGCATTTTTACAGCAATGCAGAGATTCCAGCGAATATCAGCGGACATAAATCAGCACTGAGTCTACAGAAAGTGGCTGGGTTGACAAGATGGAGCCAGCGTAATGTGGCTTTCCTATTAGCTTGGCTATAAAGTTGGCTATTAACTTAGTACTTAATTGGATCCTCCTGCAGTGGAACCGTGGGAGCATTCAGTCCTGCAGGCTAGAGAACATGTCGTACCTGTTGAATAGAGTTTAAGGTACTTTAAAAGTCTAGTTATAATTGAGTAATGACTAAACAAAACTTTACTATATCAGGCTTTTAGAAGTGGCAGGCCTATGTCTACCTACACAGAATTGTGTCTGAAGAGCTAAGTCTAAATCTTACCTCTACCATTTATAAAACATGTGCCTTTGTCATACATATATTTTGGCCTTTATGGGCCTCGGTTTCTTTCTTTTTTTTTTGGTTGCAGTTTCAGGCCAGGGCCAGGTTTGAACCCACCACCTCCTGTATATGGGGCCGGCGCCCTACTCCTTGAGCCACAGGCGCTGCCTGGGCCTCAGCTTCTTCATCTGTATATTGAGAGTAATAGTATCTGTCCTTATTCCTCCAAAGAAATAACAAGAGAGCTTTCGGGAAAATTAACAAAAGAGTTTTGGAGAAAAGCATTACACAAACATTAGTTATAATTATCAAATATAACTATCATATTTTATAGATGAAGAAAGTGAGGGCCAGAGAACCTGAACTATGTGGCTAACAACCTACTGTGGCTGAGTTAAATCTACAACATAGATCTCTAAGTCTTCCTTTCTTTTCAGCATATCAATCAGTACTCATTTTTATTTTTTTATTTTTTTGAGAGAGTCTTACTCTTTTGTTTTGGGTAGAGTCCTGTGGCATCATAGCGTATAGCAACCTCAAACTCTTGAGCTGCCTCCTGCCTCCACCTCCGAAGTAGCTGGGACTTACAGGCGCCCACCACAACGCCCAGCTAATTTTTCTCTTTTTTAGTAGAGATAAGGGTCTCACTCTTGCTCAGGCTGGTCTACAACTCCTGAGCTCAAATAATCCACCCATGTTGGCCTCCCGAGTGCTAGGATTATAGGCATGAATCACCACGACACCCATTTTATATAAAATGTCAAAAACTCCATCCAGTACTCATTTGGATATAACTTATTATCCAGTCATAAAATGTCATTAAAATTTAACTTTAAGTTTTTTAGAAGCTAGATTTAATTACCATGTATATGTAGGCGAATTACTGAACTTCCAACTACAGCTGGGCTAGTCCCTGAAGGAAAAAAGATTTTTGTTTTTATTTTGTATGTTATTGGTTGGATAAACCTTCTGTTTTTATAAGAGAGTCATATAAAATATTCTAAACCATAAATCTAATTACTGGGAAGAATCTACAAAACAAATTCAAGCCTTGTATGAAAGCCAAAAACCTTGGGCCCTGTGTGGTGGCTCACACCTGTAATCCTAGCACTCTGGGAGGCCGAGGTGGGTAGGTTGCCTGAGCTCAAGTGTTGGAGACCAGTCTGAGCAAAAGCAAGATCCCGTCTCTAAAAATAGCCAGGCACTGTGGTGGATGCCTGTATTCCCAACTACTTGGAAGGCTGAGGCAAGAGAATCACTTGAGCCCAAGAGTTGGAGGTTGCTCTGAGCTATGATGCCATGGCACTCTACTGAGGGTGACAAAGTGAGACCCTGTCTCAAAAAAAAAAAAGAAAGAAAGAAAGAAAGCCAAAACCTTCATTGTACTTTCCAGTGTTCTTAAAATAACATTTTCACCTTCCCATCATGTATTTTATTGGTATGTATTTTACATATACTCTTCTTAATTATAATTTTTACTACTTATGCAAAAAAGAACAAGTTGTGGATTTGAAGATATTTTATTCTAATATTGTTTTTTTGTCTTTTTTTGTTGTTGTTAAGACAGATCCTCACTTTGTCACCGTTGTAGAGTGCCATGGCATCATAGTTCACAGCAATCCTCTTGGGTTCAAGCAATCCTCTTGCCTCAGCCTCCCCAGTAGTTGGGACTACAGGGCCCCGCCACATGCCTGGCTATTTTTAGAGACAGGGGTCTTGCTTTTGCTCAGGCTGGTCTTGAACTCGTGAGGTCAGGAGATCCACCTGCCTTGGCCTCCCAGAGGGCTGGGATTACGGTGTGAGCCACCACACCTGGCCCTGTTTTTGTCTTAATAAATTCATTAAATAATAATGTGTTTGTGAAAAGAGCATTACATCAGAGACATCTTTTGTTTTAAATAAGTCTATTTTAAGCTTTTTCTTATAGTTTATGATAGATTTGACTAAATAACGTGAAGTTTGCTTCTAACTCTGAGATCCTGTGAACTTGAAGTGAGAATTATAGGAGGAAACCAGATCAATATTTATTTTTCCAGCTATAGTTGCAAGGCTGTTTGGGGCTAGGTTTTTTCCACAGAAAACAACAGGGATATATTCAACCTTGAGGTCTTATTAAAGAATGTCTTTCAAAGTCTTTGTGAGTCTGTAATAGATTAACTTTACAGTGTTCTATGATGGAGAGCACCTAAAATTACATCTGAAGATTTGGCTCATATTCTAATCTTAAACTTCTCCTAATCTCAGTTTTCTAATCTTTAAAATGGATTGTTTAAACAGGATGCCCATACTTTACCTGTAAGATTTTTTTTTTTTAAAGGAGGAAGGCAGAGGATTGAAAGAATCTAGAAAAGCTATTGTTTCAAAGCTACAGAGTTTTCAGTCTAGAGAGAGTAAAAACTTGAGTACTCATCGTGTTCACATAGACTAGGTAGCTTAGCAGAAGAAAAGAAACAACACAGCTCAGAGCAGAACTAAATAAAACGGAAACAAACAAAAATAACAATACAAAGGATAACCAAACAAGTTGGTTCATTGAAAAGATAAACAAAATCAATAGACCATTAGCCAGATTAACCAGAAATAGAAAAGAAAGGACTCAAATATGCTCAATTAGAAATGAAAAGAAGCCATTACAACCAGTATCACAGAAATAGAAAATATTACCCACAAATACTATGAGAACCACTACACACAAACTAGAACATGTAGAGGAAATGGATTAACTTTTTGGAAACACACAGCCTGAATCAGAAAGAAACAGAAACCCTGAATGGACAAATTATGAGCAGCAGGAAGCACTTATAAAAAAAAACTCAACAATTTAAGAAGTCCCAGCCCAGGCAGGCTCACAACCAAATTCTACCAGATCTATGAAAAAGAACCACTACCTATCATACAGAAATTATTATGTAGCATTGAGAAGGAGGGAATCATCCCTAACTCATTCTACAAAGTAAGGAAGACCTTGACACCAAAGCTAGGAAAGGACACAGCAAAAAAAAAGAAGACTGCAGACCAACATCCCTTATGAACATAGATGCAAAACCCCCATCAAAATACTAGCAAACCAAATTTAACAGCACATCAGAAAGATAATCCACCGTGATCAAGTGGGTTTCATCCCAGGGATACAAAGAAGGTTCAACATGCAAATCAACACATGTTGATTCATCACATCAATAGAAGCAAAAACAAAGACCATATGATCATCTCAGTAGATCCAGAAAAAGCATTTGATAAAATCCAGCATCTTTTCATGGTAAAAATCCTCAACAAATGAGGCACAGAAGAAAGATATTTCAAAATTTAAAGCAATATATGACAAAGCTCACAGCCATCATCATACTGAATGGGGAAAAGTTGAAAGCATTCCCCCTAGGAGCTGGAACAAGACAAGGGTGCCCACTGTCACCTCTTTATTCAACATAGTACTGGAAATCCTAGCAAGAGTAATCAATCAAGAGAAAGAAATAAAGGACATTCAAATGAAGAAAGAGGAAGTCACACTACCCCCATTTGCTGATGATATGATCTGGTATCTAGAAAACTCTAAAGCCTCCACCAAAAGACTCCTAGAATTGATAAATAAATTCAGCAAAGTCTCAGATTACAAAATCAATGTATACGAATCAGTAGCATATCTAAATGCTAAGAACGGTCAAATCAAGGACTCAATACGATTCACAATAGCTACAAAGAAAATAAGATAGCTAGGAATGTATGTAAACAAGGAGGTGAGTCTTTACAAGAGAACTATGAATCACTCTTGAAAGAAATTGTAGCTGACACAAACAAATAGAAAAATATCCCATATTCATGGATTGGTAGGATCAACATTGTTAAAATATCCATACTGCCCAAAGTGATTTACAGGCTTAACATAATAGCCATGAAAATATCAATGTCATATTTCACAGATCTAGAAAAAATGATTCTCAGCTTCAATTGAGGCCAAAAAAGAGCCTAAATTGCCAAAGAAATCTTAAGCAAAAATAACAAATCTGGAGATATCTCATTACCTGACTTCAAATTCTATTATGAGGCTAGAGTAACAAAGCAGCATGGTGCCAGTATAAAAGTGGAGTCATGGAACAATGGAACAGAATAGAGAACCCAGAAATAAAACCATCTACTACGACCAACCAATCTATGACAAAGCGGACAACATATACTGAGGATAGGAAGTCCTATTCGGTAACTGATGCTGGGAAAACTGGATAGCCACATGAGGAAGAATGAAATAGGACCCCATCTCTTTCCATATACAAAAATTAATTCAGGATCGGCACCTGTAGCTTAGTGGTTAGGGCACCAGCCACATACACCGGGGCCGGTGGGTTCAAACTGGGTCGGGGCCTACTAAACAACAATAGCCAGGCGTTATGGCGGGTCCCTGTAGTCCCAGCTACTTGGGAGGCTGAAGCAAGAGAATCGCTTAAGCCCAAGAGTTTGAGGTTGCTGTGAGCTGTGACACTACAGCACTCTACCAAGGGCGACCTAGTGAGATTCTGTCTCAAAAAAATAAAAAAACTTCAAGATGGACAAAAGACTTAAATGTAAGGCATGAAATCATAAAAAATGTAGAAGAAAACATAGGAAAAACTCTTCTAGATAATGGCCTAAGCAAAAAATTTGTGACTAAGACCTCAATGTCAAACACAGCAAGAACTAAAATAAATACATGGGACTTGATTAAATTAAAAACTTCTGGACAGCAAAGGAAATAATCAACTGAGTGAATAGGCAACCTACGGAATGAGAGAAATATTTACAAACTATTCTTCCGATAAAGGGCTGAGGTCCAGAATCTACACAGAACTCAAACAAATCCTCAGGAAAAAACAAACAACCCCATTAAAAACTGGGCAAAAAACATAATGCCTTCTAAGCTTTTTTTTTTTTCAAAGCATGATCTTAAAGATATGTTTAAGTTAATGGCTGGAATGCAGGGTTCCTACACTGTATTGGCTCATGTTGGTGGCCCTCTGTGCCCTAGATAGATGTACATAGAGTGCACGTCAAAAGCTACAGAGTGAAAGTTGGTTTGGATCCTCTTCATTTCATTTGTTTAGCTTTTCTGTTATTTTTCTCTACTTACATGTGTTCCTGTGAATAAATCCTTGTTAAGTTAACCCTTTAAAAAAAAAGAAAGAAAGAAAGAAACTGGGCAAAAGATGTGAACAGAAGTGTTTCAAAAGAAGATAGACAAATGACCAACAAGCATGTGAAAAAATGGGGTCATGGGAGCCCATGGAAGTATTCCGCTGATTATTCAAATTAAGAAAATAGTAAGCAAAGTGATCCAAGGAGAGTAGAAACAGGGAGCAGGTGCGACCTGTGTCTAAGGGAGCAGACCATGTGGTGGAAGAGCCAGACAAGGGGGACAGCCCCAGGATGTCCGTGATCATGAACTTAAAGCGAGCCTAGTCAGTATGGTTACGGGTCACCCCCACCCAAATGCTTTTAAACATGAAGTAGGCAAGAGTTGATTTTAAGAAGAGTTAGGATTTTGCCAGGCCTACATATACTATACTCTGAAAGGAGAGAAAGGCAGAGATGAGGGTTCATGCCAGGACTGTGAACAGAAGCTGGCTGAGAAGGGATGTGACCACATTATGGGAGTGAAGGGAGCTGGAGGGTATCAGAGTCAATAGACTCTGGTCTCAGTGGAGTGGAAGAAATTCTTCGAGCACATCTTGGCATTACAATTTTTTAAGGTCTTTAAGAGCGGGGCATTTCCTTACCATCATCCTACTTTACATTCTTTATTCTCACTTCCCTCCCCAATCCCCCCACCCCCATCTTTCCACAGTTTAAATAGTAAGTTCATGAGGTAAAGAGTGTTGTTTTGCTTTTGTAGGGGGAGGAGGGGAGATCCCTCCCAATGCAGACTGTTGTAATTATGGCCAAAAAGGAGTTAAACGGTGTTATTCGGAAGTCCTTTAATATTATCCAGATTTGGCTTAGAGATAGGATTATGCTGCTGAACTTTATTTTTCTTCTTAATTTACAAAGAGCTTTCTTAACTCAGACATTCCAGTGTTTTGCTGGAATTTTCTCTGTATTGCATCCTATTATGGAGCAGTCTGCGGGGAGAGCTGCAAGTCAACCTCTAACTTGGGAGGGGAGAGGTCAGGAACCTAGCAAAGCAGAGGTCTCCTGGCCAGAACTCCCTGCTCAAGCTCCTAACAGGAATCTCTTCTCACCAGAATGGCTGCAGGAGATCAGATGACAGGGCAGTTTTATCTGTTTATTGTGCTAGACTATCACCTGCCTGAAATGATTGCTTTCCAAATGCAGTGACACAGCAGTCTGTTTTCTAGAGACCTTAAGTTCAATAAGCTCCTTGCTCAGCATGTTTGCCCTGGTGCTTTTGGAGGTGCTTTAAGGTAGAATGGGTAGTTTCCAAAGACACAGAAAGGGCAAAAAATGATACAATCTATAAGATTTTGAAATCAGAAAAAGTTAAAATGACCTACTAGGAAGTCTGCCACCCTTTCCTTGCTGGAAGGGGCCTGAATGGTCTCCATGTCCATCTTCCTCCCTCTACATGGGATTGTAGCAAAGCTGTTCCAGAAAGAGAACTTTCTGCTCATTTGGAAATTAGATCAAATGCTCTGTCAATACCTCAGGAATTTAAAAAGTTGTCTTATATTTACCTTTACGCAGATTTATTCTTCAAACTTTTATTCATTCTTCTGTTGGTTCCTAACGGGGAGCAACATTCTTTGTTGCTACAACAAAAAAAACTTACTTTTAAATTATTCTGTTACTATAAGAAACATTAATCTTGGTAACCTAGAACCTATGTCTTGCCTTTTGGTTTTTTTAATTTGAAAAGCACAACCTTTTGTTTCTTTGTTTCTGTTTTGAGACAGAGTCTCATGCTGTCACCTTGGATAGAGTGCCCTGGCATCATCATAGCTGACAGCAACCCCAAAATCTTGGGCTCAAGAGATCTTCTTGCCTCAGCCTCCCAAGTAGCTGGGACTATAGGCATCCGCCACAACGCTCAGCTAGTTTTTCTATTTTTAGTAGAGATGGGGGGGTCTCATCTTGCTTAGGCTGATCTTGAATTCCTGAGCTCAAGCAATCCACCCACCTCAGGCTCCCAGAGTGCTGGGAATCCAGGCATGAGCCACCACACCAGCCAAAGGCACCAGCCAAAAGCACAGCCTTTAGAAAGGCAACTTGCATTCTCCCTGAGCACAAACCCAAGGCTTTTCTTGGCATTGCAGAATGGTGGGAGGAGAAAGAGAGCTGAAGTCAGAAGCCTCAAATCCCAATCTTGCTTTTATAACCTGCGTCATCACTGTATGTTTTATTCTTAATTTATCGCTCCAATTTCCTCATCTGCAAAATGTGAAGATGTATACTCATGCCACATATAAATCAGGTAACACATATAAAAAGCATTCTGTAAATAGTAAAATATTATAAAAGTGTGTTTATTCTAAGAGTTCACACCAAAATGTCCTGCATTAGCTTGTTGAGTCCCTCTCTCCTTCCCTCCCCTCTTTATTTCCCCAACTTCCTCTCCCCTTTCTCTAGCGTCCAGCTTTCCTCCGTGGAATGTCACTGCAGCAGAACTCCCAGAGTCTACATGAAAGCTAAAAATACCAGCAAAGAAGCAATGTACAGAGAGCTTCTTCCTACTAAACACATTTCTTGCAGGCTGCTATAAACCTGGACAAAGGAAGAGCAAGATGAAAAAGAGATTGGAGAAGCCAGAGACAAGAAAGGGGTCAGGGAGTATAGGAGGCAGGAAAGAGTCAATTAGAAAAGGGAGAGAACTGGCCTGCGCAGTGGCTCACGCCTGTAATCCTAGCACTCTGGGAGGCTGAGGCGGGTGGATTACTTGAGCTCACCAGTTTAAGACCACCCTGAGCAAAAGTGAGACCCCCCATCTCTACAAAAAATAAAAAAACTGAGGCAAGAGGATTGCTTGAACCCGAGTTGGAGGTTGCTGTGAGCTATGATGCTATGGCACCCGACCCAGGGTGACAGCCTGAGACTCTGACTCAGAAAAAAAAAGAGGGAGAGAACTCACAATGCTCCAACTATCTGAACCTGGCTGGGAAAGGAGGGGAGAGGGCAGCATAATGCCAACAAACTGTAAAAGTACATAAAAAGGAATTTGTTCAGAACAAAAGCAGTCAGTGAAAAAGAATAAACTTTTTTCAGGGAGGAGGGTATCATGTATAGGTGCAGGGAGCACTGAGATGAACTGAAGTTACGATGCAAAGTAAACTGCTTGGAGGAGTTGGTAAGAGTATGTGATTTGTACAACTAATTACGGGAAGGAAAGTGTAATCCCTGGTATATTTGTAGTTCACATAAAATTATGCTATGACCAATAAAATATAGAAAAGAGATTTGCTTAAAATGCAAATGCTCTGTGCATATGAGAGTGTGTAGGAGATTAGCTTGGTACAACACACATTCCCATCTGCACACTTCCCACTACAGTAGTAGTTTTTTTTTTTTTTTTTGCAGTTTCTGGCCGAGGCTGGGTTTGAACCCGCCACCTCCAGCATATGGGGCTGATGACCTACTCCTTTGAGCCACAGGCGCCACCCTACACTAGAATTTCTTAATCAAGGTAATTGCTAATACCTAATCTATCGAGTAATTTTTTTTTTTTTTTTTTTAGAGACAGAGTCTCACTTTATCCTTTATCACCCTCAATAGAGTGTTGTGGCGTCACAGCTCACAGCAACCTCCAACTCCTGGGCTTCAGTGATTCTCTTGCCTCAGCCTCCCGAGTAGCTGGGACTACAGGCGCCCACCACAACACCCAGTTATTTTTTTGTTGCAGTTTGTCCGGGGCCAGATTCAAACCTGCCACCCTTGGTATATGAGGCCAGCGCCCTACCCACTGAGCCATAGGCACCACCAATCTATCTAGTAATTAAAGATGGATAGCAAACGAGCCCATTTTCAGACCTAGATTTCTCTGGAAACATGCCCAACAAATCTTCCATCTTTTGTCACAATGTATACAAGATGTCTTTCTCTGAACTTGGATAAAGGCAGCAGCAGACCACATTATGTCCTGGTCTCTCTCCTCATAAGACTGTTTCAGAGTTAAGGGTAGCAATCAAGACAGTAAGCTAAAGGTAGGGGGATTAATATTCCACATCTTCAGTATCTTTAGGCAACAAAACCATAGAGGATATAAAGTATTTCTGTTTTTATATTCCAAAAGTACATCATAACTCATTCCATTCTATTGTATTCATTAGTCCTTCTCTTTCGTGTCATGTCCATCTCATCTCAGGCAAACCTAACCTCTGTTACCCCATATAGTATTGGTCTGAGATTCACCAAGTTGATTTCACTCCTGCTTTGGCTGCTCTGAAGTCAGCCACTTTATGCAAAATTGAATATAGGTGCCTTATCTAAAGGCTGAGAGGTAGGTGCAAGTGAAAAGAGAGGCCCTCTTCCATTAGCTGGGGAAGACTGGACTTTCTCCCAAATGGCTCAGGTAAATACTTCTGCATTCAGGCCTGCAGGCAGCCGTCACAGCCATAGGTTCTTCTCTGCTTATGCTCAATGGCCAACAGACAAACAAACAAAAACAAAAACTTCTAGGATACCCCATGGGCCTTAAAACTGGAACTTGATGAATTCTGAGGTCTGACTTCACTTGCTCAGAATCCTAAGGCTGTGGCTTCTACCTTCATGTTCATCCCAACAAGTTCAGCAGCATGCATGTTGCCATTTTCCCACGTCATTGCATGAGAGAAAGCACACAGAGACAATTAAAATCTTTTGCCTTGAAGGTAAAACCTTTTGGCTTCCAATTCTAATAAAGCAAATAGGACAAGCAAGAAAACATCTGGTTGGTCTTGGTGGCTCATGCCTGTAATCTAAGCAGTCTGGGAGGCTAAGGCAGGTGGATTGCCTGATCTCAGGAGCTCAAGACCAGCCTGAGCAAAAGTGAAATCTGTCTCTATAAAAATAGAAAAACTGGAGGTGGCAACCACTGTGGGACAGATCTGGGATTGAAACGCAAGCCCCCTGAGACTGAAAACAAGACAGAGCCACTTAGCCCCACCACACCAAACAGGTCCCCAGTTTCTCAGGCCGTAGCACTGTACGGGTCCTTGACAAAGCTCCAGGGGAAAAGTCAAACGTTGTAAAATAATCATGGGGTGGAATCAGTGGAAAAACTCTGGTAACAAGAATAACCAGAATAGATCAACTCTCCCCCACCCCAGGAAAGATATGGCAGATGTAACTGAAGATCCCATTCATAAATAGCTGGCTGAGATTTCAGAAAACAAATTCAGAATTTGGATTGTAAACAAGATTAATAGAATGGAGGAAAAATTGGAATTAGAAATTCGAGGAGCAATTCAAAAGTTGGAATTAGAAATTCGAGGAGAAATTCAAAAGTTGTCTCAAGAATTAAATGAATTTAAAGACAAAACCACCAAAGATTTTGACACACTGAAGCAAGAATTTGCAGCCCTCAAAGATCTGAAAAATACAGTACAATTGTTCAGTAACAGAGTGGAGCAAGCAGAAGAAAGGATTTCTGACATTGAAAACAAAGCTTTTGAACGCTCACAAACTCTCAAAGAGGAAGAGAAATGGAGAGCAAAAATGGATCATTCTCTCAGAGAGCTCTGGGGATAATTCGAAGAAGGCTAATATCTGCCTCATTGGAATCCCTGAAAGCTATGAAGAGGCTTCACAAGGCACAGAGGCCCTTCTCCATGAAATTATGAAAGAGAATTTTCCAGACATGCCAAAAGATTCTGAAATTCAGATAGCAGACAGTTTCAGAACCCCAGCACAACTCAACCTGAATAAGACATCCCCCAGGCATATCATAATTAACTTCACTAAAGTTAATATGAAGGAGAAAATTCTGAAAGCAGCCAGATGTAAGAAATCCATTACCTATAAAGGGAAGAAAATTAAAATGACTGTAGATGTCTCTGTGAAATTTTTCAAGCCAGAAGAGGGTGGTCATCGACTTTTATTATTTATTTATTTATTTTTATTAAATCATAACTGTATACATTGGTATGATCATGGGGCATCATACATTCGCTTCATAGACCATTTGACACATTTTCATCACAATCTCCTAAAACAAAATAACTTTCAACTCCAGATCCTGTATCCAGCTCAACTGAGTTTCATTTATGATGGAGAAATTAAATACTTTAATGACACTCATATGTTGAAGAAATTTGCCATAACCAAACCAGCTCTTCAGGGTATTCTCAGACCTATCCTCCATAATGACCAGCCCAATCCTCTACCACAAAAATAAACTCACTCAGAAACTTTTGATCAAACTCCAACTTCCACAGTGGCAAGAGGATTAAAAATGTCCACTGGACTTTCAAAAAACTCAGTACCCAAAATTTTACCAGACTTATCAATATTCTCCATTAATATTAATGGCTTAAACTATCCTCTAAAGAGGCACAGGTTGGCTGACTGGATACAAAAACTCAGGCCAGATATTTGCTACATACAAGAATCACATCTCACCTTAAAAAATAAATATAGACTCGGTGAAAGGATGGTCATCCATATTTCAGGCAAATAGTAATCAGAAAAAAGCAGGTGTTGCAATTCTTTTTTTTTTTTTTTTTTTGTAGAGACAGAGTCTCACTTTACTGCCCTTGGTAGAGTGCCGTGGCATCACACGGCTCACAGCAACCTCTTGGGCTTATGTGATTCTCTTGCCTCAGCCTCCCGAGCAGCTGGGACTACAGGTGCCCGCCACAACGCCTGGCTATTTTTTTGCTGCAATTCATCCGGGGCTGGGTTTGAACCCACCACCCTCGGTATATGGGGCCGGCACCCTACTCACTGAGCCACAGGCGCCGCCCAGGTGTTGCAATTCTATTTGCAGATACAATAGGCTTTAAAACAACAAAAGTAAAGAAGGATAAGAATGGTCACTTCATATTTGTTAAGGGTAATACTCAATATGATGAGATTTCAATTATTAATATTTACTCACCCAAACAGAATGCACCTCAATTTATAAGAGAAACTCTAACAGACATGAGCAACTTGATTTCCTCCAGCTCCATAATAGTCAGAGATTTCAACACTCCTTTGGCAGTGTTGGATAGATCCTCCAATAAGAAGCTGAGCAAAGAAATTTTAGATTTAATACTAACCATCCAACATTTGGATTTAGCAGACATTTACAGAACATTTCATCCCAATAAAACTGAATGCACATACTTCTCATCAGCCCACGGAACATACTCCAAAATCAATCACATCTTAGGTCACAAGTCTAACCTCAGTAAATTTAAAGGAATAGAAATTATTCCTTGCATGTTCTCGGACCACCATGGAATAAAAGTTGAACTCAGTAACAACAGGAATCTATATACTCATACAAAAACATGGAAGTTAAATAACCTTATGCTGAATGATAGCTGGGTCAGAGATGAGATTAAGAAGGAAATTGCCAAATTTATGGAACAAAACAACAACGAAGACATGAATTATCAGAACCTCTGGGATACTGCAAAGGCAGTCCTAAGAGGAAAATTTATATCACTGCAAGCCTTCCCCAAGAGAACAGAAAGAGAGGAAGTTAACAACTTAATGGGACATCTCAAGCAACTGGAAAAGGAAGAACTTCCAACCCCAAACCCAGTAGAAGAAAAGAAATGACCAAAATTAGAGCACAATTAAATGAAATTGGGGTGGTGCCTGTGCCTCAAAGGGATAGGGCACCGGCCCCATATGCCAGAGGTGGCGGGTTCAAACCCATCCCTGGCCAAAAATTGCAAAAAAAAAAAAAAGAATTAAATGAAATTGAAAACAAAAGAATTATACAACAGACCAATAAATCAAAAAGTTGGTTTTTTGAAAAGGTCAATAAAATAGATAAACCTTTGGCTAACCTAACCAGGAAAAAAAAGAGTAAAATCTCTCATTTCATCAATCAGAAACAACAAAGACAAAATAACAACAGATTCTTTGGAAATTCAAAAAATCCTTAATGAATATTACAAGAAACTCTACTCTCAGAAATATGAAAATCTGAAAGAAATAGACCAACACTTGGAAGCACGTCACCTTCCAAAACTTAGCCAGAATCAAGTGGAAATGTTGAACAGCCTATATCAAGTTCTGAAATACCATCAACCATACAAAATCTCCCTAAAAAGAAAAGCCTTGGACCAGATGGCTTCACATCAGAATTCTACCAAACCCTTAAAGAGGAACTGGTACCTATATTACTCAACCTGTTCCAAAATGTAGAAAAAGAAGGAAGACTACCCAACACATTCTATGAAGCAAACATCACCCTGATCCCCAAACCAGGAAAAGACCCAACAAGAAAAGAAAATTATAGACCAATATCACTAACGAATATCGATGCAAAAATATTCAACAAGATCCTAACAAACAGAATCCAGCAACACATCAAACAAATTATATATCACGACCAAGTCGGTTTTATCCCAGGGTCTCAAGGCTGGTTAAATATACGTAAATCTATAAGTATAATTCAGCACATAAACAAATTAAAAACAAAGACCATATGATTCTCTTAATTGATGCAGAAAAAGCTTTTGATAATATCCAGCATCACTTCATGATCAGAACACTTAAGAAAATTGGTGTAGAAGGGACATTTCTTAAACTGATAGAGGCCATCTACAGCAAACCCACAGCCAATATCGTATTGAATGGAGTTAAATTGAAATCATTTCCACTCAGATCAGGAACCAGTCAAGGCTGTCCATTGTCTCCACTGCTCTTTAACATTGTAATGTTTTAGCCATCACAATTAGGGAAGAAAAGGCGATCAAGTGTATCAATATAGGGTCAGAAGAGATCAAACTTTTGCTCTTTGCAGATGATATTATTGTATATCTGGAAAACACCAGGGATTCTACTACAAAACTCTTAGAAGTGATCCAGGAATACAGCAGTGTCTCAGGTTACAAAATCAACATTCATAAATCAGTAGCCTTTATATATACCAACAATAGTCAAGCTGAAAAAACAGTTAAGGACTCTATTCTGTTCACAGTAGTGCCAAAGAAGATGAAATATTTGGGAGTTTATCTAACAAAGGATGTGAAAGATTCTATAAAGAGAACTATGAAACTCTAAGAAAAGAAATAGCTGAAAATGGTAACAAATGGAAAAACATACCATGCTCATGGCTGGGAAGAATCAACATTGTTAAAAGCAATATAGAATTTTAATGCAATCCCTATTAAAGCTCCACTGTCATACTTTAAAGATCTTGAAAAAATAATGCTTCGTTTTATACAGAATCAGAAAAAACCTTGAATAGCCAAGACATTATTCAGAACCAAAAACACAGCAGGAGGAATTACGCTACCAGACCTCAGACTATACTATAAATTGATAGTGATAAAAACAGCATGGTACTGGCACAAAAACAGAGAGGTAGATGTCTGGAACAGAATAGAGAACCAAGAGATGAACCCAGCTACTTACCGTTATTTGATCTTTGACAAGCCAATTAAAAACATCCACTGGGAAAAAGATTTCCTATTTAACAAATGGTGCTGGGTAAACTGGCTGGCAACCTGTAGAAGACTGAAACTGGACCCACACCTTTCACCATTAACTAAGATAGACTCTCACGGGATTAAAGATTTAAACTTAAGACATGAAACTATAAAAATACTAGAAGAGAGTGCAGGGAAAACCCTTGAAGAAATCAGTCTGGGCGAGTATTTTATGAGGAGGACACCCGGGACAATTGAAGCAGCTTCAAAAATACACTACTGGGACCTGATCAAACTAAAAAGCTTCTGCACAGCCACGAACACACTAATTAAAGCAAGCAGACAGCCCTCAGAATGGGAGAAGATATTTGCAGGTTATGTCTCCGACAAAAGTTTAATAACCAGAATCCACAGAGAACTCAAACGTATAAGCAAGAAAAGAACAAGTGATCCCATCGCAGGCTTGGCAAGGGACTTGAAGAGAAACTTCTCTGAAGAAGACAGGCACACGGCCTACAGACATATGAAAAAATGCTCATCATCTTTAATCATCAGAGAAATGCAAATCAAAACTACCTTGAGATACCATCTAACTCCAGAAAGATTAGCCCATATCACAAAATCCCAAGACCAGAGATGTTGGCGTGGATGTGGAGAAAAGGGAACACTTCTACACTGCTGGTGGGAATGCAAATTAATACATTCCTTTTGGAAAGATGTTTGGAGAACACTTAGAGATCTAAAAATAGATCTGCCATTCAATCCTATAATTCCTCTACTAGGTATATACCCAGAAGACCAAAACTCACATCATAACAAAGGTATTTGTACCAGAACGTTTATTGCAGCCCAATTCACAATTGCTAAGTCATGGAAAAAGCCCAAGTACCCATTGATCCACGAATGGATTAATAAATTGTGGTATATGTATACTATGGAATATTATGCAGCCTTAAAGAAAGATGGAGACTTTACCTCTTTCATGTTTACATGGATGGAGCTGGAACATATTCTTCTTAGTAAAGTATCTCAAGAATGGAAGAAAAAGTATCCAATGTACTCAGCCCTACTATGAAACTAATTTATGGCTTTCATATGAAAGCTATAACCCAGTTATAACCTAAGAATATGGGGAAGGGGAAGGATGGGCAGAGGGAGGGTGATTGGTGGGATTACACCTGCGGTGCATCTTACAAAAGTACATGTGAAACTTAGTAAATGTAGAATATAAATGTCTTAACACAATAACTAAGAAAATGCCAGGAAGGCTATGTTAACCAGTGTGATAAAAATGTGTCAAACAGTCTATAAAACCAGTGTATGGTGCCCCATGATCACATTAATGTGCACGGCTATGATTTAATAATAAAAAAAATAGAAAAACTGGGCAGCGCCTATGGCTCAAGGGAGTACGGCACCGGCCCCATGTACCGGAGGTGGTGGGTTCAAACCTGGCCCCAGCCAACAACTGCAAAAAAAAAAAAAAATAGAAAAACTGAGATAAGAGGATCTCTTCAGCCCAAGAGTTTGAGGTTGCCATGAGGTATGATGATGCCACAGCACAGAGTGGCATCTCACACACACACACACACACACACACACACACACATCTTTCACAGCTACCTGCCAAGTGTTGCAACAGAGGAAGGCAGGTTTGAATCCTTTGTCTAAATCTAGAACAGCGGTTCTCAACCTGTGGGTTGTGACCCCTTTGGGGGTCGAACGACCCTTTCCCCTTTCATAGGGGTCGCCTAAGACCATTGGAAAACACATATTTCCAATGGTCTTAGGAACCAAGACACCACTCCTTATGTGTGGGGGTCACCGCAACATGAGGAACTGTATTAAAGGGTCACGGCATTAGGAAGGTTGAGAACCACTGGTCTAGACTGTTCTGGTTCTAGAGATGAGAAAGTAAGTACAGGAGAGCCAGTCCTACATTCTAAACACTCAACTTCAGAATAACCAATACCCAGTGCCCCCATGTTATGGTTTTTTTTGTTTGTTTGTTTTGTTTGTTTGTTTGTTTGTTTTTGAGAGTAGATGAAACTATAGGTATCTACCAGGATGCACAGCTAGTTTTTCTGTTTTTAGTAGAGACGGGGTGTTGCTCTTGCTCAGGCTGGTCTCAAACTCCTGGGCTCAAGCAATCCACCCACCTTGGCCTCTCAGAGCGCTAGGATTACAGGCATGAGCTGGCCTATGTTATGGGATTTGAAATTGGAAATAGGGTTTTAATGCTGAAGGATAAAGTTTTAATGCATGTATGAGAAAGGAACCTTGAGTCCACAAAATACTCAAGATTTACTGATTGTACACCCATGCTCATAGCCACATTATTTGCAATAGACAAAAAATGAAAGTAACCCAAGTGTCCCTCAATGGATGAATAGACAGATAAAATGTGATATATACATGCAATGGAATGTTATTCAATCTTAGAAAAGAAAGGACGTTCTGGGGCGGCGCCTGTGGCTCAAAGAGTAGGGTACTGGCCCCATATACTGGAGGTAGCGGGTTCAAACCCAACCTCAGCCAATAACTGAAAAAAAAAAAAGAAAAAAGAAAGGACATTATCACACATAGATGAATCTTGAGGATATTATGCTAAGTGAAAAAAGCCAGTCACACACAAAAAAAACAAACACAGAAATACTGTATGATTCCACTTATATGAGGTACTTAAAGTAATCAAATTCATAGAACAGAAAGTAAAATGGACGTTGTCAGGGGCTGGGAAGAGGGGGAAATGAGGAGTTATTGTTTACGGGGCATCGAATTTCAGTTTGGGAAGATGAAAAGCTTTGGAGGTAGATGGTGGTGATGGTGGCTGACAATGTGAATATACTTAATGCCACTGAATTTTATCCTTAAAAAGAATGAAGATGGAAAATTTTATATTAGGTGTATTTTACCACAATTTTTAAAAAATTAAATAAACATAAAATTTTTAAATAAGTTTTTTTTCAATAAAGATAAGGAGATGAAACTAAAGTCCCACGTAATCCGGGAGCCATGAGGGCTGCTGTTGTAGTAAAGCAAGAAGCAAGTACTTCAGGAAGGGAAGTAGCAAAGAATCGTGCTGTCTGTCGGGCATGAATCAAGTGTGTCCAAGGAAATCGGAAACACAGGCCTGGGCCCCTCACGGACACAAGGTCTGAATTCATACTACTGGCAAGTAAGCATATGAAAAGATGTTCCACATTATGTGTCATTAGGAAATTGCCAATTAAAACAAGAGTAAGAAGAAATCATCACACACCTATTAGAATGGCTGAAATTCAAAACATCTACAACATCAAATGCTGGCAAGGATGTGGAGCAATAGGAATTCCACATCCAGGGAGGGGATGCAAAATGGCACGGCCACTGTGGAAGAGAGTTGGGCAGTTTCTTACAAAACTAAATATACCCTAACCACAGGATTTAAGAACCATGTTCCGTGGTATTTAACCAAAGGAATTGAAAATTTGTTTACACAAAAATCTGCACACGAATGTTTATAACAGCTTTCTCCATAGTTGCCAGTACTTGGAGGCAACCAAGTATCCTTCAGTAGGTAAATAAACCGTGCTACATTCAGACTACTAACTTTTTTGTTTGTTGTTTTTTCCTATTCTATATGTATTGTAAGACGGTAATTGATTTTTTAGCACTAAAAGACATGAGCTATCAAACCATGAAAAGAAACGGAGACGAGGTAAAGGCATGTTACTAAGAGAAAGAAAACCATCTGAAAGGGCTGCATACTGCATAATTCCAAACATATGACATTCTGGAAAAAGTAAAACTTTGGAGACAGTAAATAAAAATGTCAGTGGCTGCCAGGAAGTGTAGGGAGGGAGGGATGAATAAGCAGAGCACCGAAGATTTTTAAGGCAGTGAAACTATTCTGTTGGATACCACAGTTGTGGATGTATGCCATTACACATTCATCAAAATCCCTAAAATGTCCAACACCAGGAATGAATCCTAATGTAAACCATGCACTTTGGGTGCTAATCATGTGTCAGCGTAGGCTTATTGGTTGTAACAAACATAACATCGGTCTGGGTTGTCCATAACAGGTGAGGTTGAACATGCGCGGGGAGGGGAGGTACGCGGGAACTCTCTGTACTTTCTCCTGTGTGAACCTAAAACTGCTCTAAGAATATTAAGTTTACTAATTAATTTTTTGAAAACTACCAGAAAGAAAAAAAGAAGATACCTATAAGAGAATTACATTAGAAAAATAATAGACTTCTCATCAAAACACTAGATTTCAGAAGAGAGTGGGTTGATATCTTTAAAGGACTGAGGAAAACAATGGTAAGGTTATAACATCTATATATACCCTTAATAATGAAGCCATAATACACACTTTTTCACACATTATTAAGGGTATATATACCCTTAATATATAAGGTATATATAAGTTATATATACCCTTAATAATGAAGTCATAATACATACTTTTTCAAACATTATTAAGGGTATATATACCCTTAATATATAAGGTATATGTAAGGTACATATACCCTTAATAATGAAGTCATAATACACACTTTTTCAAACATGTAAAGACAGGCAGTTTACTGTCTCAGATCCTCGTGGAAATAATGACTAAACTTTCTTATTAGGAAAAAACAGAATAAAAACAGAAAGAGTGGTTTTCATGCTCATGTGTGAGGTGCACCTCCCTCAAACCTTGTGATGACATCAACGCATTACCCATCTGATGTGAAAAAAAAAAGAAAAAAGAAAGCATGAAGAAGCTCCCATTAGCCAAATATAGGAGAAAAAATGAACAATCAAAAAGAATACTGACCTCTGATTTAAACACAGAAGTTCCATGGGTTCATAACATGCATAATCAAAAAGCGAACAAAAGAAATCAAACACATATGCACACATTGGACAGTATTGAAACCTAAGGTACAAATAATTATTTTGAAAATTGGCCGCTGGGTGCAGTCGCTCATGCCTGTAATCCTGGCACTCTGGGAAGCCGTGGCAGTTGGAGTTTGAGACCAGCCTGAGCAAGAGTGAGACCCTGTCTCTAAAATAATAATAATAATGATTAAGAATATATCCTGCCATTCCTGAATGAGGTATACTTCAGGGTAACCAAATACTGAACAGGAGAAAGTTCTTTACAAAAATACTTGAGTCAATTAATATAAAACAACTGACAAATTAGCAAATCTCTATTTTACAATCTAATAATAACTGATACCGAAAAAGCTTATCAATGGATGAAACCACTAAATTAAAAGTTGATGGAAAACTTTACGATGAATGGATCAGATTGTTACCATCTGAATCACCTGACCAATAACTAATAAATAATCAGTTAGTAGCATAAGTAATAATGATGCAGACATGCTAAGCCTCCTGACATGATAGAGTATGAAGTGCGGCACATGTCACCAACTATCAAGTATTTTTGTCAAAATCATTGAACAAAACTGATCTAACTGAGCTTCTGGTAAGCTACTTTCCACTTAGAGAAACAGGGGATAGAGGAATATGCTCCATGGTACCAGGAGAGAGCAGACAAATTCAGAAGGGGAGACTTTCTACAAGATGACTCATCCAGTTTCTTCTTCTGTAAGTTAATGTCATATACAAAAAAGAGAAGGGACCATACTAACTCAGTGATCTCAACCCAGGGTGATTTTTGTCTTCAGGGGACATTTGACAATGGAGACATTTTTGACCATCACAATGTGAGAGGCACTATTGGAAGCTGGGGGATAGAGGCCAAGGATACTGCTAAGCATCCTGCACCCCACAGGACAGCTCCTCACAACAATTACCTGATCCAAATATCAAAAGTAACACTGTGAAAAATCCTGCATTAGGTGAAAGGAGACTGAAAAGACACAACAGGCTCGGCACCCATAGCTCAGTGGTTAGGGTGCCGGCCACATACACCAGGGTTGGCAGGTTCAAATCCAGCCTGGGCCTGCTAAAAGACAATGACAACTACAACAAAAAAATAGCCAGGCATTGTGGTGGGTGCCTGTAGCCCCACGTACTTGGGAGGCTGAGGCAAGAGAATCACTTGAGTCCAAGAGTTTGAGGTTGCTGTGAGCTGTGACGCCAGGCACTCTACCCAGGGTGACATAGTAAGACTCTGTCTCAAAAAAAAAAAAAAGAAAAGAAAAGACACAACAATCTAACTTATGTGTGAGCCTTATTGTGATTCTGATTTAAACAAACCAAAAACACAAAAAGACATTTTTGAGACAATCATGACAATTTAAATATAATCTGGGTAATAGATGCTTCTGAAGAATTATTGTTCAGTATGATACTGGTATTGTGTGTGGTATGTAAGAAAAAGCCTATAATTTTTAGATGTGCATCCTAAAAGGTATAGGGATTAAATGGTATGATATCTAGTATTTTCTTTAAAATATTTCAGCAAAAAGACTAGATTATGTAAGTATGGAAAAATATTGATAATTCTAGAGACTTGGTGATGACTTTGTGAAAGAGTTTCTTATATGTTTGATAAAATGTTTCATTTAAACACAAAAGATGGGTGGTGCCCGTGGCTCAGTTGGTAGAGTGCCAGCCACATACACGGAGGCTGACGGGTTCAAATTGGGCAGGGGCCTGCTAAAAGAACAATGACAACTACAACAAAAAAATAGCTGTCCGCCTGTAGTCTCAGCTACTTGGGAGGCTGAGGCAAAAGAATCTCTTAAGCCCAAGAGTTGGAGGTTGCTGTGAGCTGTGATGCCTTGGTACTCTACGGAGGGTGACATAGTGAAACTCTGTCTTAAAAAAAAAAAAAGGAGTAGGGCGCTGGCCCCATATGCAGGAGGTGGTGGGTTCAAACCTCGCCCTGTCTAAAAACTGCAAAAAAAAAAAAAGAAAGAAAGAAAGAAGGCCTCCATGTTCCCCTAAAGACAGCATATCTGAAAAAACAATGTATTTTGGTGGGTTCATTCTAATTTAGAAGATACGGTTATACATATTTGCTGGAAGCACAATTTTTTTCACTTCAGTTTTGTAGTAGAGACTTTTGAGATTTGAATATTTTTTAAAAATTAATCTCAGGAAAAACTATGGAGCTTTCTTTTTGTATTGCAAAGAGACTGTCATTTTTTACAGTTCAGTTTATTTGATGACAGTGGCTTTCAAAAATATTAGCACAAGATGATGTTCTACTTGTGACTTCACTTAGCTTGCTATCATGCAAGGTCCAGACACCTAACATGACCTCATTAGTGTTGGCTTCAGAGATGGGTGTGTTCCTCATGATTCGTGGTGACACTGATGGAAAGTTAAAGCCACACTTGCACTGGCCAAATAGAATCCTACAGTCTGCTGGAAAGCAACTGGGGAAAAATATCACTCACTTGTAAGACACAAGTGTGGAACCACAGACGATGTCTGTGTCCTTATAAAAGAAAAGAGAAGGACTCGGTGCCCGTAGCTCAGTAGTTAGGGCGCTGGCCACATACACTGAGGCGGACAGGTTCAAACACAGCCCAGACCTGCTAAACAACAATGACAACAACAAAAAGATAGCCCGGCGTGTGGTGGTGCCTGTGGTTCCAGCTACTTGGGAGGCTGAGGCAAGAGAATTGCTTAAGCCCAAGAATTTGAGGTTGCTGCGAGCTGAGACACCACAGCACTCTACCCAGGGTGACATAGTGAGACTGTCTCAAAAAAAAAAAAAAGAGAGAGAGAAGAGAGGGAGATTTGAAACCACAAGACACAGGAAAAAAGCCATGTGAAAACAGGGTAAGAGATTGGAGTTGAGCAGCTACAAAGCAAAGAACGCCAGAAGATAGGAGAGATTCTCTGTTACAGTATTCAGGAGAAGCCAACCCCATGAAAACCTTGATTTTTTTTACATTTCAGATTACTATGAAGATACAAACCATTAGGCTATAATGTTTGCATTCGTTAGGTAAAGTCCTTGTTGTAATTGTGCCCCTCACCCAGGAGGTGTGCCTATGTTGTACTCATTAGGTGGGAACAAAAATAATCCCCCTCCCTTCCTCCCCTCTGCCCCCTCTGTCCTGCCCCCTTGCCCCAGCTTGAATTAAATTTAGTTTTTCTCTTTTGTAGACCTGTATTATTAGTTCACCTACTGGCTTCATATTAGTATTGAATACATTAGGTACTTGCTTTTCCATTCTTGTGATATTTTACTAAGAAGAGTGTGTTTCAACTCTATCCAGGTTAATACAAAAGATGTAAAGTCTCCATCTTTTTATATCTGAATAGTATTCCATGGTATACATATACCACAGTTTATTAATCCATTCATGGGTTGATGGGCACTTGGGTTGATTCCACATCTTGGTGGTTGTAAATTGAGCTGCAAAAAAGAAATCTAGTACAAATGTCCTTGTGATACTTTTTTTTTCTTTTGGATAGATACCTAGCAATAGGATTATGGGATCAAATGGAAGGTCTATTTTGAATTGTTTGAGGATTCTCCGTACATCTTTCCATAGAGGCTGTATTAGTTTCTAATCCCACCAACAGAGTGAAAGGCAACACCTTGACTTTAGACTTCTTGTCCCAAGAAAGGTGAGAGAATAAATTTCTGTTGTTTTAAGCCATATATTTTGTAGGTATTTGTTATGGTAGCCATAGGAAACTAAGACAACTGGTATGAGCAGATTCTCAAAGAAATACCCTGATGGACTAGAACAGATGACTGTAAGTAAATAGATTCTCCAGTGGCCTCTATTTGGTCATTCCTTCATTCATCAAATATCTATTATATACATGGCTCTAAAATATGCCTAGGACTTTTTAGATTCATGGACACAGTCTTATCCAAGGTAAATCTGGTTACAGCTGACTCTGTAGGTGGGGGAATGGTTACTGTAGAGATTCTGTACTTTGTTTTGTTATTTTTATTTACTTATTTATGTAAGTAAATAAGACCCTTATTTAATAAATAAGACAGGGTCTTACTATGTTGCCTAGGTTGGACTGGAACTCCTGGCCTCAAGTGATCCTCCTTCATCAGCCTCCCAAATAGCTGGGATTATAGATGCAAGCCAGCCCACCCAGCTCTGTACTTCACTTACTCCTGTACTTCTGTAAAGGACTGTTATCTTCTGGATTCCTCATAGGATACCTTTGCCTTCTGCCTAACAGTTGTCTAATGAATGGAAATAACAAGAAGTAAAATGGGATTTTTCTCAGAATTTCATCCAAGGCAACAAAATTAAAGACAATGGGCAATAAATACTCCTGCATTGGGAAGAAAGATGTTAGATACATCTCTGCAGGACTTACAGGAAGATAAAACTCTTATCCATGTTTACTCTGTATATAAGAAATGAATTATCATTGGAAAAGGAGTCATTGAAGGAAATTCATTGAAGCAGAGGGTTTTGAGATTTCTCTTCTTGGAAACATTCCATATAGCTGGACCTGGTGTATATTGCACAACTCCAGGGGGCACCATTCACCCCGCAGTCATTGGAGACTTACATAGTATTATGACAATTTTCCAGTAGATGGCAGTAAAGTATCTTGAGGAGTAGGGTCCTCTTTCTAAGTCATGTAAGGTCATGTGGACTAGAAGAAGCTCTGTTCCTTTTCCTTCTCTCCTCCCACGCTTCCCCAAGCCAAGTATGTAGAGTTCCAAGAGAATCTTGATAAATGTTGAGGCTGTCTGCAACAGGAACAACAAGCATCTCCCTGAATAAATGCTAGTTTAGGTCCACGAGCTTTCAGACCTGCCTCAGGCTATTTGCTCTCAGAGTGGAGCCTGGGAGTCCTAGGAGAACCTAAGGGTTCCAAAAGTCTTAGACCACATGCATATTCTTTAACTGGAGAACTCTGAAGGCACGAGAGTGGCTAGAGCTACCAGGATAACAGGACAAGCCCAGAGGAGTCAAAGATGGTTCACACTGTGCTTCTACCATTTGGCAAGGCAAGATTCCGAGTAGCCCCGTATGAGTTATCTAAAAGAATGTTGTCTGAGGGAACTAACCACTGAGTGACAGCCCCTCCACACCCATCCCCAAACAGAGAGGATATACAAGTAGAAGATAGAAGGTGAGAGAAAAATCTCCAAAGGTCATCCAGAGAAAAGATTCCCTTTGGCACAGAAAGGTGTATCCCCCACAGGGTTAGCAAAATGTCCACAAAGGAGAGACATTTGACCATCTGCTATTACAGAGGGCATTTCACAGCCAAGAGAAAACTATAAACAGCATCAGCCTTTGCCCATTTACATGTCATCCATTTACCCTCCCTACCCTGGAGAAATCAGGAGCTGCAAAAAACAGAAGGAGCAGAAAAGTAAAATTTAAACCATACTCCAACTTTGCCGAACAACTCACCATAAAAATAGCGCACTTTGTCAGGAGTACAGTGGTGTCATCATAACCCACTGCAGTCTCAAACTCTTAGGCTCAAGTGATCCTCCTTCCTCAGACTCATGAGAAGCTGAGACTACAGGCATGCACTACTACGCCCAGCAACATTTTCTATTTTTTTAGAGATAGGTTACACTCTTGCTCAGGCTGATCTCAACCTCCTGACCTCAAACAATCCTCTGACCTTGGCCTCCCAGGGTGCTAGAGTTATAGCTGTGAGCCACTGTGCCCAGCCTGCTCTTATAATCTGAAAAATATAAAGCACAGTTAAAGGAAAGTTTTGAAGATCTAAATAAATGCAAATACACATCATGTTCATGGATAAGAAGACAATATTGTTAAGAGTAAGCAATAATCTTCAAACTGACATATACATTCATTACAATCACTATCAAAATCTGAGCTGTCTTTTTTCCCCCAGAAATTGATAAGCTGATCCTAAAATGTATACAGAAATGTAAGGACTCAAAATTACCAAAACAATATTTAATTTTTTTTTTTTGAGACAGAGTCTTCTTCTGTCGCCCTCGGTAGAGTGCTGTGGCATCACAGCTCACAGCAACCTCCAACTCTTGGGCTTAAGTGATTCTCTTGCCTCAGCCTCCCAAATAGCTTGGGACTACAGGCACCTGCCACAACGCCCGGCTATTTTTTGTTGCAGTTGCCACTGCTGTTTTTAGCTGGCCAGGGCTTGGTTCGAACCCACCACCCTCGGCATATGGGGCCGGTGCCCTACCCACTGAGCCACAGGCACAGCCCACCAAAACAATATTTAAAAAGAACAAGTTGGAGTACTCACATTCTGATTTCCAAACTTACTACAAAGTTACAGTATCCAACATAGTATGGTACCAGCATAAAGCAAGACATATAGATTAATGGAATAGAATTGAAAGTCCAAAAATAAACCTTCACATTTACAGTCAATGGATTTTCTACAAAAGTGCTAAGGCAATTGAATATAGGAAACAACAGTCTCTTCAACATATGGTGCCAGGACAGCTGGCTAGCCACATGCAAAAGAATGAAGTTAGACTCCCTCCTCACATCATACACAAAAACTAACTCAAGATGGACCATAGACATAATTGTAAGAAATAATATTATAAAACACTAAGAAGAAAACATAGTGGTAAATCTTCACAACTTCAAATTTGGCAATGCTTTCTTAGATGTGACACAAAAACACAGTGGTAAAAGAAAACAATAAATTGGACATAACCAAAATTAAAAACCAAAAATGAAATCAACAACTTACAGCCACCTAATCTTCGATAAACCAAACAAGAGTGTCTACTGGGTGAAAGACTCCCTATTCAATAAATGGTGCTGGGAGAATTGGATATCCACATGTAAAAGACTGAAACTGGACCCGTACTTTTCTCCACTCACAAAAATTGATTCAAGATGGATAAACGACTTAAGTTTAAGGCATGAAACAATAAAAATCTTCAAAGAAGGAATATGAAAAACACTGGAAGATATTGGCCTGGGGAAAGACTTTATGAGTAAGACTTCCATGGTAATAGCAACAACAGCAATAATAAACAAATGGGATTTAATTAAATTGAAAAGTTTCTGTACAGCCAAGGAGACAACAACCAAAGCAAACAGACAACCTACACAATGGGAAAGGATATTTGCATATTTTGAATCAAACACTTAGGATCTATACAGAACTTCAATTACTTCACAAGAAAAAAACCAACAATCCCATACATCAATGGGGAAGAGAGATGAATAGAATCTTCTCCAAAGATGACAGACGAATGGTCAGCAATCATATGAAAAAATGCTCATCATCCCTGATTATTAGAGAAATGCAGATTAAAACAACCCTGAGATATCACCTAACCCCAGCGAGAATGGCCCATATCACAAAATCTCAAAACTGCAGATGCTGGCGTGGTTGTGGAGAGAAAGGAACACTTTTACACTGCTGGTGGAACTGCAAACTAATACAACCTTTTTGGAAGGAAGTATGGAGAAACCTCAAAGCACTCAACCTAGACCTCCCATTTGATCCTGCAATCCCATTACTGGGCATCTACCCAGAAGGAAAAAAAAAACAAAACTTTTATTATAAAGACACCCATACTAGGCTGTTTGTCGCAGCCCAATTTACAAGCCAAAATGTGGAAACAACCTAAATGTCCTTCAACCCAGGAATGGATCGGTAAGCTGTGGTATATGCATATGATGGAATATTATTCAGCCATAAAAAATTGGAGATTTTTCAGCATTTGTACTAATGCGGATGGAGGTGGAACACATTATTCTTAGTGAAGCATCACAGGAGTGGAGAAGTATGAATCCTATGTACTCAATTTTGATTTGAAGACAATTAATGACAATTAATGACAATTAATGACATGGTGGGGCATGGGGGAAGGGGAGAGCAGACAGAGAAGGAAGGAAGGGCTGAGGGAGAGGAAAAGAAGGAAAAAAAAGAACAAGAAAAGAAAAAAAATAGTGACTAATTTTCACATAAATTGATTTTAATTTTGACCAAAGTATATTACATTAACATTAATTTTTAACTCAACATGTTAATATGTTGTTTAGGATACTGTATCCTCATTTATAAGTGACATGTTTGTAATTTCTCCTTTATAAAAATATTTTTCTCCAACTTTAATATCAGGTGTACCCAGTTCAAATAGAATGATTTTGATGTATTTCTTCTTTTTCTATTGTCTATAAGATTTAGCATGATCTTTTTTAAATTATCTTTTACTTTTATTTATAAATATTAGTTGTCTATTTTTTGATACTTAAAAAAAAATAAGAAGTAACTGATGACTTCATACTGAATCTCAGAGTCAAAGCATTCTATAATAGACATACTCTTATTTGACAATGTGAATTTTACTTTCTTTGCATTATTATTATTATTGCTTAATATTTTGATAAAGCAATTGTCTGATTCCTTTTCTGAATGTATTTATGTTCCTTTGCTCTTTACAAGGTTTTTGTTTCTAATCCTTATCTTAAACATTGTTATTGTTATTAAATTTTAAGTCTTTTTAATTTTGTGAAGGCAAAAAAAGAATGGAAACCTAATTAACACATGTATATGTAAAAATAAAAGTAAAAATTTAAAATACCAAAATTAAAAACCTTTGTGCTTCAAAGGATACCATCATTACCATCAAGAAAGTCAAAAGACAGCTCGGTGCCCATAGCACAGTGGTTACGGCGCCGGCCAACATACACTGTAGGCTGGTGGGTTTGAACCTAGCCTGGGCCTGCTAAACAACAACAACAACTGCAACAAAAAATAGCCAGGCGTTGAGGTGGTCCCAGCTACTTGGGAAGCTGAGGCAGAAGAATCGCTTGGGCCCAGGAGTTGGAGGTTGCTGTGAGCTGTGACACCACAGCACTCTACCCAGGGTGACATAGTGAGACTCTGTCTCAAAAAAAAAAAAAAAGAAAAAGAAAGTCAAAAGACAACCCACAGAAAAAATATTTGCAAATCATATATCTGATAAGAGACTTGTATCTAAAATATAGGAAGAATACTTACAACTCAGTTTTTAAAAAACCTGATTTTAAAATGGCCAAAGGATCTGAACAGACATAGGGACTATATATGAATAGCCAATAAGCACCTGAAAAGATGGTCAGCATCAATAGCCATCAGGGAAACCCAAACCAAAGCCACAATGAAATACCACTCCATGCCCACCAGGATAATAAAAAAGACACATGATAAGTATTGATGAAGATGTGGCAAAACTGGAACCCTCATACTGTCGTGGAAATGTAAAATGGGGCAGAAACTTTGGAATACAGTCTGGCAGTTCCTCAAAAGGTTAAGCATAGAGTTATCACATGATCCAGCAACTCTACTCCTAGGTATGTACCCAAGAGAAGTGAAATTATATGTCTACAAGAAACTGTGTACACAAATGTTCCATAGCGTATCATATTTAATAGCCAAAAAGTAGAAACAACACAAATGTCTATTAAAGGATGAATAGATTAATAAAATGTGATATATCCAGACAAAGGACTGTTATTCACCAATAAAAGGAAACGAAGTGCTAATACAGGCTACAACATGGAATAACCGTAAAAACATCGTGCTAAGTGAAGGAAGTCAGTCACCAAGCCCACATATTGTATGATTTCATTTATATGAAATGTCCAGAATAGGCAAATCCATAGAGATAGAAAGTAGATTACTGGTTGCCTAGAACTAAGGATGTTGGAAGAAATGGGGAATGACTGCTAATGAAGGGGTTAATGAAAACGCCTATATCCCAGCTATAGGGAGGCTGAGGCAAGAGGATAGCTTGAGGCCAGGAGTTCAAGACCAGCCTGTGTAACATAGCGAGACCTCTGTCTCAAAATAAAATAAATAAATAGTTTAAAAGAAAATGCTCTAAAAGTCATTCTGGTGATGATTGTACAACTCTCTATATACTGAAAACTACTGAATTGTACACTTTCCATGAGTGAATTCTATGTAATTATATCACCAAAGAGCTGTTACATATTTTTTTTAATTATCAGATCTATCCCTAGAGATTGCAATTTAATCAAATCAGGGCATCAGGAATTTTTTTTAAACTTCCCAGGTGATTCAAATGCACAGCAGAGTTTAAGACCCACTGATCCGAGCTAATCATAGTTAGCTGGCCAGTGATTGGTTTAGGCACAGGCATATGTGTAACTCTGGCCAATGAGATGAAAGAAGCCTGCCATAGAGGGTTCTGGGAAAACTTTCTAAGAGAGTTAGAGGGAAAGAAAGCCTCTTTGGAAAATTAATTACAACAGCTGCCTTGCAACAATGAAAGAAGTTAGTCCAAGTACAAAACTGACACACTAAGAATGACAGGAAAGGAATATGGAAAAGAACCTGGGACTTCAATGACTTAGTTGAGCTGCAGAATTAACCAACCCTTGAATCAGTTACTGCTTTAGCTCTGAAGGTGAATATGGGGTTAGCCAGGAATTGTGGAGGCTCTGGGAATAAGTGCCCCCCTCCTTGGAAAGACAGTACAATAATCTCTCTGACTCTCCCTGATACTAATGGCTATTGTCTACTCAAAAGATCAAATCACATTTCTCCATGGAATTTTCTTGGGGAAAAGACAATTTTTGATTTTTCGCTGTATGTTACTTTTAATTTTTTTGCCCTCATTCCAAAACTGAGGCCTTTTGTTTCCTTTATTTTCCCCGTTTGCTGCTTGCTGAACCTTCTATTACCTGACAAGACAGTTGATCAATAAATGTCAACGGATGTGCAGTGTGCAAGTATGGTTAAAAATTCAGGGAGTTGGAAACATTTCTGATGGACTAGACTAGTAAGTATGGAGGAAGAAATATTTTCTTTTCTTTTTTTTTTCTCACTTTTTCTTTTTATTGTTGGGGATTTGTTGAGGGTACAAGAAACCAGGTTACACTGATTGCATTTGTTAGGCACAGTCCCTCTTGGAATCGTGTCTTGCCCCCCAAAAGTGTGGCGCACACCAAGGCCCCATCCCCTCACTCCTTCCCTCTGCTTTTCCTTTCCTCACCCCTCTCTCCTTCTTTCTCTCTCTGCTCTCCACTTCCCCCACCCCCACCATGTCCTTAATTGTCATTAATTGTCCTCATATCAAAATTGAGTACATAGGATTCATGCTTCTCCATTCTTGTGATGCTTTACTAAGAATAATGTGTTCCACTTCCATCCAGGTTAATACAAAGGATGTAAAGTCTCCATTTTTTTAAATGTCTGAATAGTATTCCATGGTGTACATATACCACAGCTTGTTAATCCATTCCTGGGTTGGTGGGCATTTAGGCTGTTTCCACATTTTGGCGATTGTAAATTGAGCTGCAATAAATAGTCTAGTGCAAGTGTCCTTATGATAAAAGGATTTTTTTTTTCCTTCTGGGTAGATGCCCAGTAATGGGATTGCAGGATCAAATGGGAGGTCTAGCTTGAGTGCTTTGAGGTTTCTCCATACTTTCTTGCAAAAAGGTTGTACTAGTTTACAGTCCCACCAGCAGTATAAAAGTGTTCCCTTCTCTCCACATCCACGTCAGCATCTGCAGTTTTGAGATTTTGTGATGTGGGCCATTCTTGCTGGGGTTAGTTGGTATCTCAGGGTGGTTTTGATTTGCACTTCTCTAATAGATAGGGATGATGAGCATTTTTTCATATGTTTGTTAGCCATTCGTCTGTCTTCTTTAGAGAAGGTTCATGTCTCTTGCCCATTGATATATGGGATTGTTGGCTTTTTTCATGTGGATTAATTTGAGTTCTCTATAGATCCTAGTTATCAAGCTTTTATCTGATTCAAAATATGCAAATATCCTTTCCCATTGTGTAGGTTGTCTCTTTGCTTTGGTTGTTGTCTCCTTGGCTGTACAGAAGCTTTTCAGTTTAATGAAGTCCCATTTGTTTATTTTTATTGTTGTTGCAATTGCCATGGCAGTCTTCTTCATGAAGTCTTTCCCCAAGCCAATATCTTCCAGTGTTTTTCCTAGGAAGAAATGTTTTCCTCACTCACAATTCAGGATACCCTCCCTCTCCATGGTTCTTAACCCTGGTTACATATTAAAATCACCTGAGAAGCTTCCTAGACTCAGACAATTGAGTCAGACTACCTGGGATTTAATAAGGCCCCCAAAGAGGTTAGTTTTTAAAGTTTTCCAACTGATTCCCACGTGCACGTAGGGTTAAGAACCCCAGCCGTGCATTTAAGAATACAAGCGCAGATGTATATTATGGCTGTCTTTACTGTATGAACAGAAATCCCTGATGTACTCAGAAACAAATGGAGAGAATTTCGTTCTCTTTCTCACCAAATGAAACAAATACCAAACCGACACTGCTCAGCACGACACCAACTGGCTGACACAGCACATTCTTATCAACCATTATCCCAAGTTCCCGTGAATCACTACACAATTTTTTTTTTCAGCTAGCCCAGTTCTCTTCCCACGTTCGGATGTAGGGAGCAGCTGTCTGTGACGCAATAAGCAGTGAACTAGGAGACAGAAGACATGGATTCTAACCTCACTCTGCCCCTATCCAGACGTGAGGCATGACTCAGGTCACATAGTATCTCTCAGACTTTATAAAATAGGGATGGTTTTATCGTCTGGCTTATCCACTTTTTCGATTTGCATGGCTATCAAGTGAAATGTGAAAGTGACTATAAACCATAAATTGCTATGTCAAGATAACAACCTAACTATGTACTTAAGGACTGAATAGAGCCCATCTTCCTCTTATTTTCTCTAGGTAGCTCCCTAAACACCTGCAATTTCCCTTTTAGTCTTAAGGGAAGGGTCATGCCCTCATGGAAAAAGAGGTGAAGGAAGACAGCTACTATGTACAAGAGTGCATTTTTTCAGTGTTTACAAAAGGATACCATGTACTCATTGAAAAATAGATAGCTCTATGGGTGGCGCCTGTGGCTCAGTGAGCAGGGTGCCGGCCCCATATACCAAGGGTGGCATGTTCAAACCTGGCCCCAGCCAAACTGTAAAAAAAAAAAAAAAGAAAAATAGCTCTATATAACCCACACAGAATGATGCTAATGATAAATTGTTAGGTGAAAAGACTAAGTTGCAGCACAGTATTCAGGGTATAATCTCATTTAGAAATTATATAAGAATGTTAATGCATGAAAATGTCTCTGTTATCACTAGTTGTTAGGAATGATTGGGAGAGGGAATTTTATTTTTACTCTGTAGATTTCTATACTAATTATAGTTACATGATAAGCATATATCATTTCCATAATTTAATAACACATACTGTAATACAAATTGAGGGGAAATAGGTGGTGAGAGTATTACAGCCTAAGATTAGTAAAGAGTCAGAGTGTAATTGCTTTGAAGTTTTTATGATGCCTGGGCCCAGACACAGCATGCTGCAAGGGAAGGATGCAGCTCTCACAATATTCTATCAAGAACTTTTGAGAATTCACAGAAACAATAAGAGATGGCATAAGGCTCAAAATGGTCAAGGGTTCTGATTTTCAAAAAAGAAGAAAAAATGCAGCTTTTGGAAATTGCAAACTGCAAAGCTTGAGGGCTTTCACTAGGAAATGTCTAACATGGATTAGTAAAATGGTTTGTGAACATTCGGAAAGGCACATGGTAAATCTGGGCATGGTAGCTCACACCTGTAATCTTAGCACTTTGGAAGGTGAAGATGGGAGGATCACTTGAGGCCAAGAGTTTGAGACCAACTCAGAAAACATAGCAAGACCCCATCTCCACAAAAAGTACAAAAATTAGCCAGGCATGGCAGTGTACACTTGTAGTCCCAGCTACTCAGGCTGCTGAGGCAGAAGGATCACTTGAGCCCGGAGCTAAAGACTGCAGTGAACTCTGACTGTGCCACTGTAGTCCAGCATAGGGTGACACTGACTCACTAAGAACAAGCCAAGACAAACCTGTTTTCTTTTTGGTAGGGTAATTTTATAGATCAGTAGCTCAGGGCACCATCACAGACTTAGCATATCTTGATTTCAGCAAAACTATTCACAAAGTTTTCAACATCATTTTGGAAAATACATGAAATGCAAATTATTAAGTGATTCATAGCTGTTTATAAAATCATATTCAAAGACTTTATCTGGATACATGTATTCAGTAAGTGCCTGTCTTAGGCCCTGTTCTTTTTCCTATTTTTATCAACAACCTAGATGGAGACATTGAAGGCAGCCTTACTAAGTTCTTAGATAACACAAAGATGGAAGGAATAACCACAAGTATAAAATCTATATTCAAAATATTCTTTTCTTTTCTTTTTTTTTTTTTAAGACAGACTCTCACTTTGTTGCCCTCTGTATACTGTCATGGTGTCATAGCTCACAGCAACCTCAAACTCTTGGGCTCAAGAGATCCTCCTGTCTCAGCCTCCCAAGTAGCTGGGACTACAGGCACCTGCCACAATGCCCAGCTATTTTTTTTAGAGATGAGGTCTCACTCTAGCTCAGGCTGGTCTCAAACACCTGAGCTCAAGCAATCCACCCACCTTGGCCTCCCATATTGCTAAGATTACAGGCATGAGCCACCATGCCTGGCCCAAGATATTCTTAATTTACTAGAATGCCAAGCTGAAACCAGCAATGAAATGAAAGAATTGTAGGTTGGGAAATTTCAGTTCCATGTAAGAAAGAACTTCTTAACTATAATTGCCCCACAATATACAAAAACACTGGGGGGAATTTAGGAGATTGGTTCATCAAATGTTCCTGCAAATACAAAAATTAATTGATTCCAACTGGAAAATGAACAGCAGACACTAAATACTAACATATTTCAAAGATAGTGGAAGTCAATATAGAGCATGAAATTTATTTTCATAGTGAAAGCACTATCCCGACCAGAAACTTAAAAATCAGTAAATGGGTATAGATGCCTAAAAGAGTGGGTCATTCCAGAAGCCAGACAAACACGGCATTTTCCAGAACCAGTGACTAAGCTGGCTTTGTGGTTTTGATGAGGACAGGAAAATAAAGCTGGGGCAAGAGTATGGAGGATATGGAACCAGGAAAGAAGTTTATACTTTGTACAATAGGGAGAAAGGATCAGGTAGGCTCTACTTAACAAGTCTCAGAAAACAGTTCTGGCAAACTTACTGGAAATAAGTTACAGATTCAGTGCATTTAGCTTTACCCGAAAGATACCAGGAACTCTCAGAACCAGTGGGAAGACTGGCCCAGAAACACGAGAAAGCAAAGTGGTCTCCAGGGCTATCAGGAAGGAGCTAGAAGAGTGGTCTAGAAGCACGTGGTGGCTCCGTGCGAGGGTGAAGGAATACTCAACCGTGTTAAATCTCTTCCTCACGCTGCTAAGGATTCACATTAGAGGAATAGCGCATTCTAAAGCATTTCAAACAGAGCTTGAGTTGCATGCCCTTCCCTAGGTGAAGAAGACTGGATTAACATTTTTTCCAGACTTTATCTAATGGGAAGAAGTAATCCCCAAAAGAGATCTAAAATGTAAAATGTAAATAAATGCTGGGCAGCCAAAAGACAACAAAAGCACAAATGGACACACTAGGGGTTTTGAGCAAGGAAGTAATGTGAAAATAGTGCTAAGACAAGATTTGTCAATTTGCAAATGGAAGGAGGGAGTAGAAAACTGGAAAGGCAGATAGTGAGTTCTCAAGCTTTATACGGTGGTGATGGGAATAGCATAGCAGATGTTCAAAATAAAAGCAATAGCCTTGATAACTACCTAAAGGTTACAGAAAAGGAAAGAATCCAGGATAACTATAGATGCTCCTCTTAGAGATTAACAGAATGATGGTGATGACAGCTAAGAAAAAAAGTACTATCTGGCTTGGCGCCTGTGCTCAGTGGTTAGAGTGCCAGCCACATACACCAGAGCTGGCTGGTTCGAACCCAGCCTAGGCCTGCTAAACAACAATGACAACTACAAAAAAAAAAAAAAATAGCCGGGCATTGTGGAGGGAACCTATAGTCCCAGCTACTTGGGAGGCTGAGGCAAGAGACTCGCTTAAGCCCAAAAGTTTGAGGTTGCTGTGAGCTGTGACGCCATAGCACTCTATCAAGGGTGACAGAGTAAGACTCTGTCTCAAAAAAAGAAAAGAAAAAAAGCACTGTCTAGGTTAGAGGTAAAGATATGTCTAACGCTTACGGTGTTGAGTTTAGCTGATGTAAAAATGCACAGTGGAAACTAGGACTAGCTGGTCCAAGAGCACTTGGTTGGAGATACAGACTTAGGAGGATTTGCCATAAAGATGACAATTGTAGTCAGACCAGGCAGGATATGTAAAACGATGAAAAGAAATGGTTGAAAACTTCTCTCCAAATTGTGAGGAAAAAAGAATACCACCACCCCAACCATGCCTGCCAAAAAAAGAAGTTGGTAGAGAAGGTTTGGGGATTTCAAAGTGAGAATTTCTTTACTATGAACTTTTAACCATTAAAACAGGACTATTGGCTCAGCGTCCATAGCACAGTGGTTAGGGCACCAGCCACATGCACCGAGGCTGGCGGGTTTGAACCGGCCCAGGCTTGCTAAACAACAATGACAACTACAACAACAACAACAACAACAAAAATAGCCGGGCATTGTGGCAGGAGCCGGTAGTCCCAGCTACTCGGGAGGCTGAGGCAAGAGAATCGCTTAAGCTCAAGAGTTTGAGGTTGCTGTGAGCTATGACACCATGGCACTCTACCAAGGGCGACATAGTGAGATTCTGTCTCAAAAAAAAAAAAAAGTAAAACAAAGACAGTACTACTATATTCTTCATTTTCATTCCTGATCCCATTTCTCTCTCTACTCTAGATACCTACTCTAATTATATGTCCTTAAATATGTATGTAAACCTATAAAATATGTGAGGTTTTGTCAAGTTTGTGTTTGAATTTAAATAAATGGCATTATGCTGCAGATGTCATCGTGTTATTTTTTTCACTTACTCCAAGACATTGCTGTAAGTACAAGAAAGTGAAATTGTTCTTTAGAAACCATTTACACTTCCAGCAGATCATGAGTGTTCCCATCCCTACACATTGTCACCAAGCCTCAGTAATACCTATTTTTTTCCAGTTTGATGTATATAAAGTCGTACCTAATTGTTTAAAAGTTCTTTGTCTGTTTTTTCCAGGGGGATGAAATATCTCCGAAGTCTTCAGGTTTCTCTTTCAATAAACTGCTTGATTGTATCCATTCCCCATTTTTTTCTGTGAAGTTTCCTTTTACTTATTGATTTACAGGAGAATCATTTATATCCCAGAGCTCTGTAGTCCAACACAGTAGCCAATGGCCATTAACTAGTAAGAAGAGAGGTCTCAAGTACCTGAAATACGGCTAGTCCTAATTAAGATGTACTATTTGTATAAAATAAACACCACATTTTAAAGTGTTTTTAGTAGTATGAAAAATTGCAAAATATCTCAATAATTTTTATATCAATTATATTTAAAATGATATTTCAGCTATATTGTATTAAAGAAAATGTGTTTAAAAAATAAGTTTTATCTTTATCAGTGCCTATAGAACAGTGGTTACGGCGCCGGCCACATGCACTGAGGCTGACAGATTGGAACCCGGCAGGAGCCAGCTAACCAACAATGACAAATGCAACAACAAAAAAATAGCCAGGTGTGTGGCAGGCACCTGTAGTCTCAGCTACTTGGGAGGCTGAGGCAAGAGAATTGCTTAAGCCCAAGAGTTGGAGGTTGCTGTGAGCTGTGACGCAACAGCACTCTACCAAGGGCAACATAGTGAGACTCTGTCTCAAAAAAAAAAAAAAAGGCGGCACCTGTGTCTCAGTAGGTAGGGCGCTAGCCCCATATACCGAGGGTGGCAGGTTCAAACCCGGCCCCGGCCAAACTGCAACAAAAAAAATAGCCGGGCATTGTGGCAGGTGCCTGTAGTCCCAGCTACTTGGGAGGCTGAGGCAAGAGAATCGCCTAAGCCCAGGAGCTGGAGGTTGCTATGAGCTGTGACACCACAACACTCTACTGAGGGCAACAGAGTGAGATTTTGTCTCTACAAAAAATAATAATAATAATAAGTTCTACATTTTAACTTTTTATGATGTGACTACTAGAAAATTTAAAATAACGTATGTGGCTTGCCTTGCACTTGTGCAAGCCACGAATTATATTTCTATTGGATATGCTGTTCCAGATATTCTCTGTTGGTTTTATTTATTTATATTTCAACTCCTTGTCAATTGGCACCCCATTTTATTTTAGACATTGAAACTATCTTCTCTGGCTCTGTCCTCTATTTTAAGTTTGTATACAGTGTCTCATCAAGTCTATCTATTTTTTGCCAGGCTACCACCTTACACAACACCAAGATCTATGTCAATGTTCCCCTTGAAGCTGTGCAGTGAATGGCAAATACAGCCATACAGACCTCTGATTGTTAATACAGATTGCATTTTGTGCATTTTGTTTAAGTCCTGACCCACAGCTAGATCACAAAGATATTTTCTTTGTATTATTTTTATAATTAAAAAAGAGAAAAACAGGATGGTGTTACAACATAGAAGCCATGAAAGAACAATTTATAATGTCAAAAATTTTAGACTTTAGCCAAAAAGGGTGACAATAGGGGAAATCATTTATACTAGATTTTATGATTTTTGACAGCAATGTTATCTTTCTAATTATGTTTTGGTTAGACCAATGTTAAAATTTGCATTTCAAAGAGCACATGAACAGATGGCAAGGGAGGCAGGCCACAAGCATGCTGAGTGACAGGCTGACTCCAGTTTTCAGTCTAAATATCCGCTGAGGTTAATTCTCACAATAGGTAAATAACCTTGATGTGGATAATAAAGAATTGGCAATAATTGCAAAGATCATAAGATAATATAGAGGTTCATACTTATTCATTCTGTAACGTGGTTTTGGGGACATCACTTGCTTACTCTGGAAAGTCATCAAATCTCTATTCCCTATCAGACTAAATCCAAACTGCTCAAATCTGTCTGGAGAGAAACCCATAAACTGGCCCCATCCAGTTTTACCCGTCTCGTCTTCTCCACAAAATGTATATTCTACATAGATAGCTACCATATCTTACATTCACACCTCCTCATCAACATCTTGGGAGATGTCATGGTTGAAAACTGCAGGCAACTAAAATTTTCTAATTACTTAAGCAAATCCTCCACCCTTACCATGAAATGGCTAAAACGCACTTGAGCAACTCTTTTCACCTTGAAGTAACTCACCTGACCTCATACAAAGAAAAATGCTACGGCAGAAGTAAGCAGAAAATAACATGTTCAAAACGAGATATCAAATGATAAGGTATTTAAAAGTTGAGGTCAACCTCAGAACTGCTAATATGGCCATTAAAACCACAGAAATATAGGTCTGCAGTAATAAGTATTATAGTCTTCTTCAAACCCTTTAATTCAAGAAAGAAGTTGAAAGGTAAAAAAAAAAAAGGCAAAGATAATGAGACCAACTCACCTCAGCCCAAGTTTGGGATATTTAGAAATTGAAGTCATGCATTCTGGATTAATACTGGGATTTCCATCTCACTTTAAGTATTAACACTTACTAGAATTTAAAACAGTTAATTCCAAACTAGAAGCTGATCTTCCTTTTTACTCAGCTCCTAAGTAGAGGCTTAATTATAACTGTGTGAATGTATAATTTTCATTTTGAAGTTGGTGATACTTGTGGTACAAGTCTGGGCATTACGTTAAAAAAAACCCAAGTGTTTGATACATCTTATGACAGTTATAACTTCAACATCTACTGGAAAAAGTTGCCGAGGCAAGAATTTGTCTTTCAACATTGTATTTGACATTGAATAGAAATGTGTTTCCCAAGGCAAAATTTAAAGTTAGATAATTTTTAAAACTCAGCTGTGATTTTTTCCCAAGTCTACTCCTTCTGGATTTATTTTCCTTCTTCTTGAAGTACATTTTTGGTAGTTCTTTCAAGATAATAGACTCTCCATATATGTACATCTGAAAAGTTCTTTTGTCCTTGCTCTTCAGTGATAAATTCATCATGATGTAGACTTTTATTGTGACAACTATTAAAAATAAAATTTGAACTGGTCACAGTGGCTCACTCCTATGCTCCCAGCAACTTGGGAAGCTGAAGCAGGAGATCACACAAGAGGGTGAGGCTAAAGTGAACTATGGTCACACCACTTGCACTCCAGCCTGGCTGACAGAGCAAGATCCTTTCTCCAAAAAACAGAGACATTATACCTTCACAGACTCATAATGAAGCTTCAGCACACATCTTCAGTAGAAGATACTACTCTACTGTTTTCTGGCATTTATTTTTACGGATGAGAAACCCGTCTTTCCTCTCTAGATAACGTCCTGTTGGGTTTGGAATACTTTTTTCCTTTTTCATTGTTCTCCCATTTAACAGACAAGTATCTAGAAGTCAACTAAGTTTTAAAAAATCCAGCTAGAATTTACTTTTTGGGGGGGTGGTTGAGACAGAATCTCACTATGTCACCCTCGGTAGAGCGATGTGGTGTCACAGCTCACAGCAACCTCAAACTCTTGGGCTTAAGCGATTCTCTTGCCTCAGCCTTCCTAGTAGCTGGGACTACAGGCACCATCCACAACAATGCCTGGCTATTTTTGTTGTTGTTGCAGTTGTCATTGTTGTTTAGCAGTCCTGGGCCAGGTTCAAACCTGCCAGCCTCTATGTATGTGGTGGGCGCCGTAACCTCTGAGCTATAGGTGCCAAGCCAGAATTTAGTTTTTTAAAAGTCCATGTCGTGCCAGGTTCAGGGGCTCACACCTGTAATCCTAGCACTCTGGGAGTGTGCAGCAGGTGGATTGCCTGAGCTCAGGAGTTTGAGACCAGCTTGAGCAAAAGTGATACCCTGTCTTTAAAAACAGCTAGGCATTGTGGCGGACACATGTAATCATAGCTACTTAGGAGACTGAGGCAAGTGAATGGCTTAAACCTAAGATTTTGAGGTTGCTGTGAGCTATGACACCACGGTACTCTACCAAGGGCAACAAAATGAGACTGTCTCAAAAAAAAAAATCCAGATCAAACATAAATGTGCTCTTTGCATATTTTATAGTTTTTTGGTCTGAGATTTGCTTCTGAGCCAGAATTATAACTTCTGTGGTTATAACCTCCTTATGGGATGGCTTCATTGTTACTTATGCCTGAACCCTTTGGCTTTCATGTTTTTGGGTTTTTTTTAACTGATGTTTATTTTCCGGCAACCTTATTTCCATCTTGTGAAGAGCTTGTGGAAGAACAGCTGAAGACCACTCAGTGGTCCTTCCCACCCATTCGGTGGCCTGAGCAGTGGGAGCTGCAGACCAGTCTCCATGGCAGGCTGGGTGCTCCAGTCTTCAGTGGGGAACTGCTGCCTTGGCACAGGGGGCACTTGCAGCCTTCTGACCAGTCTGCAACCTCAGGGTGAGCAGCAGTAAACTCAGCAGCTGGCGCAGTCCATTCACCCTGAAATTCCTCCTCCGTCACAGCTTTCTCAGTGGCAGCCTGCTCTTCCCTTTTCAATCTCCTCAGGATCTCTGTAGAAGTAGAGGTCAGGCATGACCTCCCACAGGTGTTCACGGAAGAGGGTGCCACGCATGCGGAGAACTTCCCAGGCCGGCGTCCACCACATCAGACGTTCTGAGTGAGCTCCCTTGTTGTTGCAAGGGATGGCGATCTCCACATAACGCAGAGGAGAATCTGTGTTACACAGAGCAACGGAAGGCAGCTTAACATACGATGCCTCTGTGAGAGCGTGCTGGTCGGCCCTGAAATCAGTGACCACTAAAAGATGAGGCTCCTGGAAGGTTCCCTGGATCTGATTGGTGAAGGTTCCAGGAGTGAAGTGGCCAGGAACAGGAGTGGCTCCAGTGGCAGCAGCAAACATGACACTGACATCAGCAGGGTTTCAATGGCAACAATGGCCCGAGCTGCCAACAGAAGCTTCTCCCTGATCCTCTTCAGATTTATGCTGTAGAAGCCATCACTTTTCGTGTATAGATGCACTCTTCCATTTGGAAGTCAAGGTTGGTGCCACCTAAGGGGGTTCCTGCTGCAAGGAATTTGAGGACAGCCTCCTTCTTCATCTGCAGGACATCAAAGAATCTGGACATTGTGAAAGTTTCCTTTAAGTTACAATGAGAATCCAGAACAATGTCATATGGACCCTCCCTGAGCAGCGTGGAAATGCGTTTCTCGTGTTCTTATGTTTGTCCTTTGGTTTAACGGTCCAAACTTAGGGTAACCCCCACTCATAGCTAGCCCATGAGGTTTCCATCACTTCCAGAGCGTTCGTTTTTTATCCATGTCCGTTGGCTCATTTTGCAGCAAAATGAGCTTTGGGCCTTTGAGCTTTCCTGGTCCCCATTCTCCAGTGTAGTAATTTTGCAGCTCCCTGCAGGCACCAGGCACTGGGCAGCAACCTCATCTCCCACCCCTAGATTTGCCCAATCCCACAGAGACGGTCAGCTAGGTTCACTTCAACTCCTTCTTTCTGCTATGTCTATAGATATCTGAAGAGTTTGTGTTTCTTGCTTTTGAGTTTGTGTATATATTTCTTTTTTTCTTTTTCATCCCAGCATTTCTGTGTATGGAGTAGGGCAAAAAAGATTCTACTCAGTTAACTATTTTGACTGAATCCTTTCACATTACTTGTCTTACTTCGGTACAAATGATCTTAAGAAACTAAAAGGTAGCTCTAAAAACAAATATTAACAGTGGCTTACTATATGTTTGCTTTTCTTTTTTGAGACAGTCTCACTCTGTTGTCCCAGGCTTGAGTGCTGTGGTGTCAGTCTAGCTCACAGTAACCTCAAACTCCTGGGAATCCTCTTGCCTCAGCCACCAGAGTAGCTGGGACTAAAGGCACCCACCATAATTTTTCTATTTTTAGCAGAGATGGAGTCTTACTTTTCCTTAGGCTGGTCTCAAAGTTCTGAACTGAAGGGACCCTCATGCCTCAGCCTCCCAGAGTGCGAGGATTGTAGGTATGAGCCACTGCACTTTGCCTGTCTGTCTGCTTTTCAATACTGAAAGTTCTTAGCCATCAGAGCAATGAAAACAAAATCAGAAGAGGTTTTCTTTGTTTGTTATTGTTGTTTTATTCAGAACAAGTAACTTTAGGACTATAATAAAATCTGAAGACGTCCTGTTAAAAATGACAACTATATCATAATACAAGCATATAGAGCATTAGTGTGACAATTATTGATTGGATTCAAACAGAAATTAGTCTGAGGATCAAAAACTTACTGAGATCATTTCATCCTGATCTTATTCATAGTTACGACAAAAAGATAGCAGAATAAAAGCCATTCCTCACATTGATATTAATGCAAGGAGCAATGGCCTTTTGTTTAAGCAATGATGAAGTCATGTCTAGTCCAACAGAAGCCTGCCAATCTCATATTGTAGGCTATGTTTAATCAGGTCTTTGAGTTCAAGTTCACAAATCTTAGAAATTTAATCTAAGATTTACACATTGCTTCAATTTACAGCTTCGAAGTTACCTTCTGGCTTCTTGAAATAATTTGTGTTAAAGGGCATGAGGGCTTTTAAGTCTGCACAAAGTTCATCAAAATTTTCTCAACATTTGATATGAATCAAAAACACATACACTAAGAAAACTTTGACAGTATAATTGCATACTTATAAAACTAGAAAAAAATCAACACATGAGATTAAAGTGAAATCCATACTCAAATCTTGCTGATAAATTGTTATGATCCTTTTGGAAAGTACTATGGCAACACAGGTGGCAAAAACCATAATATTTTTTTCTTTTCCTTTTTTTTTTGAGACGGAGTCTCACTATGTGGTCCTCAGTAGCGTGCTATGGTGTCACAACTCACAGCAACCTCCAACTCTTGGGCTTAAGTGATTATCTTGCCTCAGCCTCCCAAGTAGCTGGGACTACGGGCACCTGCCACAAAGCCCAGCTATTTTCTGTAGCAGTTGTCATTGTTGTTTAGCTGGCCTGGGCCGGGTTTGAACCTGTCAGCTTCAGCGTATGTGCTGGCGCCATAACCACTGTGCTATGGACACCGAGCCATGGCACTCTACTTTTGAAGAGACTTGGCTATTTTTAACTCTGGTTCTACTGTTCCTACTGCTACGAAACTATTTCATTTATGTCTCAAGTTCATATGTCCTCAAAAGAGTATCTGATTGTGTTGGGCATTTCACTCTGCAATATCAAGGTGGTCTTTGTGGGGCAGAGCTTTCACATAAGTCTATATCATAGATCTGAGACCAACATCCAATATCCACAGCCCTGGTCCAACTAGCTGTAGTAAGGATAGCAAAGTCACATGGTACATTTTTTGTCTTTAATCTTGAAGTTACATGATACTTGCAACCTAAGCTATAAAAGAAAAGTTTTCTCAATGAATATTACTTAGGCATACACTTAATACAAGTTGCCCTTAAGTGTCCATTCCTTGATAAAAACAGGACCATATTCTGTTCACCATGATTCATATTTGCAGATAGACTTCTAAAATTAGAAAAGATCATAGCCCAGCAGAGAGATATTTCATTATGTACTAATTACTCAGATACTATAATAAGAAAATCGTGATGCATTCATTTCTCATTTCCCAGACCTTAGTAAATATGTTCCTATTATTATCTCAAACTCTAGCTCTAGAAAAATACTTATCAAATAGGCAGAAAAAGATGCCACAAGAGATTTACTCATCCTGTATAAGAGCAAAATATGTCTAGAAAAAAGTTACCCATGTTATGCATGGACAAGTTGAATAGAAATTTTATGAAAAACATTAAGCATAAACAAGATAAAAGAAAACACACGGAACTATGCAAATAAACTCAGCCAAGAAAACAGCAGTAAGGACAGGGGCCTGGCGTACCACAGGCAGTCTGGAAAACAACACAAAGAATAAAAAAAAGTCACAGCACTTTGTGTTAGCATGTTTATGATAAAATAAAAACTTATTACAAAATGATAAAACAATAAAATGAGATGTGTCAGAAAGAAATTACAGAATTTAGGAAACAAAATTGTATTAGTTAGAATCCCAGCAGGAGCCAAAAACCATACTAGTCACTTTAAAAGAGAGAGTTGAAGAATTAAAAAGGAAAACACTAAGATTATAGATACTATATAGATAGATATAGATACAGATATAGATATATAGATACAGATGATATAAATATAGATATAGGTATAGATATAGATGGAAGAAGGTGACCCCTGGGCCAGAGGAAGAAAGGGAAGAAGTTAGAATAATTAAAACATGGAGGCTTAGAGAGGAACCCCAAGAAACTGAGCATCAGACTACTTGGTGCTAATGCCTCCTAGCACAGAGAAGGGGCTCCATGGGCTTAGGACCCGAACATCTCAGGAAGGGGTGCTGACCAGCTAACTGGGTTTTCTGCAGAGGTATGATGAGGCTGGTTCTGCAAGTGTTAAACAAACTGTAGACAGGATTATGTTGCTGACTGTGCTGCTATTGGATCCAAGTGCTTTAGCCGGGGTTAAAAAGTGAGGCCGGACACTGGAATGAGCAAGAAACTAAGAGGAGAGAAGGGGAGGTCTCTTCTCCCTCCTCCAACCTTTCAGTCTCTCTCTGACATTCCCTATTGGAGCACCTTGCAGACAGCAATTGGCAAAGCATGGTCCCAGCCCCAGTGTCATAAACAAAGAATGTGGAGGAGTGGATGTGGAGCAGAGAGACAACATTTAGTAACTAGCACAAGGATTAAAACATTATCGTTACAAAATTAATAAATAGCCTGGACTTGGTGGCTCACACCTGTAATCCTAGCACTCTGGGAGGTTGAGGTGAGAGGATCCTTGAGCTCGGGAGTTTGGGATCAGCCTGAGCAAGAGTGAGATCCTGTTACTACTAAAAATAGAACATTTCGGCTCTGCACTCTGCCACTCGCAGGAGGTTTGGGGCACTTGACTCCCCTGACCACAAGAAAAAAAAAGAATAAAAGAAAAATAGACAAAGCAGCCAGGCATCATGGCTGCCACCTGGCATCCTAGCTACTGGGAGTCTGAGGCAGGAGGATAGCTTGAACCAGGAGTTTGAGGTTGCTGTGAGCTAGGCTGAGGTCATGGCACTCTAGTCTGAGTGACAGTAAGATTCTGTCTCCAAAGAAAAATTTAATAAGTAAATTTGGAACAGCAAGAAACAGATCTAAGGGCAAGTTCAAGGTTTATTTTGTTCATCACTATACACCCACTGCCTTTCACACTACACGGTCCAATAGATATTGAAAGAAAGAATGAGTCAATGAATAAATGAAGGCTCACTGCCACCAGTGACCCAACTCACATTGTCTCTGTGAAGGCACACTTGATGGTAACATTACATTGTTTGAACTTTTTCACTGTTTCCTTTCACAGTGGCCTCTCCTGTCATGCTGGTGGACACAGTCACTAACAGAATAGTCACCAGTCATAACTGGGCCTGGAATAACCAAAACAGACCATGTCAGAAACTTAGAATCATCCTCTATTATCAATGAAGATACAGAAAAAGTAAAACATGCAGTCTCTGACAACCGTGAAGTGTACACATTCTACAATGTCAGTCATGAATCTTTTTGATACCAAAATTTTTCTGGGATGTTCTTTGCCATTATTCTAATATAAAGCTATTCTCCTTCTTCCCGCGGTGTGATTTACCTCATTTGTTGCTATCTAACTGATATTTTCTCATTCTGTGAAACATTAGCATATCTTCCAGAAGAATCAATAGCAAGCAAGGGTCAAGCCAATACCTTTTAGGGATATTTCTTTTCCTATGTATATTTTTAAGTCTTGTTTTGGGCGTCATTCTTTGCATTCAGGTTCTAAAACGAACTTAGAAATTGGCCCATACAGTATAAACTATCACAATTAAGGGAACTATCACCTTCTCCTTCCCTCTGACAAACTTTCTCTTCCCTGTCCTTTCCTATTTCTCTGTTCTTACTAGAAAGAACTTCTAGAAAGTTCTCCTTTGGCCCTCGGAGTTCTGGGAATGGTGAAGACAGTTATTTAGCATTTTATGGGTACCTCTCCCTTAATTCTTTTTTTTGTTTGTTTTTTGAGACAGAGTCTCGCTTTGTCACCCTCAGCACAGTTGCCGTGGCATCAAAGCTCACAGCAACTCAAACTGTTGGGCTCAAGCGATCCTCTTTCCTCAGTCTCCCAGGTAGCTCGAACTATAGGCACCTGACACAATGCCTGACTATTTTTAGAGACCGGGTCTTGCTTTTGCTCAGGCTGGTCTTGAACTCCTTTGCTCAAGCAATCCATTCACCTGGGCCTCCCAAAATGCTAGGATTACAGGTTTCAGCCACGGCGTCTGGCCCCCCTCTCCCTTAATTCTTAAGTGGACAGGGATTCATGCTACTGAGACTTTCTCTCAAATTTGCCCAATGTGATACCATTGGTACAGATGGTATCATGATGTACTCTCAATTTTTCTGACAGTCCTCAGACTAGCTAAAGGTCCACTGATTACTTACGGTCTGAGGATCACCACTGAAAACCACTATAGTTCACCTTTGAGGACAAGGACTCCATCATGTTCACAGTGTATCCCCAATACTCAGAACAGTGCCTGTAATATATATGCAATGCCCAGTAAATATCCCTTCCCTGTTGGCTGGCAGGGTGGCTCAGGCCTGTAATCCTAGTACTCTGGGAGGCCAAATTGTGTGAATTGCTTGAGCTCAGGAGTTTGAGACCAGCCTGAGCAAAATCAAGACCCCAGCTTTAAAACTAGCCAGGCGTTATGACACCATAACCCAGGGCAACAAAGCGAGACTCTGTCTCAAAAAAAAATTTTTTTTTCTTCCCTCTTATCTTTATTCTTTTACTAGTGGAATTTAAGTTTCATGTGCTAGTTTAGTTTGAGAGTCCTTGAAGGGCAGGGCTTTGAGAAAGCTGTCTTCCAGAGAATTCATAATCCTTTATATCATATATCAAATCAATGAGCTACTCATTTAATGTTTGTTAGTTATTAGATAAAATCCAAGGAAAATAAAAAATAATTTACTATCCCAAATAACATAATTTTTAAAGCTTTAGCAATAAATAAAGTATGAAGAATGTTGAAATAGGAAAATTGTGTGGTAGTTCCTCAAAAAATTAAATACAACATTACCATATAACTTAGTAATTCCACTTCTGGGTATATGCCCCAAAGAATTGACAGCAGGGACCCAAACAGATATTTAAACATCAATGTTCATAGCAGTAGTATGCACAAATAGCAAAACCATGGAAAGCAAACTGTCTATCAATGGAAGCATGGATAAATAAAATGCGATATTTAAAGACAATGGAATATTTTTCAGCTTTAAAAAGAAATGAAATTCTTGGGCAGTGCCTGTGGCTCAAAGGAGTAGGGCACCGGCCCCATATGCCGGAGGTGGCGGGTTCAAACCCAGTCCCGGCCAAAAAAAGGAAGAAAGAAAGAAACAAAATTCTGACATATGCAACAACTTGGAGGATCCCCGAAAACATTATCCTAAGTGAAATAAGCAAGAAACAAAAAGACAAATATTATATGAGGCACCTAGAGTAGTCAAATTCATAGACAGAAAGTAGAATAGTGTTTGCTAGGGGATGGGGGAAGGAGAGAACGGGGAGTTATTGTTTAATAAGTAAGAAATTTCACTTTGAGAAGATGAAAAAGTTCAAGAAATAGATGGTGGTGATGGTTGCACAGCAATGTGAATGTACTTAATGCCACTGAACCATACTCTGGAAATGGTTAAAATAGCAAATTTTTATGCTATACATGTATATATTTTACCACAATAAAAAGAAACTTCTAAAAAATATTGGTCACTAGAAATTATCCTGTCTAATATTGTTTGACCTTTTTATTTGTATCTTTGAACTATGATTAACCCATCTCCCAGTGTTCAAGGGTTCTTAAAGTGTGGTCCAGGGACCCCTAGACGCCTCCAATACCTTCTCAGGAAGCCCTTACGGTAAAACTATTTTCTCAATGATACTATATCATGTGTCTTTTTAAAAATCTTCATTCTTTCTTTTTTTTTTTTTTTTTTTTTTATGGAGACAGAGTTTCACTTTATCACCCTCGGTAGAGTGCCGAGGCGTCACACAGCTCACAGCAACCTCCAACTCCTGGGCCTAGGAGATTCTCCTGCCTCAGCCTCCCAAGTAGCTGGGACTACAGGCGCCCGCCACAACGCCTGGCTATTTTTTGTTGCAGTTTGGCCGGGGTTGGGTTTGAACCCTCCACCCTCGGTATATGGGGCCGGCGCCCTGCTCATTGAGCCACAGGCGCCGCCCTAAAAATCTTCATTCTTTCAAATGAACATTATAATTCTGCAGATGTCAAATGACATGGTATATCACAAAAGGCAGAATGCAAAAGCAGCTATGAGAATTCTGCTATCTTTTATAAAACCAGACAGTAAAGAGATTTGCACAAATGTGAAATAATGCCACTTTCCTCATAAAATATTTTTGTTTACAGTTATTTTGCATAAACTATTTGTATTAACATATAATGAGGTTATTACTTTAAGTGAATCAATAGGTATTTTAAAATTTTCTCTAGTTGAATGCAAATCAAAACCAGTCTAAGACATTACCTAACTCCAGTAAGATTAGCCCACATAACAAAATCCCAAAACTGCAAATGCTGGTGTGGATGTGGAGAGTAGGGAACACTTCTACACTGCTGGTGGGTTTTCCAATTAATACAACCTTTATGAAAATAAGTATGAAGAATTCTCAAAGAACTAAAAGTTGAACTTCCATTTGATCCCACAATCCCATTACTAGGTATCTACCCAGAATAACAAAAATCATTTTACCACAAAGACATTTGCACCAGAATGTTTATCGCAGCTCAATTAATAATTGCCAACTCGTGGAAGCAACCCAAACGCTCATCAATCCATGAATGGATTAACAAATTTTGGCATATGTATACCGTGAAATACTATTCAGCCATAAAAAGATGGAGACTTTACATCTTTTATGTTTACCTGGATGGAGTTGAAACACATTCTTCTTAGTAAAGTATCTCAAGAATAGAAAAAAAATATCCAATGTACTCAATACTAAGATGAAACAAATATATAAACAATTACATGCTCATACCAATCATAAAACACAAATATAGTCTAGCAAGGGGGCAGGGTGAGAAAGGAGAGGGGTGGGGGCAGGGGGAAGGTGATTGGCAGGAGGAGGGAGGGCATTTGGAGGGCTCTCACCTAATGTGCACAACTCAAGGGTGTTCAGCACACCCCTGGGTGAGGGGGTCTTCTACAACTTGAACTTTACCTTGAAAATGAGAACAAACCTAAAAATTTATACCCTCATTTGAAATTTGAAAAAAAAATTAAAAAGTTAAAATTTCTCTATTTGAATTTCTAATATGGCAAATGCCAATGGCTATAACCCACATAAATAAAAGCTTTCTGGAGTCCTCAATATTTTTTTGAAGAGTGTAAAGGGGTCCTGAGACCAAGAAGTTTGAGAATTGCTGGTCCAGTTCATAGGGTGAGCAAACTAAACCCATTAAGATGCTAACAAACTAACGTTTCTATCCTTGAATTCTACCCTTACCTCAGGTTAATCAAGGATTAGCCGACCTCTTCTAAATTCAGATAACCTGAAATTGTCTATGAACGTAAACATTTGTGTCAAATGTGAGTTAAGTAATACTTGCTGATAAATAATTCTGACTCTGCAAACTCCTGGGCTAGACTTCATTCCTACTAGATCAAAATTCATGCCTACACATAGCGGATAGTAATTGAATATCTTAACACAAATTAGAGGTTAGGAAGAAAAATACTCTTTAATTGTGCACCTTATCTATTCTGTGGTCACTTAAATATAACCCACTAACTATAGAGTTCTCATTCTACTTAAACATGCAATTTTAAATCCATTATCCAGCAGTATAATTTGCAAAGGCAGTGTAAAGAGTAGTTATGCAACGGTAACACCAGAAATGTTGTCATAGTTTAAGATAGGTCACTCAGTCTTTCTCATTCGTCTGCATAACATTTTGCTTCCTGAAAGCTTCATAAGAAAAAATGTTATGTAATAAATGCTGACTGAAATGAATGTCTTAATTTTTTCCTTTACAGGAAACCAGGTCTTATCAAATCACCTACTGGCATAGTGATTAAAAACATAAACTTGAGAGATATACAGACCTGTGTTTCAGTTTCTGCTGAGATACTTGGCAGCTGTGTGACCTCAGGCAAATTGCTTACCCTCTCTAAATCTGTTTACTGGTCAGTAAAATGAGGATACTAACACCTTTACTCAATAGATTAAGAAAGAACTTAAGTAATGGGTAAAAAGCAATTGGCCCAGGGCCAGACCCATACTGAGCATCTGATAAATATTAGCTACTATTTCAAATACTATTATTGACATTATTACACAGTTGGGCTAGTTTTTTTTATTTTATTTTATTTTTATTTTACAGTTGGGCACATTCTAATTAGAAGTGAGAGAGAAACCTAATGCCTTCTTATTATCAATCCTTTTTCCTCTGCCCTTAGGAAATACTAAGAACTATAAGAAAGGGAAAGTGAGCACTCTTCCCGGTCTTGTTTTGTTTTGTTTTGTTTGAGACAGAGTCTCAAGCCGTCACCCTGGGTAGAGTGCAGTGGCGTCATCACAGCTGACAGCAACCTCCAACTCCTGGGCTCAAGCAATCCTCTTGCCTCAGTTTTTCTATTTTTAGTAGAGACAGGGGTCTTGCTCTTGCTCAGGCTGGTCTCAAAACTCCTGAGCTCAAGCAATCCACCCGCCTTGACCTCCCAGAGTGCTAGTGAGCCACCACACCCGGCCCACTCTTCTGTCCTTTAAAAACAAAGAAAGTCTCCTCTAGCCCTGTTTCACTGACTGTGAAATTAACTTTTTTTTTTACATTATAACACCTCTGTGATTGGAATATGTCTTAAAGTTGATGACGCCATAAGACTTGGTAGGTTTTTTTTTCTTAATGCTAAATAAAATAATGGCATAGCTTACAATTCATGGGACTTAGATTCAATGAAATATAATAATTGAGCTTTCTAGTAAAAAATACTAAAAGCTTAAGACCCCTGGAAAAAAGAACCCACATGGAAACTCCCGAGAGAGTTCTTCAGTTCTTTCCACCTTCCAGAAGCTCCGGTGCTTTTTACTTCTTCTGTATTCATTTCTAACTTCTAATAAAAGTCCTATCTTACCACTGGAAAAAAAAAATACCAAAAGTACCCAAATAATCCTTCAATGTGCATCCTCTGTCATTACTTTCCCACTATCCCATGATCTTTCCCCCAGCCCACAGATCTAAAATGCTTATCATCTGGCACAAAGATGTTGCTTAGATTTGTTGCATAACTGCACGCATGGGCTTGATCGGACTTTATTCACCACTCATACTGTAAGTCTCTGAAAAGGTGTAACAAAAAGAGTCTATTTTTCTATTCTCAGAACTCAATATTCTTTAATTGTATAGTGTCTGGTCTTGCTCATACTTGTTTCATGCGTGTGAATCTCATTTATTCAGCTGTAGTGTCAGCTTCTCAAGACAAGGATTTTCTGAGTCTGGAAACTTCTTTGTCTTCCCCAACACCACTGGTGAAATGTCATTTATAGGCATGCCTTGATTTAAAATTAGGTTATGGCCCAATTTCTCATCATTAATTGAAAATATCATAAGTTGAAAATGCATTTAAGACTCCTAACCTATTGAATATCATAGCTTAGTCTAGCCTTCCTTAAATGTGTTCAGAACACTTACATTAGCCTATAGCCAAGCAAAATCATCTAACACAAAGCCCATTTTATAATAGAATGTTGAATATCTTATGTTATTTATTTATTTGTTTGTTTATGGGCTTATTTTTATTTAGAGACAAGGTCTTACTCTGTCGCCTGGGCTTGAGTGCAGTGGCTCAATCATAGCTCACTGCAACCTCAAACTCCTAGGTTCAAGGGATCCTCCTGCCTCAGCCTCCCAAGTAGCTAGGACTATAGGCATATGCCTCTATGCCCAGTTTATTTTTAAAAAATTTTTATAGAAATTGGATCTCACTGTGTCACCCAAGCTAGTCTCAAACTCCTAGGCTCAATCTCTTCCCATCTCAGCCTCCCAAAGTGCTGGGATTATAGGCATGAGCCACTGCACCAGGCCTCCTGCAATTTATTGAATACTGTACATTAAATTTACAATTTAAATTTAAAATTACAATGGTTTCTTCCATAATAAAAAATTGAAAAATCATAAGTCAAACCATTGTTAGTAGGAGACAGCCGAAAATTGCCTACGAGTTTGTTTATGCTGTGTAAGATCATACTCCCACCAGTCTGACTCTCCTAGTATCTTGGGTAGAGCATTGTTAGAATTCCTTAGGCAACTCTTTAAGAGTTCAAAGCTCAGAGGGGCTCTTCCTCCAGGACTACAGGCTGTTAATAAAGCTTGTGTCTATTGATCAGGAGAATCAGACCTTCAGAGAAAGAATTACAAGCCAGAGAATAGATGGCATGATGTTGTCAGTACACCACCCACACCCATTCTGGTCCTTTGTGATTAGTTTGGGATCCATCACTCAGTTTCTATTTGTTCTGCTTTCAATCAACCTGCTTTGTGAATATCTAGCATTGCCTTCTTGATATCTGAATTTGAAAGCCCAGCTCCTAGGTGGTGCCTGTGGCTCAAGGAGTAGGGTTCTGGCCCTGGATACCAGAGGTGGTGGGTTCAAACCCAGCCCTGGCCAAAAAAAAAAAAAAACAAAACTGAAAGCCCCCCTCCTGTGCCTCAAAACTAGATAAACCTTGAGGTGTAATTAATGCTGCAGGGCTCCTGCAGGGTCCGAAATTATACCCTTACTTGGCTTCTTTCCCCTATCTCTGTTCTACTTCCCCTATTCTCTTTTGAAAGTAGTTAATGAGCTAATCGTGACTTGGATTTAATAGTGGCTGAGTTTTATCATAAAAATACTGAAAAAATGTTCTGTGTTCCATGATTTAAAATTTTACAGCATAATAAATCCTTGTTACTCATCCTGGGTGGATATCCTTGCAACTCACAATGAGCAATATAAACTACCGACAAAACCAGACCCCGGCAGTCTTTCTGCCCTGCCTTTTAGGAGGACGTGTTCTGCCCTGAGCGGGAATAAGGAAACAAACCAGAGGACAGCAAACAATAAGAACTGACCAAACATGACATAGTCAATTCCAGTTTACTTACAGACGACATTTATCTAAAATTTTTGACAACGTCTGGCTTTTTTGATAAAACAATAATGCAAAACGAGTCAATTAATCCCCTGGTGCTATCCAGCATAAAGTCTGCATTTTGATAGACTGCTACATGACCACATTATAGAAACGCATCCTCTAAAATCTCCGATTCCGCTCTTGCTACATCCCTTGTAACACTCTGGACTCTCAAAAACAAATCTCAGGTACCATTCTAATGAACGGGATAGTTATACAAGGTAACACAATTTGGCCAGCAATTTCACAAATTTGTTTTTAAATTTCTTTAAGGCTTTAGGTGTGGTAGAAGTAGGTGTGGATTGGGACAAGAGGATAAACCTTGAAAACCTTGAAGTGAGACAGCTTTGGGAATGAATTCTGATTCTTCTTCTTGTACAGCCTTAAGCAAATTGCTTAATCTTACTTCGCTTCCATTTAATTTCCTCAACAAGTCCCTTCTAAAGAAATGAATGAGATAATATGTATCTGGTGGAGAACCGGAAATGTTAATCTGTACCTTGCTTAGGCTGATGTTGGTATTTTTGCTTTACCCATCCAAGGACAGTAGCCAAGCTTACTTCAGGGAATGAGTGGTTAATGGTTTTAATGTTGCAGGGCCAAAACTAAAAGTTGCCTGACACCAAAACACAGCCTTCCACCTAGACTTGGGAAGTGATATTGCTGGACTGTCCCAAGCAGCAGGGATTGGGAGAAGTTGACCAACACTGGAGAGAAAGCAATTTGAGAGATATCCCTCTATGTTTAAGGAGAATATATTCATGGGCTTCAAAAAATCAGGGCCATGTGCCCTACCCTCCGAAAGTAGTTGTGCCCAGGGCCTCTGACAGTGATGGCTGACTTAGCAGTGTGCTATACCTCAAGGGACAGGAAGGGTTGGCCACTGAACCCTCCACTACTTCTGAACAAAGATTGAGCCAGGGAGGCTCCCAATTTGATTAAGACAGATATAGCTCCCTGGCTTAATCTTTGTTCAAAAGTAGTGGAGGGTTCAGTGGCATGTACCTATAATCCCAGCTACTCAACAGGCTGAGGTGGAGAATCACCTGAGTTCAAGACCAGTCTGGGCAACATGATGAGACCCCCATCTCAAAAAAAAAAAACGGAGTTTCGCTGGGTAAGCTGGACTGTAGGTAAACAAGCATGCAAGTTCCCTTATTATGCAGGATGGAGCTGGGGTGGGAAGAGAGAGAGGAAGCATAAGGAAGAAGAACATCAAATCATCAAACACAGCTGTAGCTCACACCTGTAATCCTAGCACTCTGGGAGGCTGAGGCAGGAGGATTGCTTGAGCTCAGGAGTTCAAGACCAGCTCTGAAAAACAGCGAGACCCCATCTCTACTAAAAATAGAAAACCTAGCTGGGGGTGGTGGCAGGTGTGTGAAGTCCCAGCTACTTGGGAAGCTGAGGCAAGAGGATTGCCCAAGCCCAAGAGTTTGAGGTTGCTGTGAGCTATGACACCATAGCACTCTATCCAGGGCAACAGAAAAGACTCTGTCTCAAAAAAACAAAAAAGAGAAAAAAAACAGGAAAGGAAAGGAAAGAAAGGGAAGGGAAGGGAAGGGAAAGGAAAAAGAAAAACATCAAATCTATAGGGGGAAAAAAACATTTTCCCCTATGCTTACATCACTCTCAATACTTCATGTCTGACGCCAGGTGTGGGGGGGGTTTTCCCACACCAAGCAATACTCCGGTTCTCTGTGGACATCAACTGGATGTCCTGTTTATAACAACTCAATTCCAATGCTATCTAGTGGAAGTCTGTGTAGACCCCAAGGATTAAGGGCTCAATCCCACAAGACTGTCCCCCCACATCAAACACCAATCGCAAGGTTGTCACCTGTGCTTCTGATGGACTGGCTATAAGTCAGAGGTTCCCCTTACCTCCTCCACAGGTTCAGTCATTTGCTTGAATGACTCACAGAACTCAGGGAAATACTTTGCTTACCTCTACCCATTTATCATAAAGGATACAACTCAGGAACAGCCAAATAGAAGAGACCCCTCAGCCAAAGTACATGGCAAGAGGCACAGAGCTTCTGTCCCCTCTCCAAGGTCCCCACACTCCCAGAACCTCCACATATTCACCAACCTGGAAGCTATCAGAATCCTGTCCTTTGGGGTTTTATGGAGGCTTCACTAGATAGGCACAATTGACTAAATCAGTGGCCATTGGCAATTGACTCAACCTTTAACTCATCTCCCCTCCCAGTGGTCAAGGGATGGGGCTGAAAGTTCTAACCCTCCAATCACATGGTTGGTTCCTCTGGCAACAAGCCCCCATCCTGAGGCCATCCAAGAGCCCACCAGGAGTTGCCTCATTAGAACACGACACTGTTGTCACCCAGGAAATTCCAAGGAGTTTAGGAGCTCTGCACAGGAAGACCAGATATATATTGCTTATTATAAATCACAATATCCTAGCAGGCCACATCCAGGGTCAGTGTCCAGCTTTTCTTGCATCTCCACATTCAGATGCAGGACTCCAAGAACTCCCCAGATTCTAAATTTGAAACAGGGCTTCCAGCTTGTTAGAGAGCTATTTTTGTCAAGATAGAATGATAGAACTTACTTAACAATTTGTCAGCTTGATTTATAATTTTCAAATATTTCACATATGGTATATAAACCTTCATGTGTACTATTGTCCTAGGCCCTGCAAATATTGGGGGTGGCCCAGACAAGAGGGCATAGAACTTTGATCATAAACACCCAGCCATGGTGGCCAGTGAAGTCTGAAGACCAGAGGGTTCATCTCAAAATAATCTGGAATGTATAGGACCCTGAAAAGGTACAGATACCCTGAATAAATTCCCTCCCCTAAAAGTAAATATGACAAATCCCACATTTCTCATGTTCCTTAATCACTGTGGTCCAAAGCCAGATTTAACTTCATTTAGAACAAAATAGGGCAGGGACTGTTGTCTGTCCTGATCATTGCTTTAACCTTAGCACCAGAATAGTGCCGATACGCTTTTATTGATTGAATGAATTCTTGCTTCCAGTGCCAAGGACCAAACTTGTACCTGATGTATGTGTAAAGCACCTAGTTTTCTGCCCATTATTATTGTTGTTGTTGTTATTGTTTTTAAAGACACACTCTCACCATGTTTCCCAGGCTAGCCTCTAACTCCTGGACTCAAGTGATCCTCCTGCCTCAGCCTCCTGACTAAGACATAGGCACATGCCACTATCAGGTACTTTTTTGCCAAACAGCATGTAATACCTAGTTGTATCTAATTTGTCAGATGAGTTTAGAATACTCTGTTTTTTGAGACAGAGTCTCACTTTATTGCCCCAGTAGAGTGCCATAGTGTCGCAGCTCACAGCAACCTCAGATTCCTGGGCTCAAGCAATTCTCTTGCCTCAGCCTCCTGAGTAGCTGGGACTACAGGCACATGCCACAATGCCCAGCTATTTTTAGAGGCAGGGTCTCACTCTAGCTCAGGCTGGTCTAGAACTCATGAGCTCAGGGGATCCACTCGCCTCAGCCTCCCAGAACGCTAGGATTATAGGCATGAGCCACCACACCCCACAATACCCTGTTTATTTCCTAAATTGTTTTAGCACTTGTAGACTGTGCTAGACCTCAATTACTGTCTAGGCCTTCCTGCCAGATTCCCTGACTTCCTTACAATCATAAGAAAATGACATCCCGGGCGGCGCCTGTGGCTCAGTCGGTGGGGCGCCGGCCCCATATATGGAGGGTGGCGGGTTCAAACCCAGCCCCGGCCAAACTGCAACCAAAAATTAGCCAGGCGTTGTGGCGGGCGCCTGTAGTCCCAGCTACTCGGGAGGCTGGGGCAAGAGAATCGCTTAAGCCCAGGAGTTGGAGGTTGCTGTGAGCTGTGTGAGGCCACGGCACTCTACCAAGGGCCATAAAGTGAGACTCTGTCTCTACAAAAAAAGAAAATGACATCCCACTTTCTAATGGAGCCTTTATTTATTAAAAATTCAGAGCTTCTTGAGCCCTGTATATGAAATACTTTCATTTCAGAAACCACAGCTTTGGAGTTCTAGACCTTCTCTGCCTATATGTAACTTTCCTACCCTACATAGTACAGTTCTGTTCTTTGGTCATACCTACATTTAACATAGCGCCTGCCTTCTCTCTCATCCTAGATGCAGCCCTAAGGTTAGAAATCCCACTTACAAAGGGCTTATCACCCTTTGATGAGGAGTCTGCACAGCAGATATACCTTTGATATCTGGGCCAGAAAGTATACTCTTACTATCACCCATCAGGATACTTTATTCGGAAAAGAGTTATAAAAAGAAGACCATCATCTAAAAGGCATCTCCAGCTGGGCAAGGTGGCTCATGCCTGTAATCCTAGCACTCTGGGGGGGCCAAGGCGGGTGGATTGCTTGAGCTCAGGAGTTTGAGACCAGCCTTAGCAAGAGCGAGACCCCATCCCTAAAAAAAAATAGCCAGGCATTGTGGTGGGCGCCTGTTGCCCAGCTATTCAGGAGGCTAAGGCAAGAGAAATTACTTGAGCCCAAAAGTATGGTTCCTGTGAACTATGATGCCATGGCACTCTACCAAGGGTGACAAAGTGAGACTGTGTCTAAAAAATAATCAATCAAACAATCAATCAATAAAAACCAAAAAAATAATAAATAAAAGGCATCTCCTTTCTAGCCTGATTTCTGAAGAGTACTGTTTTAAAGGCATCTGTAAGTCTTCAAGTACCTCTTTGTAATTCTCAGCTCCCCTCTACCTGGAGATTATATACCCATTCTCTGAGACTAAAAACCGTATGGTCTTCATTCTGTTGTTGGGCTGTGATCACAATTGGGGCTAGAATTTTATTAGTCTGAGTTTGACCACCTTCATGTGTTAACTAGCTTAATAATTTAGCTACACTGAAATTCAACCAGAACCAAGATCAGTAAGCTCCTAATCAATATACTAGAGGCTCCTTTCAGGAAAGACCTGGACTTTTGGCTCCGAATGCCTGGTGCTCAGCATCCTGCCTGGCACACACAGTATTATTCAGTAAAATAGAGAGTAGTCCATCCCTCCTAAAGACAGGTTCAGTCAAGAACATAAAAGGGTCTAAGGTTTTACTCTATTTACAAAGTAACAAGTTAGCCGGTCACAGTTTCATGGATGCTGTTAGAAGACATGAGACTCCTGGGTCTGAGACAAAAATAGTTTATTGGTCATGCCCACATTTAACATAATGCCAGCCTTCTCTCTTATCCTTGATGCAACCCTAAGGTTAGAAATCCCACTTAGAAAGAGGTCCTCACCAGGTGATGAGCAAGACTCAGCAACACATAGTAGGTATAAGTGTCCTCATTTCTTTTTTTTTTGGAGACAGAGTCTCAAGCTGTTGCCCTGGGTAGAGTGCTGTGGAGTCACAGCTCACACTAACCTCAAACTCTTGGGCTTAAACAATTCTCTTGCTTCAGCCTCCCAAGTAGCTGGGACTACAGGCACCCGCCACAAACACCTGGCTATTTTTTGGTTATAGTTGTCATTGTTTGGTGGGCCTAGGCTGGATTCGAACCTTCCAGCTCTGGTGTACATGACTGGCACCCTAGCCACCAAGCTACAGGTGCTGAGCCAGTGTCCACATTTTTTGAGCCAGTTCCCTAAGTCCCAGTTCCCACAAGGTAATGTGAATAGGGTCACTTAACAGAGAACCCTGAGTTTAGGGAATCTGAATCCTTTTTTCCTGGATTTTTATGGTTTTATTTAGCACAAATAAAACATACATGTGTGTTGTATCTCAAGAACAAAATTTCAACAAAGTAAGATCTTTCAAAGATCTGATTGGTTTTTATCAGCAAATTCATAAACCAGGCAACATCCAGTCTACAATATAGAAAGGCACTCTGACCAGCTGAACAGAATAGTGAGTTTAAAAGGCAGAAAAAAGTAGAGAGAAGTGGAAAGAAGAAACAAATAGCAGATTGGGTGTTTCAAGGTTACTTTCCTTTTAGGGACATAAGTGAAATCTTGTTGGCTTAATGGGATCTGGCTATTACCTCTCTCCCGATTTCTCAGAAGGTCATTTCTTAAAAGTATTGGTTCCAGTTTGGTGACATGCAACTTTAGCATGAGTGATTCCATTTTGAGCCTACTGTCCTTTAACGTTTGTCTATTAATTTTCTTTGCCACTCATCCTGGCATTGGGATTGGTGACCCACAGCCAGCTGAGCTGCTCTTTCCTCCATGGCTTTGCACTTCGTGGTGAAAACATTGTGTGCCGTCTCAACACAATAAAGTTTACTGCACATCAGCAGTATTTACAGCTCCTTTACGTGTGGACTAGAAACTTCCAGAAGCCACTGGGCAGCATGTGCTTTGTCTTCTTGTTTCTCTCATAACCAAAGTTGTGCATCAAGATCTGGCACTTAAGGTTTGTCTAAACCCTGTTGTCAATGTCTCTGGGTCAAAGTCAGTCTACACACAGACCTTGTTTTCTGGATGTCCTGCTTAGCTATCCTTTCCTGCCTCTGTGGAGTTTTAAGTTTCACTAAGAAATCACCAGGGCCAAGAAAACAAAAATAAAAATAAAAATAAACCTCAAACTATAAATCAATTTCCATTGCAAAAAAAAAAAAATCCAAAACAATTAAAATCTTCTGAAACTCTCTGAATATTTTACTAGAAATACTGGGTATCCATGAAGTTTTTGTGCAATTTAAAATAGTGTGCACTTTAAAATTGCACATGAGGCTCGCTCTGGGGTGGAGCGAGATGACTGCCGAGTAACAGCTTCCCTGCAACTGGGCACAGTGAGTTTGGAGAGATATGACTCCAGGCATCTCTGGCTGGCGGGATCTGCCTATAATCATCCCTTTGAGGATACAGGGAGTCAGCAAGGGACTTCTGGACCCCAAGAGGAGGACAAAAAGAGTGGAAAACTGGCAAGTGGTTGCGTGTGTTCGATCGACCTAATCCCGCCGGTAGCCATAAGTACAAGCAACAGTGAGACTGCAAACCGGAAAGGCCTTACCTGTGAACTGTTTCAGTGTTTTTGGACTTGGTATTCAGTTGAACTGTCTTGGAGAGAGCTTGAGCAGGAGTGTGGAGAACTTTGGGCATTGTCTAGGGCCCCAGACTGAGCCGCTGAGCCAGATGGAGCTAATAGTGTTCGGCTGTGGGCCGCAGGGAGCCATTGTGAGAGAACTGCCCTGGCAAGCTCTGCCCTCAGGATTGCAGAGCAAGGATCAGATGGGAGCTAGTAACCTAGTGACTGAGCAGCCTAAAGGTGGGGACTGAGCTGCCTTACAGCCTTAACCCTCAGGGACAGAATGAGACCAGTTTTGGCACACTGGAGCCTCAGGCTGTTGCCCTGGGTAGAGTGCCATGGTGTCACAGCTGATAGCAACCTCAAACCCCTGGGCTTGGTGCCGCCCGGACCTCCATAAGAGCTGTACCACGTCCCCTGACCCACGACCTGCGCCCGCTGGGCCTCCGCATGCCCTGACCAGTAACTGTGGGAGCTGCGTAACCCTGCATCCTCTCTCCTGTACACTCCCTGCCCTGCCTCCCCACTGGCCTGCTCATCTGGCCAGGGACTCTGGTAGCCGCGTGCCCTCCGAAGCCCTCCCTGCCTCTGTGCAGAGCCCTTCTCCTGAGCAGAAACTGATGGAGCCTTGAGCTCTCTGTGCCAAAGTCACTGGGCGCCAGGCACTCCCAGAACTGTGCGCACCACCTCCCGCCCTGTTGCTGGATCCAGGTGTGTCACATTCCAGAGCTGCTTCCACAACCAGAACTCCCTGGCTGGGGCAGCCCCAGAGGAACTACACAGGGTCAACTCTCTCAGAGAGCTCTGAGATAATTCGAAGAAAACCAATATTCATCTTATAGGGATCCCGGAAAGTGACGTAGTGGTTTCACAAGGCACAGTCTCTTCTCCATGAGATTATGAAGGAGAACTTTCCAGACATGCCAAGAGATTCTGAAATTCAGATAGCAGACAGTTTCAGAACTCCAGCACAACTCAACCCAAATAAGACATCCCCCAGACACATAATAATCAATTTCACTAAAGTTAATATGAAGGAGAAAATTCTGAAAGCAGCCAGATGAAAGAAAACCATCACCTACAAGGGCAAGAATATTAGAATAACTGCAGATCTCTCTGCTGAAAACTTTCAAGCTAGAAGAGGATGGTCATCAACTTTTAATCTCGTAAAACAAAATAACTTTCAACCCAGGATCCTGTACCCAGCTAAACTGAGTTTCATTCATGATGGAGAAATTAAATACTTCAATGACATTCACATGTTGAAGAAATTTGCCATAACTAAACCAGCTCTCCAGGATATTCTCAGACCTATCCTCCATAAAGAACAGCATAATCCTCCACCATAAAAGTAAACCCACTCAGAAAATTTTAATCAAATTCCAACTTCCACAGTCGCAAAAGGATTTAAAATGTCCATCAGACTCTCAAAAAGCTTATCAATAGTCTCAATTAATGTGAATGGTTTAAATTGTCCTCTAAAGAGGCACCGGTTGGCTGACTGGATACAAAAACTCAAGCCAGATATCTGCTGCATACAAGAATCACATCTTACATTAAAAGACAAATATAGACTCAAGGTGAAGGGATGGTCATCTATACTCCAGCCAAATGGAAAGCAGAAAACAGCAGGCATTGCAATCCTATTCGCAGACGCAATAGGCTTTAAACCACCCAAAATAAGGAAGGATAAGGATGGACACTTCATATTTGTTAAAGGTAATACTCAATATGATGAGATGTCAATTATTAATATTTATGCACCCAACCAGAACACACCTTAATTTATAAGAGAAACTCTAACAGACATGAGCAACTTGATTTCCTCCACTTCCATAGTAGTTGGAGATTTTAACACCTCTTTAGCAGTGCTGGATAGATCCTCCAAAAAGAAGCTAAGCAAAGAAATTTTTGATTTAAACTTAACCATTCAACATCTGGACTTAACAGACAACTACAGAACATTTCATCCCAACAAAACTGAATACACATTCTTCTCATCAGCCCACAGAACATACTCCAAAATCAATCACATCCTAGGCCACAAATCTAATGTCAGCAAATTTAAAAAAATAGAAATTATTCCTTGCATCTTCTCAGACCATCATGGAATAAAAGTTGAAGTCAATAACAACAGGAACCTGCACACCCATACAAAAACATGGAAGCTAAACAACCTTATGCTGAAGGATAGATGGGTTATCGACGAGATTAAGAAGAAAATGACCAAATTTTTGGAACAAAACAACAATCAAGACACAAATTACCAGAAACTCTGGGATACTGCAAAGGCGGTCCTAAGAGGGAATTGATAGCACTGCAAGCCTTCCTCAAGAAAACGGAAAGAGAGGAAGTTAATAACTTAATGAGACATCTCAAGCAACTGGAGAAGGAAGAACACTCTAACCCCCCAGCAGAAGAAAAGAAACAACCAAAATCAGAGCAGAATTCAATGAAATTGAAAACAAAAGAATTATACAACAGATCAATAAACTTGGTTTTTTGAAAAGATCAATAAAACATATAAACCTTTGGCCAACCTAACCAGGAAAAAAAGAGCAAAATCTCCAATTTCATCAAACAGAAATGGTAACGATAAAATAACAACAGACCCCTCAGAAATTCGAAAAAATCCTTAACAAATACTACAAGAAACTCTACTCTCAGAAATATGAAAATCTGAAAAAAATCGACCAATACTTGGAAGTACGCCACCTACCAAGACTTAGCCAGAATGAAGTGGAAATGTTGAACAGGCCTATATCAAGTTCTGAAATAGCATCAACTATACAAAATCTCCCTAAAAAGAAAAGCCCAGGACCTGATGGCTTTACGTCAGAATTCTACCAAACCTTTAAAGAAGAACTAGTACCTATATTACTAAACCTCTTCCAAAACATAGAAAAAGAAGGAATACTACCCAACACATTCTATGAAGCAAACATCACCTTGATCCCCAAACCAGGGAAAGACCCAACAAGAAAAGAAAATTATAGACCAATATCACTAATGAATATTGATGCTAAAATACTCAATAAGATCCTAACAAACAGAATCCAACAACACATCAAAAAAATTATACACCACAACCAAGTATACACTTATATACCACGACCCCTTATCCCAGTGTCTCGAGGCCGGTTCAATATACGTAAATCTATAAATGTAATTCAGCACATAAACAAACTAAAAAATAAGAACCATATGATTCTTTCAATTGATGCAGAAAAAGCTTTTGATAATATCCAGCATCCCTTCATGATTAGAGCACTTAAGAAAATTGGTATAGAAGGGACATTTCTTAAACTAATACAGGCCATCTACAGCAAACCCACAGCCAATATCATATTGAATGGAGTTAAATTGAAACCATTTCCACTCAGATCAGGAACCAGGCAAGGTTGTCCATTGTCTCCATTGCTCTTTAACATTGTAATGGAAATTTTAGCCATTGCAATCAGGGAAGAAAAGGCAATCAAGGGCATCCACATAGGGTCAAAAGAGATCAAACTTTCACTCTTCGCAGATGATATGATTGTATATCTGGAAAACATTAGGGATTCTACTACAAAACTTTTATAAGTGATCAAGGAATGCAGCAATGTCTCAGGCTACAAAATCAACACCAATAAATCTGTAGCCTTTATATATACCAACAATAACCAAGCCAAAAAAACAGTCAAGGACTCTATTCCTTTCACAGTAGTGCCAAAGAAGATGAAACATTTGGGAGTATACCTAACAAAGGATGTGAAAGATCTCTACAAAGAGAACTATGAAACTTTAAGAAAAGAAATAGCTAAAGATGTTAACAGATGGAAAAACATACCATGCTTATGGCTGGGAAGAATCAACATTGTTAAAATGTCTATACTACACAAAGCAATATAAAATTTTAATGCAATTCCTATTAAAGCTCCATTGTCCTATTTTAAAGATCTTGAAAAAATAATACTTCGTTTTATATGGAATCAGAAAAAACCTTGAATAGCCAAAACATTACTCAGCAATAAAAACAAAGCAGGAGGAATCACGCTACCAGACCTGAGACTGTACTATAAATCGATAGTGATCAAAACAGCATGGTATTGGCACAAAAACAGAGAAGTAGATGTCTGGAACAGAATAGAGAACCGAGAGATGAATCCAGCTACTTACCATTATTTGATCTTTGACAAGCCAATTAAATACATCCAGTGGGGAAAAGATTCCCTATTTAACAAATGGTGCTGGGTGAACTGGCTGGCAACCTGTACAAGATTGAAACTGGACCCACACCTTTCACCATTAACTAAGATAGACTCTCACTGGATAAAACATTTAAACTCAAGACATGAAACTATAAAAATACTTGAAGAAAGTGCAGGGAAAACTCTTGAAGGAATCAGCCTGGGTGAATATTTTATGAGGAGGACTCCCCAGGCAATTGAAGCAGTATCAAACTAAGAAGCTTCTGCACAGCCAAGAACATAGTAAGTAAAGCAAGCAGACAGCCCTCAGAATGGGAGAAAATATTTGCAGGTTATACCTCTGATAAATGTCTAATAACCAGAATCCACAGAGAACTCAAACGTATTAGCAAGAAAAGAAGGCGTGGTCCCATCTCAGGGTGGGCAAGGGACTTGAAGAGAAACTTCTCTAAAGAAGACAGACACACGATCTACAAACACATGAAAAAAAGCTCATCATCCTTAATCATCAGAGAAATGCAAATCAAAACTACTTTGAGATATCACCTAACCCCAGTAAGAGTAGCCCACATAGAAAAATCCCAAAACCAGAGATGTTGGCGTGGATGTGGAGAAAAGGGCACACTTCTACCCTGCTGGTGGGAATGCACACTAATACATGCCTTCTGGAAGGATGTTTGGAGAATACATAGAGACCTAAAAATAGACCTGCCATTCCATCCTATAATTCCTTTAATAGGTTTATACCCAGAAGACCAAAAATCACAATATAACAAAGACATCTGTACCAGAATGTTTATTGCAGTCCAATTCATAATTGCTATGTCATGGAAGAAGCCCAAGTGCCCATCGACCCATGAATGGACTAGCAAATTGTGGTACATGTCTACCATGGAATATTATGCAGCCTTAAAGAAAGATGGAGACTTTACCTCTTTCATGTTTACATGGATGGAGCTGGAACATAGTCTTCTTAGCAAAGTATCTCAGGAATGGAAGAAAAAGTATCCAATGTACTCAGCCCTACTATGAAGCTAAATTATAGCTTTCACTTGAAGGCTATAACCCAACTACAGCACAAGACTATGAGGAAAGGGCAAAGGAAGGGGAAGGGAGGGAGGAGGTTAGGGCGGAGGGAGGATAATGGGTGGGGCCACATCTACGGTGCATCTTAGAATGGGTACAGGTGAAGCCTACTAAATGCAGAATACAAATGTCTACATACAATAACTAAGAAAATGCCATGAAGGCTACATTGAACAGTTTGATGAGAATATTTCAGATTGTATATGAAACCAGCACATCGTACCCCTTGATTGCACTAATGTACACAGCTATGATTTAACAATAAAATAAATAAATAAATAAAATTGCACATGAACTTTATGGCCACCCTGTATATCTTTCTAACTAAAGGATACACTGGACAATGCTTAGTTTGAATGTTCTGAATTCATCAGTTACGTGATTGAGTCATTTAGAATTATGCAACTAGATCTTTCAAGTAAAAAAAAAAAAATCCTATTCACCATCACCTGGTAGGATAATTATGTTATTAAAAAGAAATTAAGATTGTTTTGTTCTTCTACATTCAATAACTAAGAAAATGCCATGAAGGCTACATTGAACAGTTTGATGAGAATATTTCAGATTGTATAGGAAAACAGCACATTGTACCCCTTGATTGCATAAATGTAGACAGCTATGATTTAACAATAAAAAATAAATAAATAAATAAAGATTGTTTTGTCTTAAGTGATTAGCACAATGTATTCCAGGATACATTTTTCTCTCTACTTGGTGGCAATCTAAACTGCAAGTACAGGTTGAGCCACCTCTCTGACAGTGGAAAGTTGATGACAGGAGGCAGAAAGGCCTGTCACGGAAAATTTCATGTTACCACCTGTTAATAGGACCAGTCCAACTACCCTTACGGTGGTTCAAATAATTAAAAAGGAATCCCTGAGGGTAAGCAGCAAGAATATTTCTTGCATTAGAGGATTGGGAAAATAAAGAAAGGTTCTTTAGAAATTGCTTGATGGCTCATATTTAAATACTATATGCTGTAGGATAAAAATGTATTTTCAGGCTTGGCGCCTGTGGCTCAAGTGGCTAAGGTGCCAGCCACGTACACCTGAACTGGCAGGTTCGAATCTAGGCCAGGCCTACCAAGCAACAGTGATGGCTGCAACCAAAAAATAGCCGGGTGTTATGGCAGGCACCTGTAATCCCAGCTACCTGGGAGGCAGAGGCAGGAGAATCACTTGAGCCCAAGAGTTGGAGGTTGCTGTGAGCTGTGACACCATGCACTCTACTCATGGCACTCTACCCAGAGTGACAGCTTGAGGCTCTGTCTCAAAAAAAAAAGGTGGCACCTGTGGTTCAACGGAGTAGGGCACCAGCCTCATATGCCAGAGGTGGCAGGTTCAAACCCAGCCCCGGCCAAAAAAAAAAAACCAAACGTATTTTCATTCACCCTTTTATCAATTTCTTGTTGCTTGCTCTCTCACCTTGTTTACTGAACAAGTAAACCTAGAAAAAACTTTGAGGGGAGGTGGGTGGAGGGAGGGTGATTGGTGGGATTACACCTGCGGTGCATCTTACAAGGTTACATGTGAAACTTAGTAAATGTAGAATGTAAATGTCTTAGCACAATAACTAAGAAAATGCCATGGCAAGGCTATGTTAACCAGTGTGATGAAAATGTGTCATATGGTCTATAAAACCAGTGTATGGTGCCTCATGATCGCATTAATGTACACAGCTATGATTTAATAATAAAAAAAAAAAGAAAGAAAAACTTTGAACTTGAAAAATCAGTCAGCCTGGGTTCAAATCCCAACAGGGTGTTGTGGCCAGGTTATTTAACTTTCAGAGATTCATTTTCCTTATCTGTAAAAGGGGAATATAATAGCACTCAGATAATTTTTTATGTGGATTAAATGAGATTATAAAATTTGGAGCACAGTGACTGATGAATGGCCAGTAGCAAAGAACTATTATGTTCCTTTTGTCCTGCAACAAGTTGGCTGGCTATTGGGAAAGGCGGAGGTTGCCTCAACCCCAACCCCACCAGAGGCAATTTAGTTTGTTGGAGGGATGTAGAATGTAGCCCCACCTCTTGGCCCCAGGAATGTATTGTTACACAAATTAAGAGCAGCCATTTTGGGGGGGGTGTTGATGGACACCTATAGGTCGGGTATATTGCCTTGGGGGAGGTGCTAAACCAGCTTGATGTCAAGGCCTCTTCAGAAATGACCAGTGTGGAGGCTTCCACAGATGTCATTACCAGCCCTTTGCCTGATTTGAGGATTCTTTTGATAAGATGAGGCTTCCTCCAGAGCAGGAAACCCTCTCCAGACTGGAACAAGATCTTTCTTCAGAGATGTCAAAGGTCTCAAAGCCTAGGGCCTCAAAGCCTGGCCAGAAGAGAGGTGGTAGGGCACAAAAAGGCCCCAAAAGGCTCCAACAATCTAATGCTCCATCAGCCCGTCTGGTTCCTGGTCTCTTAGATCAATCCAACCTTCTATCCACTCCCATGCCTAAGAAACGAGGTCGAAAGTCCAAGGCAGAGCTGCTACTGCTGACGTTGTCAAAAGGCCTAGATCAGTCTTCACCTCTATAGAGGCCCCCTGAGGACTTTGAGACCCCTCCTGGGGAATGACCCCTCTGAAGGGCTGCCCAAAAGGCATTTCTGTATCTTCAGGAACTGGCTGAAGAGCTCTCAAAAACCCTGCCTGCTCCTGTAAACTGTCCTGAGACCCCTAAGTGAGCAGCCCCACCCAACCTAATAAGAGCCCACAGCAATCAGCCTGTCAAGGTGGAGAAGAGGATAATCCTGCATGGGATGAAGACTTTGTTCTCCAGGTTGAAGCTGAAAATGGAGAAGAAAGTGAGGTCCCAAGTGAGAGATCATCTGACCCTGAGCCTGCAGTGTCCCGAAGCATCCCACGAGGACCCACGTCAGGGAAGCAGAAGACACACTGCTGAGGAATGGCTCCCAATGGCTTACCAAATCACATCACGGCTCCTGTTTGGAAGTGCCTCCATCTCACCAAGGACCTCCAAGAACAGAAGCATTCCTTCTGGGAGTTTGCTGAGTGGATTCCTTTAGCCTGGAAGTGGCACTTGTCATCTGAGCTTGAGGCTGCTCCCTAACTGCCACAAGAGAAGTCTCCACTGTTTTCTGTACAACATGAAGGGCTACCTGAAGATGGCATACTCTACCGATTAAACAGATTCAGCTCCATCACAGCACATCCAGAGCGCTGGGATGTGTCCTTCACGAGAGGACCACTTGGGCTCTGGACTGGTGCCCAGTGCCGGAAGGGGCAGGAGCCTCACTGTATGCGGCCCTTTCCTCCAGCCCTGACATGAATGAGACACACCCACCGAGCCAGCTGCATTCGGGCCCTGGGCTGCTCCAGCTCTGGGGCCTTGGGACCTTGCAGCAAGAAAGCTGTCCTGGTAACAGGGCCCACTTTGTCTATGGGATTGCTCGTGACCATGGCTTCATCTTGAATTTCTGGTTTCTTTAGTAACAAAGAACCTAGAATGATGATATGCATGTTTTAAAATGCTAACTGAATTTATAAGCATTAAAATACAGTTTTAAATTCATTCCAATAAATATGAAGTCACTACTACATGCAAGATACTGGGCTAAGAACAATGGAAAATAAAAAGATCAATTTTTAAAACTATAAAAATAAAAAATATAACACTTAAGTAAAAATTTTTAAAACACTGAAGTTTCAGTTCCCTAGAAAAGCATCTATTTCCCTTGCAGTTTTTTGAATGTACAAGTTAATCTATATAATTGCAAAGATACCATAAATATTTTATATTCTACTTTTTACAATATGAATCAACTTTCTTATGCTTGTGGAAAGCCTCTGATTCTAATATTTAAAATTATAAAATTGAAAAAAGAAAGACCTTTCTCTTTCTTAATAAACTTCGTTTCACACTTGCCTTCAAAAACAAAGAAGACCAAAAATCACATTACAACAAAGATATTTGCATCAGAATGTTTATTGCAGCCCAATTCACAATTGCTAAATCATGGGAAAAGCCTAAGTGCCCCCTGATCCACGAATGGATTAAGAATACATGAAGTTTATGGGCAGAGTGGGACAGAGCTGATCAGTACTGTGGATCACTTTTTTTTTTTTTTTATTTTGAGACAGAACCTCAATCTGTCGCCCTGGGTAGAGTGCTGTGGCATCACAGCTCTCAGCAACCTCCAACTCCTGGGCTTAAGAGATTCTCTTGCTTCAGCCTCCCAAGTAGCTGGGACTATAGCTGCCCACCACAACGCCTGGCTATTTTTTGGTTGTAGTTGTCATTGTCGTTTGGCAGGCCCGGCCTACGTTCGAACCCACCAGCTCTAGTGTATGTGGCTGGCACCCTAGCCACTGAGCTACAGGTGCCAAGCCTTGTCTTTACCTTTGAACTGGGCCAAACCACAATGACCACAACATCCTGGAAAACAGCTGAATTAATTTCTCCAGGGCTTCAATTCCTGAACAGCAACAACCAATAAACTATGAACTCATAGTTCCAGCCGCCTCTAGAGATAAGGCAAAAAAGGAAGGTCGAAACAACCTGAGTACAGCTATTTTGGCCAATTTCAAACCCTAACACCCTAAAGGAAGTTGCCAGCATGTCACTGGGTGGGGACCACCAAGGTTGGATGAACTGCTAAGCCAGATGCCTTACAAACTATGCTTACCTTTCTGTGTCAGTAGTTTATGATTGACTAACCTTTATGGCCTGAGTACAAAACACTGGTCACATACAGCTGTTTCCCAATGGGATTTTTGAACATTTAAAAACATTACCATTGTTCCATAAGGGGTCCCTCTCCTGCTCAGGGGAGGACCTCCACTCTCTGTGGAGCAGAATCTGTTGTCTGTCTCTCTCAAACTTTCTGTTGCTAGATGGCTTACACTTGAATTCTTTCCTTCATGAAGCCAAGAACCCACTTGGCAAGTTCAGGGGGCTTTCTTCCCTTCATTAAGGCACCCCCTGCATCACCTCCACCAATGACAGTTCTTTGAAAACAACATCTGTAACTATCCTTAGCTTCCTTTTAAAGCCTGCCTCCTCTCCCTCTCTTTGGAACATAATTTGGCTGCTAGCTGAATCTGTGTCCCCTGAACTACAATTCCTTAGGCCTCCATAAAGGCCTTGTCTTTCTGCTTTGCAGTCTGGTCTTTCACCTCTTCTTGGTTGACACCATGGATCCAGATAAAGCCCCATATGAAGAGCCAACTGTATATACTGTATTTTATTATAAGTCACAATATCACAATTTTTTAAATAAATTCATTTTGATTTGTCAGGCACAATCAATCCTCAATGGGTTTTTTATTGACTGAATGAAAAACTGATGAATAAATCAATTAATGAATACATGAATATAACTCACTTTTCCTCATAAATAAATTAACTTTTTTTTTTTTTTTTGAGCCAAGTTCTCAGTTTATTACCCAGGCTGGAGTACAGTGGCATTACTGTGGCCTCCTCCAACTTCTGGGCTCAAATGATCCTCCTGCTTTGGCCTCCCAAGTAACAGGCACACTATTAACCACCACACCTGTCTAATTTTTAAAACTTTTTGTAAATATGCGGTCTCACTACTTTGCCTAGGCTAGTCTTGAACTCCTGGCCTCAAGCAATCTTCCTGCCTTGGCCTCTAAAAGTGCTGATATTATAAGCATAAGCCACCAAATTTTTTGTTATTTGTAAAGATGCCATCTAACTATGGGACCCAGGCTGGTCTTAAACTACTGACTTCAAGCAGTCTTCACATCTTGGCCTCCCAAAGTGGTAAATTAACTTTCTAAAGGAAAACGTTTTAACCTAGGACTAAAAACTCCATTTCATTCCTCCTGCTGCTACTTCTGCTATCTTTTACTCTCGTGGAAGAATGGCTACCTGTTTCATCTATATTTGTATTCTTGTCCTTAGAATACTTCTAGAAAACATTTCCCAGTTACTTTACAATTACGAAGGCCCTCATGACTAGTTCTCTTCAATGGAAAGTAAACAGAAATGATGTACACAACTCCCGGCCTATCTTACAAAACACTGACCTTGAGGTCCTCCCTTATTCCTTATCCTTTCAACCAGATACAGAGGAACCACTGGAGGATTTCAAGGCCCAAGAAAATACTGGGGCCACCAGACGGAAGGCACTTGGCTCCCGGGTCCCTATTCACAGTGAATTCCACATCCACCTACCTTGAAACCAATCTATATTGGATAATGACACAATAAGAAATAATTATTGCTTAACCATTGATATTTTGGATTAACAAATGTAATTAATAATTATATTTAGAGCACTATATTCACCACCATTCCCTGTCCTATACAGTGCTGGAATGTAAGACACTTAAGCAGCTTGGTGTACTACAGTCATCATCCCCAATCTACACAGTATAAGAGCTTGGAAGGAGCAGGTCTTTTCATTAATGCTAACTGCTGGGCTCCTGCATTGGCCACCACTTCCTTCCTGACACCTGTCTAACCTGGGACATGCTTTTGCTGGGTCTTACTCCAGATGCACATTTTAGTCTAATTAACAGTGGTAAACATCCTAAAGCCAGTTTTCTGTGTGTTTGGAGTCTTGAGTTTTGTCTGCCCCTTCATACCCACCTCCCACTCATTCTGGGAACCCTGGTATGCAGACAGATTTAGGTCTTTAGGTCTTTAAATGATCTAGTTTCCATGTGTGATTCCAAGACAGATTTAGTCTTTAGGTCTTTAAATGACCTAGTTTCCATTAGTTTCCCTGGGTTGAGTGCCCTGGAGTCATCAGAGCTCACAGCAACCTCAAACTCTTAGGCTCAAGAGATCCTCTTGCCTCAGCCTCCTGAGTAGCTGAGACTACAGGAACCCACCAAAAAGCCAGGCAAATTTTTCTATTTTTAGTAGAAACGGGGGTCTCTCTCTTGATCGGGCTGGTCTCAAACTCCCATGCTCAAGCAATTCCTCCACCTCAGCATTCCAGAGTGTTAGGATTATAGGTGTGAGCCACCACAGCAGGCCAGCTATGCCCATTGCCCTTGCTGTTCACTAAGGCCCCTAGGCACTATCAGAACTTTTACTTCTAGGTGGGCCCACACCTTCCTTTCACCACCGGTATGTATCAGTCCTCCTGACCTACTTCTCTCACCTCACAAAGTGGTGCTTCGTGAAAGAGTTCTGAGAGAGTACTGGATTCTGCTCAGCAAAGAATTGTTCTGGTATGGGGCAGTGATTACAAGGTCAGACAATTAAGTTCATGAACTCATCCTAGAAAAAAGTGCTACATACCTCATTCCTGAATATCACTACAGTCACCTTTGAGGTAATCCCACAAAAAAATACCTGGGCATTGTGGTGGGCATCTGTAGTCCCAGCTACTCGGGAGGCTGAGGCAAGAGAATCGCCTAAGCCCAGGAGTTGGAGGTTGCTGTGAGCCATGTGACACCACGGCATTCTTCCGAGGGCAATAAAATGAGACTCTGTCTCTACAAAAAAAAAAAAAAAAAAATGACTGAGATGTCAGACATCAAATTCAGAATTTGGATTGCAAATAAGATTAATAGAATGAAGGTAAAGTTGGAATTGAAATTCAAGGAGCATTTCAAAAGTTGTCTCAAGAATTCAATGAATTCAAAGACAAAATCACCAAAGACTTAACAGCACTGCAAGCCTTCCTCAAAAGAACAGAAAGAGAGGAAGTTAACAACTGAATGGGACATCTCAAGCAACTGGAAAAGGAAGAGCATTCTAATCCCAAACGCAGCAGAGGAAAAGAAATTATCAAAATTAGAGCAGAATTAAATGAAATTGAAAAAAAGGATTATACAACAGATAAATAAGTCAAAAAGTTGGTTTTTTGAAAAGATCAATAAAATAAATAAACCTTTGGCTAACCTAAACAGGAAAAAAAAATAATAAAATCTCTAATTTCATCAATCAGAAAGGGCAAAGACAAAATAACAACAGACTCTTCAGAAATTCAAAAATTCCTTAATGGGCTCAGCACCTGTAGCTCAAGCAGCTAAGGCGCCAGCCATATACAACAGAGCTGGTGGGTTCAAATCTAGCCGGGGCCTGCCAAACAACAATTACAACTACAACCAAAAAATAGCTGGGCATTGTGACAGGCGCCTGTAGTCCCAGCTACTTGGGAGGCTGACGCAAGAGAATTGCTTAAGCCCGGGAGTTGGAGGTTGCTATGAGCTGTGACACCATGGCCCTCTACCCAGGGCGACAGCTTGAGGCGCTGTCTCAAAAAAAAAAAAAAAAAAAAATTCCTTAATGAATATTACAATAAACTCTATTCTCAGAAATACAAAAATCTGAAGAAAAGAGACCAATACTTGGAAGCACACCACCTTCCTAGACTTAGCCAGAATGAAGTGGAAATGTTGAACAGGCCTATATCAAGTTCTGAAATAGCATCAACTATACAAAATCTCCCTAAAAAGAAAAGCCTAGGACAAGATGGCTTCACATCAGAATTCAACCAAACTTTAAAGAGGAACTAGTACCTATATTACTTAACCTTTTCCAAAATATAGAAAAAGAAGGAATACTACCCAACACATTCTATGAAGCAAACATCACCTTGATCTCCAAACCAGGAAAAGACCCAACAAGAAAAGAAAATTATAGACCAATATCACTAATGAATATCGATGCAAAAATATTCAACAAGATCCTAACAAACAGAATCCAGCAACACATCAACAAATTATACACCATGACCAAGTGGGTTTTATCCCAGGGTCTCAAGGCTGGTTTAATATACGTAAATCTATAAATATAATTCATCACATAAACAAAATAAAAAACAAAGACCGTATGATTCTCTCAATTGATGCAGAAAAAGCTTTTGATAATATCCAGCATCCTTTCATAATCAGAACACTTAAGAAAATAGGTACAGAAGGGACATTTCTTAAATTGATAGAGGCCATCTACAGCAAACCCACAACCAATATCATATTGAACAGAGTTAAATTGAAATCATTTCTACTCACATCAGGAACCAGGTAAGGTTGCCCAGTGTCTCCATTGCTTTTCAACATTGTAACAGAAGTCTTAGCCATCGCAATTAGGGGAGAAAAGGCGATCAAGGGTATCCATATAGGGTCAGAAGAGATTAAACTTTCACTCTTCGCAGATGATGTGATTGTATAACTGGAAAACACCAGGGATTCTACTACAAAACACTTAGAAGTGATCAAGGAATACAGTAGTGTCTCAGGTTACAAAATCAACACTCATAAATCTGTAGCCTTTATACATACACCAACAATAGTCAAGCTGAAAAAACAGTCAAGGACTCTATTCCTTTCATAGTAGTGCCAAAGAAGATGAAATATTTGGAAGTTTACCTAAGTTTTATTTGAAAGATCTCTATAAAGAGAACTATGAAACTCTAAAAAAAGAAATAGCTGAAGATGTTAACAAATGGAAAAACACACCATGCTCATGGCTGGGAAGAATCAACATTGTTAAAATGTCCATATTACCCAAAGCAATATACAATTTTAACGCAATCCCTATTAAAGCTCCACTGTCATACTTTAAAAATCTCGAAAAAAATAATACTTCATTTTATATGGAATCAGAAAAAATCTCAAATAGTTAAGACATTACTCAGAAATAAAATCAAATCAGGAGGAATCACACTACCAGACCTCAGATTATACTACAAATCAATAGTGATCAAAACTGCATGGTACTGGCACAAAAACAGAGATAGACATATGGAACAGAATAGAGAACCAAGAGATGAACCCAGCTACTTACCGTTATTTGACCTTTGGTAAGCCAATTAAAAACATTCAGTGGGGGGTGGCGCCTGTGGCTCAGTGAGTAGGGCACCGGCCCCATATGCCGAGGGTGGCAGGTTCGGACCCAGCCCCGGCCAAACTGCAACAGAAAAATATCCGGGCCTTGTGGCGGGCGCCTGTAGTCCCAGCTGCTCTGGAGGCTGAGGCAAGAGAATCGTGTAAGCCCAAGAGTTAGAGGTTGCTGTGAGCCGTGTGACGCCACAGCGCTACCAGAGGGTGGTACAGTGAGACTCTGTCTCTACAAAAATAAAAACATTCAGTGGGGAAAAGATTCCCTATTTAACAAATTTAACAGACTGGTGACCTATAGAAAACTGAAACTGGATCCACATCTTTCACCATTAACTAAGATAGACTCTCACTGGATTAAAGATTTAAACTTAAGACATGAAACTACAAAATACTAGAAGAAAGTGCAGGGAAAACACCTGAAGAAATTGGCCTGGGTGAATATTTCATGCGGAAGACACCCACCCCCACCCCACCCCCACCCCCCGGCAATTGAAGCAACACCAAAAACACATTACTGGGATCTGATCAAACTAAAAATCTTCTGCACAGGGTGGCACCTGTGGCTCAGTGAGCAGGGCGCCGGCCCCATATACCGAGGGTGGTGGGTTCAAACCCAGCCCCGGCCAAACTGCAACCAAAAAATAGTCGGGCGTTGTGGCGGGCGCCTGTAGTTCCAGCTACTCGGGAGGCTGAAGCAAGAGAATCGCCTAAGCCCAGGAGTTGGAGGTTGCTGTGAGCTGTGTGACGCCACGGCACCCTACCAAGAGCAATAAAGTGAAACTCTGTCTCCACACGCACACACACAAAAAAAGCTTCTGCACAGCCAAAATACAGTAAGTAAAGCAAGCAGACAGCCCTCAGAATGGGAGAAGATATTTGTAGGTTATGTCTCCGACAAAGGTTTAATAACCAGAATCCACAGAGAACTTAAACGTATTAGCAAGAAAAGAACAAGTGTTCCTATCTCAGGGTGGGCAAGGGACTTGAAGAGAAATTTCTCTGAAGAAGACAGGCACATGGTCTACAGACCCATGAAAAAATTCTCATCATCGTTAATCATCAGAGAAATGTGAATCAAAAACACTTTGAGGGCGGCGCCTGTGACTCAAGGAGTAGGGCGCCAGTCCCATATGCCAGAGGTGGCAGGTTCAAACCTAGCCCCGGCCAAAAAAAAAAAAAAAAAAACCACTTTGAGATATCATCTAACTCCAGTAAGATTAGCCCACATCACAAAATCCCCAAACCAGAGATATTGGCATGGATTTGGAGAAAAGGGAACACTTCTGCACTGCTGGTGGGAATGCAAACTAATACGTTCCTTTTGGAAAGATGTCTGGAGATCACTGAGGGATCTAAAAATAGACCTGCCATTCAATCCTTCAATTCCTCTAGGAGGTATATATCCAGAAAACCAAAAATCACTTTATTTTTTTATTTTTATTTATTATTTTTTTTTTTTTGTAGAGACAGAGTCTCACTTTATGGCCCTCAGTAGAGTGCCGTGGCATCACACAGCTCACAGCAACCTCCAATTCCTGGGCTTAAGCGATTCTCTTGCCTCAGCCTCCCGAGTAGCTGGGACTACAGGCGCCCGCCACAACGCCCGGCTATGTTTTGGTTGCAGTTTGGCCGGAGCCGGGTTTGAACCTGCCACCCTCAGTATATGGGGCCAGCGCCCTACCCACTGAGCCACAGGCGCCGCCCCCAAAATCACTTTATAACAAAGATATTTGCACCAGAACATTTATTACAGTCCTATTCATAATTGCTAAGTCATGGAAGAAGCCCAAGTGCCCATCAACCCACGAAAAGATCAATAAACTGTGGTGTATGTACACCATGGAATATTATGCAACCTTAAAAAAGATGGAGACTTTACCTCTTTCATGTTTACATGGATGGAGCTGGAATGTATTCTTCTTAGCAAAGTATCTCAAGAATGGAAGAAAAAGTATCCAGTGTACTCAGCCCTGAGTACATTGATGGGTATAACTTTTTATATGAAAGCTGTAACCCAACTGTAGCCCAAGAAGAGGGGGGAGGAAGGAGAGGAGGGAGGGGGGAGGATGGGTGGAGGGAGGGTAATTGGTGGGACCACACCTATGGTGCATTCTACAAGGATACATGTTAAATTTACTAAGCGTAGAGTATAAATGTCTTAACACAATAACTAAGAAAATGCCCTATTAAGGCTCTTTTAACCAGTTTGATGAAAATATTTCAAATGGTATATAAAACCAGAACATTGTACCCCATGATTGCATTAATGTACATAGCTATGATTTAATTAAAAAAAAAAAATGGGGGCGGCGCCTGTGGCTCAGTGAGTAGGGCGCCGGCCCCATATGCCGAGGGTGGCTGGTTCGGACCCAGCCCCGGCCAAACCGCAACAGAAAAATAGCCGGGCGTTGTGGCGGGCGCCTGTAGTCCCAGCTGCTCGGGAGGCTGAGGCAAGAGAATCGCGTAAGCCCAAGAGTTAGAGGTTGCTGTGAGCGGTGTGATGCCACGGCACTCTACCCGAGGGCGGTACAGTGAGACTCTGTCTCTACAAAAAAAAAAAAAAAAAAAATGGAACCACAAATGGCTGTGAAAGAAACAGATTGTTTAGGAGATGATGGAAAACTCACCATATGAATGAAACATAATCCATATCTAACATCACACAAGGAAACTAGATCCTTTAAAGACCTAAATTTGAATGGTAAAGCAATAAAGTTAACAAATAAAAATAAAAGTGGAGGGTTCGGCGTCTGTAGCATAGTGGTTACCGCGTCAGCCACATACACCGAGGCTGGTGGGTTTGAACCCAGCGGGCACCAGCCCCATATACTAAGGGTGGCGGGTTCAAACCCGGCCCCAGATGAACTGCAACCAAAAAAAAAAGCGGGGGTTTGTGGCAGGCTCCTATAGTCCCAGCTACTCGGGAGGCTGAAGCAAGAGCATCACCTAAGCCCAGGAGTTAGAGGTTGCTATGAGCTATGTGATGCCACAGCACTCTACCGAGGGTGAGATAGTGAGACTCTGTCTCTACAAAACAAAACAAAAAAAAGAACAATGACACTTGCAACAACAACAACAAAAATAACCAGGAGTTGTGGCAGGTGCCTGTAAGTCCCAGCTATTTGGGGAGGCTGAGGCAAGAGAATCCCTTAAGCCCAAGAGTTTGGAAGTTGTGAGTAATGGCACCTCTACCAAGGGCAACATAGTGAGACTCTGTCTCAACAACAAAAAAATTTATATATATATATAAACCTAGGAGAAAATGGGGAATTGGTGTGCTCTCACCTAATGGGCACCATGTAAGGGTATATGCCACACCCCCTGAGTGAGGGGCTCAACTACAACTTGGACTTGGCTGGCAAACACAAGCAATGGACCTAATTGTATGTACCCTCATATTAATTTAAAATATGTATACATACATAGGCCAGTGTATTTGTAACTTAGAGACAAAAAAATAGTTTTTAAATGATACTTTGAAAACACAATGAGAAATCAGTTTAAACGAAGTGGATTTGTCTTTCAGGAAACGTGTAAGAGAGTGTTCACTGAAGCGATGTTTGCAGTGCCGGGGAGTTGGACCCTATTTGGGTAGCCATCACTAAGGAAGGGAATGGGTTGGATGCAATGAAAAAATAGTAAGAATGATACTTAGTGACAAAAAATATGTAAAGCAATATTGTTTATGTAAACTAAAAGTATAGACACATAAAAAAATACATTTTGCATAGCACATTTAAATAAAAAGCTACACATTAAATACATTAAATTGAAAATGGGGGTAGTGGAATGTGAATAGAATATGGTGACAAAATGGAGTGGATGAATGAGTAGATATATAAATATGCCAGTAACTGAAGAATGGCATTAACAACCCTCTGCACCTAATATTTAAATACATAAATTATTACACAAGCAAGCATACACATCAACAGGCATATTGATCTACAGATACAAATTTTTTAAAGCCAAAAAATGAACACATGAAGATTCTTGTTGTGTTGTTAGTTTTCCTGTGATTTCTTATAGATGTCCTGATAAAATTGTGTCTCAGGGCCAGCAAAGCTGAATCAGAGTCTGGGAGTCCCTGAAGACTCAACACAGCCCAGCCCTCTTGAGTTATACTAGTCCACAAACATTGTGTCTCTTTCTAACTACAAGCATAAATTTAGAGGATTTTAGTTATTAAAGTTGGATTTCATCTTTCTGTCCGGTTAGAATGCATCTGTCTTTTTTCTTTTTTATGTAAAACAAGGTCTGTCAAGGAAGAGAAAAGATAGGTTTACAGAGTAAGTGCAAGATATGTTTACACAGCAAAATATATGTTCGCCATAGACAGTGATGAACCCCCATTGTCAAGACAAGAAAAGGCCTCCATTACTTCTTTCATACAGGAAGTTAAACATTTTCATTTTTATTTCTACTCAGTTACTGGTTTTAACTAATTAAGTTATTCTGTTGATGGGAAGAGTTAGGCTGCTACTAACAATAGATAAACTTCTCATTTGCACTAATGGTTTTCACATTGTCACTATTACTACTATAGATAATTTCCTTAGTCAATGTAGATTTTGTTTGGTGTGAAAGCTGATACCCTTTTTTGTGTTTGGGAAATAACACCTGATATTTGAGGAATAACATTTAAGGTGAAGACACTATAAATAGAAAACTATCTCACTGAATTGTAAACTGGCATTTAGAGTGGAAAAAAGGGGAGGAAATAGGAGTGTGTCCATAAATGGAAGAGAATGTTTGCACAAGAGGCCAACTGTTGTTTTTAAATGAACCTTAATGCTAGGTAACCCTTTGCTCCCAAGGACATGAAATAGGTTAATTTCTAACCATTTGAAATCAAAGGGCACAAGGTGCAAAATTATGAAAATTCTTAGGTCATGCTTGAAATTTGGAAATTCAATAATCTGAAGTGCTAAAGAAAAGGTGAAGACGAATCTTTTTTAGCCCGGCTTTTCATGAAGGCAATTGTATGAGATGTATAACCAATATATTTAAGGAAAATAGCTGAACAAGTGAAGTGAAATGTTGAACTATCTTCCTGATTAAAAAGAAATCCAAATGAATATACATATACTTTCATAATAACCAGTAGAGAACTTAGAACAGTTAAAAATATAAGTGCCAACATTATGTGCTTTTTATAGCTCCAGTCAAGCTCTAAAGGAACATTACAACTTTGTGGCTTTAGACTTTCTTCCTCTTAAAATGCCATTTATATGCGTACAGGTGTAGCTCACTGCTGGTGACTGGTGTTTAAGTTTGCCTCTAGGCTAGACTAGCTAGGAATGAATTTTGCAGATGCCAGATACTCTAGGGTCTTATCTCCCATAAAATATAGGGCCCAAAGGCAAAATTGCAACAAATTCTAATTGCATGCCCAGCAGACAAAAGTCTGTAAACAAAGTCACTGCAGTTCTAGAAATAGGAAGTGCAATCAACCCAATCAAAATTCCAATGAGAAGAAATAAGTCAACAAAAGGAGTTCTCAGAGGAAACTTTTTTCTAGACAAAGAGAAAAAGGACATGTTTGAAAATAAGATTTCTAAATTGATAAGGAGTATCCTTGGAAAGATTTGCATCTTGATGATTTTATTCGAGAACCACGATTTATTACATTATTTAAACAATTACTGAGAGAAATAATATTGCAGGCACTGTCATTTGTTTCCTGGCATTTTTCAATTTGGGAATAGGTGTAGAAAAAGGAGAGAAAAGTGTAGAGATTGTTAGGGAAGCCAACCCCAAGTAGTAATTTTGAAAAGATGGTGCCTGGCATCTATTATTTAGGTTTTAGGCAGAGAAAGGGCTATAAAATAAGAAGACTATTTAATTTATCACCCAGATATTTTGAGAGTGAAAGGGAGTGTTGTTAATAAATATGCAGGAGTAATAGGTATAAACCAGGACTGTCCGAGGTAAACTGGATGTATAGATCCCCCAACTATAAACATGGTGCTAGTTCAGGAGCACCAGAAAGATGCTTAGCTGATGCCTGAAATTCCACTATTAGAGCCACATTCCTTTAACTTAAACCAACAAGGCTATTGGCTCAGTTTCCTGGGAAAAGTATCCTGAAGCCTTATCCATCAGTTATATTTTAATATGAACAGACTTTTCAGAGTCTTCCCAGAGGGCAAGTTTGGAGGGAATCTATAGTCAGTCTGTAGAAATCCAACCTATTTTTGGTTATGGGAGGAAGAAAAAGAGCAATAAATGAAGAAAGCTGGAATAGTTAATGGACCAATGCCCTGGGCCATTACCACCCACTCCAGCCCAGAGACATAGCCACATGTGACCACAAGTGTCAGCCATGTCTCCTCAGCCCAAAGGCTCTATGCTTACCCAGGTTCAGGGAACACACAATACTCCCTCAAAGATCCCATCTCTAGGGCGGCGCCTGTGGCTCAAAGGAGTAGGGCACCAGCCCCATATACGGAGGTGGTGGGTTCAAACCCAGCCCCAGCCAAAAACTGCAAAAAAAAAAAAAGTAATAATAATAATAAAATCATTAAAAAAAAAAAAAGATCCCATCTCTATCCGAATATAGACAATGAGCTCCTAACTACAAATAAGCCAACTGAGAATCTTACAGGATAACTGCCATTTTTAAAAAGTCGAGCGACTACACTCCCTTCATGTTCCTGAACCAGCTACAGAAAAGTACCTGGTCAGTCTACCAAGTTTTAATGACCCCACACCACACTCACAGTGGAAGCTCTGGGGTAAAAACCCTGAGGTAACCCCACTCTCTCACAGAAAAGATTAAGGAATTATTCTGTACTTTTTGACTCTGAGCAATTTATATCTCAGATTTAATCACTATTTAACATGAACCCATAGTATTAAAAACAACCAAAAACAAATAAATGAATAAAGTCCCCAGGCTATAATTTGGGCCATTTTTGACCAGTAATTTACATCAACCCCATCCTTGCTTTTCACAACAACAGGTTATACAAGCAAGGTAATAGCCAGTGATCACTCACTTTTATGAATATATAAATGAACTGGAGGATGTCTCTGGAGAAGATTACAGGTTTTATGTAAAGCTACTTTCAGAAATAACGTCCTAAAATAGAAACTCACAATCTGAGCAGAAATCAAATGGCTCCAAGATTCCTGTACCAAGGTATCCTTGCCAAAAGGTCTGCGAGGGCAAATGCACCATTCATAAAAATGGCTATGAATCAAGGTCCAGACTACAGTCCACCCCAGCAAGCATTGCTGTCTGTCTATTTTTCCTATGGTTGTAATTAATGGCAGAAAGGAAGCATTGCTGTCTAGAGCAGCCACGTCCAGTAGAAGCTTCTGCAATGATGGAAGTGTTCTGCATCTGTGCTGTCTGACACAGGAGCTGTTAGGCAGGGATGGCTTTTGAAAAGTTGAAAGGTAGGGGGGGAATTAAAAAAAAAAAGTTAAAACATGGCTAATACACCAGAAGGTCTGAATTCTTAATTCTATTTTGTTTTAATTAATTTTCATTCAAATAGCCACAGGTGCCTAATGGCTGTCGTATTGGACAGCACAAGTCAAAAGGCTAAAATGACTAAAGAAGCAATTCAGGAAGGAATCTGAAAAGATAACATTTAACAACTTAAATGTTTTAATGTGTATAAAACTACATTTGTCCCTATTACATTCTCTCAAGTCTTTGCAATGGCCTTCTGGGTCCTTCTACACCTCCCCACCTTTACCTGTCACCTCAGCTGCTACTTAATTCTTTGTTTTTGTTTTTGTTGTTTTGTTTTGTTTCGACAGAGTCTCAAGCTGTTGCCCTCAGTAGACTGCCGTGGCGTCACAGCTTACAGCAACCTCAAACTCTTGGGCTCAAGAGATTCTCTTGCTTCAGCCTCCCAAGTAGCTGGGACTACAGGTGCCCACCACAACGCCCGGCTATTTTGTTGTTGTTGTTGCAGTTGCCATTGTTGCTTTAGCTGGCCCAGCCAGGGTTCGAACCCACGAACCTCAGTGTATGTGGCTGGCACTGTAACCACTGTGCTATGGGTGGTGAGCCTGCTACTTAATTCTTCTACCATTATTCACTTAGCCCCAGTTCTAGTGGTCCCCTTGCAGGATTCCTGCCTGGGCCTTTACATTTGCTGTTTTCTCTGTCTAGATCACTTTTCTTTTACCTATATGCATGCTTGCTCCCTCTTTTTCTTTAATTAATGCTCAGATATTGTGCTTTGAATATTTCCTGATCACTCTATTTAGAATAGTAATGTCTGCCACCCCAGCACTTGGCTAATTTTCTATTTTTAGTAAAGACAGGATCTCACTCTTGCTCAGGCTGGTCTTGACTGCCTGAGCTCAAGCAATCCCACCCTCTTTGGCCTTCCAGAGTGTTGGGATTACAGACATGAGCCACTGTCCTCACCCCTTTTAATACATTTTTTAACATAATTTAACTACTCATTTTGTCAGTCTCTACACCTAGAATGTGAATTCCATGAGGGCAAGGATTTTGGTTTGTTTTATTTCTATTAAGAAATTATGGGCTGGGCGTGGTGGCTCTCTCCTGTAATCCTAGCACTTGTGAAGCCACAGCAGGTGGATTGCCCGTGCTCACAGGTTTGAGACCAGCCTGAGCCAGAGCAAGACCTCGTCTCTAAAAATAGCTGGGCATTGTGGTCAGTGCCTGTAGTCCCAGCTACTTGAGAGGCTGAGGCAAGAGGATGGCTTGAGCCCAAGAGTTTGAGGTTGCTGTGAGCTATGATGCCCTAAGAGTCTGTCTAAAAAAAAAAAAAGAAAGAAAAAAGAAAAGAAATTATGGCATACAAATAAATGTTTAACAGCTAGCTCTTCATAGAGGAGGGAACCCTGATGTGTGCCATTTGCCAATTTTTGTGGTGTAAATACTCCCACTTTCGCCAATTTCAAGGTATCAACAAGAAGTTACTAGGCCGGGCACAGTGGCTCATATCTGTGATCCTAGCATTCTGGGAGGCCAAGATGGTAGATTGCTTGAGCTCAGGAGTTTGAGACCAGAGCAGGACCCCATCTCTACTAAAAATAGCCGGGCATTGTGGCAGGCACCTGTAGTCCCAGCTACTTGGGAGGCTGAGGTAAGAGGATTGCTTGAACCCAAGAGTTTGAGGTTGCTATGAACTATGACGCCATGGCACTCTACCAAGAGTGACAAAGTGAGACTCTGTCTCACAAATAAATAAGTAAATAAATAAATAAAATAAAGCAAAAGATCATGAAACATAGAGTCAAACATAACCTAGCAAGGCACCAAACTAACATATGGTGATAGGAGTCAGGAACCAGTCATTCTTGGGAAAAAGTCCTAGGTAGAAGAAAACACGAGAGAGACTTCTGAGTAGCTAATAATGCTTAATTTCTTGAGGCAGTGCTGGTCACACAGGCATTTTGAATAGTGAAAGCTCGTGTAAGTATATATTTAATAATATGCACACTTTGCTATCTGTATATTATACTTCCAGAAAAAGTAAATGTAAAGAATATATTGTTTTCTTATCTTTGTAAGATATAAAATACTTCTTGTACTCCGCCTCCTTTTGTTATTAAATTTTAAACTCAAAGCTTTAAGTCTTTACCTCGTGACAGTGGGTCACCTCCCTTGTGTTCCCATCTCAGCTAATCCAAGTGGCTGGAAATGACTGGCTGCACTTGCTGCCTGAGTCACACACTAATGCCTAGACTAGGCAGGCTACATCACATGGTCTTATCTTTACAATCTCTGGCATGTACACTTGACACAGAATGCCAGGTGTAGGTTAATGAAAAACAAGAAAAACTGGGGGAGGGGAGCTAATGATGTCCAACTCTGTTAACGAGAAAATGTAGTTATGTACTTTGCATTTCTGGCAAGGAACTCATGGACATACACAAACAGCCTAAACATACTGTTATGAAAGTAACATTCTGCCAAATCTGACAGTTGATAAATTACTGATTTAAGATGTTAATTTATTTTGATAAATTGGTGTCATCATTGATCTGAGCTGGGGGGAGGGAGAGCACTGGTTTATCACCAAAAATAGTCCTTATTATCTTATACATAAAAGGGGCAATTAATGAACTGCACTACTGGTCAAAAGTCCTGAGTCCGTTTTCCACTGAGCAGGCAATAGTTCATAGAATCATAGTAAAACAGACCCAGGAAAGGCATGTAGAAAGAGTATTGTTGAATAATGAATGGCACATTGGAAACCTAAAACCTAAAAGTATCCTTATGTATCAATAAGCATCTAACTGCATTTACTTGCTTTGGGTGGTCTTTAATTAATTTGGAAGCACCAACAAATCAGCAACTTTGGCTTTAAGAGCTCAGAGTACTTTCAACATGTCAATAGATAATACTGTAGTAGTCAACCAAGAAAACCTTGTAAATTAATTCATCTGGAGCCAGAGGGATATTTTAATAATATGTGAGTTAGGCAGGTCAGTGCAGGGCCATGAACACTGCACCTTCAGCAGCACCAGGGCAAGACAAAGAGGCACAGACACGCCAGCCAGGGCCGTCATGGCAGAGAAAGTGAACAACTTCCCGCCATTGCCCAAACTCATCCTGCTGAAGCCATGTTTCTACCAAGACTTCAAGGCAGATATCCCTCCACAGAACCTCAGCATGACCAAAAACCTGCTGAGCTGCCTCATGTGGCTGACTGGAGGTGGCAAGCCACTAACTGTGGCCTCGCCTTTCTCTGGCTCATCCTCTTCACACCCTGCTCTTATGTCTGCTGGTTTCAGCTGGTTTACAAGGTCTTCAAGACAAGGTCTTTGGCTTCATGGCCCAGATGGTCATCAGTATCATCCAGGCCTTGGGCATTCCAAGCTGGGGCGTCTGGGGCTTGATTGTCACCATCTCCTAGGGAAAGAACATTTGCTCAGCAGTGATGATGCACATTCTACCATCATGTTCATGGTTGTGGCTGTCTTCATCTTCATCGCCCTCAGTATAGTTCTTAAATTTTACTGGGGCGGGTGACGCCTGTGGCTCAAGGAGTAGGGCGCCGGTCCCATATGCCAGAGGTGGCAGGTTCAAACCCAGCCCTGGCCAAAAACCACAAAAAAAAAAAAAAAAAAAATTTACTGGGGCATGGGCAGCGCCTGTGGCTCAAGGAGTAGGGCGCCGGTCCCATAGGCCGGAGGTGGCGGGTTCAAACCCAGCCCCGGCCAAAAAAAAAAAAAAATTTTACTGGGGCAACAGGGGTAGTTTCAGCAAAGCTCAGGAGGAGTGGACCACAGGGGCATGGAAGAATCTGTGTGTGCAGCACGCAGCCTAGATTGTAGCCACAGGGGTGGCCCAGGGTGCCATGAATCAACTGCAGACTCAATATCCCACCACCCCCAACTAAACAAACTTCAATGAGATGTGAGCCAGCCAGGCCTACCAGGAGGAAGAGCAGGGTCAACGTTGGACAGGGGGCTCAAGCCACATCTTCTGTTGTGGTGGCCAAGCAGGGCTCCCCCTTCCCTTATCTCTTTCTCTCCCACTTTGTACAAAGTGTCAGAGTTGTGTATGTATATACATATATGTCTGTTCCGAGTTCCCCACCTTTTGGATTCTGCTCTTGGCACTCTGAGAGCTGTGGGCTGCACGTAGAGCTGTCCTTTGTGTAGAAACTGTCCGTGTCCCCTCATGAAATAGTGTGCGGTGGAGGTCTCTTGTTATGCTACTATAACAAATGATTGTGATTAGTACTAAACTATCCCCCTACCCCGACCTGGCTCTTCTGACCCTGAACCAGGGACCCCTCATGAGGGAGGGGGAGGCATAGCAGAAATCTTGGCCCCTCCCTAGGGTCATGAGTTGACAGTGTGTCCACTTTGGGTCTTCCTGGAAAGCAACAGTGTTTAGCACTCACGATGGTGGTTGGTGGAAGGGTGAGGATAGGCAGGGGATCTTCCCTTGTTCCACCTGATCCAGCCAGGTCTCTCCTCCCTCTGCTTCTGCTGCTTCCTCCTTCATCTCTTTCCTCCTGTCAGAATCCCTGTGCTGTCTTCCCTCCCCAGGATCTTTCTCTTTCCCATGTACCTTTTGTTTTCCCTAAAGCTGATTACTTCAGTATAACTGTTCCTGAGATTGAGCCCAGATTCCTAAATCTGATCTGATTCCTAGACCCAGGAAGCTGACAGGGAAGCTGAGACTCAGTGCTGATGTGGGAGGGAAACACAGCTGGAGCTGCAGAGCCCACCTGGGTCCTTGACTCCCAGGGAATGAAAATGCAGGGTTGACCTCCTTGGCTCGGAGAGCTTGGCCTACAGAGACAGGCTCCACTTTTCTATCCCCTGCCGCCCCCTCCTCTTCTCCCCAGAGCCCCCTGGAGCCCCTCCGCCTGTGGCTCTCTGCCTCCTCCTCATACCCTAGCTGCTCTGGCCCCGGCAGCCGGCATCTGCCCTTGTAGATGGCAAATTCCACTGCCTTCCCTGAGGAGCTGGGTCATGCCAGGCAGTTATCAAGGATAAGGACATTTTGGTAATTATTGTTCCCCAGGAGCGGTCTGGTTGGACCTAGCCCACTGGGGTATCTAAGTGTCTCTAAGTGATCACTGGATTCTTGGAAGTAGTTGCTATTCTGTTTGGGTCTGGTCGAAGGGACAAGGCTCAGAGCAGCAGGCGTGGAGGAAAGGTCAGAGAAGGCAGGTGGGGCCCAGCAGGAGGGAAGCATGCCTCCCCACCCTGCTTGCTCTTGGTCACAAGGCACTTCTGGGCACTTGAACTGAGGGCCCAAGAAGAAGCACAGGCCCAGTCTAATGACCTAAATAGGATTTCAGCTTAGGCAGTGTGGGAGGGGAGGCTCTTTGGCTTTAGTTTAGGGTTTTGTTTTGTTTTTCCCCTAAATCAAGAAAATTCACTGTCCTCTGCCTGAAAGCCTCAATTCTTGGCCCTTCTCACCCTGTTATAACCTCCCTTTTCAGGAAAGTGATTTCAGGCTGTTCTGTTCCAATCAGTATGAGAACATTTCTAGTAGATACTCCACCTCTGTCTAAGACCTGGAAGGGAGTGAGTTCTCATCCAAGGAGCAGAACTGCCCATTTTCTACCTTCCTTTCTCCAAACAGAAGCTATTGTCTGGGCTATTTAGAAAAAAAAAAAAAAAGAAAGAAAAAACCCATTCAGCTACTTTGGACTGACTCCAGCTTGGAACCCAACATCGGGGCCCTCCAGGCCACCCTGAGCTTCAGGTTCTTCTTTTCCCTGTAAGGGGAGCCAAAGGCCTTCCTTCCTAATGGTCCCTTAGGCTTGAGCCACAAGTATAATTGCCTCTCTGCTCTCCTGTTTTCTCCCTGGAAAGCAGTTGTCACAGCTCCTAGTATGTGGTGGGGTCAGTGACCCTAGGTCTAAGTCTTTCCTCCCCTTCCCTCGCCCTACCCCAGACCTCTGGCTTCCTTTCCCTTGGTCTATCTATAGCTCCAGAGGCCTATGGTCCAGCTGCCAGCCTAGCATCCATGACCTGTTGGGTGTCACCTCCAATCGATTTCCTATGTTACCTGCCTCTCCTCTTTCCTGGGTCAGACCTATATGGTCATGCCCTGACTCTACCCTTGGGAAAGCCTGTTACCTGTGTGTGGCCCAGTTTGTTCATGTCCTAAGATGCTGCATCCCCAGGCAACTATTCACTCTCCTGGGGAGGGAAACAACGTAAAAAGTGGGGACTGGGTACAGATTTGTCTCTGCTAGATGGTTTGTCTTGGGGTGGGGAAAAGAAAGGTCCAGGCCAGTTCCAGGGATTCTTAGGTCTATAGCCAGCCAGTGACCTGTTTTAGCATTCTCCTGTGCCCACTGCTCTTCCTAGTTTCTGAGAGATGGACCATCCCCCAGCTGCCTGACCAATGTGTCCGTTTGTGGTAAACAAGTGAAAGATAATAGAGGGAACATTTGGCCCTGGCTGGGGAATAATGATATGTGAGTCAATTTGCTATTCATGAGAAGTCTGGAAATGGAAAAAGAAAATCCAAAAGTAGGAAGCAAAAGCTGCCCCATTTGAGAAGAAATCAGCAAAAGATCTCCAGATACGTGAAAAATCAGAGTGAAAAAACAGTCCCAAAAGAAGGGTGTTTATTCTCAGAGACTGGGCTTAGGTCACATGATGTCCCTGCTTCAATCACATGATATCCCTGCTTCAATCCTTATGGTCTGAGTAGAAAACTCTGATTAGCCAATCTTGGGTCACATGACTTTCCTCATTTCAATCTTGGCATCAAAAACATAATCTACCATGGCCAAGTAGGCTTCATCCCAGGGATGCAAGGGTAGTTCAACACACTCAAATCTATAAATGTAATTTTGCACACAAACAGAGGCAAAAACAAAGATCATATGATCATTTCAATAGCACAGAAAAAGCTTTTTGAAAATTAAGTACCCTTTTATGATAAGAACTCTTAACAAAATAGGCATAGATGGAACATACCTCAAAATTACAAAGCTGTATACAACAAACCCACAGGCAACATTATACTGAATTAGGATAAATTGAAAGCATTCCAGTTTAGACCTTGAACTGCGTAAGGTAGCCCACAGTTACCACTTCTATTCAACACAGTGCTACCCAAAGCAATAGGACAAGAAAAGGAAATCAAAGGTATCCAAATAAGGACAGAAGAATTCAAACTATCGCTCTTTGCTAACAATATGATCTTATATCTAGAAATCCTCAAAGTTTCTACCAAGAGACTCCTGGAATTGAAAAATAAATTCAGCAGAGTCTCAGGATATAAAGTCAGTGCGCATAAATCAATAGCATTCCTACCCATGAATTCCTACCCAGTCAAGCCAAGGGTCAAATCAAAGACTTGATACCTTTCACAATAGTAAGAAAGAAAATAAAACACCTAGGAATATATTTAACCAAGGAGGTAAAAGACCTCTATGGGGAGAACTACATGTTACTGAAGAAGGAAATCACAGAGGATGTAAACAAATGGAGAAGTATAGCATGCTTGTGGATCAGCAGAATCAACATTATTAAAATGCAGCTGGGCAGGGTGGCTCACAACTGTAATCCTAGTGCTCTGGGAGGCTGAGGAGGGCGAATTGCCTGAGCACACAGGTTCAAGACCAGCCTGAGCAAAAGTGAGACACCCTGTCTCTACTAAAAATAGAAAAACTGAGGCAAGAGAATCACTTGAGTCTGAGTTGGAGATTGCTGTGAGCTATAACACCACGGCACTCTACCCAGGGTGATAGCTTGAGACTGTCTCAAAAAAAAAATTATTAAAATGTCTATACTGTCCAAAGTAATCTGCAGATTCAATGCAATCTCCATTAAAATACCTATGTCTAGCCGGGCGTTGTGGCGGGCGCCTGTAGTCCCAGCTACTCGGGAGGCTGAGGCAAGAGAATTGCTTAAGCCCAGGAGTTGGAGGTTGCTGTGAGCTGTGTGAGGCCACGGCACTCTACCGAGGGCCATAAAAGTGAGACCCTGTCTCTACAAAAAAAAAAAAAAATACCTATGTCATTTTTTGCAGATCTAGAAAAAAATGATTCTATGCTTCATATGGAACCAGAAAAGAGCCTGAACTGCCAAAGCAACCTTAATCAAAAAGGAGAAATTGGGAGGCATCACATTACTAGACTTCAAGTTATACTGCAAGGCTGTAGTAACCAAAATAGCACGGTACTGACACAAGAACCAGAGACGTAGACCAATCTATTAGAACAGAAAACGCAGATATAAAACCATCCGCATATTACCATCTGATTTGTGACAAAGCAGACAATAACATACACTGGAGAAAAGAATCCCTGTTCAATTAATGATGCTGGGAAAATTGGATAACCACATGTAGAAGATTGAAACAGGATCCACACCTCTCACATTCACAAAAATTAATTTATGATGGCTAACAGACTTATCCCTAAGGCATGAAACTATAAGAATTCTAATCTACCATGAAAAAAAAATCATTTTATCATAAAGACATTTGCAATAGTTTATCGCAGCTCAATTTACAATCACCAACTCATGAAAACAACCTAAATGTCCATCAACCCAGGAATAGATTAATAAACTAGAAATGCATACCATGGAACACTATTCAGCCATAAAAAAAAAGATGGAGACTTTACATTTTTTGTATTAACCTGGATGGAGTTGAAACCCATTCTTCTTAGTAAAGTATCATAAGAATGGGAAAGCAAGTATCCTAGTATTAAATACTAATATGAAGCCAGTCAACAATCACACCCACACTAGAGAAAACACCTACACTAGAGAAAAACTCAATTCAATTCAACATGGGGGTGGGGGAAGGAGGGAGTGGGAAGAAGGAAGGAAGGAGGGAGATTTGGCCATAAAAAAAATAGTGAAGTAGTATCTTTTGTAATAACTTGGGAAGAATTGGAGGCCATTCTTCTAAGTGAAGTTTGGCAAGATGGAAAAACAAACACCATATGAACTCACTATTAAATTGTAACTAATTGGTCAACACCCATGTACACATGTGGTAGTAAAACTTAATAGAAAGCAAGCAGGTGGGAGAGGGTGGAAAAGAAGAAGTAAATTGACACCTAATGGGTACACATACACGGTCTGGGTGAGGGGCACATTTATAATATTGACTCAAACAGTACAAAAGCAATTCATGGAACCAAAACATTTGTATCCCCATAAAATTCTGAAATTGAAAAGAAAAGTTTGGAAATGGACTTGGTTTTGCTTTTCCCAGCAACCTCTCATATTACTACTTATATATACCTCAACACCAACAATAATATAACTTTGGCTTACAACAGGTTATCACCTTAAAATACTTTTTATAAATATATACAACTATCATGTATCATAATAATTTAAAAGTTTATAAATTAAAAACTGATATTTAAAAAGAATTCATAGGGCAGTGCCTGTGGCTTAGTGAGTAGGGCCGGCCCCATATGCCGAGGGTGGTGGGTTCACAACTGCAACAACAACAACAACAACAAAATGGCCAGGCATTGTGGCAGGTGCCTGTAAAAAAAAATAAAATAAAAATAATTCATACAGCCTTGGTGCCCGTAGCTCAGTGGTGAGGGCGCCAACCACATATACTGGGGCTTCCGGGTTCAAACCAGCCTGGGCCTGTTAAACAATAATGACAACTATAACGAAAAAAATAGCCAGGTGTGGTGACAGGTGCCTATAGTCCCAGCTACTTGGGAGGCTGAAGAAAGAGAACCGTTTAAGCCCAAGAATTGGAGGTTGCTGTGAGCTGTGATGCCGCAGCACTCTAACAAAGGCAACACAGTGACTCTGTCTCAAAAGAATAAAAAAAGAATTCATACATAATAATAGATATGTATATATTAATACATAAAATCTCTATATAATATTATCTTCTGTATCAGGTTATCTTTATTCATTTTTAGCATGGAAATATGCTTTGGAGGGAAAAACAATTCAAGCTTTTATTAGGGATTCATTTGGTAATTTAAAACTGTCCCAGAAAGTTTTATAACTTTAAAATATATATACTTGTAAAGTTTAATAATCTTTATGATAAAAAAAATATTAATATTGAGGGCGGCGCCTGTGGCTCAGTGAGCAGGGCGCTGGCCCCATATAATGAGAGTGGCGGGTTCCAACCCAGCCCCGGCCAAACTGCAACAACAAAAAAAAATAGCTGGGTGTTGTGGCGGGCGCCTGTAGTCCCAACTACTCGGAAGGCTGAGACAGGAGAATCGCCTGAGCCCAGGAGTTGGAGGTTGCTGTGAGCTGTGTGACGCCACGGCACACCACTGAGGGCAATAAAGTGAGACTCTGTCTCTACAAAAAAAAAAATATATTATATATATTAATATTGAATCTGCAACTTAAATTCTTTCTTCTTTGTTATGTCAGCAAAAAAACTTGGCTTTTTTAGGTAAATTGAAATCCAAAGAACTGATTTTGTTTGAAATTAGATCCAGCTATTCCTCAAAATACTAGACTTGTTTATGTTTTATCAGACATTTCAGAGGCAATTTAGTCAAATGCCCAAATATTCAAAACCACAACATACCAAAAGTTCTTAATGTAATAAACATTTACTGAGCATCTATAATGATACAAATGGGAATCCAATCAATTAGATTTAATTTCTTGCTCCATATCTTGCTGAGAGTGATAATTTAGCGCATAAAATTGCTTCAGATGAATTAAATTAGATAATGCATACAAAGTACTTAAAACAGTGAATACCAGTTTTCAAAAATAATAATTTATAAGATACCATGAAACCTGGCATGGCTTTGCAATCAAGAAGTTCTCTTGATTAGAGTTTATCAAGATTTTCTCAGAAGAGGTAACCAAAGCCTGAATTTTGGTCTGTTACCTTGAGTAATGTTCTGCCCTCAATCTGTGAACTATATGAAATCTTATCTCCTCATCTTTCTATCTACTGAATACTTTTCTGAACTCTGCTATCCAGGTCAACTTTTCCATTCACCTGTACGTAGGAAGTGCCTGCAATGTTCCACTGACAGACAAAATTCCAAAGGGAGGTATGTCTGCCAAGAACAGTAATAAATTTATGTAAATAGGTGAACAAAAGATATAGTGATGAAACCACACCCGACAGACAGCTTACCTCTCATGTGAAATACCTCATGTGAACCAGGAAGCATTCAAGCCACGTGCTTGGCCCAAGGACAAATGTCTCATAAACAGCTATCAGAAGAAGAAAGCATTTAACTAAAGTCAGGGAGTCTTTGTAGAAAAACAACACCAGGGAACTCTGAGGAGCTTTTTGATCTGTGGGCAAGGTAATTACTGAGACAGAGGCAGTAACATTGATTATTCCCACTAAAAGGTTAATACACACATTTGTCTCCCAGAAGTTGTGTTCGGAGATAAATATTGATATACAAACCTAACCCCAATACCACAACCACTAAGTGAAAACTGGTGGGATCCAGCAGTCCCACTTGTAAGTATATATCCAAAGAAATCGAAATCAATATGTCAAAGAGATATAAGGTCTGCAACTAAGTTTTAACTTATCCTAGAAAAAGTGCTACCTACCTCCCTGCTGAATATCACTATGGTCACCTTTAAAGCACTCCCCTTGGCCATCTGGTGACCGTAGTGATATTCGCCAGTGAAGTATACAGCACCTTTTCTAGGATGAGTTCACAAACTTGTCTGATGTTGTATTTATGCCAGTACCACATTGTCTCAATTACTGTAGCATTAAGTAAATTTTAAAATCAGGTATGTAAGTCCTCAAACTTGGCTCTATTTTTTATTCAAAATTGTTTTGTCTGTTCTAGCTCCTTCATGTTTCCATATAAATTCTGGAATTGGCATGTCAATTTCTCATTAAACCAGCTGGCTATTATTTCAATTGGGATTGCATTAGTTCTAAGGATCAACGTAGAAAGAACTGACATTTTAACAAAATTAAATCTTCCAGTCTATGAACATAGTATATCTCTCCATTTATTTAGGGACCCGTTAATATTCATGGCAATGTTTCATAGTTTTCAAAGTCCCACTCTTGCAGATCCTTTGTCGAATTTGTCCTATTTGATAATTTTTGATGCTACAGTAAATGAGACAATTTACTATTTCAATTTCCAATTGCTTACTACTAGTATATAAGAATAGTTGATTTTTGCATATTGATCTTTTAGTGTTTTTGTGTGTGTGTGTGTAGAGACAGAGTCTCACTTTATGGCCCTCGGTAGAGTGCCGTGGCCTCACACAGCTCACAGCAACCTCCAACTCCTGGGCTTAAGCGATTCTCTTGCCTCAGCCTCCCGAGTAGCTGGGACTACAGGCGCCCGCCACAACACCCGGCTATCTTTTGGTTGCAGTTTGGCCGGGGCCGGGTTTGAACCTGCCACCCTCGGCATATGGGGCCAGCGCCTTACCGACTGAGCCACAGGCGCCACCCGATCTTGTAGTGTTGATGTGGTGAGTTACATTGACTATTTTATAAATGTTGAGCCAATCTTGTTTTGGGGGGATTAATCCTAATTAGAATCAATACACTATTATTGTTACATTTTGCTGGATTCAATTTTCTAAAATTGTGTTAAGGATTTTTGTATTTATATTAATGAAGAATATTGACCTATAGTTTTCTTGCAATGTCTGTCTGGTTTTGACATCATGGTAAGGTTGGATTTATAAAATGAGATGGAAGGTATTCCCCCTCTTCCTTAAATGTTTGGTAAAATTCACCATTGAAGTCATGTCAGCTGGAGTTTTCCTGTGGGAAGGATTTGTGGGTTTTTTTCTTTTTTTTTTTATTTCTCATGCTGGTCTCAAACTCTTGGCCTCAAGAGATCCTAATGCTTCAGCCTCCCTAGGTGCTGGAATTATAGGCATGGGCCACCACACCCAGCTGTGGAAAGGTTTTTAATGGCAAATTCAATTTTTAGAATAGATCATCTGACTGTCTCTAAAATCTACACTTTTTGAGTAGTTTGTGTCACAAGAACTTTCTGCATTTCACTTAAGTCAAATTTATTGGCACAAAGTTGTATGTAATTTTCACTTGTTATCCTTTTATTATCTTCAGTATCTTTAGTAGTATTCTCTCTTTTGTTCCTGATACTGGCAATGTGTATCTTCTCTCTTTTTTCTTGTACCAGTTTGGCTAGAGTTTTCCCAATCCTACCTATATTCTTGAATATTGGATTTAATTTGCTTTTCTTTGGATTCTTTTCTTAACTTTGGATTTAATTTGCTTTGCTTTTCTAGTATAGTAAGGCTTAGGAAATTGATTTTAAAGATTTGGCGCTTTCAGGGCGGCGCCTGTGGCTCAAGGAGTAGGGCGCCCGGTCCCATATGCCGGAGGTGGCGGGTTCAAACCCAGCCCCCGCCAAAAACCACAAAAAAAAAAAAAGATTTGGCGCTTTCTATTATAAGTGTTAAGTGCTACAAATTTCTTTCTAGACACTTTGTTTTGAGTCAGCGTCTCACTCTATTGCCCAGGCTAGAGTGCAGTGGCCTCATCATAATTCACTGTAACCTCAAACTCCTGGGCTCAAGGAATCCTCCTGCCTCAGGCTCCCAAGTAGTTGGGACTACAGAGGCACACGCCACTACACCCAGATAATTGTTCTATTTTTTTGTAGAGATGGAGTCTCACTCTAGGTCAGGCTGACCTTTTAAACACTTTTTATAGCTATAGCTCTACCCCACCATTTCAGATATGTCATGTTTATACTTCAGTTCAAAATATTTTTTCATTCCCTGTGATTTCTTCTTTAACATATGGGTTATTTAGAAATGCACGTTTAAGTTCTAATCATTTGAGGATTTTCCAGATATCTTTTTTTTTTTTTTGGAAACAGCATCTCACTTTGTCACCCTCAGTACAGTGTCGTGGCATCATAGCTCACAGCAACCTCCAACTCTTGGGCTCAAGTGATTCTCTTGCCTCAGCCTCCCTAGTACCTGGGACTACAGGTGCCGGCTACAATGCCCAGCTATTTTTAGAAATGAGGTCTCGCTCTGGCTCAGGCTGGTCTCCAACCTGTGAGCTCAGGCAATCCACCCACCTTAGCCTCCCAAGTGTTGGGATTACAGGCGTGAGCCACCGCACCTGGCCCCAGATATTTTTCTGTTAATAATTTCCTAATTAATTCTTTTGTGGTCAGAGAACATACTTTGTATGATCTGAAACCTCTCAAATTTATCAAGATGAGTTTTATGGCCACATAGTTTATTTGGTAAAGGTCCTATGTATGCCTAAAGTCATTCAGTTCTTGGGTAGAATGTTCTGTAAATGCCAATTAGGTCAAATTGGTTGATTGTGTTGATCAAGTCTTTTGTATTCTTGCTGATTTTCTGCCTACTTATTCTTTCAATCATTGAGAGAGGAATTTTGGAATCTTTAACTATAATTAAGGATTAATTTATTTGTCCATTCAGTTTTATTAGTGTTGGAGTATTGGTTTTGTTTTTCATTTTAATTTCTCAGATGATTCTAATAAGAAACCAAGATTAAGAATCTCTTTTGACCAGGCACAGTGGCTCATACCTGTAAACCTAGCACTGTAGGGAGCCAAGGCTGGAGGATCCCTTGAGTTTAGGAGTTTGACACCAGCCTGAGCAAAAGCAAGACCCTATCTCTACTAAAAGTAGAAAAATTAGCTAAGCTTTGTGGTGGAGGCCTGTAGTCCCAGCTACTCAGGAGACTGAGGCATGAGAATTGCCCGAGCCCAAGAGTTTGAGGTTGCTATGAGTCATAATGACACTAAAGCACTCAATCTAGGGCGAAAGAATGAGACTCTGCCTCAAACAAACATAAAAAAAGTATCCCTTTTCCATACAAAACTCCATGACTTCCCATGGGGTTACCGCCTGATAAACCCATCATAAGTTGAAAGTATTGTAAGCTGCAAATGCATTCAATGCCTCTAACCTAACCTCTAATTTCATACCCTAGCCTAGCCTACGTCCAGTCAAGTATGCTCAGAACACTTACATTTGCCTTAAGTTGGGCAAAATCACCAACACAAAGCCTATTTTATAATAATAAAGTGTTGATATCTCATGCAATTTATTAAATATGATACTGACAGAGAAAAACAGAATAGTTGTACAGTTACTCAAAGTACAGTTTCTGAGTGCATATGGCTTTTGCACAACTATAAAGTTGAAAAATTGTTAAGTGTACTATCATAAGTCAGGGACCCTCTGAGGTAAAGTACTTAGCTGGTTTCCCAGAAAAGCCTTTGGAGCATGTTGTCAACATTTCATTAGCATATCTGGGTAAAAAGCACTGTGCAGCACCGGCAAAGGACAGGTCATAATGGGGTCCTCAAACTTTTTAAACGGGGGCCAGCTCACTGTCCCTCAGACCATTGGAGGGCTGGACTATAGTTAAAAAAAAACAAAAAACTATGAACAAATTCCTATGCACACTGCACATATCTTATTTTGAAGTAAAAAAAACAAAACGGTAACAAATACAATCACACTGCCGCATGTGGCCCGCGAGCCGAAGTTTGAGGACCCCTGGATGCCATATGAATGTGCAGGCGCAGGGTACAGAGTTTCAGCTCCTCCTCATCTGCTGTCAACCTGGCAGCATTAACAGCAGCCACTGGTAACCTGAACGGTTTCATGTGGGGCACTGCTGGTCAGGTCCTAACAAGGCTGGATGAGCCTATGTGCAGACATGTGGAGATTGTTTATTCACTTCCAAGGCCTATTGTCAGAGATAAGTTGGGGAACTGGACTCAGTAGTATTGTCAAGAACCCAGTGCACTCTGTGCACCCAGTGAAGTATTGACTAACTATAAATTTAGTCCAGAACAAAAATGCTTTGAAGATATAAGCACTTTAGGATAGGAAAATATTGTATAACTTTATAACCTATGAGGAGGAATCTGACATATACTATGAGTAATGACATCATAAGTAACATGATAAGTAATTGAAAGGAACAAAGGGAAAGAGGAGGGCAGAATAGTTCTTTGAGGAGATATCCTTGCTGTTCTCCAGAATTGATGGCTTTTCTGTTAATAAAAGTGAAACTGTTGATGTCTCATCTCCTTCTCCATTGATTGGCTTGGGGGACAGGCAGACATTTCTTTTATAAAATGAAGCCAGTACCAGGGTGGTACCTGTGGCTCAACAGAGTAGGGCTCTAGCTCCATATGCTGGAGGTGGTGGGTTCAAACGCAGCCTTGGCAAAAAACTGCAAAAAAAAAAAAAAAAAAAAATGAAGCCAGTATGTCCTGTCCAAAATATCAAAAGGCAATAAATAACATTCTATCTTTTATCACTGGAAAAAGAAGAAATTCTATTAACTAAATATATTTACAAATCAAAATGAGCTTCAATCTAGTGATATTTATTTTCCATAATTGGGCTTTTATACAGAATTTCTTTAGAGCAGGGGTTCTCAACCTCCCTAATGCCGCAACCCTTTAATACAGTTCCTTATGTTGCAGTGACCCCCAACCGTAAAATTATTTTCATTGCTACTTCATAACTGTAATTTTGCTACTGTTATGAATCGTAATGTAAACACCTGATATGCAGGATGTATTTAGGCGACGTGTGTGAAAGGGTCGTTCGACCTCCAAAGGGGTCATGACCCACAGGTTGAGAACCACTGCTTTACAGGAAAAAAATAATGACTAAAAAGTGTTCAGGTATTCTTTATCCTACCTAATACTTGCAAGGAAATTCACATGTAACAGCAGTATATTCCAAATAACCGTTAAGTAGTCTTTCCAGCAGTAAACGAGAATCTCTTAATCTTCCATTAATCCTTCATTTTTCTTTGCTTCATCCTACACAGGGACTTTGACCAAGGAGAAATCATTCTGGTAAAAGAATGACAATAAACAGTGCTGACACTTTAGACCACAGCCTTATATTTCTTCTCCTTCTACAGTCCCCTCCTTCTTTTAAAACAATTTTCAGAGTAATTTTACTCACATTACAAATTATGTGACTTTTATGACGATTGTGCAAGTTGGGAAGAACAGGTATTACTGTCCACATTTTTCAGTAGGGAAAAAAAAAAAACCTAAAGCAGGTAAAGACAGATTGCACAAGGAATTAGCCTATAATTACACAAGCACTGAGGGGAAGAAAGAATGAGGGCAAATGTCGGCAGGAAAATCAGAAATCTTCAGACAGCCCCAGGAGGCACTTCTACAGATTCAGCAGGCAGAGGGCCATGAGACCGAAGGGAATACGTGGAGATGAAATGTGGGACCTGGCTTGCCCTAGGCAACTACAGAGTGTGACAAGAGTCCAGGATCAAAAGGCAGAAAATCTGAGTTCTGGCCTCACTGTGCCATTAAGCTTCAGACAAGCCAAAAGCCACCAATCTGCAAACATTTGCACTTGCATGTCCCACAAATACTTCAAACTCATGTTCAAAAGTATTTCCCTCGTCCTATCTACTCTCCACCTCCTTCTCCTCTGGGATCCAACTAAATATACAGCTCAGGATAGGATCCTGGGACTTGCCCTTTTCCCATTATCTCCCAGGGTCTTCTCAGTTACCAAATTCTGCCATAAATCTTCCATATTTATCTCCTTCTCCCCTTTTCTTCTGCCTCAGCTGTTCAGGCCCACACTTTTCCTGGTCTGGGTTAAGGTACTGCAGTTATCTAACTTGTCTCCTGGCTTCCACTGCTTGTCCTGTTTCAAATCCATCTGCCACCCTGCCAGCACCACAGACAGCCTTCTAAAACAGAAATTGTATGTCATCACTCTATTTATTATTCGCTGCTCTCCACCCCCAAAGGGTGAAGCCAAAGACCCAGGCTGTCCCAATCTATTTGTGATTCGGCTCTGCCCCCTTCTCACACTTCATCTTTCACCTCTCCTAACTTCAGCCAAACCCAAGTTTTGCAGATCTTCAATGCTACCTTTGGCTTTGACACTAATGGTTGGCTCTTCCTGGAAGTGCCCCTCCTTCCTCTATCCTTTGCCTGGCTAAAATTAGCTCACTTTCTAGACTCAGCTCAGGCTGGAATTCTTCCTGGCATGGCTTTTACACTTCCCTTTTCTACTCCCATAATATCCTGGGCAAACAAGAGTCACTATTCACCTGGAATTGTGTTTGTTCACACATCTATGTTTCTCACTAAACTGTGAGCTGGGAGATGGCAGGAACACTGTCCTGCTTAGTGTCATTAACTATTGATCCAACAAATATTCCAGGACGTACTATATGCCAAATGTTGTAGGTATAAGGGATATAGCAGTGAACAAAGCAAAGATACTCCTTGAGGGAGGCAACTTAAAAAGCAAATAAATGACTAGATAAATAAACAAGAGAATATAAAGAACAAAAAGAGATATGCAGAGAATTAAAATTAACAAGGATATGCAAGTGACTGGAGGGATGCTTCAGATTGGGTACGTTAGGAAGTACCCTAGTGGAAGTAACTTTGAAGCTTGTAAGTGAACGCCAAGGAGGCAGGTTTTCTGAGTTTCGGAGAGAAGAGGATTACCGCAAAGAGGACTACCAAGCACAAAGGCCAGGAGGACCCAAGAAGATCACTGTGGCTTAGCGGTGGGGAAAGTAGTAAAGATGGGAACAGAGAGGGAAGACGGGGTCAGACTGTGCAAACCTTGTAGGCCAGAGTGGAGTTTTGATTCTGTTCCAAGTATGATGAAGAGTGACATGATCTGATTGGCATTTTTTTAAAAGATCATCCTGGGCCCTCTGTGTGGGTACTGGGCTGTCTAGAGAGGAAAGGGAGACCAATTTGGAGGAAAGAAACGTTGGTGGCGCAGACAAGCTGGTGAGTGGGTTTGGAGGAAGAAGATGGATTTTGGTTGTATGTGTGAGTGGCCAAGACCTATTGATAGCCAAATGAATTAAGGATGATCCTTAAGATTTAGGGCTCAGGGCGGCGCCTGTGGCTCAGTCAGTGGGGCACCGGCCCCATGTGCCGAGGGTGGCGGGTTCAAACCCGGCCCTGGCCAAACTGCAACCAAAAAATAGCCGGGCGTTGTGGCGGGCGCCTGTAGTCCCAGCTGCTCGGGAGGCTGAGGCAAGAGAATCGCTTAAGCCCAGGAGTTGGAGGTTGCTGTGAGCTATGTGAGGCCACGGCACTCTACCGAGGGCCATAAAGTGAGACTCTGTCTCTACAAAAAAAAAAAAAAAAAAAAAGATTTAGGGCTCAATGGAGAAATTGGGGAATTACTGGGGAACCAAGCAGATACGTTCAGCCACTTGTAGGAGACCTTGAGAAAGTCCCTCCGCCTGTCCAGCTCCGGCGAGATAAAGGCACGCAGCTGGGGGGGTGACACGCCCAGCCCCGCAGCCGGCGGCCCGGGGCCGGGGCGCCGAGATAGGGCTCCTGCCGGCGCGGGCGAGCCAGGCACGGTCCGCGCCCCACACGGGGGTTTCCGCAGCTCGCGGGCGGGGCCGGAAGAGGAAGTCGGCGCTGCCGTGGCGCCCGAGCGGCACAGCTGTCCCGGACGAGCGCGCCGGGCCCCCGAGGCAGCGCGGAGACACGAGCGGAGCCTCCCCCGCCGAGCCGATGGGACCGCAGCGGCGGCTGCCCCCGGCCGCGACCGTCCTGCTCTGGGGCGTCGTGCTCCGGCTGGTAAGGGGCGGGCGCGGCCGGGCCTCCCGGGGCGGGGCGGGGCCGGGGCTGCGGTCCCCGCTCCCCACCCCTCACCCCGCGCCCGCCCGCCCGCCTTTCACTCGCTCCGCTTCCCGGTCCTCACTTCTCTCCTTCCAGCCTCGCGTTTTTCACCCGCTCCTGACAAAATACCTACCCCCGAAAAAGATGCCTGCGTAGCGCCTTACGCTACATTGGCCTTGGTGCTGCTGGATAGTTTTTCACCGGCCTCGAATTTCTGAAAATGGGTCTTGTGGGTTTTATTGTCCTTTCTCACCGCTTCTTAACCTCTTTCCCCTTGGAAGAAAAAAAGACTCAGAAGGACTCCGGGTCTTTAGCAGTTCAAGGACTGGATTTAAGTTTAATTGCTGCAATACAGATTTCTTTTTCTGGTTCCCTCTCCCTCTGTAGTTCCCGCTTCTCCTCCTCCGGGCTCCTTTCATGCTGTTCTGAGGGTTTGTTTTGTTTTTTTTTGTGGTGGTTTGCCTTTAGTGGTTTTCGGTTTTCTGCCCAGTCTAAAGGCGGTGGGGCGGCTAAGTAAAAATGACAAATATATGTTTTTAAGTTTGGTTTAGTAATTACAGAAAAGTAATAATGTTTTTAAAGTTCAGCATCAAGTAATTCGAGCTTCAGTTAGGGGTCAGAAAGCCAGTGTTTCAGTTTCTGTTCCTAGTGACTTTCAGGTTGGAAACTCTTATGAGTAGTATTTATACAGAATTGGTGTGGGGTAAGCCTGTCCAGTTCTCCTGTTAGAATGTGTAACTTCTCTGGAAGAGGACGCTTTGTTTACCCTTCAGTTTAAAGGGTTAGCACGCGAGTATATTTAACGTGAAGGTGTCTTTTAACAATTATTGAGGAACTAAAATCTAAACCAAACAGTATTTAGTGCCTTTGGTGTATTCCTAACTTTGCTAGGCAACATTAGGAACAAGAATTGAGAGAATGTATCTGAAGACTGCTTACGAGAGAGGAGTATGATATAAAAAGAACAGAATAACGACGTTAGTCTGAATCTTTGAGGTGTTACTGTGTAATCAAGCAAATAAGACTTGAAAAGATTCCAGTAGTATGTAAATGTACACAAAACTATAACCTAGATACACAAATTATCAAAATGGTTTTGTACTCATTTTCATTCGCATCTTTTAAGGTGATTGTAAGAGTGAATATATACGTCACATTCCTACTAAACCGTTTTCAACATAAATTAATAAATAGCCCCAATACATCCATTCCTCACGTTCACATTCTCTCTTTTTTTTTTTTTTGGAGAGAGTCTCAATCTGTTGCCCCAAGACTAGTGTGCGGGGGGGGGGGGGGGGGCATCAACCTCAAACTCTGGTTTCAAGCAATCTTCCTGCCTCAGCCTCCAGAGTAGGTGTGAATACAGGTGCCCACCACAATACCCAGCTAATTTTTCTATTTTTAGTAGAGATGGGGTCTCACTTTTGCTCAGGTTGGTCTCAGCCTCCTGAGCTCAAGTGATCCTCCCACCTTGGCCTCCCAGAGTGTGAGGATTAAAGCCGTGAACCACCTTGCCTGACTACTTTTTTTCCTTTTATTAAGTCGTATACACATAGATCATGAATACATTTATGCATTTGTGGGGTACAATGTGTTGATTTTTTTATACAATTTGGAATGCTTAATCAAATGAATCAACATAGCTTTCAACTCATTTAATTATTGTGTTAAGACATTTATGTTCTATTCTTGATAGATTTGACTTGTACCTTTGCAATATGCTCCATAGGTGTGGACCCCCTGTTTACCCTCCCTCTATCAAACCTCCCTCCACCCCTCTCTCTCACCTCCCCTTCATCCTGGGCTATAGATCTATCTTTCAAAAGAAAGTATGAGTAATTATAAATTGGTTTTGTAAAAGTACTGAGTACATTGGATACTTTTTCTTCCATACTTGAGATACTTTACTAAGAAGAATATGTTCCATCCATGTAAACATAAAAGAGGTAAAGTCTCCATCTTTTTAAAGGCTGCATAGTATTCCATGGTATACATATACCACAATTTATTAATCCAGTCATGGGTTGATGGGCACTTGGGTTTCTTCCATGACTTGGCAATTATGAATTGAGCTGCAATGAACAATCTGGTGCAAATATCGTTGTTGCAAAGTGATTTTTGATATACTCCTAGTACAGGAATTGCAGGAACAAACAGCAGGTCTACTTTTAGATCCCTGAGTGTTCTCCAAAATGAACATATTAGCTTGCATTTCCACCAGCAGTGCAGTGCCTGATACTGACATTCTTATTGAAAGCCCTGAACCCTCTCACCAGAAAAATCTAAGCAAAATGGTCATACAATTTCATGCATCACAAATGTAAAGGACTTCCCGGTTCTAAATTGTACCTAGCCTGTCTTTCCCAATTCTTGATTTTAAGCTTTTTTTATTGCACCTATGTAGTTTTTTGTATTTCACCATGCTAATCCTGTCTTCTATACTCCTCAGCTCCAGGGATATTATGGGGATTAAATAATATTCCTTTACTCTGCAAATATTTGATGTGCATCTGTTGTATGTCAGGTACTGTACTGATAACTGTGAATAAACTGACAAGCTCTCCTTAAATTGTAAAGTTTTTTTTTGTTTGTTTTTTGTTTTTTGCAGTTTTTGGACAGGGCTAGGTTTGAACCCGCCACCTCTGGTATATGGTGCTGGTGCCGTACTCCTTTGAGCCACAGGCGCTGCCCAATTATAAAGATTTTTAAAATACCAACTAGTATTCATTTTCTATTAGTTTCTCTATGGATTTTTTTTCCTTCTTAATTCATTCTTCCCTTTAATTTCTTGAGGTGGTCTCTTTCTCATTCGTTTTCTGAGGTTTCCTTTTTCTCCTTTCTTATTACTTACAAGATACCTGGTTCCTTTCTTACAACACCATTTTCTCCTCGAAGCCCTACTTATTCCTCTTTAAGCCTAATTGTACAGCTTTAGGTAGCCTCTCTGAGTTTATTTGAATAACAATGTCAGCTCAGTCATTTCATTTCTCCTCTCTGGTCTCTTGGAACTGACATTACTTCCCCTTGTCACATAATGACAGAGCCAACATCCTCATCTAGAAGCAGCACATACACTTTCAGAAACCACTGCCACATCCTTGCAGAAGAGGCAGAGGATATAGTAATGGAAAGACCCTTAAAGATCATTTACCCTTTCCTGGTCATCTTCACATCAGAGTGACCTGTGTATTTTGAACTCAAGTTATAGCACATCTTGCTGTTTTAATGATTTTTTAAACCCATTAAACATTTAATTCTAGAGTAAAGTGAGTGCCTAGCAGGTTCTTAACTCTGTCTTGGCCTTGCCATAGTTCTATTTCACACTTGTCCTTCCCCAGTCCAACCCTACCACCAGCCTCAGTGGTTAGACCTTTATTTCACAGAATGGACCAGTGATGAGATTCTATCTAAAAGACAATGAGTGATGTTTACTCTGGATCACAGTTCTCTGGAGAATCAATCTTTCTCCTAATGTTTTTGTAAAACTTCTGTTCATGGTGCCAACAGGATGAGCCTGTGTCATTTGGGTACAGACCTGAAAGCCAGCCGCTTTGGAGGTGCTTTCCATACAAAGGGAATTGCGCTGGAAAAAGTAGGAGTTGAAGCCCAACAGCCAAATTCTGCCACCAGGAAGTGTGTCAGCATCCAGGCGATCAAGAATGGCAAGAAAATAATAGCTTTTATACCCAACAATGGTTTCTTGAACTTTAGTTCGAGGGGATGGAGATGGGGACAAGATGAGAAAAGGCTGTCAGACTTTTTGGATTCCATGGAATGAAACTGTAAAACTATTTGGCTTTGAACTGTGCTGTTTTCAAGAAGAGAGAATAATCATCCTGAAGGCGATTCAGAGATCATTATGGGTACCACCTTGGCTTCAGCTGGTCAGATGAATCTATCTGGAGCCTTAGGGGTGAGACAACAGTCGGATCTACCTGGAGCCTTAGGGGTGAGACAACAGCCCATCGAGTCATTGACCCATCCCACCATGGGCTGTGGGGTGGTACCCTACAGAACTGAAGGGGTGGGGCCTCCCTGTAGAGATGGGCCCTGGAGAGCAGGACATCAACCTAGAACATTATTCTCAACCCTAAATCTAATGAGGTTTGCCCTGCCATATTTTGGACTTGCTTAGAACGCATCATCCCTTTCTTCTGATTTTTCTCATTTGGAATAGGACTCTATCCTTTGCCTGTCCCACTGTTATATTTAGAAACACATAACTTGTCTGGCTTTATAGGTACATAGCTGGAGACAAATTTTTCCTTGGGATGGATACCTGTAGTCTCACCAGTATCTGATTTAGATATTTAGATGAAACTTTGGACTTGAGCTTTAGCATTTATGGTGGAATGAGTTAAGAAGTTTTACAGTTGTCTGGACTAGGTGATTCACACCTATAGTTCTAGCACTCAGGGAGGCCAAGGCCAGTGAATTGCTTGAGGTCAGGAATTCAAGACCAGCTTAAACAAGAACATGAACCTGTCTCTACTAAAAATAGAAAAACTAGTTGGATGTGGTGGCATATGCCTGTAGTCCCACTTACTCGAGAGGCTGAGGCAAGATGATCGCTTGAGCCCATGAGCTATAAAGATGACAGGGCACTCGACTCAGGGTGACTGAGTCTGTCTCAAAAAAAAAAAAAAAAGAAGATTTGGAGTACTGAATGTGTTCATGTCCTGCTAGAGCAGTGGTTCTCAACCTTCCTAATGCCGCAAATCTTTAGTACAGTTCCTGTGGGTCGCAACCCACAGGTTGAGAACCGCTGTGCTAGAAGGACACAAATTTAGGGGAAGGGAGGTAGAATGCTATGGAATGAATTGTGTCCCCCAAAATTCATATGTTCAAATCCTAACCCCTTTAAGACAGAATTTGCCTGGTTTTACCATGCCCTACAGTCTTAAATCTTGTATGGTTTGTACATTTGTGTTACCTGCCTGGCCTTGTAGGCATTTGAGTTTATAAATTCTAGGGTAAATCATAAATGCTGTAAAAGTTGAGATGCATCATTAAGTAGTAAGATTACTTAGGGGAAAGCAAGAAGGCTGGATCTAGGTAACAAGTGGAATGTAAACACATGAAGGAGGAACCCTGCCTGACCCATTCTCTGCTGTCTCTCTAGCATCTCATAGATTGCAGAGTTTGAATGAATGAATGAATGGCTACCTTGTGTTCTCCCCACACCCTAAAATCCCTTACTCTCTGTGCCCAGATTCTCCAAATGGTGGGAATGAGCCTGGCCATACTTTTTCAATGGCCCATAGACTGCCATGATTGCCTGTAAATTCCTGTTTGATGGCCTAGCTTCCATTCAGTCACTAAGTAATTGAGATTATACTTAATCTCTGTGTGTCTGAATACCAGAAGTAGGAGTAGAAACCATGTAGGCTGTCTGGATTATTATGTAAATAATTGGGGAGGAGAGAGTGAATGATGGGAGAGGTACTTAGGAACCCGTGTCATCCAGATACACACTCTCAACTCAGTCTTACCTGCATCATCATCCCCTGGGAGCTTGTTAGAAATGCAGAATCCCAGACTCCACTCAGACCTACTGAATCAAAATCTGCATTTTAAAGTGATCACTAAGTGATTTGTATGCACATTAAATCTTGAGATGCACTACTTCCGTAGCAGTGGTTCTCAAAATCAAACAGGCATCACAATCACCAGAAGGGCTTGTTAAAACATAAACTGGCCAGGGTTTCTGATGCAGTAAATCTGTAATGGGGCCCAAGAGTTTGTAGGGGTTTTTTTGTTTGTTTGTTTATTTTGAGATAGACTCTCACTCTGTTGCCCCAGGCTAGAATGCTAAAGTGTTAGCCTACCTCACAGCAACCTTGAACTCCTGAGCTCAAGTAATCCATCTGCCTTGGCCTCCCAGAGTGCACCACATTACAGATATGAGCCACCAGCTCACCTTCCTTTTTTTTTTTTTTGTGAGACAGTTTCACTTTCTCACACATGAAATCACAGCTCACAGTAACCTCAAACTCTTGGGCTTAAGTCATGCTGCCTCAGCTTCCCAAGTAGCTGAGACTACAGGTGTCCCCCACTAACCCTGGCTTGTTTTTCTGTTTGTAGTTGAGACAGGGTCTTACTCTTGCTCAGGTTGTTCTCAAACGTGTGAGCTTAAGCAATCTGCTTCATTCTCCCAGAGTGCTAGGATTACAGGCATGAGCCACCAGCTGGCCAGAATTTGCATTTTTAACGCTTTAAGAACTACTACCCTGTTTCCCCGAAAATAAGACAGTGTCTTCTCTTAAGGTGTGCTCCCAAAGATGCGCTAGGTCTTATTTTCAGGGGACATCTTATCTTTCCTGTAAGTAGGTCTTATTTTCGGGGAAACAGGGTAGATACTCTTTGACTTTAATCACATTCTGTTTATGATCATCTATTTCAGTTTTTTTTTTTTTGTTTTTTGTTTTTTTTTTTGAGACAGAGCCTCAAGCTGTCACCCTGGGTAGAGTGCTGTGGCATCCCAGCTCACAGCAACCTCCAACTTGTGGGCTCAAATGATTCTCCTGCCTTAGCTTCCCAAGTAACTGGAACTACAGGCACCCGCCACAATACCTGGCTATTTTTTTATTTTTTTGGTTGCCAGCCTTCATTGTTGTTTGGCAGGCCCAAGCTGGATTCAAACCTGCCAGCTCAGGTGTATGTGGCTGGCATCTTAGCTGCACAGGCGCCGAGCCTTCAAGTTTGTTTTTAATCTCTCCAGTAAGACTATACTTTTTCTTGTTTTGTGTTTCTTTTTTTTGTAGAGACAGAGTCTCACTATACCACCCTCAGGTAGAGTGCCATGACTTCACACAGCTCACAGCAACCTCTTAACTCTTGGGCTTACGCGATTCTCTTGCCTCAGCCTCCCAAGCAGCTGGGACTACAGGCACCTGCCACAACACCCGGCTATTTTTTTGTTGCAGTTTGGCCGGGGCTGGGTTTGAACCCGCCACCCTCGGCATATGGGGCTGGCGCTCTACTCACTGAGCCACAGGCACTGCCCTGTTTTGTGTCTCTTTTTTTCTTTCTTTTTTTTTGTAGAGACAGAGTCTCACTTTATCTCCCTCGGTAGAGTGCTGTGGTGTCACACAACTCACAGCAACCTCCAACTCCTGTGCTTAGGCAATTCTCTTGCCTCAGCCTACCAAGTAGCTGGGGCTATTGTTTTGTGTTTCTTATTTTAGCAGCTTTATTGAGCTATAATTCACATACCATACAATCTACCCATTTATAGTATACAATTGAATGATTTTTATTATATTCACAGATAGATGCAACTATCACCACAGCTGATTTAGAACATCTCATCTTTTCATGAAGAAATCAGTAAGCAGAACACAGAGGATTTTTAGGGCAGTAAAACTATTCACTATGATATTATAATGTTATAATAATGATAGATTCATGACATTGTACATTTGTCAAGACCCAACAGAATGAATATCTGAATGAACTTTGAGCCGGGCATGGTGGCTTATGCTGTGAGAGGCTGATCAGATCTCTTGAAGCCAGGAGTTTAAGGTCAGCCTGAACAATAGTGAGAGCCGGTCTCTACCAAAAATAGGAAAATGGGGGTGAGGTGTGTGGTGGTGCAGTACCTACCTATAGACCCGGTTACTTACCTGTAGTCCTAGCCACATGGGAGGCTAATGAGGCTGAGGCAGAAGAATCGCATGAGCCCAGGAGTTTGAGGTTGCAGTAAGCTGTAATGACGTCACTGTACTCTAACACCCTGCTACAGAGTGAGAGAGACCCTGTCTCCAACGAAAAGGACTTTGGGTGATAATGCCGTGTCCTGTAGGTTATCAGTTGTTACAAATGTACCACTCTGCTCTGAAACGTTGATAGTGGGAAAGGCCTATACATGTGTAGGATAAGGGGATATTTGGGAACTCTATACCTTCTGCTCATTTTGCTTTGAACCTAAAACTGCTCTGAAAATAAAGTCTACTGAAAAAGAAAGAAACCGGGCAGCACCTGTGGCTCAGTGGGTAGGGCGCCAGCCCCATATACCGAGGGTGGCGGGTTCAAATTTGGCCCCGGCCAAATTGCAACAAAAAAATAGCCAGGCGTTGTGGCGGGCACCTGTAGTCCCAGCTATTTTGGAGGCTGAGGCAAAAGAATCGCCTAAGCCCAGGAGTTGGAGGTTACTGTGAGCTGTGTGGTGCCACAGCACTCTACCGAGGGCGATAACATGAGACTCTGTCTCTACCAAAAAAAAATAAATAAATAGAAAGAAAGAAACCTAGCCAGTGCAGTGGCTCACACCTGTAATCTTAAGCACTGTGGAAGGCCAAACCAGAAGAATCCCTTGAGCTCAGGAGTTTGAGACCAGCCTGAACAAGAGCAAGACCTCATTTCTTCTGAAAAATAGAAAAACTAGCCAGATGTTGTGGTGTGTGCCTGTACTCCCAACTTCTCAGGAGGCTGAGGCAGAAGGATCACTTGAACCCAGGAGTTTGAGGTTGCTGTGAGCTAGGCGGAGGCCACAGCACTCTAGCCTAGGCAAGAGAGTGAGACTCTTGTCTCAAAAAAAGAAAGAAACCCCACACCCTTTAGCTGTTCATCCCAACATCCCACCAACCCCTTAGTAATGATTTATCTTCCAATCATTAATCTTTTGTATTTCTTTTGCATTGTGCAAGTACCTGGCAAGGTGCTAGCTATATTATTAAGTTATTATCCATTAAGAGCTTAATATGTACAAACAATTGTATCATTTTACTTAACTCTTATGACAATTTTATGAGATCTGAGTGTTTATTGTCATTTAAAGCTGAAGATATTGAAATTTAAAATAGGTTAAATAATTTGTAACATAGCCAATAAATGGTGAAACTGGTGAAAATATTTCAAACTGTGTATAAACCCAGCACATTGTACCTCTTGATTGCATTATTATACGCAGCTATGATTTAATTTTTAAAAAAAGGTGGTGAAACTGGCATTGTATCCTAGGTCTCTAATCCCAAAACTCAGTGCTCTTAACGTTTATGCTGTACCGGGTATTGTGACAAACTGAATTTTTGAAGCTACACAGTCTCAGTGAGAAATTTCACCAAGATATTTTAAAATGTAGTGGAAATGCTTTAGTGGTTTAGGCATGCTTGCTCACTCACAAAATATGCTGTGTGTTCCACATTCAGTACTATTCTAGAATTATGTATGTTTGTGTTTTCATCTTTTATTCTAGTCTTCCGCTGGAATTTGTGGTTTGCCATAGTAATTCATGTATCAATGAATTTTGCTTTTATCATTAATAGATTTTTCACAGGCTGGGCATGGTGGCTCACGCCTGTAATCCCAGCACTCTGGGAGGCCAGGGTGGTGTATTGTTTAAGCTCACAAGTTGGAGATCAGCCTGAGCAAGAGCAAGATCCTGTCTCTAAAAAAGTAGCTGGGATTTTCCAGCTTACTTGATCTTACAAGTGATCAAGGAATATAGCAGCGTCTCAGGATACAAAATCAGTACTTACCAGTCAGTAACTTTTATATACGACAACAATAGTCAAGCTGAAAAAACAATCAAGGACTCTATTCCTTTTCTAATAGTGCCAAAGAAGATAAAATATCTGGGAATTTACCTAACAAAGGATGTGAAAGCTCTCTATACTTAGAACTATGAAATGCTGAGAAAAGAAATAGCTGAAGATGTTAACAAATGAAAAAACATCCCGTGTTCATGGCTGGGAAGAATCAACATTGTTAAAATGTCCATACTACCGGGCGGTGCCTGTGGCTCAAAGGAGCAGGTAGGGTACTGGCCCCATATGCCAGAAGTGGCAGGTTCAAACCCAGCCCCCGCCAAAAACCGCCAAAAAAAAAAAAAAAGTCCATACTGTCCAAAGCAAACTATAGATTTAATGCAATCCCTATTGTCATACTTCAAAGAACTTGAAAAAATAGTACTTCGTTTCATATGGAATCAGAAAAAACCTCAAATAACAAATACGTTACTCAGAAATAAGAACAAATCAGGAGGTATCACATTACCAGACTTTGGGCTATAACTATAAATCTATAGTGATCAAAACAGCATGGTACTGGCACAAAAACAGAGCAGTAGATTTATGGAACAGAATAAAGAACCAAGAGATGAACCCAGCTACTTATGGCCATTTGATCTTTGACAAGCCTATGAAAAGTTTTCAGTGGGGGAAAGTCTCCCTATTTAACTGGGTCAACTGGCTGGTGACCTGTAGAAGACTGAAACTGGACCCCACCTTTCACCATTAACAAAAATTGATTCTCACAGGATAAAAGATTTAAACTTAAGACATGAAAGTATAAAAATACGGGCGGCGCCTGTGGCTCAGTGAGTAGGGCGCCGGTCCCATGTGCCGGAGGTGGCGGGTTCAAACCCAGCCCCAGCCAAAAAAAAAAAAAAAACCACAAAAAGAAAGTATAAAAATACTAGAAGAGAGTGCAGGAAAAACACTTGAGGAAATTGGCCTGGGAGAATATTTTATGAAGAGGACTCCCCGGGCAATTGAAGCAACACCAAAAATACATTACTTGGATCTGATCAAACTAAAAAGCTTTTGCACAGTCAAGAGCACAGTAAGTAAAGCAAACAAACAACCTTCAGAAAGGGAGAAGATTTTTGCAGGTTATGCTTCTGACAAAGGTCTGATAACTAGCATCCACCGAGAACTCAAACTAATCAATAAGAAAGGGGCGGCGCCTGTGGCTCAGTCGGTAAGGCGCCGGCCCCATATACCGAGGGTGGCGGGTTCAAACCTGGCCCCGGCTAAACTGCAACCAAAAAATAGCCAGGCGTTGTGGCAGGCGCCTGTAGTCCCAGCTACTCCGGAGGCTGAGGCAGGAGAATCGCTTGGGCCCAGGAGTTGGAGGTTGCTGTGAGCTGTATGATGCCATGGCACTCTACCAAGGGCCATAAAGTGAAACTCTGTCTCTAAAAAAAAAAAAAGAAGAAATAACCCCATTTCTATGTGGACAAGAGACTTGAACAGAAATTTCTCTGATAAAGACAAGCACATGGCCGGGCGGCACCTGTGGCTCAGTGGAGTAGGGCGCCAGCCCCATATAACAAGGGTGGCGGGTTCAAACCCAGCCCCGGCCAAACTGCAACAAAAAAATAGCCGGGCGTTGTGGCGGGCACCTGTAGTCCCAGCTGCTCAGGAGGCTGAGGCAAGAGAAGCACGTAAGCCTAAGAGCTGGAGGTTGCTGTGAGCCATGTGACGCCACGGCACTCTACCAAGGGCAGTAAAGTGAGACTCTGTCTCTACAAAAAAAAAAAAGACAGGTGCATGGCCTACAAACACATGAAAAAATGCTCGTCATCCTTAACCATCAGAGAAATGTAAATCAAAACCACTTTGAAATATCATATAACTCCAGTAAGATTAGCCCACATCACAAAATCCCAAAACTACAGATGTTGGCATGGATGTGGAGAGAAGGGAACACTTCTACATGGCTGGTGGGAATGCAAGCTAATACGACCTTTTTGGAAAGAAGTTTGGAGAACACTCAAGGAACTAAAAGTAGACCTACCGTTAGATCCTGCAGTTCCTCTACTAGGTATATACCCACAGGATCAAAAATCATTTTAAAACAAAGACATTTGCACCAGAATGTTTACTGCAGCCCTGTTCATAATAGCCAAGGCATGGAAACAGCCCAAGTGCCCATCGACCCATGAGTGGATTAACAAATTGTGGTATATGTACACCATAGAATACTATGCAGCCATAAAAAAGATGGATACTTCACATCTTTTATGTTTACCTGGATGGAACTGGAACATACTCTTCTTAGTAAAGTATCTCAAGAATGGAAAAAAAAGTATCCAATGTACTCAATACTACTATGAGATCAATATATGACCACATACACATTCATACGAATGGCAAAACATAACTATTGTCCAGAAAGTAGAAGGGAAGAGGAAAGAGAGGGGAAGGGAGGGGGTATTTGGGGGGACCTCACCTAATGTGCATGATGCAATCGTACATTTCATTTCAAAACTATTAAGAAATGAGTATAATTTTGATAGATGGGTTACTTAGTCCAGTGTCAGCATTTCAAATTGTATATCAAAGCAGTACCCTGAACCCATAAATGCATCAATGTACAGAATTATGATTTAATAAAAAATAATTTAAAAATAAATAAAATAAAATAAGTAGCCAGGTGTTATGGTGGGCGCTTGTAGTCCCAGCTGCTTGGGAGACAAAAGGATCACTTGGCCTAAGAGTTTGAGTTTGCTGTAAGCTGTAACACCACGGCACTCTACTGGGGGCAAAAAGTGAGACTCTGTCTCAAAAAAAAAAAGATGTGTTTTCCACAATTGCAGAAAAGATTACATTAATATAACCCTTTATGTTGATAAATCTTACTCAGTTTTGAACATCTTTGTTCATGCGTAGACATTAAGCTTTAAGAAAATTCTTAGTTTTTGTAATTAAAAAGTAACAGAATATTATACAGTTGTATGAAAGGAGTTATATTTATCAATATGGAAAATATGTATAAAAATTTAAATTGTAGAAAAGCTGCAGATCAGTGTTGTATAGTGTGATCCATATTTGTAAAACAAATACATGTATGTACATCTTCCTTTTTTATAGTCTCAGCTGGGCTCAGTGGCTCATGCCTGTAATCCCAGCACTCTGGGAGGCCAACCTGAGTAGATTGCTTGAGTTCACAGGTTCAAGACCAGCCTGAGCCAGAGCAAGACCCTGTCTCGAACCTGTGAGCTCAGGCAGTCCACCCACCTCAGCCTCCCAAGTGCTGGGATTACAGGCATGAGCCACTGTGCTGAGCCCTGATTTCTTTCCAAGTAGTGGGAAATGAGAAAAAAGGGAAGAAAATTATCCTACCTCTTCTTTCTCCTTGCTTTAAACTCTGGATTTGTTTTTTTTGAATAGGCAATTGCAGAATTCTGAAAACTTAAGGCAGAATAATTTATGTCATGTTCTGGTTAGTTGTCTTCTACAGATACCTCCTAGAAATAATAATGTACTTTTTTCAGTACCCTAGTTGCTAGTAGAACATGGAAGATAAAACAGGTTAAGGGACTTTTGAGTACATTCTCTTTTATAGAACATAAACAATGATGTAATAACTTATAGGAGATTGGAAACAAAAGTTTCAGGCTACAAGGGAGTATTGAAGTTTTTAGATAATAGCAAGACTCCTCCCTGCGTTGTGGCTTTTATATATACCTGTGGCTCAACAGAGTAGGGCGCCAGCCCCATATGCCAGAGGTGGCAGGTTCAAACCCAGCCCCGGCCAAAAACAGCAAAAAAAAAAAAAAAAGTGCCATAATTGATACTCCTGTAAGAAAGTGACCTACCTTCCTTAAAGAATGTATTCTGGGTAACTGTGTATAGTTTCAGTATTCCCAACTCTTTTTATTTCCTCAAACAAGAGGAAATAAATTCATTGGAAGACCTTCCCTCTTAAGGAAATGTGATCAAAGCTGAATATAAATAGCTTTATTAAAATCTTTATTTTTTCTTTTGTACCCCCAAAATATGTAAAAAAAAAAAAAAAAGGTCTTTAGTTTTTAGCTGGACAGAGTACTGTGCACCTTTAGTCCCAGCCACTCTGGAGGCTGAGAGTTGAGGCAGGAAGATTGCATGCGCCCAGGGGTTTGAGACTGCAGTGACCTATGATAATGCCATTGCATTCCAACTTCGGCAACAGAGTGAGCCCAGTCTCTAAAGAAAATCCTTAGTTGTTGGCAAGCTAAATTATTGCCAGGGTGAAAGTTACTGTTTGTGTTCTAGACAGCAGCTCAGGAAGCAATCCTGCATGCGTCTGGAAATGGCACACCTTTACCATCTAAGGACTACTGCATGCTGTATAACCCTCATTGGACAGCTCTTCCAAGTACGCTGGATAATGCAGTAAGTAAATCACAGTCACTGTTCATAAAAATGTTGCAGAAGTAAGAGTGAGTGATAATTATGTTTTAGTATATGAAATAACTGTATTGGTGATTAATAAGTAATAATTATTTTATAGGTTTTTCTCAAGTATTTTTCTCTCTGAGAAAATAAGTTAGAGAATTTTAAAGCTCTTAGTTTAAGCCTGGTGTTATCATGAAATATTTCTAATTTTTTTTTCTTTATTGTTGGGGATTCATTGAAATATTTCTAACTTTAAAGAACATTGTGTTAAACCAACATTGATACCTTATAAATGAAAGCATTTAGGGTGAATTATGATATCGTGTTAAAAGCATTTCTTCCTTTCAGACTTCCATTAGTTTGATGAATCTGACCTCCACACCACTATGCAACCTTTCTGATATTCCTCCTGGTGGTGTGAATAACAAAGCAGTTGTGGTACACTGGGGAACCTGCCATTTTCTTGAAAAAGCCAGAATTGCACAGACAGGAGGTGCTGAAGCGTTGTTGGTTGTCAATAACAGTGTCCTAGTAAGTTACAAAACTATCATAATTTCTTTTGAACTTGTTGTGTCAGATTTCACAGGAATTGAAATAAGTTCATTGTTTGTGGTTTAGAGGCTATGTTTTGAATAATCTGCTGTAACTAAACTTTCAAGATCTGATAGACATTTAATTGGAAAGTTTTTCTTCTACTCCTGGAGTAGACAAGACGTTGTTAGGAACAAATATTTATATGTGTGTGTATATGTATAGTATGTGTGTATTACACATACATTATATTGTATATATTATATATCAGTTTAAGTTCCATTTCCATTTTGAGAGCTTATGTAATGTTAAGAAAGAATACCTGAAACTTTATTTTATAACATAAAGAAAGATGTAATATTTACATTTAATGGAATAGTTTGCATTTTATTCTCTAAATATATTAGTAGTTAATAAGTTTTCATAATACATTTTTCTTTTAGTTTCCTCCCTCAGGGAACAGATCTGAATTTCATGATGTGAAAATATTGATTGCATTTATAAGCCATAAAGACTTTCAAGATATGAAGCAGGTAAATTACTAATTATACATTAGATGAAGTTTATAAATAGTATAGTTCTTTACTTTTAATCACTGATATTTAATTTTGAGTATTAAATATGCTTCTTTGTTAACAAGAAGTTATAAAGGCTGATCAAGTTTTTATCAGGAGACCAGGCGTGGTGGTTCAGGCCTGTAATCCTAGCACTCTGGGAGTCTGAGGTAGATGGATTGCTTGAGCAAGAGTAAGACCCACTTGCAAAAAAAACTAGCTGGGTGTTGTCTCAGGCACCTGTAGTCCCAGCTACTCAGGCAAGAAGATTGCTTGAGCCCAAGAGTTTGAGGTTGCTGTGAGCTGCAACACTACGCACGCTACCAGGGTGACAAAGTGAGACTATCTTCAAAAAAAAAAAAAAAAAAGTTTTTATTAGGAAAATACTTCTCATTTGGCATAAAGTATTTCAAAGCCTAAACCTTAGAAAGGATGTTTATTTGTTTTGAATTCTTTGAAAATCTCTTGTGTCAGCTCAGTAGCTGTTGCTCAGTGGTTAGGGCACCAGTGGGGCTGGTGGGTTCGAACCTGGCCTGGGCCTGCTAAACAACAATGACAACTGCAACAACAACCAAAAAAAAACTAGCCAGGCATTATGGCAGGTGCCTGTAATCACAGCTACTTGGGAGGCTGAAGCAAGAGAATAGCTTAAGCCCAAGAGTTTGAGGTTGCTGTGAGTTGTGACGCCATAGTACTCTACCAAGGGTGACGTAATGAGAGTCTGTCTCAAAAAAAAAAAAAAAGAAAGAAAGAAAAAATCTCTTGTATCATGTCTTGACTTTAAATCCCTAAACAAGGCTGGGCACCCTGGCTTACGCCTATAATCCTAGCACTCTGGGAAACTGAGGCAGGTAGATTGCCTGAGTTCCCGGGTTCAAGACCAGCCTGAGCTAGAGCGAAACCTCATCTCTAAAAAATAGCTGGGCATTGTGGTAGGTGCCTATAGTCCAGCTACTTGGGAGGTTGAAGCAAGAGAATCATTTGAGCCCAAGGGTTTGAGGTTACTGTGAGCTGTGATGCCACAGCACTCTACCTGGGGTGACAAAGTGAGACTCTGTCTCAAAAAAAAAAATCCCTAAACAAAATGTGATCATGTAGAATACTGCACTTTCAAGATTTTATAAACCAAAGCATATCCTCATACTTTTGACTAGAGAATATATCATGTGTTCAGATAGTAGTTCTAGTCTTCTTGACTGTCTGATGTATAGTGTCCATTCCAGAGTGAAATGTGAACTGTTGTTGCCGTGCTCAGTAGTAGAAGGAAAAGTTATTCCTGCGTTTAACTGTTATTTTGCTTTTCAGACTCTTGGAAATAACATTACCGTGAAAATGTATTCTCCATCATGGCCTAACTTTGATTATACTATGGTGGTTATTTTTGTAATTGCTGTGTTTACTGTGGCATTAGGTGGATACTGGAGTGGACAAATTGAATTGTAAGTTTAATTAAACTTTAGTTTTTTTTGTGATAAATGAGTGAAAAATTACTGTTTTGTAATCATTTTAATTATATAACAACATTTAAAAATTTTACCTGTCTTCAGAACATGGTGCCAATAAGGCCAGATTTCAAGTTCATCCTTATTGTAGTCATTTAACTTTGCACCAAAAAAGAAAAAAGTCATAGGTTCCTTTAACTCTTCTTCTGGCAAGGAAACAATGAGGTCACATTAAAGACTTTTGCAGGGGTCCTCAAACTTTTTAAATGGGGCCAGTTCACTGTCCCTCAGACCATTGGAGGGCCGGACTATAGTTTAAAAAAAAAAAAAAAAAAACTATGAACAAATGCCTATGCACACTGCACATATCTTATTTTGAAGTAAAAAAACAAAACAAAAACAAATACAATCACACCGCCTCATGAAGACACTTGCTTTTGGGTTAAAATGTTTAATTATCTCCCCCAGGAAAGGTCAAAATACTTAATATCCTAACATGCCTATTTATTTAAACTGGAAGAAAATAAGCAAGAGAAGGTACAGAGCTCCTCCTGGGTTGGGTCTTTACTGTGTGGCATCATCATTCTGTTTAATGCTTTCCAGGGATATCCAGCCTTTCTTCTTCTCTGCAGCAAATTGGAAGAATAGTTGCCTTGGGCTACACATTAAATACACAAACATTAACAAAAGCTGATGAGCAAAAGAAAAGGTCTGCATGCTTTTCAAGGTATCAAATACCACAGATAAGCAAAACAGTCCTCAAATAATCAGCATGCAGCCATAGGTTGGATACCTCTGAGTCACTCTAAGGATATTAAGCATGTCTGCATTTTTTTTTGAGACAAGAGTCTCACTACGTTTCCCTTGTAGAGTGCTATGGCATCACAGTTCACAGCAATCGCCAACTCTTGGGCTTAAGCGATTTTCTTGCTTAGCCTCCCAAGTAACTGGGACTACAGGTACCCGCCACAACGCCCTCTATTTTGTTGTTGTTGTTTAGTAGGTCTGGGCCAGGTTTGAACCCACCAATCCCAGTGTGTGTGGCCGGCACCCTAACCACTGAGATACGGGTGCTGAGCCAAGTTCAGATTTTCTCTTTAATGGCAACCTGAACCCAGTATCCCTATAGTTTTGTACTTTTGGCTCTAGATTGAAACAGACAATATAGGGCGGCACCCATGGCTCAAGGAGTAGGGCGCCAGTCCCATATGCCAGAGGTGGTGGGTTCAAACCCAGCCGCGGCCAAAAACCAAAAAAAAAAAACAAAGAGACAGTATAGAGGCTGAGCATGGTAGCTCCTGCCTGTAATCATAGCACTCTGGGAGACAGAGGTGGGTGGATTGCTTAAGCTCACGAGTTCAAGATCAGCCTGAGCAAAAACTAGACCCCGTCTCTAAAAAATAACTGGGCATTGTGGTGGGCATCTGTATTCCAAGCTGCTTGGGAGGCTGACGCAAGTGAATCGCTTGAGCCCAAGAGTTTGAGGTTGCTGTGAGCTATGACTTCATAACACTCTACAGAGGGTGACATAGTGAGACTGTATGAAAAAAAAAAAAAAGAAAAAGGCCGGGTACAGTGACTCATGCCTGTAATCCCAGCACTTGGGAGGCTGAGGCAGGCGGATTGCCCAAGATCATGAGTTCGAGACCAGCCTGAGCAAGAGTGAGACCCCTGTCTCTAAAAATAGCCACATGTTATGGCAGGTGCATGTAGTCCCAGCTACTTGTGAGGCTGAAGCAAGAGGATTGCTTGAGCCCAAGAGTGTGAGGTTACTATAAGCTATGATGCCATAGCATTCTACTGGGGACAACAAAGTGAGACTGTGTCTTTTTTTTTTTGTTTTTTATAGAGACAGAGTCTCACTTTACGACCCTGGGTAGTGTGCCATGACGTCACAGGACTCACAGCAACCTCCAATTCCTGGGCTTAGGTGATTCTCTTGCCTCGGCAGACGGCTGTAGTCCCAAGCAGCTGGGACTACAGCCGTCTGCCACAACGCCCTGCTATTTTTTTTGTTGTTGCCGAGGCTGGGTTTGAACCTGCCACCCTTGGTATATGGGGCTGGCGCCCTACTCAACTGAGCCACAGGCGCTGCCCGAGACTGTCTCTTAAAAAAAAAAAAAAAAGCTCAGCACCTATAGCTCAGCAGCTAGGGTGCCAGCCACATACAGCAGAGCTGGTGAATTCAAATCCAGCCCAGGCCTACTAAACAACAATGACGACTGCAACAAAAAAATAGCCAGGCATTGTGGCAGGCACCTGTAGTCCCAGTGACTTGGGAGGCTGAGGCAAGAGAATCATTTGAGCCCAAAAGTTGGAGGTTGCTATGAGCTGTGACGCTACAGCACTATACTCAGTGCCACATAGTGAGACTTTGTCTCAAAAAAAAAAAATATGAATCAGTGATAAAAGGGAAAAGTTCCATAAAAAGAATTATTAAAAACCTAAGGGGCTGGGTGCAGTGGCATGTATCTATAGTCCTGTCTTCTTGGGAGGCTGAGACAGGAGAATCACTTCAGCTCAAGAGTTTGAGGTTGCATCGAACTGTGATGATACTACTGCACTCTTACCCAGGTGACAGAATGAGACCTTGTTAAAAAAAAAAAAGACTGTTATTTAGCAAGTAAAGACAGTTAGATAGAAAGATATTTAAGACTTAGAGAAGGGAAAATTTGGCAGAATGGGTCTTCACAACCCAAAATTACACTGCCAAATTAAAGATATGCCATAATACAAAAAGGAAAGATGCCTTTCTATAGACTTTTTAGCAGAAAGAATTAAAATCTTGCTATAATAATATCACTGGTCTTTAAGCTTTACAACCTCAAGATGACATGGATGAAAGCTTAGCTTCTGTTGCATGTGGCCCTACAAACTGATCTAAGAATACAGTTTTTAAAAAAGATGAATTGTAATATTTTAATGTGATATTAATCCAGATACAGTATACACTTTCCATTCAAGAAATTGCCTTTGCTTTTTAGTACATAGACTATGAATATGTAAATCTTTAATTTTCTCCTACTCATGTACTACATTTATGGAAACTTCTGTTAATATCCTGTTATCCAGTTCTAAAGTTGTAGAGGAGTTGCTGTTGTGTCTCCACCACTCCCTCCTTGCTCTTTTCCCAATCTGTTATTTAGAGTTATAGATGCTTAGTGTGGTCCATACTAATCAACAATTTCAAATAAGAAAGTAGTATATTGGTAAATAAACAGCTGGCAAATGTGCCGTTTGGTAAGTAAAATTTTTTAAAACTTGAATTTATATTGAGCCCAGACCTAAGGAGCAAGATCAAGAAAAGTTCAAGAGGAAGCAGCAATTAGTAGAATGGAGGTGAAAGGACTGGAGCTGGAAAAGTATGTAGTAGGCTCTGTGTAACTAGGGGGAGACAGTAAAGTTTATAGATCAGAGGTGTTGCCCAGCCAGTGACACTTATAGCTCTTTTCCTCTTAGGCTTTTGTTTCTCCCTTTTATTAGCCCTGTGACCTAACAAGGCTGTTTGGGAGAATTAGAGATAATATTTTGCTATCTTAAGTAAAAGTAGAGCAAAGCTATGTGTTGAACTTCTTTTTATGAATCCTTTGCAATACACTAATTAGCACAGAGTAGGCATATAGTAAATACTAAATTGATTGATAGAATTTAGTGTTTGCATTTAAGAGCAGCTAGTTTTAGAAGTACTTTACTATCTGTAGGTTGATTATAGTAAAATTATAAAAAGCATTGTTTATGGGCGGCGCCTGTGGCTCAGTGAGTAGGGCACCGGCCCCATATGCCGAGGGTGGTGGGTTCAAACCCAGCCCCGGCCAAACTGCAACCAAAAAAATAGCTGGGTGTTGTGGCGGGCGCCTGTAGTCCCAGCTGCTCGGGAGGCTGAGGCAAGAGAATCGCGTAAGCCCAAGAGTTAGAGGGTGCTGTGAGCCGTGTGACGCCACGGCACTCTACCCGAGGGCGGTACAGTGAGACTCTGTCTCTACAAAAAAAAGAAAAAAGCATTGTTTATAATTTGAAATTTATTATGTCAAAATAAATAATTTCCAAATTAGATAATGTGAACATCTATAAACATTAATTTGTTTATGTAATAAGTGTCATCTGTTTGGGGCGGTGCCTATGGCTCAGTGAGTATGGCTCAGGCCCCATATACGAGGGTGGCAGGTTCGAACCCAGCCCTGGCCAAACTGCAACAAAAAATAGCCAGGCATTGTGGCAGGCGCCTGTAGTCCCAGCTACTCAGGAGGCTGAGGCAAGAGAATTGCCTAAGCCCAGGAGTTGGAGGTTGCTATGAGCTGTGACGCCATGGCAGTCTACCAAGGCCAACAAAGTGGGACTCTGTCTCTAAAAAAAAAAAAAAAAGTCATCTGTTTCAACAATTTTGCCCTCAGAAAAAAATGCTATTTTAAAAGTTAGTGGGTAAAAATAGATCATCTCTGGAGGGTAGAGTTATGGGGAGAGATTACTTTTCAACATTTTTTCAAATGTGCAGTTTTTTTAAAGTGCAATACTTTTTTTTTTTGTAGAGACAGAGTCTCACTTTATGGCCCTCGGTAGAGTGCCGTGGCCTCACACAGCTCACAGCAACCTCCAACTCCTGGGCTCAAGCGATTCTCTTGCCTCAGCCTCCCGAGTAGCTGGGACTACAGGCGCCCGCCACAACGCCCGGCTATTTTTTGGTTGCAGTTTGGCCGGGGCCGGGTTTGAACCTGCCACCCTCAGTATATGGGGCCGTCACCCTACCCACTGAGCCACAGGCGCCGCCCTAAAGTGCAGTACTTTTTAAATGAAAAATTTTAAATTGTTGTTAGAGATAGATTTTTAAGGTAACTACTTGGCTGCAATTTGCTGAAGTTCCTATGTGTGTTTATCCAGGGAAAACTTGCAGGCAGCAGCAAACACCAACAATAGAGAAATGAAGAAAAAGAAGGAAGAATATTTAACTTTTGGTCCCCTTACAGTTGTAATATTTGTGGTCATCTGCTGTATTATGATAGTGTTACTTTACTTCTTCTACAAATGGTTGGGTAAGAACTCGTATTTTATGTTTACTACTTTTAGCATAAATTCTTTTCATGTACTTTATCAGATCTATCTTTCTCTTTAAAAGTATTCTACCTGGGGGCGGCGCCTGTAGCTCAGTGAGTAGGGCGCCGGCCCCATATGCCGAGGGTGGCGGGTTCAAACCCAGCCCCGGCCAAACTGCAACAAAAAAATAGCCGGGCGTTGTGGCGGGCGCCTGTAGTCCCAGCTGCTTGGGAGGCTGAGGCAGGAGAATCGCGTAAGCCCAGGAGTTGGAGGTTGCTGTGAGCCGTGTGACGCCACGGCACTCTACCCGAGGGCGGTACAGTGAGACTCTGTCTCTACAAAAAAAAAAAAAAGTATTCTACCTGGAAAACTCAAGTGAATAACTTAGTTATCATTAACTTTTTTTAATTGTCAGAAATGTTATGTCTCTATTACTAGTAGATTAAAAAAATGTACATGTTAAAAATATACTGTGTTTTGGGCGGCGCCTGTGGCTCAAGGAGTAGGGCGCCGGTCCCATATGCCGGAGGTGGCGGGTTCAAACCCAGCCCCGGCCAAAAACCACAAAAAAATATATATATATACTGTGTTTTGAGATAAGAACATTTAAGAACATAGATGTCTTGAAAGACTTACTATGGTCCCTAAGTTTCCCTCTCTGAAGGTAAACGATAGCTCAGTATCTAAGCAGTGAACGAAGGAGTTCTTGGTAGCCATATTTAGTTAAATGAAATAGAATATTATTCAAATTACTGATTTATTGCCTTTGTTTACCCCCAAAATGTAGTTTATCCTTTTGTTAATTTGCAAATCAACATGTTGTATTGCCTGAATTTTTGTTTTACTGTTCAAGCAACTAGGACTATACTATATTTGAAGACACACAGATACCTTCCCATGATCTAGAGCAGGTGTCCTCAAACTTTTTAAACAGGAGGCCAATTCACTATCCCTCAGACCATTGGAGGGTTGGACTATAGTTTAAAAAAAAAAACTATGAACAAATTCCTATGCACGCTGCACATATCTTATTTTGAAGTAAAAAACAAAACGGGAACAAATACAATTCACACCACTTCATGTGGCCTGCGGGCCGCAGTTTGAAGACGCCTGGTCTAGAGAGTAACTGGCACTTTTTTTTCCATTAAGAAAGAAAGCATAGGAACTGTAATGGCTTGCCCTTTCCCTGGACAGTCTTCTTAATGGTCTGACAGGACAGTAATTTGCCATCCCTGGCCAATACACAGCACTAAGAGGAAGGAGACTGGGAAAAAGTAGAATATACTTGATAAAAACTAGCAAATTCCATGGGCAGCGCCTGTGGCTCAGTGAGTAGGGCGCCCACCCCATATGCCGAAGGTGGCGGGTCAAACCCAGCCCCGGCCAAACTGCAACAACAACAACAAAAAAAAAAATAGCCAGGCGTTGTGGCGGGCGCCTGTAGTCCCAGCTGCTTGGGAGGCTGAGGCAAGAGAATCGCGTAAGCCCCAGAGTTAGAGGTTGCTGTGAGCTGTGTGATGCCACAGCACTCTACCTGAGGGCGGTACAGTGAGACTCTGTCTCTACAAAAAAAAAAAAGAACTAGCAAATTCCCTTTATAAAAATCATTCTATGTTTATTACACAATTTCAGTCTACTGTACCGGGATATTTGTTTGTATCATGTTGGAATTTTAGCTAATTTTACTAATTTAATACTCAGCCTTCAATTGCTTAATTTGTGTCTGACCCTTAGCTGACAGTGTCTTTGATAGAAAAAAGAGAGTTCTCTGTCCTACTCTAAAACTTAAACATGTTTTAATTTTTGGTGAGAAATTTTCTTATACTTATCACTATTTAAAAAATCAACTCTAGCTGGGCATGGTGGTTCACGCCTGTAATCTTAGCATTTTGGGAGGCTGAGACAGGTGGATTGCTTGAGGCCAGGAGTTCAAGACCAGCCTGAGCAAGAGTGAGACCCAATCTCTCCTAAAAATAGAATAAATAGCCAGGCATTGTGGCAGGTGCCTTAGTCCCAGCTACTCAGGAGGCTGAGGTAAAAGGATCGCTTGAGCCCAAGAGTTTGAGATTGTTGTGAGCTGTGACATCATGGTACTCTCCCCAGAGTGACACAGTAAGACTCCGTCTTAAAAAAAAAAAAAGGAAAAAAGTCAACTCTCTTTATAAATGCAGTTTTTTATGTAGGAGGAAGATTATTCAACTTCATAGTTGTCCCAGGGCAGGTTGTAATGGCAATGCTCTGTGTGATACATATATTACAATATGTAACTTATCTTAGGATGGTTCCTGGCAGCTAAAAGTGCTGCTGTTTCTTATATATCAAGTAACAGGATGGAATTAAGTTGCTAAGGTTTTCCTTGTGTCATGCTTAAGACATGCTCAAGAAGGTATTTAAAGATGAGTTACATTAACCAAATGCTTCCGTATGCCCCCTCATTTTCGTAGATGTAGGGTGACATTGAATGAGCCACCTAAAACCCTATTAGGGCTTCAAGAAGCATGATTTCCTCCAGTGTTTTAATACTCAGGTTGGACTTTGCCTTAATCGTACAACTCACATTACTACTGCATATAACCAAAAATAAAAACAAGTAACACACACAAAGCTTACTGTGTTCCAGCTGTTATTTTAAGCTCTTCACCTATATTAACTTATCCTCCTAACTCTGAGATAAGTATGATTACATTTTGCATTTTAGACGTGAGAATCAAGGGACTAAAAAAAGTCATTTGTCCAACATCACCAACAGTGGCTATTCCTAATTTACTGTGTCTAGATTACTCTCTCTTTCCCACCTGTAGAACAGAGCTGTAGTTTTCTGAAGCTAACTAGAATTTGAAAAATACCTGTATAATTTGTATTTCTATGGTGAAATTTCAAGAAAGTTCAGAAAAAGAATGTTTTTATGGGGTCTGTCAATTAAGTTCACAAATTCATCCTAGAAAAATTATTACATACCTCATTGCTGAACATCCCAAGTACTCCCCTAAGGAAGTTATGTACTGATACCAGCACCTAATCCACCCTTCAAAGCAATTTTGGAACACTTTTTCTACAGTGACCATCAGAGTTGTCATTGTACGGATGTCTGACAATTAAGTTTGAGAACTCATCACTGTGCAGTTACATTGGCAGCATTGTACAAAAAACTCAGTAAGTTTTCATGTCCTTAGTATATCAATGTCTCACAGCTGTGTTCATTTTGACGTGGTGATGTCTTTTTGAGTGGCATTATTTATTGTTGTTGCATGTTTTAGCATACTATATGGTAACAGCTCTGATGGTTATTCCAGAAAAAGAGCTCCACAATTGCTTTGAAGGGTGAACTAGGCACTGGCGTTTGTGCATAGCTTCCCAAGGGGAGTATTTCAAAGGTGACTGTAGTGACACTCAGCAATGAGGTATGTAGCACTTTTTCTAGGATGAGTTTAGCAAACTCAATTATCAGACCTTGTATGTAAAGTACAAGGATCTCCTCCTCCCTTTTAATAACAATGAGGTCAAAGTATTTGTTTGTTTAATTGTTTTTTGATACAGAGTCTCACAATGTCGCCCTTGGTAGAATGCCATGGTGTCACAGCTCACAGCAACGTAAACCTCATGAGCTTAAGTGATTCTCTTGCCTCAGCCTCCCAAGTAGCTGGGACTACCGGTGCCTACTACAATGTCCAGCTATTTTTTTGTTGCAGTTGTCGTTGTGGTTTAGCTGACCCGGGCCAGGATGAAACCTGCTACCCTCGGTGTATGTGGCTGGTGCCATAACCACTGTGCTATGGGAACCGAGCCTGGTTAATTTTTTTTTGAGACAGAGTCTTACTCTATTACCCAGGCTGGAGTGCAGTGGTGTCATTTTGGCTCACTGCAGCCTCAAACTCCTGGGCACAAGCTGTCCTCCTGCCTCAGCCTCCCCAGTAACTGGGACTGTAGGTGCACACTATCACACTCAGCTAATTTTCTATTTTTTGTAAAGATAGAGTGAACTCAAGTGATCCTCCCACCTTGGGCTCCCAAAGTGCTAGGATTACAAGTGTGAGCCACTATGCCCAGCCAAATTTGGTTTTATCTGGTCAAGTTGTTATAGATTAATTATCCATAGGAAAATATTGTTAGTGTGGTCAATGTCTAAGTTAATTGTTAGTTCTCATCCCCAAGGTACATTTTTAAAAGTATTTGTTAGTGTTTTTTATTCTTCCCTTCCTTACATTTAAATTAAATATTCATAAATGTCTGTAACTCACTTCATAGAAATTTTTAACAAACATGTCGGCTTGGAATCATTGAATGATAGAAAATATAGAGCCAGCTTCAGCCCCTTAGACAATCCTACCAATGTATAATGAAACTAAAACAACACAAAAGCAGCCCCTCTTTAACACTCAAGATCTAAATATTTGCAGTTTAGTAACTGATTCAGGTAATACTATAATCACTGCATTCAAGCTATCATAATCCAAAAAAGAAAGCTAAAGAATTAATTTTGCTTGTCTAAATATTTCCTTATCACATTTCCTTCTGTTCTCATTTAATTTAGTGTCTTGTTTTTTTCTAGTTTATGTTATGATAGGAATTTTCTGCATAGCATCAGCAATGAGTCTGTACAACTGTCTTGCTGCATTAATTCATAAGATACCATGGGGACAATGCACGTATGTATCTCTTATGAGGGCTTATATAATGTTGATATAATTTAAACAAAAATACAAGGAAAAGTAGAAGTAATATCATGTATATTTTTTATTGTTTGGGATTCACTAAGGGTACAAAGAATTAAGTTTCACTGATTGCATTTGTTAGATAAAGTCACTCTAGCAATGTTATTTTAAATCTGTGCGGTTTGATATACATTGGCCTTATGGTTGTTTAAATTTAAATTAACTAAAGTTAAAATTAAAAACTCAGTTTCTCTAGCCGGGCGTTGTGGCGGGCGCCTGTAGTCCCAGCTACTCGGGAGGCTGAGGCAAGAGAATCACTTAAGCCCAGGAGTTGGAGGTTGCTGTGAGCTGTGTTAGGCCACGGCACTCTACCGAGGGCCATAAAGCAAGACTCTGTCTCTACAAAAAAAAACTCAGTTTCTCATTCCCATTAGTCTCCTTTCAAGTGCTCAACAGCCACATGTGACTATACTACTATATTAGAAGCACAAATGTGGTACGTTTGGGGCCAGTCGCAGTGGGTTACACCTGTAATGCTAGCAACTGGGGAGGCCGAGGTGGGTGGATTGCCTGAGCTCACAGGTTCAAGACCAGCCTGAGCCAGTGTGACACCTTGTCTCTAAAAATAGCCGGGCATTGTGCCAGGTGCTTATAGTTCCAGCTACTTGGGAGGCTGAGGCAAGAGAAACGCTTGAGCCCAAGAGTTTGAGGTTGCTGTGAGCTGTGATGCGAGGGCACTCTACCAGGGGCAACTCTGTCTCAAAAAAAAAAAAAAAAAGTGAGGCGGCACCTGTGGCTCAGTGGGTAAGGCCACTACCCACCCTACCGAGGGTGGCAGGTTCGAATCCAGCCTTGGCCAAACTGCAACAACAACAACAACAAAAAAATAGCCGGGTGTTGTGGCGGGTGCCTGTAGTCCCAGCTACTCAGGAGGCTGAGGCAAGAATATCGCCTAAGCTCAGGAGTTGGAGGTTGCTGTGAGCTGCAACACTACAGCACTCTACTGAGGGTGATAAAGTGAGACTCTGTCTCTTAAAAAAAAAAAAAAGTGATCATTGTTTTTCATTCATAATGTACACCAAAGTATTTCAATCTCTTTTTTAGGATTACATGTCATGGAAAAAGCATTGAAGTGAGACTTATTTTTCTCTCTGGACTGTGCATAGCAATAGCTGTTGTTTGGGCCGTATTTCGAAATGAAGATAGGTATGACTATTCAATGTATTTGCTTTTAGATTTAAGGGTAGATTTTTTTATATCTTCTCATGATACTTATTCATTATGATCATTCTGGTATTTTTTTGCTTTTATCCTAGAACACCAGGCGTGAAACAAGCTACTTTTTAAATAAGCAGATCTTATGTTAATGGATTTATGCTCATATAGAGAAGGAAATATGAATTGTGATTTAGACATCTAGACTAAAATAGACTTTTAAAAGATAACCTAATTGTATATGTGTGGATAGCCACACAATGGAGTGCAATACAGCTCTAAAAAATGAAGACAATCTCTGTGAATTAATATGCAGTGATTTCCAGAATATATTTTTAAGTGAAAAAAGTAAAGTGCAAAAATATATGTAGAGTGCTACCTTTCACTTAAATGAAAAGAGGGAGATGGGCGGCGCCTGTGGCTCAGTCGGTAAGGCGCCGGCCCCATATACCGAGGGTGGCGGGTTCAAGCCCGGCCCCGGCCAAACTGCAACCAAAAAAATAGCCGGGCGTTGTGGTGGGCGCCTGTAGTCCCAGCCACTCGGGAGGCTGAGGCAAGAGAATCGCTTAAGCCCGGGAGTTGGAGGTTGCTGTGAGCTGTGTGAGGCCACGGCACTCTACCAAGGGCCATAAAGTGAGACTCTGTCTCTACAAAAAAAAAAAAAAAAAAAAAAAAAAAAAAAAAAGAAAGAGGGAGATATAAGAAAATATACAGGTATTTGTTCATTTGCCAGGATAACCAGAAAAATATATATATACTTAGGTTTATTTAATGCTTTATTAATAAAAGTATTGAAAACCAAAAGGATTTAATGGCGTAAAATTTGAGAAACAAAGTTCATGCAACTTCAGGCAGCTTCAGGTATGATAATCAATTGATAGTTATGCATGTTAATTTCTTATACAGTAAGTTGCATAGTTCTAGTTCCTTTTATGTTAAAGCTGTATAGTCAAATAATGGTAATTGAATGGTATTACTTAGTGCTCTATTTATTTTGAAAAGTTTCATCTAAAATAACTAGATAATTCAATAAGTAATGTCTTGATTTTAGGTGGGCTTGGATTTTACAGGATATCTTGGGGATTGCTTTCTGTCTGAATTTAATTAAAACACTGAGGCTACCAAACTTCAAGGTAAAGTATACTATCCTTCTTAAAAAATAACTTTATTAAGGTTAATAACTTTATTAATTTACCTATAATTAAAAGCACTATTTTTAGTGTACTGTTTGTTAAAATTTTGCAAATGTATAACTTTGTAACCATCATCCCAATGAAATAATAGAACATTTCTCATCTCTTCAAAAGTTATCTTGGCCTTTGCCATCAGTCATAACCCCTCAAGCCAAAACAACCATTGGTTTGCTAGCTAAAATATTTTTAATCCTTAATATTATATAACAAAGCATAAAATCTTTATAAGACTAAATAATGAGAGATGAACATTTCTTTGATTCAGTCATATTTTAAAAAATGAGGTGAAAAGTTAGTTTGGTTGTTTTTTAGAGACAGGATCTCTTTCTGTTGCCCAGGCTGGAGTACAATGACCTGATCATAGTTTACTACAACCTCAAATTCCTGGGCTCAAACCATCCTCCTGCCTCAGCCTCATGAGTAGTTGAGAGTGCTGGGAGTACAAACACGTGATACCATGCCTGGCTAATTTTTCTATTTTTTGTAGAAATGTGATCTCTGTATATTGTCCAAACTGGCCTCAAATTCCTGGCCTCCTGCCTCAGACTCCCAAAGCACCTTGATTATAGGCATGAGCCACATGCCCAGCAAAGATAAGGGTTTTAAAGTGTTCTGTAAAATAAAACAATACATATCAATAACTATAAAATACCTTTATAAAAATAGCATTCAAGGGTGGCGCCTGTGGCTCAGTGAGTAGGGCGCCAGCCCCATATGCCGAGGGTGGCGGGTTCAAACCCAGCCCCGGCTAAACTGCAACAAAAAAATAGCCGGGTGTTGTGGCGGGCGCCTGTAGTCCCAGCTACTTGGGAGGCTGAGGCAAGAGAATCGCTTAAGCCCAGGAGCTGGAGGTTGCTGAGAGCTGTGTGAGGCCACGGCACTCTACCGAGGGCCATAAAGTGAGACTCTGTCTCTACAAAAAAAAAAAAAAAATAGCATTCAAATGTATTCATATTTTTTTATATTCATAAAATAATTTAATCTCTTAATTTATATATGGGATGATAATTGACCTTTACATTTGTTTCTTTCTTCAACAGTCATGTGTGATACTTCTAGGCCTTCTCCTCCTCTATGATGTATTTTTTGTTTTCATAACACCATTCATCACAAAGGTATGACCATATTTTTGAAATCTGTGAAGAAACATGCTAAAAGATGAAAACCTTAAACCTGTTACTAGATTATTAATATTAATTTCAAGGGTATTGAAATTGGCTTTTGAATAGAGCGTATTTCTAAGCCTTTAATTTAATTAGATAAAAAAATCTCCTGACTAATATAAATATGAAAATGTAATTTTTATTCCCTTTTTTAAAATGATTTTTCTTATTATTATGAGATAGTAAATGTTTGCTGTAGACAGAAAAAAGAAGTATCATTTCTACTTTCATTTCTGAAACCCCAGTTTGAGACTAAGAAAGAAGAGGACACTGGATGTCTGAAGGCCTGGAGTATAGCTCCTTCACTTTACAACCCTGGGCTATTTACTGAACCCTTCCTGCTTCAGTTACTTAATCCATTGTGTGAGAAAGTATTACTAGCTTTTCATCCTCCCAACCCCAACAGTAAAATTCTTTTGGTTGCAATTGACAGAACCCAACCTAAGCCTTCTATACCAAAAAAGGTCCCTTGTATCAGGCAGCATGTAGAGTCTTGGCTGGGGTTAACCTCAGGAGAAACTAGACCCACATGCTTCCCTTTTTCCTTCTGTCCATTTGTTTATTCTCTCAGACTGGCTTTTTCCCTGAGGTTAGAGTCATAGCATCTGGCAGCTATTGGTCATATATATCCTGCTCTGCTCCACAATAAAATGAGGAGGGGTATTGGGTGAGCATGGTAGTTCCATTATTTGCCCAATTTTTCTGCTTGACCCTTTTCCTGTCTCATGAATGTATTAACTATTGCTTAATTCTCCCTCTTTCCTCTACTTTGATTCTTGATTTGTTATTTTATATCATCCCTTTATCCTTTGTCACACTCACATTTAGTATTTGGTATTCACTACTTTTCTTCCCATTCATTCTTTTATAGTTTCTTTGTACTCTACCACCTAGGAAATCATTGTAAAAATCTGCACTTCTTATATTTGCTATAATGCACTACTGTGGGGAGCTAAAACATATGCCCTATTGTGGGGAGCTAAAATTGCAAATAGGTAGCAGATACAGTGAGCTGCCTCAGTTAACAGCTACCCTGGGTTTTACTAGCACCTTTCCATGCATTAATGATGAGCCATTTGACTCATTGACTTCATCGAACAATAGTATTCTAATAAGAAATAGATTTAGTGGGTGGCGCCTGTGGCTGGCCCCATATGCCAAAGGTGGAGGGTTCAAACCCAGCCCCGGCCAAAAACTGCAAATAAAAGAAATAGATTTAGTATTAAAGGTTATAACTAAAATCATTAATTTATTGAAGAATTTTGTATTTCTTCCCAAGGCTGTTCTAGCTTGTATCCATTTACTCAGTTCAAAAATATGTTTTTGTAAGGTACCCCATCAGTGAATATTGAGTATTCTCTCTACAAAGCCTTATCCATAAATCAGCAAATAATGTATATGACACAATAGATGCACTATAAACTGTAACTCAACTCTTTTTAAAAATAATTTTTCAGGGCAGTGCCTGTGGGTCAGTGAGTAGGGCACTTGCCCAATATATGGAGGGTGGTGGGTTCGAACCCAGCTCCGGCCAAACTGCAACAAAAAATAGCTGGGCGTTGTGGCGGGCACCTGTAATCCTAGCTACTTGGAAGGCTGAGGCAAGAGAATCGCCTAAACCTAGGAGTTGGAGGTTGCTGTGAGCTGTGATGCCACAGCACTCTACCGAGGGTGACAAAGTAAGACTCTGTCTCAAAAAAATAAAATAAAATAAAAATAATTTTTCTATTCTAAAACTTTTATCACTATGAATATCAAACATACTTGCCAGAAAATGATCTCTGTTCCCTGCATGTGAAACGTTTTAGAATTTCAAAGGTAAAGGATAATAACACACAATAAAAGTGTCTTTTAGTTTCCTTTCTTTCTTGTATGCTTAGGAATTTTTTTTTTTTTTTATTAAATCATAGCTGCGTACATTAATGCAATTGTGGGGTACAATGTGCTGGTTTTATATACGATTTGAAATATTTTCATCAAAAAGGTTAACATAGCCTTCACAGCTTTTTTTTTTAGTTATTGTGTTAAGACATTTGTATTCTACATTTAGTAAATTTCGCATGTACCCTTATAAGATGCACCGTAGGTGTAGTCCCACCAATCACCCTCCCTCCACCTTTCCTCCCCCCTCCCCTCTCCCCATATTCTTGGGCTATAATTGGGTTACAGCTTTCATATGAAAGTATAACTTGGTTTCATAGTAGGACTGAGTACATTGGATACTTTCTCTTCCATTCTTGAGAGGAATTTTTTCATCTTCTTTTTTCTTAGTTCCTGCTAACTAGGAATGTGGTTTATAGCAATACAGTGGAAAAAGCTGAGGTTCTCTTTGGAATTCATGGTTGTAGAGTTACTTTTTTTTTATCTTTTTGAGACAGAGCCTCACTATGTCACCCTTGGTAGAGTGCTGTGGCATCACAGCTCACAGCAACCTCAAACTCTTGAGCTTAAGCAATTCTCTTGCCTCAGCATCCCAAGTAGCTAGGACTATAGGAGCCCACCACAAAGCCTGGCTAATTTTTGGTTGTAGTTGTCATTGTTGTTTGGCAGGCCCAGGCTGGATTCGAACCTGCCAGCTCCGATATATGTGGCTGGCGCCCTAGCCACTGAGCTACAGGCACCAGGCCTGGTAGAGTTACTTTAATACCTTCTTCTCAGTCTGATTTGTTTTTATTGAGTATATAGACTTAGTAGGTGACTTAAAAATCAGATATTTAATTGCTGATTTTCATGGTTTTCACTATGAATGAAGGATTAAACATTGGAATCCTAAACATGTTCTCAACCCAGGTATTAGAAGCCTTCTAGAGAGTTGGCAGGGCTTGTAATGTATTACTCCTATAGCAATAAGAGCCTGTCTTACCCATTTCTTCCATTTACCATTATATGCAGTAGTGTATCTTGCAAATAGTAGTTATTCAGGTATCTTTGAATGTATGAGAGGTTGTCAGTAATGACCTCTAGTTGAGTGTTTTAAAACAATTGAAAAACAACCAAAATAAACTCTGTCTGGAAATTTGATCACAACCTGGGAATTTACTTTAAGGAACAGTGTTTTTTATTAGTTTATTTTCCTAAACTCCAGTGACTTAACCCCTGTGAAACTCAAAGCTTAACATGAGAAGAGTTCTGTAGCTAGAGATTTTATCCTTCTTTCTACTCAGCTTGGGTATCAGTGAGGTCCTTTCAAAAATACTCAAGTGATTTTTCTCCTATGAGCTCCACCCACATGGAAAATATTTTAGTTAGTCTATCAAATGTTCCTAACATTCAACATTTGTTATCTTCTTCCTACCTGTTTTGCTTATATGTTTATCACAGGGTGAAACATAAAATGGATATTTCATGCAGTCTTAACTTGCTAACACTAAACATTTTTCTTCTCCACAACAGACTTGAATCAGGAAAAAACCTTTTTTGTAAACTCACATAGCCCACATAAAAAGACAAGGAAGGGAAATTTAGCTAAGGTTAATGTTTTGATTGGAACATTAAAAGCTGGCAGGGCTGAAATCAGAGAGGAATCAGGTTAGAGAAGCTTCTCGGGTTCTATAGGGTTGGTTTTTCTCCAGTTTGGTTTCATTGTTTTGTTACTATCGTAAGTAACCAGAAGGTCAGATATATATTTATTGAAATTATGTTACTAGTATTTGTTGTGAAGCTAAGTATAAAGGATTTTAGTTTGTCTGTCTTCATTGAAATTGCTGAAAATGACCATAGTCATTTCAGAACCATAGTACAGATGTCTAATAATTAAGTTCAACAACTTTTCCTAGGAAAAGTGTCACGTACCTCATTGCTGAATATCACTGCAGTCACTTTTGAAGTATTTATTCCCTGTAAGAAGCTATGCACCTAGCTGGGCGTTGTGGCGGGCGCCTGTAGTCCCAGCTGCTCGGAGGCTGAGGCAAGAGAATAGCTTGAGCCCAGGAGTTGGAGGTTGCTGTGAGCTGTGTGAGGCCACGGCACTCTACCGAGGGCCATAAAGTGAGACTCTGTCTCTACAAAAAAAAAAAAAAAAAAAAAAAAGAAGAAGAAGCTATGCATCTATACCAGTGCCTAGTCCAGCCTTCAGAGCAATTTTGGAACTCTTCTGGAATGGCCATCAGAGCTGTTGTCATATTATCCTTGATGTCCTGAAAATCACCAAAATGTCTTCCTTTCATATTTCCATTATGTTTGGGTAAAGAAAAAAGTCATAGGGAGCCAGATCAGAAGAGTAGGGATGGTTTTCCAACACAGTTATTTGTTTACTGTCTAAACTCCCTCAGAGACATGCCGTTTGAGCTAGGGCCTTGTCTTGCTGTAAGACCTTCATCTTTCTCATGCCGAGATTTTCAGTTAAGGTTTTCCTGTTTCTCTATTAATGTTTACTTGGTCCGCCATGCTTTTCATGATCAGCTGATGATTTTGACACACAATTCAATGAATTTTTGCAATGTTTTCACTAGTTCTATTTGTTAATGGCTGTCCAGATCTCTCTTCGTCAGTGATGCTTTCTCTTCTCTTAGAAATATTTAATCCGTTTGTACACTGCCGTTTTCTTCATGGCATTATCCCCATAAGCATGGACTAACACATCCCCGATTTCACTTCCACTCTTGCCAAGTCTAACGAGAAATTTAATGATTGTTTGTTGCTCTAATTCAAGCTCCACCATTCTCACGACTGTGCACGAAAACACAACAACAATACTGAACACCACTCAGCAAGGCACTGGCACACATCAACATGAACACAGCTGCAAGACACTGATATCCCAAGGTTATGAAACCTTATCAAGTTATTTGCACAGTACTGCCAACATAAGCGCACAGTGGCAAGTTCACCAACTTAATTGTCAGACCTCGTATGTGACATAATTCAACTCATTAAAATTTATAATCCATTACAAATGTTAGATATGAATATGTCAGTATATATCAGAGTTCAGGGTTCACATGAATAATCTCTGTATGGTTCATTTGTCAGTTTCTGATAATTGTTGAGCTCTGATAAAGTACAACCGTGTGCTAGGTGAGTTTTTGTTTTAAATTACTTCAACTTTTGCATATACAGGGACTATTTTAGGAAAAAAGGCAGCTAAAGCCCATCTGCATTCAGTTTAGAGTAGGCCATGTGGCACGGGGATTACTTAAATCATTCTTGAATAGTAGCAAATTGTTCTCCTTAAATTATAGAACAACTTATTTTATTTTCTTCCTCAATTTTAGAATGGTGAGAGTATCATGGTTGAACTTGCAGCTGGACCTTTTGGAAATAACGAAAAGGTAGGGATGGCAATTGCATAGGAATAGGTGCCCAGTGTATATATGTGTATCCAGTGAATCATTTTGTCTTCTTGTGTAATTGGTCATGTAGTGCATGTTAAGGTATTGTAAAACTTATTTCTCACTAAATATAGCCCTTTTCTTAGTTATTCTAAATTATTAAATACCTATTGACTTGGGTTTCATCCTAGAATGGTGGAAACTTGGTGGAAGCCACTGCTCAGCCCTCAGCTCCCCATGAGAAAGTAAGGATTGTATTTCAGATATGTTCATTGGACTTTAAATCATATCCTCTGAGTCAAGACTCTTCTTTGGGCAAAAATTCAGATTGGAAAAAAAAAAAAATCTTTTTCAAGGCCTGAGTCCTATTGGCAAAGAGAGGGAAGAAAGAAAATTTAAATGTGGAGATAGTAGGCTAATACTGTTAATCCTACATGTGTGTTGCGTTTCATTTTTCCAAAACTGTGTATCTGTGTCTTTCAAGCTTTCTATACCTTCAGAGTATGTATATGTATAAACGCCTAGTTTGTGTTCTCTAATTTCAAGTCCCTTTAAAATGTCAGTTTTAAAGTGTTAAAACTATTATTCTAATATCAATCATTCTCTTTCTAAAAGATATGAGTAAAAATTGCTAAGAGATTTATTGGTAGCTTTTTTTATTTTTTTTTAACAGTTGCCAGTTGTCATCAGAGTGCCAAAGCTGATCTGTTTCTCAGTAATGAGTGTGTGCCTCATGCCTGTTTCAATATTGGGTTTTGGAGACATTATTGTACCAGGTAAACAGTTGTAACAATTTTAGTGAAAAACATACTGATGGTTTAAAATTGTCCTATGTCTGTTAAAAGTTTCCTAATCTATATTAATTATTTCTGGCTGTTGCCAGAGCTAGGCTTAGTGATAAAGATAGGAAAACACATATTGAGGAGTATAAGGTAAAGCTCAAATGGTTACAACCAGAGTACTGTAATATCTTCCATGGCTCAAAGAGTGTCTTAGATGAAGCAGCTAGCATCAGTTTAACCTTTTTTCCCCCAAGAAAAGTATGTTTTGTGACTCTTTGGAAGTTGACTATAATGTCAAACATACATACACTTTCTATTATGTCTATTTTAAAATAATAGTTTAAATTAAGGGTGGTAGGATTACACCAGTGGTGCATCTTACTTGGGTTTATGTGAAACTTGGTAAATGTGAAATGTAAGTGTCTTGGCACGGTAACTGAGAGAAGCCCAGGAAGGCTATGTTAACCAGTGTGATGAAAGTGTGTCAAACAGTCTTTGAAGCTAGTGAATGATGCCCCATGATCATATCAATGTACACAGCTATGATTTAATAAAAAAAAAAAAAAATTAAGGGTGGTGGCACCTGTGGCTCAAAGGCGTAGGGCGCCGGCCCCATATGCCAGAGGTGGAGGGTTTAAACCCAGCCCCGGCCAAAAACTGCAAAAAAAAAAAAATAATAATTAAATATAAGGCTCAGCACCTATAGCTCAAGCAGCTAAGACGCCAGCTACATACACCACAGCTGGGGGGTTTGAATCCAGCCCGGGCCTGCTAAATAACAATGACAGCAACAATCAAAAAATAGCCGGGCATTGTGACAGGGGCCTGTAGTCCCAGCTACTTGGGAGGCTGAGGCAAGACAACCGCGTAAACCCAGGAGTTGGAGGTTACTGTGAGCTGTGATACCATAGCACTCTACCCAGGGCAACAGTTTGAGGCTCTGTCTCAAAAAATAAATTAATTAAATTAAATATAATAGAGGTGGGTGGATTGCTTGAGTTCAGGAATTCGAGACCAGCCAGAGCAAGAGCAAGACCCCATCTCTATAAATAGCCAGGCATTGTGGTAGGTGCCCATAGTTCCCAGCTATTAGAGAGGCTGAGGCAAGAAGATCACTTGAGCCCAAGAGTTTGAGGTTGCTGTGAGCTATGACGCCACAGCACTCTACTCAGGACAACAAAGTGAGACTTTGTCTCAAAAAAAAAAGAAAGAAAGAAAGAAAAACTAAATACAATACAGCATATACTATCATTCAATTTGTGTTGTTGTTTTAAGAAAATAAAGTAGGCTTTTCATTTTTTCTTTAGGCCTGTTGGTTGCATACTGTAGAAGATTTGATGTTCTGACTGGCTCTTCTTCTGTATACTATGTTTCCTCCACGATTGGTAAACTTTGGGGTTTTTTCTTTTATGTTGAATTCTATTATCTGGAGGAAAAGGCAGAGGTCTAAAAATAATGAGTTCAGAATTCTTATTCTTTGTTGTTAATAAGTTATTCCATCAAAAAGGGATAATCATACTTTACTAATTTTTTTTTTTTTTTTTTAGAGACAGAGTCTTACTTTGTCGCCCCAGGTAGAGTGCCTGGCATCACAGTTCACAACAACCTCCAGCTCTTGGGCTCAGGTGATTCTCTGGCCTCAGTCTCCCAAGTAGCTGGGGCTACAGGCGCCTGCCACAACGCCCGGCTATTTTTGTATTGCAGTTTGGCCGGGGCTGAGTTCATACGTGCCACCCTCAGTATATGGGGCCGGCGCCCTACTCACTGAGCCACAGGTGCTGCCCGTACTTTATTATTTATATCACAAGATTCTGGAGGTTTAAAAAGAAAATTCAAGCCAGCCCCCTGGGTCATGCCTATAATCCTAGCCCTCTGAGAGGTCAAGGCCAGAGGATAGCTTGAGCTCAAGAGTTCAAGACCACCTGAGACCTGCCTGAGCAAGAGCAAGACCCTGTCTCTACTAAAAATAGAAAAATTAAGGCCGGGCATGCTGGCTCACACCTGTAATCTTAGCACTGTGGGAGACCAAGGCAGTGGATTGCCTGAGCTCGCGGGTTCGAGACCAGCTGAGCCAGAGCAAGTCTCCCCATCTCTAAAAATAGTCAGGCATTGTGGTGGGCACTGTGGTCCTAGCTACTTGGGAGGCTGAGGCAAGAGAATCGCTTAAGCCCAAGAATTTGAGGTTGCTGTGAGCTGTGACACCACGGCCTTCTACCAAGGGCAACAAAGTCAGAATCTGTCTCAAAAATAAAAAAATGAAAGAAAGAAAAACTAGCCAGGCATTGTGGTGAGTGCCTATAGTCCCAGCTGCTTGTGAGGCTGAAGCAGGAGAATTGCTTGAACCCAGGAGTTGAGATTGCAGTGAGCTAGGCTGATGCCACGGCACTCTAGCCCAGGATGGCAGAGTGAGACTCTGCCTCCAAAAAATAAATAAATAAAGGAAATTTGATATTAAAAAAGATAAGATTGTATATATAAATACTTATTAGAACACCTGGCACATAAGTAGTCTATAAATGGCATATTATGAGATTTTTTTTAAAATAGTGTATGGGTAATTATATATTTATTTAAATAAATTTATGGCATAATAGCCTCTCACCTGAAACAGCAAAGGTATTCATCACTTTTCTCTCTCTATTATTGAGAACAGAGTTAAAAAACAGTAAATGAGACAAAAAAAATACCCTGGTACATCTAAACATATCAAATAGATATTTCAAAGTCCATATACCAAAGCTCTTTATACTTAGATAAATGGCCTCTCCCAGAGCCATTTAGATACTATTCTAGCAAGATTTCAAGTCCATGGTGGAATTAAATTCAGTAAACTAAAAGTATATATTAATAGTAGACAAAGATGTTGTTAGAAACAGGTACCTTGGGGCGGCGCCTGTGGCTCAGTTGGTAGGGCGCCAGCCCCATATGCCGAAGGTGACGGGTTCAAACCTGGCCCCGGCCAAACTGCAACCAACAAATAGCCGGGCGTTGTGGCGGGCGCCTGTAGTCCCAGCTACTCGGGAGGCTGAGGCAAGAGAATCGCTTAAGCCCAGGAGTTGGAAGTTGCTGTGAGCTGTGTGAGGGAGGCCATGGCACTCTACCGAGGGCCATAAAGTGAGACTCTGTCTCTACAAAAAAAAAAAAAGAAACAGGTACCTTGACAGCAAGAAAATAGCTAAGTGAAGGAGAAGATGAAAAAAAATATAAAGAAACAGACATGATTGCAAGAGAGACTTTACCTAACAATTGCAATCAGTGTAACCTGGCTTATTGTACCCTCAATGAATCCCCAACAATAAAAAAAAAAAAAAAAAGACAAAAAAAAAATATATAAAGAAACAGAAAAGCAGTTTGAGGCCACTAAATGTATACTCTCAGGGAATTACTATGTTAGAGTATCAGTGTGCTAGAATAAAAGAAGAGGTAGATTACAGGAATATTCGTTAATTTTGCCATGTAAATGTAGGCAACTCACCTAAACTCCCTAGTCCTTATGCCTCATCTTTAAAATGAGGAGCTAGATTAAATTGTCTGAAAAGCTCCAATATTCTGAGCTCCTCTGTACATGATGAAAGAAAAGGTCATTAAGAAAAATTCAGGTAGGCTTGGCGCCTGTAGAGCTCAGTGGTTAGGGCTCTAGCCACATACACTGGGGCTGGGAGGTTTGAACCCAGCTTGGGCCTGCTAAACAACAATGACAACTGCAACAAAAAAATAGCCGGGCACCTAGTAGTCCCAGCTACTTGCCTGAGGCAAGAGAATCCCTTAAGCCCAAGAATTTGAGGTTGCTGTGAGCTGTGATGCTATAGTACTCTACCAAGGATGACACAGTGAGACACTGTCTCAAAAAAAAAAAATTTAAAAAAGTTCAAATAATGTTTGGTAGGAGCTTACTAAAGATTAGGAAGTTATGTAATTAATACTAGAAAAAAATTTTCAAAGCAACCTTTAATGTCTGTGGGTACATGTTTAGTTATCTAAAATGTGGAATCATAAAACAAACGTATCCTTAACAGTGACAGATACATGAGACTTTTTTTTTTTTTTTTCTTTTGAGACAGAGTCTCACTATGTCAACCTTGGTAAAGTGCTCTGGTGTCACAGCTCACAGCAACTTCAAACTTAAGCGATTCTCTTGCCTCAGCCTCCCAAGTAGCTGGGACTACAGGCACCTGCCATAATGCCCGGCTCCATAATGCCCGGCTTTTTTTGTTGTTGCAGTTGCCTTTCTTGTTTAGCAGGCCCAGCTGGGTTCAAACTCACCAGCCTCCGTATATGTGACTGGCACCCTAACCACTGAGCAACCCCATCTGAGACTTTCTTGAATTATCTATATCAATATTTGTTAAGTTAGTAATAATTGAAATACTGGCTCAGCACCCGTGGCTAAAGCGGCTAAGGCACCAGCCACATACACCTGAGCTGGCAGGTTCGAATCCAGCCTGGGTCTGCCAAAACAACAATGATGCCTCCAACCAAAAAATAGCCGGGTGTTGTAGAAGGCGCCTGTAGTCCCAGCTACTTTGGAGGCAGAGGCAGGAGAATCGCTGGAGCCCATGAGTTGGAGGTTGCTGTGAGCTTTGATGCCACGGCACTCTACCCAGGGTGACAGCTTGAGGCTCTGTCTCAAAAAATAATAATAATAATAATAATAATTGAAATACAAACCAGTTTCCTTTTTCTTTTTTTTTGAAACGGAGTCTCACTTTGCCACCCTCAGTAGAGTGCTGTTATGTCATAGCTCACAGCAACCTCAAACTCTTGTGCTCAAATGATCCTCTTGCCTCAGCCTCCAGAGAAGCTGGGACTATAGGTGGCTGCCACAACGCCTGGCAGTTTTTTCTGTTTTTAGTAGAGAGAGGTCTTGCTCTTGCTTAGGCTGGTCTTGAACTGCTGGACTCAAGCAGTCCACCCACCTTGGCTTCCTAGAGTGCTAGGATTACAGGTTTGAGCCACTGCAACTGGCCCAAGTTTCCAAAATTTTAAAAAATCTCTGTAGAATATCTCTCCAAATAACTGTCTAAGAAATAATGAATTATAATAAGAAATCATAGTACAAAAATGTTCTCAGAAATATTTAAAAATCAGCCAGATTTGGTGGCTCATGACTGTAATCTCAGCATTCTGGAAGGCCAGTGCAGGTGGATCACTTGTGTTCAGGAATTTGAGACCAGCCTGAGCAAGAGAAAGACCCCTCTCTACTAAAAATAGAAAAACTAGCTGGGCATTGTAGGCGCCTATAGTCCCAGCTACTCAGGAGGCTGAGACAGGAGGATCATTTGAGCCCAAGAGTTTGAGGTTTCTGTGAGCTATGACACTACAGCCCTCTACCAAGGGCAACAGCATGAGAGTCTATCTCAAAAAAAGAAAAAAGAAAGAAAGGAGAAAAGAAATATTTGAAAATCAGTATTTCAATGAGGGGATGAAAACCCCCATCCTTGGTAACATATAGGAATGAATAATACGTTGGTGTTCTTCTTACAGCCTATGCCGTTGGCATGATACTTACATTTGTTGTGCTGGTGCTGATGAAGCAGGGACAGCCTGCACTCCTCTATTTAGTACCTTGTACACTTATTACTGCCTCAGTTGTTGCTTGGAGACGTAAGGAAATGAGAAAGTTCTGGAAAGGTAACAACTATCAGGTATGTTCTTATATTTTGGTTACCAAGTTATGATATAATTCACTAACAGTTTGAATGGGAATTCCTATGTCTATAGCAAAGCTTTTATGTACCAAAAAGAAGTACCACAATTATTTACATAGTGTTTATATTGTATTGGGCATTATAAGTAATCTAGAGGTTATTTAAAGGATATAAGAGGATGGACATAGATTACATGTAAATACTGTGTCATCTTTTGCATAAGGGACTTGAGATAGGGATGTTGGTGTCCGTGGGGGTCCTGGAACTAACCCCCTGGGGATACTCAGGGAAGACTGTACTACCTCCTTACTCACTGTCCATCTGCTTCATCATCAGTTCTCATCTCCACTGCAGTCTCATGCCAAAAACCTTACCACTCAAGACAAAACTACCAAAAAGCATTGAGAGAGAATCATGGAAAATAAAATGGTATTTCAAGGTGCATTTTCCAAGTCTACACTAAAGTAGACTTTATGTAAGGAGGAACTATAAAATAAGTACTGAATTTTGAGATTGACATTAGCTATTTGTAGTAAGAGTCTTGATGTTTTGCAGATAAATAGTATGTTCTCTCCAGCATCTTTAAATGGGCCTAACTAAACCAGAGAGGGCACTTATTGAGATTTAAGTGGACATGATTGACCAGGTGTGGTGGTTCACACCTATAATCCTAAGCACTCTGGGAGGCCAAGGCAAGAGGATCTCTTGAGGTCAGGAGTTGAAGACCAGCCTGAGCAAGAGCAAGACCCTATCTCTAGTAAAAATAGAAAAATTAGCCAAGTGTTGGGGTGGTCACTACTCAGGCAGAAAGATCAATCAAACCCAGGAGTTTGAGGTTGCTGTGAGGTAGGCTGATGCCATTACATTCTAGCCTGGGGTAACAGAATGAGACTCTGTTTCAAAAACAAACAAATAGGCTCAGCACATATGGCCCTCCAATGGCACAACAATGACGGCTGCAACCAAAAAATAGCCGGGCGCTATGGCAGGCACCTGTAGTCCCAGCTACTTGGGAGGCGGAGGCAAGAGAATCGCTTGAGCCCAGGAGTTGGAGATTGCTATGAGCTGTGATACCATGGCACTCTACCCAGGGTGACAGCTTGAGGCTCTGTCTCAAAAAATAAATAAATAAATAAATAAAATAAGTGAACAAGGATGACTTTTCTTTAAAATTCCTAAAACAGGGCGGCGCCATATACCGAGAGTGGTCTGTTCGAACCCAGCCCCAGCCAAACTGCAACAAAAAAATAGCCGGGTGTTGTGGCAGGACCTGTGGTCCCAGCTACTTGGGAGGCTGAAGCAAGAGAATCACTTAAGCCCAAGAGTCTGAGGTTGCTGTGAGCTGTGACATGACGGCACTCTACCGAGGGCGATAAACAGAGACTCTGTCTCTAAGTAAAAATAAAACATAAAATAAAATAAAATTCCTAGAACAAGGAAAATCTTAATAACAGAATCTTGTTATGTTTGAATTGTTTGAAGATTGAGTTTGAATTGTTTGAAGATTGAAGTTAACCCCTTTTCTTTTTTTTTTTTTTTTTTTTTTCAGTTTTTGGCTGTGGCTGGGTTTGAACCCACCACCTCCAGCATATGGGGCTGGCGCCCTACTCCTTTGAGCCACAGGCGCCGCCCTAACCCCTTTTCTTTTTTTCTAAATTTTCTTGGTATTCCAGTGAAGTCTGCATTGAAATTGAGGGTTGGGAAACCCTAGCCTATTGAGGTCAGGGCCATGGCATTGACTGCCCAAAAAGTGAAAGCACTTTGTAAGGCAGTTAGCCTCTGCTTTGCCCTATTATAAACAAACTACCCCCCTTTATCATGCATGTATGTCAGTGGTCACATGAACAAAAAGAGAGATACTTTGGGTTGAGTGGCTGCAATTCTGATAGTAGATAAACAGTTCAAAGTTCATGTTCATCTTGTGGTTGGTCTGTAGGGTCATTTGTAGTGTTATTTAATGAGAGATGGTTAACACATTAAGTTACAGGCTATTATACTTGGAAAAAACACTGGCTTAAAATTCTTTAGGGGAAATCTTGTAATTTCTTTGAGATTCAGTTAGTACTTGCTTTGTCTACTTCACAAAGCTATTGTCTCAGGTTATGCTAATATACATACAATTCCTTTGTGGTAAACAAGGTCCTCTTTTTTTTGGAAATAGTCTCACTGTCATCCTTGGTAAAGTGTAGTGGCGTCATAGCTCACAGCAACCTCAAACTCTTGGGCTCAGGCGATCCCCTTGCTTCAGCCTCCTGAGTAAGTAGGATTACAGATGCATGCCAGCAGGCCCAGCTAATTTTTTTTCTATTTTTAGTAGAGACGGGGTCTCACTCTTGCTCATGCAGGTCTCCAACTCCTGAGCTCAAGGGATCCTGGTGCCTCAGCCTCCTAGACTTCTAGGATTATAGGCATGAGCTACCACAACTGACCTTTTGGGTTTTGTTTTTTTTTTTTAAGAAAAGTCTTGCTGTCTCCCAGGCTGGAGTGCAGTGGCATGATCATTGCTCACTGCAGCCTTGAAGTCCTGGGTTAAAGCAGTCTTGCTCCCTCAGCCTCTCAAGTAGCTGGAACTAAAGATGTATGCTACCACACTCGGTTATTATTTTTTTTAATTTTTTGGTACAGACAAGAGTCTTGATATGTTGCCCAGGCTGGTCTTAAACTACAGGCCTCGATTGAACCTTCTACTTGGAATCCCAATGTGCTAGGATTACAGGAGCCACCACAGCCTCCCTTGGAGGCAGAATTAATGGGATCTGATGAAGGATTCGTGTGGAGAGAGGAAGAGAATAGGGTTTTTGTCTTAGGGAACTAAGTGGGTGGATGATGACACTATTTACTGAGATAAAGAAAGGGCAACAGGGTTGAGGAAAAAGATGATGAATTCAATGTTGGACATGTTAAATATCAGAAATGAATTCAGTGTTGGACATTTCAGAGTACCTATAGAACCACCAGGAGATGAGAAACAATAGGCAGTTGAATACATGAGTCTGATATGCAGGAGATAGACCTAGCTAGAGATAGAGATAAAAATTTGGGAGTGTCATGAGCATACAAAGAAAAGTGAGTGAGAATGTAGTGGAGAAGACAAGACTAAGGGCAGAATTGTAAGCAGAGGTTTCTACTGTTAGGAGGAATTATCTGATTAACTGTGAGGTAAATCACAACACAGAAGACAAGCAACATGAGGAAATTTGGTTTAGCATTGGCATTAAATCTTTGTTTTAGGATTTAAATTTGAGACTTAGTGAAAACGGTGTATGCTATCTTACAATGTATTTATGTTTATTGTTATTTTCATTGTCTGCACTTTTACTTGTAAAAAAATTCCCTTCTTCGGGCAACGCCTCTGGCTCAGTGAGTAGGATGCTGGCCCCATATACCGAGGGTGGAGGGTTCAAACCGGGCCACGGCCAAACTGCAACAAAAAATAGCTGGGTGTGGTGGGCACATGTAGTCCCAGCTACTCGGGAGGCTGAGACAAGAGAATCACCTAAGCCCAAGAGCTGGAGATTGCTGTGAGCTGTGATGTCATGGCACTCTACCGAGGGCGACAAAGTGAGACTTTGTCTCTAAAATAAATAAATAAATAAAAAATAATTAAAGGGGGAGAAAGAGAATTTAGAAAATATAAGAAAAAAAGATTCAGAAGAAAATTGAATCTACCCTTAATTCCACCACTCAGAGATAGTTAGGGTTTAAGTAAATTTCCTTCTGTGCCTTCTCTAGATAAATGGATAGATGGGCAAATTATTATTATAGATAGTTCTCTGTCTTGCTTTTCCACTGCATTTTTGTGCTATTTTGTTTAAAATTCTTTGTCAAAATCATGTTAATGGCTGTATAATATTTTCTTATATATGTGTACCACACTTTATCATTTACTGTAATTTTTCTTTAAGAGATTATCAAGGAGGGCAGCGCCTGTGGCTCAAAAGGGTAGGGCGCCGGCCCCATATGCCAGAGGTGCTGGGTTCAAACCCAGCCCCGGCCAAAAACTGAAAAAAAAAAAAAAAGAGAGATTATCGAGGAAATTATTAAAAATTGGGGAAAAATTAATGTGAAAGATGTTCATTGCAATATTTTCCAGTCTTCTTGGTTCTGTTTAATGACTTATAGGTTAATATTATTATTAGCAGTTAATGTACTTAAAACTTAACCATAGTGTTTTCACTTAAATAATTTTTCTTTTTTTGTTTAAATTACAGAGTAATGCATGTTTACAGTTTTTTAATAAGTAGTGCAAAAGTGGTTTATGTTTGTTTGTTTGAGACAGAGTCTCACTATGTTGCCCTCAGTGGAGTGCTATGGCATCACAGCTCACAGCAACCTCAAACTCTTGGGCTTGAGCAATTCTTTTGCCTCAGTCAGCCTCCCAAGTAGCTGGACTACAGGCATCAGCCACAACATCTGGCTTTTTTTTTTTTTTTTTGCAGTTTTTGGCCAGGGTCAGTCCAAACCCACCACCTCCTGTATATGGGGCCAGCACCCTACTCCTTTGAGCCACAGGCGCCGCCCCAATACCTGGCTATTTTTTGTTGTTGTTGCAGTTGTCATTGTTGTTTAGCAGGCCCAGGCCAGGTTCAAACTCACCAGCCCTGAAGCATGTGGCTGGTGCCCTAACCTCTGAGCTATGGGCACCGAGCCAATGCAAAAGTGTTTAAAAACAGAAGGCCCAAAGATTTATACGATCTGAAGAGAAACCGGAGGGAGGGAGGAGGGTGGGGCCTTGGTGTGTGTCACACTTTATGGGGGCAAGACATGATTGCAAGAGGGACTTTACCTAACAATTGCAATCAGTGTAACTGGCTTATTGTACCCTCAATGAATCCCCAACAATAAAAAAAAAAAAAAATTTGCATGCAGAAAAAAAAAAAAATTAAACAGTAATTAATAAAGTAAAAAAAAAAAAAAAAAAACAGAAGGCCCTTTTCTAACCATTCTACTCCTACCACCACCCTCCAGGGGCAGCTACTTTGAACAATTTGTGTATAGCATTCAAATCTTTTTATTCTAACTTAACACTAGAAATAGTTGAATATTTAGATTGGTTGTATATGTAGGTATATTAACATTGCATTTCTTTGGACATATTCTACAACTCATTTTTTTTCCTGGTTTATTCTAGTACTTTTCCTTCTTTCTGTGTCCGTGATGATGGTTATTGAGAGATAGAGAGGATGGTAGTTAAGGAAGGAATTCAACCAAGGGGTGCATTTATATTCTCTATGAATAAATTCTCAGCTCTGGACCATCCTAGTCTCATTATTAAAAATCACCTTGGGGCTCAACACCTTTGGCTCAAGTGGCTAAGGCACCAGCCACATACACCTGAGCTGGCGGGTTCAAATCCAGCCTGGGCCGGCCAAACAACGACGGCTGCACCAAAAAAATAGCCAGGCTTTGTGGTGGGCGCCTATGGTCCCTAGCTACTTGGGAGGTGGAGGCAGGACAATCGCTTGAGCCCAGGAGTTGGAGGTTGCTGTGAGCTGTGATGGCATAGCACTCTACCCAGGGTGACAGCTTGAGGCTCTGTCTCAAAACAAAAAAAATCACCTTGAAAGGCCGGGTGTGGTGGCTCACACCTGTAATCTTAGCACTCTGGGAGGCCAAGGCATGTGGGATTGCTTGAGCTCATCAGTTGGAGACCAGCTTAAGCAAAAGCATGGCCCCGTCTCTACTAAAAATAGAAAAACTGAGGCAAGAGGATCTCTTGAAACCAAGTTGGAGGTTGCTGTGAACTGTGACTCATGGCACTCTACCCAGGGAGACAGTTTGAGACTCTGTCTCAAAACAAAAAAAAAAAAAAAAAATCACCTTGGAAAAATTTATGACGCTACTTCATAGTAGCTCCCTAAAAAGGGAAAGATCAGTGCAGCTGGACACAAAGCAGTAATAGCCCCAGAAAGGCAGACTTCAGGGGTTTTGCTGTGTAACATAAGGCTCATGAAGGCAATTAATTGTAGGAAAATCCATTTAAAAGTGTCTGAAGACATAGGCTACTTTGGTCATAAATTTCTCACTTTTTTTTTTTTTTGTGGTTTTTGGCCCAGTCTGGGTTTGAACCCACCACCTCTGGCATATGGGACCAGTGCCCTACTCACTGAGCCACAGGCACCGCCCCCAAATTTCTCACTTTTGAAAAAAGAGATTTCTCACTTTTGCAGTGTAGTATCTTAATTTTATTAGGCAAGGACATTCAGAATACAAGGTAACACATGGTAGTAAAGAACATGGAGCCTGATGCCAGACTGCCTAAATTTATATTCTAATTTTGTTAATAATTGGCTATATGACCTTGGGCAAGTTACTTGGCATCTTGCTGCCACAGTTTCCTTGATGTAGAATGGGATAACAATCAACCTACTTCAGAGGGCTGTTGTAACAAATACGTTAAGGTGTGCAAAGTGCCCAGAATAGTGCCTGGTGCATCCTAAGCACTGTAAATGCATTCACTATCATTATTTGTAGGAGTCAGGATTTTTTAATTCAGTTTATTTGTTGGTTTGTTGTTATTTTTCAATTTGTTAACTAGATTTTTGTCTTCCTGGTTTGGATATTGAGACTTTGGAGGTTTTTGTTAAATCCTTTACCTTGTAAAAGAACAAATTCTATCACAAGCCTCAGAGAAAAAATTCTGTTTAAACTCAATGATTTTTTTTCCCATTGTGTACTAAATTTTTAAATATGAGGAATGGACATTTGCTAAAATTTTAGGTAAGTTAGTTGCAAAACATTAAAATTGTTGCCAGGAGAAAGTATTCTTTTAGAAAGTTAGTGTTTTTGAAAGTTATGTAATATAATGCCTTTCCAAAATTATTTCCCCATTTATGTGAAATAGAATTGCTTATGTCCAGACTTTAAATTAAAGTCAAAATTAGTTTAGTTGACTGTCATCACTTGTGTATATTGTAGTATTTGACATTTTAGTCTCTGAAGCCTCTGCTTAATGAGATTGGATCTACAGGCAGGTAGGGAATAAGTAATTTGGAGTTTTAAGTTAGCCTGAGACTTAGGCAGGTCAATGTTGAAATGAGATAAGGCCTAGGCAGAGACTTCGAAAACAGAAAGTAGAGTGAGAAACCTCAAAGCCTGGAGAGAGAGAGGGAGACTTGGTATGAGCCCGGTGGGAGGGAGGCCTGAGAGTCAGCCCTGGTTTATCTCTTGGGCTAACAGTGTAAGTGTCCTTTCCTTTCTTTCCCCCAACTTCCATCACCTCCAAACCTTTGTCAGTTTCTATTTCCAGACTATCTCTTATTTACCTCCAATGAAATCTGCCATCTCCAAACAGACCTCCAAGAAATCAGAAGAAATTAGGTCTTCCAGTTGAAATTAGGTTCACCTTTCCCTGTATATTTTTAGACTTGGTACTCTAAATTCTTATTACTATCTGCCCTGTAGTGTAGGTATTTACATATGCCTCTCTCTTCAAGTTATTAGCTCCTAGGTTTTAGGAACCCAAAGTGCTTATGCCAATATTTTATATTCCATAAATTTTCAATGTTACGAAATGTTTCATGCAATGCAACTATAATGTTCAATGCTTAATCCATGGACCTTTAGTCTCTTTTGTGTGGATGCATTTAAGATTTCTGATTGTGTTTCTATAGCCCTCATAAAATAACTAGTCCTGTCATAATGCTACTGTAAAAGTGAGGCAGCATTAAACTAGACTTACAGCTCTATAATCTTTACCTACAATCATTTTTCATAAATATAAAAAGTCTTTGCTACTGTTTTGAAATAATCAAATATAAAACAAGTAATATAGGGTGGCGCCTGTGGCTCAGTCTGTGGGGCGCCGGCCCCGTATACCGAGGGTGGCGCGTTCGGACCTGGCCCCTGCCAAACTGCAACCAAAAAATAGTGGGGCGTTGTGGCGGGCGCCTGTGGTCCCAGCTGCTCGGGAGGCCGAGGCAGGAGAATCGCTTAAGCCCAGGAGTTGGAGGTTGCTGTGAGCTGTGTGAGGCCACGGCACTCTACCAAGGGCCATAAAGTGAGACTCTTGTCTCTACAAAAAAAAAAAAAAAGTAATACAGGCTCAGCGCCTCTAGCTCAAGTGGCTAAGGCACCAGCCACATGCACCAGAGCTGGCAGGTTCGAATCCAGCCTGGGCCTGCCAAACAACAATGACAACTACAACCAAAAAATGGCCAGGCACTGTGGCGGGCGCCTATAGTCCCAGCTACTTGGGAGGCTGAGGCAAGAGAATCACATAAGCCCAGGAGTTGGAGGTTGCTGTAAGCTGTAATGCCATGGCATTCTACCCAGGGCAACAGCTTGAGGCTCTGTCTCAAAAAAAAAAACAAAACAAAACACAAGTAATATAGGTCAGGTGTGGTGGCTCACACCTGTAATCCTAGCACTCTGGAAGGCCTAGGTGGGTGGATTCCCTGAGCTCATGGGTTCAAGACCAGCCTGAGTCAGAGTGAGACCCCCATTCTAAAAATAGCCAGGCATTGTGGCGAGCACCTGTAGTCCCAGCTCCTCGGGAGGCTGAGGCAGGAGACTCACTTGAGCCCAAGAGTTTGAGGTTTCTGTGAGCTATGACACCACAACACTCTACTGAGGGTAACAAAGTGAGACTTTGTCTCAAAAAAAAAGCAAGTAATATAAAGTACAATTTGAATCTAAGGTGATGGCAAATTTGTTTATGCTGTTTATCATTTGGTTCATTACAATGCCTGATATTAGAGTTAAGTTCAAGAAGAGTAGTGATAGAAACAGGAATTTCCACTGGAGACTTTTTCAATGTCATGGGTAACTCTGATAGTCTTTTTATGCTATTTTCAATGGACCTCATTTCAATACCTCATTTGTTGTTGTAAGGTAGAGACCTCATTAAAATTCTTTAGTATCATCAGTGTAACCTGGCTTATTGTACCCTCAATGAATCCCCAAAAATAAAAAAAATTCTTTAGTATCGGCTCAGCGCATGTGGCTCAAGCAGCTAAAGTGCCAGTCACATACACCAGAGCTGGCAGGTTCAAATCCAGCCTGGGCCTGCCAAACAACAATGATGGCTGCAACCAAAAAAATAAATAAATATGGGCATTGTGGCGGGCACCTGTAGTCCCAGCTACTTGGGAGGCAGAGGCAGGAGAATCACTTGAGCCCAGGAGTTGCAGGTTGCTATGAGCTGTGATGCCATGGCACTCTACCCAGGGCAACAGCTTGAGGCTCTGTCTCAAAAAAAAAAAAAAAAAAAAAAAAGAAAGAAAGAAAAAGAAATTCTTTAGTATCTTACATGGAGTCTCTTAGGCCTTCCTATGAATTTCTCAGATCAAAAGAAGTAACATTTCTATAGGATTTAATTAAAATAATACTAATTTCGGGCCAGGCATGATGGCTCATGCCTATAATCCCAGCACTCTGGGAGACCGAGGCAGGTAGAGTGCTTAAGCTCAGGAGTTGGAGACCCAGCCTAGCAAAAGCCAGACCCCCATCTCTACTAAAAATAGAAAAAAACTAGCCAGGCATTATGACGTGCACCTGTAGTCCCAGCTACTCAGGAGGCTAAGGCAAGGGGATCACTTGAGCTGAAGAGGGTGAGGTTGCCGTGAGATAGGATGCCACTGCACTCTACCCAGGGCACAGAGTAAGACACTGTCTTAAATACATACATACATATATAAATATTAATTTCAAAATCTTAATTGTGAATTATTTTCTGTAGCCCAAAGCTAGTTATAATGTATTTCTTTTTTTTTTTTTTTTAGAGTCTCACTTTATCACCCTTGGTAGAGTGCCATGGCATCAGAGTTCATAGCATTCTATGAATCCTGAGCTTAGGTGATTCTCTTGCCTCAGCCTCCCGACTAGCTGGGACTACAGGTGCCCGCCACAACGCCCGGCTGTTTTTTGTTGAGTTTGGCTAGGGCCAGGTTCAAACCCACCACCCTCGGTATATGGGGCTGGTGCCCTACCCACTGAACCACCAGCACCACCCCATACACTGTATTTCTTATGAAGTATTTTTTCTGGAATGTTTCACGAGCTATAGTACTCAGTTCTATTCATTTGATTTTACTCAAAGTCTTCTAATAAGTGTGGTATAAATAAAGATTTCTTTTCCTCTAGAGAGAAAAATTAAGCAGAGTCATACTTCCTTTGACGTATGGAACAATAGAGAGAAATCATCATTTGAGGGGATACTTTTTGTTTCTAGTACTAACCCAGTAAAGTCAGATTTATGTTGCAACCTCCAATGGGCTATTTTACTCTGGGTGGGAAGTAAATCTTCAGTAAACAGTGAGTTGTCTCTGTTAAATGTCACTAGTAACTTCTAATTATTTTTAGAAGTCACAAGCTATAACCGACAAGTCAGAATACAGAGATAATTTACAACTCTGCTTCAGTATCCTCAACTCTCCAATTACTGTGCTTTAATGAGGGTTTTTTAAATTAGACTGTTTTTGGAGATTGGTTTAATTATAAATAAGTAGAGCTATCAGAAAATGTCAAGTTAGTTGACCCAATTCCAGTGGACATCTTTCCAAATCAAGCTTGCCTATTTACAAAAATATTATGCAAACATACACGAATTTTTCCAATTAATTTTATTATTTATATTAATTTGTTGTTGTGCTCTTAAAAACATCTAATTTGCCCTTCACATTTCTATATTGTTTTTATTGAAAAATGAGTAAAGAGGCCAGGTGCAGTGGCTCACACCTGTAATCCCAGCACATGGCAGGCTGAGATAGGTGGATTGCCAGAGCTCAGGAGTTCAAGACCAGCCTGAGCAAAAGCAAGACCCCCATCTCTAAAAAATAGCCAGGTGTTGGGCGGCGCCTGTGGCTCAGTTGGTAAGGCGCCGGCCCCATATACCGAGGGTGGCGGGTTCAAACCCGGCCCCGGCCAAACTGCAACCAAAAAATAGCCGGGCGTTGTGGCGGGCGCCTGTAGTCCCAGCTACTCGGGAGGCTGAGGCAAGAGAATCACTTAAGCCCAGGAGTTGGAGGTTGCTGTGAGCTGTGTGAGGCCATGGCACTCTACCGAGGGCCATAAAGTGAGACTCTGTCTCTACAAAAAAAAAAAAAAATAGCCGGGTGTTGTGGCAGCACCTGTAGTCCCAGCTACTTGGGAGGCTGAGGCAAGAGAATCACTTGAGCCCAAGAGTTTGAGGTTGCTGTGAACTATGAAGCCACGGCACTCTACCAAGGATGACCAAGTGAGACTCTGTCTCAAAAAAAAAAAAAAAAAAGAAAGAAAGTAAATAGGAAGTAGAGATGCTTACTTCTCAGTAAATTGACTTCAAAGATTTTTTTAAATTAATATATTTCTGTATTTAGAGATTACATTATAGTGCTAGTGAGGTACATGGGGATTAGGAAGGAGGAGGCATGTTATAATTTAGGGTACATGGACTATTATTTCATTGGGTTACAGTTGCCAGAGTAAGCAGTCTTTGGGAAGAAAGAGGGTTTCCCCACCATCGGTTTTGCTGAGGCTGCTTCTCTTCCCACATTCCTGGCCTCTCATACCCAGAGCTATTAACTTGCTAGAAGAAAAGAGGCCTAAATATATCTTACATGATTCTCCTTTCCCTCCCTCAATTAAATTGTGAGTAACATTAACTGTTCAATAGCTTCATCTTATTGTTTCATGTAGTACTTAATACATAGTACTTAATACGTATGAATGTTACCTGTTTTGATTTAGCTTTTATTTTTTCCCCTGGAAGTACTATGAACATGTAGCTACCTTAACTGAGGGGATATCTTTGGTAAATAGAGGACCTCAGAATTGACTGGTCTTGAGATAACTGTAGAGTACTATGTATCAGCAGATTTAGGTTTTATTTTATTTATTTTTTGGAGAGAGAGTCCCACTGTGTCACCCTGGGTAGGTGCCATGGCATCACAACTCATAGCAACCTCAAATTCTTGGGCTTAAGCAATTCTCTTGCCTCACAAGTAGCTGAGACTACAAGCACCCACCACAACACCTGGCTATTTTTTTGTTTTGTTTTGTTTTGTTTGAGACAGAGCCTCAAACTGTCACCCTGGGTAGAATGCTCACAGCAACCTCCAACTCCTGGGCTTAAGCAATTCTCTTGCCTCAGCCTCCCAAGTAGCTGGGACTACAGGTGCCCACCACAACGCCCGGCTGGTTTTTTTTGTTGTTGTTGTAGTTGTCGTTATTGTTTGGCAGGCCTGGGCTGCATTCAAACTTACCAGCTTTGGTGTATGTGGCTGGCACCTTTGCCCCTTGAGCTACAGGTGCTAATCCCAGGGTTTACATTTTAAAAGCTATCTCTATAAGTTAATACATCTTTCAACTTAAAGCCTCAGCTCATGTTGTGTTCTTTTTGTCTGACAAGATGATAGACCCTATTCAGTAGTGATTTCTCCCTCATCCTCCTCTTCCAAAAACACTGAAGCTTTCACAACCAGTTTACAAAAATAGGAATATTTATCTTATTTATCTTTCTTTCTTCTAATTCTTGGTAAAGGAGAAAGAGAAAAGTGCAATACTAGCAGGACATGGTAGCCCACACCTGTAATCATAACACTTTGGGAGGCTGAGGTGGGTGTATTGTTTGATCTCAGGTGTTCAAGACCAGCCTGAGCAAGAGCAAGACCTCATTTCTACTAAAAATAGAAAAATTAGCCAGGCATTGTGGCAGGTACTCATAGTCTCAGCTACTCAGGAGGCTGAGGCAAGAGGATCACATGAGCCCAGGAGTTTGAGGTTGCTGTGAAGGTGAGCTGCGGCATTCTACCCAGGGTAAAACTCTTGTCTCAAAAAAAAAAAAAGAAAAGAAAAGCAACCCTGAAATTTAATCACTAGTCTTAAAGTCTTTGACAGTCTTCACAAAGGCACTGAGCACTATTTTCTATTTTTAAGTAAGTTTATCTGAAGAGCAGGGTAAGAGCACTGAAAGCATTCAAGCAATTTCTTCTTCCTTCATTCCCAATGTAAAACAGTTTTTATGGGAATATGGGCAGGGCTGACTTGACCGTTTGAAAAATGTAACTGGTAATCTCTATAGCACATGTATTCTTGTTTTTGTTTTCAGGTATCATTTGAGCTTTAAGTGCCTTCAAGTTTATTTGCCTTTTAGTAGAAATTTTGTAAAAAACATTTCCAGAATTTCGTGTATCATTCTTAAATTATCTCAACTAAGGTCAGTTCAAGGTGTCAATAGTATTACAATGTCTCAAAGCCAGCAGGTATTCTCACTGTGACTCCTGGGGCCATTTTGAGTTTTTCTACACGTACAAATGGATGCTGCCTGGAACGAGTGTCAGGAATATCTTCCTTTTGTGGTGGAGATCTCACTGTTAGGAAGGGGAATATTCCTATTGGGAAATAGAGATAATGGAAGACTGAAAGAGAGCATTTATCACATTGGCCCTGAGTCTCATGATTAGGCTTCCAGAAAGGCTCAATGGCACCTTGATCACCCCCTTAGGAGTGTGGGTGTTGAACCAGAACAGTGCACCAATAGGAATGCTCAGTTCCATGGAGTAATCTGTATCTTTACTAAAAGCTGGGAATCTTTTGGCTAAATTAGTGAATACTAGGGGCAAGTCAAAAAATTGCATTTCCTAAAATTTTTTCTTTATGCCTAGATGATGGATCATCTGGACGATGCAACAAGTGAAGAACATCCTGTCACCGCCAACGAATAGAGTGTCCAGCATCAATAGTATGTGGACCTGCAATCATGTGTCATTGATTTTCTACAAACAGAATCTGACTTTTTAAATCAACTTTTGAACTGACAGTCTGAAAGAATCATCAATGACATGCTTGCAAGCATATATTTTTATGATCTGGTACTGAAAATTACATCATAAATAACGAAAATACATTTCCTTTTCATATTGTTAAAGTTGTGCCTTCACATTAATAAAAGCATATTGTCTGTGTAGTTACTGATATATACATATATACAGTATATTTTTTGGAAAAAATGCTTTGACCCACCCTTGTAATTTTTCCTACTGAAATCTGAGTTTTTTCTAACTCTGACAGATAAACGTATTACTGTCAAAGAGAGTTTCTGAACAAATTTTACTGTTAAAGAATCATGCATATTTTATCTGCTTTGCAGAAATTACTTTTTAAGATCATACAAGACAGCAGGTCAACAGCCAAAATTTGGACTTTAAATCACTGTAGAAGTTAGACATATATAATTTTAGAATAAATATAAATGCATATTTTTATAGTATAAGTTTAAAAAATACCTTTTTTAAACTTGAGAACTTAAGTCACTTCAGACTGCATATGTACTATATTAGAATATTTTTCTAGGTATAGACAAATATAATATATAGAACTAGTCACTAAAACTGAAATCCAGTGTTCAGTGGTCTGCTGTTTCAAAAGATGCAGCTTAGATTTCTGTACTAATATTCAGTTTCACTTTAGTATTTCTCATCTTTGAAATTCAGTTGTGTTGATGGTAAAGTTTGATCTTTTTTTTTTTTAGAGACAGAGTCTCACTTTTATCACCCTCGGTAGAGTACTGTGGCATCACACAGCAACCTCTAACTCCTGGACTTAGGTGATTCTCTTTGCCTCAGCCTCCCGAGTAAGCTGCCCACCACAATGCCTGGCTATTTTTGTTGTTGTTGCAGTTTGGCCAGGGCCAGGTTCAAATCCGCTACCCTCAGTACATGGGGCCAGCGCTCTACCTACTGAACCACAGGTGCTGCCCTAAAGTTTGCTCTTTTTTTTTTTTTTTTTTTTCTTGTAGAGACAGAGTCTCACCTTATCGCCCTCGGTAGAGTGCCGTGGCGTCACACAGCTCACAGCAACCTCCAACTCCTGGGCTTAGGCGATTCTCTTGACTCAGCCTCCCAAGTAGCTGGGACTACAGGCGCCCACCACAACGCCCGGCTATTTTTTTGTTGCAGTTTGGCCGGGGCTGGGTTTGAACCCACCACCCTTGGCATATGGGGCCGGCGCCCTACCCGCTGAGCCACAGGTGCCACCCACGTTTGCTCTTTTTAAGAAGTTTTTTCTTAAGAAAAAATAGGCCAGGAATAGTGGCTTGGGCCTGTAATCCTAGCACCGTGGGAGGCCAAGGCGGGTAGATAGGTTGAGCTCACGGGTTCGAGACCAGCCTGAGCAAAAAGCAAGACCACATCTGTACTAAAAATAGAAAAACTTAGGCAAGAGGATCACTTGAGCCCAAGTTGGAGGTTGCTGTGGCCTATGACACCACGGCACTCTACCCTGGGTGACAGCATGAGACTGTCTCAAAAAAAAAAAATTATTTCCCAACACATATGATTTATTGTTTGAATACAACATACATAACTATCCCTATCACCACCTTTTTTTGGTCTGACTCCTACTTCTGTCCCCATGGGTAATCACTGTTAACCCTGGTGGAGGATGGCATTAATGTACAAAGTATGGTTCAGAGGAAAGAATTGGAGACAAAAGGCAAGAGACTGGATCTTAGTCTGAGTTTAATTATAAGAGTCTGAGTAATTTGTCTCAACCTAAGACACTTGTATCTCAATTTTCTCATTTGCAGAATGAATAGGTTGATCTGTTAATTACTCCGTACTTTCCAACTTGAAAAACATTCCTCTCATTCTTTGGTAAATCTCAGATAGGGCCTTAAATGTTCTCCTCAGAGTCAAAGATAAGGTCAAAATATCTTTCTATTATCTCTCTCTCTTTCTTTCTTTTTTTCTTTCTTCTCTGTCTTTTCTTCTCTACTTTCTTTCTTCCTTTTTTCCTTTCTTTCCTTTCAAGATGGCACAGTCTTACTATGTTGCCCAGGCTGATCCCAAACTCTAGGCTCAAGCAATCCTCTTTGCCTCAGCCTCCCAAGTATCTGGGATCATAGGCATGTGCAGACATGCCCAGCCATTTTCCTTAGTTTTCTCTAAAAATTCTCAAATACAGGTGATTGCAAAGGCAGCAAGAGGTTGTATTTCTCTGTAAAAAATGTACAAAATATGTGAATAGATCTATTATCTTTCATTCTAAGACCAGTTCAACTTATTAAAAGATAAAATTAATGCTGTTGAAATGGATCAGACCTTTGATGTTTGAATGAAATTTAGAACTACATGCTTTTGGAAATTCTTAATTTTTGCTGAATAAGTTACAAATACAGAAGCTCCATTGACACCCACCCTTTCTGCTTAATACAGTTACAGGTCCATTTGGGGGGTTTTGTTTGTTTTTTGTCTTTGGGGGTTTTTTTAGGGGCCATTTCCATTTTTGGAAATGGGTACTTTTATTTATAGCAAATGACTTAACTGACAAGTAAAGGTTAATCTGAAGTTTGCCCCATTATATCAAGTTTGAATTTTTTCCAAGGAATCCAATTTATTTGGCAGACTATTTGAGAGAAGAAGGGATTAAGTGCCATTTTAAAATTCCAAGTATGTTTTCTTTTATAGTATTAATAAAATGTTTGCCAAAATATAGTTTTTCTTGTAAAGTTATCTTCTTTCTCATCCCAGCTTTATGATATTCAAAAGCCTCCATCACATTTTATAAAGAATGTTAAAGAATATTACTGGGGCGTGGTAGCTAAGGCCTGTAATTCTAGCACTCTAGGAGGCCAAGGTGGGTAGATTGCTAGAGCTCTGGAGTTTTGAGACCAGCTTTAGCAATAGTGAGACCCTGTCTCTACTAAAAATAGTTAAAGTAGCCAAGAGAAAGCGGGTACCTGTAGTCCCAGCTACTCCAAAGGCTGAGGCAAAAGGATTGCCTGAGTCCAAGAGTTTGAGGTTGCTGTGAGCTAGGCTGACAGCATAGCACTTTAGCTGGGCAACTGAGTGAGACTCTGCCTCAAGAAAAAAAAAGAAAGAAAATTACTGTTTTGTTTTTCTTTTTAAATAAGGCAGTTTCTCAAAATAATTTGATTTTATATAACAGGAGTAGTAGTAATTTATATTTTAATCTCATTGAAAGACACAATTTAAGAGCCAGACATGGTGACTCACACCTGAAGTCCTAACATTTTGGGAGGCTGACGAGGTGGATTGCTTGAGATCAGGAGTTCAGACCAGCCTGAGCAAGAGTAAGACCCTGCCTCTAAAAACAGAGGGCACTATGGTGCATGCCAATAGTCCCAGCTACTCTGGAGGCTGAGGCAAGAGGATTACTTGAGCCTAAGAGTTTGAGGCTGAGGGCTGGGCGTGGTGGCTCACGCCTATAATCCTAGCACTCTGGGAGGCTGAGGCAGGTGGATTGCTTGAACTCACAGGTTCCAGACCAGCCTGAGCCAGATCGAGACCCCATCTCTACTAAAAATACAAAAAATTGAGGCAACAGAATCACTTGAGCCCAAGAGTTGGAGGTTGCCGTGAGCTATGTTGTCACCACGGCACTCTAACCAGGGCGATAGCTCAGCGCCTATAGCTCAATGATGAGGGCACCAGCCACATACACTGGAGCTGGTGGGTTTGAACCCAGCCCGGGCCTGCCAAACAATGACAACTACAACAAAAATGGCCGGGCATTGTGGCCTGTAGTCCCAACTGCTTGAGAGGCTGAGGCAGGGGAATCAATTGAGCCCAAGAGTTTGAGGTTGCTGTAAGATGTAATGCCACGGCACTCTACCAAGGGTGACATAATGAGACTCTTTTTTTTTTTTAAAAAAAAGGGGGTGGCGCCTGTGGCTCAGTGAGTAGGGTGCTGGCCCCATATACCAAGGGTGGTGGGTTCAAACCCAGCCCCGGCTGAACTGCAACCAAAAAATAGCCGGGCGTTGTGGCGGGCTCCTGTAGTCCCAGCTGCTCGGGAGGCTGAGGCAAGAGAATGGCTTAAGCCCAATAGCTAGAGGTTACTGTGAGTCCTGTGACATCATGGCACTCTACTGAAGGTGGTAAAGTGAGACTCTGTCTCTACAAAAAAAAAAAAGGGAGTTAGAGGTTGGTATGGGCTATAATGCCATGGCACTCTACTACTATGGGCAACAGAGTAAGGCGCTATCTCAAAACAAAATTTTTTTAATTAAAAATAAAGAAATAAGATAATTTCTCAAAAGTATTTGATTTTGTATAACCAGAATATTAGTAATTAATACTTTAATCCATAATCTAGATTTTGCTCCAGAATAGCTTATTAACTAGTACACTCAGAAATCTGAGATCTCAGTTATTTGCTAAAAATTCCACTTTATCCAACTATTAGTTATCTAAGGGGTAAAACCTTGTTCTAATTTGCTATTATTAAATAAAATTTTATTGTTTAAATAGAAATTTAGAAAAATGAAATTCCCTGGGCAGCACCTGTGGCTCAACAGAATAGGGTGCCAGCCTCATATGCTGGAGATGGTAGGTTCAAACCCAGCCCTGGCCAAAAACTGCAAAAAAAAGAAAAATGAAATTCCCTAAGTTTTTTCATGCCAATGTCAGTATTGTACTTAAACTTACAGCAACTAAAAATATTTATTTAGAGAAATTAAAATAAAATACAGAAATACTTTATTTTGAAATGAGAATTAGGCTTTAAAAAGCTATCTCTTCCTCTCTTGCTCTCTCACAACTAACAACTTTAAAAGAAACAGATGCTGGGTTTTTTTTCTAAACGTGTCTTAAAACAGTGATATTTTGGCTTGGTGCCCGTAGCTTAGTGGTTAGGGCTCCAGCCACATACATGTTTTGGCCTGCTAAACAACAATAACAACTACAACAAAAAAATAGCAGGACATTGTGGCAGGTGCCTATAGTCCCAGCTACTTGCGAGGCTAAGGCAAGAGAATCGCTAAAGCCTAAGAGTTTGAGGTTGCTGTGAGCTGTGATGCCAAAGCACTCTACCAAGGGTGACAAAAGGAGACTGTGTCTAAAAAAAAATATATATATATATATATATAGATAGATAGATATAGTGATATATTTATTAATAGTTTTTGCAAAAATATTCTCAGAAAATCCCTATAAACACTTTTGTGGTTTATCAGACAGAAATCACTGTCTCAAATTGTAATGTAGATTATTTTTACATCAGTTTAGTATAGCAAAAATATAAGTCTTGTGGGGAAAGACCTTGATATTCTAGTACATTATATTTCCTTCTAGCTTGTAGATTTTTTTAGGTTAGCAATCCCTGTTAGTAGAGTCTACAGTTTATTTCCCTTTTAAAAGAAGAGAATTGTTAACCCATCTGCTGTTGGCATTTGTATATTTTAGTTATGTGTCCATAAATTTTTGGTGAATTGGTACATTTATGGTAAATATGTGTGCAAATGAACTTTCCAGTTTTCTTTGCTCTTTCAACTTATGCTTTAGGTATAAGCAAAAAATAATAATAATAAATATAGATATATATAGATATATTTTTTTTTTTGAGACAGAGTCTCACTCTGTCACACTGGCTAGAGTGCCATGACATCAGCTTAGTTCACAGCAAACTAACACTCCTGGATGCAAGTGATTCTCCTGCCTGAGCCTCCCAAGTAACTGGGATTATAGGCCCCACCACAATATCCAGCTAATTTTTCTATTTTTAGTAGAGATAAGGTCTTGCTCACGCTGGTCTTAAACTGCTGAGCTCAAGTGATCCTCCAGTTTTAGCCTCTCAGAGTGCTAAGAATACAGGTGTGAGCCCCTACTCCCGTCTGTAAAAATTATTTTTACATTTGACTAAAAAATATCTGAATTCATTTATTTAAGCTTGATCTCTAAAATTTCAGCCTGTTAGCCCGGCATTGTGGTGGGCGCCTGCAGTCCTAACAACTTGGGAGGCTGAGGCAAGAGAATCACAGTGAGACTCTGTCTCAAAAAAAAAGAAAATTCAGCCTGTTCTCAACTAATGACAGTTCAAAAAGACAGGAATTGTATTTCAGACTGTAGAAGAATGTACTGGTGTGAAAGACGTTATGGTTTCCCATTAACAAGGAAAAATTAGGTTGAATTTATTCAAGGTGATGCCAAATAACCAACTATACAGTTTAAAAGTTTTGTTTTCAGTGCACTGTTTACCTCAGAGGATAATTCTAGATGGGGCTGGGTGAGAGTAATGCAAATGTAATCTAAATGCTGACTATAAATCACTTTATGCTTCCTGGAAGAAAGATTAGAAGAGATCTGAATCAACCTCTTGTAATTTGATTCTCTTCTATAGTACATGTGTTAGATTACTGAATATTTAGAGTAAAAAAATGATCATTGACAGGGTAACATGTAGTCTCTACATGTTTTATGTTATATTGAAGTCTCTAAATAAAATCAAATTGTTTAATTTTTATATACTTCGGGACAGTTTTTGTATATGATAACGCTCACTGGGGAAAAACTTTTTTTACAATAAATTTTTAGAGTAGTTCTCCATTGCTGACAATTAAGGGACAACTTAAAAAATGTAGAATATTTAATGTCATCGTATGGTTCTCTGATTATGCATAAAAGTATTATAAACAACTATTCCTTTGGAATATGAATTTTTTTTTTTTTTTTTTGTAGAGACAGAATCTCACTTTATGGCCCTCGGTAGAGTGCCGTGGCCTCACACAGCTCACAGCAACCTCCAACTCCTGGGCTTAAGCGATTCTCTTGCCTCAGCCTCCTGAGTAGCTGGGACTACAGGCGCCCGCCACAACGCCCGGCTATTTTTTGGTTGCAGTTTGGCCGGGGCCGGGTTTGAACCCGCCACCCTCGGTATATGGGGCCGGCGCCTTACCCACTGAGCCACAGGCGCCGCCCGGAATATGAATTTTTTTTAATGTCTAAAGTTTATCTGGTTAGCCTGCAGCATTTTCCAATAGGATAAGTCAATGTAAATTAGGTAATTTGAACATATTTTATACTCTCCATTGTATTTTGTTCAAATGAAAACCTTTTTCAAGATACATGATTGAATTTTTATTTCTTAGATGATTGGCTTGAGTGTGGGATTTCAGAAAAACATTTTGATATGTGAATTAGTGTAAATTAATACTTTTATAACACTACTAGGCTTTATTTTTTTATGGAATAGGCTTTAAAAATTTAAAGTGTTAATTTAGTAGTGCTTTAAACTCTTCATTATGTGCCAACACTGACAAGAAGAACACTTTTTTCATGTATGTAATTCCCTGTGGTATTCAATAAATTCTATTTTAAAATAAAATTTGAATTTGTTTTCATTTTGGATGGTGAAAATATAATTGAAAATGAACTAACAGTAACATGAACATGCTAGATCGTGTTCACATAATGCAAAAATGATGATTGTTTATAAAATTGTTTAGTTTTCTGACAGATTATTAGATTTCATAAGTGATATTTACTGGATATTTATATTGCTACATAGTAACACTTTAACATTTATTTATTTACAGACTTTTTTTTTTTTTTTTTTTTTTGTAGAGATAGAGTCTCATCCTATGGCCCTTGGTAGAGTGCCGTGGCCTCACACAGCTCACAGCAACCTCCAACTCTTGGGCTAAAGCGATTCTCTTGCCTCAGCCTCCCGAGTAGCTGGGACTACAGGCGCCCGCCACAACGCCCGGCTATTTTTTGGTTGCAGTTTGGCCGGGGCCGGGTTTGAACCCGCCACCCTCGGTATATGGGGCTGGCGCCCTACTGACTGAGCCACAGGCACCGCCCACAGACTTTTTTTTTTAACCAAGAAAGTAAAAAACCTCTCTGATGAGTACTCCTGCTATTTTCATTTTTTCTGATGTTTTTACAAATTACCTTACCTGCCATTATACTGTCTTTTTAACTCAGATGAGGTTGATCTAGGTAACTATCTGGAGTTTGTCTTCATGATATGTCAAGAAAGTCCTGTTCTCTCTGGACTCTGATAAGATCATGAACAAAGCAGCCTATAATGTTTTTTTTGGGTAGTCCCACCTTGGGTAGGCACACACCCTAATCCCTTCTCAGGGACAAAGACTGTAAAATCCTCTAGACCTAAGACCCCTAGATAAAAGAGCCCATGTGGAGACTCCTGAGAGAGTTCTTCAGTTCTTTCCCCCTTCCAAAAGCTCTGGTGCTTTTCTGTATTCCTTTCTAACTTCTAATAAAAGTCCTATTTTACCACTGGGAAAAAAAAAAAAAAAAGTCCTGTTCTTCCCTAAATATGTACCCTGATGCAGAGGAACCTTGTTTCATCCCACAGGACCATACATCTGAAAAGATACATAAGAAACTAGAAAGAGGCTCAGCGCCAGCCATGTATACCTGAACTTGCGGGTTCGAATCCAGCCTGGGCCTGCCAAATGACAATGATGGCTGCAACCAAGGAATAGCCGGGCATTGTGGCAGGCACCTGTAGTCCCAGCTACTTGGGAGGTGGAGGCAGGAGAATCACTTGAGCCCAGGACTTGGAGGTTGCTGTGAGCTGTAATGCCATGGCACTCTACCCAGGGTGACAGCTTGAGGCTCTGTCTCAAAACAAAAAAAGAAAGAAAGAAACTAGAAAGAATAGCTATCTCTAGACAACGAGTGGGTGAGATGACTAGAGAACAGGGGTGAGGAGACTGTTTTCCATCATTACTTTTTATTTTCCATCCATACTTATACCTTTTGCATTTGCTATCATATGCTTCTGTTAAGTATTCAAAATATAAACATAAAAATCTATTGAATTAATTATTTCTGTTAATAGGTGTTCATACAGCTGGTTAAATAGTAGTAAATTATTCATATCATTTCAGGGGTCCTCAAACTGCAGCCCATGGGCCACATGAGGCAGTGTGATTGTATTTGTTCCCGTTTTGTTTTTTTACTTCAAAATAAGATATGTGCAGTGTGCATAGGAATTTGTCATAGTGTTGTTTTCTTTTTAACTTATAGTCTGGCCCTCCAACAGTCTGAGGGACAGTGAACTGGCCCCATGTTTAAAAAGTTTGAGGACCCCTGGGTCCAGTAGGAGTAAAGGGAGAACTTTTTAACTGCCATATATTTTGTCTTTAGGTTTAAATAAAATTAAATTATGCTGTCTAAAAATTGCATTTATTAATATAAAATTCATTTTGTTTTGCTAGAAAATTGGAAGTACTAATGTTTATATTTGATCATTTCCACTTTTATAATCCCATGAAGTCCAGAGTCTAGCTCAATAGTTTTCAACTCTTTTTGTTGTAGCCTTTACCCTAATAACCCACAACAAATTAACATAAAAATAAACGTATTACTGAGCAGCGCCTGTTGGACTCAGTGAGTAGGGCGCCGGCCCCATATACCAAGAGTGGCGGGTTCAAGCCCGGCCCCGGCCAAACTGCACAAAAAATAGCCAGGCGTTGTAGCAGGCACCTGTGGTCCCAGCTGCTCGGGAGGCTGAGGCTAGAGAACCACCTAAGCCCAAGAGCTGGAGGTTGCTGTGAACTGTGACGCCACGGCACTCTACCGAGGGCAACAAAGTGAGACTCTCTCTCTCAAAAAAAAAAAAAAGTATTACTGAAAAGCATTAACGCTAGAAAATGGAAATAATGACTAATTCTAGGCAACATTAATAATAAAATAACTTTCCTAAAAAAACTGTGGACATTCCAACCACCTGCATGTGAGTTCTTAGAATAGAAGCTTTGCCCTAGGAGCAATACCCAGGCTTCTTAGCAGAATTTTAGAGAGGGTCTCTAAACTGTAGAAAGGTGCTAATTCTTTTTTTTTTTTTTTTTTTTTTGTAGAGACAGAGTCTCACTTTATGGCCCTCGGTAGAGTGCCGTGGCATCACACAGCTCACAGCAACCTCCAGCTCCTGGGCTCAAGTGATTCTCCTGCCTCAGCCTCCCGAGTAGCTGGGACTACAGGCGCCCGCCACAACGCCCAGCTATTTTTTGGTTGCAATTCAGCCGGGGCTGGGCTTGAACCCACCACCCTCGGTATATGGGGCCGGCGCCTTACGGACTGAGCCACAGGCGCCGCCCAAAAGGTGCTAATTCTTAACTTTCTTAGGATACTATGGGTAGATAGTTCTTTGTCTTAACTGAAAATGAAAGTCTATGGTTCGGAATGTCATTCTATGAAAAACAACTTTCCAATTTAGGTCAGAAGGGTCACTCCTCTAAGTAGAAAAAGGTATCAGTGGGATTCTAGTTAATAGTTACCTATAAATAGGCTCTACTTCCTATTTTATTTCCTGTGGAAAGCCAAGTAACTTTTTTAAAATGTGAAAAACACTTCGTTCACTAATTTCTTTTTTTTTTTTGGTTCTTGGCCGGGGCTGGGTTTGAACCCACCACCTCTCGCATATGGGACCAGCGCCCTACTCCTTGAGCCACAGGCGCCGCCCCGTTCACTAATTTCTTTTTTTTCTTTTTTTTTTGAGACAGAGTCTTACTATGTCACCCTCGGTAGAATGCCATGGCGTCACAGCTCACAGCAACCTTGAAATCTTGAACTTAAGCAATTCTCTTGCCTCAGCCTCCCAAGTAGCACTCTACCCAAGGTGACAAAGTGAGACTGTCTCAAAAAAAAAAAGAAAGAAAAAGAAATATATTTGGTCTTTGTCCCCATTTCTAAATGCAGAACTTCTAAAACCTTGGCATTTCTCCTGAGTTTAATGCTGATGACATGACTTAGGGTGGGACTTGTAGATAGTAGCAGGATGGAACTGGTTACCAGCAGAAACAAACTCATGATTAGAGGGGTATAAAAACAAAAAGGATGGGGTTTGGAGAGCTTCTGGGTTGATTAACACACGGAGATGCCGGGAGTTGGGTGCCCTGAGAGGGTATGAAAGTTCCTCACCCGTCCCCATACCTTGGCCTATGCATGTCTCCCATCTGGCTGTTTCTCAGTTGTATTCTTTATAGTAAAATAGGAAACATAAGTAAAGTGTTTCCCTGATTTGTAGCCAATCAAAAGTACAGGTGGCAACTGGCGTCTGAAGTTGGGGCTTATTGTGGACCTAAGCCCTTCAACTTGTGGGATTTAATCCTAACTCCAGATAGTATCAGAGTGGAATTGAATTGTATGACACCAGTTGGTGTCTGCAGAGAATGAGAGAATAGGTTGCTGGTGTTGGGTGTTGGTTGTGTGTATGAGTACAGATGCAGAGAGGGGAGGTAGATAGATGTGACTGGTGGGAGCATGCAAAGTTCTACTTTGATTGCTTTTATTTGCTGTCAATAAAGTCCCAAGCAGGATTATCAGCTGAGAGAGTTTTAGGAGGAGATGAAGGAAGTTTGAAGAGAGAGGAAAGGATTTAAAAAAAAAAATTGTCTTAATAAATAAAAAAATGTGAGAGAGTGATTGGTCTAGGGCACAGGTTCTCAGTGTGTGATCCCTAGAACAGCAACAGCATTACCTGAGAACTTGCTGGAAATGCAAAATCAGGGCCAAGTTCAGTGGCTCACACCTGTGTATTCCAGCCTGGGCAACAGAGCAAGATTCTGTCTCTTAAATTAAAAAAAAAAAAACACGTGTAATGCAGTATCTTGGTCCCCGCCCCAGACGTGAATCAGAAACTCTGAGAGTGGAGTCCAGCAATCTATTGGGTTTCTTTTTGTTGTTTATTTTTTGAGATAGGTCTCTCTGTCGCTGTCCTTTTTTTTTTTTTTTTTTGAAGCAGAGTCTCACTATGTCGCTCTCTGTAGAGTACAGTGACATCACAGCTCACAGCAACCTCAAACTCTTGAGCTTATGATTCTTTTGTCTCAGCCTACCAAGTAGCTGGGACTATAGGCATCCACCACAATACCTGGCTGTTTTGGGTTGTAGTTATCATTGTTTGACAGGCCTGTTTGACAGGCCCGGGCTGGATTCGAACCCTCCAGCTCCAGTATATGTGGCTGGCGCCCTTAGCTGCTGAGCTACAGACATCAAGCCTGTCCCACTACAGTCTTAAGGAAATATGGTATGATTGATGGGTTGCATCAAGGGCCAATATGACGTTTGTGATCTTAAACTTAAGGGGACTGTTTGCTTGGTTGTGTGTATTTCCTGAGCCACATTCATTTACACTCCTGCATTCTTAAAGTAAACTAGGACCATGATTTAGCCAAGCAAGTTCAAGAAAGTAAGAGAGGGGTGGTGGCTGTGGCTCAGTCAGTAGGGCGCCGGCCCCATATACCGAGGGTGGCGGGTTCAAACCCAGCCCCGGCCAAATTGCAACCAAAAAATAGCCAGGTGTTGTGGCGGGCGCCTGTAGTCCCAGCTACTCGGGAGGCTGAGGCAAGAGAATCGAGGCCCAGGAGTTGGAGGTTGCTGTGAGCTGGGTGAGGCCACGGCACTCTACCGAGGGCCATAAAGTGAGACTCTGTCTCTACAAAAAAAAAAGAAAGTAAGAGAGATGCAAAGGAATTATACGGGATATATGTGAGGGAATTAATATAACCGATTGACATGAGGACATGAAGGAGGTGAATGACACAAAAAGGCCTTAGGGTTTGAAGGCAGTTTGGCCAGGGCGGGTTTGAACGTGCCACCCTCGGTATATGGGGCCGGCCCCATATACCGAGGGTGGCAGGTTCAAACCTGGCCCCGGCCAAACTGCAACAAAAAAATCACTGGGGGTTGTGGTGGGCGCCTGTAGTTCTGTCCCAGCTACTTGGGAGGCTGAGGCAAGAGAATCCCCAAAGGGCAGTGCCTGTGGGTCAGTGAGTAGGGCACCGGCCCCATATACCGCAGGTGGTGAGTTCAAACCTGGCCCCGGCCAAACTGCAACAATAACAACAAAAAATAGACAGGCGTTGTGGTGAGTGCCTGTAGTACCAGCTACTTGAGAGGTTGAGGCAAGAGAATCACCTAAACCCAGGAGTTGGAGGTTGCTGTGAGCTGTGACACCACATCACTCTAACAAGGGCAACAGCTTGAGGCTCTGTCTCAAAAAAAAGGCCTTAGGATAAGTATACTGAAGGTCCCTGTAGGGTTGAGTGATTGTTGGAGTTAGAGTATCAGAAGTTGCCTAAATTGGCAGTAATGTTCTGGTGGATTTTTAGAAATTGAATGATGAGGAACTGCCATTATCGGCAATGACAGGGTCAATCAAGAATTGCCAAATAAAATATAAGATGCCTACTTAAATTTGAATTTCAGAAAAACAATCAATTTTTTTAGTATACTTAGGACATTGTGTGTGTGTATCTCCTCATGGTTATGTAAGGAAATATCCCTTTTTTTTTTTTTTTGGAGACAGAGTATTACTATGTCACCCTCAGTAGAGTGCTATGGTGTCACAGCTCACAGCAACCTCAAACTCTTGGACTTAAATGATTCTCTTGCCTCAGCCTCCCAAGTAGCTGGGACTACAGGTGCCCGATACCATGCCTGGCTATTTTTTTGTTTGTTAATTTTGCAGTTATCATTGTTATTTAGCAGGCTTGGACTGGGGTCGAACCCACCAGCTCCAGTGTATGTGGCTGGTGCCCTAACCACTGAGCTTTGGGCGCTGAGCCAAAATATTCAAAATATTCCTTTTTTTTTAAAGAGACAGAGTCTTTTTTTTTAATTTTATTGTTAAATCATAGCTGTGTACATTAGTGCAATCGCCTGTACCCATTCTAAGATGCACCGTAGATGTGAGAGACAGAGTCTTATTTTATCGTCCTCGGTAGAGTGCCATCTCTTCACAGCTCACAGCAACCTCCAACTCCTCGGCTGAGGTGATTCTCTTGCCTCAGCCTCCCGAGTAGTTCAGACTACAGGCGCCCACCACAACACCCAGCTATTTTTTGTTGCAGTTTGGCCGGGCCAGGTTCAAACCCACCACCCTCAGTATATGAGACTGGCATCCTACCCACTGAGCCACAGGCACCACCCTCCCTTTTTTTTTTTTTTTTTTTTTTTGTAGAGACAGAGTCTCACTGTACCGCCCTCTGGTAGAGTGCCGTGGCGTCACACGGCTCACAGCAACCTCTAACTCTTGGGCTTACGCGATTCTCTGGCCTCAGCCTCCCGAGCAGCTGGGACTACAGGCGCCCGCCACAACGCCCAGCTATTTTTTTGTTGCAGTTTGGCCGGGGCTGGGTTTGAACCCGCCACCCTCGGCATATGGGGCCGGCGCCCTACTCACTGAGCCACAGGAGCCGCCCCCCTTTTTTTTTTTTTTTTTAACAAATGCATGCTGTAATATAAAGGAGCAAAATGACATGATGTCTATGCTCTCCTTTAAAATTTGTCAACTAAGAAATACTGAAAGAAAAGGCCAGACATGGTGGCTCATGCCTATAATCCTAGCACTCTGAACGGCCCTGGCAGGTGGATTGGGTAGATTGCCTGAGCTCAGGAGTTCAAGATCAGCCTGAGCAAGAGCAAGACCCTGTCTCTACTAAAAATAGAAAAACTAGATGGTTGGGTTGGCACCTGTAGCTCAAGCAGCTCGGGCGCCAGCCACATGCACCAGAGCTGGCAGGTTCGAATCCAGCCCGGTCCTGTCAAACAAAGGTAACTACATGCAAAAAACAACCAAAAAATAGCTGGGCATTGTAGTGGGCGCCTGTAGTCCCAGCTACTTGGTAGGCTGAGGCAAGAGAATCACTTAAGCCCAAGAGTCTGAGGTTGCTGTGAGCTGTGATGCCATGACACTCTACTGACGGTGAAAGCTTGATACTCTGTCTCAAAAAAAAAAATTTAAAAAAGGCTCGGCAGGGCGGCGCCTGTGGCTCAGTCGGTAAGGCGCCAGCCCCATATACCGAGGGTGGCGGGTTCAAACCCAGCCCCGGCCAAAAACTGCAACCAAAAAATAGCCGGGCGTTGTGGCGGGCACCTGTAGTCCCAGCTGCTCGGGAGGCTGAGGCAAGAGAATCGCTTGGGCCCAGGAGTTGGAGGTTGTTGTGAGCTGTGTGAGGCCACGGCACTCTACCGAGGGCCATAAGGTGAGACTCTGTCTCTACAAAAAAAAAAAGGCTCGGCACCCGTGGCTCAGTGAGTGGGGCGCTAGCCACATACACCGAGGTTGGCGGGTTTAAACCTGGCCCGGGCCTGCTAAACAACAATGACAACTGCAACCAAAAAAATAAAAAAATAAAAAAATAGCCCAGCATTTTGGTGAGCCCCTGTAATCTCAGCTACTTGGGAGGCTGAGGCAAGAGAATCACTTAAGCCCAAGAGTTTGAGGTTGCTGTGAGCTATGATGTGACAGCACTCTACCGAGGGTGACATAATGAGACTCTGTCTCAAAAAAGAAAAACTAGACGGGTGTTGTGGCAAGTGCCTTTAGTCCCAGTTAAGGCAAGAGGATTGCTCAAGCCCACGAGTTTAGGTTCCTGTGGGCTATGATGCCATAACACTCTACCCGGCATAATGGAATGAGACTTTGTCTTGAAAAAAAAAAGGACAGTTAAAGCAAATGTAGTAAAATCTTGATAATGTTTGAATCTAGGTGATGGGTGTACTGCTGTCTTTATTTTTGTCTCTATGTATGAAACTATTCATTAAAATATCTTTGAAGGCTGTTGTTTAGGGCGGCGCATGTGGCTCAGTGGGTAGGGCGCCAGCCCAGCCCCATATATGGAGGGTGGCGGGTTCAAACCCAGCCCCAGACAAACTACAACAAAATAATACCCAGGTGTTGTGGTAGGCACCTGTAATCCCAGCTACTTGGGAGGCTGAGGCAAGAGAATTGCCTAAGCCCAAGAGCTGAAGCTGTGAGCTGGTTGCTGTGAGCTGTGACACCACAGCACTCTACCAAGGGCAACAAAGTGAGATTATATTATATTATAATATTTTATATTATAAAATATAAGATATATGTATCTCTTTGAAGACTGTTGTTTCATGAAGTTTCAGGAGAGAGCAAAATTGTATGTGTGTTCAATTGATCTTTTATCAGCATCTCTCCTTATATTTTCACTCTCTGAGGGATATTTCCTTGTATAATTCTGAGGAGATATACACACCCACATACACACTTATAATCATTTGGTATTAAGCTTGTATTTAAATATTGTTCAAAGCACAGAGCCAATTAATAGCAGGTTGCTTAGTTATTTTATGTTTACATGTTTTAGTCTCAGAGTTTTATGTATCATGTAATTGGCTTTCAAGATCTTAAAGTATATTAGGCTGAGATTAGCTACCTGGATATTATCCCTTTGAGATCTTCATGAAACAAGATGAAAATCTCTTAAGAATACTAAGATAAGTATAAACACTCATATACATAAATATATATACTTACAGTTAACTGCATATCAGTGCCATTGTAACTTACATTTTAGTATATTCCTTAGCTAATCTTACAATGTCAAAATCATAATATAACCTTAGAACTTATAGTTGACCACCTCCCTACATTGACCCTCCTTAAGTTGCCCTAATTTGCATAAAGCAAACATGCACCACAAGTATGTATCAGTACAGTAGGCCTAGCTCCTTATGTTTACTAGTTTGTTACAGTCCCTTGGATTCTATTGTAAGTTGCTAGTAAGTTAAAGGATGTATGTTAACAATGTGAACATATAGTAGAAATATGGAATGGTACTCAGTATCAGAAAATCAGATCTTTTTTGAGATCTTTGTTTTCAATTTTTTACAACTATTCCATGGAAAGAAAATCTTTTCTTGGGCGGCGCCTGTGGCTCAGTCCGTAAGGCGCTGGCCCCATGTACCGAGGGTGGTGGGTTCAAACCCGGCCCCAGCCAAATTGCAACCAAAAAATAGCCGGGCGTTGTGGCAGGCGCCTGTAGTCCCAGCTACTCGGGAGGCTGAGGCAAGAGAATCACTTAAGCCCAGGAGTTGGCGGTTGCTGTGAGCTGTGTGAGGCCACAGCACTCTACCCAGGGCCATAAAGAGAGACTCTGTCTCTACAAGAAAATCTTTTCTTTTTTTTTTTTTGTTGTTGTTGTTTGTTTAGCAATCTGGAATAATTATGAAAGCAAATAGCCTAAGTGTCAAACTAGATGATCAAGTTTAAACAGACTTACCTTTTCTTTTATGTATCTTACTACTTAGGTTTGCCCTAAAACATTGATGCTAGTGTGAATAAATAACAATTTACAGTTAGAACTCCCAACTAATGATTTGAAAATTGATGGTGGAAATTAAGTTGAAATCAATAGCACAGTCTCATGACCCCTAACTTTCAGAATCACTTATGCATAAAAACTAATTGTTCATCCCTCAATTTTAAGTGATTAAATCTCCTCCTCAGACTGAAATTTAGGGATTCGTTTTTTACATAAACAACAGCATGGGTTTTTAGGGTTTTTTTTTTTTTACTTTTGCAGAAAATAGTTGAATCAAATAACTTAGAGATAGCTACACCATTCAAATAAGATAAAATTAGCATTCTAGCCTAGGCAACAAAGTGAGACTGTTAAAAAAAATTAGTTAATTAAGATTAACCAAATATCCTTGTTTGGTTAGTTAGTCTTAGATCCTTCTAACTTCTCTGTCCAACCAAAGAAATTCATTCATTATATACTCACACATGCTTCAGAAAGGTCCATGCAGTCCCAACAGTAACACTCTTTTTTCTTTTTTTTTTTTTTTTTTTGTAGAGACAGAGTCTCACTTTACCGCCCTCGGTAGAGTGCCGTGGCGTCACATAGCTCACAGCAACCTCCAGCTCTTGGACTTATGTGATTCTCTGGCCTCAGCCTCCCGAGCAGCTGGGACTACAGGCGCCTGCCACAACGCCTGGCTATTTTTTTGTTGTTGCAGTTTGGCCAGGGCCGGGTTTGAACCCACCACCCTCAGCATATGGGGCCGGCACCCTACTCACTGAGCCACAGGCGCCACCCTCAACAGTAACACTCTTAATCAAGACTCAGGCTTTATAAAATTCAAGAGGGAATTTCTCTCTATGGTTGCTGGTAATTTGTTCTATCTTTTGCCCAAATCTAGTCACATGTGCCCGAGTTGAAAATGTTAGGAGGAGATTTTGTTCACTTTAAAAATAAGCTAGGGCCATGGCCTGGCGCCTGTAGCACAGTGGTTGCAGTGCCAGCCACATGCACCGAGGCTGGAGGGTTTGAACCTGGCCCTGGCCAGCTAAACAACAATGACAACTACAACAACAACAACAAAAATGGCTGGGCATTGTTGTGGGTGCCGGTAGTTTGCCTCCAACTCCAGCTACTTGGGAGGCTAAGGCAAAAGAATTGCTTAAGCCCAAGAGTTTGAGGTTGCTGTGAGCTATGACACCAGAACATTCTACCAAGAGCAACATAGACTGTGTCTCAAAACAAAAATAAGCTAGGGCCAGCTGGGCATGGTGTCTCACACCTATAATCCTAGCTCTGGGAGGCTGAGCTTGAGGGGAGGATTGCCTGAGCTCAGGAGTTTGAGACCAGCCTGAATAAGATTGAGACCCCCTAGTGAGAATCAGGAAGTCGGAGCGATGTGTGGCACTTCGTGGCAAGGGAGAGTTGAGGTCCAAGGGTCTTGTGTAAACTAGATGCTGACATTAGGTTCTTAGCTTGGTGGTCGTCTCTGATTTCTCGCCTGGCGATGGCGACGTACACGTGCATAACTTGCCGGGTGGCGTTCTGCGACACGGAGATGCAGCGGGCCCACTACAAGACGGACTGGCATCGCTACAACCTGCGGCGAAAAGTGGCCAACATGGCCCCAGTCACCGCCGAAGGCTTCCAGGAGTGAGTGCGGGCGCAGCGGGCCGTGGCTGAGCAGGAGAGCAAGGGCTCGGCCACCTACTGCACCGTTTGCAGTAAAAAATTTGCCTCTCTCAACGCCTACGAAAACCGTCTTAAGTCCCGGCGGCATGTTGAGCTGGAGAAGGCGGCTGTGCAGGCCGTGAATCGGAAAGTGGAAATGATGAATGAAAAGAACTTGGAGAAAGGACTGGGTGGGGACGGTTTGGACAAGGATGCCATGAACGCGGCCATCCAGCAGGCCATAAAGGCTCAACCGTCTATGTCTCCCAAGAGGCCACCCCCGGCTCCTGTAGAGGAGTCCGGGGGTTCCGTGGCCATGGCTGGTAGTGGCCGTGTGACTCACGATCGAGACCCGACAGAGAAGCCGCCCCGGCTTCAGTGGTTTGAACAGCAGGCGAAGAAGTTTGCAAAGCAGCAGGAGGAAGACAGTGAGGACGAGGAAGACCTGGATGGAGACGATTGGGAAGATATCGATTCGGATGAAGAATTGGAATGTGAAGATACTGAAGCAATGAACGGTGTGGAGGAAGAGGCTGCAGAAAGGCCATCCTTGGTGCCTCCCTATCACAGACTGCTTATTTTGTTCCCATCATTCAAGCTCACTCATGAAGAACGTTGCTCATATGACAAAAGTCCACAGCTTCTTTATTCCTCATATAGAATATCTTTCAGACCTTAAGGGACTAATTAAATATTTAGGAGAAAAAGTTGGTGTTGGGAAGATTTGTTTGTGGTGCAATGAGAAAGGGAAATCCTTTTACTCCACAGAGGCTGTACAGGCACACATGAATGACAAAAGCCACCGCAAGCTCTACACAGATGGTGATGCTGCTTTGGAATTTGCAGATTTCTATGATTTCAGGAGTAGCTACCCAGATCACAAGGGAGGGGAGGATGCCAATGAATCTGAGGAGCTGCCCTTGGAAAAGAACTTGGAATATGATGATGAAACCATGGAGCTGGTTCTGCCTTCTGTTAAGTATATTTGTCAAAAATAAGTAGCTTAATGCCAGTGGGGTTAGGGGGAGGCATATCCCCATCAATTACCTTCCATACCGAGGGAAATAGATCATAAAACTAAAAGTGTATGTTTGTGTTCTCATGTATATGATAAAATCTGAAAGTTACCATTTAAAAAAAAAGATTGAGACCCCCCCACACACCTGTAATCCCAGCACTGTGGGAGGCTGAGGAAGGAGAATTGCTTGAGCTCAGGAGTTGGAGACTTGCCTGAGTGAGAGTGAGACCCCGACTCCTAAAAAAAATGGAAAACCCAGCCAGGCACTGTGGCGAGCACCTGTGATCCCAGCAGCTTCTGGAGGCTGAGGCAGCGAACGCCCACAGCCCGAGTCTGAGGTTGCAGTGAGCTATGATGCCATTGCATTCTGCTGAGGGCATAGGGTGGGATCCCATCTCAACAGCAACCAAAAAGAAAAACAAATAGCAAAGAAATAAAAATAAAAAATAAGCAAGGAAATAAAAAAAATAATAAAATAAAAAGAGAAAAATTAGCTGGGCATTGTGGCAGGCTCCTATAGTCCCAGCTACTAGAGAAGCTGAGACATGAGGATCTCCTGAGCCCAAAAATTTGAGGTTACTGGGCGGCACTTGTAGCTCAGTGAGTGGGGCACTGGCCCCATCTACCAAGGGCGATGGGTTCAAACCCATCCCCAGCCAAACTGCAACAAAAAGATAGCTAGGTGTTGTGGTGGGCTACTCAGGAGGCTAAGTCAGGAGAATCACCTAAGCCCAAGACCTGGAGGTTGCTGTGAGCTGTAACAGCACAGCACTCTACCTAGGGCAACAAAGTGAAACTCTGTCTCTACAAAAAAAAAAAAAGAATTTGAAGTTGCTGTGAGCTATGACGAAGCCAGGACACTCAACCCCAGAGCAATAGAGTAAGACTTTGTCTCAAAAAAAAGGTGGGGTGGGGGTTGCCTATGGCTCAAGGAGTAGGGCACTGGCCCCATATACCAGAGGTGGTGGGTTCAAACCTGGCCCTGGCCAAAAACTGAAAAAAAAAAGAGTGCATTACTCTGGCTCAGCACCTGTGGCTCAAGCAGCTAAGGCGTCAGTCACATACACCTGAGTTGGCGGGTCCAAATCCAGCCCAGGCCTGCAAAACAACAATGATGGCTGCAACAAAAAATAGCCAGGCATTGTGGCGGGCACCTATAGTCCCAGCTCCTTGGGAGGCAGAAGCAGGAGAATCACTTGAGCCCAGGAGTTAGAGGTTGCTGTGAGCTATGATGCCATAGCACTCTACCCAGGGCAACAGCTTGAGGCTTGGTGTCAAAAAAAAGATAGAAAAAAGCTAAAATATGTTTAAAATGTTTTTAGTCGTGTATTATGTAAGAGATTAGCATATTCACACGTAATACAATTGAAGTCTGATTTTCTTTTCTTTCCTTTTCTTTTTTTTTTTGAGACAGAGTCTCAAGCTGTTGCCCTGGATAGAGATCTGTGGCATCACAGCTTGCAGCAACTTCAAACTCTTGGGCTCAAGCGATTCTCTTGCCTCAGCCTCCCAAGTAGCTGGGACTACAGGCGCCCTCCACAAGGCCTAGCTATTTTTTGGTTGCAGTTGTCATTGTTGTTTGACGGGCCTGGGCTGAATTTGAACCTGCCAGCTCTGGTATATGTGGCTGGCACCCTGGCCACTTGAGTTATAGGCGCCGAGCCTGAAGTCTGATTTTCATCCTCTCAATTATTCAAGAAATATTTACTGAATATTTATGCCATACACCCTACTGAAGTACTAGGGTTAAAAATTAATACAGAAGAATGTCTGTAAGTTGACCATCCAAGGGACTGTAACAAACTGGTCAACATACAGAGGCCATTAACATAAAGAACTAGATCTACCGTACTGATATGTACATGTGGTGCACGTCTAGTCTATGAAAATTAGGTCAACTCAAGGAGAGGGTCAACTATGAAGGTTCTACTGTATTTGAAACAGTCCGGGTATTTTCACTTGGCATTTTATAAGCTTTCACTTGCAAAGAAGTTAATTCTTTTGAAAGACTGCCTAAGAAAGAAAATCCATTAATCCTCTATCCAAAGTACAGCAAAATGTGTCGGAACTGGTTTAATCACCCTCTTATATAAACAAAGAATTTTGTAATGATTTGCCACACATTTATGAGTGTCTAACATTTAGTGACAGGAAAAGTTACATAAAATGGACATTTTGTATTTTGACTCTGTTTTTAATTGTTTTGATGCTGCCAGCATTCTAAACTGCTCCTTTTTACTTTTGAGATACATCGTTCCCTTCTCAGTTGACTCCAACACTGGTGGCAAATCGAATCTGAGAGAAGCCAGAACCATGATTAATACAGAAACAGTCATACAAGCCAACAGTTTGTACCTAGGGGAGTAAGCGAACATCTCTGATTAGCTAATTAAACAGGTTGAAGAAAAGATTTTGTGAAAAACTGACTAAATCATATATAATTCGTTCTCTATTCTTAGTGATTTCTCAGTTTTGCCTTAATCTCACAAAAGGTAACATGGCATACGACTGAGGATAGCTATAGGCAGGAGTTTGAGGTTGCTGTGAGCTACTATGACGCCACACACTCGCCAGGGACTCCATCTCAAAAAAAAAAAAAAAAAAGGAAGGTTGCTTTAGGGTGGATATAGGAGCTTATGCCTGTAATCTTAGCATTACAGAAGTCCCAGGTGAGAGGATTACTTAAGGTCAGGAGTTTGAGACCACCTGAGCAGTAGGAAACCTTGTTTCTATCAAAGAAAAAAATTTTTTAATTAGCGAGGGATGGTAGCATATACCTATGGTATATGGAGTTCAAGGCTGCTGTGAAGTATGATGAAGCCCTTGAACTCTGGCCTGGGCAACAGAAACCCTATCTCCAAAAAAAAAAAAAAAAACAACTATGTCCTTGGGTAGAGTGCTATGGCATCACCATAGCTCACAGCAACCTCCAAGTCCTGGGCTCAAGCTATCCTCCTCCTCAGCCTCTCAAGTAACTAGGACTACAGGCATCTGCCATGACACCTGGCTACTTTTCTATTTTTAGTAGAGATGGGGGTCTCACTTTACTTAGGCTGGCCTGCAACTTCTGAATTCAGGCAATCCACCCACCTTTGCCTCCCAGAGTGTGAGAATTACAGGCGTGAGCCACTGCGCTCTCCCAAAGGCCTGTGGGGTTTTGGGGTTTTTTTTTCTTAATTAGGCCCAGGTGAGGTTTGAACCCACTGCCCCAGTGTGCAAGGCCTGCACTCTAACCACTGAACTATGGTAGCCAACTAAAATATTTTTTTAACATAGGAAATTTTGCCACCTTGCCTTTTTTGTTCTCGTGTTTCTATTCTACTTTCCTGATATAGTTTTTAAAAATACTGGTCTTTATTTTCAGATCACTTTTATATTTAGAGAAAAATGGAGTAGAAAGTTCATGGAACCCCTCCTCACATTTCCACCCCCTTATTTTTCCTTATACATCTTGCATTAGTGTGGTACATTTGTAACAATTGACAAGCCAATATTGATATAAATAACTAAAGTACATAATTTATATTAGGGTTCACTCTTTGTGTTGTATGTTCCATGAGTTTTAATACATGTATAGTGGGCCAGATATGGTGGCTCATGCCTGTAATTCTAGCATTCCAGGAGGCCAAGACAGGTGGATTACTTGAGCTCAGGAATTCAAGACCAGCCTGAGCAGGAGCAAGACCCTGGTCTCTAGTAAAAATAGAAAAACTAACTGAGTGTTATGGTGGGCACCTGTAGTCCCAGCTACTTAAGAGGCTGATGCAAGAGGATCACTTGAGCCCAGAAATCAGAGGTTTCTGTGAGCTATGATGATGCCAGGGCACCAAATCCCGGGGCAATGGAGTAAGAGTTGGTCCCAAAAACAAAAAAGTGGGGCGAGGTGGCTCATGCCTGTAATCCCAGCACTCCAGGAGGCCAAGGCAGATGGACTGCCTGAGCACAGCAAGAGTGAGACCCTGTCTCTGAAAAAAAGCTGCCAGGCCTTGTGGTGGGTGCCTATAGTTCCAGCTACTTGGGAGGCTGAGTCAAGAGAATCACTGGAGCCCAAGTTTGAGGTTATTGTGAGCTTTGATGCTACAGCACTCTATTGAGGGTGACAAAGAGACTCTGTTGCCAGGGTCCCTTCATGAATGCCACTTATCAAGGCCTGGGACTGGTTGGTCTCTGGCCCCAGCCTATCTAGCCGTGTTCCGCTATGCTGCTATCTCGCTCAGGAACAATTGCTCTTAGGTGCCTATGGGCTATTTCCTTTAGCTGAATGAAGGGAGAGAGAGAGAGAGAGTCTTTGAGAGAGTAAAGCAGTCTTCTTAGAAAGATAGATCTTAGTCTTTAGCAGAGCTTAGTGATCTTCAGCAGGGAGACGCTGTGCTGGCGTTCTGCAGGCAGGAGAAGTGACAGAGTCAGAGTAAGCGGGTCCGTGACAGAATGCACACGCTGCTGACTGCCTGCTTCTCCAGCCTAATACAAGGCTGATCTCGTGCTTCTCAACACCACAGGTATAGAGACTGCCAATTCACCAAAGCTCTCATCTCGTGAGCTCTCATTCTTGTTAGGAGCGCTAAATCCCTCTCCCTGCCCTTTTCACCAAGGTGTTCCATTATTGAGCTGTACAGGTATTTCTTGTAACGCTCACTCCTCCTAGCCATAGGCTATACAGATTGCTACACTCTGTCTCAAAACAAAACAAGACAAAAAGCCCACAAATGGCTTGGCACCTGTGGCTCAAGCGGCTAAGGTGCCAGCCACATACACCTGAGCTGGTGGGTTTGAATCCAGCCAGGGCCTGCCAAACAACAATGATGGCTGCAACCAAAAAGTAGCCGGGCGTTGTGGCAGGCACCTGTAGTCCCAGCTACTTGGGGGATGGAGGCAGGAGAATCACTTAAGCCTAAGAGCTGGAGGTTGCTGTGAGCCGTGATGCCATGGCACTCTACCCAGGGCGACAGCTTGAGGCTCTGTCTCAAAAAAAAAAACCCACAAATGTATAATGGCATATATACACCACTATCAAGTTATACATCAATGTTTCATTCAGTCCATGACAAATTGCACATACATGATTGGTTTATAAGATTATAATACTATTTTTTCACCCTACCTTTTCTATGTTTAAATATGTTTTGATACACAAATACTAATGTACCATGTGTTAGGATTGTCTATAGTATTCAATACAGTAACATGTTGAACCGATTTGTAGCCTAGGAACAATAGGCTATTACACTCCCTTGTATAGTAGGGTATGGTACCATCTACCTTTGTGTAAGTGCACTTCCTGATATTTGCACAATGACAAAATCACCTAATATTGAATTTCTCACGACATAGTCCCATCGTCATTAAGTGATACATGAGTATACTTATACTTACCAGTTCAGCACGCCTAATCCAAAAATTCAAAATCCAGAATTCTCCAATGAACATTTCCCTGGGGTGTCATGTCAGCCCTCGAGTTCCATAATGTGCAGGGTTTTGGATTTGGAATTTTCAGATAAGGGATGTATAACTTATATAATCTTATGGGACCACCTTCACATTCAGTCCATTGTTGACGTAAACATCATTACACTATGAACCACCAAAGACGGAGTGTTTATATACTAAGTTGAACCAAGAGTGGCAATTGTGGGAAAGTAACAAGGAAGGGAAGACTTAGTTTAGCAAGGTTTGTTTGTACAGATTTCTCTTGGGTTCAATTCTCTGTCTCTGGTGATCAGAATGTTTCTTCCTGGTATAGGAAACGTATCCTTCAAATGGGAATTTCATCTCCTACTTTCAGGAACTAAAAGGAGATCAGATGCCCTTCTTTTTTTTTTTTTAGACAGTCTCCCAGTTGCCCTCGGGAAAGTACCACAGTGTCATAGCTCATAGCAACCTCAAACTCTTGGGCTTACAATTCTCTCGCCTCAGCCTCCCACGTAGCTGGGACTACAGGCACCCGCCACAACACCTGGCTATTTTTGTGTTGCAGTTGCCATTGTTGTTTAGCTGGCCCCGGCCAGGTTGGAACCCGCCAGCCTCGATGTATGTGGCTGGCGCTGTAACCACTGTGCTATAGGCACTGAGCCCAGATGCCCTTCTTCTTCATTTTTTTTTTTTTTGTTGTTGTTTAATCTAATTTGAGGCTGGGTGAGGTGGCTTGAGACAGGATCTTGATCTGTTGCTCAGGCGAGGGTGTAGTAACATCATCATAGCTCACTATATATAGCCTCAAATTCCTGGGTTTCAGCAATCATCCTGCTGGGTCTACAGGCACAAGCTATCTTGCCCAACTTACTTTATTTTATTATTATTATTATTTATTTTTTTTTTTGTAGAGACAGTCTCACTATACCGCCCTCAGGTAAAGTGCCATGATGTCACACGGCTCACAGCAACCTCTAACTCTTGGGCTTACGCGATTCTCTTGCCTCAGCCTCCCGAGCAGCTGGGACTACAGGCGCCCGCCACAACGCCCGGTTATTTTTTTGTAGCAGTTTGGCCAGGGCTGGGTTTGAACCTGCCACCCTCGGCATATGGGGCCAGCGCCCTACTCACTGAGCCATAGGTGCTGCCCAATTGCCCAGCTTACTTTAAAAAACTGTTTTGTTTGTTTTTTTTAGAGACAGAGTTAGTGCTGTGGCGTCACAGCTCACAGCAACCTCTAGCTCTTGGGCTTAGGTGATTCTCTTGCCTCAGCCTCCCGAGTAGCTGGAACTACAGGCACCCACCACAATGCCCAGCTTTTTTTTATTGCAGTTTGGCAGAGGCTAGGTTTGAACTTGCCACCCTCTGTATATGGGGCCGGTGCCCTACTCACTGAAACATAGGCACTGCCCATAGAAAACTATTTTTTGTAGAGATGAGATTTAATGGTGCCTAGGCTTCTCTTGAACTGCTGACCTCATGCAATCTTCCTGCCTCAGTCTCCCACAGTGCTATGACCATGGGCCTCTGTAGGTGTGAGCCTCTGTGCCCTGCCAGAGTTACATTTTTAGATTCTTGCCTATTACAGGATTTATTTGTTTCTTTTTTTTCTTTTTTGAGATAGAGTCTCACTTTGTCACCCTCGGTAGAGTGCTGTGGTGTCATAGCTCACAGCAACCTCAAACTCTCGGACTCAAGCGATCCTCTTGCCTCAGCCTCCCACGTAGCTGGGACTACAGGCACCCACCACAATGCCCGGATATATTTTGGTTGTAGTTGTCATTGTTGTTTGGCAGGCCTGGGCTGGGTTCAAACCCACCAAATCTAGTGTATGTGGCTGGTGCCCTAGCCACTGAGCTATAGGCTCCGAGTCGGGTTTATTTGTTTCTTCAACAAATATTTATTACTGTCTAGGTCCAGGTCAGGCACCCAGCACTGTAATCTCAGCACTCTGAGAGACCAAAGCAGGTGGATCGTGGATTGCCTGAGCTCAAGGGGTTTGAGACTAGCCTGAGCAAAGCAAGACCCCATCTCTAGTAAAAATAGAAAAACTAGCAGGGCGTAGTGGCAGGCACCTATAGTTCCAGCTGATCAGGTGGCTGAGGCAAGAGGATTGCTTGAACCCAAGAGTTTGAGGTTGCTGTGAGCTATCCTGACAAGGCCCTACCCTGGGGTGACATAGTGAGATTCTGTCTCCAAAAAAAAAAGCTGGTTGTTTAATGATACATATTTTATAGGCATTTAAGATGGATAAAGTTATGATCCTCATAAGGTTGCATGTTTAGTGGGGGACTGGCAAGTATGCTGGTAGAGTACAATAGAATAAATGCTGTAATAAGGAACATACAGCATACAATGGAAACATTCAAGAGTTATGTGTGTGGAAACCAGCACATTGTACCCCTTGATTGCACTAACGTACACAGCTATGATTTAACAATAAAAAAAAATTAATTAAAAAAAAGAGTTATGTGTGTGTTAGGAGAGGGGATAAAACAATTTTTGAAAGAAAACTTACAGGTTGTGTCCTGATAATGGACATTTGAAGGGGATTGGAAAGAGTCTAGAAGTACAGGCAGTAAGACTGGAAAGATTAGATGGAATCAGCTTCTAGGGTATTTCAACTTTTTTTTTTTTTTGCAGTTTTTGGCGGGGGCTGGGTTTGAACCTGCCATGTCTGGCATATGGGCCGGCACCCTACCCCTTTGAGCCACAGGCGCCGCCCTCAACTTGTTTTTAAGAGCAACGAGAGCTGGCTTGGTGCCTGTAGCTCAGTGGCTAGAGCGCAGCCACATACATCAGAGCGGGCGGGTTCAAACCCAGCCCGGGCCTGCCAGACAACAATGACAACTACAACCAAAAAACAGCCAGGCACTGTGGCGGGCGCCAGTAGTCCCAGCTACTTGGGAGGCTGAGGCAAGAGAATCGCTTAAGCCCAAGAGTTGGAGTTTGCTGTGAGCTGTGATGCCATAGCACTCTACCGAGGGTGGCATACTGAGACTCTGTCTCAAAAAAACAAACAAACAAACAAAAAAATACCAGCAACAAGAGCCACTGAAGGTTTTGGTTTTTTGTTTGTTTTGAGACAGGGTTTTGCTCTGTTGTCCAGGCTGGAGTGCAGTGGCATCATCATAGCTCACCGAAGCCTCCAACTTCTGTCTCAGACAATCTTTCTGCCCGAGCCTTCTGAGTACCTGGGACTACAGGCATGAGCCACCTTGCCCATCTAATTTTTATATTTTTTGTTGATGTGAGGTTTCACTAATGCCCAGGCTGGTCTCAAACTCCTGACCTCGAGCAATTACATTCTACTTCGGCTTCCCAGAGTGCTAGGATTAAAAGTGTGAGCCATGAAGCCCAGGCACCTGAAGGGTTTAAGTACAGAAGTGACGTAAGGATATTGCTTCTTAAATTAGTTCTTAAAGAAGAGGCTGTTTAAATTTATTACTGGAATCTCAGGCTCTTATCTCTCAAAAGTATTGATAATATGGTTGGGTGTGGTGGTTTACACCTGTAATCCTAACACTCTGGGAGGCAGAGACAGGTGGATTGCTTGAGCCTAGGAGTTCTAGACCAGCCTGAGCAAGAGCAAGACCCTGTCTCTACTCAAAATAGAAAAATTAGCCAGGCATTGTGGTGGGTGCCTGTAGTTGGTTCTTGGGATGCTCTTGGCCAAATAGTGACCAGATACTCCAAAGTAAGGCAAGCGTGGAGCAAAGTTTATTTATTTCTATTTCATTTTATCTGTCTTATCTATCCATCTATCCATTTATGAAATAGAGTCTCTCTCAGTTGCCCTGGGTAGAATGCCCTAGTGTCATCATAGCTCACAGCAACCTCAAACTCTTGAACTCAAGCAATCTTCTGCCTCAGCCGCCTCAGTAGCTGGGATTACAGGTGCCCACCACAATGCCCACCTAGTTTTTCTGTTTTTGGTAGGGACAGAGTCTTGCTCTTGATCAGGGCTCAACCAGTCCACCTGCCTCGGCCTCCTAGAGTGCTAGGATTACATGAGCCGCCTCACCTGGCCTGAAACAAAGTCTATTGAAGAAGAAAAAGATAGGTTTACAGAGGAAGACAGGTTCACCTAGACATTGAACCAGCCCCCTTCGTCACTACCAAAAAAAGGCCTTAGTTATGGCCAGGGATTCTTTTTTTTTTTTTTTTGTAGAGACAGAGTCTCACTGTACCGCCCTTGGTAGAGTGCCGTGGCGTCACACGGCTCACAGCAACCTCTAACTCTTGGGCTTACGCGATTCTCTTGCCTCAGCCTCCCGAGCAGCTGGGACTACAGGCGCCCGCCACAACGCCCGGCTATTTTTTTGTTGCAGTTTGGCCGGGGCTGGGTTTGAACCCGCCACCCTCGGCACATGGGGCCGGCACCCTACTCACTGAGCCACAGGCGCTGCCCAATGGCCAGGGATTCTTTATACTATCTGATTGGGCCCACCTCATGATTCAGAGGTCACCTTGGAACCAGAGTCTTACTGCACAGGAAGACCTCCCAAAAGCCTCTCTTAAAACCTATTGGGCAGTATGAACTGCAATGTAGATATAAGCTAATGACAAGCCTTAAGGTTGTTCTAGGTCACCTTCCAGGCTCTATTGTACCTATTCAGCATGGCATGTGGGCTAGAAAGTCCTCTGCATCCTTTTGCAGTTACCAAGCTAAGTTCCTGATTGATAGATTGGTAAGGCAATCCCTCCTCCCCAGGTATGAGCAATCAGTCAGAACAGGACTACCTGGGATAACACCGAGATGTGGGCCCGGTGCCAGCCTTTTGTCCTTTTTCCCTAGGAGAGCCAGAATCCTTTCTATATAACACACAGTCCCATGAAATAAATAAATAAATATAGATATAGATACAGATTTTTTTTTTTTTTCCCCGAGAGAGAGTGTCATTTTGTTGCCCTGGGGTTGAGGGCCCCGGTGTAATCATAGCTCACAGCAACCTCAAACTCTTGGGCTCAAGCTATCTTCATGGCTCAGCTTCCCGAATAGCTGGAACTACAGGCCCCCAACACAATTCCCAGCTAATTTTTCTATTTTTAGTAGAGATTTTCACTTCCTTGGGGTGATACCACCCTCTTTGAGGTTGAGAATGCCTGTACTAGTCTGAAAGCTAAAAATGCGAGAGAGTTGGTACAGTACCATGCCTTTTCATTGTTTTATTCTCATAGCACTTTGTTTTATTTTGTTTTTGAGACAGTTTCATTTTGTCATCCTCGGTAGAGTGCTGTGGTGTCATAGCTCACATTAACCTCAAACTCTTGGGCTCAAGCCTCAACCTCCTCTTGCCTCAACCTCCCAAGTACATGGGACTCTAGGCACCTGCCACAAAGCCTGGCTATGTTTATACACAGGGTGTCACTGTTGCTCAGGCTGGTCTCAAACTCCTGAGCTCAGGCAATCCACCTGCCGTGGCCTCCCAGAGTGCTAGGATTACAGGAGCGAGCCACTGTGCTGGGCCCTCATAGCACTTTGCATTAAACAGTATAGTAGTAAAGGTTGAACTGAATTGCTATAAATAACTGGGTAAGACAGGGAGGAGAACAAGTATGTGATCCAGTGAGAATGCAAAATAGACATGCCATTGACCAAAGTGGAAACGGAGAACCTATGGAAAAGAAGTATCAGCAAAAAAGGATTTAATAAACATTTTTTTTAGGCTGGGCTAGGTGGCTTACGCCTGTAATCCTGGCATCTGGGAAGCCAAGGTGGGTGGATAGCTTGATCTCACGAGTTCAAGACCAGCCTAAGCAAAATCGAGACCCCATCACTACTTAAAAAAAAAAAAAAAAAAAAAACGGAGGCAAGAGGATCACTTGAATCCAAGAGTTGGACCTGTAAGCTATGATGCCACAGCACTCTACCCAGGGCAACAGCCTGAGACTCTGTCTCAAAAACAAAACAAAAAAACATTTTTTTAAACACTGAATTTATTAATCTTTTTTTTGGTTTTTGGCCGGGGCTAGGTTTGAACCCACCACTTCCGGCATATGGGACCGGTGCTCTACTCCTTGAGCCACAGGCGCCTCCCGAAATTTATTAATCTTATTTATGTAATCACTAAACATTGAATTTAGTGATTACATAATCACTTTATTAATCTTACTTATGTAGTCACTAAACATTGAATATGACTCTTCCTGATATGCTCTTAGGCACTCAATACTTTTTTATTATTTTATTTTATTTTGTTTTTAATTTTTTTAGAAACAGAGTCTCATTCTGTGGCCCTGGAGAGAGTGCCTTGACATCATAGCTCTCAGCAACCTCAAACTCTCAGGCTCACGCGACCCTTTTGTATCAGCCTCCCGTGTGGCTGAGACTACAGGTGTTTGCCACGAGGCCCTGCTAGTTTTTCTATTTTAGTAGAGACAGGATCTCACTCTTGCTCAGGCTGATCTCAAACTCCTAAGCTTAAATAATAGACCCACCTCAGCCTCCCAGAGTGCTAGGATTACAGGCATGTGCCACCTCACCTGACTTACTTTATTTTATTTTATTTTTTAGAGACAAGGTCTTGGTATGTCGCCCAGGCTGGAGTAGGATTGCTATTCACAGATGCATGAAAAAAAATTTTTTTTAATTTTATTTCATGTTAATGTGAGGGTACAAACAACCAGGTCACGATATTTGAATGTGTTAGGTAGAGTCCCTCTTATAGTTGTGTCCCACACCTAAAAGGGACATACACCCCCACATTGTGCCTGTTAAGTGAGAGCACCCTGAACTCCTCCTCTCCCCTTTCCTCCCTCCCCCTAACTTGAATTGAGTTTTCTCTCCTATGTGGAGAATTAGATCCTCTACTGGCTTCATATTACCATGGAGTACATTGGATACTTGCCTTTCCATTCTTGTGATACTTTACTAAGAAGAATGAGTTTCAACTCCATCCAGGTTAATACAAAGGATGTAAAGTTAGCATCTTTTTATGACTGAATAGTATCCCATGGTATATATATACCACAGTTTGTTAATCTGTTCCTGAGTTGATGGGCACAGGTTGTTTGGGTTGTTTCCACATTTGGGGATTGTAAATTGAGCTGAGATAAACAATCTAGTGCAAATGTTATTATGATAAAATGACTTTTTTCTTCTGGGTGGATAGAAAAAAATCTCCAGTAGTGGGATTGTGGAGTCAAATAGGAGGTCTAATTTGAGTTCTTTGAGGATTCTCCATATTTCTTTCCAAAGAGGCTGTATTAGTTTGCAATCCCACCAACAGTATAGAAGTGTTCCCCTCTCTCTACATCTGCAACTTTAAGACTTTGTGATGTGGGCTAATCTTACTAGGTTAGGTGATATCTCAGAGTGGTTTTGCATTTTTCTGATGATTAGGGACAATAAACATTTTTTCATATGTTTGTTAGTCATTCGTCTGTCTTCCTCAGAGAAGGTTCTTTTCATGTCTCTTGCCCAGTGATAGATGGGATTATTTGCTCCTTTTTTTTGTTGATTAATTTGAGTTCTTTATAGATCCTAGTTACCAAATCTTTGTCAGATTCATAATGATCTGCTATCATTTCTGATCTGGGCCACTTCACCCCTCTTTAGAAAACCTGGTGGTCCCTTGCTCCCAGTAGGGCACCAAACTGATGCTTAAACTTAATGAAGACACCCAATCAGCATAACACACTACGGCCCAGAATTCCTTAGGCTCAGGCAATCCTCCCACTTCAACCTCCCAAGTAGCTGGTGCAACAAGTACATGTCACCACACCTGGATCAGTGCATATTTTTCTGAATGCAAACATTCATTCTCCATGAGGGCTTGGGGGTTCACGCCTATAATCTTAGCACCCTGGGAGGCCAAAGTGGGAGGACCTCTTCAGCTCAAGGCCAGCTTGAGAAAGAGCGAGATCTCGTCCCTATTTAAAAAAAAATTGATCTCTCTCACCTCTGCTCCTTTATGAGAGGGACACACTTCCAATTCTTTTTGTAAGTGCTCTGAACTTTCTCTCTGTTCTTCCTAAATAAAATCTGTGTAGGTTACTTTTGCTTTCTATCCACACTGTCTGTGCTACTCCAGTTTTATTTTCAGTTTCCACTCACTTTTCTTTTTCTTTCTTTTCCTTCCCTCTTACCCTGAAGTTAGGATTTGGAGGTAGGTATCCAGTCACTTTTGCTTTTGAAAAAAAGGAAAAAAGAATCATTCTCCAGAATTGATTGCTGATTGAAACTTGAACTTCAGAACAAAGTTCAAGGCTGTCAGATTACCTGAAAATTAAGAAATTTATTCGACTTGTTCAATTAGGGGTAAATCTTATTCGTTATTTTCAACTCAACGAATTGCTCCAATTTACCATTCCTTTTTCCCCCTTTATCACTATACTAAAGAGGAACCAAAGGATTCTAACAAGTGTCTTGTTTTCTTTTCCTCTTTCTCTCTCTCTCTCTCTCTTTTTTTTTTGAGACAGATCCTCACTGTGTCCCCCGGGGTAAAGTGGGATGGCATCATCCTAGCTTACAGCAACCTCAAACTCCTGGGCTCAAGCAATCCTCCTGCCTCAGCCTTCCGAGTAACTGGGACCTATAGGCATCCTCCACAACGCCAGGCTAGTTTTTCTTTCTTCTTCTTTTTTTTTGAGATAGAGTCTCACTATGTCACCCTCAGTAGAGTGCTATGGTGTCTCAGCTCACAGTAACCTAAAACTCTTGGGCTTAAGTGATTCTCTTGCCTCAGCCTCCCAAGTAGCTGGGACTACAAGCACCTGCCACAACACCCAGCTATTTTTTTGTTGCATTTGTCATTGCTATTTAGCTGGCCTGGGCTGACCAACTAAACCTGCCACCCTTAGTGCATGTGGCTGGTGCCGTAACCACTGCGCTACAGGTGCCAAGTCTAGTTTTTCTGTTTTTAGTAGAGATGGGTCTCACTCTTGCTCAGGCTGGTCTCAAACTCCCAAGCTGGAGCAATCCACCTGCCTTGGCCTCCTAGAATGGTGGGATTATAGGCATGAGCCACCGTTCCAGTCTCTTGTTTGATTTCTATATCATCTAGGTAGGGGAATGAAGCATTTATGGGTATGAAAATGTCAGAGTTACAAAGTCCCAAGGAAACAAAACACCTTAATCTCATCATATTTCAATTTTCTGGTTTGTCTCCACCCTCTAGATTATAAGGTCCTAAAGGTAGGAGTTGTGTAGGCCCAAATGAAATCTACAAGATAAACATTTATTGAATGCCTGTATAAATTAGTCAAGATCTCTGCCCTAAGGGGCTGACAACCTAGCCTGACATGTATATTAAGACACATTTAGCTGGGCGCGGTGGCTCATGCCTGTAATCCCAGCACTTGGGAGGCTGAAGAGGGTAATTGCCTGAGCTCATAGGTTCCAAACCAACTTGAGCCAGAGTGAGACTTCGTCTCTAAAAAATAGCTGGGCGTCATGGTGGGCATCTGTAGTCCCAGCTACTTGAGAGGCTGAGGCAAGTGAATTGCTTGAGCCCAAGAGTTTGAGGTTGTGGGCTATGACGCCACAGCACTCTACCAAGGGCGTTGTTCCTTTCTGTCTCCAAAAAAAGAAGAAAAAAAGGCACATTTAGACTTTGGTCCTGCTGGACCTGCCAGATGTAGAAGGAAAGCACAATACCTGAAGATTATTCACAAGTGTTGTCAAAGGTTGTTAGGAAAAACAGTGGGTTGATAAGTTTTGTGGAAGATCCCATTTCAGTGAATTGCAGTCATAATAGTTGAGAGGTAATACTTATGCTGAGGGACAGCCAGAGCCTCCTAAAAATGTATATTGTATGATACTAGTATATAAAATATTACATGTGCAAATTTATCTGTAGTGACAGAAAGTAGAACTGTGGTCGGGAAGTGATATGATGGGGAAGGACAGGATGGACAGAGTATAAAGGGCAGGGGGTAACTAGCAGATGAATATGTTCACTACCTTGATTTTGGTGATTTCATAGTGTGCACATTACAAAATTTACCAAATTATAAATTTAAAATGTACAGGTTATCATATGTCAATTACTCAATAAAGGGTTTTTTTGAGAGTCTCAACCTGTGCCCTGGTTAGAGTGCCTTGGCGTCACAGCTCACAGCAACCTCCAACTCTTGGGCTTAAGCTGTTCTCTCGGCTCAGCCTCCCAAGTAGCTTGCAGTTGTCATTGTTGTTTTAGCTGGCCTGGGCCGGTTCAAACCTGCCAGCCTCAGTGCATGTGGCCAGCACCCTACTCATTGAGCTACAGGCGCCACCTGGTTGGTTGGTTTTTGTGGAGACTAAGTTTCACTTCTGTTGTTAGAATGCCCTGGCATCAGCCTAGCTCACTGCAACCTCAAACTCCTACGTTCAAGCTATCCTCCTGCCTCAGCTTCCCAGGCCATTGGGACTACAGCCGCCTGCCATAAAGCCCAGCTAATTTTTCTGTTTTTAGTAGAGACATATCTTATTCTTGCTCAGGCTGGTCTCAAACTCTTTAACTCAAGGGATCTGCTTGCTTCGGCCTCCCTGAGGGCTAGGATTACAGGCTGCAACCACGGTGTCCAACCCAAAAGTGTTTTTTTGTTTTTAAAGGGATAAGATAGAGACATATCACAGACAGACTGAGGAAATCTTGAAGTCTTTGGGAGCAGAAAGATTACGTGTATAAAGTAACGTTTAAAGGAAATGAAACTGATTGTGGTCTTCCGAGTAGATAGGGAGGAATGACATTTAGTAAACTATCGCTAATAGCCGAACTTGGGCTGTGGGATAGCAGAGGAAATGGACAGACGAATAGGCATGTGTTAGACCCAGGAAACAACTCAGTCTTTGGTTCAGGTTTGGGTTGTATGCTTGTCTATGGGTGCTCTCTCTGGAGGGAAAAGAATGGTTCTATAGTTAAACCAAGGACAATTTTTACAAGTAGCAAGTAACAGGAGTAGCTAGAGGAAAAACGTGATTTGGGGTAAATAAGATGACTTCGCATTTCGTGTGCGGGGACAGTAATATTCAAAGGCTCTGAGACACAGAAAGTGGGCTGGGAAACTAGTTTGCTTGGGCTTGCAGGCGGGCGTCAGACCCCGTTAGCGAAGGCGAGCCCACGCCGCAAGTCCAGGCTACGTCCCGGACGCTTGCAACCCGACCCTTCAAGCGCTGATTACTCAGGTCTGCTCCGGGAGCTGAGGCAGACGTTAGCGCAAGCCCCGCCTAGGTCGGGGTGGGTAGGGGGGACACCCACCCCTCTGGAGAAACCCGGCTGGGCAGAGGCGGGGGCAGTCGTGCCCGGCGCGTGCGCGCGACGCGCAGGGAGGCGGCCTGGAAGCCAGGGAGCGCGCGCCCTTCACGTGACCCCACCCGCGGGCGGCGACGCACACGACGCGCCTCTCACGTGGTCTCCAGCCCCGTCGCCGGCGGAGGCGGGCGCGGGCGCGTCCCTGTGGCCAGTCGCCCGGAGGAGTTGGTCGTACAATTATGAAAGACTCGGCTTCTGCTGCTAGCGCTGGAGCTGAGTTAGTTCTGAGGTTTCCCTGGGCTGTCCTCGTCCGGCGGCCCCTGCTGCCGCCTCCGGAGACGCTTCCCGATAGATGGCTACGGGCCACGGAGGAGGAGGTGGTGGAGTTGCTGCCCTTCCGGAGTCCGCCCCGTGAGCAGAATGGTACGGGACCCACGCAGGCCCGGGCGGGGAAGGGGCCCGAGGGGTGCAGGTGGGGAATGGGAGACCTTGCAGGCCAGCGTGTGTGGTGGGCGCGAGCCGTGTTGTAGGGAGCGAAGGACCCCCGACTCGCCTGGAGCCTTCCGGATTTGCCCTGGCGGGACGGGGGTGCGGGGCGGCAGCAGGTTAGCAGAGCAGGCGCGACAGCTCGTCACGGGAGTCTCCGGGAGCGCCTCTCCAGGCGGCGGAGGCGCGAGTCGGGGACCGCGGGACCAGCCTGAGCTGGACTGGCTGAGCGGCCGCAGCGCCAGCCGCAGAGCGCGCAGTCCTCCAGCGCCGCATCTCCTGGGAGCGCGGTCCTCCTGGCGCCAGTTGCTGGCAGATAAGGAAGCCAAAAGGTCTGCTCAGGTTCAACGTGCAAAAACAGGGGCGACTGAAAGGGTACAAAAAAGGGGTAGAGGAGATGGATCTGGAGCTGTGCCTTGTTTGCTACGCACGAGTATTGCTACGCACGAGTACTCTACAGGTAACGTTTTCTTTTTGGAACCAAAAGGGAGGGAGTTGACAATATTGACTTTAGATCTGGTTTGGAGTAGAAAGAATCAGGATGAGGAGGGGGCGCTGCTGTGGAAACCAAGACCATGTGCTGCTGCCAAGATATAAATCGAACTTAATCTGTTGCCCCAGAGGAGGGTCAGTCGTGTTTTAAACGAAAAGGTGGATCGGAGAGAGAGAGACGGTGCATGCAGCTTTTCCAACCAAATTTGAAGTTTTTTTAATTAAAAAAACAAAAGTTACTTAGGTTAGGACGTCAGGAACTGGGAAGGTATTTTTGGTCAGTACTTGAATTTGATAGGCTTTATGCAAACAACTCTCCCTCTACTGGAGACTGGCAGGTTTACTTTTCTCTGGGAGCTAGGTTAAGTGCCTTACAAAACTGAAATAGGAGTTTTATTTATACCACAAATGTAGACTTTGAATAAACAGTGAATCTTCCAGTATTTTCCACTTCCTTTGGTAATGTAAAGTCATTAAAAAACGTGATCATTTTCATCATTTTATTAATTTATTTTTGAGGCAGTCTCGTTCTGTTGTCCAGGCTGGAGTGCCTGAGGTCAGCCCAGCTCAACAGCAACTTCAAACTCTTGGGCTCAAGCAGTCCTCTTGCCTCAGCCTCTGGAGTAGCTGGGACCACAGGGGCCTGCCATTACCCCCAGCTAATTTTTTTCTGTTTTTAGTAGAGGGTGAATCTTGGTCTTGCTCAGGCTGGTCTTGAACTCCTAAGCTCAAGGGATCCTCCAGCCTTGGCCTCTTAGAATGCTCGGATTACAGGCATTAGCAACCATGCCCAGCCCATTTTCATAATTTTTTTATTTCTATTTTATTTTTTTTTTTTGAAACAGTCTCACTTTGTCACCCTTCGTAGAGTGCTGAAGCAGCCTAGCTGACAGCAACCTCAAAGTCTTGGGCTCAAGTGGTTCTCTCCCCTCAACCTCCCAGGTAGCTGAGACTACAGGTGCCCGCCACAACACCCGGCTGTTTTTAGAGACAGGGGGTCTCTCTCTTGCTCAGGTTGGTTTGGAACCTGTGAGCTCAGGTGAATCCACCTGCCTTAGCTTCCCAGAGTGCTAGGATTACAAGTGTGAGCCACTGCCTGGCCTCATTTTCATAACTTTAAGCAGAGTTTAAGTCCCTCTATTGGCACTACATTTTAAAACATTATTTATTTAAGTACTTAAAATAAAACAAAACCCAAAAAACTACAGATCAGGTTTCATTTCTCTTTGTTGCCCGGGCTAGGTTCTAATTCCTGGGCTCAAGCAAGTATCTAGGATTGCAGGCATTCACCACTGGAACCAACCTGGCCTGTAGTTTTGAATTCTTAAATGGATTTAAGGGAACCTATTTGGAGAGGGGAAGTTGAATCCAAGTACATAGTTTTAAAAAAACCAAGCCATTAATACTGACAGTGTAGTGATAAATCATTTTACTTTTTAGATGGTAAATATTGTACGTTCAAACATGCTACTTCAATATTTAAAAGAAAAACCTTCAGATACATTAGAAAATGGAATTGAAGATGCTTCTTCATCTTCAGAACCATTCATTGCTTCCTGATGTTGATTAGAGCAGCAGACTTCTTTGTTTCTGTTATCTCAGGTGCCCTTCTCAAATCTAGCCTTTTATACTACATACTTGAAAGTGCCTTCCAAAATTAAGGTGTGGTCCAGGTCTCTCCTGTTTCTGCTGCCTTTCTTCTTAAAGGCCAGTCCTTCATGTCAGGTACTCTACCCTAAACAATATATTAGACTACGCAAATAGTGCACCATACTTGGCATACAATCCGAATTCAGTATTGATTGGCCAGGCAGTTAGCAAACCTGTTGATTAAGCAGGAAGAAGTTCTAACTTTATTATTTATTTATTTTTGTTTGTTTGAGACAAAGTCTCACTGTTGCCCAGGCTATAGTGCATCAGCCTAGTTCACAGCAACCTCAATTCCTGGGTTCAAGCTATCCTCCTGCCTCAACCTCCAGAGTAGTTGGGGCTGTAGATGCTGGCCACAATGCCCAGCTAGGTTTTTTTTTTTTTCCTATGTTTAGTAGAAATGGGGATCTTGCTTTTGTTCAGGCTGGTTTCAAACGCCTGAGCTCAGGCAATACACCTACCTCAGCTTCCCAGAACAATAGGATTATAGATGTGAGGCACCACTTCTGGCCAAAACACTCTCCTTGCTGGTGAGATGGCTCACGCCTGTAATCCTAACACTGAGAGGCCAAGGCGGGTGGATTACTTGAGCTCCCAGGTTGGAGACCAGCCTGAGCAAGAGCGAGACCCCATCTCTAAAAATAGCTAGGAATTGTGGTGGGTGCCTGTAGTCCCAGCTACTTATGAGGCTGAGGCAAGAGAATCACTGGAGCCTAAGTGCCATGGCATCTTAGTTCACAGCAACTTCCAGCTCTTGGGCTTAAGCTATTCTCTTGCCTTGCCCAGCTATTCTTTGTGTTGTTTTTGTTGTAATTGTTTAGCAGGCCAGGGCCAGGTTTGAGCCCATCAGCCCTGGTACATGTGGCCAGATCCCTAACTACTGAGCTACGGGTGCCGAGCCCAGTTTTTCTATTTTTAGTAGAGACCGGGTCTTGCTTTTTGCTCAGGCTCGTCTCAAACTGGTGAGCTCAAGCTATCCACCTGCCTGGGCCTCCTAGAGTGCTAGGATTACAGGCGTGATCCACCTCACCCGGCCATTACACTGAGCCTTGATTGCTGTTGAGTTGTATGATTTTCATCACAGTTACCAGTTAGTTTTTAGGGTAACTTAAAACTGGGGTTCTTCATGCAGTAATGATTTGTTCAGCTTCCTTAATTTTTAGGTAAACATTAACCTAAAAGTTCACCTTGGTATAACGCCTTTACACTGCATCATTCTTAACGTAATCTGTTATTTAAGGCATTTACTTCTGGTAATCAGGTCCTACTTTAACACTAAAAGCATATAAAATTTTTCTGTATTTTAAAAAGCTATAAAATGAATTAGCCAAGTGACCAAAAAAATACAAAACAAACCAAAAAAAAAGGAAGCAAGTTAAAAAACTAGAGCAGAATCAAGTTTTATAAAAACTATCTGTCATGGCTACTGGAAAGTCTTGTTTTATTTGCTTGCAGTCATTTAATTAGTGATATTTTCCAAGCATTGTGGTAGGTACTGGAGAGGCAAAGAAGTGTTAGACAAGTTTACTTTCACATACTTCACATTCTAATTATTTATTAAAAAATCTGTCCAGGGAAAGATACATAAAGTAAACATTTAATGTCTACCATGTTTCAGGCACCGTGATACTTAATAGCCTTGAGGGGCAATTTAGTTATGCAAAAAATAAAAGGATACTCTTCGATGCTATTGTGTGGATTACTATCAAAGTATATGATAGGAAGTAAAAGTATATGAGAGGAAAATCTGGGTTGGCTTGCAAAGAAAATGATGGTAGTGGTACATTTCTGCAAGACCTGGAAAAAGATGTATTGAATGGATTGTTTTAGTCTAAGAGCACTGACCTTGATTGATTGATTGATTGAGGCAGAATCTGATTCTGTTGCCTTGGGTAGAGTGTCCTGTCATCAGAGCTCACAGCAATCTCAAATTCTTGGGCTTGAGCGATCCTCTTGACTCAGCCTCCCAAGCAGCTGGGACTACATGTGCTCAACACAACACCTGGCTTATTTTTGTAATTTTAGTAGAGATAGGGGGTCTCGCTCTTGGTTGGGCTGTTCTCAAACTCCTGAGCTCAAGCAGTCCACCCACATTGGCCTCCCAGATTGCTAGGTTTACAGGCGTGTACCACTACGCCTGGCCCAGGAACTGACTTTTAGAAGAAAAGAACATCTTTAGTTTCTTCTGGGAACCATTATTGTAGAGTAATATACATAGTTTGGAATGAGTGGAGTAGGGATGATAAAGGTTACTGGTGGGAATGTTATAAAGATAGGCAAGTCAAACGCAGTTGCTCATTCTATAGTCCTAGCTACTCAGGAGGCTGAGGCGGGAGGAGGACTTAAGCCCCGGAATGCGAGGCTGCAGTGAGCTCCTGCCTTGGTGATAAGTGAAAGCCTATTTCTTAACAAAAAAAGAGGGAAGAAAACAGATTTCAGAAGTAATGTATGTCATGTAGAATGTTTGGATTTTATTCTAGAGCTGTTGGGGACTCATTTTAGGAAACAATACAAGGGGAAATAAATTGTGTATGGTTAAACCAGAAAGAGATTGGAAAGATGAGGCTGTTATACAAGACTCTGACAAATGTGGGCTGAAATAAAAAATTAGGAGAAAGGGGGAGGCGCCTGTGATTCAAAGAAGTAGGGTGCTGGCTCCATATACTGGAGGTGGTGGGTTCAAACCCAGTCCCAGCCAAAAACTGCGGAAAAAAAAAAAAAAATTAGGAGAAAGGAAGAACAGATTGGGATATTAAAGAGTTCAAATTTTTCAGAAGTTGGTCTCTTTTATAGAGTAATGGCTCTCAATTTATGCAAATAAATGACAATAATTGGGCATACAATGAAAATGTAATACATGTAATTGGAGTTATTACTTAAAATGTGCAGATGTAGTAGTTGACTGTCTTTTTTAGAGACAGAGTCTCACTTTGTTGCCCTTGGTAGAGTGCTATGGCATCACAGCTCACAGCAACCTCCAACTCCTGGGCTTAGGTGATTCTCTTGCCTCGGCCTCCCAAGTAGCTGGGACTACAGGTACCCGCCACAACGCCCAGCTATTTTTTGTTGTAGTTTGGCCAGGGCCAGGTGTGAACCCACCACCCTCCGTATATGGGGCCGGCACCCTGCCCACTGAGCCACAGGCGCTGCCCCAGTTTGAATAATTTCAAACATGAATTTTGTCTCTTCTGTAATCTCTTCCATTTCCTCAACTGGATAATTTTAAAGCCAATCCCAGACATACATCATCTATAGATATTTTATTCTGTATGACTAAAAAGATAAGGACTCTTAACCACAGTACTATTAGCACACCTAAAAATTAATTCCTTAATTAATAAATACTTGACGTATTTCCCTTACTATCTCACATTTTGCCCATTTAATTTATTTGAGTCAGTATCCAAAGAATTCTGCTTGTAGCATTTGGCTGCTAACTTTGAGTCTCTAGCACCCTTTCCTTTTTTATTTTTCCTCATTGTTGTTACTGTTTATTGTTCAAAAAACCTGATCACTTACCCTGTAGAATTTCCCACAGTTTGTATTTTGTTGAATTCATCCCTATAGTGTCATGAACATGTTTCTTCCTGTCAACTAGTGGTCAGATTCTAGTTTCATACTTTGGCAATACTCACAGGTAGTGCTGTGTATTTTCTGTTGCATTACATTAAAAGGCACCTGTTATCTGCCTTTTTTTCCCTTTCTTTTCTTCTTTCTCTCTTTTTGTCTTCCTTTCTTTCTTTTCTTCTTCTCTTCCTTCCCTTCCTTCCTCCCTCCCCTCTTTCTGTCTTTTTTTTTTTGTAGAGACAGAGTCTCACTTTATGGCCCTCGGTAGAGTGCCGTGGCCTCACACAGCTCACAGCAACCTCCAACTCCTGGGCTTAAGCGATTCTCTTGCCTCAGCCTCCCGAGTAGCTGGGACTACAGGCGCCCACCACAACGCCCGGCTATTTTTTGGTTGCAGTTTGGCCAGGGCTGGGTTTGAACCCGCCACCCTCGGTATATGGGGCCGGTGCCTTACCGACTGAGCCACAGGCGCTGCCCGTTTCTGTCTTTCTTTTATTAAGGTTGACCAGTGGGTTCGTGTTGTCAGTCACTTGATCTTACAGTTGTGAAGAGTTCCCCATTAGTCATTTACTTGATAGTTTCAGTAGCAGTAGTCTTATTTTTTGCCATTGATCCATCATTTCATTCTGGTTTCTTTCCCCTTTCTTTTTGGGGAGCCTTTTAGCATACCAATAAATTATGGGGGGCGGGGTTGTGACCATTCGTTAAATGTCTGTGTTAAGTTGGTACCTGGAAGCAAAATTCAGAGTGATTGAGATTACTTTATTTTCTTTTTTTTTTAAGGCAGAGACTCAGGTAGAGATAGAGATTACTTTATGATATAAACATTATGCGACTGTTCATGGGCATTTGAACTAAGTTATTTATGTGAATCAATAAAAAGAACTTGGATGTCACTTTTATTTATTTTTTTTGAGACAAACTCACTGTGTCACCCTCAGTAGAGTGCTGTGGTGTCACAGCTCACAGCAACATCAAACTCTTGAGCTTAAGCGATTCTCTTGCCTCAATCTCCCAAGTAGCTGGGACTACAGGAGCCCGCCACAACGCCTTGCAATTTTTTTTTTGTTGCAGTTGTCAAGCTGGCCTGGGCCAGGTTCATACCCACCAGCCCTGGTGTATGTGACAAGCGCCCTAGCTGCTGAGCTACAGGTGGCGAACTGGATGTCACTTTTAGATGGTGCTTTATAAGTACTAGTATGTGAATGTAGTATTTGATTTGCAGAATTGGATCTCTTCTAGTTTATAAGAAATGATTGGTTCTAATTTACATTGTTAGTACTTTCAGAGATTTTGTTGACTCTTGGGTTAGTTCATTTTAGATTTAGAAAATTGCCTAGATCTTTTTAAACTGTTTTTGAAGGTGTATGTGTTTAGTTTTCTGACCAGATAGAGGTAGAAGTTTTAGACCCTTATTAAGAAAATTTTGGTATATAAAAAAAGATGTAAGCAATTTTTGGAAGTTGGTAGACTTGACTCTTGACCTAAGAGTCTTTGCCAGGTCACATCTTATGAGCATCACTGTTAACTTCTCTGCCTATGAAAGGCAGATGATCATCTTTCCTTAACCTCAAGAGCAATATTAGCACTTAAATCTGTGAAGCACTGCTTGTCCCTCTTACCGTCATGAAAGTACATTCATAACAACACCTAAACTGTCCAGCTGCCAAGTTCTGGAAACCTTAACCTTTGGAAACCCAGCTCCTCATGGAAAGTAAGGAAAAAGCTTTTCAACAAAGTAATACCAGGAATATAACAACCTTGAAACCAGAGTTCACTGATAAGAGAAATATGTGCAAAATGAAATTTCACAGAATTCGTTCATTACTTTTCTGCTGAAAACACAATTTGGTACACTGGAAATGATGGGGGGAAGTTATCTGAGAAGCAAGCAGACTATTACCTTAAGAAGGAGAGAATGCGTACACGCCCTTCAGTACATGAATCAATAGTGTTCTTAGTCTTTAAAGAGTATAGTACTCTGGACTAAGAAAAGCATTTAACAGGCTTTAGACTTCTTTTTTTTTCTTTTTTTGAAACACAGTCTTGCTCTGTCACCAGGTCTGGAGTGCCTTGGCCTTAGCCTAAGCTCATAGCAACCTTGAACTCCTGGGTTCAAACAGTCCTCTTGCCTCAGCCTCCCAAGTAGCTGGGATTACAGGCATGTGCCACAAAGCCTGGCTAATTTTTTAATTTCTCTTCTATTTTCTCTTCTCCTCTCCTCTCCCCCCTCCTCTTTTTTCTTTCTTTTCTCTCCCTCCTCCTCCCTCCCCCTCTCCCCTTACCTCGGTCTCTCTCTTTTTCCTCCCTTCGCCTTCTTCAGTCACATACTGTTGCCTAGGCTAGTATGGTGTCAGCTGTCAGCTTAGCTTTACAGCAACCTCAAACTCCAGAGTTCAAGGGATCCTCTTGCCTCAGCCTCCTGAGTAGTTGGGACTACAAGTGCCTGCAACAATCCCTGGCTGATTTTTTGTTTTGAGTAGAATCAGGGGTCTCACTTTTCTCAGGCCAGTTTTGAACTCCTGACCTCAACAGATCCTCTTATCTCTGCTTCCCATAGTGCTAAGATTACAGGCATATGACCCACTTCTCCTGGCCTAGACAGATTTTTATATTTTGTAACATGTATCAGCATTAACCTGTAGCCATTGTTCTAAAAAATGCTCTATACAGGTGGGACGTGGTGGCTCATGCCTATAATCCTAACATTCTGGGAGGCTGAGGCAAGTGGATTGCTTGACTTCAGGAGTTAAAGACTAGCCTGAGCAAGAGTGAGACTCTGTCTCTAAACATAGCTGGGCATTATGGTGAGTGACTATAGTCTCAAATATTTGGGAGACTGAGGTAAGAGGAACACTTGAGGCCAAGAGTTTGAGGTTGCTGTGAGCTATGACACCACGCTACTACCGAGGGCAACAGAGTGAGACTTTGTCTCAAAAAAATGAAAAAGATAGATGTACGGTCTACTTCTTTGTTTTACCTGCTGTATATTATTACTTTATATGAATGCACTATATGTTGTCCATTTTATTGTTGTTAGGTGTTTAGGTTTTTTCCAGTTTTTTTATGCAAAATAATGCAATATTGTATGTATCATCTTTTTTTTTTTTTTTTTTTTTTAATTTGGCTGGGGCTGGGTTTGAACCCACCACCTCCGGCATATGGGACCGGCGCCCTACCCGCTGAGCCACAGGCGCCGCCCCTGTATGTATCATCTTATGTACAAGTGTGATAATTTTTCTATAATGTATATCTAGAAGTGGAATTGCATGGTTATAGGATAGGTACAACTTTTTAGATATTACCAAAGTATTGGCCCAGAGTAGTTATGTAGTTTGCACTTTTGATAGAAATACAATCATAACATTGTATATAACAATTTTTTGGTCCATGCCAGACTCCATGTATGGCTGTGGTTCCTTAAGATTATAATGGAGCCGTGCAGTGCCTGTGGCTCAGTGGGTAGGGTACTGGCCCTATAAACTGAGGGTGGTGGGTTCAAACCCGACCCCAGCAAACTGCAAGAAAAAAATAGCTAGGTGTTGTGGCGGGCACCTGTAGTCACATCTACTTGGGAGGCTGAGGCAAGAGAATCGCCTACGCCCAGGAGTTTGAGGTTGCTGTGAGCTTTGATGACAGAGCACTCAACTCCAAGGAGACTGAGTGAGCCTCTGTCTCAAAAAAAAAAAAAAAAAAGTCTCGGCCCCTAAAGCACACCTGCCAACCTTGGTGCATGTGGCTGGCACAACTCAACTCTTGGGCTCAAGCGATCCTTGATCTTCTTATCTCATCCTCCCAAGTAGCTGGGACTATAGGTACCTGCCACAACACCCAACTAGTTTTTCTATTTTTAGTAGAGATGGGGTATCTCTTTGCTTAGGCTGGTCTTGAACTCTGGAGCTCAGGCAATCCACCTGTCTCACCCTCCCAGAGTGCTAAGATTACAGGTGTGAGCCACTGTGCCTGGCCTCGTGTTCAGAAAATTATGTACACAATAATCACACAGGAATTACCTTTTTTGAAAGTAGTTAGTGTATTTGTACCCATCAGTTTCAAAAAGGTGTAAGATAGGTGGCGTATTTAAAGCTACTTTAAATTTTGAAATGCTCATTTTAAATTTTATTTAAAAGTCAACAGACACTTTGGAGCTAGAGCAAACTATTAGCTGTGTGACCTTGGATAATTCCCTTCTACATCTAACTAAGTCTTGTATCTGTAATATGGGAGTATTACAATGCCCACTTAATAGGGTTATTTTGAGCATAGGGTTATTTTGAGTTATTTAGAATAGTACCTGGGGGCTCGGCACCCATAGCTCAGTGGTTAGGGGGCCAGCCACATACACTGGGGCTGGCACTTTTGAACCTGGCCCAGGCCTGCTAAACAACAGTGTCAGCTACAACAACAACAAAAAATAGCCGGGCATTGTGGTGGGCACCTGTAGTCCCAGCTACTTAGGAGGCTGAGGCAAGAGAATCACTTAAGCCCAAGAGTTTGAGGTTGCCGAGAGCTATGAGGTTTGAGGTTGCTGTGAGCTATGAGGCCACACCACTCTACTGAGGGCGATATAGTGAGACTCTGTCTCAAAAAAAAAAAATGGTACCTGGAAACTATCGTTCATTAATCTTTTTGTTGTATGTACTTTGGGCAAGAAGGTAACAAGACCCTTTCCATTGTTGCCTGAGTAAATTACCTTTGTTTAACTTTCTAGCTCTGTTTCTCTAACAGCCTTGTAAGAATACAGTGTCATTTGTGTTTTTAGGCAACACTGTGATTGTTGCTTATGGGTAAATTGTATGTGCATTGGGAAACTAAATACATGATAATAGAAAAGATAGAGAGGACTTTGGATTTCTCTATGTGCAGTGAGTCCTATAATTAGGTACATCCTTTGCCAGGGATCTTGGAAGCTCTATGAGGGGTTATAAGAGATGATGGCTTTTTAGATTCATCCATGTTGTTGAAAATGGCAGGATTTCTTTCTTTCTTAAAGCTGAGTAATACTTGAATGTTCGTGTGTGTGAGTATATCACGGTTTTAGCCACAGAAATGTGATACTCTGTGATGCCATTTTTACATGGAGTCAAAAGCTTAGAACCTGAAGAGTAGAATAATGGTTACCAGGGGCAGGGGCTGTTGAGGGTGGAAAATGAAATTTTGTTCAAAGGGTAAAAACTTGCAGTTATAAGATAAATAGGTTTTGGAGACTTAATGTATAGCATGGTGACTACAGTTAACAATTACATGTTGTATACTTGAAATATACTGAGAGAATATACCTTGGCCAAGCAGGGTTGTTTCCATCTGTAATTGTAGCACTTTGGGAGGCCAAGGGGGGAGAATTGCTTGAGGCCAGGACTTTGAGAATAGCCTAATAACATAGTGAGACACCCATCTCTACAAAACAATAAAAATAAAATAATTACCCAGGCATGGTAGCATGCACCAGTAGTTACAGCTGCTTTGGAGGCTAAGGTAGGATTTGAGCCCAGGAGTTCTAGGCTACTGTAAGCTATGATTAGGCCATCCACCTAATTTTGTAATTTTTTGTGGAGATGAGGCCTGGCCATTTTCCCCAAGCTGGTCTTGAACTCTTCCCACCTCAGCCTCCCAACATGTTGGGTACAATGTTAAATTAAATCTGACCATCATTTTTAATTGTCTTTTAAATGGTCCATATTGCAGGATCACACCAATCTCTCTTGAGGTTTTTGGTTCACAGTGGGAATCTCAGATTTGGCCTCCTTCCTGTTTGGCTGTTTCAAGGAACTGTATTTGCATAGCACTGTTGATTTAATAATTTAAATCACATTGGATTTAAATGGAATTATTCTGATGTTTTAGGTGTGCCATCATCTGTAAGAGCATAGTATGTAGTCAATATCTAGTGCAGTGGTTCTCAAGCTTCCTAATGCTGCAGTCCTTTAATACAGTTTATGTGGGTCTCAACCCACAGGTTGAGAACCGCTGACCTAGTGGATTTAAAAAATAGTATAAAGGCCAGGCGTGGTGGCTCACGCCTGTAGTCCCAGCACTGTGGGAGGCCGAGGCGGGTGGATTGCCTGAGCTCAGAGGTTCAAGACCCATATGAGCAGCAGTCAGCCAGAGTAAGACCCGGTCTCTACCAACAACATCAAAAAAAACAGCCAGCACCGCAGGAGAAAGAAGAAAATCAACAAAAAAGGAGTACTTCAAACAAAGAAGAATGAACAAGCCCACTGAAATTAAAAATAAAAAAAAAAATAGTATAGAATTATCGTTATAAACTTATTTACATGAAAATACATTTGTATTGCATAATAAAAAGTAATCATTTTATTCACCAAAAAAATACTCTAGAACTGTTTTTATGTATTATGAAGTTATGTTCTTTTTACTTAGTGGGTTAACTTAAGAACCATCCTTTAAAACTTTAAAACTTTTGCTTTAGTCCCAGAAATCCTGGATAGAAAGCACTTTGACCAAGAGGGAATGTGTATATATTATACCAAGTTCCAAGGACCCACACAGGTAAGCATTCTATTGTTTCTTTGGGATCCTCTAGAAATTACATGTGAATTATATTGGTGTTTATTTATTGAAGTCAATTATTTGTAGTTATTGTTAATTTTTGTAGTTACTGTTAATTGTGTAATTGTGAAGGGATTGGGAAAAGGAAACGGCATTAATGAGATAATCAGTATTGTGAAATTCTTTCCCCTGCCCCCAGAGGAAAGTAACAAAGTAACAAAACCTTACTTTGTTGCCCAAGTGCTATCCCTATGGTATTAGCCTAGCTCACAGCAACCTCTCAAATGTCTTGAGTTTTGAGTGATCCTCCTGCCTTGACCTCCTGAGTAGGTGAGACTACAGATGCCCACCATGACTCCTGGCTAATTTTTCTGTTTTTAGTAGAGATAGGGTCTTGCTCTTGCTCAGGCTGGTCTTGAACTCCTGAGCTCAGTCCTCCTGCCTCAGCCTGCCAGAGTGCTTGGATGACAGGTGGTACCACCGCACCTGGCCTGTATTTTGGAGTTCTTAAGGACATGTATAGCATAAACCTCTTAAAGTGTTCCCCCATCTCCAACTCCTTCAGGTCATGCTAATATATAGCAGTTAAGGCTCTCTTTTTGTAACTTTTCATTGTTAAGAACTTAAAGATTTGAGGGCGGCGCCTGTGGCTCAGTCGGTAAGGCGCTGGCCCCATATACCGAGGGTGGCGGATTCAAACCCGGCCCCAGCTGATCTGCAACCAAAAAATAGCTGGGCATTGTGGCGGGCGCCTATAGTCCCAGCTACTCGGGAGGCTGAGACAAGAGAATCCCTTAAGCCCAGGAGTTGGAGGTTGCTGTGAGCGGTGTGATGCCATGGCACTCTACTGAGGGCCATAAAGTGAGACTGTCTCTACAAAAAAAAAAAAGAACTTAAAGATTTGTTTATACATTTTTGGGAGCATCTACTAAGTATTCAACACCGAAGAAATCAATATGAACCTAAATAGTCACTCTTTTTGTTTGCCAATATGTGAATATAGATCATCATTTACTGGAAAATTTATCAGAGACTGTGGGCATCCCTGATCATTCTTTCGGTCTTTAAAATGCTTTTGATAGGCTGGACGTGGTAGCTTACACCTATAATCCTAGCACTCTGGGAGGCAGAGACAGGAGGATCTCTTGAACTCAGAAGTTGAAGACTAGCCTTAGCAAAGTGAGACCCCATCTCTACTAAAAATAGAAAAAATAGCTGGACGTTGTGGCAGGTGCCTGTATTCCCAGCTACTTGGAAAGCTGAGGCAAGAGCATCTCTTGAGCCCACCATCTCTTGAGCCTCTCTTGGGCATCTCTAGCTCAGCTGATGCCACAGCATGCTAGCCTAGGTAACAGAATGAGATTAGGTCTCAAAAAAAAAAATGGCTCTGATAATATAAATTGTTTATTTATTTACCTGTTAATCTTCTTTGTATCATTCCAATTTTAGAGTATGCTGTCTAGGCTAGTACATATGATAGAAATAATTTACAGGTAGAGGATGTTAACTAAAATTCAAGAAAAGTTGAGTATTTACTTAATAGATATCTTTGCTAAAATTGCTTTTTTAAAAAGATTAGATAAGAAAATCCAAGATACAGTTATTTCCTAACATATAGAGCACTTGTCTCCATAGGCGTAGAATATAATTCAAATTAATTGACAAAGACATTTACAAGATTTGTGCATATTCTTGTATTTCCTGTCTCCTATCAGACCTTGTTCTCTATTCAGTGACCTTCCCTGTAATTTTATTAACTAACGTATTTTTTATGTTATAGAACTTGTCGCTGTTTTTATTCATAGTGGGTACTCAGTAAATATTGAATGGATCTCTCACATTACAAACACATTTTTGTAGTAAATGTAATATACATCAGAAGTTTGAAAACTTATGAAGAGCAGAAAATTGGCTCAGAGTTTCAGTATATCAAGACAGTTTTTTTTTTTTTTTTGTAGAGACAGAGTCTCACTTTATCACCCTTGGTAGAGGGCTGTGACATCATAGCTTACAGCAACCCCTAACTCTTGGGCTCAAGCGATTCTCTTGCCTCAGCCTCCCAAGTAGCTGGGATTACAGGCGCCCACCATGACACCCAGCCAACTATTTTTTTGTTGCAGTTTGGCTGGGGCCGGGTTTGAACCCACCACCCTTGGTATATGGGACCAGCGCCCTCCCCACTGAGCCACAGGCGTCGCCCTTTTTGTTTTTTCTTAAGAGATGGAGACTCTCTGCCTCTTGACTCCTGTGCCATCATACCTGACTGAGACAGTCATTATTAACAGTCATTATAACAGACAATCCACATTTTGCTGGATTTACTGTTTATCTTAGTGCATGGCTTTTTGTTTTGCTTCATTCAGTCTATATGTAGAATGATGTACCTGTTCTTTAACAGATTTTTACAGTAAATATAATTTTTCAAATTATATTTCATAAGAATAGTAATATTCTGCTAGTGTATATACCACAGTTCATAGATTTTATTTATTTTCAGTAGAGACAGGGATCTCTATCCACTCAGGCTGGCCTTGAACTCCTGACCTCAAATGATCCTTTTGGCTTGGCCTCCCAAAGTGCTAAGATTACAGGCATTAGCCACTTTGGCCTATTTAGTACTTACTTCCATGATAGGGTTTACATAGTTTAGATTAAATAATAAAAATTTTACCTTAAAATAATTTATTTCCTGGGTGGCGCCTGTGGCTCAAGGAGTAGGGCGCCAGTCCCATATGCCGGAGGTGGCGGGTTCAAACCCAGCCCCAGCCAAAAACCACACACACAAAAAAAAAAATAATAATAATAATTTATTTCCTTTTTGTGTCTTATAGATGCCTTCCAGGATGTCAAATTTGTCAGCAACTTGTCAGGTAAGTTTAATTACATTGTACAGATTTTGAAAAATAAATAAAACTGATCTATTAGAAATATTATAGAATGTACTGCCTTTCTGTTAAACAAAAGAAGGGATAAAATGCAGTTATTATTTTTGACGGGTCCTTTACCTAGAGTTGGAAGGTGAAGAATCAGACAAGGCTGCTTGAAACTCAGGTGAAGCTACCTGAGCAAAGTTCTAAAAATGAATTAGAGTGGGTTCAACAAAGATGGCAAAAAAGGGGCTTTAGGCAACGAAAACAGGATGTGAGAAGGTCTGACAGTGAAGGACATTATGATTATATAGGAAACTGTGAAATAGGAGGTAAGATGAGATGTAAGAGATCTGAGTCTTAAAGTAAGTGCTAAACCATTTAAGTGTTTTGTGTACTATAATACCTACTTTCGATTCTGTTTTTTCTTTTTCTTTTTTTTTTTGAGAGAGTCTCACTTTGTCACTTTTGGTAGAGTGCCATGGCAACATAGCTCCCAGCAACCTCCAACTCCTGGGCTTAAGTAATTCTCTTGCGTCAGCCTCCCAAGTAGCTGGGACTACAGGCGCCTACCACAACACTCAGCTATTTTTAGAGATGAGGTATCACTCTGGCTCAGGCTGGTCTTGAACCTGTAAGCTCAGGCAATCCACCCACCTCTACCTCCCAAGTGCTAGAATTATAGGCATAAGCCACCCTGCCCGGTTTTACTTTTTAATTTCATGTTAAAAGGATATTACAGGGGCAGAGCCTGTGGCTCAACGGAGTAGGGCGCCAGCCCCATATGCCAGAGGTGGTGGGTTCAAACCCTGCCCCGGCCAAAAAAAAACTGCAAAAAAAAAAAAAAGATATTACATAGATGAATAACATGCCAAATTTTTTTTTCCTATAAAACAATTGGCATTTTGAGATTGGATTAGGAGGAAAAAAAATTACTAGTTCAGAAAGTTTTATAGTAATTATGGCAAAAATGAGAACCTGAATTAAGATAATGGTATGACAATAAAGAGAAGTAGATAGATTTTTGTTGTTGCAGTTCAGCCAGAGGCGGGTTTGAACCCGCCAACCTCAGTATATGGGGCCAGTGCCCTACTCATTGAGCCACAGGCGCCGCCCAAGAAGTAGATAGATTTGAAGAGAGTAATAAGAAATGTAATATGATTTGGTGGATGTGAGGAAAAGAGATTTTATTTTTGGAGACAGTAGAGTTCCTTGGCATCATAGCTCACAGCAATCTCAAACTGCTTGAGCAATCCTCTTGCCTCAGCCTCCTAAGGTACCTGGGACTACAATGCCCAGCTATTTCTCTTGCTCAGGCTGGTCTCAAACTCCTGAGCTCAGGCAATCTACCTGCCTAGGCCTCCCAGAGTGCTGGGATTATAGGTGTGAGCCACTGTACCCTGTGGGAGATTTGTGTTTTTTTTTTTTTTTTGTTTGTTTGTTTGTTTGTTTGTTTTTGTAGAGACAGAGTCTTACTTTATGGCCCTCGGTAGAGTGCCGTGACCTCACACAGCTCACAGCAACCTCCAACTCCTGGGCTTAAGTGATTCTCTTGCCTCAGCCTCCCGAGCAGCTGGGACTACAGGCACCCGCCACAACGCCCGGCTATTTTTTGGTTGCAGTTTGGCCGGGGCCAGGTTTGAACCTGCCACCCTCGGTATATGGGGCCACCGGTGCCTTACCAACTGGCCACAGGCGCTGCCCGGGAGATTTTTTGTTTTTGTTTTTGTTTTTCTTTCCCCAACAGTAGAGTCTCATAAGAAAAAGGGGACGATTTGAGCATAACTAAATTTCCTACTTGGGCTACTGAGTTAATAATTATGCTCATTAACGTCTGTTGAAATATAAGAGGAAAATGAGGTCTCTGGCAGGGTCGGAGCAAAAGTGCATAGAATGAGTTTATTTGAGAGATACTGAATTTTTGGTTTTGGGGGCTTTTTTAAAAGAAATAAAGGGGGAGGCTTGGCGCCTGTGGCTTAAGCAGCTAAGGTACCAGCCACATAACACCTGAGCTGGCAGGTTCGAATCCAGCCCAGGCCCACCAAACAACAATGACGGCTGCAACCAAAAAATAGCCAGGCCTTGTGGCGGGCACCTATAGTCCCAGCTACTTGGGAGGCGGAGGCAGGAGAATCCCTTGAGCCTGGGAATTGGAGGTTGCTGTGAGCTATGATGCCACAGCCCTCTACCCAGGGTGACAGCTTGAGGCTCTGTCTCGAAAAAAAAAAAAAAAGGTGGAGGGGGACTGAAGTCTTTTATATTTGCCACTATATTTACTATCTCTAGTCCTATTTGTTCCTTCTTATAGATGGGAGGTTCCATCTAATGTCTCTTCTTTCAGGAGGCCAAAGAGCTTCCTTTATTATTTCATATAGTGCAGTGTACTGGAAATGAATTTTCTGAGTTTGGCCTACCTGAAAATGTTTATTTTACTTTTGCATTTGAAAGATATTTTCACTGGATAGAGGATTTTGGGTTGAGTTTTTTCTTTGCAAAACTTCAAAGATGTCATTATTTTATCTTCTAGCTTTTGTGTCTGGTGAGAAGGTACCTGTCACTAATGTAGTTGCTTCACTTTGTGTAATGAGTCTTTTTTTCATCTGGCTACTTTATTTATTTATTTATTTATTTATTTTTTTTTTAGAGACAGAGTCTCACTTTATTGCCCTCGGTAGAGTGCCATGGCATCACACAGCTCACAGCAACCTTCACTTCCCGGGTTTAGGCAAATGTCTTGCCTCAGCCTCCCAAGTAGCTGGGACCACAGGCACCCACTGCAATGCCCGGCTATTTTTTTTGTTGTTGTTCTTGGCAGTTTGGCCGGGGCCAGGTTTAAATTCGCCATCCTCAGTATATGGGGCTGCACCCTACTCACTGAGCCTCAGGCGCCGCCCTCATCTGGCTACTTTAAAGTTTTTTTCCCCTGTACCTTTGTTTTTACCAGCTTGTATATAATGTTCCTGAGTGATTCTCTTTGTGCTTATTCTGCTTGCAAAAATATCTGCATGTTCAAAATTTTCACCTAATTTGGAAGGTTTCATTGTTCTTTTGAGTCTCAACTTTGTCACCATGGGTAGAGTGCCGTGGTGTCATAGTTCACAACCACCTCCAACTCTTGGGCTTGAGCAATCAATCCTCTTGCCTCAGCCTTCTGAGGAGCTGGGACTACAGGCACATGCCACATCACTTGGCTAGTTTTCTGTTTTTAGAGATGGGGTTTCACTCTTGATCAGGCTGGTCTCAAACTCCTGAGTTCAGGCAAGTCACCCTCCGTGGCTTCCCAGTGTGCAAGGATTACAGGTATGACCCATCACACCCAGCCTCAGTTACTGTTCTTAAACTTTTTTTTTTGCCCCATTCTCTTGTCCCTCTGGGACTCCAATCACTTATATATTAACACATACGTTCAGTTGGTTGATATATATATATATTTTTTTTTTTGCAGTTTTTGGCCGAGGCTGGGTTTGAACCCACCACCTCCGGCATAAGGGGCCAGCGTCCTACTCCTTTGAGCCACAGGCGCTGCCCGAATTGGTTGATATTTTACGTGGGTCACAGAGGCTCTATTATGTTTTCATTTAACATTTCTCTGTTTATCAGTTTAGGTCATTTCTGTTGATCTGTCTTCAGGTTCATTAATTCATATTTCTGCAGTCTCTAATACACTGTTTTACCCATCTAGTGCATTTTTTATTTCACACATCACATTTTTCAGTTCTAAAGTTGCTGCTTGATTCTCTGTTATAGCTTGCATTTCTCCTCAGAGATGCTCTGTCTTTACCTTCATTAGGACCATCTGTTTTTCCATTCCTAGAAGTTCTTCAACATTTTTTTTTCCTTTTAAGAGACACTGTCAGCAGCATCTGTGACTTGGTGAGAGGGCGTCAGCCCCATATACTGAGGGTGGTGGGATCAAACCCGACACCAGCCAAACTGCAACAGAAAAATAGCTGGGTGTTGTTGGGCACCTGTAGTCCCAGCTACTTGGGAGGCTGAGGCAAGAGAATCGCCTAAGCCCAAGAGCTGGAGGTTCCTGTGAGCTGTGACACCATGGCACTCTACCAAGGGCGACAAAGTGAGACTCTGTCTCTAAAAAAAAAAAAAGAGAGAGAGAGACAGTGTCTGTCTTGTTTTTGTTGTAGTTGTTTGTTTTTTTTTTTTTTTACTTTGTCACCCTCGGTACAGTGCTGTGGCGTCATAGCACACAGCAACCTCACACTCATGGGCTCAAGCAATTCACTTGTCTCAGCCTTCCAAGTAGCTAGGACTACAGGCAACTGCCAGAACTCCTGGCTAATTTTTTTTTTTTTTTTTCCTGGCTAATTTTTTTAGAGAGAGGTCTCGTTCTGGCCCAGGCTGGTCTTGAACCTGTGAGCTCAGGCAATCCACCTGCCTAGGCCTTCCAGAGCGCTAGGATTACAGGTGTGAGCCACTGTGCCCGGCCCTAGCGTCTATCTTGTTGACCAGGCTGGAAGACTGGAGTGCTATGACTCAGTCACAGCTCACTGCAGCCTCAAATTCCTGGGCTTTAAGCCTCCCAAGTAGCTGGGACTATAGGCACCCACCACAACTCCCCCTCATTTTTCTATTTTTGGTAGAGATAGGGTCCTGCTCAGGCTGGTCTCTTAATTCTTGAGTTCAAGTGATCCTCTCACCTTGGCACGAGCCACCACACTCTGTCTAGTGTCATTTTCTGGTAATTCTATCATCTCTCTCAGTTCTGGTCTTCATTTACTGATTGTCGGGGGTGGGGAGGGTGTTACATTTTTCTGCATCTTTGCACACGTGGAAATTTTTGATGGGTGCTGCACTGTGGATTTTTTTGTTTGGGGATACTAGATTTTGTTATTTTTTTATTAGGGAGTTTAGGACTTACTTGAGCATGCATTTTAGATTACTTTGATTGGTTTGATCCTTTTGAGTCTTGTTCTTACACTTTGTTAGGGCATGGGCTATCTAGGTCTTATTTATTCCTTCTAATTAGACAATACTGTTCTCAGGACCCTCTCATAGGCCTTCTATATTATGAGATCTCTGCATTCTAGCTGGTGGGAACATAAATTGTTCCCTGTCCTTTATGAGGTTCAGGAATTGTTTAGCCTTGTGGTATCTAGTAGTTCTTACCTTTGCCTTAGGTGATATATTGGGTTTTTTGTTTGTTTGTTTTTAGAAACAGAGTCTCACTTTATTGCCCTCGTAGAGTGGCATCATACAGCAACCTCCAACTCCAGGCTTAGGCAATTCTCTTGACTCAGCCTCCCAAGTAGCTGGGACTACAGGCACCTGCCACAATGCCAGCTTTTTTTTTTTTTTTTTGTAGAGACAGAGTCTCACTTTACTGCCCTGGGTAGAGTGCTGTGGCATCACACAGCTCACAGCAACCTCCAGCTCTTAGGGTTACGTGATTCTCTTGCCTCAGCCTCCCAAGCAGCTGGGACTACAGGCGCCCGCCACAATGCCCGGCTATTTTTTTTGTTGCAGTTTGGCCGGGGCTGGGTTTGAACCCGCCACCCTAGATATATGGGGCCGGTGCCCTACTCACTGAGCCACAGGCACTGCCCGCCAGCTTTTTTTTGTTGTTGTAGTTTGGCCGTGGCTAGGTTCGAACCTGCCACCCTCGGTATATGAGGCTTGCGCCCTACCCACTGAGCCATAGGCGCCACCCTTAGGTGATATATTCTTATGTATACTTGAGGAGACTCCTCTGTACAGATGTTTGGACAGAGGAGTTCCTTCTTTGTTTTCTAACTCAGAAACTCTAGCTGCCTTGGCTGCTTCAAACTCTAATCTGATTTAAGATTTTTATCAAATCACTGAGACTGCCTGATTCCACTGGGTTTCCACATTATCGTCTAGTGTGTGCTTTTAGGTGGAATGACATCCCTTTTTCTTTCTCTGGCCACAGGCAACTGTGGACCAACTTTTGGTCACTATTTAAATTCATTTGCATTTTCTCGAATTCTGTATACATGGAATTATATAAATGTGTATTTTTTGATGTCTGTCTTCTTTCACTCAGCATGGTTATTTTTGAGATTCATCCATGTTGTAGCTCCTATTAGTGGTTCATTTCCTTCTGGTACTGAATACTATTTCTATGACCTGGCTATTCAAGCCCCACATTAAATTTAGGTGATGACTTCATCTTATACTAATGTATTTATACTATTTCAATGCTGTGGTAAATACTGATTTATTGATATCCTAAAGTCAAACAATTTTTGTACTCTTCATTCGTTCATTTAAATTCATTTTTTCGTTCTAATTTTTTGAATAGCCTTTTAACAATGTCACTTTTGTTTTAGGTGTTTTTGTGGTCGCTTGGTCAAGCAACATGCTTGTTTTACTGCAAGTCTTGCCATGAAATACTCAGATGTGAAATTGGGTGACCATTTCAATCAGGCAATAGAAGAATGGTCTGTAGAAAAGCATACAGAACAGAGCCCAACCGATGCTTATGGAGTCATAAATTTTCAAGGGGGTTCTCATTCCTACAGAGCTAAGGTATGTCAAGTTTTATGTAAGGTTTTTACTTTTTATCTTGTTTACATAGTAAACACTTACCTCACAATTTTTTGGGAGGGGGTTATTTTGTTTTTGTTTTTTGAGACAGTCTGACTTTGTCATCCTCTCCAGAGTGCTGTGGCATCATAGCTCACAGCAACCTCAAACTCTTGGGCTCAAGTGATTCTCTTGCCTTAGCCTCCTGAGTAGCTGGGACTATTGGCGCCCGTCTATTTTTAGAGATGGGGGTCTCGCTCTTGCTTAGGCTGGTCTCAAACTCACGAGCTCAAGCAGTTCACCCGCTTTGGCCTCCTAGAGTGCTAGGATTACAGGCTTCTCTCACAATTTGTATGGCATTATCCCAAAAAGTCTCAGTCATTTCTTTGCATACTTTAAAGTTCTTTGTATAGATGCATAGAAACACAGAATTACACCTTTTTGGTGGCTTGAACTTTTTTTTTTTGGAGACAGAGTCTCACTATGTCACCCTCGGTGAGTGCTGTGGCATCACAGCTCACAGCAACCTCAAACTCCTGGGCTTAAGTGATTCTCTTGCCTTAGCCTCCCAAATAGCTGGGACTACAGGCACCCACCACAATGCCTGGCTGTTTTTTGGTTGTAGTTGTCATTGTTGTTTGGCAGGCCTGAGCTGGATTTGAACCTGACAGCCTTGGTGTATGTGGCTTGTGCCCTAGTCACCGAGCTATAGGACCTGAGCCTGGATTGAACTTTATATCATAAAATGTCTTCTGTTTCTTTTCTTTTTCTTTTTTCTTTTTTTTTGTAGAGACAGAGTCTCATTTTATGGCCCTCGGTAGAGTGCCGTGGCCTCACACAGCTCACAGCAACCTCCAACTCATGGGCTTAAACGATTCTCTTGCCTCAGCCTCCCGAGTAGCTGGGACTACAGGCGCCCGCCACAATGCCCGGCTATTTTTTGGTTGCAGTTTGGCCGGGGCCGGGTTTGAACCCGCCACCCTCGGTATATGGGGCCCGGCGCCTTACGGACTGAGCCATAGGCGCCGCCCCCTTTTTTTTTTTTTTTTTTTTTTTTGTTTATTTGACAAAGTTTGCTTTTTTTGAAGTCAGTGTAGCTAAACTTCCTTTTTGCTTTTAACTTTTTTTATGTTTAAGAGGTTATCTTATAAACAGCATTTAGTTTAAAAATATTTAGTAATGCGTTTGAGTTTAAATTTGCTATCATGTTATCAATTTGTCTCACTTTTTTGTTACATTTTCTTTTCTTTCTTTTATCTTTTTGGATTAAATACTTTTTATTGTTTTCTGCCTTCTTTAGTAGTTATTTATACAGTCATCCTTTGGTGTCTGTGAGGCATTGGTTCTAGAATCTTCCCTCAGATACCAAAATCCGTAGTTATTTATCATTGTGTTTGCATGTAACTTATTGTGCACATTTTCTTATATACTTTAAATCATCTCTAGATTACTTATAATGCCTAATACAGTGTAATAATATATAATGTAATACATTATTTAGGGAATACAGACAAGTAAAAAGTCTGTGCATGTTTAGTACAAATGCAATTTATTTTTTATTTTTTCAAAGAGAAAATTTAGAGCACTTCCAAAAAGTTGGAAGTGGAGTCTTCTCATGAAGGAGCAAAGGTGAGAGAGACCCAGATGCAAGTTTTTTTTCCCCAAATGTTCTCAAACCGTGATTGGTTGAATCCACGAATGTGAAACCCATCGATACAGAGAGCCTGATGTACATTCTTTTTCTGTTCGTTAATCTTGTAAAAAACACCATAAAATACATTTTTAACTTGTTGCTATTTACAGTCACATGTCACTTCACGATGGTGATACATTCTGAGAAATGCATTCTTAGGCGATTTCATCCTTACACTAACACCAGAGTGTATGTGTATGCAAACCTAGATGGTAGTCTGTTGCTTTTAGGCAACAAATCTGTATAGTGTGTTTCCATACTAAATAATTAGGCATCTGTAATACATTGGTAAATATTCGTGTATCTAAGCATACCTAACCTTAGAAAAAGTACAATAAAAATATGGAATTATAAACTGATAGGACCAGCTCATATATGTGGTTTGTCTTTGACCATAACATTGTTATATGGCACATAACCATGTTGTAAATTAGTTCTTTTACCCTGTTCTGGACAATACAGAAACCTTTAGAATATTTGTAACTCCACATGCTTTTGTTAGCATAATTTTTAATTTTCTGTGTATCTGAAACTCCCTAAACTTAATTATTTATTTAGTGTTAAACGTTTTTTTTTTTTTTTTTTTGTAGAGACAGAGTCTCACCTTATGGCCCTTGGTAGAGTGCCATGGCATCACACAGCTCACAGCAACCTCCACCTCCTGGGCTTAAGCGATTCTCTTGCCTCAGCCTCCCAAGTAGCTGGGACTACAGGCGCCTGCCACAACGCCCAGCTATTTTTTGGTTGCAGTTCAGCCGGGGCCGGGTTTGAACCCGCCACCCTTGGTATATGGGGCCGGTGCCTTACCGACTGAGCCACAGGCGCCGTCCAGTGTTAAACATTTTAACCTTTGCATCTGCCTGCCTCCATGTCTTGATGAGAAAAATAGTGCCATATTGTGGGCTTATCATCTCTCCATCTCTCCAAGTTTTCCTCTTCTGGATCCTGATCCCACAAGTTCTCACTGCCTTCATAGCTCACCAGTGTCTTATAGCAGGTGTTATTTATCATTTATCTAGTTCCCAGGGGCAGGTCGATCCAAAATAACCTATTCTATTATTGCTGGGAGTAGATTTCCTCATTAATTCCCAGTGGAGTATCTCTCTCTCTCTCTCTTTTTTTTTTTTTTTTTTACAAAACAAAACCTCTCATCATATGGAACTGGTAGTAAAGCCAAAGATTGCTGCACTTGAACACTGAACACCTCTCCCCACCTTCCTAGGGGACATTGAGAGGCTTAATGTCCCTTCTAGAACTCAACCCCCCATGCTGAGGCCCCTTCTGTCCTGCACATGTTACAGAGAGAGCTTTCAGGCCTGAAGGGGGTGCCAGTTGCTTCTCCGTGCCTGCACTGGTAAGAGATGTAGGACGCTGGCTGGGCTTCTCTCCTGCCTGCCCAGAGAGGAGGGACAGGAACAGGAGTAGCAGCAGCATGGTCCTGGCCTGTCCTCAGTCACTTCCAGACTGGTCAGAGAGGCACAGACTACTAGAATACTAGGGTTTTTTTTTTTGTTTGTATTTATTTTTTTTATGACAGAGACTCAAGCTATTGCCCCTTGATAGAGTGCTATGGCATCATAGCTCACAGCAACCTCCAGCTCAGGCTCAAGTGATCCTCTTGCCTCAGTTTTTCTATTTTTTGGTAGAGACGGGGTCTCGCTTTTTGCTCAGGCTGGTCTGCAACTTGTGAGCTCAGGCAATCTACCCACCTTGGCCTCCCACTCCAACCAGCTGATAGTCTCTTTTTAAAAAATTTAACTTTATTATTTATTTATTTATTTTTGTGTGTGGTTTTTGGCCAGGGCTGGGTTTGAACCCACCACCTCCGGCATATGGGACCAACGCCCTACTCCTTGAGCCATAGGCGCCACCCAAAAAATTTAACTTTAGACTGTTTTCCCAGTATTGCTTTTATGTATCCAATGATGAACAAGTAAAACCAGTGCAGAACAACTGACTGAATAGAACTAATCCAACAAATCCTGGTGGGTTTTTTCTGTTATCTGTTTATTTTGTTTTGTTTTCAAAGGTAGGGTCTTGCTCTGTCACCCAGGCTAAAGTGTAGTAGTATGATAGCTCTCTGTAACCTGAAACTTCTGGGTTCAAGCAATTCCCCTGCCTTAGCCTCCCAAGTAGTTAGGACTTCAGCCAGATGCTGCCAGGCCTGGCTGATTTTTTAAATTTTTTCTCAAGAGGAAGTCTCTGTGTTGCCCAGGCTGGTATTCAACTCTTGGCCTCAAGCCATTCTCCTGCCTTAGCTTCCCAAAGTGCTAGGTTTACAGTGTGAGCCACCATGCCCAGCCTATAAAGCGTTCATTCTTAAGGAACTCTGGAGACTTTTCCATTTTGTAGGATTCTAATATTTTCAGCTTCTTGGGGCGGCGCTTGTGGCTCAAGGGGTAGGGCACCCGTCCCATATGCCGGAGGTGGCGGGTTGAAACCCAGCCCCGGCCAAAAATAAAAACCAATAAACCTATAAAAAAATTATTAAAAAAAAAGAAAAAATATTTTCAGCTTCTTTATTGTGTCACTACTGAGATTTTCAGTGCTACATGATCTTTGTAAAAGAATGGGAAATACATCCCTTTGCAAAGAATCTTTCTTCAAGATGATATTAAAAATGTCTCTTCCTATTGGGTGTGGTGATTAACCTGTAATCCTAGCCCTGTGGGAGGCTGAGGCAGGAGGATTGCTTGGGCCCAGAGTTTAAGACCAGCCTTGGCAGCATAGTGAGATCCCATCTCTATAAAAAATAGAAAGAATTAGCTTGACATGGTGTTATGTACCTGTAGTCCCAGCTACTTGCAAAGCTCAGGCAGGAGGATCACTTGAGCCCAAGAGATTTGAGGTTGCAGTGAGGTAGGATGGTGCTGCTACGCCCTGTTTCAAAGTAAATAAAATCTGTCTCAGCCCACTGCTGCCACCACTTGTCATGGCCCGGGACTGGCCAGCTCTCGTGCCTGCTTAACTAGGTTCCGGACGTGGACTGCAAAGCTACCTTGCTCAGGAAGGAAGAGCTTTTTGCTCTTTTAGGTGCCTGAGGGCTATCTACTTTAGCAGAAGAGAATTTTAGAGAGAGTAAAGCAGTCTTAGAATAGATAGATCTTAGTCTTTAGCAGAGCTTGGTAATCTTCAGCAGAGAGACACTGTGCTGGCGTTCTGCAGGCAGGGGAGGAGACAGAGTCAGAGTAAGCGCGTCCATGATAGAATGCGCATGCTCCCTGCTGCCTTCTCCAGCCTAATATAAGGCTGATCTCATGCCTCTCAACACCTCAGGTGTAGAGACTGCCAATTCACCAAAGCTCTCATCTCACAAGCTCTCATGCCTGTTAGGAGAGCTAAATCCCTCCCCATGCCCTTTTCACCAAGGTGTTCCATTATTGAGCTGTACAGGTATTTCTTGTAATTCTCATTCCTCCTAGCCATAGGCTATGCGGGCTGCTACAAAAATCATTTTTTCCAGCTCTAAACACTTTGAATTCCTTTCTTTTTTTTTTTTTTTTGGTAGAGACAGAGTCTCACGGTACCGCCCTCGGGTAGAGTGCCGTGGCGTCACACGGCTCACAGCAACCTCTAACTTGGGCTTACGCGATTCTCTTGCCTCAGCCTCCTGAGCAGCTGGGACTACAGGTGCCCGCCACAACGCCCGGCTATTTCTTTTCTTTTTTTCTGCCTGGAAGCTTTTAGAGTTGGTGTTCTGAATTTTTATTTGTATGTGTGTATATATCTATATCTGTTATCTACATTTGTCTACCTATATAAGTCTCTCGCTTTTCTGTTTTCTATATTCCATCTTTCTGGAACTTCTGTTAATGGGATGTTAGACTTGCTGAGTAGTGTGGGAAAGTGAAAGAGATGCCTAGGGAGAGCAGTAGGGGATGAGGTGGGACTGGTAAGGGGGAGGATGTGAGCCAGGTCCTGTGGGTCTGTAGGCCATCATAGGTTGTCATAGTAAGATTTTTTGTTTTGTCTTTTTATCTGACTTTAATGGGAATACTTAATAGTATTTATCTTCCTAGTTTAATGTATTATTGTGTGTATAAAATTTTAATAGAGATACCCACATACAAATACTGCTTAATGTATGTTTTATGGTAGGTCTTCAAAATGTTGGTGCTATATGTACCTTTTTTTTTTTTTTTGAGACAGTCTCACTTTGTCACCCTCAGTGGACTGCTGTGGTGTCACAGGTCACACCAACCTCAAACTCTTGGGCTTAAGTGATTTTCTTGCCTCAGCCTCCCAAGTAGCTGGGACTACAGGTGCCTGTCACAATGCCCAGCTATTTTTCTGTTGCATTTGTTACTGTTGCTTTTAGCTGTCCCAGGTCAGGTTCAAACCCGCCAGCCTTGGAGTATGTGGCAGGCGCCCTACCCACTGAGCTACGAGTGCCACCATGTACCTCTATTTTACTTAAATTTAGTAATAACAGTGCTTTCTTTACTTTCAACATTAATATCATGGTAAATCAAGAGATTGAACCTCTCCTGAATTTTGGAAGATGAGCACTTTTTAAGTATATATCCAGAATAATAATATTTTATTTTAAGAAAGGCCTATAGTGGAGAGGTTATGTGCTTGATTTCTGGAGCTTCATTGCATTAATTCACACCTAAGCTCCTCTCTTACCTAACTTCTCTCAAGTTTCTTTTTTTTTTTTTCTCAAGCTGTCGCCCTGGGTAGAGCACCATAGCATCACAGCTCACAGCTATCTTTAACTCCTAGCTTAAGTGATTCTTTTGCCTCAGCCTCCCAAGTAGCTGGGACTACAGGTGCCCTCCACAACACCTGGCTATTTTTTGGTTGTAGTTGTCATTGTCGTTTGGCAGGCCTGGGCTGGATTCAAACCCGTCAGCTCTGGTGTATGTGGCTGGCGCGTTAGCTGCTTGAGCTAAAGGCACTGAGCCTCTCTCAAGTTTCTTATAAGCTAATTCATTAATGTGCTTTAGGCAAAGAGAATGAATTAAATAGGTCATAGTATGTATGTTTTATGATATAATACCACAAAAAGGTAATTTTTTTAATATTTCAAACCAGAGAAAGTTAGTACACAGATACAATAGCTTATTTTGTTTCACATTTTATATAGAACGGCTTTATAAAAATTAAACTGGTGAATCTGTCTTAACACCATGACATGTTTGTTAGAATTTTCTGCTTATATCTCAGTGTGATCAAATCCACAGTTATTTCCAGTGAAGGAAATAATCACTCAGATTAAAAATATCTTTTTTGGGGGTGGCACCTGTGGCTCAGTGTCTAGGGCGCCAGCCCCATATACCGAGGGTGGCGGGTTCAAACCCGGCCCCGGCCAAACCACAACAAAAATATAGCCGGGCATTGTGGTGGATGCCTGTAGTCCCAGCTACTTGGGAGGCTGAGGCAAGAGAATCGCCTAAGCAATTGGAGGTTGCTGTGAGCTGAGATGCTGTGGCACTCTACTGAGGGTGACAAAGTGAGACTCTTGTCTCTACAAAAAAAAAAAAATTAAATTAAACAAGTAAATAAAATATCTTTTGGGGGGGCAGTGCCTGTGGCTCAAGGAGTAGGGTGCTGGCCTCATATACCGGAGGTGGTGGGTTCAAACCCAGCCTCAGCCAAAAAAACAAAACAAAACTGCAAAAATACAAACTTTTTTTTTTTTTTTAAGAGACAGAGTCCCACTTTGTTGCCCTCAGTAGAGTGCTGTGGCATCACAGCTCACAGCAACATCCAACTCCTGGGCTTAGGCAGTTCTCTTGCCTCAGCCTCCCGAGTAGCTGGGACTACAGGCACCTGCCACAATGCTCAGCTATTTTTTTTTGTTGCAGTTTGGCCAGGGTTGGGTTTGAACCCGCCCTCCGTATATGGGGCTCACCTCCACTGAGCCACAGGTGCTGCCCAATTTAAAATGTCTTTAAAATTTTACTGCACAGTCACAATTCATTTATAAATGAACTATATTAGATCATTTTATTTCTTATTTATTTATTTATTTTTTCCGAGACAGATTTTTACTTTGTTGCCCTCATTAGCATACAGTGCTGGCGTAGCTCAGAGCAACCTTAAACTCTTGGGTTCAAGCTATCTTCTTGCCTCCGCCTTCTGAGTAGCTGGGACTATAGATGCACAGCACAATGCCTCGCTGTTTTTTTAGGATGGGGTTTCATTCTTATTCAGGCTTGTTTGGAACTCCTGAGCTCAAGTGATCCACCCACTTCGGCCTCCCAGACTGCTGGAATTACAGGCATAAGCCACCGCACCAGCCTGTTTATTGTTTTCATTTCAAAATATTAAAAGGGTACAAATGTTTTTGTTACATGAATACCTTGTATAGTGCTTAAGTCAGGGCTTTTGGTGTGCCCCTCACCAGAATAGTGTTCTTTATACCTAACAGATAAGTTTTTGTCCCTCATCCACTCTCTTAGCCTTCCCTTTTCCTGGTTTCCAGTGTATATATCTTCTTGTGCCTGTATGTACTCATTGTTTAGCTCCCACTTATTAGTGAGGACATAACGATGTTTGGTTTGGTTCTAGTTGCTAGAATGTTGACAAAACTTCTAAGCAGGTAATTTAGTAGACGCCTCTCTTAGTAACAAGTCTTGGAAGCTTCCATTCCTCCAACCCACACAGTTCTTTTTTCTTTCCCCAGCATCTTAGCCAATGTTACTGCTTCTCACTCCCTGGGTACTCATAGTTAAACAAGGCAATAAATAGTGTGGATTTTATTTATTTTTATCCATGTGGTAAATTGGATTAATGGTAATTGAGTATAAACAGAATAACACTTGTGTCTTAAATATTTAAGAGTTACAGTTCCATTACTTTTGTAGATCTCACAGAATAAATTTTTCAATTTAAAGTCATTTGCTATTGTTTGTTCCTTGAGTGTAAATGTATTGAAAGTAGCCCATGAAATTTTGTTTTTTAAGTTTTCTAAAGTCATACAGTGTTTTATGAAACCTGTGAACATATTCAATTATTTTGTTCTTTTAAAATCTTCTTTAGTATGTGAGACTATCCTATGACACCAAACCTGAAGTCATTCTGCAACTTCTGCTTAAGGAATGGCAAATGGAATTACCCAAACTTGTTATCTCTGTACACGGGGGCATGCAGAAATTTGAGCTTCACCCACGAATTAAGCAGTTGCTTGGAAAGGGTCTTATTAAAGCTGCAGTTACAACCGGAGCCTGGATTTTAACTGGAGGAGTGAACACAGGTAATGTGATGATTATACCAATTTTATTTAGCGTGTTTGTTAATTTTTCATGGTATCAGTTAGATATTTGAATAATATTCAACAGTGAATATAGATGTATTCAACTCCTCTGTTAAATAATAACTGAACCTATAGGCTTTTAAGAAAATACGTGTTATGGGCGGTGCATATGGCTCAGTGAGTAGGGCGCCAGCCCCATATACCAAGGGTGGCGGGTTTGAACCTGGCCCCAGCCAAACTTGCATCAAAAAATAGCTGGGTGTTGTGGCAGGTGCCTGTAGTCTCAGCTACTCAGGAAGCTGAGGCAAGAGAATTGCCTAAGCCCAAGAGCTGGAGGTTACTGTGAGCTGTGATGCCATGGCATTCTACCGAGGGTGAGAAAGTGAGACTCTGTCTCTTAAAAAAGAAAAAAAAGAAGGAAAGAAAATACATGTTAGAGCATGTTTTGGCAAACTATGGCCCATGCACCATATGTAGCCTGGTCCTTGTTTTGTGAATAAGGTTTATCGGAACATAGCCATACTCATTTGTTCATGTATTTTATTCATGGGTGTTGTGCTACAGTAGCAGAGATGAGAAGTTGTGATAGGATTGTATGCCTTTAAAGCTTGAAATACTCACTGGTTCCCCTTTTGCAAAAGAGTTTGCTGACTACTATAGAGCAAAGTATTATTCCTATTACTTTCTGATGATTGGCAAATCAGTATGAGAATAGCAATCCATTGCCTCAGCAGTAGATTAATTAGTAATAGTAAATTTTTACTTACTATTTCCTTTTATTCTAAGTTTTTTTTTATCACATACAGGTTAAATATAAGGAGGGAAAATTAATTTTAATGTCTATAATAAAACATTTACTTAACTCAGATTGGAAGCATCTATTTTATTATCAACAACTATTATATTTCTTGAACCTCATGGTATGTCACATTTTTGGGGGGCTACTGAGAATAATATATTACTTATAAAAAATAAAAATATAAATTATTACTCATAATTTATAGGAGATCAACAAGATAATTAATGGAGCTTATATTCTAGGGGGGGGATGCAGGCAATAAACTGATAACTTAGTAATATATAATATGTTAATGACCAGTGTTATGCAGACATGAAATAAAAAGGGGAGGGATAGTGAGAGATGGTGGAGAGGCTGCTATTTTGCATATGGTCACGGAGAGCTGATAAAGGTGAAATTTGAGGAGAGATGAAGTGAGAGGAAGCAAGATACAAGAAAAACATGAAGCTGAGTATACAAAGGAGAGGAAACAGCTAGTATATTGGGAGACTAGTAAGAATTGTCAGTATAGCTTGAGTGGAGCAAGCAGCGAGTGCCAGGTGACGGGTCAACAGTTACTGGTGTGCAGTGGTGGGGAATCATGATGACTAGCAGGGACATCAGGCATTATATAAGGCTTTGTGGACTGTTATAAGTCTTTGGCTTTTACTCTAAACGAGAAAGGAAGATTGTAAAGTAGAGGTTTGAAACAGCAAAGATCACATGGGTGGTGTTTTGAAAATGGAGTGTAAGTAGGCAAGGCTGCGGTTGAAAGACCAATGAAGATGCTGTTTCCATAAGCCAAGTGAGGGATGAGGTGTGATACATTATAAAAATCAAATTGAGTGGTTTATCAGTTTGCCAGGGCTGTCTTAACAAAATACCATGGACTGGCTGGGGTAGGGGAGGGGTTTAAACGACAGAAATTTGTTTCGTTTTGAGGCTTTTGTCACACTTGGTATAGCGCTGTGGCATCATAGCTCACAGCAACCTCAAACTCATGGGGCTCAAGTGATTGTCTTGCCTCAGCCTCCCAAGTAGCTGGGACCCAGGTGCCCGCCACAACACCCTGCTATTTTTAGAGACCAGGTCTTGTTCTTTCTCAGGCTGGTCGCAATCCTGTGAGCTCAGCCTCCCAGAGTGCTAGGATCACGGGCAAGTCACCGTTCCCGGCCCGCAGAAATTTATTTTCTCATGGTTATGGAGGCTAAAAGTCTAAGATGAGATGTAGGTGTCAGCAGGTTTGCTTTTTTGAGAGTCTGATCTTTCTGATCTGCCAAAAAGAAGACAGCACCTTCTTACTTTGTGTTCTCATTGCCTCCCTCTCTGTGGAGGTATCCCTGACCTACCTTGCTGTGTTCTAATTTTTAACCTCATTTAAAAATCCTTCCTGAAACTATTGTCATATTTTAGGGTATGGGGGAGTTAGATTTCAGCATATGAGTTCTGGGGGACAAAATTCTTTTATTTTATTTTTTTTTGAGACTTTTGTTACACTTGGTGGAGTGCCCGGGCCATGAGCAAGACCCAGAATTCAGCCCATAAGAAGTGATAATGAGGAGTTAAATGTTCTTTGGAATGGACTTCTCTGCTTTTTCTTCTTTCTTTTTTTTTCTTGAGACAAGAGTCTGACTTCATTGCCCTGGGTACAGTGCTGTGGCGTCATAGCTCACAGCAACCTCAAACTCTTGGGATCAAGTGATTCTCTTGCCTCACCTTCCCAAGTAGCTGGGATTATAGGCACCTGGCTGTTTTTAGAGATGGTGTCTCTCTCTTGCTTAGGCTGGTCTGAAACTCCTGAGTTCAGGCAATCCACGCACCTCAGCCTCCCAGAGTGCCAGGATTAGAGGCTTGAGCCACTGCGCCTGGCTTCACTTTCATTTTTGATTCACATAGTCCTTTGTAGTAGTTGTGTGTGTGTGTGTGATTGTATGGTTTATGGTCATGTTCCACTGAGCCATATACTTTTTTTTTTTTTTTTAAGACAAATTATCACTCTGTTGTCCAGGCCAGAGTGCCATGGCATTAGCCTAGCTCACAGTGACCTCAGACTTCTGGGTTCAAGTGATTTCTCCTATCCCAGCCTCCTGAATAGCTGACACTATAAGTGTTAACCACGGTGCTGGGCCTCACTGAGCCATAATCTTAATTTTTTCTAGATGATATGTAGAGCAATAACAAAAAACTATAGTTACTTGTAGGAGAAGTCCAAGAAAGAACTAGGACTAACAACATGGGAAAAGTTAATTTTATATAAGTTTCTGACAGCTGTAGTGATTTGATATCATGGGGTATGGTTTGCTTTTTATTCCTTTTTGTCCTCGTGTGTTTTTTTAAGTTTGGCTTTGAAACTTGTTGCCTTATATCTTGTTTATGTAAAAAACTATATCACATGCTAAAATGTTACAGATTAAATACTGTATTCTGAACACAATAAAGACTTTTAGAATAAAACAAACTTTTGTATAAATAGGTGTGGCAAAACATGTTGGCGATGCCCTCAAAGAATATGCTTCCAGATCTTCTCGAAAGATTTGCACTATTGGAATAGCTCCATGGGGAGTGATTGAAAACAGAAATGATCTTGTTGGGAGAGATGTAAGAATGATTTTTAAAGTTTCTTATATTTGAACTTGAGTATGAACAAAATCATAGCAAGAATAGAGCAGGTCAACTGAAGTATTTGTGATCACACAAATTAATTTTTTGAGATATTTTCTTAAGGCTATCTTTTGATCCTTTTGAACATGCATAAATGTAAATAATTCATAAATATTTGCTCTCATATGTTGGTGCTTTTTTGGTTTTTTTTGAGACAGTGTGTAGAGTACAGTGGCATGTCATCATAGCTCACTGCAGACTCATACTCCTGGGCTCAAGTTATCCTCTTGCCTGAGCCTCTCAGATAGCTTGAACTGTAGATGAGAAACCCCATGCCCGCACGCAGCTAGTTTTTCTATTTTAATTTTTTTTTTTTTTTTTTTTCTTGAGACAGAGCTCAAACTGTCACTGTAGGTAGAGTGCTATGGTATCACAGCTCACAGCAACCTCCAATTCCTGGGCTCAAGCGATTCTCCTGCCTCCACCTCCCAAGTAGCTGGGACTACAGGCGCCTGCCACAATGCCCGTTACAGCTGTCGTTGTTTGGTGGGCCCAGGCTGGATTCGAACCCACCAGCTCAGGTGTATGTGGCTAGTGCCTTAGCTGCTTGAGCCATAGGTGCCCAGTCATTTTTTTTTTTTTTTTTTGAGACAGAGTCTCACTATGTTGCCCTCAGTAGAGTGTAGTGATATCACAGCTCACAGCAACTTCAAACTCTTGGGCTTGGGTGATTCTCTTGCCTCAGCCTCCAGAGTAGCTGGGACTATAGGTGCCCGCCACAGTGCCCAGCTGTTTTTGGGTTGCAGTTGTCGTTGTTTGGCAGGCCCAGGCCAGGGTTCGAACCCGCCACCTTCCGTGTATGTGGCCCGTGTCCTACTCACTGAGCTACAGGTGCCGAGCCATAGTTTTTCTATTTTTAGTAGAGATAGGGGTCTTGTTCTTGCTTAGACTGGTCTTGAACTCCTGACCTCAAGTGATCCTTTTTCCTCTGTCTCCCAGAGTTCCTAGGATTACAGGAGGGAGCCAGTGTACCGGGCTTTTTTTTTTTTTTTTTTAGAGACAGAGTCTCACTTTATGCCTTGGTGTCACAGCTCATAGCAACCTCCCAACTCTTGGCCTTAGGCCTCAGCCTCCCAAGTAGCTGGGACTACAGGCACCCGCCACAATGCCCAACTATTTTTTTTGTTGCAATTGGGCCGGGGCGGGGTTTGAACCCGCCACCCTTGGTATACGGGGCTGGCGCCCTACCCACTAGGCCATAGGTGCTGCCCTGGCCTTTTTTATGTATTAAATTTTCTCACATTTTCCATATATGCTAGTCACTAATTAAATTTTTAATAACTACGTGACATTGAGAATTTTATTGTCACTAAGTATAAGACTAAAATGCTTGTATTCTTTTTTTTTTTTTTTTTTTTGTAGAGACAGAGTCTCACTGTACCACCCTTGGGTAGAGTGCCGTGGCGTCACACGGCTCGCAGCAACCTCCAACTCCTGGGCTTAAGCGATTCTCTTGCCCCAGCCTCCCGAGCAGCTGGGACTACAGGCGCCCGCCACAACGCCCGGCTATTTTTTGTTGCCTTTTGGCCGGGGCTGGGTTTGAACCCACCACCCTCGGCATATGGGGCCGGCGCCCTACTCACTGAGCCACAGGCGCCGCCCAAAATGCTAGTATTTTATTTGAATATGTTAATATATGTGAATTGGCTATAGATATTTATCAAGACCTTTTAAAATAATAAATTTTAGCAATGACTTTGAAGTATCACTAAATTTCTAGTGTCGATTTTAAAAATTGTATTCGTAGGTAGAAAAATAGGTACATGACATTTTATTGTGTTTTTTAGTATCCTTTGGATGTTGTAGTTTATTCAGTTAACCTGATAATTTCTTTTTTACTATTTGTTTACTTACTGCTTTTCCCTTTGCATATGATGATGAAATATGTAATTCTGAGCCAGGCCCGGTGGCTCGTGCTTATAATCCTCTGGGAGGCCGAAGTGGGTGGATTGCTTGAGCTCAGGAGTTCCAGACCAGCCTGAGGAAGAGCAAGACCCTGGCTCTACTAAAAACAGCTGGGCAGTGTGGTGGGTGCCTATAGTCCCAGCTTCTCGGGAGGCTGAGGCAAGAGGATTGCTCAATGAAGCCCATGGGGTTTGAGGTTGCTCTGAGTTATGATGTCATAGCACTCTACCGAGGACAACAGAGTGAGATTCTCTTGTCCTGGGTAAATAAAAAAAGAAAGAAAGAAAAGAAAAATATATATAATTCTGTAGTAAGGGTCAAGAGATAGTTGTGTGGTTCAACCCATTGTTGATAAATCTTCAGGTGCTTGTAAGCTTGTGCTTTTTCGATATATTCTTTGCCATATTCTATTTATTCATGTAGTAGAACCCCTGTAAGTTGATCACCCAAGGGCCTGTAGCAAACTCGTCAACATATGGTGGTAGTTAACATGAGGAACTAGGCCTACTGTACTGATAATGTGCATATGATCCCTGTGTTGTCTATGAAAATTAGGTCAACTTAGGGTGGTTGTCAGTGTAGGGAGGTGGTCAACTAAGGGCTATATATGTAAAATAAAATTTTACTTCTCTTTACAGGTTGTTTCAGAATTTATTTTGCATTATGTTATATTTGTTTCTGCCTACTAACTGTTATGTTTGCTGATGTTTAGGTGGTTGCTCCTTATCAAACCTTATTGAATCCCCTGAGCAAACTGAACGTTCTAAATAATCTCCATTCCCATTTCATATTGGTGGATGATGGCACTGTTGGAAAGTATGGGGCAGAAGTCAGACTGAGAAGAGAACTTGAAAAAAGTATTAATCAACAAAGAATTCATGCCAGTAAGAGAATTCACAAATTGGTTATTGTTGAAATTATTTGGGGCTATATTAAAATCTACTAACATTCTAGAAAGGTAGAATGTGTTTGTAGTACTTTCTTGCATTCTTCTTTTTTTGACATGAAGTCTCTTTTTGTTGTCATAGCTCATGGCAACCTTGAACTTTAAGGCTTAAGCTGTCCTCCTGCCTTAGCCTCCTGAGTAGCTGGGACTACAGGCATGTGCCACTACCCCTGACTAATTTTATAATTTTTTTTTAGGGATAGGGTCTTATTACATTACTCAGGAAGGTTTTGAACTCCTGGCTCCAAGTGATACTCCATACTTGGCCTCCCAAAGTGCTGAAAATACAGGCATGAGCCACTGCACTTGGTCTAAAGTGCTCTTTTTCTCACGTAGTAAAATAGTATATGGAACAGCCAAGAATGGCTGATCTGTGACAAAGTAATAAGACCTAGGAACAGAAGTTTCAGATCAGATAAGATACTCAGGTATCAAGGTCAATGCCAATAAGAGTCACTAGTTCTGTTGTTACTATTGTAATGCCACTGCAGCTGGAGTAATTTACAAAGATTGTTAAGGTGTAATATATTCCAGTACATGGCTGTGAGAGTCAATATCATAAAGTAAAAAGGAAAAACAAAACCTCCTAAAGTATAAAGTCAAAATTAGCAATTTGCTTAAAGTTTATAAAATGAGTAGGTATCTCTGTTTGCCAAATATGTCTTAAAAATTGATATTCTTGAGACAAATATTCTTTTTCAACCACGACTGAACTTTCAGGTTCAACATTTACATTTTTATTTTAAGTAAAAAGTTTGTAACCCTAGGACACCAAGAAGGTGAGCTTTGTGAAAAAGTGGAATATAAATTCAAAATTACAGAACCGTATATTCTGACTATGGTGGAGTCAGAATTTTTGCTGAAACTTAGTAATGGTTTGCAGTCCTGTAGTTAACCAGTATTTTGTATTTTCTTACTGCATTACAGGTTAATATGGAAATAAAACTTGGCATTCTTCACTGAGTTTTTTTTTCTCACTCTTGTATAGAATACTGACTCTGTCATTAGTTTTTATATTAATGTCTTAACTCATTTGAAATCAAGTATGTATTTTAAAAAAATGAATAAAAGCAAATATGTTAGAAGTTTAACTTAATGCAATATTGGTGTTAAATGTCTTGTCAAGAGCTCAATTAGTTAAATAGAACATAATTTTTACTTTTCAGTGAATATATGAAACCCCTATGTGTTAAATTGTATATTGGATTTTCTAATTTTATCATTTAGAACAGCCTTCAAATTATTGACAAAGTAATATATTCATTATTTATTTATTTATTTTTTGGAGACAGAGTCTCACTTTGTTGCCCTTGGTAGAGTGCCATGGTGTCACAGCTCACAGCAACCTCCAGCTCTTGGGCTTAGGCGATTCTTTTGCCTCAGCCTCCTGAGCAGCTGGGACTACAGGTGCCTGCCAGAACACCCGGCTATTTTTCTGTTGCAGTTTTGCTGGGGCTGGGTTTGAACCCGCCGCCCTTGGTATATGGGGTTGGCCCCCTACCCACTGAGCCACAGGTGCTGCCCATATAGTCATCATTTATTCATGTGACACTGGTATCATGTTGGATGCTTAATTGATGTCAATACCATCTTCAAAAATTGTTTTGAGTTTTTAATTGTTGGTTAAAAATGAAATTAAATTACTAATTTGTGCCTAATTTTTTTTTCTAGAGGAAATTTGCCTGAGATCGAAATAATATTTTTATGCACACTAAAAACCAGGTGGGGAAAAGGTGGGGGGAGGGGATGATAGAAGAGAAAGAAATTTAATAAAAAAATAAAATACATAATTTTTAAGTTAAACTTTTGCTTTTTTTTAGGAATTGGCCAAGGAGTCCCTGTGGTAGCACTTATATTTGAGGGTGGGCCAAACGTTATCCTCTCGGTTCTAGAATACCTGCAGGAAAGTCCCCCTGTTCCAGTAGTGGTGTGTGAAGGAACAGGCAGAGCTGCGGATCTACTGGCGTATATTCATAAGCAAACAGAAGAGGGAGGGTAAGTGTGTATGAGTATAACAAACTTTTAATAATTTTATTAAAAAGGCTTGTGCTTTTAGAATACAGTGTTGAAATCTTTTCTGTGTTTTATGAAATGAAAATTTCAAGTTTAATCAATACTTTGTTAGAATTTGAGGAAACAAGCTGGGTGCCCGTAGCTCAGTGGTGAGGGCGCCAACCACATGCACCAGGACTGATGGGTTTGAACCCAGCCCGGGCCTGCTAAACAACAACAACAACAAAATAGCTGGACGTTGTGGTGGGCGCCTGTAGTCCCAGCTACTAGGGAGGCTGAGGCAAGAGAATTGCTTGAGCCAAAGAGTTGGAGGTCTGTGAGCTGTGATGCTGTGGCACGCTACACAGGGTAACAAAATGAGACTCTGCCTCAATAAAAAAAAAAAAAAGAATTTGAGGAAACAACCTGTTGCATATGTTATTCAAATGAATTAAAAGATAGCCATCTTCATGGAAAACAGTTTCTCAAAATCTATTAAATGTATAAAGGTACTTAACCTTTTGACCAAGTAGTTCTATCTCTAAGGATCAGAATATATATATACAGCTAGGCATCGCAGGGTTGTTTGTAAAAAAAATAGGAACAAAGTAGAATATCAGAAAGAGACTAGATAAATAAGTTATAGTATTATGTCTACACACAGAAATAATTTATGGCTGGGTAAGGATGGTGTGCTAGATTTGGGAACATTATCAAAATAGGTACTTGGGAAAAGGAACATGTCGAGCAGCATGTATTTTTCTTTCTTTTTTTTTCTTGTAGAGACAGAGTTTCACTTTATTGCCCTCAGTAGAGTGCTGTGGCGTCACACAGCTCACAGCAACCTCCAACTCCTGGGCTTAGGTGATTCTCCTGCCTCAGCCTCCCGAGTAGCTGGGACTACAGGCACCCGCCACAATGCCCGGCTATTTTTTTGTTGCAGTTTGGCCGGGGCTGGGTTTGAACCCGCCACCCTCAGTATATGGAGCCGGCGCCCTACTCACTGAGCCACAGGTGCCGCCCCAAGCAGCATGTATTTTGTGCCACTTTTTATGTAGAATAAAAGGAAAGTGGTAATTATTTATGTATACACAAAGAGATTTTGGAAAGTCATACATGTTAATGATTCCTGAAAACAATTGAAATGGAAATAGGCAGATGAAAGACAGTGAGGAGGAGACCTACTATGAATTTTCTCTGTCTCTCCGCCAACCCCCTTTTTTTGAGACTTTGTCATCAGAGCTCAAGCAGTTCTCCTGCGTTGGCTTCCTGAGTACACATAGTTGGGGCTACAGGCACATACCACCACAGCTGGCTAATTTTTTCTTAATTTTAGTAGAAACAGGATCTCCCCAGGGGACGCCTGTGGCTTAATGAGTAGGGTACCAGCCCCATAAACTGAGCGTGGTGGGTTTGAACCTGGCCCCAGCCAAACTGCAACAAAAAATAGCCGGGCAATGTGGCGGGTGCCTGTGGTCACAGTTACTCGGGAGGCTGAGGCAAGAGAATTGCCTAAGCTGAGGAGTTGGAGGTTGCTGTGAGTTGTGACGCCATGGCACTCTACCAAGGGTGACAGAATGAAACTCTGTCTCTACAAAAAAAAAAAAAAAATAGAAACAGGGTCTCCGTCTTATTTAGGCTGTATCAAACTTCTGGCCTCAAGTGATCCTCCCATCTCAGCCTCCTAGAGTGCTAAATTGCATGTTTTTATATTTTCTTTTCTACTGTATTTTTGAGCCATGTGAATGTATTACCTATTCAAAAAAGAAATTAAAATGTGAATGATTGTTTTTTTGTCTTTTTTTTTTTTTTTGTAGAGACAGAGTCTCACTTTACTGCCCTCAGTAGAGTGCTGTGGCATCACATGGCTCACAGCAACCTCCAGCTCTTGGGCTTACGCGATTCTCTTGCCTCAGCCTCCCGAGTAGCTGAGACTACAGGCACCCGCCACAACGCCCGGCTATTTTTTTGTTGCAGTTTGGCCGGGGCCAGGTTTGAACCCACCACCTTCGGTATGTGGGGCCGGCGCCCTACTCACTGAGCCACAGGTGCTGCCCGTGAATGATTATGTTTAAGACATCTTGGTGAAATACTATATCATAACATTTTAAAGTCATTTTATACAATACCTTATATAATGTGAGTTTCTACTATTATAACACATACCTAGTAAAAAAATTCATAAAGTAGCTCAAAGAGAAAAATCACTCCATTCCATTCTTTTTCTTTTAAGATTTACAGTTGACATTTCATGAAGGAAAATAATTTCTCCTAAGGTCAAGTATTTACTATTAAGTCGCAAACCATTGATGGTGGAGAGTCAAGGATATGCATAAACAAATTCTCCCTGACCCTTCCTCCCCCATTCATATGCAACTGTTACCAATACAATACCTCTAATTCTATAAGTAATGAAAGATGAAATCAGTGAATTAAGTTATATTTCCTCTTATTCCAGGAATCTTCCTGATGCAGTAGAGCCTGATATTATTTCAACTATCAAAAAAACATTTAACTTTGGCCAGAATGAAGCAGTTCATTTATTTCAAACACTGATGGAGTGCATGAAAAAAAAGGAGCTTGTAAGTAGATATCTACAGGTTTTTTGTGTGTGGGAGAGTTGAGGGACAGAGTCACTTTGTCACTAGGGCTGGAGTACAATGATGTCATCATAGCTCACTGCAACTTCAAACTCCTGGGCTCAAATGATCCTCCTGCCTCAGCCTCCCAGGTGGCAGAGACTATAGGTGTCTGCCATCAACCTCAGCTAATTTTTCTATTTTTAGTAGAACTTGCTTAAGCTGGTCTCAAACTCCTGAGCTCAAGAGATCTACCTGCCCTGGCCTCCCAGAGTGCAAGCTCAGATTAAAGCTATGACCTACTATGCTGGGCCTCACAATAAGTCCTTTTATTTCTTTCAAAACACATTCTAATTAGGGTAATACCTTCTTTTTTCTTTTTCTTGAGATAGAGTCGCACTACGTCACCCTCGGTAGAGTGCTATGGTTTCACAGCTCGCAGCAACCTCACACTCTTGGGCTATAAGCCATTCTCCTGCCTCAGCCTCCCAGGTAGCTGGGACTACAGGCGCTCACTACAACACCCAGCTATTTTTTTTGTTGTTGTAATTGACATTGTTGTCCAGTAGGCCTGGCCAGGTTCAGACCTGCAGCCTTAGTGTATGTGGCCAGTACCGTAACCATTGAGCTACAGGCATCCAGCCTGTAAGGAGTTTTTAATGGCTTCTTTAATAAAACACATGGAAAAAATCTGACTTTAACAGTTTTACCCCGAGTAAATGCTTAAGCCTATTAAAAATTAGAGCTGCTTAGTTTCAGTCATGTAAACATGGGCTTAAGTTTTCAGAGGTTAAATTTTTTAGCAGGTCCGTAAGTAGATAACATGATTTGATTTGCTATCTTCATTGAAAGATTTTGTACATACATTATGCAATGAAATTAGTTAGAAATTTTGTATTCGGGTTATATATATATATATATTTAGGGTTATATATTTTACTTTATGAAACATGTTATTAAATAAAAACGTCGAAAATAGTATTAGGTTTCAAGTCATGTAAAGGCATTTTCAATAAAGGAATTTCTAACAGAACAAACAGTTTTCATTTAAGAATACTTACACTAGGGTGGCGCCTGTGGCTCAGTCAGTAAGGTGCCGGCCCCATATACCGAGGGTGGCGGGTTCAAACCCGGCCCTGGCCAAACTGCAACCAAAAAATAGCCGGGCGTTGTGGCGGGCGCCTGTAGTCCCAGCTACTTGGGAGGCTAAGGCAAGAGAATCGCTTAAGCCCAGGAGTTGGAGGTTGCTGTGAGCTGTGTGAGGCCACGGCACTCTACCGAAGTGAGACTCTCTCTCTACAAAAGAAAAAAAAAGAATACTTATGCTATACTGTTTGAGTGAATGTTCCAGTCTGTGGGAAGAACTGTAGGATTTACTTACTTAATCAATAGCTCAGCCCCTAATTGCTTACTCTAGAAAGGACATAAGATAGGTCAATAATATGAATATAGTGCAAAACCAAGTATTTGTGGTAAATGGTCTTTTAATTTTCTGGTTTCTTGGTTGAAGTAAAGTTATTTCTGACCCTCTTTAAATGCATAACATATAGTGTATAAAAATATGTATATTTCTCACATACTGTTTGAAATTACTTTGTTTTCTCATCCTTTCCTTCAGCCTGGCATGGCGGCTCACACCTGTAATCCTTGCACATTGGGAGGCCAAGATGGGTGGATTGCTTGAGCTTAGGAGTTTGAGACGAGCTTGAACAAGAGCCAGACCTCATCTTTAAAAAAAAAAAAAAAAGTGTGTGCGTGTGTGTGTGTGTGTGTGTGTGTGTGTATGTATGTATTATATAGTCTCTTTGCTTTAAAAATATGAAGCCATGACTCAGGGCCCATAACTCAGTGGTTAGGGCGCTGGCCACATACACTGGGGCTGGTGGATTCAAACTGGGCCCGGGCTTGCTAAACAACAATGACAACAATAACAAAAAAACAAAACAGAAAAAACTGGCATTGTGGCAGGTGCCTGTAGTCCCAGCTACTTGGGAGGCTGAGGCAAGAGAATGGCTTAAGCCCAAGAGTTTGAGATTGCTGTGAGCTATGATGCCATAGCACTCTACCAATGGTGACAAAGTGAGACTCTGTCTCAAAAAAATAAATAAATGAATAAAAATATAAAGGTATAATATAATGATTTCATCTTTAAATAGATCACTGTTTTCCATATTGGATCAGATGAACATCAAGATATAGATGTAGCAATACTTACTGCATTGCTAAAAGGTAAGCCTTTAAAATTTCTATTTGTAAAGATCGTTAAGTTACAGCCTATTTGTATGTGATAGGACTTTTTTATTTAGCTAAATGCTTGAGAGGTGAATTTTTGTCTAATTTTTCATTGTGAAAGACACAATATTGGATTTCTTTGATAATAAGCTTAACTCTTATTTTAATATTGACTTTTAAAAAAAAGTTTTTAGCAAGGATTATGCCTCCAGATCTGTTTATTTCTCCCATTAAGAATGTGTCAGATGCATATAAAACAAAAGTGTTTAAAGGTTATGAAGAATTAATTGATACAAATTAAAGATAGGATTTTTATTGTACTTTTTTTTTTATATAGCCTTGCAAATGCAAGACCTCAAAAAATTAGGACTCAGAATTGTTCCTCTCCACAGAAATCTTTAGTAAAAGGCAAAAGATTTATGCGATCTGAAAAGAAACCAGAGTATAAAGATAGGATTTTTAAACATGCTGTTTTCATCCTGCAGGGAAAATTGGAAAACTAGTGGTATCTTCTAGGACTAAGGGATTGATACACATTCTACATACACATTAAAGTATCTCTCTCAGTTATCTCACTAAGAACATCCAACTGATAGAACAACATTATAGTGAAAAATACTTTCAAAAATTAGATTGGGTGGCACCTGTGGCTCAAGGAGTAGGGTGCCGGTCCCATATGCCAGAGGTGGCGGGTTCAAACCCAGCCCCGGCCAAAAACCACAAAAAAAAAAATTAGAAAAGATGTGTATCCTATCTGGGTACCTAAAAGTCACAATACTCATTGATATGTCAGGAGCACATTAAGAGGTCACTCTCTTATTATTTACAAGAATTTTCCAAGTATTAAATCATGATAAATTGCCAATATATCAAGTGTTTAAAAATACTGTAACAAATTTATCATCTTGGGATTAAGGGATCTTAATTGATAGGAAACTCAGAAACCATAAAAGAAAAATAAATGGGGTTATATAAAAACAAAAAAATTAAAAAGAGAGCATTAGACGGCGATGAGAGCATCTGTGGCTCAGTGAGTAGGGTACCGACCCCGTATACCAAGGGTGGCGGGTTCAAACCCGGCCCCGGCCAAAACTGCAACAAAAAAAATAGCCGGGCGTTGTGGCAGGCGCCTGTAGTCCCAGCCACTTGGGAGGCTGAGGCAGGAGAATCGCCTAAGCCCAGGAGTTAGAGGTTGCTGTGAGCTGTGTGATGCCATAAGCACTCTACCAAGGGTGATAAAGTGAGACTCTGTCTCTACAAAAAAAAAAAAAAGAGAGAGAGAGAGCATCATGTGCAAGTAATATTTACCATAGATTTTCTGTGTACTAGCTGTTGTGCTTAAGTGGTTTACGTTGTTTATCTCATTTTATATCTCTTATAGCCCTGAGAGGCCAATTTCTAGTTACTATCTTAATTTTATAACTGAGGAAACTGGCACAGAAATATTAAAAGTAGAGGGATCACAAAGAACTATTATGAATTAAAAAGATAAATACTTCATAAAATGAGTCAATTTATGTAATTTGATATTAGATTAATCCAAATGCTAGAGAAAATGTGGAAAGATAGTCAACTTTAAAGTAATAAAGTACCAATAAATTTTTTCAAAAGAAGCTCTTTCCTGTCCCTTCCCAGTATATGGAGGAAAGGTTATACTTATATATCTGGTGGATGGTATTAGCTTATTAAAATATATTTTGGGAGTATATCAAAACTTGTAAAGTATATCCTTGTACCTAGCAATTTGGCTTCCAGAAAATTGTCGCATTTTTAAATAATTAAGCATGTGCACAAAGATATACTCAGCAAAAAATTCAAAATAACTTAATGTCTACTACTTGGGAGTGTTTGTTGATTGTAACTCACCTTTAAAAGGTATTATTGTATATAGGCAGATCTGTGTATACTTTTAAGGAAAACTTATGATATTCAGGTATATAAAGGAAGCTACTAGATTCTTATAGTATGATCTCATTCTTTAATAAACAATTAAAAGTATATATATGAATTTATGTGTATACAGAAAAATATTTGACAGGATATTTTCACATTCCTACCAGTCAGTACTGTCTTTGTGATGGAAACAGAGTGTTTTCTTATTTTTCTGCATTTCAAATTGTTCGCAGTAATCATGAGGTTGTGTTGTTTTCTATAGTTGGAAAGTTCACGTTCTCACCCCTTAAGTTAATCTTACCTCCGTGAGGTAGGCTACTTCTGAATGATAGCTGACACCCGCTGTGTAGACTAATTAAAAGATGATGTGGGACATTTCAGAAGTGTTCACATTTTAATGGAATTAAATTATTTGAACTTGTCATCTATTTTCTTTATTTGATTAGGTACTAATGCATCTGCATTTGACCAGCTTATCCTTACATTGGCATGGGATAGAGTTGACATTGCCAAAAATCATGTGTTTGTTTATGGACAGCAGTGGCTGGTATGTAAATAATCTGCATATGCAATTCAGTTAAACTAAGTAATAACAAAGTATTTGCTGGAAATATGACCCAACTTGACATTTGCCTTTGTAACAGTAGTTCAAAATTAGCTTAGCTAAACATTAGGTATTCCACAATACTTAAATCCATTTTACCTCTTGATAAAAACTTTTTCCCTTAATTTTTTTTTTTTTTTAAACAGAGTCTCACTTGTCATCCTGGGTAGAGTGCAATGGCATCATAGCTCACAGCAACCTTAAACTCTTGGGCTTGAGCAATCCTCTTGCCTCAGCCTCCCAAGTAGCTCATGTAGTTGGGATTATAGTCTCCTACCCAGCACTCCGTTATTTTTAGAGATGGGTTTCACTATTGCTTAGGCTGGTCTTGAATTCCTGAGCTCAGCCAATCCACCCACCTCGGCCTCCCAGAGTGCTAGGGTTTTTTTGTTTGTTTGTTGGTTTTTTCTTTTTTTAGAGGCAGAGTCTTGATCTTTTGCTCAATCTGTGGTACAATCATAGGTCATTGTAGCCTAGACTCCTGGCCTCAAGCAATCCTCGTGCCTCAATGTCCTGAATAACTGGATTACAGGCATAATGCCACCATGATAGGCTAATTTTTTCCCCCCTGAGACAGAGTCTCACTATATTGCCCTCAATAGAGTACTGTGACATCACAGCTCACAGCAACCTCAAACTCTTGGGCTTAAGCAATTCTCTTGCCTCAGCCTCCAAGTGGCTGGGACTACAGGTGCCCACCACAACATCCAGCTATTTTTTGGTTGTAGTTGTTTTGTTCAGCTGGCCCAGGCCACATTTGAACATGCCAGCCCCCCTGTATGTGGCTAGCACCCTAACCACTGAGCTACAGGTGCCAAGCCTATTTTTTATTTTTTTTGTAGAGATGGAGTCTAGCTGTGTTGTTCAGGCTGGTCTCAAACTTCTGACCTCAAGCAATCCCCTTGCCTTGGCGTTGAGAAAATTGCCCAGATTCTTCACATGAGCCTCTATGCTCAACCAAAACTTTATTTTTTTATAGGGTATACAGATCTCTAAAAATGCTAGTACTGAAGGAAATCTCGGGACACATGCTCTCTGTATAAGAGAACCCATTTTATCATTTTCTAGGGTGTTTAAACCTGCTAAGCCTGTCCTACTAAATAGGAAGGATCAACTTCTTCCCAATTTCTGAGATGAGAAACGTTAGTGTCATCTGTTATTTTTCTTTTTCTCATATAGTCTATTTCAGTTCCATCTATAAATCTTTTATTTTCAGAATACTCAATTTTATCATCCAGGTCTATCACTATTCTTTGTGTTATATCAGTAGCATCCTTTTGGATTTCCCTATGCTCAGACTTCCTCTCATTTTACATACAGAAAATGGATCACGTTCCATTTCCCTAAACAGCACGCAATCCAGAGCTTTATGAAGGCCTACAAGGTTTTACATGATCTGCCCCATTACTTCCTCTTTCCTTATATGCTACTACTGTTCACTTTGCTCTGTTGTATCTGGCTTTGTTGGCCTTCTTGCTGTTCTTTGAACATATTAAGCATGTTCCTATGCCTTTGTACTTGCTGTTCTTCCTGCCTGGAACATTCTCTTCTAGATAATCCCCCAGGCCTAATTTCTCACCAAATGTCTCCTTTTTGGACTTTTTCTGTTCACTGTATATCTCTTTTATTTTTCATTTATTTTATTTTTTTTTTGAGACAGCCTCAAGCTGTCGCCCTGGGTAGAGTGCTGTGGTGTCACAGCTCACAGCACCTCCAACTCCTGGGCTCAAGCGATTCTCCTGCCTCAGCCTCCCAAGTAGCTGGGACTACAGGCGCCCGCCACAACACCCGGCATTTTTTTTTTTTTTTTTGGTTGCAGCCATCATTGTTGTTTGGCAGGCCTGGGCTGGATTCGAACCTGCCAGCTCAGGTGTATGTGGCTGGTGCCTTAGCCATTTGAGCCACAGGTGCCGAGCCATTTTTCATTTATTGTTAAATTATTCTGGATATGAAATAGTTGCATGTCTTTAGAATACATGTGATTTGATTCAGGCATACAATGTAAATTAATCAAATCAGGGTAACTGGGGTATCTATCACCTCAGCCCTTTTTCTAGGATGAGTTCTCAGGCTTAATTATCTGACCCTGAATGTGGTTTGTCTCATGGGCTTGTTCTGCATAATGTTGTCTATTTGATTTTATGCTTCTTGCTAAACTTAGATTTTGCAGGACAGTTGTTTTCCTTTTTTTCCTCTTGATTGCCAGAAGTTCAGTGATGCATCATATGAATGAGAAAATGCTGCTTACAAAGCACATTCTTTTTTTTTTTTTTTTTTGGTTGCAGTTCAGCCGGGGCCGGGCTTGAACCCACCACCCTCGGTATATGGGGCCTGCGCCTTACCAACTGAGCCACAGGCGCCGCCCCAGCACATTCATTTTTTTAAATGGCATCTTCTTTAATCAGGATTTGTTGTTTTTTTTGGATTAGTGGTTATAAACCCAATCAGATAGAATGTTTTTTTTCTTTTTTTTTTTACAAAGGAGAATTTTGTTTGTTTTTGTTTTTCTTTTGTAGAGACAGAGTCTCACTTTATGGCCCTCGGTAGAGTGCCATGGCCTCACACAGCTCACAGCAACTTCCAACTCCTGGGCTTAAGCGATTCTCTTGCCTCAGCCTCCCAAGTAGCTGGGACTACAGGCGCCCGCCACCACGCCCAGCTATTTTTTTGGTTGCAGTTTGGCCAGGGCCAGGTTTGAACCTGCCACCCTTGGTATATGGGGCCGGTGCCTTACTGACTGAGCTACAGGTGCCGCCCACAAAGGAGAATTTTGTTACCCTTTTTTTTTTTTTGTTCTCGAGACAGAATATCACTATGTCACCCTGGGTAGAGTGCTGTGATGTCATAGCTAACAGCAACCTCAGACTCCTAGGTTCATCCATCTTCTTAGTAGCTGGGACTGCAGGTGGCCACCACTATGCCTGTCTACTTTATGCTCTTGTTTTATTATACTAAAATGAAATTTCATAAGTACTACATACATTTTCTTTATTTTTTTGAGACAAGAGTCTCAAACTGTCTGGGTAGAGTGACGTGCTGTCATAGCTCAAATTTTGGGGCTCAAGTGATCCTCTTGCCTCAGTTTTTTCAATTTTTAGTAGAAATGGGGTCTCTCTTGCTCAGGCTGGTCTTGAACTCGTGAGCTCAATCAATTCACCTGTCTCCATCTCTCAGAGTGCTAGGATTGCAGGTGTGAGCCCCCACAGCCAGCCTACTACATAAATGTTTTTTAAACCAATGTAATGCCCTAATTGTAATTAAACAAAAAAGTGATCATATTAAAGGTAGATATTGCAGTAAGGAGATGTTCAAGAATAGTAACATAAAAGATGTAAGTGAGCTGCCTAAACTTACTACACGTATAATTACGCTATATGTGTGTAAACTAATACAGGTATGTTGTTGGTAACTTAAATACTATGAGAAACAGATAAAAACCCCTTGCAAGTCTAGGATAAGAAAAGAAAAAGGATAGGCGGCGCCTGTGGCTCAGTCGGTAAGGCGCCGGCCCCATATACCGAGGGTGGCGGGTTCAAACCCAGCCCCAGCTGAACTGCAACCAAAAAATAGCTGGGCGTTGTGGCAGGCGCCTGTAGTCCCAGCTACTCGGGAGGCTGAGGCAAGAGAATCGCGTAAGCCCAGGAGTTGGAGGTTGCTGTGAGCTGTGTGATGCTACAGCACTCTACCGAGGGCTGTAAAGTGAGACTCTTGTCTCTACAAAAAAAAAAAAAAAAAAAAAAGAAAAGAAAAAGGAGAGAACCAAGTGGGCACTAGAATAATATTAGAATATTAATGTTAGAAATGAGTAATAATAAACCAGAATCATTTTTTATGTGATAAGAGAATGATGGAAATAAATAATTTAGGAATAACATGCCATGATAAATTACAGGCTATTAAAAAATTATAGTTATTAATGTAAAGAAAATGAAGAAGTCTTATGTTCTTATAAATTAGATCCTATTATTAAGTATAATGTCAAAATATTTTCCTTGTTATGACAGAACTGAGTAATGAAAAATGTCAGAGAAAACATACCTTCCATTTTGAAATTCCATCATGTGTAAGGCATATATTTCATCAGTATATACTTAAAATATCATGAAGGTCATATCCTTGCTAGGTGATGGAAATTGAGGATAGATTGGAGAAAGAAATGGTAATACAAGCTGCTATAGAGAAGTTGTATAGCTGTGTGGTAAACCTCTGAAGACAATCAAAATAAGACTGAAAAGTAACAGGTAAAAAAGAAACACAATGGTTTTGGTATTGATTTTTGCCACAAAGATTTTTTTGTCATGTTGTTCCTAAGTATTAAAAATATGCAGAAGGAATAATAGAAGATCTTGAAACAACCTTTATTAATGATAAAATCTGTACATTTCATGTGTGACTATTAATTTCTCAGGATTTGATTAGGAAGTCTATTGAGAAGTATAAAATAGGGTCTAAAAATTTATAAGGGGCAACTACAGACTGAAGGATACAGATGTGTTATATGAACCTAAACTCAAATGACACAGGTTATTTTGCTGTCAAGTGGTTGTTGTCCCTAATAGTGAGTTATATATGTTTAAGTTTCTTTTTTAATATTTGTTCAAATTTTTTTGTAGAGACATGGTTTTGCTGTATTGTCCTGGCTGGACTCAAACTCTAGGCTCAGGCAGTCCTCCTGCCTTGGCCTCCCAAAGTGCTGGGATTACAGGTGTGCGCCACCACACCCCATCTAATTTCTGTTAAATTTCTAAAGAAAACTAAATATAATCAGGAGGCACCTGTGGCTCAGTGAGTAGGGTGCCGACCCCATATACTGAGGGTGGCAGGGTGGCAGGTTCAGGCCTGACCCCGGCCAAACTGCAACAAAAAAATAGCTGGGCGTTGTGGTGAGCCCCTGTAGTCCCAGCTACTGGGGAGGCTGAGGCAAGAGAGTCACCTAAGCCCAGGAGCTAGAGGTTGCTGTGAGCTGTGATGCCACAACACTGTACCAAGGGTGATAAAGTGAAGCTCTGTCTCTACAAAAAAAAATGAAATTAAAAAAGAAAAAAAGAAAACTAAGTATAATCGTGTGTGACTTATAAGATAGGTGTATTTTCAGAAGATTCATTGTAGAATAAAAACCATGACAACTACTCTATGTTCATTCATAAAGCAGAATTCCTGGTTTTCCATTCATGAGTATCTAATAAGATAATAGAAAGTTCTGTGGGATGTGAGATGGTTCCTTTTTGAGTGGCATCATCCAGCATATTGAAAGGTAGCTGGTATCCATTAAGTGTTAGTAATGGCACCCAGTTATTGACATGATCCCTCCTTAAAAAACCAAAACTTCCCTAAATATTGAGAACCATTGCTCTAAGATATTCTTTCCCAAAATTATTGTTTTTCTCCTCCCTGCGCAACAATTTTTCACCTGCAGAAATAGAGTTTATGCAGTATTCTTTGGGGAATGCTGTTCTAGAAAGGTCTTTTTGTCTGACCCTAATACCTTAAGTTTCTAGCCTTTTTCTGTTTGCATCTTTCTAATTTGTTTTAAAATTCTGCAGGAACAAGTAGGTATAAATTTTAAGGATTTACATTTAGAAGTGTTTGTGTGATTAAAATGTGTGAAATACATTTATTATTTATTATTAATCTTGACACTTAGGTTGGATCTTTGGAGCAAGCTATGCTTGACGCTCTTGTAATGGATAGAGTTGCCTTTGTAAAACTTCTTATTGAAAATGGAGTAAGCATGCATAAGTTCCTTACCATTCCAAGACTGGAAGAACTTTACAACACTGTAAGTAAAAATTCTTTGTTGGCTTACATCATCTTTGGGAAATGTTATTTTACCTGAACTTATCCATTGCTATTGATAAAGTCTTTAATATCTTGCTTGGTTATATGAAAAAACTATAGCAAGTCTTACTAGATTGATTATATAACAGCGTGAGACCTTTTCCTGTTTTTGGAGCCCTTCCCTGTCACCATTGTCATAGAGAAAAGAGATGTAGACTTTGTATCCCTATCTCCCTTTTCCTCTCCCTATTCTTTTTTAACACTGTAGGATCAATTTCTTAATTATAGGGTAATTATGTTTCTTTCGACTCCTTTTGTCTAGTGGAGGAATTATATATTGCCTTTCCTCTTTTGTTTCTTATATTTATAGTTTTGACTTCATGGTTATATTGCTTTTAGCTTAAATCAGGGGTCCTCGAACTTTTTAAACAGGGGACCAGTTCACTGTCCCTTAGACCGTTGGAGGGCCGGACTATAGTTTAAAAAAAAAAACTATGAACAAATTCCTATGCACACTGCACATATCTTATTTTGAAGTAAAAAAACAAAATGGGAACAAATACAGTATTTAAAATGAAGAACAACTAAAGTTAAATCAACAAACTTACCAGTATATCAATGGGAACTATGGGCCTGCTTTTGCTAATGAGATGGTCAATGTCCGGTTCCATATTTGTCACTGCTAGTCGTAACAAGTGATGCAAGTGTGCATCAGTTAGTCTAGATCTGGTTGGAGATTTCATGTTTCATTCTGGAAAAAGTCTGTTCACAGACATAAGTGCTGCCAAAGATGGTTGCCATTTTGAGTGCATGGTTCCTGAGATTAGGATGTGTCTCAGAGGGGAGAGATGCATAGAAATTAGGAAGGCTGCTTGACTTGAATGCGTCTTTCAGAGAGTCACAATTCTGCAGTTCAGTCAGTTCCATTTGGTAAATTGTATCCACATTTTCAATGTTGATAGAAAATGGGTTACGGAAAAGCTGTATGTCCTGTTCATGGAGCTGAAGCTCTTTAAATCTAAATGGGAACTCCTTTGCAACTTTTCCAGTGAATCCACACATGATTTGTTTGGGAATGCAATCAGTGGTTTTTCTGCTAACAGATTTTGAGTTGTGGGGAGATGACAGAAATTTTCCTCCTTCACTTGTTTGAAGAGGAGGTCTGATTTTACTTCACATGCTTTCACATGTGATTGCATATCACAGATGAGCTTCCCCTTTCCTTGAAGTTGCACATTGAAACTGTTGAGTAGCTCTGTTACAGCTGTCAGAAAGGCAAGGTGCCATTTCCATTCTGCATCATTGAGCTCTGGTACTTCTTTGTTTTTTGAAAGCAGAAAAGCTGTAATCTGTGGAAGTAAATCATAGAAATGTTTCAAAACTCTCCCTCGACTCAGCCAATGGACTTCTGTTTGGTACAGAATATCTTCATAGGCAACATTTAGCTCAGACAGAAATTCCTGAATTGTCTGTGCTTTAGAACATTAGCTCTAATGAAGTTAAAACAAGATACCACAATTTTCATAAGAGTCCCACTTCAGTGATTTACTACACAGTGCTTGTTGGTGGATGAGGCAGTGTATGGCTATTGGATGAGAATGGTTATGTTTGTCCATCTCTTGGTTTATGCAAGCCATCTCTTGGTTAATGCAAGCAATTACTCCTTTCTTTTTTTTTTTTTTTTTTCTGCTGTTTTTTGGCTAGGGCTGGGTTTGAACCTGCCACCTGCAGCTTATGGGGCTGGTGCCCTACTCCTTTGAGCCACAGGCACCACCCCAGCAATTACTCCTTTCTTAGATCCCAGCATGCTAGGAGCACCATCAGTAGTCACACTGGCTAGTTTAGCCCAGTCCAGCTCCAAACCATTCACAGTTTGGCAAATCTTTTCATAGATATCCTCTCCTATAGTTGTTCCTTTGATGCTTTGCAGTGCAGCAAGCTCTTCTGTGACTTAGAAATAGTCATTTGTCTCACAAATAAAAATTGGAAGTTGTGCAGAATCACAAACATCATTACTTTTGTCAAGTGCCAGGGAAAAATAGGAAAGTTGTGTTTTGCAAATGCTGATGCAAATTGTGTCCTATTTCTTCAATCCTTCGTGTAATTGTAGGTCCTGAAAGACTCACTGTACTAAATAAATCAGCCTTCTCTGGACACATCTCTTTGGGAACAGAAAGAAGGCATTCTTTAACAAATTCTCCCTCCACGAATGGTCTGCCAGTGCATGCTATTAGCTTGGCAACTTGAAAACTTGCTCACAGTGATGAAGTATTTAGCTGTTTCTGCTTCACAAAAGTATTTTGCTGAGTTGTCAATGTATTTTTCAGTTTTAATATTTTATTTTTTCTCACTTCTCTGACCAAACAATGATAATTACCTTTATGTTGAATTTGATAGTGTCGACACAAATTGTCTTCTTTGAACACAGACACTATATTCTGGCATATCAAACACACAGCTCTTTCCTTGTACTGCATGAAAAAGTAATCACGAGTCCACTGGTTTTTGAATATCCTACACTCAGAGTCAATTTTCTCTTTCTTGATGTCAAATTGCTATTAGTATCCTAGGGATTCCAAATTGCTATTAGTAAATACCAATACATATATATATAGCGCTCCAAAAACAATATACCAGCAATAACTTTGCCCACACAGAGACATATAGACTGCACTGCCCATCCATGCAGTCTGACCAGTGTCCAGCAATGCAGCCTTGCCAGTCTACATCATTTCAGCCTCACCAGTGCCCAGATGGTGGAACTCCACTTTTACCTCAGGCTCACACTGGTGCGGTGCAGGAACAGGCATGATTACAGAGCCGGTTCCTCCACCACCTTTCCAGTTCACACTACCCTGTGTGAACCGCACTGCCTTCTGTGAACTTGCACAGGAATCTGATCGCATGGGTGAGAAGACCCATGGGATCAGATTCCACTGCAGGAAAAAAGAAGGCACGTATGCCTTTTTTCTTCCAAATCTAATGCGAGTTCAGCCATACAAGCATATGGCTGAACTTGCACTGCTCAGAGATGGCAACAGTGTGAACAGGGACTTACACAGCACACAACATACAACAACTGAATAGCAATCAGAATATAAATGCATTTACTGTCAATTAAACTGGGTTTCCTACTCCTCGACTGTCTGCAGAGCCAGATTAAGTTCCCATGGGACCTTAGGCAGATTACCAGTTTGGGGCCCCCATGCAATAACACTGACCGCTGACAATTTGCCTTGATACTGAGCACTGACCATTTGCATTAACACTGAACACTTACAATTATCATTACCACAGAGCACTGACTATTTGCATTACCTCTGAGCGCTGACCATTTGCATTAGCACTGAGTGCTGACTATTTGTGTTATCACTGAGATGCAACCCCCCCCCTAGAAACCACCCCCAACCAACTAACCAACTTTTTAAAAAAAGGCTCTTCGGGCAGCACCTGTGGCTCAGTTGATAGGGCGCCGGCACCATATACCGAAGGTGGCAGGTTCAAACCCACCCCCAGCCAAACTGCAACAAAAAAATAGCCGTGCATTGTGGCAGGCACCAGTAGTCCCAGCTGCTCTGGAGGCTGAGGCAAGAGAATCACCTAAGCCCAGGAGTTGGAGGTTGCTGTGAGCTGTGACCCCATGGCACTTTACCGAGGGCAATGAAGTGAGACTGTCTCTACAAAAAAAAGAAAAAGCTCTTCTATCTTAAAAAAAAAAAAAAAAAACCTCCTAACTTCAGGGAAAAAAGGCTCCCCTTTAACTGCAAAAAAAGGCTGTACTAACTGCAAAATAAAAAAAGACCTCCTGACTTCAAAAAAAAAAAAAATCCTAACTTGTTCTTAACACGGTCCTCAGGCAGCAGCAGGCTCTGCACAGGCAAGCTGGTAACTAGTTCGATCCACCCGAGATTGAGAGGAGACAAAGAGAAGGAGGGGAGTCAGAGAGTGCGGTGCACATTCCACACATGCGCACTGTGGCCCGGGATGAGTCAGCTGCTAAGCAGGACAGGCAGCTGTGGCAAAAACACCCACGGGCCAGATAAATGTCCTCAGTGGGCCACGGTTTGAGGACCCCTGGCTTAAACACTGTTTTTCATTTTTCTTGTAAAAAAAATCCTGAAAAGGTCACAAAGCCTTTCTCATCACAAAGCCTTTTTTATTTCATTTCAAAATTCAAGTCGCTATATTGGAGAGGTAAATACTTCCCTTCTTAGTGTTTTTCTGTGTTGCCAACGTAAATTTAATTGAGCTATCCTTTGATGAACACCATGACCCAATCCTAGCTTTCTAACTTTCACTTTTCTATAAAGCTGTGCCCATTCATTCATCAGTTTCTACCTGTTTATCTCCTCCTTTTCATTCCTAATGTCTTTGTACTACTTAATCATTTCTAGTCTATACCACTTCAGTAATCTAATCTCCTTGTCCATAGTGTTTTCTCAAATCAGTTTTTTAGGCTAATTATTTTTGCAATGACATTATTTTACTATATCTTTCTGAATTCAGAAACCTTTGATGGCTCCCCAGTACGTGTGTATCCAATAGCACTCAAATACTGATTTTCAAAGATCTTCACACATTCCCCTAGCTACCTCTGTCACTCTGATTTTTTTTGAGACAGAGTCTCACTGTGTCGCCATCAGTAGAGTGCTGTGCTATCACAGCTCACAGCAACCTCAATCAAACTTTTGGGCTTAAGTGATTCTCTTGCCTCAGCCTCTCAAGTAGTTTGGATTACAGGTGCCCACCACAACACCCATCTATTTTTTTGTTGTTGTTGTTGTAGTTGTTATTGTTGTTTTAGCCTTGGTGTATGTGGCCAGCACCCTACCCACTGAGCTATGAGTGTTTCCCTCACTCTGCCTTTTTTTATCTCTTCTTACCTGCCCTAATACTGAGTATGTCAACTATAATGTCTACCTACTACTTCGTAAATAAATAAATAAATATATATATATATATATATATATTTTTTTTTTTTTTTTTCTTCCTGAGACAGAGTTTCACTTTGCCACCCTTCCTTGGTAGAGTGCCATGGCCTCATAGCTCACAGCAACCTCAAACTCTTGGGCTCAAGTGATCCTCTTGCCTCAGTCTCCCAAGTAGCTAGGATTACAGGGGCCTGCCACAATGCCCAGCTATTTTTAAGAGATGGGGTCTCGCTCTTGTTCAGGCTGGTCTTTCACTCGTGAGCTCAGGCAATCCACCCACCTCAGCCTCCCAAAATGCTAGGATTATAGGTGTGAGCCACTGTACCTGGCAAAAATATGAATCTCTTAAAAAAGACATTTGCTATTCGCACAGTGTTAGTATGATTTGCTTCCACCTATTCCTCATTTATTGAGATTTGTTATTTTATGTTACTTTATTTTTCTGAGACAAGACTCTCACCATGTTGCCCTCGGTAGAGTGCTGTGGCATCATAGCTCACAGCAACCTCAAGCTCCTGGGCTTAAGCTATTCTCTTGCCTCAGCATTTATTGAAAATGGAGTTAAGTATGCTTAAGTAGCTGGGACTACAGGTGCCCTCCACAATGCCTGGCTGTTTTTTTTGTTGTTGCAGTTGGCCCTGGCCAGGTTCGAACCTGCCAGCCTTGGTGTATGTGGCTGGTGCCGTAACCATTTATTGAGATTTATTCATTGTTTAGAACTTAGCTCAAAGGCCATGCCCCTGCTTCCATGAAGCCTGGTGGCATAGGTAAGTCCAATTGTATCTTCCCTGTGGGTTGTGATTTTCTTTTGGGCTCTTTTATATCTGACCTAAATATTAGCTAAGATATAAATAAAATCTTACCCATATATTTTCTCCCATTCTTTCTCTTTTAATACAATTTGCACAATTACATCGAACATCGTTGGCATCCCAGGTCTAGTGACATCAAGAAGCCCTTGGAAAACCCCTCTGAAAACTTGAATGAAAATGAGAAGGAAACAATGCAAATAGAATTTTTATATAATTATGAAAATAGTTTTGAAAGGGTCTTGGGGGCCTCAAGAGTCCCCATTCTATACTTTGAGAATTGCTGTGTTAAAGTATATTTAGTTTTTACTAAGAATTTGTTTTTAATGGATTTAATTTTGATTAAAGTAAAATAGAATCCCAAAAATTGTAAGTACATTTTCTTTTTTCTCTCTGTTTTTTCCCAAGCCAAGGCACATAGTTTTATTAACCTTCTGATAACTATGTTAACATTCCAGCACAGATGTGTGTTACTTAATGATGTGGATACATTTTAAGAAATGCATCATGAGGTAATTTTCTCATTCTGTAAACATCATGGAGTTTTCTTTCACAAACCTCAAGGATCCAGCCTTGAGGCTACTAAACTATACACTGTTGCTCCTAAGATACAAGCTTACACTGCATGTTACTGCACTGAATACTGTAGGCTAGGTACATTTTCATGTGATTATAGATTGTTAGGACAATGAAGTTTCCTGATACTCCCGAAAACATGAGATATCTTTTTTTCTTGGAGACAGAGTCTCACTCTGCTGCTCGGGGTAGAGTACCAATCTCAAACTCCTGGGCTGAAGTGATCCTCTTGCCTCAGCCACCTGAGTATCTGGGACTATAGGCACCCGTCACAAAACCTGGCTAGTTTTTCTATTTTCATAGAGATGTCGTCTTGCTCTTGCTCAGATTGGTCTTTACTCCTGAGCTCAGACAATCCACCTACCTCATGCTCCTAGAGTGTTAGGATTATAGGTGTGAGCCACCACGCCCCACTATTAGATACTTCTGATTAACTTAGACATGTTTGATTTTAAAAGTTAACGTATGGGGGAGAATTGGCAGAGAGAACTTAGCCCCTGAGTTGATAGACTAAATAGTATAAAAAGAATCAGAGCAAAGTAACCTAAAATACAGTTTATATGCAGAACCAGTTATACTCATCTTAAATATTGAATTTGAAAACTAAGGGTACCAAAGAAAATTTGTTCCAAGAGAAATAGTGGTATGTGCACTCAGATTTGAAAATGTAGTGCAAAATAGATGTGATCAAAGTAGAAAAGTAGACTGGATTGTTTCTCCATAACCCTTCCTATTAAACAATTAAGTGGTGAGATTAAATCCAATTCAATAGTTCTTTCAAACAATAGAAGTTAAAGTATTGACAATAACTCTGTGATTTATGCCAGATAGAATTCATTGTATTAATTAAATTTCAGATGAGTCAGAGGATTTCCTAAAGTCCTTTAAGGTCGTTTACTTCCATCTTGCATTCCTGACTGTTTTCAAAATACAGAATGACATCGAATGAGGTCACTATAAAGATGAAACGTGATTAGTCCACTTCGATAGTATACATACAGAGAAGTAAGATAATGGGGAGATGATGGCATATGTAGATGTTAAAGATTTGTTACTCCAGATTTTTAAAGTACTGATACAACTTGATTGGTGACAGAACTACAGGAATAGACATTTTGACAAGAAGAAAAGGAATCTAGAGCCCCATTATCAATGAAAGAAATGAAAATTTAAATTTTGCGTATAATTGAGTGTTCACATAACTTGTATAAAACCAAAACTTATGTACCCTGAAATCGTTTATCTTTTTGACAGTAAATGTGACAACCCTTTTGTTATTCCACTTTATGAATAGGACCTAAGGAAATAACTCCAAGACAGCATGATTTGTATAAGAAGGTTCATAAAAGTCCTGTATAAAGGGGGAAATTTTCCACTTATTTATTTAATGTTCCTTATTCTCCATAACAATAAGTTATTTTAAAAGACAAATAATAGTTTGCTCTGTTTTTTCTTCTTAAAGAAACAAGGCCCAACAAATCCAATGCTATTTCATCTTGTTCGAGATGTCAAACAGGTAAGAGATTGTTTTTGTAAAATATGAAAAAAATTTTTTTTCTACTTCATGTGTTTCCCAAAAAGCATGTTAAATACATTTTAAAAACAGCAATAAAACAGTTTTTAGAGCAAGATAAAATAAGGGCTAAATGTGTGCTAAGGGAGAAGTAAAGAGCATGTCTCAGAAATCAAGAAAAAAGAAAGATTATAAAATTAAGACAAACTGTCATAGGTTTCTGGTCATCTGTGATTCTGCTACATCCAAGATAGAATGCGATGAATGTTATAGAGCTCACTGGTCCATAAAAGGAAGACCATTGATGGATTGTTTTTGTTTTTTGTGTTCAGCAGGGATTTGTTCCAATGTAAAAGTTATTGAATAAGAAAATTGAGGGAAATCACCGGGTGATGATCTTAATGGCAGACATTGCCAATAAATGTGCTGAAGTTTTCTCTTCACTTTTAAAAATATCTAGCATTAGTAGTGACACTGCCACATTGTCTGAAGGGATTCTTTGGTGACTTAATTTGATGTACACTTAACCCTCTTTTCTCCTATTGTGATTCTTCGTCAATTAATAGTTTTAAACATTTATTAACACTTTAATGCCTTTTAAATTATTGGTACCTAATGGTTTTATTTTCCTTAATATAATGGTCCTATATTTATAGGACATGTTTTATTTTATTTATTTTATTGAGACAGTCTCACTTTGTCACCCTCAGTAGAGTGCTGTGGTGTCATCTCTCATAGCAACTTCAAACTCCTGGGCTCAAGTGATTCTCTTGCCTCTGCCTCCTTAGCATCCGGGACTATAGGTGCCTGCCACAACGCCCAGCTATTTTTTTTCTGTTGTTTGTTTGTTTAGCAGGCCCAGGCTGTGGCTGGTGCCCTAACCACTGAGCTGTGGACACCCAGCTGGTACCTATATTTAATTGATTAAAATATTTTCTAATTATCTAACTTAAAATGCTTTCTGTTTAGAGTTCTTTGTTTGAATTATTTTCTACTATTGTTGCGTACACTATTAAAAACTTAAAACAGAGGGTGATACCTGTGGCTCAAAGGAGTAGGGCACCGGCCCCATATACCAGAGGGGGCGGGTTCAAACCCGGCCCTGGCCAAAAACTGCAAAAAAAACCTTAAAACATAAATGTCATTTTGTTTTCCTTTTTATTTTTTTAAATTTGAGACCGAGTCTCACTGTCTTGCCCTGGTAGAGTCCTGTGGCATCATACCTCATAGCAACCTCAAACTCTTGGGCTCAAGTGATCCCCTTGATCCCCCAGCACCTGCCACAACACCCTGCTATTGTTAGAGACAGGGTCTTGCATTTGCTGAGGCTGGTCTCGAACTCATGAGCTCAAGTGATCCGTCTGCCTTGGCATCCCAGAGTGCTGGGATCACAGGCATGAGCAACCACACCCAGCCCTCTTTTTTTTTTTTTTTTTTCTTTCATAAGTTCCCTAAGAGCTGGAATGTTTTCATTTTCTGTGTTTTGTATTTTACTATTTAATACTAACCAGAAAGTGTGAGTAGTTTCTGAGACACATTTACATTATGATTTCCTTTATGGGTCAACAGAAAGAATTATGGTAGTTAATTATGGAAACAAATATGAGAGTTTGTATAAATTGACTGTTGCTACATTGGTGGCTATAGTAAAATAAGCCCCCAAACTTTATTTCCATAAGTAATAAGTCCTGAAATAAAGGCAGTGACTGAATATTTTCTGATGCAAATTAATAACTTGAGTTTTGTAAGAGTTACAGTTTGTGAGGGAAAAAAAAATACAAAAACCCTCCAAAAGTAAAACATACATATTTTTGTTTATTTTCAAACTAGAAATTCAAAGACTATTAGTCTTTGAAAATTAGAAATTTTTCAGGTGAAACAAATTTTATTGTTGTTATTATTATTATTATTATGATTATGATTATTATTGAGGCAGAGTCTCGTTCTGTTGCCCAGCCTAGAGTGCTGTGGTCTCAACCTAGCTCACAGCAACCTCAAACTCCTTGGCTCAAGCAATCTTCTTTCCTCAGCCTCCTGAGTATCTGGGATTGCAGGCACCCACCACAATTTTTCTAGTTTTAGTAGAGCTGGGGGTCTCACTCTTGCTTAGCCTGGTCTCGTACTCCTGACTGGAAGTGATCCTCCTGCCGCAGTTTCCCTGACTGCTGGGATTATAGGCATAAGCCACTGCACCTGGCTAAATGAAACAGATGTTAAAAATATAGACATTTAATGTTAATGCTGTCAATATCTACCAACTACCAGCCATGCGTAATCCTCTAGACTTCAGACGTCTAGATAAAAGAGCCCACATGGAGACTCCTGAGAGAGTTCTTCAGTACTTTCCCCCTTCCAGAAGCTCCAGTGCTTTTTACTTCTTCTGTATTCCTTTCTAACTTCTAATAAAAGTCCTATCTTACCACTGGAAAAAATAAACGAACATTTAATACTAAGTTCATTGAATTATAATCAGGGAAATGGAAAGAATGGTGGTGATAGAGGGCAGAATGAATTAATAAATACTATTTATAAATCATCTGGTGATTAAACTTTTAAGATTATTTAATAAAATTAACCAATTGTTAAATTTTGAAATAGGCAGTCTTTCCAAACTCTCAAATGGCTTATAAATTGCCGTCTAGGAAATGAAGTCTTAGTTAGCTTTTTGTTAAAAACTTAAGTGGTTGTAAAAATAGCTGGGCGTTGTGGCGGGCGCCTGTGGTCCCAGCTGCTCGGGAGGTTGAGGCAAGAGAATCGCGTAAGCCCGAGAGTTAGAGGTTGCTGTGAGCCGTGTGACGCCACGGCACTCTACCAGAGGGTGGTACAGTGAGACTCTGTCTCTACAAACAAAAAAAAAAAAACAACTTAAGTGGTTGTTTTAAGTGGTAGTTAAGTCCTAGAGAAAGCTATAAAAACTTTTTGTAGCCTATAATACAGCCTGTACAATTTAGGTTAAAAAATACTTTACGGGTGGCGCCTGTGGCTCAGTGAGTAGGGCACCGGCCCCATATACCGAGGGTGTTGGGTTCAAACCCAGCCCCAGCTGAACTGCAACCAAAAAATAGCCGGGCGTTGTGGCAGGCGCCTGTAGTCCCAGCTGCTCGGGAGGCTGAGGCAGGAGAATCGCTGAAGCCCAAGAGCTAGAGGTTGCTGTGAGTCCTGTGACATCATGGCACTCTACTGAAGGCGATAAAGTGAGACTCTGTCTCTACAAAAAAAAAAAAAAAATACTGTACATGTATTTAGGGTCAAGTCTGGAAAACTAATTAATAGTTCATGGCATTATTTTTTCCAGGAAAATGCATTTTGTGATTATATGCCACAATGAAAATGAAATTGGTATGAAGAAATCAAATTTAACTTCCTGCTTTAGACTGTACTTCTGTCCCAGGCTACACCTCTGAGACCTTAAAATTTCAGAATCCCCTCTTCTTATTTACAAAAGGAAATGGAGAAACAAGTTACTCCCATAGTAAAGATAGCTGCTGGCAGCCCTCACATAGAATAGATATTTGTCAGTTTTGGAAAGCAGGCTTATTCCTAGGCATGGCGTGACAATATTGAGAAATACTATCTTGTCTATTTAAAACTATTGTTGTATTTCCAGGGAAATCTTCCTCCGGGATACAAGATCACGCTAATCGATATTGGACTTGTTATTGAGTATCTTATGGGAGGAACCTACAGATGTACCTACACGAGGAAACGTTTTCGGTTAATATATAATAGTCTTGGTGGAAATAATCGGGTATGTAAAATTTGGCAGAAGTCTATATGTGTGCTTTAAAATTAACTCCTGTACTTTAAACATTAAGAATTAGTTACATAGAAGGGTGAAAGTAACATTGCCCTAAAGATACAAGATTTTCAACTATGATTAATTGAAATTGTAAACCAATCATAACTTTGTGTGTGAATATACAGACACATTTATACAGATACATAAATTGATTTTTGAGATGTTATAAAATGTCAGAATGTTTATATCTGTAAAAATTAATAAGATCTCATTTTCAGAGGTCTGGCCGAAATACCTCCAGCAGCACTCCTCAGTTGCGAAAGAGTCATGAGTCTTTTGGCAACAGAGCAGATAAAAAGGAAAAAATGAGACATAATCATTTCATTAAAACAGCACAGCCTTACCGACCAAAGGTATATATTACAATATTATCCTTTCCAGGTTTTTATTTTGTTCTTCTTCCTAAATTACTTAGTAGTATTAAACAAAAAATTACTTGTTTTAATAAGAATTATATTTTGTTTTATATAATTTATATCTGAGACTTTATTTACACATATACAGAAATATTCATTATAAGTTAATGATTCTACTAAATTTTTCATATTTAGCTTTGGTAGTGACCAAATTAAATGTTTTGATAAATTGACTCCTTTTATTCCATTTTTACTTGATTAAGAGCATGCACGACAAAGGTATTATCGTGACTTTTATTTTATTAAAATTGTATCCTGTCAGATGTTAGTTGAAATATTTAATATTTTAATATTAGAAAACATCTATTACAAAGACAGCTTTGGGGGTTTGATTTGGTTTGAGATAGAGTCTCACTCTCCCCGTGGGGCTGAGTGCTGTGGTATCATCATAGCTCACAGCAACCTCAAACTCTTGGGCTGACGAAATCCTCATGTCTCAGCTTTCCAAATAGCTGGGACTACAGGTGCCTGCTGTAATGCCCAGCTAATTTCTCTCTATTTAGTAAGAGACAAGATGTCACTCTTGCTCAGGCTGGTCTCAAACTCCTGAGCTCAAGCAAATCTGCATGTCTCAGCTTCCCAGAGTGCTAGAATTATAGCTGTGAGCCAGACTTACAAAGATGGTTTTGTTGAAATAACATTTTTGTAAAATGAATCTATAATAAAAATCAAGTTTACAGAATTTAGACTATTTTGTTTTGTGCAGCTATACAAAGATGGATAATGTAAAGGATATTTTATAAAAATTGACATTAACATGAATGTCATTTGGCCTTATCATAATGAGCCTTAAGACATTTATTTTCCTCTGAAGATTGATACGGCTATGGAAGATGGAAAGAAGAAAAGAACCAAAGATGAAATTGTAGATATTGATGATCCAGAAACAAAGCGCTTTCCTTATCCACTTAACGAACTATTAATTTGGGCTTGCCTTATGAAGAGGCAGGTCATGGCCCGTTTTTTATGGCAGCATGGTGAGGAATCAATGGCTAAAGCATTAGTTGCCTGTAAGATCTATCGTTCAATGGCCTATGAAGCAAAGCAGAGTGATCTGGTAGATGATACATCAGAAGAACTCAAACAATATTCCAAGTAAGTGATATTTTATCATGAAAACATTTTAAAAATGTAAAATAGTGTTTGAATAGGTGGTATAGTGCCAGGCAATTAGTGGGGATACGTATATACGTATATATGTATAATTTTATTGGTGTAAGTAAGAAAAATTATTTTTTAAATATATTGGCTATGTTTTAAAATTCAGAATGAAACTTTTTCTGCCTATGTATGTGAAAGAGGGGTTATCATATTTGGCAATTCAAGAGTTAAGTATTTCAGCAAGAAAGAAGAAATGCCAAAAATCATCTTAATAATTGCAGAGTAGCAAGTAGATGATGAAAAATTCCATTTGAAGTGGAGCCCAGGGGATTCAAGATTCAGATGTTTCTTGTGATAAGGCTAGTCCTTAGTCACATTGTTCTTCCTGTCTAGTGGGTACCAACCTTTTCCTGTATTTAAAATACTATATAGGGACTTATACAGCACTTGTGATAGTGTCGGTTTTGGTTCCTTATAAGACTATAGTTGTATTTTTAAGAGAAGTTAGTCTGGATTCACCTTTTCAGTCTTGTGCTTAATGGAATGTATTATGATATTCTGTGATTTCCAGTTCGGTGCCCATAGCTTAGTGAGTAGGGTGCCGGCCATATATACCAAAGCTGGCAAGTTCAAACCTAGCCCAGGCCTGCTAAACAACAATGCCAACTGCAACAAAAAAATAGCCAGGCATTGTGGCAGGCATCTGTAGTCCCAGCTACTTGGGAGGCAGAGGCAGGAGAATCGCTTTGAGCTCAAGAGTTTGAGGTTGCTGTGAGCCATGATGCCATGGCACTCTACTGAGGGCGACATAGTGAGACTGTGTCTCAAAAAAAAAATTGTGATTTCCACATGGATTTAGATGTCTGAAAACATAGAGTTACTATGATTCTGATGCCTCAGAATTCTGTACATGTGAAAATATTAAAAATTGGAAAGTATTATGAATGAATTTAAGAATAGTGATTTAAAATTGCAAGTTGTTAATCCAAATGTATTTTGGCTTTTATCTTTTTATAGTGATTTTGGTCAATTAGCAGTTGAATTACTAGAACAATCCTTCAGACAAGATGAAACCATGGCTATGAAATTGCTCACTTATGAACTGAAAAACTGGAGTAATTCAACCTGCCTTAAGTTAGCAGTTTCTTCAAGACTTAGACCTTTTGTAGCCCACACCTGTACACAAATGTTATTATCTGATATGTGGATGGGAAGGCTAAATATGAGGAAAAATTCCTGGTACAAGGTATACCTTAGAAATAATTTGATATAAAGTGTGTGATTACATACAGGAATTAGTCTAGATCTAGATGTATAGTAACATGACTTGATTTGTGAGAGTGATTGGTCAGTAGGAGAAGAGGAATTTCATACTAAGTGGCATAATGGGCCCCTTTTTTCCTTCTTTGCCTTACTCTTGAATTTTTGGGGTGTGTTCATGATGTTATCCACTGTGAGCCATAAGTATGAGGGCAACAAATGAGAAATAACTGTAAATTGCATCCCTGAGCAGCCATGAAAAAAGATTACTGCTTTATCAGGCCTGTTATGGTGACTCACACCTATAATCCCAGTACTCTGGGAGGCCAAGGCGGGTGGATTGCCTGAGCTCAGGAGTTCGAGACCAGCCTGATCAAGAGCAAGAATCCATCTCTAAAAAAAAAAAATAGCTGGGCATAGCTGGCTGTGCTTATAGTCCAAGCTACTTGGGAGGCTGAGGTAAGAGGTTCACTTTAGCCCAAGAGTTAAAGGTTACCGTGCATTTTCATGCCACAGCACTCTACCAAGGGCAACAAAGTGAGACTCTGTCTCAAAAAAAAAAAAGAAAATTACTGCTTTATGAAAGAATGATTCCAAAATTCTAAAATTCAAGGCCTATTTACTAATTTAATAATCTGTTATTTTTAAGTTACTTGAAGTATACTGATTAGATGAGATTATATAGCCATATACCAGTTTTGTACTTATGGCTAAGTACATTTATGAGCCCAGTTTTTATGGCTAAGAATTTGGGTACCTCCAGTGATGTCAGATACTGCTTTAAACTTCCCTTTTCATTCTCTTATATCTTTTTAAATAAGGTACAGAAATGTAGAAGGCAGATATCAGGCAAGTAGTTTACCTGTAAGTTGTTACAAGTGGTTAACAAATACTAATCATCTACTAAAGAATAACCAACTGAAACCCCTGTTACACAATTATAATTTCTTCATGCTTTAGAATTTTGCAAGTAAAGTTTTAGAAATAAACCTTGTTTATAGAGGCACAAGCTGAGTAATCATGTTATGACATGGAACACTTGCAAAGAGATTTAGGATAAAATTAAGTGCACAACACCTTTATAAAACTTGTATTTTGTTTAAAGAAAAATGTATTTTCAGAACAAATTGTAATCTGATTTTGTTTAAAGTACAAGTCTATGATAATTATTGAATCTATTCTGTATCCTATTGTAATAATCATACATCTTATTACTTTTTAAAACAATCCAAACTATGCCTCTTTACAATATGTAAGTAAAAAATAAATCATTTTTTTTCCCCTGTGCTATTAAGGGCAAAATGGCTAAATAACAATCATAAGATACCTAATACCTTTTTATTTTTATCATATTCCTGAATCGTTAATTTTAAAATGCAAACTTATGTTTTTATAAAAATTTTAGGTTATATTAAGCATTTTGGTTCCACCTGCGATCTTAATGCTAGAATATAAAACTAAGGCTGAAATGTCCCATATACCACAATCTCAAGATGCTCATCAGATGTCAATGGAAGATAGTGAAAACAACTTTCAAAACATAACAGAAGAAATCCCTATGGTAAGGAGAAAAAAATAAATTTAAGTAAATACAAATTTATTGCAAGTAAGTATACAATAAAAATATATTTTTTTATTTTAGGAAGTATTTAAAGAAGTAAGAATTTTGGACAATAATGAAGGAAAGGATGAAATGGAGATACAAATAAAATCAAAAAAGCTTCCAATCACACGAAAGTTCTATGCCTTTTATCATGCACCAATTGTCAAATTCTGGTTTAACACGGTAAGTTTTTAAATTGCATGAGCATAATGTTTTTTGTTGTTTGGTGTTTTTTTTGTTGCCCTCAGTAGAGTGCTGTGGTGTCACAGCTCACAGCAACCTCCAGCTCTTGGGCTAGGGCAATTCTCTTACCTCAGCCTCCCGAGTACCTGGGACTACAAGCGCCAGCCACAATGCCTGGCTATTTTTGTTGCAGTTGCCACTGTTGTTTTAGCTGTTCAGGGCTGGGTTCGAACCCGTCACCCTCAGTATATGGGGCCGGCGTCCTACCCACCAAGCTATAGGCACCACCCAAGCATAATGTTTTTAAAAGGTAGTTTTTAAGGGACCTTTGGTATAGAGTCCACACTAATCTTGATACAAGTTAGATCACTAAAAATTTACTTACTTCACATTTAAAAGAGCCCTAATTGGCCAGAGTAGTGGCTCACACCTGTAATCCTCACAGTCTGGGAACCTGAGGCAGGAAGATCCCTTGAGCTCAGGAATTCAAGTCTAACCTGAGAAAGAGCAAGACTCTCTCTACTAAGAATAGAAAAATTTGGGCGGCGCCTGTGGCTCAAGGAGTAGGGCACCAGTCCCATATGCCGGAGGTGGCGGGTTCAAACCCAGCCCCAGCCAAAAACCACAAAAAAAAAAAAAAAACCCAGAATAGAAAAATTAGCTGGGCATTGTGGTGGACACCTATAGTCTCAGCTACTGGGGAGGCTTAGATACAAGGATTGCTTGAGCCCAGGAGTTTGAGGAGGCTGTGAGCTAGGCAATGCCATGGTACTGTAGTCTGGGCAACAGAGTGGGACTTGATGTCTTTAATTTAAAAAAAAAAAAAAAGCTCTTAGTTTTGTCCAAATTGCCAACATTTAGGATGATAAACACCTATTTTTAGTTCTAATTAAAACTAAAAATTTACTTACCAAATACGTGGTAACCAAAAGCCTTTGTGAGCAGCAAATAAGAATTATCTAGTGAAAATAATGGTGAAAAGGACCCGGTGCAGTGGCTCACGCCTGTAATCCTAACCCTTTGGGAGGGCAGATCACCTAAGCTCACGAGTTGGAAACCAGCCTGAGCTAGAGCGAGACCCCCTCTCTAAAAATAGCCGGGTATTGTGGCGGGTGCCTATAGTCCCAGCCTCTTGGGAGTCTGAGGCAAGAGAATTTCTTGAGCCCAAGGGTCTGAGGTTCCTGTGAGCTATGATGGCCACAGCACTCTACCAGGGTCGATAAAGTGAGACTCTAGTCTAAAAAAAATAAATAACTCAATAATAAATTAAAAAATAAATAAATAAAAATGGTGAAAGACTATTTCAGGGAGTATTTTTGTTTGGTTTTGGTTTTGTATTTTTGGAGACAGGATTTTGCTGTTTCTTGGGCTAGAGTGCAGCCTCAAATTTCTGGGCTCAAGCAGTCCTCCTTCACCAGTCTCCAGAGTAGAGTAGCTGGGACTATAGGTATGTGCTATCATGCCCAGCCAGTTTTTTTAAATAGATTTTTAATATTTTGCTATGTTGATTAAGCTGGTCTTGAACTCCTGGTCTCAGGCAGCTCTCTGCCTGACAAAGTGCTAGGATTATAGGCACAAACCACTATACCCAGCAGTTTGCAGTGTTAATGGATGCTGATAAAGAGTAATCCAGATCATTCATATGATTTTATTTTTCTGTGGCTTATTTCTTAATCAAATTAGAATATATGCTTGATTACCTGTCATAAAATTGGCTTTTCTCTTGCTTTATGGCAGAATAGATTTTATTGGCAGATAAAAGAACATACATCCACAGATGAACAGACTAACCTATTCTTTTCTTCTTCTTTTTTTTAACCTGTTATTTTCATTGAAATGTTTTGTGTGGAGATTACTGCAACTTTTAGTTGGCTATCTTGCTGATGTCACGCACTCTACTTCTCCTGAATAAACACATAAGAATTTTTCTTTTCTTTCTTTCTTTTTTTTTTTATTGAGACAGAGTCTCACTATGTCACCCTTGGTAGAGTGCCCTGTGGTGTCACAGCTCACAGCAGTCTCCAACTCTTGGGCTTAAGTGATTCTCTTGCCTCAGCCTCCCAAGTAGCTGGGACTACAGGTGCCCACCACAATGCCAGGCTATTTTTGTGTTGTAATTGTCAATTGTTGTTTAGCAGTCCCATGTCGGGTTCAAACCCTCCAGCCCCAGTGTATGTGGCCAGCGCTCTAACCACTGAGCTAAAAGCGCTGAGCCAGAAACACATGAGATTATCCCCTACTTTTAACCGGGGGCTGAACAATTGAGTTTTTAGTTCCCTTCCTAGAAAATCCTTAAGGTGTTTTTTTTTAATCATTTTTATCAATATCCAATTTTTTTCAATTGAAAAAATTCCAATTTTTGGAATTGCTAAAATATACAGATGGCTGTGTGCTAAGATGAATATTTGCGAATTTGTTTCTCACCTACACCTGACCATTAACCATAGACTAATTTGTTAAATTTCTATACTTCCCAATGTGAAATTTTTTTTGTTCGTTCCTTTTTCAGATGTTGAAATTGTAAATCCTAGTTACCTGATATAATCCCCAAATTCTACTAACGGAAATAGTATAGGTTTCTTACAGTTGCATTCATATAAATGACTACTTTATTTTTTATTTATTTATTTTTTTTTAGAGACATTCAAGTCTCACATTGTCATCCTTGGTAGAGTGCTGTGGCATTACAGCTCACAGCAACCTCTAACTCCTGGGCTTAGGCTATTCTCTTGCCTCAGCCTCCCAAGTAGCTGGTATGATAGGTGCCCGCCACAAGGCCCAGCTATTTTTTTTATTTTATTTTGGGTTTTTCGTTGCAGTTTGGCCAGGACCAGGTTCGAACCCACCACCCTCGGTATATGGGGCTGGCACCCTATCCATTGAGCCACAGGTGCCGCCCATAAATGACTACTTTAAAACATCCACTGCAAGTAGCTATAGGAATTTTTCTTTTCTTTTTTTTTTTTTTTGACAGAGTCTCACTGTGTTACCCTTGGTAGAGTGCAGTGGTGTCACAGCTCACAGCAACTTCAAACTCTTGGGCTTAAGAGATTCCCTTGCCTCAGCCTCCCAAGTAGCTGGGCTATAGGTGCCCACCAGAACACCTGGCTATTTTTTTGTTATAGTTGTCATTATTGTTTAGCAGTCCCCAGGCCAGGGGATACAACAGCCTTGGTATATGTGGCCAGGCGCCCTAGCCACTGAGCTACAAGCCAAGCCTTTTCTTTCTTTACTGCAGTTTACTTCCCTAACCTACTGTAGCTCAAATCAAGGATGATCAAGGATAGGCTTTGTTCTAGAACTGGTAGGGGCAAGAGAGAGATGAGAGAATGCTTAGCCATAGTTTTTTAAGGAGCAACGAGTGTAGGTTTTTCTCCAAAATGAAATGAATCTTCAGATGTTATTGTGCATAGACTATCTGTTCTAAAACTTTTTTTGTAAAGAATATCAAAGGCAGATTTCTATTACATAGAACAAATTCTCTTCACATACGTTTCCCTTTCTTAGGATTCAACTTTAGTGACTAGGAGCTAGGAAAATACCAGTTGTCTTTCTTAGAAATACTATTTGGCTGGGAGAGGACTGTGGTAAGGAGTATGTGTTCCTTTATGATTATGGTGATGAGTGCCTGCAATTTCATGCATTATGATAACCTAGGTATAATTTGTTGTTGTTATTGCAGTTTGGCTAGGGCCGGGTTTGAACCTACCACCCTCAGTATATGGGGCTCGTGCCCTACCCACTGAGCCACAGGCACCGCCCATAACCTATGCTAAGAACATAAATCTGATTATAAAATTCTATAGGGGGTGACAGTATTGTAATATAACACATTTTTACTCTGGGGAGTACTTATACTTTGTCAAATGTAATACTTGCATCGAAGAAGAGACTTCTGTAACTTCTTTAATGATTGAAGTTGAGGGATAATTCACAAAGGCATGTATCTATTTTGTATGTTTGAAAATATACATAATAAAAAGGTTTTTATGACCAATTTTATTTATATCTTTTCTTTAGTTGGCATATTTAGGATTTCTGATGCTTTATACATTTGTGGTTCTTGTACAAATGGAACGGTTACCTTCAGTTCAAGAGTGGATTGTTATTGCTTATATTTTTACCTATGCCATTGAGAAAGTCCGTGAGGTATGACCTTAAGTTTTCCTACCACTAATTTACTGCATACATGTAAGATTTTTTGTTTTGTTTTGGGTGTATATGTGGTATAGCCTGTGGGGGGTTGGGGTATTTGTAATTTCAATGAGTAATGACATTATAGAATTTTCTAATTCCACATTCTATTTCTAAGTGTTTATTTTTGCTATTCTAAAAATAATGGCACAAAAGTAGAAATCAGTGAGTATGCTGATTACTGTGTGACCATTACAAATGTAATGTTGTTTCAGAAACATAGCTTAGATTTTTAAAATTTCTTCAGTTTGTTTATATTTATGTTCTGGGCTACTCTTCAGAAAGTATTAAATGTACAACTAGCCAATTGGGTAAGTAAATTACAAAAAGATTTTTACTTTGCTCTTCTTATACTGCCCACTGAAACATACCGTATTACCCCCTGATTGCCACTTAGATTTATGTTCATCTCTTAAAAGTTATTGGATTAAGTTATACATTTTCTAACATCTTGATTTTGACGAAATACATTTTTTCCTTAGATAAATTTTTGCTTTGTATTCAAGCTAGTGGCTACATATATTTTGTTTTATAACACGTGCATAAATAATTCTGAATTACTTTATGTCTCTGCCTTACATGTAGAAAATTCATGAAATTGCAAAAATATTTGGAAGGCATTGCATATCTCTCCCACTTAGATATTATAGAAATTTGTCTATTGAATAACTTATTATACATTTTCTTTATTTTTTTGAGACAGTCTCACTTTGTCACCCTCGGTAAAGGGCTGTGGCAGTATAGCTCACAGCAACCTCAAACTCTTGGGCTCAAGTGATTCTCTTGCCTCACCTTCCCAAGTAGCTGGGACTATAGGTGCCCACCACCAACGCCTGGCTATTTTTAGAGACGGGGTCTCACTCTGGCTCAGGCTGGTCTCAAACCTGTGAGCTCAGGCAATCCACCCACCTCGGTCTCCCAGAGTGCTAGGATTACAGGCGTAAGCCACCACACCCAGCCTTATACATTTTAAATCCCTCTGAGTGCTGTGGTCTACATGTTTATGAAATCTGTTGTTTTACCAACATAACCTGAAAAATTAATTTGTGAAATAATAAAAGCAAGTTGCAAAGCACTTTTTAAAATATATATTCATAACAGTTCTGCAAGGACTCATGAGATAGTAATGATAGTGGTTGTCTCCAGTAGGAAGGGTAATTAATTGGCTAAGAGAGAAGAGCAAAAAAGAGGCTTTTCGGGTTTTATGACACACTATAATTTTTGGAGCTGTGGCTATATTACCCTTCCTTCCAAAAGATATATGTGTATATATATATATATATATATTTTTTTTTTTGTAGAGACAGAGTCTCACTGTACTGCCCTCAGGTAGAGTGCCATGACGTCACAGGACTCGCAGCAACCTCTAACTCTTGGGCTTACGCGATTCTTTTGTCTCAGCCTCCCAAGCAGCTGGGACTACAGGCGCCCGCCACAACACCTGGCTATTTTTTTGTTGCAGTTTGGCCGGGGTTGGGTTTGAACCCGCCGCCCTCGGCATATGGGGCCCGTGCCCGCAAAAGATATTTTTAAAAATTGTTATATGCAAGAGAAGTGGAATGAGTATTAAATAAGTTAGGTAAATACAGCTACTTAAACTATTGAGTTACTTACTTTCTGTAAAGAAAGCACCTTTGGAACATACTACCAGAATATCCATGTGTTTCTTTAATTGGAACTATAACTTTCAAAAGTATTTTACTTCCCAGGTCTAGAGAACTGTGTTATAATCTAAGGTTTTCAGCTTTTTAGTTGGTGTTCTTGGTTGGGCAGGCCCCTTATTTATAAGAAGTATCTATCTCAGCTGTCTTACTGTTTTGGTGATCAAACACACCATCAAATGACAAGGTAACAGATAGAAAGCATTTTGAAACATTAAAAGATATATAAATTGCACTGTGACATAATTGAATGCTATATATGTTTTTATAGGAAGAAATTGATTAAACCTTTTTTTGTTCTTCTTAAACCTTTAGATCTTTATGTCTGAAGCTGGGAAGATAAACCAGAAGATTAAAGTATGGTTTAGTGATTACTTCAATATCAGTGATACAATTGCCATAATTTCTTTCTTTATTGGATTTGGACTAAGATTTGGAGCAAAATGGAACTTTGAAAATGCATATGATAATCATGTTTTTGTGGTTGGAAGATTAATTTACTGTCTTAACATAATATTTTGGTATGTGCGTTTGCTGGATTTTCTAGCTGTAAATCAACAGGCAGGACCTTATGTGATGATGATTGGAAAAATGGTAAGTTGAGAGATGTCTGATAGTACTTCTGGGCTTAATGATAATTTTTTCTTAAAAATCACAAAAATGTGTTGTTATTAACACAGTTTTGTTGAACTGGCGTCTTATTATTCCATTTTTATTTTTCTCATAGTCCAAACTACCATTCCTTATCTAGTTTTGGTCACCTTTATACTTGTAGTACTTATCACAGTGCCTGTCACTAGATTCTCCTTAGTAAATATTTGTTGGTTCAAGGAATAAAGCCATTACAAATAGGAGAAAGAAAAACAATAAAATACCAAACATTCCTTCCATCTGGTCGTTTTATTCTTTTTTTTTCTTTCTTTTTGTTTTTGATATAGAGCCTCACTCTTGTCACCCTGGGTAGAGTGTCATGTCATAACAGCTCATAGCAAACTCAAACTCCTGGGCTCAAGCGATTCTCCTGCCTCTGCCTCCCAAGTAACTGGGACAATAGGCACCTGCCACAACGCCCAGCTATTTTTTGGTTACAGCCCTCATTGTTGTTCGGCGGGCCCGGGCTGGATTCGAACCCGCCAGCTCAGGTGTATGTGTCTGGTGCCTTAGCTGCTTGAGCAGCAGGCGCCGAGCCTCTTTTTTGTTTTATTGTTTTTTTTTTGAGACAGAGTCTCACTATGTCCCCTTTGGTAGAGTGCTATGGCATCACAGCTCACAGCAACCTCAAACTCTTGGGCTTAAGCGATTTTCTTGCTTCAGCCTCCCAAGTAGCTGGACTACAGGCTCCTGCCACAGTGTCTGGCTATTTTTTATTGCAGTTGTCGTCGTTTTAACTGGCCTGGGCCAGGTTCGAACCCATCAACCTCAGTGCATGTGGCTGACACCATAACTACTGTGCTGTGTGTGTGCCAAGCCTGGTCTTTTTATTCTTAAGATTTTTTCTCTTATTTTTATATCCTTAGCAACAGGATCCTTTTAAAACTTGGTAATTATTCACCCATTAGTTTTTCTCTCTCTCTGTTTTTTTTTTTTTTTTTTTTGGTCAATGGCCAGGTTTGAACCTGCCACTTCCTGGGGCCGGCTCCTTGAGCCACAGGCGCCGCCCTCACCAAGTAGTTGTCAATGTTTATTATTCACTGTTATGTAAGACAGCACAGTAGCTATTAGTATGTTGCCTCTGAACATTATGAAACTACATTTCTCTTTTTTTACTTTACAAATTTTGCAGTTTTAAAAAATAATTCTATAATCTTTTTTGTTTGTTTGCTTTCTTGAGACAGAGTCTCACTATGTTGCCCTCGGTAGAGTGTCGTGGCATCACAGCTCACAGAAAGCTCAAACTCTTGGACTCAAGTGATTGTCTTGCCTCAGCCTCCCAAATAGCTGGGACTACAGGTGCTTGCCATAACACCCGGTTATTTTTTGTTACAGTAGTCATTGTTGGTTAGCTGGCCCGGGCCGGGTTCAAACCCGCCATCTTCCGTGTATGTGACTGGCGCCATAACCACTGTGCTACGGGTGCCAAGCCAAAATAATCTTATAATCTTAACATGAGCTTGTCCCATATAAAATATTTTGGAAGTAATATGGGACTTTAATATAGCTTATTGATTAAATTAATGAGTAGAGGATATAGAGGTTCATGGAAAAGTGTGGAGGCTTTTTTTTTCTTTAAAGCAATGAAATCTGCGCATGTAGCACAGTGGTTATGGCACCAGCCACATACACTGAGGGTGGCAGGTTCGAACCCGGCCTGGGCTTGCTGAACAACAATGACAACTGCAACCAAAAAATAGCCGGGCATTGTGGTGGGCACCTGTGGTCCCAGCTGCTTGGGAGGCTGAGGCAAGAGAATCTCTTAAGCCCAAGAGTTTAAGGTTACTGTGAGCTGTGACACCATGGCATTCTACTTAGGATGATGTAGTGAGACTCTGTCTCAAAAAGAAAAGAAAAAAAAAAAGCAATGAAATGTGAGCTATTCTTTGAAAGCTTAAGATAGATGTAAATAAACAGGCACAGCCTGACTGGAGTAGAGAATAAAAATTTATGAAAACCATTGAAGAGTTACTCCCCACCTCAGTTGATTTTTCTTTTCCATAGCAGGAATAAGTTGCATTTCTTTTAGTAAGATTGTTCATTAAGATTTTCAACCAGTGGGGCAGTTTGAGAAGGTTGCACAAGAGTTTCTCACATTCAACCCCAACTTTCTACACTCATCTTGTCTCATTATTAATATTATTTGTAAGATACCACTAGCTAAACAAATACTGTCTATAGTTTATGTCTTTCAGTAACTTCACCCTCTATCTTACTGATCCAGACTTTTTAAAAACTTACATCCAGAATCTACTATATGTTCTTCATATAATATGCCCGATATTTTGCTCTTTACCATAGATTTATCCAAGTGGTAGGTTTTATTTTTTTAAATTTGTGTTAAGTTTAATGTGTAATTTTGTTATACACTGAACTGAAAAGTCTAAAATGTATTGGGCTTACACCTGCCATGAATTGCTTTTGGTTTTCAGGGGTATAAAAGGCAAAATTTGTAATAGAGTTACTGCTTTTGTAAAAGTAACTTTTCCTTCCTTATTCTAAAACTTCTATTCATTCTAGAAAATGTTAGCAAATACAAACTGTTATTCAGAGGCATTCACTATTAACAGTTTGATGTATATCCTGTCCTTCAGGACATGAATGTGAATGTATGTGATTATTTATGTCAGACTTCATGTGAGTAAGTCTTTACCAAAAATAGACATAAATATGCTGTCTCAATTATTTTCAAATATCTGTCTCATTTTAATAAATATAAAAATGTATTCCTAGGAATTTCTGAAACTCAGTCTTGAAAAATCTCTTTCTTCAAAGTTAAATCTGTCTTCTGGAGTAACCCCACTAAGCTCACAAGATTATCTTTGTGTCATGAAAATAAGGGGTTTTAAAGTTTTTCAAGTATAAAGTTTTGTTATTGTACTTGCTTTTTCACACTGCACATTTCTCCTCCAAGGGAATGCGGCTTTCTTCTCCCAGTTAGAAATTATTGGTCTACCATTTGTCACATCATTCTTCCATTTTGACTGTCTTATAGTATTTTAAGGAAAAATGGGCAAGTTAAGATTTTGGGGGAAGAAGTGGTTTGTGCCTAACTTTCTAGTATGTAAAAAGGCACACCAGCTCTTACTGCTTACCAGATTTAGTGACATAGTGGTAACAGGTTAACGTAACAGCAGTGTAAATGAGTGGTTCTGGACGTATGGTAGTAAACAGCCATTATAAAGGATGGAGATGAGAAAAGTAGAAGGAACCACAGGAAAGTGATTTCCTTCTCACTCTTCTTTCAGATCCTCTCTTCTCAGTTATAGGGAGTTTGAATATATATTTCATTTTCTTCTTTGTGGTTTTCTTTAGAACCCCTCTACCAGTATGTCTTTGCTAATCAGTCATGTATCCCATCATTGTTGGCTGTCAGTGATCTTTCCTTTACAACTTCTTCAAAACTTCATGAAGGTTAACATTTTAACTTCCTCCCTCCTTCCCTCCTTTCCTCTTCTTTGGTCTCTGTCACCCTGGGTAGAGTAACCTCAAACTCTTGGGCTCAAGCGATCCGCTTGACTCAGCCTCCCGAGTAGCTGGGACCATAGGCACCCACCACTACTTCTGGCTAGTTTTTCTATTTTTAGTAGAGATGGGGGTCCCACTCTTGCTCAGTCTGGTCTCAAACTCCTGAACTCAAACAGCCCACCCACATTGGCCTCCCAGAGTGCTAGGATTACAGGTGTGAATCACTGCACTGGCTACATTCTTTCTTTTATCACTGTGTGTCTTTTATATGCTAAGAGTTACACTAAGCTGGGGCTACAAAGATAAATATGACAGTGTAGTTCCTTGTGGAATTCAACAATTGCATTTATAAGACTTTAATGAACAGATAGATAGCAGTGCCTGTGGCTCAGTGAGTGGGGCGCCGGCCCCATATACCCAGGGTGGCGGGTTCAAACCCAGCCCCGGCCAAACTGCAACAAAAAAATAGCCAGGTGTTGTGGCGGGCGCCTGTAGTCCCAGCTGCTCGGGAGGCTGAGGCAAGAGAATCACATAAGCCCAAGAGTTAGAGGTTGCTGTGAGTCCTGTGACGTCATGGCACTCTACCTGAGGGCGGTACAGTGAGACTCTGTCTCTACAAAAAAAAAAAAATATATGATAAACTTGTGTGAAGACAGAAGAACTAAGAGCTAATTCTGTCACAAAGGTTTTCACAAAGACTATGGAGTTTCAGAAGAGTTTAGAATATAAATAGGATTTTTTTCCTGATCAGGAAATTTCTAAACACAGGAAACAGCTTTGAAAAGCATGAAGATATAAAAGATTACCCAAAAAAATAATCTTCTTCACATTTTATATCTTCATTAAACATCAGACTAATGAGAATTCCATGGTAATTTCTCCCACTCATTCTATACATATTATACATTCAGTCTAAGAATCTTTTTAGATATGAACAAACTGAGTATATGATCTATTTATTTATTTTTATTTTATTTATTTATTTATTTTTTTTTGAGACAGAGTCTCAAGCTGTCACCCTGGGTAGAGTGCTGTAGCATCACAGCTCACAGCAACCTCCAACTCCTGGGCTCATGTGATTCTCCTGCCTCCACCTCCCAAGTAGCTGGGACTACAGGCACCGGCCACAATGCCCAGCTATTTTTTATTGCTGTTGTTTAGCTAGCCTGGGCCAGGCTCAAACCTGCCACCTTCAGTGTATGTGGCTGGCACCATAACCACTGTGCTACAGGTGCCAAGCCAGCTTTTTCTTTAAATACAGATAATTGTTTATATTCCAGAGTATATCAACATAATGTTTTAAAGAGTTTTTTTCTTTTAAAGTCTTTTAACCTATCATTTTGTTTATTGAAAACACACATCCTTTTAGTAATCCTCTCCAATGAAGGCATTATTTTACCATTTTACAAACCATAGAACTTAAATAGAAATGTGGGGAATGTTAGGACTCTGCAAGTCACAAAGCCCCACCTCTAAATTTAAAAAGAGAATTTATTTGCCCATCTAACAAAATTTAAAGAAGGATCAAATCTAAATTCCTTTATTTTTATTATTTTATTTATTTATTTTTTGTTAAATCATAACTGTGTACATTAATGTGATCATGGGGCACCATACACTAGTTTCATAGACTGTTTGACACATTTTCATCACACTGGTTAACATAGCCTTTCCTGGCATTTTCTTAGTTGTCGTGCTAAGACATTTACATTCCACATTTACTAAGTTTCACATGTACCCTTGTAAGATGCACCGCATGTGTAATCCCACCAATCCCCCTCCCTCTGCCCCTCTGCTCCCCTCCCCCCTCCCTTTTCCCCTTCCCCCTATTCTTAGGTTGTAACTGGGTTATAGCTTTCATGTGAAAGCCATAAATTAGTTTCATAGTAGGACTGAGTACATCGGATACTTTTTCTTCCATTCTTGAGATACTTTACTAAGAAGAATATGTTCCAGCTCCATCCACGTAAACATGAAAGAGGTAAAGTCTCCATCTTTCTTTAAGGCTGCATAATATTCCATGGTGTACATATACCACACTTTATTAATCCATTCATGGATCGATGGGCACTGGGGCTTTTTCCATGATTTAGCAATTATGAATAGGGTTGCAATAAACATTCTGGTACAAATATCTTTGTTATGATGTGATTTTTGGTCTTCTGGGTAGATGCCTAGTAGAGGAATTATAGGATTGAATGGCAGATCTATTTTTAGATCTCTAACTCCATGTATTTTTCCAAAAGGAATGTATTAATTTGCATTCCCACCAGCAGTGTAGAAGTGTTCCCTTTTCTTCACATCCATGCCAACATCTCTGGTCTTGGGATTTTGTGATACAGGCTAATCTTACTGGAGTTAGATGATATCTCAAAGTAGTTTTGATTTGCATTTCTCTGATGATTAAAGATGATGAGCATTTTTTCATATGTGTGAGGCCGTGTGCCTGTCTTCTTCAGAGAAGTTTCTCTTCAAGTCCCTTGCCCAGCCTGTGATGGGATCACTTGTTCTTTTCTTGCTTATACATTTGAGTTCTCTGTGGATTCTGGTTATTAAACTTTTGTCAGAGACATAACCTGCAAATATCTTCTCCCATTCTGAGGGCTGTCTGCTTTCTTTACTTAGTGTGTTCTTGGCTGTGCAGAAGCTTTTAGTTTGATCAGGTCCCAGTAGTGTATTTTTGAAGCCGCGTCAATTGCCCAGGGGGTCCTCCTCATAAAATACTTACCCAGACTGATTTCTTCAAGGGTTTTCCCTGCACTCTCTTCTAGTATTTTTATAGTTTCATGTCTTAAGTTTAAATCTTTAATCCCGTGAGAGTCTATCTTAGTTAATGGTGAAAGGTGTGGGTCCAGTTTCAGTCTTCTGCAGGTTGCCAGCCAGTTCACCCAGCACCATTTGTTAAATAGGGAATCTTTTCCCCACTGAATGTTTTTAATTGGCTTGTCAAAGATTAAATAACGGTAAGTAGCTGGATTCATCACTTGGTTCTCTATTCTGTTCCAGACCTCTACTTCTGTTTTTGTGCCAGTGCCATGCTGTTTTTATCACTATTGATTTGTAGTATAGTCTGAGGTCTGGTAGCGTGATTCCTCCTGTTTTGTTTTTATTTCTGAGTAATGTCTTGGCTATTCGAGGTTTTTTCTGATTCCATATAAAATGAAGTATTGTTTTTTCAGGATCTTTAAAGTATGACAGTAGAGCTTTAATAGGGATTGCGTTAAAATTATATATTGCTTTGGGTAGTACGGACATTTTAACAATGTTGATTCTTCCCAGCCATGAGCATGGTATGTTTTTCCATTTGTTAACATTTTCAGCTATTTCTTTTCTTAGAGTTTCATAGTTCTCTTTATAGAGATCTTTCACATCTTTTGTTAGATAAACTCCCAAATAATTCATCTTCTTTGGCACTACTGTGAGTGGAGTAGAGTCCTTAACTGATTTTTCAACTTGACTATTGTTGGTATATATAAAGGCTACCGATTAATGAATGTTGATTTTGTAATCTGAGACGCTGCTGTATTCCTTGATCACTTCTAAGAGTTTTGTAGTAGCATCTCTGGTGTTTTCCAGATACACAATCGTATCATCTGCAAAGAGTGACAGTTTGATCTCTTCTGACCTAAATTCTTCATTTGAACTGATACTTTAAAACTCTGAGCTATTGCCACAACTTCTTTGTCTAAGCCTATGCCCCTATAAAATTACTTCATTCAACCTAAACTACTTATTGTTCCCTTACATTTCACATCTTGCCTTCCATTTCTTGTCACATGTTTATTTAAAATACACATGAAAATTGTCATAATTTTTAAGACTGATTTATCATTACAATTACTTCTTACAGTAGATTAAAGTACATCTTTCTTGTAAATGTAGTCTCTTGATGTGCATAGGGATTTTCCCTTTGTATTATTAATCGTGGATGAATATTACATATTGCTAGAGTGAGAAGCATTCAATTTTTAAATATAAATGTGGAGAACTTGTATACCTAAATAAGATGGGAAATAAGGTTTCATTTTTAGCATTTTACTTAATTCTTTGAATTCCTTCATCATTATGTCAAAATTCACATTGTGATTTAACACTGAAAATTATTTTTCTATGATTTATTAGATTCTAGCTCAATTGGGCTGTTTTTTTATTTTATTGGATTTAACAAATTACAAACTACCTGACTTGCAAAAGTATTTGTTACCCAAACATTGGTATCTTTTGTTTTCCAACACCCATGCTAATTAAGTCTGAAATAATTTAAGTTATGAAAACCAACGTGGCAGGGTTTAAGATAGGTAGGAAGTAGTCCCCTTTTTTGTGAAGTGAGTAAAGGAAAAGTATTGAAGGCAAGATGGCAAAGAAAGCCTGCTCCTCCATTATAAGAACAGAGGAGCTTTCGGAAAAGGCACTAAGTCTGCCCACGTGTCTGTACATTTGAAAATCTTCGTATATCCCAGAGATAGGCAGGCTCCAAGTGAACCAGCAGTAAAGATGCCCATGACTTGCCTAGCTTCATAGAGTTCTTTTTTTAAAAAAACATATTTTTGATGAGGCGGCGCCTGTGGCTCAGTGAGTAGGGCGCCGGCCCCATATACCAAGGGTGGTGGGTTCAAAACCGGGCCTGGTCAAACTGCAACAAAAAAATACCTGGGTGTTGTGGCGGGCGCCTGTAGTCTCAGCTACTCAGGAGGCTAAGACAAGAGAATCACCTAAGCCCAAGAGCTGCAGGTTGCTGTGAGCTGTGACGCCATGGCACTCTACCAAGGGCAACAAAGTGAAACTCTGTCTCTAAAAAAAGAAAACATACTCTTGATTTTAAGGTTTCTGTAGTGATCAGATTTTTTTCCTGGAAGTTATTAGGAAAAAAAAGAATGGCCAGGCACAATGGCAAATGCCTGTAATCTCAGTGCTTTGGGAGGCAGGTGTACTACTTAAAACCAAGAGTTTTGAGACCAGCATGGGCAACACTGTGAGACCCTGTCACCCTGCTTCCCCCAAAAAACTGGCTAGAATGACACATACCTGTAGTCCTAGCTACTTGGAAGGCTGAAGCAGAAAGATCTCTTGAGCCCAGGAAATCAAGGTTACGGTGAGCTAAGATCCTGCTGCCACTACACTCCAGCCTGGGGGACAGAGCAAGATCTATCTCAGAAAAATGGGGGCGGGGGGATGGGTGGAGGTGTGGGTAGGGGAAATAAACATTAACTTTAAAAATTCTATTTATTTATTTAGAACATCAGAAACCTATTTTAAGATGAAATTATAGTGTTTGAATTTTCTTGTTTTTTAACAGGTGGCCAACATGTTCTACATAGTAGTGATTATGGCTCTTGTGTTGCTTAGTTTTGGTGTTCCCAGAAAGGCAATACTTTATCCTCGTGAATCACCTTCTTGGACTCTTGCAAAAGATATAGTTTTTCATCCATACTGGATGATTTTTGGTGAAGTTTATGCGTATGAAATTGATGGTAAGGATTTTATGTTAACAAATTCATCTTTTGGCTATTTTACCTTTTAGAGTCAGTATTGCATTATTGTAATATTGCATATTTTTAGAAGTCAACCTAAGCCCTTTCCCACAAAGGCAATAGTTAACTCCAGAAGAAACATAAGAATTAATTGAAAAATATCTTTTAGAATTTTAGCAGCTACAAGTAATGGAAATCTGGCTTAAATTGGTTACCCAATAAGGACATTCATTGGTTCATAACAAAGTTCAGAGATCAAGTGTTCTTCAGAGTTGGTTAATTCATAGCTAAGGACCCTTGTTCTTTTGTATCCCACTGTTCTGCAGACATGATATCTGATTCATACAGGTTTCTTCTGCAAGATTGTTACTAGCAACAAGAGGACAGGAAACTTTATCCACGTTCTCTTCAGAGGAAAAAAGTTCTTTCAGAAAATTTCCCCTGTTGAACTTGTCCTTTTATCTTAGTAGGCTTCAGCCTGCCCATCTCCAAAATGGTTACCAGCAAGGGGGATAAGATTGCCATGATTACCCTAGACCAATTAGGGTGGATTGGATATTGAGGAGCCAAAATTTTTTTTTTTTTTTGTAGAGACAGTCTCACTTTATGGCCCTCAGTAGAGTGCCGTGGCCTCACACAGCTCACAGCAACCTCCAACTCCTGGGCCTAAGCGATTCTCTTGCCTCAGCCTCCCAAGAGGAGCCAAAATGTTAATGACAAAAATAATGATCCTGTGTGAATCTGGGTTTTTGTGTGTGTGTGTGTGTGTGTGTGTGTTTGTTTGAAACAGTCTTAGTCTGTCACCCTGGGTAGAATGCTGTTGCGTCATAGCTCACAATAAGCTCAAACTCTTGGGCTGAAGTAATCCTCTTGCCTCAGCCTCCTGGAGAGGCTGTAAGTGGGACTACAGATGCCTGTCAAAATGCCCAGCCTGTTTCTCTATTTTTGGTAGAGATGGGAGTCTTACTCTTGCCTCTGGCTAGTCTTGAACTTCTGAGGTCAGGTGATCTACCACCATGGCCCCCAGAGTCCCTGTGTGAATCTTAAAGGGCTTACTGCATATTGAGTTCTCAGGAGATAACAGATTTTCAAGATAGCTGTAGAAATTTGTGAGTATTTTCTTGTGATAAGCCAATCAGTGAGATTGGTCCCACCTACTCAATCCTATTTTTATTATTATTTTTTTATAGAGACATTGTCTCACTTTGTCACCCTCGGTACAGTGCCATGGGGTCACAGCTCACAGCAACCTCCAACTCCTAGGCTTAGGCAATTCTCTTGCCTCAGCCTCCCAAACAGCTGGGACAACAGGTGCCTGCTACATGCCCAGCTATTTTTTTGTTGTTGCAGTTTGGCCAGGGCCAGGTTTGAACCTGCCACCCTTGGTATATGGGGCTGGCGCCTACCCACTGAGCCATTGTGCTGCCCTCAACCCTATTTTTAAATAGACTATTAAAGGCAACAGACTTAGAGAATATTAAGTCTTAAGTCTGTTGCACAATTTGTCAGTGTTCACATTTTGACTCTTACTTGTTTTAATGAAGCTAGATAATTTTTGAGCATAGACCATACTGCCAGCCTTCAGGGATATCTTTTTCTGAACTCAGCATCTAGTTATAGAATATTTTGTTAGCTGTTTCTCTTAGCCTTTCTTCTTTCTTCACTCTTCTTCCTTCTAGTGTCATCTTGTTTCCTCCACACATACTTATGGGTGATAAGGTCAAGGGCCGTCCATATGGTAAGATGATTGTAGTTTGGTTGGTGGCTGGCCACATGGAAGATTGTGGTCATTCATTGTTATCAGCTGGTAGTTAATATAGTGATGTCTTACCAGCCTCATCAGATTCTGTGTATATTGACTTCTTAGCCATTGTCATGTTCAAGTTTTTGTTGTCTATTGTTTTTCTCATGATGTAGCTCTAGTTGTCTATAAAGCACTAGATACAGTTTTTTAGTTTCCTGCATTCTCTTTCTTGACTGTTTGCCTCCACAGAATAAAATGGAAATAAATTCATAACATTAAAGGATGAAAGGAACTTACTAATTTGTCTGTAAACCATTTAAAGCAACAATACAGACAATGTGAAAATTTCATAATGTATATATTTTAAAATAATTACCAAACACCAAATGCTAAGTGTACTACAAATATTCGTATAGAACCTGTCACTAATTGATGAATATTTAATTCTGATCCTACCCAGGTTAGTTTTACTTTATTGCTTATAGCTATGATGAGGATTAAAGCTCTTTCTTCCCCATTTGTATTCTACTATGTTCTGGCTTTAGGAATATTCTGAGTAGGGGTAATGAAAAGCAAGAAATCCAAATCTGATCACTGTACATTTGAGAAGCATTTCGACCTAGATTCTTTGTCACCTTCTTTTGTGACATAAGTTCAGTAATCTTATGTTTGTAAATTTACAAGGTTTGCTATGACTCTTAGGGTTCAGATATTTTTATTATGGAAATGTGTTATGGCTGATCGAGAAATTTTGCCTTCCTTAATGCTCCTCAGGCTAACCCTCTCTTGAATGGTAAATACAATACCTAAATATACTTCCCTTATGGTAGAACTGATAGCACCCATATTCTGCACAAAATCCTTTGTGTTGGGATACTTTTAGCCAGAGTTCCTATCAAAACGTTAAGTGAAATAAGTATAAACACTGATTAATAGCAGTTAAGGTGAATAACTGTAATTTCTTTTTCTTTTTAAAGCATGTGCAAAAGACTCCACTATCCCTCAGATCTGTGGTCCTGGGACCTGGTTGACTCCATTTCTTCAAGCAGTCTACCTCTTTGTACAGTATATCATTATGGTTAATCTTCTTATTGCATTTTTCAAGTAAGAAGTTTATTTGCTTATTATAATGAAATCAAGTAATATATTATTCTATTCATTTTGAAGGAAATCAGTAGAATTTATAATCTAAAAATTTTGTTGAGGCTTCAATTATTTTTTTTTTTTTTTGTAGAGACAGAGTTTCACTTTACGGCCCTCGGTAGAGTGCCATGGCATCGCACAGCTCACAGCAACCTCCAACTCCTGGGCTTAAGCGATTCTCTTGCCTCAGCCTCCCAAGTAGCTGAGACTACAGGCGCCCACCACAACACCCGGCCATTTTTTTGTTGCAGTTCAGCCGAGGCCGGGTTTGAACCCGCCACCCTCGGTATATGGGGCCGGCGCCTTACCGACTGAGCCACAGGTGCCGCCCCGAGGCTTCAATTATTAATATTATATTTGAAAATTACAAATAAGACATGCTTTTTCAAATCAAATGAGTTTCAAATTTTGTCTTTATTATTTTTTCAACATGCAGTTTTTTAACATATTTTATCTTTAGGATTTTTTCTGTTGCCAGGGAATACACATTCAATAGAGAAGACAGGCAAACAGAAAACTCATCAGTAATCCTACTATTACTATTTTGGTATACATCTTTCTATAATTTTTATGAATATAAACCATTTTTTCAAAAATAATATTTTATTATGTACTATTTTTGACTGAGTAAAACATTGTGAACATTATCCAATTAGTAAATACCCCTCTCCACTCTTTTTGTTTGTTTTTTGAGACAGTCTTGCTTTGTTGGAGTGCAATGGTATCATCATAGAGCTTACTAAAACTTCAAACTACTGGGCTCAAGTAATCTTCCTGCCTAAACCTCTAGAAATGGCTACCATAAGACCATAATTTTTCTAGCCAATATGTCTTTTTTTTTTTTTTTTGAAACAGAGTCTCATTATGTTGCCCTAGGTAGAGTGCTGTCACAGCTCACAGCAACCTCAAACTCTTGGGCTTAAGCGATTCTCTTGCCTCAGCCTCCCAAGTAGCTGGGATTACAGGCTCCCGCCACAACGCCCGGCTATTTTATTGTTGTTGCAGTTGTCATTGTTGTTCAGCTGACACAGGCTAGGTTCGAACCCAGTGCCCTACCCACTGAGCTATGGGTGCTGCCAACTTTTAAGGTTTTTACACTTGAGTCAAAATAGGCCTGTCCTCTCAATCCCTTGCCCACACTTAAGTTTTTTTTTTGGTTGGTTCCCAATTTGATAGTATTAAGTATAGTCTAGATAAAAGGATTTTGTTTTTATTTGCACTTAATTCTGCTACTACTAAGATTGTTGTCTTAAATTGACATATTCATATAGCTTTTTAAATCTTAAAATGAAATAATTTTTCTGCTCATTTTGGGGAAGTTGTGATTATAGTCTTCAAAAGTAATAACTTTTTGCCTTATATGCTTCTTGCATATATTTCATCCAGTTCTCATGTGCTCTTTGTCTTATTTATGGAAGGATACTCTTTTGATCCTTATTGAGTACCAAATTCAATAAAGTCTTTAGTATTTAAAACTTTTAAGATACTGGCTCAGCGCCTATAGCTCAGTGGTTAGGGCACCGGCCACATACACCAGGGCTGGCGGGTTCGAACCTGGCCCAGACCTGCTAAACAACAAAGACAACAACAACAACAAAATAGCCAGATGTTGTGGTGGATGCTTGTATTCCCAGCTACCTGAGAGGCTGAGGCAAGAGAATCACTTAAGGCCAAGACTTTGAGGTTGCTGTGAGCTGTGATGCTATAGCACTCTACCAAGGGCATCATACTGAGATTATCTCCAAAAATAAATAAATAAAACTTTTAAGATATGATTAACTAAGTTTTATTATTATTATTATTATTTTAGCAATGTGTATTTGCAAGTGAAGGCAATTTCCAATATTGTATGGAAGTACCAGCGTTACCATTTTATTATGGCTTATCATGAGAAACCAGTTCTGCCTCCTCCACTTATCATTCTTAGCCATATAGTTTCTCTCTTTTGCTGTATTTGTAAAAGAAGAAAGAAAGATAAGACTTCCAATGGACCAAGTAAGTAAAATACATTAAAATGTTATCATTTTGTCACTTCTTAATATTATACTGAAGGCTGTGTATTGATTTTATTCAGAAGATTTAGTTGATTAATGTATTTTAAAGGCTTTTGTTAAATTTGCCTAAACATAAAGAGTTTTTTTTGTTTGTTTTGTTTTTTTGAGACAGCATCTGGCTCTGTCATCTAGGCTACAGTGTAGTGGTGTCATCATAACTCACGGCAACCTCAGACTCCTGAGCTCAAGCAGTCCTCCTACTTTAGCCTCCTAAAGGCTATAGGCACCCGTTATCCTGCTCGGACAAGTGCTAGTGCACCCAGCTAATTTTTCTATTTTTAATGGATACAGTCTCGCTCTTGCTCAGCTGGTCTCAAACTCTAGACCTCAAAACATACTCCCACTTCAGCCTTCCAGAGTGCTAGAATTATAGTTGTGAGCACCTGCACCTGGCCCATAAAGGAATGTTGAAGTGGATTATGCTATCTATGAAAGTGGATTTAGTATTAAAGTCCTTTTTGAGAATGGCATCTCAGTTTGCTTTTGTTAAAATTGTAACTCTTTTTGCCATTGTACAAACCATGTTTGCTGTTCTGTAAACAATCACAATTTTAGTTCATTGTGTGTAGTACATAAGATTAACCACCATGTCAAATTGTACTTAAAATTTATTTAACAGTGGCTTTCTGTTCTATGAAATAAGCTCTTAAATTCCTCTGACTGGATACACATATATGAGGGAGAAGTTAAGGGTTGAGCAGGTGGTTTGTATATGGAAAGGAAATTAGAAAAGGAGAAAGTACCTCAGAGTATTCTGGGGAAAAAAGAAGAAAAATCTTGGCTTGTGTTTTAGAAGCAAAGAAATAAAAAGAAAAAAGTGTAGAAGATAGGTATAGTTTTATAAACCCTGAGTAATTCCCAAGACGTGAGCTAAAGAGCTTAATAGCTCTTCATTGATTATTGTTTTCCTTTCTCTTCCTTAGAACTTTTCCTAACGGAAGAAGATCAAAAGAAACTTCATGATTTTGAAGAGCAGTGTGTTGAGATGTATTTTAATGAAAAAGATGACAAATTTCATTCTGGGACTGAAGAGAGAATTCGTGTCACTTTTGAAAGGTTTGGGAAGCCCTTTATCTTTTAGTTTTATCTCTGATATGTGATCATTTGTTCAGTTTGCTTTGTCAAATGAATAAGTTTAGTAATAGTTTTACATTGTATATTGAGAAGACAGTTCAATTGTAATATTTTGTGTAACTCCTAAGTCAGTGTTGTATTTTTTTGACCCTAGTTACAGAAGATAGAACGGTTAATGTTCTTAATTATTTGGGGAGAGCAAAGTAAAACTACCCTATTTTTAAAGCATTTCTTTCTTTCCATTGGCCCTGCTACATTTTGGAGGCTTGTGGTATTTGTGTAGTTACAGTTAGGGTTAGGATAGTTCTATGTGTATATAGCTCCATACACATTTTTTTGTTACTTTGGTGTGGGTAAATAGGAATAAATAGCCTGTGGAACAAGTGTTTTTTAAAATCTTAGATTTTAGTATGATAGGATTAGCACTGGTTCTTTTTTAAATGTAAGGTATGCTTAGTATAAATAAATAATCATACATTATTTTCTATCTTCCCTTGTTTGAGTACATGTAAAATTTTTCTTTTTTTACCATTATTAGTTGAGACTTTAAATTTTTAGCATTTCTAAAAAGCCTTTTTCTCCCCTACAGAGTGGAGCAGATGTACATTCAGATTAAAGAAGTTGGAGATCGTGTCAACTACATAAAAAGATCATTACAGTCATTAGATTCTCAAATTGGCCACTTGCAAGATCTCTCAGCCCTGACTGTAGATACATTAAAAACACTTACTGCTCAGAAAGCTTCAGAAGCTAGCAAAGTTCACAATGAAATTACACGAGAATTGAGCATTTCCAAACATTTGGCTCAAAACCTTATTGATGATGGTCCTGTAAGACCATCTGTGTGGAAAAAGCATAGTGTTGCAAATATGCCTAGCTCCTCTCTTCCTCAAGGTGAACTTGAAAGTAATAATCCTTTTCTTTGTAATATTTTTATGAAAGATGACAAAGATCCCCAGTGTAACATATTTGGTCAAGATTTACCTGTAATACCCCAGAGAAAAGAATTTAATTTTCCAGAGGCTGGTTCCTCTTCTGGTGCCTTATTCCCAAGTGCTATTTCTCCTCCAGAATTGCGACAGAGACTGCATGGAGTAGAACTCTTAAAAATATTTAATAAAAATAAAAAATTAGGCAGTTCATCTAATAGCATACCACATCTATCATCCCCACCAGCCAAATTTTTTGTAAGTACACCATCCCAGCCAAGTTGCAAAAGCCACTTGGAAACTGTAACCAAAGATCAAGAAACTAAAGCTGCAGAAGGAGATAATATAGAATTTGGTGCATTTGTAGGTAAGTTTGGCAAACTGGTACTGTCTTTATATTAATATTATTTACTTTTCACCTTACAAATAAAAATTATCACCTTCAAAAGAAAAATAATAAAAACGTGCTGTTTGTTACAAATGAACTATCCATAGAATATGATTCTAAATTTTCTTTTATCTTTTTTTTTAGTCCAGGTGTTGGCATGGAGGCTCTAAAATTTTTCAGAGTGATCAAAAGTGGGAGAAATAGATTGAATTGGGCTGGAAGAGTTATGTTGGCACATAAACTTTGGTGCAATTCACTGTAATAACAACTGTATGGAAACTTATTTGGGTTCTGCCTTTTGAAGAAAAGCATCTTAGTTGAATTCAGTCAACTCCTGTTGAACAAACCCTGAGTGATTCATAAGTGTTAGGTAGTTAGAGAACAATAGGAAGGTATGGGGAGGTTAGACACAACTGGAAAAGAGCAGTGCCTTATAAATAGAATGACTATATAATTTTCTTCCAAACCAGGGCTCTTTCAGAGTGAGGGTTCACTGTTAATAATTACATTAAGACAACAAAGAATTCCAGGAATCCTCTTAGAAACTGGCCTACCCACTTACATATCAAAAGAAGCAGAAAGGAACAGTTTATTCTTTTTCTTATTTTCTCTGAGACAGTCTTACTCTTCCCCAGGCTAGAGTGCTGTGGCATCAGCCTAATTCACAGCAGAACTCCTGAGTTCAAGTGATCTTCTTGCCTCAGTAGATCTCCCAAGTAGCTGGGACTGCAGACCCCCCACAATGCCTGCTAGTATTTCTGTTTTTAGTAGAGATGGGTCTTGCTCTTTCTCAGAGTGGTCTTGAGCTCTCTTGAGCTCAAGCAATCTTCCCGCTTTGGCCCCTCAGAGTGCCAGGATTACATGCATGAGCCACTGCACCTGGCTAAAAGTAATTATTCTTATACCTATGATAACTTAAATAGGATAAGAACAGGAAAAAATATTAATTTTAGCAATAACATTGATGACCTTAAGGAAAACTGTTGCAGTCAAAAGAAGTGATGGAGGAAAAGCCAGAATATAGTGGAAAAAAGTACAAGTGGAAGAGAGAATATAATGGGAACGACTGGGGTTGACTCTTTGAATATTCTGGCAGTGAAAGCAAAAAGAAATAACTAATACTGTGATTTTTTTTTTTTTTTTTTTTTTTAGTGGCAATAGAGACTAAAGCATATTTAAATACTTACTATATGCCGCGTGGAAGAAAAGCTTCTATTTGGGAGAATATGGAGTGCTAATAGTCTTCTGATAGATTATTAAAGTACTTAACAAAGATTTCTCAGAAACAACTTGAATTGTTTGTCACCATAATCAGAATGTTCCAAAGTATAAATGAGGTGCCCTGCCTCTTTAGATTTGAATTTTTCTGTCAGGTGGCTTTCCCTAACCTTCTCTTTAATGCACTTGTTCTTGTCTTCCCAGTCTAGAAATTTATCTAGTCATGGTATATGCATAGAGATTATTCAGAGGATATGTTACTAAGCCTATGTAAAATCTCCGCGTTAGGCTGTCCTCACAAGTTATCTAGGCATCTAACATGCTAGTAGTTGCTCCTGTCTACTGCTATGTGGAGTACACTGTGTATTTATAGATATGTAACTTCTACATAAAATTCATCCCAATTTATTTTTATTTGTTTACTTTTTTAGGCATAGACTAGTCTCTGAGGCTAAAGTACATTGGCATGATTACAGCCCATTCTAACCTTGAACTCCTGAGCTCAAGCAATCCTCCCACCCGGCCTCCTGAGTAGCCAGGACTACAGGCACCCACCATCATGCCTAGCTAGTTTTTAAAAAAAAATTTTGTAGAGTTAAGTTCTTATAGTGTTGCCTGGGCTGGTCTTGAAATCCAGGACTAATGGATGGAAAAGTCCCACTTTGTACAGCCTACTTTTACTTTTAAAAATACATTTTAGCTTATTTGTTAATGTATTATTAGTGGGAAATTTTTTATATGCATATATATGTGTGTGTATCTATATCTGTGTATCTCTATCTATATATATGTGTGCGCACGCACACACACACACACACACACAGGACTACAGGTGCCTGCCACAAAATGTGACTGATTTTTCTAGTTTCAGTAGAGTTTGGGTCTCACTCTTGCTCAGGCTGGTCTCCAACTACTGAACTCAAGCCATCCACCTGCCTTTGGCCTTCCAAGGTGTTAGGATTACAGGTGTGAGCCTTCTATTTTGTTATTAATTGTTAAAATGGTTGTTCCCCTTTTTAAATTTTATTTATCAAGCTATGCATTCACATCACATATTAGAATTATCTTGTCAGGCCTTTAGTTTTTGCTGTTACTGTAAATTGAATTACTAATCTTCCCAGCTTGTCAGATATTTTCAGTTTTACTTACCAAAAGAGATAAAGGAGACTCTGCAAAGCCATCAATCCCTCCCCCCCTTGAAAAACAACATAAATCGTGTGCTTTTATGTACTTTAACCACTGCCATTGTTTTAGTAGATAAGGGAAAACAAAAATTTTTCATTAAAATCCTTTTGTTTCTCTCTGTTAAAGGACACAGAGATAGTGTGGATTTACAGAGGTTTAAACAAACTTCAAACAAAATAAAAGAACTACTATCTGTAAGTAAATCATTTTAAAAGCACAATTCAGTTTTATTTCACTGTTTTGGTTAGTTTAATTCAGATCAAATTAAACATTTCTTCAGTAAAAATACAGTTTCAGCAGAGACCATCATCATGAAAATACCAAATATTTGAAGCTGTGGCCTAATTTGGAAAAAAGAAACATTGAGAAACATGAGAAAATATACAACCAGCTTGCATTTTTTTCATTAAGTGAAAAAATACCACTTGTTTAGCATTTCTCTTTAAAAAGGCTTTTTAAAAATTTCTTAAATACTGCTTTCATAAATTAACCTGTGGCTTTGAGCCTTAAGGGTAATAACGTTTAGCAGCTACACCACAATAAGTAAGAGGACCTAGGAAAGTGTTAAGCTTCTCTAGAACTTACATTGTGGAAATGATCAAGTGACAAAGACAATGAAAACAAAAAGGTTTTCTAAAGGTAAAACCAAGGTAGTAGTAATGACTTACTAACAATGAGATTCCACGAATGATTGTTTCTCATATGATCCAAAGGTAATTCTGTAATTACTATAGGCCACATTACTTGTTAGCCTATGTATAAAGGTACACTAAAATATATTTTGATATTTCTACATATACTTCTATTTTTAATAGCATATGGTTTGCTTAAATTGACTTAGTTTCGTGTCTATTATCTGGATGTGGTTAACGTGGAATTTAATTGGTGATTATATGCAAATTAAGAAGTAATGATTACAGGGCGGTTTTTTCTTTCTATATTTGCCTTTAAGTTTGAAAATAGTTTCATGGTTTTCTTATCTCAAATAGGAACAGCAGAATGATGTAAGAAACACTATTATGGAGTACACAGAGATACCGAAATATGAGGTAAAGTCTCTTTAGTATATGCAGGAATCAGAAAGTCAACTTACCATATGCATATACCTTTAGTTGGAGGAAGTAGGTATAGTGGACCTATCATCCCCAGAAGCCCATAATTTGCAGTGTTTTCTAAACATTTTCATTGTGGCTTTCCAGACCTAGAAGGAGAAAGTGAAGTAAATGGATCAGGTGCATTTAGGGCACCTTAGCTGATGCATGATGATGAAAAGAGAAAGGAAGGAATGAGAAAAAGTGATAAGAACAGCAGACTTCTTTCTACCAAAGTTGGTTTTTTAATTATTGTAATGTGAGCCATGGTCTGTCTATATTCCAGATAGGGTTTTTCTTGAACAGGTTTTAACTGAAGTGGATTTTATAAATAAATAGTTTTCTGGACCTGTATAAGTTTTAGTAAACCTGTTTATTTTGCGGGGGTGTAGGGGTGCGGGGGACAGAATCTTACTATGTCACCCATGGTAGAGTGCCGTGGCATCAGTAAGAGAACCTATGAGCTGCTGAGCTCACAGCAACCTCAAACTCTTGGGCTTAAGCAATTCTCTTGCCTCAGCCTCCCAAGTAGCTGGGACTACAGGCACCCACCACAACACCTGGCTATTTTTTTTGGTTGTTGTAATTATCATTGTTTGGCAAGCCTGGGCCAGGTAGGAACCCACCACCCCCTGTGTATGTGGCCAGTGCCCTAGCTGCTGTTTATAATCTAGAATTATGTAAAGTTAGTAGAACTTATTACCACATTTTTCTTTTTCCTATATGCAAATTATTATTGCATTACCACATTCTACTGGGATCATTTTGTTGTCGTGAAACATTTTATACCTGAAAGAAATAAAGTTTAAGTTGGGCACCTGTGGCTCAAGCAGCTAAGGCACCAGCCACATACACCTGAGCTGGCAGGTTCGAATTCAGACCACGCCTGCCAAATAACAATGATGGCTGCAACCAAAAAATAGCTGGGTGTTGTGGCAGGCGCCTGTAATCCCAGCTACTTGGGAGGCGGAGGCAGGAGAATCACTTGAGCCCAGGAGCTAGAGGTTGCTGTGAGCTGTGATGCCACTGCACTCTACCCAGGGTGACAGCTTGAGGATCTGTCTCAAAAAAAAAAAAAAAAGAAAGTTTACAATAAATGAACATTTTTAGTGGTAAATGGTAAAACACCAGGGTTTTCCAACAGATTTAACAAGGGACTTAAAAGAGGAATGTGCTAAAAATTTTTAACTGGGGAATAATTTTCTGTTAAAAGAAGAAATTGCAAGTTTCTGTGATTTAGGAAAGTAATGGCTATGTTTTGAATTAAACAATTTTGAGTATTTTATTTAGAGGAGAATAATTAAAACTGTAATAATAAAATAATGAGTTCTGGCTGATGGTCAGAGACTCTGACGCTTTGACCTTTTGTACATTATATACCCATTTGAAAATCTAATGAAAACTACAGACCCTCCTAGAAAAATGCACATATGCAAAATTTCGCTATTGAAATAGTTTCACAAATATTTTTAAACCCATCCATCAGTCTCAGAAGTGCTGTCTTGGTTGTGTGAAACTGATGTGCATCAAAGAGTATAGGAAGGAAAGTATCTTTAAGTACAAAGCAAGCAAGAGTAGCTAGGACTGATTCTAGGAGAAACAACTAAATCAGACAGGAAATTAAAGCTACTTTGTGACTACAGAAAAAGGGCCAGCATGGCTATATAAATCAGCTGTGATGTGAAGCATATGGAGCTTCAAAGCCAGGAAAGCTTAATTTCTTGAGGTGTACATTAATTTAATGGAAGTACTAGTTACTGCAGTAGTAACATTGCATAGAAATCTATTGTTTTGAGAGGTGGTAGAGTTCTGGAAATATTTTAAAGTTGTACAATAGTTTTACCTGTTTATAGCAGACAAGGTAAAACATGTGAAAGTGTCAGATCATTCCCACTTTAACTTTTATTAGTTCATCTAGAAAAATTAACAGGTAAGAAAGTGAGGGAGAATTAGGTATTAGATACTAGAATACTGTGCCGCTGGAACAGTTGATCTGTGAATGTTTAGGGAAACATTTCAGCTGACCTAGAAATAACTCTTCCACAAATAAAAATGTAACAAAGAGAGTTAGATTAGAAATTAATGAAGGAGGGAATGCTTCCTCAGTAAATACAGGTTGGACAATGGGGTAGAAATTTGGAAAGTTCTTTTTTTTTTTTTTATGTTGTCATTGTTTTATGTGCTTGGATAAATTTGAGTTAAATGTAAAAGTATAAATTATTGAAAAATTTTAAGAAAATAGAAATACATATTGAACCAGGAAAGCCAGCAAGGTTTTCTAAATGTATAAATAATAGAAAATATTAATGGAAGATGTAAAGTTATTTAAATACCTAGAAAAGGGCAGTGCCTGTGGCTCAGTGAGTAGGGCGCCAGCCCCTTGGTATATGGTGGTGGGTTCAAACCCCGCCTCGGTCAAACTGCAACAAAAAATAGCCGGGCATTCCAGACATTGTGGCAGGCACCTGTAGTCCCAGCTACTTGGGAGGCTGAGGCAAGAGAATCGTGTAAGCCCAAGAGATGGAGGTTGCTGTGACGCTATGGCACTCTACCAAGGGAAACGAAGTGAGACTCTATCTCTTAAAAAAAAAAACCTAGGGTGGCGCCTGTGGCTCAGTGAGTAGGGCGCCGGCCCCATATGCTGAGGGTGGCGGGTTCAAACCCAGCCCCGGCCAAACTGCAACAAAAAAATAGCCGGGCGTTGTGGCGGGCGCCTGTGGTCCCAGCTGCTCGGGAGGCTGAGGCAAGAGAATCACGTAGGCCCAAGAGCTGGAGGTTGCTGTGAGCCGTGTGACGCCACGGCACTCTACCCAAGGGCGGTACAGTGAGACTCTGTCTCTACAAAAAAAAAAAAAAAACCTAGAAAAATTAAGCATAGCTAAGTCAAAAAAGCTTTGAAGAAAATTGAAATTTGGTAATTAGCACATAGTTTTCTTTGTTATGTAAATCATTTGTATAAATCAATAAGTTGCCAAGATCCAGAAAAAGAAATAGTCTCCTCTGTGATTGATATTATTAGTGTAACGGTGTACATATAAGACAGTAGCTTGGGGGGGGGGGACTGAAGTGTTGATGTTTCATTTTTTTCCCCACAGTTTCCTATATTTTTCTAAATCTTTTTGTGAACTTGTATCTATGTAAAAGGATTCATTCAGACTTATTTATTAATAATAAAAAATTTTAGCGTTGTACTTTTTGAGATTGATGTTAAAGAAGATAATCATAATCTGTAATTTACCCTTTGATGTCCAAGTGGAATAAAGCATACTGAGTTAATACTACTTAGAACAATGGCTTAAAATTCAGTTCACTTTGGGCGGTGCCTGTGACTCAGTGAGTAGGGCGCCAGCCCCATATACCGAGGGTGGTGGGTTCGAACCCAGCCCCGGCCAAACTGCAACAACAACAAAATTCAGTTCACTTGTTTAAAAATGATGTATAATGTTTGCAGAATGATACTCCTTCTGAAAACACTTTAAAACATGTGAGTTCTCATGCTGGATTTGCTGAGTGTCACAAAACTTCTGTTCCTCTTCATTCAGAACAAGGTGAGTATTTTGACTATATGAATTATTTTACCAAACATACTCATTTAAACTTCGAATGTATTTTATGTTTGTCAAACTACTTGAGCATTAAATGGTTTAGTAGTTAGAAAGTGAAGCTTCTGGTTCATCATCGTTAGGATAACCTTGCATAAGCCATGCAATCCTAACATTTATTAGAATGTTTTATTAGAATATTCTTTATAAATTGTGTAGCCCACAAGATGAAACATAAAGATTTGCTTTTTATAAATCTGCTGTTTTAAGCTTTTACAAGTATATATTTTGTTTTACTCTATATCATCATTTATTCAACATATTAATAGCTTAACTTTTAAAAACAGCTAATACATATTTTTGGTTCAACATGAAGATACACACATACACCAACCCTTTGTAAAGTTTTCCTCTCACTCCAATCCCATGTGTAACCATATTGTTTTCATCATCCTAGAAATTCAAGCTTATATCGTATATATTACATTACAGTTTTCTAATACACCTCAATCTCTCATTGCCTTCTACACATGAAATAAAACTTTTTTTTTTAGATCTCCTTTATTCATTCTAAGGCTTTCTTTCATTGTGTCATAAAATTGTAAGTTCTCCCTAATTTGAGTTATAGTTTAATATTCTAACATTTAAAAAAAAAATAAGCTTAATTCTAAAGTTTGTTTAAAGTAAACAAGATACGACATCAAAGGTGACATCTTAAATCTGGGAGAAAGTATTCATCGCCGCCTTGTTTATTATAGCAAGAGATTGGGGGGCAGCACCTGTGGCTCAAGGAGTAGGGCACTGGCCCATACACCAGAGGTGGTGGGTTCAAACATGGCCCCAGCCAAAAAAAAAGATAAATTGGAGACAGATCAAATGTCCATCAGTAGAAGTTTATTTAAATACATTATTGTATATCCATAATACGAAATTAAAGGCAGCAGTGGGAAAAGTGCTCTTTTCTTCTGTGTGTTCTTTTCTTCTGTGGGAAATCTAAGCTTGAAGTTAAAAAACTCAATGGGCATGATGTCTCATGCCTGTAATCCCAGCGTGTTGGAAGGCCAAGGTTTCAGACCAGCCTGAGCAATATAGTGAGACACACACCCCCATATCTCTTCAAAATTAGCCAGGCATTGTAGCTAATTCCAACTACTTGGGAGACTGAGGCAGAACAATCACTTGAGCCCAGGAGTTGGAGGTTATAAGTGAGCTATGATCACTCTACTGTACTCTAGCCTGGGTGACAGGCAAGACCCTGTCTCTAAAAAAAGTTTGAATTCTATATATATGTATATTACGCTGCCACTTACGTTTTAAAAAAAAGGAGAGGATGGAAACACATACACAGAATATCCCTAGAGAAAGACTTTACTTTATACTCTTTGTTTTTTTGTTGTTTGTTTTTAGAGACAGCATCTCACTCTGAGCCCAGGCTGGACTATCATGGTGTAGTGATAACTCACTGCAGCCTCAAGCTCCTGGGCTCAGGTGATATTCTTTTTTCCTTTTTTTCTGGACAGAGTCTCAAGCTGTCGCCCTGGGGGGAGGGCCGTGGTGTCAGCTCACAGCAACCTCCAACTCTTGGGCTTAAGCGAGTCTTTTGCCTCAGCCTCCCAAGTAGCTGGGACTACAGGCGCCCGCCACAACGCCCAGCTATTTTTGTTGTTGTTGCAGGTGTTGTAGCTGTCGTTGTTTAGCAGGCCCAGGCCAAGTTCAAACCCGCCACCCTTGGTGTATGTGGCCTGCACCCTACTTAACTGAGCTACAGGCACCACCTCAGGTGATATTCTTGCCTCAGCTTCTTAAGTAGCTAGGAGTACTGGTGTGCACCACCACACTGGCTAATTTTTTAAAGAAAGTGGGAATCTCACTTTGTTGCCTAAGCTGATCTCAAACTCCGAAGCTCAAGTAATCCTCTTGCTTCGTCCTCCCAAAGTGGCTAGGATTGTAGGGGTGGGCCACTACACCCAATCTCTTTTTTTTTATATATATATAAATAATAAATTTAATAGTTTTTAATTTATATAATAGTTTTTATTTGTATAAATAAATTTAATAGTTCACTTAAATAAATGGAATAATTTCGGGGTCTCATGAGCCTTATGTAATTCTTACATTCAGTGTGTTGGGAGAGATTAATTTATTTTATGAAGGTTATACCATGCCTAGAAACATTTTGTATTTAGTTGTATAATTTTTTTTTAACTTTTAAACTTTGTTTTAGTGGAAAGTGGCAGTAGAAGGCCATCTACAGAAGACAACACTCATGAAGTAGATTCCAAAGCAGCTTTACTGCCGGTTTGTACATTTCAATTAAACAAATATATATCATATATTAACATTTATTAGATAAGAGTTTAAAGGGGGCAATAATTTTGAGATTCTGTCAACCTTTCACAAGTTTTTCCCTTAGACAAGTGTCTTTATTCAGTGGTAGAAAAGAAACTATTAGAGAAATGTTTTCCTACCGTGAATACTCAGATTTTAAAGAAAATTTTGTGCAGAACATAGAAAGCAGCTCTTTTTTGAATTGAAACTAATTATATGAACTCAGTTCCAGCTAACTGAGGTAGTATTTGATATTCCAAACTTTCTGACAACCAAGAAAAATAGCTCAGGAGAAAGAAAAGCTATATAGAAGGGAGTGATCATAATTATAATCAAGAAAATATTCACTTATATACAAATATATCTGTTCTATTTTAAAGAGATAGTTTTTTTGTTGTTAAAAATTATCTTACTGGGGCAGGGCCTGTGGCTCAATGGGTAGGACCCCATATACCGAGGGTGGTGGGTTCAAACCCGGCCCCCGTCAAATTGCAACAAAAAAATAGCTGGGCATTGTGGCGGGTGCCTGTAGTCCCAGCTGCTCGGGAAGCTGAGGCAAGAGAATAGCCTGAGTCCAGGAATTGGAGGTTGCTGTGAGCTGTATGACGCCAAGGCACTCTACTCAGGGTAATAAAGTGAGACTCTGTCTCTACAAAAAAAAAAAAAATTACTAACTAGGTGCAGTGGCTCATGCCTGTAATTCTGGCACTCTAGAGTCCAAGGTAGGAGCATCACTTGAGCTTAGGAGTTTGAGGTTACTGTGAGCTATGATGATGCCACTGCATTCTAGCCAGGACACCAGAATGAGACTGCCTCAAAAAAATAATAGGAATAAATATAAAAAAAATTATGTCATTGAAAAAAAAAAAGTTATTTCTGTGGAAAAAGGGGTTAGTTAATAGAGATTTGTAGTAACAAATCATTCTGGGAGGACTTATTCTGAACCCAAGCTGTACAATTTTACAACAAACAAAGCACTATTAAAGATGACCTCACAATTCCAATTTAGAAAACTCATGAGTCAATTTATATAACTTAAGATAGTAGAATTTCAAAAAATTAAATAAATAAAAATTAAAAAAAGATAGAATTGCTGATTACCTATGATAAAATAAGTATGTTAGAGTCATTATAGAAGAATATATATTAAATATAAAACATACAAGGAGAAGATACTTTTTTAAAAGACTGGTAAATCTGAAAAAATTCTAGAAAAGAAAAATACTTATTGGGGGTTAAGTAACAGATTGGGAACATCTGAAGAGGGAATTAACTAAACTGAACCAGAATGCAACACAGAATTATAATAAGATGGGAAATATGTTAAAGGTAAAGAGACATGGAAAAACGTGTGTCTAACTGGCCTTGATAAGGTAGCTGAAATTAGAAGAGATTATAAATGGTCTAGAATTGCTAAAATTAATGAAACAAGTAAAGATTCAAAATCAGGCAGCTTGTATAAATGGTCTAGAATTGCTAAAATTAATGAAACAAGTAAAGATTCAAAATCAGGCAGCTTGAGTGCCAAACTGGGAAGTAAAAATACTGCCAGCTAGGAATGATGACATCATAAAACTGCAGAGTAAAATCCATATGGACATTAACACAGGAAAGGCCATCATGAAATACTCACAAATATCATTGTGATTATCTTTGTTCACAGTTACCATGATTTTAATTTTTCTGTTGTACTTTGGTGTTCTTTCAGCGAGGAGCACATACTGCTTTTAATTTTTTTATTCCTTTTTTTTTTTGTTGTTTTTTTTTGGAGATAGAATCTCAGTTTGTCACCCTTGGTAGAAGGGTGCTGTGGCATCATAGCTCACAGCAACCTCAAACTCCTGAGCTGAAACGAGTCTCTTGCCTCAACCTTCCAAATAGCTAGGACTACAGGCGTCCGCTACAACACCTAGCTATTTTTAGAGACGAGGTCTCGCTCTGGCTCAGGCTGGTCTCGAACATGTGAGATCGGGCAATCCACCTGCCTCGGCCTCCCAGAGTGCTAGGATTACAGGTGTGAACCATCACACCCAGCCTCACATACTATTTTTAGAATCATAGAAACAAGTGTATATTTTAACAGAATAAAATTGTCCTCAAAAACAATTAACAAATTTATAAAGAATTGGGAAAACTATGTTATAGGAAATAACACTCCTAAAATTTTGTATTCCACCTGTGGAACAGCCTATGGTAGTTACATTTACAAATGGTAGTTACATTTACAACAGTTAAAGTAAATACACTTAATGTTTTGTTCACTTGCATGAAACAAGGACTAAATATTAATTTTTTAGCCCATCCTTAAAACATGCTATAGGAAACAAAACAGAATTAAATAGTTTTGCTTCATCTAGAGGTTCTTGTCTTTAAGTTGCTGTTGTTTTGTTTTGACTAAAGGATTGGTTACAAGATAGACCATCAAAGAGAGACATGTAAGTAAGCCTTTCGCATTATTAGCCTGAAAACTATCATAATTAATGAATATTGTCTTTTTCTGCTTTTTGCATCATCTTTTTAATACTCCTTTATGTATAGGTGATGATTATTCTAGCATCTCCTGGGACTTAATTATTATGAGTTAAAATTATTTTTGTAAAATTTAATTTATCATCTTACATAGTTATACTATAATTATAGCTCTACTCAAATATTCCTAGTAATAATAAAATTAGGACCTTATTTAGTCGCATTTCTAACTTGCTCTACCATCATTCTAATCAAACCTTGTATCTGCTCTTGGGAGGCACTTTGATGATTAGAGCAATAATACACAGTATACGTTAGAAAGCCTGCCTGCAGGAAGATCCTCTAGGAAACTAATGTGATAATCCAGAACCCAAAGTGGAAACAAAAGGCAATCTGGCAGGTAATGTTCCCTGGAAGTTAAAAATCCTTAATACAGATGAGACATAAGGATAAAGAAGTATCTATGGTAACCTCTGTGTTTCCAGCCTAGGAATTAGTACTTTAAGAGCCTCAAGGACATTTACACACACAAAAAAGTCTTATTTTGATACCCATTATCCAGTATGAATACTGGAAGTATGGTAAAGTTAGTCTCTGATGTGGACTACTTCAGAAAACAAGCCAATTGGAGGGAAATTACAATGTGTTCTGCAGTGTTTTTCCCCTTCTGCGAATCAGAAATTGATCTGAATTTGTAGACCAGAAAATAAACCAGGTACCAGGAGGATAAGCAGCTGTTCAAATTCAGTATCCTAACGCTGACATGGCACTTGGAAGACCTACCTATAGTTAGACCTTTTCAGAGAATGTTTTCTTTTATAATCAAAACCATGGAATGTAAATGTAGAATAGGTGTGTAAAGTTTGTGTTAATTCTATTAACAAGGAAACATTGTCTTGTAGAATGCTGACCGGAGGTACCCAGAAGGATAGAGTTGAGCAGCAAGTCTTTAATGAGAAAAGAATGGTTTATCAGCAGTAGGCAAAGGGATAATGCTAGGTTCAGAATACTTCTTATCAGAAATACTGCTATCAATAAGATGAAATCAATAGGAAACATGAGGGTCAGGAAGAATGTAAGAGCTAGAATGGGACTGCAGAGGTCTTCTGCTTCTGAAGCCGTCTCTCAGCCAGGTCCTTTTAGTCCTGAGCAAGGCCACATAGCTGTATTATGGGAGAGTAACTAAACTGCTAACTTGTTTTCTTTGATTTCCACTCTCCTGTTCTTTCTGCTATACCTGTGTCTCTAATTTATACTAGACTCCTTGGAATTAAAAGAACCTCGACTAGTTGCTAATGTATGTTGTTACAAATAAAAATATATTGAACATTGGGAAAAACTTCAACATTAGCAATTAAGTTTTGAGGGGAAGAGAGAAGGGTTGAATCCCACCCTATAGGTACATTGCACAGGTATATTGATGTAGGTATAAGTTGGAAGTAGGAACTGCTAATAAAGGAAATTCCTGTGTATATGTTCATATATATGTATGGCTTAGGATTGGCTAAAGGGAAATGGCAAATATTCAAACAAAGGAAATCTGTCAGAATTCCTGAATAATATTTGATAATAGTAAACAATGATAACTTCATAAAATTAAAGAATTAACTGATAGCCAAAACTAAAATTGTGGCACAGCTCATACTATATTTTTGGTGTCTCTTTAGGCCATCTGAAGAAGGAACATTAAATGGTGAGTCCATGTATTAGATTTAATATGAAGAAATGAGAATCATATATGATCTGTTATAGCAGATACCACATTATTCTAAGTAAGACATTTTATACTTCAAATTAGAAAAAGCCAAGGTAGGGCAGCGCCCATAGATCAGTGGGTAGGGTGCCAGCCACATATATCCAACCTGGTGGGTTCGAACCCGGCCTGGGACAGCTAAACAATAATGACAACTGCAACCAAAAAATAGCTGGACATTGTGGTGGGCGCCTGTAGTCTCAGCTACTTGGGAGGCTGAGGCAAAAGTATTGCTTAAGCCCAAGCAAGAGTTTGAGGTAGCTGTGAGCTGTGGTGCCACAGCACTCTACCGAGGGCAACATAGTGAGACTCTGTCTTCAAAAAAAGAAAGAAAGAAAGAGAAAAAGCCAAGGTAGTGAAAAGTTCTTCCCTCACATAATTTCTCTCTCATTTTGTGGGGGGGTGGTGGGGGGGGGCAGTTTTGGGCCGGGTTTGAACCCACCATGTCCAGTATATGGGGCCAGTGCCCTACTCCTTTGAGCCCCACAGGCGCCACCCTAATTTCTCTTTAATATCAATGTTCAGGGCTTGGCACCCGTAGCACAGTGATTATGAAGCCAGCTACATATACTGAGGCTAGGGGGTTCAAACCCAGTCCGGGCAACTAAGCAACAATGACAACTGCAACAGAAAAATAGCCGGACATTGTGACCTGCGCCTGTAGTCCCAGCTACTTGGGAGGCTGAGGCAAGAGAATTGCTTAAGCCCAAGAGTTTGAGGTTGCTGTGACCTATGATGCCACAGCAGTCTACTGAGGGCAACATAGTAAGACTCTCAAAAAAAAAAAAAAAAACATAAACGTTTTATTGAAGTGTTGAAAAAGCACACAAAATAGTGCAGATAAGCCCACACTTCAGTGAATTCTCATAAAGTGAGCATGTAATCAGCACCCTGAAACAGAATTTTGTCAGTATGTCAGCTCCTTTGTGTCCTTTTCTTACTGTAATTGTAACCGTGCCTCTAACACAGGCCTATTTTGTGTGTGTATGCTTATGTGTGCGTGTGTATACATGTGGACTATGTAAGTGAAGTTATACAGTACATACTGTTTTCTGTCTGCTCCATCTTAACATAATTTTATGGATTCATCATTATTGCTCTGTACAGTGGTAGTTTATGCCTTCTCTGTACTTAATAGTATTTCCTTATGTGAATATATTAAATTTATTCATTTTATTTATTTATTTATGACAAAGTCTCATTTTGTTGCCCTTAGTAGAGTACCATGGCATCATAGCTCACAGCAACTTCATATTCCTGGGTTCGAGGGATCTTCTTGCCTCAGCTTCCCGAATAGCTGGGACTACAGATACCCACCACTGTGCCTAGCTAGTTTTTCTGTTTTTTATTTTATTTTATTTTTATTTTATTTATTTTGGGATTTTTTTGAGACAGTTTTACTTTGTCGACCTCAGTAGAATGGCGTCACAGCTCGCAGCAACCTCAAACTCTTGGGCTTAAAGCAATTCTCTTGCCTCAGCCTCCCAAGTAGCTGGGACTACAGGCACCTGTTGTAACACCCAGCTTTTTTAGAAATGGGGTCTTGCTCTTGCTAAGGCTGGTCTCCAACTCGTGAGCTCAGGCAATCCACCACACCTAGCTTTTCTATTTTTTAGTAGAGACAGGGCTTGCTCTTACTAAGGCTGGTCTCCTAACTCCTAACTCTCTAACTCCTGAGCTCAGGCAGTCCACTCGCCTCAGTCTACTAAAGTTCTAGGATTGTAGGTGTGAGCCACCATGCCTGGTCTCTCCCATTTTATTTAATGGGCATTTTCAGTAGCTTCCATACTGTATAGCTATTATGATTTTTTTTTTTTTTGTAGAGACAGAGTCTCACTTTATGGCCCTCGGTAGAGTGCCGTGGCCTCACACAGCTCACAGCAACCTCCAACTCCTGGGCTTAAGCGATTCTCTTGCCTCAGCCTCCCAAGTAGCTGGGACTACAGGTGCCCGGCTATTTTTTGGTTGCAGTTTGGCCGGGGCCGGGTTTGAACCCGCCACCCTCGGTATATGGGGCTGGCGCCTTACCGACTGAGCCACAGGCGCCGCCCTATAGCTATTATGATTTTTGCTGCTATGAGCATTCTTTTTAATATTGTTTAATAAACATTTTTTGTGTGTTTTTTTTGAGACAAGAGTCTCACTATGTTGCCCTCGGTCGAAGGCCGTGGCGTCACAGCTCACAGCAACCTCAAACTCTTGGGTTTACCAGGGGTCCTCAAACTACGGCCTGCAGGTCACATGCAGCAGTGTGATTGTATTTGTTCCCGTTTTGTTTTTTTACTTAAAATAAGATATGTGCAGTGTGCATAGGAATTTGTTCCTAGTTTTTTTTAAAAACTATAGTCCAGCCCTCCAATGGTCTGAGGGACAGTGAACTGGCCCCCTGTTTAAAAAGTTTGAGGACCCCTGGTCTCTTGCCTCAGCCTCCCAAGTAGCTGGGACTAGAGGCACCCACCACAACAGCTGGCTTTTTTTTTTTTTGGTTGTAGTTGTCATTTTTGTTTGGCAGGCCTGAGTTGGATTCAAACCTACCAGCTTCGGTGTATGTGGCTAGCGCCCTAGCTGCTGAGCTACAGGTGCTGAGCCCAGTATATGTTTTTTGTTTGTTTGTTTGTTTGTTTGTTTGTTTTATTGTTGGTATATACCCAAGAGTAGAATTGCTGGGTCATAGGGGATACCTGTGTTCACATTTGGTAGTTCCTGTCAAATCAGTTTTCAAAATGAGGGCCAGACATGGTGACTCACACCTGTAATCTCTGCACTTTAAGAGGCCAAATCAGGAGAGTCGTTCAAGGTCAGGCTGAGGCAGGAGGATTGTTCGAGCACTTTAGTTTGAGATTACAGTGAGCTGTGCATGCAGCTTGGGCTCTATGGTTGTGGTCTGTCTTATATTCTGCCACCAAAATGGTTCTTGTAAAAGATGTGATCTCATCACTCTTCCACTTTATATTTTTCCATTGTCATTCAGTAAAATCCTTTCTTACTAGCTTGGCATATTAAGCTCTTAATAATTTGGTACTCTCTGCTTCTGTAGCTCTACCTCCAACACATATGCCTATACTCTTGCTAATTAATTTTCAATCTTAGCTGCATGTTCAAATCACTAGTAGATAATCATTTGTATGATGACACCTATCAATAGAAATAAAATATTTTGGAGTAATATTAGTCCTATTTTTATTAAACTGCTTGTAATTTTCCCAAGTGCAGATGCATTTTAATGCTCCCATCCCTTTGTAAATGTAGAGACAAGAGTCCCTGCCTTGTAAATTATGCTCCTTTCCCCCTTCTCATCCTCTGAGACAACCTTCAACCTCTCCTCAACCAGGAGGCATTACATACTATGTAATCTATAATACGCACACATGTGTGCATATACACATTTCATAGCATAATGAAATATAGTAATCTAGGCTCAGCACTTGTAGCTTAAGCAGCTAAGGTGCCAGCCACATACACCAGAACTGGTGGGTTTGAATCCAGCCTGGGTCTGCCAAATAATAATGACAACTATAACCAAAAAATAGCCGGGCGTTGTGGCAGGTGCCTGTAGTCCCAGCTGCTTGGGAGGCTGAGGCAAGAGAATCACCTAAGCCCAGTTCTGGAGGTTGCTGTGAGCTGTAATGCTATAGCACTCTACCCAGGGTGACAGCTTGAGGCTCTGTCTCAAAAAAAAAAAAAAAGTAATATAATAATCTAGCATGTAATGTACTGTTTTTTCTGTTACTGTGAGGAGAGGTTATATGAAGGACATTTAAGATGATTTTATAAGACATTTGAGCAAAAATTTTTGCTGTACTAGTACTTTGAAAACAGTCTCATTTGTTTCTTGCCATTTTAGGTCTTGCTTCTCCATTTAAGCCAGTTATGGATACAAATTACTATTACTCAGGTCAGTAATATTAAAGTCAAAATTTAGTAGTATTTTGAACCTATAGGAATTTCATTATTTCTCTTCCATTTTTTATGCAGCCGTGGAAAGAAACAACTTGATGAGGTTATCACAGAGCATTCCATTCACACCTGTGCCTCCAAGAGGTAAATCCAAAAATTAAATAAATAAAAAGAAAAAGGAACCCTTCAATTATTGTTAGCTGTATTACAGAATGTGGGTGGTATCACATAAAGAGGTGTCGATTTTATATAAATTCTTAATTTGACTACTACAAGGGTGAGGTTTGTTTGAATAGAAGAAGGCAGCATCAAAGTATTAAGTTCCTCTAAACTGGCATATTCAGAAGCAGGGGTATATCACAGGACTGTGGAACAGATAATCAAATCTCTGTCTAAAAGGTTAACTCAGGAAAGTGTTTAGAATTTTAGTTGCTTTCTAAAAGATTTTCTTTAAAATGTTTAGAATTTTGACAATGTCTCTCATTACACATGAATTCAGACATATTATGAAAGTGCATTTGTTATTTCCTGTCATTTGTTGCTCTTACACCTCTTTTTATAAAACTCCAATTTTGTTGTTTGATCTTCCGTTCCTTACATAGAATCTTAGCTAAAGATACCTATCGGTTTTATTTTTGAAGAGTCGTAATTTGATCTTAAACTCTTTACATTCATGTTGCAGGTGAGCCTGTCACAGTGTATCGTTTGGAAGAGAGTTCACCCAACATACTGAATAACAGCATGTCTTCTTGGTCACAGCTAGGACTTTGTGCCAAAATAGAGTTTTTAAGTAAAGAAGAGATGGGAGGAGGTTTGCGCAGAGCTGTCAAAGTACAGTGTACCTGGTCAGAACATGATATCCTCAAATCAGGGCATCTTTATATTATCAAATCTTTCCTTCCTGAGGTGGTTAACACATGGTCACGTATTTATAAAGAAGATACAGTTCTACACCTCTGTCTCAGAGTAAGTGCTAGTGAAAGCTTTACAGTGAAACATAATTCAGCTTTGTATTTTTTACTTCTAAAGTATAAACAAAATAGGCTCGGCTTCTGTGGCTCAAGCGGCTAAGGCATCAGCCGCATATACCTGAGCTGGTTCCAATCCAGCCCGGGCCCACCAAACAACAATGACGGCTGCAACCAAAATAATAGCCAGGTGTTGCAGCAGGCGCCTGTAATCCCAGCTACTTGGGAGGTGGAGGTTGCTGTGAGCTGTGATGTCAACGGCACTCTACCCAGGGTGACAGCTTGAGGCTCTGTCTCAAAAAAAAAAAAAAAAAAAAATAGCTGGGCATTGTCATGGGTGCCTGTAGTCGCAGCTACTTGGGAGGCTGAGGCAAGAGAATTGCTTAAGCCCAGGAGTTGGAGGTTGCTGTGAGCTGTGACGGCACAGCACTCTACCCAGGACGACAGCTTGAGGCTGTGTCTCAAAAGAATAAAGTATAAACAAAATAAAATCTCAGTTTAAATATTAAACACTATTTTATCCATTCTGTAGGAAATTCAACAACAAAGAGCAGCACAAAAACTCACATTTGCCTTCAATCAAATGAAACCCAAATCTATACCATATTCTCCGAGGTAAATTTTTAAATACTTCTGAAGGTCTTTTAGTATTATATGGATAGTAGTCCCTTTGACCTTCATTACTGATGTTGAATATTTAATTATGCATTTTGTAGCTCAATTAGAATCTTACCAACTAAACTGCTAGTAATATCTAACTATTTTTCATAAGGTTCCTTGAAGTTTTCCTGCTGTATTGCCATTCAGCAGGACAGTGGTTTGCTGTGGAAGAATGTATGACTGGAGAATTTAGAAAATACAACAATAATAACGGTGATGAGATTATTCCAACTAATACATTGGAAGAAATCATGCTAGCCTTTAGCCACTGGACTTACGAGTATACAAGAGGGGAGTTACTGGTACTTGATTTACAAGGTACATTTATTTAAATATTGCTAAAATGAAATTGTCCAGTAGGTTCTCAGCTATTTATGTGTTGTTAATGATATGAAGAAATCTGATTTGTGGATTGGTAAACTCTTAGGCCAATAGAAACTATTTTATAAAGCATGTCAATCACAGTCACAACATTAGTTATCAGTGCCTTGAATACTTTGATCTATCTTCATTATTTCTAAGGTAATATAGATGTTTGTTGACCAAAACCATCTAAAATTCTCTGTTCTCCTGGATGTGAAGCCTTTAAGTATTTCAAAAGTATAAGGATGGTTGCCATAAAACAATGATAAACATCTCTATTATTCATGGTGTTTATGTTACTTATTACTGCACACTAAGCTACCTCTAAGTTTAGTGGATTAAAATAACAGACTTTTACTTCACAGTTCTTTGATTCAGAAATTTGGATGGGGCACACTAGGCATGGCTCATCTCTGTTGTTACCTCCGAGGGCTCAGCTTGACTGGAGTTGAGTGTCTGAAGTCTCTGTTCACTCTTGACTGAATTCCTCAATTCTCTATATAGTCTCGCTACATAGCTAACTAGGTGGAGCTTTTTCATAGCCTGGTAGTTAGACTTCTCAAATAGCAGCTAACTTTAGAAAGAAAGCAGAAACTCTTTAAGTTAGGTCCAGAAATGGCCAAGACCCCTTCTGTCATACTTTACTGATCCAGGATTACAGATGTGAGCCACTGTGCCTGGCTCCTCCTTTATTTTTTTATTTTTTATTTTTTTTTTAATGATTTTGTTTTATGCTAGTCTTCTCTGAGCTAGGATCATGAGATTTTTTCTTTTCATTTTTCCCTACCTAAAAGTATATTGTAGACATTTTCATTACTAATAAACCTGAGTTATTTCTTTAATAGCCTTGTGGTAGTCATAGTATGGAGGTATAGCATTTTTACTGAGGGACATTCACTCTGGTTCTAGTTTTTCCTACTATAAACATTGCCTTAGAAAACATTCAGGTACTGCTACTTTTATTTCCATGAAGTAGGTTCTTAAATTGGCTTAGAAAAAAGATGAGTACCATTTTAATTTTAATAACTGTTGGCAGGTTGCTATACCAGAAGGTTGTCAGAATTCATCCTCAGGACTATATCAAATGCTAGTTTGTTCACAGTCTCTCCAGTATTGAATATTTTTAATATTTGCCAATCTGTTAAGTGGAAAGTAGTTATCACGTTTTAATTCTGGTTTTTCATTTTGTAAAATTGAGCCATCTTAATTAGATTTTGTTCTCATAGGTTAAATATTTGTGATTATTCAAAATGTCAGTAGAGTTTTTTTTTTTTAATATGTGTGTGAGAGAGAGAATACACGATAGACTGGAGAGATGTAATCACTTTTAATACCTCTAGTGAAGGCTAGAGGTAAAGGACAATGTTCACAATCTTACTTTTTGTTATCTGAATGTTTTGCAACAAAATGTATTTATGCTAATATATGGTTTTTCTTAAATCCAAAACATTTATTTTAAAAGTCCTATGCATTATTCTCTCATGTACCAAATTGTTCTTTGCCAACTAAGATGAAATAAGGCCAAATTACATAGATGTTCTGCAAGGAAGGAGATGCTTGCTTGCAGCTTTGACTGTTGAATCAGAAGCTGGGTAACATCAGGAACTTACATGTGTACTTACCAACGCTCACATTTAACTGGTGGAATGCCAAGGCCATAAATTAAGTTATGAAATATCAAAAGGAAAACTACATTTTTTTGAATAGTTCAACAGTGTAATGATTGGTGCTGCTGTAAAATCTCTCAATACTGTTTTATTGTACACGTGTCAGTGTTTATATCAATACAATAAGAATTGTCTTCTTTTACATGTAAAGGTGTGGGCGAAAATTTGACTGACCCATCTGTCATAAAAGCAGAAGAAAATCTTACCACAAAAAATAAGTAAGTGAGGTGATGGCTTTGTTAATCATTTTGATTTACGTATTCCACATTGTACATCAGGTCATCACATTGTACCCCATAAATGTATGCAGTTATAATTTTAATTAAATTAATTTTAAAAGATAAAATTAAAAACTGTATGCTCAAATTTTAAAAAAAGAAGAAAAGAGGTAGTAAGTTTTAACAATTTCATTAAGGTGTATTTTCATAATTTCAAAATTTATGCTTCTACTGTATAAATTGCCTTTTTAAAAAAATACTACCAATTCCACAGGTCCTGTGATGATATGATTTTTGGCCCAGCAAATCTAGGAGAAGATGCAATAAAAAACTTTAGAGCAAAACATCACTGTAATTCTTGCTGTAGAAAGCTTAAACTTCCAGGTAAAAATTTTCTTTATCAGTATAATATGTAAATTGTTAGCAATGTTGGACTTCCTAAGGCCAGAGATACAAAGGTTTTATTTAATTGTCTCTAATTATGCCAGCTTTAGCAGCTTCTTCACGAATACACATTGTTGGTTGTAAATGAATCTGTGTTTTCTTATAAAAACACAAAGTTCATTTATATTTATAACGCATCTCCAGAATATCAGAGATAGTGCTAGGTGTTGATGGTAGAATAGTGAACTAGACAGACATGGTCCCTGCCTTCATTGAGTTTTATCTAATGTTGAATATTGACAAAATTAGCAGGGAGTTACAAAACTGATAAATGCCAAATAAGAGGAAGAAACAGAACAGAAAGCTGTAGAGCACATAAACAGATCATAGAATTCAAACTTAGAGACCAAGAGATGATCCTGGGAAACTTACGTATTTGCCTAGACCTGAAGCATGAATAGACTTTCAAGTTAACCTTGCAGAGAATTAGGAAAAGAATATTCCCTGAAACAAGAACAGGAACTGCAAATGTATTTTCTCATGATAGTAACATCATCTTTGTATTTTGAGAATAACAAGTTATTATTTAATTGTAAGTTGTCTCCCTTTGTTATGCATCTGAGTCTCCTGTGGAACTTTTCAACAATTACAGGAACCAGGAACAGTGGCTCAGACCTGTAATCCCAGCAACTCAAGGCTAACGAGGGAAGATTACTTGAGCTCAGGAGTTCGAGGCTGTCATGGGCCACATAGTGAGATCCTATCTTTAAAAACAGAAAAATTAGCTAGGCACATTAGCCTATGTCTGTAGTGCCAGCTCTTTAGAAAGCTGAGGCAGGAGGATCGCTTGAGCTCAGGAGTTCAAGGCTACAGTGAGCTATGCTCACACCACTGCACTCTTATCTGGGCAACATGAGCAAGACCCCACCTCTAAAAACAAAAAAATTGAGAATTATAGATATCTAGGACTCAACCTTGAGCTGTAAGTTTTTTTGCATGGTGTTTTTTTTGTTTGTTTGTTTTTTGTTTTGAGACAGTCTCACTATGTCCCCCTCAGTAGAGTGCCATGGCATCACAGTTCACAGCAACCTCCAAAACTCTTGGGCTTTAAGAGAGCAACCTCCAAAACTGTTGGGCTTAAACTCTTGTCCAGCCTCCCACCTAGCAGGGACTACAGGCGCCCACCATAACGCCAGGCTATTTTTTTGTTGTAGTTGTCATTGTTTGGCAGGCCCAGGCCATGTTCGAACCCACCAGCTCTGGTGGATGTGGCTGGCACCCTAGCTACAGGCACTGAGCCTTGAACTGTTAAGTTTTAAATTCCCATTTGTTATGACCAATGCTGTAGTAGTTAAGAACTTGGACTTAGTAGCAGGTTCCCTGGCTCCAAGGAGTACATCATCAAGTCTGTTTTTGAGGATTGAATGAGTTGATACTTGTGAAGTATTTAGAACAGTGTCAGCCATGTAATAAGTATCACTAGGTATATAAATGATCCTGTTTTTTAGATTTCAGTTTTTAATTTATTGTTAATATACAGAAATACCATTGATTTTTCATATATTGATCTGTCCTTGCAACCTTGCTTAACTCACTTTTTCTAGGAATGATTTTGGGGGTTTTTTTGTTGTTGTTTTTGTAGAGACAGAGTCTCACCCTATCGCCCTCAGTAAAGTGCCATAGCGTCACACAGCTCACAGCAACCTCCAGTTCCTGGGCCTAGGCCATTCTCTTGCCTCAGCCTCCCAAGTAGCTAAGACTACAGGCACCTGCCACAACACCTGGCTATTTTTTTGTTGCAGTTTGGCTGGGGCTGGGTTTGAACCCTCCACCCTCGGTATATGGGGCCGGCGCTCTACCCACAGGCACCGCCTTAGGCATGTTTTTTTAGTAGACTCTTTAGGATTTTATATGTAAGACAGAACAGTTTTATTAATTTCTTTCTAACCTGTATTTCTTTTATTTTCGTTTCTTGACTTTTTGCACTGGCAAGCATTCTCCATCTTAAGGGAACAACATTGAGTCTTTGCCCATGAAGATGATTTTACCTATAAGGCTTTTGTAGATGCACTTTATTAGGTTGAGGAAATTTTCTTCTACTATTTGATTCTTGAAAATGTTTATCTTGAATGGATATTGAATTTTGTCAGATGCTTTTAATGCATATTTTGGTATGATCACATGGTTTTTCTTCTTTAAGTTGGTTAATGGAGTGTATTACATCAGTTGATTTTTGTTGTTGTTGAACCAGTCTTATGTGCCTAAGAAAAACAACACTTTGTTGTGATTAATACCCTTTTTTGTTAATCTTTTTAATGTATTGTTGGACTCGGTTTGCTAATACGTTGAGGATTTCACATCAGGGGTAATGAAGAATATTGGTCTATGTTGGTGTTTTGGGGGGTACTGTGTTTTATTTTGGTATCAGAATAATACATACCTTATAAAATAAGTTGGGAAATATTCATACCTCTTCTGTTTGGGGGAATAGATTATATAGAATTGATATTATCCCCACTATAAATGCTTGGTAGAATTGTCCACTGAAAACATCATGGTCTAAAGTTTTCTTTGTCAGTGGTTCTTTTTTTTTTTTTTTTTTTCTGTAGAGACAGAGTCTCACTGTACCACCCTCGGGTAGAGTGCCGTGGCGTCACACGGCTCACAGCAACCTCTAACTCTTGGGCTTATGTGATTCTCTTGCCTCAGTCTCCCAAGCAGCTGGGACCACAGGCGCCCGCCACAACGCCTGGCTATTTTTTTGTTGCAGTTTGGCTGGGACTGGGCCTGAACCCGCCACCCTCGGCATATGGGGCCGGCGCCCTACTCACTGAGCCACAGGTGCCGCCGCCCCTGTCAGTTGGTTCTTAACTAAGTATTTAATTTATCTAATAAATACAGAACTTTGATATTATCAGTTTCTTCTTGAGTGAGTTTGGTAGTTTGTCTTTCAAGTAATTGGTCGTTTTATCAAAATTGTCACACTTATGGGAATAAAGTCATTTATATTATTACTTTATCATCTTTTTAGTATCTGTGGAGTCTGGTGAATCGTCTTTTTCACTGGCAATTTGTGTCTTTGTTCTTTGTTTCTTGGTCACTCTGGCTAGAGGTTTATCATTTTTGGAAAAAATTTTTTTTTTTTTTTTTTTTTTTTGCAGTTTTTTTGGCCAGGGCTGGGTTTGAACCTGTCACCTCCAGCATATGGGGCCGGCGCTCTACTCCTTTGAGCCACAGGCACCACCAAGGTTTATCATTTTTATTGATTTGTTTCAGAGCAGCTTTTGTTTTCATTGGTTTGCTCTGTTGCTTTTCTGTTTTCAATTTCTTTGATTTATTCTTTTTATTTCCATCTTTATGCTTGCATTAAATTTAGTTTGTTCTTTTTCTACTATATTAATGCAGAAGCTTAGAATATTGATTTTGAGACCTTCTTTTCTAACAAAACCTTTAGTGCTGTAATTTTCCATCAAAGCATCTCTTGAGCTGCATCTCTTAAATCTTGGTGTATTTTATTTACTTTAAAATGTGCACCCTAAAACAGTGACTGTTTTGTATATTGGCAACAAATGTACATTCTGCTGTTGTTACATGCAGTATTCTACAAATATTAATTAAGAAAAGTTCATTGGGCGGGGCACGGTGGCTCACACCTATAACCTAGTACCCTAGGAGGCTGAGGCGGGTGGATTGCTTGAGCTCACAAGTTCAAGACCAGCCTGATCAAGAGTGAAACCCTGTCTCTTAAAAAAAAAATAGAAAAACTGAGGCAAGAGGATCACTTGAGCCTGAGTTGGAGGTTGCTGTGAGCTATGATGCTGTGATGCCATGGCATGGCATGGCACTCTACCAAGGGTGACAAAGTGAGACTGTGTCTCAAAAAAAAAAAAAAAAAAAAGTTTTTTTTTCTGTTCACATTAAATAATTTCTGTTGATCTTTTTATGTTTCTCCGTCTATTCTGTTAAGCCCATTCATTGGATTTTTTTTATTTCCATTATAGTTTTCAGTCCTGTAACTTTCATCTGTTTCTTTTTATACTGATTATTTCTCAGGCGCAGTGGCTCACGCCTGTAATCCTAACACTCTGGGAGGCCAAGGCTCACACGTTTGAGACCAGCCTGAGCTAAAGTGAGGCCCCACCTCTAAAAATAGCCAGGTATTGTGGCGGGTGCCTATAGTCCCAGCTACTCAGGAGGCTGAGGCAAGTGAATTGCTGAAGCCCCGGAGTCCAAAGTTCCTGTGAGCTGTGATACCACAGCACTTCTACTAGGGGCAACAAAGTGGGACTCAGTTTCGGGAGGAAAAAAAAGAACTTTTTCATTTATTTCAAATCTCTATGCCCTTATACCATGGAATGTAGTTATAATAGCTGGTTTAACGTCTTTCTAATAATCTTTTACCATCTGGGTAATCTTGGTGTTGCGATCAAGAATCATTGAGATGGGCGGCGCCTATGGCTCAAAGGAGTAGGGCACCAGCCCCATATGCCAGAGGTGGCAGGTTCATACCCAGCCCTGGCCAAAAACTGCAAAAAAAAAAAAGAATCATTGAGATGTTCCTTTGTATGTCCCATAATTCTGTAATGTGTCCTGGATGTTTTTTTTTTAAGAGATAGGGTCTCACTTTATCACCCAGGTTGCAGTTCTAAACTCTAGAGATCCTCTTATCCTTAGCCTCCCGAGTAGGTAGGACTTACAGGCACACACACCATGCTCAATTAACTTTTTTTATTTTTTATGAACAGAGCATTACCATATTGTCTAGTCTGGTCTTGAACTTCTGACCTTAGGCAATTCTCCCACATTGGCCTCCCAAAGTGTTAGGATTACAGGTACTCACTGCATCTGGCCAGTCCTGGATATTTTGAATATTACAATATTCTGAACCGTGTTAAAAATTCTCTAGAGAATATTTATTTTTGTTTGCATTAATGGACAATCATCTTGATTCTAGTGCCAGTTTAGTTTTGAAAGCCTGTGCAGTTAGTTACTCAGGACTGTCACACGTGTATGAGTCAAGTCTCAGACCTGAGTTGTGGTCTGCACTCAAAGCTTTTGCTATGCTGTGTTTCCATGCATGTCCCACTTGGGGGTTAATCTGAGATTGCGCGGCTGGGATTCACCCACAAATTTAGGGTGTCCCTTTCTCCATTTTCCTCCTGTCTGTGATGTCCCACATACTGTGGATCTCAAGATATTCTTTCTTTTAGTACACTGATTAAAAAGCCAGGATTTTTGCCTATCGACTGTTCTCAGCCTGTGGGTCACGACCCCTTTGGGGGTTGAACAATCCTTTCACAGCGGTCGCCTAAGACCATCCTGCAGATCAGATATTTACATTATGATTCATAACAGTAGCAAAATTGGGCGGTGCCTGTGGTTCAGTGAATAGGGCGTTGGCCCCATATACCGAGGGTGGCAGGTTCAAACCCGGCCCCAGCCAAACTGCAGCAAAAAAATAGCCGGGTATTGTGGCGGGCACCTGTAGCCACAGCTACTCGGGAGGCTGAGGCAAGAGAGTCGCCTAAGCCCAGGAGTTGGAGGTTGCTGTGAACTTCTGACGCCACAACACTCTACCGAGGGTGATAAAGAGAGACTCTGTTTCAAAAAAAAAAAAAAGGTAGCTAAATTACAGTTAACGAAGTAGCACCAAAAATAATTTTATGTTTGGCTGCGGTCACCACAACATGAGGAACTGTGTTAAAGGGTCTCAGCATTAGGAAGGTTGAGAACCACTGTGTTACACACTCCTACAACTAAATCCCTCTCTGGTCCTGAGCAATTAAGGAAAAAAGAGGGAGAAAAAAGTATTCTTTTGACCATACAGGTACTTATTACCAGTTCTGACCAGAGAGAAAGATACTCTCTCAGCATATTAGGTGTTTGCTCAACAGACAACCACCACAACAGTACCTTTTTATGACTATGGCTTGTCTTAGGTCAGGACTTCATCCTACAGGGTCCCATCCTTTGATCCTCAGGCCAGAATGTCTTAGAGCTTTTTCCAGACAGAAATGCATTTACTCTGCACTTCTGGAATTGAGCTATCTTCAAGTGTAAGCCAGAAAAGCAGAGAGGGAAAAAGAGAAGCTCACTCACCACTGTATAGGTCCTTCAAACTCTGATTTTCTTTCTTAAACAGCCATTTACCTAACTTTTCAGAAGTTTTAGCTGAGACTTGTTTTATATGTTGCTTTATGTATTCTGTGAAGAGTTGTTACTTGTGGTTAGTAGGAGAAATAGGGCATGTGTTTAGTCCATTTTACCCAGAACTAGCATGCATATTGGTGAACTCAACAGGCAGTCCATGTATAATTTTTATTTGGATTTGGATACAATGCCATTTTGGATTTGTTTTGTTTTGTTTTGTTTTGTTTTTTAGAGACAGAGTCTCACTTTATTGCTCTCGGTAGAGTACGTGGCGTCACGGCTCACAGCAACCTCCAGCTCCTGGGCTTAGGTGATTCTCTTGCCTCAGCCTCCCGAGTAGCTGTGACTACCAGTGCCCGCCACAACACCCGGCTATTTTTTGTTGCAGTTTGGCCAGGGCCAGGTTTGAACCTGCCACCCTCAGTATATGGGGCCAGCACCCTACTCACTGAGATACAGGTGCCACCCCTTTGTTTTGTTCTTTTGAGACAGAGTCTCACTATATCCAGCTGAATAGTCTTGAGCTCCTGGGGCTTAAGTGGTCATTCTATCTCAGCCTCCCAAGTAGCTGGAACTACATTTGTGTACGACCATGCACAGCTTTTTTTTAATTCGCATATCTGTTTTTTAGATTATTATAATCAGTATTTCACAGCTAGAAGAGACCATAAAAGCAATACAGTCCAAATCCTTCATTTTGCAGTTGATGTAATTAAATAGAGTTGAGATGGTATGTTCATGGTTACCCCCCGTTAGTCAACATACTAAGACTTGAGCTGTAATTAATTATGTGTCTCTCCACTGTTCTTTGTATAGTACAGCTGCAAATTGGCTTGTATTCCCTAAAACATACTGGCATGTTCTTGACTTATCTAAAATAATCCAAATAGTTACAGATATATATTTAGATCATTTAATATAGGTACTTCTTAGAATAAACTTCGTAGTCTGAATGTCAGTTTTATTTTATTTGGAGATAAATGTATAAGAGTATATGCAAAACTATGATTTAAATTATAAATTTGATATCACTGCATTAAATTTTCAAATTCTCATATGTCTATAATTTAAGTGATTTCGTCCTGTCCAATAAGTGTAAATGCATTCTATATACTGATTATACCAAATTTGTCAGAAGATTTTACTTCCATTATGAGTTTCTGTTTCTATCTGTAGTTGCCTACATTTCTACGTGGATACCCTAAAGCATCTTTATAGTAACATGTCCATTCCAGACTTCTTTGTTTTCCTTTCCCAACCCTACCCACAAAAGTCTGTTTCCCCAACTCATTAATGGTTACCAGTTGCTTGAGCCTAAAACTATCTGATTCCTTTTTAACTTTTTCATAACCAATCCATCACATTCTGTTCATTCTAATTCTGTAAGCTCCCTAGAATTGATCTAGTTCTGTCTTCATTGCTACCATAAATTATTTATTGAATGAATTAAGAAATGAATGACTTTTTTTTCCTTCTTTCTTTTTTTTTTTGAGATAGAGTCTCAAGCTGTCACCCGGGGTAGAGTGCTGTGGTGTCATAGCTCACAGCAACCTCCAATTCTTGGGCTCAAGCAATCCTCTTGCCTCTGTTTTTCTATTTTTAGTAGAGACAGGATCTCGCTCTTGCTCAGGCTGGTCTCGAACATGTGAGCTGAAGCAGTCCACCTGCCTTGGGCTCCCAGGGTGCTAGCATTACAGGCGCCAGCCACCACACCCAGCTAATGGCTTCATTCTTGCGTGTATAAATTTTGTGATCATTGATTATAAAAATGTGGTGGAAAACAGACTTGACACCTTTAGAGAAAATTTGATTTAGAAAGTGGTTTTAGCGTGGCGCCTGTGGCTCAGTGGGTAGGGCGCTGGCCTCATATACTGAGGGTGGCAGGTTCAAACCCGGCCCCGGCCAAACTGCAAGGGAGGCTGAGGCAAGAGAATCGCTTTAGCCCAGGAGTTGGAGGTTGCTATGAGCTGTGATGCCACCACATTCTACTGAGAGTGATAAAGTGAGACTGTCTCTTTAAAAAAAAAAGTGTTGTTGTGTTTTTTTTTTTTAATTCTTCATTTCTAAGAAATACTAATCTTTTTTTGTTGTTTTTCTGTTTTTTTAAATTTTTCTGTTGTGGTGAATTTAGATCTGAAGAGGAATGACTATACGCCTGATAAAATTACATTTCCTCAGGATGAGCCTTCAGATTTGACTCTTCAACCTGGAAATTCCACCAAAGAATCAGAATCAACTAATTCTGTTCGTCTAATGTTATAATATTACAGAATCATTGGTTTTGCCTACACCTCACAAAAATGTTACTGTGTCACTTTTCCTTTAGGAGGAAACTATCTGTGACTTAGAAATGTGTATGTGAATTGAAGTTGCTGACTCCAGCACAGTTAAAAGGTCGATATTCTTTTGACCTGATTAAATTGGTCACTCAACAGCTCCCTGTAGGATACAGTTGGCAACTGGGAAATTTGTATTGTTAACAGAAAAATTAGTATTTATAACTTTTTAAAGGGCTCTTTATAGCAGAGGGTGTCGTTGGACTTTTTTCTGATGAGGATGATGCCCTCTCTTACGTGGTGCAATACCTTTAGCCAAAGGTAGGTATCTGTGCAGGTTTTCTTGGCAGCTGAATTGCCATTCAGCCAGGGAAATGAAGAAATCATTCAGCCTTTCGGTTAAATGGCAGTCAAGAGTCTTCCTTGGTGTGTGTTCAGTGCATTTAGCAATCTGTTGTTGCTAGTTCCCAACTAGATGCTTGTTTGCCATGGCAAAGGAAGTTACTTGTTAGTATCTAGATTCACAAAGATGATAATAATAAAAGAAACCTGAGCTGAAGGCTATGTTCTAAGAGAGATGGTATTTATGAATCAGGGTTAGGCCCCATGTTTAAATAGAACCCAAATTGTGCAAAAGTATTAGTTGGGCTTTTTTACATTGTTTTATCAAGTCACTGTTAAGTAGAAGAAAGTCGTGGTAAACTGGTATATAAACTAAATATATATGAAAGAGGAAACTTTGTGAAGGAAAATTAAGTACTCTTTTCCTATCTATATCTATAGTGACAACCTGGAAGTTAGATACTTCTCCAAAGATTTTGTTGACCAGTATATCAAATCAAAATGTAAACATGAACTCTTGCATATGTTTAAAATTGTGTAGAAACATTTGAACACAAATGTTGTCTGTGGTATTTATTTGAGAAATTAATTGTATTGGATTATCATTATGTGATAGTGGCAGATTGCAATGCAACTTTATGCCAATAAAATGTAATTTAGCAGCCCCAGATATAGTTGAATATTCAACAACAAGAAAAGCTTTTCATTTGACAAAGTTTTGTGCTTTAATTTTTTTTCCTTTTTTTTTCTTTTGGTTTGTTTCCTAGGTACTAATTCTAATTTTTGTTTGGAAGGGAGCAGTATAAAGCTTATTTGTATTCAGTAGTGTATCTCATAGATACAGACAAAGCAAGAAGAGATTAAACTGTTTAGTGTTTAATATCAATTGGGGGTGGGGAGAAAAAGTGTATTACTTAAAGATATTATATATACGTTTTGTATATTATTAAATCTTTAAAAGAAATTAAATAAATTTATTCTTGTTTACAGATGTGTGGTGAGTTTAATACTGAAAAATTATCTGACATTTCAAAGTGTCAGTTGCTTTTGAATTATCAATTTTTTTAAATGAACTATTCATTCACGTATGCTTTTTGACCTGTGTTGTATGTACACTGTTTAAATTGATACTGGTTTCCTACTGTCTTTTAAAAATTTGTTTTATATTTTCTTACACCAGAAAAGGAGAACGTGTGTTATCTATTGATGTCTAATTTTATTTTGTTTCTTCCATAGGATGATAGTAGTAGCTAACTGTGGTTAATACATGCCAAGCACTACTCTAACTACTTATTAATTTTTTTTTCTTGTTCCCGTGTATGTGGCTGGCGCCCTAGCTGCTAAACTACAAGCACCAAGACTACTTATAAATCTTTATATAATCTTATGAAATAGGTATTATTTTTATTATTCTGTTTTACAGATTAGAAAATCAGGGTACTAGTTAACTTTCCAAAGAGTCTTACAGTTAGTAAGTAGCAATAGTAGGATTTGAACCCAAGCTGACTGACTTGCATCTCTGCACTTAAGCTCTATGCTATTTTGACTCTCAAGCACAATGACATATTGATAATTTCTATACCATTTCCTGATTATTTTACCAAAGTATATCTATTCCATTAATTTGGGGGGTTAATTCTGGAAAGTAATAAAATCAGATTCCTCATCCCTAAGAAGTAATATCTTTCCCTAGATTACTAAAGCTCAATATTATTACCCATAGTCTGAAGGTGTTGTTTAATCTCCTTAATTTTTTCTTCTCAGTCTTATCCTTCAGAGGAGAATAAAACTGTCTTTTATCAAATGAATTTTTTAAATGGGAATTCTCTTGCCCAGAAGTTATCTAATAGTATGCCCTTCTCAATCTCTTGATGTATGTGCCATTATTACCTTTAAAGTCATGCGTGTCAATTGTATTAGAATGTATAGATGCAATTTTAAATACAAAGAAAAATTTAAAACTAACCCTTTCCCCCCCCCATCAAGTCAGACTATGTTGCTACTAGGTATAACCTACTAAAAATAATTTTGCAGAGAGAAGTGGCCCTTTAGACTTCTAACTGGGTGGTCAGCACCCAGTTCCTTGCAGGATACATGCTTTGTGACAAGTATATAGTAAAATAGTTCATGAATGGTGAAATGTTTTTGCATAATACCAAACTCCCACTTGAGGAAGGTAGATCACAATGATGTTGTATTATGTGTTTTAAGTAGACAATCAAGGCAACGCCTGTGGCTCAGTGAGTGGGGCGCCGGCCCCATATACCGAGGGTGGTGGGTTCAAACCCAGTCCCGGCTGCACTGCAACCAAAAACAGCCGGGCGTTGTGGCGGGCGCCTGTAGTCCCAGCTGCTTGGGAGGCTGAGGCAGGAGAATCGCAAAAGCCCAAGAGCTGGAGGTTGCTGTGAGTCCTGTGACATCATGGCACACTACTGAGGGTGGTAAAGTGAAACTCTGTCTCTACAAAAAAAAAAAAAAAGGTGGGGGCAACAGTTCTCAATAAATAGTTATAACTTAGAAGAGAAATCAAGTAGTTACTTGCAGGAAATGATGTGTCTACAGGGATTTTTGTGATCCTCCTTATTTACTGTATCTGGTCTTAATGTTTCCTACCTGGTTTTTACGCAAAGCATCTGTATGATCTGTGAGCCATAAAGGCCATGGGTGATCTGTGATCTTTTTCTTAAAATTCTAAGCTAAAGTTTTGATCCTCTCTGGAATGTGTATTCCTCCTTTATACTCTTTGGACATGCCTATACATCTGTGAATCCACCTTGATGGGGGATGGGGATGGGAGAGGAAATAGTTATTCTTCAGAAAAGCCAGACTGTCCAGCTAACAGTATACTGCACCAATTTACAGGGCACTTTCTTAATGCCCTGTGCCATCCAACATTCAGCTCTTGTTTTTCCTGTGCAATCCTGCATTATGGGATTTTTCTTTCTTTTTTCTTTTTTTTTTTTTTTTGTAGAGACAGAGTCTCACTTTATGGCCCTTGGTAGAGTGCCGTGGCCTCACACAGCTCACAGCAACCTCCAACCCTGGGCTTAAGCGATTCTCTTGCCTCAGCCTCCCAAGTAGCTGGGACTACAGGCGCCCGCCACAACGCCCGGCTATTTTTTGGTTGCAGTTCAGCCGGGGCCGGGTTTGAACCCACCACCCTCAGAATATGGGGCCAGCACCTTACCTGAGCCACAGGCGCCGCCCTTTCTTTCATTTTAATTATAAATACCTTAGTATCTGTTTTTAAAATATCAAGAACTATAATATCATCGTCAGACCCACAAATTCAGCATGTCTTCAAATATATAATCATTGTTCCTGTTCCCTCAAAATAAATTCTTTTATTTTATAGTGGGGCGGCGCCTGTGGCTCAAAGGGGTAGGGCGCCAGCCCCATATGCCAGAGGTGGCAGGTTCAAACCCAGTCCCAGCCCCGTCCAAAAATAGATAAATTAATAAATAAATATTTTATAGTGAAAAGATGTATGTTTAGAATTAGTTAGCTGGACTCAGTTTAGATGATGCCAGTTTTGTTGACATCCACACCATTGTAATCAAGAGCCAGTTGAACATAGGCCTTCTCTCCATCAGGGCTGATCATGGTGTAGACCTTGCCCACATCAATGTTACCGAGCTTCACACCTTATTTGGTCTGATACTTGGCTGGGGAATAGCATCAGACTGTCTCCAATAATACTAAAAAATAAAATAGAATCAAGCAATTGCTACGTATAAACCTCTGCACCCCAACTCAAATGATTAAACATAGCACCACCTCTGGCTTTGAAAATCCACAGTGAACACAGGTGTATTGTCTTCTATCTTCGTGGCAGACTCAGTGGTCAGAGGAGCTTGATGGCATAGTGCTCAAGCTTGTTTCTCCTGGGGGATACTCTTTTGAGGGTATTTGGGCCGCCTCTGGAGCCTCAGTGTCTTGGGCTGCCAGAAGGTGGGTGATTTGTATATATTCTTGGGGGTGGGGACTATCTATGCCTTTCAGCACTGTCTTTTTGGGCTTCTCAGCCTTGCCTTTGGCTTCAGCTTTGGGAGGTGCAGAGCTTTCTTCACCTTTGGTGCTATAGTGGTTAAAGGGCTATGTTTAATCATTTGAGTTGGGGTGCAGAGGTTTATACGTAGCAATTGCTTGATTCTATTTTATTTTTTACTATTATTGGAGACAGTCTGATGCTATTCCCCAGGCTGAATGCAGTGGTAGGATTCATAGCTAACTGCAGCCTTGAACTCCTGGGCTCAAGCTGTTTTACCTTCTCAACCTTTCAAGAAACTGGAACTATAGGTATGCACTATCTACCCAGTTAATTATTTGGGGGTGGGAGGGGGCGTCAAAAATGCTTAATTGAGAAGACCCCATTGGCAACTGCAGCAACAAGCTTCGCACAGGTAAGGACACAATAGAGCACATAGACCACCTTCAGAATGGGGAAGACATTTGCAGGATACACATCTGACAGAGGATAATAACCTGAAGCTACAAAGAACTCAAGCAAATCAACAGGAAAGAGCAAGACCCAATTAATCATTGGGCAAGAGATATGAACAGAACCTTATCCCAACAAGACAGATGAATGGCCAACAAACACATTGGAAAAGTGCTCGTCATCCCTAATCATCAGAGAAATGCAAATCAAAACTATTTTGAGAGAGCACCTGACCGCAATGAGAATAACCCACATCAGAAGGTCCTAAGGCCACAGAAGCTGGTGGGGGTACAGAGAGTAGTACACTAAGCACCTTTGATGGAATTACAAACTAGTACAGTCTTTTTTTTTTTTTTTTAGGACTATGGAGAATTCTCAAACTAGAAGTAGACCTCGTATTTGATCCCACAATCCCATTACTAGGAAGCTACCCAGAAGAAAAAAGCTCCTCACCATAAAGACATTTATACTAGCATCTTTATTGCAGCTCAATTCACAATTGCCAAGAAGTGGAATCAACGCAAGTGTCCAACAACATATGAATGGATTAATAAATTGGTAGATGTGTACTGTGGAGTACTATTCAGCCATAAAAAAGATGGAGACTTTGCATCCTTTGTGTTTACCTAGATGGATTTGGAAAACATTCGCCTAAGTAAGGAATCTCAAGAATGGAAATAACAAGCATCCCACATTCTCATTACTAATCTGAAAATAGTAGACCCACAACTACAGACCTACAAGAGAGAAAAACAAATTCAAAAAGTGGGGAAGGGACTCAAGTGCTCAGTTCCTACCTACTGGGTACAACATAGGGATATAAGACACATTCACTGGGTGAAGGACTCAACTACAACCCAGACTTTGGACTTTACCTTAGAAACACAAAAATACAACCTAATCGTAAATAACCCATAATGAAAAAAATAAAAAAGTTAATAAATGTTAGCTGTTGGTATTAATGATCTTAAACTAGGCAAAAACAAAGGAATTAGGTAAGAATGAATAGTAAATACAATCTAAATGTAAACAGCCAGATAATGGTGGCTCATACCTGTAATGTTAGCACTTTGGGAGGCTGAGATGGATGGATTGCTTGAGCTCAGGATACCAAGACCAGCCTGAACTCATATGCCCCTGAAACTGATGGGGACTTAGTATTCTCCTACTAAAAATAGAAATAGAAAGCTAGCTGGACCTTGTGACAGGCACCTGTACTCCAGCTACTCCAGAGGCAGAGGCAAGTGGATCACTTGAGGCTAGGGGTTTGAGGTTCCTGTGAGCTATCACACCACGGCACTCTACCCAGGGCGACAGAGTGAGACTCCATCTCAATCAATAAATAAATGTGAACAATAAACATGATAGAAAAGTACTTCCAAGTTAATAAGTTAATTTGAGCATGTTTCCCATGCTTTAGGTCTTTAGTTGTCTTTGCTGAGTATGTCCATTCATATGCTTTGCTATATTTGTCTTTTTGATGTCAGTTTGTAAGAGTTCTTGTTAATCATAGATGTTCACATTCTATTGTCTGTATTACAGTTGTTAGTAGATCTATTAATTTCTAATTGCTTTGTATTATGCCCCGAGAATATGACATATAAAATCTTTACTTTCAAGCTTATGAGGTCCAGACCAGCCTAAGCAAGAGTGAGAGAGCTAATCTCTAAAAATACCCAGGTGGGCGGTGCCTATGGCTCAGTGAGTAGGGGGTGGGCCCCATGTACCAAGGGTGGTGAGTTCAAACCCTGACCCGGCCAAACCGCAACAAAAAAATAGCCAGGCGTTGTGGCGGGCGCCTGTGGTCCCAGCTGCTCTGGAGGCTGAGGCAAGAGAATTGCCTAAGCCCTAGAGCTGGAGGTTGCTGTGAGCTGTGATGCCATGGCACTCTACCCAGGGCGACAAAGTGGACAAAGTGAGACTCTTGTCTCAAAAAAAAAAAAAGACAACCTGTTTTTAAAGTAGGCTAAGGAAGGCTCTGAATACGCATTTCTCCAATGGGATATTAGTTATGAATAAGAAGGAATAAGAAGTACATGGGCCTTTCCATTCAAAGGAATAAAGCACTGATACATCCTATGGGCGACTGTATTTTATAATGCCAATGAAGAGTGCACTCCAATGCAAATTGGAGCTAGGTAGACTTGGATTCTCATTCTTACCCTGCCACTTACTCAAGTGACTGGCTTACTGAGCAAGGCTCACTGTCCGTAGTTACCTCCTAGTGGTAGTGTGGAGGTACAATGAGTTAAGTACTGAGCACATAGAGGTACTCTAATACTAATACCTTGCTACCTTCTTTCCTTGGAAGTTCCAATGAAGGAAAGAGGACATGATGGAAATAGAAAATGTTCTGAGAGTGATTTTTCTCTAGAAGGAAGTTATCTTGTAGTTTCTTCCTATAGTATACAGTATGAACATGCTTAAGAGATTTATAGGTGTGTGATGTGTGTGCATCAAAGTGCTTAAATTTACTTCATATTAACATCTGAAGGCATCTTTAGGTTACCTTGTAAGAGTGAAACTAAGGGGCAGCGCCTGTGGCTCAGTGAGCAGGGCGCCGGCCCCATATACCGAGTGTGGTGAGTTCGAACCCAGCCCCAGCCAAACTGCAACAAAAAAATAGCTGGGTGTTGTGGTGGGTACCCTGTAGTCCCAGCTACTCGGGAGGCTGAGGCAAGAGAATCGCCTAAGCCCAAAAGCTGGAGGTTGCTGTGAGCTGTGACGCCACAACACTACCAAGGACGACAAAGTGAGACTCTGTCTCTTAAAAAAAAAAAAAGAGTAAAACTGAAAAACAGGTGTAATAAGTAGCCAGAAAAATCCAGAGAACACAAGTAATCATACAAGTGTTCAATTACATACAAGTTTGTGTGTGAAAAGTCATGGGAAGAGTTGGAAGCACAGAATAAACCCAAATAGTCAATAGATTGTAAGCGATGTGATAGTACAGACACCGTTAAACACCCAGCACAATAATGGGCAAAAAGCAAAGACATGGCATTTTTTTGGATTACTGAGTGAGACATAACTGTGCGTTCCAGAAAGAAAGAGGAAATAAGAGAATCCACTGGATGCACTATTTTAGTAACTCTACAAATAAAGAGAAAAAATAAGTTTACAATAAAACCCCGCAGATTTCCATCAAAATTCTCCCTTGTTACATCTAGGAGGAAGCAGAGCAGTATTAAGAGAAACCAGGAAAAACTAGAATCCAGCCACGTGATGGCATTCTCAGAAAATTTCTACCTATGCTTTTTCGTGGAAAATATTAAGTATATATTCAAGGGAAAAGAAGGAATCTATGTAGGAAGACGTAAGAAAAAAGACGTACAAAGGTGTGCAAAGGTTTATGAAATCTAGAAATTTAAATTCTTGCTGGCAAAGAACTATACATATGTTTTGGGGGGGAAAAACAAGAATAAAAATGTTTATGAAAAGGATTCAGGGGAAGATGGTAGTAAAAACACACTAAAGCCCTCATTACTATTCGGGAAAAATTATAGATGTTTTTGACATTGATTTAAGAGTGACTTTAAGTGTCCTCACTTTCACTATGTGAATTTAAGAATAACACAGATTAAGGTAAATTTTCGCACAAACTTATTATAAATCTTCCAGAGTTTAGAAACCAAACAGGTTGGAATAGTATAGCACCCCTTGCTATTCAAACCTTACACCCAAATAGATTAAGGTACCATGGGTTACTTTTATAGTTTTGAAATAGTTAAAGGAGACAAATAAGAGAATATAAAAACAATGTATAACTTCCACACAATTAGAAGATAAAATAGCTGGAGGGGAAGATAGGGAGGTTGGAAAACAAAAGTAATCCAGCAAAGATAGAAGCAAAAACTAACAGGAAGAGCCAAACCCCTTTCTTCTCTTTTTCATCCTTCATTAATAATTTAGTCTAAAATCCCTTAGTTTTCAGACCAAAGTAAGCGGGGAGCAGCAGTGACCTGGCGTGGGGTGTCAGAGCAGGGTGAGGATAATGTCTGTGTGTTGTGTAATGAGGGACGGAAGATTACTTACATGCACAGGGGCTGATCAAAGAAGGAAATGTATTGAGAACAATGAAAGGTGTCTCACTGTTGGAGGTGACATTTGTAAATGAGCAATGGGAGAAAACAAATCCTGAAAGGTCGGTTTGGAATTAGAATTATTGTTTTGAATTCCTGGTTCTCAAACTGTAGAAATGTGTGTGTGTGTCTGTGTGTGTGTGTGTGTGTGTGTGTGTATATAATCCCTAGCTTTTTCTACTGTGAGGACATGGAAGCAGCAATGCTGTGATTGCATGAGTACACCCAGCTAGCTCCCAGATACTGGTTTCTTTATTTTTTTTTTAGACAGAGTGTCACTATGTCGCCCTCAGTGGAGCGCTGTGGCATCACAGCTCACAGCAACCTCCAACTTTTGGGCTCAAGCAATTCTCTTGCCTCAGCCTCCCAAGTACCTAGGACTACAGGCCCCTGCCCCAACACCTGGCTAATTTTTGGTTGTAGTTTTCATTATTGTTTGGCAGGCCTGGGCTGGATTTGAACCCACCAGTTCCGGTGTATGTGACCGGCACCCTAGCCACTGAGCTACAGGTGCCGAGCTCCACATACTGGTTTGTAAATACTGTTCTCCACTAAAAGGAACTAGGGCTCTTAGACAGCCGACTTCAGGATTGGGGCAGACATAGTACAAGGAAACATCTGGAAGATATTCCTGTGCCAAAAATAAGGAAGTGCTCAAAGAATAATGGGGACATTTCAAACAAATACAAAAGGGTGTCTCAAAGGGTGTCTGCAGGCTAATCTTGGGACAATTTGAACATTGAAAATAAGTCGCCGGGCGCAGTGGCTCATGCCTGTAATCCCAGCACTGTGGGAGGCTGAGGAGGGAGAATCGCTTGAGCTCAGGAGTTCGAGACTCGCCTGAGCGACAGTGAGACCCCGACTCATGAAAAAAATGGAAAAACCCAGCTGGGTGCCACAGCGAGCGCCTGTAATCCCAGCGGCTTCTGGAGGCTGAGGCAGCAGGGTGCCCACAGCCCTAGTCTGAGGTTGTGGTGAGCTACCATGCCCACTGCACTCTGCTCAGGGGCATAGGGTGGGACCCTGTCTCAACAAAAAAAAAAAAAGAAAAGAAGTCATGAACAAAACAGGAATTCATGAGTCCATACTGATTAAAAGAATAAATGTAGGGGGGCTGGGTGCAGTGGCTCACACCTGTAATCCTATCAATGTGGGAGGATCATTTGAGGCCAGGAGTTCAAGATCATCCTGGGCAACATAGCAAGACCTCTTCCTAAAAAAATTAGAAAAATCTTGCTAGGCATGGTGGCACATGGCCAGCTACACAGGCAGAGGAGGGAGGATCACTTGAATCCAGGAGTTAAGAAGTTGTAGTGACTATGATTGAGCCAACTGTGCTCCAGTCTGGGTAACAAAGAGACACCCTATTTCTAAAAAAAATAATAATAATAATAATACATAAACTTAGCTGGATGTTTTGGTGGACACCTATAGTCCCAGCCACTTTAGAGGCTGAGGCAAGAGGATTGCTTGAGCCCAAGAGTTTGAGGTTGCTGTGAGCTGTGACGCCCTAGTACTCTACTGAGGGTGACATAGGGAGACTTTGTCTCAAAAAATAATAATAATAAACCAAAGTTTGCAGTAATTTGTTACACAGAACATTAATACATAGGTCATCTTACTCACGAACATAGATACAAACACTGTAAACAAAAAGATTATCAAATAGAATCCAACAATTCATGAAAAGGATTCTGCAAGCTGGGTGCAGTGGCTCACACCTATAATCCTAGCACTTGAAGAGCCTGAGGCAGGATGATTGCTTGAGGTCAGGAGTTCAAAACCAGCCTGAGCAAGAATGAGACCCCATCTCTACTAAACGTAGAAATATCAGCCAGGTATCATGGTGGGCACCTGTATAGTCCCAGCTACTACTTGGGAGGCTGAGATCACTTGAACCTAGAAGTTTAAGGTAGCTGTGAGCTAGGCTGATACCATGGCAGTCTAGGCTGGGAAGAGTGAGATTCTGTCTCAAAAAAAGAGAGAAAGAAAATGATACTGTATACCCAAGATGGGTTTGTCTGAAGATTGGTTTAGTATGTGACCATTATCAATAAATAATGAGGAAAAATCATACAACTACCTCAATAAATACAGAAAAATCCAATCATACTATCTACTTATGATTACAACTCTCAAAAACCTGTATCTGCAAACATTACACTTAATGGTGAATTGCCAAGGCTTTTTCTCTGATTTAAGGACAGCACTAAGGACAACTAGTATTCTATTTTCCATTCAACATTTTACTGGAGGTCCCAGGTAGTTACATAGGTAAGAAAAGACATAAGAGAAAGAAGAAAATTCAAATGTGTAAATAACTCAAATGTGTTTATAGGAAGCCCAAAGAACCTACACAAAATCAGACTTAATATGAGGGTAAAGATGATTAGGTTACATTTTGTGTGTGTGTGTGTGTGTGTGTGTGTGTGTGTGTGTTAGGTAAAATCCAGTCGTAGTTGTGTCCACTACCCAGGAGGTATGCCATAAATAGGTGAGAGCACACCAATCCTCTCCCTCCCCCGACCTACCCCCACCTCCCTCCACTTCCTCCACAGTCGAGTTTGTCTTTTTCTCTTGGATGGGTATTTGCTCGTCTTATGGTTTCATATTATTGAGTACTTTGGGTAATTGCTTTTTCATTCTCATGATCCTTTACTAAGGAGAATGTTCTCCAACTCCATCAAGGTTAATAAGAAAGATATAAAATCTCCACCTTTTTATGGCTGAACAGTATTCTATGGTATACATATATCACAGTTTATTAATCCATTCATGGGTTGATGGGCACTTGGGTTATTTCCACATCTTGGAGATTGTGAATTGACTTCCAATAAACATTCTAGTGCAAATGTCTTTATGGTAAAAGGATTTTTTTTCTTCTGGGGAGATTCCTAGTAATGGCATTGCAGGATCAAATGTTAGGTCAACTTTTAGTTCTATGAGGATTCTCCATACTTCTCTCCAAAGAGGCTGTATGAGTTTATGTAGTACATTTTGGAAGCAGCAAAATCTACCCTCTCTCCCTAGGCAAGAAACATTCTTGTAGGGCTCCTAGGAAGGGGCAGTCACTGGGAGAGGTAGTAAGTGCCCAGAGCAAGCAGGGTTGCCATCATGTTGACTAACTCAGTGGAAGTAACCCTTTTGTGCACTTGTGTGTAATATAGATATACACAAGAGAAACTGAGTGAGGGAGGAAGGAAGGATATGTGTGCAGTTCATTCTCTGAAACTTAATCTTTTAAAACATTTCTAGCAACCAAGTAACAGTATCTAATGGCAACATGCTAGAATCTTGAGCGTGAATGGGAAGGATTATGACATATGAAAAAAATCCAAGTTAGAATGGTGCTTGATACAAGTGAAAATCAGTTTGCAGCTACTGGAAGTGGGGAGGAGCATATAAATTGTTTTAGAAAAACAAAACAAAACGAAAAGCCAGTATTAACAGGCTCAGAGAAATGAAGTTAAAAGGATTAGATGTTGCTCCTGCTTAGAAGTGAAAAGCCAGCGTGGTTCCGTGATAATGACTTCCCAGCAGTCTTTCCCTGCGGATGACTTCGGTATCTACTATGTCCTGTGAGCCTTTGTCTACTACAGCTTTCTAGATAAGATCAGTTGTGGGGAACAGCCATGCTCCAAGGAGTCAGGGGATACTTCCTGCATTTGGAAGGGTTTTCCCAGGTTTGGTTTGTTTTTTGTGAGACATTTTGTCACTCTTGGTAGACTGCCGTGGCATCATAGCTCTCAGCAACCTCTAACTCTTGGTATCAGAGATCCTCTTGCCTCAGCCTCCTGAGTAGCTGAGACTACAGGTGCCCCCCACAACGCCCAGTTATTTTTAGAAATAGGGCAATCCACCTGCCTCCCCAGAATGCTAGGATTACAGGCGTGAGCCACCGCACCTAGCATGGGTTCTCCCAGGTTTAACCCATGGGAGGTCCACAAAAGGAAGGGAAGATAATGATCCAATATCTCAGCAATAGAGGTATGTACTTCCTAAAGGGTGATAGTCCAGGACCTCCCAGGACATCAGTAAGAAAAAGTGAAAATGACCATTCGTGTAACAGTGAACCCTTTTCAAACTGATGTGAGTGTACATTGATGTACTGAGGCAAGCTTGCTGTTTCATGGAGCCCCAATTTTAGACACAGTACAAAGAAAGAAAAATTATACAAAACAAAGACACTGGGTTACCTGGTACAATATAAAAAATCACAAAAGGAGGGTGGCGCTTGTGGCTCAGGGGGCAGGGCGCCGGCCTTATATACCAAGGGTGGCAGGTTCGAGCCCGGCCCCAGCCATACTGCAACAAAAAAACAGCCGGGTGTTGTGTCGGGCGCCTGTAGTTCCAGCTGCTCAGGAGGCTGAGGCAAGAGAATCACCTAAGCCCAGGAGTTGGAGGTTGCTGTGAGTTGTGATGCCATGGCACTCTACCGAGGGTGACAAAATGAGACTCTGTCTCTAAAAATATATATAATATAAAAAATCACAAAAGGGGGCAGCGCCTGTGGCTCAGTCGGTAGGGCGCCAGCCCCATATACCGAGGGTGGCGGGTTCAAACCCGGCCCCGGCTGAACTGCAACCAAAAAATAGCCTGGCGTTGTGGCGGGCGCCTGTAGTCCCAGCTACTCGGGAGGCTAAGGCAAGAGAATTGCTTAAGCCCAGGAGTTGGAGGTTGCTGTGAGCTGTGTGAGGCCATGGCACTCTACCAAGGGCCATAAAGTGAGACTCTGTCTCTACAAAAAAAAAAAAAAATCACAAAAGGAAGATTTGTGAGAGGAGAGGTGGCCTCTGAGGAAGTCCTCAGTGTTCTCTGTGCACGCCTGGCCAGTGGATGTGAAGACTCCAATTCTTTTTCTTTTTTTTGCAGTTTATGGCCGGAGCCGGATTTGAACCTACCACCTCCAGTATATGGGGCCTGCGCCCTACTCCTTTGAGCCATAGGCGCTGCCCTGCACACTACAATTCTGTAGTTTACTATGAAAGACATACTAGATCAATCCACTTAAATTTTGAGGGTTTTTGTTTGTTTTGTTTTTTCAGACTGGGTCTCACTATGTTGCCCAGGCTAGAGTGCAGTGGTATCGTCATAGTTAACTGCAGCCTCAAACTCCTGGACTCAAGCAAGCCTCCTGCCTCAGCCTCCTACATAACTGGGACTCCTGGTGTGCGCCCTAACAGCTGGCTAATTTTTGTATTTTGTGCCCAACCCTTAAAATTATTATAGTTAATATTTATTGTCTAGGTAATCTGTGCCAAGTATCTTATATGGTACATGCATAATTGTCACAAGAATCCTATAAGCAGATGGCATTATTTCAATTTTATAGATGAGAAACAGGCATAAGAATTCCAGATCAGGCCAGGCGTGGTGGCTGATGCTGTAATCCTGGTATTCTGAGAGGCTCGGATGGTAGAATCTCTTGAGCTCAGGAGTTCAAGACCAGCCTGAGCAAGAGCGAGACCCCTTCTCTACTAAAATAGAAACATTAGCTGAGCATTGGGGCAGGCACCTGTAGCTACTTGGGAGACTGAGGCAGGAGGTTCTCTTGAACTCAGGAGTTTGAGGTTGCCAGGAGCTAGGCTGAGGCCAGGGCACTTTAGCCTGGGTCAACAGAGTAAAACTATGTCTCAAATAAAAGAAAAAGAATTCCAGATAATACAACTAGTATTTGGCATAATCAGGATTTAAACCAAGATCTCGGAGGCATAGGTCCCCAGAAGAGTACTGCAGCTGGTTATTCTGGCAAGAACCACCTTCTGGCAGGCAGATCAAATTGCATAACCTTTTATATCATGTATTGACTCAAATTGTACAGGGTGAAGCTGAGTCCTTTTTTTTTTTATTAAGTCATATACACATAGATCATGAATACATTTATGCATATGTGGGGTACAATGTATTGATTTTTTTTTATACAATCTGACATAGTTACATCAAACCAATCAACATAGTTTCGCCTCATTTACTTGATTATTGTGTTAAGACATTTATATTCTACACTTGACAGATTACACTTGTACCCTTTCAATATGCTCCATAGGTGTGATCCCACCTTTTACCCTCCATCAAACCTTCTCCCACGCCTCCCTTCCCACTCCATTTCTCTCCTTCATTCTGGGTATAATTGTGTTCTATCTTTCATAAGAAAGTGTGAGTAAATATAAGTTGGTTTCATAGAAGTACTGAGTACATTGGACACTTTTTCCTCCATTCTTGAGATACTTTACTCAGGAGAATATGCTCCAGGTCCTTCCATGTAAACATAAAAGAGGTAAAGTCTCCATCTTTTTTAAAGGCTGCATAATATTCCATGGTATACATATACCATAATTTATTAATCCATTCATGGGTCGATGGGCACTTAGTACCCATATTACTTAACCTTTTCTAAAACAGAAATAAAAGAATACTTCCCAACACATTCTACAAAGCAAACATCACCCTGATCCCCAAACCAGGGAAAGACCCGACAAGAAAAGAAAATTATAGACCAATATCTCTGATGAATATTGATGCAAAAATATTCAATAAGACCCTAGCAAACAGAATCCAGCAACACATCAAACAAATTATACACCATGACCAAGTGGGTTTTACCCCAGACTCTCAAGGCTGGTTCAATATACGTAAATCTATAAATATAATACATCACATAAACACATTAATGATTCTCTCAATTGATGCAGAAAAAGTTTTTGATAATATCCAGCATCCTTTCATTATCAGAACACTTAAGAAAATTGGTATAGAAGGGACATTTCTTAAACTGATAGAGGCCATCTACAGCAAACCCACAGCCAATATTATATTGAATGGAGTAAAATTGAAATCATCTCCACTCAGATCAGGAACCAGGCAAGGTTGCCCATTGTCTCCACTGCTTTTTAACATTGAAGTGAAGCTGATTCTTATCAACAAGCCCCAGGTTTAATCTCTGTTGACTCAGAGATTAAACTGGGCCTGCCAGTACAATTTGCAGTGTGAAGAAGACTACAGGGCCGGGGAAACAGAAGGGATGTCAAAAGACCTCTATCCTCCCTGGTCAGAGAGACACAGAGAATCTGCCCCGACACATAGCTCAGCATTGCCACAGCCTACAACTAGCAACTGAGAAAACCAACACGTTAAGGCACCAGCCAGAGCCTAGATGTCCATCAAAACACCCACAAACAAAACCAAAGGTTCCTACCCAACATATGCTACGAACACAGCTGTACAAGTGGGGGTGGGTGAAAGCCCCATCTAAACAAAAGAAAATCTAAATAATGGAAAAACAAACACCACATGGACTCACTATGAAATTGGAACTAACTGATGAGCACACGTGTGCATAAAAGAAAGTAAAACTGAAGGGAAATCAAGCAGGAGGGAGGGGGTAAGAGGGGATGAGGGAAAAAAAGATCTTGTATATTTTGATAAAGCCCATGTTACTACTCTTCCTTTTCGCCATGTATGCCATGTATGTTTTAGATGTGCATAAAACACATATATGTGTACTCTTAAAATATGTATATATATGCTCTTAATATGTATATTTATTATGCTTTCAATATATATGCCATATATAACATATTCATACATATATCTCCTCTTAATAGACGGTTTATAATTCCAAGTAACTCTGATGGACAGACAGGGAGGGAGGAAAATAGATAAATTTTCCTTTTGTTCTACCACACACTCTTACCATGGGCAAATGACTAAACCCTTAAACCTGATAATTCATCTATAAAATAGGATTTTAAAGAAAGTGTCCCTACCACATACAATTGTTGGAATAATTTAATGGGAAAATGCACGTTAAGTTCTTTTTTTTTTTTTTTTTTTTGTAGAGACAGAGTCTCACTTTATGGCCCTCGGTAGAGTGCCCGTGGCCTCACACAGCTCACAGCAACCTCCAACTCCTGGGCTTAAGCGATTCTCTTGCCTCATCCTCCCGAGCAGCTGGGACTACAGGCGCCCACCATAACACCCAGCTATTTTTTGGTTGCAGTTCAGCCAGGGCCGGGTTTGAACCCGCCACCTTCGGTATATGGGGCCGGCGCCTTACCGACTGAGCCACAGGTGCCGCCCTATGTTAAGTTCTTAATATAGGCTCGCTGCCTTAGTTCAAGCAGCTAAGGCACCAGCCACATACCCCAGAGCTGGCTGGTTCAAATCCAGCCCGGGCCTGCCAAACAACAATGACAATTACAACCAAAAAAATAGCCGGGCATTGTGGCAGGCACCTGTAGTCCCGGATTCTTGGGAGGCTGAGGCAAGAGAATCACTTAAGTCCAGGAGTTAGAAGTTGCTGCGAGCTGTGATGACGTGGCACCCTACCCAGGGCGATGGCTTGAGGCTTTGTCTCAAAAACAAAAAAAAAAGTTCTTAATATAGTGCCAGGTTCAATACATGATAGCTATTATTATCATTAACTATTATGTATTGGCATTATTATTTCTACTAATAATAATTTGATTACCTAGCAAAAAAGGAAAAGGTTTGGTATTTGGTGGGAAAGTTTACATTATTAGCCAATCAATTCTAGGACTCTAAAAAACCAGTATTTTCAGTTGTCTTGAACTGGTTTTAGGAAGAAATTTTATCTGTCTTATTTCACTTCAGGCACTTGTTCAGAGTTCTGGACTAATTTTATTATCTTTTTTTTTCTATGAGACAGAGTCTCACATTATCACCCTTGGTAGAGTGCGGTGGCATCACAGCTCAGAGCAACCTCCAACTCCTGGGCTTAGGTGATTCTCTTGCCTCAGCCTCCTAAGTAGGTGAGACTACAGGCGCCCGCCACAACGCCCGGCTATTTTTTGTTGCAGTTTGGCCGGGGCTGGGTTTGAACCCGCCACCCTTGGTATATGGGACCGGAGCCCTACCCACTGAGCCACAGACACCACCCTGGACTGATTTTAAACTCCAACTTCCAGTACCTCTGTTCTTTTTTTTTTTTTTGTAGAGACAGTGTTTCACTTTATGGCCCTCAGTAGACTGCCATGGCATCACAAAGCTCACAGCAACCTCCAACTCCTGGGCTTAGGCGATTCTCCTGCCTCAGCCTCCCGAGTAGCTGTGACTACAGGCGCCCGCCACAACACCCGGCTATTTTTTTTGTTGCAGTTCGGCCGGGGCCGGGTTTGAACCCGCCACCCTCGGTATATGGGGCCGGCGCCCTACCGACTGAGCCACAGGTGCCGCCCAGTACCTCTGTTCTTGGTGTGGAATGTATTGGAGGGAGGTCTTTTTTAAAAGTCTTCTTTATTTCGTGAGATTGGCAGGGCCTTATTGTCATGTGAACATCCTTTGGTCCCTCAAAATCCTTTCTTCCTTTCTTTCTCTGTGGGCCAACACAGCGCAGAGTGCACAGATAACTATGACCCCCTTCCAGTTAACGAGCCTGGTGAGAGCCAGCCCCATTTCCAGGGTGTGACCGGCCTGCGGAACTTGGGCAACACCTGCTACATGAATGCCATTTTACAGAGTCTCTGCAGCATCTCACCACTGGTGGAATACTTCCTGTCCGGAAAGTACATTACTGCTCTTCAAAAGTAAGGTCCTTTTCAGCCCCGGCAGCCCACCCCTCACCCCCAGGTCCCCACCAGTGAGTTAGGGAAGGAACCCTCTGGAGTCCCTATTAAGAAATAAACAAGTTAGTAGAGGCTGTAGCTCCCCAGGTAACACATCAGGGGGAGTAGAGCGGGAAGGGCAACCAAGAAATGAATGAAGCTCCCTTTGTGGACAATTCCCCAAGCTTAAGTGATTAGGTGCCTTCTTGTCATTAAAGCAGCCAGAAACATGCCCCTTCCTTCCTCCAAGGGACTGCAGTGAGGTTGCTACGGCCTTCGCCTACCTGATGACAGACATGTGGCTGGGAGATTCAGACTGCGTCTCACCAGAAATATTTCGGTCAGCTCTTGGCAACCTCTACCCAGCATTTATGAAAAAGACACAACAAGACGCTCAGGAATTCTTGATTTATGTCCTAAATGAACTTCATGAGGCTCTGAAAAAGGTGAGTAGAGTTCACAACCTTAAAATCAGATAGTTCCTCAGCTTTATCAACAACTTTCATTTCTCGTTCTTTTTTTTTCATTCAGTCAATATAGCCTCCTCTCTGCCAAGGATGGTGCTAGGTGCTGGGGGTATGAGAGCATTCAAATTACTATTTGAATGTGTAACTGTATTTACCAAATGCACTTATCATCAAAGTCACCTGGGAAGATTTTACAATACAGATTCTAAGGCACTTACTCTCGTGTTAGTGAATTGTTACAGAAAGTCTGGGGGCTTCTTCTGAGAAATCTCACCTGGCACTTCCAGTTGTCAGTGCAGTGTGGGAACCACTGATCTAGTTCCCTTTATGAATAAAATTTACATAGACTACTGTTTTTTGTTTTTTTTTTTTGCAGTTTTGGCCAGGGTCGGGCTTGAACCCACCACCCCTGGTATGTGGGGTCAGTGCCCCACTCCTTGAGCCACAGGCATCACCCTTCATGGACTACTTTTTAAAAGTGGAAAACACATTTTTTAATAAAAACCATGCCTAGGCAGAGCTCCATATACCGAGGGTGGCAGGTTCGAATCTGGCCCCAGCCAAACTGCAACAAAAAATAGATGGGCGTTGTGGCGGGCACCTGTAGTCCCAGCTACTCGTGAGTCAAAGGCAAGAGAATCACCTAAACCCAGGAGTTGGAGGGTTGCTGTGAGCTGTGATGCAACAGCACTCTACCGAGTCAAGATTCTGTCTCTAAAAAAAATAAACAATAAAACTATTTCCCATGAGAGATAACATATAGAAATTTACTTTCTTTTTGAGACAGAGTCTCACTCTGTCACTCTGGTTGAGTGTCACGGAGTCATTATAGGTCATAGCAACCTCAAACTCCTGGGCTTAAGAGATCTTCTTGCATCAGTTTTTCTATTATTTTAGTAGAGTTGGGGGTTTTTCTCTTGCTCAGGCTGGTCCTGAACTCAAGCAATCTGCCTGCCTCAGCCTCCCAGAGTGCTAGAATTACAGGCATGAGCCACAGTACCCCACCAACTGAAATTTTCTTAGCACCTACAAATCCATGAATATATTGAGCTTGATATTACATTCAGGGCAGACCTATACACTGCAAAGTTTCAGCTTCATGTCAGACATGCTTAACCTGAGTTCTTCAAGGGATTAGGTCATACATTTGATTAAGCAAGAAATTGCCAGTTATTGTAGAGGTTTATTTACAAAACTCACTGCTGTTAGCCTTGGTCTGAGACCCATATTCCCTGAAAATGTGTCCTTGACTTTATGCAAATATCCTTGTGCTAATGTTACCTATTGTATACCTAATATCCTAGAAATGGTTAGTATAAACATCACACGGGGTGGAGCCATTAATCATTTGCAGTCTTCATTTCATTTTCATTTTTCGTAATGACATGTTCACGGCAGTACTTTTTTTTTTTTAATTGTTGGGGATTCATTGAGGGTACAAGAAACCAGGGACACTGATTGCATTTGTTAGGTAAAGTTCCTCTTACAATTGTGTCTTGCCCCCAAAAGGTGTGGCACACACCAAGGTCCTAACCCCCTCCCTTCTTCCCTCTCTCTGCTCTTCCTTTCCCCACCCTTCCCTCCTTCCCTCTCTCTCCTCTTCCCTTCCCCCACCCCCACCATATCCTTAATTGTCCTCATACTAAAATTGAGTACATAGGAGTCATGCTTTTCCATTCTTGTGATGCTTTACTAAGAATAATGTGTTCCACTTCCATCCAGGTTAATACAAAAACTGTAAGTCTCCATTTTTTTATTTTTTATTTATTTTTTTTTAATTTTTTTATTTTTTTAAATTTATTTATTTTTATTGTTAAGTCATAGCTGTGTACATTAGTGCAATCAAGGGGTACAATGTGCGGGTTTCATATACAATCTGAAATATTCTCATCAAACTGTTCAACGTAGCCTTCATGGCATTTTCTTAGTTACTGTATGTAGACATTTGTATTCTGCATTTAGTAAGTTTCGCCTGTACCCATTCTAAGATGCACCGTAGATGTGGCCCCACCCATTACTCTCCCTCCACCAAAACCTTCCCCCTCCCTCCCCCTTCCTTGGTCCTTTCCCCATAGTCTTGTGCTATAGTTGGGTTATAGTCTTCATGTGAAGGCTATAATTTAGCTTCATAGTAGAGCTGAGTACATTGGATACTTTTTCTTCCACTCCTGAGATACTTTGCTAAGAAGAATATGTTCCAGCTCCATCCATGTAAACATGAAAGAGGTAAAGTCTCCATCTTTCTTTAAAGCTGCATAATATTCCATGGTATACATGTACCACAATTTGCTAGTCCATTCGTGGGTCGATGGACACTTGGGCTTCTTCCATGACTTAGCGATTATGAATTGGGCTGCAATAAACATTCTGGTACAGATGTCTTTGTTATATTGTGAGTTTTGGTCTTCTGGGTATAAACCTATTAAAGGAATTATAGGATCGAATGGCAGGTCTATTTTTAGGTCTCTAAGTATTCTCCAAACATCCTTCCAGAAGGAACGTATTAGTGGGCATTCCCACCAGCAGTGTAGAAGTGTGCCCTTTTCTCCACATCCATGCCAACATGTCTGGTTTTGGGATTTTGTTATGTGGGCTACTCTTACTGGGGTTAGGTGATATCTCAAAGTAGTTTTGACTTGCATTTCTCTGAAAAGCTTCTGCACAGCCAAGAACATAGTAAGTAAAGCAAGCAGACAGCCCTCAGAATGGGAGAAAATATTTGCAGGTTATAACCTCCGATAAAGGTCTAATAACCAGAATCCACAGAGAACTCAAACATATTAGCAAGAAAAGAACACGTGATCCCATCTCAGGTTGGGAAAGGGACTTGAAGAGAAACTTCTCTAAAGAAGACAGACACACAATCTACAAACACATGAAAAAAGTCTCCATTTTTTTAATGGTTGAATAGTATTCCACAGCTTGTTAATCCATTCCTGGGTTGGTGGGCATTTAGGCTGTTTCCACATTTTGGGGATTGTAAATTGAGCTGCAAAAAACAGTCTAGTGCAAATGTCCTTATGATAAAAGGATTTTTTTCCTTCTCGGTAGATGCCCAGTAATGGGATTGCAGGATCAAATGGGAGGTCTAGCTTAAGTGCTTTGAGATTTCTCCATAGTTCCTTCCAAAAAGGTTGTACTAGTTTGCAGTCCCACCAGCAGTGTAAGTGTTCCCTTCTGTCCACATCCACACCATCATCTGCAGTTTTGAGATTTTGTGATGTGGGCCATTCTTGCTGGAGTTAGATGGTATTTCAGTGTGGTTTTGATTTGCATTTCTCTAATAAATAGGGATGATGAGCATTTTTTCATGTTTGTTAGCCATTCATCTGTCTTCCTTAGAGAAGGTTCTATTCATGTCTCTTGCCCATTGATATATGGGATTGTTAGCTTTTTTCATGTAGATTAATTTGAGTTCTCTATAGATTCTAGTTATCAAGCTTTTGTCTGATTCAAAATATGCAAATATCCTTTCCCATTGTGTAGGTTGTCTCTTTGCTTTGGTTGTTGTCTCCTTAGCTGTACAGAAGCTTTTCAATTTAATTAAGTCCCATTTGTTTATTTTTGTTGTTGCAATTGCCATGGAAGTCTTCTTCATGAAGTTTTTCCCCAGCAATTTTCCTATGCTTTCTTTGAGGATTTTTATTGTTTCATGCCTTAAATTTAAGTCCTTTATCCATCTTGAATCAATTTTTGTGAGTGGAGAAAGGTGTGGATCTAGTTTCAGTCTTTTACATGTGGATATCCAGTTCTCCCAACACCATTTATTGAATAGGGAGTCTTTTCCCCAAGGTATGATCTTGTTAGGTTTATCAAAGATTAGGTGGTTGTAAGATGTTAGTTTCATTTCCTGGTTTTCTATTCAACTCCAAATGTCTGTGTCTCTATTTTTGTGCCAGTACCATGCTGTCTTGACCACTATGGCTTTTTAGTACAGCCTAAAATCTGGCATGTTGATGCCCCCAGCTTTATTTTTATTACTAAGAACTGCCTTAGCCATACAGGTTTTTTTTTTTTTCTGGTTCCATCAAAATGCAGAATCATTTTTTCCAAATCTTGAAAATACGATGTTGGTATTTTAATAGGAATGGCATTGAATTGGTAGATTGCTTTGGGAAATATAGACATTTTAACAATGTTGATTCTTCCCAGCCATGAGCATAGTATGTTTTTCCATTTATTAATATCGTCTGCTATTTCCTGTCTTAGGATTTCCTAATTTTCTTTATAGAGGTCCTTCACCTCCTTTGTTAGGTATGTTCCTAGGTATTTCATTTTCATGACGCTATGGTGAAGGGAGTTGTGTCCTTAATTAGCCTCTCATCTTGACTGTTATTGGTGTATACAAAGGCAACGGATTTGTGGATGTTGATTTTATATCCTGAGACTTTACTGTATTTTTTGATGACTTCCAGGAGTCTTGTGGTTGAGTCTTAGGGCTTCTCTAAGTATAAGATCATGTCATCAGCAAAGAGGGAGAGTTTGACCTCCTCTGCTCCTATTTGGATTTCCTTTATTTCTTTGTCTTGCCTAATTGTATTGGCTAGAAATTCCAGCACTATGTTGAAAAGTAATAGTGACAGAGGACAACTTTGGTTCCAGTTCTAAGAGGAAAAGCTTTCAGTTTTACTCCATTCAATAAAATATTAGCTGTGGGTTTGTCATAAATAGCTTCAAACAGTTTCAGAAATGTGCCACCGAAGCCTATACTCTTCAGTGTTCTAATTAGAAAAAGATGCTGGTTTTATCGAATGCTTTTTCTGCATCTATTGAGAGAATCTTTCTTTTTGCTTCTGTTAATATGGTGGGTAATGTTTATGGACTTGCATATGTTAAACCAGCCTTGCATCCTTGGGATTAAACCTACTTGATCATGATGTATGACTTTTTTGATGATAAGCTGTAATCTTTTGGCTAGGATTTTGTTGAGAATTTTTGTATCTGTATTCATTAATGAAATTGGTCTGAAATTCTCCTTTTTAGTTGGGTCTTTTCCTGGTTTTGGTATCAGGGTGATGTTTGTTTTGCAGAACGTGTTGGGGAAAATTCCTTCCTCCACAATTTTTTGGAATAATTTCTGCAGTACCGGAATAAGCTCTTCCTTGAAGGTTTGATAGAATTGTGGTGTGAAGCCATCTGGACCAGGGCATTTTTTTTGTTGTTGGAAACTTTTTTATTGTTTCTTTAATCTCAGTGCTTGAAATTGGTCTGTTCAGAAGCTCTAATTCTTCCTGGCTAAGTCTAGGGAGAGGGTGTGATTCCAAATATTGATCTATTTCCTTCACATTGTGAAATTTCTGGGCATAGAGTTTCTGGTAGTATTCAGAGATGATCTTTTGTATATCTGTGGCATCAGTTGTTATTTCCCCTTTATCATTTCTGATTGAGGTTACTAGAGATTTTACTTTTCTATTTCTAGTTAGTCTGGCCAAAGGTTTATCTATTTTATTTATTTTTTCAAAAAACTCCTTGTTTCATTAATTTTCTGAATGATTCTTTTGTTTTCAATTTCATTGATCTCTGATTTAATTTTGGAGATTTCTTTTCTTCTGCTGGGTTTAGGCTTAGATTGTTCTTCTTTTTCCAGTTCCATAAGATGGCTTGTAAGTTTATTGATGTGCTCTCTGTTTTTTGAATGTAGGTATCTAAAGTGATAAATTTTCCTCTCAAAACTGCTTTTGCAATATCCCACAGGTTTTGTTAGCTTGTGTTGACATTGTTGTTATGCTCAAAGAAGTTAGTAATTTCCTGTTTTATTTCTTCCTGCACCCATCTGTCATGCAACAGAAGGTTGTTTAATTTCCATGCCTTTGTGTGGGGTTGAACTTTTTTTTGGAGTTGAGTTCCACCTTTAATGCCTTGTGGTCTGAGAAGATACAAAGTAAAATTTCAATTCTTTTGATTCTGTTGAGGTTATTAGTTTTGTGTCCTACGATGTGATCGATTTTGGAGAATGTTCCATGGGGCAATGAGAAGAATGTATATTCTTTATCTTTGAGATGGAGTTCTATATGCATCTATCAAGCACAGTTGTTCTAGGGTTACATTTAAGTCCCTTATATCTTTGTTTAATTTCTGTTTAGAGGATCTGCCCAGCTCTGTAAGAGGAGTGTTAAAGTCCCCTGTTATTATGATATTATAGGATATCATATTGCTCAGACTGAGTAAGGTCTATTTCAAAAATCTGGGAGCATTTAAATTGGGTACATAAATATTTAGAATTGAAACATCTTCTTGTCATATTTTTCCTTTGACCAATATAAAGTGACCATCTTTGTCTTTGTCTTTTCGTTGCTTTAAATTCACATGTATCTGAAAATAAGATTGCAACTCCTCTTTTCATCTGAGTTCTGTTTGCCTGAAAAATTATCTTCCAACCCTTAACTCAGAGTTTTAATTTGTCTTTTGAAGCTAGGTGTGTTTCCTGCAGACAGGATGGCTTGTGTTTTTTAATCCAGTCAGCCAATGTATGCCTCTTTAGTGGGGAATTCAAGCCATTAACATTTATTGAGATAATTGATAAGTATGGTAGTGTTCTATTCATTTTATTTTGTGAGAGTCCATTGCTTAGTTTCATCTCTTGCATCAGTGTGGAAGCCAGGTTCTGTCTTTTAATTGCTGAGTTCTTACTTTGCTGTTGATCCATTGTGATGGTCAGTGTGTAGAACAGATTGAAGTAGTTCCTGTAGAGCTGGTCTTTTTGTGGCAAATTTCCTCAATGTTTGTATATCAATAAATGATTTGATTTCTCCATCAATTTGAAAGCTTAACTTAGAAGGATATAGAATTCTGGGCTGAAATTGTTCTGTTTAAGTAGATTAAAGGTAGATGACCATTGTCTTCTTGCTTGGAAAGTTTCACTGGAGAAGTCTGTAGTCACCCTGATGGATTTGCCTCTGTAGGTCAACTGGCGCTTACTCCTAGCACCTTAAAGAATATTTTCTTTTGTCTTGACTTTGGATGGGTTCATCACAATACATCTTTGAGAAGCTCGGTTAGAGTTGAGATGACCTGGGGTCCGATATCCCTCTGAAAGGAGTGTGTCAGAATCTTTGGTGATATTTGGGAAATTTTCATTTATAATATTCTCTAGTATGGCTTCCATTCCCCTGGGGCGTTCTTCTTCCCCTTCTGGGATACCTATCACTCATATGTTTGAACTCTTCATAAAATCCCATAATTCTGTCAGTGAACATTTTGCTTTCTCTCTCTTCTTTTCTGCCTCTTTAACTATCTGAGTTATCTCAAGAGCTTTGTCCTCTACCTCTGAGATTCTTTCTTCTGTATGGTCTAACCTGTTGCTGATACTTTCTATTGCATCTTTAAGTTCCCTAATTGACTGCTTCATTTCCTTCAGCTCTGCTATATCCATTCTATATTCTTCATATCGTTCATCTCTTATTTGATTCTGTTTTTGAATTTCCTTTTGGTTGTTTTCCACTTTATCAGCAGTTTCCTTCATTGTTTCCATCATTTCCTTCATTGTTTTCGTCATCTGTGTTCTAAATTCCTTTTCTGTCATTTCTAACATTTCTTTATAGGTGGAATCCTTTGCAGTAACTTCTTCACGGTCCCTTGAGGGGGTTGCTCTGGACTAATTTTTCATGTTGCCAGGATTTTTCTGCTGATTCTTCCTCATGAGTGATTTCTTTTATCTGTTTCCTTGCCCTAATTTTCCTTTCACTTCCTCTTGCTCTTTAAGTTGCCATGCCTCTGGACCAGAGTTTCAATGAGTCCTTTTAGTACAGGACCAGAAAGATGAGAAGGTTGAAGAGCAAGAAGGGAAAAAAGAAAGAAAAAAAAAAAACAAGGAAAAAAGAGAAAGGAGACGGAGTGGGTAAAAGGGAATATTGATGAAAAGAGGAGGGGCACCAAACGAGGGATACAGAGCAATATAGTTGTACAGTAGGGTACTTTGACCTAACCTTAAAAACCCCCCAACCTCTGGAGGTGCCAGGTTGGGTGGTTCCCTTGAGGTCAGCAGCTCTTTGCTAGCCTGTTTGGACACAGTACCCCACCTCCACCAAGTAGAGAGGAAAGACAAAAATGCTATAAATCAAACCAAAACAAGCAAACAGAAAACTTTATGAGATAAAATTGGGGGAAAAACCAAATAACAGGGGTAGAAACGCTAGCAAAAATGAAGTTATAATTGTTGAAGAAAGGCAACAACGGGAAATAATATTTAAACTAGAAAAATGAAGAAAGAAAAGAAAAATCTATAGGGAAAATGTTGAAACTAAAAAAGAAAACAATAACAACCAAAAAAAAAAAAACCCCAAAACAAAGCAGTATGTATCTCTTGCTGAATATTATCTGGGCAACAGGTGATCTTCTGGGGTATGAGATGTTAATCACAATGCTGATATGCCTATATGAGATAGAGACTGGAGGCCTCTACTGATTTCTCAAACCCTGCAGGGTGGAGAGCCTAAAGTGGAGACCCTAAATCTCTCCTCAGTCCACGTAAAAGACACTTTAAACTGCTAAACTTGGCTAAGCAGAAGCTTTCCCAGGAATGTGCTTGTCACTGGGATTACTCCTGAAGTAGCTATCCACTTAACCAGTGTGCCAAAACTGATCTCGCTTATGCCCCTGAGGGCTAAGGCTGCAAGGCATCTGAGTCCCCGCCTTTAGGCTGCTCTGTCGCTAGATTACTAGCTCCCACCAGATCCTTGCTCTGCAACCCTGAGGGTGGAACTTGCTGGGGCACTTCTCCCACAGTGGCTCCGCATGGCCCACAGCTGAACAGTAGTAGCTCAGTCTGCCTCAACAGCTCAGTCTGAGGCCCTAGACAATGCTTAAAGTCCTCCGCACTCTTGCCCAAGTTCTCCCAAGGTAGTTCAACTGAGCGCCAAGTCCAAAAAAAACCAACGCAGCTCACAGTTAAGGCCTTTCCAGTTTGCAATCTCACTGCCGCTGTACTTACAGCTGCTGGTGGGATTAGACCCAACGAACATACGTAACCACTTGCCAGTTTTCCACTGCTTTTGTCCTCCTCCTGGGGTCCAGAAGTCTCTTGCTGATTTCCTGTATCCTCAAAGGGATGTTTATGGGCAGATCCCACCAGCCAGAGATGCCTGGAGTCTTGTCTCCCCAGACTCACCATTTCCATCAGGGTGGAAAATCTTGGCAACATAGAGTGTGATGAAAGAAGCACGCAAAGTGAAATGGTGAGCACAACTCCAAATTAAAGCTGGCTGTGAAGCTAATGCATCTTCAAACTCTATATTCTCCTGAGACTCTGAAATCACTGAAAATTCAGGGTGTGCTCTGGGAATGCTGTTTCTAAGTGTGAGCTAGAGTCAAACCAGGTTACAAGGCTAGTTATACTGGGCTGCCTTAGGAATTTAAGATTCATGCTCTCTCTCTTCTTGTTTGTTTGTTTATTTATTTATTAAGATTTGCTCTTTTTTTTTTTTTGAGACAGAGGCTTGAGCTGTCACCCTGGGTAGAGTACTATGACATCACAGCTCACAGCAACCTCAAACTCTTAGGCTCAAGCAATTCTCCTGCCTTAGCCTTCCAAGTAGCTGGGACTATAGGTGCCTGCCAGAACGCCCAGCTATTTTTTGTTTGTAGTTGTCATTGTTTGGCAGGCCGGGCTGGATTCGAACCTTCCAGCTCTGGTGCATATGGCTGCTGCCTTAGCCTCTGAGTTACAGGTGCTGAGCCAAGATTTGCTCTTTTAAAGAAGTATTTTCTATAAACTGAAGAAGAAAGGTTAGGGAATATAACTTAAAGGGACTAGAGGGAGGAAAGACAGGATTCCTTTATCTTACCTCTGTTTCTGCTTGTATGACCTAAAGCTGGCTCAACAGCTTACTCACCCTCTTCCCAGGAAAAGCTAGCACAGAACCCTGTATCACGTATCAGAGGCTGTCAGGTTACAGGGCTGTGAACATCATTCCTCAGCTTCACTGAGAAAAGGGGAATGTCTGAATTATGAGAAATCACAGTGATATATACTCTTAAGTAGGTATTAGTTTATTTATTGTCTAAATCCAAAACTAAGTGGTTTCTGATAGCAATGTATTATTCTGATGTGACAAAATCCAGACATTCTAATTAAAATACATATTTTCTAGAGGGCCTTTACCTAACAAATGCAAGCAGTGTAACCTGGTTCTTTGTACCCTCAATGATTCCCCAACAGTTAAGAAAAATACGTATTTTCTGCGGCTTGGTGCCGGTGGCTTAAGCGGCTAAGGCACCAGCCACATACACCTGAGCTGGAGGGTTCAAATCCAGCCCAGGCCCGCCAAACAACAATGATGGCTGCAACCAAAAAATAGCCAGCGTTGGTGGCGGGCACCTGTCATCCCAACTACTTGGGAGGCTGAGGTAAGAGAATTGCTTAAGCCCAAGAGTTGGAGGTTGCTGTGAGCTGTGATACCACAGCACTCTACCTAGGGAGACAGCTTGAGGCTCTGTCTCAAAAAAAAAAAAGAGAGAGAGAGAAAGAAAAATATGTATTTTCTGATAACCAACATTTGACTTGGGTGGGGGGGATTTATTCCTTGACTCAGTACCACCGAAGAAGATCATATGAAAAAAGATCTATTCAGAGATGCTGCAGGAAGATGATTGCCAACGAGACGTCCATCATCACCCAGCTGTTCGAGGGGCAGCTCAATTACAGCATCGTGTGTTTAAAGTGTGAGAACAGCACCTACAGAAACGAAGTCTTCACTGTCCTCTCGCTCCCCATTCCATGCAAGTGCGAGTGCTCCCTTCAGGTAGGGCTCTTATGCCTGGATGCTCCATCTGCTTGCTCTTGACCCCAGGTGTTCTCAGGGTTGTTTCCTATATTATTTTTTAATTTTTTTTTTTTTGGTTTTTGGCCGGGGCTAGGTTTGAACCTGCCACCTCCGGCATATGGGACTGGCGCCCTACTCCTTGAGCCACAGGCCCCGCCCGTGTTTCCTATATTTTTTTAGTAGGAAAATTAAACTGCTTTATAACAACAACAACAAAAAAAAGAACAAGAAGAAGAAAAGAAGCCCATAATGGCATTTTTTTTTCTTTAGACAGAGTCTCACTCTGTCACCCTGGGTAAGTGCCGCAGCATCCTAGCTCACAGCAACCTCAAACTCTTGGGCTTGAGCAATCCTCTGGCTTCAGTCTCCCACATAGCTGGGACTACCGGTGTCTGCCACAATGCCTGGCTAGTTTTTCTATTTTTAATAGAGATGGGGTTTCACTCTTGCTCAGGCTAGTCGCCAACTCCTGAGCTAGTGCCTCAGCTTTCTAGAGTGCTAGGATTATGGGTGTGACCCCCGGCCGTCATAATTTATTTAAAAAGTGACAGATGTACTGACGAAAAGTTTCTGTGAATTCAGTTGTATTCTAAATGTACTCCACCACAAAGCCTCATTGTACGATTATAAATAAACAAGTGGAGTTTATTCAGTCTATTGAGATGACTCAGTGCATTAAGGAATTTATGATTTCTTGCAAAAAACTTTGACTCTTCCTCACCACAAGATCTGTAGGCTCAGACTGGGAACTAGATGTAAAAGAATATGACTCTTAGACTTGAGCTCTGATATTTCAGATTAAAGCCGTGAGATGTTGGGCGGTGCCTGTGGCTCAGTGGGTAGGGCGCCGGCCCATATACTGAAGGTGGCAGGTTCAAACCCAGCCCCGGCCAAACTGCAACAAAAAAATAGCTGGATATTGTGGCGGGCGCCTGTAGTCCCAGCTACTCGGGAGGCTGAGGCAAGAGAATCGCTTAAGCCGGGAGTTGGAGGTTGCTGTGAGCTGTGTGAGGCCACGGCACTGTACCGAGGGTGATGAGGTGAGACTCTGTCTCTACCAAAAAAAGTAAAACTGTGAGATACGCTGGGAATCCAATGCCTTAGTTGACCTCTCTGATTTTCTTTACCACGATGCTAAAAGTGAATCTGTAAGAAAGTGTAGAAGGCAGGCAGCAGGAAGTTAGGGGCAGACAGGAGGCAGGCAGCAGAATTACACAGATTTATATTTTTCTTCCTAAATTATGAAAGCACATCTATTGCTTAAAGTTCTGATACACCAGAACAGGATAACAGACCCCTACTCCCTGTTCATTACTGGTCTTTGTTCTCAGATCAAACGGCTAAAACTTGTAGGAAGGAATTCCAAACACTCTTTAAGGGCGGTGTGGCTGGTCTACTGTCTTCCTCTTTAGGTTAATGGTTTGCAAAACCAGAAGCCTGGCCACACTGCGGATATTCCCTGCAGATAGGTCTAATTTATTTCTATTCTGCCATCTTTATGTGGGGTACCCCCAATCCCTGAGATACAGTCATTTTTTTCAGTCACCAGATCACTTCAGTGATGAGATGAATAATATAAAACAGCTGCCTGACTTCATTAGCAAAAATTGCAAAGTCAATATTATTCGGAAATAATAAACCAGACATGTTAAAATGTTGATCCATATATTACACTTTCTTTTTCTTTTTTTAATTTTCTTTTTTATTGTTAAATCATAGCTGTGTACATTAGTGCAATCGCCTGTACCCATTCTAAGATGCACCATAGATGTGGCCCCACCCATTACCCTCCCTCCACCAAAACCTCCCCCCTCCCTTCCCCTTCCTTGGCCCTTTCCCCATAGTCTTGTGCTATAGTTGGGTTATAGTCTTCATGTGAAAGCTATAATTTAGCTTCATAGTAGGGCTGAGTACATTGGATACTTTTTCTTCCACTCCTGAGATACTTTGCTAAGAAGAATATGTTCCAGCTCCATCCATGTAAACATGAAAGAGGTAAAGTCTCCATCTTTCTTTAAGGCTGCATAGTATTCCACGGTGTACGTATACCACAATTTGCTAGTCCATTCGTGGGTCGATGGGCACTTGGGCGATCCATATGTTATAAGTGAAGCAGGCACTCAGATGCATTTCGGTAACTAAGTGAAAAAGAAGCACCTCTTTTGCCAGGTAGATGTCATAGCTCTCCGGGCTGCGCTTGGTAATGCTGGCATCTCCTGGACTTGTTAATTTGGAGAAAAGCACCGAGGACCCAGTTCGGTCACCAAATGCTTTTTTTTCCTCAACAGGACTGTCTCCAATGTTTTTTTCAACAAGACACATTGACTTGGAACAACCAAATTCATTGCGCCTTTTGTGAAACCAACCAAGAAACAGCTGTGAGGGCCAGTATTTCCAAAGCACCAAAAATAATTATTTTTCACTTAAAAAGGTAAGGGTTTTGAATTTTTGAACAGCTTTATTGAGATATAATTCACACTCATTTAACACATACAGTTCAATGGTATTTGGTGTATTATATTATTAGTGTTTTTAAATTGTGATAAAAATGTACTGTGTAACATAAAATTTGCCTTCTTAGCAATTATAGGTATAAAATCCATTGGCGTGAATTATTCACAATGTTGCATAATAATCACCACTATTTCTAAAACTTTTTAGAAACTCTGTAACCAAACAGAAACTCTGTAACCATTAAGAACTCCACATTGCTTCTCCCAGTCCCCAGCAACCTCTAATCTACTTCTGTCTATAAATTTGCCTATTCGAGGTACTTGATATAAGAGGAATCATATGGTCTTTATCCTTTTTGTCTGGCCCATTTCACTCAGCATAATGTTTTCTTTTCTTCTTCTTTTTTTTTTTGTTGCAGTTGTCCTTGTTGTTTAGCTGGCCTGGCTCGGGTTTGAACCCGCCACCCTTGGTGCATGTGCTTGGCGCCGTAACCACTGTGCTACGGGCGCCAAGCCAGCAGCATAATGTTTTCAAGGTTCATCTGTGTTGTACCACGTACCAGAATTCCATTCCCTTTTAAGGTTGAATAATATTCCATTGTGTGTTTATATCACATTTTGTTTCTCTACTCATTTGCTAATGGGCATTTGAGTTTTCCACCTCTGGCTAATGGGAATAATGCTGCAATGATCATTGGTGTAAAAGTATCTGAGTCCTGCTTCCAATTCCTCTTAAGTATGTATTTAGGGGTAGAATGGATGAGTCATATGGTAAATCTGTGTTTAGGATTTTGAAGAGCTGTCAGATTTTTCCACAGTAGTTACAACATGTTCCATTCCCACTGGCAATGTACAAGGGTTCCAGTTTCTCTGCATCTTCACCAACACTTGTTATTTTCCGTTTTATTGTTGTTTCTTTATAACTATCCTAAAGGGAGTTAAGTGGTATCTCATTGAGGTTTTCTTTTCTTCCTTTTTGCAGTTTTTGGCCGGGGCTGGGTTTGAACCCATCACCTCCGGCGTATGGGGCCAGCACCGTACTCCTTTGAGCCACAGGCGCCGCCCCTCATTGAGGTTTTGACTTGCATTTACCTAATGACTAATGGTGTTGGCCATCTTTTCATGTGATATTATCCATTCATATATTTTATTTGAAGGAATGTCCATTCAAATCCTTTGTTGTGAGCAGATTTAAAAGTATGAAAAGGACATGAGTAGTAAAAACAGTTTTATGTGACACATTTTCCATCCATTTAGGGGCAATGCAATGACTCGCAAAATTGAATATATTTAGATCAGTAAAGTTTCTTCTTAGAAACAAAAATTGGTGTCTAATTTGAATATCTAATGAAATCATCAGCCCACATTTGGAATGGAAACATTACAGAAGAACAAACATGTTAAGAATGAGCATTGTAAGAATGAACATTGAAAGATGAGGAGAGGGCGGTGCCTGTGGCTCAGTGAGTAGGGCCGCAGGCCCCACATGCCGAGGGTGGTGGGTTCAAACCCGGCCCCGGCCAAACTGCAACAACAACAACAAAAAATAGCCGGGCGTTGTGGCGGGTGCCTGTAGTCCCAGCTACAGGGGGAGGCTGAGGCAAGAGAATCACGTAAGCCCAAGAGTTAGAGGTTGCTGTGAGCCGTGTGACGCCATGGCACTCTACCCGAGGGCAGTACAGTGAGACTCTGTCTCTACAAAAAAAAAAAAAAAAGAAAGAAAGATGAGGAGTTTCCCAGGCAGAGGAGAGGGAGACGGGAACAAGTATATTGGTATGTATGGTAAACATGAGGACAGGAAAGGGTGATGATGAGACTCTAAGGCAGGCGTGGGCCTTGTACTGAGTCTAATATCACATATTAAGATCTTTGGAATTTATCTTTGTGCAGTAGTAACTTGGAAGTGAGTGTTGTGTGATTAGATTTAAAAAAGGGATCCCGGGGCGGCGCCTGTGGCTCAAGGAGTAGGGCGCTGGTCCCATATGCCGGAGGTGGTGGGTTCAAACCCAGCCCTGGCCAAAAAAAAAAAAAACACACACACACACAAAATAAATAGATAAATAAATAAAATAAAAAAGGGATCCCAAGTGGGTTGGAAGATGTTTAGGAAAGAGATAGAGCCTGAAAGAGAGAATAGTCAAGATGCTCCTGGAAGAACTTAAAATAAGAGTAGTGGTGGGGAAGGAAAGAATGCAATGAATTCAGGAAGTTTTCAGGAGGTAAAAGTAGAATCAACAGGACCTGAGTAGCAAGGCTTTTGACAGTGGAGAAGCAGGGGAGATGAGGACATAGAAATAGAAGATGGGGCGGCGCCTGTGGCTCAGCGGGTGGGGCGCCGGCCCCATATGCCGAGGGTGGCGGGTTCAGACCCAGCTCCAGCCAAACTGCAACAAAAAAAAAAAAAAAAAGAAAAGAAAAAAAAGAAATAGAAGATGACTGCAGTGTTTTTCAGTTGGTTGATTAAATGCATGATACATAAAACGTAATGTTACACACGCTGTCTCAAAGGTCTGACCCTGGACTGATAGCTAATTATTAACTCATTCCCAGTACTTTAAAAAAATGGATTCCCTGTCCCCTCCCTGGATTTTTTCTTCTCTTTTTACTTTTTCTTCTTTCTTTCTTTGTTTTTTGAGACAGAGCCTCACTTTGTAGTCCTTGATAGAGTGTTACGGTGTCACAGTTCACAGCAACCTCAAACTCTTGGGTTTAAGCGATTCTCTTGCCTCAGCCTCCAGAGAAGCTGACACCCACACAATGCTTGGCTCTTTACAGGGTCTCGCTCTGGCTCAGGCTGGTCTCAAACCCAGAAGCTCAGGCAATCCACCTGCTAGGTGGATCCCAGAGTGCTAGGATTACAGGTATAAACCACAGCGCCCAAGCACTTTATATTTATTTATTTATTTTTTAATTTTGAGATAGAGTCTCACTCTCTCACTTAGGCGAGAGTGCCGTGGCATCAGTCTAGCTCACAGTAACCTCAAACTCCTGGGTTTAAGGGATCCTCCTGCCTCAGCCTCCCGAGTGGCAGGGACTACAGGTGCCTGCCACAACTCCTGACTAGTTTTTTGTTTTTGTTTTTGTTTTTTTTTCTATTTATAGTAGAGACTGAGTCTTGGTCTTACTCAGGCTGGTCTCAAACTTAAGAGATCTTCCTACCTCAGCCTCTGAGTGCTAGGATTACAGGTGTAAGCCACCACACCTGGAACCACTCTTTTTGTGCATCTGTTGAAATGATTGTGTGATTTTTTTTTTAGCCTAGTGATGTGACAGGTTTCATTAATTGATTTTTCAATGTTGAACCAGCCTCGAATACCTGGTAAATCCCCCTTGGTCACAGTATATAATTCTTTCTATATCAGTGGTTCTCAATTTTCCTAATGCCGTGGTCCTTCAATACAGTTCCTGTGGGTTGCAACTCACAGGTTAGGAACCACTGCTCTGTAGGTTGTTGGACTCAATTGGCTAGTGTTTTGTTAAGTATTTTTATATCTATATTTATGACCATAGATATTGGTCTATGGTTTTCTTTTCTCATAATGCGTCTGGTTTTAGTATTAGAGTAATGCTGACTCCTTAGAATAAGTTAGAAGGTATTCCTTGTGCTTCTATCTTTTGAAAGAGATTGTAAAAATTGGTATAATTTCTTCCTTAAATGAATGGTAGAATTCACCAGTGAACCCATCTGGGCCTGGAGCTTTCCATTTTGGAAGGTTATTAATTATGGATTCAATTTTTTAAATAGATGTAGGCCTATCCAGATTGTTTATTTCTTCTTGTGTGTTTTGGCAGATTGTGTCTTTTTCTTTCTTTCTTTTTTTTTTGTTTTTGGCAGACTGTCTTTCAAGACTTTAGTCCACTTCATCCAGGTTATCAAATTTGTGAGCATAGGGTTATTCATAGTATTCCTTAATTATCCTTTTAACTTCCTGTAGCTACATTTTTTATTGTTTGTTTTTGTACTTTTTTTTTTTTTTTTTGGAAACAGAGCCTCAAGCTGTCCCCCTGGGTAGAGTGCCGTGGCATCATAGTTCACAGCAACCTCCAACTCCTGGGCTCAAGCAAGTCTCCTGCCTCCGCCTCCCAAGTAGCTGGGACTACAGGCGCCCACCACAATGCCCGACTATTTTTTGGTTGCAGTCATCATTGTTTGGCAGGCCCGAGCTGGATTCGAACCCGCCAGCTCAGGTGTATGTGGCTGGCGCCTTAGCCGCTTGAGCCACAGGCGCTGAGCCTGTTTGTTTGTTTTTGAGACAGAGTCTCACTATGTTGCCCTCAGTGAAATGCTGTGTCATCACATCTCACAGCAACCTCAAACTCTTGGGCTTAAGCAATTCTCTTGCCTCAGCCTCCCAAGTAGCTGGGACTACAGGTGCCTGCAACAGTGCCCAGCTATTTTTTTGTTGCAGTTGTCATTGTTGTTTTAGCTGGCCCAGGCTGGGGTCCAACTGCCAGCTTTGGTGTATATATGGCTGGTGCCCTAACCACTGAGATATGTGAGCTGAGCTAATGTTTCTTAATTATTCATGAGATCTGTAGCTATGTTCCTTCTTTGATTTCTGAAATTAGTAATTTGTGTCTGCTCTTTTTTATAGTCATGGCTAGAGGCTTGTTCATTTTATTTATTTATTTTTTAAACAGCTGTTTGTTTTGTTGATTTTCTCTGTTGGTTTCTTGTTTTTACATTCATCGATTTCTGCTCTATAATTTTTATCTCTTTCCTCCAGAGTACTTAGTACTTACTTTTCTTTTCTTTTTCTAGTTTCCTAAAGTGGAAGCTTGGATTATTGACTTTAGCTCTTTCTTCTATTCTGATCTATGCATTCAGGGCTATAAATTTCCTTCTAAGTATTGCTTTCATGGCACCCCACAAGTTTTGATAAGTTGTATTTTCATTCTCAGTTCAAAATATTTTAAAATTCCTCTTGATATTTCTTCCTGACTCATGTTACTTAGAAGCATGTTATTTAATCTCCATGTATTTGGGGATTTTCCAGCTATTCTTCTGTTATTTATTTCTAGTTTAACTTCTCACAGAAGTTGTATGCTCTCTATTTTTTTTTAATTTGTTGAAGTGTGTTTTATAACCCAGAATATGGTCTACATTGGTGAATGTTCCATGTGAACTTGAAAAGAATATGTTTTCTGCTGTTATTGGAGATAGATGTCCATTATACCTATACACTGATGATGGCGGTGAGTTCAGTTATGTCCTTATTAATTTTTTTGCCCACTGTATCTGTCCATTTCTGAGAGGTGTTGATGTCTCCAATTATAATAGCAGATTCACTTATTTCTCTTTGTAGTTCCATTAGTTTTTCCTTATGTATTTTGATGCTCTGTTATTAAGCACATACATGTTAAGGATTGCTATGTCTTCTTAGAAAATTGAGCCTTTTGGGCGGCACCTGTGGCTCAAGGAGTAGGGCACCGGTCCCATATGCCAGAGGTGGCGGGTTCAAACCTAGCCCCGGCCAAAAGAAAAAAAAAAAAAAAGAAAGAAAATTGAGCCTTTTATCATCATGTAATGGTCCTGTTTGTCCTGGATAACTTTCCTTGTTTTTAAAACTGTTCTGTCTGTATTTATTATAGGTATTCCCACTTTCTTAGCGTTAACATGGTATATTTCTTTCTGTCTATTTACTCTTAGTTTATTTATAGTTAAAGTAAGTTTCTCTTATAGAACATATAGTTGAATCATGTTTTTGATGCTCTATGACATGGTACATTTGGACCATTGGTATTCAAAGTGTTTGTTGATATACAGTAGAAGCTCCTTAGTTGACCCCTTTCTTCCATTGACCAACTCTTTAAGTTGACCTATTTTACATAGACTGGACTTTATGTACGTATCAGTACAGTAGGCCTAGTTCCTTATGTTGACCACCTCCGTATGTTCACCCGTTTGTTATAGTCACTTGGTTGGTCAAGTATTTGAGTTAATATCACCATTTGTTACTATTTCTATTTGTTGCCATTGTTCTTTGTTCCTATTTTTATCTTCCACTCTGTTTCTACCTTTTGGGGATTTTTTTTTTAACCTTTCTTTCAAACTTTATTCCCAGGCTTCTTCAGCTTAATTAGCTGCAAAGAATGAATATGTATAAGCAAAAACTGAAAAGAGCTGCAATGTCCAAGGGGCTTGGGCTTAAAAATATTAGAGATCTAGATTTTATTAGATCCATAGACAAAAACAATTTTAAAAAGCAGTCATAATATAAAATAGCAGCTCCCCGTAACTTCTTCAAGTTTCATCTTCAGAAGTTGACTCAATTCAGTTTGCCTCATTCTTGGGAGCCTCATCAAAATTCTCCACAAGATCTGGAACTTCATCATCATCATCCTCTCCAGTACCAAGTGGTGCTTTTCCATCCGCAGATTGTTTAGGCAGAGCTTCAGCCAGCCTCCTCAGCTTGTCAGACTGTCTGCACCAAGCTGGTTTAAGATGCTGGGTAGCTGGGCGGCACCTGTGGCTCAGTCGGTAAGGCGCCGGCCCCATATACCGAGGGTGGCGGGTTCTAAATCCGGCCCTGGCCAAACTGCAACCAAAAAATAGCCGGGTGTTGTGGCGGGCACCTGTAGTCCCAGCTACTCGGGAGGCTGAGGCAAGAGAATCGCTTAAGCCCAGGAGTTGGAGGTTGCTGTGAGCTGTGTGAGGCCACGGCACTCTACCGAGGGCCATAAAGTGAGACTCTGTCTCTACAAAAAAAAAAAGATGCTGGGTAGCATTTCTGTCAGCTGCTTTGTCTCAGCATGGCCTGTAATGGTGAAAGTGTTTGCTGCCAGAGATGCCTGAACTTTAGGGTTGTTAAAGTGGATCACTGTTCCTTGGTTCGTAAACATATTCACCTCTTCAATACCAGAGATATTGTTTACCCCTAACTTCTTCAAGGAGAACTGAAGTTTTTTATCATCTGCTGTAGCTGTTCTATGAACCACCTTCTTTCTGTGAGCAGTTCTTTTCCCACCAATGCGCACTTGTTTCTCTTGGTTCATGATAGTTTGGCAAGTTTCTTTTGGTTCATGATAGTTTCTTTCATCATGTCGGAGCATAAAGGGGGCCGCGCGGGGGACAAGGGTTGGTGCTCTGGGGGTCTCAGGTAGACCAGCTCAGTTTAAGTTCACACATGCAGAGAAGCAAGATGGCAGCTCCCTTTTGTGGTTTTAACTGATTATTGTATATGATTTTATTTTCTCTCCTTTCTTAACATGTCTGTTATACTTTTTAAACTGTTTTTAGTGATTGCTATAGAGTTTGCAATATACATTTAATGAACCCAGGTCTACTTTCATATAACATTATACTGCTTCATAGGTAGTAAGAGAATCTTATAATAACAAAACAATTCTAATTTCTCTCTCCCATCTCTTGTATCATTGCTGTTATTATTATTTTTTTTTTTTGTAGAGACAGAGTTTCACTTTATCGCCCTTGATAGAGTGTGGTAGTGTCACACAGCTCACAGCAACCTCTAACTCCTGGGCTTAGGCGATTCCCTTGTCTCAGCTTCCCAAGCAGATGGGACTACAGGTGCCCACCGCAATGCTCGGCTATTTTTTTTTTTTTTTTTTGGTAGAGACAGTCTCACTTTACCGCCCTCAGTAGAGTGCCATGACGTCACACAGCTCACAGCAACCTCCAGCTTTTGGGCTTAAGCGCTTCTCTTGCCTCAGCCTCCCAAGCAGCTGGGACTACAGGCGCCCGCCACAACGCCCGGCTATTTTTTGGTTGCAGTTTGGCGGAGGCTGGGTTTGAACCCGCCACCCTCGGTATATGGGGCCAGCGCCCTACTCACTGAGCCACAGGCGCCACCTAACACCCGGCTTTTTTTTGTTGTTGCAGTTTGGCCGGGGCCGGGTTTGAACCCACCACCCTTGGTATATGGGGCTGGCGCCCTGTCCACTGAGCCACAGGCGCTGCCCCAGTGCTGTTACTCTTTTCAAGAATGTCCTATGTGATACTATATGTGGCCTTTTGATTTTGGCATTTTTCACTTAGCATAACGCTTTTGAGACTAACCCGTGTTACTGCACATATTCTTACCTTTTTATTGTTGTGTATTCTTCCTTTTTATGAATGTACCACAATTTTCGTACATTCACCAGTTGATGGACATTTGGCACCAGGGTTTAATGTGGAAATAATTCTTCATTTCCCTTGGGATGATACCTAGGTAAGGTTTGCTGGGACATAAGGCATTCCTTTAGTTTTTTGTGAGCAAGGTTTCTTGCTTTCTGGCATAAGAACATCTCAGGGTTAATTAATTATTAACCCTGAGATAATAATTAATAAATAATTATTAATTATTAAAATTATTATTTCCCTGCCTCATACCTAAATCAGCCATTTTCTCAAAATGAACATAATTATGTTTTTTTAAAAAGCTGTTGAGTGATTCTGATATGAGCCTTGATTTGGGAACTTCTGATCCATGAAACAATACAGTATGTCAAAGATTTTCACAAAATCTTTTTGTTAAAATCTTAAAACTTCAGAGATTGAAAACAGAAAATTAGGCCAGGCACAGTGGCTCATGCCTGTATGCCCTGTACTCTGGGAGGCTAAGGCAGGAGGATTGCTTGAACTCAGGAGTTGGACAAGAATGAGACCTCATCTCTACTAAAAATAGAAAAACTAGCCCAGCCTCGTAGTCCCAAGTATTTGGGAAGCTGAGGCAAGAGGATTACTTGAGCTCAAGAGTCTGAGGTTGCTGTGAGCTATGATGCCACAGCACTCTACCCAGGGTGACAGAATGGGTAGACAGAGACACTCTGTCTCAAAAAAAAAAAAAAAAAAAGAAAGAATAGAAAAGAAAACAGGATATTATCAAGATAATATGTGCTAAAATCAAGATATAAGGAAAAGCTGAACCAACATGATTAGAATGAATAGCCTTGGCTAGAGTACAGTCTTCAGGAAGTTGGTGGGATTTCCACTTCCCCCATGCTGAGCTCGCTCCTCTCTTCTTTCTTTCCTTCCTTCCTTCCTCCGTCCCTCCCTTCCTTCCTTCCTTTCTTTCCTCTCTCCCTCCCTTCCTTCCTTTCTTTTTTTGCCCAAGCAGGTTCAATTTAGCTTAACTCTACATATCACCTCACTCCCTGACTCAAACTCCTGGCCCACTCCAGTCTCAGTTTTGGTGAGGCTTTTGAATGTCATGTTTCTAAATATAGTTAGATATGCAAAAATGTAATTTATCTATAGGTCTTTATCAAATAATTTTTCAAAGAAATTATTTTTAACTGTACTTAGAATTTACCAAAGTATGTAGAATTCATTCATAAGTGGTTCAAAACTTACTTCGTATTTCACACATTTATTATTCCTCCAGGTTTGACATTCAGGGTATGATGAAAAGGAAGCTGAGAACAAATATTCATTACCCACTCACTAACTTGGACCTCACGTCTTACATTTGTCCAATTTTCCGGAAGCATCCTAAATACAACCTATGTGCAGTGGTGGTGAGTAAGATACTAAAACTATTAAAAGTAACAGAATTTTAATTAAAACTCTGTAATTACCAGGCGGCGCCTGTGGCTCAGTCGGTAAGGCGCCGGCCCCATATGCCGAGGGTGGCGGGTTCAAACCCGGCCCCAGCTGAACTGCAACCAAAAACTAGCCGGGCGTTGTGGCGGGCGCCTGTAGTCCCAGCTACTCGGGAGACAAGAGAATCGCTTAGGCCCAGGAGTTGGAGGTTGCTGTGAGCTGTGTGAGGGCACGGCACTCTACCGAGGGCCATAAAGTGAGACTCTGTCTCTACAAAAAAAATAAAATAAAACTTTATAATTACTTGCTTGGATCCCTACTCCTTCTAGCTGTCTCTGACTTCTCCTATACCTTTCCTTTAAAAACAAAATAGAGAGCCTTGGGGCCAGGCACAGTGGCTCAGCCTATAATCCTAGCACTCTGGGAGGCTGAGGCGGGCGGATTGCTGGAGCTCAGGCATTCTAGACCAACCTCAGCCAGAGTAAGAGCCCTTCTCTAAAAAATAGTTGAGCGCCTGTAGTCCCAACTACTCAGGAGGTTGAGGCAAGAGAATCCCTTGAGCCTAAGAGTTTGAGGTTGCTGTGAGCTATGACGCCATAGCACTCTACCGAGGTGACCAAGTGAGACTCTGTCTCAAAAAAAAAAAAAAAAAAAGCCTGAAAACGCCCTGCTTTGACCTAGAACAGTTGCGCAGTAAGAAAATAGAATGTCCTGTTCACTGTTTCCTCACTTCCCTCCACTCAGAGGCCATTTCAGATATAGAGACATTTGCAAATTGTACTCCTAAGACAGCAAAAGTTGATTCTAATAGCTTTATGTTGAATAATCATGTACCACTCTGTGGCCAAAGCTCCAAAACACTATCTACATACATCACAGTCACAAGATTCATTGCATGTATGCAGCCAGTCCTAGGAAAACTCTGGGTCCCTTTGGTTTTAAGTCAACTATGATCAATGAGGATTCCCAAAAGGAAAGAAAGTGTGGAGTATAATTCAGACTAAATCACCAGGACTTCTCACATTAACCATCCCTAAGTAGCAAAAGCCATGCTTTAGGTTTCTGTTCTGGCTCATAGTGTTAACGTTCTGTTTCAGAATATACTTATATTTCATACTATACCTGGAGGTCCAGTTGTGTTGGTATCACATGGGTGAGATGCCCACTAGAGCTCTGAATCTCCAGAGTCCTCTGATATACTGAAGTCTAATTTGCCTATTCAGCTGATTGTTGACTGTATATATAGTTTTTTGTTGTTGTTTTGAGACAGAGTCTCAAGCTGTGGCCCTGGGTAGAGTGCTGTGGCATCGCAGCTCACAGCAACCTCCAGCTCCTGGGCTTAAGTGATTCTCTTGCCTCAGCCTCCCAAGTAGCTGGGACTACAGGCGCTCGCCACAATGCCTGGCCATTTTTTTGTTGCAGTTGTTTAGTTGGAAGTCCTTTGCCCATTTTTTTTTAATTTATTTTTTATTTTTTTGTAGAGACAGTCTCACTTTATTGCCCTTGGTAGAGTGCTATGGCGTCACAGCTCACAGCAACCTCCAACTCCTGGGCTTAGGTGATTCTCTTGCCTCAGCCTCCTGAGGAGCTGGGACTGCCGGTGCCTACCACAACACCCGGCTATTTTTTTGTTGCAGTTTGGCCAGGGCTGGTTCAAACCCACGCTGACGCCCTATCCACTGAGCCACAGGCACCGCCCGCTTTGCCCATTTTTTAATCAGGTTGTTTTCTTGCTATTAAATTGTTTGAGTTCCTTATATTTTTCAGATATTAACCCTTTATCAGATGTATAGTTTGCAAATATTTTATCCCATTCTGTGAGTTACCTCTTTAGTTTCTTATGCTGTGCAAAAGCTTTTTAGCTTGAAGCAATCTTCTATTTTTGCTTTTGCTGCCTGTGCTTTTGTTATCATATCCAAAAATTTTTTGCCTGGGCCAATGTTGTAGAGATTTTCTCTTATGTTTTCTTCTAGTAGTTTTACAATTTCAAGACTTTTGTCTTTAATCCATTTTGAGTTGATTTTTACATATGATGTGAGATAAGGATTCAATTTCACTGTTATGCATGTGAATATACAGTTTTCCCAACATTTATTGCAGACCCCAATGTGTGTTCTTGGCACCTTTGTCAAAAATCATTTGACCTTAGATGCATGGTTCACTGGTTGATATGTCTATTTTGTTGTTGTTGTTGTTTGTGTTTGTTTGTTTGGCAGTACCATGCTGCTTTTATTGCAATAGCTTTATCTAATAATATATTTTGAAATCAGGCACTATGATGCCTCTAGTTTTGTTTTGTTTCCTCTTTTTGCTTTTGAATATTTGGGGTCTTTTGTTATTCCATATGAATTTAAGGATTGTTTTTTCTGTTTCTGTGAAAGCTTTCATTGGAATTTTGAGAGTGTATGAATCTGTAGATCATTTTGAATAGTACAGATATTTTAACAATATTCTTCCAATCCATGAACATGGGATATCTTTCCATTTATTTGTGTTTTCTTCCATTTATTTCATTGGTGTTTTATAGTTTTCAGTACCTTTCACCCCCTTGGTTAAATTTACACCTAAGTAGTGTTTGTTGCTTTTGTAAATGGAATTGTTTTCTTAATTTCCTGTTTGACAGTTTTTTATTTTATTTTATTATTTTTTTAGAGACAGAGTCTCATTTTATCGCCCTTGATAGAGTGCTGTGGCATCACAGCTCACAGCAACCTCCGACTCCTGGGCTTAGGCGATTCTCTTGCCTCAGCCTCCTGAGTCGCTGGGACTACAGGTGCCCGCCACAATGTCTGGCTATTTTTTGGTTGCAGTTTGGCCGGAGCTGGGCTCAAACCTGCCACCCTCAATACAGGTGGCCAGCGCCCTACCAGCTGAGCCACAGGTGCCACCCAAAATAGTTCAAAAATATATATATATTTTTTGAGACAGAGCCTCAAGCTGTCACCCTGGGTAGAGTGCTGTTGCATCACAGCTCACAGCAACCTCCCAACTCCTGGGCTCAAGCGATTCTCCTGCCTCTGCGTCCCAAGTAGCTGGGACCACAGCTGCCCGCCACAATGCCCGGCTATTTTTTGGTTGCAACCATCATTGTTGTTTGGCAGGCCCGGGCTGGATTCAAACTTGCCAGCTCAGGTGTATGTGGCTGGTGCCTTAGCTGCTTGAGCCACAGGTGCTGAGCCTTGACAGTTTATTATTAGTATATAGAAATGCTATCAATTTTTGTATGTTGATTTTGCATACTGCAACTTAACTGTATTTATCAGTTATAATGGGTTTTTTTTTTGGTAGAATCTTAGGGTTTTCAATATATAAAATCATGTCTTTGGCTAACAGTTTCTGTTCTTTTCCTATTAGATTGGATGTCTTTTATTTCTTTTTCTTGCCTAATTGTTCTGGGTAGAACTTCCAATACTATGTTGATTAAAAAAAGAAAAAAAACGATGAGAGTGAGCATCTTTGCTTTGTCCTTGATCTTAGAGGAAAAACTTTCAACTTTTCACTATTGAATATGGTGTTAGCTGTGAGTTTGTCATAGATGGACTTTATTGTGTTGAAGTTACATTCCCTTTATATTTTATCTGTTAAGAGTTTTTATCATGAAAGATGTTGAATTTTTTCTTTCTTTTTTTTTTTTTTTTTAGAGACAGTCTCACTTTGTCACCCTCGGTAGAGTGCTGTGGCATCACAGCTCACAGCAACCTCCAGCTCTTGGGCTTAGGCAATTCTCTTGCCTCAGCCTCCCAAGTAGCTGGGACTTACAGGCTCCTGCCATAACGCCCGGCTATGTTTTAACTTTGGCCGGGGCTAGGTTCAAACCTACCACCCTCAGTATATGTGGCCAGTGCCCTACTCACTGAGCCACAGGCACTGCCTAGTGTTGAATTTTTTCAAATACTGCTTCTGCATCTGTTGAGATCATTATATGGTCTTTATCCTTTATTCTGTTAATGTGATATATCACATTTATTGCTTTCCATAGGTTAAACCATCCTCGCATTTTGTGATAAATCTTACTGAGTCATGGTGAATTATTCTGTTAATGTATTGAAATTGTTTTCCTAGTATTTTGTTAAGGATCTATGCATCTATGGTCATCAGGGATATTGTCCTATAATTTTCTTGTACTGTCCTTCTTTAGCTTTGTTATCAAGGTAATGCTGGCCTTGTGAAATAAGTTTGGAATTATTGCCTCTGGTTTGATTATTTGGAAGAGTTTGAAAAGGACTAGTATTAGCTCTTTTAAGTGTTTGATAGAATTCAGCTGTACAGTCATCTATTCCTGAGACTTATTACTGATTCAATCTCTTTTTTTGTTATTGATCTATTCACATTTTTTATTTCTTCATGATTCAGTCATGGTAGGTTGTATGTGCCTAAGAATCTATCCATTTTTTCTAGATTATTCAATTTGTTGATATATAATTGTCCATAGTAATTTCTTATATTTTTAATCTCTGTGTTATCAGTTGTGATGTCTCCTCTTTCACATCAGCCGACTTTGTGTTTTCTCTCTTTTTTCTTTCCTTAGTCTAGCTAAAGGTTTGTCAATTGCCCAGCCTACCGAGTAGCTGGGACTATGAGCTTGTGCCACCATATGCAAAGTGTTCTGTTTAAGAAACATTTGTTGGCTGGACATGGTGGCTCATGCCTGTAATTCTAGCACTCTGGGAGCCTGAGGCAGGTCGATTGCTTGAGCTCAGGAGTTCAAGATCAGCTTGAGCAAGAGTGAGACTCCATCTCTACTAAAAACAGAAAAACCAGCCAGGATAGCACTCTGGGAGGCCAAGGTGGGCAGATTGCTCGAGCTCACAAGTTCAAGACCAACCTGAGCCACAGTGAGACCCCATCTCTAAAAAAATAGCCAGGCACCTGTAGTCCCAGGTACTCAGGAGGCTGAGGCAAGAGAATAACTGGAGCTTAAGAGTTTGAGGTTGCTGTGAGCTGTGACACCATGGCACTCTACCCAGGGCACAGAGTAAGACTCAGTCTCAAAAAAAAAGGAAAGAAATATTTTCCAAACCTATAGTTACAAAAATATTTACTTGTATGCCTTCTAAAATTTTTAAATTTGTTTTGGACTTCTGATAAAAATGTGGTATGAAGTAGAGATTCAATTTCACTTTTTCCATATGCATAACCAAAATGTCCTAGCATACATACTCTTCTCCTCAGTAATTTATAATGCTATATTTCCCATGCTATATGTGTCTGTTGGTCAACTTATTTACATGTAGGCTGATGCTACACTGTATTAATTACTATACCTTTATAATAAATATTGATATATAGCAGAGCAAGAATCATTATTCCCTCAAATCATTACTATTCCAACTTTATTTTTACTTTTCATGAATATTTTGAGTATTCTTGGCCCTTGTCAATTTTTTTTTTTTTTGAGAGTCTCACTTTGTCATCCTCACTTGACTGCCATGGTGTCATAGCTCCATAGCTCACAGCAACCTCCAACTCTTGTGCTCACACTATCCTCTTGCCTTAGCCTCCTTAAGTTGCTGGGACTACAGGTGCCTGCCACAATGCACAGCTATTTTTAGAGACAGGGTCTTGCTATGGCTCAGGCTGGTCTTAAACTCCTGAGCTCAGGCAATCCACTTGCCTTGGCCTCCCAAAGTGCTAGGATTACAGGCATGTGCCACCACTCCCAGATCTTCTTGTTTATTTTTTTAATGGGAAAAAAACCCTATTTTCATTACTTCCACTATAAAGAGAATTTGGGAAGAATTTCGTATTCTAATCCATGCAAAATGGTACATCTCACCATTTATCTAGGATTTTCTTTAGCATCATTCAATAAGATTTTATAATTTCTTCCATTGAGGTCTTGGCTATCTTACATTTATTCCTGATTATCTTATTTATTTACTTGAGACACAGTCTCACTTTGTCACCCTTGGTAGAGTGCCATAAATGAGGCCTGTGAGAGCTATGAGAGCTCAAAGCAACCTCAAACTCTCAGACTCAAGCAATCCTCTTGCCTCAGCTTCCCAAGAAGCTGGGACTACAGGTACCTACCACAATGTCTGGCGATTTTTTAGGGACAATAGGTCTCAAACTTGCTCAGGCTGGTCTTGAACTCCTGAGCTCAGGCAATCAACCCACCTCAGCCTTCCAAACTGCTAGAATTACAGGCGTGAGCCACTGTGACCAGCCTAAGTATCCTTTTTTTTTTTTTGAGACAGTCTCATTGTGTCACCCTTGGTAGAGTGCCATGGCATCACAGCTCATGGCAACCTCAAATTCTTGGGCTCAAACGATTCTTTTGCCTCAGCCTCCCAAGTAGCTGAGACTACAGGCGCCTGGCACAACGCCCCAGCTATTGTTTTGCTGCAGTTGTCATTGTTGTTTAGCAGGCACTGGCTGGGTTCAAACCCACCTGCCTCAGTGTATGTCCCTGGCACCGTAACTACTGAGCTATGGGCACCAAGCCAAAGTATCCGACTTTTGTTATTTTTTTTGTTGTTGTAAATAACATGGGAATTTTTTAAGTGTTTATAGATTTTTCACCTTCTTTTCTGCTTTGTTAACCTGATTTATCTAGTCATTTACTCCCATAGTTCTTGCCTACTACTAAATCAGTTAAGCTTTCTTTAGTCTATTTTTCTTCTACAACATTGGATATGATACATTTCATTTTGGTTCTTTAACAATTATACTAAAAATTAAAGCTTTCATACTTAAAGGATAAAGTTAATCAAGATCCTCATACTCTCCTCCCAAACAAATAGAAGGCTCTTAAACATTTTAATTCTGCAGACCAGTTGAATCAGGGACCCAGGGAACACTTGCAAGCTGTTGTAAAGAACACTACTAGTTTTACTTTCCCTCAACAAATGTAGAAAGTAGCAGGACTTTAGCAGGTCTTTAGGCTGATAGAGAAGACCATTCAAACATTAAGGGAATCACTACTCATCAGCTCCTGCTGTGTGCCAGGCATTGGAGATAGAAGCAGGCAATGTGGACACAGTCTTTGACTTCCAAGCTCTTACAGCTAACGGAGAAGGCAGATCTGTGCAAGTAAATGCCACTATAGGAGATGCTGTAGAGGGGATGAATGGGAGGGATATTGTGTTAGGATGCGACAGGTGCCTTGACGATTCTAGTTTGTAAGAACAAAAACCATCCTCTTGTCCATGGTAGAGACACTTTTTTTTTTTTTTTTTCAGAGTCTCACTTTATGGCCCTTGGTAGAGTGCTGTGGCCTCACACAGCTCACAGCAACCTCCAACTCCTGGGCTTAAGCGATTCTCTTGCCTCAGCCTCCCGAGTAGCCGGGACTACAGGCGCCCGCCACAACACCCGGCTATTTTTTGGTTGCAGTTTGGCCGGGGCTGGGTTTGAACCCGTCACCCTTGGCATATGGGGCCGGCGCCCTACCGACTGAGCCATAGGCGCCGCCCTACTTTTTTTTTTTTTTTTGAGACACAGTCTCAAACTTGCCCTGAGTAGAGTGCCATGGAGTCATAGCTCACAGCAACCTCCAACTTGGGCGCATGTGATCCTCTTGCCTCAGTTTTCTACTTTTATTAGAGATGAGCTCTCACTTTTTGCTCAGACTGGTCTTGAAACCCGTGAGCTAAAGCTATCCACCCGCCTCGGCCTCCCAGAGTGGTAGGATTACACGTGTGAGCCACTGCGCCTGGCCTGCTAGAGACATTTATTACCAATACCTTGATTTCATACCTGAGTTTCAGATCTGGGTTGGAGGATTAAAACTTAAATTTGGTGAATGCTGAATAAATCAGCTTAGAGAGAATAGCTGAATGCCAAAGTGGTGCCTTAGCAACAGCCTGTTGCTATAAAGTTCACCTGAACCAGGCGAAGTTTGGTACTAGCTAAATAAATAGAAAAAAAAAAATTCTGATCACTTTACTACTCTGTTTTCAAGCATTTTGGTTTGAATTTATTTTAATATGCCTCCAAAGGAGGCATTATCTACCATGGTCTTAGACATGTTGGTTTACCTTTGCCAGGATCTTTACCAGTCTTTTTGCTAATCACTGTCTTCTATGTGTAACTTCTGCCTCTTTATCAATTTCATTTATTCACGTAGCACCTACTTTAGACTTTTCAGCAAGGGTCTATTGTTTTACAACCTCTGTCATTGATTGGAAAAGTCTCTAGTTTCCTTTCATTCTTGAACATAATTTAACTAGAAATCAAATTCTACATTGACAATTATTTCCCTTCATCGTTTTGAAGCTATTTTATTATTTCTGGCTTCTATGGCTGCCATAAAATGTCTACCAGCAGGTTGTCTTTTTTTTTTTTGTGCCAGTAAACTGTCTTCTATCTGGCTGTTTTTAAGCTTTTTCCCTTTACCTTTGTGGTTCTGAAGCATTTCACAATATTCAGTATTATGTTCACTTGTGTTTAAGACAGGATCTTGACCTGTCACTTGGGCTAAAGTACCGTGGTGTCATTATAGCTCATCAAACTCCTGAGCCAGAGTGATTCTCTTACCTCAGCCTCCCAAGTAGCTGGGAGTACAGTTGTGCACCTGGCCCACTATGTTTCTTCAATTTGAAAATTCATGTCTGTTATTAATCATTTTCAGCCATTGTCACCTTTTAATAGTACCTTGCTCCTATATTGTCCATTTTCTCCTCCTAGAATTTACCTCTATTAGATAATACTCACTCTTCTCATTCAATTTTCCATCACCACTTCATTCCTCCCTCCAGCTTTTTTTTTTTTTTTTTTTTTGCAGTTTTTGGCTGGGGCTGGGTTGGAACCCACCACCTCCAGCATATGGGGCTGGCGCCCTACTCCTTTGAGCCACAGGAGCCGCCCTCTCCAGCTTTGTTTTTATAGTTTATTTATTCTCTTTAATTCTATGTACTTATCTATCCATTAAATCTTTATTTCCAGTACAGTTATACCTATTTTTCTCTTTAGTTCTATGTACTTATCTATCCATTAAATCTTTATTTCCAGTACAGTTATACCTAGCTTTCTGGGAGTAGGGGGACTGGTTCCAGGATCCCTATGGACACCAACATCTGCTGATGCTCAATTTCTTTATATAAAATGGTATAGTATTTGCACATCCTCCCATATAGTTGAAATCATCTCTAGATTACTTATACCTAATACAATGTAAATACTATGTAAAAAGTTAGTTTCTTTTATGTATTTGTATGTCTTTCCTCCATATATTTTCTGTCCACAGTTGGTGATTACATGGAAGTTGCAGATATGGAGGACTGACTGTATTGTTATTTTTCATTTCTCCTTTAGTTTTCAAAGTTTGCTTCTTTCTCTTAAATATCTTTAAATATACTTTATTTGTAGTCTCTACTGTGATAATTCTATTATCTAAAGTCCTTGGGAGCTTAATCTTGCAATTTATTGCCTTTTGACTTTACTTATGGTGAATCGTTTCCTTGTAGTTATTTTGAGTTGTGAGCTCAGCTTCATTGGAGTTTTATATGTGGACATCCTGTGAAGCCTGAGTGAAGAGGTATCAACACACAAAGAGATGGTTTCCTCCTGCCGAGCACCCCAGAAATAGGTTTCATATTTAAATACATAAGATTCAGCTTGGTGCCTGTAGCACAGTGGTTACGGCGCTGGCCACATGCACTGTGGCTGTCAGCTAAACGACGACAATGCAACAAAAAAAATAACCAGGCGTTGTGGCGGGTGCCTGTGGTCCCAGTTACTTGGGAGGCTGAGACAAGAGAATCGCTTAAGCCCAAGAGTTTGAGGTTGCTGTGAGCTATGATGCCACCGCTCTCTACAGAGGGCAACACAGTGAGACTCTGTCTGAAGATAAATAAATAAATAATAAAAACAAATAAATACACAAGATTCCCAGGTGACAGTGTAAATTTGTATCCCAAAGTGATGAGAGGGCAGGTCTGTGGTAACAAATTCCCAGAAATGACTTGTACCCAAAGTCCAGGCTAACACAAGCACTAGAGCAGTGGTTCTCAACCTGCCTAATGCCGTGACCCTTTAATACAGTTCCTGTGGGTTGCAACACACAGGTTGAGAACCGCTGCACTAGAGGGTGCATTTCTCCCTTTTAGTTTATTGTTTCATTGCAAGTGAATCTTTTTAAGGGACCCGGCTTGAAATGAGGATCTCAATCCACCTTCTTACCTTGTAGGGGCCAAAGACTCTCTCTCCAGGCTCCTTGTGTGATCTTCAAAACCCAAGCACCCTGGTTACAAAAGACCAGGGATTGTCTTTACATATTATTAGATACATGAGCTATCTAATAATAGCTGTATAAGACAAGATTTATTCCCATGTTAATAGATGTAAAGTTAAATCTCTGAAAAGTTACATGATTTCACTAAGACAATTGAGTGGTAGTATACCTGAATTCACAAGTGAAATTGACTATAAAAATCCATTTACAAGCCAGCCACACTGGCACATGCCTGTAGTCTTAGCTAGTTGGGAGACTGACAAGGGAGGATTGTTTGTGCCCAGCAGTTCATGTCCAGCCTGCACAACATAGCAAGTCCCTACCATGAAATAAAGAAATAAACCATTTTCTTCTATCTACACCAAGGGTCAGCCCTTTGTTCTGTGAAAGGCCAGATAGTAAATCTTTTAGGCTTCATAGGCCATATAGTTTCTGTTGCACCTATTTAATTTTACTGTTGTAGTGTTGAAGCAGCCCCTGAAAGTGTAAACAAATGAGCATGGCTGTGTTCCCATAAAATTTTAAAGATACTGACATTTGAATTTCATCTAATTTTCATATGTAACAAACTATTATTTGGATTTTTAAATATACAAATAAATCTATTTACAAAAACATAAAACCCATTCTTAACACAAGGGTCATGTAAAAACAGGCTGGATTTTACCCATGAGCCATGCATGGTTTGCTGACCCCTGCAGGATTCCGTAACACTTCTGGAGAAAGCATCTCTGTTTCAAAAAATCCTATAACAGGTTAGGAAAGACATGGAAAAGGAGAGTGGGGCATATTATGTATTATGTTCTTTTTCTGAACCGTAAGTGATTGAGGGAGTTGTTACTACACAGCCCCCCGAATTTGTGCTATAACAAATAATACAATTGTTTAAATGTCTTATTTCAATATTCAATGTTTTTTTTGTCTTATACTACCTTCCTTACAATTAAAAGTTTAGGAAAGATGACTTCTTTTAAATTTTTCTTTAAAGTTTAATAGTTGATACACAGTTAAGTGTTGAGTAAATATTAACTGATACTAATCAGATGCTGCCAAATACTGTCTTACTTCATTCACAGATGTTAAATAGTAGGTACAACATATAAGCAGTTCCAGGGAAATGAAAAATAGGAGGCTGTATATATAATTTAACTTAAAATTATCTTCTTTTTAAATTTAGTGTAAGGGTCAATTTAAAAAGTATTTCTTGGCCCTATCTTTTTTGTTCCAGTATTTAGAGTATTTGCACATGAATACTAAGTCTAAAATTCCTTCCTCCCCTAGAACCACTTTGGTGATCTGGATGGTGGCCACTACACTGCTTTCTGCAAGAACTCAGTCACCCAGGCCTGGTACAGCTTTGATGACACACGAGTCAGTGAGATTCCAGATACTTCGGTTCAAACTGCTACAGCATATCTCCTGTTCTATAGCTGCCAGCCCTTTTCCATACCTACAAAAAAATGCAAGAGCTAGGAAAATGCGGTTTACTCAACACTGCAAAACAAGCAGTCAGAAACTGGTAGTAAAGTTTTGTGTTGTCAATAAACTCTTACAACTAAATTGCATCACTAACATTTTTAAGTCTTTTCGACATATATAATGCAATGTTTTATAAGGTAAGTCTTTAGCAAAGAAAACTGAAAAAGGCAGTGTGAAGATGATGAAATGCTAATGGATAAAGGCTTTCAAAGCACTGTAGATTACATACTGAGTTCAGGTTTCAAAATTCAATGTTTATTAGTGTGGATTTCTATCATAAAATATCTTATAATTATATATATGTTAAACAAATTATTTTCCAAAGATACTTCATGGAGTTAAACAAAAATAATTTTTGTTTTCAAATGGCTGTGAACTTAAGAATGTGATCTGAAAATATTTCATTGATACAGTAATTTAGTCAAGATACTGTCTTAGAAACTTCATTGTCAAACATGAAAAGTTGATAACTTCACAATTCAAAACCCATCCTTTAATTTTCTCCCTGAGAACCTGCTAATGATGATATCTTTCAGAAGCATTTTATTATCTTATTTTTGTATGAAGTAGTTACTGACTCCATGTATAGCAGCTGGGTCCCTGAGGTAAGTGATAAATTCCAAGCTCCTTTATCTCTTTTAATATATCACTCTGTCAAGCTGTGGTTCATATTGTACATAATGCGTAATTCACTTAATTCTTAAGAATATTTGAGAACTCTACCCTGGAAAGTATAAGTCTGGGTACTAAGTTATTATATTCTTTCAACTTCCAACTCTGAAGTGCTATCTGGAGTTCTGGTGTCAAGTCAAAGGATGAATGGAATTAAGTCCTGATTCAACAGGATAAGTGCACTAAATTTAAAATCAATGTGGTGGGACAAGTGTGGTATATTTATATATATGTGTGTATAAAAATCTATGGTTCTACTGTCCTATGTTTGATAATACATTATTTTTCTCATTAAGATTTTAATGTAGGTGCAAATGAAACTCATTTTAAAAAAATTAAAGAAAGTTTCCATTTATTTTTTAGAATAAAGATTTAGTGCACAAATACAGCCCAAAGACAACAGAAAAATAGCTTTGCCCTGTCATTTACTCAGAATAGGACAAAAAAGAAAAGGAAAAAAAAAATAGAAAAGAAAAAAGCAATCCTCTGAGTTCTAGGTTTCACAAAAGAACCATATGTTTAACTATGTACATGGACTTGATGTGCAAGTGTGCAATAAATATGTACACATACATGCCAATCTGCTTTACATCATCCTGGATTATTCATAGTAAGTCAAGCTGGGATTTAGAAATGTAAAAAGGCCATAACATTGAAAAGGGAAAAAAAGGGATACAATGGTTTTTAGATTAGTAGAATAATAATGCTTAGCTAGTTAATTATTTGAACTTTGGAGCAGACTAAAAAAGTTGAAGTAAATGGTACCTGTAATTGATGCTTACTGAAATACTTGTTAAATATTATTTGTCAAGTTTTGATAATAGCACTGACCTAATTATATAGTACGAGTAGAGTAACACAGCTCTCACTGTCCTAGGTTTCTGCTAAGTGGCCGGCTACAGCTAGCTACCCCATTGCCTTTATAAGCAATTCAAGAGTTGTGTTGCTAAGACTTTTAAAAGATAATTAGCTCATAATCTATATCTCTTTATGTGGCTACATCAGTTGCTCGTGGTCCCAATGAAGTATAAAAGAGGATATAAGCAGCTGAAGATTTCACAGATGAAACGGAGATCTCAGAAACTTCATGATCATCAAACTTAAACCACCGCTGTCTTGCTGCATTTTTGCAATAGGCAGTGTAGTGGCCTCCATCCAGCCCGCCGTAGTGATTCTATGCCAAATAAGACAGAAAATCAACTCAACTTAAAGTGTTATTTAAAATATACCAATTTCAAAGCTTTATATTGTTTTTACTCCAGGGTAAGAAACTTGCAAAACTCCTGGTTGTTTTGTTAGTTTGCTTTGAAACAAAAAATTGTTAGTTTAAGGAGATACTTACTGAAACAGAAAACAGGTTGTATTTCTTCAGATTGTTCTTTGGACCAATAACATACTGTGACAAGTCAAGATTTTCTAATGGAAAGTCCACAGATGTCTGTAATTTTTGCTTCCACCTGCCATCATAGGAAAAACTGTAGAAGAAAATATTACAAAAATTATTCTGATGGAGAAAGACATCAGAATGAATGCTTACTCATTCATTAACATTCAGATTTTTTTTTTTTTTTTTTTTGAGACAGAGCCTCAAGCTGTAGCCCTGGGCAGAGTGCCATTGCATCACAGCTCACAGCAACCTCCCAACTCCTGGGCTCAAGCCATTCTCCTGCCTCCACCTCCCAAGTAGATGGGACTACAGGCGCCTGCCACAACGCCCAGCTATTTTTTTGGTTGCAGCCATCAATGTTGTTTGGTGGGCCTGGGCTGGATTCGAACCCACCAGCTCAGGTGTATGTGGCTGGCGCCTTAGCCACTTGAGCCACAGGTGCCGAGCCTAACATCCAGATTTTTAACCAGGACAATAAAATCCATTTTGAGTACAAAAATTCAAAATTTTAATAGAGGAACCTATAAATGACATGCCCAAGGTAATGGAGAGCGGTAAGACCACACTCTGATTCCCTGATCCTAGGCTAGCTACAGCTATTATGTGGTTTTTGCCTTTGTAAAAAGATTCATCTGTTTGTAATGTTAAATACTGCAAAGCACAGAGAAAAGAGTTAAGGAAAGCTGCTCCAGATTTTCTAGGGAAACTAGAGTAAGACTGATGATTGAAATAATGGTATTCCACTGCTCTTTTCCTGACACCAAAATAATGGTATTTTGGTTGGTGTAATATGGTTTTCAAAATTGTTTTTGAAAAACTGGATTCTAAACCATATATATTTTTGGATATCTTCCAATAATAACATTGTTTATAGAATACCTCCATATTCTTAAGAGTAAGAAAGAGACAACAGAAGAATAGCTTTTGTTAAAAAGAATTTACATGAGAAATCTGTTGAAATGAAAGAATCTCCAATAATACAAGACAAAACAAAATTTAAGTAAAACAGAACATTTTCTTTGAAACAAAAATTACAGTTCATTAGGCACAGTGGTTATGGCTCCAGCCACATACACCCAAGCTGGCAGGCTCAAACCCAGCCCGGGCCAGCTAAACAACAACGGGCCTGCTAAACAATGACGACAACTGCAACAAAAAATAGCCGGGCATTGTGGTGGGCACCTGTAGTCCCAGCGACTTGGGAGGCTGAGGCAAGAGAATCGCTTGAGCCCAAGAGTTTGAGGTTGCTGTGAGCTATGACGCCACCGTACTCTACTGAGGGTGACACAGTGAGACTCTGTCTCAAAAAAACTCCCCCGAGAAACAGTTCATTAAAACATTTTTCAAAAAAATTGATGCCAAGTTATCGCTCTACAGATGGATTACATAAAGACAGAAGATCACAGAAAAAGATCCGGTATGTGTTTTATTTATTTATTTATTTTTTGAGACAAGAGTCTCAAGCTGTTGCCCTGGGAGCCGTGGAATCATAGCTCACAGCAACCTCCAACTCGGGCTCAAGCGATCCTCTTGCTTCTGTTATTTCTATTTTTAGTAGAGGCAGGGTCTTACTCTTGCTCAGGCTGGTCTCAGACTCTTGAGCTCAAGCAATCCACCCACCTTGTCCTCCCAGAGTGCTGGGATTACAGGTGTGAGCCGCCATGCTGGGCCTGGTATGTGTTATATAACTCTTGTCATTACTCCTTCTACTACAGGATGAGATTTTTTAATCCCATTGGAAAAATCTGGACAAAACTATGCCTACACTTAACATATGTTATCTTTAAAATTATACTTTAATGTAAATTTTTTTTTTTTTTTTTGAGACAGTCTCACTCTGTCCCCCTGGCTATAGCTCACAACCTCAAACTCCTGGGTTCAAGCAATCCTCTTGCCTCAGCCTCCCTAGTATTTGGGAGGCGTGCACCACAACACTAGCTAGTTTTTCTATTTTTAATAGAAACAGAGTTTTGCATTTGCTCAGGCTGGTCTCCATCTCCTGAGCTCAAGCAATCCACCTGCCTCGACCTTCCAGAGTGCTAGGATTATAGGCGAGAGCCAACCACCGCGCCTGGCCTAAAGAACATTTTTTTTTTTTTGTAGAGAAAGTCTCACTGTACCGCCCTCGGGTAGAGTGCCGTGGCGTCTCACGGCTCACAGCAACCTCTAACTCTTGGGCTTACGCGATTCTCTTGCCTCAGCCTCCCAAGCAGCTGGGACTACAGGCGCCCGCCACAACGCCCGGCTATTTATTTTTTTTGTTGTTGCAGTTTGGCCGGGGCTGGGTTTGAACCCGCCACCCTCAGCATATGGGGCCAGCGCCCTACTCACTGAGCCACAGGCGCCGCCCGTAAAGAACATTTTTATACATATTCACTTGAGGTTTTGTAATGATTTAAGATTTTTATGTCTGAAATGCAATAATTTAGTTTCTTTTTTTTTTTCTTTAAGAAATGGAAACACAAGGGATTACACAAAGTAGTGGTATTGCTATTTTGCTCTGGTATTGAAAACACTAAGGCAAACTAATACAGTATAATAATTTGTCTTATTTCCACAGAGCTACCCATACCAGATAATCTTTCTTTGTTATATACCCTTAGCATGTAGCAAGTGTAAATTATACAAGACTTAAGTTCCTTGATCTAAATTTTTACTCAACAGGAAGAAAAATTTCCCCTTTACCGTTTCAGATGCACTAAAAGCACAGGTGGCAACTTCCAGATTTCTATCTTTTTTAGAGAATCTCGTCGAGCTCTACAATGACTACAGTAAAATCTGTTGTTATCTGTGAGCTTTTCTTCTTTGGAAAATAATCTAAGGCAATCCTGGCAAAAAACAAGTAGCAAATACTCATAAATTCATTTTTTCAATATAGTATCAGATCTTATTTAACAAGTCATTGCAAGCACTAGGCATACAAAAGTAAACTGGAGTAAGAGTCCCTACTCGTAACAAAGTTTATGACCTACTGAGGAATGCAGACAAGTGCACAGACAACTGTAAGGTAAAGTGAGTGAGCACTGCCTGTGGCAGAGGGAAGAAGTTCTGTGCCTCATGACAGCACACAGCAAAGAAAGACCCCAAACCTGAACCTGGTGCATCAGGTAAGACTTGCTAGAGGAAATGACATTCTGCAGGAAGGAAGCTAATACAAAAGGTATCAACAAGCTAATATAAAAGTCACATTGCCGGTGAGTGAAAATCAGGATATTTACTTGATATCTCTATATAAAGCAAATCCTTATAAAAAGTAGACCTAAAGTCAACATACAACTTTCCAAATTAACTTTTAAGTGTGCTTAAAAATACAAACTTTTAAAAACATTATCAATTCTGAAAGAATATGTAATTGAAAGATATCTTTAAAAAGAATTAGATATTTTCCTTTTTTAATCTACAAAGGCCCAATTAAAACAATTTATGTGTTGGTCTTACCTATAAAATGTTTATAGGGGTAAAGACCAGAAATGCTGAATAAAATACATCTCTGTATCCACATAAACTGCATTTTTGTCCAACAACTCATTTTCTATGTTACATTTACCTGTAATGTACATTTACTTGTGGATGCTAGTGGTAAAGACAAATACATGAAGGCCTCAAAAGTCCTAGACTTTTTGTGACAGGTGAGGCACTGTACTGTGGATTTGAACTGGCCCTGAAAAAGTGCAACAATAATAGATTCATTCAGCTGCTTATGTTTCTGCCAAGCTTGTTCTGCAGCTTTAAAATCATCGAGATGATCATTATTTTCTTCTTTATGTCTCTTCCGATTGTCAGCCTGGAAGTAAGATTATTTATATTAATAACATTTAAACATAAACCAAAAGAATAAAATTCAATACACTTTGCAGACTGAGAAACACTTGTTTTCATAAAGGAGTTCCGATCTCATTCGGTGATATAAACTACAGATAGCTAATCTTACAAAATGATATAGTTCCCAAACACTATCTCCGACTATTTTACCACTTGCAAAATTCTCAGCAATACTGCTTTTTAGCATTTGAGTATGTAAATACCAACTATATATACTTTTCAAATATTATACTTATCACATATATTAATTTTATAGTTCAAGACCTTATACAAAGCATTATATTCAGATAAACTAGAACTGAACAATGACAATTAGAATTTTAAGTTGCTATAAAAATAATCACAGTCCTACTGAGCAACCTTAAAAAGCCTTATAAAAGTAGTCCCAGCTTCTTGGGAGGTTGAGGCAACAGAACTACTTAAGCTCAAGAGTTTGAGGTTGCTGCGAGCTGTGACGCCACAGCTCTCTACAGAGGGTGACATAGTGAAACTATGACTCAAAAAAAAAAACGAAGCCTTAGAAAAATAAAATTTCTTACTTTATTTAGATCTTCGTGGAGACCATCCATTAGGAACAGAAGCAGTTCTTGTGAATCTTGCTGGCTGTATCCTGCAAACTGGTCATTGATCTTCCCAATGGTGACCTTAAAGTCTTTTGGACTGATGTATCTATATTGTCCTGTCCACAGGGCTTTCATAATTATACCAAATTCTTCTGCCACTTCACCTTTATGCCCCAACAAATTTGACCTATGTAAAAAAATTAACATTACAAAAATGCAGTGCAGTGGATTCTTTTTTTTTGAGACAGAGCCTCACGCTGTTGCCCTGACTAGAGTGCTGTGACATCACAGCTCACAGCAACCTCCAACTTCTGGGCTCAAGCGAGTCTCCTGCCTCCACCTCCCAAGTAGCTGGAACTACAGGCACCTGCCACAACACCTAGCTACTTAGTTGCAGCCATCATTGTTGTTTGGTGGGCCCGGGCTGGATTCCAACCCCCCAGCTCAGGTATATGTGCCTGGAGCCTCAGCTGCTTGAGCCACAGGCGCCAAGCCAATACAGTGGATTCTTGATGTCAACACTGAACTATTCACATACTGTAGTCCTCCCCTAAAATATTTATTCGCAGGTTTATTACCAAATACTCATCAGAATTTTATTTGCTTATACCTTTCCAACTTCACTTCTTTCCTTTAGCTATGAGCTATGGAGAGTTTCCTCATCAATAGGCTCCAGTTGATGACAGTGAGTTATCTTCCTACACTGCCCTTGTATCATTTGTCCTTTACTAATCAGAGAATTCTTTTCTCTACATTATCCTTAAGAACAACAGTATTTTCCCCTTTCCTAATTTGACTTTTCTGGAGCTGGGTGATAAGTGCTATGGTTTGTATTTGTCCTTTCAAAATTCAGGTGTTACCTATGTGATGTTTTTTTTTTTTTTTGAGAAGCAGTCTGAAGCTGTCGCCCTCGGTAGAGTGCTGCAGCATCACTGATCACAGTAACCTCAAACTCTTGGGCTTAAGCAATCCTCTTGCCTCAGCCTCCCAAATAGCTGGGACTACAGGCGACCACCACAATGCCCGGCTATTTTTTTGGTTATAGTTGTCATTGTTGTTTGGCGGGCAGGGCTAGATTTGAACCTGTCAGCTCTGGTGCTATGTGGCTGGTGCCTTAGCTGCTTGAGCTACAGGCACAGAGCCCTTATGTGATGGTATTAAGAAGTGGGACCATTAACACATAATTACGCCATGATGATAGGATTGTAATGATATGTACCCTCACATAAAGTTTGTTTTCTTGCCCATTCAGCTTTCTGCTATGTAAGGATGCAGTAAAAAAGCTCACCAGATTTCAATACCCTGATCTTGGCTTTCCCTGCCTCCAGAACTATGAAAAAATACATTTTTTTTTTTTTGTAAAGACAGAGTCTCACTTTATCACCCTTGGTAGAGTGCCATGGTGTCAAAACTCACAGCAACATCCAACTCCTGGGCTTAGACAATTCTCTTGTCTCAGCCTCCTAAGTAGCTGGGACTACAGGTGCCCGCCACAATGCCCAGCTATTTTTTTTTTGTCGCCACCCTCAGTCTATGGGGCCGGCGCCCTACCCACTGAGCCACAGGCACCGCCCTACATTTCTGTTCTTTATAAGTTACCCAGATATTTTGTTATAGCATCGTAAAATGGACTAAGATAGTAAATATGGTTAGATCATCCTTTTAACATTATCATGCAAAACGTATTTATTTACCTGTTAATATCATCCTGATAACAGTTCCGGTTAAAATAATCAGCTAAATGTGGAGCATTACATAGGCACTGCAATATTGAGTTCATGTAACAAGTATTTCCCAAGTTACGAAGTCCAGTAAGAGCTGGTCCAGATCCTCCAAAAACAGGATTCAGGTTCCGAATCTGAGAAGCAGAAAGCCTTGAGATCTCAGCTTTAGGGTAGCATGTTGGCCTGAGGAAGAAAAAATATACAAGATGTCTTAAAATGCAGAGCATCTAAAAGCAAAATTTATTTGACAAAGGGCAGCCAACTTTTAATACCTGTACCATAGGAATCTTATAAACAAATACATTAATTCCTCAGGCACTGGGTCTTAGAGGACATTTAGTATCTAGGCTAACACTGGTTGTATTCTGACACTCTGCCATAAACCTTTCACTTATGTGGGTCCATGGTTCACAGAGATACCCTGAGATAGATTCTCTACCTTCTTCATGAGTAGGAGCTCTAGTGGAGAAGGCTCTTTTAAACTCCTTAAAATCATCCTGGGAAGCCTGGCACCATCAAATGTCTGAACTCAACCAGAATGCCAAATAAGGAATCAAAGAAATGCATTACCACTGTGGAATGGATGTTAAAGGAAGTAGAGGTTATTTTGCTACTTTTTTTTTTTTTTGAGACAGAGCCTCAAGCTGTCGCCCTGGGTAGAGTGCCGTGGCGTCATAGCTCACAGCAACCTCCAACTCCTGGGCTCAAGCGATTCTCCTGCCTCTGCCTCCTAAGTAGCTGGGACTACAGGCGCTCACCACAACGCCTGGCTATTTTTTGGTTGCAGCAGTCGTTGTTTGGCGGGCCTGGGCTGGATTTAAACCTGCCAGCTCAGGTGTATGTGGCTGGTGCCTTAGCCGCTTGAGCCACAGGCACCGAGCCTATTTTGCTACTATTATGTAAAATCTGGAGGTGTGCTGACTAGTCACTGGTGTCTAGTCAAATTTAAGTAAAACTTCAGTTCCTCAGTTATACTAACCATGTTTTGCTCAAAAACCACACAGGACAGCAGACAGAACATTCCCATAGCCACAGAATGAACTACTGGACAGTGCTGGGCTAGAGAATGCCTCCACTTTAATTATGTAGTGTATTTGACTTTTATGTGGAACTATTAAAACTGCTGTACCATTAAGGAAAATCTTAACTGATAGGTCCTTTTTCTTTCTCTTTTTTATTTATTGCCAGCATTTTTCCACCCCTAAAATGAATACTGAGAATAGACTACCCTGCATTTTAATCAGCTTATCTTTACATGTACTCAGGTGTATCCATTTATGTGTTCCTTCTCTGTTCAATACATACAAAAAAAATATGAACTGCATAAGTCTTTTTTTCTTTTTTTGAGACAGAGTCTCACTATTGTCTCCCTTAGTAGAGTGACGTGGCGTCACATCATAGTTCACAGCAACCTCTAACTCTTGGCCTTAAGCAATCCTCTTGCTTCAGCCTCCCATGTGGTTGGGACTACAGGTGCCCGCTACAATGCCTGGCTATTTTTTGTTGCAGTTGTCATTGTTGTTTAGCTGGCTTTGGCTGGGTTTGAACCTGCCAGACTCAGTGTATGTGGCTGGTGCCATAACCACTGTGCTATGGGTGCCGAGCCTGCATAAGTCTTTAAGAACAATGATTCAAGAAGGAATTAAATCTCACCAAAATTATTACAATGAATTCTAAAATCTGTTAACTAGATTAATATTATTTTAAAACCTCCTTTAAGTAAGTCCTTACCTGACAGGGTAGTCTGCAGGAGGGAAAAATTTCATCTACGTTCTTGGGATTTGTTACTAAAGAGGCCAAAAAGCCTAAATGTAATTCCTTAGTAATTAAGTACATAATACATGGTAAACAAATCCACTTATTTATGCTTTCATGTATTTCTCCTTCTCCACCCTCAAAATTAAAGATTAGAAGTGGTACATAGACTTGAAAATCATCTCCTCCCCTATCAGTTATAAGGCAGGAACATTAAAGGACTCTAAAAACAAATGAAGCCAGGAATATATCTAAATGAAGTATTATTTGGGGAAGCTTGATGAATCTATTGGTCACTAATTAGAAGAGCAGAAATATGATTAAGGAAGGAAAAAGGAACAGAATAACGATTAGAGGCTGATACACTACAGTGCTTGTTACTTTAATACTACAGAAAAGCTTCACTCTCACATCATTGGCTAAAGAAAAAAAGCATGGAACTTAAGTGCTGCAACAGGCAAACCAAACAATCTTATGGTCCTCAAAGGGAGATTTAAGAATCACAGGAGGTCTATGAAAAACCTCTGGGTAGACTGTGGCATGCTGCTATAAAATGTAACAACGCAAGTCCTTTTATTTCTATAAGAACACTTATGATAATCCTGTCTGCAATGATATTAAATTAGCATTTGGAAGAAAACCCAAGGAGAAAAAAAACAATAAGAGAAAAACATGATAAATAACAGTGGCTAGTACAATCATCTACAGAAATTACTGTGCTAATATATTCAGAGCAGAAGTTTTAAAATGTAGTGCACTGCAGCACTTCTAGCAGTTAGCACATACTCACTTGTTTTCCCGATTAACTGTTGGAGTCACAGTCAGCTTCCTCTTCTCTTCCTCCTGCACAGCCTGGGTTATGTCTGGGGAAGAGTAGGAACGCTTCAGTTTGGACGGTTCCCTGTCTCGCTCAGCAGGAACTTGAGGTTTGGCTTTATGAATTGGAGGGGTGGAAGGAGGCGCAGATGAAGGAGCCATTTCCGGTGGATACATATGAACAGTGTTGGTGGGTGAGTGATAATAACGAAAGGTTCCAGTAATTGGGTCAAGAAACTTAGGTGGAAAAGAAAAAAAAAACAAAACAAAACAGGTCAAACCCCCAAATGACTACTGTATGTATAAACAAATCAATCTAAAATAGTCTATTGTTATGTTTTTTCTTGCAAAAAAGTAATTTAAATAAAATGGATGGCTCCTTCTATAATTAAACTTCAGAGAAATTTAGGTTCTAAAGTAATAACACTGTGTCTAAATGGCAAATGCCAGAATGTTTATACACTGTAGTCAATAACCCAGGCTGGGTACTGAGAAATCTAACCCTGTATAATTACGGTAAAAAGCTATGTCCACTAAGATGAAAAGATGAAGAAACAATTGCTTCTATAGCAGAGAAGATGTAAAATAAGCAAAATTAAAAGTATTTGACCTTTACCTTGGCCCAGCCTAAAGGCAGTCCTGGAACAATCCTACCCATTTCTTCACTTCGCGCTCTTGTCAAAGGCTCTCGTTGAGCCTAATACAAAAACAAACAAACAAAAATCTGATTTTTCAATTAAATTTTGTCATAAACATACTTAAGCTACCCATACCAAAGAATACAAAAACTATGCCTTGGGTGCACTTCATATATTTAAAAACAGGTTTAAGGATAATCTATTTTTTTCTCAAAATTCAAATACACCAAAGGGAAGAGGAATGTGTGCACAAGCCTATAACGATGGCAGGGCAGAAGTGAATGGCCTTCTATGGTCATTCACAAGGAAGAAGACAGGGGATCCAAGCAAATAAGAAAGGCTACAAAATTTCATATCACAGCCTAATCTAAATGTTCCTAAAGTCATCTTATTCTCTTAACATTTCTCTATTTTTTCATTCCACAAAATACTGATGATGTTATATAATATAGACCAGACATACAGGCATATATATGTATTTTAGTTCTTTTTTTTTTTTTTTTAAAGAGATGAGGTCTCAGTATGTTGCCCATGCTGGTCTTGAACCCCTGGCCTCAAGTGATCCTTCGACCTCAGCCTCTCATGTAGTTGGGATTATAGGTATGTGCCACTGTGCCCAGCTCAGACCAACATATTAAGGTATCAACTTCAATATAATTGCATAATAAGGTATTTCTACCTGCTTGATAAAAAATTATTAATAATAGCAAAAAGGCCTGATGATAAACCGATTTCTATCTTTATATTCTGTTTTTAAATATATACATTCTATTGAACATAAACATGGAATAAATACAATCTGTGTGCTATGAGAAAATTCTCAAAATAAAGGGCTATGGGAAACTTAATATCCACAAAGATGAAGTTAGATTATCACCTCATACCAAAAATTAAAATAGGTGATAGATCTAACTGTAAGAAATAGAGCTGTAAAATTTTGAGAAAGTATAGGAGAAAAAAAATTTTTTTTGTAGAGACAGAGTCTCACTTTATAGCCCTTGGTAAAGTACTGTGGTGTCACACAGCTCACAGTAACCCCCAACTCCTGGGCTTAGGCGATTCTCTTGCCTCAGCCTCCCAAGTAGCTGGGACTGCAGGCGCCCACCACAACACCCAGCTATTTTTTTGTTGCAATTTGGCCGGGGCCAGGTTTAAACCCACCACCCTCGGTATATGGGGCCAGCGCCCTACCTGCTGAGGCGCAGGCGCTACCCAGCATAGGAGAAAATTTTTACTTTTTCAATTTAGATTAGGCAAAAAGTTGCTTACATGCAATATCGAAAGCATGATTCACATAAAAATGGACAGAACTTCCACAGAAATTTTCATGTTTCAAAAGACTCCATTAAGAAAATGAAAAGGCCAAGTGGTGGTTCATACCTATAATTCTAGCACTCTGGGAAGCTGAAGCAGGTGGATTGCCTGAGCTCAGGAGTTTGAGACCAGCCTGACTAAGAGCAAGATCCCATCTCTACTAAAATAGAAAAGCTAGGTGGACATTGTAGCATGCTCCTGTAGTCCTAGCTGTCAGGAGGCTAAGGCAGGAGGACTGCTTGAGGCTAAGAATCTGAGGTTCCTGTGTGCTATGACATCATAGCACTCAACCCAGGGTGACAAAGTGAAACTCTGTCTCATAAATAAATAAATAAATAAAAACGAAAAGCCACAGAGTGGGAGAAAATATTTGCAAATCATAAAGGACCTTTTTTTTTTGAGACACAGTATACGTTTTGTTGCCTGGGCTAGAGTGCCATGGCCTCAGCCTAGCTCACTACAACTTCAAACTCCTGGGTGCAAGCAATCCTCCTGCCTCAGCCTCCAGAGTAACCGGGATTACAGACACCTGCCACAACATCTGGCTGACTTTTCTAGTAGAAATGGGGATCTTGGTTTGCTCAGGCTGGTTGTGAACTCCTGAGCTCCAGGGATCCTCCCATCTCTATCTTTTAAGAGTGCTAAAAATACAGGCATTGAGCCCCCATGCCCAGCTTTTTTAAAAATCTAGATCATAAATTCATATAAACTCAGTAATAAGACAATAATAATCCAATTCAAAAATGAGCAAAAGACCTGAATATACATTTTACCAAAAATAAACTATGGCCTATAGGCATATGAAAGGATGCTCAATATCATTATTCACTAGTGAAATGAAAGTTAAAATCATGATATACTACTTCATAGGCATTAGGATGATTACAATCAAAAAGACACACCAAGTATTGGCAGGAAGTATAGAAATGGGTATCATATGCTACTGGTGGGAATGTAAAAGGGAGTAGCCACATTGGAAAACAGTGGGTATTTTAAAAAGTTTCTTGAGGCTGGGTGCCTGTAGCTCAGTGGTTAGGGCACCAGACACATGCTCCAGGGTTGGTGGATTCAAACCTACTCCAGGCCAGGCCTGCTAAACAAACAAACAACAACAACAACAACAAAAAACAGCCAGGACAACAACAAAAAAACAGCCGGGTATTGTGGCAGGTGTCTGTAGCCAGCTACTAGGGAGACTGAGGCAAGAGAATCACTTAAGCCTGAGAGTTTGAGGTTGCTGTGAGCTGTGATACCACAGTACTTTACTAAGGGTGACAGAGTGAGACTCTGTCTTGATTTTAAAAAGTTTCTTGAAAACAAAGCACAAGATTCCACTCCTAGGTCTCTACTCAAAAGAAAACAAATTTCCACAGAAAGACTTACATTTGAATATTTGAAGTAGCATTATTCATAATAGCCCCAAGGTAGAAACAACCCAAACGTCCACGAATAAAACGTGGTATGTCCACACAAAATGCACTCAGCAATATTGATACATGCTATGGCATTGATGAATCTCAAAAAATTATGATAAGGGGGGCAGCGCCTGTGGCTCAGTGGGTAGGGTGCCGGCCCCACATACCGAGGGTGGAGAGTTTGAACACAGCCCCGGTCAAACTGCAACATAAAAATAGCCGGGCATTGTGGCGGGCACCTGTAGTCCCAGTTACTCAGGAAGCTGAGGCAAGAGAATTGCCTAAGCCCAAGAGCTAATGGTGCTGTGAGCTATGACACTACAGCACTCTACTGAGAGCAACAAAATGAGACTCTGTCTCTTTAAAAAAAAATTATATTAAGGGAAAGCCAGCTTCAAAGATTATATACTCAGCCCTCCATATGTATTATTTGCGGGTTTTGTACCCAAAGATTCAACCAAACAAAAATATCTGGGGGGAAAAAGATTGTATCTGTCCTTAACATGTATAGACTTTTTTTCCTTATCATTATTCCTGAAACTATTAATATAGTCTAACAATTATATTTATATTGTTAGGTATTCTAAATAATCTAGAGATGACTTAATAATACAGGAGGATGTGTACAGGTTATATGCAAATACTACGCTATTTTATATAAGGAACTTGAGCATCCTCAGATGTTGGTATCTGCAAGAGGTCCCAAAACCAATCCCCCACAGACCTCCAGAGAGATGACCCACAGAGTCCAGCTGAAGTAATGCCCCTTTGTGCTTGAGTGTGATGTTACAGAATTACATGCTTATGATTTTGTAATAAAAGATTGGTATAGATTACAAGCTCATAAAGGGGGCATTATTTGTGCACTTGTGCCCTTATTGGTAATTTGCATTATTTGCACGTAATTCTTAACATAACAATATCACACTCAAGCACAAAAGGATCCTGTATATCCCAGGAATTGAAGGTGGGAAAAGGGAGTGACCAAATTGGGCACAGGGCTCTCCGTGGTGTGATTGAAATGTTCTAAAATTGGATTGTGTTTAACACAATTAAAGCCATGGCTTTAATATAAATTGTTTATTTTGTTAATGTGCATGAATTGTTGCTTGAAAAGTATAGAAACTGACACTCTGTACAGATGGCATTTCACCTTTCATAGAAGTCATTTTCATACTACCAAAAAATGATTTTCCATTTACATATATTAAAAAAGGACTATAACTGTTCCTGCTATTATAAAAACTTGTTTAGTGTTCAACAAAAAAAAGCACTGTCAACTGCATCATGGAGGAAAAAAAGAAGAAAAAAGCATATTACTAAGTTGAAAAGGAATATAAGAAAAAATGTCCTCCGAAATTATGGGAATCAATTTTGAGTGTATAGGTGAAGAAAAAAAATCAATATTAGTTTATTAATATTATTTCACTAGAGAAAGCAAGAAACAAAATTATATAGATCAGACCAAAAAAATCATTATATTAACTGTTGGGCCATTTAGATGTCACTGATTTTGGATATCTAACCAGATACAAACACGGTCATACAAATATTGGCACCTAATTCCTCCATACTGAAAAAAAAAAATTTTATTTCACTCTTGTCTCCTAGTCATATATCGAATATAAAAATGAAGAATGTAGGCTGGGCACAATGGCTCATGTCTGTAATCCCAACACTTTGGGAAGCCAAGGTGGGAAAACCTAATTTCACAGACACAAAAAGCAGTTTCTAGTGCCAACTAATCATTTCATAAATGTCACTGGCCTCAAAGGAGAGTAGGTGAGCAAAGGTAGATGGATCAGTATACTCTACCCTCCCCTGAAAAACTATTCAAAATGTTCACCGTTTATGTAATACCACTGGTGGTGTCTTTTTTTTTTTTTTGAGACAGAGCCTCAATCTGTTGCCCTGGGTAGAGTGCAGTGACATCACAGCTCACAGCAACCTCCAGCTTTGGGCCCAGGCGATTCTCCTGCCTCAGCCTCCCGAGTCGCTAGGACTACAGGCACCCACCACAACACCTGGCTATTTTTTTGGTTGCAGCTGTCATTGTTGTTTGGTAGGCCCAGGCTGGATTCGAACCTGCCAGCTCAGGTGTATGTGCCTAGCGCCTTAGCTGCTTGAGCCACAGGTGCCGAGCTGGTGTTGTCTTTTTATATACATTTTATTTCACTTCATTAGCAATTTACACTGTTTGCTTTGCTTACCTTGCCTGAACTTGAATCCCCTGACACAGATGTGTGAGACACATCTCCTGCTGACTTTTTTTGCACTTCTGGGGCTGGACACCTTTTCCCTCTATCATCCACAGATTTCTTGGCATCAGAAGTTTCATGTTCACTTTTACTTTGTCTTTTTACTCCTGTTACTTCTTTGCCCCTCTTTGTTGAGGTTTCTTTATCTTCTTTCTTAGCCTGTTCACCTTCCTTCTTTTCCATTTCTTCTCTTGTTTTTTGTTGTTTCTCTGTGATTTCATTTTCTTCAGCTTCTTGTTTCTTTCTGGCTTTTTGTTCTTGTTCTTCCTTCCTCAGTTTCTCTTTCTGTTCCTCTTGCTGCCTTTCCCGACGTTCTTTTTCCTGTTTGTTTTTCTCCATTAGAAGAACAGTTTCTGCATGAACACGAGCTTTTTCTTCATCTGTTAACATGACAGTTGGAGAGGGAACTGCAGGCTTAGTGGAACGATCAGGAACAACTTTTCCATTCTGAGGAGATTGCTGCTCCTGATCGGTACTTTCAGATTTTACTCTATGATCGTCAGGCAACCTGACTGCTGGCTTTTTAGTACGATCAATCTAGAGCAACAAGAATAAACATGATACATACAATGGCTGTCACTTCGTGGAGACAACATCTGGTAGAATAGCTATTTGTAAATTACTCAATGTCAGGCTTTCTCACAAGGTAGCACTTAAATGGCAGATACTCAAACACCACTGGCACTTCCTCTTGATTCAGTACTTTCAATTCAACCTGATGTGTTCTATACACAGAAGAGTTACTAATGTCTTCCTTCAAGTTGAGAAAGTTTATCACCTTAATTTAATAGCAGATTAACTCTATACCATTGTGAGAAATGACCCTAACTTCCTTTCTTTAGAATATTGTGTACTGAAGCAAAGGTAAGAAATTACAAGAATATATGCCAATAACAACCCACACAGTGTTCTTACAAAATGAATTTTATATTTTTCCACTAGAAAAAAAAAAATAGGAAAAAGTTACTATAGCTGGGCACAGTGGCTCACAACTGTAATCCTAGCACTCTAGAAGGCCAAGGCAGGTAGACTGTCTGAGCTCAGGAGTTTGAGACCGGCCTATTAAAGAACAAGACCCCATTTCTAAAAAGAAAGAAAAAGAAAACACAGCTTGGCATTGTGGCAGGTACCTGTAGTCCCAGCTACTTCGGAGGCTGAACCAAGAGAATCGCTTGAGCCCAAGAGTTTGAGGTGCTGTGAGCTATGATGCCATGGCACTCACTCAACCCCAGGGCAACTGAGACTGTCTCAAAAAACAAAAATACAAAGCCCTGTTTCAAACAAGATAAAAAGGAAAAACAAACAAAAAAAAGTAGTATAGAAAAAAAATCATTTCTTTCCTCTTCACTTCTCTGTCTCTTCATTTCAAAAAAAAAATCTGAGGTCAGGCATGAGGCTCATGCCTATAATCCTAGCACTCTGGGAGGCTGAGGCGGGTGGATTGCCTGAGCTCAGGAGTCTGAGACCAGCCTGAGCAAGAGCAAGACCCTGTCTTGTAGGGGGCCAGCCCCCACACAACCCGTGGGTATCCCCAAAGCTTGGCAGAGACAAGAGAATGACAGAAATAAAGACAAAAGAGATAAAAGTAAGATTTTAAAAGAGTGGGCTCAGGGGACCATCGATACCTAATGCCAGGAACAGCGAAGGCCCTGAGTTCTCAGTTAACTCAGTATTTATTACGTTGTCTTCAAATCAGCAAATGAATAATCACGGGCAAAAGCAAAAAACTGCACTATACATCATCCTTCACCATATCTACCACTTTAACTTAGCTACTCTCTAACCACTTCAGCTAAGCTGCTCTTTACTTATACTCTATGCTATTTATAAACTAAAGAATTGGAATGCAGTTAATGGAATAAAGAACAAAGCTTTAGAAGCAGGATGTGAAAGCAGACAGCAGGTGCAATTGTGCACACAGTTTCCAATTAAGTCTCCAGATCCCTGTGGGGCAGATAGGTTAATACCTTACTCATACCTGGAGTGGGGGAGAAAGAAACTGTCTCTCTTATTAGAGAGCCAGCTGCCCATACTATTCCCAGCACACCTCACAAGGCTCATTCAGCCCCTAGAGATCTTTGTATAGACTCTCTGTGGGGGAAGGGTCAGGTCTCCCTAAGACATTGCCTGTCTTTTTTTATCCAATGCCTGTGCTGTCATATGCAACAGACTTTTGGGGCTCTTGATATGCATTGTGGTCTCCCTGCACACATACTCTCTGAAATATCCACATCTTCTGTCTTTTATCCCTTGCCTCACAATCCTCATTCCCAATTGTTAAAATATCTCATAAATTCCGATCTAAATAAATGGACAAGAGGACAAGTTCCTCTGCCTCTACTCCTCAGCAACATTCCATCCACACCGTCTCTAAAAAAATAGACAAACATTGTGATGGGTGCCTACAGTCCCACCTACTAGGGATGCTGAGGCAAGAGGATCACTTGAGCCCAAGAGTTTGAAGTTGCTGTGAGCTATGACGCCATAGCACTCTACTCAAGGTAACAAAGTGAGACTCTGTCTCAAAAACAAAACAAACAAAAAACACACCCAAATCTGGCCAGGAGCAGGGGCTCATGCCTATAATCCCAGCCCTTTGAGAGGCTAAGAGGGGAAGACCACTTGAGCCCTGGAGTTCAGGATCAGCCTGGACAACACAGTGAGAGTCTGTCTCTACAAAAAATGTTTAAAAATTGACTGGGGGTGGGGCGGCACCTGTGGCTCAAGGAGTAGGGCGCTAGCCCCATATACTAGGGGTGGCGGGTTCAAGCCCAGCCCCTGCCAAAATTGCAAAAAAAAGAAATATTAACTGGGTATAGTGGCACATGCCTATAGTCCTAGCTACTTGGAAGGTTGAGGCAGGAGGATCACTTGAGCCCAGGAGTTCAAGGTTACAGTAAAATGATTGTGCCACTGCACTCCAGCCTACACTCCAAAGGTGTAGGATTAATAATTTATGCTATTAAATTAAGATAATAAACTTTTAACTTATTAAATAGGGAATTTAGGTAGTTTATTTCTCAACTTTAAGGAAACCAATTAGTATTTTTTTTTTTTCCGAGACAGAGCCTCAAGCTGTCGCCCTGGGTAGAGTGCAGTCACATTACAGTTCACAGCAACCACCAAATCCTGGGCTCAAGTGATTCTCCTGCCTCCGCCTCCCAAGTAGCTGGGATTACAGGCACCTGCCACAACGCCCAGCTATTTTTTTTGGTTGTAGCCGTCATTGTTGTTTAGTGGGCCCGGGCTGGATTTGAACCCGCCAGTTCAGGTGTATGTGGCTGGTGCCTTAGCCGCTTGAGCCATAGGCACCAAGCCCCAATTAGTATTTCTAACCCCTTATGAAGTTGTCAGGGAATGTTTTATTTGTTCCTTCAGCACTATATTGACTGTGCGTTAGGTACAGCTTCTAACCTTTTAGAGATTATATGGGTAACAGTGAGACACTGCCTCTTTCTTTCAAAAAGTCTATTCCTTCTTTTTTTCTTCATGTATTTGAGAATGAAGTACCAAGAACTACCACTATTGGGATGAGGTTAACAATAAAAGATGGAGCAGGAATCAAAATAAATGTTTCCATTCACATTTTGGTAGGTCAATCCATTTTTTCCTAATCTTAAAAGCACAGCTGTGATCGTGGTACTTTCAAGACAAAAATTTTTCAATGGTTCCCTGTGCCTACAGGATAAATTCAAATTTGATCAAACTCTCTCTTAAAGGACACTTATCCATCCTTTCAATCTTTTTTTTTTTTTTTTGTAGAGACACAGTCTCACTGTACCACCCTTGGGTAGAGTGCCGTGGCGTCACACGGCTCACAACAACCTCCAGCTCTTGGGCTTACGTGATTCTCTTGCCTCAGCCTCCCGAGCAGTGGGACTACAGGCGCCCGCCACAACGCCCGACTATTTTTTTTGTTGTTGCAGTTTGGCCGGGGTTGGGTTTGAACCCGCCACCCTCAGCATATGGGGCCGGCGCCCTACTCACTGAGCCACAGGTGCCGCCCCCTTTCAATCTTATCTATCACACTCTCTGCTCACCAATAGAGACCAACACCTACATGTGCCAAAACTGCTCACTGGTCCCAGCATAAACCCTATACCTTTTGTCATACAATTTCTACTTGTAATTCTTCCAAGTGCAAATCCTACTTTTAAAGCCCAGATTAAATACCACCTCCTCCATGAAAACCTCCCTGATCTTCTCAGGTGGAATTTTTCTCCTTGTCTATGTTCTAATGCCTAGTAGAGTAGTTATGATATTCTGCCTTATGCTGTGGCTGATTTTGTACAGGTCCCTCCTTCTAATGTAAGAAGAATCCATGTCTTATATTTGTAAACTTCCATTCTTTTATATCGAAGATCTTTAAAATATGTTTGACAAACTGTACATGTATCAAAAAGTCATGATGGGACACAGAAGGATTATGCTTGAAATATATATTGAATTAAAAAGACATGCAATAACATAAGTTCTTTTTAGAATTTCTTAAATCTACATTTTAAGGAAAGTTTAAGCAAATTCTACTTAGCCTTGAGATATAATCTGCAATATTAAAAGACCTAAAAATGAAGAAATGAATCACCTTGTTTTTATTAACAAAAAAATTACCGAATTTTCTATTCACAGGCTCTCCACAAACCAAATGTCACCCACTTCAAATACAAAATACTGTTTTAAAAATCTCTGGTGAAGGGTGGCACCTGTGGCTCAAAGGAGTAGGACGCCGGCCCCATATGCTGGAGGTAGTGGGTTCAAACCCAGCCCCAGCCAAAAACTAGAAAAAAAAAAAAATCCCTGGGGAAAAAAATTAAAAACAAATGCTAAAAAAATCTTAAAGGGGAACATACAAGGGAGCTGTTAGTAAATCTTCACATAAAACCTAATGAAGAAAAAAAGTAATTTTTTGTTGTAACATCTTGGTTATTTAATAACTTTTACATGATTGTTGTTAAACTTGCCTATAATTTACCTGTCAAATTCTAAGGAAGTGGAATAAGGTATTGTTTTAAAACCCAATCATTGATATTACATAAGCCAAACTCTGGAAAAATACTTGGGTCAAATTACAATACTAAAATCCTGAAAGGGCTGTTCTAGATGCCTGTGGTAACATAATCTTTTATCTGCTTACGGCAAATAGAGTATAAGATGGGGTTGAAACCCTTTGAATTATCTATTCTAATATAGCTGTGATAATCGGGCTGAATTATAACGAAAATTTGTTATAAAAAAATGGTACTAAAACATAGATTCTTCTCAGTGATGTATTTTTAAAGATACTAAAGGTTATATATTTAATTCTATTTCTATACTGTATGTTAAACAAAAGAGAATAAAATTAAAAGAAAACCAAGAACATACCTGTGGAACATTCTTTATAATAGGCACTGGCTGAATAATGGGTGAAACATCAGATTTAAAAGCAGCAATTGGTTCAACTGGAGTTGAGATTTTCAATGGTCCCATTCTCTCATCTTGATCATTTATTATTATATTTTCATCTACTTCTATGGGAAGAGGTGGCATCTGGGCAGCAGGTTTAGAATGAATTGATTCTTCCAGTGAGGGATAAGTAAAATCCACTAAAATCCCCAAAAGAACAAAATTTTTTAAAAGAAGAGCAAATCCCACATTTCTCATGCACATTGTATGTGACAGTTAAATGTAAACCAAATGAAAGGAAGTTATCTTAACATCAACTTCCAGGCTTTAATTTTTATGCCTGAAAGAAAATAAACTGCTATCTAATAGGACAAATGTACATACAACACACAACCAAGAATGTTACCATGAAAACATAAATAATCTATTTTAAAATATATTTTACTGAAGTGATTTTAAAGAAAAATTTTCACATACATACATGAGATAGACACCTCTTCATTCTTGCCTCGGGGGGGTGGAGTAACTTTAGCATTTGTTGTATACTGAGGATAGCAAAGGAGCCAGTTTTCATAGCCTCCCTCTAAAACCAAAGGCTCATTGCGCAGGACAGTTTTACTTTCCCACTATAAAGTAAGAAAATACTATTTTTAATACAGAGGAATCTCTCAACAGCTAAAACAGTTGTTCACTTAACGATGCAATTTATAAATCTAAATGATGAAAAAAGAAATGAATTCAAAATTAAACTTTAAATAAAACATATATAAATCATTCTTTAAAAACCACACAAGCTGGGTGGCACCTGTAGCTCAAGTGGCTAGGGCGCCAGCCACATACACCAGGGCTGGAAGTTCAAATCTGGCCCGGGTCTGCCAAACAACAACAACTACAACCAAAAAACAGCCAGGCGTTGTGGTGGGTGCCTGTACTCCCAGCTACTCAGGAAGCTGAGGCAGGAGAATCGCCTGGGATCCAAAGCTGGAGGTTGCTGTGAGCTGGACGCTACAGCACTCTACCGAGGGCGATAAAGTGAGACTCTGTCTCTTAAAAAAATAAATAAAATAAATAAATAAATAAATACCACACAAGTAATCCATGATTTTATTTTATTTATTTTTTTTTTTTTTGAGGCAGTCTCAGTTCGTCGCCCTCGGTAGAGTGCCGTGGCGTCTTAGCTCATAGCAACCTCAAACTCTTGGGCTCAAGTGAGTCTCTTGCCTCTGCCTCCCCAGTAGTTGGGACTACAGGCGACTGCACAATGCCCGGCTTTTTTTTTTTTTTTTAAAGAGACGTGGTCTTTATTCTGCCTCAGGCAGGTCTTGAACCTGTGAGCTCAGGCAATCCACCCCTTCATCTCCCAGAGTGTTAGGATTACAGGAGTGAGCCACTGCACCCAGCAAGTAATCCACGATTTTAGAAGTAAAATTTGAAAATACATTAATTTAAAGTAAAATTATCCATAATCTCACCACCCAGAGATACCACTTTACTTTACACTGGAGCTTATTCTTATAGACATCTTTTGAACTAAATATATACTTTTTTATATTTCAATTTTACAAAACAATGAAACTTTGACGATGGTGCTTTTCTTTTTTCTTTTTTTTTTCTAGTTTCTAGCCTGGGCTGGGTTTGAACCCATCACCTGCGGCATATGGGGCCAGCGCCCTACTCCTTTGAGCCACAGGCGCTGCCCCTGCTTTTCTTTTATATACACTTTTTCATTAATAAAAAGCTGTATCAACTTTTGTAATGAGTAGGTAAAATATTAGTTCTATTTTATATGCGCACACACACATACACACTTCAAAACTGAATCAATCGTCTGAATAATTTTTGTCCCATTTAATTGTAAGCAGTGCTGAGATAAATATCAAATGTCCTTACACGTGCACATATCCAAGCCTCACCTTTAAGGAAAATTCCCAGAAGTGGAGTTGCTGGGTTAAGGCACATGAATATTTTAAGGTTTTCAATATATATTGCTAATCTTAGAAACGATCACATAAACATATATTTGTTTGTATATTTCTTTAGGATAATTACCTAGGAGTAGAATTACTGGTTTAAAAGTTTGACTGATAATACTAAACTGCCCTTCAAAATGGCTATCAGTTCATTCTCAACCTAGTGCCCATATGTCACCTCTTCCCGTAGAAGTAGATAAAAATATAATTAACAGGTGGCGCCTGTGGCTCAGTCGGTAAGGCGCCAGCCCCATATACCGAGGGTGGTGGGTTCAAACCCGGCCCCGGCCAAATTGCAACCAAAAAATAGCCGGGCGTTGTGGCGGGCGCCTGTAGTCCCAGCTACTCGGGAGGCTGAGGCAAGAGAATCGCTTAAGCCCAGGAGTTGGAGGTTGCTGTGAGCTGTGTGAGGCCACGGCACTCTACCGAGGGCCATAACATAAAGTGAGACTCTTGTCTCTACAAAAAAAAAAAAAAAGAAAAGAAAGAAAGAAAATATAATTAACACCTGACCACCAGGATATGGGAATGGCCATTATAAATCTTTACATTTTTTAATCAAACTGGTGCACATAAAATGGTATCGTTTTAATTAGCACTTATTAGTGAAGTTGAACATCCTTCCATATATTTATTAACCATTTATACTGTTCTATGACTTAGCTAATGTCACCCTTTGCCCATTTTTCTATAGTTTATTTGCTATTTCCTTAGTAAACAGTGAATGTACTCTGCATATTAGGGAGAAATAGGTCTTTGTCAGACTCGTTACAAATATTTTTCCTGGTTGATTTTTACTTTATTTATGGTGAGGTTTTTTTTACAGTTAAGTGTACTGATTTTCCTTTAAGAGATCTTAGTTTGAAGTCAATATAATAAAAATACCAATGCTTTCTCCTAGTATATCACCGTTTCCATCCTCACATTTATATCTTTGATGTATTTGGGAATCTCAATTGGTCTAAGAAATAAGGCAGGGGGGTGGCGCCTGGGGCTCAAGGAGTAGGGTGCCAGTCACATATGCTGGAGGTGGCGGGTTCAAACCCAGCCCTGGCCAAAAACCACAAAAAAAAAAAAAAAAGAAAAAGAAATAAGGCAGGGATCCAAATTCTTTTATTTACTGACTAGCCAGCTGTCTCCAAACTATTCATTTTGATCTATTTTCCCTCATGGATTTGTTATGTCACCTTTACCATATACTAAACTTTCATATATCTTACTTTGAACTTTATGAAGTTGCCATTTTTTCAGGTCAGAGCCGGTTGAAAACCAGCAATTTCAAATAATCATCCTATATTTGGGTAAGTTTCTGAATTCTCAATTTTAAAGCATGAATGGTTTTAAGGCTTTTAAAACTACCTTAAGAGCAATGTTCCATCAACTGATGCTCTAACCAGCAGAATGAGTTTTATTCTCACCACATGCTTACCAACATTTAGTGCTATCATTGTTTAATAACTTAACAAGTTAAATGGAGTAGTTAGCCCTCCATACCCATGGGATTCAACCAACCACAGACTGAAAATGCAGTTAGGCCTATGATGGCTGCATCTAAAGTGAAAATGTGCAGACTTTTTTTTTATCATTACTCCCTACACAATACAGTGTAACAATTATTTACACAGCATTTACACTTTATTAGGTATTGTAAGCAATCCAGACGTGATTTAAAGTATATGAAAGGATATGTTGAGCATCCCTGAATTTTGGTATCTGTGGGGGTCCTGGTACCAATCCCACATAGAGACTAAGGGATATCTGCATCACTTTTCAAATCTTTGTTAATTTAATCAGCGAACGTGGCACTCATCACTTTAATTATCTGATACCGGTAAAGTTGACTAGTTCTATGGTTATGCCCATTTGCACTTCCTCTTCTGTTCATGTCTTTTGGTCTCTACTACTCACTTTACTACAACTTACATACTTTTCTTATTTATTTATAAAAGCTCTTTTATTTTATGTATCTTAAAGCACAGCCATATTTGTTGCAAATATTTTGCCTTCTGCCTTCAAATTTTATGATATCTTCTCATACCTAAGTTTTTGTTTTAAGAAGTAAAATTATCCATCTTTTTTCTTGATTTCTTCCTCTGCTCTTAATATTTTATAATCTAAAAAATATCATTTTACAGATCATGTATATTTCTGGAAATATTTTTGAGACAGAGTCTCACTGTATCGCCCTCAGTGGAGTGCTGTAATGTCACAGGTCACAGCAACATCCAACTATTGGGCTTAAGCGATTCTCTTGACTCAGCCTCCCAAGTAGCTGGGACTACAGGCACCTACCACAACGCCCGGCTATTTTTCTTTTTGTTGCAGTTGTCACCGTTGTTTAGCTGGCCCAGGATGGGTTTGAACCCACCACACTCAGTGCATGTAGCCGGCACTGTAACCACTGTGCTATGGGGGCCGAGCCTATTTCTGAAAATTCCTTTTTTTTTTTGAGATAGAGGCTCAAGTTGTCGCCCTGGGTAGAGTGCTGTGACATCACAGCTCACAACAACCTCCAACTCTTGGGCTTAAGCGAGTCTCTTGTCTCAGCCTCCCAAGTAGCTGGGACTACCGGCACCTGCCATAACGTCCGGCTATTTTTCGGTTGCAGCCATCATTGTTGTCTGGGGGGCCCAGGCTGGATTCAAATCCGCCAGTTCAGGTGTATGTGGCTGGTGCCTTAGCTGCTTGAGCCACAAGCGCCAAGCCTATTTCTGAAAATTCTAATATATTACATACAGATCAGTTACCATCCAGTGATTCAAAATAAATCTTTTAAAATTGAAATTAAAAAAAAAATTCTACAATCTAAGCATGATGGCTCTTTTAGTACTTAAGATAAACAACTAATCAACATGCCCTTCCAACAATCAGAGGAGGCTTGCAATTACAGTAAACTAACAAGGAAACGTGCCAACCTTGAAAAGTGCATCTTTCAGACTTCGCAGAGTTGTTCCAAGCTGTAAATCTTTGGCAGAACTAAACCAGTCAAGAAGTACCACGTAATCCACATTCCCCCTCTTCTTCCATGTGTCTTTAGAATCATCTGGGAGGTTTGCTTCAATCCAACTAGCAGTGACTCTGAAATGTATTAATATTTGTACTGATAGGGGAAAAGTCGATGAGAAATCCTAATATACTAACATAAGACACTGAGGTTTGCTCTATAGTCTGTACCATACCATTATGAACTTTAAGTAGAGTTCTTTTCTAAGGTCAGACTGTATATTAAGATGTTAAATAGCCTAAACTGTTAAATCCCTTTATTACTGCATAGTGCTAGAATATGGTTTTAGTAATTATTAGATGAAAAGAAATAGACTCAATTCTGATCCTTTCTTTTTAAAAAGGAAACTGGGTGTGCTGGCATGTGCCTGTAATCCCAGCTACTTGGGAAGCTAAAGCAGGAGGATCTCTTGGGCCCAGGGTAAACCTGGGCAACAGAGACTTTGTTGCTCAAAAATAAAAATTTAAAAAAAAAAAAAAGAAAGAAATGGCTCAAACTGAAAACAAAGGAAGTGATCTGAGCACCTCTCTCAGCCAAATATAAACTAGGGAATCATCTGGGTTACATTATTTGTATTTTAGTCCTCTTATACATATACAGATAATGAATACCCTGTTTCCTCGAAAATGAGACATCCTCCGAAAATAAGACCTACTTACAGGAAAGATAAGATGTCCCCTGAAAATAAGACCTAGCGCATCTTTGGGAGCACACCTTAAAATAAGACACTGTCTTATTTTCGGGGAAACAGGGTAGTTAACCAAATACCAAAATGTTTATTTGACAAACACACATAGCACTTTGTGTGCCAGTTACTGTTGTAAATGCTTTATACTCATTACATTCACTGCAATCCTATAAAATAGACATTATTAATTATCTCCATCGTATAAGCATGGGGAAACTGTGGCACAAAGAAGCTGAGACTGCTCAAGATTACAGCTGATAAGTGGAGCCAGAATTAAAGCTCAAGTAATCTAGCTCACATCCACACTTTTAGTTACTTTGCCATACTGCCTCATTTATCATCAGCTGTGAATAACATCAACTCTACATTAAAAAACTCTGTTTAGGTTCATCTTTTGCTCACATAAAGCTGAAGTCTAGCTGCTGAACCAGGAGGATCGCCTAAGCCCAGGAGTTTGGGGTTGCAGTAAGCTATGACTTCACCACTGTCACTCACTATAGTAGTCTGGTCAACAGGGCTTGTTCCAATGTCTCAAAAAAAAAAAAAAAAAAAATAGGGTGGCGCCTGTGGCTCAGTGGGTAGGGCACCGGCCCCATATACTGAGGGTGGCAGGTTCAAACCCGGCCCCGGCCAAACTGCAACAAAAAAAAAAAACAGCCAGGCATTGTGGCGGGCGCCTGTAGTCCCAGCTACTCGGGAGACTGAGGCAAGAGAATCACCTAAGCCCTAAGTTGGAGGTTGCTGTGAGCTGAGACACCATAGCACTCTACTGAAGGCGATAAAGTGAGACTCTGTCTCTACAAAAAATAAAAATAAAAATAAAAATAAAGGCTAAATTCCTTACAATGGTCTGCCACACACACATACCCACAATCCTATTATCTCAACCTCCTTATCTCTAACCACTTGCCCCCTTTACTTATTCATTTCTCTCCAGTCATTGCTGTCTTTGTTGTTCCTGGTTCAGCCAGGTATGCTCTTGCTTAAAGGCCTGTGTCTGAAACCCTCTTCCTCCAGACATCTGCATCTCTTTAAGGTGAGCTAGTAATTTCTCTTCAAGACCCCCCTGAATTAAAAGGCCTATCCCAACACAGACACACGCACACTCTTTTGACACTACCATTCTATGGCACTTATCAACATCAAACGTGACATGCATTCTAAATTTTTCTTGTGTCTTACCTATCCCACTTCCTTGTTAACATAAGGGTTCACGAAGGCAATTTTTTTCTGTTCAATGGCTTAACTGCAACACTGAGAACCACAGTAACCCAGCCCATAGTAAGTGCTCAGTGAATGTTTGTTGAATGAATGAATGAATAACACAGGTTCACTCTCCCAGTTAAGTTCCATATTATACCTAGCAAAGCACTTAGTATACAGCAGGCAAATATTGAAATCAATATTCAACTGTCAAGCTGGGTAGAACTGGTAAAACTTTTATCCACAAGTAAAACTAAACAGTTTGGATTATTTAAAAAACTTTTTTTGAGGCTTGGCGCCTATGGCTCAAGCAACTCAGGCACCAGCCACATACACCTGAGCTGGTGGGTTCAAATCCAGCCCAGGCCTGCCAAACAACAATGACGGCTGCAACCAAAAAAATAGCCGGGCGTCGTGGCGGGCAGGGCCTGTAGTTCCAGCTCCTTGGGAGGCTGAGGCAAGAGAATCACTTAAGCCCAAGAGTTTGAGGTTGCTGTGAGCTGTGACACCATGGCACTCTACCCAGGGTTAACAGATTGAGGCTCTGTCACAAAAAAAAAAGAAACTTTTTTAGAAATCCTGTTCCCATATAATAATGTTGGTTACTGTATCTTCTAGGGAGAAAAAATAAAATATAAAAAATATTGTCTCATAGAATCTTCTCTGGATATACAATGGTCAGAAAGATGCTTAGCCAACAAAGAATGAAATGCGGTATGAAGGACCATCACTCTAGGGGTACACATTTGCCTAAATACTGTTCTTAGGATTAGTATTCTACAGTAAACACTTTGGGAAATAATGGTATCAACCAGTGTTTCCCAAACTTCAGTCTTTTGTGTATCATCTTCGCAATTTGTTTTAACTCTGCTCTATCTACCCTATTACTCACCCTTTAAACTTAATCATTAACTTAATTAATTTAAAGTAGTCTTTTACTTAAATTTAATAGAAAATTGTATGGCCCTATATACATGGGAAAAAAGCATCATATCCAATACATAAAAGGTTAAGTCTAAAAATAAAATAGATAAATAGTGTTATACACAACAGAACACCACACGGCAATGAGAATGAACAAACTGCAGCTATGCACGATAAGGGGATGACTCCCACAAACATGGGCTGAGTACAAAAAAGCAAGACACAAAAGCCTATATATTGTACACTTCCATTTATATAAAGTGTAAAAGTAGGCAAAAAGAACATACTCTGTTAGAAGCCGGTGGTGAGTGGAAACTTACAACAGGTATATCAGAGGTTTTGGAGTAATTATACTGTTCTGTTTCTTGATCTTGATGTTAAGTGGGTACATTCAGTTTATGAAAACTCATTGGCCTAAATACTTACAATAGAAATATTTTGGTGGGCAGTGCCTGTGGCTCAAGGAGTAGGGTGCCGGCCCCATATGTTGGAGGTGGCGGGTTCAAACCCAGCCCAGCCAAAAACTAAAAAATATATATATACATATATATATAAATAAAAAAAAAGAAATATTTTGGTATACTATGATGTATTAAAATATAAAAATAGATAATGAAAAATGAAAGTAATCACTATTAACTAGCTGTGAACACTACTGGCCCTCAGAAAGCTGAGACCTACTCTCTTTAGTTAAGAAAGGGACATTAAAGACAAGTGTTGTGGCCCTGTGGAAAAGCATGTGTATATAACACTTCTCATTTAAACTTCCTGAAACCTCTATGAGATGGGCACTCTTATTTTACAATGGAAACACAGGCTTAAAGAGGCCACTAGCTAAAAATAATACAGCTAATCTAATAAATGATAGAGTTATTTGAACACAGTCTAACTTCAGAACCTATACTTTTTCTTCAGCACTTCTTTTAAAAAAAGTATTCATGAGCAGCGCCTATGGCTCAAAGGGGTAGGGCGCCGACCTCATATGCCGGAGGTGGTGGGTTCAAACACAGCCCCAGCCAAAAAAAAAAACTGCAAAAAAAAAAAAAGTATTCATACACACTTGTAACAGAGAATAGTATGGGGAATTTTGATATGTAAAACAATTCAATTAGTTAACAATTTTAGTTAATTTGGTACATTATGATTCACAATCTTACAAACAGAAAATAAGTCCATCAACAAACACCACAGATAGGAGAAAACAACTAAACTGGAATGTCCCCATGTCCCCAACTTTATCCTTTAAAAAGGACAAGGTATGTCTTTAAGAAGCAAAGAATAAAAGAGTCAACAGGAAAAGACAAGACTACTTCATCACAATTAGCTTGGCTACTAAATATTAACATTTATTAACGTCTAAAAACACAATGACCCACCCTGGACTGATGGCTTCTTCAGGAACACTGAGAGAATGTAAAATACAAGAATCCTGATAATCCTGCATTCTTCGAGCATCCATTATAATCAAGCTGATGTTTTGATCCATCATCATTGTATACAGTTCTTTTGCTGTGATTGCTCCTTGGAAATGAGAGACACAGTATTAAGTGACAACAAACAGCAAGTTCCGTGTGCTGGTATATCACTAAGCACAGGACAAACAGCACTTTTTCTAAGATAGGAAAGTATACGGAGTGTCATATATTTGCTATCTTATCATACTACTTATTACCTTTTAAACTGATATTAAATATTATTTGTGTTTTAAACATTTACCAAGAAACCAGTCCAGTGTTCTGTGTGGGGGCCATGTGCAGTGGCTCACATGTGTAATCCTAGCATTCTGGGAGGCCAAGGTGGGAGGATCACTTGAGGCCAGGAGTTTGAGACAAGAGGGTAACACAGGGAGACTATGTTTCCAAGTGTGGAGGCACATATTTGTAGTCCCAGATGGCTGAGACAGAATGATCGCTGAGCTGAGGAATTCAAGGCCACAGTGAGCTATAAGCCCACCACTGCACTCCAGCCTGGGTGACAGAGCAAGACCATGTCTCCAAAAAATAAATAAATAAAATAAAGACTTAAAATACCAAAACTTGCTATTAAGGTTACAACTGTATCTGGTACTGGCTCTGTTGCTGGTATAAAATAAAAGTGTGTCTTATGAAAAGTCTGTTTTTTAAAACAAAGACATTAGAAAAATGTTAAACTGGGGGGCAGCGCCTGTGGCTCAGTGGGTAGGGCATGGGTCCAATATACGGAGGGTGATGTGTTCAAATCCGGCCCTAGTCCAATTGCAACAAAAAAACAGCCGGGTGCTGTGGCAGGCACCTGTAGTCCCAGCTACTCAGGAGGCTGAGGCAAGAGAATCGCCTAAGCCCAAGAGCTGGAGGTTGCTGTAAGCTGTGACGCCACAGCACTCTACCGAAGGTGACAAAATGAGACTCTGTCTCAAAAAAAAATAAGAAAGAAAATGGAAAAAAAGAGAAAAATCTTTAAAAAAATAAAAATGTTAAACTGGAAGAAACATCTATAGGTTAAAAGATTCTCAAACATTCCTAAAATCAAAAGTCTTTGATGAGATCTTTTGGACACTATTTGAAAAACTTTTTGAGGCCAGGCCTGGTGGCTCATGCCTGTAATCTTAGCATTCTGGGAGGCCAAGCCATGTGGGTTGCCTGAGCTCAGGAGTTCAAGACCAGTCTGAGCAAGAGTGAGACCCCATCCCTAAAAATAGGTGGGCTTTTTGGTAGGTGCCTGTAGTCCCAGCTACTCAGGAGGCTGAGGCAAAAGAATTGCTTGAGCTCAAGAGTTTGAGGTTGCTGTGAGCTATGATGCCATAGCACTCTACCAAAGGCGACAAAGTGAGACTCTGTCTCAAAAACAAAAAACTGTTGTATGGCAATATTTTAAGAAGAGAAGTTATTTTAGTGTTGCATATAATTATGTATAAATTAAACCTTTTCTGAGAGAGGGAAAGCTCTAGTAGATGAAGACAGTATCCTGAGTCATCTTGTTCAAGTCACATATTTGTGACTAGAGCATCGACATCATCTATGGGTAACTTTCAAACTGCTAATTCGGACTTTTTCAAGAACCCTCATAAATAAGTCTACAACTTAGGGTCATAACTGATAACAGTTAATACTTAAGGTTTACTAGGTGTTTTAAGAGTTTTACATATATTAACTTATCAGTCCTCACAATAACACTATGAAATAAGTACTACATTATTATCTTCACTTCACACACAGAGAAACTAGAGAGTTTAACTAGTATAGTCAAGATCACATGGAAATTCAGAGGAGCCAGGTTTCATAAACACAGGCAGTTTAACTTCTGAGAGTCGACCCTCTTAACCACTACTGCTAAAATCCATCTTGAAAAGAAAACAAGTACAAGTTGTGGTTTTAAGTTTTCAACTACATATTACCATATTTTATCATGTCAGGCTATAATTATTCATAAATATCCCCATGAGAAATAAAGAACCTAACCTAATTATATAGGCTATGAAAAAATAATACAGCAATAGAAATTAGACAACAAGGCTAAGAATCTCATATAAAATCAGAAGCTTATTCTGATTACAATCTCAGTAAGAACCTGAAACAACTTCTTCTTTTCTGCACACACTTACCTTTCTCTTTGGTCTCATTTTTTTCACTCTTTTCACCATTGATCTATTGCAGAGGAAAAAAAGTTTCAACTTTGATAGAAAAAAAATGGCTCAGCTTTAATACTTCATTTACTTCATTACAATGGAAACCCTAAGACACAAAGTATGCCAAGTACTGGTATTTTAAAAAAATACAGATGAATAATAATGACATCACTGAGTTACTTTGGCAGTAGACAACAAAATAAATAGCAACATATCAGAATCAAAGGGCATTTCTCAAAATTTTCTTTTATTAAAGACCAAATATAATTTAAAAGCACAAACTGTCATAAACATTTAATTTACTTAGAAAATACTTAGTAAGCTCTCTCTCTCTCCCCTCTCCTCTCCTCTCCGTCTCTGTCTCTCTCAGTCTTCGTCTCTCCCCGTCTTCATCTCTCTCCTCCTTTCCTCTCTCTCTCTTTTCTCCCCCTCTCTCTTTCTTTCCTCACTCCTCCTTGGTGTTGTCCTGCAACATCCCCCCCCACCAATAAAAACCTTTTGTACAAGCAAAAAAAAAAGAAAATACTTAGTAAAATGAAATAAAAATTCTGGCTACCCCATTCAGTGTCCTCTATTACATAACTAAAGGAAAATGAAGTAATACAAAATACTACTTATGTAGCTTACATTCTCTAACCAAGACAGCATAAGAATCCTTTACGGTACTAATTCATTTCATAGATGGGAAAGCCAAGGATCTACCCACTTGGCCTTATCAATCAATTTTAGCATCACTAAAAATAAAAAAAGAAATATGAGCCTTCTAATTTGATATAATATGAAATAAATAGTATCATTTATGAAACATTCTTGCCAAAAACTAAAAACCGAACCTGAATCTAATTAATAAACCTTTAGGTCAAACTTCCAACTTATAGGAAATGTGGGAAATAGAAAAATGAGTAAAATGACACAAGCAGGAAACAATTAGATAAATATACAATGTGGCTCATTTTCCAGTATAGAAAACTCAAATGCATGAAACAAAAAATAAGAAGGACTCAAGCATAGATTATATTTTAGAGACTTAAGGTACACAGCAATCAAAAGACAGTAAGTCTAACTTCTCTGAATCCTGATTCAAACAAATCAACTCTAAAAAATAATTTTAAGGGCACTGCCCGTAGATCATACACCAGGGCTGGCAGGTTCTCCTACCAAACAATGACAACTGTAACAACAACAAAAAAATAGCCAGGCGTTGTGGCAGGTGCTTGTAATCCCAGCTACTTGGGAGGCTGAGGCAAGAGAATCACTTAAGCCCACGAGTTTGAGGTTGCTGTGAGCTGTGATGCCACAGTACTCTACTGAGGGCAACAGCTTGAAACTCTGTCTCAAAAAAAAAAAATTTTAAGGCAAGTGGAAAAATCTGAATTTAGGCTGGGTATTAGTGTTATATAAGGGAATTATTGTTAATTTTGTGAAATGGGCAAATAGCATTGTTGTTAATGAAAAAATGTCTTTTTGAGAAATATACTGAAGTATTTAGCAGCAAAGTGGTACATAAGATAAAATTTGCTTTGAAATACTTCAACAAAAGGGAAGGGAAACATAAAAGAAATAAGGCAAAATGTTAAAGCTTTAATGGATTATTAAAGCTAGGTGATGGGATAATTATATTCTCTTTTCAAAATAAAAAGACTAAACAAAAGTAAAAGTAACAAAAAGTGGTTGGCCCTATTATTGGAAAGAGACCAAAATGAAGAGATTAAAAAGCTCCCTTCACACAGTTCTTTCAAGTCTTAATTTTTTTTTTTTAACTTTGTTGTTGTTGTTGTTGCTGTTGTTGTTGCAGTTTGGCCGGGGCTGGGTTATGAACCCGCCACCCTCAGTATATGGGGCCGGCACCCTATTCACTGAGCCACAGGCGCCACCCAAGTCTTAATTTTTTTATTTCAGCCATTTGACCTATAAATGAACATCTCATCTCCCTAGGGCAGTATTATTTACCTTAGGATTTCCAAAAACAGACTTTTTTCACTTCTTTTTACATAGTGCCTAGCCCAGTATCACAAGCAATTCAATAAATACTTCTTTTTTCTTTTTTTTTGAGACAGAGCCTCAAGCTGTTGCCCTGGCTAGAGTGCTATGGCATCACAGCTCACGGCAACCTTCAACTCCTGGGCTTAAGCAATTCTCTTGCCTTAGCGTCCCAAAGAGCTGGGACTACAGGCACCTGCCACAATGCCTGGCTATTTTATTTTATTTCTTTTTGGTTGTAGTTGTTATTGCTGTTTGGCAGGCCCAGGCTGGATTCGAACCCACCAGCTCTGGTGTATGTGGCCCGGGGCTTTAGCTGCTTGAGCTACAGGCACCGACAATAACTATTCTTAATGATCCTTATACAAATGATAGATGAAAGCTACGAAATGCTTAAGAAAAAAAAAACAAAGCAGAAATCTTTCCATGGATTTCAGCAGCACAGAAGAAATTATATTTTACCAAGAAAAGTTTCTGAGGAGGGAAGAAGAGGAGATACAGTGATAGCTGGCAGATACAAACTGAGGCGCTGAAAGCTTTTGGCAAACAGATTATTAAGCTGAAAAGATTGAAAGGGAGAAAAAAAAAGAAAGGGGGCGGGGGGCAGGGGGTGGGGGGTGGGAGTAGAAGGAAAAAAACCAAAGGAAGAGAATGAAACTCCAGAAACACATAAAAGCCAAATAAAGTAGCACACCAATTCTTTCTTTTAATGCAAATGTAGTATTAGAAAGAAAAAACCTTAAAAATCATCTACTTCAAGACTATCAGTTGGCAAATAAGGAAATTGAGTCAGAGTAGGACCAGAACTCAGATATACTGAATCAAAGCTCAAATGCTGTTTCTACTGCTCTAATTAAGTTTATGGGGACTACTAAAAAAATAATTAATGTATAGAACAAATTGCTGTGGAAACTCACAAGAAAACCTGGAATCAACTGAAGCTAGACCACTTAATTCAATTTCTAATTAAAACACAATAAACTTTACCCTTACAGAACTTTATATCTCAATCTTTTATAAGCAAACCATCTGACAAGCAAAACCAGGCTTTCATCTCACACAATAAACTTGAAATACCTTTTGGGTTCTGTCTTTGGAATCCAACACATTCTCCAAAGAACCTTCAGCTGATGTGCCGCTGCCCTCTCTTCCCGTCTCCTGCCTCTTCTGTTGTTGCAGCTGCTCTTCTTCCTGTCTGTCCTTTTCTTCTAGTTTTTTCCGAACTTCAGCTTCTTCATATCTAGATGAAATAAAGAAGTCAAGACATCTTTTACTGGCATAGTTGTGGAACGTAGTGGGATTCCAGTTCTGTAGAATTAGTATCCTGCCTTACCTACATATTTGATGGCTACATACTTTCTCTTTCCAACTGAAATCTAACTCAGGAAGCGTTCCATTACAAACCACACCTCACATGTTTGCCCTCTGAGGCCATTTGTAGATTTACTTCAAATTTCCCAGAACCTTAAAAAGAAACTATATGTTCTCAAGTTGAAGTTATTTATTGTTCTTTTTGCTCTTTCCCTTCTTCTAATTTTAATCTTTTAATGATTCATATCTGTTGCAATTTCCTTTTTAAATAACTTATAAGTCCCTAATTCTTTCTGCAAAAGAAACAGCCTAAATAACACACTTGTATTTATGATTTATGGTAAAAATGTTAAAGTGAGCATTCAAAAAGCTATTACCAACACAGGGTGGGGGGACAGTGGGGGGCGAAGGTATTACTTAGGCTATCAGGTTACTTTTTTTTTTTTGAAGGATGACTTCACTGAAATTTCCAATTTATTGTAAGTTAAACAGCTTCACATATTAAAATTTTTAAGGCTCAGCACCAGTAGTTCGGTGATTACAATTATTGCACACTATTTTTAAAACGCTATCCTGGCTTGGTGCCCGTAGCTCAGTGGTTCAGGCGGCGGCCACATACACTGCAGCAGGCAGGGTCAAACCCGGCCCGGGCCTGCTAAACAACAATGACAACTACAACAACAAAAAGAAATAGCTAGGTATTGTGGTGGGAGCCTGTAGTCCCAACTATTTGGGAGACTGAGGCAAGAGAATCACTTAAGCTTAAGTTTGAGGTTGCTGTGACCTGTGAAAGCACAGCACTCTACCAAGGGTGGCATAATGAGACTCTGTCTCAAAAAGAAAAAACAACATAGTAGAACTTCCATACTTGACTACCTCCTTAAATTGACCTAATTATCATACACTGGACATGCTCCACATGTACGTATCAGTACAATAGGCCTCATTCCTTATGTTAATCAATTCTATATGCTGACCAGTTTATTGGAGTTCTTTAAATGGTCAACTTACAGACATTCTACTGTACGTATCTGGGGGAAAAAATTCACTCAACAGAAAAGTGAAGGTAACAAAGGAAAGGGTACTTGAAGACAGAGCAATAGAAATTATCTAATCTGAAGAACAGAGACTTTAGGATATAAAATATTCCAGCTGGACATGGTGGCTCACGCACTTTGGGAGGCTGAGGTGGGTGGATCACCTGAGCTCACAAGTTCGAGACTAACCTGAGCCAAAGCCAGAGCCCATCTCTAAAAATAGCCAGGCATGTTGAGGGCACAGTCCTAGCTACTCAGGAGCCTGAGGCAAAACAATCGCTTGAACCCAAGAGTTAGAGGTTGCTGTGAGCTATGATGCCAGGGCACTCTACTGGGGAAAAGAAAGTGAGACTCTGTCTCAAAAAATAAAAGAATAAAAAAATAAGAGGGCGGTGCCTGTGGCTCAAGGAGTAGGGTGCTGGCCCCATCTACCAGAGGTGGCGGGTTCAATCTCAGCCGGGGCCAAAAAAAAAAAAAAAAAAAGATATAGAATATTCCCAGAGGTAAAGAGAGATATAAAAGGTCAATTCATCAAAAATCTATAATGGCCATAAATGTTTGACGATAAAAGAGAATTTTAAAACATATGAAACAAAAGTTAAAAGAATTAAAGGGAGAAATAGAGTTAACTACTCTGATATCCCTCCCTTGGTAATTGTTACAACATAACACCCCCCTTCCCAAATCAGTAAAGACAGAGAAGACCTGAACAACACTATCAACCACTTTGACCTAAATAATGCATAGAGAACACGATACTCAAACACTATACTTTCTTTTCGGTTGCTCACAGTACATTCACCAAGACAGACCATATGCCACGCCACAAAGCAAGAATTACTACACTTAAAAGGACTGAACATCTCTAGCCACGCTGAAATTAAATTAGAAGAGATTAGGAAAATCCCACATATTTGGAAACTAAACTATTCTAAGTTTTAATTTTATTTGGAGATAGGATTTTGCTCTGTTGCCTGGCTAGAGTGCAGTGGTTTGATCACAGCACACTGCAACTTTGAATCCCTGGGACGAAGTGATCTTCCCACCTCGCTGAAACTACAGGCACACACCATGATGCCCAGAAAATTTTTTACAGAGATGGAGTCTCACTATACTCTAAATCAGTGGTTCTCAACCTTCCTAATGCCAGGATGCATTTTCATTGTTACAAAGGGGTTGCGATCCACAGGTTGAGAACCACTGCTCTAAATGATCCATGGGTCAAGGGAAATTATAAAATATTTTTAAATAAATTATAAAGCCTTACCGGGGAAAACAATGTAACTCTTAGATTTGAGAAAAACAAGCATGTTAAAATAAAATAAATGAAGACAAAAGTGAATGACTTCATACAAATTTTATAAAAATAGATGTTTTACCATATTACACCGGCTCGGGCAATATCCAAAAGATTCTCAAATCTCAAACAGGACCCTGCTTACTGGAATATTCACTTTGCTTGTTTCTCTATTGAACTGTATAAAAACTTCATGCTAAAATAGCAAGAATGTATCACTGTTATCTCTATGGAAACACTAACTCCATATTTTCCTGCTTATCATCTCACATCCCAGCATTTACTTGACTGTTACAAAACAGAAATGAAAAAGTGGAGTAGTGGCAAAAATATGTAACTGTTTTACCTAACCCCTTCACAGCAAATCACTAGAGTACCAGGAACAAAGGTGTTGCAGAACAAGAATGCTTCCAGTGTTAACACCATAATAATGACAAACACTTACTGAGTATTTACTATGTGCCAGGCACCATCTAAGTGTATGTAGATGTGTTAATTTGCTTAATGCACCAGGAAGTAGGTTTTATTATTATTCCAGTTACAGATGAAGGAGACAGAGGGAAGCTAAGTGGCTAAATAACTGGTCCAAGATCACACAATTAGTAAGTGGAAAAACTAGGATCCAAACTCAGGGAGTCTGGCCCCACACACTTACCCACTGCTCTCTATCTCTTCTCTCTCTGCTAGTGTTCTATTCTGCAACAATATGTAAACTGTGTACTCTAAGAAGCTTAATCAGCCTAAATCCAATTTGAGGGCAGAAATGAAGAAACTTTAAGATTTACCTTTTCTTGTTTTCTTCTCTTACCCACATCTTAGTCTCTACCTTGCCATTTATTCCATTTCTATGGTCTCCACAAATCAACTTAAAAGAGCTAATGTCTGTCTCTTCTACTTTGGAGCTTCAGTTGGTAAGGTGAGTTCAAGGCATCCTCTCCATCTGACACTGACTTTTGGTTTCTTTACCTGTTTATCTAATCCCTTTATTAGGATTCTGCTATCTTCATACTTAGTCAAAATTACATTTAAGACCATCCCTAATATGGATGTAAAGGAGAAGGGTAAATGAATAAAAGTTTGACAAGTATTCCCTAGTGACAGATGATGATGAAATCTGTTTTCCAGCCACTTATTAGTGCTTTTTTGCTAAAGTGTTTTGTTTTGTTTTTTAATCTGGAACTAAGTTTACCCTTGGAATGGTGGGGCATATACTATGACACCAGATGGCTAGGCAGAATTTAGCAGAATATTTACCCCAAGGTATTCAAGGCTTTCACCTTGAAGTTACAGTCCATCCTCCAAACTGTAGACAGCACAAGCCTTTCTCACATTGCTGGCCTGACAAAAGAGAAATCCTACCCAGGCACAGACCACAGAGACTTAAAGAAAAGAGAGCTCTGTGGTAGGCTTATTAGAGAATGAAAACATTGGACAGATGTGAAGACATGGAAAGGTTAATGTATCAGCTGCTCTAAATGTCAATGAAAGACACTAAACAGGCTGGGGATTGGGAGAGGGCATAGGGGAAAAAAATCATAGAGCAAAAAGGTTCTCCCTATCTAGTTTCAAAATAATCTACACCACAGGAAAAATTAAGAGTACATTGCAAACTAATACAGCCTCTTTGGAAAGAAGTATGGAGATTCTCAAAAAACTCAAAATAGACATTCCATTTGATCCTGCAATCCCATTACTACCCAGAAGAAAGAAAAATCATTTTATTATAAGGACATTTACGTGAGATTATTTATCTCAGCTCAACTTACAATCACCAAGATGTGGAAACACCTATCTAAATGCTCATCAACCCAGGAATGGATTAATAAACTGTGGTATATGTACACCATGGAATACTATTCAGCCATAAAAAGAAGGGAACTTTACATCTTTTGTATTAACCTGGATAGAGCTGAAAAATATTCTTAGTGAAGTACCACAAGAATGGAAAAGCAAGTATCCAAGGGTGGCGCCTGCAGCTCAAGTGGCTAAGGCGCCAGCCACATACACCAGAGTTGGCAGGCTCAAATCCGGACCAGGCCTGCCAAACAATGACAACTACAACGAAAAAATAGCCGGGCCTTGGGGCGGGCCCCTATAGTCTGAGCTATTCGAGAGGCTGAGGCAAGAGAATCGCTTAAGCCGAGGAGTTGGAGGTTGCTGTGAGCTGTGACACCACAGCACTCTACCCAGGGCTATAGCTTGAGGTTTTGTCTCGAAAGAAAAAAAAAAAAAGCAAGTATCCAATGTACTCAATACTAATATGAAGCCAGCACATGATCTAATACATGCCCACATAAGACAAAAACTTAGTTCAATTCAAGATGGGGGAAGGGAAGCAAGAGAGATGAAGGATTGGAGAGGAGGGGAGGTGACTGATGTGCACCCACTTAATGGGCTCAATGTAAGGGTACATGGCACACCTCTTAGATGCGGGACACAACTACAACAGGGACTCTACCTAATAAATGCAAACATTCTAATCTAATTTTTTGTACCCTCACGTTAATCTGAAATAAAAATAATTTTTTTTTTTTTTTTTTTTTTTTGTAGAGACAGAGTCTCACTGTACCGCCCTTGGGTAGAGTGCCGTGGCGTCACACCGCTCACAGCAACCTCTAACTCTTGGGCTTACGCGATTCTCTTGCCTCAGCCTCCCGAGCAGCTGGGACTACAGGCACCCACCACAACGCCCGGCTATTTTTTTTTTGTTGCAGTTTGGCCGGGGCTGGGTTTGAACCCGCCACCCTCGGCATATGGGGCCGGCGCCCTACTCACTGAGCCACAGGCGCCGCCAAAATAATTTCTTTTTTAAAAAGAGTACATTCAAAAAACCTACAAATCAGACCCCAGAGCTCATTCAGTAACAAGGAACTCATTACACTGAAGGATGTGTCATTCCATCAATGTGTAAAAAGTAAGTATCTAAATAATCCATCATTTTGTTCACTGTCTTCCTTTGTTATTTATTTATTTATTTAGTAGAGACAGAGTCTCACTTTATCATCCCCGGTAGAGTGCTGTGGCATCATACAGCTCACAGCAACCTCCAACTCCTGGGCTTAGGTGATTCTCGTGCCTCAGCCTCCTGAGTAGCTGGGACTACAGGTGCCTGCCACAATGCCTGGCTATTTTTTTGTTGCAGTTTGGCCGGAGCTGGCTTTGAACCCGCCACCCTTAGTATATGGGGCGACACCCTACCCACTGAGCCACAGGCACCGCCCAACTGTCTTCCTCTGTAAGTTAAGATTTCTTTCTTTTTTTTTTTGCCCTTGGTAGAGTGTCATGGTATCATACATAGCTCACAGTAACCTCAAACTCTTGAGCTCAAGCCATTCTCTTACCTCAGCCTTCCCAGTAGCTGGACTACAGACACCTGCCACAAAGCTCAGCTATTTTTAGAGACCAGGTTTCACTTTTGCTCAGGCTGGGCTTGAAGATGTGAGCTCAGGCAACTCACCCACCTCAGCCTCCCAGAGTGCTAGGATTACAGGTGTGAGCTACCACACCCGGCCTTAAGATTTATTTTCTTAAAAAAAAACCCATTAGGGGTGGTGCCTGTGGCTCAAGGGGTAGAGTGCCAGTCCCATATGCTGGAGGTGGTGAGTTCAAACCCAGCCCTGGCCAAAAACCAAAAAAAAAAAAAACCCATTAGGACGGCGCCTGTGCCTCAAAGGGGTAGGGCACTGGCCCCATATGCCGGAGGTGATGGGTTCAAACCCAGCCCTGGCCAAAAACTGCAAAAAAAAGAAAAAAATTTAAATCATTATAGAAAATTATATTTGCAGCATGGCATGGTGGCTCATGCTTGTAATCTTAACACTCCAGAAGACTGAGGTAGGTGGATTATTTGAGCTCAGGAGTTTGAGACCAGCCTGAGCAGGACCAAGACCCAGTCTCTAAGAATAGCTGGGCCTTATGCCGGGTGCCTATAGTCCCAGCCTCTCAGGAGGCTGAGGCAAGCGGATGGCTTCAACCTACGAGTTGGAGGTTGATGTGAAAAAAAAAGAGAAAAGAATGACTAATGACTAAAAATGGAAACATACTGCTTTTAATTTGTAATTACTTTATATCTGGCAAGCTAGTCATGGCAAATACCAGAATCAGATATTTTTCTAAACATATATAACTTCTGCAACTAGAGAAATAAAAACTAACAGTAAATACGTCATAAGACCAATGTCTAGTAGCATAGTACAACATGAGGCATGCAAAGAATTAAACTTTCCTAAAAAATACTGTTAAGAAACTTATAAATATTGTAACTTAGAAAAACTGGACCTGAGTTCTAATCTAATCTAACAGTGCTTACCTTAACAATCTATCATTCTAACCACTTTTTAAATTTCAATAAAAAATATTAACACATGAACTTAATACAGATGATACAGCAAACGATTTTTTTATTTATGTGTCCCAGTTAACCTAAGACTTATTTCCAGGAATTGGGATAGTATATGCATGGTCAGATACAGATAAATAAATTCTAAATATTATTTTTATCTTCTAAATTTATATTCTTTGAAAGATTTTGTAATAATGTCTATACCTTAGTTTAAGGCTTTCAGAGAGTCTTTCAGCTTCTTCAATAGCTTTTTTGATGTTTGCAGGTCCAAGCATTGAATGAAAATAGTCCTAAAATTATAGGAAAACCATCCCATACTGTTAGAACTGAGCATTGCACATAACACTAATGCTGAAAACATTAAAATCATGGTTTTCATATAAAGGAAAGTTTGATTATGAATTAAGTATTTTTTTAAACTTTTAGCCTGCGCAAATAGACAATTTATTCCCCAAATATTTTAAAAGTATCTCTTCAGACCATTAGTATAATTTTTAAAACCCACTAATAAATTTTACTTATTTAGAAGGCACTATTAAGAAGTGTAAATTCTATTCTTATTGTTTATAAGTGCCAAAGAGCAAAGCTTTCAAGAGTAAAATATATTTTCTTATTATAAATATGTACCTATTTTCTCTAGTCTCAAAAGCAATAAAGCAAATTGTGTAGAGGTACATTACATTTGTTTTGTTTACTTGTTTTAAAATATTTTTGCTTTCATCTGTACTTTAAAATACCTATCCAAGTCAAAATACTAATGAACCATCAAACAAACTTTACACTTGAAGAAATCCTGAATAATCAAAAACCAAATGACAAAAAATAAGCCATCAGGCTCGGCACCCATACCACAGTGGTTATGGCACCAGCCACATATACCAAGGCTGGCAAGCTCAAACCTGGCCCGGGCCAGCTGAACGACAACTGCAACAAAAAATAGCTGGATATTGTGGCAGGCGCCTGTACTCCCAGCTACTTGGGACGCTGAGGTAAGAGAATTGCTTAAGCCCATGAGTTTGAGGTTGCTGTGAGCTGTAATGCCACAGCACTCTACCAAAGACAACATAGTGAGACTCTGTTTCAAAAAAAAAGGGTGGCGCCTGTGGCTCAAATGAGTAGGGCCCATATACCAGAGGTGGCGGATTCAAACCCAGCCCCAGACAAAAACTGAAAAAAAAAAAAAACCACGAAAAAAACCATCAATAGTATACCTTTTAGATGCCACAGCACTCTACCAAAGACAACATAGTGAGACTCTGTTTCAAAAAAAAAGGGTGGCGCCTGTGGCTCAAATGAGTAGGCCCCATATACCAGAGGTGGCGGATTCAAACCCAGCCCCAGACAAAAACTGAAAAAAAAAAAAAAAAAAAAAACACGAAAAAAACCATCAATAGTATACCTTTTAAAAAATACAAAGGTTTGGCATATAATTTACTAACAAGCATAATGGAGTTATTTTAAAAAAACCACTACTCCAACAAGTCATTCATGATCCTACAATAAGGTATTTTCAAGTCAAGGTTGGTTTGACATGATGGTACTTAATTAAATCAGCTAAATGATTACTGGGTCTGATTTGCCATGATATGTCAATATGATCTTCCAATTAGAGCCTGCTAGCACAGTTCATCCCAATTAGTTTTAAAATTATAGTAATCAAAATCTGTAAAAAGGGCCAGTGGACCAGAAGTACCCATCTTTGGCTATTCAAGGGGCAGTCATGAAGAGACTGCACTGATGGAGCAAATCAGTTGGTAATTGTTAGCATATCTAGCCTAAAAGTAGATCACACTTCAGCTGAGTCTATTTTTCTAAAGCCTAACTATGTTAGAAGGGCCCTTTATTATCTAATCCCAATAAAAATATACAGTTTATTCAATAACTTATTAACTGAACATTATAGTGCTCTCAGTTACCACAATATCCTGACTACTGAGGTAACACTTCTCTAACAGAAAACATAATGTAATCAGTGTTGTTAATTTCTTTCTTTCTTTTTTTTTTTTTTTTGAGAAAGAGCCTGACTTTGTCATGCTCGGTAGAGTGCCCTGGCATCACAGCTCACAACCTCCAGCTCTTGGGCTTAGATGATTCTCTTTTGCCTCAGCCTCCCAAGTAGCTGGGACTACAGGTGCTCGCCACAATGCCCGGCTATTTTTTGTTGCAGTTTGGCCAGGGCTGGGTTCAAACCCACCACCCTCAGCCTATGGGGCCAGTGCCCTACTCACTGAGCCACAGGCGCCGCCCAGGAAAAATCGCTTATGGATTAAAATGTCCTCCCTATGTTCTCAAGAACAAAGAAAAAGTAGCTAGAAAAACATTCCCAATCTTGTCAAAGAAAAAAATAACTACTAATTTCTAAAAATAAAACAAAGAACAAACAAGTACACAAAAAACAGCTTTACTAGCATCCCAAGAATGGAGAAGCATGAATCCTATGTACTCAATTTTGATATGAGGACAATTAATGACAATTAAGGACATGGTGGGGGTGGGGGAAGTGGAGAGCAGAAAGAGAAAGACGGAGGGAGGGGTGGGGAAAGGAAAAGCAGGGAGAGGGAAGAAGGAAGGGGGTGGGGCCTTGGTGTGTGCCACACCTTTTGGGGGCAAGACACGATTGCAAGAGGGACTTTGCCCAACAAATGCAATCAGTGTAACCTGATTTCATGTACCCTCAATGAATCCCCAATTAAAAAAAAAAAGAAAAAAAAAACAGCTTAACCACAGACAAAACATCAAATACCAAAACTACCAAAGTCTTCCAAATTTCAAATCTTTCAAAAATATTTACTTTAGGGCAGCGCCTGTAGCTCAGTGGGTTGGGTTCCGTTCCCCTATACCAAGGGTGGTGTGTTCAAACCTGGCCCCGACCAAACTACAACAAAAACATAGCTGGGTGTTGTGGCGCTGTAGTCCCAGCTACTCGGGAGGCTGAGGCAAGAGAATCGGCCTAATCCCAGGAGTTGGAGGTTGCTGTGAGCTGTGTGATGTCACGACACTCTACTGAGGGTGATAAAGTGAGACTCTGTCTCTACAAAAAAAAAAAAAATATATATATATATATTTACTTTAGTAACTGATGTTTATACTCCCTTTTAATCAATTGTGCTTTCTTTTTAGTCAATTCCACTTCAACAGCTTTCAAAGAGTATGAGAAAACTTATTTGAATTTAGGCAGGCCTCTGTTATCTGCAGGTAAGTATGTCCAAAAACATTCAAAGATGTTTCTTCAACAGCAGGAAAAAACATAACCATTGTGGACGGGTACATGAACCTCTAAATATAAGAGGCCACCTCTCTAAAGCTACATCTAAAACTCATGAACTATTACTATCACAACTTTGCTAGTGAGAAAATGATTTATCACCCACCATTAAGTGAAACACTAAAAATCATACTACTGGGCCAGGGATGGTAGCTGAGACCTATAATCCCAACACTTTAGAAGGCCAAGGTAGGAAAATCACTTGAGGCCAGGAATTCAAGACCAGCCTCAGCAACACTACAAAAAAAAATTTTAGAGGCGGGGTCTTGCTGTGGCGCAGGCTGGTCCCAAACGTGTGAGCTCAGGCAATCCACCTGCCTCAGCCTCCCAAGTACTGGGATTAAAGGTGTGAGCCACTGAGCTCAGCATTCCCATTTCTTAAACACATCCTGTATGTTGTTCTTCTGCCTGTTTCTGATACAACCATTTCACACTTAAACCTAGTCACGTTTTCTTTATTAATTTCTCTACCAATTAAACTTAACCCTAGTTATGTTTTTTCTATTTACTCTGTCCTCGTCCTCCTTTATACTCATGGCTACAGCAAAGTGTGAGACTAGTACTCATTCACAGGATAAAAGAAAAATAAATTTTAAAGATACTGAAAGAGCAGTATCTTTAATATGGCTCTTAATGTCAGTCAAATATAAAAAGATAGTGCACAATGGGTGGCGCCTGTGGCTCAGTGAGTAGGGCGCTGGCCCCATATGCCGAGGGTGGCGGGTTCAAACCCAGCCCCGGCCAAACTGCAACCAAAAAATAGCCGGGCGTTGTGGCGGGCGCCTGTAGTCCCAGCTACTCCGGAGGCTGAGGCAAGAGAATCGCTTAAGCCCAGGAGTTGGAGGTTGCTGTGAGCCGTGTGATGCCACGGCACTCTACCCGAGGGCGGTACAGTGAGACTCTGTCTCTACAAAAAAAAAAAAAAAAAAGATAGTGCAAAAAACAACTAATTGAATTTTGGGAAAGTATAATCAAAAACATATCTTTCTTATTTAATGCATGAGTAAACGCAATCCTTCTGCTTCACTTGGCAATAATTTATTACAACAAAAAAGAAATGAGCCTGTATATTGCTATAAACTTGTACTAACCCAAAGCAAATCAAGAGTGTGTGTTTAAGTGCACACACACATATTCGGAAATAATGAAACTACATCTTTAGTTGTTTATTCTCTCTAATAAAAGTCTGAATCTCATGCTGCATAATATGATCTAAAATTCATTGTTAGAAATAACTTAGTAAATAAAAAGGCAAAAATAAAAGGTACCTGCTGTTGCTTGAAATCAGGTCTTTTTTTGATGAGATTATAAACAGTCACATATTTCATATATAGTACATAGGCTCTTTCCTCATCACGATCTAATCTGCTTTCTTCTGCTGTCTTAAAGATCTTCATGGCACTGTGTACATAACTTAAATTAGAGAAAAAAATAATTAAAACACTTGACATCTGGAAAAAATACAGCTCATATATGAAGTCCACAGATAAAGTAAATTTTATCAAATTTTACTTTGATAAAGTAAATTTCATGATTTAAATTATACTACTTCAGAATGGACACATGTAATTGGTACACTCTCAGATGTAAGTTTAGATACAACCAGCTTGCACATACCATTTCCTCTGGGATAAGGGCAGTCCTAGAGATAAACCAGACATAGCTAGAAAGGAATGACCTGCCTCTGGTCTGATCTTAAAGACTAGCCTGCCTGGGGCAGCGCCTGGGGCTCAACAGAGTAGGGTGCTAGCCCCATATGCCGGAGATGGTGGATTCAAACCCAGCCCCGGTCAAAAAAAAAAAAAAAAAAGAAAAGAAAAGAAAATCATTCAGTAGGAGTTAAATAGAGTTTTCTCTTTCACCTCATCAACATTATCAACTTAACCCAATCCCTTATTCTTCCTGTCCCCCAAAAGATTTCTTTTCAAAAAGCCCATTTTGAGGGCAGTGCCTGTGGCTCACTGAGCAGGGCACCGGCCCCATATACCAAGGGTGGCGGGTTCAAACCCAGCCTCGGCCAAAAACTGCAAAAAAAAAAAAAAAAATAGCCAGGCATTGTGGCGGGCGCCTGTAGTCCCAGCTACTCAGGAGGCTGAGGCAAGAGAATCGCCTAAGCCTAAGGATTTGGAGGTTGCTGTGAGCTGTGATGCCACAGCACTCTACTGAGGGTTAATAAGTGAGACTGTCTCTGAAAAAAAAAAAAGAAACAAACAAAATCCCATTTTGAGCTGGGCGCAGTGGCTTATGCCTGTAATTCCAGTACTTTGGGAGGCCAAGGTGGGTGGATCACCTGAGCTCACAAGTTTGAGACCAGCCTTAGCCAGAGTGAGAACTCATCTCTAAAAATAGCTGGGCATTGTGGCAAGTGCCTATAGTCCCAGCTACTTGGGAGGCTGAGGCAAGAGAATCACCTGGACCCAAGAGTTAGGGGTTGCTGTGAGCTATGATGCCAAGGCACTCTACCAGGGGGCAATAAAGTGAGAATCTGTCTCAAAAAAAAAAAAAAAAGGGCCGGGCAAGGTGACTTACATCTGTAATCCTAGCACTCTGGGAGGCTGAAGTGGGTGGTTTGCTTGAGCTCACGAGTTCGAGACCAGCCTGAGAAAAAGCGAGATGCTATCTCTACTAAAAATAGAAAAACTGAGGTAAGAGGATCACTTGAGCCTAAGTTGGAGGTATGATACCACGGCACTCTATGCTGGAGACTGTCTCAAAAAAAAAAAGAAAAGAAAAGAAAGCCCATTTTGTCCTTATGTAATGGAAATTTGTAATGTTTGTAAATATCAAGTAATATCAAAGTAATGTTTGGAAATATCAGTTCATTCTTGGATTTTCCTTTTTTTCTTATTTTTTGAGACAGAGTCTCACTTTGTCACCCTCGATAAGAGTGCCATGGTGTCACAGCTCACAGTAACCTCAAACTCCTGGGCTCAAGCCATTCTCTTGTCTCACCGTGCGTGTAGCTGGGACTACAGGTGCCTGCCACAATGCCTGGCAATTTTGTTGTTGTTGTTGTCATTGTTGTCATTATTGTTTAGCTGGCCCAGGCGAACCTGCCAGCCTCAGTGCATGTGGCCAGCACCATAACCTCTGCGCTTTGGGCGCCAAGCCTAGATTTTCCTTCTTGACTTTCTTTGAAGTTTCTACTGCTCTCTTCATCCTTTATGTTTTGTTTTCTTCCCATCTTCTGTTTGTTTACTTTACAAAATGACTGTGCAATTGGCTGGGCGCAGTGGCTCATACCTATAATCCCAGCACTTGGGAGGCCAAGGAGGGTGGATTGCCTGAGCTCACAGGTTGGAGACCAGCCTGAGTCAGAGTGAGAACCCATCTCTAAAAAAATTAGCAGGCATTATAGTCCCAGCTACTTGGGAGGCTGAGGCAAGAGAACTGCTTGAGCCCAAGAGTCTGAGGTTGCTGCAAGCTAAGATGCCACTGCACTCGACCAAGGGTGACCAAGTGTGACCAAGTGAGACTCTGTAATTATAGGTTACTTTAGATACCCCTTCCTTGGTTCATTTGCTATCACACATATATTTTTAGAGCCTCTTATTTATCTCCAATTGTGAAATAACTATTTTGCCCCCTCCCTGATTTCTAAAATCTGCTTTCCCCAAGTCTGAAGAAAAAAGGAAAATTCGCTAGACCCACCTTTCTTTCTAAAATTCTTATTTTCAAATCCATAACAATATGGTTAATTATTTATCTCCAAATCTTCTCCTTTGTTGGTCAAAACAAATTCAGAGGAAAAGTTTCCCTACTGTTTTCCATCCCTTATCAGAGATAAAACTATCAAGAAGTTAACAATATTAATAAAGTGATAACTAACTTTCAGAGAAATTATATTTCTAGTACATATCAAAACACCCAGACCTCTCCGTCACTATTATATTTTATCTAAGGATAGTTTTGTTTTTTTTTTTTAGAGACAGAGTCTTCCTTTGTCACCCTCGGTAGAGTGCTATGGTATCACAGCTCACGGCAACCTCCAGCTCTTGGGCATAAGTGATTTTCTTGCCTCAGCCTCTCGAGGAGCTGAGACTTACAGGTGCCTGCCACAATGCCTGGCTATTTTTTTTGTTGTTGCAGTTTGGCCAAGGCCAAGTTTGAACGCACTACCCTCAGTATATGGCACTGGCGCCCTACTCACTGAGCCACAGGTGCCGCTCTAAGGATAGATTTTGAAATCTCTATCAGAAAGGCATCACCTCTAGCCTCTATCTCAGCAGGGAAACAGAGTGCATTTTCCTTAAAAAATAAAAATAGCTAAAATAAATCATGAGGTTAAAAATTGATGTCAAACTGACACAAATTAATACTTAATGAATACTGAACAAAAAAACCATTCCCCTTTTTATAATCAAAGAACAACTATATATGGTTATACACAAGAATAAATGTGATGTTTAAGAATTATTTTAGGCATGGTGCCTGTAGCTCAAGCAGCTAAGGTGCCAGCCACATACACCAGAGCTGGCGGGTTCAAATCCAGCTCAGGGCCTACCGGACAACAATGACAACTGCAACCAAAAAATAGGTGTTGTGGCGGGCACCTGTAGTCCCAGCTACTTGGAGGCTGAGGCAAGAGAATCGCCTAAGCCCAAGAGTTGGAGGTTGCTGTGAGCTGTGATGCCACAGCACTCTACCCAGGGCAACGACTCAAGGCTTTGTCTCAAAAAAAAAAAAAAAAAAAAAAATTATTTTAATGCTGGGTCCGCACCCGTAGCACAGTAGTTATGGTGCCAGCCACATACACCAAGCATGGCGGGTTCAAACCCGGCCTGGGCCAACTAAACAACTGCAATAACAACAAAATAGCCGGGGGTTGTGGTGGGCGCCTGTACTCCTAGCTACTTGGGAGGCTGAGGCAAGAGAATCGCTTAAGCCCAAGAGTTTGAGATTGCTGTGAGCTGTGACAGACAACACAGCACTCTAAGGAGGGTGATACAATGAGACTCTGTCTCAAAAAAAAAAAAAAAAAAAAAAGAATTATTTTAATGCTTAAAATATGTGAAAAAACAATGACTTGTGGCTGAATAATTTTTTCTTCTTTTTTTTGTAGAGAGTTTCACTTTATCGCTCTCGGTAGAGTGCTGTGGCGTCACACAGCTCACAGCAACCTCCAGCTCCTGGGCTCAGGTGATTCTCTTGCCTCAGCCTCCCGAGTAGCTGGGACTACAGGCGCCCACCACAACACCCGGCTATTTTTTTTTTTTTTTAATTTTAATTAATTAATTTATTTTTTTGTAGAGACAGAGTCTCACTTTATGGCCCTCAGCAGAGTGCCATGGCCTCACACAGCTCACAGCAACCTCCAACTCCTGGGCTTAAGTGATTCTCTTGCCTCAGCCTCCCGAGTAGCTGGGACTACAGGCGCCTGCCACAACGCCCGGCTATTTTTTGGTTGCAGTTTGGCCGGGGCCGGGTTTGAACTCGCCACCCTCGGTATATGGGGCCGGCGCCTTACCGACTGAGCCACAGGCGCCGCCCAACACCCGGCTATTTTTTTTGTTACAATTTGGCCAGGGCTGGGTTTGAACCTGCCACCCTCAATATATATGGGGCCATCATCCTACCCACTGAGCCACAGGCACGACCTGTGGCTGAATAATTTTCATAGAACTCTCATAATCTTTGCCTCTTAAACTTATGATCTAGTATATACTGTCCAAAGAGCAGATATTATGCATATTAGCAGAATATATACGTATTCTAAGATAAACTTAAGTGGTTCTCTAAGGAGGTTTTACTTTATTCATTTGATGGCGTCATTTTTCAAATAAACTTTAAATTAACTATCTAACTTGAAAAATATGGAAACAGGGCGGTGCTCAGTGAGTGAGGCACTGGCCCCATATACCGAGGGTGGCGGGTTCGAACCCGGCCCTAGCCAAACTGCAATAAAAAATAGCCAGGCATTGTGATGAGCACCTGTAGTCCCAGTTACTTGGGAAGCTGAGGCAAAAGAAATCTCCTAAGCCCAAGAGCTGGAGGTTACTGCGAGCTGTGACGCCATGGCACTCTACCCACGGCGAAAAAGTGAGACTCTGTCTCAAAAAAAGAAAGAAAGAAAAATATGGAAACAAAATAAATTTAATACATGAGTCACTCAAACTAGCAAAGGATTTATATACCTCTTGGTGCTTATTTTCTCTGGTTTAACTTCTGTCTTTTTATTGAGGTCTTTTAGTGAAGAACTGAGGTAGAGTTCTTTAGGAACTGAAGCCACAGCAGGCATGATGAAATCTTCACTTTTCTACTTTCACAATGGATGGTGTATTTCATTAAGAGTTCTTTCCTAAAACAAAACAAATACAAATAATTCTACTAATTTTCTTCATTAACCATAAGTGAACAATTAAATTAAGAGTTTGCTAACAGTATTAATTTTAAATTATCCTGAATATCTACTCTGGGTGTTCAACATATGATATCAATTAACAATTTAGTAATTTTTTTCAAATTTTTACTAACCAAGCTGAGCATGGTGGTTCATGCCTATCATCCCAGCACTTTTAGAATGTGAGGCAGGCCAGGCACGGTGGCTCACACCTGTAATCCCAGCACTCTGGGAGGCCACAATAGGCAGATTGCTTGAGCTTGTGGGTTCAAAACCAGCCTGAGCAAGAGCAAGACTCCATCTCTAAAAATAGCCATGCACTCAGGAGGCTATAGTCCCAACTATTTGCGAGGCTCACACAAAAGAATTGCTTGAGCCCAACAGTTTGAGGTTTCGGTGAGCTATGACGCCACAGCACTCAACCGGGGGCAACAAAGTGAGACTCTGTCTCAAAAAAAAAAAGTGAGGCAGAAGGACTGTCATATTGCCTTAAGTATTAGGCATCTTACTTGTCAGAGGACCTGGCAATAAGAAAGAATAATAAAAGCTTTTACATTTCTTTTCTGTTAAAACTGCAATAATCACAAGTAGAAGGAATTTTCATCTAGAAATATTTCCTTCTTGCACTGATGATACCAATTTATAAAAGGGAACTAACTGATGGTGAGGAAGCCATAGCAGTGCCACCTAATACAGAGATACAGACAAAAGAACATGTTTCTGTTTCTGGCAGAATATACCATACATTTTGGTTTACTCTGAAAAGGTCTACTAAAAACAAAAAAAATTAGCCAGCCACGGTCATACATGCCTAGTCCCAGCTACTGGGGAGAATGAGGCAGGAAGATTGCTTGAGAACAGGAATCTGATGTCGCTATGAGGTAGGCTGAGGCCATGGCACTTTAACACTGTATCCTGGTTGACAAGATCAAGATTCTGTTTAAAAAAACAATAACAATACACAAAAAACTGTTGGTTAATAAAATGATTAAATTAAATTAGGTAAGGAGATGGAGTCACATTATGAAGGACTTTTGAAGCCATCCAGAATTATGTTTTTTTTTTTTTTTTTTGTTGTTGCAGTTTGGCCGGGCTGGGTTTGAACCCGCCACCCTCAGCATATGGGGCGGGCGCCGCCATCCAGAATTATGTATATTTCATTCAGCAGCCAATAAAAAGCCAGTTTTTGATGGGAAAAATTGTATGTGAGAGTGGTCAACTTGGGGATATATAAGTTGGATTGGAAAGAAACGACAAGAGATACCACAGAAAAGATTCAGTATAAAGTCACTGCAGAATAAAACACAAAATGGCAGAAACATGCTTTGGTAATAGATTGAATCAGAGTGTCTTATTTCAGTCTCTCTCACACGCACGCAACCTTTTTACCCTGAAAAATGTGAAGAATGTAGTACTATTTTTTTTTTTTTTTTTGTAGAGACAGAGTCTCACTTTATGGCCCTTGGTAGAGTGCCGTGGCCTCACACAGCTCACAGCAACCTCCAACTCCTGGGCCCAAGCAATTCTCTTGCCTCAGCCTCCCAAGCAGCTGGGACTACAGGCGCCCGCCACAACGCCCAGTTATTTTTTGGTTGCAGTTTGGCCGGGGCCGGGTTTGAACCCGCCACCCTCAGTACATGGGGCCGGCGCCTTACCGACTGAGCCACAGGCGCCGCCCAGAATGTAGTACTATTAACAAAAAATAAATACTATAGTTTAAAAACTTATCAGTTTACAGCAGCATTTCTCAACCCTGCCACTACGGACATTTTGGACCTGATAAAACTTTGTTGTGGGAGACTGCTCTTTGTAGTCTAAGATGTTTAGCAGCAACACCCCTAGCTTCTACTCTCTAGGTGCCAGTAGTATCAATCCTTCCCCCTCAGATGTTACAACCAAAAATGTTTCTAGACATTGCCAAATGACCCCTGGAAGGCAACATTACTCCCATCTAAGAACCACCAATTTAGAAACATGTAGGTAGTTACACTGGGAATATGCTGAGGGTATGCTTAAAAGAACAATATTGAAAAAAAGATGTCTTATAGGTATGTAAATATTTAACTAGAAAGCAGGTTTACAAAGAGACCAGATATTAAGCTTGCTTAATAATAAATAATTAAGACATTAATTTTAAGACCAGGTGCAGTGGCTGGTTCATGCCTGTCACCGTAGCACTCTAAGGAACCGGCAGTTAGACTAAGAGTTTTACATTTCTTTCGAGGCAGCTTTATCGTTTAAGCTCAGGAGTTCAAAACCAGCCTGACCACGAGCAAGACTCCATCTCTATTAAAAACAGAAAAACTGGGTCAGCATCTGTGGCTCAAGTGGCTAAGGCACCAACCACATACACTTGAGCTGGCGGGTTCAAACTGGAGCCTGCCAAACAACGACAGCTGCAACCAAAAAATAGCCAAGTGTTGTGGCAGGCGCCTGCAGTCCCAGCTACTTGGGAGGCAGAGACAGGAGAACTGCTTAATCCCAGGAGTTGGAGGTTGCTCTGAGCTGTGATGCCATGGCACTCTACCCAGGGTGAAAGCTTGAGGCTCTGGCTCAAAAAACAAACAAACAACAAGAACAACAAAAAAAAAAAAACCAGAAAAACTAGCCCGTAGCACAGTGGTTATGGTACCAGCTACATACACCAAGACTGGCAGGTTCGAACCCAGCCCAGGTCAGCTAAAACAATGACAACTGCAATAAAAAATAGCCAGGTGTGGGTGGCGCCTGTGGCTCAAGGAGTAGGGCGCCCACCCCAAATGCCAGAGATGGCGTGTTCAAACCCAGCCCTGGCCAAAAAAAAAAAAAAAAAAATAGCCAGGCATTGTGGCAGACAAATGTAGTCCCAGCTACTTGGGAGGCTGAGGCAAGAGAATCACTTAAGCCCAAGAGTTGGCGGTTGCAGTGAGCTATGACACCACAGGACTCTACGGAGGGCGACATAATGAGACACTGTCTCAAAAAAGAAAAAAAAAACTGGTTCAGTGCCCATAGTTCAGCAGCTAGAGCACCAATCACGTACACAGAGCTGGCAGGTTCAAATCCAGCCCAGGCGTACCAAACAACAATGACAACTACAACCAAAAAATAGCCAGGCGTTGTGGTAGGCGCCTGATGTCCCAGCTACTTGGGAGGCTAAGGCAAGAGAATTGCTTAAGCCCAAGAGTTTGAGGTTGCTGTGAGCTATGAGGCCACAGCACTCTACCAAGGTCAACATAGTGAGACTCTTGTCTCAAAAAAAAAAGACATTAAAAGTCATTTTGATAATCCCTGTTGCTTTGAGAAGATAATGAAGTATTGATAACAAAATAATAGGGGTGGCGCCTGTGGCTCAGTTGGTAAGGCGCAGGCCCCATATACCGAGGGTGGCGGGTTCAAACCCGGCCCCGGCCAAACTGCAACAAAAAAAATAGCCGGGCGTTGTAGCGGGTGCCTGTAGTCCCAGCTACTCGGGAGGCTGAGGCAAGAGAATCGCTTAAGCCCAGGAGTTGGAGGTTGCTGTGAGCTGTGTGAGGCCACGGCACTCTACCGAGGGCCATAAAGTGAGACTCTGTCTCTACAAAAAAAAAAAAAAAAAAAAAAAATACACTATCTAGAATTGGTTTAAATACTACTATTTTCTTCTTCTGCCTCAGCCTCCCAAGTAGCTGGGACTACAGGTGTGCGCTGCCACATCTGGCTCATTTTTTATTTTTTGTAGAAATGAGGTCTCTGTCTTGTCAAGTGATTCTCCCACCCTGGCTTCCCAAAGTGCTAGGATTACAAGGTCAGTCACTGTGCCCAGCCATATTTTCTTCACTTTTAATTACATTTAAAAACTTGTATGATAATTTAAAAAATCACAGACATCATTTATTTAGTAACTAAAATCAGCAGAATGAATGAATCACCAAAGAAATAAGCCCTTGTTTTTCCACAGCTGACAAGTTACCTGATGAGCCCAAAATGGGGATGGGGGTCTAAGTAAAGATTCAGAAAAGAAAACGAGAGTCATTAAAATAAAAGAAAACCAGGTAAGTGCAATATCATAGAAACCAAGGAAAGAGAATTCCAAGGAACTTTTATACAGTTCTTAGAATTCAAAGAAGGAAAAAAAAAAAAACAGTAGAATAACTAGCACTAGTTCTGAAGAGTGACTATATAAACTGGCTTTAATTTAATGGTAAATATTTAGAATACCTGTTAGACACAAGAAACAGTTAGGAGCTATAGGATACAAAAAATATACCTCCTAAAAAAGTCTTCCTCTTAAGATGAAAGTATACAATGCTAATGGAAAGCAAAGAATGCTTAGTGCTGTAATATAGGCACTAGCAAACCATGCCAAAATCTGTTCATTTTTTTTTAAGAAGCACCATTCCGACAAACAAACAAAAGGGTAACTGTTTTCCAGAATAGATGTCCAGTTACATCTGTAACTTTAATCCATTTCTTATTTCTCCTCCCTTGTTATTTGCTTAATTTTTTTTAACAGATCCAAAATAGGCAAGTAGGGCACCAGATGATACTATGTACCCAAAAAACAAAGACATGGTTCTCAGTCCTAGTCCTACGTTAAAATCACCTAAACAATCACCTAAACAACGTTTAAAAAACACCCCTCCTAAATAGTTAAATCAGAATCTCTAGGGATGGGGCATATACACAGCTATTTTTATTTTTATTTCTTTTTTTTTGAGACAGAGCCTCAAGCTGTCACCCTGGGTACAGTGCTGTGGCATCACAGCTCACAGCAATCTCCAACTCCTGGGCTTAAGCGATTCTCTTGCCTCAGCCTCCCAAGTAGCTGGGACTACAGGCACACGCCACAACGCCCAGCTATTTTTTGTTGCAGCTATCAATGTTATTTGTCAGGCCCAGTATGGATTCAAACCCGCCACCTCAGTTATATGTGGCTGGCACCTTAGCTGCTTGAGCCACAGGCGCCGAGCCAACATAGGTATTTTTAAAGTCAGGTGAATTCTAATATGTAGTCAAGACTGAGAACCAGAAACATAACAATGGATGTAAATATGTTACTAGAAGCAACAAAACAATATGAAGATAACAATTCATTTCTAGCTGAAATCAGTATCTTAAATCATGTAATATCCAACATAGAAAAATCTTAAGAACTCATTCTCATTTTTATTTTTGGGGGGGACATTCTTTATTTGTTTTTTTTTTTATTAAATCATAGCTGTGTACATCAATATGATCATGGGGCACCATACACTTGTTTCATAGAATATTTGACATATTTTCATCTCATTAGTTGACATAGCCCTCCTGGCATTTTCTTAGTTACTTTGCCAAGACATTTACATTCCACATTTGCTAAGGCTCACATGTACCCCTGTAAAATGCACCACAGGTGTGATCCTTTCAATCCCCCTCCCTCTACCCACCTCGCCCCTCCCTCCCCACGCTTTCCCCCTTCCCCCTGTTCTTAGGTTATAGCTTGGTTATAGCTTTCATGTGAAAGTCCTAGGTTAGTTTCATAGTAGGGGTGAATACATTGGATATTTTTTCTTCCATTCTTGAGACACTTTACTATGTTCCAGCTCCATCCATGTAAACATGAAGGAGGTAAAGTCTCCATCTTTCTTCAAGGCTGCATAGTATTCCATGGTGTACATATACCACATTTTGTTAATCCATTCGTGGATCGATGGGCACTTGGGTTTTTTCCATGACTTAGCAATTATGAATAGGGCTGCAATAAAGATTCCGGTACAAATATCGTTGTTATGATGTGGCTTTTGGTCTTCTGGGTATATGCCCAGCAGAGGGATTACAGGATTGAATGGCAGATCTATTTTTAGATCTCTAAGTGTGCTCCATATATCTTTCCAAAAGGAATGTATTAGTTTGCATTCCCACCAGCAGTGCAAAAGTGTTCCCTTTTCTCCACATCCACGCCAACATCTCTGGTCTTGAGATTTTGTGGTATAGGCTAGTCTCACTGGAGTTAGATGATACCTCAAAGTAGTTTTGATTTGCATTTCTCTGATGATTAAAGATGATGAGCATTTTTTCATATGTCTGAAGGCCGCTCACCTGTCTTCTTCGGAGAAGTTTCTATTCAATTCTCTTGCCCAGCCTGTGATGGTATCCCTTGTTCTTTTCTTGCTAATGCATTTGAGTTCTCTGTGGATTTTGGTTATTAAACCTTTGTCAGAGACATAACCAGCAAATATCTTCTCCCATTCTGTGGGCTGTTTGCTTGCTTTACTTACTGTGTTCTTGGCTGTGCAGAAGCTTTTTAGTTTGATCAAGTCCCAAAAGTGTATTTTTGAAGCTGCTTCAATCGCCCGGGGGGTCCTTCTCATAAAAAACTCACCCAACCCAATTTCTTCAAGGGTTTTCCCTGCACTCTCTTCTAGTACTTTTATAGTTTCATGTCTTAAGTTTAGGTCTTTAATCCAGTAAGAGTCTATCTTGGTTAGTGGTGAAAGGTGTGGATCCAGTTTCGGTCTTCTACAGGTTGCCAGCCAGTTCACCCAGCACCATTTGTTAAATAGGGAATCTTCTCCCCACTGGATGTTTTTCATTGGCTTGTCAAAGATTAAATAACAGTAAGTAGCTGGGTTCATCTCTTGGTTCTCTATTCTGTTCCAGACATATACTTCCCTGTTTTTGTGCCAATACCATGCTGTTTTGATCACTATCGATTTGTAGTATAGTCTGAGGTCTGGTAGCGTAATTCCTCCTGCTTTGTTTTTATTTTTGAGTAATATCTTGGTTATTTGAGGTTTTTTTCTGATTCCATATAAAACGAAGTATTGTTTTTTCAAGATCTTTAAAGTATGACAGTGGAGCTTTAATAGGGATTGCGTTGAAGGTATATATTGCTTTGGGTAGTATGGATGTTTTAACAATGTTGATTCTTCCCAGCCATGAGCATGGTATGTTTTTCCATTTATTAACATTCTCGGCTATCTCTTTTCTTAGAGTTTCATAGTTCTTTTTATATAGATCTTTCACATCTTTTGTTAGATAAACTCCCAAATATTTCATCTTCTTTGGCATTACTGTGAATGGGATAGAGTCCTTAATTGTTTTTTCAGCTTGACTATTGTTGGTATATATAAAGGCTACTGATTTATGAATGTTGATTTTGCAACCTGAGACACTGCTGTATTCCTTGATCACTTCTAAGAGTTTTGTAGTAGAGTCCCTAGTGTTTTCCAGATATACAATCATATCATCTGCGAAGAGCAAAAGTTTGATCTCTTCTGACCCTATGTGGATGCCCTTGATTGCCTTTTCTTCCCTAATTGCGGTGGCTAAAACTTCCATTACAATGTTAAAAAGCAATGGAGACAACGGGCAGCCTTGTCTGGCTCCTGATCTATTGGAAATAATTCCAATTTAACTCCGTTCAATATGATATTGGCTGTCGGTTTGCTGTAGATGGCCTCTATTAGTTTAAGAAATGTCCCTTCTATACCAATTTTCTTAAGTGTTCTGATCATGAAGGGATGTTGGATGTTATCAAAAGCTTTTTCTGCATCGATTGAGAGGATCATATGATCTTTGTTTTTTACTTTATGTGCTGAATTACATTTATAGATTTACGTATACTGAACCAGCCTTGAGACCCTGGGATAAAGCCAACGTGATCATGATGTATGATTTGTTTGACATGTTGCTGGATTCTGTTTGTTAGGATCTTGTTGAATATTTTTGCGTCTATATTCATTAGTGATATTGGTCTATAATTTTCTTTTTTTGTTGGGTCTTTTCCTGGTTTGGGGATCAGGGTGATGTTTGCTTCATAGAACGTGTTGGGGAGTCTTCCTTCTTTTTCTACATTTTGGAACAGTTTGAGTAATACAGGTACTAATTCCTCTTTAAAGGTTTGGTAGAATTCTGATGTGAAACCATCTGGTCCCGGACTTTTCTTTTTGGCGAGGTTTTATATGGTTGATGTTATTTCTGAACTTGAAATGGGCCTGTTCAACATTTCCACTTGATTCTGGTTAAGTCTTGGAAGGTGACGAGCTTCCAAGTATTGGTCCATTTCCTTCAGATTTTCATATTTCTGAGAGTAAACTTTCTTGTAATATTCATTAAGGACTTTTTGGATTTCTGAGGAGTCTGTTGTTATTTCATCTTTGTCATTTCTGATTGAAGAGATTAGAGATTTTACTCTTTTTTTCCTGATTAGGTTGGCTAATGGTTTATTTTGTTGACCTTTTCAAAAAACCAGCTTTTTGATTTATTGATCTATTGTATTGTTCTTTTGTTTTCAATTTCATTTAGTTCTGCTCTGATTTTGGTTATTTCTTTTCTTCTACTGGGTTTGGGGTTGGAATGTTCTTCCTTTTCCAGTTGCTTGAGATGTCCCATTAAGTTGCTAACTTCCTCTCTTTCCATTCTCCTGAGGAAGGCTTGCAGCGCTATAAATTTCCCTCTTAGAACTGGTGTCCCAGAGGTTCTGATAGTTCGTGTCTTCATTGTCGTTTTGTTCCAAAAATTTGGCAATTTCCTTCTTGACCTCATCTCTGACCCAGCTATCGTTCAGCATGAGGTTATTTAACTCCATGTTTTTGTATGAGTATGTAGATTCCTGTTGTTACTCAGCTCAAGTTTTATTCCATGATGGTCCGAGAAGATGCATGGAATAACTTCTATTCCTTTAAATTTACTGAGGTTAGATTTGTGACCTAAGATGTGATCGATTTTGGAGTAAGTTCCGTGGGCTGATGAGAAGTATGTGTATTCAGTTTTGTTAGGATGAAATGTTCTGTAGATGTCTGCTAGATCTAAATGCTGGATGGTTAGATTTAAATCTAAAATTTTGTTACTCAGCTTTTTGTTGGAGGATCGATCCAGCACTGCCAAGGGAGTGTTAAAATCTCTGACTATTATGAAGCTGGAGGAAATCAAGTTGCTCATGTCTGTTAGAGTTTCTCTTATGAATTGAGGTGCATTCTGATTGGGTGCATAGATATTAATAATTGAAATCTCATCATATTGAGTATTACCCTTAACAAATATGAAGTGAGCATTCTTGTCCTTCCTTACTTTTGTTGGTTTAAAGCCTATTGTGTCTGCAAATAGAATTGCAACACCTGCTTTTTTCTGGTTACCATTTGCCTGAAATATGGATGACCATCCTTTCACCCTGAGTCTGTATTTGTCTTTTAAGATGTGACTCTTGTAAGCAACAGATATCCCGTCTGAGTTTTTGTATCCAGTCAGCTAACCTATGTCTCTTTAGAGGACAGTTTAAGCCATTCACATTAATGGAGATTATTGATAAGTTTGGTGAAATTTTGGGTATCGAGTTTTTCAAAAGTCCAGTGGACAATTTTAATCTTTTCGCCATTGTAGAAGTTGGAGTTTGATCAGGAGTTTCTGAGTGAGTTTACGTTTGTAGTAGAGGATTGGGTTGGTCATTATGGAGGATAGGTCTGAGAATATCCTGAAGAGATGGTTTGGTTGTGGCAAATTTCTTCAACATATGAATGTCGTTAAAGTATTTAATTTCTCCATCATAGATGAAACTCAGTTTAGCTGGGTACAAGATCCGGGGTTGAAAGTTATTTTGCTTTAGGAGATTAAAAGTCGATGACCACCCTCTTCTGGCTTGAAAAGTTTCAGCAGAGAGATCTGCAGTCATTCTAATGTTCTTACCTTTGTAGGTAATGGCTTTCTTTCGCCTGATAACCTTGAGAATTTTCTCCTTCATGTTGACTTTAGTGAAGCTAATTATGGTATGTCTGGGGGATGACTTATTGGGGTTGAAGCGTGCTAGAGTTCTGAAACTGTCTGCTATCTGAATTTCAGAATCTCCAGGCATGTCTGGAAAATTCTCTTTCATAATTTCATGCAGAAGGGCCTCTGTGCCCATCTATGCCACTTCATCGTTTTCCAGAACTCCTATTATTCGTATATTTGCCTTCTTTGAATTATCCCAGAGCTCTCTAAGAAAAAGATCCGTTTTGTTCTCCATTTCTCTTCCTCTTTGAGTGTTTGGGAGCATTCGAAGGCTTTATCTTCAATGTCAGAAATCCTTTCTTCTGCTTGGTCCATTCTGTTGTTGAGGGATTCTACTATATTTTTCATATCTTTAAGGGCTGCAAATTCTTGCTTCAGTGTATCTAAGTCTTTGGTGGTTTTGTCTTTAAATTCGTTAAATTCTTAAGACAACTTTTGAATTTCTCCTCGGATTCCTAATTCCATTTTATCAATCTTGTATGCAATCCAAATTCTGAATTTGATTTCTGACATGTCTGCCAGTTGTTTATGAATGGGATCTTCAATTACATCCACCATTTCTTTCCTTGGGGGGGTTGATCTATTCTGGTTATTCATGTTACCGGAGAGTTTCCGCTGATTCCGCCCCATGGTTGTTTTACTCCCTTTGATTTTTCCCCTAGGGTTTTATTGAGGGCCCATTCAGTGTTGTAGCCTGAGAGACTGGGGCCCTGTCTGGTGTGGTGGGGCTGAGTGGTTGTGACTTATTGTCAGCTGGCTTCTGTTTGACCTCAGTGAAGCACTTACTCTGGGTTGAAGTCTCAGTTCTCTGAGTCGGCCCTATCCTGGATGTTTTCAGGGTCTGTGAGTCACCTCAGGCAAATCCTATACTCAGGAGTGGCCTCCTCTGGTTGCCCAGGGAGGCAGGGGGTATGGCTTCAGCCGCCTCAGGGAGCTGCCGCTCTAATGTGGGTCTCCCCCAGTCTCACTCCTGTGTCCCAGAGTCAGGACCAACCAGCCACAGTTCGGGCACTGTCCACACCCCGACAAATCCCTCAAGAATCTGGACTCCCGGGGGACAGGCCTCCAAATCCCAGAGCGAGGGTGTGGTGGGGTGCTGGGAGCTCAGAGCCTCCGGCAGCAAGCTCACTCAATTTCTCCCAATCTTTGGCTCCACCACACTGCCAGAGCCCAAGCCTCCAGGCTTCAGAGTGAGGGCGGGGTGGGGGGAGCGGCTGGAGCCCAGAACCCCCGGGCAGCGAACAGACTCAGCTCCACCCAGTTCCTTGCCCAGCCACATGGCAGGCGCTCAAGTCTCCAGAGCACAGAGCGAGGCGGGGGGGGGGGGGGGGGGGGGGGAGGGGGGGAGGGGCGGGAGCGCCGGGAGCTCAGAGCCAGCAGGGCTCCGAGCCACAGGGAGCCCTGTTGACAGCGAGCAATTTCAGTTCCTCCCAGTCTCTCGCCAGGTTGTACCACAGCAGTTCAAGCCTTCAGGCTTCAGAGTGGGGGCGGGGTGGGGGGAGTGGCTGGAGCCCAGAACCGCCAGGCAGCGAACAGACTCAGCTCCACGCAGTTCCCTGCCCGGCCACACAGCAGGTGCTCAGGCCTCCAGAGCACAGAGCAAGGTTGGGGGGGGGCGCCGGGATCCCAAAGGCGGCAGGGGCTCCGAGCCGCAGGGAGCCCAGTTGGCAGCAAGCAAATTCAATTCTTCCTAGTCTCTTGCCCGGTTGTACCCCCACAGCTCAAGCCTTCAGGCTTCAGAGTGTGGGCGGGGTGGGGGGGAGCGGCTAGAGCCCAGAACCGCTGGGCAGCGAACAGAATCGGCTCCCCCAGTTCCCTGCCCGGCCACACAGCAGGCGCTCAGGTCTCCAGAGTACAGAGTGAGGGCAGGGGAGCGCCTGAAGCCCAGAGCCAGCAGGGGCTCCGAGCCGTAGGGAGCCCGGTCAACAGCGAGCAAATTCAGTTTCTCCCAGTCTCTCACCCGGTTGTACCGTCGCAGCACAAACCTTCAGGCTTCAGAGTGGGGGCGGGGTGGAGGGAGCGGTTGGAGCCCAGAACCCCTGGGCAGCGAAAAACAGACTCAGCTCCACCTGGCTCCCTGCCCAGTCACATGGCAGGCGCTCAGGTCTCCGGACCATAGAGCGAGGGCAAGGGGAGCACCAGGAGCTCAGAGCAGCAGGGAGCTCAGAGCAGCTGGTAGCGAGTTCGACTCAGTTATATGCCTGGTTGTATTGTTGCCCAAGGAGGGCTGCTGCATCTCGCCTCAGGGAAGCGCCACCCTGGTGAGGGTCTCCCTCTGCTGACTGTCCTCACCTCTCTCCCATGCCCCAGAATCAGCACTGACCAGCTGCAGCTCGGGGACTGTCCTCTCCCCTTTAGGAGTCACCCAAGAATCCGAACTCCTGGGGGACAGGCTTTTAAGACCTCAGAGAGAGTGGCGGGAAGTGCTGGGTGCTCAGAGTTGCCGGCAAAGGATATTTACAGATTTATACAGTTTTGTGCCTGGCAGGAGAACGCCTAGGCATCCTAGTAAGAGAGGTAGGTCCAGTTTGTAGTAGGTCTCTCCTGTGAAGTGTAGTGGGATGGCCTTTGATTTCTGCCCTTTTGTTTGTGGGGCCCTTAAGCCGATCAGGTGGGGGAGGGGGGACTCCCGTCCGCTTAGTGATGGGTTTTGTACCTTTTGTTTGCTTCCTTGTGGTCGCAGCTCTCCTCAGCGGGGTTGATGTACGTTCTTCAACTTTCTCGCTTGGTGTTGCTCAAATCCATAGGGTTACTTGCTAAATTTTCGTCCCCTAACTCTCCTTCAGGATGGGAGTCTCTGTGTAAAGCTGGCTTCAGTCTGCCATCTTCCCATCATCCTCTCATTCTCATTTTTAAAATCTTTTAATTGAGAAAGTAAAATCCTCCAGGATTCCCATCCCCATAACTTTTTTCAGAAATCACTGATTGATTTTGAAACTGGTATTATAATGTATAATAATTTCACTATATAAAAAAGACATACAAGTTTACATCATTGTTGGTATGTCTAAGAGAGTTTAATACAGTAATCTCCACTTATTTGCAGCTTTGCTTTCTGCAGTTTCAGTCACCTGCCATCAAGCAATATTAAATGGAAAATTATAAACAATTCAGAAATGTTCGATTGTGCACTGTCTCACTCCATCCAGCCTGGGGTGTGAATCATCTCTTTGTCTAGAGTACTCATAGTGTAGACCCCAGCCACCATCACAGCACTTTTGTTCAAATAACCCTTATATTACTTAATAAAGGTTCCAAATTGCAAGAGTAGTGATGCTGGCAATTTGGATATGCCAAAGAGAAGCTTTAAAGTGCTACTTTTTTTTTGTTGTTGTTGCAGTTGGGCCGGAGCCAGGTTTGAACCCACCACCCTCGGCATATGGGGCCAGCGCCCTACACGCTGAGCCACAGGCACCGCCCTAAAGTGCTACTTTTAAGTGAAAAGATGAAAATTCTCTTAAGGGAAGAAAATAAAATCATATGCTGAAATTGTTAAAATCTATGTTAAGAATGAATTTTCTATGAAATTGTGAGGAAGGAAAAAAGAACTTCATGCTAGTTTTGCCGTCACACCTCAAACTGCAAAAGTTATAGCCACAGTGTATGATAACTTTTGTTACAGTACATTGCTATAATTGTTCTATTTCATTACCGTGTTGTTCATCTCTTACTGTGCCTAATTTATAAATTAAACTTTATCATAGTTATATATGTACATAACATAGTTATGTATGTACATAGCAAATAGGATTTGGTACCGTGGTTTGGGGCAACTACTGGCCATCTTGGAATATATTCCCTGCAGATAAGGGAGGACTACTATACAGGATGTCCCAAAGTTACCCCTAAAGTCACCACACATAGGGAAAATGTAGTTAAATGGACCTTTATTTCTAAAATATTCATTACGCAATTTTACAAAGAGGTGGTTAACACATAAGAATATTTTGTAAACGTTGCTAAGTTGAAATATGTTGGTCAAGAGAGAAAAGGCTTAGTTAACAGTGACTTTATTCACTGTATAAGAGTTCTATTTTGGGCTTGGGACCTATGGCTCAAGCGGCTAAGGCGCCAGCCACATACACCTGAGCTGGTGGGTTCAAATCCAGCCTGGGCCCACCAAACAACAATGATGGCTGTAACCAAAAAATAGCCAGGCATTGTGGTGGGTGCCTGTGGTCCCAGCTACTTGGGAGGTGGAGGCAGGAGAATCGCTTAAGCCCAAGAGTTTGAGGTTGCTGTGAGCTGTGACGCCATAGCATTCTACTGAGGGCAACATAGTAAGACTCTGTCTCAAAATAAAAAAGTTTCCTTAATTATACTTCATTTTATTAGCATCTCCTATTTATGGGTTTTTGTTTTTCTTTCTTTCCTTTTTTTTTTTTTTTTTCTTTGAGACAGAGTTTTACTGTGTTTCCCAGGCTAGAATACCAGAACTTCAGCCTAGCTCAGGACAACCTCAAACTCCTGGGTTCAAGCTATCCTCCTCCTGCCACTGCCTCTGGAGAAACTGGACCACCGGTGCCTGCTTCAACACCTGGCTAATCTATTTTTAGTACAGATACTTAGGGGTCTTGCTCTTACTCACACTGACCAGTGTGAGCAATTTCCTTTTGAACTCCTGATCTCAAAAGATCTCCCCATCTCTGTTTTCCAGAGTGCCAGGATCAATGAAGTGAGCTACCTGCCTGGCCCAGCATCTCATATTTGAATGGATATTTTTCCCCTTTTATTAGAGTGTATTTTCATGTAGAAAACTTTACAATATAATGCTAGACATTTTATGAAAAAAATATAATGTGCTGGCTTCATTTTCCAACTGTCTACAAAAGCCATTTTAGCTCTTTCCCATTATGTTCACATTAATAAGCAAATACCCATAATGATTCATGAAGTTTGAGTAAATATACTTCAAAATTAAATGCTGGCTGGGCGCCTGTGGCTCAAGCAGCTAAGGCGCCAGCCACATACACCTGAGCTGGTGGGTTCGAATACAGCCCAGGCCCGCCAAACAACAATGACGGCTGCAACCAAAAAATAGCGGGGCATTGTGGCGGGCACCTGTGGTCCCAGCTACTTGGGAGGCGGAGGCAGGAGAATCGCTTGAGACCAGGAGTTAAAGGTTGCTGTGAGCTGTGATGCCACAGCACTCTACCCAGGGCGACAGCTTGAGGCTCTGTCTCAAAAAAAAAAAAAAAATCAGGATAAAAATTAAATGCTAGGGGAGGAAAGGTGGAGGGAGGGTAATTGGTGGGACCACACAGTGTTTTTTTGTTTTTTCTTAGAAACAGAGTCTCGGGCGGCGCCTGTGGCTCAAGGGGTAGGGCGCCGGTCCCATATACCGGAGGTGGCGGGTTCAAGCCCAGCCCGGCCAAAAAAAACCAAAAAAAAAAAAATAAAAAATAGAAACAGAGTCTCACTTTATCGCCCTCGGTAGAGTGCAGTGGTGTCACACAGCTCACAGCAACCTCCAACTCCTGGGCTTAGATTATTCTCTTGCCTCAGCCTCCACAGTAGCTGGGACTACAGGTGCCCCGCCACAACACCCGGCTATTTTTTTGTTGTTGTTGTTGCAGTTTGGCCGGGCGGGGTTTGAACCTGTCACCCTCGGTATATGGGGCTGCCGCCCTACAGACTGAGCCACAGGTGCCGCCCACCTACATGTTAAATCTACTAAGGGTAGAATATAAGCATCTGAACACAATAACTAAGAAAATGCAGTGAAGGCTATGTTAAACAGTTTGATAGAAGTATTTCAAATTGCATATAAAACCAGCACATTGTACCCCATAACTGCATTAATGTACACAGCTATGATTTAATAAAAAAATTTCTTTTATATTGGAGCACATGTTGCAATGGTAATATGTTAGATAATTGGGCTAAATAAAACATTATTCAAATTTTAAAAAATTAAATGCTAAAAAGGGACATTTAAAGTATTTTGTTAGTTTTCATGTGCTTTCTCAAAAAATACATGTGTGCAAAATTTCATTAATGAAAGGTATGTCTATTTTTTCCCCACTATGACAGGATCCTTACTATTGAATAGTAAAGACACATTGTGTCAGAAGAAAAGGAATACACATTACAAGGCAGAACATGATAAGGACATAAGACAACTGACATCACCTTTCAAATACTTCCTGGCCCAGTATCATGTTGCCATGAGAAACTTATCTAAATCCACCATGAATGACATTGAACAATGAATCTTACACAGAATCGGTCGAAATGCAAAATCTGCTTACATAGCAAAGCCGCAGAGCAAGCCTAAAACAGGAACACTTCCTTAACAATTACCACTAGGCATTTTTAATGGCTGCAGCAGGATATCTACAAAACTAAGAATGCTTTGCAGATTCAGAAAGAGTAAACATCTCTCAGTTGGGTATCGCTTTCATCGGAAACTCTCAAGAGATCTTCACAAATATTAAACTCCTTAGGCTCCGCAATACCTCTTAAGAGTCAGGTAAATATTTCGTTACTGATTAAGCGACTTGTTCAAGGTCACGGAAAGCACTAGAGGCAAGAAATAACCCAGGAGTGTGGTTTTTGGCTTTATGTGTAAGTGCACATCACTGCAATTCAGGGTTCTAACAATTTCCAAGGTGGAGTGGAGGTGAAATTAACTTGTCTCACAACTCCCGCACGTTTTAAGGGTGGGGTGGGGGATCTTCTATTTGAGGAAGTCTTTTTTTTTTTTTTTAACTCTGATGAACTTATGGGATCTTATACTTGAACTTTACTAAAAGCAAGTGTGACTGTGGCAGAGTAGGAACCGGGAAACAGTGATGAGCTGTAGTGAGGCCCGGCACTGTAAACCTCAGAATATCAAAAAATAGAAGAGAAGAGAGGTCAAAGTTGGGTCTGAGTGTCCAAAATAAGGGAAGAATGGTGAAGGCCACCTCCTAAGAACGAAAAACCACACGAAACTCGCTAGGCAACCCAAGACTCGAGGTTGGTCCCCTCCTCCACAAGCCGGTTGTTTTGGGCTTGTCCCACCCCTCTCCGCGGAAGGGCTCATCACCCGGGTGACCAGCAGCTGGTGAAAAAAAAGGAGGTTCACAGCAGACGAATTCCCAGGGAACAGAGGCCAGGGCCCAGACCCGCACTCACCGTGGCGCCGAACGCGCTGCGCTAACGCAGACCTCCTCGCCAAAGGCCCATCTCCCAGGAACCCGAGGGAGACTTAGCCTTCGCTATCCCCACGGAAGCCAACCCAGCTCATCCCCCTTTCCCGATATGCATTGCGTGGCGACGCGTCGCGTCCTCCGGACGTCACGGCGGGGCAGGGCTTTGCGTGTGCTTGTTGGGCTGCTCTGTACTCCCCGGCCCTTCCTCTACTGATGAGGGCAGTAGGGGAGGCTGATGGGGGGCTGAGGAGGGTGTTCCGGGTGGGCGGTGGCGGCGGCGGCGAAGGTGGCGAGGCTAGGACTGCCTTGAGCTGGGTGGAGTTAGTACGTCCGCCTCTTATTCCACCCCTTGAGGCTCGCATTTCCGGGTTGGAGCCAGGTCGCCTTGGTGTCACTTCGCGTCCTTCCCCTTGCTGCGGAGGAAGCAGGGCTTCTCTTCTCTAAACTACGTATTTTCCTCCCTAATTGGATATTAGGAAAAACTAGAAAAGGGATCTGAATCCCCTCACATTCTGGCTAAACATTCTCTGAAGCCAAGCCTCTGATCAAAAAACTGCTATGATCCTGAAAGGAATTTTACGTGTACATACAAAGTCGCTTAAAGGCCAAAATCTCACAATATAAGAGGTCTGAAATTTATCGCGAGCTGACTTAATGTACTCTATAAAAGAAAGATGATCAGATACTGCGATTATATGTAAACAAAGTTGCTTTGGACGGAGCTGCAGGCCATGGTTACTCGGGCAATCTGGGTATCTGACGGTACGGTCTAGTAAACGCCTTAAAATTTAAATGAAAAGTGCGCGCTATTTAAATGTTCAGTAAATATGAGATGACCAAATGAAAGCACCTCCAGGGGTCCTCAAACTGCGGCCTGTGGGCCACGTGAGGCGGTGTGATTGAATTTGTTCCCGTTTTTTCCACTTCAAAATAAGATATGTGCAGTGCGCATAGGAATTTGTTTATAGTGGGTTTTTTTTTTAAGGATAGTCCGGCCCTCCAAGGGTCTGAGGGACAGTGAATTGGCCCCCTGTTTAAAAAGTTTGAGGACGCCTGGTAGCCAAACAGAGCTTCACATATAGTTTCTTTTCGTTTTTTTTTTTTTAATTGTTAAATCATAGCTGTGTACATTAGTGCAATCAAGGGGTACAATGTGCTAGTTTCATATACAGTCTGAAATATTTAATGGGTACAGGCGAAACTTACTAAAGGCAGAATACAAATGTCTACATACAATAACAAAGAAAATACCATGAAGGCTACATTGCACATGTAGTTTCAATAAATGTTCATTTCCTTTCCATCACAATGAAACACCTGGAAAAATTAGTAAATTTTTTCCTTAGTTATGGAAAATTAGTAAATTTTCCATAACTAAGGAAAAAAGTTTATCCATCTTTTGTTGTTTTTGTTTGTTTTTATTGTTGAGACAGAGTCTCACTTTGTTACCCTGGGTAGAATGCGGTGGTGTCACAGCTCACAGCAATCACAGACTCCTGGGCTCAAGCGATCCTCTTGCCTCAGCCTCCGAAGTAGCTGGGACTACAGGCGCCTGCCACAACGTCCAGCTATTTTTCTGTTGCAGTTGTCATTGTTGTTCAGCTGGCCGGGGCTGGGTTTGAACCCGCCAGCCTTGGTCGTAACCACTGTGCTAGGGAGCTGAGCCTGTATCCATCTTTTGAGGGTGAGTTCTAGGAAAGGAACTTTTTTTTCCTGTTGAGCAACTTGATGAATTTGGCTGTGCAAAGAAAAACCTAGTGCTGGGCGGCGCCTGTGGCTCAGTCGGTAAGGTGCCGGCCCCATATACCGAGGGTGGCGGGTTCAAACCCGGCCCGGGCCAAACTGCAACCAAAAAAATAGCCGGGCGTTGTGGCCGGCGCCTGTAGTCCCAGCTACTCGGGAGGCTGAGGCAAGAGAATCGCTTAAGCCCAGGAGTTGGAGGTTGCTGTGAGCTGTGTGAGGCCACGGCACTCTACCGAGGGCCATACAGTGAGACTCTGTCTCTACAAAAAAAAAAAAAGAAAAACCTAGTGCTGACTTTCGGAATAGGAACCAAAGGAAGAGAGAATTTGAAGTGTTCTGACAGTCTAAGAGAGAAGAGGACAAAAATGTGTGAGGTGAAAGAAAAGGAGAAAAGCCATGGGAGTGAATTAACCAATGACAAAAAGTCTGTGATGTTAGGGGCCCAGAAAAGTTTTAATAGCTAGAATTCTATACTACTCCCCTAAAGTAGTTTTTGTTGCTTTGATGTAACTTCCCCATCCCAGCCCCCATGAGTGAAATTCTCTCACATCCCTAAAACTTCAGTCAAGTTTGCTGAAACACATGTTATTTGCATGGGTTTTTGTGAAAACTAAGAAAAAGTCCCACATGTGGGTCAACAGGTGCAAAAGAGAAACTAGGCACACCATGAAAAGATGATTTCAAAACTAAGCTAAAGTGGTAAAAGAAAAAACAGGAATATTTCCAGTTAATTCACACAAATCTTGGGGCAAGCTTTGGACTTTTCAATATTCATGGCATGAGAGTTCTTAAGGAACAGGAGCAGGAGCAGGGTTACCTAGGTAAAACCGTGCTTATTGAATTGTAAGTTCTGGCTATTTATTTATTTTTAAAATATGTAAGGCTTCACGAATTTGTGTGGCATCCTTGCAAAGGGGCCATGCTAATCTTCTCTATATCGTTCCAATTTTATCTGTGCTGCCAAAGTAAGCACTATTTATTTATTTTTATTTATTAGTATTATTATTAGTATTATTATTTTTTTGCAAAGTCTCATTCCTGTTGCCTAGGCTAGAGTGCCATGGCATCAGCCTAGCTCACAGTAACCTCAAACTCCTGGATTCAAGGCATCTTCCTGCCTTCCTTCAAGTAGCTGGGACTACACGTGCCTGCTAGTATGCCTGGCTAATCTTTCTATTCTCAGTAGAGACCTGGTCTTGTTCTTGCTCAGGCTGGTCTCAAACTCATGAACTCCAGGGATCCTCCCCACTTGGCCTCCTAGAATGCTAGAATTATAAGGGTGAGTCACGTCAGCTGGCCAACAATGGCTCTTTTTCAAACATATCTTGTAACAAATCAGGCAGTAGTATCTATAGTACCTGTAAGCTCAGTATTTAGAAAGCTTGGCCTTTATTTGATCATAACTTCAAGTCACATGCCATCCAGAGTAAATAATAGTCCCAAACAGACTGATTCATCCTCCATTCATTTAACAGGTACTTACATGTCTTCTATGGCAAGCATTGTTATAAAATTCCTGCTCCACACAGGGCTGACCTACATTCTAGTGAGGGAGACATAATAAACAATACATATAAACTATGTCAAGTGTTAAGTACTAAGAAGTCATAAAATGGGAAAGGGTTAGCAAGGACAGTGGTTTTTTTAATGGGATTGTCAAGGAAGGATTCCCTGAGAAAGTGACGTTTGTAATACAGCCTTTGGTGAAGAGAGGAACAAACCATATATACATTGGGAGAAGAGCATCTAGAAGCAGCATAGGTGAAGGCTGTGAGGTGAGAAAAGGTGGGTGTGCTAGAGGAATAGCAATGAGACCATATGGCTGGCACAGACTGAGTGGGATCAGGATGGGAGGTGATCTCAAAGGGATGAAAAGGGAATGGGGCACAGATTACACAGGGTCTTGTAGGTCACTAAAACATGTTTATAAACAATAATACATAAGTGAATTGCATGTTATAATATTTATGAAAAAATTTAGCTTTCAGGCTGGGCACAGCGGCCTTTTTACTGGACATTTATAGGTCCTATCTTCACAGAGACAAATTTCCCTCACTTTACAATCATGCCTTATTCAAAGGCTCTTTTTCAAACATATTATCACTTTTTAGCATCACTTTTTGGCAGCACTTACAAGTGTAAGCAACTATTTTCAAGAATGAAGCACATTAAGAGTAAAATTAGAGGCTTGGCACCTGTGGCTCAAGCGGTTAAGGCGCCAGCCACATACACCTGAGCTGGTGGGTTTGAATCCAGCCCAGGCCCGCCAAACAATGACAGCTGCAACCAAAAAAAAAAAAAAAAAAATTTCCAGACGTTGTGGCGGGCGCCTGTAGTCCCAGCTACTTGGGAGGCAGAGGCAGGAGAATTGTTTGAGCCCAGAAGTTGCTGTGAGCTGTGATGTCACAGCACTCTACCCAGGGTGATAGTGTCCCTTGAGGCTCTGTCTCAAAAAAAAAAAAAAGAGTAAAATTAGAACCAAAATATCTGATGACCAAGCATCTTGAGAACTCACTGAGGATTGCAACCACTTCCATCGAACCAGAAAGTATTGCATTAGTTTCTCAAATACAATATCAAATATCCCACTAGTTATATGTTGCCCATTTTTCTTTTAAAATAAAAAATATCAAAAACCCAAAAGACATATGATTACATAGATATGTACATTTTCTGTATTAATGATCACAAACTTAGGAGCTGCTTGATGATATTTTTTTTTGAGACTCATCAGTCTCACTCTGATGCCCTGGGTAGTGTGCTATGGATCCTCTTGCCTCAGCCTCCCTAATAACTGGGACCGCAGGCACCCACCACAATGCCTGGCTATTTTTAGAGACAGAGTCTTGCTCTTAGTCAGACTGGTCTTGAATGCCTGAGCTCAAGCAATCTACCCTGCTTGACGATTTTAAAAGACTATGAACAGGGCGCTGCATAATTAGGATTATCATGTGAGAATTTTTTTGCTTATCTGTGGCGGCAAATGTCACAAAAAATATGCACAGACCCCTTTTTTTCCCATCAGCTTTCATTAGTGTTTGTATATTTATTTATTTATTTATTTATTTTTATTCTTGCAGTTTTTTTGGCCGGGGTTGGGTTTGAACCCGCCACCAACGCCTACTCCTTTGAGCCACAGGCGCCTCCTTGTGTGTTTGTATATTTAATGTGTGGCCCAAGCCAACTTTTTTTTTTTTTTTTTTGAGACAGAGTCAGGGCCAGGCACAGTGTCTCATGCCTGTAATCCTAGCACTCTGGGAGGCCAAGGCAGGTGGATTGCTTGAGCTTACAGGTTCAAGACCAGCGTGAGCCAGAGCAAGATCTCATCTCCAAAAACAGCTGGGCATTGTGGCAGGCACCTGTAGTCCCAGCTACTCAGGAGACTGAGGCAAGAGAATCTCTTGAGCCCAAGTTTGAGGTTGCTGTGAGCTACAATGCCACAGTACTCTACCAAGAGCAACAAAGTGAGACTCAGTCTCAAAAAACAAAACAAAAAAAGGCTCTGCGCCTGTGGCTCAAGCGGCTAAGGCGCCAGCCACATACACCTGACCTTGCAGGTTTGAATCCAGCCGGGGCCCACCAAACAACAATTATGGCTGCAACAACAACAAAAATAGCCGGGCATTGTGGTGGGCACCTGTAGTCCCAGCTACTTGGGAGGTAGAGGCATGAGAATCTCTTGAGCCCAGGAGTTGGAGGTTGCTGTGAGCTGTGATGCCACAGCACTCTACCCAGGGTGACAGCTTGAGGCTCTGTCTCAAAAAAAAAAAGACATTGGGCGGCGCCTGTGGCTCAACGGGTAGGGCGCCGGTCCCATATGCCGGAGGTGGCGGGTTCAAGCCCAGCCCCGGCCAAAAATAAAAAAAAATAAAAAAAAAAAGACATCTAAGATAGAGTCTCACTTTGTTGCCCTTGGTAGAGTGCTGTGATGTCATAGCTCACAGCAACCTCAAACTCTAGGGCTCAAGCAATTCTCTTGCCTTAACCTCCTGAATAGCTGGGACTATAGGTGCCAGCCACAATGCCCAGCTATTTTGTTTTTAGAGATAGTTCTTGCTCTTACTCAGGCTGGTCTCGAACTCCTGAGCTCAGGCAATCCACCTGCCTCAGCTTCCTACCAAGATAACTCTTCTTCTTCCAACTGGGCCCAGAGAAACCAAAAGGTTGGACAGCCCCCCTCTCAACTAGTGTCTTTCCTTCAGTCTGCTGAAGAACCAACCTGGCAGTTAGATTTGGTAGGTAAAGAGAGATAGCCAAGAATATGCACTTTAAAATGTTCATGGTGATGGAGATTCTGGTGGTCACAGAGTGCACCTGAAGAAAGAAACACTACTTCACGCAGTCATAAGACAGCGTTCTCTTCAATCTGTATTTATTTTTTAAATAGCTGTCTGTGAGAAATCTTGTGGAAGATTTTTGCAATTTTAACTAGATGATGAGATTCTTTATATAGTTACAGGGCGTTTATAATCTTATTTCTGAAATATTTTTAAGTCTAAATCACTCAGTATGTAACTATTTATTTTTTGAGACAGAGTCTCACTATGTCACCCTTGGTAGAGCGCCGTGTCGTCACAGTTCACAGCAACCTCAAACTCTTGGGCTTAAGCGATTCTCTTGCCTCAACCTCCCAAATAGCTGGGACTACAGGCACCTGCCACAACACCCAGCTATTTTTTGGTTGCAGCCATCATTGTTGTTTGGTGGGGCCGGGCTGGATTTGAACCTGCCAGCTCAGGTGTATGTGGCTGGTGCCTTAGCAGCTTGAGCCACAGGCGCTGAACCTCCTATGTTCTTCTTACACACAAATTCTGGAATTGCCTATGTCTTTCTGACTCACTGATATATATATTTTTTTTGTTTTGATACAGAGTCTCACTATGTGTCCCTTAGTAGAGTGCTATGGCGTCACAGCTCACAGCAACCTCAAACCTTTGACCTTAAGCGATTGTCTTGCCTCAGCCTCCCAAGTAGCTGGCCCACACCACAACATCTGGCTATTTTTTGGTTGTAGTTGTCATCCTTGTTTAGCAGGCCTGGGCTGGGTTTGAACCCACCAGCCCCAGTGTATGTGGCTGGCTCCCAAACCACTGAGCTACAGGCACCAAACTTGATTTTTTTTTTTTAATCTTGCTTTCTGGCTAGGTGCAGTTCATGGTGGTTCATGCCTGTAATCCTAGTACTCTGGGAGACCAAAGCAGGTGGATTGCCCAAGCTGACTGGTTGGAGACCAACCTGAGCAAGAGTGAAAACCCACCTCTAAAAATAACTGGGCATTGTGGCAGGCACCTGTAGTCCCAGCTACTTGGGAGGCTGAGACAAGAGAATCACTTTAGCCCAAGAGTTTGAAGTTGCTGTGAGCTGACGCCATAGCACTCTACCAAGGGTGACAAAGAGAGACTCTGTCTCAAATAAAATAATAAAATAAATAAATAAATCTTGCTTTCTTTTCATGATTAATTTGGCCTTCCAATTAATTTGTTCTTCTATTTAGTAGCAAGACCAGGTAGACAGAGAGACAGGAATTTTTTTGTCTCCAAATTTCTTCCTCTGATTTATGTCTGAAAAGCCACCATTAAAGGTTCATTCCTTCATATTAAAATGTAGCATCTTCACTTGAGTCTAAGAGTTAGAGAACAGCAACATAGCAACATAGCAAGACCTGTCTCAAAAAAGAAAAATAGCATTTCTGGGACAATCTTGTATCCTAGCATTTAACTATTTTCCCAAAGTAGGCAGCCTTTTACTAATGAGAAGGAATCAAACACATAACAGATAAATTTTGATAGGATTTGGAAAGTGAAGATGAGGAAGTAGGAATATTATGGGAGCCAAAATTTCATAGCAAGGCCTTGGGCAGCTGAGAGTCTGCTCAACAGCATCAGAATATATGAACCCCTCTCAATCAAGGAAAACAAAGGATCCAGAGGAGAAGGTACACGTGCTTCCCCATTTCGACTAGAATCAAGCTCCACAAGCACGTTCTGGATCACATATACATGATTCATACTTTAAATATTTTCCACCCACTAATCCAAAAAGTCATCCTCTAACTTTGCAAGTAATAACTATGTTCACACACAATTATTTTGGGCACATTTTCTCTGACATGAATAGACGCTTTTTCCAAAATTGAATTTTAACATAAATTTAAGACGATTTTATTACAGACTTAAACATTACATGTTCTGAAGCTGTATTCATTCTTTAACAATCATTAATTCAAATACTTTTATAACTAAAATTAATCAACTTTCTTTTTTTTTTTTTTTTTTTTTGTAGAGACAGAGTCTCACTTTATGGCCCTTGGTAGAGTGCCGTGGCATCACACAGCTCACAGCAACCTCCAACTCCTGGGCTTAGGCGATTCTCTTGCCTCAGCCTCCCGAGTAGCTGGGACTACAGGCGCCCACCACAACGCCCAGCTATTAAATTAATCAACTTTCTGACTTTTACTTAACAACATTTATATTCTGTCAAGAAAAAAATATATACTTTTTTGAGACAGTCTCAAGTTGTTACCCCAGGTAGAGTGGTGTGGCATCATAGCTCACAGCAACCTCCAACTCCTGGGCTCAAGTGATCCTCTTGCCTCAGTTTTTCTGTTTTTAGTAGAGATGGGGTCTCACTTTTGCTCAGGCTGGTCTCGAACTTGTGAACTCAAGCTATCCACCTGCCTTGGCCTCCCAGAGTGCTAGGATTACAGACGTGAACCACCATGCCCGGCCTACAAAATATTGTTAACTTCACTTCTATTAGTTTATGAACTAATATGTTTCAGATCTCTTCTTTCATCTCCATGCACTTAGGGATAATTTTCCCAATGTGAGTGTGTCCTTTTTTCTTTTTTTGAGACAAAGTCTCACTCTGTCTCCTGAGCTAGAGTGCAATGGTGTCATCATAGCTCACAGTAACCTCAGACTCCTGGGCTCAAGCGATTCCCCTGCCTGAGTCTCCCACAGTGTTAGGATTACAGACATGAGCCATCACACCCAACCCCCAATGTGAGTCTATCTTTGAGAAAAGGTTCAAATTAGGGTGCTGAGTAAGCAGAGTGGATATAGAGCATGATCTGAGCTATGCTAGAAAGTCCCTCTACCTATAATATATATTTATTGTAGATAAGACATAGATGCCTAAAATATCTGCCATTGAAATAATTCAGGATTTGGATTAAGGTATTGACGTCTGTCATTTCATAGGTGTGGTGACTCAATAAAGGACCACTAGTGGCTCTTTCATGGGAAAGAACAATGGGGATAGGTAAACTATCAACTTCTCTGGGCCACAGCCATCTTATTTATAAACTGGAGATTAACATGCTATACCGTCTGAAGTTAAAAGCAATTTGAAGCCCATTCTGACCGTAAGATTTATTCTTCTTATGAAAACCTACCCGGCCCTGAGAAAAGTTGTCAATCCACCACCCATCTTTCTTTCAGTCCTAGGCTACTTGTGTTCCAGATCTCATCCCCTTACACCTCCTCCAGAATTTTGCCTCATCAATTAACCCATTGTTTCCTGTAACATCTATCTCTGTCTCTCTCTCACTGTCCTTTACTCTCTGAACACGAACATGTTCTTCAATTTCAAACACACACTCACTTGAGAGACTTTCCCCACCCACACCCCCCTTTAGCCATCACCTATTACTCCCCTTCCTTTTACAGCCAACTTTCCTAAAAGAAAATTCCTGCCTAAATTCCAAGTCTCTCTTTCCTCAGGTCTCTGAAGAGTAACTCTTCTTGCTGACGTCTTACATAAATGCAAGATCCAGGGGAAGCATTTCAGTTCCTGTCTTTCTTGGCCTTTTTCTAGCATTTGTTGTAGCTCTTTCCTTCCTTGACATCTGTGACTCCATGCTGTCTTGCTATCGCTCCAGCTTCTTGAACTGTTTTGTTTCTTTTGAGACATGACTTTCTTCATCTACCCCTAAGATGTGGATGTCTCCCATGGTCCACCCTCAGCCTTCTCTCAGTATCATGCTATTCTTCTCTGTGGGGAATTGACTCATCTCATAACTCCCACTACCACTTATTCACTTGGCTGTCAAGTTATTCAGCCCAGTTGTCCTTCCAGACCTCCAGATATATAAACTGATCATTAGTTATCTATGCCTATATGTTTCCTTGTTGTGGTGTTTAATTTCTTTGTTTGAGACAGAGTGTCACTTTGTCACCTACAGTAGAGTGCCCAGACTTCATAGCTCACAGCAACATCTAACTCCTGGGCTCAAGCAATTGTCTTGCCTCAGCCTCCCACATAGCTGGGACTACAGGAGCCTACCACACCACCTGGCTATCTTTAGAGACGGGGGTCTTACTCTGGCTCAGGCTGGTCTCAAACATGTGAGCTCAGGCAATCCACCCACTTCAGCCTCCCAGAGAGCTGGGATTATAGGCATGAGCCACCTCGCCCAGCCTAGTGGTGTTTAATTTTGTGTGTCACTTGCACTAGATTATGGTAACCAGCCATTTGATCAAACACTAATCTATATGTTGCTGTAAAAATATTTTTAAAAGATGTTATAAAACACACACACACACAAAAGATGTGATAACATTTATAATAAGTTGATTTTAAGTAAAGCAGATTACTCTTCATAATGTGAACGAGCTTCATCCCATCAATGGAAGGCTTCAAGAACAAAAGACTGGCTTGGCATCCATAGCACACTGGTTAGGGAGCTAGCCACATGCACCAAGGCTGGTGTGATCAAGTCTAGCCCAGGTCAGCTAACCAACAATGACAACTGCAACAAAAAAATAGCCAGGCATTGTAGCTGGTGCCTATAGTCCCAGCTATGTGAGAGGCTGAGACAAGAGAATCTCTTAAGTCCAAGAGTTTGAGATTGCTATGAGCTGTGATGACACAGCACTCTACCAAGGGTGATAAAGTGAGACTTTGTCTATTAAAAAAAAGAAAAAAAGGCAGTGGTTTCCCAAAGAAGAAATTTTGCCTTCAGACAGCAACATAGCAATTCTGCCTGCTGGGCAGCACCTGTAGCTCAGTCAGTAGTCACCATATACCAAGGGTGGCGAGTTTGAACCTGGTCCCGGCCAAACTGCAACAACAACAAAAATAGCTGGGCATTGTGGCAGGTGCCTGTAGTCCCAGCTACTCCACAGTCTGAGGCAAGAGTTTGAGGTTGCTGTGAGCTGTGACATCACAGCACTCTACCGAGAGCAACCAAGTAAAACTGTCTCTAAAAAAAAAAAGAAATTCTGGGCGGTGCCTGTGGCTCAGTGAGTAGGGCACCCGCCCCATTTGCCGAGGGTGGCGGGTTCAAACCCAGCCCCGGCCAAACTGCAACAAAAAAATAGCCGGGCGTTGTGGCGGGCGCCTGTAGTCCCAACTGCTCGGGAGGCTGAGGCAAGAGAATCGCGTAAGCCCAAGAGTTAGAGGTTGCTGTGAACCGTGTGAAGTCATGGCACTCTACCCAAGGATGGTACAGTGAGACTCTGTCTCTACAAAAAAAAAAAAAAAAGAAAGAAATTCTACCTGAGTTTTTAGCCTTTTGACTCCAGGCTGTAACATCAAGTCTTACCTAAATTTCCTGCCTGCTGGCTTTTTCCCCACAATTACCTAACCCAATTTCTTAACATCTCTATGTGTCTATAAGTAATTTGAAATGCAGATGATATTAATATCATCTCGTTTCCTCTTTCCTTTGTCCACAAAGTTCGTGTGCAACTTAAAATAGTTGTCCATGAACTTTATGGACATCCTGTATATTATATATACGTGAAATGGAAGTTTTTACAGAATATTGTACATATCCACATATAGATATGGCTCTCTTTCTCTGGAGACTCCTGACCGAAATGCACATCATCTACTACACATCATGTCCAAGTCCCTTGGCACACCCATAATGTAGATCTTCATGATCTGGCTGCCATTGACAGCTTCACCAGCCATTCCTATATAGCTATCCTCCCCTCCTTTCCTATACATTTCTACTAACTCTCAGAGCTTGCCACACACACCTCTTGGCATTTCTGTGCCTTTGCAGTATCTGTCCACACAAAGAAAACTTTTTGTCCTGCAGGACACAGTTCATGCTTTATCCAAGCTCTTTGAAGGAGGCAGGCAGAACTAGCAGCTCCTTCTTCTATGTTCCTATTGCACCTTGTATATGAGTGCTTCCTTTAAGCACTAGTCATATTAAGGAAATTATTTCTTTTTTTTGCAGTTTTTGGCTGGGGCTGGGTTTGAACCCACCACCTCTGGATATGGGGCCGGTGCCCTACTCCTTTGAGCAACAGGTGCTGCCGGAATTATTTCTTTTTTTCTCCTTCAATATTTTAATAATGTCATTCCATTGTCTTCTTTTTTTTTTTTTTTTTTTTTGCAGTTTTTGGCTGGGGCTGGGTTTGAACCTGCCACCTCTGGCATATGGGGCCAGCACCCTACTCCTTTGAGCCACAGGTGCTGCCCTAGCTTCTTCTTCTTCTTCTTCTTTTTTTTTTTTGCAGTTTTTGGCGGGGGGCCAGGCTTGAACCTGCTACCTCCGATATATGGGGCCAGCGCCCCATCCTTTGAGCCACAGACACGGCTCCTATCTTCTTTTATTTATTTATTTATTTTTGTTTGTTTGTTTCAGGTTAATTGAGGGTACAAACAACCAGGTCAAAATATTTGAATATTTGAATTTGTTAGAGGCCTTCTTATACTTATATCCCATACCCAAAAACACAAACACCCTCACACCATGCCCAGTCACTGGGAGCACCCCATCCCTTTCCTTCTCTCCCTTGTCCCCCCTCCTCAAATGGAATTGAAATGAATTTTGCTCCTATGTGGGCATGAATTGGATCATCTACTGGCTTCTTATTAGTATTGAGCACATCGAATAATTGCTTTTCCATTCTTGTGATACTTTACTAAGAAGAATGTGTTCCAACTCCATCCAGATTAAAAAACAAGATGTGATGTACCATCGTTTTTTGTGGCTGAAAGGAAATTATTTCTTATACGTCTTTTTTCTGCTCTTTTGAAAAAATCATGTTTGGATCTCCAGTATCTAGCATAGTGTTTGGCACATAGTAGGCAATTGACAACCAAAAACTATTTGATTAATTGACAAAACTTCCTATTATCACTGCACATCACTTTCAAGATAAAAACTTCTTAATACAGGGTTTTCATTCTAGTTTTTCTTCTCCCCTCTCCAATCTCATTTCCTATCAGGCCTTCACAACACCCTTGTTTCTAGCCACACTAAACTACTACAGTTCTCTCAGTAAGCTGAGCTTCCTTGAATTTACTTCTCAACCTTTTCTTCATCGGAAACATCCTTTCCACTCCTCCCTCCCACCATTTGGCAATTTCATCTCAAGTTCACCTTCATCTCGTTTCCTCTTTCCTATAAACCCTATTCTTACCCAGGTGCTGCGCTCCCTTGAGCACTGCATACTTATCCTTAGTGTAATTGTTTCCATCTTTGTTACCAACTGCAGAATATAAATCACAGCCTTTTCCCCCTATTTTGCAGCTTCTTGCAGACCATATGTAGCCCCACTGATGCCACTATGTTTGATGCGTTTGAATCAAAATAAGTGGTGTGGGGGCACCAGGAGGAAGTAAAGCAGAAAGATTAAACTGAAAACAACTCTTACTATACAGTATGCCTGACTCCTGCCTTGTTCCTTACTCTTAAGGTGGGATGTTTGGGTTAAGAAATACTCTTGGGGGCGGCGCCTGTGGCTCAGCGGGTAGGGCGCCGGCCCCATATGCCAAGGGTGGCGGGTTTAAACCCAGCCCCGGCCAAACTGCAACAAAAAAATAGCCGGGCGGGAGGGTGGAGCAAGATGGCAGCCGAGTAACAGCTTCCTTGCATCTGGGCACCGTGAGTCTGGGGACATAGGACTCCAGGCATCTCTGGCTGGTGTGATCTGCCTAACATCACCCCTGAGAGGATACAGGGAGTCAGCGAGAGACTTCTGGACCCCAAGAGGAGGACTAAAACAGTGGAAAACCGGCAAGTGGTCGCATGTGTTCAATCCGTCTAAACCGGCCCGCAACTTCCACAGGCACGAGAACTTAAAGAGCAAGAGGAAGTGAAAGGAAAATTAGGGCAAGGAAACAGATAAAAGAAATCACTCATGAGGAAGAATCAGCAGAAAACTCCAGGCAACATGAAGAACCAGTCCAGAACAACCCCGCCAAGGGACCATGAGGTAGCTACAGCAGAGGATTCCACCTATACAGAAATGTTAGGAATGACAGAAAGAGAATTTAGAATACACATGTTGAAAACAATGAAAGAAATGAAGGAAACTGCTAATAAAGTGGAAAATAACCAAAAGGAAATTCAAAAACAGAATCAAATAAGAGATGAACGATATGAAGAATATAAAAAGGATATAGCAGAGCTGAAGGAAATGAAACAGTCAATCAGGGAACTTAAAGATGCAATGGAAAGTATCAGCAACAGGTTAGACCATGCAGAAGAAAGAATTTCAGAGGTAGAAGACAAAGTTTTTGAGATAACTCAGATAGTAAAAGAGGCAGAAAAGAAGAGAGAGAAAGCAGAACGTTCACTGTCAGAATTATGGGACTTTATGAAGCGTTCCAACATACGAGTTATAGGAATTCCAGAAGGGGAAAAAGAATGCCCCAGAGGAATGGAAGCCATACTAGAGAATATTATAAAAGAAAATTTCCCAAATATCACCAAAGATTCTGACACACTGCTTTCAGAGGGCTATCGGACCCCAGGTCGCCTCAACTCTAACCGAGCTTCTCCAAGACACATTGTGATGAACCTGTCCAAAGTCAAGACAAAAGAAAAGATTCTGCAAGCTGCCAGGAGTAAGCGCCAGTTGACCTACAGGGGCAAATCGATCAGAGTGACCAGAGACTTCTCTAATGAAACTTTCCAAGCAAGAAGACAATGGTCATCTACCTTTAATCTACTTAAACAGAACAATTTCCAGCCCAGAATTCTGTACCCTGCTAAGCTAAGCTTCAAAATTGACGGAGAAATCAAATCATTTACGGATATACAAACATTGAGGAAATGAACCACAACAAGACCAGCTCTACAGGAAATACTTCAACCTGTTCTGCACACTGACCACCACAATGGATCAGCAGCAAAGTAAGATCTCAGAAATTAAAGGACAGAACCTAACCTCCACACTGATGCAAAAGATAAAACTAATGGACTCTCACCAAATAAGACGAATAGAATACTACCACACTGGGGCGGCACCTGTGGCTCAAGGAGTAGGGCGCCGGTCTCATATGCCGGAGGTGGCGAGTTCAAACCCAGCCATGGCCAAAAAAAAAAAAAAAAAAAAAAAGAATACTACCACACTTATCAATTATCTCAATAAATGTTAATGGCTTGAATTCCCCACTGAAGAGACATAGATTGGTTGACTGGATTAAAAAACACAAGCCATCCATTTGCTGTCTGCAAGAAACACACCTGGCTTCAAAAGACAAATTCAAGCTCCGAGTCAAGGGTTGGAAGACAATTTTTCAGGCAAATGGAATTCAGAAGAAAAGAGGAGTTGCAATCTTATTTTCAGATACATGTGGATTTAAAGCAACTAAAGTCAAAAAAGACAAAGATGGTCACTTTATATTCGTCAAGGGAAAAATACAACAAGAAGACATTTCAATTCTAAATATCTATGCACCCAATTTAAATGCTCCCAGATTCTTGAAACAGACCTGAGCAATATGATATCTGATAATACCATAATAACAGGGGACCTTAACACTCCTCTTACAGAGCTGGACAGATCCTCTAAACAGAAATTAAACAAGGATATAAGAGATTTAAATGAGACCCTAGAACAACTGTGCTTGATAGACGCATATAGAACACTCCACCCCAAAGATAAAGAATATATGTTCTTCTCATCACCCCATGGAACATTCTCCAAAATTGATCATATCCTGGGACACAAAACAAATATCAACAGAATCAAAAGAATTGAAATTTTACCTTGTATCTTCTCAGACCATAAGGCACTAAAGGTGGAACTCAACTCTAACAAAAATGCTCGACCCCACCCAAAGGCATGGAAATTTAAACAATCTTCTGTTGAATAACAGATGGGTGCAGGAAGAAATAAAACAGGAAATCATTAACTTCCTTGAGCATAACAACAATGAAGACACAAGCTACCAAAACCTGTGGGATACTGCAAAAGCAGCTTTGAGAGGAAAATTCATCGCTTTAGATGCCTACATTTGAAAAACAGAAAGAGAGCACATCAACAATCTCACAAGAGATCTTATGGAATTGGAAAAAGAAGAACAATCTAAGCCTAAACTCAGTAGAAGAAAAGAAATATCCAAAATCAAATCAGAGATCAATGAAATTGAAAACAAAAGAATCATTCAGAAAATTAATGAAACAAGGAGTTGGTTTTTTGAAAAAGTAAATAAAATAGATAAACCATTGGCCAGACTAACGAGGAATAGAAAAGTAAAATCTCTAGTAACCTCAATCAGAAATGATAAAGGGGAAATAACAACTGATCCCACAGAGATACAAGAGATCATCTCTGAATACTACCAGAAACTCTACGCCCAGAAATTTGACAATGTGAAAGAAATGGATCAATATTTGGAATCACACCCTCTCCCTAGACTCAGCCAGGAAGAAACAGAGCTCCTGAACAGACCAATTTCAAGCACTGAGATCAAAGAAACAATAAAAAAGCTTCCAACCAAAAAATGCCCTGGTCCAGATGGCTTCACTCCAGAATTCTATCAAACCTTCAAGGAAGAACTTATTCCTGTACTGCAGAAATTATTCCAAAAAACTGAGGAAGAAGGAATCTTCCCCAACACATTCTATGAAGCAAACATCACCCTGATACCAAAACTAGGAAAAGACCCAAACAAAAAGGAGAATTTCAGACCAATCTCACTCATGAATATAGACGCAAAAATTCTCAACAAAATCCTAGCCAATAGATTACGGCTTATCATCAAAAAAGTCATTCATCATGATCAAGTAGGCTTCATCCCAGGGATGCAAGGCTGGTTTAACATACGCAAGTCTATAAACATTATCCACCATATTAACAGAGGCAAAAATAAAGATCAACATGATCCTCTCAATAGATGCAGAAAAAGCATTTGATAAAATCCAGCATCCTTTTCTAACTAGAACACTGAAGAGTATAGGCATAGGTGGCACATTTCTAAAACTGATTGAAGCTATCTATGACAAACCCACAGCCAATATTTTACTGAATGGAGTAAAACTCAAAGCTTTTCCTCTTAGAACTGGAACCAGACAAGGTTGTCCTCTGTCACCTTTACTATTCAATGTAGTGCTGGAAGTTCTAGCCAATACAATTAGGCAAGACAAGGAAATAAAGGGAATCCAAATGGGAGCAGAGGAGGTCAAACGCTCCCTCTTTGCTGACGACATGATCTTATACTTAGAGAACCCCAAAGACTCAACCACAAGACTCCTAGAAGTCATCAAAAAATACAGTAATGTTTCAGGATATAAAATCAATGTCCACAAGTCAGTAGCCTTTGTGTACACCAATAACAGTCAAGATGAGAAGCTAATTAAGGACAGAACTCCCTTCATCATAGTTTCAAAGAAAATGAAATACCTAGGAGTATACCTAATGAAGGAGGTGAAGGACCTCTATAAAGAAAACTATGAAATCCTCAGAAAAGAAATAGCAGAGGATATTAACAAATGGAAGAAGATACCATGCTCATGGATGGGAAGAATCAACATTGTTAAAATGTCTATACTTCCCAAAGCAATCTACCTATTCAGTGCCATTCCTATCAAAATACCAACATCGTACTTTCAAGATTTGGAAAAAATGATTCTGCATTTTGTATGGAACCGGAAAAAACCCCGTATAGCTAAGGCAGTTCTCTGTAACAAAAATAAAGCTGGGGGCATCAGCATACCAGATTTTAGTCTGTACTACAAAGCCACAGTGCTCAAGACAGCATGGTACTGGCACAAAAACAGAGACATAGACACTAGGAATCGAATTGAAAACCAAGAAATGAAACTAACATTTTACAACCACCTAATCTTTGATAAACCAAACAAGAACATACCTTGGGGGAAAGTCTCCCTATTCAATAAGTGGTGTTGGGAGAACTGGATGTCTACATGTAAAAGACTGAAACTGGACCCACACCTTTCCCCACTCACAAAAATTGATTCAAGATGGATAAAGGACTTAAATTTAAGGCATGAAACAATAAAAATCCTCAAAGAAAGCATAGGAAAAACACTGGAAGATATTGGCCTGGGGAAAGACTTCATGAAGAAGATTGCCATGGCAATTGCAACAACAACAAAAATAAACAAATGGGACTTCATTAAACTGAAAAGCTTCTGTACAGCTAAGGAGACAATAACCAAAGCAAAGAGACAACCTACATAATGGGAAAGGATATTTGCATATTTTCAATCAGACAAAAGCTTGATAACTAGGATCTATAGAGAACTCAAATTAATCCACATGAAAAAAGCCAACAATCCCATATATCAATGGGCAAGAGACATGAATAGAACTTTCTCTAAAGACGACCGATGAATGGCTAACAAACACATGAAAAAATGTTCATCATCTCTATATATTAGAGAAATGCAAATCAAAACAACCCTGAGATATCATCTAACCCCAGCGAGAATGGCCCACATCACAAAATCTCAAAACTGCAGATGCTGGCGTGGATGTGGAGAGAAGGGAACACTTTTACACTGCTGGTGGGACTGCAAACTAGTACAACCTTTCTGGAAGGAAGTATGGAGAAACCTCAAAGCACTCAAGCTGGACCTCCCATTTGATCCTGCAATCCCATTACTGGGCATCTACCCAGAAGGAAAGAAATCCTTTTATCATAAGGACACTTGTACTAGACTGTTTACTGCAGCTCAATTTACTATCGCCAAAATGTGGAAACAGCCTAAATGCCCACCAACCCAGGAATGGATTAACAAGCTGTTGTATATGTATACCATGGAATACTATTCAGCCATTAAAAAAATGGAGACTTTACATCCTTCGTATTAACCTGGATGGACGTGGAAGACATTATTCTTAATAAAGCATCACAAGAAGGGAGAAGCATGAATCCTATGTACTCAATTTTCATATGAGGGCAATTAATGACAATTATGGTTATGAGGGGGGAAACAGAAAGAGGGAAGGAGGGAGGTGGGTGGGGCCTTGGTGTGTGTTACACTTTATGGGGGCAAGACATGATTGCAAGAGGGACTTTACCTAACAATTGCAATCAGTGTAACCTGGCTTATTGTACCCTCAATGAATCCCCAACAATAAAAAAAAAAAAAAAGGGTGGCGCCTGTGGCTCAAGGAGTAGGGCGCCCGTGGAGGAGGTGCTGGAGGTGGCGGGTTCAAACCTAGCCCCGGCCAAAAACCAAAAAGAAAATAAATAAATAAATAAAAAATAAAAAATAAAAAATAAAAAAAATTATGCTTTATGAAATAACAAATAAATATATACGAAAAACAAACAAACAAAAAAAATAGCCGGGCTTTGTGGCAGGCGCCTGTAGTCCCAGCTACTTGGGAGGCTGAGTCAAGAGAATCACCTAAGCCCAAGGATTTGGAGGTAGCTGTGAGCTGTGTGACGCAACGGCACTCTCTACCGAGGGCGATAAGGTGAGACTCTGTCTCTACAAAAAAAAAAATAATAATAATAAATAAATAAATAAATAAATACTCTTGGGCAGCGCCTGTGGCTCATAGGGGTAGGGCGCCGACCCCATATGCCGGAGGTGGGGAGGTGGTGGGTTCAAACCCAGCCCCAGCCAAAAAAACTGCAAAAAAAAAAGAAATACTCAGCAGGCTGGCTCGGTGACTCACGCCTGTAACCCTAGCACTATGGGAGCCCGAGGCAGGTGGATTGCTCTGAGCTCACAGGTTTGAGACCAGCCTAAACAAGATCCAGGCCCTGTTTCTAAAAATAGCTGGGCATTGTGGCAGGCACCGGTAGTCCCAGCTAGGTGGGAGGCTGAGGCAAGAGAATTGTTTGAGCCCAAGAGTTTTTGAGGTTGCTGTGAGCTATGACACCATGGCACTCTACTAAGGGTGACATAGTTTTACTTTGTCAAAGAAAAAGAAATTCTCAGCAAATGTTGTTCTCCACCAATGCTAATCATCTTACAATGGTCCAGCAAGGTCTGGCAAGCTTCAGCATTTCCAAAAAAATACTATAAGTACTATAGTACTTATAGTACTAAAAATACTATAAGTACTATAATCTAATCTAAGTAATAATATGTAGAAAGATTACAAAAACAAGAGATGTCTCTGAAAAAAAGATTATAATGCCAAACTTGAGTTGGGGGACAATGAAGGAAATGCAATCATTCTTTCTCCTTCCTGACAGCATAGCCCTTCTGCAGCCCTCTTCTCCTACAAGGCACTTTATGCTCTTCTGCTCTCAGACTCCCACGCTGGCTGTCCCTCCCTGCCTCCCTCTGCAGGCACCCTCACCTTAGCTTCCTACTCTCCATCCTTAGGCCCTTTCCTCTTCATGGATCTTTTGGAATTCATGCTCGCCATCAGATTGATTTCTATATCTCTGCCTATTAGCCAGATGATTTGGTCATCTTTGGTAAACATTAATAGATAACCTCCTGAAACTCTTCAAAGACATCACCTTTGAATCAGACCCTTTTGTTAATGTCAATGTTTGACTGCAAAGTACAAAGTACACCCATAGGGATGTAATCTAAGTACTTTTTTTTTTTTTTTTTGTAGAGACAGAGTCTCACTTTATGGCCCTCTGTAGAGTGCTGTGGCCTCACACAGCTCACAGCAACCTCCAACTCCTGGGCTTAAGTGATTCTCTTGCCTCAGCCTCCCGAGCAGCCGGGACCACAGGTGCCTGCCACAACGCTGGGCTATTTTTTGGTTGCAATTTGGCCGGGGCCGGGTTTGAACCCGTCCCCCTCGGTATATGGGGCCAGCGCCTTACCGACTGAGCCACAGGCGCCGCCCGTAATCTAAGTACTTTAGATTATCTGCTGGAGTTTCATAACATTTACTAGAAATGCCCTCAAATGTCATGTGTCCCTGCCAATTATCTTCTGGCACATAATTTTGTGTACTCAGTGCTTCTTTTCATGCCCTTTTCTTGGGCTTACCAGGAATTGTCTTTCCTAGAAAATGGTGTCAAACTGAAGAAGCTAAATCTTCAGCCAATTGTAAAGGAAACCTCAAATTAAGAACACAGAAATTGGGGCATCGCCTGTGGCTCAAGGAGTAGGGCGCCGGTCCCATATACCAGAGGTGGCAGGTTCAAACCTAGCCCTGGCCAAAAAACAAACAAACAAAAAAAAAAAAGAACACAGAAATTAACTGGAGCATGCAACTTGACATGCATGGGTGGGTGAAGAATCCCTTTTCACTTTTCTTTCCTTCTTTTTTTTCTCTTTTCCTCCCTTCTTTCTTTCTTCTATTTATTTTAAAAATATATTTCACAGAAAAAAATAAACAAATATAGGGGCGGTGCCTGTGGCTCAAAGGAGTAGGGCACCAGCCCCACATGCCGGAGGTGGCGGGTTCAAACCCAGCCCCGGCCATAAACTGCAAAATAAATAAATAAATAAATAAATAGAATAAATAAGTAAACAAATATAAAAAACTAGCCGAGGCTGGTGGTTTGCACAGTGGTTACAGTGCCAGCCACATACACTGAGGCTGGTAGGTTGTTTTAGCTGGCCCCCCTATCCTGGGGCCAGCTAAAACAACAATGACAACTACACCAAAAAAATAGCCGGGTGTTGTGGCGAGCACCTGCAGTCCCAGCTACTTGGGAGGCTGAGGCAAGAGAATCGCTTAAGCCCAAAAGTTTGAGGTTGCTGTGAGCTGTGATGCAAAGGCACTCTACCCAGAGCGACAGCTTGAGTGTAATGTGTATATGTGTATATATATGTGTGTGTATATATATATATATTTTTTTTTTTTTCAAGGTCTACAGTGAAAATTTCCGGGATGAAACTGCGGAGTAGCATACATAGTATAATGCTTAAGAGCAAAGGCTCTGAAGCCAGGCTCTTCTTTTTGTTTTTTTTTTTTTATTAAATCATAGCTGTGTACATTGATATGATCATGGGGCATCATTCACTAGCTTCACAGAGCGTTTGACACACTTTCATCACACTGGTTAACATAGCCTTCCTGACATTCTCTCAGTTACTGTGCCAAGACACTTAACATTCCACAGGCTCTTCTTTTTGAATCCTGGCTCTGTCAGCAGGTAAATGACTTTGGCAAGTTATTTCACTTATTTGCACCTTGTAAAATAGAGATGATAATGATTGTATCTACCTCATAAAGTGGTGTGAGGATTAAATTATTTAGTATATAGGAAGTACTTGCCAGATGTGGTGGCTTACACCTGTAATCCTAGCACTCTGGGAGGTCGAAACCAGGGCATTGCCTGAGATAAGGAGTTGGAGACCAGCCTGAGCCAGAGTGAGATCCCATCTCTAAAACTAGTCAGGTATTATGGCAGGTGCTCATAGTCTCAGTTACTCGGGAGGCTGAGGCAAGAGGCTCACTTGAACCAAAGGGTTTGAAATTGCTGTGAGCTGTGATGCGGAGAGAGGATACCTGAGAAGGGTGAGGTCTAGGAGAACAGGTCTTCTCAAGGAGACCACAAGGATACCCCTGCAGGGTCCTCTCCGTGGTGACTCAGCTCTTGGGAATTTGTAAACTTAACTTCCTGGAACTTGGAAGTTTCCCAGTTCTGTGAAATCCTGTAGTTCTGTAAGAGCTGAAATAGGATTTCCTGCTTGATTCAAACTGGCCAATGAAAAGGGTACCTGTGGGGTGGAACTTTTTGACTGTTGATAAAAAGGGAAAGACCAAGTCAGTTGGGGAGTATGGCCATTTGGAATTCTTCTATGCCATAAGCCTTTCCTCTTATAAACGTGGTGTTTGGGTGCTCTTTCTCTCCATAGGGCCTCATCTTCCTACAACAATTCCACAGCACGGGTGACAAAGTAAGACTATCTCAAAAATATATATAAAGAAGTACTTAGCCTAACTGCTCCCCTAGATACTAGCTAAGGTTAACTGTTGCTTAATTCTAGGTAGCTAATGGTATTAATTAGTTTAGTGGAGTGTGGGGAGAAAAAGGTTTCTATTTTTTTTTTTTTAGAGACAGTCTCACTTTATTGCCCTCCGTAGAGGCTGTGACATCACAGCTCACAGCAACCTCCAATTCCTGGGATTAGGCAATTCTCTTGCCTCAGCCTTGAGGAAAAAGGTTTTTAGATAAAGGAAACATCTTTTGTGAAATCTTTTGAGGCAGGAAGGAGGTATAGAATATTTGGAGAAACTGACTGAAGCTGATAATGGCTAGTGAGGTCGGCAGGTGCCAGATCATTTGGGGGCTTGTAGACCATATATAGGATTTTGTCTTTATCCTAAAAGCCATAAAAAGCCTTTGCAGGGTTTGCAGGGTTTTAAACAAGGGCATGACAGAATTCAATTTGCTTTTCTAAAGATAATTTCTGTTGCTGTGAGAAAGAATGCTTTGAAAGCAGGAGAAAATGTAGGGAGATCAATAAGCAGGTGAGAACAGTTGTCAAGTCAAGATAATTTATTGCCTTTGACCAGGCTGGCAGCAGTAAAGAGAAAAATAGACAGGGCCAAAGGCCATTTATGAATCAGACAAGATTGGATGCAAGTGGGGAAAGGGAGGATGTGACATATAGGAGAGAGGAAAAAAAAAACATGATGCTAGTCTCTAACTTGAGCCACTGGGTGGATGATGGAACCATTAGTTAATATAGAGAACACCAGAAGAGGATCAGGCTGGGGGAGGGAAGGGGAGAGACTGCCATGTTAAGCACACTGAATTTGAAGGGCTGGGAGACTGTCAAATGGAGTTGTGGGAAATAAGGGCGTGGAAAGGGGCAAAATGTATTACAAATTGTCTCTTTAAAATCTTCCTCACTCTTTTTGGGAATTAAAACCGGCAATCCTTCCTGGGATCAGTAATCAGAGGGGCCAGAAGGAGTGTTCTTTGTTCTTTGTTTTAAACCCCAGGAGATGGCTCAAAGGAATTGTTCAGGCAAAAGGTAGGAGACCATCTTCACAGAGATAAGGCCACCAACACAGTTTAACAGCAATAGCCTGAAGCTAAAAATCCCCTTTAAAAGCTCTGTATTTCTGCTTAAAAGGAAGAGGATGGTTTTTTAAGACTATGAGAGTCTCCTATCCTCAGTATTTGCTGGCAAATGAATAAACTTATTTTTCTTTTTCCTCAAACCACTTGTCCTCATTCTCCGTTTGGCCTCCAGGGATAAGTACCGAACTTTCAGTAACAAAGTTAATTGTCTGAGAAATCTAACAAGAGTTAGAGGTTAGAGAAATTGGATATATAGGCTTAGAGATAACATTTGATTTAGCTGTCCTTAAATTCACACAGCCAAGGTAAAAGGGGAAATTCTTATTCAAAATATAAACAACTTCAGTTAGCTGGTGACTAAACGGTAATCAACAAATCTACATTTGGTTAAAAGGGGAAAAAAATTTTCCTTGGCTATTGATGGGGGCATGAAGGACTAGATTTCCAATACGCATTTCAGAAAAAGACAATTTAGTCTTTGATAATTGTCAAATAAACAGTTCATCAATTTAAAAAATACTTTACTGGCCAGGCGCAGTGGCTCACTCCTGTAATCCTAGCACTTGGGAGGCCAAGGCGAGTGAGTTGCCTGAGTTCACAGGTTTGAGACCAGCCTGAGCCAGAGCGAGATCCCCATCTCTAAAAATAGCCGCATTGGGTTGTGCGGGTACCTGTAGTCCCAGCTACTTGGGAGGCTGAGGCAAAAGAATTGCTTAAGCCCAAGAGTTTGAGGTTGCTGTGAGCTATGATGCCACATTACTCTACCAAGGGTAGAAAACAAAAACAAATGTAAAAATAAATAAATAAATGAATAACTTTGCACACTTGAAGAAAGGAGAAAAGGAAGCAGGCTGTGAGAGAGGATACCAGAGAAGGGTGAGGTCTGGGAAAACAGGTCCTCTCAAGATCACAAGGATACACCTGCAGGGTCCTCTCCATGATGACTCAACTCTTGGGATTTTGTAAACTTAACTTCCTAGAACTCGGAAATTTCCACTTCTGTGAAATCCTGTAGTTCTGTGGGGGCTGGAATAGCATCTCCCGCTGAATTCAAACTAGCCAATAAAAAAGGTACCTATTGCGGTGGCACCTGTGGCTCAGTAGGTAGGGCGCTGGCCCCATATATTAAGGGTGGCGGATTTGGGGCCTGGCCCCAGTCAAAGTGCAACAACCACAACAAATAGCCCGGCAATGTGGCGGGCACCTGTAGTCCCATCTACTTGGGAGGCAAGAGAATCGCCTAAGCCCAAGAGCTGGAGGTTGTTGTGAGCTGTGACGTCATAGCACTCTACCGAGGGCAACAAAATGAGACTCTGTCTCTAAAAAGACAAAAACAAAAGAAAAGGGAAAGACCAGGCCAGTCGGTGAGCATGGCCATTGGAATTCTTCTATGCCATAAGCTCCCAGCTGGTAAATAAAGCCCTTCCTCTTATAAATGGGTGCTCTTTTTCTCCTTTGGGCCTCATCTTCCTGCAATAGCAGAATGTTTATATCTAGTTTTGAAATACTTTTCTGTTGCGGAACAGAACTATCAACCAGGAACAACTACACTCATACCCTTAGATTTTAAGAAGTTGCTTTCAGTAAATATTGTGTTTTCTGTAGCCTGAAAGTTCTCTCTCTTAACCTTGTTTAAATATACCAGGTTAAATTAGCAGAGCCTTGTATTTGCTGCATGGCTGTAAAGTTAATATTTTAGAGACTCTTCAGGAATAGGATTAGATCTTTTTGAGATTTTGAGAACAAATCTCCAGCTATGATGAAAGATATGGACTCTGGGCGGCGCCTAAGGCTCAGTGAGTAGGGCTCCAGCCCCACATACCCAGGGCAGCGAGTTCGAACCAGGCCCTAGTCGAACTTCAAAAAATAAAAATTAAAAAAATTAAAAATAGTTGGGTTTTGTGGCAGGCGTCTGTAGTCCCAGCTACTCAGGAGGCTGAGGCAAGAGAATTACCTAAGCCCAAGAGCTGGGGGTTGCTGTGAGCTGTGACACCATGGCACTCTACCAAGGGCAACAAAGTCAGACTCTGTCTCTAAAAAAAGTAATAAAACAGGAGTTGGAGGTTGCTGTGAGCTGTGTGAGGCCACAGCACTCTACCGAGGGCCATAAAGTGAGACTCTGTCTCTACAAAAAAAAAAAAAAAAAAAAAAAGTAATAAAAAATGGCTTGGTGCCTGTGGCTCAAGCGACTAGGGCGCCAGCCACATACATTGGAGCTGGTGGGTTCAAATCCAGCCCTGTCCCACCAAACAACAATGACAGCTACAACCAAAAAATATCCAGGTGTTGTGGTGAGTGCCTGTAGTCCCAGCTACTTGGGAGGCTGAGGCAAGAGACTCGCTTAAGCCTAAGACTGGGAGGTTGCTATGAGCTGTGATGCCACAGCACTCTACCCAGGGCGACGGCTTGAGACTCTGTTTCAAAAAATAAAAAATAAAAAAAAAGAAAAGAAAAAGAAAGATATGGACTCATATTTCAAGAAAGAGCAGGCTATATAAAATATTATGCCCTTGGCTCGGTGCCTGTGGCTCAAGCAGCTAAGGTGCCAGCCACATACACCTCAGCTGGTGGGTTCAAATCCAGCCTGGGCCCACCAAACAACAATGACAGCTGCAACCAAAAAATAGCCGGGCGTTGTGGCGGGCACCTGTAATCCCAGCTACTTGGGAGGTGGAGGCAGGAGAATCGCTTGAGCACAGGAATTGGAGGTTGCTGTGAGCTGTGATGCCATGGTACTCTACCCAGGTTGATAATTTGAGGCTCTGTCTCAAAAAAATAAATAAATAAATAAATATTATGCCCTTGAGGATGTCATAAAAGATACTTTTATTTAGAAACTCTCAAGCAAAAGTATAAAGTACTATGAATCCTCACATACTTGTCACTCAGATTCAACCATCATCAATTACCTACTTGTTAAGAGATACATTTTGAAAATAATTATATTTTTTCTTTTGCAAAGGTAATACTCAGAGTTGAAAATACAGATTACTTAGCCGCGTGCTGTGGCAGGCACCTGTGGTCCCAGCTACTCGGGAGGCTGAGGCAAGAGAATCGCTTAAGCCCAGGAGCTGGAGGTTGCTGTGAGCTGTGTGATGCCACGGCACTCTACCAAGGGCCATAAAGTGAGACTCTGTCTCTACAAAAAAAAAAAAGAAAGAAAATACAGATTACTCAGAAGAAAATACATACTGGTTGAAAGGATAGCATCGCTAATAAGCCATCTAATGAAAAAAATAAGCTATCTTACAGAGGAAAAAAGGAAACTCTTTTTTTTTTTTTTTTTTTTTGTAGAGACAGAGTTTCACTGTACCGCCCTCTGGTAGAGTGCCGTGGCGTCACACGGCTCACAGCAACCTCTAACTCCTGGGCTTACGCGATTCTCTTGCCTCAGCCTCCCGAGCAGCTGGGACTACAGGCGCCCGCCACAACGCCCGGCTATTTTTTGTTGTTGTTGTTGTTGCAGTTTGGCCGGGGCTGGGTTTGAACCCGCCACCCTCGGCATATGGGGCCGGCGCCCTACTCACTGAGCCACAGGCGCCGCCCTAAAAGGAAACTCTTGATACATAATTCCCCTTTGAAGAACAAGTTCATGGCTCGGTGCCTATAGCTCAAGTGCCTATAGCTCAAGTGACTCCAGCCACATACACTAGAGCTGGCAGGTTCAAATCCAACCCGGGCTTACCAAACAACAATGACAACTACAACCAAAAAATAGCCAGGCGTTGTGGCGGGCACCTGTAGTCCAAGCTCTTGGGGGGCTGAAGCAAGAAGAGAATCGCTTAAGCCCAAGAGTTGACGGTTGCTGTGAGCTGTGATGCCATAGCACTCTACCCAGGGTGACAACTTGAGGCTCTGTCTCAAAAAAAAGAACAAGATCACAAAACACAAATGCCCCTTGTTTGATTAACCACCTGGGGCTTAATTCATTGTTTTTAATATTAAACTTTTAAGTTTAAAACTGCAGAGTTTGTTTTCACAGCACTTGAAATAGACTGAGAGGATAAAAGGAAAGTTATTCTTTTTTTTTTTTTTTTTTTTTTTTGTAGAGACAGAGTCTCACTGTACCACCCTCGGGTAGAGTGCCATGGCATCACGCAGCTCACAGCAACCTCCAGCTCTTGGGCTTAAGCGATTCTCTTGACTCAGCCTCCCGAGCAGCTGGGACTACAGGCGCCCGCCACAACGCCCGGCTATTTTTTTTTTTTTTTTTTTTTTTGGTAGAGACAGAGTCTCACTTTATGGCCCTCGGTAGAGTGCCGTGGCCTCACACAGCTCACAGCAACCTCCAACTCCTGGGCTTAAGCGATTCTCTTGCCTCAGCCTCCCGAGTAGCTGGGACTACAGGCGCCCGCCACAACGCCCGGCTATTTTTTTTTTTTTTTTTTTTTTGGTAGAGACAGAGTCTCACTTTATGGCCCTCGGTAGAGTGCCGTGGTATCACACAGCTCACAGCAACCTCCAACTCCTGGGCCTAAGCAATTCTCTTGCCTCAGCCTCCCAAGTAGCTGGGACCATAGGCGCCCGCCACAACGCCCAGCTATTTTTTGGTTGCAATTCAGCCGGGGCTGGGTTTGAACCCACCACCCTCGGTATACGGGGCCAGCGCCTTACCGTCTGAGCCACAGGCGCCGCCCCGCCCAGCTATTTTTTTTGTTGCAGTTTGGCCGGGGCTGAGTTTGAACCCGCCACCCTCGGCATATGGGGCTGGCGCCCTACTCAGCGAGGCCAAAGGCGCCGCCCGGAAAGTTATTCTTTTTTCACAGCTGACAGCAACTTCCAGCTCTTGGGCCTAGATGATTCTCTTGCCGCAGCCTCCCAAGCAGCTGGGACTCCAAGCAGCCCTGCCACAACGCCAGGCTATTTTTTTGTTACAGTTTGGCCAGGGCTGGGTTCGAACCCACCACCCTTGATATATGGGGCCAGCACCCTACTCACTGAGCCACAGGCACAACCCCAAGGAAAGTAATTCTTCTCCAGTTCCTGCCAAATCACATCCCAAAGAGACTGATAAAACAGCCTCACAGAGAAGATAAAAAAAAGAAATAAAAATAGATGCAGCTGCTTCTATCTTTTACTATCAACTGGCAACAATCAACTTTTTTTCTTTCTTTTCATCCCCATAAAAAAAAAATCCAAACGCGGGCGGCGCCTGTGGCTTAGTGAGTAGGGCACCGGCCCCATATACCGAGGGTGGCGGGTTCAAACCAGGCCCCGGCCAAACTGCAACAAAAAAATAGCCGGGCGTTGTGGCGGGCGCCTGTAGTCCCAGCTACTCAGGAGGCTGAGGCAGGAGAATCCCTTAAGCCCAGAAGTTGGAGGTTGCTGTGAGCTGTGTGAGGCCACGGCACTCTACCGAGGGCCATAAAGTGGGACTCTGTCTCTAAAAAAAAAAAAAAAAAAATAGCCGGGCATTGTGGCGGGTGCCTGTAGTCCCAGCTGCTCGGGAGGCTGAGGCAGGAGAATCACGTAACCCCCCCCCCCCCAAAAAAAAGCTAGAGGTTGCTGTGAGCCATGTGACATCATGGCACTCTACGGGTGGCAAAGTGAGACTCTGTCTCTACAAAAAAAAAAAAAAATTCTTTCTCATCCCATGCTATGAATTCTTACCCTTACACTGGTCACAATTCCAGTCCTTCTAGCAGGGCTTCCAGTAGCCTAATTGGTGCTTTTGAACAATTCAGAAAAGATTCTCCTTCCCTTGGAGGAGTGCAGCCCTGTGCTCAGAGTGCATGGCTAGGCCTTTAGAGTGTGACCTTAATCTCTGCTCTCACTTCCCTTAGCTAAGCTCCCTTCTGAGAACTAAACATGTCCAGGGGACATGGCAGCCTTGCTTTCTAGTCTCCTTTCTCTGCAGCAGTACACACACATTTACATAATTGGCATCATGCTGTATATTCTGTTCCATAAACTCCTGTTTTAGTTCATGTTTCATGAACACTTTACCTTGTCATTAATGAATTCTAAAATATCATTTTTATTTTATTATTTTACTTTTTTTGAGACAAAGTCTCACTTTGTCATCTTCTGTAGAGTGCGATGGTATCATAGCTCACAGCAACCTCAAACACTTGAGCTCAAGCGATTCTCTTGCCTCAGCCTCCCAAGTATCTGGGACTACAGGCACCTGCCACAACACCTGGCTATTTTTAGAGATGGGGGGGGTCTCACTCTTTCTCAGGCTGGTCTCGAACCAGTGAGCTCAGACAATCCACCTGCCTCGGACTCTCTGAGAGCTAGGATTACAGGCGTGAGCCACTGTGCTGGCCTAAAACATCATTTTTAATAATGGAAATAGTTGGGCTGTGCCCGTAGCTCAATGGGTTGAGCTACACCAAGGCTGGAGGCTTCCAACCCCGCCCAGGCCAGCTAAAACAACAATGACAACTGCAACAAAAAAAAATAGCTGGTGACGCTTAAGACTCTGTCTCAATGGGTGGCGCCTGTGGCTCAAAGGAGTGGGGTGCTGGCCCCATATGCCAGAGGTGGTGGGTTAAAACCCAGCCCCGGCCAAAAACTGCAAAAAAAAGAAAAAAAAAGGAAATAGTTTGTTATAATACTCTAATTTATTTAATTCTACTGTTGGATAGTAAGATTATGTCCGATTTGCTAATATTACAAAGGACTGCAATATTTCACGCATTTGTAACATGGTTAATGTACATCCATGATAAACCTCTTAGGATAAATTTTTAGAAGTGGAATTCCTGAGATAAATGGCATGGCAAACTCTAAGCTTTTTTTACAACCATTACCAAACTATCTTTCAATGAGTTTGAACTAACTCAAGTATCATCAGCCACCTTTGCAGGAGACTGCTCATCTTCTCAAAAGCTTGATTACATTACATGAGACGATGAAAGATATAGATTCATATTAAAAACATAACATTGACTGGGAGTGGTAGCTCATACCTATAATCCCAGCACTTTAGGAAGCAGAAGGATTACTTGAGGCCAGGAGTTTGAGACAAGCCTGGACAACACGAAAAAATTCTGCCTCTATTAAAATATTAAAAATTATCCAGGTGTGGTAGCACAAGTCTGTAGTCCTAGCTACTTGGGAAGCTAAGGCAGGAAGATTGCTTGAGTGCAAGCAATTTAAGTATATGGTGAGTTGCACTCCAGCCTGGTTGACAGAGCAAGACCCTGTCTCTGGAAAAAAAAAAGAAAAAACAAAGGAAGAAAAAAAAAGAAATAGAAAAAAAGCAGAAAAATGTTACCCAGTGTTGCTTTCTTTGGATTTTTCTTTTGAATACTATTAAAGTGAAAAATTAGTCATTCTTCTTTATAAATTTCTCACATGTGTGATTACTCCTTTAGCACTTTTCTATTGGTATATTTTCTTTTCTTTTTTCTTTCTTTCTTTTTTTTTTTTTTTTTGCAGTTTTTGGCCTGGGCTGGGTTTGAACCTGTCACCTCCGGCATATGGGGCCATCACCCTACCCCTTTGAGCAGGGAGCGCCGTCCTAACTGCTACATTTTCTTTTCTTTCTTTCTTTTTTTTTTTTTTTGAGACAGAGCCTCAAGCTATCGCCCTGGGTAGAGCGGTGTGACATCACAGCTCACAGCAACCTCCAACTTTTGGGCTTAAGCAATTCTCTTGCCTCAGCCTCCCAGGTAGCTAGGACTACAGGCACCCACCACAACGCCCAGCTATTTTTTCTTGCAATTTGACTGGGGCCCAGTTCGAACCCACCATCCTGGGTATATGAGGCCAGCGCCCTACTCACTGAGCCACAGGCGCCTCCCTTTACTGGTATATTTTCTGATTTGAGAAATCTTTTTCAAGTTATTCAACATACGTGTCATACCACTCTCAAACATTTTTAAAACTATAAGGTATGTTAGTCCATTTTATACTGCAGACACAAAATACCTAAGACTGGGTAGTTTATAAACAACAGAAATTTATTTCTCATGGTTCTGGAGATGGAAAGCCAGCAGTTTGTTATCTGGTGAGAGTAGATCAGTTACATTTCGTGTAAAAATATTGATATACAACACTAATTTACAACGTTTTCAGTCTCATAAATAAACAGATAAGGATGTGTGGATTTTAAAAATACCCACAAAGGCTAAGCGTGGTGGCTCACACCTGTAATCCTAGCACTCTAAGGCCAAGGCAGGCGGACTGCCTGAGCTCAGGAGTTCGAGACCAGCCTGAGCAACAGTTAGACCCCCATCTCTAACAACAACAACAAAAAAAATAGCTGGGTGTTGTGGTAGGGGGCTATAGTCCTAGCTACTTGGGAGACTGAGACAAGAGGATCCCTTGAGCCTAGGAGTTTGAGATTACTGTAAGGTATGACACCAGGGCACTATATTCAGAAGGCAACAAAGTGAGACTCTGTCTCAAAAAAAAAAAAAATCCACAGAAAACAATTAGATTCATTTAATAACTGGCTGTGATCATACTAGTGCACTGCAGCCTTGAAATTCTGGGCTCAAGCAATCCTTCTGCCTTAGCCTCTCCAGTAGCCGAGACTGAACAATCATTTCCTTTGTATGTCATGTTGATGCTTAAAACGTGTCATAGTTTGGAGCATTTCAGATTTGAGATGTTCAACCAATACTAAGACATAATTTTTCCTATCATTCTTTTACAAATATACAGTGGAATTTTCTAGAGGCTATATGATGTGTAGTAGTCTTAACAAATTAAATGTAGAAGCAGATGAGGATCAATCTGTCTTCTGTTAAGCCGGACAATGAAGAGATTTGCAGAAATGTAAGACAATGTCACTCTTCTTGCTAATTTCTTTAAATATAACAGTAATAATAATTATTATTGAGACAGAGCCTCAAGCTGTTACCCTGGGTAGAGTGCTGTGGCATCACAGCTCACAGCAACCTCCAACTCCTGGGCTTAAGCGATTCTCTTGCCACGATCTCCCAAGCTCGCCACAATGCCCAGCTATTTTTTGTTGCAGTTGTCGTTGTTTAGCTTGCCCAGGCTGGGCTCAAATCCGCCAGCCTTGGTGCATGTGGCTGGCACGGTAACCACTGTGCTACGGGCACTGAGCCTTAAATATAATTATTTTTATTATTTTTTTTTATTCTTTGTGGTTTTTGGCCGGGGCTGGGTTTGGACCCGCCACCTCCGGCATATGGGACTGGTGCCCTACTCCTTGAGCCACAGGTGCCGCCCAAATATAATTATTTTTATAACAATCTATTACTTAAGGGCCAAGCGACGAGGCTCAAGCCTGTAATCCTAGCACTCTGGGAGGCCAAGGCCCATGGATTGCTTGAGCTCACAGGTTCCAGACCAGGCTAAGCCAGAGTGAGACCTCGTCTCTAAGCAAAGCCAGGCATTGTGGTGGGTACCTTTAGACCTAGCTACTCAAGAGCGTGAGGCAAGAGAATTGCTTGAGTCCAAGAATTTGAGGTTGCTATGAGCTATGATGCCATAGCAGTCTACCGAGGGTAACAAAATGAGACTCTATCTAAAAAAAAACAAAGAAAGAAAGAAGCTCGGCACCTGTGGCTTGAGCAGCTAAGGCGCCAGCCACATACACCTGAGCTGGTGGGTTCGAATCCAGCCCAGGTCCGCCAAAACAACAATGACAGCTGCAACCAAAAAATAGCCTGGCTTTGTGGCAGGGGCCTGTAGTCCCAGCTACTTGGGAGGCAGAGGCAGGAGAATCACTTGAGCCCAGGAGTTGGAGGTTGCTGTGAGCTGTGATGCCACACCACTCTACCCAGGGCGACAGCTTGAGGCTATGTCTCAAAAAATAAAAAAAATAAAAAAATAATAAAAGAAAGAAAAAACATAATATATTAGCTACCTTACCATTACTATATAATAAGAAATACATGTGTGTATTTGGTCTTTGGTCCTGGTTCTTGACACAGAGCTCCTAAAACTCTTGTTATATTTGGTCTTAGTCTTCAATTGGTTCCTGACACAAGATTTTCTAAGATCCTTGGAATCTCCCGAGTGATGACAGCATCTTTTTGTGTCTTTTCATTTTATTGAGGACACTCAATGTTTTTTTTTTTTTTTGAGGCAGAGTTTCAGTATGTCGTCCTCAGTAGAGTGCTGTAGCATCAATGCTCACGGCAACCTCAAACTCTTGGGCCTAAGCAATTCTCTTGCCTCAGCCTCCCAAGTAGCTGGGACTACAGGCACCTGCCACATCGCCCGGCTATTTTCTTGTTGCAGTTGTCATTGTTGTTTAGCTGGCCCGGGCCAGGCTCGAACCCACCAGACTCAGTGTATGTGGCTGGCACTGTAACCACTGTGCTATGGTTGCCGCACCATTGAGGACCCTCAATTTTTAAGGGTGTAAAGGGAAAGTTTGAAAAGTTTGAGAACCATATATACATATGACTTCAGTATTGCATCTTATAATATAGTACATGTATCCCTTTTATTAAAAAAAATACAATGTTAAAAAAAAAAGTTTGAGAACCACTGCTTTGTGGCATTTGAATAAACTTGCATTAGGTCTTAAAGAGCAACAAATGTGGAGGGAGTAGTGCTTCCTGGGAGCTCAGTGCAATTAATTATGGGTGTGGTTGTTTAGGGTTTCACTGAATCATGAGTCTCACAGGCATTCCTGTATTCTTTAAGAATTTGTGTGTGTGCGCAACTGGCTCTGCGGATAAGACTGTAGCTTTATGGGATCTGCGTAACTTAAAATTAAAACTCCATACCTTTGAATCGCATAAAGACGAAATTTTCCAGGTCCACTGGTCTCCACATAATGAAACTATTCTGGCTTCAAGTGGTACCGATCGCCGCCTGAATGTGTGGGATTTAAGTAAAATTGGAGAAGAACAATCAGCAGAAGATGGGCCTCCTGAACTCCTGTTCATTCATGGAGGACACACCGCCAAGATTTCAGATTTTAATTGGAACCCAATGAGCCTTGGTTCATTTGCTCAGTGTCTGAGGATAACATCATGCAGATATGGCAAATGGCTGAAAATATTTACAATGATGAAGAGTCAGATGTCACACCATCAGAACTGGAGGGACAAGAATCTTAAACCCAAAATACAAAAGGTGTTTCTGTTGAATGTAATGCTACATGAATGCTTGATTTCTCAAGCGCCAAAAAGGCGTTGTATAGTAGGCAATGTTAAGTGGGATGGCTTACGGCGTTCTTTACTCTATGATCATAGCACTTTCAAATGACCTGTTGGGTACTATATCATATTGTAGTTATTAGGGGAAAAAAAGATTGTTGCTTAAGAAAGAACATCACCATTGTTTCAAAATACAAGTAGCAGGGTACTGCTTTTGATTGAACTATTTTAAGTCCTGTTTTCTCAAACTAAGTGCTTGCTGTTCCCAAATATGCAAGAATAACTTTTACACTTTTTCCTTCCAACGCTTGTTGATTGGCTTTGCAGAAATAAAGTTTTAAAATAAAAAAAAAAAGAATTTGTGTGTGTGTGAGAGAGAGAGATTGTGATAATAGGGGCCTTTTATAGCACAAAGACAATAGAAAAGACCCTTTTCCTCAGTCCAATAGAAGTATTGTAGAAGAGCAATAAAAATGAGAAAATTCAGTGATTAGTGATACATATTAAGATTTGAACCCTAACAACAAAAATGGAAAACACAACCATGAACACCTTTTCTTCCCTATGCCCCAGTCGAAAAAGAAAGATTTATCTGAAGTGATGAGAATAGGAAGAAGCTGTTCCTTCCTAATATAGAAGAAACATAATTTTAAAAAGGAAAATGATCATTTTCCTCCCACTTAAGCTCCTATGGGAGCACTGAGTCCCAGGAATCTCAAAGTCTGTTTGTGTTTACTGAGAAATTAATTAACCAAATAAGAAATGGGCAGGAAGCTAAAGGAAAAATCTTCAAAGAAATTTTCACAGAAAAGAATTGGAATAAATGAAAATACACACCATGTTCTTGGATTAGAAATAGAACATTATTTAAAGTGTCATTTCCTTCAAAATCACATTTTGTATAAAATACAATTCCAATCAAAATTTGAACATTCCCTGAACCAGCAACATAGTATTTTGAAAATCAGTAGTCTATGATAAATATATTTTTGCTTTTTAAAACTTAGTTCATTTGCTTTTTCTCCTCCAGCATTATATGCCCATATTGAAAGTATTTTTGTATAATGTCTCTCTTGAATGGTGAATAACTTATGAATAAGGAAGTTGCCAAAACCAAGGAGTTCCTCCCTCCCTTGTCCTCCATTAACATTGTTTCCTCTTCAACTTGATGTTAACATCCAAATTATCCTCAAGGAGACCAGAATAGAATGCAGCAACAAGAGTCACCAAGGCATTGACCAAACTGATGATGTCCATAGTTGTAGTAGTGCTAGACTTTCTTTATGGTTGTAGACTCTAAACTAAATGGATGGTATTGCTAACTTGGTTATTTGAGCGATTTCCTTAGTGTGGTGAATTTAAGGAAGATAAACCGTGTTCAGTAACAACTGGAGGTTCCATAAAGCCCAGAATTTAGTGTAATCTTTTGTTGTGTGGAAATCATTAAAATATTGGTCTTGTTTTTTTTTTTTTTTGTTTTTTTGGAAATCATTAAAATATTTCTTTTTTTTTTTTTATTAAAATATTTCAAGATGCAGGCCGGGTGCGGTGACTCACGTCTATAATCCTAGCACTCTGGGAGGCCTAGGCAGGTGGATTGCCTGAGTTCATGGGCTGGAGACCAGCCTGAGCCAGAGCAAGATCCCCGTCTTTAAAAATAGCCAGGCGTTGTGGCCGGTGCCTGTAGTCCCACCTACTTGGGAGGTTGAGGCAAGAGAATCGCTTGAGCCCAAGAGTTTGAGGTTGCTGTGAGCTATGATGCCATGGCATTCTACTGAGGGCAACCAAGTGAGACTCTGTCTCAAAAAATATATATATATATTTCAAGATGTAGAGCAGGGGTCCTCAGACTGCGGCCCGCAGGCCACATGAGGCGGTGTGATTGTATTTGTTCCTGTTTTGTTTTTTTTACTTCAAAATAAGATATGTGCAGTGTGCATAGGAATTTGTTCATAGTTTTTTTTTTTTTTTAACAATAGTCCGGCCCTCCAGTGATCTGAGGGACAGTGAACTGGCCCTCTATTTAAAATGTTTGAGGACACCTGATGTAGAGAATTGGGCAACTAAGCTTTGAAAGAAGAAATAAATGAAAAGCATGGATAATTTTACTAATTAGATAAATCAGAGGAAAACGACAAATTATAGTTTTTTTTTGTAGCGACAGAGTCTTACTTTATGGCCCTCGATAGAGTGCCATGGCCTCACATAGCTCACAGCAACCTCCAACTCCTGGGCTTAAGCGATTCTCTTGCCTCAGCCTCCCGAGTAGCTGGGACTACAGGCGCCCGCCACAACGCCCGGCTATTTTTTGGTTGCAGTTTGGCCGGGGTCGGGTTTGAACCCGCCACCCTCGGTATATGGGGCTGGCGCCTTACCGACTGAGCCACAGGCGCCGCCCCAAATTATAGTTTTGATTTTATCTTGATTCAAACCTATTGTGAGTATAAGATTGAAAAATCCCTGAATGGGCGGCGCCTGTGGCTCAAGGAGTAGGGCGCCGGTCCCATATGCCGGAGGTGGTGGGTTCAAACCCAGCCCCGGCCAAAAAAAAAAAATAATAATAATAAAAAAAAAAAAAAAAGAAAAATCCCTGACTTCGGCTCAGCACCTGAAGCTCAAGCAACTAAGGCACCAGCCACATACATCAGGGCTGGCAGGTTCAAATCCAGCCCAGGCCTGCCAAACAACAATGACAAGTACAACCAAAAAATAGCCAGGCATTTTGGTGGGTGCCTGTAGTCCCAGCTATTTGGGAGGCTGAGGCAAGAGAATGGGTTAAGCCCAGGAGTTGGAGGTTACTGTGAGTTGTGATGCCATGGCACTCTACTCAGGGCAACAGCTTGAGGCTCTGTCTCAAAAAAGAAAAGAAATAAAAATCCCTGACTTCGAAAAAATCCTTTAGTATAACATGAATACAGAAAAAAGCACAATTGATAGACATCTCATCAAATTTTCACCAATTGAACGCATCTATGTAACTACTATTGGATCAAGAAAGATAACGTTAGGTAATCTAATTCTGGTACACCAGAAATCTCCCTCATTTACCCTTCCATTTGCTACATTGTATCCTCCTTCTGATACTGGAATTTCGCTCTTCAGTAGGTCCTTGGTATTTGGGATTCGAGGAATGAACCTATGGACTACCGATCAGTGGTAAGATAGAAAGGAACACCAAAAAAGTAAAAAGCACCAGAGCTTCAGGAAGGGGTAAAGAACTGAACTAATTGGAGAGTCTCTATGTGGGCTCTTTATCTGAGGGTATTAGATACTCGTGACCAGGAGATGGTAGTCTCAGGCTGGGCAGTGCCTGTGGCTCACTGAGGAGGGCCTTGGCCCCATATACCGAGGGTGGCGGGTTCAATCCCGGCCTCGGCCAAACTGTAACAAAAAATAGCCGGTGTTGTGGCAGGCGCCTGTAGTCCCAGCTACTCCGGAGGCTGAGGCAAGAGAATCTCCTAAGCCCAAGAGCTGGAGGTTGCTGTGACCTGTAACACCATGGCACTCTATCGAGGGCGACAAAGTGAGACTCTGTCTCTAAAAAGAAAAAGAAAAAAACCGTCTCAGGCTGCTTTGTTTATGATCTTATCAGAGCCCAGAGGGTGTGCCCCCCAAAAGGCAGTCTGCTTGTGCCTAGAAATAGGGGTCTGACCTCTGGGCTCACCTGGGCCTAGAGAATGGGGGCTCCCTGTCTATCCCTGAGTGGTGGAATCCTGTCTCACTTCCCCCTCCAGCCTCCAATGATAGCTGCTAGTCTTGGCGCCTGTGGCTCAAGGAGTAGGGCGCCGGTCCCATATGCTGGAGGTGGCGGGTTCAAACCCAGCCCCGGCCAAAAATCACACACACACACACACAAAAAAAAAGTTATAAAAATTGTTTATTTGCTGGACGCGGTGGCTCACGCCTGTAATCCCAGCACTGTGGGAGGCTAAGGAGGGAGAATTGCTTGAGCTCAGGAGTTCCAGACTCGCCTGAGCGACAGTGAGACCCCGACTCATGAAAAAAATGGAAAAACCCAGCCGCGGTGAGTGCCTATAATCCCAGCGGCTTCCGGAGGCAGAGGCAGCGGGGTGCACAAGTCTGAGGTTGCGGTGAGCTACCGCGCCACAGCACTCTGCTCAGGGGCATAAGGTGGGACCCTGTCTCAATAAAAAAAAGAAAAAAATCAGTTTTAGAGACAGAGGCTCACTTTATTGCCCTTGGTAGAGTGCTGTGACATCACAGCTCACAGCAACCTCCAGCTCTTGGCCTTAGGTGATTCTCTTGCCTCAGCCTCCCGAGTAGCTGGGACTACAGGCGCCCGCCACAATGCCTGGCTATTTTTTTGTTGCAGTTTGGCCGGGGCCAGGTTCGAACCTGCTACCTTCTGTAAATAGGGGTGGCGCACTACCCACTGAGCCACAGGCATCGCCTGAGGTTTTACTGTTTTACTTATGACTTTCACAATGTCTGAGTTGGGAGAGTGGTACAAGTCAACATCTACTCAAATTAAAATGCTATTTTTGAAGAGCCATTCTCAGAGTATTGTGATATTAAATCTGAAGTGGTTGAACAAGCAGCTCTCCCCAGCAGGAATACTAGGGAAGTAATTAGTAACTCCCACTCTACTTGAGCAGTGTTCTTTACTAAATAGGCCATGTTGCAAGCTAGTCCGAAATTGGCTTAATTGACACAGGACCAGGAAAAAAAAAAATAAAACAGGGTGATATTTTCTACATAAAGGGAAAAAATAAATCATCTGAAATAGAATATGAGATTCTTTCCTCATGTGCCTGGAAGTTCTCATCACAGAAATATTTTGCATCTTTTCAAGGTTAACTGCCCCACCAGTACCTCTGATATTAGGACCTTGCTTTGTCATTTGTCCTCTCTTCTTCCACCTTCAGCTTTTTGTCTGTATTGAATTTCCCTTTTAACCTACAACCAAGCTCAATTTCCCCAATTCATCCTACAAAGGAAACCTTTCACCACTTTCCTCCTATACCCTTTTTTTCATTGCCAAAGTTCAAAAAACAGTCACATTTGCTGCCTCTACTTTCTCACTTCCCATTTCTCCTTAACTGCTTATCCCATGTTATCTATAGTTTTACCAGCCTACCAAAATTGCTCTTTTGAAAATTCTCAAAATCAGTGCCAATCTGAATTTTTTCACCTCTTTCAAGTCTTATCTCTCTCTCTCTTTTTTGAGACAGAATCTCACTGTCATCCTGGAGTTGAGTGCCATGGCATCATCATAGTTCAAAGCAAGCTCACATTCTTGGGCTTAAATGATTCTCCTGCCTCAGCCTCCCCAGTAGCTGGGGCTACAGGTGTATGCTACCTTGCCCAGCAAATTTTTCTATTTTTAAAAAATTTGTATTTATGGCGGGGCGTGGTGGCTCATGCCTGTAGTCCCAGTGCCGTGGGAGGCCGAGGCGGGTGGATTGCCTGAGCTCAGAGGTTCAAAACCCATATGAACAGCAGTCAGCCAGAGTGGACCCCGTCTCTACCAACAACATCAAAAACAGCCAGCACCACAGGAGAAAGAAGAAAATCAACAAAAAAGGAGTACTTCAAACAAAGAAGAATGAACAAGCACACTGAAATTAAAAATAATAAAAAAATTTAAAAAAAATTTGTATTTATTTATGTATTTATTTGAGACAAAGTCTCACTTTTTTTTTTTTTGAGACAGAGCCTCAAGCTGTCCCCCTGGGTAGAGTGCCATGGCATCACAGCTCACAGCAACCTCCAACTCCTGGGCTGAAGCGATTCTCCTGCCTCTGCCTCCCGAGTAGCTGGGACCTCAGGTGCCCACCACAACACCGGCTATTTTATGGTGCAGCCATCATTGTTGTTTGGCAGGCGCAGGATGGATTCGAACCAGCCAGCTCAGGTGTATGTGGCTGGTGCCTTAGCCGCTTGAGCTACAGGTGCTGAGCCACTTTTTTTTTTTTTGAGACAAAGTCTCATTATGTCACCCCCAGTAGAGCGCTGTGGTATCACAGCTCACAGCAACCTCCAACTCTTGGGCTTAAGCAATTCTCCTGCCTCAGCCTCCCAAGTAGCTGGGACTACAGGCGCCCATCACAATGCCTGGCTATTTTTTTGTTGCAGTTGATTAGCTGGCCCTGGCCAAGTTTGAACCCACCACCCTTGGGGAATGTGGCTGGTGCTGTAACCACTGTGCTACAGGCGCCGAGCCTAATTTTTCTATTTTTAGTAGAGACAGGTTCTTACTCTTTCTCAGGCTGGTCTTGAACTCCTGAGCTCAAGGGATCCTCCATATCGGCCTCCCAGAGTGCTACGATTACTAGCGTGAGCCATCGTGCCCACTCCCAAGCCTCATCTCTTAGGTTTTTTTTACTTTGGTTAATGATATGCCATCTCTTCAGACACTGAAGTTGACAAAAACAATATGCCTTCCATTTGTTCTCTCCCTTCCGTTTCTCCTGCCATTTTTGTATTATCTCATTACCTCTTACCTAGCTATTTTTTTGAGACAGGATCTTTATTAGCTGTGTGAAATTCTAAAGGAATCAAGTAATTCATAGTGGGGCCAGGCACAGTGGCTCACATTGGTAATCTCAGGACTTTGTGAGACCGAGGTGGGTGGATTGCCTGAACTCAGGAGTTCGAGACCAGCCTGAGCAAGAACAAGACCCCAGCTCTAAAAATAGCTGGGCATTGTGGTGGGCACTTGTAGTCCCAGCTACTTGGGAGCTGAGGCAAGAGGATTGCTTAAGCCCAGGAGTTTGAGGTTGCTGTGAGCTATGAAGCCACAGCCCTCTACCAAGGGTGGCAAAATAAAACTCTGTCTCAAAAAAAAATTTCATAATGATTTAAATTATCTGCAGATTGTTGATTTATATTTTCAGATTATTCATTTTTTTTTTTTTTTTTGTGCAGTTTTTGGCCGGGGCTGGGTCTGAACCTGCCACCTCCTGCATATGGGACTGGCGCTCTACCCCTTTGAGCCACAGGCGCTGCTCGATTTTTTTTTTTTTTTTTGAGACAAAGCTATCACCCTGGGTAGAGTGCCATGCATCATAGCTCACAGCAACCTCCAATTCTTGGGCTCAAGCGATCCTCTTGCCTCAGTTTTTCTTTCCCCTTTTTTTTGAGACAAAAGCCTCGAGCTGTCACCCTGGGTAGAGTGCTGTGGCAGCACAGCTCACAGTAACCTCCAACTCCCGGGCTCAAGCAATTCTCCTGCCTCCACCTCCCAAGTAGCTGGGAATACAGGAGCCTGCCACAATGCCTGGTTATTTTTTGGTTGCAGCCGTCATTGTTGTTTGGTGGGCCCGGACTGGATTTGAACCCGCCAGCTCAGGTGAATGTGGCTGGTGTCTTAAGCTGCTTGTGCCACAGGCACTGAGCCTTGCCTCAGTTTTTCTATTTTTAGTAGAGACAGAGTCCCACTTTTGCTCAGGCTGGTCTTGAACTCCTGAGCTCAAGCAATCCACCCACCTTGGCCTTCCAGAGTACTAGGATTACAGGCATGAGCCCCTGTGCCCAGCCAGATTATTGATTTTTTTTGTTTTTGGAGACAGCGTCTATTTCACCTTTAGTAGAATGCTGTGGTGTCACAGCTCACAGCAAACTCAAACTCTTGGGCTAGAGTGATTCTCTTACCTCAGTCTCCCAAGTAGCTGGGACTACAGGTGCCCTCCACAATGCCTGGCTATTTTTTTGTTGCAGTTGTCATTGTTTAGCAGTCAATGGGCTGGGTTTGAACCGCCAGCCTCAGTGTATGTGTTGTCCTACCCACTGAGCTACAGGCGCCACCCCAGATTGTTGATTTTTTAATATTTTTAATTTTTTTTTTTTTTTTTTTGGCCGGGGCTGGGCTTGAACACGCCACCTCCGGCATATGGGACCGGCGCCCTACACGTTGAGCCACAGGCGCCGCCCTATTTTTAATTTTTTAATTGTTGATTTTTAATATGGATAGATTTCTCTCTCTGTCAAAATTACAGTGTTCATTGTCATTGACCTCAGCAACAAATTTAACTTGAATTCATTTGTGATCACAGAAACCCAGGGAAAGTGATTTTTTTTTTTTTTTGCGACAGAGCCTCAAGCTGTTGCCCTGGGTAGAGTGCAGTGGCATCACAGCTCACAACAACCTCATCTAACTCTTGGGTTGATGCAATTCTCCTGCCTCTGCCTCCCAAGTATCTGAGATTATAGGAGCCTGCCACAATGCCCAGCTATTTTTTTGGTGGCAGCCGTCATTGTTGTTTGGTGGACCCGGGCTGGATTCGAACCTGCCAGCTCAGGTGTATGTGGCTGGCGCCTTAGCCGCTTGAGCCACAGACGCCAAGCCAGGGAAAGTAATTTTAATGGATAGTTCTCCAGCACATTTTAGAAAAGGGACCAAAAGTTATTTTACCTTCTTTAAAAGATTCCATGTTTCTTATTAGGATAAAAATTTGATATTAAGTGCAATATAAACCTGACACTTAAGTTCACGCACTTGTCACCGTGCAGTTACATGGCAACATTTATAAACAGCTGTGTTGTTGTAGACATGTGGTATCTTGCGGAGTAGCATTCATTGTTGTGTTGCATGTTTTTGTATGCCATCGTGAGAATGTCAGAGCTTGAATTAGAGCAATGAATAAACAGTAAATTTCTTGTTAAACTTGGCAAGGGTGAAAATGAAACCAGGAACATGTTAGTCCAAGTTTATGGGGATGATGCCAGGAAGGGAATGTCAATGTACAAATAGATGAAACATTTTTCTTTTCTTTTTTTTTTTTTTACAGACAGAATGTCACTTTATCACCCTCGGTAGAGTGCTATTGTGTCACAGCTCACAGCAACCTCCAACACCTGGGCTTAGGTGATTCTCTTCCCTCAGCCACCCGAGTAGCTGGGACTACAAGCCAGCTACAAGTGCCTGCTCCAAGGCCCGGCTATTGTTTTTTTGTTGTTGTTGCAGTCTGGCCGGGGCCAGGTTCGAACCTGCCACCCTTGGTATATGGGGCCTGTGCCCTACCCACTGAGTCACAGGTGCGGCCCAAGATGGAACATTTTTCTGAGGGAATAGAAAGCATCACTGATGGAGAGGTCATGGCAGCCAGTAACGAGAACTGACTAAAACCTTGCAAAAATTTGTTGAACTATGTGTCAAAATCATCAGCTGATTATGACAAGTATAGCAGACCAAGAAGACATCAACAGAGAAACAGGAAAATCTGCACTGAAAATCTTGGCACGAGAAAGGCATGGCTCTTACCTAGCTATTTTTTAAAGAGACAGGATCATTATTAGCTGTGTGACATTCTAAAGGAATCAAGTAATTCATAATGCTTGAGCTCAGGAATTCACAGAAATGAAAACTTGGCAGACAAATAACTATATTGGAACATCTTCCCTACTCACCTGATCTGGTCCCCAATGACTTTTTTTTATTTTTTCAGACAGTCTCAAGCTGTTGTCCTGGGTAGAGTACCTGGCATCATAGCTCACAGCAATCTCCAACTCTTGGACTCCAGTGATCCTTTTGCCTCAGTTTCTCTATTTTTTTATTAAGTCATATACACATAGATCATGAATACATTTACGCATATGTGGGGTACAATGTGTTGATTTTTTAATACAATCTGATGTGCTTATGTAAAGTTTTTTCTATTTTTAGTAGAGATGGGGGTCTCACTCTTGCTCAGGCTGGTCTTGAACTCCTAGACTCAAACAATCCATCGCTTTGGCCTTCCAGAGTGCTAGGATTACAGGTGTGAGCCACCATGCCCCAGCCTAAAGCTACAAGATTAATCCTCTTAATTCAAAGCTCTAACCTTATCGTTCCCTAGTTTGAAGATCCTTAATGGTTTTTCCTTTCTTTTTTTTGTTGCAGTTCGGCCAGGCCGCGTTTGAACCTGCCACCCTCGGTATATGGGGCTGGCGCCCTACTCACTGACCCAGAGGCGCCGCCCCGGTTTTTCCTTTCTTTGGTCCCAACACAAACTGGATCCAATTCTTCAATTCTCTTTACTCACTCATACTACAGTAAGAACTACTTCACTTCATGCCTTATTCTAATTTTCCTACCTTTATTATGCAGTTCTGTCTTCCTAGATTCTCACCACTTCTGAATAACTAAATTCTTCCAGTTTTTCAAGATCAAAGGTTAACTACTGAATGAATACCTTTCCCTAGTGTCTCTATATGGTACGTTCTTCTTTATTCTTTTTTTATTATTAAATCATAAGCACATAGATCATGTACACATTAATGCATTTATGGGGTACAATGTGCTGATTTCATATGGAATTAGGAATGTTTACATCACACTGGTTAATATATACCTCATCTTGTTTCTCTTTATTCTTTAAAACCCAGCCCAAACATTTTTTCTTTCCTATACTGTCTGGAAACTATGTTAATCATTCTTGATCTCTGCTTCCAAAGCATACTGAAGTATAAAAAAAGGGACTGCAGGCTCAGCGCCTGTAGCTAGGACGCCAGCCACATACACGGGAGCTGGCGGGTTCCAACCCAGCCCAGGCCTGCCAAACAACAATGACAACTATAACCAAAAAATAGCCTGGCGTTCTGGTGGGGGCCTGTAGTCTCAGCTACTTGTGAAGCTGAGGCAAGAGAATTGCTTAAGCCCAAGAGTTTGAGGTTGCTGTGAGCTATGATGTCACAGCACTCTACCCACGGCAACAGCGAGACTCTGTCTCAAACAAAAAAAAGAGTGAGAGAATGCAATTATATTTTTTTGTGACTGCCTACTAAATTCTTAGCTTTTTTTTTGTAGAGACAGAGTCTCGCTGTACCACTCTCGGTAGAGTGCCGTGGCGTCACATGGCTCACAGCAACCTCCAGCTCTTGGGCTTACATGATTCTCTTGCCTCAGCCTCCCGAGTAGCTGGACTACAGACACCCACCACAACGCCCGGCTATTTTTTTTTTGTTGTTGCAGTTTGGCCGGGGCTGGGTTTGAACCCGCCACCCTCGGTATATGGGGCCGGAGCCCTACTCACTGAGCCACATGCGCCGCCTAATTCTTAGCTTTTCAAAAGCAAGTGGAAGAGTTGGGTGTAGTGGCATGCGCCTTTAGTTCTAGCTAATGGGTAGGCTGAGGTAGGAAGATCACATGAGCCTAGGAGTTTTAATCCAATCTGGGTACCATAGGGAGACCTCATCTATTAAAAAAAGAAAAAAAGAAACAAGTGGAAGATAATTTTAATCGTTGCATCTTTGTTATCTAGCATAATACCTTGCACAAAGACATCTATGATAAATCTCTATTGACTGAGTGAACCATTTTTTTTATTCTTTCATTTTGAGAGTACAACGAATTAGGTTACATTGTTTGCATTTGTTAAGTGAACCCCTTCTTTTTTTTTTTTTTTTTGGTTTTTTGGCCGGGGCTGGGTTTGAACCCGCCACCTCCGGCATATGGGACCGGTGCCCTACTCCTTGAGCCACAGGCGCTGCCCGAGTGAACCCCTTCTTACTACTGTGTCCCGCCCCTAAGATGTGTGCTGCACACCCTAACATTGTGCCCATTAAGTTGGAGCACACCCATTGGTGAACCTGTTTTTGATCTAGCTGGAAGTAATTTTTCCTTATTTAGTTACCATATCACTAATTGTCATTTACATACCCTGATGGATGGTAAGAACAGAGACTTTGCCTCATCATCTGAGGGCCTCATGGAGGCAAGTAATAGGGCCCTTATGTAGGCTCCCTGCATCATTGTTGCATATTTTAAGAGCACAGCGTTCCAAAGCGAAAGTGCTACAGACAGCCCGAAGCAAGCTATTAAGAGACCTAGTTTGCCCATGTCTTCAAAAACTGGTAGTACAGGTGGTGCCTGTGGCTCAAAGAAGTAGGGCGCCAGCCCCATATGCTGGAGGTAGTGGGTTCAAACCCAGCCCCAGGGAAAAACAAAACAAAAAAAATGGTAGTACAAACTTCTCTAAATAAGGTAAGTGTTGCTTCTTGGGAAAGCTGCTCATTTATTTCTTCATTAATTTATAAACACTGGGCGGTGCCTGTGGCTCAGCGGGTAGGGCGCCGGACCCACATACCAAGGGTGGCGGGTTCAAACTCGGCCCCGGCCAAAACTGCAACAAAAAAATAGCCGGGTATTGTGGCGGGCACCTGTAGCCCAGCTACTTGAGAGGCTGAGGCAGGAGAATTGCCTAAGCCCAGGAGTTGGAGGTTGCTGTGAGCTGTGTGATGCCATAAGCACTCTACCAAGGGCGATAAGGTGAGACTCTGTCTCTACCAAAAAAAAAAAAAAAAAATCATAAACACTTTGTGAAAAAGAAGGAAGATGTGTTTGGAGCATTTACTTTATGTCAGGGATTTTCCTGGACCCTGTCTCTCATAATCCCCACATTATGAGATGCACACTATTACTTTAAATTTACAGATAAAGAAATTAAGGCTTGGAGTGTCTTAGTGACGCTATGGAAATAGTGAGTGACAGAATCAGGACTTGAAAGCAGGTCTGTGTGACTCTCAAACACAGGTTCTTTTCCACCTCATTGTGCAACACGCTCACCTTTCTGGATAAACAACTGCAGAAACCCTTGAATAATAACGTGCCAGGAACAAGGGTCCTTCCATCAAATTTGTATTGAGTAAATCCTTGAGGAACACAAATCAACTTACTTAGTATTATCTTTAGCACCAGGGAAACACCTGCTTCCCAATAAAGCTAGGATCAAAGAAAGTTTCCAGAAGGGGGATAGAGAAAAGATGGTAGTATGATTGTGGAAAGAGAGAATGGAAGCTACAGGACTTATAGCTGTGAACCGGAAACATTAAAACAGATCGGAGGTGGCTTGGTGCCCATATCTCAGTGGTTAGGGCACCAGCCACATGCACTGGGGCTGGTGGGTTCAAACCTGGCCAGGGCCTGCTAAACAACAACAGTAACAACAACAACAAAAAAAAAAGTCAGGTGTTGTGGAGGGCACCTGTAGTCCCAGCTACTTGGGAGGCTGAGGCAAGAGAATTGCTTAAGCCCAAGAGTTTGAGGTTGCTGTGAGCTATGATGCCACAGCACTCTACCAAAGGTGACATAGTGAGACTCTGTCTCAAAAAAAAAAAAAAAATGTTGCCTTTTAACCATCAATATATTTTAGAAAAGCACAAGATAGGGCGGTGCCAGTACCTCAGTGGATAGGGTGCTGGCCACATGCACTGAGGCTGGCAGGTTTGAACCCGGCCTGGGCCAGCTAAAACAACAATGACAGTTTCAACAACAACAAAAAAGCTGAGTGTTGTGCCTATAGTCCCAACTACTTGGGAGGCTGAGGAAAGAGAATCACTTAAGCCCAAGAGTTTGAGGTTGCTGTGAGCTGTAATGCCACAGCACTCTACCGAGGGTGACAGAATGAGACTCTGTCACAAAAAACAACCCTCCCCCCCAAGATATCTTAGGTACAAAGTGCAGAAGGCTATGTACAATATCTTCTCTTTTGTATAAAAATGGAGAAAAATAAGAATATTTATTCTTAGTGTTAGAAAATATGTATCTGGGTGGCCCCTGTGGCTCAAAGGAGTAGGGCGCGGGTCCCATGTGCTAGAGGTGGCAGGTTCAAACCCAGCCCTGGCCAAAAAAAAATGCAAAAAAAAAAGAAAAGAAAAGAAAATATGTATCTGGAAGAACATAGAAGAAAAGAAAGTAGAAGTTACATCAGGGTCGTAACTGGATGGATGGGAGATGGATGATTTAAAACTTTTTTTTTTTGTTTTGTAGAGACAGAGTCTCACTTTACCGCCTTCAGTAGAGTGCCATGATGTCACACGGCTCACAGCAACCTCTAGCTCTTGGGCTTCAGCGATTCTCCTGCCTCAGCCTCCCCAGTAGCTGGGACTACAGGCGCCCGCCACAACGCCCGGCTGATTCAAACTTTTTTTAAATCAGTGAATGGATTATCTATTCAAATAATTTTCAAAAACTGGCTGGAAGTTCTAATCAACCAACAATTATTACAAGCCTATTGTCTTTTTTTTTTTTTTTTTAGACAGTCTCAAGCTGTTGCCCTGGGTAGAGTGCAGTGGTGTCATAGCTCACAGCAACCTCCAAATCGTGCTCAAGCGATTCTCTTGCCTCAGTTTTTCTATTTTTAGTAGAGATGGGGTTTCACTCTTGCTCAAGCTGGTCTTGAACTCATGAGCTCAAGCAATCTACCCACCTTGGCTGCCCAGAGTGCTGGGATTACAGGTGTGAGCCACCTTGCCTGGCCCATGCTTGTTGTCTTAAAATAGAGTAACATATTAGGTAGCCCAAATGCAATTTTTAACTCTGGGGTACAAAATATAAGATTGAATGAAGCGGCCGTGCCTAACTAATTATTGGAAATCATGGCTCTTGGTGCCTTTGGGTAATCCTGATATCAGTGATGTGGCCAAAGATTTTCCCTTGGAGGTGGGTGTGGTCACTCATGCCTGTAATCCTAGCACTCTGGGAAGTCGAGGTGGGTGGATTGCTTGAGCTCATGAGTTCAAGAACAGCCTGAGCAAAAGTGAGACCCCTGTCTCCACTAAAAATAGAAAAACTGAGACAAGAGGATCACTTTAGCTCAAGAGTTTGAGGTTGCTGTGAGCTATGATGCCATGGCACTCTACCCAGGGTGACACTTGAGACTTGGTCTCAAATAAAAAAGGGAGGCTGAGGTGGTTGGATTGCCTGATCGCACAGGTTGGAGACCAGCCTGAGCAAGAATGAGACGCCGTCTCTAAAAGTAGCTGGGCATTGTGGCGGGCGTCTGTAGTCCCAGCTACTCAGGACAGTAAGGCAAGGAAATTGCTTGAGCCCAAGAGTTTGAGGCTGCTGTGAGCTTGATGCCATAGCACTCTACTGAGGGTGACAAAGTGAAATTCTGTCTCAAAGAAAAAAAAAAGAATTCCCTTTCCTTATTGGTGGTCTCCTCTAAAACTCAGGCAGTGTGGGCAGAGACAAAGATAAATGACACCATGCTCACTCAACCAATTTAAAATTCTTCAACAGTCTGTCTGCCAAAAAATTCATGCATTATTCATCTGTAACTCTAAAAACATGGAGAAAGAAACCAGTAGTTGTTCTATGATGGATAGTTTTTCTTATTTTCTTTCACATCATAATGCTGTTCTATTTTTAATTTTTTTTTTTTTTTTTTGGAGACAGTCTCAAGCTGTTGCCCTGGGTATAGTGCCATGGCGTCCTAGCTCACAGCAACCTCAAACTCTTGGGTTCAAGTGATCCTCTTGCCTCAGTTTTTCTGGGGGCGGGAATCTTGCTTTTGCTTAGGCTGGACTCGAACTCGTGAGCTCAAGCAATACACCTGTCTCAGCCTCCCAGAGTGCTGGGATTACAGGTGTGACCCACGGTGCTTGGCCCATAATGCTGTTTTAATTGAATAAAATGATTATTTATTTATTTACTTATTTTTTGAGAGAGTCTCACTTGGTTGCCCTCAGTAGAGCGCTGAGGTGTCAGAGCTCACAGCAACCTCAAGTTCTTGGGCTTACACAATTCTCTTGTCTCAGCCTCTAGTCCTCCCAAGTAGTCCCTCTAGTCCCTAGCTAGGACTACACAATTCTTGGGCTTACACAATTCTCTTGTCTCAGCCTCTAGTCCTCCCTCTAGTCCCTCTAGTCCCTAGCTGGGACTACAGGTGCTTGCTACAATACCCAGCTATTTTTAGAGACAGGGTCTTGCTCTTGCTCAGGCTGGTTTCCCAGAGTGCTAGGATTACAGGAGTGAGCCACTGTGCTCGGCCATAATAAAATGATTTTAATAAATATAGTAGTCTTTCTTATTAATTACAGTGAATTATTCTAAATTTTGAGGAGCTACTGTTGCTTTTCTTTCTTTCTTTTTTTTTTTAAGAGACACAGTTTCACTTTGTCACCCTTGGTAGAGTGCCGTCGTGTCTCAGCTCACAGCGACCTCCAACTCCTGGGCTTCGGCAATTTTCTTATCTCAGCCTCCCAAATAGCTGGGACTACAGGCACCCACCACAACGCCCAGCTATTTTTTGTTGCAGTTTGGCTGGGGCCGGGTTTGAACCTGCCACCCTCGGTATATGGGGCTGGCGCCCTATCCACTGAGCCACCAGTGCCATCCCTACTGTTGCTTTTCAAAAGGCATGTGTTCATCACCAGTAGGCATTAGCTTTCATGCCAAGTTTTTAAATTTTTTTAAAATTTATTTATTTATTTTTTTGAGACAAGAGTCTCATTTTGTTGCCCTCGGTAGAGTACCTTCACATCACAGCTCACAGCAACCTCCAGCTCTTGGGCTTAGGCAATTTTCTTGCCTCAGCCTCCTGAGTAGCTGTGACTACAGGCTCCTGCCACAACGCCTAGCTATTTTTTGTTGCAGTTTGGCCTGGGCAGGGTTCGAACCACCCTCGGTATAGAGGGCCAGCGCCCTACTCACTGAATCACAGGCACCGCCCTCATGCCTTGCTTAACTATGATGGTCTTTTCCTTTGGAATTTCAGGTGACTAAAACTGCACTTTAAATCTAGTGAACAAAATTGTATCATTCCAGTGTTTCCCACTGTGAAGGACCAGTATCACTGGTGATGCTCAAGTTAGTTTCAGGCAGTACACAAATAAAGCAGTAACAACATTGAATCGTATAGTGAGAAAGTTATTCCCATTTCTTTTTCAAACCTACAGATTTAAAGTGCTTGCCTGGTAAGACTATCTAGCTAGGCTCGGTGCCTGTAGCTCAAGCAGCTAAGGCGCTAGCTACATACACCAGAGCTGGCGGGTTCATATCCAGCCAGGGCCTGCCAAACAACAACAACAACTGCAACCAAAAAATAGCCGGTATTGTGGTGGGTGCCTGTAGTCCTGAGGCAAGAGAATCGCTTAAGCCCAGGAGTTGGAGGAGGTTGCTGTGAGCTGTGATGCCACTGCACTCTACCCAGGGCGACAGCTTGAGACTCTGTCTCAAAGAAAAAAACTAGCTAGAGTTTAGTACAAGGTTTGTTTTCATCATACTGATTTTTACACTTACTATTTTGATTTTTTTCTTATTGCCAGAGGTTTAGAACACAAATTTGTGTCTGAAGTACCCACTCATACAAGCATAAGACAGAAGAGTGCAGGTGCTTCTAGAAACCCTTTGGACACAAAATATAAAAATCCAGTGTGTACTCTGAGGGCTTTCTTTCTTTCTTTCTTTTTTAGAGACAGAATTTCACTTCGTCACCCTCAGTAGAGTGCTATTGCATCACAGCTCACAGCAACCTCCAGCTTTTGGGCTTAGGCGATTCTCTTGCCTCAGCCTCCCAAGTAGTTGGAACTAGAGGCACCTGCCACAACACCTGACTACTCTGAGGGCTTTTCTTTGACTCAAATTCTCCCCACTGCCACCTGCAACAGACATTTGGCTTTCCAGGAACGGTGTAATACACAGAATAAACTAGAATCAAGCTGGTTTTCAGTGCTGGTTCTTTATCTTGCTGTGTGTCTACCAATTGGGACAACTGGCTACCTTGGAATCTGAGAGGAACAAATGAGGCAGCTGGCACACTTTAACAGATGCTCAATAAATATTCATTTCCTCTCCTCCCTTTACCTTTTCTTCTCTGTCCTTCAGTACTTTATTAATTTTTTTTTTTTTGTAGAGACAGAGTCTCACTTTATGGCCCTCGGTAGAGGGCCGTAGCCTCACACAGCTCACAGCAACCTCCAAATCCTTGGGCTTAGGCGATTCTCTTGACTCAGCCTCCCAAGTAGCTGGGACTACAGGCGCCCACCACAACGCCCAGCTATTTTTTGGTTGCAGTTTGACCGGGGCCGGGTTTGAACCCGCCACCCTCGGTATATGGGGCCGGTGCCTTACCGACTGAGCCATAGGCGCCGCCCTCAGTACTTTATTTTTAAAAATATATTCTTTACAGCTCGGTGCCGGTAGCAGTGGTATATGGCACCAGCCGCATACACGAAGCTGGCAGGTTCGAACCCCACCCGGGCCAGCTAAACAACAATGGCAACTGCAACAAAAAATAGCCAGGCGTTGTGGCGGGAGCCTGTAGTCCCAGCTACCTGGGAGGCTGAGGCAAGAGTTTGAGGTTGCTGTGAGCTGTGATGCCACAGCACTCTACCCAGGGCAACATAGCGAGACTCTGTCTCAAAAAAAAAAAAAACACACACATATACATTCTTTCCTACTGATCTCCTTCACTCCCATGGTTTTAATCATTACATGTACATGTATAACTTCTCATTTTCTTTCTTTCTTTCTTTTTTTTTTTTTGTAGAGACAGAGTTTCACTGTACCGCCCTCGGTAGAGTGCCGTGGCGTGACACAGCTCACAGCAACCTCTAACTCTTGGGCTTACGCGATTCTCTTGCCTCAGCCTCCCAAGCAGCTGAGACTACAGGCGCCCGCCACAACGCCCGGCTATTTTTGGTTGCAGTTTGGCCGGGGCTGGGCTTGAACCTGCCACCCTCGGCATATGGGGCCGGCACCCTACTCACTGAGCCACAGGCGCTGCCCTTTCTTTCTTTTTTTTAAATGATTCTTATTTTTATTTATTTACTTATTTTGCAGTTTTTTTTTTTTTTTTTTTGGCCAGGGATGGGTTTGAACCCTCCACCTCCGGTATATGGGGCTGGTGCCCTATTCTGTTGAGCCACAGGTGCTGCTCATAGCTTCTCATTTTCTATCACCAATTCTGACCTTTTTTTCAGAGTACCAAACCTTAGCTTTTTTGTCTGTATAGAAATTCTACCTTGGGCGGCGCCTGTGGCTCAGTGAGTAGGGCGCCGGCCCCATATGCTGAGGGTGGTGGGTTCAAACCCAGCCCTGGCCAAACTGCAACAAAAAAATAGCCGGGCGTTGTGGCGGGCGCCTGTAGTCCCAGCTACTCGGGAGGCTGAGGCAAGAGAATCGCTTAAGCCCAGGAGTTGGAGGTTGCTGTGAGCTATGTGATGCCACGGCACTCTACCAAGGGCCATAAAGTGAGACTCTGTCTCTACAAAAAAAAAAAAAAAAAAAAAGAAAGAAATTCTACCTTGATATTCTGCCATCATCTTAAACTTAACACGTACAAAATACAATTTATCAGCCGGCTGTTGTGGCAGGCGCCTGTAGTCCCAGCTACTTGGGAGGCTGAGGCAAGAGAATTGCCTAAGCCCAAGAGCTAGAGGTTGCTGTGAGCTGTGACACCATAGCACTCTACCGAGGGGGACAAACCCAGACTCTGTCTCTAAAAAAAAATACAATTTATCTTTCTCCAGATCTGTTCCTCCTCCTCTCAATTTTCTCCTTTCTTTCATGCTATTATTTCCATCACTCAGGCTCAAAATCTTAGTCATCCTTAACTCCTTTCCTCTTCCCATCACATTGAATAAGACATCTATAAACATTTTATATGATATTTTAATAAGCTAGCAAAGGGTTATGAACAAAAAAAATTCGTTTTATCCCTTCATCTACTCCACTCCCCTAAGGATGAGAAAAGTTAGAAGACATGCCCAGAGGAGTAGAACCTAGAATAAAAACCAGTTAAGACTTGAACTTGTGGCTCCTGGCGCCAACCACTGTGCTCTTTCCCCTTACCAGGTCATCTCAACCTCTCCAATATCCTTTGTCTGTATGTGAATCCGTATCTCCTTCCCCCTGGGACTATCATTCCCCAATTTGGGCTTTCCGTATAGATTTACAAAAAATTGGCTCAGTCAGGAAAATAATAGTTGATAGTGTGTATCTAGTGTTGCCTAGGAGAGTTTTAAAAAATAATAGGAAAAAACTCACCAAAAAAACAAATTTTTTTTTTTTGAGACAGAACCTCAAGCTGTCACCCTGGGTAAAGTGCTGTGGCATCACAGCTCACAGCAACCTCCAACTCCTGGGCTTAAGCAATTGTCTTGCCTCAGCCTCCCAAGTAGCTGGGACCACAGGTGCCTGCTACAATGCCTATTTTTTTGGTTGCTGTTGTCATTGTTGTTTAGCAGGCCAGGCTGGATTCGAACCCGCCAGTGGCTGGCGACTGAGCCACTTGAGCCACAGGCGCTGAGCCCCCAAAATTTTTTGACCATGAAATATATAATACACATGCTGAAAAGTACATCCCTCCAAAAACCTACAGCTCAATTTAGTAGAGTGAACACCCACATAACCTCCAGGCTTTGTGTTGTTACAAAGAAATATCTGAGGCTGGGTAATTTATAAAAATGTTTATTTGGCTTTCAATTCTACAGCTGCCTACATTTGGGGCAAAAGGTGAAAGGGTTAGTTGGCATGTGCGGAGATCACATGGTGAGAGGAGGTGAGAAAAAGAAGGAGGTGCTAACCTCTTTGCAACAATCAGTTTTAAGGAACTAAGAGGGAAAATTCACTCACTCCCCTGAATGGCACCAAACCATTCATGAGGGATCTACCCCCAAGACCCAAGTACCTCCCACCAGGTTCTACCTCCAACACTGGACATCAAATTTTAGTGACACTTGGTGGGGCCAAACACTTCTAGTTCCCCCGCAAGCACCACCCCTTTTGAAGCTATTTCCTTTCTTTTCTTTTTTTTTTTTTAGAGACAGAGTCTTACTTTGTCACCCTCAGTAAAGAGCTGTCGCATCACAGCTCACAGCAACCTCCAGCTCTTGGGCTTAGGCGATTCTCTTGCCTCAGCCTTCCAAGTAGCTGGGACTACAGGCGCCCACCACAATGCCTGGCTATTTTTTGTTGCAGTTTGGCTGGAGCCAGGTTTGAACCCGCCACCGTGGGTATATGGAGCCGGTGCCCTACTTTGTGAGCCACAGGCACCGCCTGTTCCTTTCTTTCTTTATAGAATTTTATTACTTAAATATATATCCTTAGGGGCAGTGCCTGTGGCTCAAAGGAGTAGGGCGCCAGGCCCATATGCTGGAGGTGGCGGGTTCATACCCAACCCCAGCCAAAAACAGCAAAATGCCAAATGTTGGTCAAGAGTTGCAGTTACTGCAACTACATGCTGCTGGTGGGAAAGTGTATAGTATGACTACTTTGGAAAATTCAAAGTTCAAAAACAGGCAAAACCAAAATAGATTTTAGGAGATATATATATATATATATTTTTTTTTTTGTCTCCACGTTTCAAAATTATGTGTGGTTAAAAATTATACTTTTATTAAACATGACAAAAAGTACTAGAAAAGAGAAATTAAAAAAAATTACAATCTCCTAAATTTTTATAAGATCTGCAGACATAGAATCAGTCTATTAACCCTTTGTCCCTGGAGCTTTCAGAAACTAAACATGCTAATTGAAGCATGCAGCAATGTCAACAACCATTACAACACATGGCGAATTACTAGATAGTCTTTGGTTTCTTACAAATCAAATAATTCACCCAAGTTGGTTTCAGTTTTTTGTTTTTTGGTAGAGACAGAGTCTCACTGTACTGCCCTCGGGTAGAGTGCCTTGACGTCACACAGCTCACAGCAACCTCTAACTCTTGGGCTTATGTGATTCTCTTGCCTCAGCCTCCCAGGCAGCTGGGACTACAGGCACCCACCACAATGCTCGGCTATTATTTTGTTGCAGTTTGGCCAGGGCTGGGTTTGAACCCACCACCCTTGGCATATGGGGCCGGCGCCCTACTCACTGAGCCATAGGCGCTGCCGTTCAGTTTTTTTTTTTTTTAGACAGAGTTACACTTTGTCACCTTCGGTAGAGTGCTGTAGCATCATAACTCACAGCAACCTCAAACTCTTGGGCTCAAGAGATTTTCTTGCTTCAGCCTCCCAAGTAGCTGGGACTACAGGCGCCTGCCACATTGCATGGCTATTTTTTTTTTTTTGTAGAGACAAGAGTCTCACTGTACCACCCTCAGGTAGAGTGTCGTGGCGTCACACGGCTCACAGCAACCTCTAACTCTTGGGCTTACGCGATTCTCTTGCCTCAGCCTCCCTAGCAGCTGGGACTACAGGCGCCCGCCACAACGCCCGGCTATTTTTTTGTTGCAGTTTGGCCGGGGCTGCGTTTGAACCCGCCACCCTCGGCATATGGGGCCGGTGCCCTACTCACTGAGCCACAGGCGCCGCCTTGCATGGCTATTTTTAGAGATGGGGGTCTCGCTCTGGCTCAGGCTGGTCTTGAACTCGTGAGCTTAGGCAATTCACCTACCTTGGCCTCCTAGAGTGGTAATATTACAGGTGTGAGCTACCTCGCCCAGCCAAAAAACACCTTAAACGCCTTTGGTTTTGTCCATAGCAAACATACTGTTTGAAAACCAAGGTGTTGTAGGCAAGTCAAAAGGTTAAACTGCTATTAATTTCTAAATTCTGTTACTTTCTATAAATGTCTTGTCCTGGAGAGGTAACAAAGGTCTTGCAGAGTGGCACTGACTTATGGATCACACTTTCGGTTGCAAAGCTTTAAGATCACTGAATAACCAGACTTCTGAGTCCACAGGGATGAAGTCCAAGCAATTGAAGGGGCTGGCTGCAGTGGCTCATGCCTGCAATCCTAGCAATCCTGGGAGGCCCAGGCCTGCTTGAGGTCAGAAACACAAGACCAGCCTTAGCAAGAACAAGACCCAGTCTCTTCTAAAAATAGAAAAAATTAGCTGGGTGTGGTAGCACATGCCTGTACTCCCAGCTACCTGGGAGACTGAGGAAGGAGGAATTTGAGGTTGCAGGGTTGCAGTGAGCTATGATGATGCCACCAACTGCTCTGTGGCCAGAGAGACAAGAATCTGGGGGGCTTGGTGAGGATGCAGGCAATTGAAGAGTAGCTCTGGTCCTAAAGTCACCAGCTGGCCACCTAGTGGCCTCTTTCTAGATATGAGCACAATGTTGTGTCACTCCCTAGCTCAAAAGCCATTCATTGTTCCCCTTGTCAAGTCTTGAGAGAGTGAAACCTGTCATCCAAGGCCTTCCAGAGCTGGTTCCAAACAATTTTTAAAATCTGAGTACTTAATTCTTTATCCCACTAGACTGCACTGCCCAACATGGATGCAACTAGCCTTACTTGAAGTATAGAAAGTGAAATGAAGCTAATTTAGAAATTGAATTTTCTTTTTTTTGTGTGTGTGTGGTTTTTGGCCAGGGTTGGGTTTGAACCCGCCACCTGTAGCATATGGGACCGGCGCTCTACCCCTTTGAGCCACAGGTGCCGCACTAAAAAGAACATATCCTTTTTCTTTTTTGAGACAGAGCCTCAAGCTGTCACCCTGGATAGAGTGCCATGGCATCACAGCTCACAGCAACCTCCAACACCTGGGCTTAAACGATTCTCTTGCCTCAGCCTCCCAAGTAGCTGAGATGACAGGTGCCCACCACAACACCCAGCTATTTTTTGGTTGCAGCAGTCGTTGTTTGCTAGGCCCGGGCTGAATTCGAACCCGCCAGCTCAGGTGTATGTGGCTGGAGCTTTAGCTGTAGAAATTGAATTTTCAATCTTAACTTTAATGATGGGTATGTGAATCTACTTCTTTTTTCTTTTTTTGCAGTTTTTGGCCGGGGCTGGCTTTGAACCCGCCACTTTTGGCATATGCGGCCGGCACCCTACTCCTTTGAGCCACAGCCGCTGCCCTGAATCTACTTTTTCAACTGGAAATTTTATGCAATCAAGTTCTGACCCATGTTTAAGGATAAAATATATACCAGATTGCAAATACTTAGTAATGAGAAAAATAATTAAAAGAAAACTTTTAAATATTTAGTTTTTTAATACCGAACACATATGAAACGATAATATTTGGATAAACTGGGCTAAATAAAAGACATTATTAAAGTTAAATCAATTAATTTTACCCAGATGATCATGCCCCAAATCTAGGAATTTCTATTGATACATCCCTTTCCCTCACTCTCCACGTTTGATTCATTAGCAAGAGAGGGTACCTCTAATTATAAAATAAATATACTTTGAATCCATCTGCTTTCTCTATCTCTACTACTTCTATCGTAGTCCTTGCAACTCTACTCCTTAAGTCTTTGATGGCTTCCATGGCAACCTATCAAGGCTGCAGACTTCATCTCCTACCATTCCTTCCTTTGCTCACTAGATTTCAGCCACATTGGCCCTCCTTGCTATTTCTTTTTCTTTCTGTTTTTTTGAGACAGAGTCTCACTTTTTGGCCCTTGGTAGAGTGCCGTGGCATCACACAGCTCACAGCAACCTCCAACTCCTGGGCTTACACAATTCTCTTGCCTCAGCCTCCCAATAGCTGGGACTACAGGCGCCCGCCACAACACCCAGCTATTTTTTGTTGCAGTTGTCATTGCTGCTTAGCTGGCCAGGGCTGGGTTCGAACCCGCCAGCTTTGGTATATGTGGGTGGCGCCATAACCACTGTGCTACAGGCGCTGAGCCTTTCCTTGCTATTTCTTTTTTTTTGTAGAGACAGAGTCTCACTTTATGGCCCTCGGTACAGTGCCGTGGCCTCACACAGCTCACAGCAACCTCCAACTCCTGGGCTTAAGCGATTCTCTTGCCTCAGCCTCCTGAGTAGCTGGGACTACAGGCGCCCGCCACAATGCCCGGCTATTTTTTGGTTGCAGTTTGGCCGGGGCCGGGTTTGAACCCGCCACCCTCGGTATATGGAGCTGGCGCCTTACCGACTGAGCCACAGGCGCCGCCCTTCCTTGCTATTTCTTAACACAACAAACTCCTCATCTGCTATTTCCTTTGGTTTTACATACTTCCCTTAACTCCTTTGCAGACTTAGTTCAAAGAATACCACCTAAACTTTGCTCACTCTCCCTCAGAGAAACTTTATCCAACCACTTTTTTTTTGAGACAAAGTCAGTACCTACTGAGCTACGAGTGCCACCCACATCCAACCACCCTTTACTTTCCTTCATGAACTTAGTATGGGATATTGCCCTTCTTCTGTCCTTAGTCTGTTCCACTCTAGAAACAAGAGCAAGAATTCTAGTTTGTTCTGCTGCCACCAAGTCACAGCATGGGTGCTCTTTCAACAGGTGTTGCATGAACAAACATCTAATTGCTGACTACATCTATCTGCTTGGTTGGCCACTGGCTCTTCAAATTCTACATAATTGGTCTCTCACCTTTTTTCCTTCACAAGAAATCCACTTTTAACTCTTTGGTGTGCTCTAAACTTTGTTTTTTGAGATAGGAGTCTCACTTTGTTGCCCTTGGTAGAGTGCTATGGCATGATAGCTCTTGGCAACCTCAAACTCTTGAGCTCAAGAGTTTCTCTTGGCTCAGCCTCCTGAGTAGCAGGGACTACAGGAGTCCACAACACCCAGCTATATTGCTTTTGCTCAGACTGGTCTCATAATCTTGAGCTCAAGTAATCCACCTGCTTTGGCCTCCCAGAGTGCTAGGATAACAGGTGTGAGCCACCGTGCCTGGCTCTTTGTTCTTAAAAAAACTCCAAAATACCCCCCAAACAAACAAAAATTCTACATCATCCAAAGAGAACTTTCTTCCTTCCCTAATGCATATCCTCCTCCCTTCTTTCGTTTTTTGAGACAGACTCTCATTGTTGCCCTGGGTAGTGTGCAAGCACTTAGCTCACCTCAACCTCTGAGGCTCAAGTGATCCTCCTATATCAGCCTTCTGGGTAGCTGTGACTACAGGCACCTACCCCAATGCGGAGCTAGGTTTTTCTGTTTTCTTTTTTTTTTGGCCGGGGCTGAGTTCGAACCCGCCGCCTCTGGCATATGGGGCCGGCACCCTAACCGTTTGAGCCACAGGCACTGCCCGGTTTTTCTGTTTTCAATACAGACTGGGTCTTGCTCTTGCTCAGGCTAGTCTCAAAACTCCTGGTCTCAATCCTCCCCCAAGTGACTCCCAGTATTAGGATTATAGGTGTTAGCTGCCATGTCTGGCCTCCTCCTTTTTTTTTTCTTGCTTTTGAAACAGTCTGTGTCACCCCCGGTAGAGTGCTATACTGTCACAGCTCACAGCAACCTCAAACTCCTGAGCTTAAGTGATTCTCTTGCCTCAGCCTCCCGAGTAGCTGGGACTACAGGTGCCTGCCACAATGCCCGGCTATTTTGTAAATTAATTTTTTTGTTGTTGTTGCAGCTGTCATTGTTGTTTAGCAAGCCTGGGCCGGGTTCAAATGTGTCAGCCTCTGTGTATGTGGACGGTGCCCTACCCACTGAGCTACGGGTGCCGCCCCTCTCCCTTGTTTCTAACATAGGTGAAGACATTTCCATTCTCCAAAATGCTCCACTAACACACTTGGGAGTCATTCCATTATCTAGTGAATCAAATCTCCAAGCTGTTAATAACCACATTGGTCATTTTTCTTCTCTATTTGCCACTACCTCAGAGCAAGTCATTAATCTCTCACAGGCTGTTATTTTCCTTGCTTTGGATTTTTGTGTAAGTGATCTAAAATGCAAATTCAATCCTACAATGCTTCTGGTTGAAATCTTTAATAGCTTTCTCTTGGATCTCAAGAGCTGATTTCTGCACAGGACATTCAAGGTCTTCCTGAGTAGACTTGTAAAGCAGCACCTCAAGATATCCTTACCCAATTTCCCTAGTGTTTGCCTCCTAACCTTTATACTTACTGCTTCCTCTTTCTAGAAGGCCTTCCCCAATTCCCTTATTAAAGCTAATTGCTTCTCAAGTCCCATTCCATTCCATTCCTTTAGTAAGGGGTTCCTTCTTTATGAGATTCTGCAGTATTCAGCAGTTTTCCCTCATCATTCTACTGATGATAACTATTTACTTCTACATTCTACAGCATAAAACCAACTGGGGGTGAGTGGGTAAGGCTTCTATAGCACTTCTTAGCTGAATGTTTATTCAAGTAAACATGTTACAAATAAAGGTGACATCAAAATTTCATCAACTGAAATAAAAATATTAAATCAAAAGGTAACAGACCATGGCTCCTATGCCACTTTTTTTTTCTATGTGACGCACAATGTAAGTTGTACAAAGACTATGAATCTTTACTACATCATTACAAAAGGTAAGTGAAGAAAGATTACTTATGGCAGGCCACACATAATCAGTGGGCAATGAGGATTTCATTTAAGTTTGTCACCTCTCCTGGATCAAACTCTTAGTGCTGTCTTAGATATTCCCAAATCTCAGATTAGAAGATACCAAAAGTTCAGTTAGTAGGTTAGGAAAGCTGGCTCTCCTGATAAAAACTTCTCAGGGTATCGCGTTCCTCACCAAATCACATGTAAATTTATAAGGCTTTTACTTTGGAAATCACTATTCCTAAAGTAAAAGCCTTATGAATTTTTGAGACAGAGCCTCAAGCTGTCGCCCTGGGTACAAGTACTGTCCCATCACAGCTCACAGCAACCTCCAACTCCTGGGCTTAAGCGATTCTCTTGCCTCAGCCTCCCAAGTAGCTGGGACTACAGGCGCCCGCCACAATGCCTGGCTATTTTTGGGTTGGAGTTGTCATTGGCTGGATTCAAACCCACCACCTCTAGTGTCTGTGGCAGGCGCTTAGCCTCTTGAGATACAGGCGCCGAGCCGAATTCTTTCTTAATAAAGTGCAACACCACAAAATCTTTTGACATTCCAGCCACTGGTAATATCTCTACCTGGGGTGACAGATATCTAAGGGAATTCAGTTACGAGGATGTATGAAGTATGAGGCACCATTAGATGTTAAAAAAAAAAAAAAGCTACCTGAGTATGTACATCCTGGTTATAAACCTACTCAGCTTATGCTAAGTGGAGACGAATTCTTACAGTTCTTTCCCTGCTACCTCTACAGGGTCTCCAGTTCCAGCCTGCCTAGTTGAATCTAGGGTCACTTTAAGGTACATCCTAACCCTCCCAGTTGCCCTTCCGTCTCCCAAGATTCTCCCAGGCGGCCCAATGGGCAAGCTTAAGTTCCAAAGATTCCGCAGACTGTCTTTTAACCGTCAAGTCAGGGAGATAACGAAGCGTAGCACTGGCATATTAGTTTCCAAACTCCTACCCACCGCAGAAAGAAGCGGGGAGGTTCCGCTACCGCCCCGCAGCTCCGCCGCGCACATGGCGGGCTGTAGTTCCCATCCCCGCTGCCGCGCAGGCGCCGGGCGAGCCGGGACTTGCGGTCGCAAAGAGTGGATCATTCCGCCGTCTTCTTTGTGTGGCTGAAGCACTAGAATTGGCATATTTTCCTCCCTTCTTTTAAAAAGAAAAGTCAGACCCTCTCGCTCCTTTCTCCCGCCGGAATGGGGTCGGAAAGTCGGTGGGAGTGGGCTCTAGGGACGACTGCAGATGCGGAAAATCCTAGGGCAAAGGGCCGACGAAGGCCGGGCCGAGGAGGGATGCTGGGAGCTTTGACTCACTCGCACACCATGTGTCCTTCCGCGCGCAGCACGGGGGACTTTTCGGTGGGGATTTTGGGCGCCGACCAGACGCGGCATTTTCGGAAAATAGCGCCCTGTGCAGCTGAAGCGCTTTGTGTGTAGCGGGGCCGCGTCAGCCCGGCCGGGTACGAGGCACCTTGGGTCCTCGCACCACCTCCTGCTGCCTCCCCGTTGCCGCTCCCGAAGCTTTTCCAGGTCAGTGCGGGTCTGTGTAGGGCCCTGTTACCACCGGATGTGGAAGTTGATCTCTTCGCTGGTAAAAAATAATTCCACTTCCCCCGGAACCCAGATCATCCCCGCGATTTCCTGTTTATTGCATTAAGGCGCCGGGTTTCCGGGGCTCCTGGCCCCGCTTATTCCGCGGGGGTCGGCGGGGTCGGCCTGGGCGCCCGCTCCGCCAGCTCCGCCCGCGCCGCCGCCGTGCTTTGTCCGCTGGGCACCCGGCTTCTGGGAGGGGCGGGCAGACATGGTGGCGGCCGCCGCCCCCTCCTCGGCCCCGGCATGCCGCGGCCTCCTGGCTGCTCCCGGCTGGGCCAGGCCGCAGCCCCGGGCTGGGGCGGCGATGGGGTCGCTCCGGGACGGCGGGGGCTCTCAGATCGCCGGGAGGAGGGCGATGGGCGAGAGAAGGAGAGAGGCAGGTGCGGCCCGGCCTCGGTCCCCGGCGCCGCTGGCCCCTTTGTCTGGGCGGCCTGACGGGCCCGCCGGATTCTCCGGAGCAGGGAAGGGGCGGCCGGGCCTGGGCGCACTGTGCTGCGGGGCCCGCGGGGCCCGCGGGGCGGGGAGGCGCTCGGGCCGCCGCGGGAGCGGATGGCCGGGACAGGGTTAACTGGAGAGCCCAGCCTGTACCGCGTGGGGCGGCCACCACGACAGCTTCGGCCGCGGGGACTGGAGTCCTGAGGGGAAGAAGACTGCCTCTCTGAATGTTCGAGACTTGTGCCACAGAGGCTTTGCCGCCGAGACCCGCCAGTGCATGGCTTCGGGAAAGTTGAGAATTTTGCCAGGTCATCTCTGCCTGGGCACAGTTAATCAGTGGTGTATTTAGCGTGTTTTCGTTGAAGCTCTCCAACTGTGTTGAAGCAGCATGCCTATCCTCAAGGGTGCATCGTGAAAACTGAAACCAAAGGAATGATAGAGGCCTGCTTTGTGTGTTTTCCCACTTCACGCTTCTTTCTGGTACATACTCTGTTTAAGCCTGATTGGACTGGCGAGCAGACATCTGTTCAAAGAAGGGGCAGAGACTACAGTTTACTTCTGAAGGGGGCTTGGTAATGTGGAAATATTTAACTTCTCCCTTCAGACTGGTTTGCTGTCTACACTCAGGCAAGTTACTTTCTGAAGTACAATTTGTATCTAGAAGAAGGTTTGAATTAGTCCATAAATGATCTTTGTAAAGTACTTTGCCATCACGATTAAAGATGCACTCTTAATTTATTATGCAGAAGTTAGTAGTCAGACATTTTTTTGCATATCGTTTATCTCACGACCTGCCCGGCTTGGTTTAAATTTTTTCTCACTAACGTGCAAGTATCATGAGTTTTGGCACTTCCATATTCAGGCTCGGACTTTTGAGTTTTAAGGAAGTTAAAAACGACATTATCTCACTTTCTTAATTTTTCTAAGTATTTCTCAAAAACAAAAAGCCATTTCATGTTAACACTAATGACATTTAAGCAGAAGTGACATGTACAGATCTTTTTAATGTCTGGTGTAATAGAAGATAGCTAGATTCTTAAACATACTTCTTCAGTCTATTGTGGGTTTCACACCTTGTAACTTCTGGAAAACTCTGTACACTTAATAGTTTTGTTTTTAACAGAAATGTGTTATCCTTTCCTGCTTTCACCATACAAGTCAAATCAGGTTGTTATGCAAGACAACATTTTAAGAATATGGATAAAGTTGATTCCTATACTTTTTTGTTGGGCTAACTTTAAAAAAAAAGTGGTAGTTAAGTATATAAACTATCACAGATAAAGATTGCATAATCTGGATGTGATCCTGGAGCCTCAGGAACGTTTGGAAATGTTCTAAGTGAATAAACTCAGTTTTTAATAACAGTACATTTTTTTTTTTGTTTTCTTGTAGGAATCTATTAGAGTGATATGAAGGTATATATTTTTATTGGTGTACACAAATAAAAAGTGAATTCTGTATTAGATGTGCTTTTGAAAATTTGTATGTTAATTTTTATCTTTAGAATACTTTCAAAACACTGTAAGTGCTCCAGATTTAGAGGGAATTCTGCAGTGAAACCTTTGGTGAAAGGAAGAATAGTTTGTATACATAAGGACTCCTTAGAGTCCTCTGTCTCAGTCTCTGAAACAATCTGGGTATTCTAGATTGGCTGACAATTACACTGTTATGTGTAAAAATTTGAAGCCATGCTTACACTAATGGTTTTGAAAGGAAACTAAATTTGTTTCTAGTTGTTTCTGTGAACTCTAGACTGAATCTGTCAGTCAGTAGTTCTCTACTGTTCCATCAACAGGAAGCATCTGGTCATTCTTCATGTAATTGTTAGAGAATGCCAGGTGTATTTTTAATGTTTGCTGTTCAAATGAAAATAGAAAGTATCTATATAATGAGCCACATCTTTCTCTCTCTCTTGTTTTTTTTTGAAACAGTGTCTCACTCTGTGCCCTGGGTAGAGTAGCCTAGCTTCAAAGCTCACAGAAACCTCAAACTCTTGGGCTCAGGGGATCCTTTTGATTCAGCCTCCAGAGAATCTGGCATATAGGCACCTGCCACCATGCCTGTCCAGTTTTCCTGTTTTTTTTTTTTTTTTTAAATAGGGACTAAAGGTGCCCACCACCATACCTATCTAATTTTTTTTTTTTTTTCCAAGTAGAGATGTGGGTCTTGCTTTTGGCTCAGGCTCATCTTGAACTCCTGAGCTTAGGTGATCCACCCATTTTTCCCTCCCAGAGTGCTAAGATTACAGTGCAGCCCACATCTCTTGTAGAATGGCTTTCTTTTTCCCTTAAGTACTTTGTAAATTAGAATAGTAACAGGTAAAGCAAACATGTCATGAGGAGTTCAGAACTGTTAAGTGAGATTTTGACTCATGAATTTTGAGAGAGCGTAAGATCCTTATCTCTTGCTTTGCAAGTTACCTGCAAATGAATTTACTGATGGCCTCCGCCTTTCTCTCTCACTTTGCAAACAAACAAAAAAAAACAAACCCAAACAAAGTTGAAGTTAAGGGCAACCAGGTTTTCTAATGAATATCATTTCTTTGGCCACAAGTCTTTCCAAGTAGTAATCAATGTTTCTATGACATTAATGTGTCTACTTTGGGACAGCTATAATTAGTATCATACTTAAGTTTTCTGAAGATGTTTGTCTTTCATGGTCTCTACAAGGCACATGTAGTCCTAGATGAGATTAGTATTAGGGGCTCTCTTTTTCTTCATAGTGTTGAGTGTTGAGGCTATGCTTTGCACAGTGAAGATCCTGTGGTACAGTCAGCTCTCAGTTCAGTTGGTAGGCTAGTAGTGTACCTGAATATGTCCATGTATTAAGTGTGGAGGCTTAACCTGGAAGTGATTTCTACACTAAGGATAAATCCATATGCATGGCCATTGACATATTTAGAAGTAGAAACCTAAAACTCTCAGCCCTACTTCACTTACCTTTTAATAGGAATAATTGTAAAGACTGGCAGGGCCTCAAATTTTAATGCACATATGGAAAATGTGGAAAAGACTTAATCATTTTAATGGATTACACAATAGTGTTGATTCATACGAAATGTGCAATTTTTTTTCTTGACTACTAGACAACCAGGGATTGTGTCGTATTTCTAAAAATGTAATTTCCAAGTTGGTAGAACAGCAGGTAGAAAGAACAAGGTGTTAGTACCACTTCATTTTTTTTTTTTTTAAGAGACAGTCTGACTTTATCACCCTTGGTAGAGTGCTGTGGCGTCACAGCTCACAGCAACCTCCAACTCCTGGGTTTAAGAGATTCTCTTGCCTCAGCCTCCCGGAGTAGCTGGAACTACAGGCGCCTGCCACAATGCTCAGCTATTTTTTTTGTTGCAGTTTGGCTGGGGCTGGGTTTGAACCCACTACCCTCGGTATATGGGGCCGGCACCCTACTCACTGAGCCATGGGTGCTGCCCAGTACCACTTTACTTTGTACTGGTTGTAATATATGTGGGATATTGTGTCAGCTTTATAGGTAGCAGGCTGTCACACCATACCCGAGACTTTGTATCCATTCTCAAACTTTATATCAGAGCCACTTTGGAGATCAAATTATAAAAACAATACAGGGAGGGCTCTGCGCCTGTAGCTCAGTGGCTAAGGCACCAGTCACATACACCAGGGCTGGTGGGTTCGAACCTGGCCCAGGCCTACCAAACAACAATAACAACTACAACAACAAAAATACCCGGGTGTGTGGTGGAGCCTGTAGTCCTAGCTAATTGGGAGGCTGAGCCAAGAGAATGCTTAAGTCCAAGAGTTGGAGGTTGCTGTGAGTTGTGATACTATAGCACTCTACCGAGGGTGACATAGTGAGACTCTGTCTCTTAAAAAACAAAACAAAACAAAACAACACATGGAGGCCCAAGCTTAAGTAGGAGAGGACCTGGGCCTCTATTTTATTTTTATTTTTTTTTATTGTTGGGGATTCATTGAGGGTACAATAAGCCAGGTTACACTAATTGCAATTGTTAGGTAAAGTCCCTCTATTTTTATAAAGTTCCTGAGGTAATACATGTAGACACCCAGGTTTCAGAGGTACTGAACTATAGAGCATATATGGATGTCTGACTTAAAGTAGAGAAGGCTTCTTTAAGTAATAGTAGCCACCTTTAAATTTGGAGGTTCTGTCACACAGAGGGATCAGGTTTGATCTGACCAGGAAGAATTAGGATCTATGGGTAGAAGTTAAATAACTATTTTCCAAGAGAAATTTCCTCAAAACTGTAAAAATGGAATGGATTGCTCTGTCTCTGTTTGCTGATAGTGTCCACATTCGGGAATCAGACTAGAATTGATGTGTTCAAGGAGGATTTGGGGTAGGTGTCTTCAAGTTCCCTATAAACTTGGAGATATGAAATATATCTACGTTTGCCGACACATAGTGGAAGATCAAAAGCAAATAGAGTGAAATGAGTTGGTTACCTTAAGCGGATCATAGTTTTCACATTCTTGGATAAAGTAAAATGAATATTAAGTGAAAAGGCTCTTTGATGAAGGGCTTTTAAGTTGTAGTTTTGTGGACTCAGAAGCCTTAAAAATAGGCATGGAAATTCCCATTTGAAGGAAATTATGTTTATGTAATAAAGATGTGTGTGAGGATTTAGCTGTGAGCATACCAGTTATAACACTGTTGGGTAACCCCCATAGTAATCACATGAAATAGGTAGTGTAATCTCCATTTTTTAGAAAAAACAGACATAGAGAAATGAGGTTACTTCCCCAAGATAGCTGAGTTAGTGGTAGGAATAGGACTTGAATCCAGCCAGTGTGGCTCCAGAGCCAGTCCTCTTGATCTCCGTGCTGCAGAATTGTGAACAACCTAAAGGTTTTACAGTGATGTTACGGCATATCCCTACAGTGGATCACTATCCAATCATAATATCCTCAGAAGAATGTAAAGACATGAAAAGGTGTCTTGGTGTGTGTAAGAGAAAAAAGCAGATAGAAAAATATGACTCTTCAGGAGGAAAGCACGAATAGGAACAAAAATAGCAAACAAAACCATAATACAATTTCAGTTAAGAAACCCAAAATATATTGATATCTGGAAGGATATGTGTCAAATTGTTATTTCTGAGTGTAGTTTTTTTTTTTTTTTTTTTTTTTTGTAGAGACAGAGTCTCACTTTATGGCCCTCGGTAGAGTGCCGTGGCCTCACACAGCTCACAGCAACCTCCAACTCCTGGGCTTAAGCGATTCTCTTTCCTCAGCCTCCCGAGTAGCTGGGACTACAGGCGCCCGCCACAACGCCTGGCTAATTTCTGAGTGTAGTTTTATAGGTGATTATTTTCTTTTTGCTTATCCAAATTTTCTAATTTATACAATGAATATGGATTATTGTGTATTATAATTAATAAGATTAAAATGTTTTTCAATAAAAAATTAGAGATACTGGCATAGGCCATTAAATTTGGATTCTTTACTATGCATTTTATGCAAGTTATTTTGGGAATTGCACATAAATGAGAATTTGTAAATGCATGAAGTGTGTTGAAGTATTTTTTTTTGAGACAGTTTCACTATGTTGCCCTTGGTAGAGTGCTATGGCCTCACAGCTCACAGCAACCTCAAACTCTTGGGTTCAAGTGATTCTCTTGCCTTAGCCTCTCAGGTAGCTGGGATTATAGGCACCCGCCACAATGCCCAGCTATATTTAGATATGGGATTTTGCTCTTCTTCAGGCTGGTCTTGAACCTGTGAGCTCAGGCAGTCCATCTGCCTCGGCCTGCGAGAGTGCTAGGATTATATGTGAGCTACCACACCCGGCCTTTGAAAATTTTTTTTTTTTTTTTTTTTTTGAGATGGAGCCTCAGACTATTGCCCTAGGTAGAGTGCCATAGCATCACAGCTCACAGCAAACCTCCAATTCCTGAGCTCCAGTGATTCTCCTGCCTCTGCCTCCCAAGTAGCCGGGACTACAGGCGCCTGCCACAGTGCCTGGCTGTTTCTTTTGGTTGCAGCCATCATTGTTGTTTGGCAGGCCCAGGCTGGATTTGAACCCGCCAGCTTAGGTGTATGTGGCTGGTGCCTTAGCCACTTGAGCCACAGGTGCTGAGCCTGAATATGTTTTTTTTAAGTTTGGTTCCTTACTATTACCATAGTAGAAGTAGTGTGTTAATTCAGAGGAAAATATCACTGACTCCTACCACGTGACCATGATCAGCTCTGTTTTCTTGTGTTTTATTCATCTTATCTGTGTTTGTTTGTTTGTTTGTTTTCTTTTCTTTTCTTTTGTAGAGACAGAGTCTCACTTTATGGCCCTCAGTAGAGTGCCATGGCATCACATAGCTCACAGCAACCTCCAACTCCTGGGCTTAAGTGATTCTCTTGTCTCAGCCTCCTGAGTAGTTAGGACTACAGGCGCCCACCACAATGCCCAGCTATTTTTTGGTTGCAGTTCAGCTGGGGCCGGGTTTGAACCCGCCGCCCTCGGTATATGGGGACAGCGCCTTACCGACTGAGCCACAGGCGCCGCCCTGTTTGTTTTCTTTTTGAGACAGAGCCTAGCTCTGTTGCCTTGGGTTAGAGAGTGCAGCAGTAATGTCCTCATGGCCCCCTCCCATGCCCAGTTAATTTTTCTATTTTTCAGAGATAGTCTTGTTCTTGCTCAGGCTAGTCTCAAATGATCCTCCTGGCGTGATCTCTCTAGAGTGTCAGGATTATCGGTGTGAACTACCATGCTTGGTGTTACGCATAATATTTTAAAATAGTCACTATGTATTGATGTGACTTTAGGCAATTTACTTAAATCTCTCCATGCCTCAGTTTCCTCCTTTGTAACATGGGACTATAATATCTACCTTATGGTGGTTGGGAGTATTAAATTTGAGTTGTTGCACATAAAGCAACAATAAATGTGGCTCAGTAAGTGTTAGCAATTACTATAGAATCACAGTTCACTATTCAAAACTCTTGGGGTAATAGGCTTTGGCAGTAACAATATTTAGTATGGCTTGACGCCTGTAGCTCAAGCAGCATTAAGAATATTTGGTATTGGGCGGTGCCTGTGGCTCAGTGGGTAGGGCCCCAGCTCCGTATACCGAGGGTGGCAGGTTCAAACCCAGCCCCGGCCAAACTGCAACAAAAAAATAGCCAGGCGTTGTGGCGGGCGCCTGTAGTCCCAGCTACTCGGGAGGTTGAGGCAAGAGAATCGCCTAAGCCCAGGAGTTGGAGGTTGCTGTGAGCTGTGTGATGCCACAGCACTCTACTGAGGGCAACAAAGTGAGACTCTGTCTCTACCAAAAAAAAAAAAAAAAAATTTGGTATTGGGCGGTGCCTGTGGCTCAGTGAGTGGGGCGCCAGCCCCATATACCAAGGGTGGTGGGTTCAAACCCAGCCATGGCCAAACTGCAATAAAAAAATAGCCGGGCGTTGGGCGGCGCCTGTGGCTCAGTGAGTAGGGTGCCGGCCCCATGTGCTGAGGGTGGCGGGTTCAAACCCAGCCCTGGCCAAACTGCAACCAAAAAATAGCTGGGCGTTGTGGAGGGCGCCTGTAGTCCCAGCTGCTCGGGAGACTGAGGCAAGAGAATCACCTAAGCCCAAGAGCTGGAGGTTGCTGTGAGCTGTGACGTCACAGCACTCTACCGAGGGTGACTCAAAGTGAGACTCTGTCTGAAAAAAAAAGAATATTTAGTATGGCTGGACGCCTGTAGCTCACATACATGGGAGCTGGCGGGTTTGAATCCAGCCCGGGCCCCTGCCAAACAACAAGACAACTCCAACCAAAGAATAACTGGGTGTTGTAGTGGATGTCTATAGTCTCAGCTACTTGGGGCTGAGGCAAGGGAATCGCCTAATTCCAAGAGCTGGAAGTTGCTGTGAGCTGTGACGTCATAGCACTCTACTGAGGAGGACAAAATGAGACTCTCTTAAGAAAAAAAAAAAAGATGATGGTGGCTCAGCGCCTGTGGTTCAAGCGGCTAAGGCGCCAGCCACATACACCTGAGCTGGCAGGTTTGAATCCAGCCTGGGCCTGCCAAACGACAATGACGGCTGCAACCAAAAAATAGCTGGGCATTGTGGCGGGCGCCTGTAGTCCCAGCTACTTGGGAGGCTGAGGCAGGAGAATCACTTGAGCCCAGGAGTTGGAGGTTGCCGTGAGCTGTGATGCCACGGCACTCTACCGAGGGTGACAGCTTGAGGCTCTATCTAAAAAAAAAAAAAGAGTATTAATCCCATTCATGAGAGTTCCACCCATGAGCTCATCACCTCCCAAAGGCCTCACCTCCAAATATCATCTTTTTTTTTTTTTTTGAGACAGCCTCAAGCTGTCGCCCTGGGTAGAGTGCTGTATAATCACAGCTCACAGCAACATCCAACTCTTGGGCTCAGGCGAGTCTCCTGCCTCCGCCTCCCAAGTAGCTGGGATTACAGGCGCCCACCATGACAATGCCCAGCTATTTTTTGGTTGCAGCCGTCATTGTTTGGCGGCCCGGGCTGGTTTCCAACCTGCCAGCTCAGGTGTATGTGGCTGGTGCCATAGCTGCTTGAACCACAGGCACTGAGCCGGGATTAATGCTCTTAATAAAGACACTAAAGAGCTTGATAGCCCGATCCACAATGTGAGGTTACAGTGAAAAGACGGCTGAAGCTGGCCCTTACTAGGCACCTAAACTGCCAGCGTCTTAATCTTGGACTTCCCAACCTCCAGACCTGTGGAAAGTTAATTTTCTGTTGTTTGTAAGTGGTATTTCATTACAGCAGCCCAATGGACAAAAACAATTAGTTGATTGCTGTGTCTGTTAATATAGCCTGTACTTTGACATCAGTCACTTTCATATCTTACTGAGCTCTTATTGTCAGATTTTTCTGCCATCGATTTCTTCTGTTTTTTTCCTCACAGGTCACAACATATTTGTGGAGGAAGGTGAGTAATAATGAAGATTCGGTGGGCACTGTAAATTTATGCTGAACAGTTTCATATGGGCCCTTACTATTTTTTAGCAATCATTTCAGTCTCATTTTTCTGTTGCCTCATATTCTTCTTCCTCATTAACTTTTAGTAGATGCCATTCATTTCTACCTAAGTAAAAATAGGGTGTAAGGGTGACAATGATATTTGTTTTGTTGTCACTTGATAAATCTCTATAATTTTATCTTTTCTTGTAAATTGAGTGCAGTCTTTTGCTTTTCTCAGGAATCTGGCTGCCACAGTTAACTTATCCTCTTTGGTAATATCGATCATTATCTGCAATGATTTTTCCTTCTTACCTTCAAATATGTAGAGAGCCCTGTGTTTTGGAAGAAAAAATTCAGTTTTGATTAACTGTTACTCTTCTTTCTAGCTATCTGCCTCAATTCATTAACTTATTTCAAAATTTTTAAAAACAGAGTTACTAAGCAATTGCTCCCTTCAGCTTAACTACTTCCTTCCTAATTTACCGTAGTTTTGAAATAATCATATTTAGACTGTTACTTGAAAGGACTTATTTCTCGTCAATAGTATTGGCTTTATTTATTTTATTCTGATTTTATTCAGCCAGTATATGTTATGGCTGATTTCTACTGAGACTTAACTCCTTGCCCTACATCTTAGTATGTCATCCTGGTTTTCCCTTTTTTTTTAAGACAGAGTCTCACTACGTTGCCCTGGGTAGAGTGCCGTGGTGTCACAGCTCACAACTACCTCAAATTCTTGGGCTTAAACTATTCTCTTGCCTCAGCCTTCCAAGTAGCTGGGACTACAGGCGCCTGCCACAATGCCTGGCTATTTTTTTTTGTTTTTTTTGAGACAGAGTCTCAAGCTATTGCCCTGGGCAGAGTGCCATGGTGTCACAGCCCACAGCAACCTCAAACTCTTGGGCTCAAGTGATTTTCTTGCCTCAGCCTCCTAAGCAGCTGGGATGACAGGCACCCACCACAATGCCCGGCCACTTTTGGGTTATAGTTGTCATTGTTTGGCAGGCCCAGGCTGGATTCGAACCTGCCAGCTCCTGCATATGTGGCTGGCACCCTAGCCACCGAGATACAGGTGCTGAGCCCTGGCTGTTTTTTTTTTTTTTTTTTAGCAGGCCTGGGCTGGGTTTGAACCTGCCAGCCTAGTGTATGTGGCTGGTGCCCTATCCACTGAGCTCCGGGCACTGAGCCCTGATTTTCCTTTTTTTACTACTACTTTTCTGTTGTCTTTTCATGATCCACTTAGCACTGTCATTATTCTTATCAGTACTTGACCCCTGGCTCCCCTCTCTTGGTCTTGTCTCAGAATGATGTTTTATATTCTGATGACTTCCAAACGTGTTCTCTCCAGGTTTGTAGCTCCAGCAGTTTACTTGATGTTTCCACTGGAAAGCTCTAGTAATTTCCATCACTTTTAGGTTTATCATCACCCAGCCTCATTCCTGCTTCCAGTTTTTCTTTGTTAGTTTCTTTCTTTCTTTTTTTTTTTTTAAATATGTGCTTTTGACGTGTTATCGTTTTTATTTAAAAACATGGTGTTCAATAAAACCAGGACCAGGACGAAGGAAACGCAGAGATACGGCATCACAAGCAGAGAAGTGCATCTGAAACCAATAAGCATGTGCTCCCCGCTCTCTCCCCTGTCCTGCCCGCATCAGGTGGGCAGGGAGCCCAGGACCTACCCCGCATTGCTGCCTCACTGGGGTGAGAAGTGAGGGGGGAGAACTTACTTTCTTTTTTTTTTTTTTTTTTTTTTTGAGACAGAGTCTTACTGTGTTGCCCTTGGTAGAGTACTGTGGTAACACAGTTCACAGCAACCTCAAACTCTTGGGTTTAAGCGCTTCTCTTGCCTCAGCCTCCCAAGTAGCTGGGACTAGAGGCACCCACCATAATGCTCGGATATTTTTTGGTTGTAGTTGTCATTGTTGTTTAGCAGGCCTGGGCTGGGCTTGAACCCACCAGCTTCCGTGAATGTGGCCTGTGCCCTACTCACTGAGCTACGGGCACCAAGCCTCTTTGTTTCATCATCATCATAGTTAAATCTTTTTTATGAGACAGAGTCTCACTTTGTCATCCTTGGTAGAGTGCTGTGGCGTCATAGCTCACAGCAACCTCAAACTCTTGGGCTCAAGTGATTGTCTTGCCTTCAGCCTCCTGAGTAGCTGGGAGTACAGGTGTCTGCCACAACACCCGGCTATTTCTAGAGAGGAAGAGGTCTTGCTCTGGCTCAGACTGGTCTCAAACCTGTGAGCAGAGGCAGTCCACTCGCCTTGGCCTCCCAGAGTGCTAGGATTACAGACGTGAGCCACTGCGCCTGGCCTCATAGTTAAATCTTGAGGTTTTCTGATACATATTTTTTCTTTCTTTCTTTTTTTATTTTTTCTTTTTCTTTTTTATGAGAGATGGGGTCTTGCTCTGACCCAGAGGCTGGAATGCAGTGGTACAATCATAGCTCACTGCAGCTTTGAACTCCTGGGCTTAAGTGGAATGGTCTTCCTGCTCCATACTCCTGAGCTGCTAGGATTACAGTTGTGTGCCACCAAGTCTGGCTAATTTCTTTGTATTTTTAGAGACAGGATCTTGCTGCATTGCCCAGGCTGGTCTCAAATTCCTGGACTCAAGCGATTTTCACACCTCAGTCTCTTGGGCCTTTATTTCTTATATTCATCAGTAAGCACAGTTCTTTGTTCTTTACTGGATCTTAGTTTGTCCTGGGATTCTGCATTGGTTTTTATTTCTTATTATTTGCCCTTTTAAACTTCAGATTCTTCTTCCTTGAGTTCATTTTGCATATGGCTGTTGGAATAATTTTCCTGAGACTTTTTTTTTTTGGAGACAGTCTTACCCTCGCTAGAGTGCTATGGTGTCACAGCTCCCAGCAACCTCAAACTCCTGGGTTCAAGCGATCCTCTTGCCTCAGCCTTCCTAGTAGCTGGGACTGTTGGTGCCATCCACAACACCTGGCTATGTTTTGGAGACGAGGTCTTGTTCTTTCTCAGGCTGGTTTTGAACCCGTGAGCTAAGGCAAGCCACCCACCTCAGCCTCCCAAGTGTTAGGATTACAGGCATGGCCTCTGAAACTGTTTTTTGAACCCATTGCTTACTAAATTATAAACTTGAGGAGAGAACATGTACTATTGACCTTTGTGTCTCCATTGTGGCAAGTCAAGTGAATTGAACCTGTTGCTGAGTAAATGTTTGAGTGGATGATCGTTTGCTCAAAATTTTGAATGACTCCCAATTATCTGAAGGATAAAGTCCAAATACTATTTTGGGACTTTCACATCTTTTCATATTACCTTCTCTTCTTCAGCCTTATACTTTACTCCTTAACATTATTAAGCTGGTATCTTCTCTATAGTATATATACCATGCTCAGGCACAGTCTCGTTGTTATTCCTTTCCCTCACCTGTTAGGGTCTATTAAGGAATGTTTGCCCTGTGCCAGGCACTGTTGTAATCTCTGGCATTATAGCAAATGAACAGCACAGAAGACAAAGTCCCTGTTTTCTTGCTGCTGACATTTGTGGGGAAGGACACAGTAAAACAAGCATATGATGCTAGGTGGTTATGAGCACAATGAAAAGGAATATAATAAGTAGGTGAGGGGATAGAGTGGTGGGATGTGGCTGCTGTTTTAGACGGTTTGTTCTTTGGGGGCATCCTGAAGTGTGGGAGGAACCCAGGCTATTGTCTAAGTGATGAGTTTTCTAGGCAAAGGAGACTACATGTGCAAGACCGTAAGGTGGAAATAAGTTTGGGTTGTTCAAAGAATTGCTTAAGACTAGAGCAAAGTTACTAAGGGGGGAATGATAGATAAACCGAGAGAGAGAGAGTTGGAGTCAGGTTATGGTTCAAATGTTAAGTCCTTCATTGAAGAACCCTTCTTTGACTAGTTAATTTAAACCTATGAACCTGTATAGAATCCTAGAAAAAAAGTATTACATACTTCATTATTGACTGTCACTACAGTCACCTTCAAAGTATTTCCCTTGGCCATCTGGTGACCATAGTGATACTCAGCAGTGAGGTATGTAGCACTTTTTCTGGGATGAGTTTGCAAACTTAATTGTCAGATTTCCTTATGATGATAGCTCGATAGCTATTCCTGGAAGACTCCCAAAATTACTTTGAAGGGTAGACTAGGTGCTAGCATCGGTACATAGATTCTCAACAGGAGTACCTCAAAGGTGACCACAGTGATACTCGGCAATGAGGTATGTAGTACTTTTTCTAGGATGAGTTTGTGAACTCAGTTGTCTGACCTCATAGTTGCTGTGTATATGTATGTGTACATGAATACACATGTATATATGATAACTACATTTGATATATGCTGGTGTTTTTTAAAACATTGGCCTTAACCCACTGAAATGATTTCACAGTCTATTGATGGATTGTGAACTGTTGACAGATTAAGTTGAGAGTGAAATTGTATAATTTAGTAAAAATCTATTAAGTGGTATGCTGGAAACTGCTAAATATTAAAATACATGTAAGAATAAGATAAGCCTTATTTGACTTCCTGAGGCTTATGAGAGAGGAGACCTTGTAAACAGATACTCATAATGTGATGGAATCCATATATTAGAGTACAGTCAGGGCACAATGAGAAAATAGAGAAGCAATTCATTCTTTTTTGCTGAGAAGGTCAAGGGAAGCTTGTTTAAGGAAGTATTGTCTGATTTGGGTTTTAGAGGGAGAATAGGAATAATACTTGGGTCAGGCAAATTTGAGTAAGAGGAAGACTTCTCAGGCAAGATAACACATAAAGGAGGGGTATCAGAGACACAGTAGCACGGAAGGGTGGTTATAGATAACTCTATTGTAGGAGTCTAAATCCAAGCAAGGGCATGATGAGTTGATGAGGCTGCATTGAGGTGCAGGTCACATCCTTAAAGGTCTGAGATGTATTGAAGTTGCCACTTAGTCAATGATTATGCATATTAGGTGAAAATAATGTATAGTTAGAATTATTTGTAGGAAGTTGCCATGTGAGAAATAGAGGTATCATCCTTTTTTTTTTTTTGAGACAGTCTCACTTTGTCACCCTCATTAGGGTGCTGTGGCATTATAGCTCACAGCAACCTCAAACACTTGGGCTTCAGCGATTCTCTTGCCTCAGCCTCCCAAGTAGCTGGGACTATAGGTGTCTGCCACAACGCCTGGCTATTTTTTGGTTGTAGCTGTTGTTGTTTGGCAGGCCTGGGCTGGATTCAAACCCGTCAGCTTGGTGTATATGGCTGGCGCCCTAGGCACTGAGCTACAGGCACTGAGTGAGCCGAAGTATCATCTCTTTAATAAATCCAGTACAGCCAGTTTTTCCCTCTGGTGATGAAGTATATCATTGTTTCCCCAGTTGAACCTTAGAGGAAGATCACTTACAGCTATGTTGTACCAAAAAAAATTTCTTTTTTTTGAAAAAAAAAAAAAAATTTCTTTTTTTGGAGACAAGAGTCTCAAGCTGTTGCATTGGGTAGAGTGCTGTGGCATGATAGCTCACAGCAGCCTCCAACTTGGGCTCAAGCAGTCATCTTGCTTCAGTTTTTCTATTTTTAGTAGAGATAGGGGTCTTGCTTTTGCTTAGGCTGTTTTTTTTTTGTTGTTGTTGTTGAGACATTCTCACTTTATCACCCTTGGTAGAGTGCTGTGGTGTCACACAACTCACAGCAACCTCCAACTCCTGGGCTTAGGCAATTCTCTTGCCTCAGCCTCCCGAGTAGCTGGGACTACAGTCGCCCACCATAATGCCTGGTTATTTTTTTGTTGCAGTTTGGCCGGGGCTGGGTTTGAACCTGCCATCCTCAGTATATGGGGCCGGCACCTAACCCACAGAGTCACATGCGCTGCCCTCAGGCTGGTCTTGAACTTGTGAGCTCAAGCAATCCACTTACCTTGGCCTCCTAGAGTGCTAGGATTGTAGGCGTGAGCCACTGCTCCTGGCCCCCCAAAATCCTTTTAAAACATTAAACTCTTATACATTGCAACGAGAATTTCATTCTATAAGAAGCATTTGAGAACTGAGATCTACAGAGGAAATAGGAGGTTGACATTTCAGGCTAATGCAGAGATGTATGTTCTTAAGTACAGTGTTACCTGGCTAACTGTTTAAATCAATTTTCACTTCAAGTTAAATATGGCCAGCCTGGGCAACATAGTGAGATCCTGTCTCTACAAAAAATAAGAAAAATCAGCCAGGCATAGTGGTGAATGCCCATAGTCCTAGCTACTCGAGAGGTTGGGGCAGGAGGATTGCTTGAACCCAAGGAGTTTGAGGTTGTGGTAAACAATGATGATGCCACTGCATTCTAGTCTAGACAACGAGCATGACTCTGTCTCAAAGTAAATAAATAAATATGGTTCAATTTATTGTATTCTATAGGTGATTGGAATACATGGTTATATCTATGTTTTAGATACTTTGATAAATTTGATGAAACCACAGTTTGGCTCTATGATAACATTTAACATATACAGATTTAAAACAGAATTGGTGGGGGGGGCGCCTGTGGCTCAGTGAGTATGGTGCTGGCCCCATATACTGAGGGTGGTGGATTCAAACCCAGCCCCGGCCAAACTGCAACAAAAAACAGCTGGGCGTTGTGGTGGGCGCCTGTAGTTCCAGCTACTTGGGAGACTGAGGCAAGAGAATCACCTAAGCCCAAGAGCTGGAGGTTGCTGTGAGCTGTGACGGTACAGCACTCTACTGAGGGTGACAAAGTAAGACTCTGTCTCAAAAAAAAAAAAAAACAACAGAATAGGGGGGAGTATCTGTAACCTAAATGTGGTATAACAAACCAGAAATGTGCATGATGCACTCCTGTAATAAAATAATGAAATGGGAAAATAGGTAAAGAATATCACCAGTTTCAGAAGAGGTAATATAAGTGGCCAACAAATAATTTGACGAAGACATGCAATCTAATTAGGAGTTTTGAGAGAAGCATTTTTTCTTTTTTAGAGATAGAGTTTCACTCTGTCACCCAGGCAAGAATTCAGTGGCTTGGTCATACCTCACTGTACCTTTGAATTCCTGGGCTCCAAGGATCCTCCTGCTTAAGCCTCCCAAGTAGGCAGGACTACAGGTGTATGCCACAATGCTAGGCTAATTTTTTAAAGTTTTCTGTAGAGGTGGGTCTCACTGTTGTTGCCTAGGCTAGTCTTGAATTCTTGGGCTCAAGCTATGTTCTTGTCTGGGCCTCCCAAAATTCTGGTATTGCAGTCAGAATTTTAATTTTAAAAAAATTAAAGTCAGAATTTTTAATTTTTAAAAAATTAAAAACTTTGGTAATATTAAGATTGGCTATAGGGCGGTGTCTGTGGCTCAGTTGGTAAGGCGCCGGCCCCATATACCGAGGGTGGCGGGTTCAAACCCGGCCCTGGCCAAACTGCAACCAAAAAATAGCCAGGCGTTGTGGTGGGCGCCTGTAGTCCCAGCTACTTGGGAGGCTGAGGCAATGGAATCGCTTAAGCCCAGGAATTGGAGTTGCTGTGAACTGTGTGAGGCCACGGCACTCTACCGAGGGCCATAGAGTGAGACTCTGTCTCTACAAAAAAAAGAGATTGGCTATATTGTGAGAAATAACATTATGCACTACTTGTGGGGGTATTAAGTTGTTGGTTTATCTAGTTAGGGAGATGTATTTGATATGAGCAATTTGGTAGTATCTATTTAAAATGTTTATTCAAGTTTGTCTATTTTCTGTACTAAAGGAGAACTTATATATGTGCATAAGGAGGCATGCACAAATATGTTCATTGCAGCATCTTTTGTAATAGTGAAAAACTGAAAAAATAAGCAAAAATGGTCATAAATAGAGAAATGGCTAAATAAGATGGCATATTCATACTGTGGATTATCATATAGTAATAGCAATTAAAATAAGTTACATATACCTTTGAGTGATACATTGTAGAGCAGTATATACATTATAATAGTAGTTATGCAAAGAAGGAAAAACGCCCAGAACATTACTATATTTTGGAGGAGGCAGCATGTGTAATATGCGTGCAAATGCAAAGAATGTGTTTTGGCAGGGTAAGTACTAGAAGTATTTAACTTTTTTTTTTTTTTTTTTTTTAGAGTGTCAAGCTTTTGCTCTGGGTAGATTGCAATGGCATCACAGCTCACAGCAACCTTACAGCAACCTCAAACTCTTGGGCTTAAGTGATTCTCTTGCCTCGGCCTCCAAAGTAGCTGGGACTATAGGCACTGGCCACAATGCCCAGCTATTTGTTGTTGTTGTTGTTGCCATTGTTGTTTAGCAGGCCTGAGCTGGGTTTGAGCTCCTGCTAGCCTCTGCATAGGTGGCTAGTGCCCTGCCCACTGAGCTATGGGTGCCGCCTAGTATTTAACTCTTGAGTAGCAGGTAAAGATTGAGTTATTTTTATTTATTTATTTTTTTAGATTTTATTTTATTTTATTTATTTATTTGAGACAGAGCCTCAAGCTGTCACCCTGGCTAGAGTGCCATGGCATTACAACTCACAGCAACCTCCAACTTCTGGGCTCGAGCAAGTCTCCTGCCTCCGCCTCCCAAGTAGCTGGGACTACAGGCGCCCGCCACAATGCCTGGCTATCTTTTGATTGCAGCTCTCATTGTTGTTTGGTAGGCCCGGGCTGGATTCAAACCCTCCGGCCTGGGTGTATGCGTCTGGTGCCTTAGCCGCTTGAGCCACAGGTGCCAAGCCATGTAAAGATTGAGTTTTAAGGGTAGAGATACGGAGAGATGATCAGAGGGAATTTTAGTCTTTTCAGTAATTGTGAAAAATTTTAAATTATAATTGTTTTAGAAATTTATTAATAATAATAATGATCACTTTGACCCCTGGATGGACAATGATCAGGGAAGGAGAGACCAGTCCTCCTTTATAGAGACAAAGAGAATAGTGAGAAAAAGACTAATTTAAAAATTCTATGAGGGAAAATTGACAATATCTATCAAAATTACAATTATATTTATAATACCTTTATCCTAGCAGTTCTACTTAAGGGGATGTATCCTGAAAATGTCTGAAATGAAATTCTACATCTGTGAAGTTTTTAAGTGCAGTATTGGTAATGACAGCACCACTCTCCAGCCAGAGGAGACAGTAATAAACTAAGGCATATTTGCACCACAATAGTGACAGAGCAAGACTGTATCTCCAAAAAAAAGAAAATTTTTTATGAACTAACAAGAAAAGATATCCAGGGTGTGTTGAAGAGTAAGAAAGGAACTACAGAACAGTATTTATGTAGTAATGGTATCTTTTGGTAATTACAGAAATAGTAGAAGGACACCCATGACACTGGTAAAAATGATACTTGGGTGGTTTGGGTGTTTGAGGGGGGTCACACGGGAAGGGCACTTAGTAGTGTAATGCTTCCCTTGAAAGTTCTCAATGTATACATTTGTTTGGACTTTTGAGCTCTATGCAAGCATTGCCAATTGAAAAAGAAAAAGAGATATGAAGTAGACCTCGTAGGCCTTGACAACCAGTAAATTATCTTAATCCATTTGGGAGGGATATAACAAAATACCATAAACTGAGTGGCTTATCAACAACAGAAATTTATTTCTTAATGGTTCTGGAGGCTGGGAATTTTAAGATCAAGGTATTGGCAGATTCTTTGTCTAGTGGGAACAGTTCTCTGAAGCCTCTTGTAATAGGGTAATAATTCCATTCATGGAATTATAAAGTCTGTTTTTATGACCTAACACCTTCCAAAGGCCCTCCCTCTCTCTTCGCCTTTTTTTTTTTTTTTCCTTTTTTTGAGATAGAGTCGTGCTCTGTCCCACAGGCTAGAGTACAGTAGCATCATCATAGTTTACTTATAACCTTGAACTCCTGGGAACAAGGGATCCTTCTGCCTTAGCTCCCAAGTAGTTAGGAGTACAGGCATGGGCCAAATGTTTTGGTAATTTTTAAAAAAAATTTTGTAAGTCGGGCATAGTGGCTCACAACTGTAATCCTAGTACTCTGGGAGGTCATCACGGGAGGATCCCTTGCTCTCAGGAGTTCAAGATCAGTCTGAGCAAGACCAAATCCCTATTTCTACTAAAAACAGAAAAATTATTTAGGTGTTGTAGTGGGTACCTATGTAGTCCCAGTTACTCTGGAGGCTGAGTTAGGAAGATTGTTTGAGCCCAGGAGTTTGAGATTCCTGTGAGGTATGCTAATGCCATGGTACTATAACCTGGGCAACACAGTGAGACTCTGCTAAAAAAAAAAAAAAAAAAAAGCTACAGGGTCTAACATAGCCTTGCGTTATTGCCCACACTACTCTGGAACTTTTGAGCTCCAGCAGTTGTCCTGCTTCAGTTTTCTAGAGTGTGGTAGGATTACAGGCATGAGCCCCCCAGTCTACCTTCTGCTGTCAGCACCTGGTTAGGATTTCAGCATATGAATTTTTGGGGGATGCACGCATTCAGACCAGTATACCAACTGTATGTATATAGAAGATGAGGGAGAGGGAAGGGTTGAAGATAGTGCCCAGATTTCAAAATTGGGGTGATAGCATTAACAGGGAATGTGGGAGGAAGATTAGGTTTTCACATGTGCATGGAAAATTCTAGACATGCTAACTGACAAATATTAATACTTTTTAGATGCTAGTGTGTCTTAGTATAATTTACACATGTTTGATACAGAACGGCAGAACTTAAATACGAATACTAAGTAGTAATAAACTTTTTTCTGTCTCACTTGGTCATCCTCGGTAGAGTGCTGTGGTGTCATAGCTCATAGCAACCTCAAACTCTTGGGCTCAAGAGATCCTCTTGCCTCAGCCTGGCAAGTAGCTGGGACTATAGGTACCCACCACAATGTTGTGGCAGGCGCCTATAGTCCCAGCTACTCGGGAGGCTGAGGCGGAAGGATCGCTTGAACCCAGGAGTTAGAGGTTGCTGTGAGCTAGGCTGATGCCATGGTACTCTAGCTTGGGCAGCAAAGTGAGCCTCTGTCTCAAACACACACACACACACACACACACACACACACACGCTACTTCTGGTTAATTTAGCAGAAAAGGAATTTATCACAGGAAGAAACTACTACTGCTACTGTGGTTGGAGTCTACTTTCACAAGGGATTCTAGATACTTTCTGCTTATTTTTGCTCACTCTCTTCTAAGTTAAAGTCCAGCACAGATACTTCTCTTGGAGTGAAGGTCATATGACTGTCCCTAGCTGCCTGGGAAGTTGGTGAAGCAAATATTCAGTATCAGGCAGAGGTTTCTGCCTTTGTTTAAGACCAATATGGAGGGAAATTCCCCAAGTGTATGAAGGTGTTCTGATGCTGAGCAACCAAAAGAATGACATATTCATTATGATGCTTCCTTTGGATCCTCCTTTGCCTTGCTTCCCCTTTTTGTTTCTGTTTCTGCCCTGTTACCACTGCCTCAAAGAGACCTTTCTCTAAAATGGTTCTCACCCATTCCTAGTGTAGTACTCTGTTGTCAGTACTACCACCACAACTACTATTTGTTTATTTAATTTATTGCCAAGTTCTCCTCCCAGAACATAAGCTCCTTGCTGTTCATGTGCTAGTAAACATTTGTTTAATGAGTAAAGGGGAAACATAGGTTATGGAATAAAGTGCTGAGAAAATTTAAAGGGAAGGATTATTGAAATAGCTCATTTAAGAAAGTCTTATTGGACTGTTTCTCAGCCTTTTGGCTATAATCAAGTGAAGAAAGCCTTACAGAGATCTTTTTGAAATGGGCTTTGATTGAAATACAGGATTTGGAGAGAAGGGAAGTAACCATTCTAAACTGGGAGACATTGAGTCTAGAAAAAGGTGAGCATGTATGGGATAAGGAAGGAGAATAGTTAAGAATTTGGTGGCTGTCAGGGCCAATAGAAATTGAGAAAAAGAGATGAGATGAATATGTGAGGTTGTGGCAGTTGATAGACTTTAATTGTAAGGTGAGGGCTTTTGACTAGATTGCTAAAGAGTAAAATATAGTCTTTTTTTTTTTTTAATTAAAATTAGGTGTGGTGGCTTATAACTTTAGTCCCAACTACTTTGTAGGTTAAGGTGGGAGGATCACTTGAAGCCAGAGTTTGAGACCAGCCTGGGGAACATAATAAGACTTCCCTCAAAAAAAAAAAAGATAGCTGGGCGCTGTGGCGGGCACCTGTAGTCCCAGTTACTCGGGAGGCTGAGGCAAGAGAATCGCTTAAGCCCAGGAGTTGGAGGTTGCTGTGAGCTGTGTGAGGCCACGGCACTCTACCGAGGGCCATAAAAGTGAGACTCTGTCTCTACAAAAAAAAAAAAAAACCCACTTAAAAAAAAAAAAGCTATGGCAATTTTACATAGCTGAGTACTATGTAGCTATACAACAGAAGGAGAAAAATCTCTTGTGTAGTATTTGTCAGGATATAAAGTGGGGAAAAAAAGGCAAAGTACAGAACAAACGTAATAATAGTACATGTATCTTTTGGTGAGGGTAGACACATTTTTAATTATACTACATATTGATAAATTGCTCATCATAATGGTTGCCTTGATGGAGGTTTGGACAAAGGAATCATAAGATGTATGTCTTCTCTACTAGGTGGTGAATTCTTTGAGGGCAGGTACTATGTAGAGAGAAGTTCACATATAGAAATGTTTGATTGAGTGAAATTGTATTTTAGGGGGATTGCCTGGCAGCAGGATGGAGAAACTAGAGTTAGGTCAGCTGAGAGGCCATTGTGATGTTCAAGGTATGAGGCAATGAGTAGGTATGACAAGAGGTAGTAGAGAGGAAAGGATGAATAAGAGAAATCATGAGAAGAAAAGATGAAAATATGTGCAATCTTTCTGTTGAGTAGAACATTGGTGGTTCATTTTTGTGACTTGTGATAGCCAGCAGTTTCTTGGCTTCACTTCTGTAGTATGCAGGTAAGTTATACTTCCCTGATTAATTCAAAGCTACCTGGGTGCAGTGTCTGTGGCTCAAAGGGGTAAGGTGCTGGCCCCATATGCCAGAGGTGGCAGGTTCAAACCCAGCCCCGGCCAAAAACTGCAAAAAAAAAAAAAAAAAACAAAACTACCTACTAGCCAGAGTTTTAAGCCTTCTCTTTTCAAGCCTCCTTCCCTTCCAGGGATAAATATGTGTGGTTTAAAAGAAACTAGTAGTTGAATAGGGTGAGGGCACAGTAGATTGTATAGAGCAAGAGAATTTAGTAAAATCCACAGATCCTTTCATTTCCAAGTGAACTTGTGAAGTCTTATAAGGATAAAGGCCATATCCTTCTATAGTTTTTATGGAAAACCTATCCAGAGTCCTTTTTTTTTTTTTTTGAGATAGTCTCAAGCTGTCACCCTTCACCCTGGGTAGAGTGCTGTGGTGTCACAGCTCACAGCAACCTCAAACTCTTGGCCTTAAGCAATTCTTTTGTCTCAGCCTCCCAAGCAGCTGAGACTACAGGCGTCTGCCACAATGCCCAGCTATTTTTTGGTTGTAGTTGTCATTGCTGTTTCGGCAGGCCCCGGCTGGATTCGAACCTGCTAGCTTCCTGTGTATGTGGCTGGTGCCTTAGCCGCTGAGCTACAGGTGCCGAGCCCCTATCCAGAGTCAGATTCCCCTTATATCTTATTTTAAAATGTCATGACTTCTAGTGAGTTCTAAAGTTAGTGACTTCAAGAAGTTTTGATTAATGGCCCTAGAACACCTCTGTCTAATAGAAATACAAAGTGAGCTATACATTTAATTTAAAATTTTCTACTAACTGCATTAAGAAAAAAAAAAAAACAGGTGAAATTAGTTTTTTTTTTTTTTCTTTTGAGTTGTCAATAATTTTTTTTTTTTTTTTTTGTAGAGACAGAGTTTCACTTTATGGCCCTCGGTAGAGTGCCGTGGCCTCACGCAGCTCACAGCAACCTCCAACTCCTGGGCTTAAGCGATTCTCTTGCCTCAGCCTCCCGAGTAGCTGGGACTACAGGCGCTCGCCACAACGCCCGGCTATTTTTTGGTTGCAGTTTGGCCGGGGCCGGGTTTGAACCCGCCACCCTCGGCATATGGGGCCGGCGCCTTACCGACTGAGCCACAGGTGCCGCCCTGAAATTAGTTTTTAAAAAAAATTTTTTAGGCTCAGCACCCATGCTCAGTGGTTAGGGTACTGGCCACATACACCGAGGCAGGCAGGTTCAAACCCAGCCCGGGCCTGCTAAACAACAACAACTGCAACAAAAAAATAGCCGGGCATTGCGACAGGCACCTATAGTCCTAGCTACTTGGGAGGCTGAGGCAAGAGAATCGCTTAAGCCCAAGAGTTTGAGGTTGCTGTGAGCTGTGACACCATAGTATTCTACCAAGGGTGACATAATGAGACTGTGTCTCAAAAGAAATAAAATTAGGTTTTAGAGATGAGGTCTTGCTTTGTTGCCCAAGCTGGAGTGTAGTGGCTGTTCACAGGTGTTATTATAGTGCACTGCATTCTTGAGCTCCTAGCTCAAGTGATCTTCCTGCCTCAGATACTCGAGAATCTAGACCTACACATGTGTGCCACCACACTCAGTTAATTGTTCTATTATTTTTCGTAGACAGAGTCTTGCTATATTGCTTAGGCTTAATTTTTTAATGTTTTATAGAGATGGGGTCTCAATATGTTGCTCAAGCTGGTCTCAAACTCCTGGTTTTGTCAGGGGTGGGGACCAGATGTCAGGTCTGTGTTCCCTGGTTCCCTGTATGGAAGAATGGTTACTAGTACTGAGTTGACAAAACAGATAAGCTAGACGAACAGTTGTAAGCAAGCCAGATGCCAAGAATTATAATAGTGCAGGGTATAGAAAGGATAGTACACTCTCAAGGTCCGTGGAGAGCAGACTGCTCTAATAAGAAACAGCATTAGGGTCTGACTTTTTTTTTTTTTTTTTGCAGTTTTTGGCCAGGGCTGGGTTTGAACCCACCACCTGTGGCACATGGGGCCAGGACCCCCATTCCTTTGAGCCACAGGCACCACCCAGGGTCTGTCCTTTATTCTAATCCCTAATAATATGCTGAGCTGGGGGTGAAATATTCATGAGTATTTTGAAAAAGATAGGGAATTCCTAGAATGAGGAATCCTCTGCTTCTCTATCCTTGTAAGGCAAATTCTGGGGATTGCCATGGTATTTGTCAAGTGTCATGGCGCTGGTGGGTGTGGTTTTTACTATGTTAATGAGGGTAGTTCACTTAAGGACACTATTACCTTGCTTGCACATGTGTTCCAAAGACCCTCATTTGTGGCCTTGGTCATATCTCCATTTTGTGGTTTCTCTCTTTCTGGATGGTCAGATCTTGGAGACCCCCATCATAGACCAAAGATCTGTTCAGTCCTTGGAAGTCCCCTTGACATGTCATCTGTTCTTTTTTGCGAGACTCCTCTGTTTGTTTCCGGCAGTGGACAATGCATCTCCTAGTTCCATCTGTGCCTCTCCCTCCTTATTCTTATCTAGCAGCCTCAAGCAGTCCTCTGTCTCAGTTTCCCAAAGTGCTGGAATTACAGGTTTGAGTCACTGTGCCTGGGTTTTGATAGTTTAGATAAGACACAAATGTGAACCATTTGGTGACCACTGGAAATCAGAGAGAACTAAAATAAATTTTTTTTTCTTTTTTGAGACAGAGCTTCAAGTTGTTGCCCTGGGTAGGGTGCTCTGGTGTCACAGCTCACAGCAACCTCCAACCCTTGGACTCAAGCAATCCTCTTGTCTCAGCCTCCCAAGTAGCTGGGACTACAGGCGCCCACAACGATGCCTGGCTATTTTTTGGTTGTAGTTGTCATTGTTGTTTGGCAGGCCCAGGCTGGATTTGAACCCGCCAGCTTTGTTGTATGTGGCTGGCGCTTTAGCCGCTTGAGCTACTGGCACCTTAGTCTCTTGAACTACAGGTGCCGAGCTACTAAAATAAAATTTTAAGGTTTCCCCATCCACAGCAACTGAGGGACTGGACACCCCTCGTAGCCAGGGGAATTCCCTAAAATTGAGTTGATGGTCATGAGAACAGAGATCAGATATGCCTCATCATGTCTCCCTGCTTTCCTTGAGATGTTCCTTGTGACTTGCTAACAGGCCTAAGGCTAGGAAAGACATACCTACAGGTCCTCAGCATACATAACAAGCCACTTAAGTTGGAGATATGTCCTGTAGTTTGTCTCTGATTAATAGACCCTTATCTCTAGTATTTCTTTTCACTGATTCCTGGTCTGTTAAACACAGTATAATCCTTTAGCCAGTATCAGCTTTTAAACCCTCTTATAACCTGTAAGACCCTGCATTGAGATGTCGCTCTTTTCGGTACAAACCAGTGTACACCTTGCATGTATTGATTTATAACTTTATTTGTTAATTCCTGTTTCCTTGAAATGTGTAAAACCAAACTATAACTTCTGCACAGAAAGTCCACTTGGTCAAGGCTTCTTGAGTGTGGCTTCAGGTCATGCTCCTAAAATTTGGCTCAAAATAAACCTCTTTAAATTATTTTACACAGTATGGCTTCTTTTCTGTTGACAAAAGTATAATTTGATGCCAGGTTTTTGTTGTACCACTTCTGTGTTCTATGTGGAATGATTAGGTGGGTAGAGACAGCAGTGTTTAGCTCATGGAGTAGCACTTACGGTGCTTGTCTTCAGTGGGGCCATCTGGGCCTGTGGTGACCAGGAGGACTCAGACCACAGAGTATTTGCATAAGTACTGTAAGCATGGACCCTGGAGCCAGCTGCCTTCTTCAAAATCCTCATTAGCAGTATGATACTGGCCATTGTAACCTCTGTGCCTCAATTTTCTCATCTATAAGATGATAACAATTTCTACTTTATAGTGTTTCGGATTTAATGAGTTAATAGGCGTAAAATTCTTAAACTGTGTATGTATTTACATAGAGAGGCTATCTGACATTGTCTTTCTCTAAATGTCATTATAATATATACACACATTATCATCATTTAATAATTGGTGAGTTAGTGGATCAAATGAAGTTTCATGTTTTAGACAGCACGGTAGGCACTAGAAAAGGAAAAGGTTCCCTGAGAAGGAATGTTCCCTTTGTGGAACACACACAGTTTCACTGCTAAGTGGGTGAAAAAAATGCCATGGGAGAAACCATAGAGTGTTTTTTCCCCAACTCCCAGTAGGAAAAGGATTGTTTACTTGTACTATCCTCTTGTGGTAGTGGGATGTCTTGGGGTCACAATTCCTGAAAAAAGAGTTATCTTGAAGCAAGTTTTTCATCATCTTTGGGAGTATGACTTCGCTGGATCCTTGGCCTTGACTTTAGGAAGACTTAGCTCTCAGTTCCAGGTTCTGGCTTTGGGGAGTAGAAACTTTGTGGAGAAGCAGTTATTGTATACTGATGGTGGGAGTGTAAGTTGGTAAAATTTTTTGGTAGATAATTTGGCAGCATCTGTCACAATTAAAATGTGATTTAAAACTAGCAATCCTGGGCGGCACCTGTGGCTCAGTGAGTAGGGCGCTGGCCCCATATGCCAAGGGTGGCGGGTTCAAGCCCGCCCCGGCCAAACTGTAACAAAAAAATAGCCGGGCGTTGTGGCGGGCGCCTGTAGTCCCAGCTGCTCGGGAGGCTGAGGCAAGAGAATCGCGTAAGCCCAAGAGTTAGAGGTTGCTGTGAGCCGTGTGACGCCACGGCACTCTACCGAGGGCGGTACAGTGAGACTCTGTCTTTACAAAAAAAAAAAAAAACAGCCAAAACTAGCAATCCTACTTCTCATAGTAATTCCTTAAAAAGTGCTAAGTTATTGGCTTGGCACCTATAGCTCAGTGGCTAAGGCACCAGCCACATACACTGCAGCTGGCAGGTTCGAACCCAGCCGGGGCCTGCCTAAACAACAATGACAACTACAACCAAAAAATAGCCGGATGTTGTGGCAGGCTCCTGTAGTCCCAGCTACCTGGGAGGCTGAGGCAAGAGAATCACTTACGCCAGCAGTTTTCAACCTGTGGGTCTTGAACTGTATTAAAGGGCCACGGCATTAGGAAGGTTGAGAACCACTGACTGAAGCCCAAGAGTTTGAGGTTGCTGTGAGCTGTGACACCACGGCACTCTACCTAAATTCACCATGGTAGAATTCAATCTACCACACTCTGTAGGGCGATGTAGTGAGACTCTGTCTCCAAAAAAAAAAATCTTAGTTATGTGTATGTGTATTTTGCACTATTTGTAAAAATGAAAAGAATTGAAACCAGGTTAGATAAATAATGTATTCATACTCCATGTATTTCTTTTTCCTATTTACTGTAAGAAATTAGTACAAACTTAGTACCTTAAAACAATATAAATTTATTATTTTATAGATCTGGAAGTCCGAAGACCTAAAATTAAGATTTTGACAGGGCTGTGTTCCTTAGAAGCTCTAGGGGAGAATCTGTTTCCTTCCCTTTTCTAACTTGTAAAGAATGTCTGCATTTCTTGGCTTGTGATTTCTTCCTCCACTTGCAAGGCCAACAGTCTTTAAATGTCTGATCTCTCCTTCCTTCTCCTGCATGGTGACCCTCTGCTTCCATTGTCATATCTCCTACTCTACGCACCTGCCTAACTCTTCTAGGGACTCTGTGATTATGTTTGGCCTACCTGGATAATCCAGAATAATCCTCCTATCTCAAGATCCTTAGTTTAATCCCATATACAAATCACAGCTGCTTTTTGCCATGCAAGGTAGCATATTCACAGGTTCTAGGAATTAGGATCTAGACATCTTGGTGTGTGTGTGTGTGGTGGTGGTGGAATTCAGTCTACCACACTCTGTAATACTGTGCAGCCAGTAAAAAAAATGTTTAGATCTGTGTGTACTGACATAGAAACATGTCACTGATAAAACAAAAGGATTCCTATTAAATTAAAAAAAAAGCAAATTGAAGAGCAATATGTGTTTTTGTTTAAAAACTAGCAAATAAACCTTTAAATTAAAATACTTGTAAAAAAAGGTAAGCATTGTGTGTATGTGTGTTTTTATATGCATAAAAAAGATCTGAAAGATATATGCTAAACATTTAAATAATGGCTGCTTCTGTGGGGTAGGAATACAGGGAGGTATGGAATGAATTTGAACTATTTAATTCTTACATACAATGAACATGTGTTTACTTACTGTAATCTTTTATAAATGTATACATGCCATGAAAAAGTGAAAAATACAAGGCTTATGATAAAAACCCAGTAATCATTTGTATCATTCCTTTTACCCAGAACCCTCTTTCCCAAAGGTCTCCTTTTTTTTTGAGACAGCCTCAAGCTGTCACCCTGGATAGAGTACTGTGGCATTACAGCTCACAGCAACCTGCAACTCCTGGGCTCAAGCGATTCTCCTGCCTCCACCTCCCAAGTAGCTGGGACTACAGGCACCCGCCACAACGCCTAGCTATTTTTTGGTTGCAGCCATCATTGTTGTTTGGCGGGCCAGGGCTGGATTAGAACCCGCCAGCTCAGGTGTACATGGCTGGTGCCTTAGCCGGTTGAGCCACAGGTGCTGAACCCAAAGGTTCATTTTATAAATTCTTTTTTCCCTAGTATTTCCCTCCATATTTCTAAATAACAAGCATGTGGTGTTTATTTTTCCATATTCGATGTCTCTTGACTATCTACTTAAGAAGATGAAGCTTCAGCATATTTTAACTTGCATTGAAAATTTTGTTTGGATTAGTATTCAGGTGTCATCACAATCCTGAAATGATTATTCTTAGCTAATCCATATCTATACATAAGGGAAATACAATCCATACCTCTCTGTTGTGTAAAGTTTTGTTTTTTTTTTTTTTTTTGAGACAGAGCCTCAAGCTGACCCCCTGGGTAGAGTGCTATGGCATCATAGCTCACAGCAACCTCCAACTCCTGGGCTCAAGTGATTCTCCTGCCTCTGCCTCCCAAGTAGCTGGGACTACAGGTGCCCACCACAACGCCTGGCTATCTTTTTTTTTTTTTTTTTGGTTGTAGTTGTCACTACAACTTGTAGTTTGGCGGGCCGGGGCAGGATTTGAACCCGCCAACTCAGGTGTATGTGGCTGGAGCCTTAGCTGCTTGAGCCACAGGCGCAGAGCCTGTTGTGTAAGTTTTTTTTTTTTTTTTCTGAAAAATAAGTTGTCTAGTTTTTTGTTTTCTTCTTTCCTTTATTAACCCTTCCTAAACTCTCCAATAGAGATTTCACTCTCTTCTTAGGAAATTTACCAACTTGTCTTTTCCTTGGAAACTTCCTCTTTGGACCTCTATTCTCTGGCTCCAATTTGGGTATGCTGTCTAGGTCTTTGGCATAGCGGCTGTCTTGGGGTCTCCCTTCACTATTATCTTGGGTACCCTCTTCCATTTTATTTACATTGGCTTCTTTATTTCCTGAAGCCCTTGCTTATTCTGGTTTAATCATGGTTTTGATGGAGCACATCTTTTAGTGGTTTTCTGAAAAAAAGAACACATGGGAGATAATTTTTTTTAAATATTATGTTTGAAAATGTCATATTTTTCAGTTTTGTTTTTAAAGGGAGGGCCCACTAGGTAAAATGGGGATGGGGAAAATTCAAATATACCAGAGTTCATATGATGATTCCCCACCACCCACCCACCCACCCCCGCTCCCCAGAGATGTATGTCATGGTGTCATACACAGCTCACAGCAACCTCAAACTCCTGGGCTCAAGCGATCCTCTTGCCTGAGCCCCTGGAGTAGCTGGGAGTACAGGAGTACACTACTACACCTGGATGGTTTTTCTATTTTATTTTAGTAGAAACATGTCCTGTCTTGCTCAGGCTGGGTCTCAAACTCCTGAGCTCTAGCAGTCCACACGCCTCGGCCCCCCAGAGTGCTAGGATTACAGGTGTGAGCCACCAAGCCTGGCCAGTGATTTTCTTTTTCAAAGGAATTAAATATGAAGAGACTACGTTTAAATCCCCAGAGGGCATTCTCCTTTAATCCCAGCAGACTCCTAGTGTTCTTTAATTTAGAACACAAGAAGGGTTAAGAAGGTGGGTCTTATCTTCAGATCAAACTGGTGTTTGGCAAATCTTTTTACTTTTCACTTGCTTCCTGTTCTTTATGGAGACAATAAGGATCTTGGTAAGGCCCTTAAGATAAAATGATACAATATAAAGACTTGGCAAGGTGCTAGGGACTTTTTCATTTTTTTCCCTTTTTCTCCCCCCCCCACTTCCCACTTTTTTAAAAAGAGACATAGTCTTGTACCGTTGCCGGGGCTGGATCATAGGCCATTGTAGCCTCAAACTCCTGGTTTCAAGTGATCCTTCTACCTCAGTATCCTAAATACCTGGGACTATAGATGTCTGTCACCTTACCTGGCAAATTAAAAAAAATTATTTTTAAAACTCTGGTTTCTGCCCAGGCTGATGTTTAGCTCCTGGCCTCAAATGAACCTCCTGCCTCAGTCTCCTAGTTGCTGGGATTATGTGTGTGAGCCACTGTGCATGGAAAACATTTTTTAAATTCATAGTCTTTTTTTTCTTTTGGAAACAGAGTCTCACTATGTTGCCCTCGGTAGAGTGCTGTGGCGTCACAGTTCACAGCAATCTCAAACTCTTGGGCTTAAGTGATTCTCTTGCCTCAGCCTCTTAAGTAGCTGGGACTACAGGTGCCCGCCATAACGCCCAGTTGCTTAACTGGCCCAGTTTGGGTTCGAACCCACCTGCCTTGGTATATGTGGCTGGCACAGTTGAGCCATTTTCATATTCTTTTTTATTTAATTAATATTTATTTCTTTCTTTATTTATATTTTTGAGACATAGTCTCATATGTCTCCCCAGTAGAGTGCTGTAGAATCACAGCTCACAGCAACCTCAAACTCTTGGGCTTATGCGATTCTCTTGCCTCAGCCTCCCAAGTAGTAGGTGCCTGTCACAACACCCGGCTATTTTTTTGTTGCAGTTGTCATTGTCGTTTAGCTAGCCTGGGCCCGGTTGGAATCTGCTAGCCTTGGTGTATGTGGCTGGCTCTATAACCACTGTGCTACAGGGGCAGAGCTTTCATATTCTTTTTTAAAAGTACTAGTAACCATTAACATGGAGTTTTATAGAGATTTTTGCTGTCCAGTCGATGCCATAGTCCTCACAACTCTATGAGCTGATTATAGGAATTCAAATTAAAACAATAGTTGAAGCTGGAATTGTGATTATTGGTAGTAATTCCTGTTGCCACTAGATGGCCCTGTGAGCATGCGTTGTACTTTAGAGCCCAGCTAGTCGGCAGACATTTTGGAAGTTCCCCTGTAGATCTTATTAAAATACATTTTGTTTGGGGTTAGAAAAGATGGTTTGTGTCAGATTGTGATAAGCTTTTTAGATATGGTAAGAAAATAAAATGGAATTTATTTCAGTGAGTTTTTGTTTTCTCACGAAGAAAGGAGTATTAAACTAGATGGCATTTAGTACCATACAGAGTTTATTTTCAGTAAATAATTTTTTTTTTTTTTTTGAGACAGAGTCAGTCTTACTATGTCACCCTCAGTAGAGAGCTGTGGCATCATAGCTCACAGCAACCTCAAGCTCTTGGGCTCAAGCGATTCTCTTGCCTTAGCTTCCCAAGTAGCTGGGACTATAGGCACCCACCACAACGCCTGGCTATTTGTATTTTTTTTTTTTTTTTTTGCAGTTGTCATTTTTGTTTAGCAGGCCCAGGCTGGGCTCAAACCCGCCAGCCTTGGTGTATGTGACTGGCGCCCTACTCACTGAGCTACGGGCGCTGAGCCACAGTAAATAATTTTTAACAGTTATTATAATTTATTGAATTAAATCATGCCCCTTCCTTTGGGAAAAACTAAATTGGCCACACCAAAAAAGCAACATGTTTTTTATTGCTAAAGCTTTAAATTGCTTTATTTAACTATAGTACTTTATGTCTAAGAATTTGATATAGATACTGAGCAGAGTAAATTAGGAACTCTACCTATAACTATGGCTCCTCTTGGTCAGTTTTGTTGTTTTACTGCAACTGTGTTCATCCATGAGTCAAAATCTACGATGTGTGTGGTTGGTATTAGGTGAAATTGCTACATATGGGTATTTTCTTTTTAAAATTTTTTTTTAAATTAGGCGGCACCTATGGCTCAGTGAGTAGGGCGCCGGCCCCATATACCGAGGGTGGTGGGTTCAAACCCAGCCCCTGCCAAACTGCAACAACAAAAAATAGCCGGGCGTTGTGGCGGGTGCCTGTAGTCCCAGCTGCTCAGGAGGCTGAGGCAAGAGAATCACATAAGCCCAAGAGCTGGAGGTTGCTGTGAGCTGTGTGATGCCACGGCACTCTACCGAGGGCAGTAAAGTGAGACTCTGTCTCTACCAAAAAAAAAAAAAAAAAATTAAATTAAATCATAGCTGTGTACTTTTTTTTTTTTTTTGAGATAGAGTCTCATTATGTTACCCTCTGTAGAGTGCTGTGGTGTTTCACAGCACTGGCCTCAGAGAAAGTGGCCAGTGCCATAACCACTGTGCTTCGGGTTATTTTGTTATTTTCATTATTTAAAGTTTGCTACTTGTCTTGGAATAAAATTAAAACATCTTTAGTTTTGGTGTTGCTTGATTTCCTGTGTATTTCCTTCCATTGACTTTCAATCTTAATAGGTTGATTGATTGCTGCCTTTTTCTTTTTTTTTTCTTTTCTTTTTTTTGAGATAGAGTCTCACTTTATCGCCCTCAGTAGAGTGTTGTGGTGTCACAGCTCATAGCAACCTCTGATTCCTGGGCTTAGGTGATTTTCTTGCCTCAGCTTCCTGAGTAGCTGGGACTACAGGTGCCCTCCACAACGCCTGGCTGTTTTTTTTTTTTGCAGTTTGGCCAGGGCTGGGTTTCAACCCACCACCCTCTGTATATGGGGCCAGCACGGTACCAACTGAGCCTCAGGCGCCGCCCCAATTGCTGCCTTTTTATAATAAATGTTTGTATTATCCAGTGTGACGTAAGCATTCCTAATTCTATATGAAATCAGCACATTGTACCCCATAAATGCATTAATGTATACATGATCTGTTTATGATTTAATAAAAAAAAATTTTGTATCGTCCCTTCTGCTAACTTGAAATGAAAATCATTGTTACCATTACCTGTCTGCATAAATTCAAAAATCATAATGTTTTGATTATTATATAAAGGAAAAATAGAAGGGGAAACAGTTGATAATAAAATATATTAAAATGTTTCTACCCAGGACCTAGAGTTAAATGCATCATCCCACTTCTGAATTATTAAATAGATGATGTATATTCAAATTCAAAAATTAAAAGAAAGTGGATCCTGATACTGTTTACAAGTGGAAGGAAGGAACCAATGAAAACATCATGATTTGGGGGTTCTGGCATTGTCTCTTTTGTCCAAGGATGCCGATAAGAATTTGTAGGAGGGTGGTGCCTGTGGCTCAGTGAGTAGGGTGCTGGCCCCATATGCTGAGGGTGGTGGCTTCGAGCCCAACCCTGGCCAAACTGCAACAATAAAAAAAAAATTAAAAAAAAGAATCTGTAGGAAATTTAGAAATTCAGAAACCAAGAGTGGACTCAATTACATCAGGATATATACTACCCAGGCTGGTGTCACAGACTCCTGGACTTAAGCGATCCTCCTGCCTTGGCCTCCTGAGTAGCTGGGACTATAGGAAGCAAGAGTGATGACAAAATAAATGGAGATTCATGTCCAGACATACACTATACATTACACCATGACAGAGTTAAAATTAAAAATCTATAACAGGGCAGTGCCTGTGGCTCAGTGGGTAGGTGCCGGCCCCACATACTAAGGGTGGCGGGTTCGAACTTGGCCCTGGCCAAACTGCAACAAAAAAATAGCTGAGCGTTGTGGCGGGTGCCTGTAGTCCTAGCTACTCGGGAGGCTGAGGCAAGAGAATCATCTAAGGAGTTGGAGGTTGCTGTGAGCTGTGATGATACGGCACTCCACTGAGGGTGATAAAGTAAGACTGTCTCTAAAATAAAAATAAAAATCTATAAATCCTACCCATAAACAAAAAAAATTTTAGTACTGAAGCAGGCTACACTAGATGACAGTGAGATGGTCAAATGCTTGTACCTGAACATAAAATCTCTGTGAATTGTGATGGCTGGATAAGCTGATTGATACAGTGTTACATTGGTGATACAGATACCAAAGTAGCACTGACTTTGGTGACATGATTGAACTAAACAAATAGATTCATATAGTAGGTTACATTCTGGACTATTTGGGTACATCAACACTGTTGAAAAATACATTTTGTTTATGTGTTAGTTAGCCTTCAGTCTTAGATATATTAAATGGAGCCTTTGAAAATTATACAGAGCATGTGACAGTTCTCTGCCCTTTGAGATTGTTCCCTCCATTGCTGGTCCTCTACTGTCCCTGGCACTTGCACATTAAAAGCTAGCAGAGTACTTTCAACACCTCAAATGCTTCCATAAATACAGAAAAGGCCCTCTTGGGCACAGTGCTGCTCCTATTAAGAACTACTGATTTTTTAGGGTGGCCCCTGTGGTTCAAGGAGTAGGGCGCCGGTCCCATATGCCGGAGGTGGCGGGTTCAAACCTAGCCCCGGCCAATAACCACAAAAAAAAAAAAGAACTACTGATTTTTTCTTTTGTTGAGACACGGTCTCACTGTGTCTTCAATGGCTGGAGTGTACTGGCATGATCATGTACGTGATCATAGCTCACTACAGCCTCCACCTCCTGGGCGTAAGCGATTCTCCTGCCTCAGCCTTCTAGTAGCTGTGACTGCACACACACATGACACCATACCAGGATAATTGTTTTTTATAGAAACTGTTCTATGCTATATTGCCCAGACTGGTCTTCAGTTCCTAGGTTCAAGCAATTCTTCTGCCTCGAACTCTCGAAGTGCTGGGATTACAAGCCTGAGTCACCACATCTGGCCAAGAAGCAACTGGTTTCTAAATATCCATTTACATTAATCTATTAATACTACACAATTGTATTGCTCATGGAATTTTAAAATCAGAGTAACTTAAGGATCCTAAGTCCTTAACTGATATGTTTTGAATGGTTAATATAGTTGGAGAATTATGGACTAAGTTGACTTGTTAATATGCTTCATTGTTTTATTATAATTCTTACAAATAGATCAATAATTTGCCATTTTAAGTCTCTACTCTCCTGTGTTTTCTTTTTCCCCATATTCTCCTTGTCTGGTTTCATTGTAAAGCCAAATTTATATTAAATTTTGGTTATGCAGAGTATAAACTGTATATGTTAGTGTTGGCTGGTTTAGATTTTACTGTACTTCTATAGGAGAATGATCAGATGTTTGTTTCTTTGTTCTTTGTTTTGCCTTATCCTGTCTATAATGAGAAATTATTACTGCATGTTCTATGTTTGTTGAATAGGATGTTAATTTTTACATCTAGCTACTGTCTTATTTAGAAAAAAATCCTTTATCGGAAATCAGTAATCCTTTTAGATGTTAGTTCCCTGAGTAGCATTAACTGGCATTCTTGGGTTTCAGTGACTCCACCAAGGTAGGAGAGAACAGGAAGAAAAAGGAAAGGATATCAGAAATTCCAGGTGGAAAGTGCTCCGAGTATCACAAAAAAGCAATTAAAAGAACCACATAACTCACAAGTGAGGGCAGTGCCTGTGGCTCAAGGAGTAGGGCACCAGCCCCATATGCTGGAGGTGATGGGTTCAAACCCAGCCCTGGCCAAAAAATGCAACAACAACAACAACAAAAAACTCACAAGTGCATGTGGTTGTTCTTATTCTTCATTATATGATATATTATGAATTCTTTTTATTTTTGCAAGTGGACCAACTCCAAGAAATTGTTTCCTATCTTGTGACGAATGCCTGCTTTGGACATGTATTTCACATTTAATTATTGTCCAAGTTTCTGAGTGTTAGCATCTGTTCCTGGTTATTCCTTCTATGCTTGATTTTTTCCCCATCTTACAGAATCTAATTAAAAAAATATAGTAATTTTTAGTATAGTTCTGTGTGCTTTCAGGGATATCTTTTCTTATAATTATCCCTTTTAGATTTTCTAATATCCCTTCTAATTATGTAGTACAGTTCATGTCTTTCTGGCAGAAAATAACCTTTTCAAGTTCCCTTTGCCAGTTTCCTTCTCACATATACATATGATCCTCCCCCATCTTGAATATAGGTTGTTTCCCTTATCTGAAGTGCTTAGGACCAGAAGTATTATGGATTTCAGATTTTTTCAGATTTTGAAATATTTTCTTTCTTTTTTTGTTTTGAGACAGAGCCTCAAGCTGTCCCCCTGGGTAGAGTGCTGTGGCATCACAGCTCACAGCAACCTCCAACTCCTGGGCTCAAGCGATTCTCCTGCCTCCGCCTCCCAAGTAGCTGGGACTACAGGCGCCCGCCACAACGCCCAGCTATTTTTTTTGGTTGCAGCCGTCATTGTTGTTTGGCTGGCCCGGGCTGGATTCGAACCCGCCAGCTCAGGTGTATGTGGATGGTGCCTTAGCCACTTGAGCCACAGGCACCAAGCCCAGATTTTGAAATATTTTCAATAATACTTTCTGGTTCAGCATTCCTAATCCAAAAATCCAAAATTTGAAATGCTCTGAGTATTATATGGGTACTCAAAAACTTTTGGAGTTTGAATTTTGTACTCAACCTGTAACAGTTGTTCACAAAAGATATGGATATACTAACCAACCTGTCATTCCTCTCTTTATACCTTATTTTCCCTTAATTACCCTCAAGGAATATGTAATTTTTTGAGACAAATTCATACCCTAGGCACGTTTTTTTCTTGGATAAATCTTGAGGATTCCGTATCTTCTCTTCCCCACAAGCCTAAAATTCTACCTGTTTGCCTTTCCTTAGGTTACTGTATCACATCATTAAGTAGTCTTCCAGGTGGGAAGTCTTTCTGGATTTGAACACTTATCAGAACTGTCCTTCCTTGGATTTGGACATCTCTAATAATATTCAAATCTTTCTTTACCTGTGACCTCCTGCCATAATCTTTTTCTGACATCTTATTTCAATATTATTCAAGAAGTCACACACGTGCACACACACATATATCCTACCTAAGGCTAGGACGTTAGTCCTTTTTTATATCTTGAGTTCAAAATACAAAGCATTCTTCCTAGCTGCTTATTGAGACACAGTATATTCACAATACTGTTAGATTTATCTTTTCAGTATTTTCTTAGAAGGTGAATTATACCCTTTTGTGGAAGAACTTAAATTTACATTGCATATGCAATGGTAAAAAATATTTACTCTAAAATTCTGAACACATTCACCATTACAAAGAAAAAATTATGGTAGATTTAGTTTAATTTGCACCAGTAACAGAGAACAATATCCTGTGCCTTTTATGAAAAATTTTATGGCTGTAACTCTTCCAGTGAAAACAATTAGTTGCCAGTTTAAAATTGTACAAGTTTTTCTCTGCTATTTACCTTTTCTTTTACCAGCTATATTTGGAGAATTCAAACTAACTTTTTTCTAAGTTAAAACTTAATGAGAAATGTCCTTTTTTTCCTTTGGGTAAATACCTACCAGTGGGACTGCCAGTTTAAATGGAGGTCTACTTTTAGATCTTTGAGGTATCTCTGTTCTACTTTTCACAGAGGTTGAGTTATTCTGCAGTCCCACCAAAAGTGTGTAAGTGTTTCTTTCTCTCCTCATCCATGCTAGCACTTGTTTTAGGGCTTTTTGATAAGAGTCATTCTCATTGGAGTTAGGTGATAATGTCGTTATAGTTTTTTTTGTTTGTTTGTTTTTGGGAGACAGAGTCTCACTATGTCACTTTTGGTAGAGTGCTGTGGTGTCACAGCTCACAGCAACCTCAAACTCTTAGGCTTAAGTGATTCTCTTGCCTCAGCCTGCCAGGTAGCTGGGACCACAGGCACCCGCCACAATGCCTGACTATTTTTTGTTGCAGTTGTCATTGTTGTTTAGCTGGCCTGGGCCAGGTTTGAACCCCGCTTCCTTGGTGTATGTGGCTGGCACCATAACCACTGTACTACAGGTGCTGAGCCATCATTATAGTTTTGATTTGCATTTCCCTGATGATTAGAGATGTTGAGCATTATTTTTGTTTGTTTGTTTGTTTGTTTTCATAGGTTTTTTGGCCATTGAACCATCTTCATTTGAAAAGTTTCTATTCAGGCCGGGCACAGGGGCTCATGCCTATAATCCTAGCACTCTGGGAGACCAAGGCAGGCAGATCGCTTAAGCTCACAAGTTTGAGATCAGCCTGAGTTAGAGCGAGACCCCCATCTCTAAAAATAGCCCGGCCTTGTGGCAGGCACCTATAGTTCCAGCTACTTGGGAGGCTGAGGCAAGAGGATTCCTTGAGCCCAAGAGTTTGAGGTTACTGTGAGCTATGACACTGTGACACTCTACTGAGGGCAACAAAGTGATACTGTCATCCCCCCCCCCACTAAAAAAAGTGTGGTTTGGCGCCTATAACTCAAGCAGCTAAGGCTCCAGCCACATACACCAGAGTTGGCGGGTTCGAATCCAGCCCGGGCCTGCCAAACAACAATGACAACTACAACCAAAAAATAGCTGGGCATTGTGGCGGGTGCCTGTAGTCCCAGCTACTTGGGAGGCTGAGGCAAGAGAATCACTTCAGCCCAGGAGTTGGAGGTTGCTGTGAGTTGTGATGCATCAGCACTCTACCCAGGGCAACAGCTTGAGGCTCTGTCTCAAAAAAAAAAAAGGTGTTCATATCTAGTATCCACTTTTTAATGAGGTTGTTTGATGTTTTTTTTTCTTGTTGATTTGCTTGTGTTCTTTGTAGATTCTGGTTATCAGCCCTTTATCAGATGTATGTGTGTAGCATGCAAATATTTTTTCCCATTCTGTGAGTTGTCTATTTACTCTATTGATTTTTGTCCTTGGCTTTACAGAAACATTTTTATTTGATCAGGCTTCATTTATTTATTTTTGTTGTAGCTGTGATAGCTTTTGGGGTCTTCTTCATAAATTCTTTCCCTAGGCCAGTATCTATGAGAATTTTTCCAACATTTTCTTCTAGAATTCTTATAGTTTCATGCCTTGTGTTTAAGTCTTCTAAACAGTATGAATTAATTTTTATGAATGATGAGAGATGTGGATCCTGTTTAAGACTTTTACATGTGGCTGTCTAGTTTTCTCAGCACCATTTATTGAATAGTGATTTCTTTCCCCAGGGAAGGTTTTTATCTGCGCTGTCAAAAATCAGATGGGAGTATGAGGATGGTTTCATCCTTGGGTTCTCTGTTCTGATCCATAGGTCTCTGTTTTTGTGCCAGTAAGTCCTATTGCTGTTTTGAAAGGACATTTTATCATAAAGACATTTACACTCAAATGTTTATAGCAGCACAATTCATAATTGCAAGGAAGTGGAAACAACTCAAATACCCATCAATACATGAGTGAATTAATAAAATATGACATATGCACACCATGGAGTACTACTCAGCCATAAAAAAGGTGACTTAGTATATATATATATTTTTTTTTTGCAGCAACCTGGATAGAACAAGAGACCATTCTTCGAAGTGAAGTATGGCAAGAATGGTTAAAAAAAAAAGTACCATGTGTACTCAATACTAAATTAGAACTAGTCCATCAACATGTAGGTATACATATGAATATAAAACTCAACAGAATCAAGTAGGTGGGAGTGGAGAGGAGAGGTCAGGTTAATTCACACTTGTGTAGTGCATACATTTTGGGCGAAGGACACACTTATAACTTCGACTTAAAATGTACAAAAGCAAATTTGGTAATTGAAACTCCTGTACACCCAGTAACATCCTGAAATTAAAAAAGAAACTTAATGAGAAAGGAAACATCTATTCTAAAAATCCAAATAAAAACTGCTTTTGTGTGATCTTTTAAACATGCCACAAACTTTTGAAGGGATAATTGAGAATTGACTTATTAATAAATACTGGAAAGGAAAAAAATCACGTCATAATATATAAGTGGAGGTTTTAATGTTCAGTACATCTATGTTTTGTTTAGATGTCCCTGGTAGATTTGGGAAAGAAGCTTTTAGAAGCGGCACGAGCAGGTCAAGATGATGAAGTTCGTATTTTGATGGCAAATGGAGCTCCTTTTACTACAGACTGGGTAAAGAATGATTTTAATATTGTGGGGTTTTTTTCTTCTAATTTTCTTTTTCCAGATAAAAATGTAATCAGTGTTATGCTTAAAAGTGGTTAAGAATTTTGTTTAAAAATGTATTTACAATGTTAGAATCACAACTATCTTTTAAAAGGAATGGTTCATATTTTCCTTGATATTTAACAGCCTTGTCCATATATTCTGTCCACAAAACAGCTTTTCTTTTAAATTTTGGAATGCGCTAATGTAAGACAAATATAAAATATTGCACAGATATAAAGATGAGAGTTAATGTCATTACTTCTCCTAAAAAGAAAAAAAAAAGTTTATGTTTCAGTCAATAATTGGAAAACAATTGCAAACACAATCAAACAGGAGTAAAGGAATGGGAATGAATTCTTGATAACTATAGAAAACAATTGTAGAGCAGGCAAAAAACATAACTGTTTAATTCTGGGGGTAAATCAAAAGGTATGATCTTGGGGATATGGAATGCTAAGAATTTGAGTTAATCCTCTCACTGGTAACAACTAAAAATTCTAGATTTTTAAAAAAGTGTTAGGTCTTGGGCGGCGCCTGTGGCTCAGTCGGTAAGGCGCCGGCCCCATATACCAAGGGTGGCGGGTTCAAACCCGGCCCCGGCCAAAATGCAAAAAAACCAGAAAATAGCCGGGCGTTGTGGCGGGCGCCTGTAGTCCCAGCTACTTGGGAGGCTGAGGCAAGAGAATCACTTAAGCCCATGAGTTGGAGGTTACTGTGAGCTTCGGTAGAGGCCACGGCACTCTACCGAGGGCCATAAAGTGAGACTCTGTCTCTACAAAAAAAAAAAAAAAAAGTATTAGGTCTTGCTGTGTTGCCCAGGCTGGTCTAGAACCCCTGGGCTCAAGCAGTCCTCCTACCTCAGCCTTTCAAGGAGATTGGACTGTAGGTGCTCACCACTGCACCTGGCTTAAGAATTCTTGATTTTGTGGATTTAATTGTGAAAAACTTCAAACATATATCTCCCTGTATACCCTTCATCCGGCTTCAAAAATTATCAAATCATAGTGAAGTTTGTTTTCTCTGTAACTCCATCTACTTTCTTTGTTCTGTATTATTGTAAAGCAAATTTCAGGAGCTATATCATTTCATCCGTAAGTATTGCAGCATTTATCTTTGAAAGATAAATACTTTTTTGATTAAATATTTTAAACAAAGTCTTCTTGGTATACTGCTGAATTAGAAAGATTATCAACCTCAAACAGTAAGTGAAGTTGATAAATTTTACTGTAAAGAACATTTGCTGAACTCAGATTTGCTATTGATTTACCCACTTCACTGGCATGAGGTACTTAAAGACAAAGACCCGAGACTGTCTGAGAGGAGATTCCCTTCCGTAATTGTGGAATCCCAAAGAGCTGTGCCTTCAGTGTAAACCACAAATACCCTTTCCTTCCTTTTAGTTGGCCCTGCCCCTACCACCAGGGTACTGCAAAGAAAATGACCTGATTTGATCCAAGGCACTGAATAGAGAGAGAAAAAAAATTGTTGGTGAGAATTTGGAATCACAAGGAGTCTCTTGCAAATGTTTGCAGACTGAACTCTCAAATACCTATGTATTCTAAAACGTTGTAAACTGAGAAATGAAATTTGAAATGATCTCTGGAGTAGGGATTAATTACCCCAGGTTCCTGGCAGAAATAGATGCACATCCTCTATGGAGGAAACTCTTCATCCCACAGTTATTGTACACAAACAAAATTTTAAGAAAATGAGCAGTCAATACTAACTAACCCTCAAACACAAGGCCACTTGAACAATAACTTGGTGAAACAACCGACAACAGAAGCAGACCTAGCAGGATTTCAAATAAAAGTTTAGAAACAACTAAAGAGAAAATTAGTAAACTCAAAGATAAGAAAAAAGGATCCATAGCATAAAACAGACAAAAATAGATGGAAAATATAAAAGAAATGTTAAGAATTATGACAGATAGTGTGAGAAAGCCAAACATATCTAATCATAGATCCAGAAGAGGGAGAGAGATAATATGGATGAAATAATTTGAAAAGGTAATGGCTGAGAATTTTTCAGAACTGATGAAAGGTGGCAGTCCACAGATTTGAGTAGCCCAACATATGTCTAGTAGGATCAATTAAGAAATAATCCACAGCTAAATACAGCATAGTGATGCTGTAGTATATCAAGACAAAGAGATCTTTTTTTTTTTTTTTTGTAGAGACAGAGTCTCACTGTACCGCCCTCTGGTAGAGTGCCGTTGCGTCACACGGCTCACAGCAACCTCTAAACTCTTGGGCTTACGTGATTCTCTTGCCTCAGCCTCCCAAGCAGCTGGGACTACAGGCGCCCGCCATAACGCCCGGCTATTTTTCTGTTGCAGTTTGGCCGGGGCTGGGTCTGAACCCGCCACCCTCGGCATATGGGGCCGGCGCCCTACTCACTGAGCCACAGGCACCGCCCAAGACAAAGAGATTTTAAGGGGGATATTCCTAATATACTAACATTAGGAATTCCCATAGGTTGATAGTAAAAAAGACAAACAAGACAATAGAAAACTGGACAAGTGACTTGATACTCTGCTTTACCAAAGAGAAAGTCTGACCAATGAACGTGAAAAGATGTTCAACAGCCTTAGTGATTGGGCATATGCAAAGTAAAATCATGAAACACTATTGCATATCCAGATTAGCCAAAAAATGTTGGGCAATAGCAAGGTTTGGTGAGGAAATAGTGAAGTGGGAAATCTCAAGTACTTTTGGTAGAAGTGTGAATTTGGCATAATTGTTTTGGAGGACAATTTGTCAATACCAAGCAAATTTGAACCTGTGCATACCCTATGACATAGCAGTTAAATGTCTAAGAATATTCCCAAGAGAAACTTCTGTTCTTGTGCCTGAGACACATACACAGTATTTAGCAGCAGCATTATAAATAAAAACAGTGCATAGGGCGCTGGCCCCATATACCGAGGGTGGCGGATTCGAACCCGGCCCCAACCAATCTGCAACAAAAAATAGCCAGGCGTTGTGGTGGGCGCCTGTAGTCGCAGCTACTTGGGAGACTGAGGCAGGAGAATCACCTAAGCCCAGGAGTTGGAGGTTGCTGTGAGCTGTGACGCCACAGTACTCTACTAAGGGCGATAAAGTGAGACTCTGTCTAAAAAAAAAAAAAATCCAAATGTTCATCAGTAGATTGGTGAAATGTGGTTTATTCATTAGATGGGATATTGTAGAACAAAATTAGCGAACTACCCTTGTGTTTATTAACATGGTTGATTCTCAGGAATATAATGTTAAACAAAAGAAGACTAATCACAGAAAAATATGTGCAGTATGTTTCTATTTAAATACAAAACAGCCAGTTGGGCGGTGCCTGTGGCTCAAGGAGTAGGGCACCGGTCCCATATGCCAGAGGTGGTGGGTTCAAACCCAGCCCCAGCCAAAAACCAAAAAAAAAAAAAATAAATAAATAAATAAATACAAAACAGCCAAAATCAAAGTATATGATTTAGGGATACATAAGTGATACAAAGAAAAGCAAAGCAGTGTTTGTCACAAAATTCAGAATAGTAGTTATCTCTGGGGGTGAGAGAGGGGTTTGTGGTTAGGAAGTAGCTCACAGGAAGGTTTTAAATTAATGATAATGTTTATTTCTAGAGTGTGTGGTATTGATTTCACAAATGTTTGCCTTATTTTTTTCTTTAAACAACACATATGTATGTATATATATTTTGTATCAACAGCCAAAAAGGGAAGGTTTCAAGAAGAAAAATAATACAATGTCACACTGAGCAAAACTCCTGGTTGCTAAATGGGCTATTGCAATACTTTCATTAGATATTAGAATTTAAGTTCTTTGAGGATTCTTTGTATTTCTTTCCAAAAAGGGTGTATTAGTTTGCAGTCCCACCAACACTGTAAAAGTGTTCCCTTCTCTCTACATCTGTGCCAGCATCTGCAACTTTGGGATTTTGTGACATGGGCTAATCTTATGGGGTTAGGTGATACCTCAGAGTGGTTTTGGTTTGCATTTCTCTGATGACTGGGGACGATGAACATTTTTTCATATGTTTGTTAGCCATTTGTCTGTCTTCCTCAGAGAATTTTCTGTTCATGTCTCTTGCCCAGTGATAGACGGGATTGTTTGTTCTTTTTTTCTTGATTAATTTGAGTTCTCTATAGATCCTAGTTATCAAACCTTTGTCAGATTTGTAACATGAAAATATCTTTTGCTGTTCTGAAGGTTGTCTATTTGGTTTAAATTGTTGTGTCCTCAGCTGTGCAGAAGCTTTTCAGTTTGATTAAGTCCCATTTGTTTATTTTTGTTTTTGTTGCGATTGCCATTGAAGACGTCTTCATAAAATCTTTTCCTAGGCTGACATCCTCAAGAGTTTTTCCCATATTTTCTTTTAGGATTTTTACTTTTGACCCCACAATCCCACTACTAGGCATCTACCTAGAAAAAAATCCTTTTATCATAAAAGGATTTACATTTAGTGCATTTACATTTGCACTAGATTGTTTATCCCAGCTCAGTTTACAATCGCCAAGACATGGAAACAACCTAAATGCCCATCAACTCAGGAATGGATTAACAAACTATGTATATGTATACCATGGAATGCTATTCAGCCACAAAAGATGGGGGCTTTATATCTTTTGCATTAACCTGGAGTTGAAACACATTCTTCTCAGTAAAGTATCACAAGAATGGAAAAGCAAATATCCAGTGTCCTCACTACAATTTGAAGCCAGTAGATGATCTAATTCATGCCCACATAGGAGAAAAACTCATTTCAAGTTGTGGGGAGGGGGAACAAAGGAGGGGCTAAAGAAGGGGGTTGGAGTGCTCCCACTTAATGGGCACAATGTAGGGGTATATGGCACACCATTTGGGTGCAGGACACAACTACAAGAGAGACTGTACCTATCTAACAAATTGAAATGTTGTGGCCTAGTTGTCTGTACCCTCACATTAAACTGAAATAAGATATATATATGAAATATATATATGAAAAAATATTTCATTATATATTAGAAAATATATATATTTTATTTTTATTTCTTAATTTCTAATATATATTTAGATGTAATGTAAAAATATATATATTAGATGTGATGTAAAAAAGGTATAGAAAAACATGACAAAATGGAGAAAGCACTTTGATCTGCTGGAATGACCTTTCCTTAAAAATACAAGGTTTTAACTGGGGCAAGGCAGGAAGATTGCTTGAACCCAGCAATTTGAGGCTATAGTGCACCATGATCACATCTACAACATAGCCTCGACAACACAGCTGTGATGCATGCACCGTGATCTAGCTTGGGCAACACAGTGAGACTCTCTCTAATTTAAAATATACGTGTATGTGTGTGTGTGTATACCTGTATATATGATTTTTATTAATAATAAAATAATCTTAAAGTAAATTATTTCCATTTTTTGTCACGTATTAAGAGCATATGCCTAGCTTTGTATTATAACTCTTACTTGTTGTGTTACTTCAGGCAAACTAATAACCTCTTGTACCTTAAATTCTTTTACTGCCAAATGAGGGTAATAATAATAATAACTATGTTCCCAAGAGATTAAATGAGATAATAGTTGTTAAGGTCTTAGCATAGTGTGTTCCATAGAAAGCATTTAATAAACTTGCTGTTATTATAGTGGTGGGCCTAGCAAGTTTCATATTCTAGTGAAAATATCTTAGTTCTTAGAATATTAGTGACTTGATAATCAGACATGTAGGGTTTTTTCTGGCTCTAAATGCATGTGATGTAACTTAATTCTAAATTTCACATATTTAAAGTCTGCCTCTGATAAGACGCTTCACTCATATTTAGTATTCACATATTTAAAGTCTGCCTCTGATAAGATGCTTCACTCATATTTAGTACTTCATCTGTATATTGTAGATGTCAATTTAATGCTTAGAGCTGGAACCAATTTCAGAACTGGCTTCTGTTTTGTTTCCATCCTGACTCACTTTTGGCAAATATACCTCAGATTTTTCTTTGAAAAATGACTGTATGAACCCCTTTTTTTTTTTTTTTTTTTTTTTGTGGTTTTTGGCCAGGGCTGGGTTTGAACCCGTCACCTCCGGCATATGGGGCTGGTGCCCCACCCCTTTGAGCCACAGGCACCACCCTGTATGAACCCCTTTTAAAAAGATCACTTATGGGCGGTGCCTGTGGCTCAGTGGGTAGGGCACGGCCCCATATACTGAGGGTGGCGGGTTCAAACCCGGCCCTGGCCAAACTGCAACAAAAAAACAGCCAGGCATTATGGTGGGTGCCTGTAGTCCCAGCTACTCGGGAGGCTGAGGCAAGAGAATCACCTAACTCCAGGAGCTGGAGGTTGCTGTGAGCTGTGACGCCACGGCACTCTACCTAGGGTGACAAAGTGAGACTGTCTGTACAAAAAAAAAAAAAGAAGATCACTGAGGGCATGGCCCGATGGCTTACACCTATAATCCTGTACTTTGAAGCAGGAGGATTGCTTGAGGCCAGGAGTTTGAGAACGGCCTAAGCAAGTGTAAGACCCCATCTCTACAAAAAAAGGAAAAATTAGCTGGGCCTGGTGATGCGTGACTATAGTCCTAGCTACCAGGGATGTGAAGGCAAGAGGATTGCTTGAGTCCGGGAATTTGAGGTTGCAATGAGTATGATAACACCACTGCAGTCTAGTCTGGGTGACAAAGTACTGTCTCAAAAAAAAAGAAAAAAAAAAAAAAGGTCACTGAGGTGCTTTAATTAATTTTTAAACTCCTACAAAAGTTTTGATCCAATTATCATAAGCATTTGCCCCATTGAATTTGTTACGAATTTTATAGACAAAAATAAGTTAATTTAGCAAGTTTTATGTAATTGGTATGAAGAAAACATTCCAGTACTCAGAAAAACTTCTCAAACCTTAATCATCTCTAATCCCTAATGAAATTAATTTTGTTTTGGCTATTTATCTGATAAAAAATAATGAAGAAAGTTTGAATTATATGAACTATCAGCATTTCTTCTTCACCCAAGTATTTGAGAATTCTTGAAGGCCTCTGTGTAGAGGCTGTGATAAGCATAACCTGGTCATTTCTTTTGAGTTACTGTGTAGACAGAAAATATAAAATAGTACATAGTAGTAGAAATACATTAAAAATGATAGTAAATGTGAATTTTTTTTTTCTTGTGACTAGCTGGGAACGTCTCCACTTCATCTGGCAGCACAGTATGGGCATTATTCCACCACAGAGGTACTACTCCGAGCTGGCGTAAGTAGAGATGCCAGAACCAAAGTGGACCGGACACCACTGCACATGGCAGCTTCTGAGGGCCATGCCAGCATAGTAGAGGTTTTGCTTAAGGTATGTGGTTTTTGTTTTTGCCCTTTGCTTTTGAAAGTAAGCCCTTATGGTTTTATAAGAAAGAAAAGGGTGGGTGGTGCTTGTGGCTCCGTGAGTAGGGCGCTGGCCCCATATACCGAGGGTGACGGGTTCAAACCCAGCTGGGCCAAACTGCAAAAAGAAAAAAAAAAAAAAAGAAAAGGGAACTAGGTGGTGGCACCCATAACTCAGTGGGTAGGGCGCCGGCCACATACACCGAGGCTGGTGGGTTCGAACCCGGCCCAGGCCAGCTAAAATCAACAATGACAACTGCAACAACAAAAACTAGCTGGGCGTTATGTTTCTGGGCGCCTGTAGTCCCAGCTGCTTGGGAGGCTGAGGCAAGAAAATCGCTTAAGCCCAAGAGTTTGAGGTTGCTGTGAGCTGTGACACCATGGCACTCTACTGAGGGTGACATAGTGAGACTCTGTCTCAAAAAAAAAAAGAAAGAGAAGGGAACTAGTTTTATAGAATGCCTATTAATGTTTTACGGATGGTATCTACTATTTTGTGCATATAAGACCATTATATGAAAATTACCTTAAAAGTTTTCATTTGTGAGGTCAAAAAACTTCCTTTAGATGGATTCTTAGTTAACTAGTTTTATAGAATGCCTATTAATGTTTTACGGATGATATCTACTATTTTGTGCATATAAGACCATTATATGAAAATTACCTTAAAAGTTTTCGTTTGTGAGGTTAAAAAACTTCCTTTAGATGGATTCTTAGTTAAATCCAATAATTGATTTCTTAAACTAGGGTGTACCTTAGGGTGAGGAGCTACAGCTTTCTCTTAATACAATGAGAATGATAATGAAAGGGATCATTAGGCTTGAATGATTAATAAACAAAATAGCAAGTAATATAAATTTAATCATCTAAATGCCAAAGAGTGATGTAGAAAATTCTGAAGCATACAGTAGCAGACGTTATTCTTAATTCTTTTTATCCTAGCCTCTAGAAGATCAGCCTATCTAAAAGAAAGAAATGCAAGCCATAAATGCAATTACATAATTAGATGCACTATAATTTCAGATATCCTATTAACTACAATAAAAACATCAAAAGTTATTTTAATGTATTTTAACCCACTATATACAAAGATTATTTCAAAATGAAATCAATATAAAAATTATTTCACATTCTATTATTTTGGTATTAAATTTTTGAATTCTGATGTGTATTTTCACATACTGTACATCTCTATTCTGACTAGCCACATTTCAAGTGCTTAATGTTTAAGCTTTCATCTTGGACAGTGTACCTCTAGATTGCTCTCTTTTAATTCCTTTTGGTTTTGACACGAAAGTCTGTTTTTATGTCAGTAAGGAACTCTAGGGGATGAGCTCTCATATAAAATTAAAGAGGATTTTGGAGGAATGCTCATAGTTTCCTTTATTTCTTACCCAAGTCTGGCCTTTCATGCCTATAGCTGGGTGACTGAGAAAATCATTGTTTCATTCCTGGGAAAGTAGAAAGAAAGCAGTGAGGAGAGTCACATGATAAAAAAGTGATTGACAGGCAAGTTGATGGAACATGTATTTAATACACAAAAATAAAGAATTGATTGTGTTATTCTTGCTTTTTATTTTATTTATTATTTTTTTTTGTAGATTCAGAGTTTCACTTTATGGCCTTTGTAGAGTGTATTCTTGCTTTTTAAAGCATAGGGACTAGTATTTTCATATTCGGAATTCTTCATACAGTATTTCGTATTTTAGTAATCTCTTATTTTGAAAATACTGTTATTTTTGTAGCATGGTGCCGATGTCAACGCAAAGGACATGTTAAAGATGACAGCTCTACACTGGGCCACAGAACACAATCATCAAGAGGTGGTGGAACTTTTAATCAAATATGGTGCTGATGTACACACGCAAAGTAAATTTTGTAAAACTGCATTTGATATCTCAATAGACAACGGGAATGAAGATTTAGCAGAGATATTACAGGTAACTTCTGGCTCTTTATTTAAGAAAATAAACAAAGAAACTTTGTATGTTAACGGATCTCTGTCTTGTGAATGATTTAAACTATTTAGCTTGTAGCTTTCCATTGTAGACTTAGTTATTTTGGACAAGCCTTTTTCTTTTTCACTTCCTGTTTGTTTACTGCTGTTTTGATGATTGTTAAACCACAGCCTTTTTCTATTAGATTAGATAAGGTGATTATTTTCTGTGTTTTAAGTTCCTCTTTTTATTTTATTCTATTAATTTCTATTAACAATAATCGCGCCTCAGATAAACCTCATTGGCTACGATACTGCCACTGCGCAAAGCTAGCTATTCTATTAATTTCTAGACATTTTATTCTATTAATTATCTTGTTGCATTTTGGGGTACTATATGTTTTTTCAAAGTCTATTATAAATTACTTTATAAAAATTAAAAAACATGGGTGGTGCCTGTGGCTCAGTGAGTAGGGCACCGGCCTCATATACCAAGGGTGGCAGGTTCAAACCCAGCCCCGGTCAAACTGCAACCAAAAAATAGCCGGGCGTTGTGGCGGGCGCCTGTAGTCCCAGCTGCTTGGGAGGCTGAGGCAGGAGAATCGCTGAAGCCCAAGAGCTAGAGGTTGCTGTGAGTCCTGTGACATCATGGCACTCTACTGAAGGCAATAAAGTGAGACTCTGTCTCTACAAAAAAAAAAAAAAAAAAAAAATTAAAAAACATGTTTTGTATCCATAGTAATATCCCTGGAGTAAGTGATTTAATTTTTATCATTCAGAGTTTTTTATTTTATAACATCTTCCAAAAAATCTGTTTGTGGATATACTTGTTTCTGGCGTTGGGGTAGGTTTTCTAGTGACCAACATTATTTCTTTTTTTCAGCTAGATGATATGATGTAAATAAATTATCTTTACTTACTGCCTCTTTTTGCCTATCTTCTCTTTCCTCTTCCCAGTAGAACTCTTTAAGACCACCCGACTCTGTTGAACTTCCTCTAGTTACTTAAAAAATGTTTCATGTTCAGGAAATTGAATTTTACCATATCTTTTTCCATTCTCCTACTCCTAAGAGTACAGGTTAGGGGTTGGGGTTGAAGCTGGGAACAATTAGTTGAGAAGGCCATGTATTATATGTGTAGTGTTATATATTGCTAATGCAATAGAAGAAATAATTTAATTTCTGTAGCTATAGCTAGTAGAATATTGTTCAGTGTCTGATTTTTCTGTGTTCTATAAAACCTTTTCAGAGGTTTACCCGTTTCTCTTCTCACAGGATTTTGCTACTTTACCTAAGAGGGGGACTTAGGATGTAAATTCATACCTATGTTTTACTACTATACTTTCTGTGGACCATGACATATATTTCCATTTGTATTATAAGATTCTTCTTAGAGAATGTTCCTTTATGTGTGTATTTGTACTGTGAAGAGAATTTGTATTTTATGTTCTGGTTATAATTCTGAACACACTGTGGTGATTTGTCCCCTAGATTGCTATGCAGAACCAAATCAACACAAACCCGGAGAGTCCCGACACTGTGACGATACACGCTGCAACACCACAGTTTATCATTGGACCTGGAGGGGTGGTGAACCTAACAGGTCTGGTATCTTCAGAAAATTCATCCAAGGCAACAGGTATTGAGATGCATATAGGATAGCTGTTGGGATTTTATGCTTAGTAGGTATTCATCCTTTTTAAGAAAGGACTCTTGGAGAATGAGGGTAAGATTATATCAGCTATCTTATATTCTTTGGTATAATTGGCTAAAATAAATTTTTAGGATTCAAAATAATCTAAAGAAAGGTGATATTGCAAAATGTTCTGCAGTATTACCTTTCAAAAACTCAGGCTATCCAAGCTTCAGTTAAGAATTGAATAAAATAGAAATCAGAAATATGCATTGGATTAAACTCCTTAGAAATTAAAATCTATTTTCTTTTTTCTTATAGACGAAACGGGCGTATCGGCTGTTCAGTTTGGAAACTCTTCTACATCAGTATTAGCTACATTAGCTGCCTTAGCTGAAGCATCTGCACCATTGTCCAATTCTTCAGAAACTCCAGGTTAGAAAAACGAATCAAATGTGTGCATTAAAAATTGCAGATTCAAATACTTTCCCTCTTCAGCACCTTTGCAATTGTAGAAGCATATCAGAGAAAACAGATTTTATTGGTGGTTTCTTTTTGGTTAAATCTGTAAATTTTTTCTCTTTAATTAAATTACGTACCTCTGAAAATATAACAGCTTTTCTAGAAAGTCACTGAAGTTCTAACATTTATAAATTTGGCTCCATGAATTTGCCACATCAACTTCTCTAACTTCTCTTTCTTTTTATGGTGTAGTCCAGTGTTTTTCAACCTTTTTTATCTCACGGCACACTTGGACCTATAGTTAAACTTCCGTAGCACACTTAATTGTTGTTGATTAAAAAAAAAAAAAAAAAAAAAGAGTTAAGGCTCAGTGCCCATAACTCAGTGAGTAGGGTGCCAGCTACCTACACCAAGGCTGGCGAGTTCAAGCCCGACCTGGGCCTGCTAAACAACAATGACAACTGCAACAACAACAAAAAGTAGCCGGGTGTTGTGGTGAGCGCCTGTAGTCCCAGCTACTTAGGAGGTCGAGGCAAGAGCATTGCATAAGCCCAAGAGTTTGAGGTTGCTGTGAGCTGTGATGGCACAGCACGCTATCGAGGGCAACATAGTGAGACTCTGTCTCAAAAAAAAAAGAATATACTTACTATGCTTTGAACTTCTTTTGAAAATAATTAATGATCTTTAAAAGTGTTTGCAGCATACTTAAGATCCTCTCACGGCATACTGATTGAAAATCTCTGGTCTAGTCTGAGAGGATCAGTGATTTCAATTGACTTTTATTGCATGTGACGTACAATCTTCTGTGAACACAATAATTTTGCACTTCAATGCTCCAACATAGTGGAATCTTTTTGCAGATATTTTAAGAGCTTGGATTAAATAAAAGTTCAGCTAAGTAAGTTGCTACCAATGTAAACAACTCAGCTGAGGTGTGTAATCAGATATCTTCTGAAAATTTAATTTGCACATTCTCAGGCAAAGATAAATCTGACACAAATTATTTCTCTGACTTGGCTGTCCAGTTTCTTTTACCATCACTTGTCAGAGACATCCTGATTCTAGAAATGTTTATATATATCTTTTCAAGGCCTCTTAAGATCTGGAAAATATAGTAATAGTATCTCCAGTTTACATGTGATAAAACTGAGATTAATGGAAGTTGAATAATTTTATCTAAGGTCACATAGCTGTAAAGTGGTGAAAGAATTGTGCTCAAAGGCTCAGCGCCTGTGGCTCAAGCGGCTAAGGCGCCAGCCACATACACCTGAGCTGGTGGGTTTGAATCCAGCTGGGGCCCGCCAAACAACAATGATGGCGGCAACCAAAAAAATAGCCAGGCATTGTGGCAGGCGCCTGTAATCCCAGCTACTTGGGAGGCGGAGGCAGGAGAATCACTTGAGCCCAGGAGTTGGAGGTTGCTGTGAGCTATGATGCCACGGCACTCTGCTCAAAGTCTGGATTGCCAAGTTGTGCCTCTGTGACAACTTATAATATACTGTCTCTCCTATGCAATTTCTTTCCTTTTTTTTTTGGGACACAGAGTCTCACTATGTTGCCCTTAGTAGAGTACTGGGACGTCATAGCTCACAGCTCAGACTCTTGGGCTCAAACCATTCTCTTGCCTCAGCTTCTCAAGCAGCAGGGACTACAGGCCTCTGCCACAACAACCAGCTATTTTTAGAGATGGGGTCTTGCTCTTGCTCAGGCTGGTGTCAAACCTGTGAGCTCAGGCAGTCCACCTGCCTCGGCCTCACAGAGTGTTAGGATTACAGGCGTGAGCCACTGCACCCGGCCCACCTATGGAATTTCTTCAGGTAATCTATGGGCTGATCTTTTTTTGCAGTTTTTGGCCAGGGCTGGGTTTGAACCCTCCACCTCCGGCATATGCGGCCGGCGCCCTACTCAGTTGAGCCACAGGCGCCGCCCTGGGCTGATCTCTTTTAGAATGTTTATAATTTGGTTTGTTATATTTGAATTATATATTATTTAAATGTTTGTATAATTATCATTTTGTCTTAAATCAAGCAAAAGCATCACTATTCCTACTTTACTTTGGGGATTTATCTGTTTCTGTAGCTTTTTCTAATAAGTAGTCTGTTGAAATAAGTAGTCTGCTGCTGTCTTGCCCTTTTTAAATGATGGTAGACCAAAATATACTGGAAGAACTATCAATACATTAATTGTTACTGCTCACATTTTTTTTACCAACCAAGTGGTATGATGTAGCGCCTGCCACAATGCCTGGCTATTGAGATGACATTATTAGATGCCAACTAGCCAGGATGCAGCAGCAGATGGACTGCATTTTAAGTGGAAGTTGGCTGGTTGGGCTTGGTCCTCTATGTAAAGGGAAAGCACTTGTCATAGTCTAGGGTACCAAGGCATTTCACTTTTAAATTACAGCTTTAAATAGCACCTTCATGATTACCTTAGGACTACCTTTGATATATAAAACAAAATTTAATATTAATCCATTGAGAACCTCATAAAGTCTATTATAAAGCTTTCCTTGAGAAACCAAATAATACCTCTTTTTTTCTTGATGTTACAGGCAAATATAACTGTCAATGCTTGATGATTAAAATAATCTCATTGAATTACAGTTGTTGTTCAGAGGAAAGAGATTACTTTTAGCTGGAGTTAGGAGTGGGTACAGTGGAGGGGTCATGTTGAATTGTGCCCCGAGAGTGGGTTGGATTTAGATAGATAGGAGCTCATTCCATCATACCATTTTGGAAATCATTTCCTTTTCAAAAGTTATTCCAGTTGCCCTTTGGGAATTACATTTACATTTTTTTCTCATGAGGAAAACCACTACTATGTAGTGTAGTGTACTGTTCGTTAATAAACAGAGGCAACCACATTTTCATGTCCTTTCTATTAAAGGTTACAGACCATTCTGGTAGGTCAAGGAATCTTCCCAGAGGAGGAGACATTTAAACTGAAGATTAAATAGGAATTAGGTAAAAGTTGAGGGAAGAGTGCTTCAGGAGGAGAGACACGTGAAGCTTTTTTTTCTTTTCTTTTTTTTTTTTTTTTGAGACAGAGTCTCACTATATTGCCCTTGGTAGAGTGCCATGGCATCCTAGCTCACAGCCACCTCAGACTGACTCTTGGGCTTAAGTGATGCTCTTGCCTCCGCCTCCCAAGTAGCTGGGACTACAGGCGCCTGCCACACACCTGGCTATTTTTTTGTTGTTGCAGTTGTCATTGTTGTTTTAGCAGGCCTAGGCTGGGTTCAAACCTGCCAGACCCGGTGTATGTGGCTGGCACCTCCCCACTGAGCTACAGGCGCCGCCCCAACACCATGAAGCTTTTGAGGCTGGAAAGAGTTTGTCTTTTCAAGGGACCCAAAGGCCAGTGTGGCTAAACCTTGTGAGTAGGAAAGTAACTCAAATTGTTGAGGGTAAGATTATGCAGGACTTTAAAAATGATTACTTTGGCAGGCTTAAACAAATGCTCTGCAAGGGAGTTTAGTTAGGAGTCTAATGCTGTCAGCCAGGGAAGAGATATAAGGGTAGTGTGAATTATGATTTGGCAAAGAGATAATAACTGAACAGATTTGAGAGTTATTTGGGATGTAGAATCAGAGATTTGTGTTTGGTTAAGATGTGGGCCTTACATCTGCAGTGTAGTTTTCTGGTCCTTTAAAAATACTTTTTTGTAAAACTCTTTATTTTGTAGCTCTGGCCTTCAGTCATCTATCAACTTGGCTTAGCTTCTTCCTTGTGGCTCAGTTGTACAGGTTATTAAATATGAAATGCCCAATTTCCGTTAGTACCAAGTTTGATATAGTTGATACCTATGACGTTTCATTTTGATACTTCTATTTTTATTGTGAAGATACATGCTCATTTTTTCAGATGTACATTTTGGCTTATGACTATATTTCAAATGTTTTTGAGAGCAATTTTGTGAAACCATGGATAAGTCAAAAATTCATGTCTTTTTTAAGTATGAGCTCCATCATGCAAACCGGCTCAAAATATCAACAAAGTGTTTAGAAAGGATTAAACGCACAGTACGTGGATAGTTTGAGAAGTTCTGTTCCGTGATTTTAATCTTTAAAATGAGCCATGTGGGCAACCTGAGACCAAGGTGGATGATGAACAGGAATCTGTAGTGGAAGCAAATCCATCTCAGCCTACACATGAATTAGCAGCAGGGTTTATTGTTACTGTTCCAATAGTACTGGACCATTTGAGACAAACTATCAAGGTAAAGAAGCTGGATAGATGGGTCCCACCTGGATTAAATGAGTGTCAGAAGAGAAATAGTCTTGAAGCTTGCTGGTTTTTGCTGTCACTACGTAAAGGCAAACTATTTATACAGTCTGTTGTTATGTGTGATGAAAAATGGATTCTTTCTGAATATTACAAGCATTCATTACAATGGTTGGATAAAGTGCTGAAACACAGTCCAAAAGCGAATATTCATCAAACAAAGCTAACGGTGTCTGTCTGGTGGTCCAGCACTGGTATTCGCTACACCTTCCTGAAACCTGGTCAGTCAGTTACAGTGGATGTTTACTGCCAATTGGACAGAATGATGAGGATGCTTGCAATGAAGCAGCTGAGACTTGTCGGTAGAGACAGGTCATTGTCTCGTGAGATAACACTCAACCACATGTTATACAAACAATGCTGCTCGAACTCCAGAAGCTGGACTTGGAAACTCTGTCATCCACTGTATTCACCGGACCTTAGACCAACTGACTTCTTCCAGGCTTTGGATCACTTCTTGCAAGGAAAGATACTCAGTTTGCAATGCTTGTCACAATTTCATTGCCATCCTCTTCAGGCTGCTTCCTTGCTGACGTAAACAAGCTATTGTTAAGATGACAAAACTTCATGGATAGTTTAGGCACGCGGTTTGCTTAATTGGGTATTTGATATTATAATCTTGATTAGATAAAATAATCCATGATATCTATGACCATCCTTTTTGTATTTAGAGCAGCTTCTGCCAGTTGCTTATAAGGTGGTTTTTCCAAAGGTATAATGCATCTGGGAGTTGTTAAAAAGTTCCTCTTTTCTCCCTAATTGTGAAATTTTAATCAGGTCCTTTCTGTACATTGTTTTTTAGTCTATTTCTAAAATAGGGTATTAAAACAGAATTGGCTTTAAGGGATACTTACTGGGCTTTGTGAGGCTGTTTTTCCTTTTTTCTTTTTAATTTCAGGTTCAAATGCAGACACAATACCTTGAAAAGTTATTTTTCTTTAATTAATGTAGTTTCTATTTTATTGTTTAAATATGCCTGTGTAGAATTTTGAGTCTTTTAGAACATTTCAAAGACAGTTTTCCCTATGGTATTATAATTCAAAAGTCATGCTGAACAAGAGAACACAGATATCTTCAAAGGTATGGCAGATTATCTAGGCACTCTGTAAATATTATAACTTGACTTTTTTTCTTTAAAAAATTTAGGAGGTATGAGTATTTTTTGTTGCATAGTTGTAAATCAGGGATTTTAGTGTACCCCTAGCTCAAATAGTATAGATTGTTACTCGATGGGTAGTTTTTGATCCCTCACCCTCCATCCTACCTTCCTTGACTTTTGAATTCGGTCAGTATTTATGATAGTACAATTATTTTTATTTGGGGTTTTTTATATTTTGGAGTATGTATATTTTTAAAATCAACATTCTTTTTAAAGTTTTTACAGTAGACTGTGAGACAGGGTCTTCTTTCATTTGTATGTTTCAACATTTTACTCTTGGGTTGTTCTTAGGGTTTGGGGGGGTACTTTGTCTTTTTACGTTATTGTTTTCCTTTTAATTTTTTTTTATTATTAAATCATAGCTGTGTACATTAATGCAATCATGGGGCACCATACACTGGTTTTATAGACTGTTTGACACATTTTCATCACACTGGTTAACATAGCCTTCCTGGTATTTTCTTAGTTATTGTGTTAAGACATTTATATTCTACATTTACTAAGTTTCACATGTACCCTTGTAAGATGAACCGTAGGTGTAATCCCACCGATCTCCTTCCCTCTGCCCACCTCCCCCTCCTTCCCCTCCCTTTCCCCCTTCCCCCTATTCTTAGGTTATAACTGGGTTATAGCTTTCATGTGAAAACCATAAATTAGTTTCATAGTAGGGCTGAGTACATTGGATACTTTTTCTTCCATTCTTGAGATACTTTACTAAGAAGAATATGTTCCAGCTCTTAATTTTTTCTTAAATACCATACCATAGCACAACTTAAAAAGAAAGCTTGTTAGATGAAAGGCAAGAACTGCTTGTTATTCTAATGATAGTCATTGCATATAATGCAAAGATGAAAGTTTTTGAGTTGTTCCTTGATGTGTGTGTGTGATCTCAGAAATTTCTTACCTGATTATGCTTTAAAATATTTACTGCCTATAGTTAGTATTCAACCAGAGTGAACATTTCTTTTTCATATGGATATTTTTTTAAAAATCAAAGCAATACTTAATGTGTTTGAAACCTTAGTTTGAAACTATCGAATATATTACTCTTATATACCCTGTGTTTTATTTTGTAATTACCTTCCTGAAATTTTTTAAAGTGGTTGGTGATAAAAACTAATTATAGCTTAAGGCAAACAAAAACCACAGAGCACTCAAAACATGAAGGTTGTTTTGCATTTTGATTATTCTGGGGAGGGCGTTGTGTGTGATTCTTGATTACCAAATAACACAGTAACAGAGTTGAAGCCCAGTCCCTTGCCATGAGTACATCTTAAAAGGTAGGATTCTAGTATATACCTTGTCTTTATTTTTTTTTTTAAGAGACAGAGCCTCACTTTATTGCCCTTGGTAGAGTGCCTTGGCGTCATAGTTCACAGCAACCTCCAACTCCTGGGCTTAGGCAATTCTCTTGCCTCAGCCTCCTGAGTAGCTGGGACTACAGGTGCCTGCCACAATGCCCGGCTATTTTTTGGTTGCAGTTTGACCAGGGCCGGGCTCGAACCCGCCACCCTCAGTATATGGGACTAGCGCCCTACCCACTGAGCCACAGGTGCCGCCCTGTATCTTGTCTTTTTAAAAAGAAGTTCATGTATTTATGGCTTCTCTGTCTTTTGTAAATCCTGTGATTATCAATATCCATGATGTCCTGTTATGTGTTGGTAGCAACTCCGGTATGTTTCACAGCAACGTTGTATCTGGATGGTGGCTTGGTTTTCAGTAATGGATAGTTTTATTTACTTATACTTTTTATAAAGTGTGTTGCCTCCATATATTTAAAAAAAAACAAACGTCATTTAGAAGACTGGGCATGGTGGCTCAAACCTATAATCCTAGCACTTTGGGAGGTCAAAGCAGGAGGATCACTTTAGGCCAGGAGTTTGAGACTGGCCTGAGTAAGAAGACCACCCCAGGTCTACAAAATGTAAAAAAATCAGCCAGGTGAGGTGGTATGTACCTGTGTTCCTAAACTAAAAAATACACACCATGTCATTTAGAAATAGTTTTGAGGGCGGCGCCTGTGGCTCGGTGAGTACAGCGCCAGCCCCATATGCCGAGGGCGGCGGGTTCAAATCCAGCCCTGGCCAAACTGCAACAAAAAAATAGCCAGGCGTTGTGGCAGGCGCCTATAGTCCCAGCTGCTTGGGAGGCTGAGGCAAGAGAATCGCATAAGCCCAAGAGTTAGAGGTTGCTGTGAGCCGTGTGACGCCACGGCACTCTACCCGAGGGCAGTATAGTGAGACTCGTCTCTACAAAAAAAAAAAAAAAATTTTTTTTCTTTCTTTTTTTTTTTTTAATTGTTAAATCATAGCTGTGTACATTAGTGCAATAAAGGGGCACAATGTGCTGGTTCCATATACAATCTGAAATATTCTCATCAAACCGTTCAATGTAGCCTTCATGGCATTTTCTTAGTTATTGTATGTAGACATTTGTATTCTGCATTTAGTAAGTTTTGCTTGTACCCATTCTAAGATGCACCGTAGTTGTGGTCCCACCCATTACCCTCCCTCCACCCAGGGAGGGTAATGATTTTTTTTTTTTTTTTGAGACAGAGCCTTAAGCTGTCACGCAGGGGAGAGTGCCGTGGCATCATAGCTCACAGCAACCTCCAAGTCCTGGGCTTAAGCGATTCTCTTGCCTCAGCCTCCCAAGTAGCTGGGACCACAGGCGCCCACCACAATGCCCAGCTATTTTTTGGTTGTAGTTGTCATTGTTGTTTGGCAGGCTCAGGCTGGATTTGAACCTGCCAGCTCTGGTGTATGTGGCTGGCGCGTTAGCCGCTTGAGCTACAGGCACTGAGCCTGTAAATGATTTTTAAATATTACCAAACACTTTGACTGCAACAGTGACATATATTTATGCATGTATTTTATTTTATAGATAAAATGATACATATATAGAATTATGAATTTATACATATATGTTGAGAGATGCTTTTTTTTTTTTTAATTTCAGTGTGCTTGTTCATCTTTGTTTGAAGTACTCCTTTTTTTTTTTTTTTTTTTTTGTTGATTTTCTTCTTTCTCCTGTGGTGCTGGCTGTTTTTGATGTTGTTAGTAGAGACGGAGTCTTACTCTGGCTGACTGCTGCTCATATGGGTTTTGAACCTCTGAACTCAGGCAATCCACCTGCCTCGGCCTCCCACAGCGCTGGGACTACAGGCGTGAGCCACCACGCCCGGCCGAGAGATGCTGTTTTAAGCTGCCAGAATTCTCTCTGAATCTCTCATAAATTATTAAGAGCATAGTTTGGGATTTCATTTATGTAGATGTTCAGATGTTGTCCTTTTAGTATCACACAGTACCAGATTTGTGTGCTGCTTATTATCAAGGTAACCTTTGCTCCCTGTGGGGTAAGGGAAATGTTTGGGCTTTCTTATTTATGGGAAGGCACCTTGCATTTCTAGATAGTCACAGCAGTGTACAGTGAGGTCAAGCTTATGTAACTGCTGCTTAACATGTTGCCACTTTTGTTGCGGTGAGTATAAAGGTGCACAGGACCTTTCACCTGTGCGGATCGTGGATGGTGATGTGTAATTTAGCTTCCCCGCTGCCAGGAGCTAGGGTGCACCTCCCACATAACTTAGCTCACCAGCTGCCTGTGAGTCGAATAAAGCGTGTTGCACCTGCCCTCTCTCGTACCTGAGTTTCTCTCCAGTCTGGCTATGAATTAGAACACTAGCATCACAAATGGTGACGAGGATGGGATTGGTCTTAGGGCCAGTATGGAGGCACTCGGGGAGGGTGAGACTGAAAGATGACCTTCCATGACTACTTAGTGCCAAGCCTATTTTATTCCCGGCAGTCCCACCAGGAGTGGCCCTGTGGCTGGAAAGAACCCTCTACACCATGGGAAAGTGGGAGAGGCCTTTGAGAAAAAAAGAGTCCATAAGGCTGGGAGGACGGTGGGCTGGGTATTCTTAAGAGTTCTGTGAGCGGAGACCAAGACTACACCCTGTGAGGCAGCAAGTGTCCAGGAACTCCAGGAGGAGCTGGAGACACAGTAGCAACAACAGCAGGGAGCTTTCCAAGAAACAAAGTAGCTCCTTAAGCTGGAGCAGGGTGTGATTCACCATAGCAGTGCTCGTGTTTACCTCAGGAGAGGAGAGAAATGACCCTTCTTTAGGGCACAGCCCGTGGTGACGCAAATGCAACAACAAAGGACCCTAGAAAGACAGGCCATCACGCCCTATAGTTAAGCAAGGTGGAGTGGAAGAAACAGAAGCCTAAAACCCTTGAGTACCCAGTTGTTATTAGTGTAAGATCCAAAAATAAATAGTATTCGCCTAAATGTCTCAGGAATAAAGAAATGGTTGTAAAGGTCAAACTATAGGGATAAAGTCCCTTAAACTCCCACTGAGCACCAGGTGCCTCTCCCAGGAACATGCCAAATGTGCGTGCCCCCGCCCCCACCATGGGGTGAATGTGTTGCAAAACTTGTAACTTCAGATATCAGCAGGAGACTTCTGTGAATGCAAGTGATCAAGACAGTAGTACATGGACACACCACGAGACCCATGAGAACCTCAGTATGGCGGTGCAGGGGTCAGGTAGAACAGTGCACGGCTGACAAGCTGAGCCAGGGAGGTGAGGCAGTGCCTGGCCAGACTGGACAAGGTAATACACGGGCTGGCCAAGGCTGGGTAAGTGAGCGCAGGGATAGCTGTCACAGAGAAACTGCTCCAGCTGACGACAGCGCACTGGATGGCAATTGACATGCCTGCCACAGACTGAGACAATTTGGTTCCACACAGGGACTAGACAAAATGGTCAGTAGACAAAATTGAGGGCTGTATAGCTAGTGGTAGCCAACAAGCTCTCCCCACTGATGATATACTAACAGCTATGCAGCTGTGCAGTCTGTGAGGGTGGCCGGGAATGGTAAGGCTGCTCCAAAGATGGTGCTCAGCCGGTGAATGCAACAGAGACACAGCAGTGTCAGAGCCCGCATGCCTGTGTCCAGGCAGCAGTGCAACGACGCAGCATACACTGAGCAAAATGTGCAGAGACACCGACATGCAACAGGAATTTTCTGTCCTTTTAGTTTCTAAGACTTAATGTTTAAAGCCTCTTAGATTTCTGTTCTCGTACACATAATTGAACTAATATATTAAAAACTCAAAAGATTAGTCTACTACTATAAAGTTAAAATACAAAGGTTTTTTTTTTTTGAGACAGTCTTACTGTGTCACCCTGGGCAGAGTACCATGGTGTTATAGCCCACAGCAACCTCGAACTGTTGGGCTTAGGTGATTCTCTTGCCTCAGCCTCCCAAGTTGCTGGGGCCACAGGCGCCCGCCACAACACCCAGCTATTTTTTTGTTGCAGTTTGGCCAGGGCTGGGTTTGAACCCGCTACCCTTGGTATATGAGGTTGGTGCCCAACTCACTGAGCCACAGGCGCTGCCCAAATACAAACTTTGTTAAACTATTTCTTCTTGCCTGCCAAAAACTATGGTTACTATGTTAGAAATATCCTTAAAATAAAATACCATCACTCAGCAGAAGACCCAAGGTCAGTTTCCCTTCTGCTGAGTTTAAAATTAAAAAAAAAAAACAAAACACTAAGTAAAAAAGAAAATGCTATATAAAAGACATAAATATAAAGATATACTTTTAATAAAGAAATGTTTATTTTTATTAGATCATAACTGTGTATGTACATTACTGCATTTATGGGGTGCCATGTGCTGATTTTATAAACTTACATAAAAACTTTTTTGTCTTAAAATAACTAATGGTTGAAAAAAAAATTTTATTTTATTTATTTATTTTATTGTTGGGGATTCATTGAGGGTACAATAAGCCAGGTTACACTGATTGCAATTGTTAGGTAAAGTCCCTCTTGCAATCATGTCTTGCCCCTAGTTGAAAAAATTTTAAGACAAAAATGAAAAACAGGCTCTGCACCTGTGGCTCAAGCGGCTAAGGCACCAGCCGCATACACCTGAGTTGGCAGGTTCAAATCCAGCCTGGGCCTGCCAAACAACAATGACGGCTGCAACCAAAAAATAGTTGGGCGTTGTGGTGGGCGCCTTTTGTCCCAGCTACTTGGGAGGCGGAGGCAGGAGAATCGCTTGAGTCCAGGAGTTGGAGGTTGCTGTGAGCTGTGATGCCACAGCACTCTACCCATGGTGACAGCTTGAGGCTTTGTCTTAAAAAATAAAATAAAAAACAATCTGTCAAAAATTGTTCATATTATGTTACAAAAATTCATTAAAAATTAAAAAATGGGCTTGGTGCCTATAGCTCAGCAGGTAGGGTGCCAGCCACATACACTGGAGCTAGCGGGTTCAAATTCAGCCTGGGCCTTCCAAACAACAATGACAACTATAACCAAAAATAGCCAGGTGTTGTGGCGGGCGCCTGTAGTCCAGTCTACTTGGGAGGCTGAGGCAAGAGAATTGCTTAAGCCCAAGAGTTTGTGGTTGCTGTGAGCTGACGCCACAGCAGTCTACCCTGGGCGACAGCTTGACACTGTCTCAAAAAAGAAAAAAAAAAAAAAGGGGCGGCGCCTGTGGCTCAGTCGGTAAAGGCGCCGGCCCCATATACCAAGGGTGGCGGGTTCAAACCCGGCCCCGGCTGAACTGCAACCAAAAAATTGCTGGGCGTTGTGGCGGGCGCCTGTAGTCCCAGCTACTCGGGAGGCTAAGGCAAGAGAATCGCTGAAGCCCAGGAGTTGGAGGTTGCTGTGAGCTGTGTGATGCCACGGCACTCTACCAAGGGCTATAAAGTGAGACTCTGTCTCTACAAAAAAAAAAAAAAAAAATTAAAAAATGGCTCAGCTGGCTCGGTGCCTATGGCTCAAGTGGCTAACGTGCCAGCCATTTACACCAGAGCTGTTGGGTTCAAATCCATCTGGGCTTGCCAAACAACGATGGCTGCAACCAAAAAAAAAAAAAAATAGCTGGGCGTTGTGGTGGGTACCTGTAGTCCCAGCTAGTTGGGAGGCAGAGGCAGGAGAATCACTTGATCCCAGGAGTTGGAGGTTGTTGTGAGCTGTGATGCCACAGTACTCTACCCAGGGTGACAGCTTGAGGCTCTGTCTCAAAAAAAAAAAAAAGACTCGGCACCCGTAGCTCAGTAGTTGGGGCGCCAGCCGCAAGCACTGGGGCTGGTGGGTTTGAACCCAGCCTGGGCCTGCTAACCAACAATAACAACAACAACAACAAAAATACCTGGGTTGTTGTGGTGGGCACCAAAAGTCCCAGCTACTTGGGAGACTGAGGCAAGAGAATCACTTAAGCCCAAGAGTTTGGGATTGCTGTGAGCTGTGATGCCATGTCTGCCTAGGGCAACATAATGAGACTCTGTCTCCCCACCCCCCCAAAAAAAATTAAAAAATGTTTTATATGTAATTACATTAACTATAATAAAAATCTAATTAAAATGATAAAGTTTAAACTATTGCTGCTGCCTGAAAAACCTCAATGACACTATTACCACCAAAAAGTTAAAAATAATAAAATCTGTAAAACACGTCCTTACTTTAAATAATGCCCTATAAACTAAAATATATGTATGCCTGTAGTTAATAAATACTAGTCACTATATTTACCATTACTTGCTCATTATCATATATTATAATTTATATTGCTGTTATAATGTTTAAATGCAGTGTTCCACACTCCTTGCACAGGGAAATTTGCAGAAGAACCAAACGCATAGATTATGAGACGAAAAACCCCAACAGAGGAGTGTGGGGTAAGGAAAAGTGTTGGGCCTTTCTCACCCATGAGAGGGTGCCTGTGCGCCTAGATAGCCATAGAGTATCTGGTGAGGTCATGCTTATGTAACAGCTGCTTGGCATGTTGCCACTTTTGTTGTCCTGGGTATAACCGTGCACTGGAAAGATCCACTTTCCCCTGTGCGGATTGTGGATCACAGATTGTGATGTGCAACTTAGTTTCCTGGCTGCCAGGAGTTAGGGTGGACCTCCCACATAATTTAGCTCACCAGCCGCCCATGAGCTGAATAAAGCATGTTGTACCTGCCTTCCATGCCTGAGTTTGTCTCCAGTCTGGCTGAATTAGAATACTAGCATTATTCTCATTCCAAAAAGGGAATACTATTTATTCTATATATCAAATCATATGTAAATATAAATAGAGTATAAGTATATTAAAAAAAATTTTTTTTTAATTGTGGAGTTTTAGGAAGCAGATGTAACCTTTGTCATGATCTTAGATCTTACAAATTTTGTACCTCCAAATTTAAATGAAATTTAAATGACATGAAGAGAAATTGTTTATTTAATCACTCGTGTGTAGAGATAATTAGAATTTATTATACATTATCAGACTTGTAGTCAACTGTTTATATAGTTATCTACAGCTCCATTGGAGACTGAGTTTAAAAACCATGTACAAATTTTCCTGTGTGGGGAAGAAGCAGAGAAGGTAAAAGTAGCAAATAAAGGAAAAATAAATTTCTGTTTGTATTGTTACATATAGTCACTGATTTTTTTTCCTGTTTATTTTTTCCAGTAGTTGCCACGGAAGAAGTAGTTACTGCAGAATCCGTGGATGGTGCAATTCAACAAGTAGTTAGTTCAGGAGGCCAACAAGTCATCACTATAGTTACAGATGGAATTCAGCTTGGAAACTTACACTCCATTCCCACCAGTGGAATAGGTCAGCCCATCATTGTGACCATGCCAGATGGACAACAAGGTTAGTAGTAGACATTTATATAAATCTGTGTTTATTTTTAATTCTCAGGAAATTGTGATGTTGTCCAAAGCATTTAATTTTGTCTTGTATTATATTTTTGCAATAGATTTAAGTGCATAATTTTATTTGCTTCAGCTAATATTAAAATCAGATTGCTTTCTCTGAATACACACTAGGTAGAAAGAGAAATTGGCCTCAAAGTATTCTGGCTGAAAAATGAGCTTATAGGCTGGGTGCAGTGTCGTGTGCCTATAGTATCAGCACTATGGGAGTCTGAGACGAGAGGATCACTTGAGATCAGCCTGGCTACCATAGTGAGGCCCCCCCCATCTCTACCAAAAAAAAAAAAAGTTACACTGGTCCATTTTTCTAATCCCAGCTACTCGGGAGGCTGAGACATGAGGATTGTTTGAGCCCAGGAGTGTGAGGTTATAGTGAGCTGTGATTGAGCTACTGCACTCTATCTCCAAAACACAAATCTATGTGTATTATAGATTTATATATATATTTTTTAATTTTTTTAATTTAAAAAAAAAATTTTAACTTTTTTTTCAAATTTCTGTTTGCATTTATAACTGACAGTTTTTCATGTTTTGTCAAATTTTTTTAACATAATATTTTCACGGTTCATGAAAATTAAAGGCCTTGGAACAATTATAATTTTCCCCATTGTCTATTAAGATTGCTTTGCATGGTTTCAGCTTGCACAGTGACTTTCGTGGTCCTGCATGGTTGCACAAAGCAAGGGGAGCCTCTCTATACAGTAGAACCTCCCTCATTGTCCACCTCCTTAAGTTGACCTAATTTTTGGTTGACGAGCAACTGCAGTGTTAACAGGATTGGATGTGGAGGTGAACCACTTATATGTATTAGTATAGTAAGCCTAGTTCTTTTTGTTGATCACCTCTGTATGTTGATCAGGTTATTATAGTCAACTTAGAGAGGTTCTGCTATATTTACATTTATGTAAAGAACTAGTAAATGTTCAGGCAAAGTCCAACAATCCAATAGGAAAACAAGCACAGTTTATGAATGGTCTTCATAATGGTATATCCATACAGTGGAATATTATATACCTAAATAAAAGAAAGCTCTCTGTGTGATATAAAAAGTCTCAATATTTAGAGTGAAAACAACAGATGGAAAATCATACAAAGTTGTCCCTAAAGTTGCCATATATAGGGAAAATGGGAAATTATAGTTAATGTACCTTTGTTTCTAAAATATTCATTATAAAATATTTACACATGGCTTGGCACCTGTGGCTCAAGCAGCTAAGGTGCCAGCCACATACACCTGAGCTGGCCAGTTCAAATCCAGCCCAGGCCCGCCAAACAACGATGGCTGCAACCAAAAAATAGCCAGGCATTGTGGCAGGCGTCTGTAGTCCTACTTGGGAGGCTGAGGCAGGAGAATCGCTTGAGCCAGCAGCTGGAGGTTGCTGTGAGCCGTGATGCCATGGCACTCTACCCAGGGTGACAGCTTGAGGCTCTGTCTCAAAAAAATAAAATAAAATAAAACAAAATATTTACACAATATTCTATATGTTTTGGCCACCTCTTTGTAAAATTTTATAATGAATGTTTTGGAAATAAAGGTAGGTTTAGCTACAATTTCCTATTATCTCTGTATGGCAACTTCAGGAACCTCTTTTGGGACACCCTTTACAACTGTTGTATGTATGTTAGACTGTACGTATTGTATATCTGCTACCTTTTGTGTAAAAAGGAAAAATGAAAATTTACTTGTTTTAAAATAAACGAATATAAGAAAAATACACCAGAAGTTAATAAAATGATTATCTGTGTTCATGAGACCTCCCAAAATATGCTTGTTAAATATTTTGATTTTTGAGTCATATGAATGAATATATTATCTATGTAATTAAAAAAATAGGTTGGTGGGCGGCGCCTGTGGCTCAGTCAGTAAGGCGCCGGCCCCATATACCAAGGGTGGCGGGTTCAAACCCGGCCCCGGCTGAACTGCAACCAAAAAATAGCCGGGCGTTGTGGCGGGCGCCTGTAGTCCCAGCTACTCGGGAGGCTGAGGCAAGAGAATCGCTTAAGCCCAGGAGTTGGAGGTTGCTGTGAGCTGTGTGATGCCATGGCACTCTACCGAGGGCCATAAAGTAAAACTCTGTCTCTACAAAAAAAAAAAAAAAAAAAAAATAGGTTGGTACTTTAATTAAGTAGAGTTCAATAAGAAAAACAAACATGGACATCCTCTAAAAGCAAATCAGTGTTTTAGAATTATTATTTTGGATACTCTTATTTTAGATGAGTAGCATCAACAATGTCAAGAATGGGTTTGTTTCTGCTAAACCTATCTGAAAATAAAGTAATGCATACATTTTTTTCATTTTAGTATTAACAGTACCAGCAACAGACATTGCTGAAGAAACTGTTATAAGTGAAGAACCACCAGCTAAGAGACAATGTATCGAAATAATTGAAAACAGGGTGGAATCTGCAGAAATAGAAGTAAGGAGTCTTTTACCCGGTGTGTTTTGCTCCAGTCATCCAAAATAAATTCAATTTACTTTTATTTTCTTTTTTCTTTTTGTCTCTTATATTTATTACTGACAGTATTGTTTCAATACAGAATGAAAGTGAATAGTATTATGATTTTGTTTAACTTTTTTGCCTTATCCATATAGTAAGCCCTCAATAAATAAACATTGAATGAATGAGCGAGTGGGGAATTTGTTTGTAACCAAGTCTGTCACCTGATCACACCGGGATGTCTTTGGTTCTTGCACTCCATCCTTTATTTTCTATTAAACTTACAGACACACCATTCTCACAAGTCATTAAAGGAAAATACCACTCTATACTACTAAACATTTATTTTCTTTCATAAATGAAATGCCAAATGCCTAATTGTACTAGAGTATTCTCTTAAAAAAGGTTGACGTTTGTCAAATGGGTTATTTTGTAAAAAGCAATAAATAACTGCTTATTTCACTATTAAGTCTTTTAAGGAAAATAAATAAATTTAGACCGATAGGATTCAACTTTTTTTGCCCTTTCTCAAACTAGTCTGTAAGTGTAAACCAGTTTGTAGGTGTAAGCTAAATTGTAGCTAAATTGGTGTCACAAGTTTTTTTCTCATTTTATAAATAAAGCTGCGTTCCCTGAATTCGACATTTATTTGTCAAATGAAAACAGTTATCCTTCAATAACTTTGAAAGAGCAACTGCAGTGTAAATAGGATTGGACTTGAAATAAAATTGGATTTGAATCCCACCTCTTGTCCTATTAGCTTTGAGGCAAGACAGCTTCTTTCTGAGTTTCAGTTTTATTGTGTCTCAAAGTGGACTTTAGATTAATATCTCCATTTTCGGGTTTTTGTGAAAATTGAAAAACATTCATTTTTGTAATATTTATAATATCTACTACAGGGTGGCCCTAAAGTTCATTAAATTGCACATTAACTTTAGGGCCACCCTGTACATGTATGTATATAGTAAATTTGGTGACTGTGTAGTAATTCTGTGAAAGGTTCTTGTTATCATAGAAAGATGAAGATTTTTTAAAGGTTGCTTAAAAGGAAACATAATTCTAACTAAAGAAAATTTAGAAATTATGCTTCCCAAATTCATTTAAATATAAGACTGATATGTCTTTGGCCACAATCACAGATAATATCTCATTGAGTTTAAACGAACATGATTTCATGATTTAGCCAGAATGTTTGGTAAAATCATGACTTTAATTATTGATAATGGGTTGTTTTTTCTTTGAAATTTAAAGTGATATGAAGGATGTTCAAGTAAACAATTTATTACGTTGAACAGAATCAGTATATTTATTATGTAACCTATTGCTTTTTTCTGATAAGTCAGATCTTTTTCAGACATAAGATGAAAAATTTTGTCATGTACTTTTCTTTAACTATCTAATAAAACATTTGAAAATTATTTGCATTTTTATTAAATATAAGCTTATTCTGTTGAACAAATTACATTTTTTAACCAATGAATGTGCAGCCTGTACCTTTATATGCCTAATCACTAGTGAGCATTGCTGCTTCCCTCAAGTTCAGCCTGATTCCTCTCTTACAGTCTTTGAGAGACCAGGAAGAATAAATAAAAATAACAGGAAAGTATGAATTGAGGTATATGAATTAACTAACCAAGAAAATGGAACTTTAGGGAGAGTGAGTTTTAGTTTGATACAAAGAATGGCAGGTTTTGTGTGCTATATTTTTTTTTAGTAATTAGAGCTTTCTGGTAACGAAAACCTTATTCTCCATCACTGGAAATGTTCAAGCCAAGGTTGCATGACCTGTTAGGGCTGTTACAGAGGAACCTTGAAGTACACAGTCAGTATAGATGGTAGAGGTGGGCTGGAGATACAGAATGAAGAGATGATCTCCAATGTTTTCATCAAACCAGGTAATCATTTTCTTGTAAGACATGAAATCATTCTGTGGAAAATTTTTTTCTAGATAACGAGTACTCTTGGGGAGAGATTTTTATTCTCTTTTCTAAGGGACAGGTTGACTATTAACTTAAAAAGTTTCTCAAAAGCAGTGGGTCTTAACTGGGGCGATTTTAATCCCAGGGGACATTTAGCAACGTCTGGAAACATTTTCAGTTGTCACGACTAGTGGCATTCTAATGGCATTTAATGGGTAGATGCCAGGTAGACATCCTAACAATACACAGGACAGCCCCCCAGAATAAAGAACTATGTGGTTGAAAATGTCAATAATGCGGAGGTTTAGAAACTGAAGAAATTTAAAAACTAACTCATATAAAATCTAACATGTTTCATTTTTCTGTCTGTAGTTGTCATAGTAACTGTCTCTAAAGAAGGTACTAAGAATTTATGTGTATATAGAGTTTCCCAACTAACTATAGAGAGATTTACCAATATCAGGAGAAATTAGTTTAAATTATAGTAAGTGTGTTATAAGCTGTATGGTTTTTTTATATCTGATTTATAGCAATATAAGAAATGAAATAGGTTTGTGTTTTAGAGGTGAAGTTATGAATAAGACACCAAATTGCAATAATGTGTGTGTGTTTATATATATATATTTGGGAGGGTGGTCAGGTGAGGACTGGAAAACCTAAAACAGCTGTAACACTGCAATAATGCATATAATTTTGTTACCCCCTTGATATTACTGCATTGAAGAAGTTTTTAGAGGAAATGTGCTAAAGATTTCTTCCATAAATAAACATTAGAATATTCTGAATTTAAATTAACCTTTGTATATGTGGGAGAGAAGGAATACAATTAGTACATTTGTGTCTTAACTAGTGGAGATTTGAGATCCTTAGTGTTCTTTTAAAAATTGATTTCTGTAAACATTATACAACATTTTACTTGATACAAATTTTTCCAATTTGTTTGTCTTTTATTAGTAGATATCCTTTCTGATCTGCCACAGCTTAAAATTTTCTTCAGTCATCTCTCTTCTTGTTAAGTCTTTTCTCAAGGGCAGGAGAAGGCAGTTTGTTTTGTAAGGACCAGGTAGCAAATTTTTTTTTTTTTTTTAGAGACAGAGTCTCACTTTGTCACCCTCAGTAGAGTGCTATGGCGTCACAGCTCACAGCAACCTCCAACTCCTGGGTTTAGGTGGTTCTCTTGCCTCAGCCTCCCGAGTTGCTGGGACTACAGGCCTGCCACAACGCTTGGCTATTTGTTGTTGTTGTTGTTGCAGTTTGGCCGAGGCTGGGTTTGAACCCACCACCCTCGGCATATGGGGCTGGCACCCTACTCACTGAGCCACAGGCACTGCCCCCCCATTTATTTATTTATTTTTTTAGGGACAGTCTCACTTTATTGCCCTCAGTAGAGTGCAGTGGTGTCACAGCTCACAGCAACCTCCAGCTTTTGGGCTTAGGTGATTCTCTTGCCTTAGCCTCCCTAGTAGCTGGGACTACAGGCGCCCGTCACAGTGCCTAGCTATTTTTTTGTTGCAGTTTGGCTGGGCCCAGGTTTGAACCCGCCACCCTTGGTATATGGGGCTGGCGCCCTACTCACTGAGCCACGGACACCACCAAGGTAGCAAATGTTTTTGATTCTATGGACCACAGTCTCTCTTTTTTTTTTTTTTTTTTTTGTGGTTTTTGGCCGGGGCTGGGTTTGAACCCGCCACCTCCGGCATATGGGACCGGCGCCCTACCCCTTGAGCCACAGGCGCCACCCACACAGTCTCTCTTGCAGCTACTCATTTCTGCCATTGTAGTGGGAAAGCAGCCAGAGACAATTTGGAAATGAGTGGGTGTGGCTATATCTTAATAAAACTTTATTTATAAAACCAATGATACTTGTTATATTTGGCCTAAGGCAGTTAGAAAAATTGCTGTTTACACACAAGCAAACAGCTCACACACCCCTCCCAGTTTCTTTTTCTACAAAACATTTAGTGGTTAGGAATATGGGTCTGGAATCAGATTTCGGGTTAAGTTTTATTTTATGATATTCTGATTGTGTGATTTCGGTCAAGTTATTTAACCTTTCAAGGTTTGACTTCCCTGTCAGTAAAAAGGGGGAAATAATAATAGCACCTACATTATGATATTGTTGTAAGAATTAAATGGGGATGCACATGAAGGTTTAGTATAATGGTAGTTACATAGTAAATACTTAGTAAATGTTGATTGCTATTATTATCCTTCTGAAATTCACACTGAGGTATGGTAGAATATAAATCACTAACAATTTTCTGCTTTGTAATAGGTAAAGCAAAATATAAATCTGAATATTAGAAAATTTCACATTAAGACAATAAAACTGTTGAGTCATTGCTGCTAGCTGAAGCAAAATTCAAGAATCATATTTAAGGCCAGGCGTGGTGGCTCATGCCTGTAATGTCAGCACTTTCGGAGGCTGAGGTGGGCGGATCACCTGAGCTCAGGAGTTGGGAGATCAGCTTGAGCTAGAGCAAGACCCCATCTCTAAAAATAGCTGGGTGCTGTGGCGGTGCCTGTAGGGGAGGCAGCTGCTGGGGAGGCTGAGGCAAGAGAATCACTTGAGCCCAAGAGTTAGAAGTTGCTGTGAGCTATGATGCCAGGGCCTCTATTAGGGGTTGCAAAGTGAGACTGTCTTAAAAAAAAAAAAAAAGAATCGTATTTAAGTTTTAAAAAGCAAACTCAAGTCTTTCCTTGCTCTGTTATTCAATTGACTGATATAATAGCAATACTTTGCTTGGGTTTGGAAATACCTTCGTTATTGCTACCAAATTTTCATTATCATTGGAATATATTTTTCGTAGAATTCTTTAGTTAGACCAGTAGGGGAGAAAAGTATTTTAGTATTACATATTGTTTACTTAAAATTGTTAAAATCCTTTTCATTGTGATTTTACTGCAAAAGATCAAAACCATAGGATTGGCATTTGTATTTAAATACATAAAAGTCTCAAATGTAAGTCTGTTGCACTATTCATGCATGGAACAACCAAATTACTGTTTGCATCAAGGAATTCTCTTCCACATAATGTGTTCAGTAAACATTTGACAAATAGATTTGGAAACAAAGAATCCATAAGTAAAATGAAAAATGATACATGTATTTTCCCCTTTTCAGAGGTTTTTACTTTGAAAAGTGAGATGGCAAAAGGACCTCTTCCCAAATACTTGTCTTTCTAAGAACTAAGTAAAAAATGAAAACACTTAAATTTATGTTAGTCACGCTTTCAGTCTTGAAGATGAAATGTATTCAAAGAGTAGTGCTTTGGGAGTAGAGCCAAAAAAAAAAGGAAAAAGAACAGTCCTAATGATCTTTGTTTTTCAGATTTTATAGAATTAGCCAAAAAATGTAGTGTAAAATGAGCCTTTTATTTGGCCTACTAGGCGGAAGAGGGATGTCTTTCCATTTCTATTAAGATACATTTCACTACTTAAAATTAAAATATGGAGTAAGGAACATAGGATTAATCTGTTTTCACTGTTAGACCTTCTTATTCTGTTTGCTTTCATCTTTTGTAATAATTGTGAATCCCTTGCTGATTCTGTTAATAGCTAATTCTATAAAATACTTTAGGGTTAATCTGTTTCAATATTTCCTACCAAATCAAGATGAATTTTTACGCATATTCAGAACTTTGACTACCAAAGGATCTTGTTTCTCACACATGTGTAAAATTTTAAAACACTTATGCATGGCTGTGAGTGTACCTGTCAGAGGTGGGGTCTGGCTCCTGGGGAAGCAGCAATCCAACCCTCCACCCCCTTCCCTTCCATTGGTGTCTTCAAAGCCTTGCATACTTCATAGCCAGAGTACTTACTGGCATTGATTTGTTACCAGAGGCTCATCTCAGGTATCTTCTGTGACTTGTTTGTACATTGTCATCTTGCTTGGAGTTGGGTAGGAAGAGGGTGGCAGGGGTATAGGAGGTGGCAGGGTAGGACCTGGGCATTGCTCAAATCGGAGGAAAGGGATAATCCTTTCTTCTACTTTTTATATTTTGTGTGATTGGGAGATCTGTAGCGCACTTGTACATATAATCAGTCACTCCCATGTCTGGGGAACCCACGGGAAAAATAAATGTTGAATCTAGCTTGACTCCCAGTGTGGAGAGGGAGGGGATCGATTATATATGCTCCTCCTACAGACCATGTGAATAGTAAAGGGAAGGAAATCTCCATGCGCACAATGGGCAAGAGTCAAGGAGGCAGTGAAGTGTTACAGTTCTTTTAAAATTTGTCTAGCAAGTTTTCTAGTCTCCACTGGAAGACACTCCAATCCCCCAGCACACACAAAGGTGTACATAGGAAGAAATCCTCATACCGTCTTTCCTCAGCAGACTGCCAGCCCTACTTCACCTTTAGTTCACTTTGGGCCAAGTGTCTTGTCCAGTGTGAACCTGGCTTTGTGATGTTTCCACCTCACTAAGAGATTCTGGGCATCTGTGATAAGGTTGCTTCATTCCAAAGACCATGGAAACTTGCCTTGAGTTTAAGCAGTCTGTGCAGATTGAGCTTTTGTTCATATGCTTGTTTAGAGGTAGGAGAAAGGTATTGGAAATGTTTTCTTAAGTTGTTTTTCCTGGTATAATTCAGTAGGAGCAGAGTGAGGAGGAGGATTTTCATTAGATTGGATTTATGTTTTACCCCCTTGATTGAGGAATTTAATGTGTGTATTTTGTACCTATATAATTTAGTGGATCACAGTAGAGAATTTAGTGTTTTATTGACTTGTAAAATAGTATAATTTAGGAAATACTAATCTAGATCAGCATTCTTTATTTTAAAGGTGAATTATCCTATTTGCTGTTGTAGAGGAATATAGTTTTAAAAGCAGTATTAGAATCCTATAAACCTGACTCCTTACTATGAGACCTTGAGAAAGCCACATCATCTCTAAGCATAATTTTTCTCATCTGTAACATGAGCTTAATATCTGCCTTGGAATAGGTTTTGGCTTAATAATGTATTATAATTATTACCTTTAGGTTAAAAAAAATCACAAATAGTGATATGAAGAGATATGCTTGTATATTTCCTTCCCAAAACTCTTCACTAGTTTTTGTAGTACATATAAAAGTACACATACCTTTGGGAGGGAGAACCCACATAATTTGGGTTCTATTAGTCTTATTTCTAATTAGAAATTAGAAATTAATTTCCTTGAAGTTAAAAGCTAATCTATATTTCATACTGTAAAAAACAAAATTAGAGGCTTAATAGTGATTTTGTTGAAAAGCCAAAACGTCTAGGTAATTTCAGTGAGTGGCTACTGCAGTGGTTCTCAACCTTGCTAATGGCGTGACCCTTCAATACATCCTGTGGGTCGTGACACAGGAATTGAGAACCGCTGGGCTACTGTCAGCTACTATTTTTTCTTTTATTTATTTATTTTTATTTAAAGCATGCATGCTTGTGTGTGTTAACATGTTTGTCCAAAAATTGAAAAAAAAATTTTTTTTTAATTAGGAGAGAGAAGCTCTTCAGAAACAGCTGGATGAAGCAAATCGAGAAGCCCAAAAATATCGACAGCAGCTTCTAAAGAAAGAACAGGAAGCAGAGGCCTACAGGCAGAAATTAGAAGCTATGACGCGCCTTCAGACTAATAAAGAAGCTGTTTGATTGAAATGAACATATAGCTTGATTTTACTTTTGGTCAAGAAAGAATACAATCTTGAACTGTACACAATAAAGGTACAGTCACGGAATACAGGATAATAGAAGACTACAGATTGATGATTGGACTTAAGCCATGAGCTCTGAATTCTTGTAACATAAAACTTTAGAAGTTGTGAAATGTATTTAAAACTGAATTCTGTAAATAGTTCTTGGTTGTTTTTTTTTTTTTTTTTTAACAGTTCCAAATGAGTTGATAAAGAGATCCAAAAACACAAAAGCCACTGTTTTTGTGAATTCTTTTTTTATTTTAGTACAAACCTTAATTTCTCAGAAACAGAACAGTTTTAAGGGTGATCGTTGTTGATTAGACCAAATGTTATGTAATAATTATGGTGGACTGATGCTGGAATTACTCCTGTAGGTATAAACTTCTATATGAAGAGATTTCTCCCAGGAAATCTTTGTACAGCTTTAAGTTGTCTCAGATTCTCTGAAAACTTTTTAGAAAGTGAAATTTTTATATTTGTTCAATTTCAGCTATACGCAAGTAGATTTACATGTATATGAAGCAAATATTTTTTAAACTTTGTTTGTACATATTCTGCATGTTTTATAATTTCAAAATGCATCACTTAAATAGGTATTTTTCCCACAAAGATGATGAAACTTACCAGGAAAAAAAAAACAAAAAAAAAACCTCTTACTATTCTACAGGTCACTGAAACTAAACTATCAGTTGGTTTTATTGGAATGACAATGTTCTTGGAAGGAACAGCGTACAAGATAACTTGAATTTGCAAACTCTGCAAAACCTATACTTTTTTGAAAATTTCATAGTGGGGACGTGAAACTGTATTCTGTGCCTTCCATCATGATTTCCACATGAAAGCACTTTAAGGCACTGGATTTTAAGATAATGTTTTTGGAAAACTCACTGCATATGGGTTTCTCAAATATTTCATGGACTTGTTTCTCCCCCAGGAAATTATTCTTATGGAAAAAAATTGCTTTTGTATGTAGAACAAGAACTTTTTGTACTACAGTGATGCTATAGATATGTCTAACATATCTTTTCCTTTTCCCTATGAGAACTTGGTGTCTGTGCTGTGACTTGGCTCTCATCACAATATTGTTGAATTCCACAATGTATGAACTTTTTTTTTTTTGTAAAACATAACTTCCACCCCTTTTTTCTTGCTTTATTTTTTAATGTTTTATTGCTTTATGGAAATGTTTAACCCTAAAACTCCTCTAGATTACTTATACTGTATAAAGAAGCAATTACCCTTAAAACTGTACTCTGGTCTACTTTTCTATTTTACAATTAAATATCTTTTCCACATATGTTCAGTGTACATTTGTTTTGTCTACATTTTATTCATACGTTACAAATTGTATACTACTGTGTATTTGAGCCATATTCCACCATATGAAGATATATTTTACTCTTGACATTGTGACTTTAAAATTCCCAAAGTAACTTTTTAGGAACTTGTTCATTATCTCTCCAGAATTACCAGTATAATTCATGTAATAAGGGGACCTGTGGACTATTAGCTTGATACTTGCCATTCGGAGGATTGTAAAAAGATTTTGGGGCAAATTTAAGATGCCTCTAAGGAAGAGAAAAAAGTATTTTTCTATTTTCCACTAAATTTGACAGATACTGTATTTTCCATTATCTATATTCCAAACTAGGTTTTAAAATTCCAGGCCAGTGCCAGGCATGGGGCTTACACCTATGATCCTCCTACTTTGGAAGGCTAACACAGGAAGATTGCTTGAGGCCTGGAGTTTCAGGCCAGCCTGAAATTACACAAGTCCAATACAGTGTATTAATAATGACTCTGAAAAATGTTAACTTCCCCCAAAGATATCTGAGTACCTGATGCTATCACAGAATTAATCCCTTTAAGTGATAATTATTTCTCCCATCTATGCCAGTTGTTGTAATTAGAAATCAAGCCTGAGTAACATAATTAGCCCCTGTCTCTACAAAAATAAAAAAATTAGCCAGGCAGAATGAAGTGCGCCTGTAGTCTCAGCTACTCAGGAGGCTGAGGCATGAGAATCACCTGAGCCTGAGAGTTTGAGGCTGCAGAGAGCTATCTATGTACTCTCGCCCACGCAACTGAGTGAGAGACCCTGTCTCAAAAAAAAAAAAAAATTCAGGCCTTTTTTTTTTTTTTCTGTAGTTCTGAAAAGTGAAAAGAGAACTACTGGTTTTGGTTATTTTAGTGCATTAATTTGTTATGTTAGGCCGAGTGCTGGGATAAGCAATCAAGCACCCTGAAATGCAGTGTTACAGTGGAGAAGGGCCATGTTCATTCCAGAGTGCAGTTGTGGTAGAGTTTCTCTTCTAGACTAAGCTGGGTCCAAAAAGCCCAAGATAGTGTTGGACACAAGCTTCTTTTTTTTTTGACACAGAGCCTCAAGCTGTGGCCCAGGTAGAATGCTGTGGCATCACAGCTCACAGCAACCTCTAACTCCTGGGCTCAAGCGATTCTCTTGCTTCAGCCTCCCAAGTAGCTGGGACCACAGGTGCCCACAATGCCTGACCATTTTTTTGGTTGTAGCTGTCATTGTTTGGCGGGCCTGGGCTGGATACAAACCTGCCAGCTCAGGTGTATGTGGCTGGCACCTTAGCCGCTTGAGCCACAGGCGCTGAGCTGGAAACAATCTTCTTAAAGCTAATTTAATGCCTTCTTTGACCTTGACTTCTAGTCTCTTGTTCGCTAGAAAATTTACCTGGTACAAGAAAAAAATTGATTTCTAATTACAACTGGCATGGATGGGAGAAATAATTAGCACTTAAAGGGATTAATTCTATGATTAGCGTCAGGTACTCAGATATCTTTGGGGGAAGTTAACATTTTTCAGAGTCATTATTAATACACTGTATTGGACTTGTGTAATTTCTCCATCATTAACCTCATTCACTGTTCTGTAAAATCGATACTTAGGTAAGAATTTATAATTAATGGTTAAATGGGTTTTTATTTCTTTTGCTTTCCTATAACTTCTTTCACAATAGTTTCAGGAGGCCTGGAAAAGCTTTGCTTTTTTTTTTTGTGAGACAGTCTCAAGCTGTAGCCCTGGATAGAATGCCATGGTGTCACAGCTCACAGTAACCTCAAACTCTTGGGCTCAAGCAATCCTCTTGCCTCAGCCTCCTGAGTAGCTGGGACTACAGGTGCCTGCCACGATGCCCAGCTATTTTTAGAGGCGGGGTCTGGCTCTTGCTCAGACTGGTCTCGAACCCATGAACTCAGGCAATCCACCAACCTCAGCCTCCAAGAGTGCTAGGATTATAGGCGTGAGCCACCGTGCCAGTCTGATGTCATTTTTTTCATTGGTTTTTAGGAATTATTTTCTTACGCCAATCTTTCATGATAATGAATGGCAAAATAGTTATTCTTTTACCCACTGGATTTCTCTGTTTCTTTATGGTAGTGGAGGGTTGGGAGTTAGAGAGTTTTCTTCTGTGACATTCAATAGAAGAAAATTAGAGAAGGGAATAAATGGAAAATTTCATGCAATGAAGACTAAACAGATGGTCCCTGGTTTATGATGGTTTGATTAATGATATTTCATCTCCACAATGGGTTTGTCAATGTATTAAATGCATATTCTACTTCTGATATTTTCTACTTAGGATGGGTTTATCAGGACCTAACCCCATTGTAAATCAAAGAGTATCTGTATCTGTCCATAATAAAAAGGTCTGTGTACAAATATGTTTATCCAAAACATATGCCAGTGTGCGTTTCCAAAACAATTATTTTATATTATTTATTGAAAATTAGGCCCGGTGCCTGTAGCTCAAGCGGCTAAGGCGCCAGCCACATATACCAGAACTGGCGGGTTCTAATCCAACCTGGGCCTGCCAAACAACAATGACAACTCCAACCAAAAAATAGCCGGGCATTGTGGCAGGTGCCTGTAGTCCCAGCTACTTGGGAGGCTGAGGCAAGAGAATTGCTTAAGCCCTGGAGTTGGAGGTTGCTGAAAACTGTGATGCCACTGCACTCTACCCAGGGTGACAGCTTGAGACTCTGTCTCAAAAAAAGAAAAAGAAAATTAGAAGAAACCCCCACTGTCATAGTAATTAATGAGCTGATAGAAATGTTCATGGATACTTCATTCTGATGTGACTGATTTGTGTCTGTATGTTTTCTTTATCAGTTTTTTCCTGCTAAAAATCTAAAGAATTTGTTTTCATTTTAATAGCTGAAAGACCTTGAGAGCTGACTCTAATAAAATACAGCAAGCCTTTTCAGATGACAAACAATTGCGGGAACCTTTATGTCCATATGGATGGGTTCCCAAGGCATTAGCACTCAGGCTTATATAGCAAATAGAAAAAAATATTTTCCATTCACCTGGTTCTGTTGAATAAATAACTCCTCCATTATGTCAGATCAACTGAGGAATGGACTAATGAATAGAATTGATGTTTCATTAAATAGTATTTACTGTACTGGGATCTCATTACAGATAGCTAGTTTGTTGTAGTTCTGAATGATGTTTGCTATTTGCTTTCTCTCTGTTAGATGATGCACACAGATTCAGTTTGACGTAAGCTCTCAAAATTCAATCTCAGATTACTCTGTGTAACCTATGATGGAAACCTAATATTATCGCTGGAAGAATACTTCTGGCTCCAGACCTAAATTTTGACATCAATATTTTTATGACTTATTAAAATGATTTTCCATATAGTCTTATAGCTCTCCTCATCTTGATACCGCAGGTCCTTTAAAAATTCACTCTAATGATAATCAAATATGAAATATAATTTGAGTATAATCTCTAGGGCCCCCCCTTTATTTATTTTTTTTTTAGAGACAGAGTTTCACTTTATTGCCCTCAGTAGTGTGCCGTGGTATCACACAGCTCACAGCAACTTCTAACTCCTAGGCTTAGGTGATTCTCTTGTCTCAGCCTCTGGAGTAGCTGGGACTACAGGTGCCCGCCACAATGCCAGGCTATTTTTTTGTTGCAGTTCGGCAGGGGCCTGGTTTAAACCCTCTGCCCTCAGTATATGGGGCCAGTGCCTTACTCACTGAGCCACAGGCGCCACCCCTGGGCCCTTTTTAAATCTTATAACTCCCCTGAAAACTACCATTTGCTTTTGGGAAAAAATTTGACCTAGTTTGAGGTTCTTTATATTTAATTATTTGCTTAGTTTTTACTTAATGATTTTGATCTCATGTGCATGATCAATATGTAATATGGTCTCCACATATATAAATATATTGCGGGTGTAAATTTTACAAAATATTTACAATATTCTTTACATGCTGGCCACTTCTTTGTAAAATTTTGTAATGAATATTTTGTAAATAAAGGTCCATTTAGTTACAGTTTCCCATTTTCCCTATGTATGGCAACTTAAGGGATGACTTTTGGGACATCATCTAATATTATATTTAATACAGTTTCAACCTTACTACTGATGGATTATATGGATTATAACTTTGAATATTATGGATTAAATACCTTCTTGATTTTTCCTATAAAAAAACATTTTTTATTTTATTTTATTTTATTTTTTGAGGCAGAGTCTCACTTTGTTGCTTTGGTAGAGTACCATGGTGTCATAGTTCACAGCAACCTCCAACTCCTGGGCTTAAGCAATTCTCTTGCCTCAGCCTCCCAAGTAGCTGGGATTACAGGTGCCCACCACAATGCCCCGCTATTGTTTTGGAGACGGGATCGCTCTCTGGTTCAGGCTGGTTTCGAACCTGTGAGCTCAGGCAATCTACCCGCCTCAGCCTTCCAAGTGCTGGGATGACAGGCATGAGCCACTGTGCTCAACCAAGAAAACAGTTTCTTTTTTTTTTTTGAAAACAATTTCTTATATATATTTTTGTATGTGCCAGTTAAAAGTCAGTAGAGCATTTTTTTTGGTTTTGTTTTTTTCTTGAGACTGGGGCTCTCTGTTTCTGGGCTAGAGTGCAATAGCATGATAACAGCTTACTACAACTTCCAACTACTGGGCTAAAGTGATCCTCCAGCTTTAGCCTCCAGGGCAGTGGTTCTCAATCTTCCTAATGCTGTGTTACAAAGGAGTCCCGACCCACAGGTGAAGAACTGCTACTCCAGAGTATCTAAGACTACAGGCATGCACCACCCTGCCTGGTTAATTTTTCTACTTTTTGTATAGATGGGGTCTTGCTCAGGCTGGTCTTGAGCTCCTGGCCTCATGAAATCCTACCACCTTGGCTTTCCAAAGTGCTGGGATTATAGGTGTGAGCCACTGCACCTGCAGAGGATTCATTTCTATGTTCCTTACTCTACTTTCAAACATTTCTAAACAGTGTCAGAGACGCCCTTGGCATCAAACACAGAAGCATACTGTGAAGTGTGTTTATTATCTTGTTAGGTATAGTCCAATTCTCAGGTTCTTTTTTTCTTTTAGGAAAATTCTCAGTTTTTTGTTTTCTTTTGCTTTAATGAAAACTTTAAACATAGAAGATCATAGAGAATAATGTAATAAACACTTTTTTTTTTTTGAGACAGAACCTCACTCTGTCATCTGGGTACAGGGCTGTGGCATCACTATAGCTCATAGCAAGCTCAAACTCTTGGGCTTACGCGATCCTCTTGCCTCAGTCTCCCAAATATCTGGGACTATAGTTTCCTGCCACAACACATGAGATGGGGTCTCACTCTTGCTCAAGCTGGTCTCCAACTCCTGAGCGCAAACAATCCACTTGCCTCAGCCTCCCGGAGTGTTAGGATTACAGGCATGAGCCACCACACCTGGCCATAACACCCCAATTTAATAAATCTTGGCTTTAATTGTTTTAAGAAGTAGAATGTTACAGAATTAGTTGAAGTCCTTTTGTTTTCCCAATCCTATTTCTCTAACTCTTTTTGTAAGAGGAAACCAATATCAAACATATGAGTATGAGGTGTTTCTCTTTACGTTTTTACATTATGCTTTTGCTGTATACTGGATTTCAGAAATATATGGTAGAGTTTTACATGTTTCTTAAGATTTATAAGTATCCACCTGCATGTTTTTTTCCAGTTAAATAGTATATTCATGTTGACGGTTGACTGAGTCATTCATTTTGATTTATATAAAACTAAATAAGGATATACCATAATTTATAATTTTTTGTCTGTACATCACTTTCCATTTTTTGCTGTTCTAAATAGTGCTGTAATGAACATCTTTGTATAAGTGTATATGCATATATACCAAGTTTCCCCAGTTTGTACCTAGAAATGGAATTGTTAGGTCTAGGAGGGTCGGCTTTCCTAATACTGTCAAATTGCTTTCTCAAGCGTTAAGTGAATTGAATAATGATGAGAATTTTCATTTCCTCACATTTCACCAATGCTCAATATTGGCAGACTTTTGACATTTTTGCCAACCCACATTGGTATGCAAGTGCTTCTCATTATTTGCATTTCATTTATCATTAAGAGAGTTCAAACATTTTTTTTCACTCTTACTTCTCTCCTTCCCCTCTCATTTCTTATCTATTAGAGTTTATTCTTCTGTGAATTGCCAGTTCGTGGCTTTTTTTTTTTTGTAGAGACAGAGTCTCACATTATGGCCCTCAGTAGAGTGCCGTGGCATTACACAGCTCACGGCAACCACCAATGCCTGGGCTTAGGTGATTCTTTTTCCTCAGCCTTCCAAGTAGCTGGGACTACAGGTGCCCGCCACAGTACCCAGCTGTTTTTTGTTGCTGTTTGGCTGGGGCCGGCACCCTACTCACTGAGCCACAGGCGCCGCCCCATGGCTCATTTTTTTTATTGGGTAGATTTTTTTTTTTTTTTAGAGACAGAGTCTCACTTTATCACCCTTGGTAGAGCGCTATGATATCATAGCTCACAGCAACCTCCAACTCCTGGGTTTAGGCGATTCTCTTGCCTCAGCCTCCCCAGTAGCTGGGACTATAGGCGCTTGCCACAATGCCTGGCTATTTTTTTGTTGCAGTTTGGCTGGGGCTGGGTTTGAACTCCCACCATCGGTATATGGGGCCGGTGCCCTACTCACTGAGCCACAGGCACCGCCCTATTGGGTAGATTTTCTTACTAATTTGTTGAAGTTTAATTTTTTGGGAAACGAAATCTTTTTTTTTTTTGAGGCAGAGCCTTGCTCTGTTGCATTGGCTAGAGTACCATGGTATCGGCCTAGCTCACAGCAAGCTCCAAATTCTGGACTGAAGCAATCCTCCTGACTCAGCCTCCCTTCCAAGTAGCAGAGACTGCAGGTGCCCATCACAATGCCTGACTAACTTTTTCTATTTTTAGTAGAGATGGAGTCTCGCTCTAGCTCAGGCTGGTCTTGAGTTCCTGAGGTCAAGCAATCTTCCCACCTCAGCCTCCCAGAGTGCTAGCATTACAGGTCCACCACCTGTGGTGCAACTAATCTAATACCGGTTGTATGAGTTTAATATATCTTCTCCCATCATCTTGTTTTTATAAAAGCAAACTTTGTTGATATGGTCTCAGTACATATTTAGTAAAGCCTCTAGTGCAGCTTTCAATGCCAGGCTGAGGGAGAATCCCAAGGAACCTATAATTAAAGGTGGAATGACATGACATTTTAATTTATAAGTTGATCCTTTTTCTTTTTTAGTTTAAAAATTACCTCCTTTTTATAAGAATATGAAAATGAAAAACGGGGGCAAGAGGATCGCTTGAGCCCAAGAGTTTGAGGTTGCAGTGAGCTATGAGGCCATGGCACTCTACCGAGGGCAACAAAGTGAGACTGTCTCAAAAAAAAAAAAAAAAAAAAAAAAAAATAGATTTCTAAACTTCCAGAAGCAGTCCGCCACCTCAACAATAAGCTTCTCTGCATTTTCCAACTTTGTAATAATGATTTCTTTGCCTTTCCTTATAGTTTTACTACCTGGATGTCATTTTTTTTTTTTGTAGAGACAGAGTCTCACTTTACCATCCTCGGTAGAGTGCCATGATGTCACAGGACTCACAGCAACCTCCAGCTCCTGGGCTTCCGCAATTCTCCTGCCTCAGCCTCCAGAGCAGCTGGGACTACAGGCGCCCGCCACAATGCCCGGCTATTTTTTTGTTGCAGTTCGGCCAGGGCTGGGTTTGAACCCACCACCCTCGGTATATGGGGCTGGCGCCCTACTGACTGAGCCACAGGCGTCGCCCCCCTGGATATCACTTTTAAGCAACAGTTTTTATTTATTTTTAATTTTCTTTTGCGAATGGAACTGTTCTTTTGTGACTTGCTTACTGTGCTCAACATCATATCTGAGGTTTAACCACATGGTTGCTTATACCTCTGTCTCAGTTTTAATGCGAAATATAGTATTGGATCGTGTGACTGTACCACAATGTACCTGTTCTAAAAATTTCCAATTTGGGGTATCACAAATAATTCTACTATGAATATTCTTGTGCCTGTTGCTGTGCATACCAAACTGAATGCCCTCATTGGACTGATTTAAGTAAGTTCCCATCCTTCTTAATCAAGCCTCCCCAGTCCAGTCCTTCACAGATGCCCCACTCCTGGGCACCAGAATACGCTACTGTTTCATACTCCACAAATCTGTGCTGGTTGTCACTCACCACCTGCTGCTTCAAAACCACTGGCCTCAGCTCTTCTGGGACCTGCGCCTTAGATAGCATCCCGCATCAGTGTGGGGGCGGGGACGGCATCTTCCTGTAGGCTGCTCTTTCCTCTTCCTGTCCACAGGCCTTTCCCTGTTTTAGTCCAGCTAAAATCAACCTGTTACTTTTATAACAAGATTTCCCTGGTGGCATGGGTTTTCAGAAGAAAAGTACCATCTGGGGGAGTTTAAGGATGGGAGGGAGTGAGAGTTTTCATTGCTATCAGGTGTGGCCTCAGTTGCACCTAAACTAACAGGGAGTCCTGTGGCACTGCCCCTCCCCCCTAATCCTCTGCCTGGCAGCTCTTGGCCTTTGCCAGGGGCCAATCACCTCCTCGTACCGGGAGCATCCCCTTGAGCAAGGCATGCAGCTGACCCCTACTCTCATCTAAGGCCTCTCTCCCTGAATCCTCCTTCCCTTCCTTCCTGAGAGCTTCCATTTCAGTCAGAGATCACCTGGCTCCCTAACCCCAGGGATGGGCTCACCTCCTCAAGGGCAATTCCATCCAATAGTCCAGTTACCTCCAAATTTCCTAGTTTGGTAGCCCAAAATGCCAAGGGTGGCACAGTGAGAGTCATAATGAAGTGAGCTGCACCCGTGCCAGGACGAGTTCTTTCTCCGTCTTTTCCCTCCAGTGCAGGTGGAGTGAAGTCTGCTCTGCAGTCTCTGGGGGTGCCACCCCAACTTTCTCACTGGGCTCAGGCAACTCCTTGAATGTTCACATAGCAGCTGTTCCTTGAATTATTTCTCCCAGTCTCAGTCTGTTTTATTCTTTCGCCCGCCTCACCTCTCAGCTGCTTATAATATAGAATCATGTAGTGCCTTTAACATCTTAACCATCTCCAAGAGCAAAACAGCTCTATCTAGTAGGCATTTGGAATCTCAACTCAGACGTAGAGAGAGGAGGATTTCTTTCTTTCTTTTTGCTTTTCTTTTTCTCTTTTTAGAGATGGGGTCTTGCTCTGTAACCTTAGCTGCAGTGCAATGGTGAGATCACAGCTCACTGCAACCTGGAACTCCTGGGCTCAGGTGATTCTTTTGCCTCAGCCACCTGAATAGCTGGGACTAGGAGCCACCATGCCTGGCAAATTTAATTTGGAGTAGGTCATAAATTCTCATAAGTAAAGTGAAACAAAGTTATAAAAACGCATCCATGAAAGGTGCTGCTCTCTTTCGGTCATCCTCTGCTCAATTCCTATTCCTCTACCAAGGATGAGAAAGTGAGACTCGGTCTCAAAAAAATCAATAAATAGGTTTATCATATTAGATACATTTGAAGAGATAACTAAAAAATAGGTGAGAAAAAAGGTTTCCAAACAAACTTAGAGAAAGAAGATGGAAAATAATATAATACAATGTATGTATAGAAAATAAAGTTAATGGCTTGGCACCCATAGCACAGTGGTTACGGCGCCAGCCACATACACCAAAGTTGGCAGGTTCGAACCCAGTCCGGGCTAGCTAAAACAACAATGACAACTGCAGCAAAAGATAGCCGGGCATTGTGGTGGGCGCCTGTAGTCCCAGCTAGTTGGGAGGGTGAGGCAAGAAAATCGCTTAAGCCCAAGAGTTTGAGGTTGCTGTGAGCTGTGATGCCACAGCACTCTACCGAGGGTGACATAGTGGAACTCTGTCTTAAAAAAAGAAAAGAAAAGAAAAGAAAGTTAAAAAGTTTAATTTAGACCAAACTGTATTTGTAGAAGAATAGAAGAGAGGTAATGGAGAAGCAACATTTGAGGAGAAAATAACTGATATGTTTTCATATGAAGTGGCTAATTTGGGGCTTGGAGCTTTTTTCATTGATTCATAATTATGAGGTATATTTGATATTGAAACATACATAACATGTATAACAATCAAATCAGGGTATCTAGGATATCCACTGTTTCTTTGTGTTTGGAACATTTCAAATTTCTTCTGGCCATTTTTGAAATATGTGATATTGTTAACTAGGGGCTTTATTGTGCTATCGAATACTAGAACTTACTCCTACCCAAGTGTGTGTTTGTACCAGCTAAGTTACCTCTCTTCATTCCCTCCCCCACCACACCCTTCCAAACCTCTGGTAACTAGCATTCTAGTCCCGACCTCCATAAGATCAAATTTTTTAGCTTCCATGTCAGTGTCAATATTATTATTTTCCCCACCCTGGCTCTAATAAAGATTTATTGACAAAATCACTGGAGTCCAAATCCTCTAGGCTGCTTTTTTCACCAAAGACCCTATATTTCTGGGGTGTTCTCTATTTTTTCTTTCATCTGTTGACTTAAAAGATTTAATTTCTATGCTATAAAATACCCCTGTTTAAAGTGTACAGTTCAGTGGCTATTAGTATATTCAGAGTTGTGCAACTATCACCAAATCAATCTCAGAACATTTTCGTCATTCCTCCTCACCACCAAAAACATGTTCCCCTTTAACCATCACCTTCAACTCCCTACTGATCTCTAACCCCTAGTAACCACCAATCAACTTTCTGTCTCTATAGATTTGACTATTCTGGATATTTCATGTGAATGGAATATAACACGTGATCCTTTGAGACTGGCTTCTTTTTCACTTAGCATAATGTTTTCAAGTTCACCCATGTTTCAGGGTATATCAGTACTTCATTCCTTCTTATCATGGAATAATATTCTGTTGAATGGATATACTGCATCTTAGTTATTGATTCATCTGTTGATAGGCATTTGAGTTGTTTCGACTTTTGTCTGTTATGATAATGCTACTATGAACATTCAGGTATAAGTTTCTGAGTTTCCTTTTTTTTGTTAAGCATGCCCTGGTGGGGTTTCAACCTGACACCCCAGGTGCATGGGTGCCGGCACTCTAACCACTGAGCTATGGGTGCCCAGCCTAGACATAGACATAGTTTTCAATTTATTTGGACAGATACCTAGAAGGGAAATTATTAAGTCATAAAGGAACTCTATGCTTAGCCTTTTGAGAAACTTCCCAATTCACATCACATCTGCTGGTTCATTGATTTTGAAATTTCCCAACTCCAGAACTGTGAGAAATAAATGTTTGTTGTTTAAACCACCTAGTCTATGGTATTTTGTTATGGTGGCCCAAACTGACTAAGACATACTCCCATTAGAGTGTTTATGTATAATTCTATGCAATTCTGTTCCATACATACGTTTGTGCAACCACAGCTACGATGAAGATACCGTTTCATCACCACCAAGGAATTTCCTCCTGCAATACCATAAAGTATAGTTACATCTCTCTCTCCATCCTTAACTTCCTTAAATTATAATAGCAACCATTTTTTTCTTCTTCTCTATAATTAGGTTATCTTGACATTGTTACATAACCAAGACCATTTGAGATTGGCTTTTTTCACTAAGTAAATACCTTGAGATTAATTCAATTTGTTGTACATATCAATAATTTTTTCATTTCAAGCTGAGAAGTATTTCATTGTATAGATGGAGTCCAGTTTGTCTACTCGTCCACCCACTGAAAGGGATGTGTTATTTCAAGTTCAGGTTACTAAAGATAAGGCTTCTATGAACATTTATGTATAGCTTTTGTGTGAAAATAAGCTTTCATTTTTCTAGGATAAATACCCAACAGTGTAATTGTTGGTTTGTTTAGTAAGTACATGCTCAGTCTTCTAAGAAACTGACAAACTGTTTTCTAAAGTGGCTATACCATTTTACATTTGCGTCAACAATGTGTGAGAGATCCAGTTTCCCCTCATCTTTGTCAGCATTTGGTATTATCATCATTTTTTATTTTAGCCATTCTAGTAGACATGTGGTGATACCTCATCATGATTTGAGTTTGCATCTCCCTAATAGCTAATGATATTGAATATCTTTTTATGAGCTTGTTTGCCATATGTATATATTCTTTGGTGAGTAGAAACTTAGGGATTCATTGTTGTTTTGAGACAGTCTCACTCTGTCACTCTATCCGTAGGGTGCTATGTCATCATAGCTCACAGCAACCTCAAACTCTTGGGCTCGGATGATCTCTTGTCTCAGCCTCCTGAGTAGCTGGGACTACAGGTGCCCATCATAATGCCCGGCTAATTTTTTCTATTTTTAGTAAAGACAGGGTCTTGCTCTTGCTCAGGCTGGTCTTGAACTCCTGAGCTCAAGCAATCTACTTGCTTTGGCCTCCCAGAGTGCTAGGATTATAGGCATGAGTCACCTTGCTGGGCTAGGATTTTTTTTTTAAATATAAGTCTTGCATATTTCTTAGTTTTTGTAATTGTTTTTCTTGTGGTTGTATTTAGGGTCTTTAAAAAATGCTTTTCCAGTTACTTGTTCTTACAGAAATAAAAACTTAATTTTAAACCACCCTACCTTATTAAATTTTCTTAGCTTTTTCAGATATTTTTAGTTAGGGGATGTTGTGATTGGATTTGTGTTTCTGAAAACATCACTCTGACTATTATGTACAGAATAGATGGGTGCCGACCGGGAGCGGCAGCGGAAGGTCAGGTAGAAGGCTCCTCCTGCATTAGTGAAAGGGGATGGAACGCAGACCAGAAGGGGCGGTAGCATGGAAATGGGGAGAACTTGACAGACTAGAGATATATTTTGAAAACAGAAATAAATCTGAACAGATTGAATTAGGCAGAGAGCCGGGGAAAGGAAACGGAAAGAAGAGTCCAGGTCTTTTTTTTTTTGAGACAGAATCTTACTCTCACTCAGACTAGTGTGCCATAATGTCTGTCTTGTTCACAGCAACCTCAAATTCCTGGGCTCAAGCCATCCTCCTGCCTCGGCTTCCCAGGTAGCTGGGACTACAGATGCTTGCCACAAAGCCCAGCTAATTTTTTCTATTTTTAGTAGAGATGGGGCCTCACTCTTGTTCAGGCTGGTCTCTAACTCCTGACCCCAAGCAATTCTCCTGCCTTGGCCTCCCAGAGTCCTGGGATTACAGGTGTGAGCTGCTGCGCCCGGTGAGAAGAGTCTGGGTCTATGCCTTGAGCATTCCGATGGATGGATGAATGGGTGGACGGTTGAAGGTGAACGGATAAATGGGTGGCTGGATGGTTGGGGAGATAATAAACTAAGATGGAGGAGGCTAAAAGAGAAGTAGGTTTGGGGGGAAAGACTTAAGTTTAGTTTTGTAACAGGTTAAGTCTGAGGTGCCTGAGAGCTGTGTAGGGGATTTGTTAGGCAGGCAGTTGGATGTAGGATTTTGGAGCTCAGAAGACAGGGAGGGGCCTGATGGCATAAATTTGACATTGGGCTTAAACCTAGGTAGACATCACCTAGGTGACATTTAAAGCCATCGAAAAGGATAAGGCCACTTAGGAAGAAAGATGAGTGGAGGGCAGTGCCAACAGTTAAGCTCAGATGGAAGAGACAAATGCCCAGTGAGAGGCGGCATCTGGAAGCCCATGGAAACTGTGCCTCGGGGGTGGAGCAGGAACTAATCAAATGCCACCGAGAGGACAAGAGAGATGACCAGAAACACATAAACAACAAGTCTATTGTACCTGGTAACGTTGAAGCAGTTGATCCCCTTTTACTCAGAAGCGAAGCCCCAGGACAGGTCTTCCCTGCCCTGTGCTAGTTTCTGCCTGTCCCTTTACACGCCGCCCCCACCCCACTTCTTTAAGTGCCAAAAGTGATTAATTCTGGGTGGTGTTTTAATTTCTGTTCTTTTTTGCTGTCTGTATTTTCTCATTCTCTACAACAGTAAGTATTTTCTCATTCTCTACAACAGTGTGGTACTAATCAGAATCCGCTGTGTTCCATAATCCATCTGCTGCTTCTGAGTGCCGGGGCATCACTGTTAGTGCCAGTTCCCCACTCTGCTTGTGCTAAGGAAGCAGTGGCGGAGGTAATACCCACAATTTGTGCTGCTTATCCCACATACCCTTTCCCTTGTTCTGGGGCTGAGCTGGGGCTCTATTGTCTGAACCCTGGGGCAGAAAGAACTGAGGGCTCTTTTACCGCATTTACCTGGAGGCTGCCTGCAGTCTTGGGTTGCTAAGTGCACTGTTTAATTTCCAAGTACCTTTTATCCTGGCTCTCTTGACCAGCCAAAGTTGTGGTCGCTGTTTTCAACAAGGACTGAGGACAGAAGGGGTGGAATTAATTAAACCTAGAGGAAGGGACTTTGAAGGGCGGGGCTAAGGTTAAGTTGAAGAGGAACCCTTTAAATAAAGGGCCACACTGGCTGCCAGGCAGTGTGTGAGAGTGGCAAGTGGGAAGCACCTTCCACCGCCTTCTGAGCCTTCTGCAGCCTCCCACCTCCTGCGTGTGTCAGAACTCAGGGAAGATGATGGAGCCCGAGGAATACAGACAAAGAGGTGAGTGATGGGCATCCCTGATCCTTTTCCCTTTAGCCACTCCTGCAGGAGAGCTGATGGGTGGCCCTTAGATTTTGGGGTGTCATTTGGAGCACCAGAGTTGTCTTCCAAGACTTGGCTTCGGCAGCATTTTCTCTGTGAAAGGAACATGGGGGCAGAGTCTAAAACTTCTCTCAAAACCTCTTTCACTCACCCTTTCAGACTATATTTACCCACTCTCGTCTACATCCTCACTACCGGGTCTTGCTCCCACAAAATAGAAGAATTGGATTCCTGAGCACTAAATAGAAAAAAAAAGGGATCGCTTATGTTCTGAAATAGAAAAAAAGGTGTTCTAAGTATCCTCTTGTCACTGCAAAATCTATTTTTTCCCAACATTCTCTATGTGTGAATGTATCATAGTGTCCTTTTCATTTAGTCATTCACTCCATAGATATTTAGTAAGCGCCTTCTGTATAACAAACAAAACTAAAGTGGTTATTCTGTTTTCAGGCAAGGCTGTCTTTAGAACAAAATTAGTAGTTGCTTAAAATAGAATCTTCAATGTCTTTATCTTTAAAATTTTTTATGTCCTCTTTTCCACCAGTAGGTCATAGCACCTAAAAGTTCTTTGCCACATGGTATTGTCATGAGTTAAAAATTCAACTTTTCCTCTATCTCCTCTGTGGAGAGAGAACTCACTGAGTGTGTTATATTCTTTACTTTTTAATGTGCCTTAGCTGATTCCATTGCTATCCAAAGGTACATCGAGCTGAGAGTGGATTCCCTTGGACATTTAGTCTCTGAGTGGGACACAAATATGTTTAATACTGCCCCTGGACAAGTGGAGGGCTCGGTCCAGAGCTCTCAGGTGTCTGGTGGGTGTGGCGGGAGTCCTGAGAGCCACTGCGCTGGAGGAGGTTTGGAGGGGAGCAGACTGGCGAGACAAGGGTGTCCCCTCTTGTTTGTAAGAACTTTGCATAAACTGATTCAGAGGCAAAAAATTGGATTTCTTCTCAAGGAAAAGGAGCCCAAGGAGTGCTAAAGAACGATTATGGATATTGAGAGAAACACCCAGACACAGACACGCACGCTAAGAAAGGGAAAGAAATAATAGGAGAGACTCAGAGAGTAAGAGACAGAGGCATCGGGGACTTAGATCGGAAAGACTATGGAATTTGTAGTGGCTTCAGGGCGTTCAACTTGGCTGTTTTCCTGCTTATTCTTTTGTTCATTCACTTGATACAATTTCTGGAGCATCTGAAGTGTTGATGGAAGCAGTGGGGAAAAAGAGAGGGTTACTAGAATGTGGTGCCACATTGCCCTGAGATGTTGGGTTAGCGCCAGGAACTTGCTCTGGACGCATGGCTGTGCCTTGTGGATTCTGTGAACCTCAGAAATTACACATAAAGGGTTTTTGGTGTGTAAGCCTATACTGCTAATCAGATTCTTGAAGTCCATGAGTCAAAAAAAAGAAAAAGAAAGATGAGGGATTATTGATTCAATGGGAATGATGAACAAATGGAACTTTTTGCCCTTTAGCAGGAGTGCGCATAGAAATTTGCCATCTGTGCTAATGAATACAGTGTGTGTGAGAGACAATTATTCGATACAAAGGCCGCAGAGTTTCTGCTGCACCTGTGAAGTAATGAGTTACTAGATGTTGTTCCTGAGAAGAAAAGAAAGGCAGGAGAGACGATCAAAATTGATGTGGATAAGGATGGAGAAAGAAAAGGAAATATTTTACTTAAGCGCTAGAGTTTGGTGCTTGGGAGAGTTTCTGTCTTGTTTATTGGTTCATTCACACACTCCATCATACATTCAGTCTTTCACACCTTCTTTTTATTCCGAAGACAAAGTTGGATGGGGGCGTTCAGATCCTTCCTGGACCCATAAATCCATCTCCTTCTTTACCGAGGCTCTTAGCTAAGACCTGAGAGGGATGGGCACAAATTGGCCAGGCTCAGTCTGGGAACATAAACCTGGTTTCTCTGCCTCCCTTCTAGGGAGGGAGATGGTGGATTACATCTGCCAGTACCTCAGCACCGTGCGGGACAGACGTGTGACCCCAGACGTGCAGCCTGGCTACCTGCGGGCCTGGCTGCCCGACAGCGCTCCTGAGGACCCTGACAGCTGGGACAGCATCTTTGGGGATATCGAGCGGATCATCATGCCTGGGGTGAGACACAGAGACTCCAGGGATCTGGAGCACAGAGGGGTGGGTGGTGGCTCGAGGAAGGCCTGCTGTGGGTCAGCCTGGGATGATGATGCATCCTTTAGCCACTTGGCCACCAACACGCAGCCCATCTTCTGGGCATGTGAAGGGCAGGACTTTGAGATGAATTAGAACCTATAGAGCTTGGTGGGGAGCCAGGAGGAAGAATGAGTGAACTGCAGGGTGTACTCTGGCAAAAGTGTGGAAATCTAATGGGACAGGCTGAGAGATGAACAGTTTGTCTGAGGGGAAAGAGAAACCGTGGAGGGCAGTGCCTGTGGCTCAGTCGGTAAGGCGCCGGCCCCATATACCAAGGGTGGCGGGTTCAAACCCGGCCCCGGCTGAACTGCAACCAAAAAATAGCTGGGCGTTGTGGCAGGCGCCTGTAGTCCCAGCTACTCGGGAGGCTGAGGCAAGAGAATCGCTTAAGCCCAGGAGTTGGAGGTTGCTGTGAGCTGTGTGAGGCCACGGCACTCTACCGAGGGCCATAAAGTGAGACTCTGTCTCTACAAAAAAAAAAAAAGAGAAACTGTGGAGGTTGTGCCTGAACCCTGATGGGCCCAGCCAGGTTCTACACAGCAGTGTCTGAGACCACGCCGGAGGGCAGGAAGGAAGCGGCCCACCCCAAGCCTGAGGGCACTCTGGGTGTCAGATTGGGTTGGCCCAGGAAGCTGAGTGGGCCTTGTCAGCCCCCACACCCCCCTTTTCCCCTGTGAGGTAGTAACTGTGTCCTTACCAAGGGCAGGTCTGGGGATTGAACTGCATTTCAGGGGCAGGAAGGGGTGTTCCCTGAATTACTGATACTCTCAGTGACAGAGGGTGCAGCCTGGGAATAGTGCTGGTGGGGCCAGGAAACAGCTGGAAGCCAGCTGATGCCTGGGGCTGGAGCTGGAAGGCACCTCCATGGGCAGTGACGACATCCCTAGCCACCAGGTGAGAGGCGCTCTGCCAAGGTGCTCAAGTTATAATTGCACCAACTCCCTTCCCACGGAGGGGCTCCGTGCTATATGCCAGGCACTGCACTAGACGTACTACATGATAGCTTGTTTAATCTTCACAGTGACCATGCTTAACAGATGAGGCAACTGAGGCTCAGTCTTACCGAAAGTCACAGAATAGTACCTGGCAGGTCTAGGATTTCAATCTAGGCCAGTCTTACTCCTAAGCCTCTGCTATTTCTCCTCCACCATTATTTCTCCTGGCAAGGGCTAAGTGTGGCTCGGAGGAGCCCAGGCCCCTACCAAACAGGTCACCACCACACAGGCAACGTCACTGTCTCTGCTGGGACATTTGTGTTATAAACCATGTGTGTCTAGAGCAGTGTTTTTCAACCTTTTTTATCTCACAGCACACTTGAACCTGTAGTTAAACTTCCATAGCACACTTAAATTATGTTGATCCAAAAAAAAAAAAAAAAAGAGTAAAAAAAAGAATACACTTACTGTGGTTTGAATTTTTTTGAAAATAATTTAATTAATGGCCTCTAAAAATTTTTGAGTAACACCTAAGATCCTCTTACGGTACACCAGTTGAAAATCCCTGGTCTAGACGTTCTTCCTGAGGCTGACTTGAGATCTGCCTCCATCTTCCCCATCGTGAACCTCCAACATGGACTTAAAGGTGACAGAAATATGCCTGGAGCCAGGGGTGCTAGTGGGACCAGGAAACAGCTGGAAGCCGGCTGTTCAGAAAGCAATGGCAAGTTTGTACCACGCCAAAAATACTCTTCTCTCTTTCAGCCTATTTCACAAGCATCTTTTGAAAATGTCAGTGTCAGTAAAGCTTTACCGAGGAGGCTAGATCCCCGATAAGATTATCTTGTGGATTCCATTCTGTAAAATGTAATCTGCTGAGAGGCTAACTGTAATCTGGGAGTGAGGCTAACAGCAACTGTCAAAGAGGTAGAAATGAGCTGATTCACTCAGCGGAGAGGAATTCCAGCAGCGTGGGGGGTTTAGTTCAGCAGGCCCACTTCTGGACAGACAGATCTGTCTGTTTTTGATAAGGGCTCCCGGTGGCTTTCTTACATTATTTATCTTACACAAACAGGCAATTGCCTCTTGATAGAGCCTGGAGTCGGAAGCCCTTCTCTGGGGTTTCCGAAATACTGTCACTAAGCACAGTGAAAGCCAGGGCGCAATCTTCCCTCTCATCTCGCAGCTGCCCCCCAGCCTCTGACAGTCAGCCTGAAAGCCATCGGCCCGTTGCTTTCTCCTTTTGGTCAGTGCCTCATTGAAAACTGGCTTCATTTTTTCCTTCCTGCCACGTCCTAGACACTGAGTGAAGAAAGGCTGTTTTTCCCATTTAATTCCAACCCTAGTTGGAAAATCCTCCTTTCTTTTTCATGAGGGGGCAGAGCAGCGCAGTGGGAGGAAGCAGAACACCATCCTGCGTGGGCCTCCGTGGTCCTGTCTAGGCACTGTCATCTGTCCCTATGAGGTGTGTGTGACCATTAGGGATGAGTCCTCTCTCTGCCACCCCCAGATAAAACACATAATAGTAGAACCTACTTTATAGGGTGCTCTGAGGATTAAATAAGAGAAAGCATGGGAAGTGGAAGGTATTACCTACCCTGTCTTTTTTTTGTGTGTGTGTGTGACAGAGTCTCACTTGGTCACCTTAGTAGAGTGCCATCGCATCATAGCTCACAGCACCTTCAAATTCTTGGGCTCAAACAATTCTCTTGCTTCAGTCTCCTAAGTAGCTGGGACTACACACACCCGCCACAGTGCCCGGCTATTTTTTAGAGACAGGGGTCTCGCTCTGGCGCAGGCTGGTCTCGAACCTTTGAGCTTAGGCAGTCCACCTGCCTTGGCCTTCCAAGTGCTGGGATTATAGGTGTGAGCCACTGCACCTGGCTCGAAGTCTTTTGCTTGGTGAAAATTTGAGGAAGAGATTTGATTCTCTCAGAGTCAAGTCAGGATGTGTGATGTGTCTGGGGTCCCTGTATGTTTAGTTTTCTACTAACATTACTGATTCACATTTTGCAAATTGCTTTGGCCATACCCCCAGCTGCACAACAAACCTAAAAGACAGGATTTTATGTATTTACTTATTTATTTATTTTTGAGACAGAGTCTTGCTCTGTCAACTGGACTAGAGTGCCATGTGGTGTCAGCCTAGCTCACAGCAACCCCACACTCCTGGGTCCAGGTGATTCTCCTGCCTCAGCCTCCCAAGTATCTGGCCTACAGGCTCCTGCTACAATCTCAGGGCAATTTTTCTGTTTGGGTAGAGATGGAGTCCCACTCTTGCTCACGCTGATCTCATCCACCTCCTGAGCTCAAGAGATCCTGTCCCATTGGCATCCCAGAGTGCCAGGATTATAGATGTGAACCACTTTGCCCAGCCAAGAGACACCCTTCAAGAACAAGGACCATGTCCTGGACAGCATGTATAATAGAAAGAGCATAAGATGTAAGTCCAAGGACACGGATTCCAGTCCCACCTCTGCCCCAGAGGGTATTTATTTTACATTGAGGAACCAGGGTTGAGAGAGGCATAAGAAGTGATCCTGCTTTTATGAGGTCTGAAGTGTATACACATGTTGGAGATGTCCTTTAAGGAAAAAAAAAGAGAATGAATTTCAGAAGAGACCCATGCCAAAAGGGCACCTTGCCACTAGTCTTCATTAGCTTCATGGCAAATGAGTCTACAAGGTCACATAGCTGAGTGGGGCAGAGGTGGGAGTGGAACCCCTGTGCTTGGACTTGGATCTTATGCCCCTTCTATTATACATGCTGTCTAGGACATGACAGTCCTTGTTCTTGAAGGGTTGTGAGCATCTGTGCACACCAAATAACAGGATGATGCATTAAGATGTTGTCTAATGAGTTCTCAATAGAGAGAGACATCTAGAATTATCATGCTCCATGGGCTCAAGGAAGGGGTCAAAGGGGGCTGCAGTTGCTGGTGAAGCGTTCACATAGGAAATGGATATTCTGTAGCATTCTAAGAATCAACAGGCTTTAGAGGGTCATGTCTTTATACGGAGTGCTTTCCTGTCAGTGGACACAGCAGGAAATGAACGCAAAGACGCAAATGTAGAAATGAACAGGACATGCTTGCAGAGCGTTGAGATCAGTAGAGATTAGATAATCGATGAGGCAGATGAGCCACTGGGGATGCTTCAGAGACCTGTGGGGGGCCCTCCCTGTCTGCCCTGTCCTCTTTCCATCCGGTTTGATTGTGGCCTCCTATATGCTTGGGCTGGCCTCTCCTTCTGCCCTTTCCTCTCCTCACTCCATACCTTGGTGAACCTGTTTACACAGACCCTCTACAGCTATGTGCCCAGACAGCACAACAATAAATCAAACAAGATGTGCTTTCTTGCAAGAAACTGGACGAGACAAGCAATCTATTCTTCTGGAGCTCTTAGTGAACTTATTACTTTTTTTTTGAGACAGAATCTCACTCTGTCACCCTGGGTAGAGCACTGTGGCATGATAACTAGCAACTTCAAACTCTTGGGCTCAAGTGATCCTCCTGCCTCAGCCTCCTGAGTAGCTGGGACTACTCAGCTGCAACGCCTGGCTTTTTTTTTAGTTGTTGTTGCAGGTTGGCTGGGGCTGGGCTTGAATCTGCCACCCTCGGTATGTGGGGCCAGTGCCCTACCCATTGAGCCAAAGGCGCTGCCCTGGTTTTCTATATTTATTTATTTATTTTTGTGGGACAAAACAGTAGAATTTAATCTTCAAACTTGATAGACTTAGAAGCGTTTCTGTCAATACAGAAGATTTAGTCTGCAGCATTAGAGAAGCCAAGGCCAGCTCCTCGGCTGTACTTGCAGCTCATGGCCTGGTGGTAGTCCCGCTGCAGAGTGTCAGCTGCCTTCTCGTTGAGGGCCATGCTAGGGGTCCATGCCGGCTGAATGAAGGGGAAAGATTTTTATTTTTTTATTTTTTATTTTTTTGTAGAGACAGAGTCTCACTGTACCGCCCTTGGTAGAGTGCCGTGGCATCACACGGCTCACAGCAACCTCTAAGTCTTGGGCTTACGCGATTCTCTTGCCTCAGCTTCCCGAGCAGCTGGGACTACAGGCGCCCACCACAACGCCCGGCTATTTTTTGGTTGCAGTTTGGCCGGGGCTGGGTTTGAACCCGCCACCCTCGGTATATGGGGCCGGCGCCCTACTCACTGAGCCACAGGCGCCGCCCAGGGGGAAGATTTTTAAAGCCACCATAAGTTTGAGAAATTTCAGTTTCTGTTTCTCATTTTCAAAGCCAGCAGTATCCCACTGGCCAAACTGGGTTCCCGTCCACTTCTGGGTTTCAGACGCTTCTGTTTTGCCCGACTCACGATCAATCTCTTTTTGCAAGGCCTTTCGCCTCACCTGGTCAATAATGTGCACCTCATCCATGTTCCCTTTCTTTTCCAACACGATCTCTAGGTCTGGGTCTGGATCTTCCTTCCAAGGGTCTCCTGCTACCCGCTGTCTTTCTTCCTCTTCTTCTTCTTCTTCCTTTTCAGAGCCACCTCCTCCATGACGTGCTGCTCTACCTTCTTGGATTTCAATTTTTTCTTTGCTGGTGCCTTGGAGCCATCTCCTAGGGGGATGTATTCTGGAGCATCAATTTTAACTGGCTTCATTCTACTTCCTTTCTGGAGAGCTTGGACCCGGAGAGCCTAGAGTGGCCTAGGAGGGTGTCTCCCTCCTGGTGGATCTTTTTTCTCCCCTGCAGCTGCCTGCTCCTTACCCTCCTGCCCCACTGAGCAGGTGTGCCCGTCCCCAGCATCGCAGTACCGAGGGTCCCGGACTGAAAAGGCTGTGGGGTCCTGGGCCTTTTTTTCCTTCTGGTGTTTTTTGAGTTTCTTGACAACTCTGTTTACTGCCTCCTCATTCTGTCTGGGGTCTGGAGAGGTCTTTGTCCCCAACCCATGGGACATGGTTGGAGGTAACGAGGACTTCCTCTTCTTTTTCTTCTCCCCACCGAGAAATTCCGAGTGGCCAAGCACCTGCTTCCTGGGGCTGGGTGACTTCTCCTTCTGTCTGGCATGACACGTGGTCTCAGGTTCTAGCTGCTCCTCACACGGGGTGCTGTAGCCCTTCTTTTTTTTTTCTTTTTCTTCACTAGAGGCATCTCAGATGTCTGCCTTGGGACCACATTCTTAGAGGGGGATGTGGCTCTTGTAGGAGAAACATTGGCAAAACAATTGTCACTGTTTAAAACTGAGTAGAGTCTCTGGTTCTTTGACCACCTTCTTCTTTTTCTTCTCTGGCAGCCCAAGGTCTACTTTTGAGATCTTGGTGATCATTCCGGCAGGCCAAACTCCTCGCCTCCACATGAGATCCTGCTCCAGTTTTCTATTTTTAATAGAGATGCAGGCATGCTCTTGCTTAGGCTGGTCTCAAACTCCTGCGTTCAAGCAATCCACCCTCTTTGGCCTCCCAGAGTGCTGGGATTCCAAGTGTGAGCCACCACACCCAGCCAGTGAGTTTATTACTATAGGGAATTTCCTTTTGCACATTCCATTCTGGACTTTACATATATGCAAAGGCTCCACTGGAGAACTAGCTTAGAACAGGAGCCTTATGAGTGGCAAGAACACCAATGGAAATGTTCTATTTTCATGGAGTTGTGTCACTTATCTGTCTATCTTAAAAGTGTCGGCCCATGTCCAGAGTGGCGCTTGCCAGGGAGGGTGTCTGGAGGAGGAAGGCCTCCTGGAGGTGCTGCCTGGTGCCAACCACGTGCATTCTCTGCCTCCAGGTGGTCCATTGGCAGAGCCCCCACATGCACGCCTACTACCCAGCCCTCACCTCCTGGCCGTCCTTGTTGGGAGACATGCTGGCTGATGCCATCAACTGCTTGGGGTTCACCTGGGTGAGTAGTAATGGCTGTAACTACTGGTGCAGGAAATGGCATCCTAGAACAGACATTTTGTCCTGGTCTCTGATCAGGGTTCCAAGATAAATATTAACAATGGCTACGTTTTTTAAGCTTAAGCCTTATGTTAATTATCTCATCTAATTCTTTAACCCTATGGAATCATGAATATTGGCCCCTTTTGTAGGTGAGGAAATTGAGTCTTACCGGTAAGTAACTTACCTCCCCAATTTCACACAACTTATAGAGACAAAGATGAGATTTGGGCCCAGATCTGGTAATTGCCATAGTTTCTGACCCTAGCTAAGGACTTTGATTCCTGTTGAGTTACTACTTAGTCCGTGCACGTGTCTTTGAGTAGCTAGAGATACATTCTAAGAATTCCCTTATTAATTCCTCAAGTACCACTTAGCTTAAAATTGTGCCAAAAGCTTTCTAGAACATCTTTATATTTTAGGCCTGAACTCTCACAGGGTGTGTGTGTGTTGGGGTGGTGGGTGGGATTGCAGTCCTGACTCATCCCCCTGGGCTTTGGAGCCAATCACTTCTAGGGTTCTTTCTCCATAAAGCTTTGGAGAATTTGCGTCAGCGAGGGTCGCATGAACCCCAAACCTCACAATCTTTCCTCTTTGTGGTTTGGCAGAGGGCTGGGTGGGAACGGGACACTGACCCCTTCTTCAGCTAGGTTCACATTGTTACCTCCAGGCAGGGACCAGGGCAGAGATGGGTGTGTTTCTTGGGCTAGTGGGGGCATCTTGGTGCCCTGGGGCTGTGGAGATGAAGTTTCTTTCCCTCTTTCAGGCATCCAGCCCTGCATGCACGGAGCTAGAGATGAATGTCATGGACTGGCTGGCGAAAATGCTGGGCCTCCCGGAGCACTTCCTGCACCACCACCCTGGCAGCCAAGGGGGCGGCGTCCTGCAGGTGCCTTCACCACCAAAGCTCCACCCAGCACGGGGGCTAAGTGGTGAAAGACAGGCCGAACCCTAACCTGGCAATTCTCCCGTTTTCCATGGAGTTTCTCCGTGTTACCCACACCCCAGTCCCCACACCACCATCATCACTACCATGAAGGATTCCTCCAGCACTGGCACCACCATCGTCAGAGCTTCCACCCGCCCCATGCCACGACTCCCACCTCAGTTTCTACTTCATCTCCATTTGCCGCTGCCCCCTTCTCCGTCTCTTCCCTCTCTTTTCTTTGAAGGAGATTAAAAAGTCAACACATTTCCAGTATTACTTGATATAGGCTTATTAATTGAAATTGTGACAACTCCTCTCAGGGGAGTTGTCCCATTTTACGCCTCCCCTCCCAGGAGAGGACTTCTCTCCCTCCCCCTTCCTCCAGATCCTTAGCAGTGAGAGCAGTTAACAGGAGAAAACCATTGATTGTATCCTGTGACTCTATCTTTCGGTCACCTATTAAATGTTTCTTAAAATATTATTTCATTTTCTCAAGAGTAAAGTCACAGAGTGGAGTTTTTTTTTTTTTCTTTGTTTGAGACAGAGTCTCACTGTGTCGCCCTCAGTAGAGTGCTGTGGTGTCACAGCTGACCACAACCTCTAACTCTTGGGCTTAAGCGATTCTCTTGCCTCAGACTCCCAAGTAGCTGGGACTATAGGTGCCCGCCACAATGCCTGGATATTTTTTTGTTGCAGTTGTTTAGCTGGCCTGGGCCGGGTTTGAACCTGTCACCTTCAGTGTATGTGGCTGGCTCCATAACCACTGTGCTACAGGCACCGAGCCAGAGTGGAGCTTTCTGTGTGCCTCCCATATACCATACATGTTTCTAGGTGCTCCTGCCTCTAATAAACCCTTGGCACTCATGAGGGTTTCCTTTGGAGATCTTTCCGAATCCTCAAATTCTTTAATTTTATGGTAACATATAATTTTCCTGGCTTTATAACTTATAAGATAGAGATAATAATATTTCCCTCGAAGAGTGGATGTAAGGATTAAATGAATTCTTCTATGAGACAAAAATAGCCACACTCCTCTGAGATGAGAATGAAAAGTTTGCTGTGGCTCCTTGCTGGCTAAATGACTCCATTTCTCACTCCCGCTTTACAGCAAGATTAAAATCTGAACCTCACAAGAAAGACGAGTTGCCACAAGCTGTGGCCCTTCTGGGTAGTTAGCAAATAGGTACAACTTCAGATATTTTATCTTGGAAGAACATGCCAAATGTCTGCTGTCCATGATTTTGCTGATTATCTCAAGAGCCCGGTAGGTGAATAGTATCATCCTTGGTGTCTGAGATAAGAGCACTGAAGCTCAGAGAGATTAAATGAGTTGTCCTCAGTCACACAGTGGGTAAGTGGAAGAAGGAGGATTCAATCAGGCCTGTCTGAATCCGAACCGTTCTTTCTCCTGTGTTCAACAGCCAGGTGCACTTGAATCAGTCACATAACCTCTCTGAGCATCACTGCCCTCATGTTAGTAGGACAAGAATCACCGCTATCTCAGAGGTGTGAAGAACAAGCAGGATAACACAGAGTATTTTGTGAACTATGGATTTCCATACAGATGAAAGCTGGTATTATTATTATCATGATGGCTTCCTTGTCGGGGAGTAATTTCCAGCCACTGAATTTCTGTGGATCTGTTCCACACATCTCTCCAGGACTCTGTCTGCCAGGCTTTTTAGCAGGATTCTATCAGCTGAAGATTTTAAGAAGCAAAGACACCAAAGTCTGAACCCATGATGAGTAACCATGAAGAATCCTGTGAATGGCTGAGGTGGCCCCTGCAGGATTTCCATAATCATGACCAGAGCAAAATCCCATCCACCCTTGCTTGGATAATCTACTCTCCCATCCCTGGAGGCAGTTAAAGAGACACTCTCCATTTCATAAATGCAAAAGAAGCTTCTGGAGGGGTAATATTAGCTCAGGGTCACGAGAGTTAATATTGAGGCCAAAGTCACATAGCCCAGGACCCTCTCTCTGCGATATGCCTGTGAAATCAAACTCTATTTCCATACTTAATAGATCAAGAGTTCTTTTAAGTAAAACTTACATGGGGAGCAAACTCACATCCTGAGGGACATTCTCTTTTTGGTTTCTACGGTTTCTCTAATAAAGATATTGGTATTAGGTGGAAACTTGCTTTCAGAATCTAGACTAGGAATGTGGGCTGGGGAGGAAGGAGGGCAGGAGCTGTTTACTTCCTTAGGTAAATAGCTCTCTTTCTCTCTCACGCACATAGGTGCACAGGCACACGTGCGCGGTACTATGAAAGCTGGGGAAATTTGGCAAAAGAACACAGACAGAGGCTGCCATTGGTAATCCTTTGTCATCCTTTTCCCCTGCAGAGCACAGTCAGCGAATCCACCTTGATTGCCTTGCTGGGAGCAAGGAAGAACAAAATCTTGGAAATGAGAATGTCTGAGCCTGACGCCGATGAGTCCTCCCTGAACGCCCGACTCATCGCCTATGCCTCCGACCAGGTGAGCTGCCCGCACAGGATGCACCTTCAGGTCCCTGCTTGGCTTCTGGAATCTTAGTCATTGAACAGTTTTCTTCTAGGCATGAGTATGCTGGGATTCAGGGCAACTCAGGCCTGGGAGGTCATCTCCAGGAAACACAGGGGTAGACAAACCTCCTGCATTTGGCTTTGATTCCATTAGTCTCATGTTTCTGCAGTTTCTGGGGAGGGTTCATTCCAAGAGGGCTCTTTGCTCACGGGTTTCTGTAACTTTTCTAGGCCCACTCCTCAGTGGAGAAGGCTGGTTTGATTTCCCTTGTGAAGATGAAATTTCTGCCTGTGGATGACAATTTCTCACTCCGAGGAGAAGCTCTTCAGAAAGCCATTGAGGAAGACAAGCAGCAGGGCTTGGTGCCTGTCTTTGTAAGTCAGAATGTGTCTGAAGTTAGAGTGGTAGGACTTGGATGTGAGGAAGGAAATTTGGCAGAATTCAGGTGAGTAATGTGTTGTGAACAAAAGCAGAAAGGTTGGGCAGGGCGCCTGTGGCTCAGTGAGTAGGGCACTGGCCCCGTATACTGAAGGTGGTGGGTTCAAACCCAGCCCCTGCCAAACTGCAACAAAAAAATAGCCAGGCGTTGTGGCGGGCGCCTGTAGTCCCAGCTACTTGGGAGGCTGAGGCAAGAGAATCGCCTAAGCCCAGGAGTTGGAGGTTGCTGTGAGCTGTGATGCCATAGCACTCTACCGAGGGTGATAAAGAGAGACTCTGTCTCTACCAAAAAAAGAAAAAAAGTAAAAAAGAAAAGCAGAAAAGAAAAGTCCTCAAATGCAATGCTTTATAAGTTATGAGTTGCTATTCATTGGTGTGTTATGAAATAAAATTTTGTGGGTCATAACCAGCGTTAAAAGAATTAGAATGAGTCCAGGTGTGGTGGCTCATGCCTGTAACCCTAGCACTCTGGAAGGCCGAAGCAGGTGGATTGCTTGAGCTCAGGAGTTCAAGACCAGCCTGAGCAAGATTGAGACCCTGTATCTAAAAAAAATAGCCAGGCATTGTGGCGAGTGACCATGGTCCCAGCTACCGGACAGGCTGAGGCAAGAGGATTTCTTGAGCCCCAAAATTTGAGGTTGCTGTGAGCTATGATGCCATAGCACTTTACCTAGGGTAACAGAGTGAGACTCTGTCTCAAAAAAAAAAGAAAAAAAAATTAGAATAGAAAATACCAGTGCATTCATATTGTCAGAGTATGTATTCTCCTGTGAAACTTTTTTTTCAAATTGTATATATATTAGGTTGCCATATAAAACTATAGGTCATGATAAAACACAATGTATAATACACACTGCTCTGTGATATGGGTATGATCTTTTTTAGGCCACATGTGTCATACGAACCTGCCCTCCCATGTTAACTTGCCTTTGTTTTCCTCCTCCAGGTCTGTGCAACACTAGGGACCACCGGGGTCTGTGCATTTGACTGCCTGTCAGAGCTGGGCCCCATCTGTAAGTATGTGCCCTGTCTAGCTAGGAAGACAAGGAATGCATTTTGAAATGTTTCCTAGAGCAAGAACGGAAATCAGCTCTGTGGAATGACTTTACCCCTCTTTGGTCAATGTGGAGACAGGGGAAGACCCACGTAGAGGTCAGGAGGGCCTTTCCCAGGCATTTCAGGACATTGCTTTCCCCAGGGGTGTCACACAGGGTGCCCTACCTTGCGTCCTGTCCTGAGAGGCGACAAAGGGAGAGCTTTCTGATCATCTCCCTTGTACGTCCAGCTCTACTTAAAGCAGGCTATATCCAAAACACAGGGCGAATGAGCCACAGTGAAATATTTCCTATTCTAGCTTTAGAAAAGGAAAAGGTGAGGATAAGGAAATTGTGGGAGAGATAAAAACAGGGAAGAAACTCAAATGAGATTGTTTAATAACCAAGCAAGAAACACTAGGAAAGAGAAACATCATCTGTCTAGTTTTTGTATTATGTGCACTAACATTACTCTCTGGGCTGGTGGGAAGTTGGTTTCTGTGCCAGGATGCTCTAGGTTGAGGCCAAGAGGGTGTCGGCCCTCTTCCCAGGGAGCGGGAAAGGCCAGGGGAGGCTTTGTAGGCTTTCCCATTAGCAGGTGGCAGGCCTCACTCAGCCCTACTGCCTCACTGACACCCTCCTGCCAGTCTCTACACCCTCCACACCTAGTTAGCCAAAGCCCACTATCCTCCCCAACTATTCCCTGGGAAGCTCACCACGAGCTTGGCCAGGTGAGAGATGCCTTTCCCCTCTTGGTGCCTGCACTCCAGCCAGGTGACGTTTGCCTCCTCAGGTGCCCACGAGGGGTTGTGGCTCCACATTGATGCTGCTTACGCGGGCACTGCCTTCCTCTGCCCTGAGTTCCGGGGCTTTCTGAAGGGCATCGAGTACGCCGATTCCTTCACCTTCAATCCTTCAAAGTGGATGATGGTGCACTTTGACTGCACTGGGTTCTGGTGAGTGTGCTGGCCTGGCTCCGAGGACCTGGGAGAGCATTCCTTGTCTTCCTAGCCAGACAGGGCACATACTTACAGATGTGGCTCAGCTCCTAATGTCTGTCTGGAAACCCACAGGGTCAGGGACAAGTTCAAGCTGCAGCAGACCTTCAGCGTGGACCCTGTCTACCTCAGGCATGCCAACTCAGGCGCTGCCACTGACTTCATGGTGAGTGGCCAGGAAAGGGCAGTGTGGGGGCATCTGACCTCCAGGATCTCCTGACGCTCCCTTCAGATGGTAGCACCCCATAAGCTCATCCTGTAACAGAGCCATTGTACACCTTAGTTTCAAATTGTGCCTGAGTACATGAAACCCAGAAAATGGGTAAAAACCCTAGAAAAGGAGACCAACCTTTGAGGCGGCATGCACATTTCCCCAATATTTTGTGGCAATTTTTTATTCCTAGAAATATTTTCCCTACCACAGGAGGACCAATTCTCTCTGACTCCAACTTGGATGATTGTTCTGCCTACTGTCCAGCAACAGGGTAGGGTGGAGAATTTCTTGGGTTGGAAAGAGGCTCCTTGCTTAAATTGCCTTTGCCTGTGATTGCCGGCCTTTCCAACCGGGTGTACCACCACTGTCTCAATCTCACATTCCCAATCTGTGCTATGTCTCAGGGAAATAAGTTCTTCAGAGTTACTCCTCAGTTTGAAAAAGAGTCTTCCCTTTAATTGTAGGGGAGATAGGATGTACACATTTACGCTACATATAACATGGCCTATGGGAGGCAGTGGTGTCAGCCAGGCTCACAGCAACCTCAAACTCCAGGGCTCAAGCAGTCCTCCTGCCTTAGCCAGGACTACAGGTGCCCATCACCATGTCTGGCTAATCTTTCTATTTTTTAGCAGAGATGGGGTCTTGCTTTGCTCAGGCTGGTCCTGAACTCCTGAGTTCCCACTTTGGGCTACTAAAGTGCTAGGATTACAGGTATGAGTTCCTGGCTTCAGATTTTTGAGCTTTTTGATTGGCATCCCAGGCAGCAAGCCTTGGGGCTCATTGGTGGTGGGGGAAGATTCTCTGGAGGTAATTGAAGACAGAAGAATAATGGTTCTTTAATCTTCACTGCTCTTTCTGGTGGGTTTTCAGAAATTTTTAAAATTAAATATTAAGAAATTTCATAAGCAGCCCAGGGGAGCAGATATTTTTAGGGACAACTAGTTATTCCTGAGTGAGAAATGATGCCCATTCTCCTATTAGTGTATCTGGATTACCATAACCTAAGAGCATTTTTTAAAAATTCCATTTTGAATTTCATGTTACTTTTAAAATTCATTTATCACAGTGTCTCAGATCTCCCTGTGGTTCATTCCCATCAGTTTGGAGATTTTATAGTGCCCTCTTCCTCTTCCAAATAACTTAAGAAATATAAAATTAAACTTTCCCCAGCACTGGTCTGGGGGACCTTTACCATTTTTGCTTCTATAACCAGAAGGTGCTGCTTTGTTCTTATCCTTCCTTCATCTCTAATCCTAAGATTAGAGATTGAATCCTAGGATTTAATTTCAAGTCTTTGAAGAAACTCCTAGAAAACTGAAGCTGTTATCTTTGTTATGAGCCTGGAGTCCTCACAGCTGCTCTAACCCCGGGGCCAAACTCTTTTTTGCTCAGGTGTCTGTAGCTTTAAATAGAAGCTAAGCCCTGCTCTGACACGACCAGGACTTGGGCAGCATCTCCTGGGTGGATGTGCTTAATCCTTGGGGGTGATTCTAGAATCTCTAGAATTCTGGAATCTAGAATTCTCTAGATTCTGCGCCTCTAGAGAAGCTTCTCTCTAAACTCTTCTCTGATGGCACAGAGACCATTCATAGATGGGGCCATGGTCTTGCCCTTGGTCGCGGAGCACTGCGAAACCTCGAGAGGACACAGAGGAGGCTGAGGATGTCTCAGTTAAAGAGCTCTGTCAGCTTTTATACGTCCAAATTTCTTGATTCAACAGAAAATCCTGGCTGGAACCACTCTACTGAGTCAGCATGGATTGGTTTTGGAATAGTGACAAGAAAAAGAGTAACTGGAATAAGATTGTGAAGAAATAAAAATAAAATCATCTCTGCCTCTCCCTGTTAATTTGTCAGTGAAACAAAGTAGCCCATTAACTATAACTATCTGGAAGCCAGAATGTTTTTAGAGACACCTCCTGTTATCCATTCATTAGTCTCTTGGAGTATCCCTTGGACAAAAGGTGGAGTTGATGCTCTCTCTGTTATAGGGACTTTGTCCTGTTTTCAGATTTTTGATTTTGATTTTTTTTTTTTTTTTAAGAGTCAGGGTCTCGTTTTGTTGCCCGAGTTGGAGTGCAGTGATTTATCATAGCTCACTGCAGCTCAAGGATTTATCAAACTCCTGAGCTCAAGAGATCCTCCTGGCTCAGCTCCCCCCTCCCCGTCCCACCCCCCACTCCCCACCCCCGTAGCTGGAACTATAGGTGCATCCCACCATGTCCAGCTAATAAAAAAAAATTTTTTTAGAGGTGGAGTTTTGCTATGTTGCCCAAACTAATTGACCATGAACTTCTTGAGCCTCAAGCGATTCCCCTGCCTTGGCCTCCCAAAGTCCTGGGATTCCCGTGTGAGCTACTGCAACTAGCCCTGTTTGAAGGCTTTGATGCCCTCTGCTGGCAAACAAAAGTCCCCAAGCTGGTCCTCGGCATGACGGAGTATCACGAAGAAATCAAAGTATCACTTTTGTGCAGGGGGAACGTCCATCCACAAAGGGATAATATCCCTACAGTGACTGGCTCAGAAGGCAGGAGTCTAGAGAAGGACTGAGGTGAAGACGTTTGTGAGGATTTTGCAATCCTGTGGATGGGCAGATAAATACTCATACTCCATGGGACAAATATCTACTTTTAATCAACAGAAATTGTGGTAGAAGCTTCCAGACAGTTGAGAGGGGGGTCCCGAGAAACCACTTGACTCATTAGAATAATTGCAAATGTTTTTCAAACCTTTTGCTCTATTTTCGGATCTGAAAAATTGATTTAAAACTGGTTTGGAAATTTTCAGATCCATGGTGACGGCAACCTCGAACTTTAAACTCTGTTAAATTTGGTCACCAGGAACAAAGGGTCAATGTTAGTCTAACAGAGGCAGAAATTTGGATGCTCATTTGAAATCTGAAAGCTGGACTGATGCCTGCGAGGTCACAGGAATCTCACAGGAAAAGTGCCAAAGCAGTGAGATTAAATAAGGATCATCTTGGTTCTAGACAGAAATACTACTGTGATTTGTAGCTCGCATTTTAAAGTCATTTAAATAGCCCACACTGGCGACTTCTTCTGAGGTTCTTTGCATCTGCTGTCCTCACACTGCTGCCCTGGGAGGTACTGTCTGTTCTCCATCTCACGGACTGAGGAGGCAGTGAGGTGGCACTGCCCAAGGTCACACAGCTAGTAAGTGGCAGAGCTGGAGGAGAAACCCAGGTCTGTGGGGCTTCATCACACCAGCTTCAACCACTAGACTTTACATTCTGGGGTGAATCAAAATAGACTTTACATTCTGGGGTGAATCAAAATAGAACTTTATTTTCTGCTACTCAAGGAACTTGGGTTCTTTTAGAGGAAAAATGTATTGCCCCAATCTTGAATTTCAGACCCCATGGTATGAAACATTTAAAGCAGCTTTTGATGCCAAGTGCTCTTCTCATTGGTTCAGGGTAATGGACTTGGTTTCCACCTGTCCTGCTCTTGGACAGGGATTATTGGCCAAGTGCATCAGCGATTCGGTCACGCAAGGGGGCAGCCTTCTGGTAACTTGCCTTGGCTCGCTTCTTAGCAACGGCTCCAGAAGTCACAGCAACACTGTCTATCCCTGGAGGGCTGGGCAGGCCGTGGATGACGCCCAGGAGCGCTCAGGGAGCGGCACCCTGTGTCTAACACGGCGACCGTGTTCCTTTGTTTCTAGCACTGGCAGATCCCACTGAGCCGGCGGTTTCGCTCTCTTAAACTCTGGTTCGTGATTCGGTCCTTCGGGGTGAAGAACCTCCAAGCGCACGTCAGACACGTACGTAGCGCACGCCACGGGGCGGGACCCACGGTACTTGGTTTTCCCCTGGGGAGGAAAGGCTGGTTTCTGCTTTGCAAATCTGCCCAGGAGACTTGTGGTTTCTGGCTCATGTGTCCGGATCTGTTTGTGGGCTCTTGGGGCCTTTTTTTTTTTTTTTTTAAAGACAGAGTCTCACTCTGTTGCCACAGGCTAGAATGCTGTGGCGTCAGCCTAGTTCACAGCAGCCTCAAGCTCCTGGGCTCTAGTAATCCTGCCTCAACCTCCGAGTAGCGGGGACCACAGGCCCTACCATCACACTTGGCTGAATTTTCTATTTTTAGCAGAGATGGGGTCTAGCTCTTGCTCAGGTTTGTCTTGAACTCCTGAGCTCAAGGGATCCTCCTGCCTTGGCCTCCCAGAGTGCTAGGATTATAGGCTGAGCCCCTGCACCTGACCTGGCTCCTGGGGCTTGATGATCCAGGGCTGTCTCTTTGTCCCTTTGTTAGAGGAAGGCAGAGCACAGCCTGGCCTGAGGGCTGTCTGATGTTGTCTGACTAGTTCACCATTCTTCTTGCTGTCACTGAGCGCTGACCCAAGCGATGGCCCAAGAACCTGGTTTGTAGAGAGGGAAAGAGAACATAAATCAAAGGTCCGTGTATGTGGCCAGGGTCAGATCAGATCTTTTAAAGAATCACCCTGACTGTCACAGCTGGTTGAACATGTTAGTCACTGTTATGTTTCTCTCCTGTCTTGGACAGGTCAACCTACCAAGTCCAAAACAAACCTCCCTGAAGTGTGGCAACAGGTATTTATCGAAAGCCTATTTGGTACAATTAATTTGGATTCAATTCAGCAACTTCCAAAGTACTGTGCTAAGAAAGGGACACAGAGCTCAGTGAGATGTGCACAGGCCCTCTCCGCGTTCTTGGTGGAAGAGGTGGAGCTCATTTAAGAACTTTGGCCAGCAGCATTTTCCTCTCATTTCTCTAAGAGCCCATGTAAAAGACAAAGCCATTGATAAAAGCTGCCAGGAAACCCCCAAGACCCTGTCCTCTCTTACTGTGCGTGTCTTTTCCCTTCCACATTTCTCTGGGAAATTCCTTCTTCACTAAACAAACACAAAACAGTGAAGTGGCTGAAGCAGTGACTGTGACTCGTTTTGATGTCGGTAATTTGACATTTGTAATTACCACTGGATGTTGACCCAGTAAGCAGCTGTCACCCAGTTTATAGAGGGACTTGAGGCACTCTTTGTTCTTTCTAGATCCTCAGACTCAAGACCAGGGCAGTGGGGAAGGAATGGGTGGTGCAGGTTATGGTAACTAGGGACATTCTTTTGCCTACATCTTAGGCCTGGCTGGTCAATGTGCAGATGCTGACCAACCTTAATGCTGCCTTTAGTAAAAAAAAATTTTTTTTTGCAGTTTTTGGCTGGAGCTGGGTTTGAACCAGCCACCTCCGGCATATGGGGCCAGCACATGTGGCCGGTGGGAGTTTCTTTAGTATGTTAATATCTTATAATACCTCTTAACAACCCCATTGTCTATCTATCAGACCCACACTCCTGGCTTTCAAGGATCTGATGCTCAGCTTCAGCCTTAGCTTGGGCTTTTCACGGACCAATGTAAATCCTGTGCTCAGTTCACCTCTGTACCTTCATCTGTGTCGTTCACCTGACTTGCCCTCTCCCCACCCAGTGTTGGTAATGAATGAAATAACTTCCCTGACTATTTTATCTGTTCCGGTCTCTGCTGCCTTGGCATTCCCAGGATCACCTACTTCAAACATACATACAAAACTGACCTCAAAGGACTACCAATGTTCCACAATAGTAAGGGGTCCAATTAAGATAAAGTTGTTTGATATGAGTTAATTTTATCTCTTCTTCAACTTGACTGTGATTGTAATTATTTTACTTATATAGTGCTTTCAATAAAAAAATAAACTATATGCTTTATTAGATTCTTACCGCAGAGTTTGGGGTGATGATCCTAATTAGGGGAGGCTCAGAGATAGTAATTGCTCTGCTCAAGAGAGGAAGGCCTGGGACTTTCCCCCAAGCCTCCAAACTCTAGATCCTTTTTTTCCACAGTGCTAGGCTGTCTTCTACTCTGTCCAGCTCTTGAAAGGTATATAAAGCCAAATGTTGTGTTTCTTTGTTATACCGTCGTGCTTTAGAGAATGGGGGCTGGGTTTGATTCTTAGTTCTACTCTTTACTATTTATTTATTGGACTTGAACAAATAACCTTTCTGTGTTTGTCTTCCTAATTTATAAAAATGAGAAAAGGATAATAACTCTCAAAGCTTTATGGTGAGGATTAAGTGAGGTAACACACGCAGCCTCAGCTAGGGAGTCAGTTAAGTACTCAGGGGGTAGTTCTCCTCCTCCTTTCCTCCCTCCTCCTCTTCCTCCCTTATCTCCTTCCTCATCTAGTAATAATAAGTTGTCATTTTCATCATTGTCGTCATCGTCGTCGTCATCATTATCATCATCTCCTATCACTTGTGATAGGGATTGGTAAACTTTTCCCCTAAAAAGCTAGATAGTAAATATTTTTGGCTTTGTGGGGCAGACAGTCTTCTTGTAACTACTCAACTTTGTAGTTGTAGCACAAAAACCACCATAGACAACATGTAAACAGATGGGCACCATGGTGTTCCAAAACACTTCATTTTCAAAAGCAGATAGGGGGACTGCATTTAGCTTGCCCTTGGCCTAGAACATGCAGGGCGCTGGCCGCAGCTCTGCTTTCGTCATCCATAAAGGTAGGGCTTTTGGTGGTGACTATGCTGCCTGTGCTCTGTTTTATCCTCTCCTCTGGCCTCTGCTTTTGTGGTTGCAAACAATATGTGTTGTAGGTGGGAGCAGAGCATGGTGGGAGGAGGAGAATCTGCTCCATAGCTAGGAGACCTGCCTCTTGTCACTTTGATCTTGGGAAAGTCACTTTCCCTTGGCTCTTCCTAAAAAATGAAGAGGTTGAACAAAGATGACTTCTGGGTCTCTCTCCCTGTTCAGGAGCATTAGTTTCATGGTCTTTACTTAGCCTGATTCTAGGTAAAGACACCTGAGATGTCTTCATGGGTAAACATGTAGATTTAAGAAAAATTTACTCAGAAAGATATCATAGTTGGCAAGACAGGTGGCAGAAATGGGCCTGTCTCCAGGGAAGGAGATATAGGGGAGAATCATGACAAAATTAGAAAATGAGTCACAGAAGCCTAAAACAGCTAGAGAACAACTAGAAGGATGTTTATCCTGGGAGAGAGCATTAGGACTGACCACACAAGAGAGAGAGAAAGAGGCTCTCAGTGAGATTTGTAGCAACCGTTTCACCTTGGTCAAAGGTCAGGGTCAGCTACATCTCTTGCCTTCTCTTCAAGTAGAGAAGCAAATATGAGAATAAGTGGAGAGAATTACTTGGCAAATATTTTATTGAGATCTTTCTGGAGTCTTGGAGAAATTTTAAAAATGAAAGAAAAGGCCCTTATTTAGTCAGTAATCCTAGTTAAAAACAAAAAGCACAGAAGGCGGCGCCTATGGCTCAGTCGGTAAGGCGCCGGCCCCATATACTGAGGGTGGCGGGTTCAAACCCGGCCCAGCTGAACTGCAACCAAAAAAATAGCCGGGCGTTGTGGCGGGCGCCTGTAGTCCCAGCTACTCGGAAGGCTGAGGCAAGAGAATCGCTTAAGCCCAGGAGTTGGAGGTTGCTGTGAGCTGTGTGAGGCCACGGCACTGTACCGAGGGCCATAAAGTGAGACTCTGTCTCTACAAAAAAAAAAAAAAAAAGCACAGGAAATGTTAAAAAGGTGATATAAAACTTTAGTGAAAGATTAATATGATACTGGATGGCGCCTGTGGCTCAGTGGGTAGGGTGCCGGCCCCATATACCAAGGGTGGTGGGTTCAAACCTGGCCCAGTCCAAACCGCAACAAAAAATAGCCAGGCATTGTGGTGGCTGCTTGTAGTCCCAGCTACTCGGGAGGCTGAGGCAAGAGAATCACCTAAACCCAGGAGGGAGTTGGAGGTTGCTGTGAACTGCGTGACGCCATGGCACTCTGAGGGCAATAAAGTGAGACTCTGTCTCTACAAAAAAAAAAAAAAAAGTATGTTTTATCATAATAAAAATATTATCACGTTAATCTTTTTTTTTTTTTTTTGTAGAGACAGAGTTTCACTGTACCGCCCTCGGGTAGAGTGCCGTGGCGTCACACGGCTCACAGCAACCTCTAACTCTTGGGCTTACACGATTCTCTTGCCTCAGCCTCCCGAGCAGCTAGGACTACAGGCGCCCGCCACAACGCCCGGTTATTTTTTTGTTGCAGTTTGGCTGGGGCTGGGTTTGAACCTGCCACCCTCGGCATATGGGGCCGGCGCCCTACTCACTGAGCCACAGGTGCTGCCAAAACATACATGTTTTATACATAGATTTATTAGCAAACTATGCATAATAGAAAATGTACCATTTTAGGGGTGGTACCTGTGGCTCAAGGAGTAGGGCACCAGCCCCGTATACCAGAGGTGGCGGGTTCAAACCCGGCCCTGTCCAAAAACTGCGGGCGGGGGAGAAAAATGTACCATTTTAATCATTTTCAAGTGTGCAATTCAGTTGCATTAAGTATACTCACAATGTTGTGTGATCACTGCTATTTCTAAAACTTTTCATGATCCCCAGCAGCAACTCTGTACTCACTAAGCAGTTACAAAACATTTTCCATGGTGGGTAGGGATGATATGTAAACAGATATTCTCTGTGGAATATGTCAGAAAAAAGGGGGTGAAAGGGCATTTGAGATACAGACCGAGAAGGGGTTTAAGGGGCACATGGACCATGTAGGCTTAGGATGGGGCAGAGCAATGACACCATATGTCACACTGTATGTCATTGGCCCATATGGTGCCTCCAGGAAGTTGCAACTGAAAGAGGTACCTGGCTGGAACTCCAGAGCATGGTCTGGGGGTGGCTGTGCCTTGTTGTGTTGGCCAATTTTTTTTTTTTTTTTGGAGACAGAGTCCTACTACATCACCCTTGGTAGAGTGCCATGGTGTCACAGCAACCTCCAACTCTTGGGCTTAAGCGATTCTTTCGCCTCAGCCTCCCAAGTAGCTGGGACTATAGGTGCCTGCCCCAACTTGTTTTAGTTGTCATTGTTGTTTAGCTGGTCTGGGCTGGGTTCTAACCCGCCAGCCTTGGTGTATGTGGCCGGTGCTCTAACCACCGTCTACAGGCACCGAGCCTACCTTGGCCTATTAAGGAGCCATGAAACCAGGATATGAGGCCAGGTGGTCTGGACTGAAGAATATATACCTTCTGGGTTCTGGGGCTGAGCTGGAAGACAACTCTGAGACAAGTTCTCAAGGAGGGTCTGATTTGACAGGAAATAGGGAGCCATTGGAGGTCCAGCTTGGGAGACAAAATGAAATGGAGAAGATGAGGAGGCAGAAGCTACTCAGGTCTCCAGGACTGAAAAGTGTTGCTGCCTTAAAACCATTTGGCAGTGTGAAAATTTATGCACAGTTTGTCCCTTGTTAGCCTCAGTTCTTTCTCTTTTGTAATTCCAGGGCACTGAAATGGCTAAATATTTTGAATCTCTGGTCAGAAACGACCCTTTGTTTGAAATTCCTGCCAAGAGGCACCTTGGCCTGGTAGTTTTTCGACTAAAGGTAATGCCATCTTCTGCTGCCTCCTATGAGTGATGTTATTTGGTGTCCCAAAGTTGGTGGTTGTTGAGCCTCTTGGACACACAACTGCTGGGCTTCCGGGGACTTTGACAGGGGGTGTGATGTGGACTTAATTTCTCTTTATCCTTCAAACAGGGTCCTAACTGTCTCACAGAAAGTGTGTTAAAGGAAATAGCTAAAGCTGGCCATCTCTTCCTCATCCCAGCCACTGTCCAGGACAAGTTGATCATTCGTTTTACTGTCACATCCCAGTTTACGACCAGGGATGACATCCTGAGAGATTGGAAACTCATTCAAGACGCTGCCACTCTCATCCTGAGTCAGCACTGCACATCCCAACCTCGCCCTCAGGCTGGGAAGCTCATCTCCCAAATCAGGGGCTGCAGAGCCTTGGGCAGTGGAATGTCCCTTCAGTCTGTCAACGAGGCAGGGGATGACCCAACCCAGGCCAGGAAGATCATTAAGCAGCCTCAGCGTGTGGGAGCCAGTCCTGTGAGAAGGGAAAGCGGTGGCCATCTTGAAACACTGCTGGACCCGCTTGACGACTGCTTTTCAGAAGAGGCCCCAGACACCACCAAACACAAGCTGTCCTCCTTCCTGTTCAGTTACCTGTCTGTGCAGAGCAAGAAGAAGACGGTGCGTTCCCTCAGCTGCACCAGCGTGCCTGTGAGCGCTCAGAAGCCACTGCCCACAGACAGCTCTGTGAAGAGTGGGGGCTCCTCCCGGGTTAGAATCTTTTCCAGGTTTCCAGAAGAGATGCTGCTGCTGAAGAAGAGTGCCTTCAAAAAACTAATCAAGTTCTATAGTGTCCCCAGCTTCCCTGAGTGCAGCTCCCAGTGCGGGCTCCAGCTGCCCTGCTGCCCTCTGCAGGCCATGGTGTAGAGCAGCGTCCTCAGCCCAGGCCTGACGGTGCGCCCCTGGGAGCCTGTGCACCCTCAAAACTGAAGGCCGAATGTGTGTGCTTGTGTGTGTATTTGTCCTAGGGGCAAGTCCATAATTCTTCTGAGATTCTCACTGGGATCTCCACCCCATAATGGATACATATGGAGAATTTAAACCAGCACCATCTAGAAGATTCCAGCAGGCTGGTTAGAAAGGGCTGGGGTAGTATATTGACAGGCAGCTTTTGTGGTTCAGTTTGTGACATGAAATGTGATATGGAAATAAATTGTGCTTGTCCCTGAAACAAAATATATCCTGTGTCATTTACTTGGTCACCGAGACACGGACTCACTAACCATCCTGGAGCCTAAGCTCATGCACCTTATAGATTTCTGCTGTTCTGGATACAGAAGACCTGCACTTAACTATGAGAAAATGGGTCTGGATGCACCCTTGGTAGTGAAGAAGGCAGGTAGTTTGTATTTACAAGCATCAGTTATGAATCAGGCACTGTGGCTCACTCTTCATAAATGAGGAAACCAAGGCCGAGGGCAGACAGCGTTGAGAGGCAGGCACAGATGTCTTGTGTTCAGCGATGCCATCTTGCTCCACCATCTTGTGCTGTTCAAGATTGGAGTTGGTTAGGAGCTCATGGCCTAGTGCCTCCCATGGGCCCTCCAGCACATTCAAATGTTTCCTCTCTAGGTTTGGAACTTGTGCATTTCCCCTTTTTTCTGGACCCCCCAGTCAAATAAAGGTATGCTCATAGACAGCTTGATCCTGGTTAGTTCAGAAGCTCCCCCAAATAATTTTCTTCCCATTTCATCTGGCACTTTTGTAGAGTGGCTTAGATATTGGTGATATGAAGAGTATTAAAAATAAATGAATCTGGGTGGCGCCTGTGGCTCAGTGAGTAGGGCACTGGCCCCATATGCCGAGGGTGGTGGGTTTAAACCCAGCCCCGGCTGAACTGCAACCAAAGAATAGCCGGGCGTTGTGGTGGGCGCCTGTAGTCCCAGCTGCTCAGGAGGCTGAGGCAAGGAGAATCACATAAGCCCAAGAGCTGGAGGTTGCTGTGAGCCGTGTCACACGGCACTCTACCGAGGGCAGTAAAGTGAGACCCTGTCTCTACAAAAAAAAAAAATAATAATAATAAATGAATCTGGACATAAGTTCAAGCAGCAAGAATAGATTTTTAATCAGTAATATATTATTGCAGGAGGGAAAGGGTCCAGTGTGAATTGAACTCCACTTGGATTTGTGCAAAGGTGACTGGGCATTTTATTTACTTTTTATCTTTTTATTTTTTCTAGACAGAATCTCACTCTGTTGCCCAGGCTGGAGTGCTATGGTATTAACCTAGCTCACAGCAACCTCAAATTCCTGGGTTCAAGTGATCCTCCTGCTTCAGCCTCCCAAAGTAGCAGGGACTACAGGTGCCTGCTATAATGCCTGGTTAATTTTTCTTTTTTTCTATTTTTAGTAGAGACTAGATATCGCTCTTACTCAGGCTGGTCTCAAACTTCAGAGCTCAAGGAATCCTCTCACCTGAGACTCTCAGAATGCTAGAATTACAGGCATGAGCCATAGTGCCCAGCCTTGACTGGGCATCTTAAATGGAGAATGGGAGAATAGTGACAGGGCCGTCAGGGACTTGGCAGAGTTGGGAATCTGAAAAATGACAAAAAGCAGAAAGTAGTTCCTGTGAAACCCCCCTGGGTTTGTAATCAAAGTGAGGCTCCTACCCTCCCACCACAGACTGGGAATCAGGGGCTGCATCTTCAGTGTTGGCTGGAACAACAGTAAATTCTTTTGGCAGCCTTGCGTTTTCTCAGACGGGCACTTTAAGGGGGCCTGGGGTCGCCTTGGGGATGTGGCCTTGAGCTGTTAGAAACCATGGTAGTATTTGTTCAAGTCTTGATAGACCAGGTTGAGGTCTTGTGAAGAAGAGGGCTCAGAGGAACTTGGCTGGAATTTTGTGAAGGACAGAATCTTTGCCAAGAGTTCAAAACTTGCCCCTTGTTCTCTACAGTGACCCCTGAACTTGCTGCACACTAGAATTGCCTGGAGGTCTTGAAAACATACTGATGTTTTTGCCCTGTCATCCAGGATAAAAGTGTAGTGGTGTACTCATAGCTCACTGTAACCTCAAACTCCTGGCTCCAGTGATCCTCTTACCTGCCTCCCAAGTAGCGGGGCCTACAGGCATGTACCACTATGCCCAGATGATGTAAAAAAATTTTTAGGCTAGGCATGGTGGCTCACATCTGTGAGCTCCCTAGCACTCTGGGAGGCCAAGGCAGGTGGATTGCTTGATCTCATGAGTTGGAGACCAGCCTGAGCAAGGGTGAGACCCCATCTCTATTAAAAATAGAAAAACTAACCGGGCATGGTGGTGCATGCCTGTAGTCCCACTACTCAGGAGGCTGAGGCAAGAGGATCGCTTAAGCCCAGGAGTTTGAAGTTGCTGTGAGCTATGACATCATGACACTCTGTGGCAATAGAGTGAGACTCTGTCTCAAAAAATATGTATGTTTTCTAAAGATGGAGTGTCTCACTATGTTGCCCAGGCTGGTTTCAAACTCCTGGCCTCCAAAAATGCTGTTTAAAGGTGTTAGATCTGGATCTAATTGGAATGGGGTGGCCTGGGCTGTGGGCTTTTTGACAGTTATCCAGGTGATTCTAAGGTGCAGCAACATCTGGGAATCACTGTTTTAGATTTGCTTGCTGCTCAATGAGGTGTGTGTGGGCCAGAAGTGTTGGCATCCCCGGTGATTCTCCTGTGCTTGAAAAGCATTGCTCCAAGCCTGCAATTCCCAAACTGAACCTGTGTCAGAAGCACCAAAAGGGCTTGTTAAAACACAAATTTCTGGGCCTACCCCAGAGTTTCTGATTCAGTAGGCTGGGTGGGGTACAACTAGCAAGTTCCCAGGTGATGCAGATGCTGCTGATCTAGGGATCACACTCAGAACTACTGGTGTATGAAGACCTTCTCTTCCTGAATTGCTGGGCCACGGCTTAGTGATGCCCATGGGCTGTGGGACTGACTTCAGACATGTCACTGAATCTCAGGGCTCAGTTTTTTCTTTAATCAAATAAAGAATTTTGACTAGATACTGTCTAGGATTGCTTATTGTTTTGCTATAGCAAATCATAACACATTGCGTGTGTCTAGTAAATAGATACGAGCTGTTAATTGATGGGAATTTCTAAGAACAATGACAGGCTTAGGATGACAAAGTGCTTCTTGATGCTGGGAGCTTCCTGGGAACTGCACTTTGGGCCACTCCAGACCTATGAGCTGAGTTTAGTAAGAGATAGTCCAGATCTGGGGAGCTGAGTTATAGCAACTGGACACCCATGATGTGTACTCAGGATGCTTTTCCTCTATGTCAGTGGTTTCTGAAAGATGGCGCCCCCCAACCCTTAGCATTGGCTTCACCTGGCAATTTGTTAGAAATGCAAATTCCAATTCCAACTCTGAGGGTGTGGGACCCAGCACTATGTGCTGAGCACATCTCTTGGCACACAGTAGGCATCCACTAAATGCTAGAGGGGATGTATAAATAAGCAATGCTTTTAACAAATTATCTGAGGTTGCCCCCTGTAGCTGGACTCCAACTCCTGGGCTCAATCAATCCCTGGCCTCAGCCTCCCCAGTAGTTGGGACTACAGGTGCACACCACCACGCCCAGCTGATCTTACTCATTTTTATACTGTTTCTCATCATTTTCCATTCCAGATGCTGACATTTCCTAGTTTTGTCCCCAAATTATTTTGGTGCCTATAACATACTATCTATGCACTGATTACAAGTTTCCAAACAATACATTTGAAATCAAAGACCTGTTGACCTGTTGAACGATTTCCATGGACATTGTTTTTTTTTTTTTTTAAACATATACTTTCAAGTGAAGATGACTTACTTGTGCAGATATTTCTACGCGCATGATTTCTGACCCTTTAAAAGAGACAAATCAGTCTTTAGAGTTGTTTATCTCTCATAGGTCATGGCTTAATTTTGTTTATATACATGGGATATGAGGATATTGTGCCAGCACCTGTGTTCGTCACAGAGAAGCTGTAGAAGCTGGCCAGACTCAGGGAGGTGTGGGGACAAGAAGGCTGAGGATGCCATGAGGCAGGGAAGCAGGGAGGGGACACAAGGACATAGATTTCTACCTGGAAAGTCCGAAACATGGGTAAAAGGCCGTCACGGCCAAGCAGGCTCTGGTTAATGGAACACTAATGTTCTAGTTAATAGTGTAAGTGCTGACTTTCCCCCCACGAAATACCCCTAGTTACACAAAATGATGACACTGCTTTAACATAATCTCTGTCAATGACCTGATTCACTTTGATAAAATTCCATGTAACACAATTGCACAACGTGGTACTCAAAAACAAAGGGTACACTATCACCCATTGCTCAGGTTCAAATTTTTGCTGGGATATCAATAAGCAAAAACAGAGAGAATTTTGCAAAAATTTCCAAGGGTTGACCCACAAACAATAATGAATCTAAGTTATTATTTTTGTTTGTTCTTTAGACATGTGGTCTTGCTCTGTCACCCAGGCTGAAAGGCAGAGGTTTGATCATAGCTCACCGTAGCCTTGAACTCCTGTGCTCAAGTGATGCCCCTGCCTCAGCCTCTGGAGCAGCTGGGACTACAGGTGCATGCTACTATGCCCTGCTAATTTTAACATTTTTTGTCTCACTCTGACTGCCCAGGCAAGTCATGAACTCCTGGCCTCAGCTTCCAGAAGTGGTGGGATTATCTGGGTGAGCCACCACCCTGGCCTAAATTATTGGAAAAATTCACAAACATGCAGCATATCCAGTTTTCCTTAGGCTATCCTCAAGTCCTTTATGCATATTAAGGAAACATTTGCCTAACAAATGTTTATTTTTAGGCATGATGGTGGGGCAGGAATTCTAGTGGTGATTCCTTTTAGATGTCACCTAAAAGAATGGGAAGAGTTCGAAAAAAATCCCTTATCTTCAAATGTACAATGGGATAAAAGAAAAAAAATTCTAGTATGTATTGGGGGTGGGAGTAGTGACACCTTTCATATGTCATTGAAACTCCCTAGATGTGGTTTGCCTGCAATTTTATGGGGATTACACTGGGGAGAATTGGGGCTCTTTATCAGCACCTGGTCATCTGAGGGTGTCTTCTAGGGAAGGAAACTAACTCCACCAGGGAAACTTCTAGGGAGGCTGTGGCAAACTTGGGTCACACTTTCTGGATGTCGACTCAGTGACCATGCTGCTCTCGTGGTCTGGGACAAACTCTAGGCAAGGAACGTGCTGCTGCCAAGGACCTGCTCCTGGAATCCTGTTGCAGCCCATACATGCAGAGTAAAGGAAGGGAAGGGAAGGGAAGCAGCTGAGTGTAAGGAGAAAGCGCTCCTCAGAATTTCCCAAAGCCTCCCATGCACACCAAAATCCCCCAGTCCTTAACCAGGCTCCCCAGACAGGAGGCTGGCTGTGGAGTTAAATCAGCGCAGGTAACATGTGTGTGGGGCTGGGGGGCGGTGCTAACTGCAGAGCTGGGACGTGTCTGGTCCATAGATATATTTTGTTTAGGATGCATGGAAATTTTAAAAATTTTGAGATTCAGATTTTAAAAATTGGTAGATTGATGTAAATATCTAGATTTCTGTTTTCTGGAAAATCAGAAGATCTCAGGAGTACCTGATATATATTTCTACATGACAACACTCAGGTGACTGAAGCTTAGTAGCTGTCCCCAAGTTTGTATGATGTTTGCACACAATGTGTGGAGGATGGTTGCCTTACACTGAGTCTGGATTTCCACTGGGTTGTCCTTTGCTGATTCCCCTCTTTCACCCCACCTTCACCCTCTCAACCATTTCTATCTAGAATGCCATTATCATTAAGAACGAGACCCCTGTGAAAAGTCACCCTGTGAGGTAACCGACGTAGGGTCTGCATTTAGAATAAAGTTAGAAAAGAAAACAAGAGACAAGAGTCGTCTCATGTTGGTATTCATCTGTTTTATTATGTATTTTAAAAAATAATACCCTCCCTCCAACCAGGCTCTCTTTGTATATACGAACAGTAGGTGCACATTGAAAAAGAATTATCTCTAAATCTTTTCATGTGCAAAGGTTCAGTGGGAATTAAAAAAAGTCTCCCCTTATTGGTATACAAAATTTCCTAAGAAAAAATTGCATCTCACAATCTTTGATCAAATTAAAGTTGAGTTATATCAAGTGGCTGTACTAGGTCCATCTAATTTCTTTCAGGAAATATTCTGAGTTATCCTCCTGGGAATAATCAGAGTTTCAGAGTTTTAGCACTTATGGCATTATAAATATCCTCAGTCATGGGCACGTACATTTTTGCTGTGTCATCCAAGAAATACAAGGCATCTTTGATGACAGTGGGGTTAAAGCCCTCCTCCACCAAGGTCACTTTGCGGTGTTTAAAAGTTCCAGTGATTTCAATGGTGTCCTGCAAAACATCAAATAATACACATTGCAGTTGTATTTTTCAATAGATTAGGATGCAGGGTAAGGGGTAGAGGTGGGGCCTGGGGATTTGGCAACTCAGTGGCATACCTGACTCCTGTGAGAGCTCTGAAGTAAAAAGGAGTTTAAAAATTTTGTTTTTCTATTTAAAATATTTTATCTGTTCATTAAACTTACAATTATTTTTGCATGGATGGATATAACATTTATTTTTATTTTATTTTATTTATTTATTTATTTTTTTCAGTTTTAGCCGGGGCCGGGCTTGAACCCATCACCCTTGGTATATGGGGCCAGTGCCCCACTCCTGGAGCCACAGGTGCCGCCCATAAAATTTATTTTTAAATGGACAGATAACATTGTATGTTTTTTATTGTGCACAACATGATGTTTTGAAGTACATACACACTGTGGATTGGCTAAATCTAGCTAATTAACAAATGGATTACCTCCCGTAGCTAGCATTTTTGTGGTAGCAGCACATAACATCTACTCTCTTTACATTTTCCAACAAAGGGATCTTTTTTTTTTTTTTTTTGGTTTTTGGCTGGGGCTAGGTTTGAACCCGCCACCTCGGCATATGGGACCAGCACCCTACTCCTTGAGCCACAGGTGCCGCCCAGGCATCGTTGTTTTTTTTTTTTTTTTTTCAATGCAACCCACAGATTCTGTTTTCAGAATCTCCACTAGGGGGCCCTTTCGAGTTTTTTTTTTTTTTTTTATTCCCTTAAACTAAAGCTTCAGGATCACCCTTAAGGAGTGAGACATGGCCATCAGTGGGAGGTCAACAGACTGTGGAGCAGGGATGGCACTTTTTGTTTAAGAAGGCATGAGCTACTGCTGGGACATCCTGACTAATGGCAGGAGTGGGAGGAGGGATCTTTTACACACAAACAACTCCATTCTCAGTTTGTCTGTTGGACAGAACACGGGTTTTCCTTCAGTTAATGTATTTATTTTTTGAGAAAATGTCTCACTCTGTCGCCTAGGCTTGAGGAACTGGCATCATCATAGCTTACTGCAACCTTAAGCTTCTGGGCACAACTGATCCTTCTAACTCCTGAGTAGCTGGGACAATAGGCATGCCCCACCACACCCAGCTAATTTGTCTTTTTTGTTTTCTTTTTTTTTTGGAGACAGAGTCTCACTTTGTAGCCCTTGGTAGAGTATCATGGTGTTATAGGTCACAGCAACCTCAAATTCTTGGGTTCAAGCTATCCTCTTGCCTCAGCCTCGTGAGTAGCTGGAACTACAGGTGCCTGCCAAAATGCTGGGGTATTTTTTTTTTTTTTTTTTAGAGTCGGGTCTCATTCTTGCTCAGTCTGGTTTCGAACTCCTGAGCTCAAGCAATCCATCTGCCTTAGTCTTCCAGAGTGCTAGGATTACAGGCGTGAGCCACTACACCCAGCCCCCAGCTATTTTTTTTATTTTTGTAGAGATAGGGTCTCACTCTTGCTCAGGCTGCTCTTGAACTCCTGGCCTCAAGTGATCTTCCCACCTCAGCCCCCAAAGTGCTAGGACTACAGACATCAGCCACCATGCCTGGCCAATTAGTATGTTAATTAAAATATCTGAAGATATTTCATTTTCATGTCTCTTAACCATGTAGTTACAAAGCAAATGTCAGTGCTTTATGAACATCAATAGAAATAACCCTGTACAGGTAGGGCGCAGTGGCTCACGCCTGTAATCACAGCAGTTGGGAGGCTGAGGCAGGTGGATTGCCTGAGCACACAGGTTTGAGACCAGCCTGAGCCAGAGTGAGACCCTGTCTCTAAAAAAAAAAAAACAGCCAGGCGTTGTGGCGGATGCCTGTAGTCCCAGCTACTTGGGAGGCTGAGGCAAGAGGATCACTTGAACCCAAGAGTTTGAGGTTACTGTGAGCTAAGACGACACAGCATTCTACCAAGGGTGACCAACTGAGACCCTGTCTTAAAAAAAAAAAAAAACATGGGTGGTGCCTGTGGCTCAGCGGGTAGGGCGCCGGCCCCATATGCCGAGGGTGGTGGGTTCAAACCCAGCCCTGGCCAAACTGCAACAAAAAAATAGCCGGGCGTTGTGGTGGGCGCCTGTAGTCCCAGCTACTTGGGAGGCTGAGTCAAGAGAATTGCCTAAGCCCAAGGATTTGGAGGTTGCTGTGAGCTGTGTGACGCCACGGCACTCTACTGAGGGCGATAAGGTGAGACTTTGTCTCTACAAAAGAAAAAAAAAAATACAAAACCCTATACAGGGTGGCCATAAAGTTTGTGTGCAATTTAAATAGTTGTAACTGTATACACAACAATATCTGGAATACTAAGACTTTTTTTCTCAAATCTTCAGCTAAAGAAAGAGCTTGAAGTCCAAAAGTAAGAGTGTTAAACTAACCAAAGGGTTAATAATTGAGGAAGAAAAAAAATTCCTCTAATGGTGATAGGTAAGTCTTGGTGGTTCCACCTGGCTAATGATGTCCAATTAAATTTCACCCCATACACAAGTGTAGGACGTCAGTGGATTTTTCCATTCTTTACAAATGGAAACGACAAATTAGAACGTTTCGGTCTGAAGTGTCTTGTCACAGCTCATCAAACACAGCCTTTGTGAATTATTTGCTAAGACGGCTGCTGGATGAACTGGCTTGTCAGTTTAGGGAGAAAGGGATTAGGATTGGGTTTCTGCTAGCTATATTTTCTGGTACTTATGCTTCCTTATCCATCCATGAAAAGTCTTTTTGAGCTTCCTGGAAAGGGTAGTGAAAATTTGGCAAATGTGATCACTCTTAGGAGAAGGGGAGTTGTTTTCTAAGAAGCAGGGATCTCTAAGAGAGAAGATAGTTGGACTTAATAACAAGAAATTTCACCTGTATTCTTAGAAACCGTGGCCTTGCATAAGCGGGCAGATAATCAGCAATGTGCTGGAAGAGTTTCTTTCCATCAAATTCATGGTTTTCTTTCACCTTGATCGAAGCCATGCCAATTCGCCCTTCATGACCTAGAAATAAAGTGAGCAAAAATGACATGTGTTCAAAGAACTGTGGATCAAGACAACATTAGGACATGGGTTTCTTTTAGATAGCTGAACAAAATTTTATTTCAAATACATGTCAAAGTTATTCTAAAGTGAATGTAGTAATAGTAATAATAATAACCATACATTGATGGAATCTTTATTATATGGCAGGTTCTATTTAACCCCTACCACAACCTCATGAAGAGGTACCAATGTTATTTCCATTTTACTGATGAACAAACAGAGGTTTAAAGACATTAAGGTCACACAAATACTAGGCAGGATCAGAAACTGAATCCAGGCTGGCTGGCTTTGGATTCTGTACTTGTAACCATTATCCTTTTTCTCAGCAGCCTGTATGAAAACATCTGGGTGGGAAACAGGCTGAAAAGGTGGCTAAAGAATTTTTTTTTTTCCAGCGAAAAATCCTCGCTTCACTGTCATGAATAACTGAATTCAGGTTGTTCTTTCTTTCTTTATTTTTATTTTTTGAGACAGTTTCACTTGGTCACCCTTGGTAGAGTGCTGAGGTGTCATAGCTCACAGCAACCTCAAACTTTTGGGCTCAAGTGATTCTCTTGCCTCCCAGCCTCCTGAGTAGCTGGGACTACAGGCACTCCCCGTAATGCCGGCTATTTTTAGAGATGAGGTCTCGCTCTGGCTCAGGCTGATCTCAGGCTATCCACTCACCTAGGCCTCCCAGAGTGCTAGGATTATAGGCGTGAGCCACTGTGTCCAGCTAGGTTGTTCTTTAGGTTGGAATGTCAGGTGTGTTACACCGCCAGGTACAAATACCACCTTTTTTGTTTTGTTTGTTTAGCAGGCCCCAGCTGGGTTTGAACCCGCCACCCTTGGTGCACAGGGCTGGCGCTCTAACCATTGAGCTACAGGTGTCCAGCCCATATGACCTTCGAGACTTATTTAATCAAGGCTCATGTAACAGCTTTGCCTGTCTGCATTTCAGAGTGGCTACAGGACTGGAGGTTCAGAGGTCAGCTGTCTTGTGCTCTTCCATGAATGCCCATCTGTCTGGAGAGGATGTGCTCTCCACAAGGAAAACTAAGAGGAGAGGAGTTTGGAACAATTATCACTGTTTTCTGGTGGAGCAGTGGTAACTAGGTGTTAATATTCTTCTACCTGATCCAATAGACCCAGCGGGAGTCCAGGTCCACTTCTCTGAACTACTTAACTGTAATTGGAGAGAGGGAAGGAGCCTCCCTTGGTCACCTGGGCCCCAGCTTTCGAAATCTCTCCCATGGTGATTGTGTGTTTACCTATGGCTCTAAGAAGGCAAAACATAAAAGAAAAAAAAAAAAAAAAGAAATGCCCCTTCATCTGGTTTGTCTGTTATCAGAAGCAGGGCACAGTTCATTCCCTCTTTAGGGGTCCCTGGCCACCTGTCTCCGGAACTCAAATGTCTCCAATGAACTCCTTTTAGAATTAAGGTGGGGGCTCATGCAGCAGACACCTGTACACTGACTGCCCGGCCTCTTGCTTCTTGCCCTGGTAGTAGCAATGTCCGATCTGGGGCGAATGGCCCTGTTAGGCTGGGACCATTTCAGCTCTGCGGAGAAGGTTCAAGGCTACAGCTGTTCTGGGCTGAGTCTAAAGATCAATCCTGGCTTGGGATTCTCTAGAACCACACTGTCCAATATGGCAGCTGCTGGTTATTTGTGGGTTATTAAAACTGAAATTAATTACATTAAAATGAAAAATTCCTTGGTTGCACTAGCCACATCCCAAGTGTTCAGCAGCTACAGTGGTGGCTATTGGCTACCACAATGGACAGTGCAGATATAGAACATTTTCATAATTGCAGAAAGTTCCCTGAGAATGCAAAGTTCCATCTGGAGAGTAGTTGGGCAGTGCTGGTATAATATCTACTAGGCCCAAACCTAGGAATTCCCTCCTGGTCCAAAGCTGAGATCTGTGAAGGCTTTGCTTGGAATCTTCCAGGGTGGACCAATGTCTTACTTTAGAGAAAGGCCTGCTGCATTTCCAGGCTGGAACGGGCCTGGCCTCTGCACATGGGAGGCCAGACAGTAGCAATGTGGCACCGAGGATCACAGAATCTGAAGTTGAGAGTTTATCTATAATCTTTCACTGTTGCAAGAAATCTGCTAGGATCCCAGGTGGACTTCCGCCTCTCTTTACATACCCCAGCTGCTGGGGCATTTCCTACTTCAGAAGGCAAGACGTTCAGTTGGCGGTCCCTTGGGATTCAGGGGAGTTCTTAGGCTAAAATGTGCCACCTGGTTCTTTCCTTTTTTTTTTTTTGGAGACAGAGTCTCACTTTGTCACCCTCAGTAGAGTGCAGTGGTGTCATAGCTCACAGCAACCTCAAACTCTTGAGCTCACGTGATTCTCTTGCCTCAGTCTCTCAAGTAGCTGGGACTATAGGTGCCTGCCACAATGCCCAGCTATTTTTTTTTTTAAGAGACGGGGTGGGGTGGGGTGGGGTTCTCGTTCTGGCTCAAGCTGGTCTCAAACCTGTGAGCTCAGGCAATCCACCTGCCTCGGCTCCCAGAGTGCTGGGATTAAACAGGGCCCGGCCCCTCCCTGGTTATTTCAATCTGGTTTTAGTTCTGATTGCTGGAGCAGCACGGAACACACCTGCTCCTCGTCCCACTTGACTCTCTCCCAACCATTGGAAGACCATTAGCCTCCTCTTCTTTGTTCTAGCTAAGTGGCTCCCAAACCTTACTGCTCATTAGACTCACTTGGGAATTCAAAAAAGACATTCAGATTCTGAGTCCCAAACCCCAGAGGTTCTCAGCCATAGAACTGGGCTTTAAAAAGTTTCTTAGATGGGGTGGCACCTGTGGCTCAGTGAGTAGGGCGCTGGCCCCATATACTGAGGGTGGCGGGTTCAAACTCAACCCCAGCCAAACTGCAAGAACAACAACAAAAAAAAAATAGCTGGGCGCTGTGGCAGGCGCCTGTAGTCCCAGCTATTCAGGATCGGGAGGCTGAGGCAAGAGAATCGCCTAAACCCAGGAGTTGGAGATTGCTGTGAGCTGTGATGCCACGGCACTCTACTGAGGGTGATAAAGTGAGACTCTGTCTCAAAAAAAAAAAAATAAATAAAAAAAGTTTCTTAGATGTTTCTGATGGTTGGCCAACTTTTTGGAACCACTGGGCTTTAGTCCTTCTCAGGCTTTAGTGTTGTTGTTTTTTTAAATGGTGGTGAATAACATGAAATTCATCATTTTACCCATTTTAAAGTGTACAATTCTGTGGTACTCAGTATACCCACGATGTTGTACAATCATCACGAATGTCTATTTCTAGATGTTTCCAACACCCCCGAATCAGATGGTAGTCCTCATTGGAGGGCTTGTGATGACATAGTTCCTGGGCCCCATCCCAGAGGTTGGGCCTGTCCCAGAGGTTCTAACTCAGTGGATCTGGGATGGGCCTGAGAGACGGCCTGCTGCTGCTGACCTGGGGACCCTACTTTGAGGAACACCGAGCGAAGTACTTTCATTTCATTTTCTAGATTTCCTCACCTTCTCATACATACTCTTTTTTAGCATTAAGCATTTAGAAAGATACACACTTGAGGAAGGGACTGTGGGAGCCCAATGTGGTACAATGGCTGACAAGCACAACTTGGACCCTTGTGTTACTCAGCATAAGGATTTACTGTCATGGCAACCCTCATGTATATAATTGATAAATATATGTTTAGTACTGGTGTGGTTAAAATGAATTCATGATCTCCTGACAACTTTAAAGGCAGGTCCAGTAGTAACAGTATTTCTAATTTTAATGATTTGCCTGAAGTCCAACAGCCAGCAGGTGTGGGAGCTGGGACTCAAGGTTAGACCTTGGCTGTCCCCACTCTGCTGGCAGAAGCACATCTACAAATGAGGTTGTGGAGGCAACATTCTGCATCATGATTCTGAAAGGTAATGGGACGAACTGGGGTTAGAAACCTCAAAAAGAAGAGGCTGTGCTGGGTGTGATGGCTCACACCTGTAATCCTACCACTCTGGGAGGCTGAGGTGGGAGCATCGCTTGAGCTCACAAGTCTGAAACCAGCCTGAGCAAAAGTGAGACCCTGTCTCCACTAAAAATAGGAAAATTAGCTGGGTGTTGTGGCAGGTGCCTGCAGTCCTAGCTACTCAGAAGGCTGAGGCAGGAGGATCTGAATGCTTGAGGCCAGGAATTTGAGCTTGTAGTGACTGCATTCTAGCTTGGGCAACAGTGACACTCTGTCTCAAAAAACAAACAAACGAACAAACAAAAAAGAAGCTGTAAATATCAGCCCGCTCCCTCCCAGTTTTTTCTCCTAGCAACTGTTCTTCCTCTTATTTATGCACCCTACTGCAGAGGCCAAGACACTATTTCCCAGCTCTCGAGCCTGCCAAACACAGCATGGAACCCTGCATTGCCAAACTTAGTTTGCCTGAGAGCCCCGGAATAGCTGGAGCTGAACCACAGAGGAAAGCCATGTTCAGACGTACTGAGCTGGCTGCTCTAATGGAACATAAACCAGACATAAGCTCCTTACTCCCGGGTGGCTGAAGATCTGTTTAATTCTCTGGGTAGCAGGAAAAAACAATGACAAGCTTTGCCCTGGGGTTTAGTCACCGAGTGGGTTTAGGCAGAGATTTATATCTTGTGTATACCTGGCACAGGCACTCCGTACACATTTACTTCCTGGACAAAATCAACCAGTCCTACTATGTCAGCGACTTCAGTGGTGGCCACATTTTCCCCTTTCCACCTGGAAGAAAAGGCAAGGTAAGCAGAGGTCACTGGCGGCTTTGGGCCCAGGATGAAGTAACAAGAGCACGTGTTTCTTTCAGACTTCTGCAGGATGGCTGATCTTACCTTCCCCATGTTGGCCCCCTGAGCTCCCCAACTTACTCCTGGACAAGGTACCTTGCTTGAGGCATATAATGCAAAAGTATATACCTAGATAATAAGATACGGAATTTTATTTTATTTTAGAGATAGGGTCTCTTGTTCTGTTGCCCAAGCTGGAGTGCTATGGCATGATCACAGCTCACTGCAGCTGTGAACTCCTGGGCTCCTCAAGTGATCTTCCCACCTCAGCCTCCTGAGTAGCTGGGACCAAAGGAGTGTACCAACACACCAGGCTAATTAGAACAATTTTTTTTTTTTGGAGAGATGGAGTTGTGCTACATTGCCTGGGCTGGTCTCAAACTTCTGGTCTCAAGTGATCCTCCTGATTTGTCCTCCCAAAGTGCTGGTCTTACGGTCATGAGTTAAAATGTAGAATTTTAGTCCTGTCACATGAAACATGATACGCAGAAGGATATTGTTCTAATGTTAAAATACAGCCTTGGCTAAGAAAGGCCCTGGAAATCAGAAATAAGTCTCAACTGCTTTTTGGTGTATATAGGCCTCTCCTTTTTCTCATTTATAAACTTAAGTTGCTATTGAATTTACTTAATTAATTTTTGAGACAGAGGTCCCACTATGTTGCCCTGGGTAGAGTGCCATGGCATCACAGCTCATAGCAACCTCCAACTCTTGGGCTTAAGCGATTCTTTTGCCTCAGCCTCTCGAGTAGCTGGGACTACAGGCGCCTGCCACAATGCCCGGCTATTTTTTTATTGCAGTTGTCATTGTTGTTTAGCTGGCCTGGGCTGGGTTAGAACCCGCCAGCCTGGGTGTATGTGGCTGGTGCTGTAACCACTGTGCTACAGGTGCTGAGCCTTGCTATTGTATTTAATTAGTGAAATTCTGTTTAACAGAATTTTGTATTTGTATTTCAGGGTCTCATGGAAGAAAGCAAACTTTTGATTAAAAAGGAAAAAAGACCAAACTTTAGTTGCAGGGAGATTATATTGTTAAGGCCCAGTTAGGTGCTATTTTTTACTTAATAAGGAGTTAAGTTTTGTCTTACATAAATTTTTTTTTTTTTACATTTCTCCAAAGTACCTTATAATGACATGAAGGTGGATAAAATAATGATACAGACTCTGAGTCATGGAGTGCTAGAGATGGAAGGCACCCTGGGACCCTCAATGCATGGGTGAAAGAACTGGGGTCCAGCGTGGTTACCTACCTTGATAACACTGCTGCTTAGCAGCAGAGGTGAGCCTAGGGAGCTTGGTTTTCCTTATTCAAGCCCAAGAGATCTATCTACTGCAGTCAGACAACTTCCGTCCCTCCCTCGTTCATTCATGCAGAAGGTAGTTATGTCTGTAAGGCACTGTGGTAGGTGCTGGGGGTGAACGGGCAAACCCCGTCGGGGGTTTATCAAGGAAGGAAGCTGTGTCAGGAGGCTGGAGGACTATGCTATTGTTAGAAATTAATTTCATTGTCTATTAGAAGGACTTTCAAACTTCTTAGTGCTGACCTGGGGGTTCTGTGGGTAATAATCTGGCTGGGGATGGAGGAAGGGGAAGGACTCTGAACCCCTCATCTCCTCTTCAACGGGCTCCATATTAATTTGCATTTGATTTTATCGGAAGAAAAGCCCCTTGATTGGAAACAGTGTAAAAATCCCTGGCTGTCCTAAGAGTGACCAGTAATTAATAAAGGACAAACATGAGGCGTTAAAAGGACTTTAGTCCTCAGAACTCTGACACAGGGTTCCTGCCTTATTCTTACTCGGTGTTACCCAACCAAGTTAACTGTGTACTACAGGGTGACTCTCCAAGCACTTCCCTCCCTGTTCTCCGGGAACACAGAAGGATGAACTGACATGCCAAAGAGAACAGAAGGGAAGGAAGCACCAGCACCAAAGGGGGATGCGATTCTAATTTAAGAGTAAGCTGAACCGTGTTTATTTTTGGCTAAATAAATTAGAGAAACTAACCGGAATGTATCTCCAACTCTGTCATGGAAGTAGATGAAATTTTCACGGTCAATCATTAAGAGATCGCCACTGTTGAAATACATGTCTCCTTTCTTAAAGACATCTCTCAGTTTTTTCTTCTCTGTCTGAGTTTTCCCCCCAGCATAGCCACTAAATGGTGTAAACTGTGTGATCCTGCAAACCAGGAGTCCAATTTCACCTAAGACGAAAGAGAGCGATTATTATTTTACGTGTTGGAGGTAAGCACATTTACAGATCAACCTATGCTTAAAAGGATGCCACACAACCCACTAGTAATAAGCTGGCTGTACAAAGTGTCATTTTCCATGCATGTGTTGTGTGTGTGTGCACATGCATCGTCTACACACCAACATAACCACACACATATACAGTATTTTATATGGCTACACACCTGTAATGATTTACACACAATTAGACAAATGCACAGTAGTGAAAGCTTACAGGTAAAGACCACCTAAAGCTAAGTACAGCTTTGCAACCATAATTGCATATCCCTTCCTACAAAACACTGTGTAAGCACGAAGATATTAAGCTAGGTTTAAAATGGTAATTATGTTACTGTAGTATAAATGAGCACCTTTCAGAATTTCTGATTTTCTGAGGATACTTAAACACCTCACTTTGCTACATTTTACCATGTGGTAATAATATGTTAGTTCTTAAATGTCACTTGGTCAAGATGAGGAAGGGCACAGGTTGAAGTCCACTGTACCTTTAGGAACTCTGATGCAGTATCCATCTCCATCACGGACAGGTTCATCCTTCTCCACATCGTATTTAATCAGGTCGTAACTTATGAATCTCTAGAAAAATTAAAATATATCATTTTGAGTACAAATATTTTATAATTGTTTATTTTTTATTGTGGTATAGCATACATAATGTACACATATCTTAAATGTACAAGTTGATAAAATTTTACATTTGTATGCACCCTTGTAACAAGATACAAAACAGGGCGGCGCCTGTGGCTCAGTCGGTAAGGCGCCGGCCCCATATACCGAGGGTGGCAGGTTCAAACCCGGCCCCGGCCAAACTGCAACCAAAAAATAGCCGGGCGTTGTGGTGGGCGCCTGTAGTCCCAGCTGCTCGGGAGGCTGAGGCAAGAGAATCGCTGAAGCCCAGGAGTTGGAGGTTGCTGTGAGCTGTGTGATGTCACGGCACTCTACCGAGGGCTATAAAGTGAGACTCTGTCTCTATAAAAAAACAAACAAACAAACAAAAAAAACAAGATACAAAACATTTTCATTTCACCTAAAAAGTCTCCTCTTGCCCTTTTCTGTGAAGTTAACTACTATTCTGACTCTTATTAAAAAACCGTATGCCTTGGTGTCTGTTTCTTTCACTCAGTGTGTCTGTGATATTCATTTATCCGTATTGGTACTGCTGGTCATGGTTTATTTTTTATTGCCATGCAATTTTCACTTGCATAAATATGCCACAATTTATTGACTCATTTTCCTGTTAATGGGAGTTTGGATTGTTTCTAGTTTTGGACAATTAGAAATAAAGCTGTTACAAACATTCTTGTCTGTTGGTCACTATGAAAGTTTAGAGACAGACTGTGTACTTATAGTCCATTATTTTACTCCCAAGAAATACAGTTGATAGCAGTGTCCTTTCTGATTGACCTGGGCTAGTTTCAACTTGATCGGCTTATCAGTGTTGCTGGGAGGGCTTCATTTGTTTACATGTCTTGATTATTTTGTGTATATCATAACTTTTGTGATGACCCATATACATGTCTTTTGATGGATATATCACAAATGGCTTTTAAAAGTCTTATATAACGTGGCTCGGCACTGTAGCTCAATGGTTAGGGTGCTGGCCACATACACTGGGGCTGGCGGGTTTGAACCTGGCCCAGGCATCGTAGCTCAATGTTTAGGATGCTGGCCACGTACACTGGGGCTGGAGGGTTTGAACCTGGCCCAGGCCTGCTAAACAACAATGACAACTGCAACAACAACAAAAAAATAGCTGGGTGTTGTGGTGGGCACCTGTAGTCCCAGCTACTTGGGAGGCTGAGACAAAACAATCGCTTAAGCCCAAGAGTTTGAGGTTACTGTGAACTGTGATGCCATGGCACACTCTACCGAGGACTACATAGTGAGACTATCTCAAAAAAAAATCTTATATAACCCTACATTAATATGCCATTATTACATGTTTCACATTTCCAAGGAAGTGCTATCCAATATATTTAAGAATCAAAGGCATCATGATTATATTTCATGCCCTTAACTAAAAAATTAAAATCATGTCATATTTAATATATAATTCAATGGCATAAAGATTTAAATTTCAATAGTTCGTTAAGAGCAATAAGTATATTATTATTCCTATGAGCAGAAAAATGTAACTATGACACTATTCGGATGCAATTATTAGTCATGATTACTGTGCCCATTGCAACTTTATGTTCAAGTCTATATGATCAAGTGAGCAATCATATGCTTTTTATAGCAGCTTATTAAAAAACAAGTGGCATTGGCTCAGCCTCTGTAGCTCAAGCAGCTAAGGCGTCAGCCACATACACCAGAGCTGGTGGGTTCGAATCCAGCCTGGGCCTGCCAAACAGTGACAACTGCAATAAAAAAAAATAAATAAATAACTGGGCGTTGTGGTGGGCGCCTGTAGTCCCAGCTACTTGGGAGGCCAAGACAAGAGATTCACTTAAGCCCAGGAGCTAAAGATTGCTGTGAGCTGTGATGTCACGGCCCTCTACCCAGGGAAACAGCTTGAGGCTCAGTCTTAAAAAACAAACAAACAGGGCGGTGCCTGTGGCTCAAGGAGTAGGGCGCCGGTCCCATATGCCGGAGGTGGTGGGTTCACACCCAGCCCGGGCCAAAAACAAACAAACAAACAAACAAAAAAACAAACAGCATTTATGGTCAACAAATGTAGATCTAACATTTCTGGGTGGTAACTAGTGCTTATTTCCACATAAAATATTTATTTATTTATTTATTTAGAGACAGAGTCTTAATGTGTCACCCCTGATAGAGTGCTGTGGCATCATAGCTCACAGCAACCTCAAACTCTTGGGCTCTAGTGATTCTCTTGCCTCAGCCTCCGAAGTAGCTGGGACTATAGGTGTCTACCACAATGCCTAGCTATTTTTAGAGCTGGGGTCTCACTCTTGCTCAGGCTGGTCTTGAACTGTGAGCTCAGGAAATCCACCTGCCTCCGCCTCTCAGAGGGCTATGATTATAGGCGTGAGCCAAAATTTTTTTTAAATGTGGTTTTATTTAAAGTTTCAAAACTGGCAATAAAATATGGCAATCAGACCAGGTGTGGTGGCTCACGCCTGTAGTCCCAGAACTGTGGGAGGCTGAGGCAGGTGGATTTCCTGAGCTCAGAGGTTCGAGACCAGTATGAGCAGGAGTGAGCCAGAGTGAAACCCTGTCTCTACGGAAAAAAAAAAAAAAAAAAAAAGCTGGGTGTTGTGGAGGGCGCCTATAATCCCAGCTACTTGGGAGGCAAAGAGCAAGAGAATCGCTAAAGGAAGAACAGAAAAAAAAAAAGAAAGTAAGAAAAAGAAAATAAGAAAAAAAAAACCGGGCGGCACCTGTGGCTCAGTGAGCAGGGCGCCGGCCCCATATACCGAGGGTGGCGGGTTCAAACCCAGCCCCGGCCGAACTGCAACAAAAAAAATAGCCAGGTGTTGTGGCGCGCGCCTGTAGTCCCAGCTACTCGGGAGGCTGAGGCAGGAGACTCGCCTAAGCCCAGGAGTTGGAGGTTGCTGTGAGCTGTGTGATGCCACGGCACTCTACCGAGGGCAATAAAGTGAAACTGTCTCTACAAAAAAAAGAAAAAAAAAACCCTTCAAACTAAGAAGAGTGAAAGCCAGCTGAAATTGAAAGAAAAACAAAAAAAATATGGCAATCAATGGATTAGAAAGCAAAGAACTAGTAATATAGGTGGTCCCCAGGTCACAGACAAGGCATGCTCTGCAGGTTTGTCCTTAGGTTGAGTTTGTAAGTTGAACAGGTACATTTACCTCTTACCTGTAACAGCCTTGGTTTGTAAATGCGACTCGTATACCAGTTGGGCGTTTGTAATCTGGGTGCTGCCTATACGCACCACTTGCTGACCCTCTCAGCGGTGGTCCTGGTGGGGAGCAGGACACCGACTCTGTCACAGCACTGCCCTGTGGGGTTGTCTGTGATGATGGAAACGTTCTACATCTGCACAGCTCCACATGACAGTCACTAACCATACATGGCTATTCAACACTTGAAACAGCTAGTGTGACTGAGGAACTGAACTTAAACTTTGATTCATGCAGCTTAAAACAGCCATGTGTTTGGACAGGGCTGGAGGGCAGTGGGGGAGTCTGTGCAGCACAGATTTGGCTGTCATTGCTGGAGTGTCTTCAGATCAGGCAAGATTGCAAGAAAAGAAATGATAATTATCATTACAGCAAACAATTATTCAAGGCTACCATATTATGGGCACTAGGCTACAGCATCTAAGGGCTTTTTCATGAGTTGTTTAATTTAATCCTTTCTTTTTTTTTTTTGTTTGTTTTTGGCCAGGGCTGGGTTTGAACCCACCACCTCTGGCATATGGGACCGGTGCCCTACTCCTTGAGCCACAGGCGTCACCCTAATTTAATCCTTTTAACAATGTCTTTCCCTTAGGGAATGTCGGTGAGGCAGGCACCGGGTTTTATATTTTCTGTTTCTGTCTTGTTTTACAGATGACAAAATTGAAGCCTAAGGAACACAAGTTACTTGCCCAAGGTCACTCAGCTAGCATGTGGAAAGGCCGAGATTTGCTCTCCAGAGCCAGAGCTCTTCTGCACACTGATTACTGTTCTCTGTATTCTGCTGGTCTGTCCCTGAGGACCCAGGTTGCCTGGGGTTTCAGTATGGCTGTTCCATAACCAGGCAGGATGAGCTGTCACTCATCTCACCAGAGACCACAGTGACTTCTCCAGCCAATGGAGGCTCAGCATTTGTTAAGAATTCCTGGAAGTTTGTAGAATAGATGGTTATCTGGAAGACTGATAACCAACTTGAGCTCAAAAAGACAACAGATTGTCCAGAGACCCCAAGCAATAAAGTAACTGACAGGGAGGAGACTCCTATGTGAGCTGACTTAAAACTAAGAAATATCGGGTAGCGTCTGTGGCTCAAGGAGTAGGGCGCCAGTCCCACATGCCAGAGGTGGCGGGTTCAAACCCAGCCCCGGCCAAAAAACCACCATAGATACTTGAAGTGGGATGCCTGGGTCTCATTTCAGAACAACTGAATCCAAAGCCCAGAGTGGGGGGTCCTGCATCTATGCATATAAAAAGTTTCCCGACATGATTGCAAGAGGGACTTTACCTAACAATTGCAATCTAAGTGTAACCTGGCTTATTGTACCCTCAATGAATCCCCAACAATAAAAAAAAATAAATAAATAAAATAAAAAATAAATAAATAAATAAAAAGTTTCCCAGGTGACTGTGAGGCACAGCACAATTAAAGGAAAATATGTTTTACAATGTGAGATAAACTTATGGAACTTGTAACCTTCAGGTGTTTTATCATGTACCAGTATAAGTGGTCACAGGAAGATGTCATAAACATTGCAGATGGCAAAGGCACAATGAATTGTTATTAGTAGAAACTAAGATGTTTTTCATTGAAGGATTTTGACTTTTTGAGGTCACAGTCAACAAAGAATGAGCAAAACCTCTTGGTGATATGCATGGGACGTGGCTCTGATGCTGCGTGAATTCTGATTATGACATACCTCTTAAGAAATCTCTGTAATAAAACCAGCACATGGTACCCCATGATTGCATTAATGTACACAGCTATGATTTAATAATAAAAAAAAGAAATCTCTGTAATCTGAAAACCAGCTACATAAGCTCTCAGTTTTCAATGTACTTACTCTCTGTAGGTAGTTTAATCTTCCAACAGCACCTATTTTTCTTGTATAATTCAGGAATCCGATATTGCCTTCAGTGGCAGCATAGAACTCGTAAATGCGAATATCCCCAAACCTCTTGATGAATTCTCTCCACACATCTGCTCGCAAGCCATTTCCCATTGCCAGTCTCACTTTATGATCACGATCGTTTGGCTTCTGTGATAGGGGGAGAAGGAGACCAAGTTGAGACATCTCTGGAGCCTGAACTTCTGTACTAAAACTTGCCTTTATTTTTTACATAGGCATGTGGGTTACAAATTCCCCTCAGTGCATGACTTTCCTGCCACTCACACATACGTCCCCTCTCCCTCTAACACAAGCAGTGTGGGCTGACAGCTAGAACTCTGAGTTAAGAACCAGAGGACTTGGATTTTCCCACTGTGTGACAATCTGACAGAACCAGGTGTGCCAACATTTAGTCCATATCCAACCTAAAGTTACAATAATGTGCTAATACTGAAGTTTTCTTCATGGGGCTGGTAGGTATCAGGGAATTTCTAGAAAGGAGGAGCCAACATGGGAAAGATCTGTCAGAGATGGAGCAATCTACTTCTAGGAGGACCCTGAGTAACGACTTTCACTTGTTAAAGAAGAAGAAACAGAAAAGGATGGGAGGGAGGGGGTGAGAGAGGGAGGGAGAGAGAGAAAGAAGGAGGAAGAGAGGAGAGGGAGAGGGAGAGGGAGAGGGAGGTATGGAGGGAGGTATCTCTCTTTGTTTGAGACTAGGTCTCACTGTATAGCACAAGCTGGTCTTACTATTTTTTTTTTTTTTTGGTGGTTACTTTTTTTTCTCTCTCTCTCTTTTTTTTTTTTTTTGTAGAGACAGAGTCTCACTGTACGGCCCTGGGGTAGAGTGCCGTGGCGTCACACGGCTCACGGCAACCTCCAGCTCTTGGGCTTACGCGATTCTCTCGCCTCAGCCTCCTGAGCAGCTGGGACTACAGGTGCCCGCCACAACGCCCAGCTATTTTTTGGTTGCAGTTTGGCCGGGGCTGGGCTTGAACCCATCACCCTCGGTATATGGGGCCGGCGCCCTACTCACTGAGCCACAGGTGCCACCCTTTCTCTTTTTTAAAATTCTTTTATGTTTACATGGATGGAGCTGGAACATATTCTTAGTAAAGTATCTCAAGAGTGGAAGAAAAAGTACCCAATGTACTCAGTACTATTATGAAAGCAATAGATAATCAACCCCCCTTTCATATGAAAGATAAAAACACAACTATAGCACAAGCTGCTCTTAATCTCCTGATCTTCCTGCCTCAGATTCCCGAGTAGCTGGGACTATAGGACCCCCACTGGCCTGAGAATCATTTTCTACAAAGTCATTAAAAAGCAATAACATCAGGGCCTGGAGGGACTGGGTAGAAGAATCTTGATATTCCCTCATTTAAAAGGGAGACCCAGAGGTCCAAAGATTAGTTGAGCTGAACTAAAATAACAGCACTGGCCCAATGGAATGGGGAGAGGAAGAGGAGGAAGCTGGCTCCCAGTGGCCTCAGGTGGCAGGGGAGGAACATGTTTTGCTATAAATAAAAATCACAAAGGAAAATCTTTTGGGACAAAAGGACTGAAAGGCGCCCCTCCCCCGAGGTGGGGCGAGGACCATGCTGCCTTCCACTCAACCATACTCATTTAGGAGGCCCCCACAGATACCGTGGTTTCGATGATATTTTACATTAATGAGGCAATTGTGTCTTGTAGGAACTCACAGCCTGGAAGGATACGAGGTAAAGAAATAGGTATAATTTTATCTGGCAAATTCTGTGATTCCATGAACCTGTATTCTACCAGAGAACAGAATGAAATGGGGTAAAAGTCCTGGTCATCGGGCTCTCCCCTCACAGGGAGTGTTGATTTCTTTGCTCAAGCAGCAACTGCTTAAATCAGAGCATTTTTTTCTACATCATTTCCTACTCTGGGATATCACTGTGAAGTGATTTCAGAATAATAGTTCCTCTTTGGAAAGAGCTGTTTAAAGCAAAAAGCTGGCAGTTGTCTGTGAGGCAGAGGGACTTTGATGTAGCAGTTTAAAACCACACCCAAACAAACTCTGAATTGGTTTCCATGCAGGAGGAGCATTCATGTCATTTTTAAGTAGCTTGTTGGCCAAAACTGAGGTGGCGAAGCTCCTTCAGGAGTCCTAACGAGAGAGGTGCACAGATACCGGCCCCTGGTAAAAATAGGCCCCTTGAGTGGTCTGAGGGCTGAGCGCCCACACCAAAGGCTTTTTTTTTTTTTGTAGAGACAGAGTTTCACTTTATTGCCCTCAATAGAGTGCCGTGGCGTCACACAGCTCACAGCAACCTCCAACTTCTGGGCTTAGGCGATTCTCCTGTCTCAGCCTCCCGAGCAGCTGGGACTACAGGCACCCGCCACAATACCTGGCTATTTTTTTGTTGCAGTTTGGCTGGGGCTGGGTTTGAACCCGCCACCCTCAGTATTATGGGGCTGGTGCCCTGCTCACTGAGCCACAGGCGCCGCCCCACACCAAAGGCTCTTAACCCGAGTCATGGAGGAGCCCTTTGACCCTGCATGAGCCCTACACATTTCGACTGAGTAGGAATATACTGTCCTAATCGGCTCCCTTGGTTCACTGGTCAGCAAATCCATTCCCCTGTCTAATCACAAAGTTCCGGCAAGGGCAAGTAGGCAGCCCATATTCTAGTTTGCTAGGGTTAAGTCCTAGATGTGCCTGAGATCCTGGCATTCTTTACTTTTCACTCCCTTTCACTCTCAAGCATCATCATTTGGAAATAAACTGCAGTGTTACCCTGCCCACAAGGTACTGTTCTCAGTAATTACGGTCAATTTTCAGAGACCACCACTGTCCCCTTCCACCCCCACTGCCCCTCACTGCCACTCCAAGAATAATAATACAAATATCTGAAGAATACTTACTTTTTCTTCAAACATAATCATCTGCCCCTGGAGCTTACCTGCTCCCAGGCCTGCACATAAGCTCCAAAGCAGCACTCCCATGTGCAAAGCCCAGACCCTACATATCCCCCACACAGCCCACACTCAACCCTTCTCCCACTTGCTTACTTTCTTTCTTTGTCTAATGGAAGTGGGCTGAACATCTATTTCCCTCATTAGATGGTAAACTCCTTTGAGGCCAAACAGATCTCTATATCATCCCCAGTGCTTGGATCCATGCTTTGCATGAAGCATAATCCCTGTAGTAAAATAAACAACTTCCATCAAGAAACCCTCAATTTCTCTGCTTAATAGCTAGAGGCCAGGGCATTGGCACAAGGGCAGGCCTTAGGGTGCTGGAGGCCATGGCTGCTCTAGGGGTGTGAGAAGCTGGCCAGCCTCACAGGTGCACTTGTCACCTGTGGGTGGCAGGTAGCTGAGCTCCTAATCCCAACACCATGGGCTCAGTTTTCATCATACAACTGAGGGATCAGTTAACACCAGCAGAAAGGATTAGGGCCTTGGGCTGGAAATATTTAGGCACCAACATGAGAGATCTTGGAGCCTTCTAAGATGTCTGGTTCTCACCTCGGGTTTTGTTCACCAGTGGCTGAAAGTAGAATATGACTCCAGTTTTCCATTCCCACAGGGGAAACAGTGTTTCTCTATCACCAAAGCCACTTCTCAGAGGAACAGATTTTTAGGTCAAAGGTCATCTGTTCATTTTCTTTAACAAGGATAAGACCTCTTCCTCCACATTTGAGCTAAGGTGTGACATACAAACACACCTGAGGGACTTAAATCCACACTAGGATTAAATGACTGGGGAGGAGTGAGAGGTCAGGGTATCCAGGGAAGAATGCAGGATGCCAGGCAATTCGAATAAGCTGAAAGCTTCCAACGAGGACTTTGCTATGTGTCAGGTATTTGATCTGTATTAGCTTAAGTTTCTAAAGAACCCTATCAAAATGTCATAGCTATTATAATAAAGTATTTGCCTCATATTACAGCTGACGAAATGGAGCCTCAGGGAGCTTATAATAATTTATTCATGATCACAAAGGTAGCAAATAGTTGCTCCAAGATTCCAATACAAATCTATGTAACTTTAGAGAATGCATTTCCTTAATAAAAAAAAGCCTCAGGCAGCACCTGTGGCTCAAAGGTGTAGGGCGCTGGCCCCATATGCCAGAGGTGGCAGGTTCAAACCTAGCCCTGGCCAAAATTGCAAAAAAAAAAAAAAAAAAAAAAAGCCTAAGAGAGTTGATGCGCACATAGACTGAGTCAAATAGTACTGAAAGGCTCTTAAATGCTGTGATCATTCCACTTATCTGTCCCCATCTTTGTACCAGCTTGCCACACAGAGGTGGACACTTTTAACTCTTGTTAGCTCTTTCTTCTGATCTAGTATTTCTAAATGAATTGATTATACTGTTATCTCCAGATTCAACAATTTTACACTTCTTACTGTGCTAGATGAGGAATAAGCGCTCTGATTTTTCCAGTATCACAATTTTTGCTTACATCAACATTCATTGCTCACATTATTTTGCCCAAATTACACCACTGAGGAGCTAATATACTAAGAACAAATTCTTGAACAATTTTTTTTCCTGGAATTAACTGCCTCCCTGCCCATTTGCTTCATTTTCTTCATGTCTGTTTGTTGTCTTTTCTTACCCGCCAATAGCCTCTAAATAAAAATCTTCCTCATAGTGAACTCTACCAGAGGATATAATTTCCTTTTTTTCATTATGCTTCTTTTTATCCTTCTGTTCCAACCTGGACTAGTTGCTCACTGGCCTGGGGAAATTTCCTTTGTCTTTCTTTCCTGAATCCCGTATTTTCCTTTCTTTTTTCACTCTCTTTTTTGGTTGGAACATTTTCTCTAGTAACTTCCTGAAGGCTAGTGTAAGAAGTACTTTTTTTTTTTTTTTTGAGACTTTGGATATCTGAACTTATTCTTTTTGTATACCTCATTGATAATTTGACTGGATATAGAATTCTAGATGGGCAATAATTTTACTTAGAATTTTGAAAGTATCACTCTGTTTTTCAGCTTGCACTGCTATTGTTGACAAGTCAAATATCATTCTTGTAGAACTGTCTCTCTTTTTTTGGTAGTCTGAAATTCCTTTATGGTGTAATTTCTTATTCTCCATTAATTTTACTGGGTATGCAACTGACCCTTTCAATCTGTCCTTCAGTCCTGGGATATTTTCTTGTATTATTTCTTTGATAATTTCCTCCTCTCCATTTTCTCTTCCCATTAAATATATGATGCACTTCTTTAATTGATTTCTAACTTTTTTATTTACTCTCTTCCAATTGTCCATTTCTCAACTTTACCTTTCAATCATTCTATGAATTAAAGATTTTTCAAAGTCATTTAAAAATTTCTTCAGGTCGGGCGGCGCCTGTGGCTCAACGTGTAGGGCGCCGGTCCCATATGCCGGAGGTGGCGTGTTCAAGCCCAGCCCCGGCCAAAAAAAAAAAAAAAAAAAAAAAATTTCTTCAGGTCTTATTCTTTTTTTCTTTTTTGTGAAACATTTCTTGTTTTATAAATATGTTATCTTCTGCAATATCTCTGCGGACATATATATATATATATATTTTTTTTTTTTTGAGACAGAGTGCCACTTTGATGCCCTAGATAGAGTGCTGTGTTGTCATAGCTCACAGCAACCTCAAACTTTTGGGCTCAAAGGGATTCTCTGGCCTCAGTCTCCCAACTACCTGGGACTACAGGCACCTGCCACCATGCCTGGCTATTTTTAGAGACGAGAAAAGCGCCATCATCTAAGAAACTAAGAGGCATTGCAACCTGCAGGGGAAAAATGCTGGAGTCCTCCCTAGCCAGAATGTAGACATTTACTCAATCCCAGCCTCACTCTTGCTTTCCTCCATTCTTGGGGTCTTTGAGGTTAAAGATTTTTTAGATCTTCTCCAGAGAAAAAAATCTCCTGATGTCTACAGGGTGGGGGATGGGAACAGTGATCTAGTTACTCTTTACACAAATTTTCAAATAATCCTGTTTTTAAGCCTAATACCTCATCCCACCTTTAGCTTTATTCAGAGCTCCCAATTTCTCACCATTCAGGAAGTCAATCAACTTCCTTCTTCTTAAATTTCACCTTCCTTAGCCCTGCTGGGTCACCTTCATCTATTAGTTTTCTTTACTATGTAGTTCATGGTTGCAATGCCTCTTAGTTTCTTAGATGATGGCGCTTTTCTTGTCTTCCTTGTTTTTGAATGACTTCCAAGAGTTGAAAGGGCAGGAGGTCCTTACCACCTTAGAAAAACTCTAGAGTCCATGTTCTTAATGACTAATATGCTGTAACTTCTGCTGGATGAGGCTCCACCTGTTCGCTTTACAGAATTCTCTTTTCAGTGTATTTTCCTCACTGCAGCTGAAAGCACAGTATAAAAATGCTACCTCCTACATCATTCTTGTATATCAGACCATTTAGTTGTGATGTGTTCCATTCACATTTAAGTCTTCGACATAAAGTCCTTGTCACCTGGCCCTGCAAATAAGTCTCCCCTTCTGCCACACTGTTTGTGGCTCCCGGTGTGCCAGGTGACTTTGTTCCACTGCACACATGCTGCTCCAGGTAGCCGGAAGCCCTTCTTTCTTGTCTGGCTGGAGAACTCTGCACTCTTCAAAACTTACCTTCTCTGGCAAACCTTCCTGATCCTTTGGTCTTTCCTCTTTCTCCTGGCCTGTCCCCTACTCAGCCCCCAGTCAATTGGCCACTCTCCACTCTATGCTGGTTCACACCCATCATTCTCTTTTCTATCAGAATGAAAGTGATGCAGAGATGGAAATTTTAGTACTACAGAGGTTATCGAATTTCACAGAGAAGGCAGACAACACTAGGGAGGTGGAGTCTATTCTGTCTTATTTCCCCTTGCAAATACCATGCCTTCTATGTGGTGGTCCCTGGAACTCTCCTCTAGTTCCCTTTCCTCCTCCCACTTTGGTCTTACATTTAGTAGGCAGCATAAAGCCTCATTACTGTAGCTTCATTCCAGAATTGGAGGAAAGAAACACTCACCTTTAGCAATATCTTGCTCCAATAAGTAACTTTTGTTTTGAGTCTCATTCTGTTGTTCTGGGTTGAGTACTGTGGTGTTATAGCTCACAGCAACCTCAAACTCAAATGCTCAAGTGGTCCTCTTGCCCCAGCCTCCTGAGTAGCTGGAACTACAGGTTGTGTGCCACAATGACTGGTCATTTTTTTTCTATTTTTAGTAGAGACAGAGTCTTGCTCTTGCACAGGCTGATCTCCAGCTACTGAGCAAAAGCAATCCACCTGTGTCAGCCTCCCAGAGTGCTGGAATTCAATAAATAACTTTTCATAAATGACATTGTTTTTTTCAGGCAACTGCACAAACAAAATGGGGGCTGACAACTGCACACTGCAAGAAATGTAACAGAATGGTCTTTCCTTATAAACAGGTGCTTTGAAAGCAAAGGCCCAAATAGAACAAGGGAAGACAGGCAAATTGGATAAAGACTACACCATAACATTATAAAAAATCACCTAGGATAAAGACTACACCATAACATTGTAAAAAATCACCTAAGTCAATAGTTTAGCTATCCAATCCCACATCAGATAAGAGTGATTAACTGACTAATTTGAATGTCTTCTTTCTTCCTTTGTGTATGGGAGGGGGCAGAATTTTCATTGATTCACTTGATAAATATGTATGGGCCACCTACTATGAGCTACATACTGTTAAGAATAGAAAATAATGATAATGATAATAATGGCTACCATTTGTTGAGCATTTACTAAGTGCCATGTATTTTGCTCTGTACTTTACGTACATCATCTCATGTTGTCTTCATAGACCCCCTGCTCCTGTGAGGTAGGTACCATTTCTTCTCCTGTTGGCTGAAGGGAAGCTAAGATTTAGAGAGGTTAACTATTCTGCTCAAATGGCAGAGTTAGGATTCGGGCCTACTGACTTGCTCTTAAGTATTGCTTTGAGTGCCTGGAGACAAACCTGAACCCCTGACCCATCCATGGGAGCTATCCTTCACAGTCCTTTGCCAAAAGAGCTGCTGAACATGGTTAAGAAGAGGGAGGAGAAGCACATTGGCTCTGCCTCCCAGCCCTGGCCCCAGATCCACCTGAGGAGCTGTGCCATGTCTGTGGATGGGCGTCAACTGGGTCAGCTGCTCAGCTAAGGCAGAAGTCGATTCCCTGAGATCCAGTGCTTGGGGCTGGATCTCAGGCTGGTGTTCCCTCCTCCAGGGACAGCCCATTCTCCTAGGCAGCTCTGAGGGTGAGAAAGTACCTAATTACACCGGCCTTCCACTGCTTGTTTTAGTTTTTGTCTACTTTTGTTTGAAAAGTACTTTTGATATAATCTTTCTTTTTTTTTTTTTTGGTAGAGACAGAGTTTCACTTTATGGCCCTCGGTAGAGTGCCGTGGCATCACACAGCTCACAGCAACCTCCAACTCCTGGGCTTAAGCGATTCTCTTGCCTCAGTCTCCTGAGTAGCTGGGACTACAGTTGCCTGCCACAATGCCCGGCTATTTTTTGGTTGCAGTTCAGCCGGGGCCGGGTTTGAACCCGCTACCCTCGGTATATGGGGCCGGCGCCTTACCGACTGAGCCACAGGCGCCGCCCAATATAATCTTTCTTTAAGCTCCATAGAATCTGGGCTTCTGTGATGACCTATGATTAAAGAAAATCTTTAACTGGAGGTTTTGGGGAGATAACTTTGATCTTTTATTATGATTCTCTCCTTCTCTCTTTTTTTTTGACACAAAGTCTCACTCTGTTGCCCTAGGTAGCGTGCCATGGTGTCATCATAGCTCACAGCAACCTCAAACTCTTGGGCTTCAGCGATCTTCTTGCCTCAGCTTCCTGCGGAGCTGGGACTACAGGCACCTGCCACCTGCCCAGCTAGTTTTTTTTTTTTTCCTATTGTTAGTACAGACAGGGTCTCGCTTTTACTCAGGCTGGTGTCCAATTCCTGAGCTTGAACAATCCATCCACTTCAGCCTCCCAGAGTGCTAGGATTACAGGCGTGAGCCACTGCATCCAGCCTTAGGGATTTTCCAGACAAACAGAACACAGGGGTGGGGAAGCAATGGCAAACAGGAACTCCAGATCTACTTCTACATTAGAGGCCATGGAGACTGTATACCAATTCATAATACATTGATACTTTGAAGGTATAGAACCCCAATCAAACTTTGCTTTCTGGCATTTGAAACGACAGTATAATAAAAGGTGTTAAGAGTGTTTCTCGTTGTGTGTTTGTGTGAGCCTGAAGAGAGCTGCACACAAACATGTTTATTTTCCTCCAGCCCAAAGAGGCTCCCTTTAGAACTAATAGAAACAACACAGACTCCCCAAGAGGACTTGTAAGCGACAAGAGGGTGTCTTTAAGGTAGAGAAGGAAGGCCAAACAGAAGGGCCCCAGATGGATTTCTGGGTTTCAACAGAGAGGCATGCAGTCTTGAGGAGCAAGCGGAATACTAGTATGAAAAAAAAAATCAATAACGACATTAACAGAAACTGCTACGGAAAAGGTCCTAACCCAGCTCACATAAAATTATGACCTTTGTGAATCTGCCAAAAGATCAGAATAATGTGTGCAAAGCATGAACATTTTGGGGAAACATATTACCTCTCTCAACTCAATTACACATTTTTCAGGGGCAAGAAATTAGAGGTTCATTTATCAAAATCAGTTAGATCTTCGTGGTGTGAATCTGTTCCTGCTTGCATGGATCTCTCATTTAAGGGGGATGGAGCAGACAGTAATCACATCCACCTGCATTATGTCAGGTGTGACAAGTGCCATGAAAAGCAGTGACAAGGCAGATAGCAAAGGGCAGGCGGTATGTTTTATAATTAGCAGGAGGAGACTCTATTGAGGTGACTTCTGGGTCAAGACTGAGTGAAATAAGGAGAGTCCGGGGGAAGGGCATCTTACACTTCTTTCTACAGCACACAGCAGCTAGTACATAAGTTGAACAAAACAGGTGCTTATCAGTAGCAATTTATCAACTTAGTGATCCTTTGAGTTTATGTTGATAGAGTAGATTGAAGGCCTTAGAATCTGGTGAGTTTACGCCATTGCCCAGTCCAGTGGTTCTTCTCAACTAGGGTAGGATTTGCCAGGCAAGGGACATTTGGCAATGTCTGGAGACATTTTGATTATCATGACCTGGAGAGGGGAAAGGTTACTGCTGGAATCTTGTGGGTAAAGGCCAAAGACGCTGCTAGTCATTCTGCAATGCAACCCAAGTCCGTACAGCAAAGAATTAACGAGACAAAAAATGCCAGGAGCGCTGCTAGTGAGAAATCCTGATATGGTACCAAGGCCAGCTACCAGATCTCCGACGAGCTCTTGAGGACAACCCCATGAGATAGCTGGACATCTACAAACAAGTCAGATCCACTGTCCTTGGGGTATCTGTTCCCAGCCTAGTGACAGGCTTGGTTGGTTTCAAAGTCATATGAGAATTTATTCATTAAAGAACATTAAGTAAAAGTTTCTTGCATGCTTTTTTTTTTTTTTTTTTGAGACAGAGCCTCAAGCTGTCGTCCTGGGTAGAGTGCTGTGACTTCACAGCTCACAGCAACCTCCAACTCCTGGGCTCAAGCGATCCTCCTGCCTTCACCTCCCAAGTAGCTGGGACTACAGGCACCCGCCACAACGCCCAGCTATTTTTTGGTTGCAGCCCTTGTTGTTTGGCGGGCCCAGGCTGGATTTGAACCTGCCAGCTCAGGTGTATGTGGCTGGTGCCTTAGCCACTTGAGCCACAGGCACCGACCCTCTTGCATGCTTTTAATGTAAGAGGACAAGGAGGCTCGGCACGTGTCGCTCAGTGGTGAGGGTTATTGGCCACATACACTGGGGCTGGCAGGTGCGAACCTGGTCTTGGCCTGCTAAACAAAAATGACAACGACGATGACAACAACCAAAATTCTAAGGCCCTTTATCTACTCTATCAACATAAACTCAAAACAAAAATAGCTGGGTGTTATAGTCCCAGCTGCTTGGGAGGCTGAGGCAAGAGAATCGTGTAAGCCCAAGAGTTTGAGGTAGCTGTGAGCTGTGATGCCACAGCACTCTACCAAGGGCAACACACTGAGACTGTCTTTTTTTTTTGAGATAGAGCCTCAAGCTGTCACCCTGGGTAGAGTGCCGTGGCATCACAGCTTACAGCAATCTCTACCTCCTGGGCTCAAGCGATTCTCTTGCCTCTGCCTCCCAAGTAGCTGGGACCACAGGTGCCTGCCACAGTGCCTGGCTACTTTTTGGTTGCAGCCGTCATTGTTGTTTGGGGGGCCCAGGCTGGATTCGAACCCGCCAGCTCAGGTGTATGTAGCTATGTAGCTGGTGCCTTAGCCGCTTGAGCCACAGGTGCCGAGCCAAGACTGTCTTAAAAAAAAAAAAAAAAAAAAAGAGGGCAAGGTGACAAGATATGGTCCCTGCCCCAAAGATGTTGCAGCCTTGGGAGGATAGGAGGCATAAAGACAAATATCTACCATGTGGCAAGGGCCATAAGAGGTAGAAATAAAGTGATGTAGAGAAAGGGGGAATGATTTTTGTTGGAATGACCCAAATAAATTTAACATATGAAGTTATCATTTGTACTGGGCTTTGACAATGGGTTTTAGTAAGCAGAGAGGAAAGCAGAAGCTATTCTAGGTAGAAGGTAAGATGTGAAAATAGGTAAAAAGGCAGGGAATAATAATAATATTAACTGCCATCTAGTAAGCCCCCTCCGGGTAGTAGGTGTAGTGCCAAGCACTTTATCATCATTGTAGTCTAAACTCAAAGCTGATATACATGAATCTGCTGAAGCCTGGCATCACACAGAGTGACTTGAATTTTCATCTTACCCATTTCAACAAGACATTGAAACGTGGAGAGTATTACCTGGGGTGAGTTGCATAAATACCGAAGCAGTTCACCAATATACTGGATGACAGTGACGTTGTATTTTCTGCAGTCATCCCAAAATTGGCTGGCTGAGAATTTAGCCCGCAAGGCAAGAGTAGAACCTACAGAAGAAGCATAGGAAGTGTCAGTAAAGAATCACACACTTGGGAAGTTAGGGGTGGTGGCTAAGGAGTGTGAGGTTGTTTTCTGGGTTGATGAAAATGCTCTCAATTTGATTATTATGATGGTTCACAGGCCTGGGACTACACCAAAAGTACACTTTAAATGCATCCATTGAATTATATCTTAATAAAATCATTTTTAAAACAACTACAAAAAATTCCTCAATTATATTTATCATCTTTCAAAGGTATAAAATTTAAAATAAATTATATTCACAAACAAGTATTGAGTACCTATTATAGTCAATGCAAAAAAATGAATTAAGCACAGTTTTTCCTAGAGGGCCTTCCAATCTATGGAGGAGAAAACACAAAAAAATTCATTCTAATAAATGTGATCTTTTTCTTTTTTTTTTTGTAGAGACAGAGTCTCACTTTATGGCCCTCGATACAGTGCCGTGGCCTCACACAGCTCACAGCAACCTCCAGCTCTTGGGCTTAGGTGATTCTCTTGCCTCAGCCTCCCGAGTAGCTGGGACTACAGGCGCCCGCCACAACGCCCGGCTATTTTTTGGTTGCAGTTTGGCCGGGGCCGGGTTTGAACCTGTCACCCTCGGTATATGGCGCCGGCGCCTTACCGACTGAGCCACAAGCGCCGCCCAATAAATCTGATCTTGTAGTTAGAGGTTCAAATGAGGCCCTACAGGGGAGAGAGAGTGAGAGATAGTGATTCTGTTTGCAGACGAGGGCTGAGAAAGGCACAGTTTGAAAGAGGGAGGATTTGAGTTCAGCCTTAAGAAATGAATAGGGAGAGATGAGAGAATTTTAAACAGAGAAAAAAGCTTGGTCTAAAGGACAGGACAGCTCAAAAGGTGTTGGGGGATGGCCAAGACTCAGGTGTCCTGGATGGGTGGTGAAGGATGGGTGGATGAACCTGGATAAGCAGCTATAGGCACAATCATTGACAGCTTGGAAGTGGAGGAGCCAAATTTAATTTTGTAGGTAATGGAGAGTCAAGGTCTTGAATAAGCAGGAGGTAATATTCTTTCATGATGGGTGAGGTAGACATAAAACGATACATAAAGATGTCCACATCCTAATGCCCAGAATTTGTGAAAATGCTACCTTACATGGCAAAAAAGACTTTGTGGATGTGATTGAGTTAATGATCTTGAGATGAAAACACTATCCCGAACCATTGGGTGCAACCAAGGTAATCAGAAAGGTCTTTATATATAAGAGGGAGGAGGCAAGGTCAAAGACAGGAGGAGATGGGATGATGGAAATAAAAGGTTGGAGTAAGGTACTTTGAAGGTGGAAGGTGGCCTTCAGCTGAAAAAATAGATGCAGCCTCTAGAAGGTGGAAAAGGCAAGAAAATAGATTCTCCCCTAAAGCCTCCTGAAGGAATGCAGCCCTGTGGACATCTTGACTTTAGGACTTCTCACCTCCAAAACAGTAAGAGTAAATCTGTATTGTTTTAAGCCACTAAGTTTGTGGAAATTTGTCGTAGCAGCAAAAAAAAACAAAAAACAAAAATAAAAACCTAATAAAATAGGTAGGAGTATTTATCATATTCAATTTAATTATAGTCATGAAATGTAGTAAAAGTAAAACTAAAAAATCTCACAAATGGGCATTGCCTGTGGCTCAAAGGGGTAGGGCACTGGCCCCATATGCCGGAGGTGGCAGGTTCAAACCCAGCCCTAGCTAAAAACTGCAAAAACAAACAAACAAACAAAAACCTCATAAAATATTTTTTTACTCTTTTATTTTTATTATTATTTTTTTATTTTGTTGCCCTCAATAGAGTGCTGTAGCATCACAGCTCACAGCAACCTCCAGCTCTTGGACTTAGGTGATTCTCTTGCCTCAGCCTCCCGAGTAGCTGGGACCACAGGCACCTGCCACAACATGCAGCTGTTTTTTGTTGCAATTTGGCTGGGGCTGGGTTTGAACCTGCCACCCTCGGTATATGGGGCTGACGGGCTACTCACTGAGCCATAGGTGCCACTCCAGTTTTACTCTTAAATACACCAAAGTTCAATGTTTTGGAAGAAGAGAAACTTTTTGAATACGAATATTTCTTCTTTAGCACATGCTGATGGTGCTTAAATGATTGATTTGGCCATTTGGGAGCCTCAGAGTCACTCTATTCTTTTTTTTTGGCTGGGGCTGGGTTTGAACCCGTCACCTCCGGCATATGGGACCGGCACCCTACCCCTTGAGCCACAGGCGCCGCCCTGAGTCACTCTATTCTTAAAAGGCCCAGCAAGATGACCCAGGCCTAGTCATTCCACCCTGATTGGGGCTGGTACTGCTGCTGGCTGAGTACTTTATGGCTCATCAGTTGGTAGATGAGGGATAGAAGCAGAGGCTTGGGTAATCAGATGCAGGTTGAGCAACACTTACTTGAAACACATGGGATCAGAAGTGTTTCAAGTTTCAATTTTTTTCAGATCTTGGAATATCTGCATATACATAATAATATAGTTTGGGGGAAAAGACCCAAGACTAAGAATGAAATTCATTTGTGTTTCATATACACCTTATCCACAATAGCCTGAAGGTAATTTTATACAGTATTTTTGTGCATGAAACAAAGTTTGTGTTAAGTACTTATGTGTTGTATTTTTCCACTTGTGGTATCATATTGGTGTCCAAAGTTCAAAAAGTTTTAGATTTTGGAGCATTTTGGGTTTTTAATTTTCAGATTAGGGATATATATATATATTTTCTCCTAAAGCCTCCAGGAAGAATTTAGCCCTACTGACACCTTCATTTTAGGACTTCTGATCTCCTGAACAGTAAGACAATAAATCTGTTGTTTTAAACCATTAAGCTGTGGTATTTATATATACAAGACTATATATGTGTGCATATGTGTGTGTGTGTATATATACACATATATAAAAAATAGGTAAAATATATATATAATAAATATATATACACACACACACACATAGTCTTAGTTTGAGCTGCTGTAAAAAAACACTCTAGACTGAGTGGTTTACCTGACATTTACTTCTCATTGTTCTTGAGGCTGAAGATCAAGGTGCAGCAAATCCTGGGTCTGGTGAGGGCATTCTTCCTAGTTTGGGGATTGCTGTCATCTCCCTGTGTCTTCACATGGAGGACAGCAGAGATGGGAAAGAGATCTACTCTCTCTTCTTCCAACGTCATTAATCCCACTCCAGAGAGCTCCAACTTCATGACCTAATCATCACCCAAAGGCTCTGCTTGCTAATACCATCAATTGGGGTGCAGGATTTCAACATGTGATTTTGGGGGAGATGAACGTTCAGCTCATGACATGCATATACACACATATATAAGTATATGTACATATTATTATATAAACAGAGGTGACCATTTAACCTGAAATGCTACAATGGGAGAAAAAGGCCAGTCTTCTGGGTTAGTCAAAAAGTTACAGATACTTTCCTAGAAGGGGGAGATATTGGACTTTGCCTTAATGTATAAAAGTGGCATAAATTCTATTAGAAGGAGAAAGGGGCGGAACTTCAATTTGAGTAGTAAAGTTTGAGAAGGAAGGAGAAGCAATGTTAAGCCAAGTGTTCTGAGTAGAGCTGGGAGCTGTGGGAATAGGGAAGAAATCATAAGAATGAGGACGGCTTTTAAATCAGATGCTGATGTAGAGCAACACGCAAATTGCTCTACATTAGCATCTGATTACATAGAGCAATTTGCATGTTGGAGAATTATGTATGAAATTTAAGAATCAAGTGTTTTAACCTAGATAAAGACTTAAAATATTTTAAAGGAACTTCTTTCTTTTCTTTTTTTTGAGACAATTTCACTATGTCGCCCTTAGTAGAGTGCCATGGTGTCACAGCTCACAGCAACCTCAAACTCTTGGCTTAAATGATTCTCTTGCTTCAGCCTCCCAAGTAGCTGGGACTACAGGCACCCACCACAACTCCTGGCTATTTTTTGTTGCTGTTGTTGCAGTTGTCTTTGTTGTTTTAATTGGCCCATGTCAGGTTCAAACCCGCCAACCTTCGGTGTATGTGGCTAGAGTCCTACCCACTGAGCTATGGGCACAACCCAGGAGCTTCTTTCTTGATATGCTGAACAATTTATGGCATTATATGTGGGTCATTATGAAAGTTCTGAGATAAGCAAAATTCAAGAAATGTAAAACTGATGTGCACAGAAACAAATGAAGCCCTCCCAGCAACACCAATAAGCCAAGCAAGTTGAAATGTGCACGGTCAATCAGAAAGGATACTGTCAACTGTGTTTCTTGGAAGTGAAATAATAGACAATAGTACAGTCTGTCTCAAAACTTTTGTAGTGACCCATGTATTGTTAGATAAGCAGGCATGAGAAAATATAAATATTTTAGATACTTGCTTGCAATATGTAAGTTAAATAGCCTTGTTATTAATGCAAAATTAAACACTGTTCCTAGCCGACTGGAAAGTAGCTAAATTTGGTATTACTTTTTCCTTATTAGCAGATAAGAAAGTGAACTAGCTTCTGATTCCTTTGCTGAGAGAAAGAGCTTACCAGTTAGGATACATCCATGTACGCCAATCAAAAGTGCAGCACTGTGGTACAAGGGCAAAGTGACATAGATGACATCCTCCGCCTTTATCCTGGTTGTTACAACAAGGCCAGTTGCATACCATATGCGGTGATGATTGATCACGGCAGCTTTTGGGAGACCTTTGCAAAGATACAAGAGAAGGCATGAGTGAGCCAACACTGGCCATTTACAGTTTGGAAGAGAGATCTGGCTTAGGAAGATTCACCACCCCATGCTTAGAGAACTGTACAGGGAAGGGCCATGACGAATTAGACCAGGAGTTGGCAATTTTTTTCTGTAAAGGACCAGAGTTAAGTGTTTTTTAGGCTTTATGGGTCATACAGTCTCTGAGGCAACGACTCAACCCTGCTTTGTGGCTGAAAGCAGCCAGGCACATACATAAAGGAAGGGGTGTGGCTGTGTTTTATTGACAAAAACTGGTGTGACCCTGTATTTGGCCCACAGGACATGGTTTGTTGACTCCTGAGGTAGACATTGTTATGGTGGTAATCTGAAGAGAAAAGGAGGAGAGAGGAATGCATGGCGACTGAATTGCTGCTCTGTGTCTACCATTTTGCAAGCCATTTTCAAAATTTCATTTAATTTTCATAACAAATTTATGTGGTGTATAATTATACTCTCCAGTCCACAGATGAGAAGGCTGAGATTCAGACAGATTAAATTCATCCAATCACCTTCCCTCATAACCAGTTTTATTAGTTTCTATGTACCATTCTAGAATTTCTTTCTACAAATGCATGCAAACAGGAACATCTCTTCATTATGTTCATGCTTTTTCCATTAAAAAAAAATGCACATTATTCCGCATGTTTTTTTCCTCTCAACACTTAACAATGTCTCTTGGAGATCTGTCCATAGAGTTTGTCCATAGAGTTTCCCTTACTTATTCATTTATTTATTCTCTTTCTTTCTCAGCTGCCTCCAGTCCTTTGTATGAGTATACTATAATTCGTTCACACTATCTGCTATTATAAATGATGTTGTGGTGAACGACCTTGTCCATATGGCAATTCACGCTGTGACACTACATCTCTGGCATAAATTTGCAGAAGTGAGATTGGGAGTCAAAAGACATGTCTTTGTAATTCTGATGGGTAACTGCCGCATTGCCAGTTACAAAGGCTATCTTCGTTCACTCTCCTAATCAGTTTTACATAAGTTTGCCCGCTTCCTCATAGCTTTGCCAATGTGTGCTCTCAATGTGGGATTTTTGCCAGTTTAAAAGGTAAAAAATGGTATCTCAGTGTAGTTTTTTTTTTTTTTTTGAGACAGACTTTCACTTTTGTCGCCCTTGGTAGAGTGCTGTGGCATCACATCTCACAGCAACCTCAAACTCTTGGGCTTAAGCGATTCTCTTGCCTCGGCCTCCCAAGTAACTGGGACTACAGGTGCCCACCACAACCCCTAGCTACTTTTTGTTTGTTTGTTTAACAGGCCCGGGCTGGATCCGAACCCACCAGCCTCGGTGCATGTGGCCAGTGCCCTAACCACTGAGCAATGGGTGACCAGCCTCAATGTAGTTTTATGCATTTGCCATAATTTACACAAATTTTTATAAGATTTTCTACTGAAAGTCTATGCTTGTATTATTTTCCACGGAAGATCAGTTCAGTTGGGAAGTGTGTGAAGTTACTGCTAAGAGGGCTGAAAGTTTAAGACCTGAATGGGTAAGCAGGCTTTGTGAATAGGAAGGCAGATCTCTGCAGATTCATATTTTCCAATACTTGATGGTAGCTTTGCCAGATACTGCCCAAATAGCAGCAATTTGTAATAAAGCAAAGAACTATGGCCAGCAAACTACCCTCATTGTAAACATAATTCAAAATTCATTTTCTTTGATAGCGGGCCAGTGACATTGGGCCCTTGACACTGGGCTAGTATTCACCCCCCATTCAACACTAATATTAAGAAATAGAAGAAAGCATCAATAAATCAATTGTATCCATGATGAAAAAGAATTGTCCACATAGTGAAAGCTATGAATTATATATATATATATTTTTTTTTTTTTGTAGAGACAGAGTCTCACTTTATGGCCCTCGGTAGAGTGCCATGGCATCACACAGCTCACAGCAACCTCTAACTCCTGGGCCCAAGCGATTCTCCTGCCTCAGCCTCCTGAGCAGCTGGGACTACAGGCGCCCACCACAACACCCGGCCATTTTTTTTTGTTGCAGTTCGGCCGGGGCCGGGCCTGAACCCGCCACCCTCGGCATATGGGGCCGGCGCCCTACCAACTGAGCCACAGGCGCCGCCCTATGAATTATATTTTTAAAAAAGAAATGCTCATCTTTGGCTCGGTGCCCGTAGCACAGTGGTTATGGTGCCAGCCACATACAAGGAGGGTGGCGGGTTCAAACCCAGCCCGGGTCGGCTAAACAATTGCAACAAAAAAATAGCCAGGCGTTGCGGTGGGCGCCTGTAGTCCAGCTATTTGGGAGGCTGAGGCAAGAGAATCGCTTAAGCCCAAGAGTTTGAGGTTGCTGTGAACTGTGATGTCACAGCACTCTATCGAGGTCCACAAAGTGAGACTCTGTCTCAAAAAAAAAAAGGAAAGAAAAAGAAATAGCCATCTTTGTTGCAAGAGATCTAGAATTTTCCTATGTTAAGATCTGATATTAATGAAGAAATAAGAATATTTGCTTATTTTTGTTGCTGTCGCAATTGCCATGGCAGTCTTCTTCATGAAGTCTTCCCCCAGGCAGATATCTTCCAGTGTTTTTCCTATGCTTTGTTTGAGAATTATTATTCTTTCATGCCTTAAAGTCCTTATCCATCTTGAATCAATTTTTGTGAGTGGGGAAAGGTGTGGGTCCAGTTTCAGTCTTTTACATGTGGATATCTAATTCACCCAGCACCACTTATTGAATAGGGAGTCTTTCCCCCAAGGTATGTTCTTGTTTGGTTTATCAAAGATTAGGTGGTTGTAAGATGTTAGTTTCATTTCCTGGTTTTCTTTTTTTTTTTTTTTGTAGAGACAGAGTCTCACTGTACCGCCCTTGGGTAGAGTGCCGTGGTGTCACACGGCTCACAGCAATACAGGTGCCCGCCACAACGCCCGGCTATTTTTTTTGTTGTTGTTGCAGTTTGGCCGGGGCTGGGTTTGAACCCACCACCCTCGGCATATGGGGCTGGCGCCCTACTCACTGAACCACAGGCGCCGCACATTTCCTGGTTTTCTAATGTACAGCTAAGGAGACAAGAACCAAAGCAAATAGACAACCTACATAATGGGAAAGGATATTTGCATATTTTTAATCAGACAAAAGCTTGATAACTAGGATCTATAGAGAACTCAAATTAATCCACATGAAAAAAGCCAACAATCCCATATATCAATGGGCAAGAGACATGAATAGAACCTTCTCTAAAGAAGACAGACGAATGGCTAACATATGAAAAAATGTTCATCATCCCTATCTATTAGAGAAATGCAAATCAAAACCATGCGGAGATACCATCTAACCCCAGTGAGAATGGCCCACATCACAAAATTTCAAAACTGCAGATGCTGGTGTGGATGTGGAGAGAAGGGAACACTTTTACACTGCTGGTGGGACCGCAAACTAGTACAACCTTTTTGGAAGGAAGTATGGAGAAACCTCAAAGCACTCAAGCTAGACCTCCCATTAGATCCTGCAATACCATTACTGGGCATCTACCCAGAAGGTAAAAAATCCTTTTATCATAAGGACACTTGTACTAGACTGTTCATTGCAGCTCAATTTACAATCGCCAAAATGTGGAAACAGCCTAAATGCCCACCAACCCAGGAATGGATTAACAAGCTGTGGTATATGTATACCATGGAATACTATTCAGCCATTAAAAAAATGGAGACTTTACATTCTTTGTATTAACCTAGATGGAAGTGGAAGACATTATTCTTAGTAAAGCATCACAAGAATGGAGAAGCATGAATCCTATGTACTCAATTTTGATATAAAATTTGAAATAAAAAATTAATGACAATCAAGGTCATGGTGGGGGTGGAGGAAGGGGAGAGCAGAGAGAGAAAGAAGGAGGGAGGGTTGGGGAAAGGAAGAGCAGAGAGAGGGAAGGAGGGAGGGGGGTGGGGCCTTGGTGTGTGCCACACCTTTTGGGGGCAAGACACAATTGCAAGAGGGACTTTACCTAACAAATGCAATCAGTAAAACCTGGCTTATTGTATCCTCAATGAATCCCTAACAATAAAAAAAAAAGAATATTTGCTAATTATTATTATACAATTTTGTGTTAATGATTTCCTTTGAGGAGCATTTTGTTTCCCAGTTACTTAAATGAATTCTTTTAATTAACATTTACAAGAACCCCCTCCCCCCCCCGTGAAGAGCTCAACTACAACTTGAACTTGCACCCTCATATTAATTTGAAATAAAAAAATATTTACAAGAGTAACTTGACAAATATTTTATTCAGAGAAAAGTAAAAAAGTAAAATAAACACCAAATCTAGTTGTCTTCTCATTAAATATACATTTTGAATTATGAGATTCAAAATAGGTTTCATAGTTGATTGCCAAAATGTGCATTATAAAGTTGTTCCGTACTTGTCTATATAATACTAAAACTGAACTCCCCATCACTAACAAAGAACTCACTTCATCTTATCTATTTCTTGAATCAATTTAATTCTACCATTCTATTAAGAAATGAGGATAAGAAAATCAAAACCACTTTGAGATATCTGACTCTAGTAAGATTAGCCCACATCACAAGTTCCCAAAACTACAGATGTTGGTGTGAATGTGGAGAAAAAGGAACACTTCTACGCTGCTGGTGGGAATGCAAGCTAATATGACCTTTTTGGAAAGAAGTTTGGAGAACACTCAAGGAACTAAAAGTAGACCTACCATTCGATCCTGCAATTCCTCTACTAGGTATACCCAGATGATCAAAAATCATTTTATAACAAAGATATTTGCACCAGAATGTTTATTGCAGCCCAATTCATAATTGCCAAGACATGGAAACAGCCCAAGTGTCCATCAACCCATGAATGGATTAACAAATGGTGATATATGTACACCGTGGAATACTATGCAGCCATAAAGAAAGATGGAGACTTCACATCTTTTATGTTTACCTGGATGGAGCTGGAACATATTCTTCTTAGTAAAGTATCTCAAGAATGGAAAAAAAGTATCCAACATTCTCAATACTACTATGAAATCAACATATAATCACCTACACACTCACAGGAATGGCAAAACATAACTATAGTCCAGAAAGTAGAAGGGAAGAGGAGAGAGAGGGGAGGGGAGGGGGGGACGCAGGAGGAGGGAGGGCATTTGGGGGGACCTCACCTAATGTGCATGATGTAATGATACATTTCAAAACTATTAAGAAAAGAGTATAATTGTGACGGATGTGTTAAGTTCAATGTAAGCATTTCACATTGCATATCAAATAATTACACTGAACCCCATAAATGCATCATTGTACACAGTTATGATTTAATAAAAACAAAAAAAGAGAAAAAATATATACGAAAAAGAGTAAAATATATAAAGAAATAAATAAAAATAAAACAAATCTTAAAACAAACGAGGATAAAAGTCCTATGTATTAAGGTAGTATCTGGATGCAGTCTAAGCAGTTAGTTAATTGTTTCTTCCCACCTTCCTGCTGGCATGACAATATATAACTTTTGACAAACTAACAATGCAGCCCTGGCCTTTTAAATATATCCCTCAGTCTTCCTATTACTATGTTTAGTTTTTTTTTTCTGGCCTATAGTAGGCAGACACTAAATATCTGTTACATGAATAAGCCAGGAGGTATTGGGGTGGAGCTGTCCATTATCTGAGCTGTGGAATCAGCGCACCAGGTGAAACCTGATGCTTCCATCTCTTACTTTGGGAAGTTCTTCACCTCTTCAAGTATCATTTCCTGAATCTGTGAAATGGGAGTAAGAATAATACCCATCTCGGGCGGCGCCTGTGGCTCAGTCAGTAAGGCGCTGGCCCCATACACCGAGGGTGGCGGGTTCAAACCCGGCCCGGGCTGAACTGCAACCAAAAAATAGCCGGGTGTTGTGGTGGGCGCCTATAGTCCCAGCTACTTGGGAGGCTGAGGCAAGAGAATCGCTTAAGCCCAGGAGTTGGAGGTTGCTGTGAGCTGTGTGATGCCATGGCACTCTACCGAGGGCGATAAAGTGAGACTCTGTCTCTACAACGACAACAACAACAACAACAACAACAAAAGAATAATACCCATCTCAAGGATGGTGGAAGAATTGAATAAAGCCCTTGAAGAAGTCTAGTGTATACTACCCTTAATATTGTTCCAATAATGCTGTTAATTGACAGTTCTTTTCAGAGGCTCATAATATAACATGATGATGCGGCTTACAGTTGAAGGCATCCTAGAATTTGATGAAATACAGTATTGCAGGCCTTATGCTAGGGCCATCCTACCTCCATAGCACCAAACAGCTCCAAGCCAGTGTTGCACGGGAAGATAGTAAGGGAAACATTTATATAAACATAATCCCTATTGTCCACTGGCCTTCTTGAGTATTCTATCTATAATTCATTATACATTAGGTATGAACTCTGTACGTAATATAATCAAAATATAACAATCATTAAAAAAATTCCAGCAACCCATTTGGTGTCAATTCTCATCTATCATAACCGTTTTTTAGTTTTTGGTTAACTTCTTTACCTGTTCTATACCAACTGGGGGACAATACGAATAGCTTTGAGAAACCCAAATGGGATCATATGCTATGAAATAAGATCAGTTCCCACAGGCAAAGAGCTAAATCCTCTGAGGCATTAGTTACCTGATAAGTTTTGTCAAAGAAAGAGAAGATTTAAAAAACTATGCCAAAAATGACTCCTTTGGTGTAGGTCCATTTCTTTGAGCATCCTCTCTTTATTTTTACCTGTGGTTCCAGAGGTATAAATGTATAAGGCAGGAGTGGAAAAGGTGACTTCAGACCTCCAGGCCTCTGGGACAGGTTCGGCTGACACTTCATCCACTTTGTCCAGGAAGGAGTTGATCCCGTCTGTGTTAGAAGTTCTGCTCACATAATAGACGGAGACATCATCTTTTTTCAGGGTTGGCAATACCTCTTCAACAGCCGCTTGTAGTTCTTAATTTAATAAGAGAAAAAAATCCAAATAAACTAAATTAGTCCATTGAAGCTCTACATGGTATTAGTGTTTCAATAAGATTTATTGGAATTTTGTTTTCAGCTTTTTTTTTTCTTGCTAAAATGTGTAGCCACACAGGTGATGTCTATCATTATGCAAATAAAATTTTCTACATTTGAAAAAGAAATCACGAGATTCCAATATTTGAGTTGGGTTTTCACGGCTTCACAAGCACAGCAGATGGTTGGTTGAAATCTGTATTTCTTATGGCAAGTACAAACCAATGGACACAGGGGAAAACCCAAGAAATCTAAGTGTGTAACTGATACATGTATCTAAAGGTTCTCCAGAAATGAATTTAGCTATTGCTTATATGTACCCCACAGGACCAGTAGTGGAAAAAAAGGAGAAAAAATGCTAAGGAAGGAAAAGAGAAAGGAAAAGAAGGGAGTCATATATATTTTTTTTTTTTTTTTGGTTTTTGGCGGGGGCTAGGTTTGAACCCACCACCTCTGGCATATGGGAACAGCGCCCTACTCCTTGAGCCACAGGCACCGCCCGGGAGTCATGTTAATTAACAAAGATGACAGAAGCCAGCTTTACATAACAAACGTTATTTTTTTTTTGAGGCAGAGTCTCACTACGTCGCCCTAGAGTGCTGTGGCATCACAACTCACAGCAACCTCCAATTCTTGGGCTTAAGCGATTCTCTTGCCTCAGCCTCCCAAGTAGCTGAGACTACAGGTACCTGCCACAATGCCTGGTTATTTTTTTGTTGCAGTTGTCATTGTTGTTTAGCTGGCCTGGGCCTGGGTTTGAACCTGCCAGCCTAAGGGTATGTGGCTGATGCCCTAATCACTGTGCTATAGGCGCTGAGCCAATAAACTTTTTTTTTTTTTTTTTTGCAGTTTTTGGCCAGGGTTGGGTTTGAACCTGCCACCCCTGGCATATGGAGCCAGCGCCCTACTCCTTGAGCCACAGGCGCCGCCCTAAACTTTTTTTTTTTTTAAACTTCAACAATAAGTAGTATTCTAGCAAGTTTTAGCTGATCTGAGAAACAAACTAAGTTTCATAAGTATATTCTCTGGTCTTATTAATTTAGAACAGTATTTTTTAATCTGTGGGTCACAATATAGTAGTAGATTGTTAAAATCATTTAAAGTAAGCAATATTTAAAAAAATGCAAATGAAATAGAAATTTTAGAGCACATCACACACAGGAAGAGGTAAACATTGTTTTTTCTTTTTTTTTTTTTTTTTGCAGTTTTTGGCCAGGGCTGGGTTTGAACCCACCACCTCTGGCATATGGGGCCAGTGCCCTACTCCTTTGAGCCACAGGCGCCGCCATAAACATTGTTTTTCAAAAGTTTTATTTCAGTGATGTGAGTGTGTGGGTACTGGGTCACACACAAATAGATTTCCTACTGGGTTGAGGTCAAAAATGTTAAAGTCACTTATTTTAATATGCAAATCACATTTCATGTTTGCCACTTGGATTTTTGTGTCCTTAAGCCGTAAAATAAGACGGCTTTTAAGCTTACTTGTCTTGTGATAACTAAAGTGAATATACTTATTTTTAATAGGAAGATGACTCAGTATTCCAGGGAATTACCTTGGGGAGGCTACATCTAATTCATCTTATATGCTTTGTTTTCAGATGTTTCGGTGTGATATCTCCCTCAAGATAAGAAATATCACTGGAGTAGACGCATCAAAAATTTTAAAACATTTGAACCCAAAGACTCATGCACCTGGCAAAAGTAAATCAAATAGTACAAAAGGGTTAATGAAATTCAACAAGCCCTTACTTATCACAGCTCTCCTCACAAGCCACTGCCTAGAGGCAATCACTTTCAATTTTTAGCTGTTTCGACAATCACCTTCTATCCCCCCAAAATGTGCATTTCCTATTCTTTCTTGGCCTATTATTATTTTTTTTTTTTCAGTGTAACACAGAGAAGAAATTTTATTTAGGAAGAACAAAGAGAAAGTTTAGAGCACTTCCAAAGAGAGTTGGAAGTAGGTCCCACTCACGGAGATGAAAGAGACTTGGCGTATTAATTTTAATCCCCACTTCCAACAGTTATTATCTTCACTTTAAATTGTCTAGATTCATAGCATTTACATCCATTCCGAGAACATTATTCTGTCTTCTTTGTCTAAGGATTAGCTTTGGAAAACCAATAATCATAATTGACCTGATTATGACTATGTAAATATTATTCACTGCGGAACCAAGGAACATACTATCATTGTATTTTCTTTCTTGAACAGTGTTCTCTTGGAGTTTCTGGTTGGCTATTACTCTTTAAGGTGCTATATACTTCAATTCTTTTTTCAACCCCATCTTTTTATCTTTTTTTGGGCCCGGCAATCTTTTTTTTTTTTTTTTTTTGAGACAGAGTCTTACTTTATCACCCTCGGTAGAGTGCTGTGGCATCACAGCTCACAGCAACCTCCAACTCTTGGGCTTAAGTGATTCTCTCTCTCTTTTTTTTTCGGCTGGGGCTGGGTTTGAACCTGCCACCTCCGGGACCCTACCCCTT